>NC_072491.1:46707500-49107500 GCF_027574615.1 Eptesicus fuscus | reverse complement strand
CCCTTTGCTCAGCTCTCTGTGTCAGGCGGGGTGTCACGTCACTGTCATCTCCTACCTGCTTGCGCCGCCTCCAGGAAGTCCCAGCACCCCGCAGTGGCTGAGGCTGAAAGTTCAGACAAGATTTTATTTATTTTTATTTTTTTAAATATATTTTATTGATTTTTATAGAGAGGAAGGGAGAGGGAAAGAGAGTTAGAAACATCGATGAGAACGAAACATCGATCAGCTGCCTCCTGCACACCTCCCACTGGGGATGTGCCCCAACCAAGGTACATGCCCTTGACCAGAATTGAAACTGGGACCCCTCAGTCCGCAGACCGACGCTCCATCCACTGAGCCAAACTGGTTAGGGCTCAGACAAGATTTTAAAACCTTGACTGAGGTTAAGGCTGCTGTCCGCTGAAATGACACATGGGAGGGAAGCACAAGTCACCGATGGTAGAGGAGTGTTTGTGGGGCCTGGCAGTTGAAAGCCATGGCTACACTGCAGCACAGACTAGCCCGATGCCCAATAAGGCACTGCCAACAGCCAGAGTCTGAGCCTTCCGTGCCCAGCCCAACAAAACCGTGAAATCCCAGGGTTATTTTGGTCCCCAAATTTCATTCTTGTTTATTTCTCAAGATCCCATCCAATGCAGCATAAGTCACAGTTTTGAAGAAGTCAGTATGCATAGTCCTCTTGAGTTCTAAGCCAAAGAAGACAGACAAACCAGGTATGTTGAGATTATCAGCAGGAATGTGACATAGGCAGGCATCTAGTCACCCAAATACGCATGTCCCACTTTATAAGAATTTTTCCTCCCAGTTCATAGGACCTGAGGACCCGGGTGTTGCAGTAACCCAGTCCAAATGAAGGTAACAGTGGGCCCTTGCATGCCTTACTGCAACAGGATAAGCGAGAGGCTGCCCAGGAGTCAGGGGCACCCCCAGGGTCCCTTTCTTCTCTTGGGAGCCCTGTGAGGTGGACAGATGAGGACCCAAGGACCAGACTGAGAGAAGAGGAAAGGCTAAGAGTGGGAAAGAACTGAATACAGAGATAGCACAGAAGAAAAGCATTTGGTGTTTTGATGTGTGTGTGTGTGTGTGTGTGTGTGTGTGTGTGTGTGTGTGTGTGTGTGTTTGGGGGCTTCCCTCCAGGAAGCCTGCCAGGGAGAGCCTTTGGGTAGATGGTTGGGAGGTGTGCTAGAGCCTGAAGGGCCTTCTGAGACCATTTTAAATAGCTTGTTTCATTCTCTGAGAAAATGAGTTCATTGAGTTATTTTGAGCAGAGAAGTAAGATGATCTGACTTCTGTGTTAAAGGCTCACTCTGCTGCAGTAGATTCTAGAAGGGAGAATAAAAGGAACAGCAGGGGCACCGGCTGGGAGCTGACTGCAGTAATCTAGGCAAGATTTGGGGAAGTTTGGCCCAGCACCAGACAGGACATGGTGAGAAGGGGTGGTGTTCCAAGTACCCAAATATCTCCTGAATGGCAGTCAGTGGGGTTTTGCGATGGTTGGATGTAGAGTGTGAATGAAGGGCTGGAACCCAAGTGATTATAAAAGGGAATGTGGCAATTCCTGAGACAATGAAGACTGAGAGGGACTGTCAGAAGGGATAAGTCAAATGCTGACTTTTTATAATTGTTCACCATTATTGAATGTATATTAAAGTATATTCATTTTAAATTATTTTTCTAACTGCTATGCTTCACTATATATTTAATTTTTGCAAATGCATCTTTAATGTCTCAGGCTCGGTGGAAATAAGGGCAGATTTTCCTAGCCCTCCGACACTTCTAAGAGCAGGTCACCCTCAGTTCTGAGGGTGAGAAACAGCACCTTCTCTTTTAGGTCTGGTTTTGTCCCTGGAAACTCAATGCCTATCTATAATAATAAAAGCGTAATGTGCTAATTAGACTGAACAGCTGAATGACCTTCCAGATGTCCTTCCGGATGTCCTTATGGACAATCTTCCAGATGAAGCTGGTGCTGTGAGGGCCGGGGCAAGCCGCCACATCTGTGAGGGTTGAATTTCATGCATCAGGCCTTTAGTATAATATATTAAAATCATGTTTTGAAAAACTTATAAATGTGAATCTCAAAGTATAAACCATATATTACCATATAATAAATCCTAATAGTGTTCTATAAATTATTCTTTAAAGACCTGAATTAACACACCAATCACCTATAAGCCGTGGAAACACTAGCAGTTTAGGAAAAAAATATTCAAACTTGATAAATTATTTTTGATGTTTTTCTCTAATTGTAACTGATAATCTCATTGAAAATGAACAGTGGTTTTGAACAAGTGTGTCTTACTCAGATAGTAACCTTTTGTTTAAAGGAATTGTGAAATTATCTTTGAAAATGAAAGGCTTTGCAAGAATGAGCATAAAAAACAACACTATTTTTAGAGTGACCATTTCTTAAGGAGTGGAGAAAATTCAAACAAACAAGTAAAATATATCTGGAAATAGAGAGTTATTTCTCTGACCCCGATTAAAAAGTAAAATCTTTCTCCACATTGTGTGATCTGTGCAGATTTATTGTGTCTTTATGATCTTTCACTTCAATACTTAAACATCTTCCTAAACTCAAGAATTTCAGGGAGAAATTATATTTAAATTGTATATGAGTAGGAAAAAAGAAATTTAAAATTATCAAACCTATTCTCATTAACAACATTTACTTGACTAGATAACATCATTAAAAAATTCAATACTGCAATATTTAATTTATGTTTAAATATTAGTTATATTCCACACTTAATAAAGATTATCAGTCTGATAACTTTCAATTCCTGCCCATTTACATTTTGAGAAGTTGCTTAATAAAGCTTGTGATTAGATTCTATTTATTGCCAAAATTGGCCTTCTTAAAAATTTTGAAGTAATTGCTGTACCATTATTATTTTTTAAAAGATTTTGAATTGATTTTTTTTAGAGAGAGAGGAAGGAAGAGCAAAACAGAGAAACATCTATGTGAGAGTGAAACAATGATCAGCTGCGCCCTACTGGGGATCAAGCCCACAACTCAGGCATGTGCCCAGACCAGGAATCGAACCAGCAGCCTTCAGTGCACAGGACAATGCCCAACCAACTGAATCACACTGGCCAGGGCTATACCATTTTTTTTGTTGCTGTCAAAATGTCCATTTTTATTTTTTTAAATAAATCTTTATTGTTCAGATTATTACAGGTGTTCCTCTCCCCCCCCCCCCCCCATAGCTCATCTCCACCTGATTCCCCACCCCATCCCTTGGCCTTATCCCCCCGCCACTGTCTTCATCCATAGGTGTAAGATTTTTGTCCAATCTCTTCCCACACCCCTCACACCCATTACCCCCTGAGAATTGTCAGTCCACTCCCTTTCTAGTATAACTGCTGGAGAGTAAGAGGTGACATGAGCTCACAGTGGTCCAGAGAAGAGTATTCCTATGAAACAGTACTCTGAGGTCAAGACATTCTTTGATGGAACTGAAAGCATTTATATACTCAAGGAAAGAATGCATCAAACACAGAGGGGTTGATGACCCATGGAAAACATGAGAAAGGGGAGCAGAAGGGACATTGGCAATCCCATCTGCCCCAGGCTCAGGGCACTTTACCTTAGAGGCTTCAGATATTTGGTTCCATGAGTAAAACCATTCTCCATTGTGAGATAAACCCAAAATGTTATCTCTTTTGCTTTCTCTAAACCCATTCATCTCAATCATGTTACATGTTTTCTACCTATGCTTTCCTATAAGGAAGTGAGTCATCTGATTCCATCAGAATATGTTGATGTAACACAAAAAGGCAGATCTCTTTCAAGCCACCAAGAGGTTTCCTCCTCTTTCAGAATGGGTTCAACATTCTTCCAGATCCCTCAAGGCCTTATATGGTCAGCACACCCCTCCTGCAACTTCCCATCCAATTCTGACCTCATCTTCTAGGACTTTGCCTCATTCTGCCATTTCCCTGCTGGCCCTTGAGCTGGTCACAAACTCTTCTCCCTCAGGTCCTCCCTTGATGTCCTAGAGACACTGACATACTCAACTGTCCTCTGGGATCAAGGCTCAGAGAAGCAGTCCTGGAGGACCCTAACAGGTGCCTTCTTCCGGTCACTCTTTCACCCCTTACTCTGATTTATTTTTCCTCATAACCCTCATCACCACTTAAAATATTATGCATTTTTGCATTATTTCCCCTCCCTCTCTCTTTTGATTGTACTTATATCTAACTTTGTTTTCTACCTTCAATTATTAAAAACAAATTTTTCATTTCCAATATGTCTCATATATTACTTGTCATTTTGATTGGGTTTTCATCTTTATTATTTTATTCTGTGTGACAGTATCATACTTCCATCATTTCTAGAGGTTTCTATCAAACTTTTATATTATGTGAAATGTCACAGCTTGTTCTTCAAAATTGTCTTGTTTATCCTGGCTCTTTAATTGTTCATATCAATCTAAGAATCAGCTTGTCAAGTTCCATGAGAATAATATGTGGAAAATTTAATTGGAATTGCATTGAATTTTCACATTGTTCTGTTGGAGAGTTTACACCTCCCCAAATTTCTAGATCTTTCTATCTTTGGATATAATTAAATTTATTTAAATTATTAATATCCTATCTAATAAAGAGGGAATATGCAAATTGACCATCACACCATCACAAAGATGGAGGCACCCATAGGCACAAGATGGCGGCGCCCAATCCCCTTAGCCCCGCCAGAGTGCCACAGTCATTTCAGCCGAGCCTGGGGGGCGGCAGGTGCAAAGTGCAGCCACCCAGGGCCAGCCCAAGGCGCAGGCAAGCCTCGGATGTCCACTGCCCAGCCAACACCCGAGGCACAGGCAAGCCCCCGATGGCAGCTGCCCAGCTCTCCAGCGTGGGCCTGAGGTGCAGGCAAGCCTCGGATGGTGGCTGCCCATGTGCCCAGGGCCGCCTGAGGCTCAGGTAACCAGGGCCGGCCGAGGCTTGCACTGCCAGCAGTGGCAGCAGCAGAGATGTGATGGGGGCGTCGCCTTCCCCTGATTGCCAGGTCACCTCCCACTCCTGAGGGGTCCCAGACTGTGAGAGGGGGCAGGCCAGGCTGAGGCAACCCCCCTCCATGCACAAATTTTGTGCACTGGGCCTCTAGTCTTTCAATAAAGTATTATGATTTTCTGAGAAAGATCTTTTGCATATCTTATGAGATGTATTTTCAGTACCTCATATTTTGGTTGTACTCATAGATAATATATATTCTTAAATAAAAGGTTCTCTTTCCTCAGCCTTGGCATCCCAAGAGGACTCTGTAATCACTCAATTATTCCAAATGACCTCAAATCTTGTCTCTACTGCCCAATAAAGAACCGTGTATCTTTAACTAGGGCTCTTCCCATTGTTAGTCAACTCTAACTTGAGGGAAGTAAAACACACACACACACACACACACACACACACACACGCTCCAAGCCTTCAGTAAAGACTATTGCATACTTTCCTTCTTTTAGAACATTGCAATGGGAATTAGAGAACATAATTTCCTTCTGCCACAGAGTTAGACAGGCGGTAGCAAATTGTCAGGGAAAATGTGCAATGATGAGTGTTCCAGGTAGTTCAGCAGAAATGAAGATAGAAGAAACCTCAGGGGAACTTGGGGAGATACTGATAAGCTGGGGACATGGAGAAGTAGATGCAAATGAAAGATTTGTGACAGATATGATTCTTCCGCCCTTCCCAAATACACTACAAAGAGTCACTCTTGAAGAAGATGAGACTGACCCTTAGGTCACCCAGCAAGATGCACTTTCTCCGTTCCTCCAAGCAGGCTGATTGGACCCTGATGGAGCAAATTAAACTGTCCATAGACTATTCCCTTGCCAATCATACAAACCGCATTATGTGTTTCTTCCTGACCGCATTTGCAAGCCCCTCTATCCATGCATTAGGCATTACTTCTCTCAATAGCTCATTTCTCTCACTTACTGAAGATGTTTTATCTAGCTCTCAGTCTTCAGCTCCAATCTCTTGGGTGACTCCAGTGTTGATACACCTGGCCAGCCCAGTATCTGACTGGCAGGTTCTTTCTCTGTTGATTCCAATCTCCTGCTCTTCCTTTCCTCCTTATTTTCTCAAACTTTGTCATGTCCACTCCACCAAAAGTCTTGAGTTGTGTATTCTCTCTGTTCATGACCTAGTTTCCTCCACATTCCTGAACTAATTGCCCTGTACCTGCTCAATTAAATATTTTGAAAAATAGTTTGTGCCGCTTTTACTTTCATAACCCTTTATATCAATATTTACCAATACTTTTTACTTGTAGTTTTCCTTTCTAAATGAGTCTTAAATCTGTCCATAATTCTATTCCTGGAAACTTTCATAACCAAATACATAATACTAAAACTGACCAGCAAATTGCTGATAGCATTCAAATATTTTATGCATATTTTTCCCAAAAATATCTTAAAATGCAAATGTTATGTATCTGTCAATAGAGACAATTAATGTTGAATAACCAATATCAATAGAAAAGTATCAAAAAACCTAGGTTTGAGTTGCAAATTGTTTAATTGGAAATGTTAGTAAATACACAATTACAGCAGATGAAAGTACAATAATAGAACATATTTTCGTTTGTGTTTCCTCTATAACCAGATGGGTTAAGAAATGAATAGGATTTTTAAACTCTGACTGTAGTTATTTTAAGCATTGGAATAGAGAAGTTAAATCAGCAGAGAGGTTTGGCAGAGAGGCAAATCCCGATGAGGACTGATAAATATCTCTGGATTTGGCAAACAATAAGATATAGGTGCTTTTGGAGAGAATGAAAATCCTAAAGAGTGAGTCAGAGACCAGCTTGCTAAGGGTTGAAAAAAATGGAGGGCGATGAAGCCAAGAAAAGCATCCCAATGGTTACTGCAAAGAGCATGAAACTGGGGAGAAGACAAACATCAGGAGGCGAGGTTCGAAGGGGTCATCCTCCTTCTTCCAGAGGAGCTCCAAGGAAAAGGAGCACTGCAGGGACCACACGCCTCTCCCTCCCTGCGCCCTCCCTGCCTGTGATCCACTCCACACATTGCTGTGCAGCCGGAGCCGCAGAACACATGGAAATGAAAAGACAATATGTTTTAGGATATCTCAGGGAAAATCAAAAGTTTAAAAGATTTGAAGCTTTTATCAGACTGTTAGTTTCTAGAGGATCATAATGCATCTGATTTTGTGATTTTTAAGACTGCAATTCCTTTCAAAATAAACAATCAGAAAAATTGATTACATGATTGCTCATTATTAATTAGCAAATATTTGCTGAGCAGCTACTACACTCTTGGCACTGTCAAATACTCTGCAATGAAGAATAAATGTTATATAATTCCTGCCTTCACAGACAAGGGCAAAAGCGTGCGATTAGTTCTACAACAGAAGAAGAATTTAATGCAATTTAGATTAAGGATAAGTGATTTTACAGGCTGGCAATCAAGCTGATTAATTTACAAAATGACAAAATGTTCAGGTTACATATTAAAATGACAGTTTGAAAAGAATTAAATTAAAAATAATTTGTTAAACTCCCTCAACTACTTAATGATACAAACTCTCAGTAAACACTTCTTGCTTCATCACTAGTTTGCTTAGAGAAAACTGGAGTTTACAACAATAAAAACAAAGACAAATGCACAGAATGCTTCAGAATGTGGTCTCAGTAATTGAAATTATGCAATTAGTTTTAATTCAATCAAAATATAATATTTAATGTGTTTTATCAAATGTAAGTCTCATTTGGCAAGTCCCCGAAAATGCAAGTCACTGAATAATATGAAGAGTTTAGCTAACAGCAGTGAAACTATATAAATAAGACCAATAACAGTATTTCATTTGATGTACCCAATACCTAAAATGTAAACAAGGAAATAAAGTTAAGTCAAGTAAAAAGCACAGAGTTATTTTTTTTCTATTCTACACCATATATTTGTTTAGAAGAGATCATTTTTATGGGCTATAATTTCCTTTAGACATAAGCACTTCTGAAAGTGAGATAGTTATCCAAATTGTCAATTGCATTCCATAGAATATGATACAGAACAACACTCAAGCAATTTTTGTACTAATCAGAGCACCACAAGAATAAAAGGTACCCTCCAATTGTTCAAAACAGACTCACATTTCATTTAACAAATGCCAAGAGAACTCTTTATGTGGTATTTTTAAAATTTTAATAGACATGCTCGAGAAAATTCATAAGATTCTCCAATCATGTGGCCTCTGCTTAATTCAACATTAGGACATATTTGTTACCTATAAATGCATAGGGTCTTTCTGAAAGGGTTTCTGAGATTGGTCCATTCCTTGGGATTTAAAGAACAAAATTAGTTTACTACTAATTATGTATCATATATAATACAAGGGTAATATGAAAATAGACCAAACAGCAGAACAACTGAATAACCATTCAAAGCGTAATATGCTAATGATATGCTAAGGCTGCTCAACCTCTCGCTATGATGTGCACTGACCACCAGGGTGAAGATGCTTCGACTGGTAGGTTAGCTTGCTGCTGGGGTCCGGCCAATTAGGACTGAGTGAGATGGGCCGGACACACCCTGGAGTCCTCCCACTGTCCCTCCCCGGCCAGATCATACACCGGTGGGGTCCCTCAGCTGGCCTGTGCCCTCTTGCAATCTGGGACCCCTCGGGAGATGTCGGAGAGCCAGTTTCAGCCTGATCCTGCAGGCCACCCACCCGCCGCTTAGGAGGGCACCAGACACAGAGCTCATGGCTGGTGAGTGCTGCTGGGGCAGCATGAGTCTCTCCTAATTGGGACTGATTGTGTGCAAGTCTGCGGCAGGCACAATGGGGCCGGGATGAGCGGGAGTGGCAGGTAGGAGCTGCAGGTGGCATTGGACTGTGGGTTTTGGCCCCATCCCTACAGGCCACCCAGAGGGACCCCACCCATGCATGAATCATGCACTGGGCCTCTAGTTTACAAATAATGGGGGCATTTTTGGTTGATGCAAAATGTAAGGTCTGATAGAGAAAACCAGCTAAGACCAGAGATAATATCCAGTTTGCTGGTTGAATACATAGACATTGATTACCTAAAGTAAGTGTAAATTACTAAGATAATCAGTGATGATACGAAATAACTTTATGTTCCTCCCAAGTGGTTCTTCTCCCATTGTCTCAAAGTACACAAATCATCCAAAGACACGACTCACAACCCCTTCATCACAATGCCATCCTACATATTCTGATGCAAGGAACTTCTTTTGTCCTCCCTCTAATAATGATGAGTGCTTACTTTTGGGGCTCATACCATTTATACTGTTATGTGCTTATTGACTACCCTCTTCCTGGAAGTGTGTTTATAACATCAACAAAACAGACACAAGTTCCTACTCTCATGGTGTTTATATTATAGTGGGAAAGACAAACAATAAACAACATAATTAAATAGATTACAGCCTATCTATAATAATAAAAGTGTAATATGCAAATCGACCGATCAGCAGAACGACATCTGGACCACCTTTTGGATGACCATGCTATGACACACACTGGTGCCAGGCCAGCCAAGGAAGGTGTGATGCGATTGATTGGAAGACCCACCATCACCCCACTATTGCCCCACAGAGGGAGGCCCAGGCCACCCTCTGCACAGGGATCAATCCCAGAGCCCCAGCTGGGTGGGTGGGGCCTCCCTCTGCTGGGCAATCAGTTGTGGAGCCCCGGGATCAATCGCCCCAAAGAGGGAGGCCCAGGCTACCCAGCCAACAGCACTGCGGCAGGTGGGGGGGCCTCCCTCTGCACAGTGATTGATTGCTGAACCCTAGCTGGGTGGGCAGGGCCTCCCTCTGCAGGGTTTTTGATCTGGGGGCCCTATGATTGATCGCCCCACAGAGTGAGGCCCAGGCTAGCCAAGAGATCGCACCTCATGCCTGTCGCTGGCAGAGGGAGTGACCAGTGGCGGGGGATAGGGGACCAGTGCTGCACAGATGGCAAGCAATGGCAGCAGTGGGGGCAGGGCCAGCTGCCAGCAGCTGGGGGAAGGAAAGCCCCAATAGGCCCTGATCACTGAGCAGGCCTAGGGACCCTACCCGAGGGGTCCTGGATTGCAAGAGGGTGTAGACCAGGCTGAGGGACACCCCCTGTGCATGAATTTCATGCACCGGGCATCTATTATTAAATGATGGGAGGTGTTACAAAGGAGGACTAGAAAGTATTGGGAGGGGAACTGCCATCTGCCATTTTGATAAGTAGATTACAGAAACCCCTAAAGAGAAAGTGACATATGAGCAAAGACCTCAAGGAAGTCCGGCACCAGCTGTACAGCCTATAGGTCCAAAGATGTTCCCAAAAAGGCAGTATCAATTGCATAGTTTGGGGGGTGGGAGCATGTCTTCTGTTCCAAGAACAGCAAGAAAGTCCTGAGCTCATGTGGCCTGAGCTGAGAAAGCAAGGGAGACAGTACAGAAAGAAACAAGGTCAGAGAGCAAAAGGCATACCCATCTACAAGGATACAGACTTGTAGATGGAGGTGAGGCAATAACTCAACAAGGTCAATCCAGGTGCTGTATTCAGAAATAATATGAATGGAAAAAGAGAAAGACAGGGAAGCTTTGGCTTGTAGAATCTCAGATGAATTTTATTGGACTCCTGATTTGTTGAGCACTTATGAATTAATTATCTCAACATTCACAGTTAGTATTTAATAATTGCTTTATATTTATTACCTGGCTAATACAACTGAAACTTGAAATATATAATAATATTAAAGGGAAGAAGAATCTGACGCCCAATATATGCTTCTCTGGCATAAAGATTATCTTGAGCTGGCTTTTTTTAAAGAACCGCAGACACAGGAGACACTCTGAAAATGAGTAGAGGTTACCCCTTCTTAAGAGACATTTATATTTATCAGTGAAATCTCTATTTGCAAGGGTGTCTCCATCTCTTATAACTGGGACAGAAGAATGACTGAATCTCTAGAAACTCTTGTCAAGGGAGAAAGCAGAGACTTGAATCTGCAAAACAACCTTATCATTGTTACTATGCTTTTCCTGATAGCCTCTTAAAACTGACTCCCCCACCCACAACATCTTATTTTGCCTTTTAGCTAAAGATAGTATTTAAGGTGGGATCTTGGGCCATTTAAAGAAGTTACTTCATTTTCCTGGGTATTTAAACTTCCATTTGTTTTTCTCCTTTAATTATGTATTTTATTACATCGGGGGTGCCCTCAACCAAAAACCTAGAAGGGTAGATGGAAAATTATTTTTCCTCCCATACAATAACAGCCCATTTTCCAGAAGTGGAATTTTAAACCAGGCCACCTACCTCCTATTACACTTACTCAACAGCCTTCCCCAACCTTCACTCACCACTGAGGAGTGGGACAAAAATTGACCTTGAGGTGAGCAACACAAAGAGAAATTTTCAAGGTGTGTTATTTTATCAGGGCATAATTATTTTTATAACTAATCATTGAATTTTTAACATTAACTTCTTGTTTCTTCCACTTGTAAGTTCAACATTTTGCTTCTGTAGGCTTCGGGTCTCCTAAGGAGAAGCTAAGTTTTTATCAGTCTTAAAATATTAACTAGAAGAATATTGCAGATTGGGCCCTGGCCAGGTAGCTCAGTTGGTTAAAGCATCATCCTGATATGACAAGGTTGCAGGCAAATACAAGAATCAAGCAATGAAAAACAAAATCAATGTTTCTCTTTCTCACTCACTATCTCTATTTCTCTCTCTCTCTCAAATCAATAAATTGCACATGGAGAGGTATTCTGACAATTCTCAGGGGAAAGGGGTGTGGGGGGTGCAGGAAGAGACTGGACAAAAATTGTACACCTATGGATGAGGACAGTGTGGGGGGAAAGGGCAGAGGGTGGGGTGGGAACCGGGTGGAGGGGAGCTATGCGGGGGAAAAGAGGAACAATTGTAATAATCTGAACAATTAAAAAATAAAAGAATATTGCACATGGAGACATATTCCTAAACAATGAGCTGAGACAAAATAAAAATAAATAAATAAAAATTAAAAAAAAGAAACCCGTTACTGAAAACCTTAGGTCATTAAAGTCTATTTTGCCTCAATGAAAAATAACAGATTACTGGAAAAATCAAAGAAAGATAACATAGTTCATGCCAATTCTGTTTGAAGATGAGGCTCTAATAATAGGTGTATCTCCTTGGGCCTTGAGCCTCTGGTATGCTTAATTCCCCTCAAATTTTTAAAGCACAGACTTCTCACCTAGCAGAGTGCCCAGCATTTAGTCGGTACTCAACAGACAGCTTTTAACTGTCTAATGAATGAAGAAATGAAAAAATGAACTATTATGAACAGACAATCCCAAACTATACTCAGCCCCCATAAGTTGAAGAGGTTTTACATTCAATCCTTGTTAATATTTTAAAAGAAAAATGCAATATTCAAAAACTCAGAATTTCCCAACCTTAAAATTCTGCATCTATTTGTGAATATTGCCTATAGAGCGGGTTGCATAAAGCTTTTTGAAGTTGGTGGAGAGAAGGGACAAAGATGCCCCAGGAAGCCTGAAGAAGGTGAATGACAACAGTAGCAACAACCACAGAACAGCAAGTGGGTGATGTCCCCTCAGTGCCTGTGATGTGCTGACATGGCATTAGTGAGTTATCTGATTCACCTCTTCATCATTTCATCCTACAAGGGGAGCATAACAAAGCAGCTACTGAAGTTAGGGAAGGAAGCCAAAATTTCATCACCATTGCTAGTTTTCTTGGTGAGCTGAGAAACTAGCCAGAACCCTGCCTCTGCACCTCTGTTTCCTTTCTGCACAAAAGTGATAACGATAGTATCTACCAGAGGCCTATCTTTAGGGTTAAATAAATGTGTTACTAGATGTAATGCACTAAAAATTGTGCCTGGCAATTGCTTTACTAATATTAGCCATTTTAAACTTCCACTTTTAAGATTCAATAAATTGAGTAAATTGAGTCTGTCTCTCTCCTAAGCTCTGGTTGTACTACAATCTATATATGTAAAAGCCTAAGCAACTGAACAACCAAATGACCGGTTGACCGGTTGCTATGATGCGCACTGACCACCAAGGGGGAAAATGTTCAGTGCGGGAGCTGCCCCCTGGTGGTAAGTACGTTCTCACAGCCTAACTCCTGCAGTAGGACAACCTTCTGCAGTCCCTCCCCGCAACCAGATGGCCTCCCTGATCAGCCCTGATTGCCGGCCAGGCCGAGGGACCCCACCCATGCACGAATTCGTGCACCTGGCCTCTAGTCCAATTATAAAATGATTCCAGGTATCCAAAATCAGAGTGGGTATAAGGAAAATGCTTACATGGTGTTTAGACAGCTCACATCAGAACCCTTCAGAGAATGAGGCTTAGCACCAGCTTTCTTCATTCTCCAGAAATTGGAAATATATTACTATGTCATATATTTCATGCATAATATATGCTATATCTATAATACATACTGTAATGTTATGTAGTATCATAATAATAAAAGACCAATGGATGTAACAACCAAAATGACCAAATGAACAGTCACCAGGAAGTGCATGGAGCACCTCTCGGTCCCTCCCCCGCAGCCCACAGGCTCCTATCACAGCAAGGCTGGTGGCCAGTGGGTGGGCAGGGCGGCAGGCAGGTGAGCACAGCAAGGGGGCACAGTGAGGTTGTTTCGTCTCTGGCCCGGGGGTGGACCAGAGGTGTAATGACCTCACTGCCGCTTCAGCAGCTATGGATCAGGCCCGAGATAGGTCTGGAGAGAGAGGGTGGTGGGTCATGCGGGGAGTCTGAGGGCCTCAAGGAAGTGCCACTTGAAGAGCCAGAGACAGCTAATGGCAGCCTAGGAGGCAAAGCTTTTGAAGCTGACTGGCATAGAAACTGACCAATCAGAACCAAATCTGGGTGAAATGCGATGAGCCAATGGCTGCCTAGGAGGCAGAGCTTTTGATGCTGACTGGCATAGAAACCAACCAATCAGAACCTAATCTGGGTGAACTGCGAAGGCAGAACCTAAGGTGGGGGCTGAGGAGGGGTTTTAAGGGCAATAGCTGTTTGGTGTAAGTTGTAAGAAAGCGGTTCAATTTTTTAATAACCATTTTGGCAGGATAGTGCATATGGCTGGCTATCAGTCCAGATATACAGGTTATGTATTTTTGTGCCAAAAGCATCTCCTCCTGCTGAAAAAGGCTTTTCCCTCTCACTTAAGCAATCCTATCCTATATAATCTATCTATACTACTAAAAGGGTAATATGCTAATTAGCCCGGGTCAACCGACCATCTTCTGGACATACAACTTCCTTCTGATCAAAGCCATGGTGGTTGGGGCTGAGGCAGAGGCAATTAGGAGCAAGATCAGGCTGGCAGAGGGTTAGGGGTGAGATCAGGCTGGCAGAGGGTTAGGGGCAATCAGGCTGGCAGGGGAGGGCAGTTGGGGGCAACCAGGTCAGCAAGGGAGGGCAGTTGGGGGTGATCAGGCTTGCAGGGGAGGGCAGTTGAGGCATTAGACAGGCAGGCAGGTGAGTGATTAGGAGCCAGTGGTCTTGGATTGTGAGAGGGATATCTGACTGCTGGCAGTCAGACATCCCCTGAGGGGTTCCAGATTGGAGAGGGTGCAGCCAGGCTGAGGGACACCCCCCTCCCATGCACGAATTTTGTGCACCAGGCCTCTAATATAATTATAACATGTAACAATACATAGAAAAAACATACAGAAAAAAATAGATACTTTTGCTAAGTTTAAGAAGAATGGTTCAGACAAAGTAATGTTGTCCAGAAACCAGCAGCTCATTAAAAGCAAAGCTACTAGGTGTTCTAAGTCATGCATACCAGTACAATATTAAGTAGGAAATAAACAGGGAAATGAGAAAAATCCAAGAGAAAAGTGATGGGATTCATGATGCTTGAA
Source organism: Eptesicus fuscus (assembly GCF_027574615.1). NCBI lineage: Eukaryota > Metazoa > Chordata > Mammalia > Chiroptera > Vespertilionidae > Eptesicus > Eptesicus fuscus. The sequence goes on along the minus strand of NC_072491.1, from coordinate 49,092,637 downwards.
CTCACTGTGACCAGCAAGGTGATTCTGAAAGAAAACAACACATGACCTGGGTAAGGACAAATATAAAATAAAAATGAGAATCTTGATTATCCCTGTTGAAAAGAAATGAAAAGACTTCTATCCCCCTTTTTTTCTTATTGTGTTTAAAGATTTTGTAAATACCTTTTCTCATCTTCAAAATACATATTAATTTTTCTGAAATTAGATAGGCCTTTTCTCAGGTTTAAGATCCAAGAGTGTCTCTCAAGGACCTGGGGGCCATCTCTTTGAACTGCAGACATCAAAGGAGACAGCACCCACATCCCAGTCTCTGGGGGTGAGGGGGACGCTAACTCTGTTAGGCACCTGGTTCCAATGCAAAACTAACTCCTGACATAAGGATGTGAGACATTTGACTATCATCACTAAATCAACAAAAAGCAAGTTTTGGAGGAGAATGTGGAGAAAAGGGAGCCCTTCTGCACTGTTGGGAATCCAGATTGGTGTAGCCACTGTAAAAAAATAGTATAGAAGTTCCTCAAAATATGGAACTGCCTTATGACCCAGTAATTCTACTTCTGGGTATTTATCCAAAGAAATTCAAAACACTAATTTTAAAAAATGTAAGCATCCCATGTTCATTGCAGTGTTGCTTAAAATAACCAAGATATGAAAACAATCAAAGTGTCTGCCAATAGATGACTGGATAAAGAAGGTACAGTATATATATACTACTTGGCTATAAAAAAGAATGAAATCTTACCATTTGTGACAATAAGTCATATAGAGAAACACAAACACCATATGATTTCACTTATTTGTGGAATCTAAAAAATAAATAAAACACAAAAGAAACAGACTCATAGATACAGAGAACAGACTGATGGTTGCCAGATGGGAGGGGATTGGGGGGAAATGGGTGGAAAGGTGAAGGGATTGAGAAGTACAAATTGATAGTTACAGAATAGTCAGGGGGATGTAAAGTACAGCAGAGGGAAAATAATCAATAATATTGTAATAACCATACTAGTATATGGTGCCAGGTGGGTACTAGACTTACTGAGGGAAATCATAATAATAAAAGGCCAAGAGGTGTCATAACTAAAATGACCAAATGATCGGTCACCATGAGGTGCATGGAGCACCTCTTGGGCCCTCCCTGACGTTCCACAGGCTCCGGTTGCAGTAAGGTTGGCAGCTGGCGGGCAGGTAGGCGCAGTGAGATGGGTACGGTGAGGTGGGCGCGGCTGCAAGCAGGGCTGTAAGCACGGCTGTGAGCACGGCACGTGGGTGGGTAGGGCATGAGCACAGTGGAACAGCAAGCGGGCAGGTAGGCAGCAGGTGGGTGGGCAGGGTGCGAGCGCGAAGGAGTGTCGAGCAGGTGGGCGGGGCGTGCATGGATGGGTGGGGCCATGCAATATCATGCGCTGAGCCTCTAGTAATTCATAAGATATATATAAATGTGTAATCACTATGTTGTGCACATAAAACCAATATAATATTGATGCCTATTGTAATTGAAAAAAATTACTGCCAAAAAAAAAAAAAAAAGATGTGTTTATTTTTCCTCTGGATAAACAGTTAACAAACATAGTCACCTCGATTACCAGGCAAAGCTAGGGTGAAATAGGCATGATAAGGGAGCCATCCAAGCCTGCTGTGGACCAATCCTTGCTCATCTTGAGAACATGCATGGGATAGGTGTATCTGTTTGGCTATACAAAAGGGTGATGATTCTTTCTGTCATTGTAATCTCTTAGCAATTACTTATGATTTTCAGATTTGATGCTTACTTAACCAAAAACTGTGTAGTTGTTCTTTTCTCTGCTACCTCTATGGAGACCTTCCCTAGGTTGAGAGAAGATTTTGGTTTTAATTTTATTTTCCCAACAACACCAGTTAACTGAAAACACCTTCATTGACAATTGATCTTTGATGCAGCAGGAAGAGTCCTACTTATTATGCAGGGATTGTTTTCAAGTCCTTGATTATGTATTTGGCCTTTATAAACTACTAGAGACCCAGTGCACGAAATTCGTGCATGGGGGGGGGGATGTTCCTCAGCCAAGCCTGCACCCTCTCCAATATGGGACCCCTCAAGGGATGTCCAACTGCCTGTTTAGGCATGATCCCAATTCCACCTGCCCTTCCCTACAGGTCTGGTTGCCCCCAAGTTCCCTCTTCTGCTGGCCTGGTCACCCCTAACTGCCCTCCCCTGCAGGCTTGATCACCCCCAACTGCCCTCCTCTGCAGGCCTGGTCCTCCCCAACTGCTCTCCCCTGCATGCCTGGGTCCCCCCCAACTGCCCTTCCCTGCAGGCCCGGTCGCCCCCAACTTCCCTCCTCTGCCAGCCTGGTCACCCCTAACTGCCCTCCCCTGCAGGCTTGATCACCCCCAACTGCCCTCCCTTGTAGGCCTGGTCCCTCCCAACTGCCCTCCTCTGCTGGCCTGATCACCCCCAACTGCCCTCCCTTGCAGGCCTGGTCCCTCCCAATTGCCCTCCCCTCTGGACATCTTGTGGTGGCCATCTGGTGTCCACATGGGGGAAGCCATCTTGTGTGTTGGAGTGATGGTCAATTTGCATATTACTCTTTTATTAGATAGGATAGAGGCTGGTGCATGGGTGGGGGCCGGCTGGTTTGACCTGAAGGGTGTCCCAGATCAGGGTGGGGGTTCCCTTGGAGCATGGGGTGGCCTGGGTGAGGGGCCTGTGGTGGTTTGCAGGCTGGCCACGCCCTCCAGCAACCCAAACGGAGGCCCTGGTATCTGGGATTTATTTATCTTCTATAATTAAAACATTGCAGCCTTGAGCAGAGGCCTGGGCTGGCCAGAAAGCTTGGCTTCCTCCATCACCAGGGAAACCCAAGCCTCCTACTTGCTCCGTGGCTGCAGCCATTTTTTGTTGGGATTTATTTATCTTCTATAATTGAAACTTTGTAGCCTTGAGTGGAGGCCAGGGCCGGCCAGGGTGTGTGGGAAGCTTGGCTTCCTCCATTGCCAGGGAAACCCAAGCTTCCTGCTCGCTCCGTGGCCGCAGCCATCTTGGTTGGGTTAATTTGCCTACTCACTCCTGATTGGCTGGTGGGCGTGGCTTGTGGGCATAGCGGAGGTACAGTCAATTTGCTTGTTTCTCTTTTATTAGTGTAGATGACCAGTAATAACTGGTCCCTCTCAGTGTTCACCATGATCTCATACTGTTGACCATGACCTCCCAGGGGATTTATGGAACAACCATGGTGGTGACATCTTTCATAGTACTAACAAGACAACCAACATTGACAAGGAGGCTTTTGCAGCTTTTTTCAGAATCAAGAGGGAAAATTTGTCTGTTACATTAGCAGCGAGTTTATTGCCATGAGTCACATTGAGACAAATGGGATCACATGAAATACGGAGTAGGTAAGGCTAAAATCCACAGGACAAAAGAGAGCATTTCTTTTGAATACGATGATATGAAAACCAAGTGTCCACCAATAGGTGATTGGACAAAGAAGATGCAGTATATATAACAAGGAATACTTTGTGATAAACCTGTGAGCACCTAGGTAGTATCAGAGGGAAATGCCAGGCAAGCATCTGGTGAGCAGTCAACGTTTTCTAGGGCTTTTTGTCACCGAGAGATCATGAGCTACAGGAATCAGGAACTATTATCTAATCCAAAATCTTTAGATGAAATAATATAACATACTCCTCTTCAGTTAGAGAATAAACCAGGTTCTGCACAAGGTAGAATCATTTTCTAAGAAGCAGGAAATGTTTCCACTGCGCCATGAGCCCGTGTGTGTGTCACTTTCAACTCACTGGCACCGCACTCTTCGGGCTCCCGGGCACTCCAAGTGTCTGTGTCTCCTGCAAACACCCAGATCCTGGATCTGCCAGCGAATCCAGATCACCGGGCAGGCCAAACACGCTGAGAAAGGAAAATGCCAGGTGCTCAGTCACTACATGTCCTGATGAGGAGAGGGGATTTTATTCCGTTTAATTCTCACCAAACAAAATGGGTTAGATATTATTATTTTCATTGTCTTTGATTTCGAAGCTGAAGCCACAACTCAGCTTTTTATCTACAAGGCAAGTTCAGGTCTCACCAAGGGGCGTGAGCACTAGGAAGTGTGTGATTTTGGCTTCACTTGCTTAAAGGAAGTTGCTTGACCTGGATGGCTTCCTGTCACTTTCCTTACCTCTGAGACCAGAAAACTAGGCCAGTGGTGATGAATGGACGACAAACTAAGAAAGACAACCTAGGTCTCCGTGATCGTGCGAGGTAGACACGCCCACCACCCTGATGTGCAGACATTTAGATGAGAGGGAAGTGACCTTTCATCATATTTAAGTCACTGTATTTTATTCCAATCTTTTCATTACAGCCACTGACCCTTCACCTTCCCAATTAACACAAGTGGTTTTGTGCCTGGATGACCTGGCTCTCTGGCACTGGCCCTGAACTTGAGGAATTCTAATGGATGTGTCAGGAACTTTATGCTTAGCACTTATTTTCCATGGACTGAATTGCCTGCAGTTTCAATGTTTTGTCCATCATAAACTGCTATGTCTATTTTCATCTATAATAATCAAAGCATAATATGCTAATTAGACTGGACGTCCTTCCGAACGTCCTTTTGAATGACCTTCCAGATGAAGCTGGGGCTGCTAGGGAAGTTGGGTCCTGGGTGCCTGCCGGCAGCCAGAGGGAAGCTTAGGTTTTAGGTGCCAAAGGGAAGCTGGTGCCGGCAGCCAGAGGAAGGAAGGCTTACTCTTGCACAAATTTCGTTCATTGGGCCTCTAGTCTAAGGTGACCAGATCGTCCCGCTTTTGGCAGGACATTCCCGATTTTTAACCATTTGTCCCACATCCCACGGTGTTTTAAAAAAGTCCCTATTCTTTCCAAAAATAGGGAAGTTTTTAAAACGCCGTGGGACGCGGGACAAATGGTTAAAAATCGGGACTGTCCCGCCAAAAGCGGGACGATCTGCTCACCTTACTCTAGTCCTATCTAATAAAAGAGTAATATGCAAATTGACCATCACTCCAACATACAAGATGGCTGCCCCCATGTGGTCAAAGATGGCTGCCCCCATGTGGACACAAGATGGCCACCACAAGATGGCCAGCAGCGGAGGGCAGTTGGGAGGGACCAGGCCTACAAGGGAGGGCAGTTGGGGGCGATCAAGCCTGCAGGAGAGGGCAGTTAGGGGTGACCAGGCCAGCAAAGGAGGGAAGTTGGGGGCGACCGGGCCTGCAGGGAAGGGCAATTGGGGGGGACCCAGGCCTGCAGGGGAGAGCAGTTCGGGGGGGGGGGGGGAACCAGGCCTGCAGGGAAGGGCAGTTGGGGGGGACCAGGCCTGCAGGGGAGGGCAGTTAGGGGTGACCAGGCCTGCAGGGGAGGGCACTTAGGGGCAATCAGGCTGGCAGGGGAACAGTTAAGGCATCAGTCAGGCTGGCAGGCAGTGGTTAGGGGGTGATCAGGCTGGCAGGCAGAAGTGGTTAGGGGCAATCAGGAAGGCAGGCAGGCAAGCATTTGGGAACCAGCAGTCCTGGATTGTGAGAGGGCAGTTGGACCTCCCTCGAGGGGTCCCAGATTGGAGAGGGTGCAGGCTGGGCTGAGGGACACCCCGCCCCATGCACGAATTTTGTGCACCGGGCCTCTAGTTGATTTATAATTGCAAATGGAGGGAATATCAGCACAGATTGCCCAAATGATCTATATCTCTTACAGCAAATCTCCCCCCAAAATTCAGCATTTCTCTGTATGATTCTAAAAATGTTAAGATTCAAATCCTATTGCTTTTGGTTTCAAACAATTATCTTGAATTCTTTCAAGAAATCTGTTTAGCAAGCAGGAATTATGTATATAGTTTTACATATTTTGCATATCTATGTAATTACATAGGTATGAAGTTAAGAGAAATGTTTTCAAAGGTTCAGCCTTAAATCTTCAAATAAGCAAATTTACACATACTGCATATACAAGAGAGGAATATATATAAAATAAAAGGGATACATATATATATATATATATATATATAGAGAGAGAAAGAGAGAGAGAGAGAGAGAGAGAGAAGAGAGAGAGAGAGAGAGAGAGAGAGAGAGAGAGAGAGAATACACATTCAGTATAATTTTCATAGGCACTCTTAAAAACCTACCCAGAAGCCACTTTGTATTCTGATGTGGAATTGAAAATTTTCAACACACACATGAAATTATCACTCTTATCTAATGACTAATGGCTCCAAACTCCTACCTTGCCAACCATACCATTCAGTTATAATGCTATTTATAGAATTCTCCTATTAAGTATGGCCTGGCTTAGCAAGTCACACAATAACAAAATAAACTGTATTAAGGAATGAGACCAAAGAGAGATAATGTTGCTGTTGACAGGGAACCTGGGTGGAATATGGGGGCCAACTGAGGAAAAGCAGATGAGTGTCCAGATTCAAAGAGAGGCTTTGATTACTTAAATAGTCCCTCAAAATGCATACAAAGCAACTGATGTGCAAAAGCATTAAGAAGGGAAGTACAGGCTGAATGGATACTCAAGTCACATTTTGCCTGCTCCCAGCGTTTCCACATCACAAGCTTCCAAGATCTCTGCTCTGGACAAGCACTATATAAGATCTATAGCTGACCTCAGCTCCCGTGTTTATTCTCCTGCAATAATCACTTCTTAGAGGGAAGGGTGATCTTAAGGGAGAGATTGTAGCTAAAGAGATTTCATCCAGGAAATCCAGAAAGGATCACTCTTTATAAGGTTAGGAGTTCATCTCTGCCACATACAGTGTCTCCTGGGCGGGACAGTCCTCAGGCTATGAGTGTTCTCATTGCCCTGATTTCTCTCTACTTGCAGGTTACATGAAATTGTTCTATTCAAGACCATCTTGGATGTCTTACAGGTGAAATCTTATTTTCCAATTTTCCTGAATTAACCTATAGTTGAGATGTGAAAAGAATAAATAAGGATGTGCTTGGAGAGGGTTACAGCGATATCAAGCTAAGATAGATGCTTTGGAAGACTTCAGCCCTAAATCTTCAAATAAGCAAAGACTGCCTCCACAGGGAGGCTTCCCTTCGTTAAATTTTAATCATCAGAAGAGGCATGCAGACAGCTGGGAGGAGAGAGGAACAGAGGTTTACATTTTTGGACACTTACCAGATGTCACGTATTCTTCACATCGTTTCAAATGTGTCACCACCCTTTACCCTTTCTTTCTTAGGGACTGTTCTTGCTTTTGATGACTTTGACAACCCTGGGGAGTCCTGGTCTGCTACATTCCAGAATGACTCCAGAGGTTTTTCTCTGCTTGGGCTGTGGTGGAGGGCCACACCCTACACCAGAACAAGGTTGCATACTATCAGCAAGACTCACCCCTGTCCCTGTGAACCTTGACCTCTGGGCTGAGTCTGTGTGTAGGTTCTCCCCACTGCCCTTTCCCACTGCACTCTTTCGAAGGAAGACAGCACGTGCAGCTTGTGGGGGATACTCTCTCCCTCCTTGAGCACAGTGTGTCTACAGAAATTATTTGGAATTAAGCCATTGGGACAGTTGTCCATTCACGTTCATTTAGTTATAGATTCAATCACTTAATTATATCCGTGTAGACTTGTGGATATTTATGCCCTGGGCCATAATCAAATCATATGTTATTTTCTTGCTCAAATGTTTCCATTTTTGGACATTGGGAGCTCATTCAGTTGATTTTGAGTGCCGTTGAGTTAACCTGACCATGTGTGATCGAGTGTTTGGGGTTTGTTTGTTTTCTTTTCCTTTTCTCACTTCCTTACCTTCTAGCCCTGTAAGATGCTCCCAGATCCTTGTGTACGCCCTGCCCCAGCCCCAAAAGCAGCCACTTCTCCAAAGAGTCCTGGTTCCCTTTACCAGAGAACAGCCTTAGGTGCTTCGGGTGCTCTATGGGGACTGGTCACCTCAGAAACCACGTGCCTCCCTTCACGCAGGCCCTGAGAGCTTCTGGGCCCATCACTGCTTCGGATTCTCTGCCCACCCCTGAAGCATTAGTTTTTTGTTTTGTTTTTTTTTCCCACAATCCCTGCACTTCCCATTCTACATGTCATTTAAGGAATGTTGTCCATTTTCATGTCTTACTCTACTACCTGTTTCTGCTGGCTCCCAAGCTACCCCTGACCTTTAACCCTAACTGGAAACTCCACCTGCATGATGAACATAAATAATTAAATGCCACAGTAGCCTCAAACCAGACATCCTGAAACAGAATCCACCATCTTTGCCTCCCAAAATCGTTTACACTTCTCACTGCCACACTTCTCACTTGTCCACCCATCCAAGTCCCCAGTCACTGCCGTCATTCCAGTCTCTTCTGTGTCCCCCATCCTCCTCCTCAATTGTCAAGCCCTGGTGTTGGAGTTCCTCGGAGACTGTCAAATCCACCCCGCTGTGGGCTTACCTCCCCGGCTCCGCCTGGCGTGGTCTCCCCCAGCTCTCACCTGCACGTGGGGTCTCAGTCTCCTGCGCTGCCTGCTCCCACCCTCCCTCCCACCCGAGGCGGAGGATTTGCCGTGAACGCAGTCGGACTCCATTCCTGCCCATACCACACAGAGCCCGCCACCAGACAGCTCAGGAAGAGGCCTGTGGTTTCCATTCCCGCCCGCGCACCTGGCACAAACCCACAAGGAACAAAACAGACAAGTGAACCCGCGCGCTGTCATGTGGGGCAGGTGCTGGCAGCACGCGGCCTCCGAGGGGCCCTGCAGGTCCGCGGACCTCTGACCAGTAACCAGAGGGACAGGAGCAGAGCCACCCTCAGGAGGGACCATCAGGAGGGAAGAGGGACACAGCCAGCCCAGCGCACCTGAAGGAACACGTGACTGCAGGCGATGCTGGGTCCTTGGTGGCCTGCAACAGGGCCTGGGGAGCACACTCATGTGTTGAGACTACAGACAACTTGTTATTATTGATGAAGAACTGAAATACGTCACAAATATGGTTTGTGTTTGATCCATTTTCTAACACATCCGTACAACAGCGTCGGCCTCACTCCCTGCAGAGGAGGGGGCTGAGCGGTGGCCCTGGGAACCGCCTCTCCCTCAGCAAACCCAGCAGCTCAGGGCTCCCCCGTCCTCAGGGCCCTGCACTGCGTTCATCTTCATCGGGACAAGCCAGGCCCTTGCATCTGTCCCGGAGGCCCCTGCCCTCACCGAAAATGTTCCCTCGGCTGATGTATCACAGATCTGCGCCGGCGCCAGGCTGATGGGTTCCGATGCTCACAGCCGCACGCTGTCGTCCTGTTGAAGGGTGGGTGTTTTCCGTTAGTATGATTTACGCCTCAGCAAGTGTTTCGGTAACTAACGTGTGTGTTTGTACACATGCACATGCACAGGTGTGCACAAGTCTACCAAATACAGAAATAACGCCATGAATTAATTCCAATATTCCACATTCTATCCAGACCCATCGCAGCTCACTGTCAACTCCTATATGACATTTGTTTTTTATTCTATCCAGCAATATTGTGTGACACACTTCAGGGTGTACAGTCCCATCTGTCCTCGGAGCCTTTACACTCTAGCTAGAAAGGCTCTTCTCTCTCTCTCTCTCTCTCTCTCTCTCTCTCTCTCTTGCTCTCTCTCTCTTCCTCTCTCTCTCTCTCTTCCCCCCCACCTCAATTCAGTAAGGAGGCCAATCAAACAGAACAAGAGAGTGAATCTCAAAAATGAGTGGATGCATAAAACAGAATTTCTGCTACTGTTTTTGCAGAGTGTGAAATGCTCAAGAGCTGCTGTGGGACTTCCAGCGCAGGCTCGGTGGCATTCACGGAGCTCACGGTGGCCTGCCCAGGTGGCAGCTCAAACAGGTCACCATGGCAAAAGTAGCCCAAAGGGGAGTGCAAGAGGCGCCGGTGGACTCCAACTGCCCCAGACCCGCCACACAGGTGAGAGAATCCGGACAGAGAACACCTGCTTCAGCCAGGGGCCCCACTTCACAGTCGCCAGGGCAGGTGCTCTGCTTTGTAGTGCTGGTTCCTAACTGAGGTGCGTCTTCCACAGGGAACTCCACCAAACGTTCCCCAAAGGCAAGAGCGAAGGAGTCCCCCTGCAGTGCGGGTGGTGAGTTCCACCCAACCCCGTGTGGTCAGCCAGATGCGTGGTGGGCTCAGCAAGAGGACTTGCATTTGCTAGTAAGGTCAGCAGGAAGCATTCAAATAGGATATTAATGAATTTGGATCTTTAAGAATGGTCATATTTTGAATTTTTTAAATTTATTGTTTTGAGAGAGACAGCGAGAGAAAAACATCGACTTTGTGGTTCAAATGATGTATGCACTCATTGGTTGCTTCTTGTATGTGTCCTGACTGGGACCGAGCCTGCAACCTTGGCATATGGGGACAGCGCTCCAAGCAACTGAACTACCTGGCCAGGGCCCACACTGGCTATTTTTTGGGGTGAAAAAGCTAGGGAGTACAGCTTCTTAGGACAGGAGACACAGGGGTGCCTGGGCTGAGTGCACACCCCCAAGCCAGTGCACACCCCCAAACCATGGTCCCTCATGACAGTGACACAGTCGGGATGCCTCGGCCAGTCCTCAGTTCCTCTCACCTCCCAAGTTCCAGAATGTCAGCACGAGGGTCCTCAAAGTTCACTTCTCAGAGAATTCTGCCCCCCAAAAGGGCGATACAGTCCCCTACACAGCATTCCCTTTTCAAAACCACAGCGGCTCCATCCCTGCAATACGTTCTTTCTTTCAAATCAAAGGAAACAAAATTAAATATTTTCTTCCCCTCAGGCAGGCCATTTCCTTCCTCACTAGACTCTTTCCTAATCACATAGAGCTCCCCCCCTTCTGCCTGGCCCTGTCCTGGCAACTACTCCATCCATGTGACTTGATTCAGCTCGAGTTGGTCAGGACCCTTCCTTTGCACACAAGGAGAATAGTCTACATTCACTTAAGGTGTTCTTAAGTGGGTGCAGTTCCCTCACCCTAAAATTCTGTGTGTGTGTGTGTGTGTGCGCGCGCACGCGTTTGTGTGTGAAAGTGGTCCTGGCTTCTCTGCACTGCAAACATCCAAAAGCCAGAACCTAACTACAGCATCACAACAGCGCGCATTTAAAGGACCACAGAATTGCTGTTCTGTAATTATTGTTTTAGAATGTCCTTATGGCCCCACTGTGAGCACAAGGCATCTTTGAAAAGGTGTCAGCATCATTTATGCCCTTGATTTTACCAATATTTATTTGTCAGACCAATTGTCAGCATCACAGTGCAAATATTATGGAAGATATCATCTATACTAATAAAAGGGTAATATGCTAATTAGACCGGGAGACCTTCAGGACGTCCTTCCTGACAAAGCCATGGTGGCAAGGCTGAGGCAGAGGCGGTTAGGGGCGATCAGGCCAGGAGGGGAGGGCAGTTGCGGGTGATCAGGTCAGCAGGGGGGGCCTCTTGGGGGTGAGCAGGCTGGCAGGGGGGGAGTTGGGGGCGATCAGGCCAAAAAGGGGGGGCAGTTGGGGGTGATAAGGCCAGCATGGGGGGGGTAGTTGGGGGTGAGCAGGCTGGCAGGCAGAGTGGTTAGGGGCAATTAGGCAGGCAGGCAGGTGAGCAGTTAGGAGCCAGGGGTCCCAGATTGCGAGTGGGATGTCTGACTGCCACAGGGATCGGGCCTAAACCGGCAGTTGGACATCCCCCGAGGGGTCCCAGATTGGAGAGGGTGCAGACGGGCTGAGGGACATGCCCCTACCCAGTGCACAAATTTCATGCAATGGGCCACTAGTATATTATAAATATTAGCCTCTTAAAATATAGAAATTTTGTTTAACATTACTACATAGCCATAATGTATAACAAATGAGTTAGAAAACTGTCATTTTTCCATAATCAACTTCAAGATTTAACAGTTTGATTAAAAAGAATTTTTGTAAGACAGTTTTATTATTTCTTCATAAAGCAGGAAAGTTTTTAAATTATCTTTATAGCCAGATATTTTACCTTAAATATGTTGACAACTGAATAGTTATATTCTAACAACTATACCTTCTTAATGTCATTATCATTTCTGTTTGAAAAGAATAAGTTCAATCTTTCCTTAGTATTTACATATACCCATTTTAAAAAAGAGATTTATGTCTTTCAATATGTTTATGTGATGTATCACGTTTATTGATTTGTGCATATTGTACCAGCCTTGCATCCCTGGGATAAATCCTACTTGGTCATGGTGTATGATCTTTTTAATGTATTGCTGGATCCGATTTGCTAGGATTTTGTTGAGGATTTTAGCATCTATGTTCATCAGGGATATTGGCCTGTAATTCTCTTTCTTTGTAGTGCCTTTGGGATTAGGGTAATGCTGGCTTCATAGACAGAGCTTGGAAGTGTGCCTTCCTCTTGAATTTTTTGGAATAGTCTGAGAAGGATAGGTTTCCGTTCTTTGACTGTTTGGTAAAACTCCCCTGTGAAGCCGCCTGGTCCAGCACTTTTGTTTGCTGGAAGATTTTTGATGACTGCTTCAATTTCATCAGTAGTTCCTGGCCTATTCAGGTCTTTTGATGCTTCCGAAACTCAATCAGGAAGAATCCGGGATTTAAGTTGGTTTTAGGTTGCTGCTTGCAGGTTGCATCTGGACTTTTGGCATCGTTCTAAACAGAGCCCAGGCTGCCGTCTGCACAGAGGCCGCGCCAGGAAAGAGGCCCGGCAGTGGCTTCTGCAGCCCCAGCCTCCTCGGGAGCTCAGCAGCAACAAAGAAATGCTTAAAACACAAAACAAAACGCAGGACCCTTCCCCTGGTTTAAACTGACAGAAACATACCTTAAATTTTCCTAACAGTTAATTATGTGTTAACCTCTGTAAATAAGCAAGCTGACCACAGTTTTCACTCATAGTTAACTTCCGGTTACTGATGGGAAATTAATGTAACCAGAGAAATAATAAGTTGAGAAAGTTCAGGTATCCTCTTTTGTTCACCTTTCTTATTTCATGTTTGACTAAAAAAAAAACCACTTTCAGCAATTTTGCTGAACTTTTAAATAATTTTCTTCCCCCAAACTGTCTGCAACTTTCAGACTATTATTTTTTTACTGAATAAACAAATTTAGTGAAACAATAGCAGTTCCTGTTTGCTACACCATGGACCTAGTTAAAAATTCTAAACGTCACAAAATCCCTGTTCTCTTTTTTTTCTTAGTACCAGATGGATGGATTTGTATATTTACAAACACTATTGGTTACCTTAGTAATACCTATTCTCCCCTTATTCTTAGTTAGCAAAACCTGTATTTTCTTAAAATGCTAGTTACTCATAGTCACTTCTTGGCTTCCCTTACCTTTTGGGACCTTCTCTGCTTCCTCCTGACTGGAAGGCGGATGTGATGCCTGGAGCAGGAGCAGCCACCGTGGCGCCAGGGTAACTGTGGTCTGAACAAAGCAGAAGAGTTGCGTGGGAGATGCTGCGTCCTGATGACGTCTTTAGAGAATGCCAGGCCCTGGAAAACTGGGAGGTTGAAGCGGGGCAATGTGAGAGGGAACTGGCACAACCCTGTAAGTCATTCTTTGCTCCTATGAACTAAATTCAGATTTTAAAAAAGGTAACTTATTTTTTTTTGCTAGAGATTCTGAAAGTTTGGCTAGAAGATGTAACTTTTCTTAGGTACTATCTCTTAAATTTTGAACAAATGTTCATTAAGACCCTTAAATATTAATTTGGTTACTGAGTATATAGGCAAAGATATACTAAAAAATCTTTAACATTTGCTCTCCTGTTAAAACTGCAAAGTATGACGTTTACAGACATAGGTTATGCCATCTGCGAACTTTGGCAAGCTACGCTAATTTTCTGGTTAGAAAGCTGTAGTTTGGGTGCTTGGAATAATTCCCTTCTTATTCTAATAGGATCATGTCAAGTAGTTGAAATAAAATTTAGTTTTCTAAGATGCATCTGAAGTGATTTTCACGGCCTGCCCCACCCCTGTCCGAGGCGGTGGCCAGGCCCCTGCAGGCTGGGTGCTGGGTTAGCCTCCTGCTGCCGGAGTGGCTGGGCTTTAAATGGATCCTCCCGCCATGGGAGATGACTGCTGTTTTTCACCATATTTTCTCTTATCATCCACAGATAATTAGTTCTGCCTGACAAAGCACATCACCAGGGACGAGTCCGCAGCTTTCAGAAGCAGCTCAGCAGTGTCTTCCTTATGGCCAGCTCTTCCTGAACCTGCTGAAAACTGCTTCATTATCATTATTATTCCTCATCACTCGTCCACACTAGAAATGTAGGCGATATTACCAGTACAAATAGCAGCTATCTCCATACCCTCTTTGTAATGCTCCTAGATATTTGCATAGCAGGATAAGGGGACATTAAAAAGCAGGCGAGCCCCTCTGAGCCTCAGCATCCGCACTCATACACCACCCCTGGGGCCCTGAATCGATTGTTAATGCCCCTTAAATTCCTAAATATATTACCTCCTCCCACTCGTTATATAAACTGAGTTACCATGAAGGATAACAAATAGTCTGTCTTCTTTACAGCAATAAAATATCTACAAATCATGGACGAAAGCTGTGGGTACCAATGAAATATATTTTTAAATACCATGATACTATCAAAGATGCAGCGCGATTTTAGTAAAAGCTTCTCAAGTGTGGGAAAACCCCGCCTCTATATTAAGTATAGGCATCTGTTGTGAAGTATAAGCCAGTTAAAGTATGTTCACGTAAAAATAAGCTTCTTATAACCAAAGAAATATGGTAATAACACTTTAATCACAGGTGAAAAAGTGACTGGCAGATCCATCCTCTCCAACTCGAACCCTCTCTCGGCTCTGCCCCCGCTGCTCCTTTGGCTCCCGCTGGTCTTTAACTCTAGACTCTAATCCTCGCCCTGGTCACCCTTCAGGTGCTTCCTCTGGGGAGCTCCACTCAAAGAGCCTCAACCCTCAAAATCTACGCCAATGACTCTCAGGACTCTGAGAAGATGGATCACTGAGAAACTGAGCTTATGACAAGCACATCCTTCTTATCACTACTGAGGACTCCACTTGTATACTGTGCTACTGGCACAATCTGTCCCCAAACACGCTGAGTAATCTCTCCCAACAGGAGTCCCAGCCCGCCGTAACCGAGGGGCGGTGACTGGCCTTCTCTGCCTTCCTCTTCCCAGCACAGACGCAGCTTAGGGAGCGCTGCACGCACGGCACATAAAGCTCCCTTCCCTGAGAGAGGAAACACGGGGATGAGCAAAAGTAACAGAGGAAAGAGATGATGGTACCGAAGCCTCAGAAAGAAACTGCTCCCTAGCATTTCAGAGCGGCACAGATCAGTGTCACTTCCGCAGGAGATCCCGCATGGGTCGCTGCTGCAGGGAATTACGGTTTCAGAGTGGTGTTGAAGAGCTCCCTGAGACAGGCTGGGAGGGCGACAACAGTCATCTCATTCCATGTGCACAGGGCCTGGGCCCTTCCAGGGACGCCTTTAACTGGACCTCCTGGCAGGTGAGACCATAGGTGTTCTCTCGACAATCAGGGCTGTTTTCTGTTTTGGCTCCTTATTGAAATAATTGACCTTAAAAATATTCAGGCCCTTGTTGCTCTCTTTCGTTTGTTTGTTTGTTTATTTATTTATTTATTTTGGTTCCTCTTGGCAGAATTCTGGGTCTTCATGGAAGGCATAGCCAAATCACCCAGTGCTTTTTTCAAAGCACAAAACAAGGTGTGGCTCTCATTGGTACCTGGCCTTCCTCCAGCCCCTTTGAGAAGTGGCCTGGCTCCAGGTGACAGCAATAGACACATCTGGCCCGAGATCATCATTCCCACAGCCTTGGAAAGCATGTGGATGCCACTCAGCAGCACCCTCTGCCAGCACTTCAGGCACTTGTCTAAGAACTCACCGGGACCTGACGGTGACCCAGGACTTGGGTAAAGCCTCCTTGAAAATCTCATATTTAAGGATGTGCAGGATGTCCCCTGCACACTCACTGTCCTTCCCTCCAGATTCTCAAAGGCCTAAGCTGGTAGCTCGAGCGCGGAGAGAACTCTGCAGCAATGGTTGCAGAGGCGTGCTTTCAGACTAGGTCCTTAACCTGTACAGGAAGACAACAGAAAAGACGCATTTGAAAATCATTCTGCAGTTATTACAAGATAACCATTACAAAGACATAAGAAACCAACTTTTTTTGAGATCTCAGCAATAAAATAATGTTTATCCTTCCTGGCGAGCCTGTTAAGAAGATTAACTTATGACAGGTGCCTGATTTTCTGCAAATTTTTAGGCAATTTCATATTATTAAAATTGTTCTTAAAATGTATTTTTTTAAAAGAGTAAAATAGGATTAGTAAACAAATGTGCAGTTTACATTTCAGTCTTACCTTAAAATACTGAGGATCTTTAAATATGATATATGTTGATACTATTTTAATTAAATTTGAGATTTGGATAAAATATCCACTCCTGAGTTTCTGGATGTCTCCTCTGATCCATGTCGAGTGTCTCCTGGAGAAAGGACTGAAGCCCACATTTCTTCAGGGACATTTCCCGAGTCAGATAACAGGTTTCAGAGCTCAGATTTTCCCATCAGGTGGTACCCATTGTACAGCCCCAGCCTGGCTTGAATAAGCTGAAAAAAGATTCTACACGTTGATGAATAATTTGTAAATATTTCAGGTACCAAAGTAGCATTTTTAATAGGATACATTTATTTCATGATAACAAATGAATATTGTTAGAATCCATTTAAATTTTATATAGCTTATCCTATACTAGTAGCCCGTTTGCACGAAGATTCGTGCAATAGACCTTCATTCACCTGGCTGCCAGCACCGGGGTCCCAGGCCTTGGCTGTGGCCACCGCCTTCTACCTTCTTTCAGGGTCCCGGCTTGGCCCTGGGCGGTGGCCTTGGGCTCGGCTGCACCCAGCGTCCCTGCAACCCGATCGCAGGAGCGAGCCGACCCCCCAGGTCGGCTCGCTCCTGCGATTGGAGCAGGCACCCCGCTGGCGCCCAAGGCCCGGAAAGCCCCGGGCAGCTTTCCGGGCCTTGGGCTCCACTGCACCCCAGCATCCCTGCAATGGTTTCCTGGTGGGCGTGGTTGATGGGCGTGGCTTGGTAGGTGGGCGTGGCTTGGCGTAGCGAAGGTGCGGTCAATTTGCATATTTGTCTATTATAAGGTAATATTATAAAGAAGTAATATGCAAATTAACCACCACACCCTCACAAGATGGCTGCCTACAACCAGGCTGGCAAGGGAGTTAGTGAGGGACGACCAAACGACTGAACAGCAGGCTGTGTGGGGCACCCAGGCCAGCAGGAGGGGCAGTTGGGGGCTACCAGGCTAGCGGGGGGGGCAGTTAGGGGCAACCAGGCCAGCAGTGGGGGGCAGTTGGGGGTGACCGGGTGGGCAGTATGGGGTGACCAGGCTGGCAGGGGGGGGGGCAGTTAGGGGCAACCAGGCAGGCAGGCAGGTGAGGGATTAAGAGCCAGCAGTCCAGGATTGTGAGAGGGATATCCGACTGCTGGTTTAGGCCCAATCCCTAAACCAGCAGTCGGACATGCCCCGAGGGGTCCTGGATTGGAAAGGGTGCAGGTTGGGCAGAGGGGACCCCATCCCCCATGCATGAATTTCATGCACCGGGCCTCTAGTAGGATGTAAAGGAGGAAATTGGATATGTTTTATACTTATCTACTTGAATGTTGTACTAGTCAATTCATTACAACAGCCTCTAGATTTTTTGTTTCAATTATACATAACATTCAAATCAGCATAAAATTATGATGTATGATGTTTCAATATTCTAATAAAAGTGGAAGAGATCTGAGTTTTATTGGTAATTCTACTCAATTCTATGAACAGAGCCTTTGTCTATTCCCGCCAGGTTTAGAAACTTTGCAGATATGCTACTTTTTGACAAAATTTTATCTACAAAACCCCTCCTTCTCTCCAGAAAGGCAGTGTATTTTTTGAGTCAGGCATTTACATTTTAATTTTCAATCTTTCTTTTTTCTTTTTAAGCTATCATTCAGAGTACTATAATACTTTGATGATAGATTTTTAAAATTAGGTTTAAAGAATATTTATTGATTTCTTCATATAAATCTTAAAACATGTTACACTTTCTGTTGCACAAATGGCAAGAGAAAAATTACAGATGACCTTTATTTGTAACAAAAACAAGTACCCAGTTTAAAGATTAACATTTTTTTCTGGAATTCACACATTTTTGTTATCTCCTGAGTTTTGAACACAGTTGATTGAAGGAATACTAATAAAACATGCTGTTTAATTTTTAAAAATCAGTTGCCAATTCTCTCTGAAACAGGCAAAAAGGAGATGTATATCAGGTGGTAATAAACTCTTTTTCTAGTTATGTGGCCATCGAGCCCTACATTTGGTTTTACGTAATTTGTAAAGATAAATGCATCTGAAACTGGTCTCCCACAAAGACATGTGACTTCTTGCAATGAATGGCTTGTCAGGTGGGGTGTTTGTGTATTTATAAGTTGGTAGCATGAAACATTCATATCTTGTCCAGTGGCCTTCTAGTTGTTCATTATATTTTTAGTTGGGATGCCTGTGTTTGATCTTTGCCCTGGTTGTCTCTGGAGCTTTAGATGAATAAAATAACAAATAATTCACTACCCAGAAGCCAACCCACCAAGGGCTGTGATCTCTTCAGATCTTAACAAGGTTGACCCCTCTCTTTGCTGAGGGGAGACATCCAGGGGGCAAGGAATTGGGGGATACAGATATATATATATATATATACATATATATATATATATATATATATATATATATATCCTACCTAATAATAGAGTAATATGCAAATTGACCACACCTTCGCTACACCCACAAGACATGCCCACCAGTCATACCCACCAGGAAACCGTAGCAGGGACGTTGGGGTGCGGCGGAGCCCAAGGCCGGGAAAGCCTCGGAGGGAAAGCGGAGGCTTTCCCGGCCTTGGGCACCAGGGGGGAGCCTGCACGGATAGCAGGCAACCTCCAGGGGTCAGCTCCTACGATCCTTAGCAGGGACACTGGGGTGCAGCAGAGCCCAAGGCCGCCGCCCGGGGCCAAGCCCCGACCCTGAAAGAAGGCAGAAGGCGGTGGCCACAGCCAAGGCCTGGGTCCCCGATGCCGGCAGAAAACTGGTGCAGGCAGCCAGGTGAATGAAGGTCTATTGCACAAATCTTCGTGCAAACGGGCTGCTAGTATATATATATATATATATCTCAAAGTGTGATATACCAATAGTTATATCACTTATATAACTATTTCCTAAAATCGCTTTTACCAAATGTCTAATTACACATTTACTAATACAAAAGATTTCTATCCTACCTAATAATAGACAAATATGCAAATTAACCATACCTCCGACACACCCACAAGCCACGCCCACCATCCAATCAGAGCAAGTATGCAAATTAACCCAACCAAGATGGCTACAGCCACAGGGAGCAAGGTTTCCTAGGTAACAGAGGAAGCCAAGCTTTCCGCCTGCCCTTGCCAGGCCTAAGCCTCCACTCAAGCTACAAATTTCAATTATAGAAGGTAAACAAATTTAAACAAATGGCGGCAGAGGAGCTTGAGAGAGCAGGCCAGGGTTGCTCCCGGCAACAGGGGAAGCAAAGCTTTCCGCACACCCTGGCTGGGCCCACCCGCTTAAGGCTACAAAGTTTCAATTATAAACCCAACAGAAATGGCTGCCGGCCTCGGAGGGAGCCCCAGGCTTGGCTCTGCTCCAGGCTACAAAGTTGCAATTGTAGAAGGAAAATAAATTCCAGATACCAGGGCCTCCACTTGGGTTGCCAGGGGGCGTGGCCGACCTGAAAACCACTACAGGCCCCTCGCTCAGGCCACCCCACACCCCAAGGGAACCCCACCCTGATCAGGGACACCCTTCAGGGCAAACCAGCTGGCCCCACCCCTGTACCAGGCCTCTATCCTATCTAATAAAAGAGTAATATGCAGATTGATCATCACTGCAACACACAATATAGCTGCCCCCATGTGGACACAAGATGACCACCACAAGACGGCCAGCAGGAGAGGGCAGTTGGGAGGCACCCGGCCTGCAAGGGATGGCAGTTGAAAAGGACCAGGTCTGCAAGGGAGGGCAGTTGAGAGGGACCAGGACTGCAAGGGAGGGCAGTTGGAGGTGATCAACCCTGTAGGAGAGGGCAGTTTGGAGTGACCAGGCTGGCAGAGGAGGGGAGTTGGGGGCAAATAGGCTGGCAGCGAAGTGGTTAGGGGGTGATCAGGCTGGCAGGCAGAAGCAGTTAGGGGCAA
Source organism: Eptesicus fuscus (assembly GCF_027574615.1). NCBI lineage: Eukaryota > Metazoa > Chordata > Mammalia > Chiroptera > Vespertilionidae > Eptesicus > Eptesicus fuscus. Next base: position 49,072,411 of record NC_072491.1, on the reverse strand, counting down.
TCAGGAAGGCAGGCAGGCAAGCAGTTGGGAGCCAGCAGTCCTGGATTGTAAGAGGGATGTCCAACTGCCCGTTTAGGCCCGATCCCAGTGGATCGGGCCTAAACGGGCAGTCGGACATCCCTGGAAGGGTCCCAGATTGGAGAGGGTACAGGCTGGGTTGAGGGACAACCCCCCTCCGTGCACGAATTTCGTGCACCGGGCCTCTAGTTAGTTTCATAAAAGTTCAAGTTCAAGAATTAATGTATGAATATATCCTATCCCCTGAATGTGTGTAGGATGATGTCAGAGGTCTGAGTTCTGAAATACAGAGAAAAAAAGAGAGTAGAAACTATCAGAGGAAACTTACGAGTATGTAAAAGAAAGCAACCTATTCATTGTTTCCTGAGCCCCTAAAGGGAACCTGGGAACTTCAGATTTATCTCCCACACAGTCAACTTCACTGTTTCCTAGCATAATTATTAACCAAATGTCTATCCACACATGTGTTAGTACAAAAGACTACTAAGCAAATATTTTTTAAGTGCTCAAACCAATAGTAAGAGGCTTGCAAAGTGTGTTGCTGCATGCTTTGTCAGTGTAAAACCATTCTCCTATATTATCTGGCTTTTGAAAACTCAATTTTATTGTTAGAAAAATAAATTTTGTTTTCAAAATATAAACTTCACATCGATAAGAAATACATAGCGTACTAGGTTACATGGCCTTAGACTTGGTAATCACCAACTCATGGCATCCATTCATGTCTTGATTGCTATAACCTTTAAGCAAAACAAATGAATAACCCTCAGTTAAAAAAAAAAAAAATCCATGCCTCTAAATACCAGGCTTTTAAAATTAAAACAAGTAAACAGAGAAAAAAGTCAGCAAGAGAATCATAATTCTAACTCAACACCCACACCACTGCATGTAAAGAAGCTGGTATACCTCTGTGTCTAAGATCCTGAGGTGTTGACAATCAAATGTTGGTTTTCTCCGGAATATCTTTCAGCTTCTTCTTATGCAAAATTTCTTTTCCAGTGAAAGCACATTGCCTGCTGCTACCAGTCTGAGTCAGCAGGATAAAGACACCTCTTGTTTTTGAAACACCAGTGAGATCTTTCTGGTGTTCTCTCTGGGAAACCGTCCTTCCTCCAGAGCAGGTGTGTGAACTCAGCAAGGCTGCTTTCTGGAATGTCCAGGTACCTTTAGCTTCACTGAAGACACACGCTGTAAAGGCTGCGATATGTTTTTAAAGTACTTTTTGTCCTGTCTTGTAGGACTCATCAGTATGACCCAAATCTGTCCAGTGTCGTAGTTGTCTTATGTTTCAAAAAAATAAAATAAAATAAAATCCATGCATTTTTTTGGAGATTTCCCAGCCCTCGCCTCCCCCTCCCCCCGCCCCCATATGCTTCCTCTGACCATTTTGGGTCTTCCCTCATTCCTGTCTTGACTTCCTCTCTTCTTTTTGCTAATCCCCCCCCACCCCCCCGCACTCTCCTCCTCTCCAGACAAGGTCACTGCCCTGGTTCTTAGCTGTAATGACCACACCTGGTCACTGAAGTTCCTCTTCCTGTTCCGTGGCCTTATCGCTCTCACTCACTGGCCGTGAAGCCCTTAGCTGTTCACCTGCTTCAGTCCCAGCTCCCTGGGTGGGGCCTTCAGAGAGTGGTTCTGATGATGAGGATTTTATGACAGTCCGTGTCCGTTGTCAAGCATCCAAGACACGGTACGTAGTTATCCAGTGGCACATAGTCTCCTGTATGATTCTTCTCACCAGCATTTTTAGCTTTTTTTGTTTGTTTGTTTTGCATAAACCTCCTTTTTTGTTCCCTTCAGGCTTCTTATATGCTTATATTATATTAACATATAATAAAGTGTTTTAAAAATAACTTGCTATTTTTAACCTTTGGTGCCTTTTCAAGGGCCTATTTCTGGCTCTAGGATTGCCGCGTTTTTATCTTTAACTCTTCAAATCTGAAGAGACACCCTGGATACATTTGCAGCTTCTAAATTTATAAACCGACATATTTGACATTCTCTTTAGAACAGATGCTTGACAGGCCCGTCATCAGTGAAAAACGGCAAATGGCGCAGAACACAGCACGCAGAGGGGGCGTGGGCTCCTCCTGCCTGGGCCAAGCGTGTCCCTGGGAGACCATGGGGGGGGGGTGGGGAGGCTCCTGGGCGCACACGCTCTCTCACCTTTGCCGGAAGTCACTTTATCATAAAACCACATTCAATCTACTTAATGCAAAAAAAAAAAAACGCACAAAACATTCAAAGTAAGAATGCTAGTAGACATACTAATTTGCTTTACATTTATTTTCTTAGTAATATACATATATATCTTATTAACGTTGTATGAGTGTACCTAAATCATAAGAAATTTAGCTGTGTATTTTACTCCATATATCTGAATTTTGTGGATGCCATAAAATACATAGTGAAGTAAGAAATATAAAAAAAATAAATTACACAGCACATCTGACAGTTCTACTCTCCTGACTTTACTCATTTCATATCATATTGTTAATATTTATTCTCATATTTTTTAATCACTTTGATAATTTATAAAAATTATTTGATGAGTTTTGGTATTTGCAGTTCCTCCAATATGAATATTGGAAAAAGTAAAGGAAACCCACCAAACTAAAAAAGAGAATTATAAGTACTGTATGTTTCTAGCAAGGGACAGAACATATAATGGAAAATAAAATTAAAATCACTAAGTTGTGAAAAAATTGCCAAGCAAAACAAGAGAAAATGATATGAGGGCATTGATTGTAAAAGCATACATTGGGCCTGTGATATTGTGACATGATTCCTAAATATATATTCATATGTAAAATATCTACTTATATGCACACATAATTCATGTATCCTCAATATCTTCTAATGGAAAAACATGGAGATTATGTAGCATAGATTTCAAAACAGATACTTCCTCAACTGGCATTACTGACTTGCCTTAACTTAAATCCACTATACTTCTCAGTTATGAACCCTCCAAGGCGAACTCAGAATGGAGAGCGAAAGTTCACCGCTGCAAACTGGTTTTAAAAAGTCTCTGTGGTTGACTCCTGGGGACACGGCCAGAAGCATGTGGCCACCACGTATGTGGTGCAGATTTTTGCTAAAGAAAAAAAATGAACCCCTTTATCTTGGCTTTTGAAGGTTTATTTTCTTCTCCTTGTGTTCCATGAAATAAAATAAAAAAAGAGTGAAAATATGTGTATTGCTACTGTTACTTGTGGTCAATAATATAGCTAAATTGATTCCCACAAACTTATTTCACATCTACTTAGAGTATTGAACACGTGTTCATTGACATCAATAGCAGTATTTGAAAATATTGAGCATCCTTTATGTATTTTTTGAGTTATTTTATTCTTACTGTCAAACCAGATAAAATCTGGGTCCAATCCACCTCTAACAAGTACTAACAATGGAATCCTTGGCAGATTTTTTTTACAATTTGGACTTTATTTTCCTAATCTGTGAAATGAATAGAAGGACACATTGCTATGGAGCAGATACAAGGAGATGAGAGCTGTGCTCAGTCCATGCTGGTTCCCTGAACTAACTGCTTACTCCGGGGTTACAGCAGCCACAGCCAGAGGAGGAGACTCGCACGTTGGAAACAAATTACTGGAATATGGTGAGCACTGCGCCGTGGTTATGTAAGGAGAGGGGAACGTGCAGGGAGGACACTGATGCCCTGCTTCCCTTTCCCTGGCAGACCTGCATTTAACATAAAGGGGAGCCGTTTTATTGAATAATAAAAGCCTGCCTGTCGCTGAGCTGGCTGCCAGCCACCTCTGCAGAGCAATTCTAAACAGCTTGTTTTCCAAGTTCTTCTGAAATAAGTCTCTAACACCGGCCACTGCCTAACTCACGAGGTGCAAAACCCATTTCTGAGGTGAAGTGGCTCACATGTGAATCCTGCGGTGAGGTAAGTGATGAGAAAAATATACATTAGCATTATTTTCTCCTTACAATGATTGGAATCAGGCTAAGGCTTCATGATAGAAAAATTAACTCATGACTCAGAGAAGAAAAAAGACACGTGAAGAGATCTTATTTGAAAAATTAAAAAGAAGAAGCCCAGCATGTTTGAGTGAGAGGCACATTTGATCTGTATCCATCATGCAGCTTACAATCCAGTGGCTTCAGGATGGAATTCCATGAGGCTTCAGAAGGTACCTAATCACTTTCTCAGACGCATTTCTCGCCTTTCTCATCAGCAACCCTCATAATGTATGAATAATAAGTTGTAGGGCTGGCAACCCACCAAAATAAATATTTAATGATAGTTTAGTGCTTATTTTAAATCTCTTTTTGTTTAAACTGTGGATTACGACTGTACTGGGTCAATGGATTCTGACCAGAATGCTTGAGAAACCTATCTGCTGTTGAGCTCTCTATAGCGGCTGCATTCTTAATTGTCACAATTGTCCAGGGTAGGTCATCTCTGGGAGACATTTCGTCTTAAATGTCAACCTTGGGAACATGGGGACAGCAATCTGGGGACTGTGGAGCTGTGCTAGTGTCTAGTTCTCAAACACGGAGATGCCAATTAATGCCACACACCCCTGACTCAGAGCAGCACGGAGAGCCGGAGAGATGGTCCTGCTGTGGGTACTGCACAAAACAGAAGAAAAATGGATGTGCTCAGGCGCCAGAAAGAGGGTTCTGGAACAGGCAGTGGGAGCGTCCCAAGGCTTCCGGAGACTGGCTGACGGAATCTTTGTTCAGGCGACAGGCACCCTCAGCCAGACGCCAGGTGGAGACCCGTCACCTCCCACCTGGGCTGCGCCCACTCCGGGCGCGCTTCTCCCCCTCGCCGCCGCCAGCCGCTCGCTCCCCGCTCCGTCTGGGGACTCACACAAAGGACGCGCTGGTTCCCCGGCCCCCAACCCCTGACTTCGCGCCCCGGCCCACAACTTGAGCGGGAGTCAGGCAGGAGCCCCAGCCATGGAGCCTTCCAGAAGAGCCGGGAGGCCGGCGCGCGCGCGCAGACCAAACAATGCCTGGTCCACGCAGGAAGGAATTCACGCCCCACCCCTGGCTCTGAAGCCCGCGGAGAGGGGCGTGGGACGGGGTCCCGCCGGAGGGACGGCTGTGTCTCTCCACCTGCAGACGGCCCTCTCTGCGGCGCGCGGCGCGATGCCCTGCGCTCGGATGTTTTGATGGCGACCGAGAGCGAGGGTGGCTGTGCCCGCGGCAACGCCCCCGGTGTCGCCGGAGCCAGGTTCCCGGAGCTCCGCGCGGGGGGAGCGCAGATCTAGGGGAGGGAGCGGCCGAGGCAGCCTGGGAGGGAGGGAGCTGGGAGCCAGGGGGCGACGGACAGAGAAACTTCGGGGGAGCCGGCCGGCCGGGCGCCCTGCGCAGGTAACTACCTTGAGACGGCGCAGGGTTGCACCCAGAGGAAGTGGCAGCGGCGCAAGTTCTCGGGGAGCAGCAAGTTGTTCCCGCCTCTCAGGCGTGTCCGCGGCACCGCGCGGCCCGCACACGCGCTCCGCATCCAGGCGGCGGCGCCAGCGGGGGCGGCGGAGACGGCGCGGAGGCGGCTGCGCTTCGGGCGGCCCGCGCGGCTCCGCTCCCGGCGCTGCCCCCCCGCCCCGCCCGCCCGCCGGCGTGTGCGCGCGCGTGTGCTCGGCCCCGCGGGGCCCCTGCTCGTCTGCGCGCAGCGCCCACCAGCCTCCCGGCCCCGCGCGGCTCCGTGGCGCCCCGGCAGCCCGGCCCTCCCGCCTGCGAGGCCGCCCGGCTCCTGTCACGTGTCAGTACCCGAGGTCGAGATCCAGAGAAAAACGCGCTTCATTCCTTCTCCCACCGCCATACTGTATTTTATGCCAAATCTCATTTTTATTCCAACATTTTACTCCCGCTCGGTGAGTACCTTCTCAGTGGCATTCTTGTCCTATTCTTTTTTTTTTTTTTGTCCTTTTTTTTGTGTTTTTTTTTTCTTCTTTTTTTTTTTCCACTTCTTTGATTATTGTTTGTATCTGGGAACGCTGGAGGAGATGGTTTCGAGCCTTTTCCTGAATCCAAGTTTTTCTAGCAGGCGATGGTTCCGTGGACGCGGCAGGTCCCGGTCCGGGCGGCCGTGCTGCGGAGCGACTCCGGCGAGATGTGCAACTGGTTTTATGGAAAAAGCGGTGTGAAGTGTGGTGCCTGTTTTTTCCCTTTGTAAAAATATTTTAACAGCATGTTTCTACCTCTTTTTTTTCGCCTACTCTTTTTCTGATAAGATTTTTGGATAGGTGGGATTTCACGCAGTGTTTACAAGTTTGTGGTTTTGCGATACTGGTACAAACCACTGAGCAAAGGCATTCCTTTTCCATTTTCTTGGTGCCCTTTTTGGAGCCGGTGAGAACAAATTCGTTTTTCCCCTGTTTTTGATACCCATTGATAACGTGAAACTTTTCTTGCAGCTGGTGACTGGGATTATTTTTAAGCAAAATACTTTTTTTTCCTCCTTTAAATTAACCATGACTTTTGCACACTTGGCTTTTTTAAATCCCGAGATAATTTTATGATAGATATCCTGATATCTATATCTCTATTCCCCCTTCTTCCTGCCCCGCCGCTCCCCTTATATCAATTTTCAAATGATGGCAGTGGAAGGTTTTTCTGGAAAAAAAAAATGAAGTGCGGTTTGGTTTCCTTGTCAACGGAGGATGAAGTGAACAGCTGAACAGCTCGCAGAGAGCAGGTACTTGGTCCCTTTGGAGGCGTTTCCCGGGTTTGCAATGGCAGCGCTGGTCCTGGCGAGGACGTGTGTGTGTGTGTGTGTGTGTGTGTGTGTGTGTGTGTGTGTGTGTGTCTGCGCGCGCCCGCGGTGGGGACAGCCCAGCCCGGCGCCGGGGAAGTCCCCTGCCTCCGATCCTTTCTGGATGCGCGCAAACACGGTCCCTCCTTGGCTGAGCCCAGGTCTTGGCAGCAGCTGGCGGCGGAGGGCGGCGGCCCGGACCCAGCTCTCCGGCCTGTGAGTTCCCCCGGGGCTAGGGCCCTGGGCGCCGCGCAGGCCGGCGGGCGACCCCTGGAAGTGCCGGGAAGTGGGGAGGGAGCACCCAGGCGGCATCCTCCCGAGGGGCTGGCAGCTGGCCACAGGGCCAGGCGCCGGGGACCTTTCCAGGTCCAGAGAGGATGGCACCAGCCCAGGCGCGTGCTCAGGTCCGGCTCCTCCTCTGTGCCAGGAGTAAACAAGGCAGTAGGTCTTTCCCAGCCTGGTGGCAGGTTCCGGTTCCGAAGGGTGTTGCTGTCTCGGAGCGGCTGCGTTTTCTTTCTCGGGTGCCTCTGGGGGGCTCAGGACTTGCTGGGGACACAGTTACTTTCCACGATGCGCAATTGGGTATCATGTTGAGGATGAAACAGTTTGTAGTGATGAATCCACTCCCCTAAGGTACAAAAGTCCCCAGTACTTGAGGTGTGAAGAAACATTGTTGACTCTTTATGGCCACCTGATAGTGGTGCCAAAGGCTTTCCTTTGAGAACCGGGCAGGACAGGACAGGTAGGGCTTGGTGATGGTGGTGATTGTGTTGGTAGCAGTGCTCGGTGCTGAGTGTATTCTGTGGAGTTGGTGGTAGTTTATGACTCTTCTGTGATACGTTTCCAGTGTAAGACTTTTGGGAGATGAACCAGTTGGTAATAAAAAGCCTTTTCGGTACTAAACACAGTGACAGAATCTGCTGGAAAGCTTGCTGTCCAAATAACTCTGCCGTCTGTACTTGAAATCTTAAAATCTGGAGGTTGGCTGGTATTTGAAGGACTTGCTTTTGAAGCCTTTATTTTCTTTTTCCAAAAAGAAAAGTCCACCTTAAATTTATCATGTGTATGTAATTCGTATTCTTTTAAAACGAAAAGAAAGCAAATGAAATTTCTCAGACTTAGTTTTCTTCTATGTTATCTATAGACTTAAAAACTAATTCCAACACTTGGAAGGGCCCATAACAAGGGGTTAATAACCCATGATGGCTTTTTCAAGCCAATATTTCTCTATGTCTATAACCTGAGTTTGTGGAATGAAAAGTTTTATGCCTGTATTTCTTTACACCTGGTGCTATTCGGGTTAGGAGTGCAAATGGCCATTTCTCTGTAGAAGATTGAAGTTTATTGTAATATCCAGAGTGCTAGATATCTCTTTATTCACCATGCACTGTCTCCTCAAAGGTCTTAGAAGTCACGGTGTGAGCTGGGTTTGTGCGCCACGCAGCTTCCTCTGCGAAGAGAGCCCTGTTGCATTTGTAGCAGGGAGACAGTTCATGTCCAGCTGTGGACTCCCACCCTCGCCGCGGAGAGTGGAGAGCTAGGCTGTGACTCGGATCCCAGGTGAACCAGCCTCCAGTGGTGATTGTTGTGCATACGTGCTGTGCCCTGAGCACACTGTTAAAATGGGGTCTTTCATCTGGTTTAAACAACTCACAAAAGCATTTAAAAAACCACTTGCAACATTCTGGTTTTCTAAATCATTTTTCTCATAATAATGTGGTAAATAGAGATGCTCATTTATTAAAAAATGCAAGATAATGCATGTGTACAATATTTTTTCACAGGTTGCATGCCCTGTAGATCCTTTAGTTCTTTGAACAGAGAGACTGAGTGGGAAAGAAACAACTTGAGTAGTCAAACCAGAATGGCCACTGAGGCCAGGTGCTGTCCTGCGGGACGGGGTCGGGGGTGGGGGCATGTCTCACAGCTGGGGCAGAGTTGAGCTGTACTGTATCATGCACCCCACTGAGATAAAAACCATCGGGGGAGGGAGATGTTCAGAGGGCTTTACTGTGGGAACACATATGTGCCTGTGCTTTGAAATCTGTAAGTAAAAATCATACTAAGAACCTGTGGCCATCTTCGTTTCCATGGAACACTCATCAGGCATTATAGAATATGCTAGGTTACACCGCTGTCTGTTACATTCCCGTCTTTGAGATTACTCCTCCGTGGATCATATGGGTAGTTCTGCAGCTCTGGATACTGGCCACCTATTCAGTGAGTTCTCTGGTTGAAAATCTCTGCGTGAGGCCCCTGTAGTTAGCACCGCCTACTGGCTTGTCCTGGGAAACAACCTTGTTCTTTCATTCAGTGAGCAATCCACCCCGTGATTCTGGATAACTTAATCCTGTGAATAATTTCCAAAGCTTACAGAAAGAGAGAACATATATTTTGCAGGGAGAGCGGGCTTGGGAAGTGAAGGTGGGAGGCGAGGGAAGGAAAACGTAAATTAAATTGGCTGGTGGACCACTAATTGACCTCAAGTATTGTATTACCTGAATTTCGATAAAGAAATAATCAGAAACTTGTTAAATGTCCTCGCAGTATGAAAGTGTTCCAGGAACTTTTATGGCATGCCAAAATTGGCACGTAAAAAAATCCTGGATTACTGAATTAATTTCACAGTATCTGCCCCAGTCTTAGCATTGCAAAGAAAGGAAACTCTCATCCGAGTCCTGTCTAGAATGCCTGGTCTGTCCAGTAGTTTTTAAATGAAGAAATGTTCATCAATGAAAGTAAACATTTAGTTATTTCTTATACGTATCCTTACATGGCTACACGCAAGCAAGCAGCACGCTGATTTTTATCCTGGTAGGCATGAAGCTGGACTGCTATTTATACATAAAGGGGGAAGTGTGAAACACACATTATAACGGCACTCATGTTTACAAAAGATAAACTGCATTTTTTGAAAAGATGGTTGGTTTGTTTTCTCTGATTTTTATGAAAGGTGAGTGGTTAAAAGAATTATAATTCATGCAAACAAATGGTACCTTTAAAATATAAAAAGAATGGAATTGAAAGGTAATGCACATACGTTTGGTATACCAAAAATATATATATATTGTCCTAGTTGAAAGAATTATACGCTATGTAGATAACTGTTCTTAACTAGAAGGACCATTTTTGAGGCAGCTACAGCCCAGAAAGCCTTCTGCTGGGGCAGGGGGTCTCCTTGCTCACTGCTCACTGGCAGCGGAAGTGACTGAGTACGCTGTGTACCCAAACAAACAAAACTCCGAGTGGGGAGCAGGAGAGAAGTGGATAGTTAGGATTGTTTGCATGATCAACAGGAAACTGAAGAAAACATTTCAATTACAATTTAATTTATTCTCCTCTCTGACTTTTAAACACTTTCCTTTTTAAATGGTGTTAGCTGTGACTTAAAAAAAAAAAAAGCCACACAGTTATATCTTCACTTCTTTTATCACACTGCCATTGAGAAAATCATATTTTGTGCATAAAGAACCGAGTTATTAATGAATTTTATTTTTAAGCTACTTTGGCAGGCTCTGGAAAGCAATAAAAAACTAATTTTAAAAAATCTTCACTGATCCTAATATTGTTATTGTTTCCTCATTATTTATTATTATCATTTGCTACTTATACCGACGTGCACAAATCTTTTTAAAATCGCATTTTTTATAATTCAGTGTGATTTAAAAAAAATGTGTTACCTTTCTCTTCAGTAACTGACAATGGCAACATGACCATTCACATTAATGACAAGGAGGACAGTGACTTCCCACCACCGTGATTTTGAGAACAGTAACTGTGATAGAAATTTAAGTAATAGCTAATTTCTGAATGTAACCAGGCTAGCTACACATTTAGCAAGTCAAGTATGATGTAATTATTGTATTTTTCACCATTCTCCTTTTCATTATTAAATTTTCCTGCGGAATACATATATCTACCCAGTCATTGCCAATTTTAGTAGTTTTGCTTATTCGCATAGCTTTTTTATTTCGAAGAAAATATCGGGGAATTTACTTTTTGTTGCTCATTTGTTTTGTTAGACTTCTGTTAAATAGCAACTGTACATTATGGAAAATAGATTTTGTGTTTTTCCAGTGCTGCCATAAATGTAAAGCGTTTGTTTCTTTGTCTTTACATTATCTCGCTGTTTTTCTGGGACTGAATGCTGGAAGGGGTGAGGTGTTGATGCAGTTTTTTCTCAGCTCTCCTGGCCGCAGAGGGGGAAGCAGAGTTGCCGGTGAGGATAAACGTCCTCAGCCTGTCTGTCCAGGGAGACCGCAGTGGGGCCGGGGCACCAGACTGACTGCGTGGGCCTGTGTAAGAGCAGCAGGAGGCAGAGGTGCAGTGGGAGCGTGGGAACCTGTCCTGTTCGCTGACAGGCGGCATGGCCATCACTCAGCGCCCGCGTTCTAAAGAAACACTGGAGATTTTATTTGCATAAATCCATTTCATGCCCGGCCGGCGTGGCTCAGGGGTTGCGTGTCCACCTATGAACCAGGAGGTCACGGTTCCCTTCTGGCCAAGGGCACATGCCTGGAGTGTGAGCTCGATCCCCAGAAGGGGGCGTGCAGGAGGCAACCAGTCAATGATTCTCTCATCATTGACGTTTCTATGTCTCCCTCTCCCTTTCTCTCTGAAATCAAATAGTCCGCTAAAATAAAAATATAGTTTTGAAAATCCATTTCATAAGATTACATGTAACGCGTTCGTTAATATCCTCTTTTCTTAGAGTTACACGGTGGACTGTTTGGTCTGACCTTGGACAGTGGACAGTAATTGCTTTCATGCACAGTCCGTGTGTTTGGGGAAAACATTTGTGCACACTGGTAGCCACAGGCTTGAAGATCGCAGATCCGGGGCCTTTTGGAGGGTGGTAACCGGCTGGGCGAGGGCAAGGCTATTGCCTCTGAAGCCTGGGGAGAGGAAAAGCAAAGGACCAAGGTCGCCTGATGTGCCACGTGGACGCACTTCCGTTTCCACTTCCCTATGCCTTGGTGCCATCACCACTATTTATATTCCCGAGGAAACCGAGACTGGGAGAGAGGTGTAACTTACTCAGAGCTGCACAGGAGGTCGAGGGACGAGTGACAGGACTGTCTGAATTGACCTCGTGTTTGTTTTGTTTCTCTTAATATAAAACAGCTGCTCTATGTTTACCCTTGATCCATTATTTGAAATGACTGGATTTTGGCAGGTTTTCCCATCTTCCCGGGAGGGGCCGGCACAGGGACGTTTGCAGGGGCCGTGGGCGGCCGTGGCTGGGGAGACAGATGGGTCCCTGCCCGCAGAGGCTGTGCAGAGGCCCGGGAAGCCCTCCGCAAATATTTACTCACCACGCACGCACAGAATGTAATCTCCACTCGGGAAGTGTTTGCTGTTGATGTGGAAAATTAGTCTTTCGCACAAGGAGAGTGAACAGCCAATTCCCTCATATCGCGGCCGCTCAGAGGTGTCTGTCTCCCCACAGGGCCTCACCTCCACTCCAGGTTTCTCCATGGCCCGCACTCGGATGTGCCCGTTTCCCAGCTCACTTTGTCTGCTCTCTAATCAAAGGGAACACACGTAACTACACACTATTATTTTAGGGCGCTGCTTCGAATGGCCACTTGAGATGCGTGGAAACGTATTTCATTACTGAATAGTTTCCTGGGAACTTGAGGAAGGGACTGTTTTTCAGTAAAGATTGGGCAGCGTGAACCGCAGTGGAGGCGGGCTGAGTGCGGGTTGGGAGATGACAGTTAGTCTGCATGTCCACAAATCAGCGGAGCGCGGAGGTTTGGAATCTGGATCTCCTGAAATCAGTGGCATAAAACAAAGAATATCTAGAAAACAAGATATATCTAGAAAAAACAGGATATCTAGAGGAGAGCCTTTGGTTGGGGTGGGAGAAAGGGTCAGTTTTGACATGTCACTCACTTGAATTACGACATCGCCTCCTGGCTAAAAGCACTGATGTACCATTGCCTTCCGGGTCTAGAGCTGACAACATGCGGAAGCTAGAAAGGAGGTATGGAATCATCTGCATTGCAGTTAGGAGGGAGGAACTCACCGGAGGCATTTTTTTCTGAGTGGAGGTAGAAGCAGCCAGTTAAAGACAGAAAAAGAGAATCAAGGTGGTGAGCCACTGACTTAATTTTCAAGAGCGAGTTCCAGAATGTTCTGACAAGGTTGGCGTGATAGGTAGCTGCGAAGAGGTTGGCACCTCTTAGAGAGGAAGGAAATGGAGTCAGTTCCTTCGTTAACTGTGTCCTCTGCTCAGCCCTGTGCGGAAAAGCTAGCGGGGAAACACCTCCCATCAGGAGCCGCGTCAGGCCCTCGGGTCTCTCAGATAAGGGAGAGCTCAGAGGTTGAGATGAAATGGTTTGGGGCCAGGGCCTTGGGGGATGGAGAAGTTATAGGAAGATTCCAATAAGGAGGAACTTGACCACGTGAACAAGCCTTTGTGTCGCATTAGAGACTCGGCAGTCTGTAATCCGAAGGAGCCAGCAAACAAGGGTGTTTACTATCAGGACAGGAGCCAGGCTGCAGAGGGCAGGCTGCACAGGGCCTTCTGGAGAGCGCATTTGCAGAAAAGCCGGGCCGGACCAGGGCTGGCCAGGGAGCTCTCAGGACGAAGGACCTGGACAGGGAAGACGGACCGCAGAGCCTGAAGTTCAAGAGCACGTTCACTCTTTTCACTCGAATGAGGGCGGTGCAGGAATGGGTGGTTTGGGTCAGAGGAGAATATTCTATTTCCAGATTTTAAAAGTGGAGCAGAGTCTAACGAAGAACAAATTCTAGACTTTGGAAGGCACCTGGCAGCTGCTGCAGGCGCTGAGACATCCGTGTTGTGAGGGAAGCTGAGAGTTAAAGTGCAATTTCGAGAGAGAGTTTTTAAAAACCTGTCATAGGATGAGAGGGGGAAGGCAGAAAGGAAAGGTTGAAAACATGGACTGGAAGTTTCAGTGACCTTCCTGGATGTGTGTGGGAGCTGCTGCTGTGCTGGTTCTGTGGCTACGGCTGCCCCCCCCCCCCCCTTTCCCGCTGGCAGAGCATCCCTTCTGGACCCTGCTGACTGCTAGGCAAACGCTGGTCATATTGGCCCCATCGTTGTAACACCGGGAAGCATCTGTTGTTACACCAGGTACCAATATCTGGGAGGAAATAAAGGACGAGACGGGGGGCATGTCAACCGTGTTGTGCTGTCGGATGGCTGAGCGGAGATCTGGGCCCGAGCCTGCGTGCACCAGGCCCCGAACGATACCCCCGCGCCTTGGCTCGGAGATGGAGGAGCGGAGATGCTCAGCCCTGCCTGTCCCAGGGCAGGTCTTCAGGACACAGTGCCCTCCTTCTGCTGCCAGAGGGCCCGTCCCTGTCCTCCTCAGAGCCTCCCGGTCCTTTTGTGCTGGGAATAGTTGTACAATTTTGAGAATTTCTCTGTTCACCCGTAGGTTGGGAATCTGTGTTTTAGGAGATGTAAAAAGGTGGGAAAGGAGACAAGACACTGACTCTCCTTGGGCGAGGAAAGGTGCTGTGAGAAATGGCGGTGCCTGGCGCTTTGCCAGCTGAGGAGAGGGGATCGCTTGTGGTTACGTAGAGCATGACGGCACTTGAAAACTCGTGACTGCGAGGCCTCTCCTCTCCAGTGACGTGCAAAGGTCCTGAGGTTGGGAGGCTTGGCAGCGTTCCCCTGACATTGTGTCCAAAGCCCAGAACATTTGAGAACAGACGGAGGCTGTGTGCGGCAGGGATAGCGAAAGGGCCAAGGAAGAGGGCAGACGAGATGTAGAGGTGGCTCCCACAGGAAATCGGGGGATGAACAGGAATGATAGGTTTTTGAGGAAAAAAGAGGTTGTCAGGAAAGAGGAGTGAGTAATAGGACTGTGTGACTTTGTATCACGTGCATTTTATGACATAGAGTCCATAGTTTGAGAGTATAAATTTTGTTTCAGAATATATTGAGATTACTCAAAATTACAAATAAAAGTATTGTATTAGAAACTCTTAAATACGTAAAAACATGAGTTCAAGGTCTCTACGCTTTTATATTTTTTATGTGGACAACAATGTACACTAGTCCCCTCTTATCCCCGGGACGTATGTCCCAAGACCCCCAGTGGATGCCTGAAACGGTGAATAGTACCAAATACCATGCTTTTTCCTGTACATACATACCTGTGGTAAAGTTTACTTTGTAAGTTAGGCACAGTGAGAGAGTAGCAATGACCAATAATAAAACAGAACCGTCATAGCAATATACTCCCTTTGACATTATGTGAATGGCTCCGGGGCCATCATTAGTAAAGTAAGGGTGATTTGGACACAGCGCTGCGGTGCTGTGGCAGGTGACCTGGTGACTGGGACCCCTGCCAGTGACTCTGGGCAGTGACCAGACAGGTGACTGGTAGGAGACGAGGGGTACAGCCTGGAGACGAGGGGTAATCATGTCTCGGGAGGGACAGGGCAGGCCACCAGATGCAACTCTGAATCATGTCGAAGACGTTTAGTAAGTAAAACGAAGCAGGTGAGATCCATTTTCATAATGTTTTATGTAACCCGGTATCATAAATGATCATTTCAGCATGTAGTCGATTTAAATTATTCTTTAAGTATCCTCCATGTTTTTGTGCTCGGCCGTGGAAGCCCAGTTTGTATTGGACGCGGACAGCAGGACCAGCCTCGTTGCCAGAGCCGGGTCGTCACGCGTGCTGGTGGCAGAGGTTCAGAGGCCTCAGCGTCTGTCATGTTTTAAATTCTTTTTGGCACCTCATTCCTTACTAGAAATTAGCCAAGATACATTTCTAAAATGCCCTCTGATTGTCGCAGTTTTAGCTTTCACTTTTTATTAAGAATTTAAACTGACATCCGATGAAGTTCATTTTTTTGCTGAAATGTGATCCCAAAATCTGGTCAGTTGGCTCAGCAGTGTTAAAATGTATCCAGTAAGTATTTAAGTATTTCTTGAAAATGCGCCTTTACCACTCTGTGTGTGGTGAGAGCTCTGTGTGTGTGTGTGTGGGGGGGGGGGTGGGGGGGGGGTGCGGGGGGGCAGGTTCAGTCCACAGCAGCCTTTCTTTGATGTTGGGCATCTTCTCGGCTGACAGGGTGCATGTCCAGGTGGCGGGGGCCCTCAGATGCCCTCCATAGACAGGGACGGACTGCGGCCACCGTGGCTCCCGCCAGCCTAAGTGTCTCAGGGTGAAATGAACAGGATGAGGGAGACCTCAGGGCTGGAAGCCTTGGCTTGAAGCCCTGTCCTTTTCAGGAATTGAGCACTGATCTGTTTACGTTTAAATTGGGGGGACTTATAACCTAAAGTTTTTATATTTGCACACCCCCCTCCAGCACATATGCAATATATTAAAGGAGGTACTGTTGCGCTGTGACCTGGAGTGTTGACTCTTCAATACCCCTTGTTGTCCAACGAAGTGTTGGACAAGTAACCTGAATTCAGTACCTCTTTGGGGGGCAGGGGTGGATGGCAGAAATAGCATTGCTTTTCTAAGACACTAAGTTGGCAATAAAAAAAAAGAAGGAAAAACCCATGACTACAAGGCATTTGTGTGTGTGTGTGTGTGTGAATCTGTCTTAAGTAGTGTTGTCTGAGAGGAGAAAGAAATAGCAAATGATAAATTCTAACTAATTTGGCAATCCCATGATGCATAGGGCATGTCTGTTAGGCCTGCAATAACACAGTGCTGCATGCTGCTGCCTGGGACAGCAGACATTTAATTTCTCATGGTTTTGGAGGCCAGAAGTCCAAGGTCAAGGTGTTGGCAGGATGTGCAGAGGCCTGTCCTTGGCTCGCCGGCGGCTGCTTCCTGCTGAGGTCTTACGTGGCCTTTCCTCTGCGTGCACGTCGCTGGTGCCACCATCTCCCCTTGGATCAGGGCCAACACATATGACCTCATTTTCCCCAAGTACCTATCCAAGGGTCCATCTCCAAACCTAGGCCTTGAACATGCGAATCGGGGGGAAACACACACAGTTCAGGCTGTCACGGGTGTGGACTAGGCTGAGCGCCTTGGGAAATACTCCGTGACTGGGTCCCAGTGCCGCTGGTAAGGAGTCTGCACTGCTGGGCGGGACAGGGTGAAACGTGTGGCATGAGTGTGTGGGTGGCCTGGAGGTGACTCTGGCCTTGCTCATGGTACCTAAAACCAGGAGAGTTCCTTGGAGTAGCTGGGAGTGTGCTCTTGACTCAGTCGCTCAATCGCTACTCACTTTAAGAGGGCACTTTTCATATTAGAAAAAGTAATTATTTCATCAGGACTACACACGTGAGACACTGGAAATCCCGTTCAGTGGGCACGCGTGATTAAGGGTTGAATTAATGGCATAAATGTTCATTAGAGAACAGTAAGAATGGAGTGTTTCAAGTGAGGCCTTTAGGGTGTCGGTGGGTGCTCTGGGGCAAGGTCAGGGATGAGGCGGAGCTTGGAAGGACCTCCGAGGGGTGCTGCCCGGAGCTGGTGGAGATGAATGTGGATGAGGGCCTGGCGGGCAGTGACGGCGTTTAAGTTCGAGCAGCCGTGCCGACGTCGGGGCTCCACGCGAGCAAAGCCAGGCGGATTGTATGCTTCTGGGGAGCTGATCAAGAACGAGTTCCACTTGACTGTTTAAAACGTTTATCAGTGCATTTAATGTGTTAGCATATTGTGGGGATGGGAGATTTCAGCCACCAAATCCTGTTCGCTCCTAGTGAATCTAGATCAAGGGTGTATTGGCTGCAGGAAGCTCCCACTCCTTTGAGACTCACGCAGTGTTCTGCTTCAATTTCAGATTGGAGACACTGGCTGTGCCCTGGGCACACACGCATCACCATAATAAATGGGAATTTTAGAAACACTGCAATTATATCACCTCCTCCCCCAAAAGCTGTGCGTACACGGTATTAGGAGACTACGTCTTTGTCAGGAGGTGTCCTTTGTTTGTTTTGTAATCTTTATTGTTGAAAGTATTACATATGTCCCATTTTCACCCACTGACCCCGCCCAGCCCCCCCTGCCCTCCGCCCCCCGCCCCAGGCCCTCACCACCCCACTGTCTGTGTCCCTGGGTGATGCATATATGCATGCAAGGTCTTTGGTTGATCACCTCTCAGCCACCCTCCCTCCCCCGCCTTCCCTCTGAGATTCAGCACTCTGTTCCATGCTTCCAGTTGCTGGATCCTTTTTGACATTCCCTCAAGTCCCACAATTAGCGTGCAGATTTCAGAGCTCACTTACCCTGCCAGCAGCACAGAGCTGGGCACGGGTGGGTGGGGGGAGTCTCCTTCATTGCCACTCGTGGCCCAGGCTCCATCTGCGCAGGCCTCCGCTTTCTGTCAGGGGGTGGAAGAAGTGCGCCCCTCCAGCCAGACGGATCTGGTCTCCCATACTGGCTTTGCGTGCCGACCTCGGGAAGCTGCCTCTTGTCATCGGGAAAATGGGGACCTGCCCGTAACTCCTTGGACAACCCTCCCCAGGCAGTGTTTTCAGCCAGTGACGGCGTCTGTCTCTTCACTCAGTGTCCCTCCATCGGAGGGAGTCCCCTGGGGGCTGACAGCATCTCCGCGCCCGGCCACACGGTGACCTCAGCCTAAGACTCAGCGCCGGGTTTAGGGGGCCTGGGATTCTGTGTATTACACTTTGCCCTGTACAGCCGCTATGGGATGGGCACCGGTCCTGCCATCCCGCCAGGCAGCTCAAAACATCACGGAGTAGATCAAGCATTTGGGGTGGTGCTCAGCACCTTGCCACCCAGCTCTGTGTGGCTGTGTGTCCGTGTGTCCGTGTGGCCATGTGTCCATGTGTCCATGTGGCTGTGTGGCTGTGTGTCTGTGTGTCCGTGTGTCCGTGTGTCCGTGTGTCCGTGTGGCTGTGTGTCTGTGTGTCTGTGTGTCTGTGTGTATATGTTAGTGTGGGTTCCAATATAATGACTATTTCAAAACCGGCAACTACCATTGTACAATATGATGCTTCTGTGTATTTCTTACTTGGTTTTGGTTGACAACTTATATGCTATGACTCAGAATTAATGCAGCTAATTTTCTCATATGACCAAACCCCCACAAAGGCATTATCATTATTATTATTATTATTATTATTATTATTTTTAAATCCTTACTTGAGGACAATATTTTTTCCATTGATTTCTAGAGAGAGTGGAAGGGAGAAGGAGAGAGTGAGAGAGAGAGAGAGAGAGAGAGAGAGAGAAAGAGAGACATTGACATGAGAGACACATCAATTGGTTACCTCCCACACCTGTCCTCACGGGCAGGGGAACCTGCAACCAAGGTATGTGCCCTTGACCTAGAATCAAACCCTGGATCCTTCAGTCCTTGGGTGGATGCTCTAACCACTGAGCATACCAGCTAGGGCAAAGCCATTATTAAAGAGGAGGGGAGTTCGCGTCAGTGGAACAAGTGTATCTCTGGGGCCAACCACTTGGGATTGACAGCACACCCCTCAGGGTAGATATTCCCATAGGTTTAAAAAATCAGCCTCACTTCCTTGTATTCAGTCTAGTTTTATAGATTCAGAATTATACAAGCTTAAGCATAAATATACATATATGATGTGCATATATACATACATGGATGTGTACGTATGCATATATACATGTATGCATATGTATCTTTGTATAAACAATTAAGAAGACAAATTTATGCATATATGAATTTTCAAATCACTTACATTATCTTCCCAGCATCTCCACATGGTCAGAGGAGCCTTTAAGTCATGATGTGGCATTTTGGCGCATCACCCACGTGACTCAGCACTTTGCAGACTTCTCAGAATGGGTTTTTTCAGCAGCGTCCTGACATCCTGCGAGGCTTCCTTGGGGCAGGGGACTACGTGGCTGCTTGTCTTTTCCATCAATGGCTCAACCACAGGAAGTGGGTCTCATTAGCCTCCAAAGCCCACAAGAAGGCGGCCGTGATGTAAACAAAACTCGTGCCGTCACAAGGGTCCGAGTAGAAATAAGTGCAGCTCACCTGCCTTGCCCGCCACCAGGGCAGGAGAGGGGAACCGTTCCCATAAACTGGGCTTTGTTTTGGTCGTTGGGTGGCAGACTCCAAGCCTTAAGCTCATGGGCCACTGAGAGTGTACTTCATCGTTTGCCGGCCGTTTTTATTACATTTTATTCTCACACACTTAAAAGGGGCATTATGCTGAGCGAAATAAGCCAGTCAGAGAAAGATGATCTCACTCACATGTGGAATCGAAAGAACAAACCAGACAGACAAAATAGATCTAGAGACATGGAACAGACTAACCGATCTCAGAAGGAAGGGCGGAGGGATTAACCAAAGAACTTACACGCATAACCCATGGACACAGACGGTGGTGCGGGAGGCCTGGGCCTGGGGGACGGGGGGATGTTGGGAAGGAGGGGGACATGGGGGGCAAGGGGACACCTGTAAGACTTTCAACAATATCCATTTTTTTAAAAAGACTGTACTGGTCCTGCTGGTAAGAGAGACACGCCCACCTGGTCGTTCAGGGCGCGGTTCCGCCCATCACGGCAGGCGGTCTCGTGCCCCTGAGGTGCGCCAGGCACGGCCCCTGGACGAGGACAGGTCACTCCACGTCACGGACGTAGCTGCAGCGAGGACCCTGCCCTGTGTGTGCTGCTCCGAAGCTGCTTTTTGCCTCGCTGAGTGCCCCCTGTCCACGCTCCCCCAGGAGCATCGGGCCATTCCCAGCACCTGCTGTGCACCAGGCCTTCCTTGGCCACTGTGTGGGGTCCACAGGGTCCCTCAAAGGTTGACCGGTATTATCCCCATTGTCCAGATGGTGGGTCTGCTGCTGCAGGCGGCAGCACAGATTTGCACCCGTGCCTGTCTGAGGGGCTGCCTGGCCTCTCACTCCCACACGGCACTGTCCATCCTCACCGCTTGGGCTCCTGAAGATCCCGGAGAGTTCCCGGAGCCCCTGACTCAGTTCTCTAACAACTCGCCTTGCTTTGAAATTCACAGCGACTGGCTTCCCGGCCGCAGCTTGGACCAGGGCCTAAATGGTCTATTGAGCGCATAACTGACGGCCGGACGGCTGTCTTCTCCATCAAGCTCCTGAATAGTGATGTAATTAGACCCAGTGCCGACTTCCTCCAGCATGTTTTCATCGCTGGTGATGAGATTACAATGTCAGTGATTAGCAGGCGTCGTTTCCCCACTCTCAGCAACAAGAAGCTCTCTTCTGAGTTTGGATGTGGCTGTGGGGCTAATCCAGTAACTGCCGGCTCCTTGATCCAGAATTACGTGCTGACGGGCGGGGGTGAACTCCAGACATTCAGGAACAGGCGTTGTGAGCAGACACCAGGACTGCGATGGTTTTTTACGGCCGTGTGCGAGGTTTTGCACTGGTCAGAAGCCTGTGGAAGTCTATTTAGAATTATTGGAGCTGAAGAACCATCTCAAGGAAAAAAAAAACACAAAAAACTATGGGGACAGTATAATCAAATAAAAATATTATCAGAACATATTTGGGACTTGTCTTTTGCCAGCTGTCTTCTAACACACCGCTCGCCGCCTCGGTGAGGAAACTGAGGTTCAGGGAAGGGAAGCCCAGCTCACAGCGGCAAGCAGGGCTGCAGCTCAGGCGCTTTCTTTCCAGATTCCATGTTTTACTAAAAACAAACAAAACCAGCTTCCGGGCGGTATCGTGGACATGTGAAAACGTATATTTAGTGAGTGCAGCCCGCTCTTTTGAGAGAGGGGCCTGTTAGGGAAAGACTGGCTCCGTCAGGCTCATGGGCGCCCCGGAGGTCCTGTGCTCTTCAGCAGGGTGAACCTGTCCCAGCAAACCTCCTGTGGCCATCAATCCGGGTCTCGGTATAAACTGCAGGTTTAATTTACACGAGGAGTTCTAGCACGGAGGTGAATAACTCTGGATATAAATTTGAATGCAAATTATATTTTCCACGAATTGGTGTTTTCCTGACGAATAAACGTCAGTTTAATCTCTTGCACATGGTGTGTTCACAGGAGAGACGACGCAGCGCTGGCCTGCTCTCCCGCCCTGATGATGCTGCGGCTTTCCGTTCTCCCTGTTGTACGGTCTCCCGGCCTTCCCACCTTCCCAGGGCAGGCGTTGATGTGCTCCGCCCAGCCTCACCACCGCCCTCCCCCCTCCCCGCCCCATGCTGGGGAAGCAGGCGTCGTGTTCCAGATCTGCTTATAGGGAATTAGTCACAGGGCCCTGCCGTGAGCAGCACACAGGCAGGAGCCATGGCTCTGAGCTGAGAATGGGAACACGCGGTGGGTCTCCGGACAGGCAGCGGCGATTGCATCACATCAGTGGTGATGACGTAGTTCAAGGCTTCAGGGAACACGGATACTGGTTTCCATAGCGATGTGCGGAGCTGCAGGTGGGCAGGCGGCAGAAGGAAGTGCAGGAGATGTGAGAACTGCACACACAGGCATGTTCCCATTCAAAACAAGACATCATTTTAGTTTCCAGAAATAGGCCCTACGAAGGTACAGATATGTGTTCGGAAAAGATTTGTCATCTCACAAACAGGGTTTTCTTCCGCTGCCTTTTCAGATTTTGAAACAATTTTTGGCCATTTTTATTGTGATGAGGTTCACAAGAGATTTTGTATGTAAAGAAGTGACATTGCAGGAGTAACTAATGACATTGAGTTCTCATTTATTTCAGTTTACCAAACAAAGCAGATTTCTTTTAACCTCTAGAAATTGCTCTTTACAGCACACCTCAGGAATTACCTTTGTTCCCTGTCCTTATTTTCTGGTTTGTTCTCAGAATCCTATATAATAAAAAGCTAATATGCAAATTGACCGAACGGCAGAATGACCGGTCGCTATGATGCACAATGACCACCAGGGGGCAGATGTTCAACACAGGAGCTGCCCCCTGGTGGTCATTGCGCCAGAAGTCCGGCTCACAGCTGGGAGCCTCTCCCGCCTCCACAGCAGCATGAAGGATGTCAGACTGACGGTTTAGGCCCAGGAGTGGGCCTAAACCATCAGTCAGACATCCCCCGAGGGCTCCCAGACTGCAAGAGGGTGCAGGCAGGCTGAAGGAACCCCCCTCCCCTGAGTGCATTAATTTCCTGCACCAGGCCTCTATTAGAGATATAATTGGTAACTGCCTTATTGTTGTGAAAATAGATTTCTGCATGTAATAAGTTATTTTTGTTTAAATTGATTGTTATTTTGAAAATATGAATCATATTTCATTTAAAGGATCCCTGTTTTTCTTAAATTTATTTTATTTGGAAGAATGAGGTCACATTTTTCCTTAAAAGGAAATTACAATTGTGTGTGTATTTCATGAAAGTAATCACTTAAAAACAGTGACACAAAATACATATTAAAATCAACTTCCATAAATTCATATGTGTCACTTTTAGGATAAACCCCTGGCATGAATTTTATGTTTCCCATTCATTGCACTTTAAGAAGTATAGTAATTACATATTTGTATTTGGATTCTATCCTCAGAATTGTATGAGAATGTTCAAAATTGACACACAGCCACTATGGAGAGCTATGTGTGGGGTAATTAGCAATGTATGTGTCATAAATGCCCTCAATATATCATGCTAGCTTAAAACTAATTTCCTTATAAACATAAGCATGGACTTTTCACTGATATTATTGAAAATTCAATGAAAAATATGTTCAACAGTTTAAATTTAAAAATTGTGTTGTAAAGTTTCCCTACTTTTATTTTGAAATTGTTAACACTACTTCTATTTGCTTTGTCTTTGACTAATTTAATTTGCTATGGTGTGATCCATCATTGTTACCCGTATGTCACAATAGTTTAGGTGAATTATTTATAGAATATGGTAGATTCAGTCGTGTTACAGTTTTCACCCTTGAGTGGGAAAGAGAAGGCATGATAATCACACAGCATTATATCAACTTTGAATAAAGAAAATGGATAAGTTGCATATGAGAAATGTGTATCATTTCATATACATGAGATAGGCAGTAGAACTGTGGGTCTGTTTCTTTGGTCAAATTTTCCTTCTAGTAGTTGGATGCATTTATACAGAGTGAGAAATGCGTCTTTGTGCTTTATCACTTTTATACAAACTAAGTATAGGCAATACCATGTTCACAAACGCAATCACACAGTTAACAAAAGTCCCACCAAAACTATTTAACTGAAGCTTTCCAAAATAGGCAATAACAATTTATTTTTATTTTTAGCTGTGTTAAATTTTTCAAATATAGTGAAAGAGTAATTAATATTACTTACCATAACAGCCATAACATATATGTCCACCTGTGCGTGGGTGTGTGCACGCGCGAACACACACACACACACACACACACACACACGGGATAATTATTTGAGGCATTTTTTTGAATTGCATATTAGCCCTCTTTCCAGGACGAAACAAGTGCTAGGACTGAATCGGTGCCTCTCAGCACGCTGTATGCCATCAGAGTTGGTGAGGGGTCTGCCAGGCGGTGGAAACAGCAGGGCGCCGACCAGCATCACAGCCAAGCCACGCAGTCGTTCGTACGATGGAGTTGATAAACATTTTGGCTTGTCTTCTTGTGTCATGTTCTTTTCCATTAGTAATTAAATTAATTTTAGTTCATTAGCGTAATTAAATTAGTCATCAATGTTTATTTTGGCGTCCATACCGGATTGGTGGGGGACGGGGACAGTGGCCCTGCATCACAGAAGTTGAAAAGGCAGCGATTGGTCTGATCCATGATTCAGGAAGTTCAGAGTAAAACCAAAATCTGATTCCAAGTACAATGTTATTAGTGTCACTGGAAAAACTCTTTGAAGAAATGTCATGTCCATAATGAGTTTTGGACAGTAAAATGCTAAAGCTGCCCTGACCATTTGAGGAATAAACATTTTATCTGAATGGCCATCAACACTAACATAGGTGCTTTCTGTTTATAAAGAAAATATTTGCACATTATTTATTGATTCTGAATAATGTAAAGGATCTTACATTAAAAATGCTACTCGTTTAAGGGAATGAACATATTAAGTACAGGTAAGCGGA
This sequence comes from Eptesicus fuscus, assembly GCF_027574615.1. Taxonomy (NCBI): domain Eukaryota; kingdom Metazoa; phylum Chordata; class Mammalia; order Chiroptera; family Vespertilionidae; genus Eptesicus; species Eptesicus fuscus. The sequence goes on along the minus strand of NC_072491.1, from coordinate 49,047,709 downwards.
AAGTTGAATTATTTACAGAAAAAAAAAATCCTGGACCACATTTCTTCATTTATCTTCTCTGCAGTTTCATTTTTGCTTTTCTCTCCGGCTCCGGCTCTTCTTCCTGCTGACTTGGCTCCGTCTCTCCTGTCTTACAGGCAGTGGCAAATGTACCCTTCATGTCCAAGCCAACCAGTTCCCTGCTCCCAACCTCTGAGGGCTTGGCTTGAGTTCTGCCATTTCTGGGTCACTCTACCCACATTAACTCACCTGTCCCCAAAGTACAAGAGAACCGTACAAAGGCTCTTTAAAGAACATTGTATTTATTTATTTCTCTTGTATTATTGTTATTTTTAATCTTTATTGTTCAAAGTATGAGTCTCCTGCTCAGTCATTTGGTTCATACCTGCAAGTCCCCAAAGTACAAGAGAACCGCACATTGGTCCTCCTTTTACCCCATTAACCTCTTCCAGCCGCTCCCGTCCCTCCCCATCCCCATGCCCTCACCACCCCATTGTCTGTGTCCACAAATTATGCATACATGTGTACAAGTTCATTGGTTCACCTCTTCCCACCCACCCTACCCTGCCTTTCCTCTGAGATTCAACAGCTTGTTCGTGCTTTTCTGTCTCTGGGTCTAATTTTGATAATCAGTTTATTTGGTTCATTAGATTCCACATATGAGTGAGGTCATGTGATACTTATCTTTGTCTGGATTGTTTTGCTTAGCAAAATACTCTCCAGTTCCATCCATGCTGTTGCAAATGGTAAGAGTTCTTTCTTTTCCACTGCTGTGTAGTATCCCATTGTGTAGATGTACCACAGTTGTTTTTTTATCCACTCATTTGCTGATGAGCACTTCGGCTGTTTCTAGATCTTAGCTATTATAAATTGGGCTGCTATGAACATAGGGATGCATATATTCTTTCTGATTGGTTTTTCTGATTTCTTGGAATATGTTCCTAGGAGTGGGATCACTGGGTCGAATGGGAGTTCCATTTTACATTTTTTGAGGAAACTCTGTACTGTTTTCCATAATAAAGAACATTTTTAAAGTATCCACTTCAGTAATTAATGCGTGCATGAGCAACAAAGAAATAAATCACTGGCACAGAAAGGTATAATGACAGCTTACGTCTCCGTTCTCCTCACTGTGCACCCTGGGAGAAACGATCTCCAGCTGCTTGTATGAGAAAATGTCAGGGTTCTCCAATGTGACAACATACACGCACAATAAATGTGCATCAGAATTGAGAGCCTCAGAGACACATGGGAAGGCCGCGACTGTTCCTGTACATGCCCCGTGTTGGCCATTCTGCCGGGGACTGGCCCTCTGCCCTCCCCGCCAGGTGCCCCGCTCATGGTGCCCAGCTCTCTGCTGTTCTGGTGGGAGTAGCCTGGCCCCAGGGCATTTGCAGGGACACCAGGGCCCCAAGTCGATCCTTGGCTGGTTCATTTCTGGAATCTCTGCAGGTGTTTCCATATACTCGTTGCTGAAAAAGCAAACATTTTGCTGAGTTATGCACTAAAAGTTATTGGGCTTATGGGGGAAATGGACCTAGGCTTTATCCCTGTAATTCTGTGTAACCAGACTATGAAGGAGAGTATAATTTTCATTAAAATCTCAGCAGAGTTGAAAAGAATTGTAAAGTTCCTAATAAATGGAGTAATGTGAGAATTAACTGCAAGGAAAGGTGAGGACAGCGGGTGGAGGGGGCATGAGGAGGCGTCACACAGCTAGAGAAGGGCAGAGGGACCAGAGGTCAGGGACAGGTGCCAGGGAGCCTGCCAGGACTCCACTGGGCAGAAGAGGGGGGGCATCAAACAGTCCTGAGGTATTTGGGCCCTCACGGTTCCCATGGGTTGTGTGCCCCTGCTGCTAGTGGCCACACGTGTCTACTGAACACGTAATGTGACTCCTGGGACCAAAGACCTGAATTTGTGATTAATTCCACTTTAATTTACTTATGTTTAAATAGCTACACCAGGCCTGGGGCTAGCAAAGTGGACTTGTAGGTATGAACCAAATGATTGAGCAGTAGACTCATACCATCCTCTTGGTGGCTAATCCGCACAGGCCACGCCCCCTTCAGACCACAGATGGTAGAGTGGTCTCATTGCTGTGTCCTGGTCCTGAGCAAAACTAACCAGCTAAGAAAGAGAAATGAGCACCGTGCGTTATTAGCATCCTATCTAATAAAAGAGTAATATGCAAATTAACCATCACTCCACTACACCCACAAGCCATGCCCACCAGCCAATCAGGAACGAGTATGCAAATTAACCCAACCAAGATGGCTGCGGCCACGGAGCGAGCAGGAGGCTTGGGTTTCTCTGGCAATGGAGGAAGCCAAACTTTCCGCACACCCTGGCGGGCGCAGGCCTCCACTCAAGGCTACAAAGTTTTAATTATAGAAGATAAATAAATCCCAACAAAAATGGCGGCAGCCACAGAGCTGGAGAGAGCAGGAGGCTTGAGTTGCCCCTGGTGATGGAGGAAGCCAAGCTTCAGCAGCCCTGGCCTGCCTTGGCCTCTGATTAAGGCTACAAAGTTTCAATTATAGAAGATAAATAAATCCCAGATCCCAGGGCCTCCGCTTGGGTCACAGGGTTCATGGCCGGCCTGCAAACCACCACAGGCCCCTCGCCCAGGCCACCCCACGCCCCAAGGGAACCCCCACCCTGATCTGGGACACCCTTCAGGGCAAACCAGCTGGCCCCCACCCGTGCACCAGGCCTCTAGCCTATCTAATAAAAGAGTAATATGCAAATTGACCATCACTCCAACACACAAGATGCCTGCCCCCATGTGCTCAAAGATCCTGCCCCATGTGGACACAAGATGGCCACCACAAGATAAACAGCAGGGGAGGGCAGTTGGGAGAGACCAGGCCTGCAAGGGAGGGCAGTTGTGGGCGATCAGGCCATCAGGGGAGGGCAGTTGGGAGAAACCAGGCCTACAAGGGAGGGCAGTTGGGAGCAATCAAGCCCACAGGGGAGGGCAGTTAGGGGTGACCAGGCTGGCAGAAAAGGGAAGTTGGGGGTGACTGGGCCTGCAGGGAAGGGCAGTTGGGTGGGACCCAGGCCTGCAGTGCAGAACAGTTGCGGGGAACCAGGCCTGCAGGGGAGGGAAGTTAGGGGTGACCAGGCCTGCAGGGGAGGGCAGTTAGGGGTGGGGCAAACAGGAAAGCAGACAGGCGAGCAGTTGGGAGCCAGCAGTCCTGGATTGTGAGAGAGATATCCGACTGCCCACTTAGGATCGGGCCTAAACAGGCAGTCTGACATCCCTCGCGGGGTCCCATATTGTAGAGGGTGCAGGCGGGGCTGAGGGACACCCCCCCCCCCCGTGCACGAATTTCATGCACCGGGCCTCTAGTCTGTAATAAAACACAAAGGGGTGTAGTGGTTCCAGGTCTCAGTGGAGCCTGCTCAGCAGTGCCCCTTGGCCCCCGCGCTCGGCAGAGGCCCTGTGGTGGATGTGCATCGCACCCGCAGCAGGTAGCTCGTTCAGAACTGCGAGCCACTCAGTGAGCCCTGCTCCCTGTGGTGAGTTCTGGGCAAGCACGTTTTGCATTTTAGTTTCCTGTGTGGGTTCAGTTTTTAGAAACTGCTCTGCAATTTAAGGTCGATATTTTCTATCAGAAAAAAAAATAGACTATTATAATTTCCAAAATAAAATTGCTTAGGAAATGCAAGTTAAAAATCGATTTTGAAAACATCTCAAAGTGTTTCAATTACACTAAATATTAAATACATTGGGAATAGGTTATATTTACTTCAAGTTACATGTCATGGCATTTTAAACAAAATAGGTATCAAAAGAGGATGACAAATTATGCAAATTATTAAAGAACTGGAGTATATGTAACATTTAAGGCTAGACCATCATCATCGCTATACTGAGAAGGTAATAATTATGAATTAAATTGAGAACTTATGTTTTTTAAACCATCTATCTCAATCATATGTATACATATTTTTTCAGACTTGTACATCTTGGTCCACAACCAATAGAAACTCTCAGATCCACTTTAAAAGCACATGCGTGGAACAGTTTTGCAGTAGAACATCTTGGAAATAGTTTGTCTCGCTCTGGTCTTTCATAAACATGCCTATCTTTGAAAAGTTCTGACTCTCAGACTGTATAATAATTGGAGATAAAACTATTGGGATTCTATAAATTAGTTCTTATTCCTGCTCCAAATCATTAAGCAATTGTATTAATGTGTTTTCTGGAAAAAAGTAGATTCTTTAGAAGAGAGATTCTGGAGCATTGTACCTCATGATTTGTGAAAGGATGGGGAGGCCACACCCCTTTCTGTGAGTGGATAGACTGGTCAAGGACACTTTATGTAAGCCACTTTCTGCGTTGAGAGCAGAGATGGAGGTAGTGCTTAAGTGTCTGTGGAGACTAAGGGGGACATGGAACCCTTTGTCATTGAGGAGAAGCTGGTCAAGGCTAGGTAGGCTGTTTCAGTAGAAGTATTGCCCAGGCAACGTCCTGCAGAATCAGCTTCCTCGGGGTCATCAAGCCTGAGGTGCCCTTGAGTGTCAGAGGCATCGTTATTTTATGGACTGTTTATGGGGGAAATGCTGTCAATTAACCTGGGACAGACCCACGTTTGTATAACATGGCTTTCTTTCAGCTAGAAAGTGCAGAATACTTGCCTAAAGTGTTGTGAAACAGAGTAATACTTTCATCACAAACAAAGAATTGTTTTTGGAAACACTGCCGAGGGACATGAGGGAAGACCTTCGTGACGTCCAGGTTGGATGCCAGTGGCATTCACCCATCTAGAGAGTGTCCCTAAGTCACCGTCTGACTCAGCTGGGCTCCCGCAGCACCTGTGCACAGCTCCTGGGAAGGCCACCCAACACCCAGTTTGTTGCTCTTCTGTACCTACTACAAGAAGTCTGAACCTCAGGGCACATAGTAGACTTTATCCGAATTTGTAGCCTTGTGGCCGGTGTACGGTAGGTGCTAAATGTCGAATGAATGAATTGAATGAATGAATGAGAAGGAAACAAAAGCGGCGCTGATGTAGTAGCCATAATACCAAATGAAAGTCATCCTTTTAAACTCTTCCAACAACAGACTAACAGATTTCCCACATCTGCATCACCATTCAGTAACATTTCCAATTATCCTGGAGCCTGGGAAATTTAGTGCAGACCTTTGGATAATGTGATGACAGACTAAAGCCTGGGGTTTATTAGGGTGAACAAAAATAAAGAAGTGTAGGCAAGAAAAGTAGAGTCGGATTTTCTGGGGGCGAGGGGTTGTTGTTGTTAATCCTCACCTGAGAATATTTTTCTCATTGATTTTTAGGGAGAGTGGAAGAGAGAGGGAAAGACAGAGAGAAACATCGATGTGAGAGAAACACATCAACTGGTTGTCTCCTGCAGGAGCCATGACCAGGACCGGGGGTCGGGGGTGAAGAGGAGCCTTCAACTGAGGTACCTGACCTTGACCAGAATTGAACCCGGCAGCCTTTGGTCTGCAGGCCAACGCTCTATCCACTGAGCCAAACCGGCTAGGGCTTTCTGGTTTGTTTGTTTTTTAATGTAAGGACCCACTAGTTAATTTTCACTCACACTTTATGACAAGCATAACTTAAAGATGAATGCCACTTCTGTTTATTTTTCATCGAGTGGGGATAGTAAGCATATATTTTCAAGGGAGATGGATAAGGATGCATAGTGCAGCATTGCATAAATCAACAATGAAATAAAAGCAATTCTGAGATTTTAGAGTAAGTATTAGTAATTATAACTGTGTCTAACTCAGATAGTAGGATTTATGATGTAAGGAAAAAAGGACAAGGAAGAAAAGATGGCTGCTAACCCCATTCTCCTAAAAACATAATGATTATAAGAGAGCGAGACAGGCAAGGAGGACTAATGAGCTGCTTCCTATGACTGGACAGTGTGAAACTAAAGAAAACAGGGTCCTTTATTTTGGGCTATGACAACAGTAACTGGATTTTTAGATATCTTGCTACTCCTAACCTTGTCACCTAAATGAATGTTTGACGATGGTACTGTGGAAAGTTTAGACTCTCAGTGCAGGATTTTGATATGGTCCTCCAAGTCTTCCTAACAAGGTAGCTAATTATGATTAGACTAGAGGCCCAGTGCATGAAAATTTGTGCACTGGGGAGGGGGGGCAGGGCTCAGCCAGGCCTGCCCCCTCTCACAGTCCAGGAGCCCTCAGGGGATGTCCTGCAGGAGGCAACCAAGCTGATCAGGGGAAGGCGCTGCCCCCATCACTCTGCTGCTGCTGCCACTGCCGGCTGCCATGGCTGACGGCCCTCCTCGTCCCTCGCAGGTGTGGCGGCTTTGTCCAGAAGGAAATCCAGAAGACGTCCTGTCTATCTGGTCTAATTGGCACATTACCCTTTTATTAGTATAGATAATGTATCCATTACTAATCTTTTTTAAAAGATGTTACTACTTTAAGAGGTTAATGATGCTACTGTTATGAACAATTATGCAATCATAAGTTATCTAAGACATGTTTGTCCCATATTTATATATTGGATCATTTGACTTGTCATTTGTAAGTACTACTAAAGAGTTTGCTTGATATAACATGCATATTTCACTGTGAATCAGAAGCCATTGTTCCTGGGCCTGGTGAAATATGGCATATTTTGCCCCCAATAGATCCACAACTGGAAAGCAGGTATTCTCTCTGTAACACCAACCATTGAGAAATGTTGCTCCTCCCAGAAATGATGGGCAGAGAGCTCATTGTCTTATAACACTAACTTGAAGATTGTGGTGAATGATAATAAAAACAAGAAAAAATGTAACCCATGTCTAAATGCATTCCTGATTTTTACATAAGAGCATACTTCCTATGCACACATAATAGCCATGTGAAGCAATTTCCATATAGCCCCTACCCATTTCCCAGGTGACGAAACTAGCTACTCATCTCAGTTCCTTGTGCAGTGAGTTTCTTGTAATTTAACCAAACAAGACCAATTTCTGTAAACCAGAGTCTGGAAAAATTAAATATAACTTGTACATAAGTGATTAGGAACACATTAGAAATATAACTCAAGTTTTCCATTTCCTTTGCTTTATACAATTTTTCTCAAATGAACTCACTTTATTAATCTAAACTGGATTGTTTTAAACCCCACTAAACTGTGAATCACTTACAAATATTCCAGTGTATTTGCCAAACATATCATTTGGCATTTGAATGTTTCCTTTTGAACCAATTCTAGAAACACCATCCCAACACTCCCAGGTGATGGAAAATACATTCCTCTTGCTTAAGGTTGACTGTAAAAGAATAATAATTACTCAAGTTTTGGCATAAATAAGGCTTTGAGATTCATTAGCCACCTTAGTTTTGATTCAGCTATTAATCTGAGAAAACATTTATACTTTGCATATCACAAAGCAATAGAGGCTATTCAATAAATTCTCTTGGGAGATTTTGGGACCACCATAAACAACATTTAAAGAATAAATGAATCTTAAAGGGAACTAGAAGGTGGAATATATACATAATATGCACAAAAAGAAACAGAACTTTAAGAAATTACTGTCACATTCTTAGACAAGTAGTTGTTACTCAGGAGTTCTTCACAGAAGGGCAGGTAACTGGTGGGGTGTGGTGGGGAGGAGTCGGTGGCAGGGCGGTGAGTGTGTGCCTTGAGGAAACCTTCCGTTTAGATAACCTGTTATTATTAGACTAGAGGCCCGGTGCATGAAATTGTGCACGGGGCGGGGGGGTGTCCCTCAGCCCAGCCTGCACCCTCTCCAATCTGGGACCCCTCGAGGGATGTCCGACTGCCCGTTTAGGCCCAATCCTAGATCGGGCCTAAACGGGCAGTCGGACATCTCTCTCACAATCCAGGACTGCTGGCTCCCAACTGCTCGTCTGCCTGCCTTCCTGATTGCCCCTAACTGCTTCTGCCTGCCAGCATGATCACCCCCTAACCACTCCCATGCCAGCCTGATTGATGCCTAACTGCTCCCCTGCCAGCCTGTTTGCCCCTAACTGCCCTCCCCTGCAGGCCTGGTCATCCCTAACTGCCCTCCCCTGCAGGCCTGGTCCCCCAAAACTGCTCTCCCCTGCAGGCCTGGTCCCCCCAAACTGCTCTCCTCTGCAGGCCTGGGTCCCCCCCAACTGCCCTTCCCTGCAGGTGGAGTCGCCCCCAACTTCCCTCCTTTGCCAGCCTGGTCACCCCTAACTGCCCTCCCCTGCAGGCTTGATTGCCCCCAACTGCCCTTCCCTGCAGGTGGAGTCACCCCCAACTTCCCTCCTTTGCCGGCCTGGTCACCCCTAACTGCCCTCCCCTGCAGGCTTGATTGCCCCCAACTGCCCTCCCTTGCAGTCCTAGTCCCTCCCAACTGCCCTTCCCTGCTGGCCTGATCGCCCACAACTGCCCTCCCTTGCATACCTGGCCCCTCCCAACTGCCCTCCCCTACTGGCTATCTTGTGGTGGCCATCTTGTGTACACATAGGGGCAGCCATCTTGTGTGTTGGAGTGATGGTCAATTTGCATATTACTCTTTTATTAGATAGGATAGAAATGCGTTTTTCCCAGTCATACCAAGACACAAAGAGAAATCTAACCCAAAGTGAGAAACCTGTAACCCTTCGTGTTTCATGCATTCTTTTCTTTTTATGTTTTTACTGATTTTAGAGAGAGTAAGGAAGGAGAGAGAAACATGGATGTGAGAGGTTGCCTCACAACCCAGGGAGCAAATCCATGACCCAGGTGTGTGCCCTGACAGGAAATCCATCAAGTGATCTTTTGGTGCATGGGGTGATGCTCAATCTACTAACCCACACTGTCCAGGGCATGTTTCATATTCTTGGATATAGGTTACTGGAGTGCAACTCAAACCAAACAATGGCTGTGTTTTATACATGGCCTTAAGTATTTATTTTTGTATCATTATAATTTATTTTAGCTATTAATTTTTTGGCTTAGGCACATTATGACTATTGTAAATATTTTGAGGTAAATGGATACTGTGTCTGTCATACTAGACAAGTAGAATGAGTGCTGGATAAACATCTGTGTAATGGGTACATTAACATCAGTACTCACATGAGTTTTTGGATTGACATTTGAGATGATTTCGTTTCTGAAATAATACATTGTAAAATATAAATGCAGAGGTAAGTAATTGCTATGCTTACAATACTTAAAGAAAATATATTCAAAATCTATATCAAGTATAAGTTGAAATTTATCTATATAAATCAATAAAAATTCAAGTTATTTATTGAACACCTGCCATGTTCAATGCTCTGTGTAATCTGTGTTCTATTAGTACATTAATTAATTTTATTTATTTAACAACACATAGTTAACAATGCCCATGTTTTAGCCAGGGACATGGAACACACACATAACCTTGACCCTGTATTAAAGGGCAGAGTGCTGAGGGCTATCACAGAAGTTAATAGAGTGCTGCCCAGAGCCCTGGGCATGGGTCTCGCCTATTGATCAGAAGGTCCTGGGGGGATTTCCTTAAGACAGTGATGCTTGAATTTGGGTGGTGGAGGCAGAGCAATTTCCTTTCTCTCTCCCCCGGAGATAGGAAAGGAGAGCACATGTCCATTTGTCCCATGGAAACATATGGATAACATTATTTTATGGGCTCAGTAATGCCCATCGGAAGGAAGGATGAAATCATTCGGGCCAATAGTAACCTGTCCTGATGCACAGGAGGCCCTTGGGGTTCATATGCCACTGGAACTACCAAGCTGCTGATGGAACGAGCAGGGTGAAGGGGTCAGGGAGGAATGCTACGGAAAGACCAAGGTCTGGTTGTGATCTGAGGGTGGTGTGACTGGCCTTGACACACACCAGTTCAAATAAGTCCCTGGAAACGGAGCCCCGTAGGTATCAGAGGAGGATTCACTGCAGCCACATCCCCCGTGGAGCCGTTTCCACTGAGAAAACTCGTGTGCAAACTTGACGGGGAAGATGGGGGACAGGTAGAGTGGAGGAGTTCTCTCTCTCCTCCTCTGCCCTCCCTCCCGCCCTCCCTGTCTCTCTTTGAATGCCTAGGATTTATTATTGGTCAATGGGTCACGCTGGGAGGGTGCTGTAGGCTCTTTTCTCTCCAATTCTCTCAGCTAGCTTAGCAGTGATCACCCAGAATGAAGTTAAGGTCAGGTAAAGCGCTTGACTCTTTGGTACCAACCATTCAAGGAGGGTGGGGTAACGTGGGCGCGAACAGCGGTCAGAGTTTGGGATATTTGTGATTAGAGAAGCAAGAGAGAGCTAAGTGATGCTACACAGAGAGGATGCCAGGGAGCAGGGAGCACGTGGATTGCGCACCCGCACTTCTCACCTGGCCCTGGGGCCACATTCCATCCTGCCGTCCCCAGGCGTCCTGTCTCACTTGATGGCATCACTTGATGGACGTTTTCCTTAGTTCTTCCCCTTGCCTTTCCCTCCTGACTAGATGGAACAAGTCCTACAGTCCTCTTACAAAGTAGGTCCCGAGTTTTCCCACTTTTCCCCACCTTCACTGCCTCCGCGAGGCCAAGTCACATCACTCTGGCCTGGATGGACTGCATGGTCTCCTCCCGGCCCTTCCTGTGGACACGCACTCTCATGCATTCTCTGCGTGGCCCTCGGAGGAGGTCTTTCAAAGCGGAATCAGTGTCACAAGCTGGCTGAGCGCTTCATCCGCTTGTCATCACACACAGGACAAAACCCGGGTTCCCCGTGGGCTCCCAGGGCCCTGCCTGACCTGGGTCCTCTTATCTCCCCAGCCTTGTCGTGTTCCTTCTCGCCAGCGATGCCTCGGCCACAATATCTCTCAGTCTCTCCAGGAGGCGTGTTTCTGCCCAGACTACACTCTCTGCGTGCAAGCTCTGCCCTCAGCTCTTTGCACGACTGCTTTCCTCTCCTCCTGATGTCTCAGACTTCACGGCCCCGATCACAATGTCTCTCTTGGTTGCAACCTTGGACGGCTTCCTCCAGCCCCTTTGCTCTCTGCCAGCACTCGGTCTGTGTCCTGCGCAGCCCTTACCACCGTCTAGGCCAGTGATGGGCAACCTTTTGAGCTTGGTGTGTGAAACTTCTCCAAAAAACTGAGCACAACTCGGGTAGGGTATCACTTTGAGGAAAAAACTAACTCCAAGACTCCAGTCACAAATGTTTCATCCTCAGGAGCAGCAAATGTTTCATCCTCGGCATGCGGCCGTGTGTCATCAGAAATGGCTACGCGTGTCATAGGTTCGCCATCACTGGTCTAGGCTGTGAGTTCTTGCTGATGTGGCTGCTAGTTGATTCTTTAGAGTGACTCCTCCATGAGGACAGAAACCACATCTCTCTTTTTCCCCATTGAGTCCTCGTCATCCCCTGGTGCCTGACACCGGCAGCTGCAATAGGCTTTTGGAAGAACGAGTGAGGAAGGAGAAATGAGAAGGAATTTTTAGTGAGTTTATCAGGGGCAGAGGCTCGAATAGACTGGTGATGCCAACGGCCAGGGTTAGCGGGCCTGCCTGCCTGCGTAGGTCAGACCTGCTGACGTCAGGTAAGCAATCTGTCTTTGTATCTTCACGCATCTCACGTTTGTTCAGATTAGAGCTCCCATTCTTGTTTGGATGCTTGTTGGGGACCCAGACATGTTATTCACACTGTCATGTACCCTTATTATTTCAATCTATCCTTCTTACTCATTAAACATAAAGCAACTGTTACTCAACTCATCACACAACTTAAATTTTTAAATTTAGGAGAGCCCAGCTGGTGTGGCTCAGTGGTTGAGCATCACCCTATGAACCAGGAGGTCATTGTTCGATTTGCAGGCTTGATCCCCAGTGGGGGGGGGGAGCGCAGGGGCAGCCAATCAATGATTCTCTCTCATCATTGATGTTTCTAGCTCTCTATCCCTCTCTTTTCCTATCTGAAGTAAATAAAAATATATTAAAAATAAATACATTTAGGAGAAATTATTGTTTAGGCATCTGCTAAGAAAGTCGGATAATTCATGCATGTTTGCAGGGGTTAAAGAATTTTGCAAAGTAGATTACCTCGCATGGACATGAAACTTGATTCAGTTATCTATTGGGACATATGGATACTATCTGTCTATATTGAGCCTTAAGAAAAATGTATTTCTTGAAAGTGTGATCAAAACTGTTTGACAGCCACTGTTCTCGGTGCTGTGGTTCTAAGACCTCGTGTGTGATTCTCGCTGGCTCAGCCTCAGGCAGAGTTTTGAGTGGGAATGCAGCCAATATTCCCTTGCCAGGATAACCAGAAAAGGACCATTCAACCAGGACTTGCGAGGCAAAAGTTGTGCAATGGATTCCACAATTACCATTTTTAAATTCATTTACATTTTTTGTGTTTTGGGGTTTTCATCTGAAAATGTCACATGCTGTGGTGGAATTTTCCTCAACCAACCATGTCTCCTGACTCGCCTGTTACTGTTAAGGGACGAGGTAAAGTTAACAAGAATTAATTACGCTTATAATTGTGATGGGCCATTAGGCATCGGACATTGAGTCTCAGAAATTAGTTTCATCATTGTTGCAGTAGTGGTTTATAAACAATCTTCCCTCTTTGACTTTTTAATTTATTCTTACTGTTCTCTGTGACATTTGAGCATCTGTTTATCAAACACGAACACGGAGCTGCCCTGTGCCGGCCGCTGCATGTTCAGGGCGCGGAGAATATGGTTTGAGTGGAGAATAGAGACCTGCAGGCGGAGGCCTCGCCCAGGCCCCGGGGATTCGTGGGGCACTGTCACCTACGAAGGAGAAGGGACAGAGGCCAGCAGTGAGGGATGCGGAGAGCACTGCTCTCCACATGAGCGTGAGTGTGAGCTGAGTGGGCAGCTCAGGGAGCATGAGGCTCAAGAATAAGTCTAACACTGAACCGTGAACTGACAAAATCTCGCAACGTTTGTGTGCAACGGAAGTGGTGAGAACACCAGTATTTAGAGGAGCGTCTCCAAGCTGTGGGTAGAGGAAGCACCTGTGTTGCCGGCTAGGGAGGAGGTAGGGCACAGCACCATTGTCTGCAGTAAATGTCAGTGGCTCATCACTGCATCATTGTACGCATGCATGCTCACACACACATGCACACAGAGACACATGCATGCACACACAGACACATGCTCACAGAAATGCATGCGTGTATACACAGGCATACACATACACAGACACATATACACAAATACACATATACACACAGAAAAACACACGCACACACACAGACATAGAGGGATGTGTATGCCGTTCTGTGGACTTCCTCCTCCTCCAGTCTGTTCTCTAAAAGAATCCTAGTACTCAGGCCTGAGAGAATGGCGCTTAGAAGAAGATAAGCTCTACTGAGAAAGAACCCTGCCGTGCTCCTGTCCGATTTTACGGACGATGTCAGTTATGTGGCACCGAGGCCCGTCCTCTTGTAGTGGCCGCCAGGCCTGGAGCTCAGAGATGGAGAGCAAACAGCAGTGGCTCTCTCCGTGTGACAAGAAAATCCTGTAAGTGACAAGGATAAAAAACTGTCTCCAGAATTAAAATCCGAGCACTTGAGTGTGATATAAATTAAATAGACAGTGATATTGAGTATCCCTTTTTGTTTGGACATAAATAGCAAATAAATGAAATAATTTCTATTTAGCCAAACAAAATGTAAAGGAATTGCGCCCACAGGTACAGGGTTCCCTGTTAATCTGTCAGGGCCAACAGACTACATAACGGTTTAGAAATTGCTTCAAACTTCTAATTTTTAAAAATATACGTGTAATAATTCATAAAATTGTTCAATAGTTTATGATTTAATTAAGAGGAATTTGCATTTTGTTCAATAAGCTAATTAAATATAAATTTCACAAGATAATGTATACATGAAGAGAGAGTAACAACCCCACAACATTACTGAATATGCTAGAACAATTTGTGAAAATGCCACAACCCATTCATTTCACTTGGATGAGAAAATAATAAACAAAACACCGTGTATGAACATTAACTTGCATTTCTTTAAGTTTAATACATTAGTGAATTTCCTGCGATGTAGAACATGTCTTGCCAATCCTGAAGAAAGGGGGGCGCTGTTCCCCACTTCATCCTAGTTTGGGTTCTGCTAGGGACACTAACACTGCTTATACTGCTTGCTGCTCCCAGCTGCCAGCGGTGAGCGCACCTGTACCAGACACTGTGCTCAGTGACCTGCCTTATCTCCCTTCATCCCCATAGTGTTCTCACGTGTTTGTTCTCCCTGTCTGCATTTCACAGACGAGGAAACGGAATCCCACGGGGTAAAAGGATGTCACTGGTCAGACACCATTAAATAGTGGAGGGGGGAGGAGGACTTGGTTCTGTTGTTGAGGGCCCTGCTGCAGCCACACAGGTTGAGCCTCGGTGATCAGCACTCCGTCAGATGCCAGGGACACCTAAACAGACAGTGGCCTGGGCTCTCACAGCTCCGGGAGGCGAGCGTGAGGACATGGGAACATAGCTAGCACATCGAATAAGCCACAGCATTTCTTCCTGCGGATCTCAAGGAAGGCTTTGTGTACGAAGGGATGCTCGAGCGAAGACTGGAGAGTAAGGGTCTGCTGGGTAAGAGAGGGGAGGGTGGTCCAGATTTGGGAAAGATAAGAGGAGAACTTTTAATCTTCAGGTTGACTGGAGCAGAAATCAGGCTGGCGGCAAAGGCGAGTCCAGCCTAGGTTTCCTGGCGTCCAGCTAGGAAGAGGCCGCAGGGGGCCGTCGTGTGGGTCAGTCAGGACAGGCTGTGTGAGGCCAGGAGAGGCCGCCCCAAGGGAAGAACACGGGCTAAGGCAGCAGTGCAGGAGGAGGGGAGCACATTTATAAAGATTTCGTTTTTAGCTCTTAAAGATGCTCCATGGCTGCGCGCTCCTAAGTAAGCGCGTGCAGCTGTGTTCATGTCCTCCATGCTCACGGGGCCTGCCTGTGTCTGTAAGCGTGTCCCGAGGTGTTGGATGGGATGAAGCCGGTCGAGCTCCCAGCACCGTCCTTCCATCCTATTCAGATTCCCTCACCACAGCGAGCACACGGCAGCCCCGGCCGCCAGGAGACCGCCAGACCCAGGATCTGCAGGTCCCTCCTCCTGCGAGGGAACTGAGGAGGACGCGTCAGATATCCCTGGGGACAGGCATTTACCACGGGACAGAGGTGACAGTTCAGGTGCACATACTCCCAAAGAGGCCTTAAGAAAACCACCTAGTCATTTGGGGGGAAATAAGTCTGATCAGCCCTTCACTCTGTGTTCGCAGAGATTGCCAGGCACCGGGGGGATTTGAAGGTAAAAGCTGAAAAAAATAGGACTACCCACACTGAATGCCGGTGACTGAGCATACAGAGGGGTTTTCAGTAATGATGCCTAAGACAAAAAGAGAAAAGATGCATTTGGCTACATACAACTTCAAAATTGTCTGCTGTAAAATAACCTTTACAAGTTGAATGAAAAATGACTGTGAACATCACTTTCAACATAAGTGAGATATGAACAGTGAATACAACCAACAGAACATGCAGATATTTTCAGATTTGCTGATAATCTAATAAATGCAAAAAGTAATAATGAAAAGTCATTTTACCCTGTCCATTTGAAGGCTTTTTTTTTAGTTTGACAATATTCAGTGTTTTTCTGAGTGTGTGAAAATAGGCATTTGAATAAAATGCTAATGGGAATGTAAATTGATATACTCCTTCCAGATTATGGCTTAGTAACATGTGTAGAGTGTTTACACAGTGTGTATACTTATCCATATTAAAATATATATGAATATACACAGAGTGGCCAGATTATTATGATCTCTGAACACATAATAATCTGGCCACTCAGTGTGTGTGTGCATATATATATATACATACACACACACATTAGAGGCCCAGTGCATGAATTAATGCATGGGTGGGGTCCAGCCAGCCTGGCCAGAGGGAGGGGACATGGGTGGTTGGCCGGCCTGCCTGCTGGTTGAACTCCTGGTCAAGGGGACAATTTGCATATTAGCCTTTTATTATATAGGATATACACTGAGTGGCCAGATTATTATGCGTTCAGAGATCATAATAATCTGGCCACTCAGTGTATACTTAATATCCAGGAATGTAGTCTAAAAAGATAGTCATACAAATTAATAAAAATGATGTTTAACAAAGGCATTTTATACAGTTATTGTTTATAATATTGAAATACCTGAAACACCTTTAATTCCTTTGAGGAAGGGACTAGCTGAAAACCATCCTATCTAATAAAGAGGGAATATGCTAATTGACCATCATGCCCTCAAAGATGGCAGCGCCCACAGCCACAAGATGGCGGCGCCCAGTCCTCTCAGCCCCCCTGGGCAGCAAGCGCACTACACGCCCAGGCCGGCCCCCGGGTGGGTCTGGCCGCTCCGCGCACCTGCCTCCGGAGTCCCCCAGTTCCCTCAGCCCCCCAGCCGCCCAGGGCTGCCCCAAGGTGCAGGCAAGCCTTGGATGACAGCTGCCCAGGTGACACTCGAGGTGCAGGCAAACCTCAGATGTCGACTGCCCAGCCACCCAGGGCCACTTGAGGCTCAGATAACCAGGGCCACAGAGGCTTGCACTGTCGGCAGTGGCAGCAGCAGAGGTGTGATGGGGGCGTCGCCTTCCCCTGATCACCAGGTCGCCTCCTGCCCCTGAGGGCTCCCGGACTGTGAGAGTGGGCAGGTCAGACTGAGGGACCCCCCTCCAGTGCATGAATTTTCATGCACCGGGCCTCTAGTTTAGCCTAAAAATACAGCCATTAAAAGTTTTCTATGAGGTTAATTTTTATGGATATGGTAATCCTGTGATACGTTAGGTTATAAGCAATTTCTGTCCATATTTGGATTTTATTTCTGACATTTTTGTAAACAGAGAAAGAAAAAGGCTTTTCATTTGCAGAAGAAACCTTCGGATGTGGTGGCAGGTGATGGTGGCAGGTGACTGGCAGGTCTCGGCTGTGGGTTTCCCAGGACAGGGTCACAGGGGTAAGGCAGCTACCACTAGTTCCAAACCCGCAGCTACGAGCTCCTGCCCTTGCCCCCCTCTGCTTTCCTGCCTTTATGCAGGAAGGGAGGAGAGTGAGAGTTGAAGTTCAATCCAACTCATGCTGGAGTTTCACAATTTGAGACGGCAGAAGAGAAAAATAGTCCTGCTTCCAGGCCCCATGATGCCTTCTCCAGGCTCCCAAACTCAAACACTGAGCTTTCCTGGTCTTAGTCGCCCTCCTGCCGTACACGACCATTGATTCTCCCCTCGTCCCTCTGCTGGGCGCCCCCTTGTGTTGATGAGCGCCATCTTCCCAGGTGGGCTTATCCCGGTCTCCTTAGCCTGTGCTAACCCCACTGCTTTAGTCACTTCCGGGACCTGCTGGGGAGAGACTTCCTTTACTTTTGTGCTTCAGATGTTGACCGAGACTTTTCCTGGGCACCACTGTGCCAATGATGGGCACTTGGCTCCCAGGCTCATGTGTCTGGCATATTCTGCTGCATTTCTGATTACGATGCCTTTCTTTCCTGCTTTTTTTTGGCAGCCTTTTACCTATTTATTTTTGTACCTCTCCATGGGACAAATTACAGACAGCAATATCATAAAGGAAAGCTAGATAACTCCCCTAATTTTCAGTGCATTAGGGATTCTGGAAAAACTCCACTGTTAAATTGCTCATGTCCTCTCAAGTGTCTACCACAGCTAATTAGTCCTTTTTGCTTGGCCAGTTCTTAGCTTTGGCATTTGTCCATGTGCCTTTTGATCCCCCTGGGGAAAATGTATTTTTGCTACTAAGAGCACTATCAAATATAACTTACCTCGTTTTCCCTACTTTATGTGACAGAATGACATGCTTTTGTCTCGTATCTCCAAGAGAAATGCATTGATATACTCCTGGGCCCCTAGGCCTGGGCATCTGACAGCCACATCCACTGTAGCGTGAGGACTGAAGACTTGCACTGTAAGGATAAGAGGGAATGATTGATAGCTTGAGCAGATATAACTATCTCTCCCCTAACTGATCCAGGTGGATGACTGAGGGCAAGGTATTTAACCTCTGATGCTTCCGTTTCCTTATCTGAAAAAAGGGAGCACATTTCTTTCATTGGAATGTCTTTTGCTTCCTGTCAATTTTCCAAAAATTTTCAATAACTTTTTTTTAGTTTGTAAATTTTCTCTTTTTGTGCCCATTTATTTCTGTAAGACATTAATTTCTTTTTTATTGATTTGTAAGATTTATTTTTATTTATTTTTCCCAGTTTTATTGACATATAATATTGTGTAAGTTTATGGTGTTTGTCTTGTTGATTTCATACTAATATTGCAAAATGATTCCAACAGTAGCATTAGCTATGCCTGCATCACCTCACATGATTACCATTTCTTTTTTGTGGTTGAGAACATTTAAGATCTATTTTCTTAGCAACTTTTTTATATATAATTCACAGTATTATTAACTACTAGAGGTCCAGTGCATGAATTCATGCATGGGTTGGGTCTGGCCGCCCCGCCCTGATCAGGGCCTATAGGGCCTGGCCGGCCAGGAGAGGGGCCATGGGAGGTTGGCCAGCTGGCCCTGCCCCCGATTGGGGCCAATCAGGGCCTAGCCAGGCGGGGGATGGGGGGCCTCGGGAGGTCAGCCGGCCCCACCCCTGATGGGGTGGCCAATCAGGGCAGGGGCCGGCCAGGGGTAGGGGATGTAGGTGGTTGGCCAGCTCTGCCCCCAATCGGGTTGGGGGGGGCGATCAGGAATGGGGTCAGAAGGGGGAGGGGCCACAGGAGGTTGACTGGCCAGCCCCGCCCCCATCGGGCTGTTTGACCAGCCGCAGTGTGCATCATAGCGACCAGTTGTTCTGGTCATTTCGGTCGTTCTGCTTGCTTGGCTTTTATATACATAGATAATCATTATGCTATACACTAGCTCCCCAGAGCTTACTCATAACTGGAAGTTTGTACCCTTTGACCAACATCTCCCCTTTCTTCTATCCCCCAGCTCTGGAACACCATCCTAGTTTCTGTTTCTGTGAGTTCCGTTTCTTCGATTCCACTTAAAAATGAGATCATACAGTATTTATCTTTCTCTGCTGACTTGTTTCACTTGGTGTAATGCCCTCAAGATCAATCCATGTTAACACATATGGCAGGATTTTCTTCTTTTTCATAGTGGAAGAATATTGCATCAAATGTGTTCACCACACCTTCTTTCCCATTCATCTGCTGATAGACACTTAGGTTGCTTCTGTATCTTGGCTCTTGTGAGTAACGCTGCAGTGAACATGGGGTGCAGTCTCTGGATCAGATCTTGTTTTCATTTCATCAAGATAAATGCCCAGGAGTGCGCTGCTGGGTGATTGGTGCTTCTCATTTTTAATGGCTACACCCATTTACATTCTCACCAGCAGAGCACAAGGATTCTCTTTTCTCCACCTCGTAGCAATGATCTTTTTACAAGATCATTCCAGGTGTGAGGTGGTATCTCCTTGTGGTTTTGATTTGCATTTCCCTGATGATTATAATGTTAGTACCTTTTCATGTACCTGTTGATCACCTATATGTCTTGTTTGGAAATGTCTATTAAAAATGACCATTTTTAATCAGATTGTTTTATTTTGCTTTTGATTTGTATGAGTTTTTTTTTTATATATTTTGGATGTTAACCCAAATGATTTGCAAATATTTTCTTCTCTTTTGTAGGTTGACTTTCATTTTGTTAATGGTTTTTAAAATTCACAACATCTAAAAATGAATTTTCTAAAAGAACATAAGACCTAATTTTGTTGTTGCTTACTAAATTTGAAACATTTTAGCAATATTAGAGACTTTTTTATTTTGTTCTACTTGAGTTTTTCCATTTATCTATTTTGAACATTTTAGGAAATTTCCATTCGATGTTGACATTTTTCAACATTTATGTTTATTTAATTGTATAAAGCAATTTTATTTTGTGAGTCATTTTTATCAATATAAAGGTATTCAGAAGAGTTTGAAATGCAGGCATGAGGAGTTATTTAGACAAACTGGTTTCAGGGAACTGAACTGCTTTAGACCTAGAGGCCTATATCACCGTCCCTCTCCCAGCATATGACTTTGAAGTCAGAAATAATCCTTCTTCTTCCCTCCTCCCTCCCTCCTCAGACACTCATCCTGTCTCTGTCCTTTAACAGGGATTCATTCAGCTGCTTTTCTCTTCTCTGAGGCTAACAATTACACTTAAACTATTGCAAGATAATAACTTTTGATATTTATAGTTTGCTGTTTATTTTTTTAGTGTTGCCCTTTTATCAACCTACTAGTCGCCTGGTGCACGAAATTCGTGCAAGGGGGAATGTCCCTCAGCTCAGCCTGCACCCTCTCCAATCTGGGACCCCTTGGGGGGTGTCTCGCAATCCGGGATCGCTGGCTCCTAACCGCTCACCTGCCTGCCTGCCTGATCACCCCTAACCACTCAGCCTGCCAGCCTGGTCGCCCCCAACTGCCCCCCCCTGCTAGCCTGCTCACCCCAAACTGCCCTCCCCTGCCAGCCTGATCGCCCCTAACTGCCTCTGCCTAGGCCCCGCCAGCATAGCTTTGTCCGGAAAAATGTCCAGAAGGTCTTCCGTTAATTAGCATATTACCCTTTTATTAGTATAGATTAATGAGTATTCCTCCTAAAAGGCCCCATTTTCCCTGGTGGACCACAGCTGTGGCTGTGAGAGAATTATATGAAGGGCCTTATAGGAACTCAGAAGCAGAGCGACTTCTTAGGAAGGCACTGCCCTTGGGGAGGAGGAACAGGGAGGTGTCTCTCACAGGCTGAGAGTGAAGGAAGGGGGGGGGGGTGTTGGCCAAGCACAGTCGGCAGGGAGACTGGAGAGTGGAGACCTTGAGCAGGCAGCGATGGTGTCTAAGGGGGTGCAGAGCGACAGCAGCCGGAAGGCAGGTGACACCATGGCAGCCAGGGACTCCACCTGCTCACGCGGGGGCTGTAATCACTGCCCTGACTTCCATATGGACCAGTTTCAGGACACCCTGCAGCGGGCATCGTGCTTCCTGTTGGCACAGAATCAGAGGCTCGCCTGCGACCTGCGACTGTGCCTGGGCTGTCCAGGTGGAAAAGGCGTCTCTGTGGGTCAGACACCAGCTGTCCTGTCCTGTCATAGGTAGCAGCTCTGCTGTTCCAGGTGTGGGGGGACAGCGTGGCAAGGCTGCCTGGAGCCACACGCATCTCGGGTTTTTCCCTGCGGTACGGTCTGACAGTTCCAAGTTAACAGAAAGGTGGTTGTCCAAAATTTAAGATGTTTTCATGATAGAGAGCAGGATAAACTCTTCCAAATGAGTTTTTATAAGGCTGATAATTTATTAGTGAACACATAAAACAAACTCTGATGCTTTGATAACTAGAATTGAGCCCCTTCTTGGATTGAACCACTGGGACATGTTATGATTCCATCTGAAGAGCAACTATATTGCAATCAAAGCAGAATATGTTTCTGGAGAAAACTTCATTCAGTTACTAAAAACTGCCCATAATGTGCCTGGCACTGCTCAAAGACTTAACATGGGTTAGCTCACTGAGTCCTCCTGGCGATACCACATCGTAATTATTGTTACCATTCTGCAGATGAGGAAAGCGAGGTACAATGAGTTAACTTGCTCACGATCACTCAGCTAGTAGCTTCCAAGGTTCACACCGAGGCATCTGACTTTGGTGCATGTGCCAAATACTGCACCTTATTTTGTACTTCCTCCTCAAAATGAATTTTACATCCAAAAAATGAAAGATGAATAATAGAAAGCCAAAATTTTAATTCATTGTTGAAGAATTGCTAACAATGATGACTAAGTTTTTAAAAATTATTGATCAGTGTTTGTTGATATAATTATAGGCATACTGATTTAAAGTTATATATTTTCTAAACTAGAACTGAGACAAATGAATAATGAAAAATTTTACCTGGTCTGTGATTTTAGCTAACTTACAAAAATATGCAATTATATAACAGTTCTGTTTTTGATCAGTTATATTTCTTTAAAAGTTAAATAATATGAAATTTGGATTTTCCAGAAAATTGTGCTTTCTGGAATTCTGTATAGCTCATTCTGCTGAGGCTGTCCTCCAAACTGGTAATTGTGGAGAACAGCTACAGCGTTTGCACAGGTTCAAGCCTCAGACTAATGAGAGGGCATGGGCCTCTCATGGCAAAGCCACGTGCAGGTCCCAGCTTGGAGGGCTTTGCAATTATTGCCTAAGGCTATGGTTGTAAGCTTGACCTTATGGTCCAAACTTGTGGTCCCATGTGGCTGAGTGATGTAGGCTGTAGGAGGTGCAGCAAGTGCTGCCAAAACAAAGCTAGATAGAGTTCTCAGGTGCATGCAATTAAGTAGATTTGAGAACATTGTAAACATCTTGACCACGCCCTTGCTTTGTCTTGTGGGATATGACTGTAAAATAAAGACTCTGCTTGCAGGCTATGTCACTGTCTCTCCATCTGAGAACAGTGTACCACCTGGCCCCAGCTATATTCTCTTGTCTGTTTTCTTTAATCATTCACTACCCCTCCTCAGGTTCACCCCTTGCCGTGCTGGATGCGGTTCAGGTAATGAGTGCCAGTTGTGGTATTGCTAATTTTGCCCCCCTGACTTCCTGAAACCTAGACTATCAGAAGTCCTGGCCTCTGCCTACAATCAATTCCCATGAATGTCTTTGTTGAGCTCCTACTAAGTGGAACACTGCTATGAAGACATGAGTGTCTGCAGAGAACACCTGCTACTGTGGGGACATTAATTCTTCAGGGTGAGGGAGGGAATGTCACAGGCGGGCACGTGGTTCATTGTCACATGAATAAAGCTGCAGGAGCATGATCCTCAAGTTCACATGGTCACTCTTGTTCTGAAGAACTGTGGGGGGCATGTACTGACCCTTGTGGATGCTGCGCACGTGGTGTGCTCATCACAGCCCAGGAACCCAAGCTTAGGAAGCCTCCATCTTTTCATGGGGTTGCAAGCAGGGCAGCAATCATGGGCAGGATGGAGATCTGGGTGCGAACTTGGCTTCTGCTTGGAGACCTGAAGGTGGTGAGTGGGTACACATGGGGATGAATGTCCAGGCGACTGTTGCCACAATCCTGGTGGCATGGTTGGAGAAGGGGGTTATGGATGGATGCTTTCCAAAACCACTGGATGGAAGAATTGACCAATTCTTCAAAAAAAGATGGCTCACCCACCAGGGTTATTTCCTCATTGTGGTCAGTGAGTGTGGCCCTCAGGAATGTGGTGGTTGAAAGCATGTGATTCAGTCTGTGCCCCTTCCCAGTGGCAGGAACTTGGGCAAGTCTGGCCCTCAGACCCCTCACCTGTAAATAGCTCCATAAAAGTCCCTGTGTGCGGGGTTTATGAGATTGTCAATATGGTGATGGCAATTTGTGGAAAGATAGTGCAGGCAAACATGCAAGTGTCTTTAATTTAGGACGTTTACAAGACTGCTTTGGGTGGTAAGGTTGTACACGAGGGAGACTTCCCCCCTTGTCCCCACAGAGGAGCAGGTGCCCCTGCCTTCAGTAGCTCAGGTGTGCCCGCATCAACCTGCCACTAGATCTCTCTCCGTGTTGACTGCCATTCATCTTGAAACTCACACCCTTTTGGCTGGTCCAGGATTTATATAAAGCGCCGTAGGTTTGAGGAACTGGTACCAAGGTTCCCAGCATATTACTGCATTTTTCTCAAGGTTAGCATACGAACTGGGCGTTCTTTTAACAGGTCAGAGGGTTAGGTCTGCATGAACTGTCTTTCTGCAACTCTGTGCAATGACTTAATGAGCTAATTTGTATAAAGCTCTTGGCCAAAACTTGGAAAAGTGTAATACACAATAGAGTTAAGCCTTTAATTATTAGCAAATTATTAAATAAATCTTCTCTTTAGTTTTAGTTATTCTAAATGCTATTCCATAGTTATTTTTGGAAAGGGTTTTTAAAAATTCTTTTCCAAGAGCCTGCAATAAAACACGTGTGAAGGAGGGGAACCCCGCCACCTGCTCACAGAGCTCTCTGCAGCAGGGAGAACAGAGCCATCTGCCTGCTTATTTCAGTGACGCACGTACAGGAGAGGGGACCGGCCGTCCTCCATCGCTATCATTTGTAACTGTGAAAAGGGACTCTCACGTAGAAACAGTCCTTTTGTGAATTTTCTATTTCTTGAAAGCTCTTTGTCAAGTGAAAGTTTCAAACTAGAAGCACCTTCTGTGCTTCAGGTTCCTGAATTAGTAAATTACAGTCCTCTTAATAACACTACTGGTCGTCAGTGAGGTGCACATAGCATTATTCCTCCATCAGTCTGCTCAGGGTATGCCTTGTCCACTCAGCCATAGGACACTTGGAAGATTCTGAGTCTTAAAAATAATTTCCCAGAGAGAAAATATGAAAAGTCATACCTGTATTAATTTATTATTATTTTATAGGTCAAAGTTTTTTCTTCATTTATATATGCATATTTGATCTATTAATGATACAATAACAGGAAAATATAAAAAGCTAATTTTTTTACAGTAAGAAAAATGTTTGGCAACTAATCCAACATTTTATAAAAATATGAGTACAGGGCTTCTGATTTTACTCTTATTTTAAAGTAGTTTATTACAAAGTCTAATGTATTGCTTCACTAAACAGCTATGATAATATAAAAAGGAAAAACAGCATATATATATATATACACACAGTTATCTATATATAAAAGCCTAATCAACTGAACGACCAGAACGAGCAGAATGATTGGTCGACCAGTTGCTATGACATTCACTGACCACCAGGGGATAGACTCTCAACGCAGGAGCTGCCTCCTGGTGGTCAGCTCGCTCCTGCGGGTTCCTCCCCCTGGCCGGCCCCCCCATAGGCCTCAATCACTGGCCCGGCCGAGGGACTCCATCCATGCACAAATTCGTGCACCAGGCCTCTAGTATATGCATATATACATATATATATATATGTATGTATGTATATACATACATACACACACACGCGCGCGCGCGCGCTCTTTAGTTTTAGGAAAACAGGCTTTCTAGCACACAAAAAATTTAATATTATGACAGTCAAATAGCAGTTAACATCTTGTTCTGGAATTAAAAAATAATTTCTTATTGAATCCCAAACTCAGAGAAGCATCTGAGCTGTTGGTACTGAGCAGAACTTCAGGGAGTCCTATCTGAGTGTTTCACACACATTCCGGTTTAATTTATATGCAAATTCAGTGTGAAGATGTTAAGTTCCAGTTTTAAATGTCTTTTTCTATTAGCTCAGAGAAATAGTGGCTTTTTTATATTGTTATAGACCCGTGGTCGGCAAACTGTGGCTCGAGAGCCACATGCAGCTCTTTGGCCCCTTGAGTGTGGCTCTTCCACAAAATACCATGGCCTGGGCGAGTCTATTTTGAAGAAGTGGCGTTAGAAGAAGTTTAAGTTTAAAAAATTTGGCTCTCAAAAGAAATTTCAGTCGTTGTACTGTTGATATTTGGCTCTGTTGACTAATGAGTTTGCCGACCACTGCTATAGACAAAACTTTGCTTAGTATATTAATTACAGGAAATTGCAAGAAAGAAACAGAGCTGTATGGATTGTGCTTCGAAAAAGTGGAAACGAGTAACATACACCCGCTGAAAAAATCATACACAGAATCTAATACTGTAGTCATACTTGGTTTTCCTTCCTGTGAAAGGTGATTTTTCAAATAGAGTCTGTCATGTACTTTTTTAGAGACTTTTACTAAAAGCAAGTTGAAGGTAAAATATGTCTTAATGAGAGAAAGCAGAGGGCCAGGCAGCCCCATGCCCACTCCCACCTGAGTTGTTAGAAAGTGACCCTCTGAGGCCAGACTATGGAGCTGGCTCCCCCTTCCACTGGGCTCAGGCTTCAGCCTGTCGGGTGGTTTTTATAAAGCCTTTTGCTCCTAATTCTGTGATATTAAATACAGTCTTAAAGTTCTAAAAGAAGCAACTTTGAAAGAGTGTTTCCCCTGAGAAACGCCAAGGGTCAGCAGGCTCCAGGTCACGTTGCAAGAGCTTTCCCCCTGGTGCCTGCTTTGTTTCAGCACAGCCCTTAATTAAACGTGTAGAGACGCGTGTATTTATAGAAGTGTGAAAACGGAAGCAGGTCACATTTAAATGATGAGTCTGCTCTCATCCCTGTTGGTGGGAATGTAAATTGGTACAGCCACATTGGAAACAATATGGAGGTTCCTCAAAAAGTTAAAAATAGAAGAACTACTATAGGATCCAGCCATCCACTGCTGAGTATATATCCAAAGAAGAAGAGTCACTAGCTCAGAGAGGTGTCTGCACCCATGTTCCCTGCCCCCAGTTATGGAAACAGCCTGTGCTTCCGCAGCTCCGTGGGTAAAGAGGATGTGGCACATATGCACAAAGGAATATTATGCAGCCAGAGAAGGGAGTCCTGCCGTTTGCAACAACATCACGCTAAGTGAAGTGAGCAAGACAGAAAGAAAACTAGCATCTGATCGCTCTCTTATACGCGGAATCTGAGAGAAGAATTCACAGGAACTCCGCGTAGACAGGCTGCTGCCAGGGTCCGGGGTGAACTGGGGAGTCTCTTGGCCGCTGTTTGGCCAGGTAAAGCGGAATTTATTCCTGGGTAATGGAACGCCACGTCTCTTCCTCTCCTGTCACTGACACAGAGAAGCGTGTCCCAGTTCCAAAATGCAGCACAGTATTGCTCCCCCCGGGTCAGCCCAACCCGCAGTGTCGTTTGGGAAATTGATGCCGCTGAATGGAGGAAAGTATTATTGCTCCTTCTTTCGTAACTAGGGAGACCAAGTCATCCAGATTTACCCGGAATTCTGCTAGTTTGAGCAATGCAAGTCTCATGTCCCGGGGACATCCAGGATTCCTGACAAACTGGAGTGGTTGGTCAATTTATTTGCAACCTACGCCACTTTTTACTACACGTAGGATTCCAGACTTTCCAAAGATCCTGCTACTTCCAGGGGAGTATGCTCCTTTTACCTCCATTTACCTTCTGCTGTTTTTTATTTGGAAAGCAATGAACTGTTTTTTCTTTTAAAGACATAGGATTAACATATGAGTTCAGGTTGTCTGCTGCTTGCCAGCCTGCCTTCCAGTGACACATCTGAGAAGTGCCAATGGAGTGAGAGAAGCTGGGCCTCCGACGGGTGATGCTACATGTCAGCCCGGCGGGGCCGAGTGCCACCAGGTGGGCGAGGAGAGCTTGTGTCTGGGTGTTGGGGAGGGCGTTGCTGGAAGAGCCCCGCACGGGGGTTGGTGACCTGAGTAGAGCAGACAGGCCTCCGCAGGGTGGGTGGGCTCCACCCATCTGTTGAGGACGTGAATAGAACAAAAACTCAGGAAGGGCCAAGTTCCCCTCTCCCTTGGAGCCAGGCCGTGTGTTTTCTCCTGGCCTTGGACAGCAGTGCTGCCTGGCTCTCAGGCCTGTGGACTTGGGCTGAATCGCACCCACAGCTTTCTGGGTCTCCAGCATGCAGACAGCAGATTGTGGGCCTTCCGGGCCTCCGTGAGCCAATTCCTGCAGTCAGTCCCCCTTATGTGCACACATATGTGAGGGAATATATATATGCTGCTGGTTCTGCTTCCTCGGAGAACCCTGCTACAGCCTTTGGAATGCGCTGTCCTGGAACAGCCCGGGGGGTCCCCAGGCCCTGAGATGAGCGAAGGCTTTGTGCCTTGGAGCCTGGGACATGCAGGTGGGGCAGACTGGCACATCCTCCTTGATCTGGGCCTAGCCTGTGTCCTTCCTAGGGCTCCACCTACTGTTGGCTTTTGAAATTGTAATCTGAGTTCATCAGTACAGGTGACCCTTGGACAGTGTGAGGGGAGGGGTTAGAGGGTGAGCCCAGCACAGTTGAAATCCTCCATATAACTTTTAAAAATATATATTTTTCAGAGAGAGAGACAAAGAGAGAGAGAGAGAGAGAGAGAAAGAGAGAGAGAGAGAGAGAGAGAGAGAGAGAGAGATTTGTTGTTCACTTAGTTATGCACTCATTGGTTGATTCTTACATGCTCCCTGACCGGGGATGGAACCCACAACCTTGGTATATCCAGATGACACTCTAACGTACTGAGCTACCTGGTGAGGGCTCTGAGTATAACTTTGACTCCCCCGAAACTTAACTCTAGCCGGCCCTCAGCATCCAGGGAGTCAACCAGCCTCCGTGGAAAACAGTATTTTTGATCAGCTATGGCAAATCTGTGGCTGGGAATCTGCAGTTGGGAATGTGAAAACACTGTTTTTGACCTGTGGTTGGTTGAATCTGTGGATGCGAAACCCAGGCCTATAAGCGGCCAAATGATTTGCTGAAAAAAAGTCCAAGTGTAAGTGAACCCTCATTGTTCAAACCCGTGTTGTCGGGGGTCAGTGTATTCTGGGAATTCTGAAGGCTGTGTTGAATGAAACAAGAAGTGGAGGTATGTCAGTTTTGTATCAGGAAATGTTGCATGCTTATATTTCTAAAATTTAAAGCAAAACATACTTAATGACCTAATTGTATGTGTGAGGCACTGCGCCGGAATGTGTGGGACATGAAACTTCTGATGCTGTCTTTTCAGAAGTGTCTTTAGAGTACCAGTTGCCAGACCCAGATGCCTAGATTGCAAAGCCTGGGCGTCATGCAAGTGGTTTAAAAGTGCTGGGAAAAGAGATGATTTCTGGTTGGTGGGGACTGTGGTACAATTATTTGAGATAATGTTAAAAGATATGTTGAATTTAGGGGGCCAGCATTGGGAGAAGCTTATGAAAAGCTCCAGAAAAACACCTGGTGAGGGCAAGGTCAGGGAGCATGTGAAAACTCAGAAGCTGCTGGGTTTAACAGCCGCTTTTGGTTATCTGTGGAGGTTAGTGCAAGTTATTCTGGAAAGTTCTGTTAGGATAGATTGGTGGAGGGTTTGAAATGGAGAGTTAGGAATTTGACTTTTCTTGTTTTTAAATCACCTGACCTTTTTAATAGAGAAATTTCCCATTCATATTTCTATCTATAGACTAATAGCAAACACTCAATAAAATGTTTGAGGGAAATGAAGTAATAATTATATAATCATAACTGCACATCTGAAATGGCTTGGCATGTGCTGAAATGCACTTATGAAGTGTTCCCCCAGAAATTTCATTTAAATTTTTCAAAATCAATTTATGGAAATGGTACCCAATATTGTCCGTAATTTCACTGTGGACTAAATTAGACGTTCCCCCCTTTTGCAACCAGACGCATAAATAAGGATAGCACTTAACAAAACCATTATCATTATGGGGAAGGTTTCATTTTTCAATGTTTTGAAAGACATAGATTGACTCTCGTGAAATACCCAGTGTCGTGGCAAGAAGCAATTCGCCCCAATTCGCCGCGGGCCCCTGTGAGGCCAGAGCCGCGAGGGGAGGGGTGATGAGCCCTGAGAGGGGAGGGGGACATGGCCTGTGGCGGCTCCCCACCCGCCTGGCAGCTGTTCCAGGACTCCACGCTTCCGTCCTAGTTTCTGCCTGACTGCAGTGTGCTCCGGGGCTCTGGGCAGGAGAGGCGTCACGGGCACGTGTTCTTCCACGGAGCGGGACGTTTCCTATTTCTGAAAATGGTTTATTATTTATTTATTTATTTATTTATTTATTTTGCCAGCAAAACCTGTGTTTTGAGACACAAGCGCCTTCATTAACTCGGGGCATGTTCTCACATGGACGGGCTGGGCTTGAAGGCTGGCTGCGAGGCGCGGAGGACTGTGTTGAAGGACAGTCTCTGACACAAAGCCCCCTGAAGGCCGCGCTGGGGTCCAGAGGCCGGCGGTCCGCTGCTCCACGGGCCCCTCCTGTCTGCATCCTTAAAGACGGGGTCTCCAGGGAACCCGGTGGAGAGAAAGACCGGGACTTGGACAACAAAAGTGATCTGAATCAGGGACAGGCGACGTGTGACTTCACCAAGCAACTCAGCCTGCGTGCGTCTCAGTTCACTGTTCTTGTGCCCGGGGCCTGGAGCGAACTACGTTTTTAAATTTTTAGACAGCTCCAGGTAGCACATGGGATGGCAGGCACCCCGCTTTCTCAATTAGGGTCTGAAATGTAAAGAGCTTAATTTGCCCAGTCGGACAGGGTGTAAGCCTAGACATTGAACTTGGCTGCTGCCCCTGAGCTAACCCTTAGCCACTTCTGTACCATCTAATACTCTCTGCTTGATAAGATTCTTTGAGGACTAAGTGAGATAGTGTCTGACTGCCGTAGGTGTTCATTGAATGTGTTTTTACTCTGCATATAAACTTTTGGGAAATGAAGATTTTAAAAAGAGTTGTTTTTTGGTGTGTGTTTTTGTTTGCTTTTACAACAACAAAATTGCTTCTTGATAATACAAGGAAAACTTGCTTGGGGAAAGAGTGGGTGGACACCCCGGCCGGGAAAGGCAATGCTGGGACACACGCAGGTGGGATGCGGAGCCCACGTTCAGCCTGAAGCACTTCATGGAGCACTGGGTCGCAGGTGATTGAATGTCAGAATTACAGAGGAAAATGCATGCAGGCTTTCCCGGCTCTTCCCTCCTTTAATCCCATCACCAAAGACTCTGCCTGGAGATGCAGGGTCATCCTGAGAGCAATGACACTGGCACGAAATGAAGACCCACGTGATTGATTAACGGGACTGCCATGCCAAGAGCAGCCTTACAGTGCTGCGTGTTCACCACAGACAGATCTGTGATTAACTTCATCAGCATCTCACGGTGGCACTGACATATCCCTCCCCGTCCGGGTCAGAAGGGACATCGCGCCTGGTCTGCGGGCCGTGGTTGGAGGACTAGGAGCAACTGCAGCGCAGAGGCTGTGGAGTCACTCATCCCAAGGCACCTTTTCTGTCTGATCCCATAGCTTTCAAACTGAATGGCTGTTTGCTGAATTCGCATTGGCTTGACATTCCCAGTCAAGACTCAAAATAGAGAGAAATGTCCACTAAGGATACAGGTTCATGAGTATTTTAAACCCGTTTATTATCTGGGGACCACCATATTTTGTGAAAAGAGAAATTTTAATGAGTGGTCATTTCTAGATGAAACTCTTAGGAAGACGCTGCCTTTGCGAAGTTGGGCAGGCATGGCAGGCAAGCAGGATGAGAGGACAGGTGTGTTGGGACATTGAGTGCAGAGCCTTTTGGGGTGCCTGTGTAAAAGTCCTGGAAGGTCACCAGACACACAGTCTTGGGACTTAGAGGAGAAACAGGGACTCTGGGATGGATTTGGGGATCATCCCCTTATTTGGCACTTGAAGCCTGGAGCTGAGGTGGCCCCGTGCATGGTGGTGGTCCCCAGATGCTCAGCAAGGTGGTGGTGGGTGTGCCCAGGGCCTCTCTTTGCTGGTTTTAAATTAGTGATTTAGATGAGCACATGGTAGACGGGGGGGGAGAGGGAGGGCGGTCTGTCAGGATTTCAGAAATCATCAAAACAAGTGGCATAATGAATGTCCTGGATGAAAAAAGTAAAAAAAAGGTTATTTTCATTTGCCTAGAGTCATTGAAAACAAATGACCATTTAGAGGAATAAATGTCTAACTGGACGTGGAGTTGAGCCATTGAGTGCAGCCCGGCAGGAAGGCTGGCGAAGCTGGATAGGTGGTGTTTTGTACACAAGCGCTGCTTCCTTCTGCCATTCGACCCGATCTCTCCCACTCCACTCCGCTAAACAGGCTGCCGTTCGTGTGTCTCAGGAGAGACAGCCTGCCCCGTCCGTGTCTGGCCGAGGCTTCTTGTTCCTGTCCCCCTGATTCTTCTTCGATCTGAAACATCCAGAAAAATGATCCTGGGTGGTGATGGATCTGCAGATTATGTAGAGTTATGCAGACACCGTGTAAGAGATGTTCTCCAAGCTTTTACTGGGAGCTTGAGAGCTACCTGCAAATAACCGAAAGCTGTTACTGTTTATTTTCCCCACAAATTTACTTTTTTTTATATTTCCCCACAAACGAGTTCCCATCATAGCCTTTCAGGACTCAGTTCTAGAAACACCTGCTGGTGAGAACCTGCCTGAGGTCCCCGGTGCGAACCACACCCTCTTTTGTGTTTTCCTTGTGTCTGGACCCCATCCTTCGTTTCAGCACATTGAGGGCATTCACTTATTCACCTGTGTGTCTGTGTCTGCTAGCCCTGGAGGGACGTGAGAGCCAGACCCGTGTCCCTAAAGTGTTATTCATGCCTGAAGCCCATGTCTTAGTTCAGTTTCCGACCAGATGCTTATGTGC
The DNA here is from genome assembly GCF_027574615.1 of Eptesicus fuscus. Classification (NCBI taxonomy): domain Eukaryota; kingdom Metazoa; phylum Chordata; class Mammalia; order Chiroptera; family Vespertilionidae; genus Eptesicus; species Eptesicus fuscus. The sequence goes on along the minus strand of NC_072491.1, from coordinate 49,015,545 downwards.
TGAATGGAACTCGGGGCGGGAGGGAGGGCCCTGTGGTGGCCTGGAGGACAGAAATGGGACCAAAGGGCAGAAGTGACAAGAACACAGACTGTGAGCTCATTGCTAACAATTGTGCTGTGGGCGAAGGGAAGGGCCTGCCTTTACCACGTAGGTCAAGTACAAGGTGAACGATCTTGGCATCGGCTAGCCTGGACCTCTGGCTGCCCCTCCAACTCCTGTACCTTCTGCCTGCATTTTCTTCATCTCCTCAGCTGCCTTCTTGGGGAATCTTCAGAAGTATTTTATGTATTTTCTCACTTACTTGGACAACTTTCACGTATGGATGTAGGGCAGGCTTTATCACTCTAATTGTTCAGCGAAACGAAGCATGACAACGTACGCGGCTTGGACAGAGACTCCGTCAGCATTAAATTTCAAGACAGAATCCATCGTCCTCATGGCGCTTTAGTTTTGGTTTTTTTTAGGTAGAATGTCTGAACTGATCTGATTGAACATTGTGGATTCATAGTCATTCTGATATTCACGGAGCAATATGTTTTTTCCTGCTTATCCTCTTCTACACACTCGGTATTTTTAAACATGATCAAACCATTGTCAGTCTTTTCCAGGTCACTTTTAATGGTCATATTTATTGGTGGTTCTGAACAGCCAGGACACAAACAGGAAAACGTGAAATATAAACCAGTGCCTACAAGGGAGCGGGGATGACATGCCACGTGTTCCAAAGGTCTGGGTGAGGGAGAGACACCCCGCCTTCCGTGTCAGCACCCCACGCAGGGAGCAGGTCCGGGCAGGTCAGAGGTCAGAGCTGGCAGCGACACTGGCTCCTGCGCATTCCCGGCAAGGCTGGCGGGAGTGATCCCAGATTGCACTTCAGTTTATGCTCTGCCTGGGCTGCTGGGCTGCAGACGCCACAGGAAGCATTGTGCTGAAGGTCAGGTATTTCCTGAAGGGAGGGTAAGGCCCCAGGAGAAAAGTAGACGTCATTTCATTACTATTCCTGTGTCACCAGCCGCCCTAACGCTCAGTGGCTTAGCACAATGGCAGCTCTTTTTTCTCATCATTCTGTCTGTTGATCCTGTCTGTTCTCCCTCTGCTGGTCCTGGACGCGGTCCCTCAGGAAGCTGCATCAGCTGGGGTGGGGCTGGGGGTCCGCCCCGGACCATTAGTGCCCTGTGGTGGTCTGGAGGACACCTACCTGTGGCCTGCGGCTGGTCTGCAGGGTCTGAGAGGGAGCCGTGGAAGCTGCCAGTCTGGCGGCCTTGACTCTGAAGTCCAGGAATGGCACGTCACAAGAAATAGCAGCAGCTCTGAAGCCTGCTCAGAAAAAGGGGTGGAAAAAGGCTGCACTTCTGGATGGGGAGAGCAGTGTACCTCAAAGGGGTAGTCGGATGGCTGGTGGCCATGGTGGGTGGTCACACTCTATGCAGCCTATCCCAGGGACCAACCCGGAAAAGGAGAACCTGGGCTCTGAACCGCATTGCTCATCCGTCAAGCCCATAGAAACAATCACCTGAAAATTATGTGGCTGATGCTTCTATAGTGAGTAAAAGCCCTGACAATCCTGACTTTCTTTGAGTAAACCAATATTCCAGTGACTCTGTTGTTTATGATGATGCTTTTCCAATCTATTCAGTTATTTTTATAATTTGGGAATGTGATAAAACATTTTCAGAAATACAGCAGATGATAATTGGGGAATCATACATTTCTATCATTCATGTATTGATTAACTGTTGTGCTGTCTTAAGATACTTACATTATGTTTAATGTTATCAGTCCCACTAACTTCTGTGTAACTACAGTAAATTGTTTCCTAAGAGTCATTTATCATTATTATAATGCATTACTTAGTGTTTTGTTTGTTTTTGCTGATTTTCAGAGAAAGGAAGGTAGAGGGAGTGGAAGAGGGAGAGAGAGAGAGCAAAGCATCAATGATGAAAGAGAATCATTGATTGGCTGCCTCCTGCACACCCCCTACTGGGGATTGAATCTGCAACCCAGGCATGTCCCTGACCAGGAATGGAGCCATGACCTCCTGGTTCATAGGTGGACTCTCAGTCACTGGGCCACACCAGCCGGGCCATTACTTAGCTTTTAATTGATTACTGAATTTTATTGAGATGGAATTAAATTAACTTTTAAGAAGTTTTTAAAATCAAATAATTCAATAAATATCTGAATTGTTTATGTTTTCTCAGCAAAGTTGTGAGTCACGTTTGCTTCCATTAACCAGCTATTGATCAATATATAACAAAAGTTCAGTTTTCTCTACATATTATTTTGAAATTTGAAACTGTGGCTCTATAATTATAGTCCAAGTTATTTGGACAACATTTTATTTTATTAATTCTATATGGATTTATTAATTGTATAGGCACTTAATATTTGGAAATTTTATTTTTAAAATGTTTTATTGCTTTATTTAAGCATGGTATTAAAATAGCCGTCTTAGGGATTTTAAGTTATATAGATTGCTTTTTCAAATTTTATTGCATTAATTCATCTTTTCACAACTTTAATAAATAAAATTAGTAAATGTTTAAAAATTAACTGTCTGGCAATATACTTTATACATAAAAGTTGACAGAATAAATTTTGTCTCATCATTCACTAAGCTCAAATCTATATTTAAAAAATCCTTCTACAGTATTTCATAGTAATATACTTAGAATATTTTTATGGCAATAAAATCGGTTCTTTTCTGTTTCTTTTTTAAACATATTTTTATTGATTTCAGAGAGGAAGGGAAGGAAGAGAGAGATAGAAACATTAATGATGAGAATCATTGGTCAGCTGCCTCCTGCATGCCCCCTACTGGGGATTGAGCCTGAAACCTGGGCATGTGCCTGACGGAGAATCAAACCATGACCTCTTGTACGTAGGTCAACTCTCAACCATTGAGCCACACTGGCCTGGCTCAGTTCTTTTCTGACAGAAATTTCCATGTCACCAGTGAGGGCACAATCATGGTTCCAGTTCAGAGGTTTTTGATAGGTTTTCTGTTTGTAGAAGTTGTTAATTTCAGTGTTTCAAGCTTAGTCTGCTGATTTAGCATTTCATTCTGGCAACTGTGTTCTTTCATTAGTGGAAAAATATAGTGAACTTTTTAAATTGAGGCTTTAATATGCATAAGAATATTTATACTGATTCACACTGGAGTCTCAAAATAACATTTTCAGTTTACTTAGGAGCTAAGAGTATTTACAAATCTAAACTGAAAACATGCTGCCTTCAATGTGTTTACCAAAATGTTTACAGTTTATTTTCCTGGTGACATGAAATAATAAATATTGAACAAAGTCTGAATCTGTTTCTTAAGCATTTCTATAAATAAAAAATATAGTTTATTGAATTTTATAATTATTTTTATAATAAAAGATAATACATTTAAGTATAATTTAACAAATTGCTTTGTCTCCTTCTATAAAATAACTACTGTGTTATATTTTTATAGATTTTTTAATTGATAAAGAGAAAAAAAAATGGTTCTAAGTCCTTAGGTGAATTGTGTAGAATGTTCTGGAACAGCAGTTTTCCAACCTATTGCTTTTCTGTTAATGGGTCATCAAATTGATTTTTAGGTTAAATTCAGCATTTTAAAAAGAGTGGAATAGAACTTGAGTACAAGAGATTACATAGAAAATAGAGTACCTAGGAACACAATAAAGAGGAATGTTTCCTGAATGCTTTGTCTCAGTTTTCTACATTTATACATAGTTGGCTACAGTATAAAATATGCCTCTAGCTGAGGGTTGTGGTCAAATCAGTTTGAATGCTTACCTTTATTTAGTTCTTCAACAACAAATATCTCACTACTGAACTAAGCTTAGTGTCTCCAACTGTATTTTGATGAACTAGAAATTACTTTAAAGATGAGCTACTGTTAAACACAAAAGGTGTGAAATTCTGATCTTACAAATTTTAATTAAATATTGGCTCTCTGTGTTAAATGTGTATCTTTGATATTCAAATGTCTAGAATTCATCTACTGATTTACCTCTAAGTTTTCAGTTTATTCTTCTTAACCACAAAACAATTATCAGTCATTCTTGAACTATTTTGACAGAAAACTTCCCATTGATAATAGTAAATGTATTGACTTACAAGACTGAACAGTTGTAATACTAAGAAATAATGATGTTCTATTAATTTTATGTAATCATGAACTGATTTGATACTTTGAAAATGATATGATGTGTATATAAAAATTATGTAGTAAATAATGGCAATTCTATTCTGAAGGCAATTTATATCACTGTTTTTAATGTGGTTGTCAATCAAAGATTAATATACTAGAGGCCCAGTGCATGATTAAATCATGCATGTGTAGGGTCCCCTAGGCCTAACCTGCCATCCAGGCAATATCCACTGCCCCGCAAAGCCTAGCACGCTCCACGGACACTGCTGGCAGCCTGCTCCCCGCTTTTGATGGCAGGGGGTCCACTGGTGCTGGAGCGGACACACAGCTCCCCGCTTTTGATCCCGGGGGAGCTGAGTGCCTGTTCTCTGGTGCACCAGGCCTTTCAGAAGCCTCCGGCGCAGTGGAGGCTTCTGAAAGGCCTGGTGCGGGAACAGACAGGCACCCAGCTCCCCTGCTTTCGCTTTCGATCGTGGGGGAGCTGGGTGCCTGTCCGCTGGTGCACCAGGCCTTTCAGAAGCCTCCACTGCGCCGGAGGCTTCTGAAAGGCCTGGTGCACCAGCGGACAGGCACCCAGCTCCCCCGCTTTTGATGGTCCGCGGCGGGACGTGGGCTTGCTGCCCCAGAGGCCCCTTCTGTGCCGCAGCACAGCCATGGCGCAGACGCTGAGCTCGCGCCGCCGCTGGTGATGCGAACTCAGCGTCCCGCCGGCCCAATCAGCCACCCCGAGTCCCGCCGCTCTGCGCCTCCTGGCCAATCGTGGGCATAGCGAAGGTGCGGTCAATTTGCATATTTGTCTATTATTAAGTAGGATTGCTTTGGTAATGAAGACTGTTTTTTTTTTTTCAGTCTTTGGTTGTCCATGTACTAGAGGCCCGATACACGAAATTCGTGCAAGGGGCTCAGTCCCTGCCGCCGCAGTGGCTGCCTCTGCCTTGGCCCCCGCCACCACAGCTTCATCTGGAAGGTCGTCCAGTCTAATTAGCATATTACGCTTTTATTATTATAGACTACATGATGGTGCCATGGTTTAGCATTCTGCCAAAGCTTCAAAGATGTGATGCTTCCTTCATGAGTCTAGAAGACAAAATAGTGCTCATGAAATCAAGGCACTCCTTGGTGCCAACATGGTGTCTGTTTATTCTTACAGCTCTTATACCTTCAGGATTTCCTGTAACAAAACCTCAGAAGCATTGCTGAATTCATGGGAAACTGACTGAATCAACTTAAACAATATAGGGGAAATGGTGACATTGCGCACGAGTGTGGCATGTGTCCTAAGAAAGGATGAGTTCAAGTTTGGAAAAAGTTTTGAAGGAGATTGGACTGCAGCTGAATTTAAAGGATAAAAAGGAATGGGTTCTGGATTGGTGGGGGGAGATGGCATAAACAAAACTGCCATCATGAACTCCATGTTTGTAAAGCCTGCCTTTGGAGCCTCCCCTTCTCTTTCTAATGGAAAACAACTTTCTCTGTAGGCTTTGATATCCAGGTGGTTGTGGTGGGCAGAATAATGGCACCCTACAGTTGTCTACGTATAAATCTGTAGAATCAGTGAATGTTGCCCAAGGGAACTTTGTAGATATATTTAAGGGTATAGACCTTGAGATGGGGAAGTGATTCTAGACTCTCCACATGGGACCAAATTAATCACATGAGTACTTAAAGCAAATAATTTCTCTGGCTATGGTCAGAAAGAGATGTTTGGAGGAAGGATTCAAACCACAAGAGATACTTGACCCACTATGACTGGCTTTGGAGTTGGAGGAAGGGGCCATGAGGCAAGGAGTGTGTATGCCCCTAAAAACTGAATCAGTCGTCAGCTGACAGCCAGGAAGGGAACAGGGACCTCAGTTCTTCAGAGTCACATGGAACTAAATCCCATCAGCCTGAATGAGCTAAGAAATAGACTGTCCTCTAGAGCCACCAGGAAGGAATGTAGCCACATACACCTTGACTTTGGCTTGATTATTCCTGTGTCAGACTTCTGATATAGTCAGAATCCTAAGATCATTTGTGTTGTTTAGCCAGTGAGTGTGTGGGAGTGTGTTACAGCAATGTAGACTCTTAATGCAGTGATGGTGAGGTTTGGCAAACCACCGTATCTCTATTTGCATCTCTTGCACGGAAGTGAGGGTCTGACAAAGGCACCCAACCCATAGGCTAACCAATGGTTTACAGACTCTGCTCAGACAGTGACATGAAATAAGCTTGTCCAATCCAATTCTCTCCATGTCTTTCTCTGGATTTTGTACCAGGCAATAAACACAGGAAGTTTGTCATTTGAGATATGAGCGTCACTGAAAGAAGATGGAGATCAGAGCTGAGGTCCCTGATGGCCCATGTGCAAGATGACATCATCGAGAATAGGAAACCAGGAGCTGCCCGAGGATGCTTGTCAGGAAGATGTGCAGAGTAAAGCAGAGACCTGGAGGAGGGAGGAGCCCCTTATGAGATCAAGTTCCCAGTGTAGAACATAGATAGTCTTACAGTGTACCTCTTTTTCCTTTAGATCATTTAAGGGGAGCCTTCTTCATTGAAAACCCAAAAGGCTGAAATGAAATATGGGCATTATCTGTGAGTAGTCATTGACTAAGCCAGTTTGAATGGCTTAATGTGGAAAATTCAGAAGGAGGAATCTGGGCCAAAGAAGGGAGAAAGAGAACAGACCAAAAGATGGAAGAATAATCAACAAAGATTCAAGACCTCACTTATGAAAGAACATTGAGAAAGTATACGTATGATGGGCCGCTTGTCCCAGGACAGTTCCTGATGTCTAATGTTTTTGGGTTTTTTTTTCTGTTTCTAATAAATCTTTATTATTCAGATTATTATAATTGTTCCTCTTTTTCCCCCCATAGCTCCCCTCCACCCGGTTCCCACCCCACCCTCTGCCCTTAGCTCTCCCCCACTGTCCTCATCCATAGGTGTACAATTTTTGTTCAGTCTCTTCCTGCACCCCCCACACCCCTTTCCCCCTGAGAATTGTCAGTCCCTATTCCCCTGATTCTATTCTATTCACCAGTTTATTCTGTTCATCAGATTTTTTTATTCACTTGATTTTTAGCTTCACTTGTTGATAGATAATGTATTTGTTGTTAATAATTTTTATCTTTACCTTTTTCTTCTTCTTCCTCTTCTTAAAGAATACCTTTCAGCATTTCATATAACACTGGTTTGGCGGTGATGAACTCCTTTAGCTTTTTCTTATCTGTGAGGCTCTTTATCTGACCTTCAATTCTGAATGATAGCTTTGCTGGGTAGAGTAATCTTGGTTGTAACTTCTTGCTATTCATCACTTTGAATATTTCTTGCCACTCCCATCTGGCCTGCATAGTTTCTGTTGAGAAATCAGCTGACAATCGTATGGGTGCTCCCTTGTAGGTAACTGTTTTCTCTTGCTGCTTTTAATATTCTCTCTTTGTCTTTTGCTCTTGTCATTTTAATTATGATGTGTCTTGCTGTGGTCCTCTTTGGATTCCTTTTGTTTGGGGGTTCTCTGCACTTCCTGGACTTGTAAGTCTATTTCTTTCACCAGGTGGGGGAAGTTTTCTGTCATTGTTTCTTCAAATAGGTTTTCAGTATCTTGCTCTCTCTCTTCTTTTGGCATCCCCAAAATTTGGATGTTGGTATGCTTGAAGTTGTCCCAGAGGCTCCTTACACTATCTTCATATTTTTGGATTCTTTTTGCTTTTTGCTTTTCAGGTTGGGTGTTTTTTGCTTCTTTGTATTTCAAATATTTGACTTGATTCTTGTGATCCTCTTGTCTGCTGTTGAATCTCTGTATATTATTTTTTATTTCAGTCAGTGTATGCTTAATTTCTAGTTGGTCCTTTTTCATATCCTTGAGGGTCTCACTAAATTTATCGGCCTTTTCTAGGAAATTCTTGAAAAACCTTATAATCATGGTTTTGAACTCTATATCTAGTCATTTGCTTTCCTCCATTTCTTTCACTTGTGACCTGTTTTTTTGTCTCTGCATTTTGGCTGCTTTCCTGAGTTGATAGAGTGGCTTTGTGTGCTAGGTGTCCTATAGTGCCCAGTGGCTCAGCCTCCCCAGTTACCTGAGATGGCCCCTCTTGGTGCACCCCTTTGTGGGCTGTGTGCACAGTCTTGTTGTAGTTAAGCCTTGATTGTTGTTGGTATCACTGGGAGGAATTGACCTCCGGGCCAACTGGCTGTGAGGATCAGCTATGTCTACGCTGGGAGAACTTCTGTACTGGAGACACCCTTAAGAGACAAGACTTGCAAAAGGATCTGTGCTCAGTTTGGATGGGGCGGAGTCTCAGGGCGGAGCAGACAGCCTTGGCTTCCCATCAGCCCTGCCTAAGAGGCCCCTGGGTCTCAGTGTCCCACGGTAATCGCTGCAAACACTTCTGAGAGAGAAAGCTGCCCTCGAGTTTCACCCACTGCTAGACAGTCCAGTTTCTCCCCGAATGAGTCTGGGTCCCCAGAGTCTCGCCCAGAACTGGAGTTCAGAGCATTCAGGAGCTTTTGTCTCCTTTCCACTTGAAAGCCAGCCATGTACTCAGTTGCCAGTCCTCTCTGTGCATGAGTCTCCGTACCTCTGCCTTCTGTAGCTCCTCTGAGTCTCAGTGTGCTTTTCTCTTTCCTTCTAATTGTAGAATTTCTACTCAGCCAGCCTTCCTGTGGTTCTGGATGATGTCCGTTTTGTCTTTTAGTTGTAGTTTTGAAATTGTTCTGCGAGGCAGCAGTTTAGGTGTTTACCTATGCCGCCATTTTGGTTTTCTGTCCTGATGTCTAATGTTTGAGGACCTCAGTGGCTTTATTAGTTAGTTGAAGGGTTAGGCAGCTGATGATAACTCTACGATTGGTTTTAATAGGAACACTCTTTTCCCTGGTGAAGCTGTCTTAACTCTACCCCTCCCAGCCTTCTGTCCACCTTTGTCAACACTGTCGTTCCATCTCTAAACAGTTGCAGTTCTCATCTTCAGCACTTTCTTTTTTCTACAGTCCTGATCCTGGACTGATCGTATCTTGATTTGCCAGCTACCTTAGCCTGCCTTCTCTCATCCTTCCCATCTAGTCTCATCAATTATCTTTTAAACTCCCTTTGATCTTGTTCCTTCCTGAGTCAAAACTGTAATTGTCCCCTGACATTTCTAGGCTCCCCTGTAGTATAGCTTTCAAGTTACTCGGCAGCCCAGTTCCAATCTCCATTTATCATGCCTCATGTCCCATTATATTTCTACAGAAACCATCTTCACCAGCCAACTCAGCTCAATCCAAATACCCTAAATAGACCTCTTGGCTTGTTGCCAGTGCATTTGCTCGTCTGGTTCCTTCACCTTCAGTGTGCTCCCTGGTGCACTTGGCTATTCAGACCCTTGTCCTCTTTGGTCTAGTGCATTTGAAACTAGGAAATGTGTCGCTTCTGGACGACATGGTGCTCCTATTCTGTTAATAACAATGAAAAGGAAACCTCAGAGCTCCAAGAGAATGGGAACAAAGGCACTAGGATTCCTGTCCTTCCTATCAAATGCACTGTCAGAAAATATTAGGATTTTTCCAATATCACCTTTATCTTTAACCTCAAAATGGGAATCTGCAAAGATAACACTATTCCAGACATCAAAGCTGGGGCATAGAGCCAGGCTAGCCCTCCAGCCAGGGGTGTTTTGACCCTTTGTTTTTCATTACTGTCTCTGAGACAGAGATTGAGAGCTCCTGATGAAATCAAATTATAACTCAGTAGGTAAATGTCAGTCCTCACAACTGGTCTGAGGGGCAGAGGGACACTCAGCTCCCTCGTCAGTATGCGGGGCCTTACTCAGAGGCCCTGAGCATCAGATGGACTCATTATTCACTGGGAGCCGACCTGCAGGAATCTTCCAGGAAAGGCCAGCAGGATCTCGCCAGGCAGTCTTGATAAAGGAAAATGATCATGGTCTTGTCTTCTCATCTTTCACAGAAGAGAGGAAATTTTTCCCTCCTTATCAATGAGTGTGGAGACCCCTTTGATTCTTGTCCTGAGATGCCTTCACAATATGCAGCTGTAATTCTAAATCCTTTGAGCTCTACTGCATGAAATTTAAATATTCAACATAAAAAAAGGATGAAGTACTGACATGTGCCACATGCTGCAACATGGATGAACCTTGAAAACAATATAGTAAGTGAAAGAAGCTGGATACAACCACTGATTTCCTGCTTCTACTCTGAACATGCGAATCCATAGAGAAAGTAGATAAGTGGGTGCCAGACACTGGGTGTCTAGGGGAACGGAGGCTGACTGCTAATGTTATGGGATTTGGTTTGGGGGAGATGAAATGTTTTAAAATAAGACAATCCTGTACTGTGGAGTTGTTGGCAGCGGGGAGCAATCTGCAACCACATGTATAATGTACAGGTTCAAATACTAGGCTTTTTTGAGGAGTAATTGGGGAAAACTTGGCCGAAAGTAAAATGCAATCCAGCAAAGTAAAATAATAGTGATATTAAGGGAAACATAAGAAATGCATCGTTCTGTAGTTTGTTATATGACTGTCATTTATTTCCTTTCTGTGCTTGGTTCACTGAGCCGTAGGAATATGCACTTTACATATTAAGAAAACTGCAATGATGACAGCTTAGCACGATGCTCAGTGTCCCTAGGAAGTAGCAGTGCAGAGCAGAGGCCGTCTCAGGGCCCCTCCTTTCTGCCCAGGCGCCTGTTTTGTCCACTCCATCCACGCAGGTTCATCTCTCTTGTCCCTGGCGGCCACGTGTTATAACCTTCTCCACAGAGGAAAAGCTGGACTGGCGCTGGCCGCCTCACACCTACTGAGCGTCCCTCTTCTTCAGTATGTAGTTACTCTATGGCCCAGAGCCTGTTGTTTCCTAGGGAGGGGAAGAAAGGCTGGTAGCATCTGTAGTTAGATTAAGGACAGGTAAAAGTCATGAGCACACCCTTGCTACTGCCCATAATAACTCCAGAGGCTGAAAAAGTACTAAGCAGCCAGTACTGGGCAGTAATGTGGAATCACTTTGCACTTACCTGTAATTAACTGCTGTCCCTGCTGCTTTCCAGGCCATTGCTGTGACTTTATACACATCCTTTCTCTAAATGTTGTAGATCCTTCGAAAGCAAGATCTCTTATTTTGACACTGTACGAATTACATAATTAATAGGGGAAAGAGAGACTGCACTGCATAGTCTCTAAGAGAGACTAGAAGTATATTGGTGAATACAGATACATTAAAAACTAATTAATTTGAAATTTATGGCCTGGTGGCCACTTATGCCTTGACAGGCTGAACGCTCTGGTGAGCACTGCATTATTCAATGGAGGTCTCAGTGGGAGTGATTGATAACTGGCTGCCGGTCTCCTGACCTGAATACAGATGGAGCCCAGGTCGCTGCTTCCTGTATTCTCTACTGAAGGGTTGTGTCTTATAAAATATCTTCCTTAACTGAGGTCTGCATGAGGGCTGCTTGTTTTGAATTTCTGTTCTTTCGGTTCCCATCTGATATTTACTAGTGAGTTCTGCTGGTATTATAAGCCACATGTTGCTGATGGCAGGACTATAGAGCCATTATGTTTAAGGACTAGTTCCCACTGATGAGTAATGGCTGAGTGACATCAGCAATATATTCAATGTGTACCAACAATTTTAATTACTATTTTAACCATGGTCATCAACTCTGAGTGTTTGATTCAGTAATATGTTTTAAAATATGTACATATAGAAATAAATAAATAGGTATATTATAAAATATATATGATAGAAAAATCCCTGTGCTCTGCCGGTTCACCTCCTGCACCACCCCCACCCTGACCAAAGCGGACCTGTTTACGCTCTCATGCTTTTGCCTTTCCCAGATGTCTTGCACTTGGAACCATCCAGCAGGTAGTCTTTTCAGATTGGCCTCTCTTACTTAGTAACACCCGTTTACATTTCCTCCGGGTCTTTTCCTGGCTTGGTAACTCACTTCTTCTCAAGGCTGATTGACATTCCCATTGTCTGGAGGGACCACAGTTTGTGTATCCACTCACCTACTAGACGTCATCCTGTTTGCCTCTCAGTTTTGGCAATTAGGAATAAAGCCACTGTAGGCATTTGTGTGCAGGTTTTTGTGAGGACATAGCTTTCCACCCCTTTGCATAAATAATGGAATACTACCCAGTAATAAATAGAATGAATGACTCTCTAAAATAATATTCTAAGTGAAAGAAGCCAGCCGGCTAGAAGAGACCACACAGATTACCTCACTTATACTGAGGGTTTAGGAAAGGCAACGCTGGTGAGACAGAAAGCAGACGTGAGGTGCCCGGGCTGGGCTGGGAGTGGGGCTTGGCTGTGAATGAACACAAGGCCACTTTGGGCGATGAAGGTGTTGTAAAATTCCATTGTGATGATGGCTTCCCAGCTGTACAAATGTGCTAAACGTGAATTGTGCACTTGAAGCGGGTGAATTTTATGGTATTAAGTTAACTCAGTAGAGCTGTCATAAATTACCAGGCTCCCCTCAAAAGGAGAGTTTAAGATGACTTTCTGTTTTTAGTGGGAAAGGGTGTATACGAAAGAGAGACATCGAAGGCAAAAGCGTCCATGTGGAGAGCAGACAGGCCACTACCTGTGAGACTTGAGAGAGACTTCCATTAACTTGGTGAATTTACTGTGATGGACCATGTGTCTCAGAAGATGATTTTATCGGCAAAGTGAGAAATAGCCCTGTCACATGGCCAGGATGCTAGTGTCCATGTACGTAGTTTATTTATTACTGTAGACAGAACTACACAGCAAGCGGAATGACAGTTTCATGTATAAATTATCATGAAAATCCATTGGGATATTTTGGGAAATAAAAGAGGCAAGAATTTCAGCCTACATGAAGGCTCCTACACTACATCATAATCATAAAGTGTCTTGACAAGCACAGCCTCATACTAGTGCCATTCGTTACCTACGGTCGATACTTCCTGGTGTCAGGATGCCCAGCTTGCTTAGTCCACTTCCCAGCAGGGCGGCATTTCCAGGACTGGCCAGGTAGGTAACATAAGTGCAGGCATGGGTGTGGGTAAAGAGCTTTACAGTTACTTACATTTACTAGATTGATTCCTTTCAGGGGAGCAGTTATTCCACTTACGTAGGTGAATTTGCATCTTTCAGCACCGAAAATCAATCTATTGGCCAGGTGGTGTCACTGGGGCCTCTTTGGAGGGCACCCATAATACGGCAGCCTGCTTCCCACCAGCAGGAAAGGTGACATATGTGGTTCCTGCAAGAAAGATTGAATTCGATGTAGGTGTAAGATTTTGTTAGCAATGAAAGAGCAAAAGCCTTCTTATTGGAGATCAGACTGTAATATGATGATGTGAAAGGAGAGGGGATGTTTGGTTCGGTGGAAGGGAATGGGAAGTAAAGCAGCACACCCTTCTTGCTGCCATGTACACTGGTTTTTTATTTGTCATCAGTCCGATGAAGACATGAGAAAACAGGGACAAGGAATCGCAGATGAGACATCTTCTTGACTCCCTTGTCCACTGCCCCCTTACTTCTTTTTCCTTTCTCATTCTGAACTCATATGCATTTTTTTATTAGTTAATTGATATGAAATAGATTTTTCCCCATCGAGCTGAGGTGAAACCCCCAAATCCAGGGCCATGATCAAATGCCAAAAATGACATGTTTCTCAAATATAAAAGTGAAATGTGGACTTTAAAGAATCTTAATACTGTGTGGGCCTTAGTTTATCAGCCATTGAACACCTTACAGGTCTGAGTAAAATGATTCCCATAAATTTTTAATGAAATTCTCTTTACTTTTGTTTTTTTGCTTTGCATTTAATAGGAGTGTTATTAACATAGAATAACTGAGAGAGACCGGGTGTTCTCTTGGTGAACTTCGGGAAACCTGGGATATTCTGTGTCAAGTACTTTGCATAATCTCACAGGGCATCCTGACACTAAGCTTATTCACTCTGAGCAGTAGCTAGGAAGAAAGAATAGCATTTTATTCTCTAAACTGAAAGCACCAATTTTTGTATCTGAAATTTCCTTTTGAACACAAAAGCAATTCAAAACTGTTCTTTTAAAAATGGCACAGCCAACATTAATACAATATGCTGATACCACGAGAAACTGTTCCTTTGGTCTTGATATTTTTTTGTCATTCGGGAATTTTAGGGTTATAAGTAATGAAAATCCAGTTCAGACGAGCACAGGCATGATTGCTGTCTTACCGAAAGGCCCCTATATCACCGGAGAGAGACTTGGAGACCAAGCTGCAGGGATGTCTGGGACTAGCCAAGACTCTGCCTCGTGTCTTCCCACAGTAGCTTCACCAGATGGCCATGAGAGACAGTCTTCCAAGACTCCCCACTGAATTCTCCACCCCCAGAGGGAAAATCCAGAGATGTTCTCAGACAGCTCAGGCTCTGGTCAGGTTTCCACCTGGGATCTGTCACCTGTGTCCAGAGGATCAAAACCCTGTAATTGACCCCACTAGAGTCCGTCTCCAGTACTGATCAGCTGCAACTCGGCAGGTGGTGTGATACACAAAGGTGGTGAAAGTTATAAATCATCTTTTGGCTTTTAAGCCTAATATGCTTTGACTAGAGTCCCGGTGCACCAAATCATGCGGGAGTATGGTCCCTAGGCATAGCCTGCTATCAGGGCAATCTTGCCGCCATCCACCCCAGTTCCCCGTTCACCATCAGGCTATGGGAGCCTGCTGGCTGGGGCTAGGAACCGAGAGGTCAGCCATTCCCGCCCACTCGCTGGCCCCACCCGCTGTGGGTAGCTCTCTGTGTGGGGGGCAACGAGCAGGGCAGGTGCCTTGGCCTGGCACTGCCCACATCCCCCGCCACCCACCCTGGTTCCCCATTCGCTATCGGTGATCGGAGCCTGCAGGCTGTGGGGAGGGACCAAGAAATGGTCAGTGCATCTCATAGTGACTGGTCAAGCGGCCGTTCTGGTTGTTCTGCCATTATGGTTGCTGGGCTTTTATTATATAGGATTATTTTGAGTCATTTTTATGGAGAATTATATGAAAAGTATAAGAAGCACTATCTCAGTTCTTCATGCTGCATTGAAATAGAAGGTAGAGTAGGAGGAGGAACCATTTTCAAAGGAAGAGACAAATGCTAGGCGAGTCAAAGAAAATCCTGCCATTGTCATCTCTAAACTTCTCATGTTTTTGAAAACTTAGCTATTTGTTGAGTGTGCTGTACAAACAGTGTATGAAATCTAGTCCCACTTGCTAGCATACCGTCTTGTAACTGTATTGGGAAGTGGCAGATGTACTGAGTCTGATACCAGTATTATATTTAGAATTCTTATACAAGAACTAAAATTTCCCAAATCAGTGCTAACTTTTCTAACTGAACACTTGTTTGTCAAGGATGGCCTTTGGGAAGATAGAATAATCCATCTAGTCAGTGTTGTCAATATCTTAGCAAGTTTTCACAGACGTCCAACTTGAAGTGAGTCAACCAGCAGTCAGTGGCCTTCACACAGTCTTTGGACTTGAGTTCTGAAAGGCAAAAATTAAGTTTACTTTATTTTAAACATACATTATCATTCATTCACAGCTCACGAGTCCACTCTCAATGGCAATAGGAAAGCATGTTTCTTTCATCATTGTGTAGTTACGCTATAACAAGGTCACTGTACCATCTCTATATAATACATGTTTCATAACTGAAGTAAAAGTAGGCCATTGATAATAAGGCTGTTTTGTTTCTTTGTCAATAATTTATGATGTTTTGGTAAAAAGATGAGCTTTGGAGACTGCGTCCTAGGAGGTGCACTGTTGGAAAGGCACCTCTGTGCCCACAGTGTGGCTCCACCACTCTCTACCACCTTGCATTTTACAAATGCCTTCTTATAACCTGTGCCTTTGGGTTCTCACAGCCTCTTTATTTGTGCTGTGAAGAAAGCTGTCATTTCCACTTTGCAGATAAGCAACCTGAGAAACAAAAGTAAAAGTATTGGCCATGAGTCAGGATCCTTCTGGAAAGGATCCTTCTAGTCAGTGTTGCCAATATCTTAGCAAGTTTTCACAGATGTCCAACTTGAAGTGAGTCAACCAGCAGTCAGTGGCCTTCACACATTTGCATTTTACAAATGCCAAATTAAAAGGTGCAAATTAAAAGGTGCCCGAACTAGACCTGCTACACTCATCCTGTGGACTCAGTCCTGACTCCTGGTAAGCAGACCACAGTGGGACAAAAAGGAAGTCAGGAGGACCCCGTGGACAGGGAGAGACGATGGTTCAGGTAGTTAGGATAGTTAAAGTTTACACTGCACTCAACTTGAACTTGCTCTAGAC
Source organism: Eptesicus fuscus (assembly GCF_027574615.1). NCBI lineage: Eukaryota > Metazoa > Chordata > Mammalia > Chiroptera > Vespertilionidae > Eptesicus > Eptesicus fuscus. The sequence goes on along the minus strand of NC_072491.1, from coordinate 48,999,128 downwards.
ATCCTTCAGGAACAGGGAGAGTGCCACGGTGATTAGAGAAAAAATAAAAGGATGTAATAGTTGTACCCCATTGAAATGTACACTCTTCAATAAAGTGTACAGCTGAAATTACTAGATTCCAAATGTGTATTAAAACACGTTTATTCTCACCAGTCTGCCCTCACCAATTTGTTCCCTAAGAAAAAAAGATCATGCAGACACCACAGAGAAGAGAGTGCGCAGTTGCCAGAGGTCGAGGTTTGATGTTTATGAATGTCTTTCTGCACCTGTGACCTCTTCTGCTCGAGGTTCAGCATTTATCTTGCGCTTACTACAGGACTCTTCCCAGTGCTGGAGTTTCTGCACCAACAAGATCGACAAGTGCTGCCCTGGCCAGGGAGCTCAGGTGGTCAGAGCATCGTCCTGATGCACCAAGGTTGTGAGTTCCATCCCTGGTCAGGGCACATATAGGAAGCAAACAATGAATGTATGAATAAGTGAAACAACAAATCCATTTCTCTCTCTCTCTCTCTCTCTCTCTCTCTCTCTCTCTCTCTCTCCCCTTCCTCCTTCCCTCCCTCCTTTATTCTCTCTCAAATCAATCAATACATTTATTTTTTTTTAAAGACAAGGTCTTTGCCATATAGGGAAGTTATATTCAAATGTGGAAAGACATTTAGTAAGCAAAATCCATAAATATGGCAATTTCAAGTAAGGGTAAGTGCTATGAAGACAGTGAAAAAACTGGCCGGCACAGCTCAGTGGTTGAACCTAGACCTATGAACCAGGAGGCCACGGTTCAATTCCTGGTCAGGGCATATCCCGGGTTGTGAGCTCAGTCCCCAGTGTGGGGTGTGTACGAGGCAGCCAATCAATGATTTCTCTCATCATTGATGTTTCTCTCTCTTTCTTCCTCTCCCTTCCTCTCTGAAATCAATAAAAATACATTTTTAAAAAAAAAATGAAAAGTAAGTTTATTTCCTAAAATAAGGGCACTGCTATTAGTGACTAAAGCAGCACAGACTCACTCTCTGACAGTTCTGGAAGTCAGAAGTCACAGTGTTGGAAGGACTGTTGTTTCTGGGGGCTCCAGAGCGATACCTGCTGACTTGCCTTCTCAGCTTCCTGAGTTCCCTGCATTCCTTCCCCGTGGCCCCTGCTGGCTTCACTCCTGTCTCTTGTTCCCATCCTTACATCTTTTACTGATTGTGAACCTCTTGTCTTTGTCTTTCAAAAGCCTTGTGATTATATTTGGGGTCCATCTGGGTAATCCAGGATAATCTCCCATCTTAATATCCATCGCTTTATCTCATCTGCAAAGTCCCTTTTGCCAAGTACCGTGGCATTCACAGGGCTTGGACTAGGTGCTGGACATGTTAGTCCAGGGCATTTTTCAGCCTCTTGGTGAAGCTATGTGAGAGACAGAGTCATGGCTATTTATGTAAAGTTATAACAGTTGAGTGAGGTCTGAATGCTGGAGAATATATAAAGTATGGTAAACCACTCTTTTTTATTATTGTTAATCCTCACCGGAGGATATCTTTCCATTGACTTTTAGAGAGAGTGGGAGGGAGGGGAGATACAGAGGAAGAGAAACTATGGATTGGTTGCCTCTGTGCACATTCCCTGATCAGGACCGAGGATCGAGCCTGCCACTGAGGTACATGTCTTTGACCGGAATTGAACCTGGGACCCTTCAATCTGCAGGCCGACACTATCCACTGAGCCAGGTCAGCTAGGGCTATGCTAAACTACCCTTAATGTGAAAAATATGTTCCTAGTATGTGGCCACCATTTGTTGGTAGAATCAGGATTGATTAAATTGTTATATAATGTGTTGTTATTACAGTCTCCTCATTGCCAGGTGTAGCAGTTGAGTGTCATCAGGAGAGAGAGAGAACAGAGCTTGAGCCCTGATGGTTGTGCTGATGAGTGAGGTCCTCAATTACCAGCTCAGGGACTCACGCTGCAGTGGCTTCTCCACAAAAAGTTAGCAGTACACCAGAGGCCCGGTGCACCAATTAGTGCACCAGTGGGGTCCCTTGGCCTGGCCTCTGGGATCGGGCCAAAACCAGCTCTTCGACATCCCCTGAGGGGTCCCAGATTGCAAGAGGGTGCAGGCCAGGCCAAGGGACCCCACCGGTGCACAATCTGGGCCGGAGGGGCGCGGGAAGTTCGCCAGCCGGGGAGGGGCCGCGGGAGGGCTCCAGAGCATGTCTGGCCTGTCTTGCTCAGTCCTGATCTGCCAGACCCCAGCAGCAAGCTAACCTACCAGTCAGAGTGTCTGACCCCTGGTGGTCAGTGCATGTCATAGCGACTGGTTGACCAGTCAACTGCCCCCTGGTGGTCAGTGCACATCATAGCGTGTGGTTGATTGAGTGGCCTTAGCCTATCAGCCTATTATGCTTTGATTGAATAGATGACCAGACACTCAGCATATTAGGCTTTTATTATATAGGATATGAGAGGACAGGGTCTACCTGTTCCTATGGCTTTGTGTCTCACTCGTGAATAAACAGTAGTTCTTCCTTTGCTCCTGAGAGCTTTCCACAGTAAAATATTTACATTGAATTTCAGCCACTAATGGGACCTCTGAGGTCGATACATAAGAATTGCTCCTATGGCAGAGAACAATGTGCTGAACTTTGCACATAGAAATATTATTTTTTTAGAAAAATATTTTTATTAATTTCAGAGAGGAAAGGAGAGGGAGAGAGAGAAAAAAACATCAATGATGAGAGAGGATCATTGATCAGGTGCCTCCTGCAACGCCTACACTGGGGATTGAGCCCACAACCTGAACATGTGCCCTGATCAGGAATTGAACTATGACTTCCTGGTTCATAGGTCGATGCTCAACCACTGAGTCACGCCAGCCAGGCCACATAGAAATATTATTAAGAGCTTTTTGAAAAGCACAGTGACAGGCACAATGATGTTTCTATCCCCTCACTTCCCCTGAAACTCCAAGCTGTGCCGCACCGGATTCTCTGGTTTACTTCCCAAGCTTACACTACAGAACATGTGCACGTTTCCAACATCAGGAGCTGGAGTTTTCAGATGAAGTGCCGTAAGGAACTTGGTGATATCTTTTTGTTTTTGGATTTAGTGCCATGCGTATAATGAACACCATACCCATTAAATGGTGGCCCGTGATAGTTCAAAGACCCTGATGCCGCCTCGAACATATCACATCTCAGTTTTGGCGTCAGAGCACCCAGAATGGGGCTGGTGCATTTTCCAGGGGATCCGTGCTGCAACGTCTTGGGGAAAAGTTGGATCGAGGTTTCCTGGTTTCATACATATACAGTGTTTGGCGAGTATAGGTTTACAGTTGTGAGTGTGTGAAACACAGAGTGTGTGCTTGTATTATCTTTTATTAATGACTGTATTACTTTCCATAGGCACAACTGTAAACCTACCTTTGCCACGCCCTGTATGTATATGTAAGTATGTATGTATTAGAAAAGGAGTGGTGTATTCACTCTCTTACATACAGAAAAAAGTTGTTGGGGAGGCGGTAATCTTTCTTTGTGATCCCATGAGATAAAGAAAGGAGAGTAGACTTAGGACATTTTTCACTTCACTCTTTTTCCAGCTGTAAACCTCTGGGGTGCTGAGCACCTGTGTTTCACACTCGGATGTCTCTGGGAATGAGGTGTGTTATCGCCAGATGGGAGAGAGGTGTGTGGGTGAGAAGTTCGCACCCACAGGGACTGTCGCTAGCGCTGAGGGGGTACAGTTAACACTTTACAGGAGGATTTCGTAGGTCCCAGTCCCCATCACTCAGATTCTGGCATTCCCACACAAGCGTGGGGTAACCTACCTTAGGGATCCAGAGCTTCCTCAGAGGTGCGGATTGGAGCACATATGGTGTCATGTAATTCTCATGGTTAGGAAGTGACCGACACCCAGCAGCGAGTGCATGTTCTAATGGGACAAGGACAGGTGTGGGTCATCTGTGTTAAGGGAGCAGTACTTTCAGGCCAGTTATCCAATTAAGGAAAGATTGCAGGGCAAGGTATTGACAAAATCAATTGAAATAGGATATTATTCTATAATACACATTGTAATTTTGTTTTAAAAGCTAAAGAAAGGTGTAGAACAGTAAAGTAAATAAATGGAAATGGTCAACAAAGTAGGTTTTAGAGTGTCCCCTGTATTATGATAAAACATGGCTGAGGAAGAGGCTCGATGAGAAGCAGTCTCAGTGCACAGGGGCGGACAGCCTCGCCTCCTGGTTACCAGGTGTGGAGATATCTTATTTAGTCATACTGTTGTGTTCCGGCTTTCCATTATGTAAAAGGTTAGCTATTTTGAGAAAGTCAAGCAGTAATGCAGAAAATTGCTCTGTTTGAACGATTGTTTTTTAGCTTCTGGAGTCATCTGTGGTTCAACATTCAAGAAATGTATAATGTCAGACTGCATAAAATTCATTTTTATTCTCTTGTAATGGTGACATTGGTGTTTTGTTAAGCCAGTGCCTTTCCAGCTAAATAATGAAATGTTTGGATTGTTAAATACAGCACTTAGAAATGCTTAAGGACCAGTTATGTAGCTCTCAATCGTTTTTAGTTTACAGATGTTTTGCCACTTGAAGGAGAGTGGGGCAGGCGTGTGGAGAGATTTTCAATGCAGAGGACTCGCAGATCATCAGCAGTATTTAACCTGGTCACAGTCAGGCTGGGCATCCAGAGAGAGCTTTGCACTAAAGAGCCTGGGATTCATTAGATGAACGAGGGCAGGGGAGAAAGCTCATCTAAGCCCCTCTCGTGCCCGTAATGGCAAAACGGGGCGAGGGCCATGCTCTTTCTTCTAACCAGTATTTTTCCCATTATCTTAACATATCTGCTTTGAATTATGTTAATTGCAGGGAAAGATATAATACTTTAGAAACCTAAAATTAGTGTCATGTCTGATGTGAGGAGCATATTCAACACCAGGCCTGCCTGGGTGTCTGTTTCCACTGAAATAGTCAAGGAGAGGAGAGCTAAACAGAGGTTTGGGAAGGAGCAGTGGGAGGAGAGAAATGTGACTGAATGATGCTGGAAGCCACATTGATTAGCCTGCAAACATGGTTCTGTCTTATATTCTGACAAGCTAGGAATTTTGACTAAGCCTGACATAGGTATAATAAACACTGCAATGCATTTCAGTGCTACAAATGAAAAATGTTTTACAAGAGCTCAAAGATTTAAAACACCATTAAGTATACCTGTTTACATATTATCTATTTCAGAGACTGCAAAACATGTCTTGTGATTTGAGAGCTAGAGGGCTAAGGTGTAGGAGTAACTTAAGGACAAGCATACTAGTGGGAGACAGATAATAAATAAACAAAAATAAACTACCTGGTGTGCTGCACAGATACAATGTTGTGGGACGTGGAAGGGGTCGGGAGGCTGGGAGAGGGAAGCTATCATTTTAAGTAAGTGAGTGAATGGGAAAAGGGCATTTGATAGAGGCCTAAAGAGGATGAGTTATACGTTTCTTTGGGGAAGAGGATCCTTATCTCTAGGACTACCAAGTGCAAAGGCCCTGAAGTGAGAGCATGTCAAACATATTGGCAGAACAGCAAGGAGGTTAGCATGCTTGATAGAAATAAGTATAGAGCGACATTGGTAGGATGTGGGGTCAGACAGAATCATCGGGGCAGTTGTAGGCAGTGTCAAGTGAGAAAGGAAGTTATTGGAGGGTTTTGGGTTGAAGGGTAAAGCAGTTTGAGTCCTATCTAGAAGGAAAGCTGTGTGTGCTGCGTGCATGGAAGCAGGAGGCTGCTGCTGTCTGAGGATGAGCAGTGGGGTAGTGGAGGCCACAGTAGTAGCAGTGGGGTGGTGACTAGTGACCACGTTCACATATGCATGGGCAATGTAACTGGCAACAGGGCTAATGACTGAATTGGTGGTACAGGAGAGGGAAGTCAAGCGTGACTACAAGAGTGCAGGTGCCATCAGTTGGCACAGCTGCGTCTTCTTCTCTGGTCACATCTTGTTACAGGCAAGCAGAGACAGAGAGGGGTGAGAGTTAGTGCTAACCAAGCTTGACCTGTTGCTATGTTGAGTGAATGAGGCAGGAGAGAGGTTAAAGAATTGATTAGATATGCCAAAAAGTATCATAATGATGGACCAAACTGTGTCAACTGGATAATAAAAAAGGGGAGACATGATGGGGTGGGATTTAGTGCTGGAGAGAGTGACAGCCAAGTACTGAGACCCTACAGGAAGGAGGGGAATTAACCAAGTGATTGATAGATAAACCAATTGATGAGGAGTCATGGGTGGTGTCTGATTACATCAAAAAGAGGAGTTTTATTTTTTGAAGAATTGAGGGAAATGGACTGGAATCAGCAAGAGAAAAAAAAACCTATCGTTTCAGGGACCATGGCAGAGAAAACACCACCTTCATAGGGTTATAAGAGAAGCATTATTCTCCGGGCCTGATAGGACTTAATTAGAGGAAAAGGGTGGTGGACATATTTAGAGAAAAGGGTGTGGATAAAGGATTTTGCTGATAATTGACCATGAATTCTAGAAGATTCAGTGGTTTCCACATTGGGGTGCAGTAGCTGGTGGGGTTGGGCAGGGGAATGCCCAGAGCTCTAAAGGATTTTGCTGGGATTGGGACATGCCATTGGTCCTTGGGCTTCTTGTGATGATGGACATGCAGGCCATTCTCACTTCACCCAGTTCTGTGGCTACTCAGATCATCGCAGTCATTGCAGGATGTCAGGAAATCTCTGTATATAAAGAGCCAGGGTCCATAACGTCCAAAATGACTGAACACCAGGCTGCGCATGCAGCAGGCTCGGGTGGGCGGGAACAGGCGAGCAGGCTGAACTGCTGACCTTTTGGAGAGAGAGAAGGGGGGGGGGGGGCTGATCAGCAGATCATCCCTCCATGGCAGATACAGATCATCTCTTGCCTCTCTCTCTCTCTCCAGGCCTCACCAGCAGCTGTGCCTCTTTCTTTCTCTAAGAGGTTAGCAGTTCAGCCCGCTCGCCAGCAGCCTGGGGAGGCTGCTGATCAGCCCTGCCTCGCTGATCAGGCCCAAAGATAGGCCCAGGGACGCTGAGTAGCATAGAAACCAACCAATCAGAACCAAATCTGGGTGAACTGGAAGGAGCCAATGGCTGCCTAGGAGGTGGAGCTTTTCACACTGACTGGCATAGAAACCGACCAATCAGAACCTAATCTGGGTAAACTCTGAAGGAAAAACCTAAGGTGGGGGCTGAGGAGGGGTTTGGTATAAGATGTAAGAAAGCGGTTCAATTTTTTGATGACTAGTTTGGCAGTATAGTGCATATGGCTGGCTATCAGTCCAGATATAGGGATTATGTATTTTTGCCTGCCAAGGGCATCTCCTCCTGCTGAAAAAGGCTTCCCCACCCCCCACTTAAGCTATCCTATTCTATATAATATATACTAATAAAAGGGTAATATGCTAATTAGACCAGGTTGACCGGTCATCTTCCAGACATCTGACTTCCTTCCAGACAAAGCCATGGTGGTAGGGGTTGAGGCAGAGGCACTTAGGGGCTATCAGGCTGGCAGGGGAGGGTAGTTGGAGGTGACCAGGCTGGCAGGGGAGGGCAGTTGGGGGCAATCAGGCTGGCAGGGGAGCAGTTAGGGGTGATCAGGCAGGCAGGCAGAGGAGGTTAGGGGTGATCAGGCAGGCAGGCAGAGGCAGTTAGGGGCAATCAGGCAGGCAGGCAGAGGGGTTAGGGGTAATCAGCCAGGCAGGCAGAGTGGTTAGGGGCCAGTGGTCCAAGATTGGATTGGGCCTAAACTGGCAGTTGGACGTTCCCCGAGGGGTCTCAGATTGGAGAAGGTGCAAACTGGGCTGAGGGAATCCCCCCATTCACGAATTTTGTGCACCAGGCCTCTAGTCCTAATATGTAAAAAGCCAGGGTCTGTCACGTCCGAAACGACTGGAAGGACGAACGAACACCAGGCTAGGGAGCAGGAGCTGATCAATCAGTGGCAGCGGTGACTGTCGAGTGATGACTGTCGAGTGGTGACTGGCGAGCAGCTGGAAGGCAGACCTCTTGGTCCCTCCTCCTGGCCCTCAGACTCCAATCAATCGGTGGCAGAGGCGGGGCACAACAGGGACTGGCTCCCTTAGTAGTCCAGCAGGTTCAATCTCAAGAGGACAGGCCAGGCACCAATGGACCAGCACTGCCAGCATGATCCTGACAGCACTGCCGGCCTCCTGGAACTCGGCCTCAGGCACTGCGGCCACTTCTCCTTCCTTGGACTGGCTCCCTTAGTAGTTCTGCAGGTTCAATCTCAAGAGGACAGGACAGGACAGGCACCAATGGACCAGCACTGCTGGCATGATTCTGACAGCACTGCCAGCCTCCTGAAACTTGGCCTTGGGCACTGCAGCCACTTCCCCTCCCTAGACTCTCTGCAAGGAAGAAAGGATACCACCAGCAGCTCCAGAGGCGACCAGCAGTGACTGTTCTCCCCAATGCTTCCTCCAGTTCACTCTAGCCCGCCCTGTTCCAGATGAAGTGTGATCACTGCACATGGAAGGAATGTAGTAAAAAAATAAAAACCAATGACCCCACGACCAGAGGGATGACTGAACACCAGGCATACCATGTCCACTTACATAGTGCCAGGCACTTGAATGTGAGCAGACAGAAGGAAACAAGACCTTCAAGGCCTGTCCGCGCCCCAAAGCGGATTTGCATTTAAAACCAAGTGGGGTGACGTCGGATTTACCCAAGCACACCCCCAACCCCTTCACTTGCCAAGACGCCTGGGGTCCTCTTATAGCTGGGCTGAGCTCTGCTCAATACTCCCCCCGAATGCATGGTGACAACACGCAACTCTGTGCCAAGCCCGAGCAAGACCCGTGGCCAAACTCCCGCAAACTTCCCATGAAAGCATTGGTCCTGCCTCAGCGCCCACCCCCAGGCTCAGGGAAAACGGACCCATTTCTTGGCCGACCAGCCTGGGATCCGGGTGGCACGGGCTCTGGGCAGATACACCCCAACAGCGGTGCCTCATGACAGCGTTCCCCGCTCCGGTCCCTCCTCCATGGCAGCACAGCACTGGCTCCCCGCATGTGGCTCTCCCCGCAGCCCACAGCATGGTTTGGAGTGGCAGCTCCAAGGCAATGGACATCTCCACGGGGAGGAGTGCTTGCGCCAGGAGCTCCCTCACTCATTTGGTGATGGCTCTCTCCAACAGCAGCGCGCCCCTGCCCCACACTAGGCAATGGTTTGGTCCAGCACAGGTGCCCCTGAATGGCAGCTTGGATGGTGGTGGGGGCTGTGGCCTGCACCCCGGGTTGAGGCCACGACCGGGAGGTGGAGGGTCTGGGTGGGCCCCACCACCAAGCCGTTGCAGAGGAGCCCAGTGCTGCCCAGTGGCCTGGACACCAGGCCTGACCGCCTCTCTGGTTTGGCCAAAACATCTGAAGTTCTCATTAGTTGCCAACTTAAGAAATTGGAGCATTCACGTAAAATCAGGATTCCCCACTTCTCTTTCCAAGGTGGCTGATTGGGCTACCAACCAAGGGTGGTTGGTGTCACGTCAACCCTAAGAGGAGCCCCCAGCTTGGGGTGTGGTGAGGAAGGAGCTATCCATGCAGACAGCTCAGTTGTGTAAACTCCCGCTGACCGTTGCCTAGCCTAACAGTGTGGCCGCTCAACTGCGAGGCAGCACAACGACGAAACAGTGCGGCTGTTAAACAAAGCCCCTCTCCACCTGCTCCAACCCAGTGCACCCCACTCTGCCCTGAGCTGCCTAGTGCACCCACACTGCCCCAGTGAGACAGTTTCAGTGTTTCAGCTCCAGCAGACAGACCACGTCCCAGCGGAAAGGGAAAGTGTAGCCCTGGTCAGTGTTGCTCAGTGGATAGAGCCTCCAACTGAGGACTGAAGGGCCTAGAGTTCAATTCCCGGTCAGGGAACATGCCTGGATTGTGGGCTTGATCCCCAGTGTGGGACGTGCAGGAGGCAGCCAATCAATGATTCTCTCTCATCACTGATGTTTCTATCGCCTCCCCTCTCTGAAATTAATCTATACTAATAAAAAGGTAATATGCTAATTAGACCAAACATCTTCCTAACAACCTTCCGGACATCCTTTCAGACAAAGCCATGGTGGCAGGGCTGAGGCAGAGGCAGTTAGGGGCAATTAGGCTGGCAGGGGAGAGCAGTTAGGGGGATCAGGCCAGCAGGGGAGAGCAGTTAGGACAATCAGGCTGGCAGGGGAGAGCAGTTAGGGAGATCAGGCCAGCAGGCAGGTGAGTGGTTAGGAGCCAGAGGTCCCAAATAGCAGGAGGGATGTCTGACTGTCAGACATCCCCTGAGGGGTCCTAGATTGGAGAGGGTGCAGGTCCGGCTGAGGGGACCCCCTCCATGCATGAGTGTACTGGGCCTCTAGTCCTATCTAATAAAGAGGGATTATGCAAATTGACCATCACACTGTCACAAAGATGGCAGTGCCCATAGCCACAAGATGGTGGTGCCCAATCCCCTCAGCCCCATCGGAGTCCCACAGTTCTTTCAGCCAAGCGGGGGGGGAGGGGGGGCCAGCAGGCACATGGTGCAGCCGGACTTGCCCTCAGCCCCCTGCTGCCCAGGGCAGGCCCAAGGCACAGGCAAGCCTCAGATGGAAGCTTCCCAGCTGCCCAGGTCCACCGCCTGAGGCTCAGGTAACCAGGGCCAGCAAGGCTTGCGCTGCCAGCAGTGGCAGCAGCAGAAATGTGATGGGGGCATCACCTTCCCCTGATCACCAGGTCACCTCCCGCCCGAGGGCTCCTGGACTGTGAGAGGGGGCAGGCCGGGCTGAAGGACCCCCTCTAGTGCATGAATTTTCATGCACTGGGCCTCTAGTCCTATATAATAAAAGCCTAATATGCAAAGTGTCCAGTCATCCATTTGGCCATTCAGCCAATCAAAATATAATATGCTAATTATATGCTAAGGCTGCTCAACTGCTTGTTATGATGTGCACTGACCACCAGGGGGCAGACACTCCGACTAGTAAGTTAGCTTGCTGCTGGGGTCTGGCTGATTGGGACTGAGACACCCTGATGGGCCGGACACAACCTGGAGCCCTCCCACTGGCCCTCCTCAGCTGGCTAACCTCCTGTGCCCCTCCCTGGCCCCGATCATGCACTGGTGGGGTCCCTTGGCCTGGCCTGTGCCCTCTCGCAATCTGGGATCCCTTGGGGGATGTCGGAGAGCCAGTTTCAGCCCGAAAGTGGAACAACCAGTCATTATGACACGCACTGACCACCAGGGGGCAGACGATCAATGCAGGAGCTGTCCCCTGGTGGTCAGTGTGCTCCCACAGTGGGAGTGCCACTCAGCCAGAAGCCAGGCTCACATATGGCGAGCATAGCCTCGGCAGGGCTAAGGATGTCTGACTGCCGGCTTAGGCCCTCTCCACATGGGGAGCGGGCCTAAGCTGTCAGTTGGACATCCTCCAAGGGCTCCCGTACTGCGAGAGGGTGCAGGCCAGGCTGAGGGACCACTCCCCTGAGTGCATGAATTTTGTGCACTGGGCATCTAGTCTGAAATAAAAGGAAAGGAGGTTAATATTGCTCCAGGGGGAAGCTGGAGCCCCCAGCCGAGTCTCAGGCTGAAGTCAGGCAGGTGTGTGTGTGGAAGTTGTGAGCTGTTTTAAGGGATATATGCAGGACACCGAGTTTGATTATAGCAGTGATTCTCTAATATTTCTGCACATTAGAAATATCAGGGAGCTTCAAAAACTTCCAACAGCCAGCCCACACCCAGGCATCATTATTTTTTAACCTTTTCAGTGGACTCCAATGGGCCACCAAGTCTGAGGACCATCATGCTTTGGTATCTCCTGATCCTACAATATTTAATCCAATGGATGCATCTGTCATGTCATCAGTGCTGGTTTTCTCTACTTCACGTGTTATCTGTTCACACTGTGACAGGGCCTCATTTCTCAACAGCTTGGTTTGCCATATAAGTATTTGCAAGAAGTCAGTCATCAATTACATAGACTTCTGCATCTGTGGAGACATGTAATGTCACATTGTGCTCCATGTGCATTTCACTTGCATATTATTGTCCTATTGCATTTTATTGCTGTAGTTGAAACCATAATCAGCCAACAAACAAAGATGCTGGCCCCAAGAATGAGAACAGAGGCAAGATATTTTCATCGTACAATTTCTTCCCTTCCCTGCCTAGAAACTTGTGTGTGGAGATTGGTAAAAGGGAAATGTTTTTCTCTGATATGTTTTATTTGCTTCACAATTCTTATATTTTTGTTTAAGCATTTAGTATTATTAGACTTTTTGCTATCGCAAATCATACATTAATCAGTATAATAACGCATGCCTTTTTATGCTTTTAAAGCAAAAATTGCCGGGCACCGAGTTAAACAGGCAGATGTTATTTAAGCTATCACAGTGGTGCAGATACCAGAACTGAATTCAACTCTAACAAAGGGCAGGGGCCCTTTAACAGCTGAGGAGGGAGGAGGACCGGTGGCCATCTGTGTTTGCTAATTGGCTTTACTCAAAGGAAAAGTAAACTTCCTCTTATCTTTGTGACAGGAGGTAGTTTTGTAATGTGGAACCAGGCACCTGCAGAGTCCTGCTCTCACCTCCCATCCCCGCCCCAGAGACTGGGAGATGGCGTGGCTCCCTGGATGGTTACAGGTCAGAGAGGTGCTCCAGGGTCCTTGAGAAAGGTCTTTCTGGCTGTGAAACTGGCGGCAGCTTCTTTAAAAAGATGTACATCTCACAGATCTCACAGAGAGCATTCACAATGGGAAGTTCTCTAAGGTAATTGATGCTCTAAGAAAGGGAGTGAGGACCGGGACTAATCCAATGAGGGCTAGTGTCCTCGAGCTGCGAGAAGGTAGAGACTGTGATCAATGCACACCTCAGATTTCCTGAGGAAGAGTCGGGAATCCCTGGGTGAGTGCAGGGAAGCTTCTGAAACATTTGATTCACATGAGGAAATTGCCATCAGATTTTTTTAAACTTATACTCTCTCTACTGAGTGTGAAGGTATTTCATTTCCTATGTATGTGCCAATATGGTTTGTTAAAGGAGACGATTTCTAGCTTTTCTTTTTTATTTGGACCAGATATAAGCGAAAAATTAAATAGCACACTTTCAATTAACAATGCAATGGACATGTATTAAATGTATTTATTGTTCATTTGCAATTCCTCTATTGGAAATTAGCACTTAATTAAATTGTTTTTACTTTTTAAAAATATATTTTTATTTATTTCAGAGGAAGGGCAAGGGAGAGAGAAATAGAAATATCAATGATGAGAGACATCAATTGATTGGCTGCTTCCTGCACGCCCCCTACTGGGGATTGAGCCCACAACCTGGGCATATGCCATGACCGGGAAATGAACCGTGACCTCCTGGTTCATAGGTCTATCTATGCTCAACCACTGAGCCATGCTGGCGGGGCATAAATTTTTGTTTTGTAGTATTTATATTAATTTTACAAGAAAACTGCCATGTTATCCTGCTTAATGGTTCATCAGTGGGAGAAAAATCAGGACAGTGTACCAAGAGCTAACTAGATGTGTAGGTGTTGGGCTTTTCCTGATAAATTCCCAACCTCGGTTTACCCTGGATTCCTTTGTCACGAGTCAGAACAGCTGTAGTGAGAGAAAGCCTAGTTGGAGGCTACTTGCTTCATGCTCACTTCAAAGAGGAATCGGTATGTCTTGGATTCAGTAAAACATTGGACACCAACAATTCTTTTGCACAGAAGACTGCTCCTCTTGTTCATATTTTACTTTTTAACTTATTTTTGTACCTTTTTCAAAAATACTTAGAAAATGTCACTGGCATTTAAGAATGGTTAAAGATAATAAATGGGCAAATGAGCATTATTGTAACAATGCCGATGGAGATAAAAGTAGATTTGATTAGATAACTGGCTATTGAACTAAAGAATGAAAAATAGAGGTAGAAGACAGTATCTTGTGTAAGTGGCGGGGTCTGACTTCCACATGTTCAGGAACGCTTGCTTTTCCTAGCCTCCACTTCATGTGCGGCTATCAGTCTTTCAAGTGACTTGAAGGTGTCCTGTTCTCCAAGCCATAATTTAGCATCTGTTTCCAACAGAGGTAGTAACTATTCAAGGCATGGACATTTCCCCGATGATAAACTCAGATCACAGAGTTCAAAGCCAGGAGGTTCTGAAGCCACCAGGGTGTCTGTGAACAGCTTTCCAGTCCCGCACACATCCCGGGAGACCGCTTCGTGAGGTCCAGACAGCTCCCAGACAGCTCACGTGCTCATCCTCGCCTTCCCTGGAAAAGGCTCCAGGCTCCTTATGTTAATTATTCCCTGTGGTCTGGTCTCCTGAGCCACATGCAAAATTGTGGCTTGTTAGTCACAAAAAGTGTCCCTTCTCCACATTCCCCAGGGCAGCAGAACCCTCCTCTTGCATTTACTTGATGAGAGATAACCACTCAATAAACATGGAGGGAAATTAAAGGTGCTGCAAGCTTGCCTGGTTCTTCCAGAATCTAAAGTAATTTGTAGTTTCTCTTGCATTAAAAACAGATCAATCCATCAACCGTATAATGAGGCTGCAGTCGGGGCGCCCGCACACAGCTGCAGAACTGGAGGACCCAATGTCTCCAGCTGGTCGTTACTGGGTTTGCTGCATGAAAGCCTTAGAGCGGTTGGCCCTGTGGCCTTTCTGGAGCAGGGGTGCAGTGAGAGGGGGTCAATGAGCAGCTTCTGATTGACTCTGGGCGTGGAAGAAGTCGGAAGACTGATGGGAGTGCTGTGGACTCTGGATTGAGAGAGTGCAGATATTCCTTTCTTTGCACGGTAGTCCAAGACCATGAGAACACATGCCAGCTGAGACTGCGCAAAGGATCTTAGAAACCCACGGGGAGAATGCTGATTGCTCTGTGACCTTTAGATTTTTGTCAAAACAGTCAACCTTCTTACTCTCAATTGTAAATGTATAAGGAAATTAGAAAATGGTAAAGCTGGTATTTATTTAGTATACTGTAATTGAAGATACGAGAGATTGAGAAAGTGTCATTTCTTTCCGATAACTCCCTGGTTGTAGTGTGGAGGGTGCTTTCCTTCCATTTCTCAGGGAGTAGCTCACAAACTGAGGAGCATCTCTGCTCTGCCTGGCCCATCGTCACATGCCTCTCGAGACCAGTCGGTTCCATATCCTTCATCATGACACACCCGAGAGTGTCCGTACTAGAAGCTGGAGCCAGGGCTGCCCCACCGGCCATTGGAAAGCCTCTCAGGGGTTCTTGTAGGCAGAGAAATGAGGTGAGCAGTTGGAATTTTTATAAAGATACTAGCAACCCATCACATGACATCGCACTCAGTAGGCCGCCCCCACTTCCGAGGGAGCCTGCGGGAACCGCAGCGCACGGAGGGGAGCCTCGATGCTTCCACGGGAGCCGGGAGGGACCCGTGCTGCTTACGCAGGAGGTGGGCCTGCCGTCTCCTCTCCAGGCCTGCACTCGGCCGCGGAGGCTGCAGGCCGGCCCCCCTGTCCCTGCCTGTGTCTGCTCTGGCTCCGGGGGGCTGGCCTGAGCCAGGCACGGTGACGAAGCAAGCATTCCGCCAGGCCACTCATGCTGCCGGCTCTCAGCGGCTGGCCCCCAGGGCCTGGGGGACTCCAGTAGGGCTGAGAGGACTGGGCGCCACCATCTTGTGGCTATGGGCGCCACCAGCTTTGTGATGGAGTGATGGTTAATTTGCATATCACCCTTTTATTAGATAGGGTCTGTGGGGCATTTTAGAAGGTGGAAGGTGATGGGAAGTGGCAGTGGGGCCCCCGGGGGGGGGTTAATTAAGAAACAGATGGGGGAGATAGGAGAGAGGGAAGGAGAATTAGCCAATGGCGGTGTTGTCATCATTCCTGTGCAAAGGAGAGTCAGGTGCTGGCACTGTGACCGTCAAGGTCAGCCTTCCTGGCTGCTTGAGGGTGAGCAGCATTGGGGACACAGGAGGCAGACAGGAGGGCAGGGACACGGTTCTCTGCCGAGCAGGGACAGGAGGGACCGCGGAGGGAGCCCCACCCCCGTGTCCTCGAGGCCCTTCACATTCGTGAGATGCTGGAGCAAGTGCTAACAAATGAGGGTCTAGAAGTCACATGGGACGCCTGCCAGGCCTCAGAAATAAGTCAGGAGACTTGGAGGTGGACATTCCTAAGTCCTGTGGTCATGCAGGTGGGAATCCATTAAGCAGAGAAATTGAACATTAATACTACGGTGATTTCATTTTTACCAGCATTCTGTTGAGGTCAGGGGACATTCAGGACACATGCTCACTTATAATAATAAGTTAAATCAATCTCCATACCCATCATCTCTTCCACGGAACTGCCACCTGAGTGACAGTTGATCCAATGACTACTGATGTTTCCATCTCTGTAATAGCACAGCATCGGGCATGTTCAAGAAACAAAATACATGTTAGCTCAATGAAAGAATAAATGAATTTTAGACACAATATATAGTTGTTAATCAGATTACACTAAGTTGAATAAAATGGGTAGTGTCTTACTTACCTTGCTTAAAAATAAACTATGTGAGCCCTGGCCAGTATGGTTCAGTGGTCAGAGCTTTGCCAAGGTGCCTCGGTTGTGGTTCGCTTCCCACCCCTATTTGGGGTGCACGCGGGAGGCAACCAACCAATCAATCAATCTCTCTCTCTCTCTCTCTCTCTCTCTCTCTCGCTCTCTCTCTCTCTCTCTCTCTCTCTCTCTCTCTCTCTCTCCCTCTCTCTTCCTGTCTCCCCTCCCTCTCTTCCACTCTCTCTGAAAAAGCAATGGGGAAAAAACATCCTCTGGTGAGGATTAACAAAAAATAAATAAACTGTGCAAGTTCCAATTTAGTAACAAAGAGCTGCCTTATAAACAGTTGAGAAGCATTCCCAGATAACATTCAATAGCCTCGTGAGTGTGTTAATGAACTAAGATATAGCTTCCCCCATAATTGTGGGCTCCGGTGCTGTTGTAGGTTGAAGATCATTCAAGCTTATCAGAGGTCCTATTGACTTATACTCGTTCTGTTTATTGATTACTTAATTAGTTTTCCAAGATAGCTAATCAGAAAGAGATGTAGGTATTTAGGAGTCTTTTATTAAACCTCGCTGAGAAATTTAAGAGAGAACTGTGTGATGTGACCTGAAACGGAAGCTTAGCAATGGCAGAGCTCCTGAGGACCATGGGTATAATGCAATAATCATAAGTAAAATAGTTACAATTTAGTATTTTCTTCTTCTTCAGAATAACAATGGTTTTTTTTGTGTGTTTGTTTGTTTTTTTGGCCTGTTGGACAGAGAAGGGTATCACATGTGTACATCTGTGATTACATGGATATTTCAATTTTTATCCAAATCATAAATTAATAGGCATAAATATACATTTCTATGGCCTGTATATATACAGTTCTGACACTTTCTCTTTTTATTAGAAATACATTGATAAAATATAAAAGTCAGCATGTCTTGCTCTGACCGGTGTGACTCAGTTGTTTGGATGTCAATTTATGCACTGAAAGGTTGCTGGTTCAATAGGTAGGGGGCGTGCAGGAGGCAGCTGACCAATGTTTCATTCTCACCTCAATGTTTCTCTCTCCCTCTCTCTCCTTTCCCCTCTCTCTAAATAAGAGTCAGCATGTTTTTTTCATGTTTTAAATCTATATTTTTTAACCTAAATCAATTTTTATTTTTTTTGTTCAACTTTTTACTTACACAGTGTGACATTAAGGAGATCCATTACCTAGTAATTCTTTACCATCTGTTACCATCTTTTATTTAATAAAGTCTATATATTTTTTTTTAATTCTGGAGGAGCATTATTAGCATTGAAATTTTTATATGTATATTTTTTTTCAAAAGGCAACTTCTCACAACTTTTGTGAATGAGATCTTTGTTTCTCTGAAATCATGTCAAAGTCACGAGGACTTTGAGATCTTTGTCTCTGTACTGTGTGAAATGAAAACCCTCAGATACTTTATATTTTTTAAAAGGAGTGACTTCTACTTTCTACTTCCCTCTCAGGTTCTTAAAGGCATAGGGTTATATTACTTCTTTAGCACAACTGTGCATGTTATTGGATGGCTGCTGCTCCTGTTCTCTTGAAGTTAGTTTATCGCATAAGTCAGTACAGGAGGACTGTGCCGTCATCACAGCAGACTGTGATGGTGTGGGGTCGGTTAACCTGAGGTTCACAGCGAGAACATTGAGATAACATTTATTCCAGGGAATCGAGGTGCTGGCTTGAGCTCATTAAGCAGTTTCTAGTCTTGGACTTGTATGTACTAGTGGTGAAGTCTTCTATTGTCAAATCACATTAATTTGTTAGTAAAATTATTTTTCATACTAGAGGCCCAATGCACGAAATTCATGCCAGGGACTCAGTCCTCATAACTACAGCAGCTTGCCTAGGCCCTCACAGCCCAGGCTTCATTCGGAAGGTTGTCCAGAAGGACGTCCGGCTGTCTGGTCTAATTAGCATATTATGCTTTTATTATTATAGATGACCTTGGAGAGACAGAAGTTACAGAACTGACTTGTGACAATTATTTGCACCTAACAGTGATGCATTAAGATGACAAAACCAGAACATAGCTTTAGTTTTTCTGTTTTGAGCTTAAAGCCTGGGAATTCTATGAAATATTGAGTTTAAAAAATGATGCTCATTTATTCATTTTTTCACCCAAACCTATAACCAATATTTATTAAGCATATAATATCTGCTCATGTAAATATGGAGTCAGAGAGCAAACTGTTTTCATTTAAAAGTTTTCACATGGAGTACTAAGTTCTCATGGACCTCTAGCTCTTGCCAGCCCTGCCTTCGATAGTTCATCTTGTCCCTCAGCTGATATTTAGTCAGTAACCAGTGCTCATTTACATAAAATAATGTGTTCAGGACTAGGGAGAGATGAGAGGTACATAGTTAACTTAGTGGAATATGGATGGGGCTATTAGAAAAACATTGCATAGAGTTATGTGAAATAAATAAAAGGAACAGAAGTCACATGACAAACAAGCAAATGAAAAAAAAAAATCGTTTTCCAACTTCCTTGAATTGCATAGGTTTGTTGTCTGTTGTTTGTGTAGGAGCAGACATTGCAATCACCATGTGTCATTTGTCAGGTCGATTATTAAAAGTGTATGTGATGCCCGTAACCTGGTTCCCACCCTTCCTCCGTGAGTGGTCAGGAGCCCTCAGGGCGGGTAATGGAATGTCTTCAGGATCATCCATCCCAGGCAGTGACTAGTCTCATTGCTGAGTAGTTCAGCACCAGGGGGCGATCTGAATTGGACACTGAGGGTGAAGGAACATGTCATGTGACATGAAGGAAGCATTCCACCATCAGAAGGGGAAGAAAACAGAGGCGGGAGCCCTGCCTCCAGCGTCTTAAGGTGGAGATTTTCAGACACTAAACCTTTCTCAGTGGCAAAAATCTCCCTGGCAATGGCACAATGCATCTTAGATACCTATGACTGCCCACATTGGATTTCTCAAACAAATATTATGATCATGTTGAGTTTTGGGGGACATTAATAAATGGTCACAAAAGGAAGAATATTGTTTCCGAAGCTGGGTTTGGGGGGGGGGCCTGGTGACTGGCTTTTGGATGGTCCTCTAACAAGGGCTGGTGCTGGAGGGGAGACATTATGGCGCCCTCTAGGGGCTGCGGAACCCCACTTGAGGCTCAGGAAGCAGGTTAGACCTCCATTCAGGGGAGGACATGAGCCACTGTTGCAACGGGACTAACGCTTGTCCCTTTGTCTCAGTTCAGGGCGACCCCAGAGGAAGGACCACATTCACAGGGACCAGCATTTCAGGTGGCGGCTCAGCCCAGTGGGCGTGAGGACCAGGGGTTTGGGACCCAGATGGTGGAGGCTGACCGGCCGAAGCCTTCCAAGGCAGCACCTGGAGCCTGAGGCCACTGCGCCTGGGGGCTCAGTCAGCGGCCATCCGCTGCCCTGCTGGTTCCCATTCAGTGCAGAGGAGGGACTGCGACCTTCCGGGGAGCCGGGACCAGAGACTCCTTCGGGAACACCCTGTGTGTTTCTAGGAGAGCAGACTGGCCTTTCTCCCTTCCCTTTGACTCAGCCGGGATGGGTGCACTTCACCCTGGTCTGCAACGTGACAGATAGATCCACCCCCAAGCCCACCTGCGCAGGCAGCTTTGTGAGAAGCCGGGAACAGGCGAGCTGGGCTTCCTGGGCATTGGAGTCAGCGCGCACACTGTGAGCTCAGCTGCATCAAAGGAAACTAAAGAGCGACCAGAAAGTCCCCCTTCCCCTCTCAGTTCTAATTTACGCTTTTCACTCTCCCAGACACATTTTTAAAAAATGCATGACCATACATTTTTAAATTAAATTCCTTCATTGGTTAAAGCAGGATTAATTAAAAATGACAGTCAGAACAAACATTCCTCTTTCTCATTCTGAAAATGACTCAAGGCCAGAAGGAGACTAGAAAACAAAGTTCTAATTACACAGTAAGTCAGTGACGGTGAGTTAGAAGGCTGCCAAGCCCACGGGGAAGAGGTGAGTGAGGTCTCTCCGCTGCACGTCTCCGTACCCGTCAGGGTCACCTGTGAAGGTGTGCGGCCCCTTCTGAGGCACAAGACCAGATCTTCACCTGCAACATCTTCACCTGCAGCGTTCAGATGGGCCATTGGCTTGAGTCAGGAACTTCCTGAATCTAGTCTGTCTCCCACAAACAGGGTGAGATAAATCAGGAGGATGCACCAAGTCATATTGTAGGAAGAAATCTGTCTCCACAGCAGAAATAAGGAATCCCTGGATTATGAAAATAAAATCAGTTGCCCATCTCCATTAGCTGTTAAGAACTAAAGGCTCAGTGAAACTTAATCCAAAACTGGGGCGGGGGGCGGGGGGAATCTCACTTGGACCCTAACTCTGTTCTCTCCTAAACACAAAGCACATACACATAGATCAGCAAGAAAAAACGCAGAAACTAAAATATGAAACAACAAAATGTCTATGCAAAGATTCTATAAGAAAAACATGTTTATATAAGGAAATAAACATAAAAGGTAGAAAACAGAAATAAAAAACTACTAAAGATAAATGTGGCAGCATAGCATAGCAGATAAAAATTGTGACCATCTTGCCAAAAATGTTAAAATCTATGCATCTCTGAGCAGTTACCACACACAGAGCAGCAAGAACTCCTGGAATATGTGGAAAGGTGAGAGACTCATTATTACTACAGTAGAGGCCCGGTGCACGAAATTCATGCATGGGGGGGTGTCCCTAAGCCCGGCCTGTGCCCTCTCACAATCAGGACCCCTCGGGTAGGGTCCCTAGGCCTGGCCGGTGATCAGGGCCTATTGGGGCTTTCCTTCCCCCGGCTGCTGGCAGCTGGCTCTGCCCCTGCCGCTGCCACTGCTTGCCATCTGTGCGGCTCTCCCACCTGTCACCGACAGGTATGGGGTGCGATCGCTTGGCTGTCCTGGGCCTCCCTCTGTGCGGCGATTACCAGCTGGCCCCGCCCACCTGCTGCAGTGCCACCGCCCTGGTAGCCTGGGCCTCCCTCTGTGGGGTGATTACCAGCTGGCCCTGCCCACCTGCTGCAGTGCCACTGCCCTGGTAGCCTGGGCCTCCCTCTTTGGGGCGATTACCAGATGGCCCCGCCCACCTGCTGCAGTGCCACTGCCCTGGTAGCCTGGGCCTCCCTCTGTGGGGTGATTACCAGCTGGCCCCGCCCACCTGCTGCAGTGCCACTGCCCTGGTAGCCTGGGCCTCTCTCTTTGGGGCGATTAGTCACGGGGCAGAGGGAAGCCCTGCCCACCTGGCCAGGGCTCCGTGATGGATTGCCATGCAGAGGGTGGCCTGGGCCTCCCTCTGAGGGGCGATGGTGGGGCAATGGCGGGGCCACCTGACCAATCACATTGCACCCACCTTGGCTGGCCTGGCACCAGTGCGTGTCATAGTGTGGTCGTCCAGATGGTGATTCTGCCCTTTGGTCATTCGGTTGATTTGCATATTATGCTTTTATTATTATTGATTATTATAGATGTTAAGTCTCAAAAATCTTCAGGAGTTTCTCCTCCACCAGGGCTGCTCACGCCATTGGTTTGTTGGATGCTGGCAGATTGTGGGTCTCTGTAAAGTGGTCCACAGGAGGCTGCGGGCAGTGGGCATATGGTCCTCAGGGGTTTGCTGCCTGCGATGCCCAGTCATGCCCGCCCCCCCCCCCACCCCCAGAATCCCGCAGAAACACGGGCTGTTCAGAGTCTCATGTGGCAGGCACTGCAGTGGTAGCTACCTCTAGCCAAAAGCAATTGCAAGAAGCTTATAACTGTATTACTGCACGGATTTTAGTAATGCATCCCAACTTTAGAGATGTGAAAACATGAAAAAAGGTGCATCTTAAAACTGACAGGATGTATTAAAATGAACTGTTGAAACCAAGAAAAACATCTGTGATATAAAGAAATAAAAATGGGTTGTGTAACTATTAAAAGGAAACGGGTTATATTTGATCACAAATCAAAGCCCAATATTGACCTTAGAACAAGTACTTCCATAATAAGGTGATTCTCAAAGATTGAAATGAGCATGAAATGAAGACATGGGCAAAGATAGACAAAACAAATGTCAGTAACGTATATCAAGGCTTGTGGCTGTTCTATCACCAAATGTTGAATTAAGGCAAATAACTACCATTTGACATACAATTATAATGTCAAAGTCTATAGTTTATATAGAGATGGAATCAAATCAAATCAAATAATAGTATTAGTAAAAAAAACTCTAATTTACCTGACAAATTAAACAAAAATAAAGAATATCTAAATAATATAATTACATAAGTACATGAAATTAATATTTTATGCTGTTGTAACCTAAAGAGATCAAATATACCTTCGTTTTAGTATCAATGGGAAACTAATAGGGCTTGATAACATCTTACGTGGTAAAGACAATCAATCCCAACAGTCCAAGGAAAACAGAAAGCATTCTCTAATAGCATGTGAAGGATGAAATCGATATTACAAAGTGAGACTTCAATCACTTTGATACTAAAATATTAAAATATAGCCTGTAAAAACTCTATTTGAAAAAGTAAGCCTAAAATAAAATATTGTAGACATTCTAGCACCTTAATAAAATGGATATGCTTAACATCTAAATTGTGGGAATAGAAGTAGCAAACACAGAGACATTCAGATGCCTAAACATGTACGTTAATATACAAGAAGGAAATAAATGAGATAATAATTTAAGCATCTAATATATGAAAAATGGAATGAAAAGCAGGAAACATTAAGCAGGTAAATTTGGAAAGTAATGAATTGAAAAAAGAAAAACGTTAACATTTCTTAAAAGAAATCTCAGAGCTAGTTTTTTAAAGAAAATAATTGGCTAAACTAATTTAAAAAAATAGAAGGATGTACTATGACCAAATATACATAAATACATAAATAATATTTAGCTAAATAAATAACAGTATGATAATACATATATTGTTTATGTATACTTACATATTTACATATATAACATGCTACATATTTTACTTGTGTGTGTGTATGTATATATATGCATATATATACACATATGTATATATATCCTATATAATAAAGAGGTGATATGCAAATTGACCGTCACACCCTCACACAAGATGGCCATCCCCATGTGGTCAAAAGATGGCTACGCCCATGTGGTCACAGAATGGCCACCACAAGATGGCCAGCAAGGGAAGGCAGTTGGGGGCAATTGGGCCAACAGGAGAGGGAAGTAGGGGGCGACTGGAAGGGCAGTTTGAGGCGACCGGGCCTACAGGGGACGGCAGTTGGGGGGTACCAGGCCTTCAGGGGAGGGCAGTTAGGGATGACCAGGCCAGCAAGGGAGTGGTTAGGGGGCGATCAGGCTGGCAGGCAGAAGCAGTTAGGGGCAATCAGGTAGGCAGGCAGGCGAGTGGTTGGGAGCCAGCAGTCCCGGATTTTGAGAGGGATGTCTGACTGCTGGTTTAGGCCCGATCCCTGTGGGACATCCCCCGAGGGGTCCCAAATTTGAGAGGGTGCAGGCTGGTCTGAGGGACACCCCCCCAGTGTACGAATTTTGTGCACCGGGCCTCTAGTATACAATAATATTTTCTAGGTGTACAATTATCATCTCTCCAAATGATCAGATAACTGAAAAGATATTAAGGAAACACATGGAAAAGCTATTATAAACAATAATTAATTGAGAAAATAAATAACTTTTTTATTAATAAACAATTGCTTAAGCATAGAGAGATAGAAAACACTTCTTTTTACTCTACTAGCAAAGCTCAACTATTGTAAATAAATGTACAGAAATGTGCAGTACCTGTTTGAAGGTTACTCTGTGCACTTGGACTATCCAACTTCCACCTGGAGATGGATTATCTGTAAATTCATCTCTGAAATTGACATGTACCCAGTAAAACTCCATGGGGATGGCTGTGGTAACTGATGGCATTATTTCTAAGTAACAGAAACAATGAGTAGTTGAAAGGGAAACCTGAGAGTGAAGAATATGAGGGAAGCTAGCCTTCCTAGATACTGAGATTGATTATGAAGCTTCAGTCATTAAAGTAATGCAATACTGTACATACACATAGACTGGTGTAACACCATAAAAAACCCAACAACCAAATAACAACCATCGCAAGAAAAACAAACAGAAATAGAGCAAATGCATACCAAAATTTAGTATAAAATAACAGTGACATTTCAGTCTAATGGATTATGCAATAAATGATGTTAGAACAATCCTATGTCTACCTGGAAAAAGTAAACTTGGAACTATATGCAATACCTTAAATCCTCAACATTCCAACATGAGCAATATAAATAGACTAGAGGCCCGGTGTATGAAAATTGTGCATGGGTAGGGATCCTAGATCTGGCCGGCAATCAATGCCTAGATCTGGGCAACTGATCAGGGACAAAGGGGCCCACTGGCACCTGCCTTAGCCAGCCAGGGGTCTGCAGGCTGGGGGCAGCTCCTGCATTGAGCGTCTGCCACCTGGTGGTCAGTGTGCATCATAACAGCTGGTCGTTCCGGCAGTCATTCTGCCGGTCAGTCAATTTGCATATTAGGCTTTTATTATATAGGATATAGGATAGGTAGATAGAGAAACATCATATTCTATACAACATTATATATATAATTTAGTATACTAGAGGCCCAGTGCACAACATTCATGCATGGGTACAGTCCGTAGGCCTGGCCTGTGATCAGGGCCATCTTCCTTGGCTGCCAGCAGCTGGCCCCACCCTCCACTGCCATCCATCCCTAGTTCCCCATTCGTCATTGGGTGATGAGAGCCTACCAGCCAGGGAGAGGGACCAAGAGGTTGGCCATCCCGCCCACTCGCTGGCCCCAACCCCTGCCGCTGGTCACCCTTTGTGTGGGGGGTGACCAGTGGGACAGGGGCCTTGGCCTGGCACCACCTGTGCCTGCCACCACCCACTCCCAGTTTCCCGTTTGCCCTATGGCAATCAGAGCCAGCCAGCCAGGGGGAGGGACTGAGAGGTTGGCTGGCAGGCCCCAAGTGATTGGGGCCTGCAGGCTGGGGGCAGCTCCTGTGTTGAGTGTCTGTCCCCTGGTGGTCAGTGCATGTCATAGCGACCGGTTGTTCTGCTATTCGGTTGATTTGCATATTACTCTTTTATTATATAGGATGCTACATATATTTCTCTCTATCCTACCTAATAAAAGAGTAATATGCAAATTAACCATCACTCCCCTACATGCACAAGCCATGCCCACCGGCCACGCCCACCAGCCAATCAGAGCGAGTATGCAAATAAATCCAACCAAGACGGCTACAGCCACAGAGAGCAGGAGGGAGGCTTGGGTTTCCCAGGCAATGGATGAAGCCAAGCTTTCCGCCTGCCCTTCCCAGCCTAAGCCTCCACTCAAGGCTACAAAGTTTCAATTATAGAAGGTAAACAAATCCAAACAGAAATGGCAGCAGCCACGGAGCTGGAAAGAGCAGGAGGCTATGGTTGCCCCCCGCTTTCCGCACACTCTGGCCGTCCCAGGCCTCCGCATAAGGCTACAAAGTTTCAATTATAGAAGATATACACAAACCCCAACAGAAACGGCTGCTGGCCACGGAGCGAGCAGGAGGCTTGGCTTCACTCCAGGCTACAAAGTTTCAATTGTAGAAGGTAAATAAATTCCAGATACCAGGGCTTCTGCTTGGGTTGCCAGGGTACGTGGCTGGCCTGCAAACCAACACAGGCCCCTCGCTCAGGCTGCCCCACTGCCCCAAGGGAAACTCCATCCTGATCCAGGACACCCTTCAGGGCAAACCAGCTGGCCCCCACCCATGCACCAGGCCCCTATCCTATCTCATAAAAGAGTAATATGCAGATTGATCATCACTCCAACACACAATATGGATGCTCCCATGTGGACACAAGATGGCCACCACAAGATGTCCAGCAGGGGAGGGCAGTTGAGAGGCACCAGGCCTGCAAAG
The DNA here is from genome assembly GCF_027574615.1 of Eptesicus fuscus. NCBI lineage: Eukaryota > Metazoa > Chordata > Mammalia > Chiroptera > Vespertilionidae > Eptesicus > Eptesicus fuscus. Next base: position 48,972,675 of record NC_072491.1, on the reverse strand, counting down.
GAGGGCAGTTGGAGGCGATCAAGCCTGCAGGGGAGGGCAGTTAGGGATGACCAGGCAGGCAGAGGAGGGAAGTTGGGGGCAAACAGGCTGGCAGGGGAGCAGTTAGACATCAATCAGGCTGGCATTGGAGTGGTTAGGGGGTGATCAGGCTGGCAGGCAGAAGCAGTTAGAGGAAATCAGGAAGGCAGGCAGGCGAGCAGTTGGGAACCAGCAGTCCTAGATTGTGAGAGGGATGTCCGACTGCCTGTTTAGGCCCGATCCCAGTGGACCTAAACGGGCAGTTGGACATCCCTCAAGGGGTCCCAGATTGGAGAGGGTATAGGCTGGGCTGAGGGACACACACACACCTCCTTCCCCCGTGCACGAATTTCGTGCACTGGGCCTCTAGTATATCCTGCATAATAAAAAGGTAATATGCAAATTGCATCACTCCGCTATGCCCATGATTGGGCCGGCTGGAGGCGCGGGGGGGCGGGACTCAGGGTGGCCAATTGGCTGGCGGTAGGAGCGGCTGGCGGGGACTCACGAGTCCCCGAACCCCGCTCCTCCCGCCGGCCTAAACGGCCGGCGCTGCTTAGGCCAGCACTGCGGAAGGACCCATGGGGCCGGCGGAAGATGCTGGTGGCGGAACTCGGGGTGGCCGATTGCATGGCTGCCGGCACCAGTTTTCCGCCAGCAGCAGTTTTCCTCTGGCCACCCGCCAATCGGAGCGCCTCCCGATCGGAGTTCCTTTCGGGGTGGCTGATCGTGCTGGCTGGAGGTGCTCTGATCGGCGGGTGGCAAGAGGAAAACTGCTGCTGGCAGATAACTGGTGCCAGCAGCCAGGGGAAGGAAAAGTCTATTGCACGAAACTTCATGCAATGGGCTCCTAGTATATAATTAAAAGAAAATATAAGAAACCAGAAAATTTTAGAAAAATGATTATATGTAAAAACATGTTTATACATTGAGTGGCCAGATTATTATGATCTCTGAAGGCATAATAATCTGGCCATTCAGTATATATTAGAGGCCCGGTGCATGAATTCGTGCATGGGTAGGGACTGGCCAGCCTGGCCAGGGGGAGGGGATATGGACGGTTGGCCGGCCTGCCTGCTGGTCGAACTCCTGGTCAAGGGGAAGCCTTTTATTATATCGGATATACACTGAGTGGCCAGATTATTATGCGTTCAGAGATCATAATAATCTGGCCACTCAGTGTGTGTGTGTGTGTGTGTGTGTGTGTGTACATACACACACACACACAGAGTGGCCAGATTATATATATATATAAAAGGCTAAGTTCTACTTGCGTATGTTTGATACATATAAAGTTCTTGCTGCCACCAACTGCACATGTGTGTTTTGATCTGTCATCGTTGATCTGAATTTGGTTAACACTTCTATTATAGAGAAAGGGCGAAAGTGACATTAAAATATTTCTTCTAATTATTTCCCTTTCAGTGTGCACAAATCCGTGCACCGGGCCACTAGTCTATATATATAAAGAGCCAGGGTCCATAACAACCGAACAGATGACCGGTCCATCCCCCGGCCAGGCTCCATTGATCAGGGGATGGCTAATGGGGGAACTGGGTTCCTCAGGCTCCAATGAATCTGTGGCAGCAGCGACTGGTGAGCAGGTGGAAGGCAGACCGCTTGGTCCCTCCCCCAGCCTGCAGGCTCCCATTGATCAGGGGATGGCTAACAGGGAACCGGAGTGAGTGGTGAGCAGGGACTGGTGAGCAGCTGGAAGGCAGGCCTCTTGGTCCCTCCTCCCAGCCCTCAGACTCCAATCAATTAGTGGTGGAGGCGGGGCAGAACTGGGGACTGGCTTCCTTAGTAGCCCTGCAGGTACAATTTCCAGAGGACAGGCCAGGCACCAACAGACCAGTGCTGCCGGCACGATCCCAACAGCGCTGCCGGCCTTCTGGAGCTCGGCCTCAGGCACTGTGGCCGCTCCCCTCCCTAGATGCTCCACAAGGAAGGAAGGATACCACCAGCAGCACCAGGGGCGACCAGCAGTGACTGACTGCTTTCCCCGGGCTTCCTCCAGGTCCCTGGAGCCAACCCCCACCTGCCCGGCTCCAGATGAAGTGTGATCACTGCACATGGAAGGAATGTAGTAAAAAAACCAAAAACCGATGACCAAGAGAATGCCGCAGGCAACGTCCAGAGTCCGGCTCAGGAGAACAGAGAGAGGGAGAATTCCATAAGTTGGCCGATGCCAAGATATTTCTGAGTGACTGCCTGGCGTGTGACAGTTGTGTGACTGCAGGGGAAGGAGTCCAAGTTTCTCAACAGAACACCAAGGACTTCTTCCTGTTCTGAACCACAATAAGAAATGTGATACCTCACAGCACAAGGTGCTGGCAGTGTCCGTGTGTCCTTAGTCTCTGCCTTATTTTGCTGCTAAATTCAGCCTCAGTGTCACTGATGCATCCAGAAGGCTCTGTGGCTTCCTCAAAAGCCTTGGGGCGTATTGTCTTTGACGTGAAGATAGCTGCGGACTTCAGCATCCCGGAGAGTCGGAAGGAATTTGTGCGTCGGTACTGCCGGCACCGTGAGGGAGAGCCCCAGCTACCCATGCTGACCTCTGCCTGTCCCAGCTGGGACCGATATGCAGATAGGTCAGCCCATCACCCCCACCTCTGCACGGCTAAGTCTCCCCAGCAGATCAAGGGCTCTCTGGTGAAGGATTACTTCACCAGATGGCAGAACCTGTCCCCAGACAAGATTTTCCACGTCATTGTGGCCCCGTGTTATGACAAGAAACTGGAGGCCCTTTGAGAAGGTGTTCCCACAGTTTTGCATAGTTCCCAGGGTGCTGACTGCGTGTTAACCTCAGCTGAAATTGTCCACATAGTGGAGCAAAGTGACCTTGCCTCGAATGACACCGCCGTGGACACTCTGTTTGGAGACATGAAGGAGGAGGTGAGGCTCCACGAGGGTGCCAGCTCCGACGGGCACCTGGCACACATCTTCAGGCACATGGCCAAGGAGCTGTTCAACGAGGACATGGGGGTGCTCACCTACCGCACCCTGAGAAACAAAGACTGCCAGGAGGTCACTCTTGAAAGGGACGGAGAGGCTCTGCTATGCTGTGAGGCTGCTTACGGCTTTCAGAACATCCAGAAGTGGTCCTGAAGCTGTAGAGGGCCAGTTCCCCTGCCATTCCGTGGAGGTCCTGGCCTGCGCCGGGGATGCCTAAGCGGCAGGGGCCAGGCCCAGGCGAGGACGGGCGTGCAGACAGGGCGCTGCTGCGGCAGATGGAAGGCATCTACGCTGCCATCCCGGTGTGGCCCCCAGAGACCAGCGCCCATGTGCAGGCGCTGTACCAGGAGTGGCTGGGGCCTAGCAGGGCCCAGGGCAGCCTGCCAGGGCATCAGTGGTAAAGGTCCAGCAGACACCCGGCCTGCAGGCCGCCTGAGGAGGGGTGTCAGACACATGAAGGAAAGGCTTAGCATATCTGTCATCGCTTTGGTTTTTAGAATTCCCTGCTCCCCATCTGTCGGCTTCCTCCCTCTGAGGGGCGCTGTCGTGGTCACATGGGTGCACCTGGAATATTGTATCTCGAGAGGATTGCCCCAATGTACGTATCCTTTTATCCGACGGTGAAAAAATCCCAAAGAACAAGAATGGAGACAGACTACTGTCCTTTAGGCTTAAAAAACCCCAGAAGTGTCCTGCGAAGAGCTGAGACTTGGTCCTGCCCACGCACCCCAGAGAGGCTGGATGAGGAGATGGCCCGGCTTGGCCCTGACTTTACCCACTTACGTTACTCTTGAAGGTGTCTTTGCCACAATGTGAATAAACGGCCACCTTTTGGAACAGGGGCTCATACGGAAGTCTGCATTCCCAGCTTTTATTGGAACAGATCTCTGTTCTGCAGCTGTGGCCACCGTCCTGAGAGCAGGTCCTGTTGACCAGGTCCTGTCGCTTGGAATCAGGGGGCACTGGAGTGGAGCCCCCCCCTCATGCCCTTTTACATTCAGGGATTGAGCTGAACTCATTTTGGGGGAGGCCTGGCCAGGGTGACATGTGTCACAGATGGAAGGATGGAGAATGAAGAGATGGACACCCTGCTCAGTCCCTCCCTGGGTGGGGTCAGGCAGATGAAGGCAGGCCAGCCTGCCCCACAGTTGGGTGAGATAGCATCCTCTGTGTCCACCTCTCACCCCATGGGCCCAGCCACTCCCCTGAGAGACTCGCCCTCCCCCCCCCCCCCCACACCTGTGCACCGGGCCTTTAGTATATTTATAAAGAGCTTGTGTAAGTTGGTGAGAAAAGGTAAAAAATTCAATAGAAAAATCGGCTAAAGATATGATCGACGAATCCCTCTCTGGTGTGAGCGTGGGAGGGGCAGGTGTTTGCGTGCACAGCCAGAGGGCGATAGGCAGCTGATACTGAAAGAATTTTCCCATAAACACATCCGAATAGGTATAAGAGGACACAGAGTAACATTTATTCTCTCCTTATTAGTGATGATAAAACATTGGAAACAAACTCAATGTCCTTTAAAAGACAGTAGTTAACTAAATTCCATTCCATCCACACAATATATTCAAGAAGTTTTCTGTGGTTATATCCCCATGTGTCCAAGCGAACAGTGGCTGAATAATTCACATTTGCCCGCACTCTAGAAGAATAGGCACCTTTGAAGGGAATTGAGGAAGTCTCTAAGTACGATTGTGGGATAACCCCCCAATTATACAAAATGATATGCTGGCAGTGTTGACTGGTTTTGTACCGTCTGTATAAAACTATTTGTATAAAAGGGAGACAGAGAATACTTATACATCTTTGTTGAATGTGCGAAAATATAGACCTAGATTTATATACAGGAGACTGCTGCAGCGTGCGCCTCGCGGGAGAGGCAGTAATTGCCGGTCTGAGAATTTCATGTTAAGACTTTCTAATAGGGCCTTTGTGTGCCTCCTGAATTTTGAACCATGTCATTACTTTAACTTAAACAAATAATGATTATTAATTCCAGAGGAATCTGCACATTTGTCAACATTGGTTGAATGAGCTGCTCAATTTCTTGTTAATCTAAACCCATTTAAATAGACTTTGCATATTAAAGTTCAGTGAGGATTCTTATAGCCTTTTTATGGACTGTGACCCAAGAGCCTAGGATAGTTCATTAGCTACAGAGTTTATAACCGATTCTGAATATTTAATCTGAGTGAGAAACCGCCTCCATTCTGCTATTCCACTGCCTGACAACTTTTTTTTTTTCCTGAATCAAGGACAGAAATATTTAAATGATATAGACTATCTCCTTGGGTTTTTAACCCTAGTGAAAATTGTAGGTTGCCTTGATGATAGAACTTAATTGAAAGTTGGCTTCACACTTATAACACATCCGATGCTGCTTAGTCAAATTACTTCACTAAAATACAATGAATCTAATACTTTGTAAAACTGTTATTTTCAATTTGGGGACTTGTGCGTACGTGTGATTACTAATGCATGTAAAACCCGTGTCTTCCACTTTTGGTTAACATAGACCCAGATAACATACATTTAGAAAGTCCTTTTGACTCATGTTTCAATCACTTTAGGAAAGTCATTTTTTACTTTAATTTTCCACAAGTTACTGTTACTTCTCATGCTAATTCATTTAATCTTCAGCATCTCTATCCTAAATCTGCCTTAATGCCTAGTTTGCAACTTGCATTTGCAATTTACAGACATCCTGGCTAGGAAAGGCCTGGGAAATTGTCAGCGTGTTCTTTTCTCTGGCGGTGTTTGTGCACTCTAAGCCTTCATCAGACTTCTCTCAGAAAGCAGTTGTGTAATGTTATGCTCAAAATTAGAAAGTAGATTATTTTATTTCTATAAGTTCTGCAAAGTTATTATTAATACTTGTATTAGCATGTTTTATTAGCTGAGAGAAGAAATTGGGTTGAAATTTACGTTAGGTGTTTTTTATCCATTTCACATGCATTCAAGTGAGTAAAGCCAACATCCTGGTGCGTTATTACTTTGTACCATTTCTACTGTTTACTTAACTTTGTAAACTTAGCTGTAGCTGTTTTCCTGGTGGGTGTAGTCATTTTTTATTTCAGCATGTTCAAATGTTTATTCTCCTTCTGTACCCGTAAATTCAGTCACGTACCCTCAGCATCTCTCCAGAACGTGGACTCTAAGAGACTACTCTTTTTCGCATCTAGAACCTGTGTCTACCTCTATTCTGACTAGGAAACATAGGCACAGGTAAGGGTCTCCCTGTTTAATAATAATAAAAAAATACTATATGGAAGCCTTTTTATATAGATCGTTTGAAGCTACTAGAGAACTTCATTTTTGTGTAAGTGTGTGATCACTTGCTAAGCACGATTTTGGTTATGGACCTGATTAATTTTGAAAAGCACATGTTAATTAACACTTAATAGCACTTCATTTAATTAGGCTAGGTATCCTCAAAAGCACTCCAAAGCTAGATTTTATGATTCATAGAAACAAAAATACCCACTTTCTATTCAACATGACGATCCTGTGTTAAATGGGATACAGTGGGAAAGCAGGGATGGCACACACGTAGGTCAGTACTGCATTCATCTAGTGATATTTTAGCTGCATATACTCCCTAGCTCCTAAATTAACTCATCTTTCACCAACTAAGACATAGCTCTGAGATTGTGTTAGATGCTCAGAGCAAAAAAAAAAGATGAACACCACAGCCTCTGACCTCAAGGATGTTCATCTCCTAGGATTAAACAAAGGGGAATTTATGATTCCGGAGTAGAAGCTCGGAGGCTCTGTAATTCAGCAGCTGATTGTGGGTTTTAACTGTTCTGCTGCCCTGAGGTCCTGACCTCGTCTCTTTTCTTATGATGTCGGGATGGCTGCCTTCATTCCAAGGCCATGTGTCAAGGTCAAGTGGACGAGGAGAGGAGACACTAGACTTGTTTCTTCAGTAACAAGGAAATATCCCAGAAGCCCTCGATAGACTTTCCATCACAGCACATTGGTCAGCATTGGCCACAGCCCCTTGCTAAACTCATAGCCGAAGAGGGAGTGGCTTTTCCCTGGTTTCCTCACTGGTCCTGGAAGGTAAGGAGGGGTCTCAATGGACCAAATCAGGCCTCTGCGGGCAAGGAGGGAAGGGGGAAGGGGTCAATTTTATTGTGGCAACTATTACTATCTGGTATTTATTTTTCATAAATGTATCAATTTAATTTAATTTATTACGACCGCTATTTTTTATTGATTTTTCTTATTTTTTTAAAAATTTAATTTAATTCTGTTGTTTAAGGTATTACAAATAGTACATATGTCTATTTTTATTTTTTTCCCCACTGACCTCCCCCCGGCCTCCCCTACCCCTTGGCACTTGCCCTCGTCCTCCAGCCCCCAGTGTCTTGCATCTGTTGGTTGTGCTTATATGCATGCATACAAGTCCTTCGGCTGATCTCTTACCCTTGAGGAGAGAAGCGTCGTGATTAGAGCTGTGCATTTTGTCCTGGAAAGTGAACGCCATTCCCACAGTTGGAAACTGGCTGTTCTGAGCATTTCCTTTCTCCTCTCCTTCCTCTTCCATTCTTTGTTCTTTATTATTTCAATTAATTATTATTTGAATTATGAAATATGTTCATCTACTACCAACACTTGCCTTTTTTCCTCTTAAATCATTTCCCTTTGTGTTCACGTTAATCTGCCAGTTATTTCTTTTGTAGACAATTGTCTCCCTTAATCCACTCTTACCCTGCGATAGCATTGACTACATCACTTGTGAGGCTTAAAAATTATTAAAATGTTAATATGGCAACAGCAGAGCAGCAAACTGAGAATGGGACCCTGTGGAACTGCATAGGCCACATGCCCCCGAAGCGGGTCCAGCTTTTCAGTCCGCCCTCTATTTGTCCTCAGAGATCTTCCCAGGGTTTCATGCTGAGGACCGACAGCCCAGATGTCACCAGCCTAATTCTTCACTGACATCTACAACATATGAGTCCTGTTTGTAGCTCTGTTTTTCAGCCATAGTAGTTTTGCACACTGCCCTGATCATTATATGCCACAGGCCATTTGCACGTGCTGTTTTCTCTGCCTGCCTCTCCTGCCCTGTTTAATCTTTCAACTGTTATATTGATGTTGAGTTGCATGAGTTCTTTATATATTTTGGAAATGAACCCCTTACCAGATAGATACATCATTTGCAAATATCTTCTCCCAGTCACTAGGTTGCCTTTTCATTTTGTTGATGGTTTCCTTCACTATGCAAAAGCTTTTTAGTTTGATGGAGTCCCATCTGTTTATTTTTGCTTTTGTTACTCTAGCTCAAGGAGACATAGCCAAAAAGGTGTTGCTAGTATGTCACCTTGGGCAGAAGCAACATATACGGCTGTCTTTTTAACTCCCCATTCCTTTCATCATAACCAGGAGACAGGTCTTTTGGAAACGAAGATATTTTCCAAATGTAAGTAAAGTTTTTAGTAACAGTTTTTGAGTCATTGGTGTATAGAAACATCTTAGAAAAGGTGAAACTATTTGAGTTGAAGTAACACATTTTTTCATTCTTTTAACACTTAAATACATTAGAATGAATTCCTGTTAAACTTCTAAAGAAAATGTATCCTTTGAACTGTGTTGGTCATAAAAGGAAGTTTTTACAAAAGATACAAATTCTCTAAGGAAATTTGTGACAATGGAATTCAGCTAGGTCACTAGTTTTATTCTCTTTCTTGTTTTACAGTGTGTTTTAAAATATATACATAAAATTCTTCCATTATTTTTAAAAAACATAAATGGTATCAGGGATATGTCCTTAAAATATTTTATTTTAAAATATAAGCTGGATAAATGATATTTACACATTTGAATTTCAACACTGGTAGTTGAAATTTCAAATTCTGTGATAGTTTTAATTTTATAGGAAAACACACACATCTATCAAAGTCAGAATACTGATGTCAGATTCAGATTGACTACCTTTTGCTTCGGTTTTGTATGAGGTACATCACAGCCTCTGTTGATGTGTGTTATATAACGAAGAGTAATATGTCATGTAGGTAGCCGATACCTATTCTAAGATGGATGTTTCCTTTATGCATTCAGTTAGCTATTCCCCTCTCCCCTTTCTGTGTGTGTGTGTGTGCTTCTGTGTGTATATGTCTAAACACATACACATATATTCACACACATACATGTATGTATATACACATATACACACATGAAAAAATATGTAGGTCCATCCTCAATTTAGTTCACTGTAATAAAGTTTCACTCCATATATAATTTTAGATTTACATGCATATACGTCTTGTGTGTTGGCTACATAATACAATTAAATGCAAATCCCAGTTATACAGAACATAATTTATATTTGTAGTGGCTGTAGAAGTTAAAGTGAAATGGAATCACTTATTCTCGTTCAGCAAATGCTTGCTCAGTATGTGCTGTGTGTAGGAACATAGAGGCCTCGTTCCCATGTGTGGGTATAAAGGCTCCTTTCCTCCCAGTGCCTTTTTGAAGACTTTCTCCATAATTGAGAAGACTTTCTCCAGTCTGTCTCAAATAAAATAGAGCTATGAAGCTAAAACAGGATTTAGAGGTCTTAGTTGTTCCAGCTAAGATTGGAAGGACACTGGAGGCGAGGAACCAAGATGGCGGCGCAGGTAAATGTGGTACTCGCATCCTCCCACAAGCACATCAAACTACAACTAAAATACAGAACAACCATCATTCAGAACCGCCTGAAATCTACCTTAATGGAAGTTCCATAACTACAGAATTAAAGAAGAAACCTCACTGAGAATGGTAGGGGGTGGGAAGGCACAGAACATGTTAGTCTGACACCCACTTGTGGCATGTTTTCAATTGGGAGGGTTATCTTCTGTGAGGTGGTCTCCTGTGTGGAGCAAGGGGTCTCAGACCCACACCAGACCCTTTAGCCCCGGGTTCCAGAGCTGAGAAGAGAAGTCTCAGTAACTTAGGGCTGTAAAAACCAGCTGGGATTATGGCTGAGTGTCACTGAGGCTGCCAGAGACCCAGGCAGTTCCTCTTAAAGGGCCAGCACATGGACTTACTTGGACTCACTTTCTCTGAGCTCCAGCTTAAAAGGATCCAGGGACATATGGGGAGGAACTAAATTGTCTGGGCATCAGGGCAAGAACACCAGGGCAGCCCCACCCAATTTGCAGCTGAACCCAACCTGTTTGCAATGTCTTTTCCTTATGAACGGCCTATACTGGCTCAGGTTTCAGACTTTCCTAAAATCTCTCAAACAAGTAGCAGCTGCACTCAGCATTCCCCATACCTCTGGATAAGTGGACTTGGGCCCTACACTACAGCAGCCAGCCTTGGTTCACAGTTTGGGGCACCTCTAAGCCCAACAAAATTAATGGCCATCTGCAGATTGCTTTGTACCTTGTGCCTGGTGGCCATAAGCAGGGGCTGACTTTGTACTGCCCAGGAGGCCCCAGAGCCAGTGCACCCGGTGAATTGCTTCAGACCATGACAGATTACAACTCTACCACATTCACCAGCAACAACCCAAAGGGCAGACTTGGTGAGCACCAAAGCTCCACTGAAAGAAGTCCTGCTCCATAGGGGTGTCTCCTGCACAGCAGCTCTTCCACTGTAGTTGCAGCTGGTCCTCATAAGCCAGTTGGCTTGGAGGTCATTTCCTCCCATTGATGCCAACAGCAATCAAGGCTCAACTACAACAAGGCAGTGCACACAGCTCACATAGGGGCACACCTAGATTGCCCAGCTCAGGTGACTGGGGAGGCTGAGCCACTGGGTCCTACAGGATACCTACTACACAAGGCCACTCTACCAATTCCAGAGGACATATCAGCTCTACTTAATACTGGTACATAGAAACAAACACAGGGAAGCAGCCAAAATGCAGAGATAAAGAAACATGTCACAAATTAAAGATCAGAAGAAATCTCCAGAAAAAGAACTAAATGAAATGGAAGCAAACAAATTATTAGATACAGAATTCAAAACAATGGTTATAAGGATGCTGGAGGAACTTAATAAGAGCTTCAAGGGACTTAGTGAAAATTTCAAGGATCTTAGTGAGAAAATCAAAGACATGAAAAAGGAACAGTCAGAAATGAAGGATATGCTAACTGAAATGAAAAATAATTTACAGAGAAGTAACAGTAGCGTAGAGAACAATGAGAATCAAACTAGTGATTTGGAATATGAGGAAGCAAAAAACACCCTATTAGAAGATAAAAAAGAAAAAAATAATCCAAAAATATGAAGATAGTGTAAGGAGCCTCTGGGACAACTTCAAGTGTACCAACATTCGCTTCATGGGTGTGCCAGAAGGAGAAGAGAGGGAGCAAGATTTTGAAAACTTTTTAAAGAAATAATGACAGAAAACTTGCTCTAGGTGGTGAAAGAAATAGACTTACAAGTCCTAGAAGAACAGAGATTCCCAAATTAGATGAATCCAAAGAGGCCCACACCAAAATACATCATAATTAAAATGCCAAAGGTTATAGACAAAGAGAGAATCATAAAAGCAACAAGACAAAAGCAGTTAGTTACTTATAAGAAGGGCCCATAAGACTGTCAGCTGATTTCTCAACAGAAACTTTGCAGGCCAGAAGGGAGTGGCAAGAAGTATTCAAAGTGATGAAAAGCAAGGACCTACAACCAAGATTACCCAGCAAAGCTATCATTTAGAATTGAAGGTTAGATAAAGAGATTCCCAGACAAGAAAAAACTAAAGGAGTTCATCACCACTAACCCAGTGTTACATGAAGTGTTGAAGGGTCTTCTTTAAGAAAAAAAAAAGATAAAAATTATGAACAATAAAATGGTAACAAATACATATCTATAAATAATTGCATCTAAAAGTCAAAGTAAATGAAGAAGGAATCTAACAAAATAAACTAATGAATAAAATAGAACCAGAGGCATGGAAACATGGAACAGACTGACAAATCTTAGAGGAAAGGAGGGCGGGGGGTTGGAAGGAGATTGACCAAAGAACTTATATGCATATATGCATTACCAATGGACACAGACAAAAGGGTGGTGAAGGGTTGGTGCAGGGTGGGATACAGGTGGAGGAGGGAAATGGGGGGGGGGAGGGGTGGACATAATATTCTCAACAATAAAGATTAAATAAATAAATAAGTTTTAAAAAAGGTTTGTAGGATGCTTCAGTCTCTTCCCACAGTGCCTCTGATCATTGGCTGACTTAGGAACTTCCAGGAAGAAAAAGAAAGCTCATGCCCTGGACTTTGTCATGAACATAATTCTTACTTGGCTTTGCTGACTTACTCTGGCACCATTCTTCAACTTCTTTTCATATTTTCAGATGTCTCAAAATATCCACATTTTCTAATGAAAAGTCAGTGGTGAAGGAAGACTCTCATTTGCATGGCGGTAGAAATCTGTTTCTTGGTTGTAATAGAAGAAGTAGATGGGAAGAAAGACAGTTGTAGGGAATGTAAAGAGGAAAGGAAGAGATCTTAGAGCAGAAATGGAATTTGAGGTTTTAGGTTGAACAGTTAGGGGCTATTAGTGACTTAGGAAGGTATCACTCATGCAATTGCAACAAGAAAAATTCAAACAAACAGAAAATCAATGGATTTTCTTGGACACAGCAGAGGACTGAGGTCATAGGGCAAACTGCCAGGCTCAAATCTGGGGACAGACGAATGCTGATAGGCTTATCCCAGGCTTGTGGACCTGGACAGAAGCCACTGGAACCATGGGCTGGTTAAAGATCATAGAAATGGTCTTGGCAACTGTAGATACTGATATGGGCAAAAAGTGATATGGGCAACTCCTGAGGGGAACAGTCTCAGAGGACTTCCCCGTATTTCCATGGCTTTTTTCTCCTGAGGAACTGAGCAAGGTCCTCTCAGGCTTCTGGAAGCAGAGAGGAGGAGTAATCTGTGTGGAATATGTCATTCCTGGAAGGGGACATTTCTTCTATTGCCCCTTTGGTCTTCCTGTATCACCTGGGGTCAGGGTGAGCTAAGAATCCCTGTGAAGTTCACAGCCCAGGGACACAGGGGCACTAGAAGACTGAGATTTAATCATGAGATCTTAGAACTCTTCTGCTTCTCCACCCACACCTTCCCACAAAGCCAAAGCACTCCAGTATAGTCATATCTATAATAATAAAAATAAAAGCATAATATGCTAATTAGACTGGACAGCCGAATGATCTTCCGGACATCATTCCAGATGTCCTTCCGGAGGAAGCTGCCATGGTGGGGGCCAAGGAAGAGGCGGTTAGGGGCGATCAGGCAGGCATGTAGAGTGGTTAGGGGTGATCAGTCAGGCAGGTGAGTGGTTAGGGGCAATCAGGCAGGCAGGTGAGCAGTTAGGGGTGATCAAGCAGTCAGGCAGAGTGGTTAGGGACAATCAGGCAGGCAGGCAGAGTGGTTAGGGGTGATCAGGCAGGCATGTAGAGTGGTTAGGGGAGATCAGGCAGGCAGGCACAGTGGTTAGGGAGAATCAGGAAGGCAGGGAGGTGAGCAGTTAGGAGCCAGTGCTCCTGGATTGCAAAAGGGATGTCTGACTGCTGGGGTAGGCCCAATCCCACAAGTCCTGAGGGACCCCCCCCCCCCGTGCATGAGTTTCGTGCACCAGGCCTCTAGTAATATAACATAACTAGAGGCTTGGTGCACGATGGGGTCACTCAGCCCGACCTGCACCAATCCAGGACCCCTTGGGGGATGTCAGGTAGCCGATTTCAGCCTGATCCCTGCAGGCCCAATCCAGACTATAGGGAGCCTGATCCTGTGCATTGAGCATCTGTCCCCTGGTGGTCAGTGCACATCATAGTTACCAGTCGACCCATCCTTCAATAGTTCGGTCATTTAGGCTTTTATATATACAGATTTAATATAATATACAAGAGGCCTGGTGCACGAAATTCGTGCACTTGGAGGGTCCTTAAGCCCGGCCTGTGCCCTCTCACAGTCCGGGAGCCTTTGGGGGATGTCCGGCTGCCATGGAAGAGGGAGAGGCTCCCACCACCACCGCTGCACTTGCCAGCTGTGAGCCCAGCTTCTGGCTGAGCAGTGCTCCCCCTGTGGGAGTGCACTGACCCCCATGGGGCAGCTCCTGTGTTGAGCATATGCCCCCTGGAGGTCAGTGCACATCACAGCAACCCAATGTTCCTCTGTCAGGCCGAAACTGGCTCTCTGACATCCCCTGAGGGGTCCCAAATTGTGAGAGGGCGCAGGCCAGGCTGAGGGACCCCAACGGTGCACGATTGGAGCGGGGAGGGACACAGGAGGTTGGCCAGCAGGGGCAGGACTGGAGGAGGGCTCCAGGGCATGTCAGGCACATCTCGCTCAGTCCCGATCGGGTGGACCCCAGCAGCAAGCTAACCTACCGCTCGACCGTCTGCCCCCTGGTGGTCAGTGCATGTCATAGTGAGCAGTTGAGCAGCATTAGTGTATCATTAGCATATTATGCTTTGATTGGTTGAACGGCCAACTGGACGACCAGACACTTACCATATTAGGCTTTTATTATATAGGATTCTCTCTCATATACATACATATATAGAGTGGGTGGCAAAAGTAGTTTTACAGTTATGAGCACACAAAATAGAGTTTATTCTTAAGTTTTTACTTATTAATTATTGTATTACTTTGCATAAAAACAGCTGTAAATCTACTTTCTCCCACTTTATATAGTAGCTGAAAGGGCTTCAAGACACAGACTTAGGCATAAAGGGAAAATTATATGATGCTCCGAGGAAAGCTGAAATTGCTATTTTTAGAAAAAGCAGATACCAGAACAAGGAAAATCATCCAGGTAAACAGACACTGCTTAAAGGGGTCAGCTTTGTAAGGAGACATAAGGATCCTAATCTTGTTTGTACCTGAGAACAGAGCATCAAACTATGTGGCACAAAAACTGACAGAACCCAAAGGAGAAAGAGGTGAACTCCCTGTTACAGTTGAGTCTTCAAAACCCTCCTTCAAGAATGGAGAGATCAAGAAGAGAAACAGTAAAGATAAAGTTGACCTGAGTAGACGTGGCCATATCATCTAACTTGATCTAATTAGCCTTTGAAAAATACCACATAAGTAACAGCAGAATACACCTTCTTCTCAAGCTCACGTATAACATTCTCTACAATAGATCACATTCTGGTTCCACAGGGGACAGGAACAAAGTGTAGAAAGAAAAAATGTTAGAGGAAGAAATTTGCCTGGAAATAATATGAGCAGGAAGAAAAAATATAGTTGGGAGACAAGAGAAGAAAGAAGAAAGCAGGAGAAGAGAAAAATAAGTAACAATAGCTACCCCATACTGTACTAGTAAATCCCATAAATCCACAGTTTCTGGGAGCTGAGCTCATTGTATAAAGTATCTCATTTAATCCTCACACTCTCTGACCTGGGTTGTCATCATCATTTGTAGATGAGGGAACTGAGACTCAAAGAAGTTTGCTCATTTGTAGGTAAGAGGACCAAGATGCAAAGCTAAAGACCCTACGTCATCAAAGATTCAACTTTGTTGATTCTGCAAATATGGGGTTGATTCTACCTGCTATGAGGCTGGGCTGGATGGCTGAACTCTAGAATGGATGTATCCATCATTAAGCATCGTGGTGTGGCCAGTGCCTGGTAATGAAGTCCCACTTTTCCAGGTGGTTCCGTAATAGTCACAGCCTCCCGGCCCCCAGCCACCACTCTTGGCTCTCAGGTTTCCCTCCGCTCTGCTGTGAATTTTGTTTTCCTCTGCAGATGAACTTGGTGCTTCAGGGACCCTGCAATCGAGTGGCCACATCCATCATGTCCTACTCTTTACAGCAGCGAAAAGGCTTTTATAATAAGATTGGTGGCTTTGCACATAAAAGTTGTGAGTTTCAATTATTCTTTAGTAATGGGTCCAAGATTGGGGTAGAAGCTAGATAGAGGAGATGGTTAAAATAAGAAAGCCTTTTTCCCTCTAAATTGTGACATCATATCCCTCAAATCAAAACCATACATTGCACGATTCTTAAGGGCAAAGACCATAATATTCATCTTGTTTCCTCCAAGTTGGGATTTTATAAATAGTTGTTTTAATAAAGTTTTGGTGAATTATAATCCTTCATAATCATTTAAAATATCAATATATGCCTCAAGTTTTAGGAAAGATCGTAAATATATTGCCTACAAAATGAAATACTTTTATATAAAGCCATACAGCACATTTTTCATACAACACATGAATAATATATCTGTATTGTATCATAAATTTATCCCAAATCTAACAAGTTAGCTATAAAGGGCATTTTCATGTTCTTGTTCCTTTAAATTTAGGAGAGTTTGTTAGAATGTTTTAGATGAACTTGAATTCTGGAAAAGGGCTGCTCTTGGGACCGTGAGTAATGTTTTCTTTTTATCACAATATATGTTCCTTAACAAACAAAAAATTATTCCATTTCTTGGCCTAGAGCTGAGCTCTTTTAAAAAATACAACTTCGCCCCCACCCCCGCCCCAATTGAAATGTAGTTTGAAATTAAAATCTTCAAATAAACCAGTTGGGGAAGATCATGGACTGCTTGTGTGACCTCACCAACTAAATCCCTGGGACTCACTAGCAAAGGAAGTTTCTCTGTACCCTGATGTCCATCCTTCATCATCAAACAAGTGTTTTGTGGGTTAAATGTTAAGCATGCCTTCTGACAGGTGAGTGCTTCGGGTGAGTCCGAGCAGCGATGGTTCTGGCAATCACAGGGTGGGAATGCCGGTGTTCAGGGATGCGAATGCCACGACAGCAGTTAGTGATCATCTGCTTAAATATTTTCTGAGTCCCTTGTGTTATACAGTTGGATCATGTAATAGAGTTAATAGTGTACTTGAACCCACAGAACTGTGCTGCAGTGAATTCTGAAGTGTGCACGTGTGTGTGTTTGCAATCCTACCTAATAAAATGGTAATATGTAAATTACCATCACTCTGCTACACCCACGATTGGGCCAGCGGGAGGCGCAGGGGGCGGGACTCAGGGTGGCCGGGATAGCTGATTGGGCCAGCAGGACGCTGAGCTCGCATCGCCAGTGGCGGCGCTAGCTCAGCGTCTGTGCCATGGCTGTGCTGCAGAACAGAAGGGGCCTCTGGGGCAGTGAGCTCATGTCCCGCCGCTGACCATCAAAAGCGGGGGAGCTGGGTGCCTGTCTGCTCTGGCACCAGGCCTTTCAGAAGCCTCCGCCAAGCCGGAGGCCTGGTGCACCAGCGGACAGGCACCCAGCTCCACCGGGATCGAAAGCGAAAGCGTGTAGGGGACCCTACAAGTGCATGATTCAATCATGCACTGGGCCTCTAGTAGTGAATAATGTTATTCTTATAGCAAGCAAGTAGTTTAGTGAATTAAAAGGTCTCTCTATTGTCTACCTGGTTTCAGATGAGTAGGTTGGTGGTTTGAACTATTCAATGAAATCAACCAGTTTTTTTTCTGTTAAATCAATCAAGTGTTATATCATATGTATTTAATTTTTCTCCCTCCCTACCTCCCTCCCTTCCTTTCTTCCTTGACTGTGGATGACATTATTCATAGTTAACATTTCAAACAAGAAGCACTTTGAGTGCCGGCATGGTTTAGAGCTCTTTGCGAGTGACCTTTCCAACCACTCCATGACTCAGTTTCTTTGTTCAGCACCAACCTCATTGAGTTCCTTTGACGAGTGCCTGAAACATGTAAATTTCTCAACATATTGAAAACAAACTCAGTGGAATTTCATTTCACGAATTATATTCCTTTTGGAATCTTCCAAATCCCCATTTATAATTTTTCCAGTAAAAAAGAGTTTTTAGGTAAACATTTTATTTTTTAAAAGTCCATTTTTGCTCTTGTTTTTACATTAGTCAGTATTCCTATCCTAGAGCCATTGGTGCTTGTCTAGGCCTTGCTCCCTTCCCACTGCACCGGTGAGTGTAGGTGACATTCTGCACGTTTCTCACCTGGGGAGTGGCTTGCGGCCACTTTACGTCCGACTGGATGCTGTATCTGTCCATCGTTGTCTCTGCCAGGTGTCTCCTGCGTTACCCGGAGGCACCTACTTTCGCCAGGAACAGTCGTACATGCAGGGTTCTTTCTGCTCTTTGCTCAGCCTGGCTCCCTGTGCTGCCCTGACTCTGAAGCTTGGATCAGGCTGTGTTCACGTCCCCCAAGCCCAGCCCCGAGCGGCCGTTCCCGCTGCAGAGTGAGGATGCTGCAGTTGTGGGAGGGTGTGCACTCTCTGCATGTTCCCTGTGTCCACAACCTGTGGGGCTTTCAGGGAGGGCCCCACCTCCACTTTCCCCTGTATGAGGATGGTTGACCGCACCGCTCACTCAGACACGGCCTGGTTACTTCATTGTCATCCACAGAGTGTGTTCTTTCGGCCACCAGATGATCCTCCCACATTACATTCTTGCTGTCCTATTCACTTTTGTTCACTGAATTCTAGATTTCCCCTTTCCTAGGTGAACTCAGCCATCACCCTGGGCTCCCACAGCTCTGCTGTGACTTCAGGTCCCTCCTCCTGACTGACACCCTCTCCTGAACCCAAAGCTGCCTGATGCCCTCAGCGCCTCTGGCGTCTGACATTCCTTCCTGCTGCTGCAGTGGCCAGGCCAGAGCTGGGAGAGTGCAAGCCCTCCTTCAAGGCGACAGTCTCAGATCCCAATGGTGACCACTGTGTAGCTCCACCCTCTTGACAACTGACAGTGGAGAAATTTGAGCCTGAATTTGAGCCTCCTGCCTAGTCTTTTTCATAGACCCACCTCTGACCCTGAACTAGAGCGAACATCACTTGTTTCAGTTCTACCTCAATGGCTCGTCTCCGCCTCCCAAAGTTTCACTGCCCGCACCATTCCATGTGGGCGGCACGTCACTTCTGTCTGTGTCTCTTGGGGAAAACCCTAAGGATGACATGTCTGTCCTTTATTTATCTAAAAACAATAGCAGTTAACACTGGCTATGAACTCTTGGATTTATTTCATATTAGTGATTTTGTATATGACTATGTACATTACAGTGCCATACGCATTTACATAAATGTAGTGCCTGGAATTCAATGAAAATTGTGTTTATAATCCTTATCCTTAATATACGGTTGTAGATGACGTGTCTCTTATGGTCTGTGTGGCACTCTGTGGGCCCAGCCCCTCTGCTGCGTCTGCTCCGGCCACTGTCCTGCGTGGCCTGCTCGCTGCTTTCCCAGGAGGTACAATTATAGGGCTTTCCCTTTCACGTAGCCCATTGCCTGCCTTTTCCTAATTGGAATAACCTGTACAACGGGCAAACGGTCAGACACTTTATTTCTTTAGTTGGTGCCTTAAACATTTAGATGTCTGTTATTTAAAATAATGTAATAGCAAGGAAATGTTTAAATTAATACGCCAGCCCAATAAATAAGTATACTCATATTTCTGGAACAACATATTTAAAAATCAAAACATTGGCAATAAGTATATGAATTATAAAATATATTAAGTTTATTTTCATATAGTTGAGGTAAAAATGTAATCATGTCTGGCAGACACTAAAATGAGAGTGATTTAAAAAACATTTTTGTTCTTCCTCACATAAAAATCTGTGTCTTTTTCATTTAAGGGCACGGCCCACAATTTGCCACTTCTGTGCTAATTCCATTTGCCAGAACTTGTATGGAAGGGAGGCTTTAAACATACCGGTAGTCATTTTTCTAGGCAGCCATGAGCTTGACTGAAAATAGTCTGCAACTGAGGATCAAAGAGGTCCTGAATGCTGGGTGGCAACTGGCATTCTATCCCTCCTACGTTAATAAGATTTCTCAAGTCATATTAAAATAAAAAATCTTGGTTGAGCTCCCACCATATGCCAGACCCTGGGGATTTAACAGTGGATGGAATATAAGCTTTACCATGAAGACTGTACACGGTGGTTGGGATGTGGGGGTGGGGCCCAAGGGGATGACGCTGGGTGCGCTCAGGAACCGGGCCATCATAGCCCAGCTTGTGGGGGAGTGGGGGTGGTTGGGGGGGCATGAGAAACACTGCAGAGGAGGCTGGGCGTTAGTAAGTGAATTTTAATGTGATTAGAGCTTTCCAGGTGAAGAATGGGCTGAGACACTGGAGGTAGTAAAGGTAGCAGAATATGCTACCTCAAAATATGCCACTTTGGTACCTTAATCATTTTGAGCTGTAGACACTTGAACAACAACAGTTGCAGGAACAGGCTTTCCCTGAGCTCCCACTCTGCGTATAGACAGACCCTCCCAGGGAACCACTGGTCAGCAGCCCCTCCCCGGAAGTTTCATCTCTCAGGCAAGATGCACCCTTGTCCAGGATAAGAGATTAGAGGACCAGGCAGCCCAGACAAACTTTGTCACAAACTCTCTGACCTCATATCTGTTCTTCTGAAGGCCCATTCTTCTTTCCTGAAATTACTTCCTGTCCCCAAAAGGTCTATACACCCCTCCACCTTCCCTACTAAGGTCGTATTGAATCTGGATTCTAAGGCAGCTCAGGGGTTATTCACTGTTGTCTGAGTACCTCCCATGTGTCTGTGAGGTTCACGTGTTAATAAACCTGTTTATTTTTCTCTTGTGAATCTGTCTTTTGTTACAGGAGTCTCAGCCAAGAACCCAGAAGGGTAGAGGTTTGTTTTTTGTTTTTCCTGTCAAGAATTCAAAAATAATTTTCCTCTCCTACTGTAGTGAGATATTTAATGAAATAAGCTTTGTCATGAAATGGTATAATGCAGAGAACAGCCATAGCCGGTTTGGCTCAGTGGCTAGAGTGTTGGCCAGAAGACTGAAGGGTCCTGGGTTTGATTCTGGTTAAGGGCACGTGTCTCAGTTGCAGGTTCTATCCCTAGTCCTGATCGGGGCACATATGGGAGACAACTAATCCATGTGTCTCTCTCACATCGATGTTTCTCTCTCTCCCTCCCTCTCTCTCTCTTTCTCTCGCTCCACCCCCCTTTACTCTCTCTAAAAATTAATGGAAAATGTCATCGGGTGAGGATTAACAACAACAACAAGATCCAGAACTGAGTTGGGCTGGTCTGGAGAGCTCATGGGGGAATGTGGAGTGAGGTGAGCCTACAGAGGTATCTTGTGTTGGGATGTGAAGGGCCTTATATGTTTGAATTCCATCCCATAGATCAGGGGCCCACAAACTAGGGCCCCTGAGCCAAATCCTACCAGCCACCTGCTTTTGTGAAGTGTTACTTGAACACAGTGACACCACATGTTTACCTTAAATGTCTGTGGCCACCTTCCCGGGACAGTGGCAGAGGGGCGTGGTGTGACAGATACAGTAAGGTCCACAAAACCTAGAGCACGTTATCTCTGGCCTTTCACAGAAAAAGGTGGCCAGCCCCCAGAGGCCCGGGATGATTTCTCTTTGGGGATTTTAAAGCCATAGAAACACGCATGGGGGTTCTTTTAGGAGAATGTGGACTAACCACTCACTTATTCTTTGCATATCTTGATAAAATAGTTTTTCTTTTGCTTTGTTTTTGTTCTGCTGTGAATAGAGACTATGCTTGGGAATTAAACTATGGAAGAATCATGAGAGCAAGCACTATAAATACTTTTGTTTACCGCCTCTGGGGAAGCAATTCAAGGGACTACAAAGCTTGCCAAAAGGTGCCAAGAGTTTGCTTAAGGACCAAAACTTTTACACTGAAGAAATGGATGAGCTCTGGTTGCTATTTTAATTAAAATGTGAGTCTGTCTTTCTCAGAGCTTTCACAGTGTGATATTAATGTGGAGCTGTGTCTTCAGTCACACCAACACAATGGCAGCTGTTGGAACAAAGCAACGCTGGACCATGACAAATCCTGAGGAAGGCAGAGAACATTTGCCTTAGTTAGCTCAGCATCCTAGACCTGGAGACGTGTCAGATTCAGGAACGACTTCTTCCAAAGTCAAGTCACAGCAGGTTGTGTTAACCCTGAAGCTTTGTAAGAGTTCTTCATGAAGTTGTCATATGCCATTAGGGCACAATGAGCATCATTCATTAAGTCTCCACTAACCTGGCAAGCACTCTACCTCACATAATTGCTGTCAATGCTTTACCTTTGTCCTCTGTGAGCTTACTTTCCTGTGTTACCAGCCATCACTTTGGATGTGAGGTCTGTAGGTACAAGTCTCGCCTGGCCAGTGTGTACTGGACAACCTTCAGCTATGAACTCTGGCACTGAAGTTCCCCTCACACATTCTCCTTTTATCATAGGGTTTCATGGTTTAGCGTTACCTGTGTAATTTTTTTTCCTATACCATCATCCATATATGTAAAAAGCCAGGGGCTGTCATGACCGAAACAACCAGACGGATGACCAAACAGGCTGCGTGCGGCAACCAGGCTGGCAGGGGGGTTAGTGAGGGTTGACCAAACAACTGAACAGCAGGCTGTGTGGGGCGATCAGGCTAGCAGAGGGGTTAGTGAGGGACGACCAAATGACCAAACAACAGGCTGCGTGGGGCAACCAGGCCAGCAGGGGGGGCAGTGAGTGACGACCAAACGACTGAACAGCAGGTTGCATGGGGCAACCAGGCTGGCCGGGGAGGGCAGTGAGGGGCGACCAAGCCAGCAGGCAGAGGCGGTTAGGAGCCAGGGGTCCAGGATTGTGAGAGGAATGTCCGACTGCCAGTTTAGGCCCGATCCCTTGGGGATCGGGCCTAAACTGGCAGTTGGACATCCCCCGAGGGTTCCTGATTGGAGAGGGTGCAGACTGGGCTGAGGGGACCCCCGTGGGCACAAATTTTGTGCACCGGGCCTCTATTCTATATATATAAAAGCTTAAGCAACTGAACAACCGAACGACAGGTTGACTGGTCACTATGACACGTGCTGACCACCAGGGGGAAGATGCTCAATGCAGGAGCTACCCCCTGGCGGTCAGTGTGCTCCCACAGCCAACCTCCTGCTGCTGGCCAACCTCCCACGACTCCTTCCCCCGGCTGGCTAGCCAACCTCCTGTGGCCCTTCCCCTGTCCGGCCATCCCCGATGGCCCCGATCAGGCCAGTGGCCAACCTCCCATGTCCCCCCCCCCCTGGCCAACCTCCTGTGGCCCCTCCCCCTGGCCAACCTCCTGTGGCTCTGATCGGCCCCAATCGCCAGCCAGACCGAGGGACCCCACCTGTGCATGAATTCAAGCACTGGGCCACTAATCCTATATAATAAGAGGCTAATATGAAAATTGTCCCCGTGGGAGTTTGAACGACCAAGAGTTTGACCTCTTGCTATGATGTGTGCTGACCACCAGGGAGCAGTGTGGAATGAAGGAAGGCCCCAGCCGGCAGCCAGAAGGAAGGCCCTGGCTGGCAGCCAGAAGGCCCCGATAGGTCCTGATCACCAGCCAGGCCTAGGGGCCCTACCCATGCACAAATTTTGTTCACTGGGCCTCTAGTTGTAAATAAAATTATATCCTCCTTGGGTTGTTTTATTGTAAATAATGCTGCTATGAACATAGGGGTGCATACATTCTTTCTGATTGGTGTTTTGGAATTCTTAGGCTATATTCCCAGAAGTGGGATTGCTGGGTCAAATAGCAGTTTCGGTAAAACAAAAACAAACGCCACATATTTTCTATCACTGTGCCCTGTTATTCATGAAGCAGATTCTGATAGACCTCCCATATTCCTCACAATATTTTGATTTTCCATCAGTCCTTGGATTTTAAAAGACAGCCATTCTGTAGAACTCCTTTAGTGCTGGGGAGTGGTGGTGTGGACTAATCTGATGTATGTAGATGCAGCCTCAGGTTTCTCTGTTTTCAGTAGAATTCTGCTTAATTGGAAAACATATTGAATGAATCTGCTTAAGACTTATTCTTAAAGCTTTTTCATAATTAAGACTCATAAAAATCAATATTTTCATAAAAATTAAGTAAAAATGTGGATATTCAATTCACAGTGTTGATACACATGGTTAACAAATATGTGAAGAGGTACATCACCTCATTGGAATAAAAAATACACACACGCATATTGAGAGCATAAGGAATACTGGCATCCACACTTGTCTGGCTGTAAAGGAGACGAAAACGAGTTAGCACCAGTAGCCCGAGTCCATGAAGCCATAAGCTCACTAAGCTGCTCTGTACCAGAGAAGAGTTTTGAGTCTTTCTGGAAGAGACTTTGGCTGTGTAGCTTGTACTCTTTCTGGAAGAGAGTTTGGCTGTGCACACCACAGTTACGTGTTATGCAATTTGCATAGCCATTTTAGTAATTACATAAGAACTGATGCTCAGGAAACAGTAGAAAAAGGGATAGAGATGCATGCATAAGACTGCTCATCATAGCATTGTGGGTACCGAGAATAAACTAGAAACCACCAAACAATCATTGGCAGGGAGTTGGCAAAATTCTCTATGGTGCATTAATGAAATGAATATCATTTTGCTGCTTTAAAAGACTAGTAAAATTTAACAGTTTCTTTCTTTTCCAATAATCTTCTCTGTACTTCTGTCACAACATTGTCCTCTAAGGCCTGTGGATGTTGCCTCTCCTTAATGGTTCATCCTCCTCTAACTAGATAAATTTTGGATTTTAGAAAGTTCTACCCAAGCCTCACTTCCTTTCTCATACTCTTTCCTTCAATCATAAGTGTATCAAAGGGCACGTGATGACTCAGTCCTGAGGCATGAATTCAACCTAATGAGTAGTAACCAACATTTTAAACATTTATTGAAAGGATATAGCCTGGCCAAAGGTACCAACAGGGTGGTGCATTTGAAGAATTTCAAGAAGTTCTTTAAAATGGAACCATTATGTTAATTTGGACAAGTTCAAGGATTTGAGTATGGTGAGAAAGGCCATGGAGGGGATTGTGTGTGGTGCAAAATGAATATTTAGTCTTGAAAATAATGAAGAGGCACTGATATTTTAGGCTGACTATTATTCAGGAATTAATACACTGACTGTCTTTATAACCATAAGAATAGTGTATATCTGTTCCATTTCCTGGGAATATAAATAAGACATTCCACCACATCCTGATGGCTAGGGTGAGATCTATCACATCCTGATGGCTAGGGTGAGATCCTCCATCCTGGGGACTAGGGTGAGATCCTCCATCCTGGTGACTAGGGTGAGATCCTCCATCCTGGGGACTAGGATGAGATCCATGCCCAGATTCACCGAACATCTCTGCAGGGACTGATCTAATATCAAAAATTCATTGGGACCTGTTCAAGCAGCCAGTGGCCGTAATATTCATCACTGTTCTCTCAGGGTTGTTGCATTTATAACAGCTCTCTTTGCTCTTTACTATTAGTTCAGTAGCCCAGAGCATGTGTGTCTGAGCCACCAAAAGAAATCTCATCTTGTCCCATACAGCTATGATATGTGAAACTCTGACACCACAGCAGCACGGTGTGGAAATCTGCTTATCATTTGGATGCAATAACAATGCTCCCTTTAGAAGCAGGAGCTAAGTGGGGCTGGTTCTAGGACACTGTGACCTTGGACAGCACATCTTTCAGAAGCCATCTGCAGAAATCCCGTAAGTGCTTGGTGTTCATGACACTACCTGAGGTTGTGATCACGATGCACGAAGCTGGAGCCCATTGTAGGGCTGAAGGAAGGCTTTCTGAATAAAGAAGAGCTTATTCAGAAAGTTCTGAAAAGCCTATGCAAATTACCTTTCTACCAAAATATTTGTTATGGAGTAAATTTAGGTATGACTAAATTTAGTGCAGAAGCAGACTTGGTCAGTTCATCATTGTCTTATTTTCCTATACCAATGACAATGTTTGAACAAACTCTAAAATGTATTTCACATGTCCTGACTTACAAAGCATACTATCCTGTAATCTAACACATGGCTTCCATCTCCTCTTGATGATTCAGAGTCTCCATTGTAATTTTACAAGTCATGCTAATTTGTAAATTAATAGAATGCATTGTAGTAAACAGGTATTATGTAAATCATATAAAATTATATGTTTATGTCATGAAGTTGTCAGTATAGTTGAGGCTATTTAACTCTGCATTGAACCACCCCACCCCCAGCATTTGGGATTCTGGAATCAACTTTATATAGGTTCTCTGCTTTCCACGCCTCATGGGATTTAACGTTCTCATAGTGCTGCAGGCAGTGTGGCTTTTTCAAACAATGCCTTTCCTTGTAAAGAAAAGATGACTTTTGTGTGTAAAACAGAAGGCCATTTTGTTAAAATGTCAGCTTGGGGTGTCATCTCATTTTTTTTTTTTTACTTACAGGTCTGATTGCCTGTCACATACCTTTTATTTCTCCTTCTTTTAAGTATCTTCAGAGTCTGGTTCTCAAGAAAATACAGAAGGCTCAAGGGAGGGAAGAGCAGCAGCTTGAGAAAGGGAATGAAAGTCTTTTCTGAGTCTGGGTCAGGGCCATCATTTTCTATGTACGTACAGTCCCATTGGAAGGCGAAGACAGGACAAAGGGGAAGAAGACACGCAGGAGCATGAGAAATGAAAATAAAAGGATTATATGAGGTTTGATGCTATAAAAATCAAAGAAAAAGTAAATAACCAAACAATAATGAAGGAACAGTTTAATAAAGTGCAGCCTTACTCTGTATTTAGTGATCATTGGTAATAATATGTTAGGTTTTAGCATGTGTGCCTGAGCCACCAAGCGAAATCTCATCTTGTCCCATACAGCTATGATATGTGAAACTCTGACACCACAGCAGCACGGTTTTATGGAAATCTGCTTATCATTTGGATGCAATAACAATGCTCCCTTTAGAAGCAGGAGCTACGCTGGGCTGGTTCTGGGACACTGTGACCTCGGACAGCACATCTTTCAGAAGCCATCTGCAGAAATCCTGTAAGTGCTTGGTGTTCATGACACTACCTGAGGTTGTGATCACTATGCACGTAGCTGGAGCCCATTGCACGGGAATTTTAAGAATTTCCCCTTAAAATGTCTCCAAGTTTATTATTTCTAATTTCCTCCCTCTTTCCCTGTTACTGCTGGCTGCTGTCTGGTGACCTTTAGAAGGAGGACCTGGAGCTCAGAGGCTCTGCGGGAAGTTTGCCCAGATCGGGCAGCCACGACGGTCCCTGGAGGCCATCCCTGGATGCAGAGAAGAGCGGAGGAGAGGAGGGCGACTGGAAGCCAAGCTGAGCTCCAGAGTGAGCCAGACAATTAACCTCACAGAAGGTCCCTGGGTGATTTCCCTGAAAACACATCGGCGGTCCTGTTCTTTCAAGCCACGTAGGCAGGCTGAACAGTCCTGAGCTAAGGAACAGATTTCCAGGAGGAGGAGGCAGGCAGAAATGCTCATAGGTTTCAGAGGGGCACGCAGAGCTGCCCAGACCCCACTGACCTCCAGGTCACTATGTTACTTATTTTATTGTTTTTGCTTTTTTGTGTTCCCTGCCAGGATAATGGTCTCAAGCCTAACTCTGAATGAATACTTTTTTAAAAATTGTGTTAAGAACATTCAACATGAGATGCACCCTTTTAGCCAACTGTGAGCATATAACACGTTATTATTGAAGCTGGGAGCAATTTCTGACAGGGGACTTTACATCTTACTCACGTTTACTGATTTAACCCCCATTTTCCCCCTTCCCCCGGAATTCACAAGTCAAACAACCCAGCTGTGGCCTTGCTTTTGTGTGCTGATGTTGGACCCCTAACTTCATTGGTTCAGTTGTGTGATCAATCTTCTGTGAACATCCATGAGATAGCATGTGAAAGTGCCAGGTTGTGGGTGCCCTTCAACATGGTCCCCCTGTAAATGCATGCCCTGTGTCAGGCACGATGAACACTACATAAAATACACGTGGCACGGCACGATTTTAAAAACATTTCTGTTGGAGTGAAACATACATGCAGAAAGTGCACAAACCAATTCATTTTTAAGGGTGAGGCACGGCTAAATTTTACACAATAGGACATCTCCATGTAACCAGCACCGGGATCAGAAAATAGAACACAGACGTGTCTCCTTTTATTTCACGTCACTTTATTGCACTTCATGGATGTGGCGTGTGTTTTTTTACAAATTGAAGGCAAGACCCTCCACCAGCAAACTATTCAGACCTGAACTTTAATTCGATATTTTTTGTGGTGGTCTGGAGCCAAACCACAGTATTTCCAAAGTAAACCTGTGTACTAGTACCTCAACCCCCCTGGGGCTCCCTGTCCATCACTACCCACCCCTGAAGATAGTAACTACCTTCACCTTTAATATCATAGATATGCTCCCATTTCTCTCCGGTTTCTCTCACTCACCATCATATCTGCGGTTGTGCATCTTGTTGAGTGGACATGTTAGTTCGTTCATGCTTATTATTGAATTGCACAGCATTCACACAACTTTTTTCTCTTCTGTAGACGGACCTGTGGGCTATAATAATGAGAGCTGCTATTTTAAAAAGATAAATTAAAAGCAAAGTCTATCTTTAGAAAGTGCTCAGTCTAATAAGGAAAATGATACCTACATATTAGAAATAGCTGAAATGGAAGAATACTAGGAGGGACTCAGAGAGCATTTTGACTTTGGAATGAGCACTGGTTGCCGACCCCTTTTCCTAATTAGTCCACAAGGACTGTCCTTATCTTTCTTATCCGGCTGGCTCCACAGTAATCGTGTCCTTAATGCAGGTGAGTTGGTCCAAAAGGCTTGCTGGCCCCCTTATTTCCAGAAACAGTTCTGACGTGCTCCAGCGTGGATCTCTCAGCCTCACTTTCTAGAATGAACCAGACAGCTTATGAGGGAGCCGGAGCTGTGGCAGCTGTTTGGAAAGAGTTGTGTGGTCTTGGTTTCATAGTTTCAGATATCGGTAGTCTACAGTAAACATCTCAATAGCAATTTTCTTTTCTTTTAGAATTTGACCAGAGAAGCTAGCTTTAAGGATTCTATATTTTATCTTTTTAAAAAATAGATTTTAGCGTCTTTGTGTCACCATATTAAACAGTTTAAATCGTTTGTGTGTTGCATCATCAGGAGAACTATTGGCAGGTGGCAGGTGAGTTCCTCCACCTTCCTCTGCCCGCTAGTGGGTGGCTGGGGAGCTCTTTGGTATCTGGGGGGAGGGGAGTTGGTTTCCTGATTGTGTTTGGTTCCTGTCAGGCTGCAGACAACTTGCGTTTTGACAGGACATCTGCCTTTAAACCCATGCATTTGCACAGATCCTTGGATATGTATGGGAAGTCTGACTTACTGTCTGCACTTTTGCAGAATTAATTGTCTCTAGAATGGCTGTTGGTACAACGGGGCATTGAGATTTTGAGAAAGAAAAATTTTAGGTCATTCTTCGAGAGTTAAAGGCATTAATCAAGTTTTCTAAATAGAAAGATTCTTTTCGATGTATGTTTAAATAAGCCGGTGTTGATGAATGGAACCGTTGCTGTAAAAGCACCTATATGCTTCCATTCTGGACACCAGTGTCATCGATCATGCAGCCATTAGCCCCTGTGTACCTTCTGCTGTCCTTAATTAACAGTGTGGTCTGCCTTAAATGCGGGCCTCTCACCCAGCATTTTAGCTGGGGGTAGCTGTCCTCCAACCTGGCTGAATTGTGGAATTGGAGAGCTCATCTCTTTCTATTCAAAGAACTTGTAAAAACCCGAACACATAATCTCTCTGTCACTCCATGCCGATGTCTCCTGCACCTGGAATAAGCCATCTGGGCCCAGCATCCTCCTTTTGGTCCAGGAGACAGCATCAGCCGTGATGCTTTTCAAAGCAAAGCTGGTTTCTTATAGAGAGGCTTCTTTTTCCCCTGCAGCTGAGCAGACAGGTCCATTAAATTTCCTCGAATATGTGGGGGCTCTTATCTCAGTGTGCTCCCCAAACTCCAAGGGGCAACACAAGCCTTCTGAGTGTCTCACTGGATCCGCTCTCTCCCGACTGGAGGTGAGGGGCCGCGGGCCTCTGCACGTCGTCCTACGGAGGGAGTGCATTCTTATTGGACATCTTCCTTTCTCCTTTGTACCCTGCACCCTAGAGAGGAGCGTTGGTCTGAGTGTCCGAAACCCGCCTTTGTGAACACTTTGTCCTGCCCGCAGAGGGGTGGAATGTTTCACTTTGCGATGTCCTCTGCTTTGGGGCTTCAGTGAAATCCAAGACAGAGAGAGGCCCGTGGAGCACCCAGTATGAGGATTCGTTCTTCCAAAGCAATTAACTTAACCTTCGTAGCCCTGTCCTTCTAGCGAGAAAGACAGACATGAGGTTTAATTTCTAATGGGAAAGCCTGGAACACGGGATGATGGATCGGAAGAGTCTGGCATGCAGCATATGTTATATGCAGGGAGAGGGCACAGCATCTGGGAAGCTGCTGTTTTTGCTCACAGGCTCCCCATCCCAGTGACTTCTCTGCCTGGACCACAGACCTTCTCCTGTCCTCAGTTCCAGGGATGGCTAGACTTCTGAGTAGCTCACTGACTGTAACATATGGATGCGGCCACTGAATGCTATTCACTCGGGGCCACTGTGTCCACTGAACCTCAGTGGTTCACCTCGATGCAGAACTGCTGCATCCACGTTATATCCACAGACACAGCCAGGCTCCTCCATGCCCCTTTCCTGCTTTGTTCTTTCTTTGACATTTCTCTTTTCTCTTTACTTATAGCCTGACATTGAA
This sequence comes from Eptesicus fuscus, assembly GCF_027574615.1. Lineage (NCBI taxonomy): Eukaryota > Metazoa > Chordata > Mammalia > Chiroptera > Vespertilionidae > Eptesicus > Eptesicus fuscus. The sequence continues at coordinate 48,942,201 of NC_072491.1, read as the reverse complement.
AGAACAAATTCTTTTGCTGCAAAGGAAAATATGCATGAATTTGATGGAAGGATAGATATTAATGTTTTATTTCATCCAGGGAAGAACCTCATCCTACTTTCTAATGCTTTAGGGAAAGGATAGGATATTTTTGAAGTATAAAAGGCTGAGTGTTTACAGATACCTTTTTAGAGTGGATGGCAATCATCCTACCTAATAAAAGGGTAATATGCAAATAACCATCACTCCGCTATGCCCACGATTGGGCTGGCGGGAGGCTGGGGGGCGGGACTCAGGGTGGCCTATCCGGCCATTGAGAGGCGCCGGAGGCTTTTGGCCTGGTGCACGAGCGGACACCCAGCTCCCCTGCCATCGAAAGCGGGGAGCTGGGTGTCTCTCTGTGCATACGGAGAGACTATAAGATGCCAAGAAAGAAACCACTACTAAGGAAAGGACTCAAGAACTAAAACTATGGAACTTACAGGTAAAGAAATAGGAGAAAATCTTTGCTACTTTGGAGGTAGCTAGATAGCTTAGAAGGACATAGGAAACACTAACCATAAAAAAGTAATTATTAGATTTGTTAAAATTAACATCTTCTCTTGAAAAAAGTCACCATTATGAAAATAAAAAGGCAAGTCATAGGGAGAAATTATTCACAATACATATGTCTGAAACAGACTTTTATGGAGAATATCTATGAAGCAGTCTTACAATTCAATGGTAAGAATACAGACAACCCAATGTTCAAAATGTGCAAAAGATTTGAACAGACACATCACAAAAATAAGATCTATACCATCATGTGATGATTAATATCATTAGTCATAAGGAAAATGTGGATTAAGCCTCAGTGATTTTCTACAAAACACACTAGAAAGGCTAAAATTAAAAAGACTGACAATAACAAGTATTGGCAAGTATGAGGAGCCACTACAACTCTCATGTAGGTGGGAGTATAAACTGTTGCACCCACTTTGGAAAATGTATTGACAGTTTCTTAGAAAGGTAAACATTCCCTTACCATAGACCCAGCAATGTTACCTCTTGGCATTTAAAATAAATCAATAAATCATAACATTTGTTCACACAAGGATTTGTACACAGATATCCATTGTAATCCTATATAATAAAGAGCTAATATGCTAATTAGACCAGATGGCAGAACAACCTTCCAGAACGATCAGTGGGCGGGGCTGTGAGGTAGCTGGGGCCACAAGGCAGCTGGGGCTTCGAGGGCTGAGTTCCTTGCACAAATTTTGTGCATCGGGCCTCTAGTTTAAAAATAAGACAAGACAAATCTATAATTAGGACATTTTCATGTTTCTTTAGATGACAGACTCTAAGGAAACAATTATTTCTCCTCAAGTTTTCAACAGCTTCTGCCAACAGTTTAAATAAGAGCCAGAATGTAACCACACTGATGGGGAGACAGTGAGGACCACCCATTAGGAGCCCGGGACTGAGCCACACCAGTGAGCCACACCTGTGAGCCACGCCTGTGAGCCACACCTGTGAGCCACGCCTGTGAGCCATAGCTGTGAGCCACGCCTGTGAGCCACACCCATGAGCCACGCCTGTGAGCCACACCCATGAGCCACGCCTGTGAGCCACGCCTGTGAGCCACGCCTGTGAGCCACAGCTGTGAAGCCCACGCCTGGGACACAGGTGAAGGTCTCGTCTCCTCTGCAGAGTCCAGCCAGACAGGAGGTGGAACACCACGATGCATACGATGGATTAAATCTGAGACTTAACCTACATGTGGGTTGTTTGCTTGCTTATTTGTTTATATTTGTAGACAATTATGTGTGTGTATGTGTGCATGTATGTGTGTGTATGTGGTTGTTTTAGTTTGATCAATAATTATTTATTAATATAATAATAAATATTTATTATTTCCTGGAGTTTTTTTCCCCATAACCATTTATCCCATCTATTCCCTTTTCTATTTCCACTCCCCCACCCCCACAACCACCACACTGTTGTCCATGTCCATGAGTTCTCTCTCTTTTCCTTCCTTTTTTGCTCATTTCCTTCACACATCCCCCAACACTATCACCCCACCAGAGCCATCTGCCTTCTCTCTGTCTGTAAGTCTGTTTCTACTTTGCTTGGTAGTTCATTCATTAAATTCCTCATATGAGTGAAATCATATGATACTTGTCTTTCTCTGACTGACTTATTTCACTTAGCGTAGTACTGTCCAGATCCATCCATGCTGATGCAAGGGTAAAATTTTCTTCCTTTTTATGGTAGAGTAGTATTCCAGTGTGTAAATGTACCACCGCTTTTTTATCCAGTCAGCTACTGATGGACACTTGGGCTGCTTCCAAATCTTGGTTATTGTAAATAATGCTTCAGTGAACATAGGGGTACATATATTTTTTGAATTAGTGCTTTGGGTCTTTTTGGATAAACTCCCAGAAGTGGAATTGCTGCGTCACAAGGCAGTTCCATTTTTCATTTTGAGGTAACTCCATGCTACTTTCCACAGTGGCTGCACCAGTCTGCATTCCCACCAACAGTGCACTAGGGTTCCCTTTTCTCCACATCCTTCCCAACACTTGCTCTTTGTTGATTTATTGATGTTAGCCATTCTGACAGGTGTGAGGTGATATCTTACTGTGGTTTTAATTTGCGTGTTTCTGATGATTAGTGACATTAAGCATCTTTTCAAATGTCTACTGGCCATCTGTATGTCCTCTTTGGAGAAGTGTTTATTCAGGTCCTGTGCCCATTTGTTGGGCTTTTAAAAGTAGAGTAAATATATTATAGCAATCATCTGAAAAGTGTTAATTCAATCATAGTAGGTCCTTCTTATTCATGGGTTCTCAGCTTCAGGTTCAACCAACTTCAGATGTAAAATATTCAGAATCAATGTTGCCTTGCTGTTGATGTGTGCTGTTCATTTAGGTCTAAGATAGTTGTGTCTGTACTGGATATGTACAGATTTTTTTCTTGTTTTATTTTCTAATCAGTAAAAATAACTGTTTACATAGCATTTATTGTATTAAGCATTATAAATGATCTAGAGATTTCTTACATTATATAGGAGGATGTGTGTAGGTTGTAAACAAGTACTACCCATTTTATATAAGGACCTGAGCACCTTCAGATTTTGTTCCCTGCCATGGGTGTCCTGGAACTCCTCCCCCTCGGATACCAAGGGATGACCATATTACGTTTGTAGTTGAAGCCCTCATTACAGAATTACACACAGTGGAAAGCTACGCTGTAACTGTTTTACTTTCACAAGTGTCTGAGTGCATATCTGACTCATTTCAATGTTGTTAGAAATTTAATTTGGCATTTTTTTGTATTTCCCATTGTAGCCACTATAAAAATGGGGCTAATAATTGCTCATTCGAGGAATACAGCTTCAACAATGATTTTTTTCCCTTTTCTTGAAATGGTAGCTTTTCTACTAGACATAAAGAAGATTGTGTATGCAGATATCTTTAAAGCAAAACTTAATTCAGAATTGAGTGTGGGGAGTTGCCCAAGGTTATTCATCCATGTCGATACAATTATATTGTGGTAGATAATGGATTTGTGTTATTCTTAATGTCTGTACATGGCTATTGAGAGACAGACTCAGGGTGTTTTTATAACTTTTCAGTACATTGAACGAAAGGGGAGTATGACAGTAGGAAGCACCTGATAAATTAAATGTGACATGTTTTTTATCCATATGAAATGGTTTCTGAGCAGCCAGTAATTGTGAGTATTTCCACAGTCATTTTTGATGTGGAATACTTATGTGTTCAATGCTAATGAGTTGTGAGTTGTACTTCATCACATTGACAGTCTCCTTGCTTTTGTAAATAGGCACATGATACACCTTGCAAAGCCAGTAAAAGACACTGAGCTCACCTTTCATGGAATGTTCTCTTTCTCTTAAGTTTTACCATAACTTTTTTTTTAAGGGAAGGTAATATAGAGAAAGGCTAGCATTCACCAGGTGCTTAATAAATTCTAGCATCACTCCAGGTACCATAATATAGACCATCTATTGGATAATATTGCAATTCAAGTCAGCTCAAAGAAAAAAGAAGTGAACTATGCATTAGCTAAAACAGTAAATGAGAGCACCAAGAAATTGGATTCTTTAAAGTTTGTTCATATGGAAAACATGTCTTTGTTGTTGTTTTAACATGAATTATTTTTAGAGAATAAAAAAACACAGCATCCCTCCAACTTTTATAAAACTTGGAAGAATATTTTTAGAACACTAACCTTTCAAATCATCCTGTGAGGAAAGTTACAGAGAGATGAATGTGGTCAGAGTGGGACCTTAGTGTAGACCTTTGTCTTTTAATATACAGTGTTATTTTCTCTATGTGATAGGGAGGCATCCATCTGACTCTACAGAAACATTAAAACACAGCAAATAAGAATTATTCAAAGAGAACTAAAGATGTTAAGATCCGTTAGTTAGGAGGTAGATTTTATCCAAGCTGGCAGGCAGAGATTGGCTGTGATTCTGAGTGAATAAAACACCTTGGGACTGATTGATTGTCATTGCCAATATCAACCCTACTCATTCTCTGGAGAAGGTTATATAGTAAGATTTTTATTGAAAACCTGCACCTTACTGGGTGAGGCAAAAGTAGGTTTACAGTTATGCAAACTCGAAACATGGAGTTTATTCTTGTATCATTATTTATTAATTATTGTATTGTTTCCCATAGGAACAACTGTAATCCTACTTTTGCCCCACCCTGTATTATAAACTTTGAGTGGAGAAGCAAACTAGTGTTCAAGTTGTCCAGCAGAGGCCAGCCCTCTTTGGTCTGTCTGGTACTTTGGGATTTTATGTAACACTAGAGGCCCGGTGCACAAATTTGTGCACCAATGGAGTCCCTCGGCCTACCCTGCACCCTCTCGCAATCCAGCACCCCTCGGGATGTCGGCGAGCCAGTTTCGGCCCAATCCCAACCCGAGGGACCACACTGGTTCACAAATCTGTGCACCAGGCCTCTAGTATGCATATGAGATCTTTGGTTAATCTCTTTCCTCCCTCCCCCCTCCCCCTTCCCTCTGAGATTCATCATTCTGTTCCATGTTTCCATGCCTGTGCATTGAGAATCTGCCTCCTGGTGGTCAGTGTACATCATAGCTACCAGTCGAATGGTCAAATGGTCGGACACTTAGCATATTAACCTTTTATATACATAGATAATATTTCCATGAGAAAAGCGGTCCCGTGTTAACTAGCATATTGTCTGTTCATTTGTTAGACTTCCTGTGACCAGAATTTAGAATCTCACTAATAGGCACAATGATGATGGCACCATATGCTTTTATGGAACATCGCTGTTTCCAAGCAATTTCATGTTGATGCTTCGAGAGATATGTCAAAATCGGTAACCTGATATCCCTCCCAAAACCAGAGCCTGGACATTCTAGATAAAATATAATGAACCTCTTTTGTAAAGGCACAGATGTGCTCATAAATAATGAGGGGGCATGCTCAGAAGCCAAGCACCAAAAGAGCATCCCAAAGCAAGCTGGGTCACATGTGATCTGAAGGCCGGGTTGACCCTGGACTGAGGGGTATTTGGGCCAAGGTCAGTCCAGAGGCATGTGATGCCATTTGCCGATGGGAATAAATTGCAGCTTAATCTGCTGCATAAGTGGAAACCCCCAAAGGTCGCAACCTAGATGGACTGGCAAGGATTCCGCCCTGGCCAGGGAAAGGACAAGGAGGCCTGGGTTAGCGGGAACCACGCCCAGCCCCACCAGCAGCAGGACCCATCACCAGTCTGGTGTTTCATTTTGGAGGATGCTTGCAGGTCTCTGCTAAGCCTTGCCCTTCTACACCGAACACCACCATTTTCTTTAAGTCATTTCTCATGACATAAAATGTTAGTATTACAGAATCATGGTAACTTTCCTTTTAACTTAGTTAAGTGATCAGGGTACCCTGGGAAATTTCCATGTTCAAATTCTGGCTCCTGGAGCCCTAGCCCCTTGGTTCTGAAATTGAAGTCATGGTTATCTGAGACATCACTTAGGCTAGAGGATGTGCAGTCCCTCAGCACTTGGCACAGCAGAGGTGATTAATATTTTCCTTTACCAGTTATTTGTCTATAATATCAATATTGCATTTATACATCTGTTACCCTGTGATAAAAGTCATTGATATACAGAACTGCTTTAATGAGCCCTCAAAATAGTCATTAACTAAATATGTAGTTATATATGTATATATTAATTCATAATTATGAGTATGAACTGTTTTCCTTTTTAAAATAAAATTTAATAAATCTTTATTGTTCAGATTATTATAATTGTTTCTCCTTTTCCTCCCATAGCTCCCCTCCACCCAATTCTCACCCCAGCCTCAGTCCTTACCTCCCCCCACTGTCATCATCCATAGATGTACGATTTTTGTCCAGTCTCTTCCTGCATCCCCCATACACCTTTCCCCCTAAGAATTATCAATCCACTCCCTTTCTATGCCCCTGATTCTATTATATTCACCAGTTTATTCTGTTTCTCAGATTTTTAATTCACTTGATTTTTAGATTCACTTGTTGACAGATATGTATTTGTTGTTTCTAATTTCTATCTTTACTTTTTACTTTTTCCTCTTCTTAAAGAATACCTTTCAGCATTTCATATAATACTAGTTTGGTGATGAACTCCTTTAGCTTTTTCTTATCTGTGAAGCTCTTTATCTGACCTTCAAATCTGAATGATAACTTTGCTGAGTAGAGTAATCTTGGTTGTAGGTTCTTGCTATTCATCACTTTGAATATTTCTTGCCACTCCCATCTGGCCTGCATAGTTTCTGTTGAGAAATCAGCTGACAATCCTATGGGTGCTTCCTTGTAGGTAACTAACTGTTTTTCTCTTGCTGCTTTTAATATTCTCTCTTTGTCTTTTTCTCTTGGCATTTTAATTATGATGTGTCTTGGTGTGGTCCTCTTTGGATTGCTTTTGTTTGGGGTTCTGTGCACTTCCTGGACTTGTAAGTCTATTTCTTTCACCAGGTGGGGAAGTTTTCTGTCATTATTTCTTCAAATAGGTTTTCAGTATCTTGCTCTCTCTCTCTTCTTCTGGCACCCCCATAATTCTGATGTTGGTATGCTTGAAGTTGTCCCAGAGGCTTTTTACACTATCTTCAAATTTTTGGATTCTTTTTTCTTTTTGCTTTTCTGGTAGTTTTTTGCTTCTTTGTATTTCAAATCTTTGACTTGATTCTTGCATTCCTCTAGTCTGCTGTTGGGTCTCTGTATAATATTTTTTATTTCAGTCAGTGTATGTTTAATTTCTAGTTGGTCCTTTTTCATATCCTCAAGGGTCTCGCTAAATTTATCAGCCTTTTCTAGGAAATTCTTGAAAAACCTTATAACCGTGGTTTTGAACTCTATATCCAGTCATTTGCTTTCCTCCATTTCTTTCATTTGTGATCTGTTTCTTTGTCTCTGCATTTTTGCTGCTTCCCCAAGTTGGTAGGGTAGCTTTGTGTGCTAGGAATCCTATATAGCCCAGTGGCTCAGCCTCCCCAGTTACCTGAGGTGGACACTCTTGGTGCACCCCTTTGTGGACTGTGTGTACAGCCTTGTTGTAGTTAAGTCTTGGTTGTTGTTGGTATCACTGGGAGGAATTGACCTCCAGGTCAGTTGGCTGTGAGGATCAGCTGTGTCTACACTGGGAGAACTTCTGTGCTGGAGACAGCCTTATGGGACCAGACTTGCAAAATTGTAAAAGCCTCTGTGCTCAGCTTGGATGGGGCGGAGTCTCAGGGCTGAGCAGACAGTCTTGGCTACCTGTCAGCCCTGACCTTCTGAGGCCCCTGGGTCTCAGTGTCCCTCGGTAATTGCTGCACGCACCTCTGAAAGAAAGCCGCCCTCGAGTTTTGCCTGCTGCCAGATAGTCCAGTTTCTCCCCCAATGAATATGGATTCCCAGATTCTCGCCTGGAACTGGAGTTCAGAGCAGTCAGGAGCTTCCAGTTCCCTCCAGCTAGAGAAAGCCTGCGGCACACTCAGCAGTCAGTCCTTTCTGCGCGCACTTGCACGCGCTCCTCCAGACCTCTGCCTTTCGCAGCTCCCCTGAGTTTCCGCCTGACAGTCCAGATTCCCCCCATAAGAGCATGGGTCCCCAGGGGACTGGGGTTCAGTGCAGTTGGAACTGGGGTTCAGTGCAATCGGGAGCTTTCACCTCTCTCCCGCTAGTGAAAGCCAGCGGCAATCTCAGCAATCAGTCTTCTCTGTGCGCACTCGCATGCACGTGCCTCCAAACCCCTGCCCGCCGCGGCTCCCCCGAGTGTCCGAGTCTCTGTGTGCCTTGCTCTCTACCTGACAGTCCAGACTCCCCCAGTATGAGCCTGGGTCCACAGGGTTTCGCCCAGAACTGGGGTTCAGTGCAGTTGCAACTGGGGTTCAGTGCAGTCAGGACCTTCCTTCTCCCTCCCACCAGAGACAGCCAGCCAGGCACTCAGCCGCCCTTCCTCTCTGCGCACGTGTCTCCATACCTCAGTCCTTTGCAGCTCCTCTGATTCTCTGTGAGCTTTTCTCTTTCCTTCTTGTTGTAGTATTTCCACTCAGCCAGCTTTCCTTTGGTTCTAGATGATGTCCGTTCTGTCTTTTTGTTGTAGTTTTGAAATTGTTGTGCGAGGCAGCAGTTTAGGTGCTTACCTATGCCACCATCTTGGTTTCCTCCTGTTTTCCTTTAAATTTAAGAAAATTCCCCAAAAGATACACAAATGTTTCTTAAATACAGGTTTCCCCCCAAAATGTACACACACTTTAATAGCTGATAGCTCAATTTTGAAAATGAAAGGTATTTTGGTAAGCACTTCCTTTATAATTATTCCAAGTGTGTGTACACATTTTTGGGACACCCTGTATATGTCCATAGTACACAGAGTACAGGCAGAGAGAAGTTGTAAGGAGAGCCTGCCCACATCTCATCTACAGTGTCTGTCACCTTCACCACATTGGGCTTCTCCTTCCTCCCTCCCCAGCTCCGTGGCCTCGTTTTCTACCTCTTCTTACTTCTGTGATCCTGGGCCTCAGGGGAGCCTTGCTGTCTGTCCCCTCTGAGGGGAAAATCCTGCTCCTTGTTGATTAATTGGAATCTGTTCCTACTTAGTTTTGATCTAAGACATTTTTTTCTTCTTTTCTCCAAATCTACTGTTTACCTATAGGTTCCCCGTGGCTGCCAGCCAGGCAAGTGCAGAGCGACGTGGGTGTACAATGCCTGGGATGTTTGAGTCCTCTGATCGTTGCTGTTGCTTAGCTGCGGCTGGAAGTCACGATTCCAACTTCTCTGCAGACGGGCAGTGCCCTCAGCTGTTTCTTGGCTCTGTTGCCAAAATCACCACCGAGTTTAAAAATTACCATTTGGTGCCGGCCACTGTGTGCCATCCTGTCCAGGCTATGGCTTCCCCAGAGGCCCAGTTTGCTCTTAGAGCCAGCACTGAGCTGATGCGGTCTTGCTGGCATTTTCTCCCAGCCCTGTCATGACGGCTCCATGTACCGTGGGTTTCCTGCGGAGACGCTGGCTGCCGTGACCCCCAGGGGTGTCAGTGAGATCGCCATGACCGGCACTGTGCCAGGCTGGTTGTTTCAGCCGGGCAGTTGCCCATCCAGTGCCCGCAGTGTCAGCAGAAGGGACCAGACCACTCCCATACCAGGCAGTGAGAGCCCTTGTGCTTTCTGGAGTGTCAGCATTTGTCTCCAGTTCGCGGAACAAGAACAGCAGGTTCCAGCAGCCGCTCAGAGGGGCTCCATTTAAACACCAGCCAGTGCTACAAGACCTGTGAGAGCCACTGGTTCACATGGCATAATGGGGTCCATGGTAGAAAGCTTTGAGCGTGAAGTTTGTGGTGTGTGTGTGTGTGTGTATGTGCGTGTGCTTGTATGTACATGTGTGTGCATGTGTGCACATGTGTGAATGAGTGTAAATGAACATAGGCGGGTGGAGAGTCTGACATCCTGGCCCACTCACCTGTTGTTGAAGCTCCTCCCCTGCCAGTTGGGTCCTGCCCACTCTCCAGGGAGCCTGACAACCCCAGGAGCAGTCAGGGAATACAGGCTCTGAGTGCTGGTCTCCCGGGCTGGTGGGTGCACCAGGAGATTCACTCAGACCCAGTGACCCCAGGGTCCAGAGTGGCCAACCCCCCAGGTGTCCAGCCACTCTTCCCAGCCCAGCCACACCAGGCACATGTGGGAGGCAACCAATCAACATGTCTCTCTCACATCAGTGTTTCTCTCTCTCTCCCCCTCCTGCATTCCATGCTCTCTAAAAGTCAGTGCAGAAAAAAAAAAGTACCATATTTTCTGGCATATAAGACGACCTTTTAACCCAGTAAAATCGTCTCAAAAGTCGGGGGTGTTATACGCTGGAAAATGGGTAACCCACCCATTATTTGGCAATAACTCACTTTAATTCTATATTGTAAATACTGTATTTTCCGGCGTATAAGACCCCCAACTTTTGAGAAGATTTTCCTGGGTTAAAAGGTCGTCTTATACACCGGAAAGTACGGTATATCTTCAGGTGAGAATTAACAACAACAACCAAGTAAGTGAATGAGTGTGTAAGCTGAGTGAGTGTGTATTTGAGTGAGTGAGTACAGGTTGTGAATCAGGTCACTGGTAAACTTCATGAAGGCACGTCCATCAGAGTGACACTCCTCCTCATTATTGTTGTGACAATACTGCCAGTCGGCAAAACTCAAGGAAAGCTCTCTGGGAAGATGGGCTGAGAGTGACGGGGGGGACAGGGCTTGTGTGGGGACTCCATGCTGTAATAGAAGGGACGACTTGGAGCACTGTTTGAAGAGAGGGGTCGATAGAAGGGTTATTTTCTCAGCTCAGAAGAGCTTTTTCAACTCTCTTTGCTCAGTGGTTTAAATGGAATTATTTCAGAGTAGAAAATGACCGTGGGGTCTAAGAGTGGGAGGGACTGGTTGGGAAGAGGGTTGTTATGGCAAGGTTTTATGAAATCATGTTAATAGCAAAACAAAAACAAAAACAAAAACATCAAAACTAATAATGACACATAATGTATTCCCTTCTGTTGGGTCTGGTTTACTCTTCCTTTGAACCGTAAATATTGTACAATATTGCAAGTGAAAACCAGTTCAATACTAAATAATAATTTACTGTCAGCTTGATATGATTAAGTAGATATTTTTTGTAGAATGTTCTAAACCTATCAATAATTAAGAGGAAACTTGTCTGGTCGTTGTGGCTCAGTGGTTGAGCATTGACCCAGGAACCTACAGGTCACTGGCTCAATTCCAGGTCAGGGAACATGTTCTGTATCAAGGAGGGGGCCTGCAGGAGGCGGCAGATCAATGATTCTCTCTCATTGATGTTTCTGAATCTCTCTCCCTCTCGCTTCCTCTCTCTCTGAAAATCAGTGGGAACACATTTTAAAAAATAAGAATTAAAAAAGAGAAACTTAATATCTGGGTTCATTTTTCCATATTCCTTTTTAAACCATCATCACAGTACCTTGATTTGGCTTGAATATAGGTTTTGTCTTTGTGCATTTACTTTTTTTTTTTTTTTTTTTTTAGATAATACGGTTGCCATATATATACATATATATGTATAAAACCTAAGCGACCATCGCAACCGAACAGATGACCAAACAGGCTACATGGGACAACTAGGCCAGCAGGGGGGTTAGTGAGGGGTGACCAAATGACTGAGCAGCAGGCTGCGTGGGGCAACCAGGCCCACGGGGGAGGGGGGGCATTTGGGAGCAACCAGGCCGGTAGGGGGGGCAGTGAAGGGCAACCAGGCTAGCAGAGGGGGGCAGGAAGGGGTGACCAGGCCAGAGGGGGGGAGGGGGCAGTTAGGGGAGACCAGGCCAGCCAGGGGGGCAGTTGGGGGCAACCAGGCTGGCAGGGGGGGCAGTTAGGGGTGACCAGGCCAGCGGGGTGGGGGGTAGTTGGGGGAGACTAGGCTGGTGGGGGGGGGGCAGTTAGATGTGATCAGGCAGGCAGGCAGGTGAGCAGTTAGGAGCCAGTGTTCCCGGATTGTGAGAGGGTGCAGGCTGGGCTGAGGGGACCCTCCCATGCAAGAATTTTGTGCAACGGGCCTCTAGTCATAAAATAAAATACTAGGCATGCCTTTATTAGATTTATGATGTTTCTTTTCCCACTTTTTATTAGTATAGCATAATTATTACAAATATGTGCCATAGGGTCATTCTATTTATTTATTTATTTATTTATTTATTTATTTATTTATTTACTAGAGGCTCGGTGCACGGGATTCGTGCACTGATGGGGGGCATGGCCTGTGGGGATTGGCCCGCTGTGGGAGTGCTGCTCCTCCCAGTCAGCCGAGTGGCTGTGCACCCGCCCTCTGAGTGGCTGCTCCCTGGTCTGGCACTTTTATGGAGCCGGAGCACTCGCCTCTCCAGGGGACCCGGTCGGGCTGGGCTCAGTGACAATAGCACTGAGAGGCGGCAGAGTAGGCCACAAACCCACCTCCTAGCCTCTGGGGTCAGCTCTGTGAGCCTGGCAGCAGTGTTCCATGGCCTGCAGTCATCCAGGGGAGGCGGCAGGGACTGAGGAGGAGCCTAGTGCAAGGTGGCAATGATTACAGCCTGGGTTCCTGCCCATCGGCTTGGGTTTCACAGTGGGAGCAGCCACTCAGGGCACTGTGGTAGCACACTGACCACCAGGGGGCAGCTCCTGCATTGAGCATCTGCCCCACCCTGGTCAGTGCGAGTCATAGTGACTGGTGGACCAGTTGGTCTGGTTGTTCTGCCGTTCAGTTGCTGGGCTTTTAGTATATAGGATTTTATTTTTAAATCTTTGTTATTGAAAGTATTACATTTCCTTTTCCCTATGACCTCTCCCAGCTTGCCCTGCCTTCCATGCCCAGCCTTCACCATCCTAATGTCTGTGTCCATGGGTTATGCATGTATGCATACACGTTCATTGATTGATCCCTTCCCACCCACCCACTTTCCCCTGCCTTCCCTCAGAACTATGACAGTCTGTTTGGTTCTTCTATATCTCTGGATCTATTTTTGTTGATCAGTTTACGTTGTTCATTATATTCCACAAATGAGTGAGATCATGTGATATTTATCTTTCTCTGACTGGCTTATTTAGCTTAGCATAATGCACTCCAGGTCCATCCATGCTGTGGAAAATTATAAAAGTTCTTTTTTATAGCTGTGTAGTATTTCTTTGGGTAGACATACAGTCTTTTAATCCACTCATCTGCTGATGGGCACTTAGGCTGTTTCCAAATCTTAGCTATTGTAAATTGTGCTGCTATGAACATAGGGGTGCAGGGTTTAATCTCCAAAATTTATAGGGAATGCATACAACTTAACAAAAGGAAGATAATCCAATTGAAAAGTGGGCAAAGGATCTAAATAGACACTTCTCCAAAGTGGACATACAGAAGGCCAAAGGCATATGAAAAAATTCTCAAAGTCACTAGTCATCCAAAAGATGCAAATCAAAACAACAATGCGGTAGCATCTCACACCTTGTCAGAAAGGCTATCATCAGCAAATCGACCAACGACAAGTGCTGGAGAGGATGCGGAGAAAAAGGAACCCTCCTTCACTGCTGGTGGGAATGCAGACTGGTGCAGCCACTGTGGAGAACAGTATGGAGTTCCCTCAAAAAACTAAAAAATGGAACTCCATTTGACCCAGGGATCCCACTTCTAGGAATATATCTTAAGAAATCAGAAACACCAATCAGAAAGGATGTGTATTTACTTTAAAGGTGGTTAGCGCTTCAGTATTTGCACTTAGCCTTACAGAATCCCAAGGATGAGGGACACCTTTGGTGATGGTGACTGGCGCCTGCTGCTGGGATGCTGGCCAGCAGATAACACCTCGCCTCACACACCGCTGGCCTGGCCTGGGCCACCTGGGACCCTGAATGTGGCTCCCTTCCCCTTGGGCCAGTGCGCTCTGTGTGGCACACTCTCCTGTTATCAATCTGAAATGTTTCTCTTGGCAGCATCTGCTCGTTTTTCCTAGTTAGTTGATTTTGCTTCAGTTTTTGCTCTCCTCAGTAGCATGATGTGCTTGCCCCACAACTTATTTGGAGGTTATGTGACGTTATATCTTGAAAAACATATTATGCTTGTATAGTTATGACAATAAATCTCTGGACATTTTAGTACATCGATTTCATTTTCAATTTACTTGAAAAAAGAATTTAAACTTATGGAGACTGGGTGGGATGGGATTGAGAGTCGGCAGGTGCCCTGGAGAAGTTAATGGCACTGCGGGCAGTGATGGCTGCGCTTCTGTGGGCCTGAGTGCGGTCCTAGGACTGCCCCACAGTGGACAGGGAGTTGCCCTGTCTTTCAGTGTAACTCCTGCTTTGTTAGTGGAGATATTGGGAGTTCCTTTTTTCCTTCAATCTGTTGCTCCAGCGCTGGTAGTCCCATCTCCTAGCCCCGTGGTCAGCAAACTGTGGCTCGCGAGCCACATGCGGCTCTTTGGCCCCTTGAATGTGGCTCTTCCACGAAATACCATGGCCTGGGCGAGTCTATTTTGAAGAAGTGGCGTTAGAAGAAGTTTAAGTTTAAAAAATTTGGCTCTCAAAAGAAATTTCAGTCGTTGTGCTGTTATTTGGCTCTGCTGATTAATGAGTTTGCCGACCACTGGTCTAGCCTAAGCCGGGGGAGGCGCTCCATGTCCTGGCTGTTACCTGGTTGTTCCTTCTGGTTCTTCTCTCAGGAATCAGAACCTCTGATAAGCGAGGCCCCTTCAGCAAGCTGCTGCTCCTATTCTATTCATCTTATTTATATAAACTGCACCAGAATAAATGAGGAATAAGAAATGAAGGGTATTCAATAGGAGATGCAGATAATTATAACTACTGGGAGGAAACAAGTCCTTAAAAATCGCAGTACATGTCTAGCTGGTGTGGATCAGTGGTTAAGTGTTGACCTATGGACCAGGAGGTCAAGGTTCGATTCCTGGCCAGGGCACATGCCCAGGTTGCGGGCTCGATCCCCAGTAGGGGGCATGCAGGAGGCAGGGGATCAATGATTCTTTCTCATCATTGATGTTTTTCTCTCCCTCTCCTTCTCATTTCCTCTCTGAAATCAACAACACATATATTTTAAATCCCAGTATACAGAGTTCACCTAAAATTAGGGTATGTGAAGGGCTAATTTGTGGTGGTGGTGGGTGGGCACTACTTTGATCCCCATTTTATAAGTGAGGAAACAGGATCAGACAGTTGAAACAATTCCCCCAGGGCCACATGCCCAGAGGCCGCCAAGACTATACAATCGGTTGAATGTGGGGTTGGGCTGCTTTGAGAACGGCTGGGAATGCCTGTGGCATGCACTCTCTGACAAGCTGCTGCCAGCCCAGGCTTAATTATGTCTCGCCGCCACCCTGCGGATTGGATACCCTCATGGCCACTTTGCAGGTAATGAAATGCAGGCTTGGAGGGTCAGTCATCTACCCTCCCCACCCACTTGACAGGCAGCAGCCTAGCACTGGAGCATTGGGGTCTGAGTGTAACCATGCCCTCTACTCTACCAAAGAACTGCAGGCTCTTTTAATGGGAAAATCTTTTACTGGAATGAACCATTTTACAAAGTCCCAGGCTCGGTATGTGCTGATTGCCGAGGCCCCTGGGGCCAGGCCGGGCTCTGCCCTGGGAAAGAGGGGCTTGAAGGGGCCCACACTGCCCTGCTCTTCAAGCCATGCTGGCCCTCTCCAGTGTGCAGTGACACACAATGTCCCGGCACTCCCATTTTAACACATGCATGCATAGACACATCAATGCCACATAATGGCATTGACTTAACTGGTATTTATTGAGCACCTACTATGCGCCAGGCCGTCCTCTAGGTGTGGAGGAACACAGAGGCCACATCCAGGGCCTTCGGGAGCGCCTGCTGTCTCGCTGGCATCACCTCTGCAGTGAGCCCTTTGAAATGCCGGCTGAATGAGGCATTTCCACATCCATCTCCTGCTGCTCTTGGTCCCCTTGGGACAGAAGCTGTGTTTTATGAAGTCTTGTATCTCCTTCACACACCTACCACCGCAGTATTCCCAAGGCATGCCTTCTCTTAGGCCTTTTAAAATCATAGGCATATAACATCTTTTCATGAACGCTATCCCTCCACAAAAATGGATTCCAGCTGTGACAATGGTTATAATTTTCATGTAGCTCGAAATTTTGTCAAATATCTATTAATTTGAGACAGGCAAATTGGCTGTTAATCAATGAGTCACTCAGAAAGTATGACGTATTTTCTGGAGGGGGGCACCTGGGATTGGAGACCAGGTGTGAGGCTGAACATGGGCTGAGTCTCCCTCAGGAAGAACAGCTCAGCACTGGAAGGTGGTGTGAGCAGGCCACAGGGCACTGCCCTTTCCACCTCAGAGCGGGGTTACAGCACCAAGTAAATGTTTCTTTTTACTTAATACAGTCTTCTAAAATGAAATATAAATATTTTCATTCCTATTCAACCCTAGTATATAAAAACCCTGGGTCTGTCACATCCACAACGACCAGAGGCTCGACCAACCGGAAGTCAGTCCTGCAGTCAGCGCTAGGTTGCCATGGTGACCCAGCACTGACTGCTATGGATAAAGGTGCAGTGACCCAGCACTGACTGCTGAGGGGGCTGCGAATCAGGCTCAGAGAGAGGCCTGAAGAGAGAAGCAGGGACTGATCCGTAGCCTCTGTGGCAGCTGTTGATCAGCACTTGCCTCTCTCTTTCTCTCTGGTCCTGGCCAGCAGCCATGCCTCCATTTCTCTCTAGGCCTCCACCAGGGCTGCTGATCAGCCCTGCCTTTCTGATCAGGCCCCATTGAGAGGCCCAGAGATGCTGACTGGCATAGAAACCGACCAATCAGAACCAAATTGACTGGCAGAGGAGGGCAGTTGGGGGTGAGATCAGGCCTGCAGGGGAGGGCAGTTGGGGGCAACCAGGCCTGCAGGGGAGGGCAGTTGGGGGCAACCAGGCCTGCAGGGGAGGGCAGTTGGGAGCCATCAGGCCAGCAGGGGAGGGCAGATGGGGGCAAGATCAGGCTGGCAGGGGAGGTCAATTGGGGATGAGATCAGGCCGGCAGGGGAGGGAAGTTGTGGGCGACCAGGCTGGCAGGGGAGGGCAGTTGGGAGTGACCAGGCTAGCAGGGGAGGGCAGTTGGGGCAATCAGGCCAGCAGGGATCAGGCCTAAATCGGACATCCCCCGAGGGGTCCCAGATTGTAGAGGGTGCAGGCTTGGCTGAGGGACACCCCCACATTGCACAGATTTCATACACCGGGCATCTAGTAGTGTTATAAAACGTATTTGTTCCTCTTTAAAACTTACTATATCCTATATAATAAAAGCCTAGGTGGCGGCACGTGATGCCCTAGTGTGACATCTTCACAAGATGGCCACTGCGATGTCACCACAAGATGGCTGCCACAGGATGGCCACCACAAGATGGCTGGCAGGGGAGGGCAGTTGGGGGCCATCAGGCTGGCAGGGGAGGGCAGTTGGGAGCCATCGGGCCAGCAGGGGAGGGCAGTTGGGGATGATTGGGCTGTCAGAGGAGGAGAGTTGGGGGCGATCAGGCCAGCAGGGGAGCAGTTAGGTGTCAATCAGGTCAACAGGGGAGCGGTTAGAGGGCAATCAGGCTGGCAGGCAGAAGCAGTTAGGGGCTATCAGGCAGGCAGGCAGATGAGTGGTTAGGAGCTAGTAGTCCCAGATTGTGAGAGAGATGTCTGATTGCCGGTTTAGGCCCAATCCCTGTGGGCCTAAACCAACAGTCGGACATCCCCCAAGGGGTCCCAGATTACAGAGGGTGCAGGCTGGGCTGAGGGACACCTCCCCATGCACGAATTTCATGCACTGGGCCTCTAGTTACTAAATAATTATTTTGCATAAGAGGTTTCCAATTTGTTAACTATGTTAGGAAATTTGTTGAAAGTCAGCAGTCATTGCCAAGGACTAACCAAGGCAGAGTTGTGTACCTGAGGCAATTAGTGTTTTTTAAAAATAAAAACTTTCTCAGTATTTTTTCAAGCTTTATTGAGGGATAATTGACAAAATTGTATGATATTGAAAGTATACAGTGTGATGATTTGATATACTTATACTAGTACATTGGGAATTATGTTCTCCATCAAGATAATTAACATATCCATCATATCGATCTCTATCTCTAGCTCTAGCTCTAGCTCTCTCTACCTCTATCTGTATCAATAGATATTCTGGTGATAGCATTTAATTTTTCTCTCTTAACATGTTTCAATTACACAGTGTTGTCATCCACAGTCACCATGTTATCATCAGACCCTTAGACCTTATTCAGCTATCCCTGAAATTTTGTACCCTATCCCAACTTCTCCCTATTTTCCCCACCCGCTAGCCCTTGACAGCCACTTTTCTACTCTGTTTCTATGAATTTGACTTTTCGTCCTTCCTTTTTTAAAGATTCCACATATAAGTGAAACCATGTAGTATTTCTCTTTCTCTCTTATTTCACTTCACATGATGCATTCTAGCTACATTCATACTGTTGGCAAATAACAGGTTTGCCTTCTCTTTTAAAGCTGCATAATATCTATACTAATAAAAGAGTAGTTGCTAATTAGACCAGGAGACCTTCCAAAGACCTTCTGGACATCCTTCCAGAAAAGCCGGGGGCTTGCCTGGCCTGGAAACTGCCCCCAAATGGCCCTCAGCCCCTCACTCAGGCCGGCCATGCCCCCCAGCAGGGACCCTCACCCCAATGGGGGCATGGGCAGCCTGCAAACGGCCATCAGCACTTGCCCAACCCGGCCACGCCACCCAGCGGGGACCCCCACCCTGAAGGGGGTGTGGCCAGCCTGAAAACGGCCCTCACTCAGGATGGCCACGACCAAAGCGGGGACCCCAACCCCGATGGGGGTGTGGCCAGCTTGCAAACCACCCCAGCCCCTTGTCCAGGCTGTCCCCAACCCCCAAGGGGACCACCATCCTGATTGGGACCCCCTTCAGGGCAGACTAGCTGGCCCCAACCAGTGCACCAGGCCTCTATCTATACTAATAAAAATATAATATGCTAATTAGACCAGGAGAACTTCCGGACATAGCCATGGTGGCAGGGCCGAGGCAGAGGCGGTTAGGGAAGATCAGGCCAGGAGGGGAGTGCAGTTGGGGGTGATCAGGCCATTAGGGGGACAGTTGTGGGAGAGAAGGCCTGTGGAGGGCAGTTGGGGGCGAGCAGGCAGGCAGGCAGAGTGGTTAGGGGCAATCAAGCAGGCAAGCAGGTGAGCGGTTAGGAGCCAGAAGTCCCAGATTGTAAAAGGGATGTCCGACTGCCAGTTTAAGCCTGATCCCACAGGGTTCAGGCCTAAACTGGCAGTTGGACATCCCCCAAGGGGTCCCAGATTGGAGAGGGTGCAGGTGGGGCTGAGGGACACCCCTCCCCCTGTGCACGAATTTTATGCACCGGGCCACTAGTATGCATATATTTCTTTGTTCATTCATCCATCAACTGACACCTAGGCTGATTCCATGCCTTGGCTATTGTGAATCATGATGCAATGAACATGGGAGTATGTATAGTAACTGATTTCATTTCCTTTGGATTGATACTAAGAAGTGACATGGTTGGATCATATGTTAGTGCTATTTTTAATTTTATGTTTTCCATAGTTATTGCACCAATTTACATTGCCACTAACAGTGCACAAGGGTTCTCTTTTCTCCACATCTGCACCAACATTTTTTTCTCTCTTGCCTTTTTGACAATAGCCATTCTAACAGGTGTAAGGAGATATGTCATTGTGGTTTTTTATCTGCATTTCCATGATGAATAGTGATGTGGGGCATGTTTTCATGTACCCATTAGACATTTGCATGTCTTTTGAAAGTGTCTATTTAGATCTTATGCCCACTTCTAATTGAATATTTGTTTTCTTGTTACTAAGTTGTATGAGGTCTTTCCATATTTTGGGTATCATTTGTAGGATATGTGACTTACAGATATTTCCTCCCATTCTAAAGGTTGTCTTTTCATTTGTTGTTGGTTTTCTTTCCTGTGCAGAAGTTAGTGTGTGTGTGTTTTAGTTTGATGTAATCCAACTTATTTATTTTTGCTTTTGTTGTTTTTGCTTTGGTATAAAATTCAAAAACTCATTGCCAAGATCAATGTCAGGGAACTTACCACTTATGTTTTCTTTTGGGATTTTTATGGTTTCAGGTCTTACATTAAAATCTTTAAACCATTTTGAGTTGATTTTGTGTGTGGTATAAGATGCAGCCTAGTTTTATTTTTTCTTAAATGCAACTATCCAATTTTCCATTATTTATTGAAGAGACTGTCCTTTTCCCATTTTATATTCTTGGTTCCTTTGTTATAAATTAATTGACCATTTATGTATAAATTTAGTTCTGGGTTCTCTATTATATTCCATTGGTCTATGTTTTTGTTTGTATGCCATTACCATATTGTTTTTTTATAGCATACTAGAGGCCCAGTGCATGACTGAATCATACACATGTAGGGTCCCCTACATGCTTTCGCTTTCGATCATGGGGGAGCTGGGTGCCTGTCCGCTGGTGCACCAGGCCTTTCAGAAGCCTCCTGCGTGGCGGAGGCTTCTGAAAGGCCTGGTGCCTGTGTGGACAGGCACCCAGCTCCCACGCTTTTGCTTTTGATCACTGGTACACCAGGCCTTTCAGAAGCCTCCTGTGTGGCGGAGGCTTCTGAAAGGCCTGGTGCCTGAGTGGACAGGCACCCAGCTCCCCTGCTTTTGATGGTCCGTGGTGGGACGTAAGCTCGCTGCCCCAGAGGCCCCTTCTGTGCCGCAGCACAGCCATGACGCAGACACTGAGCTCGAGCCGCCACTGGCGATGCGAGCTCAGTGTCCCGCTGGCCCGATCGGCCACCCTGGCCACCCCAAGTCCCGCCCCCCCCACGCCTCCTGGCCAATCGCGGGCATAGCGAAATTACGGTCAATTTGCATATTTGTCTATTAGGTAGGATGTTTGTATTATAGTTTGGGAACAGGAAATGTGATTTCTACAGTGTTAGTTTTTCTTCATATTTAGCTATTTGTTATTTAGCTATTTGCAGTTTATTGTGGTTCTATACAAATTTCAGGATTGTTTTATTTTATTTATTTTTCTTGCCTAACTAGGACTTCTAGTACTGGGCCAAATAAAACTGGTATCTTTTTCTGATCTCAGAGGAAAGCTGTTTAGCTTTTCACCATTCAGCATGATGTTAGCTGTGAGCTTGTCATAATTGGCCTTTATTATGTTGAAGTATGTTTCCTTTATAGCCACTTTGCTGAGAGTTTTTATCATGATAGGATATTGAATTTTATCTAATGTTTTTTCTGCATCTGTTGAGACAATATGATTTTTGACCTTCATTTTGCTAATGTGGTGGATCATATTGATTGATTTGTGGATGTTGACCCATCCTTGAATCCCTGAAGTAAATCCCACTTGATCATGGTGTATGATCCCTTTAAAATATGGTTGAATAGGTTTGCTAATATTTTGTTGAGGAATTTGCATCAAGGATATTGGCCTACAATTTTATTTTCTTGGAATATATTTTTCTGGCTTTGGTATTAGGATAATGCTGGCCTCATAAAATGAGTTTTAGAAATGTTGCCTCCTCTTCTATTAGTTGGAAGAGTTTGAGAAGGATTGATATTAATTCCTCTTACTGTTTGGTAGAAATCACTAGTGAAATCATCTTGTCCTGGACTTTTTTGTTGTTGGAAGGTTTTGATTACTGATTCAATGTCTATACTTATAACTGCTCTGTTTAGATATTGTATTTCTTCATGATTCAGACTTGTGGGGTTGTATGTTCTAAAGAACTTATCCATTTCTTTTAGTTTGTCCAAATTTTTAAGTGTGATTCTTTATTGTTGTCTCTTATTGTCTTTTGCATTTGTGGGTAACAATTATAATGTCTTCTTTCACTTTTAATTTTATCTCCTTCCTTGCTCTTTTTTCTTGGTAAGTTTAGCTAATGGTATGTCTATTTTTTTTAATCTTTTTAAATAAAAGCTCTTGGTTTCATTAATCTGATCTATTGTCTTTTTAGTCTCTATGTAATTTATTTCTGCTCTGATCTTTGTTATTTCACATGACCCTTTGAAAGAGAGTTCATTGTAGCTACCTGAAAAAGTTATCAAAAAATGTTAAGAATTATAATCTCATATAATGATAATTTTGACTCAACTCAGTCAAAACCAGTTTGCTAGAATTTTCTATGTCTAGAAGGCACTTTATTAAATTTATTGGAAAAACTTACACTTCTGCCCTCAGGCATGTTCATCCTTAAGATTAAATAGAAAACCAACTCTAGAAAGTTCTTATAAGTTTTTATTCAATGCTTTAGGAGTGGGGTGGGCTTGAGATTATACACCACAAACCGTGAGGCAAGCCTCCTAAGAAATTCTTTTCCTATTCTCTTTCCCTTCAGGGTCAGATTCATCAAACAGCTCCCAGAGCCACACCAACACAGTCTCTCCTCCATCACTTTCAGAACCCGTGCTCCAGGCTTTTCTCATTCCATTTTGACCCTTTTTCTTGCATTCCTAACTTTTCTTTTTCTGTAGCATGTGATTCATTCTTGTGCAAATCAGTTTAGCCTCTAAGGCTTCACCTCATTTTTCTACATTTAATTCCTAACTCAGTTCCAGAGGCCTTGGGCCAAACTGAGGAAGGGGCAAGTCCTCCTTAGAAGGTGCCGTCGCTGAAAGCTTGCATTTATTTATACTTTGGTATTTTTGTCCTACTCACAGCGAGTTTAAGATTTCAATTTACTTTTTGGTTAATAGTCCTCACAAGGCCTCACAAGATGGCTTTGCTTGGATAAATTTACCACCTTCAAGGAAAAGCTCTCAGCTTTGTAATGAATCCTGATTTTTGTCAATCTACCAAGAGTGCTTCCATCTTATAATCAATCACCATTATATGAGACCAGTGTGTAAAGACAAAATATTTAATTTATTTTAGTAAGTACAATTTATAGGGGCACCAGACTCCTTGTTTGATATGCTTAGTTCATTTCCCACTGGAGGAAGACTTAGGGAGAGAGCCAAATTTTATTCTAGGATAATTGTTTGCTTTGTCTAGAGTCAGAACAAGGGCTTTAAATAGTTTATTCTTCCATTCCTTCTACCAGTGTCATTTAGTCACTTGGTGTGAGACAAGGGCTCTGCAAGGAACTAGGATAAATTTGTCACCCCACTGCCCTCATGGTGCTTAGTCTAGTGGTGGAGACAACACTAAAGTAAGAAATATGAAGCCTCGTTTTAAAGGAAAATCAGTGCTCTGTGAGAGCAAATACCTCCTGGTTTACTGACGGTATGGCTTCTCCAAGGAAGTGCTATTTAAGGCTGACCTCAGCACAAACCACGTGTGAACTACCAATGGGAAGGGAGCTGGGGTGTGGGTGATGTTCTTGCGAGGAATGGCTTTCAGGCAAGGGGACCAGCGTGACTTGGGAATTGATTGGAGTTCCTGATGCAAAGCCTGGGAAGGATTTGGGGATTTGTGTGGCAGCTTCTTTTCCTGAGAGGACTAGGATGATTGAATTTGTATTTAAAAGGGTGAGTCTGCTGTGGGTGGAGGATGTGGCAGAGCAGGAGCGCAACTCAGTAAGGCCGATTAGGAGGCTGCAGCAGAAGGTGCACATACAATGTGATGGTGATTTGGCTTCAGATGTTGAAAGTGGAAAATGAGATGTGTAGGTGGATTTTCCCATGAAGTCAGATCAACGATATTTAAAACTGATTAGATGTGGGGGAGACAGAGTGATAGAGGTACCTTAAAGTTATTGGCATAAACAGCTGAGTAAATGGAGGCATGGGACCAGGCTACGAAGTCCAGTTTGTACCAGGTGCACAGGCTCAGGCTGTGTAACACTGCAATGCCATTTAAACCATGTACACTCTCCTACCCCACATATCCAGAAGATTGCAAGAGTAGCCCCAAGTGGTCCATTGCTTCAGTGACATTTCCCCTTTTATCCCAAGTTTATAGCCTCATTGTCACAGAATGACCGCAGCAAATGCCATGTTCTCACTGACGGTGAGGATGGGAGAGGAAGCTGTCTGTCCTCGTATTCATCGCCTGCCTAGAATAAACACTCAGCAAATGTCTCCCCCCGAGACCACCAGGCTAGTTTCTTGTAGGTGTCGCCAGCCTTGGCCTCCCCACTGCAAGGATGCTTGCTGTTTGGTAAAAGAACGAGATCATCAGAACTGGCTAAGAGCAGAGCTTCTCACCCTGTGACACACCAAAACCCCTTTTAGTAATTGGAAATGACATTCACAGACAATATAATTTACTTCCACGTATAACCTCGCAAGGAAAAAAAAAGTACAATGCTCTATTTGTCATAAAATAGAAAAATAAAAGAATTCGTGAATGTTCAGGCCAGATTCAAAATGGGGTATTTGGATGATTGCAACTGTTTGTACAAAAACAGGGTAAATAACTTTTGCAGCAATAAGTCCAATCACCATAACTCAGCGGTGTTGCCACAGACCCACACATTTAGGCTGTGTTGGTGTCACACACAGCGAGTGGGGTTGCCATCATCTTTTCTAAAACATTGAACAACTCTTGTTTATCTGTGAATAAAACAAGCTACACTGTTTTCTTGATGAACACGCTAGATGCGGTCCTGGCAGCACACTGGAGGGTGAGTGGGCAAGAGAACAAGTCTTCCATATGCACTTTTCCCCTCACTTTGCAAGAAGACACTCCCTGGACCTCACCAACCTATGTCAGTAGTGCCTCTACTCATTGTGACAAGCAGATTGCCAGAGGGGAAAAGAAGTAATTGACACACTATAGATCAGAGTAGAGATGTGAGATCAACTGAAGGTGAAGAAAGATGGATTTTGCTGCTTTTGAGTGGCAACTGGCACATTCCCACATACTGCCTAGAGCTGGTACAGACATTCGCAACAAAGCTAAATTAAAGGTCACCCTGCACTAATTCTCATTATGTGTCTTTCCCTGAGGAGTGTGATCAGTTCCATCCAGGATAATATTAAGGGTAAACTTAAAGTTTCTTTGGAAAATCTTCCTCAGTACCTTAGGCACTGGGGAAATGTGTGCCAGTGATTTCAAGTGCATAAAAAAAAAAACCCACAAATACTTATAATCCATATTTTAAGAACTTCCAATAAAATGCCTAATTTATATTTTGGGATCTCTAAAAAATTTTTTCCATCATCTGAGGATATTTTCTTTTAAGTTATTTGCTCCTATATTTTACCATTCTCTATTGAATCAGACTTTAACTTTTTGTTTCTTATTAATCATTCTAGTCCAACTTGATAGACATTTTGCTGATGACTATTTGGCCATTGGAAATCAAAAGTTAAAAGTAGTTAATCTTAAAAATGGTTAACTGAAACCCAAGAGAAATGTAGTTGGTGTAATAAAGGTTGCTTTCATTACAGTTTAAATGCTTGAGTTTTTTCCCCGGCAACATTAAAGGAATAAATTGATCCTTATGACCCAGCTCTCCCTCTTCATGGGCAGCCTAGTAAGAGAGGGGAGACTGGTTTAGAAAACACGTTGGTATTTTCAGTAGCCATTCAAATTACATTTTGCATTTAAGGTAAATTAGAACTATTGTACCAAGTCAAGCCATTTTAAGGAGCAAATAGAAATAAATGTTGAAGTATGAATTAAATGAGCTATATTTTATTGTTTTTCATTTTGAATCTTTTAATGAGACCATCGGTCATAAAATGTCTCAATTCACTTTAGAAATTCAGTTTAGGTAAGAAATGGTCATTTCATTAATTTATCAAGAAAGCATGAAACGATGTGGAAACAGGACTTGATAGTGGAACTTGGAGACTATCTCAGAATCATAGCTTTTTGGCAGGTAAACAAGTGTGTATGTGTGCATGCGCGTGTCTTATAAAATAATAAAAATTATACCTCTATGAGTGTGTGAAATTATGTAGCTTATTACTATGAGATAAGGGAACTATAAAGCCAGATTGATTACAAAAGATTGAAGAAAAGATTAGTGGGCGATGGATTAGCAAATGATGAGCATGGATTTCCAGGGGCTTGAAGGAAATGGTGGCTGTCCAGTGGCGAGGATACTGAGATGATGCTGCAGACAGAGATAAGGATGGAGATAAGAAGGCAGTCCTGAACAGGGCATGCGAGGAGCAAGGTGTGGCTTCACAGGGGACCCTGCATTAGTGAGGAATCAAAAAATGCTTAGGAATAGGAATGCTGAAAGGAGGAAAGGCGGTTGATTGAATGCCCTAGATTCAGATGACAAACATGTCAAGTTCTTCCGGAGGTACTGCAGGGACTCAGGTGGTGGTACAAGAGCCAGATGGGAAGTGGTTTTCCTGGTGCCTCCCAGCCGCAGGGAGGTGGGGGGAGCCTGGCAGACACAGCGATGCTGAAGCAGTACATGCAGGAGGGACTGAGGGCTCGGTATCTAGACTGTTGGCAGAACGTCCATAGAGACAGAACCTGAGGGAGGAAATGACTGTGTGTGTGTGTGTGCATGCATGTGTGTGCATGTGTGTGTGTGTGTGTGTGTGTGTGTGTAATAGTGTACATGTGCACTACTTAATCACAATAATCAATTTTCTTAACCATGAATCGAGCAAGTATTATGTTTCTCCATTATTTCACAGTATATAAGCCTAATTTTATATTCTTGGGCAAGGGGGCTAGTGAAGGTAAAGATCCTTAAATTAGTTTGACAATGATTTTAAAAGTGCAAAAAAACCTACATATATATTTCCATAACTGAGCACTATTGCCTTGTAAGTTTGTACTGAAACAGCATAAACCACGTTTGTTAAATTGACCATACGTATATCCTTATGAAGTGGATGGAATGTGGGATTGAATTAGCTGCAGGCTGAGTAAAGATTTGCTTGTGGATTCAAAGGTAAGTTTATTGTAGGGAAGTAATTAAGCATTATGTTTATAGTACAGGGGTTGGCAAAAGCAGGCTTACAGCTGTGAGAGCATGAAACAGAGTTTATTCTTGCATTATTATTTATTACTTATTGTATTATTATTCATTACTTATTGTATTATTTTACATATGAACAACTGTGGACCTACTTTTGCTCACCCTGTGTATTTATTGTGTATATGTGGATTTAATATTTAAATCTTTAATGTCCTTAACTAGTTCCAGGAATTCTTTTATTTTAGTTTAAAATGGAAGCATTTTGTAAGAACTGTATTGTACCAGGTAGGCACTGGACATATTGGGGGACCACTCTGTAAAGTATAGAATTGTCTCACCAAGATGCTGCACACCTGATTCCAATCCTATATAATAAAGAGGTAATATGCAAATTGACCATCACTCCAACACACAAGATGGCCACCCCCATGTGGACACAAGATGGCCACAAGATGGCTGGCAGGGGAGGGCAGTTGTGGGTGATCAGGCCAGCAGGGGATGGCAGTTAGGGGTGACCAGGCCAGCAGGGGAGGACAGTTGGGGGCAACCAGGCTAGCAGGGGAGGGCAGTTAGGGGCGACCAGGCCAGCAGGGAAGGGCACTTAGGGGTGACCAGGCCTGCAGGGGTGGGCAGTTGGGGGCAACCAGGCCTGCAGGGGAGGGCAGTTAGGGGTAGTCGGCTGGCAGGGGATGACAGTTAGGTGTGACCAGGCTGGCAGGGGAGGGTAGTTAGGGGCAATCAGGCAGGCAGGCAGGCGAACGGTTGGGAGCCAGCAGTCCTGGATTGTGAGAGGGATGTCCAACTGCCCATTTAGGCCCGATTCTACCGGGATTGGGCCTAAACGGGCAGTCGGACATCCCTCAAGGGGTCCCAGATTGGAGAGGGTGCAGGCTAGGCTGAGGGACACCCCCCCATGCATGAATTTCATGCACCGGGACTCTAGTATAATATAATACTGAATGTAAATTGTAATTGAAAAATAAAATTAAAAAATAAAGATAAAAGAAACATTTTTAGTCATGGCTAATTATCATACTATCTAATAAAGAGGGAATATGCTAATTGACAGTCACGTCCTCACAAGATGGCAGAGCCCACAGCCACAAGATGGCAGTGCCCAGTCCCTTCAGCCCCGCCTCATCCAGCCTTAGTCCCCCAGTCCTCTCAGCCCCACCTCACCCAAACCCCGCAGCATCCAGCCTCAGTCCCCCAGTCCCCTCAGCCCTGCCTCATCCAGTCTCAGTCCCCCAGTCCCCTCAGCCTCACAGGGGAAGGCAGTTGGGGGCAATCGGGCCAGCAGGGGAGGGCAGTTGGAGGCAGTCGGGCTGGCAGGGAAGGGCAGTTGGGGATAATCATGCTGGCAGGGGAGCAGTTAGGTGTCAATCAGGCCACCAGGGGAGTGGTTAGGGTGCTATCAGGCTGGCAGGTGGAGTGGTTAGGGGCAATCAGGCAGGCAGGCCGACGAATGGTTAGGAGCCAGCAGTCCCGGATTGTGAGAGGGATGTCTGACTGCCGGTTTAGGCCCGATCACAGAGGTATTGGGCCTAAATCAGCAGTCAGACATCCCCCGGGGGTCCCAGATTGGAGAGGGTGCAGGCTGGGCTGAGGAACAACGCCCCCCATGCACGAATTCTGTGCACCGGCCTCTAGTACCTTTATATTGTCTAATCACTTTGAAAATACTAAATTTACTAAAATAATTATATAATAAGATAAAGAAAAACTCTCCCAGTTTGTATATAATAAATTGACACTTTCAGAACATGAATTAAAACCTACAGAAACAAGATAATCTCTGAAAGAGGAAAAAATCAATTCTTCTCTTTTCTAAAATGTAGTAATTTGCAATGTTTTTAATTTACAGTTGACATACAGTATTATGTCATGTGGGTCCCTTGTCACCTCCCGCGTGTTTCAGGGTTCCCGTTCAGGTCCGGTTCCTGGAGAAGGCCGCAATCAAAATGAAGAGACTGGAAAAGAGTTAATTTGGGTTAACGGGGGACCAGGCGGGAGCCCACCTCTAGTGGGAGGACTACTCCTGCTCTGGCCTTTGCCATCCCTTTTATTGGGGTTCTGAGATACACCCATATCCTTTAGGCAGGAAATTCCAGTAACACGCAGATTATCTTATCAATAAGGATTTACATGATTATTTGGTGGGGAAGTTGCCTCAGTTACCATTGTTCTCAATTAGATAGGGAGTGGTTGGCTCTGACCTTTAGCTTAAAGGTTGACCAGCCTTCCCGGATTCCCTTTAACTACCAAGTGACAATGTTCGGTTTCTGGCAATGTCAGATTCAGGTGTACAGCATAGTGATATGACATTTATGTACCTTACAAAGTGATCCCCTTGATATGTCTAGCACCCATCTTGTTGCTAGTACACAATTTTCTGAGTGTACTTATCACACCTGTATTGTGCATTGCAGCCACAAGTGGCTCTCTTCACTTAAATTAATGAAAAACACGAGACGCAGTTTAAAACAGTATGCTCCATCCCTTGCTATGGAGCGCATATTCGAATACTCTGATCCTCTTAGAGCTTCCAGGAAGGCTAGACTGTGGGAAGCCACACCTCTATCAGCTGTCAAAAAATCTTTCCTGAGACCCTCCCAGGTGAGCACTGTGGCTATGATGAATCTGAACATATTGCAATCGCCCTGCATCTGTCTTTATGGATCACCTCAGACACTGAGTTCACTTAAAAACTCCTTACTTGTAAAAGACGTTGAAATATTCAGGAACTTTCTAGTGCAACTTTCAGAGTTCTTCCAGTGAGACTGATGCCCAATAAATAAGACAGTACAGTAAACACCCATTCTTAACCTTGAGCACAAATAGGACAAGAGAAAGCCGAGGGCACCAAGGTGCAATAGAACAGGAGATTTCCCTCAGATGCAGGCCAGTGCGTCCTGGTGCACGGGAGGCAATAGAGTTGGATAATTCTCACGGTGTTCTTCAGGGAGCCAGGTTTCCAGGCTGTTTTTCCTAGCAGTGAACCCGCACTAAAATATGCCTTCCACTCAACAACTTTTCAAATATCAGCAAGAAGAAGCAAACCTGGGAAAAATGGGTGTCCGTGCTCTGCACTTGAAGAAGCAGTTTTCTGGTGAAGATGGGCACGCCCCCTCGGAAGCCGGGTGAGGTCCCAGGGCAAACACCTAAGTACCTGCATGGAAACTCGCCAATTCCTATCACCCTCTGAGTGGAAGGGAAGTCGTGTTTACTGTGATTTGGAAATGCATGTGACATTACGATTGTGCCTTTGATCTGGATGACAAAACTAGATGTGTGTCCGAGGCTGCCAGCGCCACTTCCTGTGGAAACATTCCTGAGTGGCCCAAGCTCGGTGCGCCAGCCACCCCAGTGCTCCAGCATCCAAGCCGGTGGCCATGCTGGCAGGGACGGGTGCCCAGCGCGGAACCACAGGGACCAGGACCCTGGGGAGGGACCCAGGCAACCTCACCATGAGGCGTCAGGGCAAACTGGACCTAGAGGGATCTCTCTGCTGGGAGGGTGACGTGGCTGCTGAGTCAGTGGAGGATGTCACGTGTCCTACTCATCAAAGAAGGAACCCAAAGCAGGTCTCACTCCCCTGCAAAGCCAGTGACTATTTTTAATCCATTGATGTCATGTTCATTCAGGTGTAAAATGGGAAGCGGAAGCAGGTGGGGCTGAGTCAGACTCACAGGCAAGGTTTGGGGGAGGCAGAGATCAAAGGCGGTGGCAGATGGCATCCTGGATGTGCAGAAACAGGGCTTGGGGACAGCCGGCCCAGCCCACAGAGAAGACTGGGAGAAGGGCAATGGAGGAGCACACTCTCCAGGAGATGGGTGGTGAGGACTGGGGATGCACTGTGTGCGTGAGCCTTCACGGGGGGTGCGGGGGTGGGGAAAGCGTGTCACAGAGCAAGCCTTGGGCGAGACAAATAGGAGTTTCTTCTCACCCACTGGCTTGTGAGTCTGTTCTGACCAAGCAAACCTTCATTTCTCCACCTGTAAAGCTCTGGCCGGTAGCTTGGTTGGTTGGTTAGAGGATGGTCTTGATATGCCAAGATTGTGGGTTCGATTCCTAGTCAGGGCACATACAAAAATTAACCAACGAAGGCATAAACAGGTGGAACAGCAAATCTCTCTCTCTCTCTCTCTCTTTCTCTCAAATCAATCAATAAAAAACAAAAATGAAGGATCATATGGCCTACTAAAGTTAATCCTTTTTTTGAAACATATTAGGTTGAGGGGAAAATAAGAAGTGTATCAATACACAATTTGGCTTGTTCTTTCCTCCAAACTAATAAAATATTAGCAGTTTAATGATATTAAAAGCGTGATTGTGATTTGGTGATGAATACAATGCCACCTGCTACTGTGATTACATTAGGTTAATAAAAGAGTAAATGATACTGAATTAGTTATTTCTTAGTAAACATTCTACACGTTATGATAAACACTTATTTCATAAATGCTAACTTATAAAATATTGTATTTTTATTTAAAAAACAATACTTGTTAGAAAAATATATTCTAACTAGTTCTTCAGTTCAAAATGTTTCTGGTTGTTCAGATTAAGCTTTTCAATGTTACTGAAGTATTTCACCAGAAAAGTAATTGAATACAGCTCAAGAGGCAATAAGGTATGATTCAGAAAAATCTACTGTACATGGGACACGGAAATTTAGAGAAAATATTATTTTTAGATCCAAATAAATACAGGGTGACCCCCCAAAAAATGTACACATACTTTAACAGCTGATAGCTCAGTTTTGAAAATGAAATGTATGTCCATAAACACTGCCTTTAGTTACTCACAGTGTGTGTGTGTGTTTGGGGGCCACCTGATAGTCTTGAAAATTAGTTTTAACTCGCCCAGGCATTTCCCTGCACTAGCTGCTCCGGCAGGCAGGCCGGGGCGCACCAGGGGGACGGCTGCCACCTGCTGGTGCACCAAGTGTTTGCGGACAGACAAATACACGCAGAAAGAAGCACACACAGGAAGCATCTCTGCCTTTTGGCTGTTCGCCCAGTCTTCCTTCTCATGGAACACTATCTACTAGTCAGCTATTAAAATAAGTAGTTGTTTGGAGTTCTGCGATATACATGTATAATACATGTATGGTACTTCATGAGGTCCCACCAGTCTTTTCTGATGTGTTAAAGATGCAACAATTTCGTTCATATAGTCATCCAATATTTTTCTCATTTCCAGCTAGACACTACTTGTTTTTCCTTTGCAAGCTGTGTTAATGCCCTAGAAAGCAATCCTTGTGTGTAGGAAGAAACAGATAGTGTGGCAAAATGAATGCTGGCCACAAACATTAATCTGTTGCCTACAAAAATGTCTATAAAATTATGTTAGCCATTATAACCCAATTTATATCATAACTAAAAGGATAAAATATTGAACAATTAAAAAGAAATTACTGGCAGTAAAAGGTACCACTGATAGTGTCTAGAAGATTAAAGTGAATGAATTCTATGAATGGAGGGAGGAACATACAACGGAGGAAGCCTGACGCTTCAAGGATCAGCGAGCAGTCTGTGCGCTCAGAACCCACATGACAACAGTCAGGGCTGTTGGTTGCAAGCAACAGAAAGCAGTTAGGGATTTCAAACTTAGGGGACTTTGGGGAGGCAGTGGTTAGCTCATAGAATTGATTGGGAGGCTGGGAAATGGGCAGGAACCACAGCCCTAGAAATGGCTGGAAGCCAAAAGCATCTTGTTGGCAGAACTCTGCCTTTGGGATCATGGCCATGATGTCCCCGCCTCTGATACTGGACTCCGCGCTGACCCCGGACACAGTGGCTGGGACACCCACCGGTGCTCATGCGGCTGCGGTGGGTGCTCGCCTGCCCTGCACTCTGTGGGTCACGTGCTCTGGACCAGGGTCCCAGGGGATGTCTGCCAGGGCTGAGCTGAGTCCCCTGTTTATGCTCCGAAGTCCGGAGGCGGAGAGACAATTAACGGGAATGTTCAGATTCTTCCGTGGAAGGGGAGACCTCACCTCTCACCAGAACATGCAGGACCGTGGAGTCTCCAGCACGCGGAGGGGGCACGCGTGCTTCCCAGTGACTAATGAGCACGCGTGCCATTAACATGCTGTGTGATCGCAGGGCAACTCCTGCAACTCCTCTGGCCATGACTTTCAGACCAAAAAACAAAAGAACTCCACAGTGTCCACCTGACAACAGCAGAGGTTTGACGTTCAGCTGGAAATATAAAGCAG
The DNA here is from genome assembly GCF_027574615.1 of Eptesicus fuscus. Lineage (NCBI taxonomy): Eukaryota > Metazoa > Chordata > Mammalia > Chiroptera > Vespertilionidae > Eptesicus > Eptesicus fuscus. The sequence goes on along the minus strand of NC_072491.1, from coordinate 48,909,095 downwards.
GCACACTGCAGCCGACAGCCAGTGGCAGTCAGAGCCCGTGGGAGGGGAAGGAGCGGTGGGAGCATTGCTCACTGTTTGAGTGGGACAGAGGAGGAAGCTGACAGGACCTCGGGTGGGAGCTGGGGCGGGTCACTCTGAACCTAGGGGACTGCTGGATGGGCGCTGTCCACCACATCCCTGACCCACAATGACAGCCAGATGGGGTTCCTTTTTTTTAGAGTCCCCTGAGGATATGTTCATTGATTTTGGAGAGAGGAAGGGAGAGAGACGGGGTGGGGGGAGAGACATCAATGAGAGACAAACACCGATCGCTGCCTCCTGCTGCTCCCTACCTGGGGTGGGACCCGCACCCCGGGCACGTGCCCTGACTGGAAACTCTGAGACCCACCAGAGCACAGGATGACTCTCCAACCACTGAACCGCCTGGCCAGGGCTATTATTACTTTTAAAACCATTTTTCCAAAGTGGCAAACGGGATGAGAGACGGGAAGAGCAGGAAACAGACTGTGATGTGGCAGGTGCTCTTTTTGTTAATTCAAAACAGAAAACGGGCAAACTCCTTTGTGGAGTTTGGGGAAAACACTTTAGAAATCCTCTTGAAAACAAAGCCACCTACCGAGCAACCCGAGAGAAATGTACCTCATTTTCTCATAATGCCATGCTATGTTGTTTCCTAATACATTTTCCTGTCTTTCAATATAGTTTACATCTGTCAGAAAAAGAATGACTATTTTCCAGATGACTTAAAAGGTCCAAAGGTTAGGCTCCATGTAGAAGTACTCAAATATTTTTCAGGATCTTTTGATTTTTAGCAATTGCCTGACAAGACATAACAGGCTCTCTCGTGCTTTTCTTCTGATGCGAAATAACACTGATAACACCTTTCACGCCAGACCACATCAGTATGATTATAACTTCTCCCATCCTTCTGCTTTATCTCATCAGAGTAAGCAAATAACTAATATTGAAAGGACTTGAACCACAGTAGACTAGAATTTCAAAAAGACAAGGTTCATTGATGGAAAGTTTTAGAAAAAAAGATTCTAGCTATATGCTACCACCGACTCTATGAGCTTAGAAATGTCACTTTCCTCCTTGTTTAGTTTTCTCATGGGGCAGGGAGGGGGGAGTGTCCAAATGGCTTGTAAGATCACCCTCCCCTCTCAATCCACGGATTCCGCTCTGCCACTCTCACCGCAGCAGGTCTCGACCTGCCCCTGACGCAGAAGTGGCATCCAGGTCGCGTTTCCTGACCTTTAAATCTGCTGCTGAAAACAGGAAGTTAAATGTAAGAAACACAAATGCCCAGGTAGCTATTTAGATATGTGCTCTCTCTCTCTTAAGTCATGGGACACATTTATTTTTATGGGTTTTTCTATTTGTACTACTACAATTCTGATACACGGTTTCTTATCTAAAACCCTTAGAGGCGTGTTCTAGAATTTATAATTAGAAAAGTAATGTAATGTGTATATCATGTTTTATGTATCACCCCCAGGAGCATTTGGGCAGCAACTCATAATGAAACAAATTAATATTTCTATATTAAAGTGTATTTAATATTCGCAAAGGTTGTATTTGAATTTTTACCACGTGTGTATATTACACTGAAAATCAAAATACTGTTTTTTTTTAAAAAGCAGAATATTATGTTTAGAAAATAAAACGTGGGTGATTTCAAATTAACTACAGTAGCCTCACATCGGGTTTATGACAAGTCTGTGTGACAAATTAGTGCAGATCAGTTCAAGTTTTGCCATCAAATTAGAAAACAACACTGAGTTTCCAGAGATTTTTGGATTTGAGCCGCGCCTGCGCGGGAGGGATCTTGAGCACGCATAGGAGTGCTTCGTCCAGAAACCTGCTCTTTTTGGAAATAATTTTGGGTTTGCTTCTGTTCCAACTGCGTGGTTCGTGGCGAAGCTCAGTGCTGCCCGCTGGCCTGGCCTGTCCTGGCGGCTCCTCGCCCACCTGGGCCCTGAGCGCCCAGCGCAGTCCTGCTCTCCTCCGGCTGCTAACTGGGACGTCCCCGATGGCCGTGGCCGGGGTTGGCGACCCCGGAGGCGGGTGTGGGGCAGGAGGCCGGCGCCTGCTGGGCCTGCCGTGGGCGAGTGTCCGCCGCGTGGCCATCTCTCCTTGGTCCTCACCATCCCCTGTGCAGCCTTGACCTTCGCAGCCTCGCGGCTCCGGGATTGATGACAGGAGCCACGCCCCTGGCCTGGAGCAGTCTGAGCGGGTCTCAGGCCCCGCATTCCGAAGAGCCCAACCAGGAATGGCAGAGCCCTGCTGAGCCGCGAGCTTTCAACTTGACTCTGGGGCACTCAGGCTCCCCAGGGCCCGGGCCTCGCCCCTCAGCGGCACCCTCAGTCACAGGCAATGTTGCCAGCCATGAGCCCGAGGCCCTCTTTGCTTCACGCAACGGAAGTGCGTTTCCTGCTTAAAGTGAGTTCCTCCCAGCCGGTTTGCAGAGAGCGCTGGTTCCCAGGGTCCTGCGTGGGCCAGGCGGCCCCAGGTTCCTCCCTGTTTCCCGCACCCCCCGGGCAGGGGCTCCCGGCGCTGTGGGGAGAGGTGAGGGCCGAGAGCTCGTGCAGGAGGGGTGCGCACCGTTCCTGCGCACACTGTTGTCCAGAGAGCATGGGGACTGTGCCGGCAAAGGGGTGCTGAGTGACGGAGAGCAGAAAACACTGGCGACATCACGCGAGCCTTCGCACTGTCCTCCTGGAGCCCAGGGAAACCCGCCCGGGGAACCAGCACCGCAGGGACCACCGTGATGGACAGAACGTTTTGCTTTAAAAGAATTTAATTGTTGGGAGTCACGCGGAATGAGCTTGTCTGAGAGCGGCCTCGGCAGGAGCCGCGTGCCAGCCTGGGCCCCTCGGTGCTGATCTGAGCCTGGTCCCTGGCACCCGTGTCTCCGGTCGGACTGGGTGCCCTTCCATCCGGCCCACTCCTTCCCTCCAGGTCTGCTCTGCATTCAAAGGGCAGAGGACGGGGGACGGGACTGGGGGGCGGGAAGCAGGGGTGGGATGTGGGGAGAGAGAAGCATCTCCATTTCGGGAGCATCGCGGTCTCCTTTCATCACTGGTGTCCCTTGCAGTGGAGCAAGCTGCTTGAGACCTCTTCAACCAGGGGCATTTATTAGCGCCGTTTACACTGCACATGAACTGACTGAGGCTCCTGCGAGGAGCACAGGAGAGCAAGTGTCGCCGGGGAGTAGAAAATGCCATCGCTCACAGAATGAGCTTCCGTTTAAGTAGTTATAGGAAAGTGCTCTCCATTAGCATGCATTAGCCTATAGCAAACCATTAGGAATTCTAATGAATCCTTTTCTTCCCAAAGAAAAGTAAGCATTCAATCAATTAATATACTGGATTAAAATAGAACATCGTTTTGCTGGCAGACTTTCAAAACAGAAGGATTAGAGACATTCAGATACCGAACGCTCAACACAGGCGATGATTTCAGCGGGGAGTCCTATTTAGCCTTTCTTCATTTTAATTCCATCAATTTCAAGTTTTATTAACAGCAATGGGACACAAAACATTCCAACAGTGATGCTGTACAGACCCTGCAACTCCTGAGCAATGTCGGTCTTTGTCATCAATTTGTTTCTAAGGGTTTGCATTTACATTCTCTGCTAGAATGAAAAACTCAATATGTCTCCCAGTGGGTATTGACGAATTAAGTTTTAAGAGGCCATGAGTTTTTAGTCTCACGGTGTGAAAGGGAAGTATTACTTGTCTGATTTAACTAGGCTAGGAGTAACCGGTGGCTTCCGTGAGAAGACTAAGGTGACTTACCTAGCCTCTGCACCAACTGCTGAAATGACACGATGCTCGAGAACAAGAAGTCATTGCTTCCACGTGGTGAAAGGCTTTTCAGAGAAGCTAGAACTAATGTGGGAAGTTACACACCTCCACAGCCACACATGCATGAAGTGCTGTTTTGTGTGTGAGCATGTATCAACCATGAGTCTTCCAAATGGGGAGCCGTATGATTTATTGAGTAAAATTAGTGTTTGGAGTGGGAAGGGACACAGGGCAAGGACAATGGAAGCCAGAGCAGGCTCCATGCTGTGAGACAGTATGTGATGTGGAATCTTGCGTGTAGCTGGCCGTGGTGATTACATCATGTGTGAGACCCTGGTGATTATGCAAGATGTAGACGGATAGGAGGTCAAAAATATAGTCCCTACTGTAAACATGCAACATTGCAGAGCCTGGCACAGGGCGAGGGCAGCACGCGTCCTTCACGTCGTTGGACTAGGACATGAGGGTTGCTATGCGGTCGATGAGCACAGAAAGCCTCAGATTACTGGGCATCCGGACCCCGCAGAATCGCGATTCCAGAGAAGTCAGAGAAAGAGTCTCACTAATGAGGTAATTATGCTGATCTCCGGGTTGAAACCTCAAAGAGCTCTAGTATGAAAGATTAAGTGATGAGGCAAGCACCGCCTGGTCTGTGAGGCTGGGAACCCGGACCAGTTGAGCTGCTCCTCATGGCCCATTTCTCCGTAGCCTCCGCACAGAAGCCCGTGGAATCTGCATCAGGCTTCGTCCTTAAGAGTCTCCCAGAAGCTCTATGCCTATTGTCTCTACTTTCCTGCCAAATGAAACTTCTCAGTTCCCATTTACTCTGTGCCAGGAACCGGCTAAACACATTAGTGTATTTAATGTTATCTGGTTAAACAATTTGTGATAAAAAGGTATTGACATTATTCTTTTCCTCAACACTGGCTCTTCTATACCTGTGACAGTAACTATAGAGAAAACACATCCATGTAAAACCTCTCCAGCTCAAATTTAGGAAAAATGGAGACCCAGTCTGTAGTAATCACGCCGGTTTATTGTGTAACCCAAGGTCTGAAGGAACCTACATGCTGAAACTGCCTCAGAACATTAAAAAAACACATTAGAAATGAAATCCTTTGAAGACGTTTGCCCTAATGGACAATGTTTCTGCAGAAAAACTTGAAGTTGGGAAATTTTAATGTTGATGAACTGGGAGAATCCTGCACATGGGAAATGACAATGAGAACTTTGCATCCGGGTTACAGTACAATAGCATGATCACCTGGAGAGCCGCCTGGCCAGGATATGAAGTCTTCCACATCAACTCTAAAATGTAAAAACCACAACAAAAAGCACCAAAAAACTGCCAAGTCCTTGGCAACAACTGAAGTAATTGATAAGCCATACTAGAGATGTCAAGGTTTAAAGGAAGGGAAAGACAGGGAGACATGGCACTCTCAAACGAAGATGGAGAAAGTCCAGTGTCCCTCACAGATCCACATCAAATAACTGTCACTGGGCCCGTTTCCGGGAACATCCGTGCCTGGACTGTACCCCTACAGAAGCAGAAAGATATTTTACCTTCTGAGAACCTGGTGGATGAGGGGCCCACATTGCCCTCCTCTCGGCCCTATGAGCAGCCTCTGGGGTTTATTTATTGTGGCCGAATCCTGAAGGAGCAGGAACAGTTTAGAAGTAGTTTAAAACAGTCTTTGTGAGGTCCCTGTGGTTGTGGTTCTACCCACCAGGCTCCCTTGGATGGCTGAACATATTCAAGCCTGGATCACCCTCATCCCCATTGATTCTCATCCCCATTTGCCACCCATCACCTCCCCATGAAGGTCATTTTCTGATCAAGACATCCAGAGTCATTTTCTGTTCTTTGTCATCAAGAATATTGACGGCAACTCACATCTGATACCCAAATACTGCGGTCAATACCAGTCGTCCCAGGTCCCCCATGAGCCAGATCTGTAGTGAACTGAACGATGCTTTGTTCTCATGAGCTCCTTAAAGTTTAGGAGGTAACTTGCCATAATTGTACTGTTTGCAGCCTGAGAGAGAGCTCACAGTGATGCCACCTCTGGAATGCAAACATGAAGAAGGAATTTCTAAAACGTTTTTATTTATTGTTTTTTTTAGAAAGAGGGGGGAATGGAGAAAGAGAGAGAGAAGCATCTATTTGTTGTTCCACTTAGTTATGTACTCATTGGTTGATTTTTGTATCTGCCCTGATGAGGGATCAGACCCACAACCTGGACACATTGGAATGACACTCTAACCAACTAAGCTACCCAGCCAGGGCACGAAGGAATTTTATGCATAATTCAGTGGATCTTTGATACCACTGTATTCAAGCTATTTTATAGAGCACGTGACAGCCAGTAACAGGAGGTCATAGAAAGAATTACTTGATCGCAATTTTGTAAACATTGGGCATAGGGATGTTAGCAAATGTATGCCACATGCTAAGAACAGGCATTGCTAATGATTTTAAATCACTTTGCTGATAAATCCTATATAATAAAGAGGTAATATGCAAATTGACCATCACTCCGACACACAAGATGGCCACCCCCATGTGGTCAAAGAGGGCTGCCCTCATGTTGATCCAAGGCCGCCACAAAATGGCCAGTAGGGGAGGGCAGTTAGGGGTGACCAGGCTGGCAGAGGAGGGCAGTTGAGGGTGACCAGGCCTGCAGGGGAGGGGAGGGCAGTTGAGGGTGACCAGGCCTGCAGGGGAGGACAGTTAGGGGTGATCAGGCCGGCAAGGGAGGGCAGTTAGGGGCAATTGGGCCAGCAGGGGAGCAGTTAGGCATCGATCAGGCTGGCAGGGGAGTGGTTAGGTGTGATCAGGCTGGCAGGCAGAAGTGGTTAGGGGCAATCAGGCAGGTAGGCAGGCAGGTGAGCGGTTGTGAGCCAGCAGTCCTGGATTGTGAGAGGGATGTCCCAGATTGGAAAGGGTGCAGGCTGGGCTGAGGGACACACCCCCCCATGCATGAATTTTGTGTACCGGGCCTCTAGTATTGTAATAAACAGTAATGAATATTCAACCCACTTTGCTAAAGTTGATATACATAATTTATAAAGATAATGTCATCCAACAATAGACTTTGAAAATGTGTAAGGCCCTAGCCGGTTTGGCTCAGTGGATAGAGTGTCGGCCTGCAGACTGAAAGGTCCCAGATTCGATTCTGGTCAAGGGCACATGCCAGGGTTGCGGGCTTGATCCCCAGTAGGGAGCATGCAGGAGGCAGCCAATCAATGATTCTCTCTCATCATTGATATTTCTTTCTCTCTCTCTCCCTCTCTCTTCCTCTTTGAAATCAATAAAAATATATTTTTAAAAAATGTGTAAGGATGAAATGTGATGTCCTTAGTGAAGATGTATCCACGGTACAGTGGTCAAGCAGTGCAGTCCTGGCTGGCTAAGCAATGTGATCGCCATCCATCAAGGCACCAAAAATCACCAGTGATTCCCATTTTCTTAGCTTGCAAACAGGTGAACTAAACCAAGTAGCAGAGACTGAGAAACGTAACAGTGTTGGAAAGAGGAAAGCTTCTAGAACTCTCTGAAGGGATAGGTAAATATGTCTAGAGGATAATGCGCCATGCATAATGTATTTGCAGCTTTAAGAGGCCCTTTCTAAAGGCCACATGCCAAAGACCATTTAAGATCGCAGTCATCGTAAAATGGCGTCTTTTGTCACTGGTAGAGAATGGACCTACAGGCGAGGAAGGAAACCAGCTCTTCTTCACATGGGAAATGTGAACTGAAGCTCAGCACTGGGAAGAGTTTCATTTTCTGTTTTTCTAAGAACTGACAAGAGCATGTGCCTTGGGTAACGTGTGACTTGGCACATGACACTAAGGGTTTCCAGGGACGTTGGGAATATGTCAGATAGGTGGAGTGAGGAAAAGAAAAAAGCATGTGAGTTTTACTGCCACACGTGGAAAGTAAAGCTGGGGAAGCCAGCCATGTGCACATCCAGAGTGGGCCTGTGAAAACAGCAAGACAGTGACAGAAACGAGGTGCTGGGGAGGCTGCCCCTATTTGGCACGGCCCCTCCCCTTGAGGAAGCCAGGGCTGTGGCAAGTTGTCAAGACTGAGCCTCAAGTGACTGGAATAAAGGAAATGTTCTTACTGGAACTTGGACATGGCATAGACAAGTCAGTGGAGAAATGGACCAAGGTTGGAGTCAAACTAGCTGAAAATTCTCTTCCCCTGGTGGCCATGAATTTCTTCATTTCTTATTCATTGAGAACATCTTCCTATATTTCTGATTAAAGTTCACACTGGTGTCTGACCTGGGGGAGCAACTGTATTCTCCACTTACCGCCATGGGCCCCATGAACAGACTGTGATGGGGGAAGTTTCCATGCAAGGCATCTCACCGCCTGGAACACAGCAGCAACCTCAGACCTCAGATCTGGAGAAAAATATGGTGAAGCTGAAAGGGAACCACTGAAATGAAAAACAGACCTTGGTTTTCAAATGCAAAAAGGATGCAAAAATAATCTAAAATGTAGTATTTTAGGGGGAAGAGGTAGAGAAAGTTAACCAACTTGTGGCTGGTGCTGATGGGCTAACCACAGACACATTCTCCAAACCCTGGATTCATTTGTGGAAAATAATGCATGCTAGACTCCTCATTTTAAGTGTCAGGTGTGGTGGGTTGGAAGTTGGGTTCTGATGAGTTTGGAGCCTGGACCAATGCCATGAGTGAGTCCCAGTGGCAGGCAGGTTGGGGGCATGCTGACATACAGAGTGTGTATTCACTTCATGGATCGCGTACCCTCAGACTGGGGTGCAGGCTGAACAGTAAACAGAATCTTGAAGACTTTAGGGAAATTAATGGACTCCATAGTTCTATCCACAATGGGTATTCAGGGAAGTTGAATATATCGTGTTGGCAAACAGCCTTCACATTCTGAGGTGGCATCATTAAGGGCAACTGTGTTTTCCAACAAAGCATTTCTCTTTGTAGATAATACCACCTTTTATGGTCTCAGGTGATAAGGAATTTTTTCATACTAAGTGTGGTTGTACTTTATCCCTTCATGCCTCAGATACATCCACTCCTTCTAGGAACTAGGGGACTAGGATCATTTTCCTGTGAACAGCTGTGAATTCAACTTTTTGCAAGTAAATGTGAAGTTCTAAGTCCATAAAACCTATGTTGGCGGTCCTTGGCTTAGCCCAGAGCCCCCAAAGTTGTCAAGGTACAAATGAATTGCAATCACCAATTTTATGGGGTTGTCAGCATATACCAGTGATGGGCATCCTTTTGAGCTTGGTGTGTCAAACTTCACCAAAAAAACTGAGCATACCTCGGGTAGTGTGTCACTTTGAGGAAAAAACATTATTTCGCAAATGTTTCATCCTCAGGAGCAGCAAATGTTTCATCCTTGGCATGTGGCCGCCTCAGCGGCCGCGTGTCATCAGAAATGGCTACGCGTATCAGTGCTGACACGCGTGTCATAGGTTTGCCATCACTGGCATATACTGTCTTGAAGAGGTAATAATACGATGTGAGAATGGGAGCTATTTTCCTATGATTTACTTAAATAATTCGACTAAGCAATAACCTCATTGACTGAATGGTGCTGCCTATTGGTGCTCTGAGGTATTGTTTAGGAGGTAGCCTCTTCCTAGAAGGATGAAGTGTGTTTTGTTCTTAATTATCTGTAAGCAACTGTAATCAAAAATAGATTTCTACCTAATAGTTTTATTTTCAAGCTAATGCTACATATGCTTACCAGTATATCCCTTTACACCTTCTTAATTCTCTATAAACTGCAACATACATTTTAAAATGTTGTTTAAATATTTATATCATGAAGTCAACCATTTGGTCCCAACTCTGGTGCTTTTAATTCACAGGATGAAAATAACATTGATCATGACTAGTTATATTTAACTCTTTCAATACATTTAGCCTGTGGATCAGACAAAGTCTTCTTTCAAAAAATAAATGTACATTTGAGGGTTTCATTTCTTTCTCTCTTTAGTATTTCTTGTCTTTTTATACCTACAGGAATAAATAACATATGCACATTTAAAATTCAGTTTCCCAGACACCACTGTCCCTCTGAGAACAATAGTCAAACCTGGGAGCTTGGGGAACTGGCCTTGATAAAATCTCCCTGCAGGTAAGGTCCAGCCATCTTATATAATAAAAGCCTAGAATGCTAACTGTCCAACCATTTGTTCGACCATTCGACCAGTTGCTATGACACACACTGACTACAGGGAGCAGAACCTCCAACCACTAGGTTAGCTTGCTGCTGGGGTCTGGCTGATCAGGACTGGGCAAGATGGGCCGGACACACTCTGGAGCCCTCCCACAGTCCCTCCCTGGCCCTGATCATGCACCAGTGGGGTCCCTTGGCCTGGCCTGCACCCTCTCGCAATCTGGGACCCCTTGGGAGAAGTCAGAGAGCTGATTTTGGCCAGATCCCTGCAGGCCAGGCCAAGGGACCCCACCAGTGCATGAATCTGTGCACTGGGCCTCTAGTTTATTTATAAAATGGGCAAAATGCATTACTCAAAATTCATAGCTTTTGTAATGGTGAGCAAAGTTAGAATTATGGTACCCGCAAGGCTAGCTAGCATGCCATGTTGAGGTGATAACTTCTGTCCTTGAGACACTTCCAGTGGCTTTTTTCATGATTTCCAGAGCAAAATCGAGCCCAGCGTCATGCTCTGTGTCTGCTGGGATGTGGCCTAGGACCACTTTGCATCCAACTTCAGGCTTCAGGTGACTTCCTGTCCTTCCTGTTTATTGAGTGCTCACCAGGCCTACAGCATCCTAGCTCTGTGTCTGTTCTTGACTCTGTGCCTGGAACTGCTCCCTGCAGTGCATTTAGCTCAGTGGGGCTCTGGGAGCTGCTCTGCTATTGGTGGTTGTGCATTCCAGGCTCAGTGGTGCTCTGGGAGCTGCTCTGCTATTGGTGGTTGTGCATTCCAGGCTCAGTGGTGCTCTGGGAGCTGCTCTGCTATTGGTGGTTGGGCATTCCAGGCTCAGTGGAGCTATGGGAGCTGCTCTGCTATTGGTGGTTGTGCATTCCAGGCTCAGTGGTGCTCTGGGAGCTGCTCTGGTATTGGTGGCTGTGCATTCCAGGCTCAGTGGTGCTCTGGGAGCTGCTCTGGTATTGGTGGCTGTGCATTCCAGGCTCAGTGGTGCTCTGGGAGCTGCTCTGGTATTGGTGGTTGGGCATTCCAGGCTCAGTGGTGCTCTGGGAGCTGCTCTGCTATTGGTGGTTGGGCATTCCAGGCTCAGTGGTGCTCTGGGGAGCTGCTCTGCTATTGGTGGTTGTGCATTCCAGGCTCAGTGGTGCTATGGGAGCTGCTCTGCTATTGGTGGTTGTGCATTCCAGGCTCAGTGGTGCTCTGGGAGCTGCTCTGCTATTGGTGGTTGTGCATTCCAGGCTCAGTGGTGCTCTGGGAGCTGCTCTGCTATTGGTGGTTGGGCATTCCAGGCTCAGTGGTGCTCTGGGAGCTGCTCTGCTATTGGTGGTTGTGCATTCCAGGCTCAGTGGTGCTCTGGGAGCTGCTCTGCTATTGGTGGTTGGGCATTCCAGGCTCAGTGGAGCTATGGGAGCTGCTCTGCTATTGGTGGTTGTGCATTCCAGGCTCAGTGGGGCTATGGGAGCTGCTCTGCTATTGGTGGTTGTGCATTCCAGGCTCAGTGGGGCTATGGGAGCTGCTCTGCTGTTGGTGGTTGTGCATTCCAGGCTCAGTGGGGCTATGGGAGCTGCTCTGCTATTGGTGGTTGTGCATTCCAGGCTCAGTGGTGCTCTGGGAGCTGCTCTGCTATTGGTGGTTGGGCATTCCAGGCTCAACGGTGCTCTGGGAGCTGCTCTGCTATTGGTGGTTGTGCATTCCAGGCTCAGTGGGGCTATGGGGAACTGCTCTGCTATTGGTGGTTGTGCATTTCACTCAGTGGTGCTCTGGGAGCTGCTCTGCTGTTGGTGGTAGGGCATTCCAGGCTCAACGGTGCTCTGGGAGCTGCTCTGCTATTGGTGGTTGGGCATTCCAGGCTCAGTGGGGCTATGGGAGCTGCTCTGCTATTGGTGGTTGGGCATTCCAGGCTCAGTAGTGCTCTGGGAGCTGCTCTGCTATTGGTGGTTGGGCATTCCAGGCTCAACGGTGCTCTGGGAGCTGCTCTGCTATTGGTGGTTGGGCATTCCAGGCTCAGTGGTGCTCTGGGAGCTGCTCTGGTATTGGTGGTTGGGCATTCCAGGCTCAGTGGTGCTCTGGGAGCTGCTCTGCTATTGGTGGTTGGGCATTCCAGGCTCAATGGTGCTCTGGGAGCTGCTCTGCTATTGGTGGTTGTGCATTCCAGGCTCAGTGGTGCTCTGGGAGCTGCTCTGCTATTGGTGGTTGGGCATTCCAGGCTCAGTGGTGCTCTGGGAGCTGCTCTGCTATTGGTGGTTGGGCATTCCAGGCTCAGTGGTGCTCTGGGAGCTGCTCTGCTATTGGTGGTTGGGCATTCCAGGTTCAGTGGTGCTCTGGGAGCTGCTCTGCTGTTGGTGGTTGTGCATTCCAGGCTCAGTGGGGCTATGGGAGCTGCTCTGCTATTGGTGGTTGTGCATTCCAGGCTCAGTGGGGCTCTGGGAGCTGCTCTGCTATTGGTGGTTGTGCATTCCAGGCTCAGTGGGGCTCTGGGAGCTGCTCTGCTATTGGTGGTTGTGCATTTCACTCAGTGGTGCTCTGGGGCTGCTCTGCTGCTGGTTGTGGCCAGCTGTCCCAGACTCGCTCCGTGTTCTGTGGAGATGGCCCAGATCACTTTCTCACGGAGCTCAGGCCCAGCCTGGACAAAGGAAATGCCCATTTAAGCAGAACAATCAAAGAAACACAATTCCAGTTGCCTCCGTGGGGAAGCTCATTGTTGGAGGCACTGGGAAGATTCTTAAAATGTTAGTAATCCTCTAATGGATGAGCTAATGATGATTATTTAATTGTAATTATTATGGATAATAGCAGTGGGGAGAGATGGTTCAATTAGGACTAAAGTGTTCTTCCCTGGTGTCACTCAGAGTGAGGACAATAGTTATTAAAGTTATACTTGCAAAGGATTTGTAAATGAAAGAGTAATACTTCCCAGCATTCATATCACTCTGACAGCATATTTATAGATACTTCTCATGTCAGCTTTAACAATAAATAGACTTGAAATAAATTTAATGACACTTTTTAAAATATCACACAGGTGCCAGCTTATAAAATAACATTTTTATCTATACTATACTCTTCCTCAAGATCTAGGAAAATAGGCCCTTTCTTTTTTTTAAACTGCTGTTTGATTGTTAGAAAATTTATATTGAGAATTTTCATTAATAACCTGATTTCACAAGATGTTTAGCTAATTGTATTATATTCATTACTCTGTCAAGTGGTAAGGAAATGTAATGCTGGTAGTCTGTATGTGTATCAAAGTATTAGCTCATTTCTTACTGTAGAAAGAATGTGCATTTGGTGTCCAGTTTCTGTTAGAATTCTGACTTTGCCCCATTTTATGTTGTTTGGGTTACTTAATTCCTCTCAGGCTTCGGTTTATTCATCTTTAAAATGGGAAGAATTATGCCTGTTTCAGAGGTGCCCTCACTCCTCACATCCACTCCATATGGAGCCATGTAACTTCGTCCTCAAAGAGGCATGATGTTTCTGAGACATAACTGATCTATCTACTTACCTATCTCTATCATACGTCTGTCTATCTACCTATCTATCTATCTATCTATCTATCTATCTATCTATCTATCTATCTAATGCATCTATGGATTCTAATCTATTCCAGTGATCTATTTGTTCAACTCCATATAACTCAATTGACACAGTTTTAAATTAACCTTGGTTTCTGGTAGGGAGTAAGCCTTAACTTTGTTCTTTCCTTCTAAATGGAAATATGTCTCAACTCTTCAAAGTTTACTTTGTTATACTGTAGAGCAGTGGTTTTCAACCTTTTTAATGCTGCGACCCTTTAATACAGTTCCTCATGTTGTGGTGACCCCCAACCATAAAATTATTTTTGTTTCTACTTCATAACTGTAATTTTGCTACTGTTAATGAATCGTAATGTAAATATCTGTGTTTTCCGATGATCTTAGGCTCTACAGTAGCGGCTCTCAACCTGTGGGTCGAGACCCACAGATTGAGAACCACTAGCAGGGTTGCATAAGACCATTGGAAAACACAGATATTTACATTATGATTCATTAACAGTAGCATAATTACAGTTATGAAGTAGCAACGAAAATAATTTTATGGTTGGGGGTCACCACAACGTGAGGAACTGTATTAAAGGGTCGCGGCATTAGAAAGGTTGAGAACCACTGCTTTAGAGTCAAGTTCTCTAGTTGTGTGGAAAACTTTAAGATTTTGGTTGAAATCGAAGTCAAATTGTGATTGGTTCAGGGACAATGGGCATATTGCGATATCAGCTGTCCTGCACCCAACTACATGCAGGACACTCTTGCATTCTGCTTTTCCTGGTCTGCATTTCTGAAGGACAGCTTGCACATCTTCTGTTGAACATTCCTGGTACTTTATTTGTATTTTGCTATTATGAAAGAGTGTTTTTTTTCCACTTTTTTTCCTCAAATCAGTCATTTGCCATATTAGGGCACATTATTGATTTTGTAGGTTGATATTACACGAAGTATCTCTGTAGTTCTGATACTAATTCTTTGGGATTATTTTTACTTCTTCCTCTCTAATCTTTTATTTAAATTAAATTTGCTGGTGTAACATGGGGTAATAACATTACATAAGTTTCAGGTGCACAGTTTTATAATATAACACCTACATATTACATTGTGTGCCAACTACCCCAAATCTAGTCTCCTTCCATCACCATACATTTGACCCCCCTTTACCCTCTTCATCCTCGCCCTGCTCCCCTTCCCTCTGGTAACCTCCACACTGTTGTCTGTGTCTGTGAGTTTGTTTAGTTAGTTTGGTTGTTGCTTTCGGTTTTATATCCCACATGAGTGAAAGCATATGGTTCTTGTCCTTTTCTGTCTGATTTATTTCACATAGCATGATATTCTCAATATACATCCATGTTGTCACAAATGACAATATCTCATCCTTTCTTATGGCTGAGTAGTATTTCATTGTGTGTGTGTGTGTGTGTGTGTGTGTGTGTGTGTGTGTGTGTGTATGCAAACTTATACTTTACAAATACAGTCTGTCTCTTCCTTACCAATTTTAATATTAATGGAAGTTTGGATAGATGGATCTTTATTGTAGTCCTGACTTTATGGCAATACTTTAATACTTTTTAAATACCTCCATAAAGTACTGTAGTTACTTTACATGTTGATAGCTATTCTTTATCAAGTTAAAAATTTAACTTCCTTTCTTTTCTAAGGGAATTTTTATCCAATAGACATTGTATATTATTCAGTGTTCTTTCCTTCTATTGAGATTGTTCCATAGTTTTCCTTTTTTAACCTATAAATGAGATGTTACTTCATCAACTTTCTCATGTTGAATCTTACTCTGGTAACAGGATTACTTTATCATCTTTCACATTTCCATGTGTATTCTCTGTAAATATTGCCATAGTATTTTTTTAAAATATGTTTTTGTTTATTTTAGAGAGAGAAAGAGCGGGAGAGAGAAACATTGATGAGAAAACCAATTGGCTGCCTCCTGACACCCTAAGCCAACATCCTGGGCATGTGCCCCAACCAGGAATCGAACCAGTGATCTCTGGATGCACAGGATGACGCCCCATCAACTAAGCCACATGGGTCAGGGAGCCATGATTTTTTAAACTTGTCAACCCCCACCCCCCGATTTCTCAGCATTTGACCTTATCCTCATCCTCTTCCCCACTTGAGAATTTGCACATGCATCTCTTCCTTCTTCTAAATTCCTTCTGAACTCAAAGTAAGAGGTGTCCCCCTAATGCTCACCCCTTCACCTGTTCTCTGTTCCACTTCTTTCAACCTTCTTCACGGTCTTCCTGCATTATGTATTCTATTCTACTTTTTATCTACAACTTATTTTTTCCTACTATTTTTTATTCTTTGCCTTCAAACATGATTATACTTCTGTTCCCTGCAATTCCTTTGATCTACATTTATCCTCAAGATGGTCCCTTATTTTGTTTATTTAACACCCAGTTTTTTGAAGGGATGGAAAAGGCTGTGTGCTTAGGACCTTAGCTCCCTCCCCACTCTATTCAAACTGCACCATTTACCTACAACCTAATTACTTAGTCTTTTGTTTACATTGTCTATTCATTTTAATCTTCTTCATACATCTAACATGGCTTGCTTCTTTTTGATAAAGTTTTCTTCACTCATTTCTGTGACACTATTTTCACTTTATTTAATTTCTATCTATCTGATCATTATTTCAGTGGGGGTTTTTCTTGCTCTTCTCCCCTCTACATGTCAATCAGTGTGTGCACAGGAAAAAAAAAAGAAGTCATCTTTTGAAACATTAAAAGTCTATTGATTGCCTGTTTCACTGATGATTGGAAATATAGTCTCCATTTAATGTGGCTTTTGAATGCCTCTAAATTAATTATATGATTAAATTAATAACATTTTTTTGCATTAGAGATGCTTTAATCTTTTTGTCTCTATAGTGATTGGGAAAATGGTGCATAGAATGTTGAAAAATGAACATGAGCTGGTTAAAATACTTACATTTGGGATGGGAGTTAAATATTGTTCTTTATCAACATTAAACTGGTATTAATACTACAGTGAAGTTTTTGTAAGTGAAATGCGACTGACATAGCTCTTTTGAAATCATTATTCTAAGGTTGTCTTTCATTTTTCCTATGGTTTAGCATTCCCAAATAAGTCTTTATCTTGCAAAAATCTCTACATAATGCATTTTAATGCATAAAGAAAATGCATCCACTAAGCAGATCTTCTGTGATGGCTTGGATTACCAAACATTTGCAAGTTAAATTCATTACTACTGTATAAATTTAAAGAATTGACTGAAATTAGCATAATTTTTTTGTTCTGTTAGTGAATAACCAAAATTTTAAAGTTCTTCCAGCTATTTTATATGCTTATTAGGGTAATTGCAATTATTCGTTTTTATTTAAATATCAAATGATGTTAAGCATACAGTGTTTGATGAATATAAAAATATATATCATTGAATTATAAATCATCTTGCCTGCAGCTGCCAACTTGAAAAGCCAGCATTTCCCTGATCTTCCTGGTTCATGTCAAGCTGGACCACATGTGGTTCCTGTGGGGACCACATAGGAAACTGAAATATTCATCCACCCTTTCATGAAGCCAAAGGCATTGTTTCATTTGTGAGCTTTTTTCCTTATCAAGACTGATCAACTCTCCTACTTTATTTTTCTCTGTGACTTTAAAAGGTGGTAGGCATTCAGAACCCTCCATTGATGGTGTCTGTTGTTTTTTTCTCCATGGAGTAGACCATAAGCTCAGCAGTGGTAGGCAGTGGGTTTATCTTATTCACCTTCATAGTCTCAGCACTTAAAGAATGAGTGGTTCCCATGAAGGAGTGTATTTATTTTCTGACACTGTTTTTGTATTTTTGGGTATAGTTATTAATTAAAGTGATCCACCCAATTTCATCACTGCTGGGCACCCCAGGGTGGTCAGAGGCCAGCAGTATACATAACAAGATAGCGATTAATGTTTGTGGATCAGTACAAGATACTACACAATGAAGATTCTGCTGAATATCACAGAGTCTAAGCCATGTAGTATTCATAAAGGATGGCCTTCAACAGAGAACCAGAATCATGCAAGTGATCATCGAGTAGAGTTTAGCAAAGAAATATTTACAACAACATGGAGACTTTGCTTTCTATATGAATGGAAAGACATGCAGAGGGCTTGAGGAAGGAGAGATCACTAAACATTGGAGGGGCTGGAAGACCAGGCTTATTGAAAAAGAAAAAGGTTGTTCAGAACTTGGGTGGCATTGCATTTTAATGATAAACCCTTTACAAATGCAAGCCATCACCATTATGATTATATGGTGCCCTCCATGATTCTGAAAGGCAGGTGAAGTTCTTTTTATGTTGGGTAGACAAAAAGCAGAAATCTGGTGAATATTATGAGCAAAAGAGCCCCCTGATGGTGTGTTACAAGAGCTGAGGTGTATTGGAAATCAGACAGACTGAAAGACAGTGTGGGCTGAGTACTTGAAGACCTCCATTAAGGTGGAGATAGCTGTAAGGGAAAGGAAAAAATGATAGTTGACTGGCCCTAGCCGGTTTGGCTCAGTGGCTAGAGCTTTGGCCTGTGGACTGAAGGGACCTGGGTTCAGTTCTTGTCAAGGGCACATACCTTGGTGACAGGCTCCTGGCCCTGGTTGGGGGCATGTGGGAGGCAACCAATCAATGTGTCTCTCTCACATCGTGTTTCACTCTATCTCTCCCTCTCCCTTCCACTGTCTCTAAAAATCAATGGAAAAAAATATCCTCGGGTGAGGATTTAAAAAAAAAAAAAGATAGATGACTAATTTTATAGCTGTAGTCAAAAGAGGTGGCCAAAATCAAACCAAGTTGTCATTAGAGACAGAAAATTGAGATATGAGGGTTATTTTTGACACGTGCAATTTGAGATAGTAGCCACATAGTTCAAAAGAAATATCTCCAAGAATAAGGAAGCTACCTAAGCTGTATTATGCAAAATAATCTCCCTGTCCCACCTCCCTTATCAAGAATATATACATATTCCACAGTTTATTCTTTCACTGTGCCTATTTCTTCTAGAACATTTTCATCTTCTAAATTTTATTTAGTTTTCACTAGCTCTCACTTTTATAGATCATTTTATAAATGATATAAGCCAGTAGACTAGTGTGGGTATCAAGAAAAGTACAATGTTATACAACCCTCTCAAATACAACATCACTTATTTGAGAAAGATATAAAGTTTTCTTTCCTTTATATCTTTCTCAAATGGGGATGAGGGCGGCTGTGGGGATCAGAAGAGATGATGGCGGAAAAGCACTTTGATAACTAAAATCCTTTACAAATGCAAGCCATCACCATTATGATTATATGGTGCCCTCCGTGTGAACCTGAAACAATTCTCAATTTTCATCGATCATGTCACTCTTCAAAGAGCGTGTCCCACAAGATTTTATCAGAGGACTCTGTTTTAATCAACGACAAATGCATTTCCATGCAAGCATAATATTGTTTCTAAAATAGATGTTCTCTGAACTCTGGATGCAAACTGATGCCCATTTCAAGGGCCATTATATTTCTGAGAATTTTCTCCAATTTCATTTTATAGCTTCCTTCTCCCTGTATTCCATGGATGCAGTGAAATGATTTCATCAGGTAAAGCACCATAGAAAAATGTAACTGTCATTCCCACCCTCTTTCCTCAACTTCATTGTTCCCCAGTCTGTGAGTTTGAATTCTCAGATACGCCCCACTCATGGCTCTACCGCTAGCACCTGTCTGTCCTATGATTCAAGCCAGATATTAAAGGTGCCTGAAGAAGGTAGCACTATCAGCCTCATTATGTAGTGTAGCTCGGAATTGGAGCTTGGTACCAACCAGAACCAAAAGCTGTTGTGTCAAAGAAAGTTATAATTTTCTTGAGTCTCTGTCTTTCTTCTCCATCATCAGTGTAGTTCTGCCTCAATGCTTCCATGCCTTGGCCTTTGACATATGATGATAAGAGTGACACATCCCATGGGTAAACACATCTCCTCCTGCCCATCTCACCCAGGCAAGGAGAGAAAACAGTTCAGTGAACTGCTCTGTGTGCACAGTATGTGTTAGAGTGACACACATATGAGGAGTCAATGCTCCATTGAAATATTTCAAAATTGGTATTTTGGGGGGAAATAGTAAATATAATTATTATAATACTGGACTAATTTTACTTCCCAAACCTCTTAAAGAGTAAAAGCATTGCTGATTCCATTATGAAAGGCAAGCATTTAAATTCAATAGACTTCTGAGAGCTATGTAAATGGGTTTTGGGGAAAGCCAAATTTTAGATCCTCACCGTTATTTTTTTAAAAGAAGTCCTTAAAAATCATCTAATCCTAAGCGAGAAAAATTAGAAAGAAAATGAACCTTGGGTATCATTCTTACTTCACACACTCTCCAACGGGATTCTTTTAGAATGATGGGCAAGGACTTCCATTCCCCACTCATCCACTCTCGGTCAGTCTTGGATTCTGAAGGGCTTCTTCCTAGCTTCCTCCTCCTGGGAGGAACGGCCACATTGTCCTGGACCATTGCCCAGCTGCTATCTTCATTCCTGGTTCCCCTTCCCCATGCTGCTGCTCAAGGTGGACTCTCTCTGTATCAGAACTTGATTAAGAGTTGAGTCCTAAGTTCAGGAAGTCCCTTGGCCTCTGCACTTGGCTTCCCCAGCTCCTCCTTCAGAGCCAGCCTCTGGTATTAGATAAATCCAACATATCCCAAACCACTCGAGGAGAGCTGCTCTGTGGTTGCCCATGAGCTTGACCATCTGCCTCATCCCTGGAAGACCAGGTGAGGAATGAACCCTAGGTCAAGCAGGACCCTTCCCGCTGTATCATTCTGCTGCCTCTCAAGATGACCTCCTTCTCTTTCCCCCATAACCTTAACTTTTCCCCTCTCTCCCTCTCTTTTTCTTGCCATTTATATAAAGAAGTGCAAACACTCACTTAAGGGAAGAGGGCATGTTGTCAGAGTTGGGTCATTTCTGATACGTGTATGAGGTCCCCACATCACTGCAGATTTACAGAGGAAAAGGAAACACCACACTTGAGCTGTAATTGCAAGAAGCTCCAAGCCTATAATTACTATTGCCAGGAACTTCATATGAAGCCTCCAGAGTCAGCCTTTGCCCTCTCCATCCTGACATCCCTACTGTATTTTCCCGCCTTTGCCTTTGTTAGAATCAATACTGGAAATAGGAAAAAAAATTAAATATATATATATTTTTATTGATTTCAGAGAGTAAGGGAGAGGGAGAAAAAGATAGAAATATCAATGATGAGAGAGAATCATTGATCGGCTGCCTCCTGCATGTCCCCTACTGGGGATCGAACCTGCAACCCAAGCATGTGCCCTTGACTGGGATTGAACCCAGGACCCTTCAGTCCACAGGCCAAGGCTCTGTCCACTGAGAAAAACTGGCTAGGGCAGAAATAGAAATCTTAACATCCAGTTGAAGGTCTTCAGAGTAGTGCAAAGAACATTTTTTAAATTTGATGCCTAACATCAAAGTGAAGAGGAAAAATTTAATTGATGGTAATATAATTAGTTGTTCATTTTCACAAGCATGGGGAAGAGATGACTGACATATTCAGTGTTTGGGTTCCTAGTGGGAGACGCAGGTGGCACTTTGTGACTCAGCAGTTCAGTGTAGTTCCATGAGGCAGGCGTTACCTTTTTCCCATGTTCGAGATGAGGATGCTCAGGGGCATTACAGGTGAGGACACTGGAGGTCAGAGAGCTCACAGATGTGCCTGGTCAGGCACTGGGGATGTTGGACCTCAATCCCTCACTTCCGGGCCCTGGGTTGTGATCCCTACATGGTGGTGCCCACTTCCTGGTTTACATCCCTGAGCCCCATGCTGTTTTCAGGGTTCCACTGCTCTGGTCTTGCTGCTCCCTCCCTTGCTCTCCATCAGCCACTCGGAGCTCCTTGTAGAGCTCCCTCCTCTGCACCTGGGTAGCTGACTCCTACTTGGGGGCCAGGTCCTTCAGGAGAGCCTGAGCAGAGGCGGAGCTGGGGAGCTAGCCCCATGCCACCTGGTGCCATCTCCATTGGAGACGCTCCTGCCATCTGGTACCCTTTGATGAGCTTCTGCAGTAGAGACTGCCTCTTCCATTTCCGTTCCTCTTTTTCTTCCTCTGCAAACTAAATACAGTAATAGGCACCTTGTAGATTTATTGGAAGGATTAGAGATAATGTATGTAAGGAAAGTAACAGTGCCAGGGACATGGTAATAAAATGAACAATAACTCATATTTATTAAACTCATTCCCAGTGTGCCAGGTACTGTGGTAGGCATTTAACGTGTATTATCTGTAATCCTTATGCAATTATTTCGTTCACTGGCCTGAACTCAAAGCCGGTATAAGCACAACACACGTTTCCTTTTCTTTCTCAGCCACACCCTCCAGCCTCTGGGCCCTGCCGTTTGATACACGTTAGGCAGAGACCATTGCTTTTCAGGCCTTCGGTTATAAACAAAATTTAATTTCAATAATTAAAATTTATTTGCAGTTATTAAAATTTCCGCGCTGTCCTGAATTCTAATAAAATTCAAAATGTCTCCCTTCCCTTCAGTCCAGGCCTGACTTGCAGCTCCGGGCCTGCGTTTGGGAATCACCCTTGACTTGACTGGTTTTCTGGGGCCTGGCAGTGAGTGCCCCTGTCCTGGAGCAGCTGCTGCCCGCTGGGGCCTGACAGGTTCATTACAGCCTTGCCCCTCCCCCAAGCCATCCCTATTGTGCCTTCAGGTGTCTGACTAGGAGCATGGTCATTTTAGCTCCCCGGTGTCAGCCCCCCACTTCCTCCATCTGCTGGGGTTCTTTTCCTTTGTCAGGTGGCTCTTTTTAGTAGGATCCCCAAAAAACAGCAAGCTACTTCCTGTGGGGTGCACTGAGCCATAGGGAACGCAGCGTGCCTGTCTGCTGTCCTCTCTCCCTGCTCTGCTTAGAGAGACTGTGGCAGCCAGGAAGGATCCTGCCTTCGAACACTCCGGGATGGAAAGGGCAGTCAACTCAGTGTTCACATATTTCCCCAAATTCTAGGGGCCACATGGTGGCTTGTTCCAGAATCTCATCACTGTGGTCATGGTCAAAACTGGCCTGCACATTTCTGTAGCTCACAAGGTCATGGTTGGAGTGAGACACTAGTGTCTTGTCTGGAAAGGGCCCAACTCACTCCTCTTCCATGTCTTGGGGCTGCTTCTCGGGAATGTGTGGGGAGCCCGTGTGGAGATGAGGACAGAGCCACCTCCCCCTCCCCTTTTGGAAGACATGTGGTTGCCTCCATAGCTCTCTCTTGGTTCACTCTATAGTCTGCTTTTGAGAGGCCAGAGGAGGTGGAGTCAGGTTGGCCGCCTGTTGGGAAACCCTAGGAGGGCTGCCAGCAGCTTTTCCTTACAATATTTCTGTTGTTGCTCTCAATTAAGACCTCAGCTGAAACGTCTGAAGTAAGGGGAGTGGTCGAGCTACCTGTCTCCTGATAGATAAAGGGCTCATTTTCATCTGAAGGAAACCTCACTCTAGAACTTGGGTTGTTTGTCCTGTGGCCACTGAACTTAGTCAAGTCCAAACCCAGTTTACCTCTCCCTGAGTCTGATTGCACATGGACCTTGTGCTCATGTAAGCTCCTGCAAGTAGAGACTGCCTCTTCCATTTCCCTGTCCACACTGGGGAGTGAGTGTGACTGCAAGTAGTTAGCTATGGCATCCACCAACTGGGGTGGACAGCAGAGGCACTGTCTGGGTTCTACTTAGAAACCATCAACATAAAGTGGAGCCTCTATGCTGTGGGCATATCAAGGCGTATCCAACTTAGCTGACTCCTGCAGGTGCGCTAGTAACTGTTAGTCCTTTTTCCCAGGCAAGGAAGGAACATCTGATAGAGCTCACACAATGCCTAGCTCACTGGGTGTGAGAATTCAAAAAGTATTTGTTAAATGAAAGGCTGTCCAAATTCGAAGTCGGCTGATGTAACTACTCCCAGCAAAAAGTGACGACTGTGGGCTTTTGTGCAGTGTGTCCATAGTGTTGTCCATCCACCCATCATCAGCCCTACATTCAGGGAAACGTGTGTAACATTTTTATTGGAAGACTGCATGTCTCTTATAGGCCACGGGAAGAAAGACCAGGCTTTTGAAAGCAGCCTGATTGTGTTGCAGTTGAAAATTCAATCAGCGAGAACCAATGTAAAAGAGCCAAGTTGTAGCAAAATCTAGACAATTCTAACTTTAAATGTAAAATCCTTTTCTATTTCACTAGAGCCCCAACGTTCTTTCAGCTTAAAAAGAAATGCTGATAAATGGCCACTGCTGAAGAGTTTAGTACAAAAGCTATTCTTATTTTTCTCTCCATGTTCACAGGGAAAAGAAATTGGGGTTTATGAGGAGTTTTAGAAAATAGAGAGAATCTACTAAAGATATTTACATGTGACATTATGAGTCAAAAACAAAGATATTAAATTCTGCAGCTGTTTTATGTGATCTGATATCTTTACATCTACTGCATTTGCAGAACAGCTCAAGCATATAAAAACACATCTTCATATATGGCATTCTAGAAAATGTGAAACTATAGTGAGAGGCAGCCTAGGATGTCAAGGAAGAGATTTGACTGAAAGGGCACAAGGACACTTTCCCAGAGTTGCAAATGCTTTATACGTTGATTTTGGTGCTGATTATATGAATATTGCCCAGTTGCCAAAATTTATAAAATGGTATATTTTCAATGGGTGGATCTTTTGTGTCTGTGTACTATCTCAACACACCTCGGAAGGCTTATGCGGGGGGTGGCGGGGGGAGATCTTTGTTATTGAGTTCAGCCTATTTTACTTGTAATATCTTTTATTTGGATGAAGTATATAGGACCATGTTAGACAATCAAATAATATTCTACATGTTATAATAATAAAATATCAAGTTTCAAGTGATCTTACAGGTCATTTTGTCTAATCTTCTATTTACTCTTCACTTAGTCATGTGGCCTAAGTTAGCTGCTTTCTAGTTGCTGGATACAGGAAGTCAAATAAAGTGTAGTCCTTGCCTTGATTAACGTAGATAACTCACTAAGAGTTCTAGTTATGTACTTCTGTGTAACAAATTACCCCAAAATTTAGTGGTGTAAGACAATGCCCATTTATCATCTGGCCATTTCTGTAAGTCAGAAATCCAGGCCCTCTTACCTGGGCTGCAGTCAGGATGGTGGCCAGTTCCGGGGTCTCATCAAAAAGCTTAACTGGTGAGGGATCTGTTCCCCAGCTCACTGATGGATTGTTGCCAGAATTCACCCCTGAGTGCTATTGGACCTGGACTTCTGCTCCTTGCTGGCTGTTGGCTTGAAACGTCTCTCAATCCCTTGCCATATGACCCTGTCCAATATGAGGCCACCCCTTCATCAAACAGATTAGACAGAGGAGGCTGTAGAGAGAGCCAGTTAGGAAAATGAAGTCTTTTATAACCAGCCACAGGAATGACATCTACTCAACATTGCCATGTACTATTGGTTAGAAACAAGTTAGTGTAGAAAAGGAATTAACAAGGTCAGCACCAGTATTATTGGTGGAAGTGGACTTCTTGGGGTGCCTCAGGGAAAAGAATTTCCTGACACCTCCAGAGGAGTATGAGGTTTCATGGAAAGCTTTATTGATGATGTGAAATGAAGGGAGGCTCCCTATCACGTCTCATTTCTGTCATCCCAACACGGAAGGAGAACAGTCTTGCCTTCAGCAGGGCAAGAAGCAAGGTCACTGCTCAGGATTTCTCCTCCATATTCAAGTCCAGTCCAGTCCAGCATCTGGCTGGCTCAGCTTGTGCTCCCAGCTGCAGTCCATTGCATGTGGGTCTGCATGGCCCTGGGACATGCAGCTGCTTAAGGCCACATGGCAGTCAAGTGCACGGGTCATGGAGCAAGAGGGAAGGGGGAGACCAAAAGGCAAGAGCAGGCAAGAGAGAGGGAATTCTTTGTTGGGCATTTTACTTTCCAAGATTTGCACACTTCCAGTGGCTCCGCCCTTCTAGCCAATCCATTTTTCCCCAGGCTAGACTGACAGACAAGCACCTCCAGTGCATCACTCCAACTTCACTGAGCATGCACCCATCTCTGCCTTTGTTTGATCTCTTCTCCCAGTGATTTGCAGGGAATGGACCAGTGGTTCCCTGGGGAGTATGAGGCGGTAGATTCCTGGTGAAGCTGCCCAGATGACTATGCCATAATGTTTGGCCTCCCCATTGCTCTATTCCTATTATTAATATAAAAAAATAGCTAATTATGATAATAACACCAGGAGGTGGTCTCACAGGCATGCATCTTAAAGGCTGCTCACCACAGGAAGCACGATCCAGCCTTCATCCATCAAGAAGCCAGCCACAAGCACTGCAATCCTCCCGGTGTATAGAATAGGGTTAAGAGCAGGGTCTTCACAATCAAGTCTTTCAAGTTCGGGACCTACTCCTCACTAGCCATATGTCTGTGAATTTAACAGATTCATTAAGCATCAGTTCACTCACCATAAAATGGCACAGACCTGATAAAATGCTATGACAATTAAACATGATAAGGAATATAAAGCTCTGAGCATGGTATCTGACAAGCAGTAAGCATTCAGAGAGTATTAATTGTTTTCCATTGTTATCCTTATATAAATCTTATTCCTGACCTCTACAAGTTAAGTTCCAGACATCTAGATCTCTGGAACGTCTTCCTGTTGAACTGAATTGGAAAACTGATCAAGTCATACTTTCCAATGCCAGCCCTGCTTTTAAGTCACATCCGAAGACGGGGTACGTGTGCCCTCACTCTTCCTCCCGGCACTCTCCAGGCTTCTCCTGTGCCACAGATGGACCTTAGGGAATGTGATTCAAGCCTGCAGGCCGAGCTCTTCTCCGAAAGCCAGTGAGTTTATAATCTACTTGTGAGTCACACAAAGCCAAGTAACACTTTCAGGAATAGTCTAATCCATGCAAAATGGAATGTTATTAAATAAATAGTTAAACAGATTATAGATAAATAGATTATTTATGGCATAGATATTCTATAATTACCAAACAATTTTAAGTTGTTGGTATTAACTTTCCTTAGTCTCATAGAAATACATCAAAATAGACATGAAACTGAAGCTGAAAAACAAGTATAGGAGTATAGTTCCCCTGGTTCTCCTCATGAACATTTCACTTAACCTAAGTCACATGACCCGGCAGTAATAAAATCAGGACACTTAGAGTAAAAATCCTACTTTCTATCATTGCGCAATATGAATACGAATGAACATAAAAGCAACTCCAGGTGTTGAACTGTAATTTTTTCCCTTCTATAAAGGAAAATATACTGGTATTTCTTACCTATTAAATAAAATATGTCACTGAATAAAAGTGTTTAACATCTTGTTTCAGATGGGATTTTTCTTATTGTTATAAGTATGCAATGCTTATCAATATGTTACAATGAAATCTTTACCAGATATAAATATGATCCTTATTTACTGAAGAAAGACCTAGAAATGTTTTGACTTAATAAAATATGCTTTCTTTGATAACTTACCATTTTGTGCAAAGGATTTTCACAGAAAAGGTAAAAGTACATCTAAAGACTTTTTACTTAAGTCATTGATTCTTACTTAAAAAGTGAGGGTCCCTGTAATCAAGCACTTGTACTTGTTTTCTTATTGGAAGAAGAAATGCCAGGAAAATGAGTTCTAACAAACCTTCGGTGTCATCTGCACGTGAAACCAAGCACCCTTAGCAAGTGTGTGTTCCTCAGAGAACACGAGAAATTAAAATCAATGACATCTTACCATGTTTCTACTGAATAGCACTGAACATGTTACAGAGATTGACATGCTCACCGGCATGCCGTACGCGCCTCACAGTGTAAGGCACAGTGGTATCCTGAGGTCCAGTCTAGTGGCAGAACTTTCTGAGAAGGAGAATAAAACTATTTTATTTTAATGTATGCTCTATCCTTTTGAAACTTACTTTAAAATGAACACTCTGGTAAAAGTTTCTAGAATGAGAAGTATCAGGGTGACATACTTAAAAAGTTAAATATACTTACCAGGAGGCTCCTTTGACATCCTTCCTGTGACTGAAGTACCCAGTGTGATGCACAGGCCACTCGTGAGGGTGCCCTCTCCTGAGAGAAGCAGGCACTTGCTAATATGATCACATTTTCACTGGGAAATTGGACAGTTTTAAAGTAATCATGTTTTTAAAATTTTAACATCTATTCATTTTATTTAATATGTTAAATTATTATAAAATATATATTTATTTAATATATAAACATATAATGTGAAATATGTATTTATAAATATAAATAAAGATGTATGTATCTTATTTAATATATTAAGTTAACATAAAATATACTTATTTTATTTCATATACATTTGTTGCACATATATTATTTACCAATTACAATATTTCTCATGTTTTGATAGTTATTTTTGCAAAAGGTACTACCAGCTCTCAGACAGCGAGTTGTTAGAAGCATGTCTGTGCTTGTCAAATGCACCTCGCTAGGTCCTGATCAGGTCACTTCCCAGCTACCCGGAATGAGCCATGCATCATTTGTATCTGAAAGTGTTCCTTTCCGATGATTGGAGTGTGTTATTGAGGACACTGTGGAGAAGACTAGCATGTATTTGAAGTGAGGACTGTGTAAAAATTCCAGAGTTTTCAGCAGTTGATGGAAGCTCAGGTCTGCACTTAATATTTCAACCAGCAATGTTATTTTGCTTTGAAAATCTGGAAAGATAAAAGTAGATTTTTTTCTTTGAACATAGAGCCACCTGAAATAGTTTCATTCATTTGCTCATTCATTCACTAGACATTAAAAAGCACTTACTTTTGTTGTAGGTACTGGCTATCCAAGCCCTTGCAGGCCAAAAGGGGAAATGATAGATGCATGGAAAATTAATGAAACTGCTTTGATATGGATACTTTGATCTTACCTATATTTGAAATATCCAGTTAGTGTTCATTAACAGAAAATAGCAACTCAGAAATTTATATACTTAAAAGGTTGTCAGTAAGCTTTCTAAAGTCTTGTGAATTATGGTTTGATAAATATTGTTTTTCAAAATATTGGTCACATTGCAATTATTCAGATTGCTTCTGGTCATATTCATAAGACATATGAGGCCTACTCTCTAATGTCTGTTAAACTTAGCTCAGTTATCACAGCCTTGTAGACAGAATAGTGCCCCACAGTGATATCCAGTTCCTCATCCCAGGACCTGTGCATAGAACAAAAGGGACTTTGCTGACGGATTGAATTAAGCATTCTGAGATGGGAAAATGGTCCTGGATCATCCTGTTGGGCCCAGTGTAATCACGGTTCTTATAAGAGGGAAGCGAGAAGACCAAGGGTGGAAGAAGGTGGGATGAAGAAGCAGAGGTGGGCATGATGCTCTGTGGAAGGCGGGAAAGGCAGGAATCCGATTCCCCTCGCAGCCCCGAAGGAGTGAGAAACTGCTACCCTTCATTCTCCCCAGCTCTGCCAGGACAGCTCCATCAGGCTGGAGGGAACACTTTCGTGTTGTTTTAAATCACTGTTTGTGGTAATTTGTTAGGACAGCCATAGGAACCTAATGCAAAACTACGCAGTAATAACCCTTCCAGTGGCCTCTGTTTGGGAAATTTAAGATGAATCCCAGGCCCAGCTGGCATGGCTCATGGGTTGAGCATCAACCTATGACCAGGAGGTCAATGGTTAGATTCGTGGTCAGGGCACAGGCCTGGGTTGCAGGCTCAGTCCCAGTGGGGTGTGTGCAGGAAGCAGCCGGTCAATGATTCTCTCTCACCATTGATGTTTCTCTCACTCTCTCCCTCTTCCTTCCTCTCTGAAATCAATGAAGGTATAAAAAGAATTCCGGCTCTTTCACCAAACGAATCGCTGCAGCGCTGCTGCATCAGAGCAGAAAGTGTGCCTTTTCCTGGTTTCCAGAGAAGTGTGTGTGTGGGAAAGGTATATGTGTGTGGGCGGGGGGGAGAGGGGGGCCGCTGCTCTCTCCCCATCAGGCACTCAGTCTTCCAGGGGCTCAATGCCACAGGAGAGCAGTGCTGGTGTGCCTGGGCCAGAGCCATTCCTTGCATGGACGGCCAGTGTTTCTTTCCAAAGGAGTCTCCGGTTCCCCTGGAATTAGAGGGAACAACGTACGAATAAACATGTGACTGTTCAGTAGAGACGTCTCCCGGATAGTCACACAAGCCATGCAGCCACTTCTGGTGGATCTGTGTGGGGCTGTTGGGTTTCACCTGCAGACAAGCAGGTCACTGAACCCTCACGGCTCCTTCTGGCCCCAGACCACTCCTTGTCAGGGAGACCAGTTCTCCTTTTCAGGTGGGGGTCAGGAGGGGAGATAAGCTAAGAGCGTCTATGCCACTATTTTTTTTCTTTTAATCTTTATTATTGAAAATTTTACATAGGTTCTCTTTTTCCCCCCATTAACCTCTTCCAGCCTGCTACTCTCCTCCCCTGATCCAGGCCTTCACCACCCCATTGTCTGTGTCCATGGGTAATACATATATGCATACAAGTTCATTGGTTGATCTCTTCCCACACACCCTCCCCAGCCTTCCCTCTGTTCATGCTTCTATGACTCTGGGTCTGTTTTTGATCATTCGTTTGTTTGGTTCTTTAGAGTCCATATATGAGTGAGACCATGTGCTACTTATCGTTCTCTGACTGGCCTATTTCACTCAGCCTAATACTCCCCAGTTCCATCCATGCTGTTGCAAATGGTAAGAGTTCCTTCTTTTTATGGCAGCATAGTATTCCATTGTGTAGATGTACCACAGTTTTCTAATCCACTCATCTGCTGACGGGCACCTAGGCTGTTTCCAAGTCTTAGCTATTGTAAATTGTGCTGCTATGAACATAGGGGTGCATACATTCTTTCTGATGAGTGTTTCAGGTTTCTTAGGATATATTCCTTGAAGTGGGATGACTGGATCAAATGGGAATTCCACTTTTAATTTCTTGAGGAAACTCCATAGTAACTCGAGTTCATTCAAACTCTCCTTGGCTTTCTTCACTGCCATCTTCCCCCTTCTTATGAATTGTTCAAGGCAGATTTCAGTTGAGGTAAATAGTTTTATTTGAGGGTTTTTGTATCTGGATTTTGATGCAACAAGATGTGCTAAATGCTTAGAACTTTAAGTGTAGAGAAGGCACAGACTCAGCTATGAAGGTGGGAGACATTTGCATAATGCTCTGGGGCTGCTGCTGCACCAAGCGTGGGCCTCTGGGTCACTCGGGAGTGGCAGGCACTGGGATTCCTGCATAGAAACCCGACTGCACAGGACTCACTCCCCAGGCACTTCCAACACCAACCCTCTCCTCAATGAGCAGCACACTTTTGGGTTTTACAAGGTGAAGTTTGGCTGTTTTAGTTAGTCGTGGTCAATTGTTAAGCTCTATGATTTCCCAGGTATCATATACCAAACAACAACACACTTTAGCGCGCATGTTTCTCTTGGAGGAAATGAGGTCACGGGGTTAGAGTTCCTCTTTCAATGGGACTGGGAAAGCTAGGAGGACCCAGGGCATTCCACTTTCCTAAAACGCGCGGTAAGCCCAGTTTCTTCTTCATGCTGGTCATCTCTTCCTGGGACTCTGCATCTTAAGTTTAAATTTTAGAGTACTTAGCTCTGGCGTTCACACCTGATGGAGGGGCCGATGGGACATGGCTGGATACTGCATTGCTCTGGAGTTAATGGGCAGAATTGGTTCAGTGCAATGTAGCACATTTAAAAACCATCCAAGGAAGTTTTATTATAGTTCAGTCATCTGCTGAAACTCACTTTCCTAATGTCAGTTTTCCTTAGAGCACACTCCATAAAATTAGATCCAGGAGATCGTGCCAAAGCATTTTATTCAGGTCCTCTGCTCACACACAGTTTCACAGCAGCAGGAAGTGTTGTTTTGCTAAAGATAGTAAGGACTAGCACTTATTAATTACTAGTGTGCTGACCACCTCGCATGCATTATCTAAGTCCATGCTCACCCTAAGTCTAGGCTTAATCTGGTAGTATCCCGTCTGGCAGCTAGAAAGATGCTTGCACAGCAGTCTTTAATCAAAACCCATCACGTAAACACTTGCCAACGATGGCACATTCCAGCACGCCCTGGAACATAGATTTCTGAAGTTGCCCACTATAAGGCGATATGGAATGGTGGGGACTATGGAAAATTGTTCACAATTTTCATACTTATCCATTTGAACTGCACCCTGGGCAACCAATACATAGTTGTTAACTGTAATCAGCTTTAGGCCTCTGGTTTTTAACTGTACACAAAGCCATACTGCTTTCAAAAGCATCCAATTATACGCATAATTCTTCCTTTATTTATCTCCACCTTATTCAAGTTTCATGAGGGAATGTTCACATTCCTGTTAACAGAACTGCATGCTCTTATTACACCTTCATGGCAAAGGCCAGCATTAGCCCAGCATGTGGTCTTTCTGGTCTCGGGACAGAACACCCTTACCAGTAAGTGACTGTCTAAGTCATGGTGTAAGGCAGACATGGGTCATTTTGCAGGGAAATTGGATGAAGTGTCTGTAAATATTTAAACATACACAGTGTTTCAACCCTGTAAGTAGGGTCTCTGGCGAAGCATGTGGGTGCCTGGGTTTCTTTAGGTGTGCAAGTCCACGTGGGAGAGTTTCATTGCCCAGATGCCAACTCACAAAGAAAGGCAGGAAAACATTTGTTATTTTGTTGGATTATTTAAGCAATAAATTTACATTACTACACTATTTCTGGATGCATTCAATTAAATTATCACTTCTCAAAAATCTCTAATAGTTTCTAATTTTAGTTGCAGCAGGCACCCTTAATTTGATAAGTTATTTAAGGTCTCTGGTCTTTAATTTCCATGAAGTTGGTGTGTGACTTGTAAGTGGTTTCTTTTCACTCAGTGTGCTGATATGAAATGAAATCTGAAATCACTGACACTGTTTGATCTGACCACTATCAACTCTAAAATTCAGTGAGTCAACATCAGCTACAGCTACACCAAGGCTCTTTCTCACTTGGTAACTGATAATGTGCTTAATACACTTCCTTCCCCGCTTCCATTCTATTTCAGTCTATTGAAATAGGAATTCCATTGAATTCTTGAACCGGTGGTTGAATGTGGGTATATTACTCAGCATTTGGTGCATTTGAAACCTGAGGGAACTTGGGGTCTCCTCCATAACTAACAGAATGAAGGGGTCTGACCACTAGCGTTTCGTAGTCAGAGGTCAGGGATGTTGGTAAGCACCCTGCCGTGGAGAAAACATTCTCTCAAGGTCAGTTGTGTCCTTTTTGAGAAATATTGTAATGGCTCATGCCCTGGATGTGTGAGAAAATGGCAGTGAAACTAACCCACTCTGGTTAGGGCTCTTCATGTCTGGTTTACCCTGTCTGACTCGGGCCCAGTTACCCTGTCAAGATCCTGTTTGTTTGCCAAGGCTCAGCTCATATCTCATCTCCCACCCGCCGCCAGGGTTCTTTCTCCTTCTTGAGGGCCCTTATGCAATCTCTCTCTTGCTCGCAGCTTGAATAGTCTCCGAAGGAATATAGACAACTGGACAACAGTGTCGCTCACATCTCCAAGGCTGCCCTCCACATCGGGGTTGGCAAAGAGCCTGTTAATGGTCAAGGAATATGGCTTTTATTTTGTTTCGCTTTATCTACATTCAACTGATGCTTCTATAGAGAATTAGATATAAATAATGAAATAATAATGACACATCCTCACCCAGAAAAACAGCATCGCGTTAGACATGCTGCTTCAGAGAAACAAGCCTGGGAGCTCGGCATGACGGTTTATTTGGGATGAATTCAGGTCAGGAGCTCCATTCACAGTGGGACATGGAGCCTCTTCGCTGACAGCCCTTGCTGTGGGTTGTGTCTTGAATAAAATTCCGTAAAAGAGTACCTGATGGAAGTAAAGATTTTTCAGAGCTTCTCTTAAAAATTAAAAAATATGTGATCAACTGCCTAAGAGTTGACTGAAACAAGACCAGGTGTCATTGACCCACTGTCTTGGTTTGCACTCAGTAACGAACCAACAGGATCCTCCATCCTCAGGAGTATGGCTTTGTGAAACCGGAAGTGCTCACTCCCCCCAGATGTTGGTAGGCACAGCAGCTGTTGCCGAATCATTTCTAATCTTATATCAGGAAACTACATGCTCATTCATATTTTCAACTCATCTCCCAAAGATTAATATTTTCTTTGCATTATACATTAAAAGATGACTTCACTATTAAAGATTTAATAAGAGAATAGAACTGTTTCTTTGAGTGTACGAATTTATTTTAAATTAGACTCTTTAGGAGTGAAGATAATGAGACTATTTTAAATTCTGTTAGTTTGATTATTCACACGTTTTTTGGTTTTTTTTTTTAGATATAATTGACGTGTAACATTCTATTGGTTTCAGGTGTACACCATGATGTTTTGTTATTTGTGTATGTTATTAAATGAACACCACAATAAGTCTACCTAACATCAATCACCTCACAACATATATTTTACTTGTGATGAGAAATTTTTAAGTCTCTCTTAGCAACTTTCCAATATACACTACAGTATTGTGAGCTGTAGTCGCCAAGCTGTACATCACATCCTCGGGACGTATTTATTTCTCAACCAGAAGTACGCACTTCTAAACCCCATTCACCCATTTTCTCACCCACACCCACACCAGTCTGTTCTCCATACCCAGGAGCTTGTTCTTCTGATTTTTTCCAATTTCACATACAGTTACCCTGTAAAAATTAGGTTTACAGTCATTTGTATGGAAAATGATATAATAATTCATAAATATTAATGCAAGAATAAACTGTGTTTTACCTACTCACAACTGTAAAACCACTTTTGCCCCACCCTGTGTAAGAGAGATCATACGGTATTTGTCTGACTTATTATACTGAGAATAATGCCCTCCAGGTTTATACATATTGTCACAAGTAGCAGCATTCCTTTTTTTAGGGCTGAATAATATTTCCATGTGTATGTGTTTTTATGTGTGTGTATTTTTTATTCATTCAACATCAGTGGACACTTAGGCTGCTTTCATATCTTAGCTGTTATAAGTAATGCTGTAATGAACATGGGAAAGCAAATATATTTTCATGTCAATGTTTTGGGGTTTTGGGGGAAATACCAGAGGTGGAACTACTGGGTCATGAGATAACTCTCATTTTTTCTAATCATTTGAGGAACCTCCACACTGTTTTCCATAATGGCTGCACCAGTTTATATTCCCATTAGCAGTGACAATGGTTCCCTTTTCTCCACATTCTATCAAGCACATATTTCTTGTCTTTTTTATAGTATAGGTGTGAGATGAGATGTCATTGTGGTTTTGATCTGCATTTCCCTGATGACTAGTGATATTTTTATTATTAATGAATAATGGACATAAGTTAGAAAAACAATGCAAGAAATACATAGACTTGTACTAAACATGATGGAAGCAAGATAATTCTCTTCTATTTAAGACCTAAAAGAAGAAGAAAAGAAAAAGAAAAGTAGTTCAATTACCTGTGCCACCTGTTATAGTCTGAATTTGGGTCACAGTGTTTTGCTTAAGTCAGGGATTGTTGGATATACATTTTTGTTACTTAAGGCATCTTCAGGCATTAATTTTCCTCCCACATCCTTAGGTGGCTACACAAATATTTTGGAATCCTGTGTGTGTATCTAAGTGTTGTGTCTGTGTGTATATCTAGGTGCTTACTATTTTTTCTATCCAGTTAGAGTGTGAATTTCCAAGATTAAGGAAGTCCAGTTATATTTCTTCTTGAGACCTTAGATAGCAAACCCCCTTTGAAAATCAGTCTGGCCCAGTAGGTCAGTTGGTTAGAGCATCGTCCTGATAGGCCCATGTTGCAAGTTTGATCCCTGGTCAGGGCACATATGAGCATCAACCGATGAATGCATAAATAAGTGAAACAACAAATTGATGTGTTTTTTTTTTCTCTCTCTTTCTGTCTGTCTCTCTGTCCCTTTCTCTAAAATCAGTAAATAAAAATTTTAAAAAGTTAGTCTGGTAATATGAAGTCATATGGGTGGGGGTGCCCATCACAATAAAGTTTAAAAATTTTCAAAATTCTGTTACTTGTCCTGGCTAGTTTGGCTCAGTGGATAGAGCATTCCAGTCAAGGGCATAAATCTGGGTTGTGGGCTCAGTCCACAGTAGGGGGCAGGCAGGAGGCAGCCAATTGATTATTCTCTCTTATCACTTTTGTTTCTATTTCTTCCTCTCACTTCCTCTCTGAACACAATAAAAAATATTAAAAATAAACAAATAATTAAATGATTAAATAATTAAAAGTAAAATTCTGTTACTTTATGCTTGGGTTACAGAGTTACCTTTGGGAATAAAATCCTATCTAATAAAAGAGTAATATGCAAATTGACCATATCCCTGCTATACCCACAAGCACACCCACCAGCCAATCAGGAGTGAGTATGCAAATTAACCCAACCAAGATGGCTGCGGCCACAGAGAGAGCAGGAGGCTTGGGTTTCCCCGTCAATGGAGGAAGCCATGCTGTCTGCCTGCCCTCCGCTTAAAGCTACAAAGTTTCAATTATAGAAGATAAGTAAATCCCAACAAAAATGGCTGTGGCCACGGAGCTGGAGAGAGCAGGAGGCTTGGGTTGCCCCCGGCGATGGAGGAAGCCAAGTTTCCGCAGCTCTGGCCTGCCTTGGCCTCCGCTTAAGGCTACAAACTTTTAATTATAAAAGATAAATAAATCCCAACAAAAATGGCTGCGGCCATGGAGCGAGCAGGAGGCTTGGCTCCTCTCAAGGCTACAAAGTTCAATTATAGAAGATAAATAAATCCCAGATACCAGAGCCTCTGCTTGGGTCACCGGGGCGCGTGGCCAGCCAGCAAACCACCACAGGCCCCTTGCCCAGACCACCCCACGCCCCAAGGGAACCCCCACCCGGATCTGGGACACCCTTCAGGGCAAACCAGCTGGCCCCCACGCATGCATCAGGCCTCTATCCTATCTAATAAAAGAGTAATATGCAAATTGACCATCACTCCAACACACAAGATGGCTGTCCCTATGTGGTCAAAGATCCTGCCCCCATGTGAACACAAGATGGCCCACAGAGGAGGGCAGTTGGGAGGGACTAGGTCTGCAAGGGAGAGCAGTTGGGGGCAATCAAGCCTGCAGGGGAGGGCAATTAGGGGTGACCAGGCCTGCAGGGGAGGGCACTTAGGGGCAAACAGGCTGGCAGGGGAGCAGTTAGGCATAAATCAGGCTGGCAGGGGAGTGGTTAGGGGGTGATCAGGCTGGCAGGCAGAAGCAGTTAGGGGCAATCAGGAAGGCAGGCAGGTGAGCATTTGGGAGCCAGCAGTCCTGGATTGTGAGAGGGATGTCCGACTGCCCGTTTAGGCCCAATCCTACGGGCCTAAATGGGCAGTCGGACATCCCTTGATGGGTCCCAGATTGGAGAGGGTGCAGGATGGGCTGAGAGACACACCCCCATGCATGAATTTCATGCACTAGGCCTCTAGTCTCTATATATAAAAGCCTAAGTGACCAGTCAAATGAACAACCAAACAACCGGTTTGCACTGACCACCAGGAGGCAAACGTTCAACACAGGAGCTGTCCCCTGGTGGTCAGTGCACTCCCACAGTGGGAGCGCTACTCAGCTGACAGACGGGCACCAGATGCCGGGCTCATGGCTGGTGAGCACAGCTGTGGCAGCATGAGCCTCTCCTGTCTCCCTGGCAGAGTTACCGAGCAGCAAGTGGTGGCAGCGGCAGGTGCAGCAGGGCTGGGATGAGTGGGAGTGGCGTGGCTCCTGGCCCAGCTGGGGCTCCTCCCCAGCCGCCTGCCCCTTCATGCACTACTGCATCCCTTGGGGGATGTCGGACTGTCGGCTTGCAGGGATCGGGCCAAAACCAGCAGTCCAACATCCCCCAAAGGGTCCCAGAGGGGGCAGGCCAGGCTGAGGGACCCCACCAGTGCACAAATCCATGCACCGGGCCTCTAGTAGATAAATATATTCAAATGTATTCTGTATGAGAACATGCTGGGTAAGTGGAAAATAAAAGATGGCACTTCTGGGCACTTGCTTTTGATAGAATATCACCATTTTGAATAAGCTGTTTACACAAACATATGTACATAATGTCTTACCCAGGAACATCAAACTGGATTCCTAAATTAAGTTCATCTAATCAGGAAACATTTCAGCTGCGATGGGCTCAAGATCCCGTGCTTGCTGAAGTGAATGAAGTACCAGCACTCTCTAGGAGCCTGAAAGAACCCCAGGTGTTCAGATTTTGCTGGGATTTGTCCTTTTTGGCATAGAAAGGGCATAATCGGAGATTACACTGGCTGTTGATGGAGTCTTAGAGGGGTGCTGGTGCAGACAGAGAGCTTTGTTAGATTTGCAGCATCTGGACGCAGAGAAGAAAGTGTGTGTGGTAACAAAGGAACAGGCCGGCGCCGCCTCCTCTCTCTGACACACAGGGCACTAGTTCTCCAGTCAGGATTCAGCTCTGCAACCTCTGTCCCGGCGTTTCCTTCTCTGTGCAATCGGGGTCATGACCGCGCGTGCGGCAGAGGTTTGGCGTGCAGTGATACCAGGCACCGTGGGAATGGGTTAAGGTTACAGAGCAGCGCTGGCAAACAAGGGCTCAACCCCCACCCGCCCATCAGTCCCTGCAAGTTCTGCACTGTCTGCAGATTCAGGCATCCACTGGGGGTTTGGGAACGTATCCCGTGCGGATAAGGGGACGACTGCTCTCTATTTCGACTCCAGACTGCACAAGCTCAGTCTCCGGGCATTTCCGGTACCTCCTGATGTCACTCCTTTTCCTCGGTCCCTGCCACAGCGAACTGTGTGCTGAAGTTGCTCTGCTGGCGTGGTGATGGGCAGGTGCCCGGGCATCTCTCCTCCATCCAGCCACGCAGGGACCCAGGCAGGTGAGCCACCTCCATCGCACCGGCTTTGAAAAGAAGCTGTCTGCACTAGGTCTGTAATGCATCATGAGCCTCGCTGTGGGCTCCAAAAAGAAAGAAAGGTGAACAAGTCAAATCTGTTGACAAGCTGGTTGCTAACAGGTCTCTGGGAAAACCCTACACTAGTGATATTAGCATCAAGAGTGTTTTTGCTTTGGCTTGTTTGTTTGTTTGAACATATGGAACTTTCTGGTCTGACCAGGATTGCATGGAAATTTATTAATTTGAGGAGTATATCTCACTGGGAAATGCAGAGTGCATGAAAGTGGAGTTATAGAATGGAAACGTGGCCTTGGCCCATGTGGCTCAGTAAAAGGTTGCCGGCTCCATTCCTAGTCTGG
The DNA here is from genome assembly GCF_027574615.1 of Eptesicus fuscus. Taxonomy (NCBI): domain Eukaryota; kingdom Metazoa; phylum Chordata; class Mammalia; order Chiroptera; family Vespertilionidae; genus Eptesicus; species Eptesicus fuscus. The sequence continues at coordinate 48,870,279 of NC_072491.1, read as the reverse complement.
GCACATGCCCAGGCTGGGGTCTCAATCCCTGGGTCCCTGGTCGGGGGCCTGCATGAGGCAGCCAGGCAATGTTTCACTCTCACATGCATGTTTCTCTCTCTCTCTCTCTCTCTCTCTCTCTCAAAACACATTTAAAATATTTTTAAAAATAAAAATGTGTCCAGAATAAAAGCTCTCTTTTGTACAAGTGATGACTGTATTCATCTGTTAAAATCACAAGTTAAATCTGGGCAAGAGTGACTCCTAGGTTCTCCTAAACTCTGTCCTCTGCTTTGCACTAAAAAAATATTAGTTATTGCTCTTTTCACGGTGTTTATTATTTCAGCAAATATTTATTGAGAGCTTGTCAATTTTTGATTGGTTAATGGGCTAATTAAGGATTGGTTTTAGAGTATGAAAGCAATTAAAAATATATCCCAAATGGTCTAGAGAGGAGCAAATGTTAATCTAATAAGTACAAAAACTACAAACTCTATTGAGAGCTAGGAATAGGAAGGCAAGTGTTGAGTGGACAGAGGGGTGGAGATGGCTGATTGAATTTAGAAAACAAAGCAAGTCTGAGACCTATGGCTGAGGAGGTGCTTCAGAATTGCACTTCATTTTCTATTTTCTGACAGTAGCAATGTTTTATTTTCTAAATAAAGTAAAATAAAAGCCAAGATTACCTGTGTTTTCACCAGGAAGTTCACACAGGAACCTGAGATCAGACCTTGATGAGGAAAGGGGCACATTTGGGGTCTGGCAGATCTTACTGCGGTTTCACTTATATTATACATCACAAGTGCCTTGCTGTCCCCAAAGGCTTTTGTACATTTTTGAGGTGATATTAGCGGTTGGCATGCTAAGGTTCCATTTTTATTCCTTTAATAACCTCTAATTACAGATTCCTTTTCCTTTCATTTCAGCCTTTATACTGAGGATAAAAGCCATCCGCCATCTCTCTCCACTACCTTCTCTGCTAAAAGCAATTAGGTAGATAACTGCTTGGCTCCTTAAGAGAAAGTAGGTTGAGACAGGCAGGGGGAGCCGGTCCCTGAGCCCGGTAACCGCCATCCTCCAGCAGCGGCTGGTCGCGCTGGGCTCGAGCAGGGGCCTGGAGTAACAATAACCACGTTTGACCCCAAGTCCCAAGGTGTCCTTAGGCATCGGTGCACTTTCGTGAGCTTAGGAAAGTAAAGCCCCACAGACTCGGGGGACAGCTGGCAAGTGCGCTGAAAGGGACGGAGAGAAGAGGGACAGAAAGGGAGGACAAAAAAGAGAATAAACAGCAGCAAAGCCAGAAGAGGAAGAAAGGTTTTGCTAAAGAAATTTTTACTGCTATTCTTTTCACTGATATTTTATAGTATGAACTCTGTATATCGCTAATTCCATACATACTAATTATAGAATTGCACACATATTTGAAATGAATTTTTCTAGTTCTTCAGCCACATCATCAGCATGGATAGTCTCCATCCAAGCCGGAGGCCACTGTGAACACTTCTGAGAGCACATTCTGGGCGTTAAAACATTGAGATACTTTTCAATGTTTTAATATTTTTCCAGCTATCTGGTTTTGAATTATCTTTATATCTGTGCAACATTTTCAGTAATGTAAATAACTGTAATTTAATATTGGGAATATTTATTTAGGAATACTAAGGTTTTTTTTAGGGAAAAGTAGTTATTCTGACCGGACATTTTGTACTCACAGATGGAGGGAAAAAATGTCCCTCCTCTTATAGACACAGCCAAGTTGATACTCAAATTCTACACATTAAATGTATTTTCGGTGAGCCACTTAATGTAGTAAGATATTCCAACATGTTTCACCATGTGCTTTGCATGTAAAAAGAGAGAAATTGTCTCACTTTGCCTTATTTTTAATGATTCTCTGGAATGTTTCCTGTAGAAAGCCTTAGAAGGTTGCCAAGCACAATTCATCTTCACGAAGAACGTGTACAAAAGTGCAAATCATTCCAACTGCTAAGCATGCAGCCCTCACAGTGAAGGAGAAACACACGCGTGCGTGTAATCACCTTCATCGCAGCATGATTTGCATAGAGAATGAGTCTTATTAACGGGAGCGCCTAATGCCATCCACATCGGTTTTGTTTCCTATTTTAAGTCATGAACCAAATTCTCCATCAAGTCTGCAGCATGTTTTGCGAGCTGACATATATTATTTCTGATGGCGATTTATTTTGTACGGCACATACGTCAGAGGGGCTTTCTATTTGTTAAAAACCTCATTATGGCATGTGATTTTTCACTTCTTAATGTAACCCTTTGTTGAAATCTAAATATGATTAATAGGGCCCTGGCTGGGTAGCTCAGTAGTTTAGTTCATCATCCCTATAGGCCACGGTTGCAGGTTCTATCCCTGGTCAGGGCACATACAACAATCAACCAATGAATGCATAGATAAGTGGGACAACAAATCCCTCTCTCTTTCTCCCTCCCACCCACCCTCCATCTCTCTCTCTAAAAATCAATTAATAAAAATAAACTAATAAATATGGATTAATAAAAGTATATACTTTAACTTAGCATCTGGTGTGTTAAAAAATTGTCTTACCTTCTTTTCACATGACCCCCTCCTTGAGGGTTATCATTTTCTCATAACACTTTTCTAATTTGTGAATTTTCTGAAAATCATATTAACCTATTCATATAAATTCTACATCAATGGTCATTTTCATAGGAAAGTTAATAGTCTCCTATTTCAATCCACGTTTGGCCTCTTTCTGATGGTCATACTTCTATTTTATTCACAGTTCACTAAAGTGTATTTCCCAGGAGAAAGCTTGCTAAAATCACCTATGTTACCGTCTGTGGCTGTGGCTCAGAGCATCTCTTTGCATCTGTGTTTCCCAGGACTAAACACCTTTGTTTTCCACGAGGGCAGGTGCGGGGCAGGGAAGGAGAGCCGGGCCACGTGTTGCAGCTGGTCGCTGGGTAGCATAGTTAGATCACCTACCATTTCTCCCAAGTTTTTGTCCCTTTCTTTATGATTTTATTGCATCTAAAACATGTGATTTTGGACATATTTGATGTGCAGGCATATTTCAGCTTCAACTACCAATATTTACATTATAATTAAAATCTAACAGCGTAAACAATCGCTAGCACCATACTGCATTTGTCTTCCAGAACAGGCTACCAGGATTCACGGGTGTCTTCCTAGAAGGACTGTGATTAGAGTGAGGCCTCTTCATTCTCCCTTCACTGTAACATACTGTCTCTGTTTTCAAAAGAAGCTTTCTGTCTGTGGACACATTTTTAGTTAAACCTGAGACCTGGGAATGGGTTTCGTCACCTGCCTCCGCCAGCCCTTCTGAAACAGAGACTGAGTTAGGACAAGGCCTGAGCCCCGGAGGCCCTGAGGCCCTGCGTGCTCACCGCATCAAAGAAAAGACATCTTTTTCACATGGTTAACAAAAATGCATCACTGAGCTGCCTTAGGAATATTACTTAATTACTTGGTCTTAAGGTGTGCATGGTGTATAGAATTTTTGTGTATACGTTATTTTCATAGGAAATGCACTGAATCTGTTATTAACACATTTCATTCTCATTCATTCAGTTAGGAAGAAATAAGCCCAAAACACACCTGTTAATACTCTCAGGTACCAACATCAGGCTTGGTTCATGCCAACAAAAGTGAGTGATTAAGGGCCATTTGAAGACGAGTTAAAGTTTGTAGAAATCTTTGTATCATAAATGTACTGCTCATTAGCATTTCCTGATTTCATACCTTATAATCCCCCCTTGGCAATAAAAGAGACCTCTCTTCTTCCACTCACTTTTTATTCACTCAACATTTACTGAGCATTTCTTTTAAGCCAAATGCAACCTAAGAGCTGGAAATACAAAGATAAGCAAAATTATACCTCCTGCTGGTCCTCATTACACTGAAGGGCCACTGGTGAAGGCGCATGTTAAATGCCAGGCAGATGAGTGTAGAACTCAACCTGTGGCAGGTGCAGAAGCCCAGGGAGCCAACCCAGTGTGGGCAGCAGGGGGCACAAGGGACCAGGGCAGGGAAGGACAGCAGTGGCCTGTGAGCAGCCTCCAAACAAATGAGGAGATATTAGAAATGACTCTTCAGAGTGAATTCAGGGGGGCTGGAGGGGCTCGGTTGGTTGGAGCGTAGTCCTGGGCACTGAAGGGTTGCTGGTTCAATTCCAGGTCAGGGCACATACCTGGTTTCTGGTTCAATCCCTAGTCCAGGCAACTAATTCTCTCTCTCTCTCTCTCTCTCTCTCTCTCTCTCTCTCTCTCTCTCTCTCTCTTCCCACTCTCCCCCCCCCTCCTTACTTCCTCCCTCTCTTCCTCTCTCTATCCTCCTCTGGTGAGGATAAAAAAAAAAAGAGTAGATTAGAAGATTTGGTACTTTCAGGGACCCAGAAAAAAGAAGTGGAAAGTGGGATTTTTATAAGTATTGGTTTGAACCATTTTTCAGATGTTTTATTACAGAATTAGTCATCATTGTATAGGCAATGTGTTGAATTTCAAAGAGTTCAGGTTTCCTCAAGGTATCAAAACCTAAGGTGAGCATCTACCTAATTGGCCCTGGAGTGACAGTGCCAGTATCTGCCTTCCCCAGCTTAGCTAGCATTCCTGGCCTTTTCACTGTCAGACGTGCTCGACTCTGGATGATAAATGTTATGGTCACAACCTTCTAGATCTTGTTTTGGATAATTTCTTGCTATAGAGCAATAAACTACCAAATAACCAGCCAACCAACATTTTTACTTCTTCCCTCCCTTTCTTCCTTCTCTCATTCCTTTCAAAGTACAACCATTATGTATAGAGGGTCCGTGCTCTAGAGCAGCAGGCAGGAGCTGGCACAGAAAATGGGAAACAGGACGAACTGGGGGCTTTCGAGGGAGCATCGAACAGCTGTGCTGTGTGCGCCTGGTCAGGAGGCAAACCTGGATTTAGAAGTACATTGGGGACCAGTGTCCTTTTCATGGGGTTCCAGACACAGGAAGTCTCTTCTTCCAGATTCTTCATGCCTGAAGCCCCAACACCCACCTTGGCCAGGCACGACCCCCTTTGGGAGTAGAGAAGCCTCAATCTCGGGTCTGTGGAGGGAAAATGCTGGAAACAGCTTCTTGTAGCGTGTGGGCCATTTTCTCTTGATGGAGACGACTTTTTCCCTAGGTAGGTTGCAACTCACTTCAGGGGGTTGACAGTGTCCCAAAAGCAGGCGGCGGCCCCAGGTCCCGTGTCTGCCGTGTGCCTGGCTGAGTGGACGGAGACTATGCTCTGCTGGGACCCCGGTCATCTCTGTGGCCGCGCTGGTGAGGGAGTAGGCACAGTGCCAGGCGCTCCCTCAGGCAACAGGCCAGAAAGGGCACGTGGATTCCCTCCTCTGCCTCCCACGCTGGCATGTCCTCCCTCAGGGCGGGCACAGGAGAGGGTGGGCACAGGAGAGGGCACAGGAGAGGGCGGGCACAGGGGAGGGCACAGGAGAGGGCAGGCACAGGAAAGGGCACAGGAGAGGGCGGGCACAGGAGAGGGCGGGCACAGGGGAGGGCACAGGAGAGGGCAGGCACAGGAAAGGGCGGGCACAGGAGAGGGCGGGCACAGGAGAGGACACAGGAGAGGGCACAGGAGAGGGCACAGGAGAGGGCAGGCACAGGAGAGGGCGGGCACAGGAGAGGGCGGGCACAGGAGAGGGCACAGGAGAGGGCAGGCACAGGAGAGGGCGGGCACAGGAGAGGGCAGGCACAGGAGAGGGCACAGGAGAGGGCACAGGAGAGGGCAGGCACAGGAGAGGGTGGGCACAGGAGAGGGCAGGCACAGGAGAGGGCAGGCACAGGAGAGGGCACAGGAGAGGGCAGGCACAGAAGAGGGCAGGCACAGAAGAGGGTGGGCACAGGAGAGGGCGGGCACAGGAGAGGGCGCAGGAGAGGGCAGGCACAGGAGAGGGCGGGCACAGGAGAGGGCGGGCACAGGAGAGGGCGGGCACAGGAGAGGGCGGGCACAGGACAGGGCACAGGAGAGGGCAGGCACAGGAGAGGGCACAGGAGAGGGCACAGGAGAGGGCACAGGAGAGGGCGGGCACAGGAGAGGGCAGGCACAGGAGAGGGCACAGGAGAGGGCAGGCACAGGAGAGGGCACAGGAGAGGGCACAGGAGAGGGCAGGCACAGGAGAGGGCGGGCACAGGAGAGGGCAGGCACAGGAGAGGGCGGGCACAGGAGAGGGCACAGGAGAGGGTGGGCACAGGAGAGGGCAGGCACAGGAGAGGGCAGGCACAGGAGAGGGTGGGCACAGGAGAGGGCGGGCACAGGAGAGGGCACAGGAGAGGGCAGGCACAGGAGAGGGCGGGCAGAGGAGAGGGCACAGGAGAGGGTGGGCACAGGAGAGGGCAGGCACAGGAGAGGGTGGGCACAGGAGAGGGTGGGCACAGGAGAGGGCACAGGAGAGGGCGGGCACAGGAGAGGGCAGGCACAGGAGAGGGCAGGCACAGGAGAGGGCACAGGAGAGGGCGGGCACAGGAGAGGGCAGGCACAGGAGAGGGCAGGCACAGGAGAGGGCGGGCACAGGAGAGGGCGGACACAGGAGAGGGTGGGCACAGGAGAGGGCGGACACAGGAGAGGGTGGGCACAGGAGAGGGCGGGCACAGGAGAGGGCGGGCACAGGAGAGGGTGGGCACAGGAGAGGGCGGGCACAGGAGAGGGCGGGCACAGGAGAGGGCGGGCACAGGAGAGGGCGGGCACAGGAGAGGGTGGGCACAGGAGAGGGCACAGGAGAGGGTGGGCACAGGAGAGGGCAGGCACAGGAGAGGGCAGGCACAGGAGAGGGCGGGCACAGGAGAGGGCAGGCACAGGAGAGGGTGGGCACAGGAGAGGGCACAGGAGAGGGCGGGCACAGGAGAGGGCGGGCACAGGAGAGGGCGGGCACAGGAGAGGGCGGGCACAGGAGAGGGCGGGCACAGGAGAGGGCGGGCACAGGAGAGGGCACAGGAGAGGGCACAGGAGAGGGCAGGCACAGGAGAGGGCAGGCACAGGAGAGGGCAGGCACAGGAGAGGGCAGGCACAGGAGAGGGCACAGGAGAGGGTGGGCACAGGAGAGGGCACAGGAGAGGGTGGGCACAGGAGAGGGCACAGGAGAGGGCGGGCACAGGGGAGGGCACAGGAGAGAGCAGGCACAGGAGAGGGCAGGGCGTGGCCATCTGGGACTGGGACACACTTCACATGCGTCTGTGTGACTCCCTCTCCAGGCCTCTCCTCTCCCCTATTCTGAGAAGCAGGGGACTTCTCACCTGGGTCACATTAGTATTAAAATTCTAGCAAGTTGGGATTTTTTAAAAAATTCTGTTGCTTATCTCAGAACCTCAGCACTTTGGAAACCAAAAGCCAAGAATTTTGCTTTTCTATTCTCTCTCTCTCTCTCTCTCTCTCTCTCTCTCTCTCTCTCTCTCTCTCTCTCTCCCCCGTTCAGTAAAAGAAGTTTCTTAAAGACATAGGGCTCTCTTTCTTCCTGCTAAGAAGCTGCACAGGGGAGGACCGAGGGGCTCAGAGGAAACACGGGAGCAGGAGCTCATGCTGCAGTGCATCCGGGGTCTCTGGTCACAGAAATTGCTGACATCGTCCTATTCCGATTGAGGCCCAGGCCCTCCCGTGGCTGAGAGCTGAGGTGTCTGTACGGCACCGGCCCCTCCAGCCTGGGTGCGAGTCAGGGCTGTCACTCACCGATCCCGGACTTGGAGTGCACGGTTTTACTCGCTGTTTATCTATTTGGGCCTCTGTAAGTCAGAGGGAATGAGCAAACCTCTCTCTGAGACTTCTGATGGGAACACGGGACGTCAGTCATGTGACACACAGCGCGGCCGTGGCACATACAGGCCCATACATGTCCGCTGGGGTTAAAAGTTCTGACAGCACATCTGCGCTGTCCAGAGCTGCTCGGGTCTGAGTGGAGTAAGTTTGGCAGAAGGAGGAACATTCTCAAACCTCCCTCCCCGATAGAAATGACTCATTCTGTGGCTAAAACGTAGTTGAAATGACAAACTCAAGTTCAGTGCTTAACTAAAACTTACATTCGCGGGAATATGCGGGACCCTGACTGCAGCCTCGTTTTAACCCAGTTCCGTGGAGGCCCTGAATCCCATTGGAGCAGGTCTGTCTCCCCGAGACCCCCCCCCCTCTCGGTCCGTTTCTGGTCCCCACGCCTCGCCTGGCGCTGGCGGCTGTGGGCGTCTCCCATTTTGCCCACTGACCCTCCTTTCGCCGTCAATGGGCCTCCCTTGCGCTGCCTTCATGGCTTCTTGACAATTTCCAGCGCTCTCCTGTGCAAGTGGAACCTAGTCCCTCGCTCAGTATGGCAGTCCTCTTGGGGCGTCTGTGCTTCCCCCAGCTCCATGGAAGGGATGTTGGGGCCCAGAAAGTATCGTACCCCGTCTCCCCTCTGCTCCATCCCAGCTGCTGCGTCCAGCCCCGCCCCACTGTGTCTATTTCCTCCATGTCCCTCTAGGATCGTGGTCGGCAAACTGCGGCTCGCGAGCTACATGTGGCTCTTTGGCCCTTTGAGTGTGGCTCTTCCACAAAATACCACGGCCTAGGCGAGTCTATTTTGAAGAAGTGGCGTTAGAAGAAGTTTAAAAAATGTGGCTCTCAAAAGAAATTTCAATCGTTGTGCTGTTGATATTTGGCTCTGTTGACTAATGAGTTTGCCGACCACTGCTCTAGGAGATTTAGTGGGGACAGCACCATGCGTATGCCATCACCAGGGCACCTGGAACTTCCTGGACCCCTTGGTGTCCATGTCCATTAAGTCCATTCTGCTCTAGGAGACTCAGCTTTGCTTCCTCTGTCCTGCCTGGAATTCAGTGTCTGAGCATCTGTTTCCGCTCCTCGCCTTGTTCTGCACCTGCATCATCATCCTTCAGACCTGCCTCCTCCCTGCTTCCTCTTCTCGGCCTGCGGGGACAGGCCTCTGAGAACGCTTAGACTAATGTGTGATCCTAATTTCACACGCTCTCCAGCACCGTCCTGTCCAGCTGGGCAAAACAGCGATTCCAAACCTTTCTCTCCAGCGGATACCACACTGATGTTCTGTCTGGCTCCATAGGAAGGTTGTCAGCCTCGGAATCCTTTGTAGCATCAGCTGTTAGGAACAAGGGGAGGGGGGTGTATCTGAGTGTGTGTGTGTGTGTGTGTGTGTGTGTGTGTGTGTGAGTGAGAGTGTGTGTGTGAGTGAGTGTGTGTGTGTGTGTGTGTGTGAGGGTGTGTGTGTGTGTGAGTGTGCAAGTGACAGACCTCGGGGTGACAGGCAGATCTGGGCTGGTTGCTATTGCCGCTCCATCTGTGCAGCCTCACGTGGGCGTTGACACTGAGAATTAGACTAAGGACAGGCATGCTCTGCAAAGTATAAAGAAATCCATGTAGCAGTGTGTCCTTTCACTTCATCCTCGGCTGAAATCCTCTCAAAATATTTTCCAGAACTGAGATCTAAGGGCATCTTACCAATTTTAAAGGCCTGTTTACTAAGAGGAAAACCTAGAGGGATTTCCCCTGAGATGTTCGGAAAGGAAAACAGTGGATGGCATCGGGGTGAAGACTGGACGTTACCTCTCCACAAGACGGGGCATCTCTCCATTGCCTCAGAGTAGGAATGGCCTTTCTACCAGATGCTGGCCTTCACTGCAGCCCCTCACTGACTCTAGAACCTTCTTTGTATAAAGAAAACTGATGATGCCATGGTCGCATCACAATGGACCTAGGAGTGGCTCTCACATTCAAACCTCCCTGGAAGCATCTGAGAACTTGCAAATGATGATGTCCCACCACATCCTGCAGAGGTAGATTCTAGCCGGCCCTGGTGGTCCAATTCATTAGGCATTCTTTGTTTCTCTGTTGCCACAGCAGCCAAAATCACAGTTTGCAAAACATTGACCTCCAGAATGAACATCCTATGTAATAAAGAGGTAATATGCAAATTGACCATCACTGCAACACACAAGATGGCCACCCCCATGTTGTCAAAGATGGCCACCCCCATGTGGACACAAGATGGCTGCCACAAGATGGCCGGCAGGGGAGGGCAGTTGTGGGCGATCAGGCCAGCAGGGGAGGGCAGTTGGGAGGGACCAGGCCTGCAAGGGAGGGCTGTTGGGGGTGACCAGGCAGGCAGGGGAGGGCAGTTGTGGGGAACCAGGCCTGCAGAGGAGGGCATTTGGGGTGACCAGGCTGGCAGGGGAGGACAGTTAGGGGCGACCAGGCCAGCAGGGGAGGGCAGTTAGGGGTGACAAGGCCGGCAAGGGTGGGAAGTTAGGGGGTGATCAGGCTGGCAGGCAGAAGTGGTTAGGGGCAATCAGGCAAGCAGGCAGGTGAGCAGTTGGGAACCAGCAGTCCTGGATTGTGAGAGGAATGTCAGATCAGGCCTAAACGGGCAGTCCGACATCCCTCAAGGGGTAATGGATTGCGAGAGGGTATAGGCCCAGCTGAGGAACCTCGTGCACCGGGCCTCTATTCACATAAAAGGAGTTATCCCGGCCTCATGCATGACTTGTCTTCCCATGTTCACCCCCCACTCTGCATGGATCTTTACACATATGTGTATACTTACATAGACACACATACACACATTGTTTTCATATATTTTATTTATATTGAAATGGAGACTTCTATAGAACATGTAAACTTTTCCTTTAATAATAATAGTTTCCTTTTGTTTTGGTATATATATATATATGTATATTAGAGGGCCAATGCAAAAATTCGTGCATGGGTAGGGTCCCTAGGCCTGGCTGGTGATCAGGGCCAATTGAGGCCTTCCAGCTGCCACCCAGGACCTCCCTTCCCCAGCTGCCAGCTGCTGACCAGGGCCTTCCTTCATTCTGTGCCGCCCACTGGTGGTCAACACATGTCATAGTGAGTGATCAAACTCCCAGTCTAACTCCTGAGGGGACACTTTGCATATTAGCCTTTTATATAGAGAGATTTTTTTATTGATTTTAGAGAAAAAGGAAGGGAGAGAGAGAGAGAGAAACATTGATGAGAGAGAAACATCGATTGACTGCCTCCTACAGACCACTTACTGGGGATTGAGCCCACAACCTGGGTATGTGCCCTAAGAATCAAACCATGACCTCCTGGCTCATAGGTCAATACTCAACCACTGAACAACACTGGCCAGGCTTTCTTTTGTTTTGTTTTGTTTCTATTGTTGATAATATTACAGATGTCTCCATTTCCCCCCTTTACCCCTCTCCTCCCAGCCTCTACCCACCCACGCCCAGGTCTTCACTACCCTATTGCCCGTGTCCATGGGCTATGCATAAAAGTATGTAAGTTCTTTAACATCTTTTGTCTTTCCCAAAGCTCATGTCAGACTAACAAGACATCCAGGTGGCCAGATGGTCGTGGCTCACGAGGGCTTTTGATTCTGCATTCCTAAAATTCCCATCATTTCTAAGGACTCCCTCTGAATCTTGGCTTCACTCTAATATGGCTATGAGTAGTTGGTTTCAATTCAGATTTTGGGTTTACATGATTTAAATTATTTTGTCATTTTTATAGTACAGCTGGTCAGGAATGGCTCCTGGTTAAAGAAAACCTTAAAGGCAGAGTTCTTGTTCTAAATGGATTTAGTCAGACTTAATTCAATTAAAGAGTCTTTCCTTGACCCTTTGTCAGTATCTCTGCCTATTGCTTCAAAAATTAAATTTTACGTTTTGCTCTAATATTTTTATCAGTTCCTATCCTTTATTTTATTTGCTCACACCTTCAGGGTGGGGCAAAAGTAGATGTACTTTGGTGAGTATGTGAAACACAATAGCTTATTCTTCCATTATTATCTATTAACTAGAGTCCAGTGCACGGAATTTGTGCAATAAGGAGGGACGGTTCCTCAGACCGGTCTGTGCCCTCTCGCAGTCCAGGACACTTCGTGTTTGTCTGGGAGCCCTCGGGGGGTGTCCAGGACCCCTCGCTCCTTAACCGCCCACCTGCTCACTGCTCCTTACTGCTCAGCTTGCTGTTCCTTAGCGCTGCCGTGGAGGTGGGAGAGGCTCCCGCCACTGCCGCTGTACTCGCCAGACGCTGAGCAGCGCTCCCCGCTGTGGGAGTACAATGACCACCAGGGGGCAGCTCCTGCGTTGAGCATCTGCCCCCTGATGGTCAGTGCACATCATAGCGACCAGTCACAGTTGTTCTGCCCTAAAGGTCGCTTATGCTGTTATTATGTAGATTATTATATTATTACCCATACAAATACCTGCAAACCCACTTTTGCTTTGCCCTGTACACGCTAATCTGTACACAAATGAAATAAAGGCACACATATATGATGTTCAGGAGATGAATGAACTCAGAAAAAGACATATACAAGTGGGAAGTTACCTTTTTATGACAAAATTACCATGGGACCCTCTTTTTAAATCTGCTAATTTATCTGGCACACTAGAAATTAAATGTGAAGGAAATTAAGTGTTGGTTATGCCTGCTAAAACATTATGATTCATAATCCCCAAATCACCTTAAAGTAGGTTACACAAACACTATTTTAAGTGAGAAATTGCCTAATGTCAATTTTTCTTCTTTTCTCTTGGACTCATTTTCACATGGGACATTTACAACGGGCTTTCTTCACATTTGTTTTAAGGTAATTTATGGCCACTTTTCTTTATCCAAGGAGAGCCAAGCAAAGCATAACAAAGCCAAAACCCTTTCTGACAGAAAAGCGCAGAGCGCCTGAGTGAGAGGTAAGGAGGGGCAAGAAGAAGCACATTCTCAGGTTTAATGCTCTGGGCTTACAAAAGCGTGGTGTTGGCATGGTAATTGGATTTCTGAGCGTTGCTTCGGAGAATAGACTGCTTAAATCATTGAAAAGGAAATCATTGCCGCAAAGAAGCAGTGAAGAATCACACGGGCTGGCTGAGTACTTACAAAATAAGAATAACATCAGGAACAATGGAGACCTGCTTTAGTGCTGTTGAGATTTGACATCTTTACAAACTTGACATTGTAGCTGTAGTTTTGATCTTTATTCCTTTGTTGAATAAAGTCCCAGTGCATTTTGGACCCATACCTTCAAAGAGGCCTGAAATAAATGAGACCTGCTAAATGCTTTCAGAGCGAAAAACACAGCATTGCCCCCAAAGGCTACATTACACTCTGTATGAAAAATAGATGTGGACAGGTGTGCGTCTCTATTTTTAGTTTCTTTCGCAGGTTTCTGCTGAGGCAGTGAAGGTCCCTGCGTCCCCGAGCCTTCATGTAGGTAGAGGGGCCGGATAGACAGGCAGCATTTAAAAACTACTCAGAGGCACCAGGAGAGCCGAGGCCCATGGAGGGGGGGAAAGGATGGATACTGGCCCCTAAAACCTCTAATTAAATTTCCCGTCAGCAATCGTAAGGAAAGCACTGCCTTTAGTGCAGATGGCGTTCAAGGCACATCCCAGCCCTCTTTTTAACAACACTGTCCCTCATGTATGAACTTCACTTCTCCTTTTCTTGTTTTCTCACACATACATGCTCACATGCACACCGATGCAGATAAACACAGTCACATGAAATACAGATACATACATCCCATGAAAGAACTCAGAACAGAGCATATGTAAACGGGAAGTTCCCTTCAATGACACGAGCACCATGGCACCCTCGATTTGGAATCTCCGAATGTGTCCAACACACTAGAAGCTGAATGAGAAGAAATGAGTGTGGATTGAGCCCTGGCCACGTGCTCAGTGTGCCGGCCCTCACATCGCGCTGCAGGGTCATGGGTTCAATTCCCGGTCAAGGGCAGCACCTGGGTTGCAGGTTTGATCCCTGGCCCAGGTCTGGGCACATATGGGAGGCAGCCAGTTGATCTCTCTCTCTCTCTCTCTCTCTCTCTCTCTCTCTCTCTCTCTCTTCTCCCTCTTCCCTCCGCACCCTCCCCTTACACTGTCTCTAAAAATCAATGGAAAAATGTAAAATATCCTCGGGTAAGGATTAACAACAACAACAACAAACATCTTTCTGGTTCATAATCCATAGACCTCCTTAAGGGAAGCTAGACACTATTTTAAGGAGAAAATTGCCGGTTTCCTTTTTACCCAGTTTCCTGGAGTTACGTGAGGAGTGCATGTATGCCATGAGCATGGGTAACATCTTGTTCCAGTAACTGAATTGAGTTGCTCTTGCCCCAGATTTTAGCATTTGCTCTAACAGAAGCAGGGGGAAGCAACAGAACATAGGTGAAAGATGAAACAGAGGGCCGGAGACCGTGGGATACCAGGACACAGGCTTTATTGGAGATCACCCTGCCGGCCGCCTTCCAGAGGGGGAAAGGGAAGAGAGAGAGAGAGAGAGAGAGAGAGAGAGAGAGAGAGAGAGAGAGAGCTTGCAGGGGTGAGAGTGCCTTTTAAGGGGAGGAAAAGAGGGGACGGGGCTTAGGGCACTCAGCACACGCTGATTGGTGGTTTCATGTAAGGCACATGGTTAGGGGCCTAGGGATTTAGGAATTGGGGGCTTAGGGTATTTGGCAGGTGCTGATTGGTGGTTCAATGTACAGTCCATATAAGGTGTTCAGGAATGGCCGGCTGCAGGTGGAGTTTACGTCATACTCCATCCATCAGTTGGGGGACGGGAGGATCTATCAATAGGATGTAGAACGAGGTTTCTGGGAGAGCTGGCTAAACAAATCCCTTTATTTTCATGGAGATACTTGACCGATTTTACTTCTCCTTGTGAAATTGGCCTCAGAAGTCACATGCTGCGCCTCCGCCCTGTGCCGGACCATTCCTGAGACACCTTATCCTGTATTGAACGCTTTCCACGAGGACCCGTCTTATCCTCCCTCAGGGAGGGAACGGAAACCCCAGATGGTGATGGAATCTCGCAGGGACACGGTGCCAGGGCCCAATCCAGTCCTTCCCACTCAAAGCTTGTCTCTGCTCAGGCAGTCATCTGCTTGAAGCAGGAGTTCTATTTTGAGGTGATCTTGTCTGTGGGAATATTCATGGCTCTGGATGTTTTACTTCCATGCTTTGCCCTGACATTGAAATGCAAATGCCCTCCTTTTGTTCAAAGAGAGGAAAGAAAGTCTCCCATGGAGATGTGGGGGGACAAGCACTCTCCTGGGCTCGCACACAGTGAGAAGCTTGGGGCACCCCAGGGCGACCCTGGTGTCCTCCCCCAAAACTCCAAACTGTTGCGTGACGGGTTCTCTGGGAGGAACTGCGGGACGTGGAAACCCATGTTCTGCTCTGAACTGGCCCCCAGGCCCGGGTTCAGGAGCATCGGCACCAGCCGTACTCGCACTCACCCATTTAAAGCCAACATCCATCACAATGATCTCTTTCCCAAATAATACGTCTGTGCTTCCTTACGGACCAAAAAATACTCCGGGCTAGAAAATCAGTCATTCGGCGATGGAAGAAGCCACGTTCCTTACTATACTGCACAGGACATAGATTTGCTTTTTAAAATAAAATGGTGATAATAGTTTCACTTTTTTAAACAATGGGAGCAATGTGTATTTAAAACGCTCCTCACTGGATAGGTTGAGAATATATGAGTAAAAATACATCAGTTATGCCCAAGAGTGTGACTCAGTGGTTGAGCATCTACCCAGGAACCAAGAGGTTCAATTCCAGATCAGGGCCCACTCCTGAGTTGTGGGCTGATGCCCAGTGGGGGGCGTGCAGGAGGCAGCCGATCAATGATTCTCTCTCATTGGTGTTTCTATCTCTCTCTCCCTTTAAAATCAATAAAAATATATATATATTTAAAAAATGGCAGCTACTAACTTTCAGAGCAGATTCTGGTGATGAGGAAAATGTGCCTCTCGTGTAACCCATTACAACTGGAGTTAATCCACTCACTGCTCCCTGTCCCCCAAGCTGGGGCAGTGCCTGCCCCCTCCAGGCAGTGGCCAGAGCAGACACCCTGTGAGCCCCAGGGCCACCCCTTCCTTCCTGTGTGCCTGTAGGCCCTCTTCTGTGAGGGAGGAGGTCAACGCTCAGCTCATCAGAACGGGGGAAGGATGTGACTGATGTATGGCTGGCGCGCTGCGTGCTTAGCCGTGTGCCCACCATCCTCTCACCTTCATGCATTAGCACAGCTAGCCCTCACTTATCAGGCATGTCTGTGCTGCCACCCCCTCTCCCCCCCACTACAGGCAGAGGGGGAATCACACCGCGGAGAAGTGTCAGGACCAGCACTGGACGCCAGGCATGTGACTCCATAAACCAAAGTACTGATCAGGCTGCTGACTCCCACCGCCTATGACACACTTATCTGCTTTAGAAACATCTCTATCTGGGTATTAATGTAGCGATATAGCAGTATGTGTGGAAGTTTTCTCCCCAAACAGGTTGAAACCCCAACCCCAGGACCTCCGCTTATGGCCGTGCTGGGACCTTGGTCATTGCAGATGTGAGGTTAAGGTGCGGTCACACCGGAGCAGGCTAGGCCCTCGCCCGGGCACTGCTGTCCTTGTCAGAAGACCAGGCGAGCACACAGAGGAAACGCCACTGCAGGTGGAGCGCAGGCATTTCTGCAGCTGCAGGCAGAGCAGCAGCCAGGATCTCACCGCCAGACGCTGAAAAGATGGAGGAAGGACCGGTCTCAGGGACAAAGGCCCCGCATACTCATTCCAAACATCTGCGCTCCGGAACTTCCAGACCATGAGTTCTTGTGGTTTTAAGGCACCTAGATTGTCATTAGCTTGGAGCCTTTTGTTATGGAAGCTCTGGGGAACTAATATATAATATTCACTTAATATTTATATCCCATTTTATATATAGTGATTATATATACTGAGTGGCCAGATTATTATGATCTCTGAATGCATAGTAATCTGGCCACTCAGTGTGTGTGTGTGTGTGTGTGTGTGTGTGTGTGTGTGTATGTATGTATGTATATGAGGCCCAGTGCATGAATTTGTGCATGGGTGGTAACTGGCCAGCCTGGCCAGCGGGAGGGGACATGGGCAGTTGGCCGGCCTGCTTGCTGGTCGAACTCCTGGTCGAGGGGACAATTTGCATATTAACCTTTTATTCTATAGGATATACACTGAGTGGCCAGATTATTATGCATTCAGAGATCATAATAATCTGGCCACTCAGTGTATAGTGATGAGCAGAGTGTCAGACATTATAATCGCTCAGTAAATGTGTGTTCCTACCTTTTTATAAGTCAGTAGTATCAGAATCTGTGCTACGGGAATCTTTGAAAATACTCTTCCTACATATCATTTTCTGAGGCTAAAAAAAATCTGTACACCTTGGGACCCCTGTCTACTCCACCAGGAGACAGACAACGTATCTCCCTAGACACCAGTGTTTCTGCTCTCTTCAGCCAAGTAGCAGATGCGCCCAGGCGCACCCGTGGTCATTCCTACAGCACCTGTGATTCATGGCCCTCGGGGGAGCATCAGCTCTCCCATCCCAAAGTGCTTCTTTTATCTCATTGTGTCGTTTTCTTTCTGTATTTACCTTGCACATTCTTAAAGGGCAAGGAGTTATACTTTATATGTTTGGAAAATACGTAACAGCTGAAACGGTGGCGTTTATACAAGGTGTAAAATATATATTTTTTCAACTGTTATACCATCACAAGAACTATTATTTCAACCCGTGGTATTGGAAGAGCGCAGCTCTATGTGGGGACCCCCTTGTTCGGTTTAATGGCGTCTTCCACCCTCAGAGAGGACAGTGTCTGAGTCTGCTCCCTGTCGTAGCAAAGCCCCGCAGGCTGCAGGCCGACACAGAGGGTTATGGCTTCTCGTCCTGGAGGCCGGCAGCCTGCGGCCGGCGTGTGAGGGCTGGGTGTGGGGAGGCCTCTCTCCTGGGCCTCTGGGGCGGCCTTGCTATTCACATGGACCTGCTTCTGTGCGCAGTTGGGTCCTACCTCCTCCCCTCAGTCGGACAGCGACCAAACTGGGTGAGGACCCGCTCGAATGACCTTGTTCTACCTTCCCTGCCTCCTGAAGGTCCTGTCTCCAAAGGCAGCCACGTGCTGATGTCCTAGGGAGGGACCGCAATGTGTGGATTTGGGGGACACAATTCAGCCCCAAGCAGCAGGCATGGAAGAGCCCCTCAAGGGCCTGCTAACCAGAAACCCTGTGAGATATTCAAATGAAGAATCCACATGGGCAGCTGACACTTTTCTTTAAAGGCAAATGTAGTATCATGTCCACGTGGTAACTCTTTTAAGGCAAGAAAAGCATGTGATTAACTTCTTGGAGAGATTTGGGGCTTTGCTTTTCTTGACTTCATTCTGCTGAAATACCTAGCCAAACAGGCCGTGCGCATTTTGATTTCACTGAAGTAATCTCTGTTGTCCCACATGATAACAGCTACAAGCAACGAATGAGAAGAAAATACACCGATGCTCTGAAGGCACTAACAGGACTCCTCCAAGAAAACGATGCGGGATATTCAATGGGGTTTCAGGTGGAACCCAATGCGTTTGTCCCATGGTCGGCAAACTGCTGCTCATGAGCCACATGCGGCTCTTTGGCCCCTTGAGTGTGGCTCTTCCACAAAATACCACGGCCCGAGCGAGTCTATTTTGAAGAAGTGGCATTAGAAGAAGTTTAAGTTTTAAAAATTTGGCTCTCCAAAGAAATTTCAATCATTGTACTGTTGATATTTGGCTCTGTGGACTAATGAGTCTGCCGACCACTGGGTTAGTCCCTTAGAGATGCTCTCCCTCTGCCTGAAGAGCTTTCGCCTGGAGAAAAGCAGTGAGTGTAGGAAAGAAAGCGCTCACGGCCTCTGAGCGGCAGATCTGTGATCCCGGGAGGCTGGATCTGCCGCTGCCCCAGGGCCGTAGCCCACACAGGTATTAGAACCCAGAGCTTCATGTAACTCAAGTTTATTTCTGCACGTGAGAGGGAACATCATTCTCACTTCTAAAAAACATCTCACTTCTAAAAAACATCTAGTGTGAGCATAGCATTATCACCTTTTTATTGGTTGAGATGTTACAAACCTTGGGTGAAAATTTTGTTCTCAAAGTGCAAATTTATGGTACTGAGTGTATCAACTCATGTGAGACATGATCTGAAAGAAGACTGTTAAATGAACATTTATAGTTTTCAGAATTTTCAAAGAAAGTATTGTTGTGGAGCGGATGCGAGTGAACGACCACTGGAGCCCAGACCAAATTAAAATTTAGGGAGCCTTTATTAGCCGGGCGGCCGGATGACCCGGCGACTGCTCTGCCATTCTCCACGCAGGGAGACCAGAGAGCAGCAGCGACCCTTTGTGTAGGACCGCTTTTAAGCACATTAACCACATCCGGTTTTTGTAGAACAAGTAACCCAAGACAAAACAGTTTTTCCCAAGCAACGTCAGGATCATGCCAATGACGACCATGTTATTCAGAGGGTCATCCTGTTCTTCAGAAAGCTGACAGTGATCTATGAAAGAAGGCTACGTGCTGGGAAGGGGCCATGAGACCGAATCTCAAGGCCTGGCCTGGTGTCAGCACTGACATCTCTATCTGGGGCATAGTCCACGGCCTCTCTGGAATGCTCAAAAATTCCCACTCTCCAACAGTGTCTTATTCAGAAGGGATTTTTTAATTGGCTCCAGATACACGGATTAATATGACAAAATTAGTCCCGTGCCTCAGTGACTTGATAATAGCCACAGTACAACAGGCTGACATCAGGGGAGGAGCTCTGCTTAGATGTCATCATTTTGATCTCAATGTGTTACAGGCCGGCATTTGCCCTGTGCCCAGGAGTGGGATACACGGGGCAGTCACTGCCATACTCGCCAGGGAGGCAGGCCAGCCGCCCCAAGCCCATTAGCTTAGCTGTGGAGCGGCTTTCCTGTCACTCTGGAAGACCAGGCCCCGGCTGGGTTTAAGTCTAGGCCCCTTTGTTGTCCCTGTCCCCCAGGCCTGTTGTCCCCCGCCCACATCCTGAGAGCTGTCCTTGGATGGAGACGCAGAGTGCAACGGACAGGACGCTTTCTTCTCTGAAGCCACTTCTTGTGTGGGCAACTGTGTCCCCTTCTTCCTTCCCCCCCCTCCCCCCCACCCAGAATGGGAGCTGCTTGCACTCCAGCTCCTTCCTCTGCTCTGGCTTCCAGGCTGTCCTGGCAGGGATGGCCCTGTTTTGCATGACCCCAGAGGTGTGTCTAGAGGTCGCCAACTCCATTGAAGGGTCCCTTCAAGCCTCGGGTGCTCCCCACCCCACGGGGTGGCCCTGTGGTAGGCGCTTTCTCAATGTGTGCTCTGAGGACGCTTTGCTTTAGTTTGCATTTTTGTTTGTTTGTTTTTTCTCTACTTGCTTTTGTTCGTTTTTACTTCTTATGCTTAACTTTTCTTTATTTTTTCTTCTTTTTCAATTACAAGTTAGTATTTAATATTATATTAGTTTCAGGTACATTGTGTAGTGGTTATATACTTTACAAAGTAATGTGTTTTTTTTTTAATTCTTTTTTATTGATTAGAGAGAGAGAGAGCAGGAAAAGGAAACATCAACTTGCTGCCCGGCCGAAACCGGTTTGGCTCAGTGGATAGAGCGTCGGCCTGCGGACTCAAGGGTCCCAGGTTCGATTCTGGTCAAGGGCATGTACCTTGGTTGCGGGCACATCCCCAGTAGGGCGTGTGCAAGAGGCAGCTGATCGATGTTTCTAACTCTCTATCCCTCTCTCTTCCTCTCTGTAAAAAATCAATAAAATATATTTAAATAAATAAAAAAAAAAAAACTTGCTGCCCAACTATGTATGCGTTCAGTGCTGACTCTTGTATGTGCCCTGATGCGGGATGGAACCCCAACCTTGGCGTATGGGGAGCTGACCAACTGAGCTACCGGCCAGGCGAAAGCTTGTTTTCCCTCCATCCTCTCTCTCCAGGGCCGTGTTCCTAAGCTGCTCTGTCGCCTGTACTTCTGTCTTTCCTATTTTTTCTGCATCATGGAGGCTAGATTGACTGGGGTTGATATGTTGTTGTTTTCATACATTGTAATTCCAGTTTGATAATATTTTCCATCTGATTTCTGTTCCTGATTTTAATAATTAAACACAGATGACTATACAAGCATTTTTTTCAACCAAATTTAATAACTTGTCAGATTCTTATGGTCACACTTAAGATAAATATGTTTGAAAATGTGTTAATATTTGGATTTCTTTGCAATTAAAAAAGTCATTTGCTCGGATGTGCTGGATTTATGCTTGATAATCCTTTAATCATGCATACCAATGGCCTTCACTGTGTAGCCTAAATTTCAAACATTTTAAAGTAATGTAATGCATAATGTTACATGCAGTCATAAGTACTTTCAGAAACAAACTTTAAATCAGTAAAGGAATATAATAGAATTACTGTTAACTGATAATATCTCTAAGCTATGTGTTTTACATTTGTAAATCATTATAATTAAGGCAGAATATAGGAACTCACTATGAAATTTTATGAGAGAGAAAATGCTTACAACATTTTATATATGAGTGACTTTAGAGTTTTCAGTAGGTAACAAACAATTTGGAGTATTCATTGGCCAATACCACTGATGCTTATCTTCATAACATTGCATGCATGCTTTCTTCAAGGATGGAGAAAAAAGATTGATTTTGTTAATAGTCACGGTGACATCTGAAATGTTGATGTGTCACAAACTCTGATAGGAGGCAATAGTGAATTGATTAACAGGAGCCTGAATTCAAATTCTGGCTTTTTTTTAAAACATCAGTGTCTTCTGAGAAAAGGAGATGGTGCTGGTGTTGAACAAGGCAGTGGAAGCTGGCCAGTGCTCTCGGACTCCGCTGCAGGACAGAGCCCCCTGCCGTACAGTGTTCCTTTTGCAGGAATGCTGCATAAACGGATGGACTGCATGTCGGCCTGAAGTCCTTAGCAGTGGAGACGCGCCGTTGTTTTCCTGGCATCAGGAGCACGTGTGGTATTCCGTTGCATGGACATGCCACAGCTTGTCTGTCAGTTGCCAGCGGAGGGCTATTTGACTTGTATCGGTTTGGGGAGATTCTGAACAAAGCCACTATAAATGTCTTTGGACAGGTTTCACTGACCATTGTTTCCATTTATTTTGGTTAAATCTCTAGGAGTGGGGATACTGGGTGGTGTGGTAGGTGTTTAAGAGTCTAAGAAAAAGATTATTTGAAGCAGTTTTACAATTTTGCGTTTTGCAATCCCAATATTTGTGCAGTATATATATTTCTGGTGCAGGATAATATCGCTTCAAGTATATCACAGTAGAAAACAGACTTCAAAAGTACATGGAATTGCAAATGTGCACATTTTCTCATAAAGAGCGTTTCGCATTTACTGCTTTACTTCACATATTCAGGGGAAAGAACATTGGCCACTTTCATTTTCTAGGCATTTTACAAGGTGCTGTGTGACATCTGGAGATTCACCATTTCCTAAGAAACGGCCCGCCTTCACGTTGCTCACAATGGATGGGGGTGTCTGCGGTGGGACCCTGAGCGCAGGCCACAGCGTGTGAGGTCCGTCCAGCCGCGGGAGGTCAGCGGGTTTCATGGGTCAACGCCGATGAGATGAGGACAGGGCTGAAGGGAGCTTTGAAAGACCAGGCTGGGGACCCCGGTCGCCTGTAGTTTTGAGCTGCGATAACGTTTCTTCTTTTGCGGTTTGAGCGCTTCCTTAAACACGGGCCGGATGGACCCGCTCTGGGGCCGCGGACGCTGAGCTGCGGGATAGAGAACCGAGAAGAGAGAACCACAGACCTCAGCTCCGTGCCACCTGACTGTGGCAAGTTCTTGCATATATGACTTACTCAACTATAAAAATTAATAAAGTTTTTATTTAAAAAGAAGGGTTTTCTGCTGCTTCCTCGTCTTGTGCTGGAGCTCAGCTCCCTGCCAGCGCCCCGCGGGTCTCCCACCAGCGCCTCGTGGATCTCCCACCAGCGCCCCGCGGGGTCTCCCACCAGCGCCCCGCGGATCTCCCACCAGCGCCCCGCGGGGTCTCCCACCAGCGCCCCGCGGGTCTCCCACCAGCGCCCCACGGGGTCTCCCACCAGCGCCTCGTGGGTCTCCCACCAGCGCCCCACGGGGTCTCCCACCAGCGCCTCGTGGGTCTCCCACCAGCGCCTCGTGGGTCTCCCACCAGCGCCCCACGGGGTCTCCCACCAGCGCCTCGTGGGTCTCCCACCAGCGCCTCGTGGGTCTCCCACCAGTGCTGGGCCTTGGGGACAGTGGCTTCCCTGTGACCGCGGGCCCCACGCGGTGCCTGGTCCTCGCACCCCGCAGCCGTCCCTCTCGGCTGTCCCTTCCCGAGGCCTCAGGCACAATCCGCCTTCCGGGCTCTGAAGATGCCCGCTGGGCCGGACTCCCGGAGCCAGCTGCACGCTCCTGACCACATCTACAATCAAGCTGACGTTCCTAATTTAGGGTGAAACTGCGGGAAAAGCGGAATGCTTGCTCAGCACGCACCTTTTAATCCGACGGGGGCGTCCCTGACCGCCCGGACAGAGGCAGCAGCTGGAGACGGGAGAAGGAAGGAAGCCAGGAAAGCTGTGGAATGCGTTCGTGTTCCTTACTCTCGTACGTGGCTTTACTTTGTAAACTTCTGCGTGTGCATCGTCTGGCCAAGCTGTCCGGGTGCGGATAGAAGGAAGCCGTGAGCCTGCATCCAGTGATGCCCAGGCCACCCACGGGGGAGGGACCTCGAGTGGGGCTCCTCCTGAGCCAGGGGCTGTGTCCCAGGCAGGCAGCTCGCAGCCTGGGTCTGATTAAGGCTCCCATTTAAATCTGCCTGTAGAGCCTGTTTTCCTCGGCATCTCAGCCTGTGCGGGGCTTTGCTTATCCCTCCCTCATTCCTCCCGCAAGGACCGCAAGGACCGTAAGGACCGTTCTCTCCGGCCTCGCCCCTGTGGAGCGCCGGGGACACGGAACTGACGGAGAGCTCGCCCTCCTCACCCAGGCGCCTGAGATGGAGAGGCGGGAAGCCCAGGGGAGCCAGGGCCGAGGGAGGAGGGCAGTGATGCCCGGGCTGTATGCGGGTGGCGGGCGCCTCGTACTGTGTACTTTGCCTCATTGCTGATGGCTGAGGACCTAATGTTTCCATTTTCTCAGTTTTCTGACAGAAGCTAGAGGAGTGGAACTTGTGTTTTATTGTACACTAGCGTTCCCGTTGCAGGAAAGATCCTGCAATAGGATTTCCTGCTGCACTCTACCCCGCCTCCACTCCTCCCTTGTCGCCCGCCCCACCTTCTCCACCAGCCCGCCTGCTTTTCCCTTCGCCCCCGGCCCTGACTTCGCTCCTCCCTTCCCCCCGCCCCCCACTTGCTTGCTTCTTCGAAGCTTTACTCCCTTCTGCAGCTCTTGACTTCTTTCGAGGCTGTCTTGATATGCAAATTAGCCACCAACTTTGTTGGGGTAATTTGCATACTCATCCTGATTGGTTGGTGGGCGTGGCTTGGCTGGTGGGCGTGGCTTGGGTGTAGCGAAGGTACGGTCAATTTGCATATTTGTCTATTATTAGATAGGATTTCCTTTTGCAGATAACTGACTAAAATAGAAAATAAAGCATTGCATGGGCCAGCCCTATGGGAGCCAGCCTAAGGGACACATTGTCAGCCTCCGAGGCTGACCTCTGTCTAGGTAGGAGGAGAGCACGAGGATTTTCAGAAGAAAAGAGAAATGGTTAGATTTGCACGCTGGATGGGCCCATTATCCCCGCCTCAGCCAGAGGCCGCTGTGAAGCCAGGAAAGAAGATAGGACTTCCAGAGACGGGGACACAGTGGAGCAAAGGGGTCCCCGGTGGAACCCTGGCCATAACCAGTCATTCTAGGAGAGACCATGGAAGACACAGGATTGATCAGACAGGCGAGACCAGTGCGAGGAGGAAACAGCATCAAAAACTTCAGTTGAAAACAACTCCAAGACCATGTGGATTTCTGCAACAGAGAGGAATTGACAGGACTGCTCCAGCCATGAAGACAGAAGAGAAGCAGTCCAGAGATGGAAGACGCTGACGACGCCTTGCCATACTAGCAGTCAGCAGCTGTGCATCACTACAGGTTGCCCA
Organism: Eptesicus fuscus; assembly: GCF_027574615.1. NCBI lineage: Eukaryota > Metazoa > Chordata > Mammalia > Chiroptera > Vespertilionidae > Eptesicus > Eptesicus fuscus. Next base: position 48,845,324 of record NC_072491.1, on the reverse strand, counting down.
GGACCAAACCAGAGAGGGTCGGACCTGCATTACCACCATTTGTCCACCATCCAGAACTGAAATATCATTGCTGACATGTACACATAAGGAACTGTATGACATTGAAATTGGGACTCAAAAGAACTGTTGGACCAGAAAGAAACTCACTACAGACTGATTAATTGGCCTTTCAGCATAACCATTATTGCTTGTCTCATTTTCAGTTCTTATAAGTGTATTTCTAGTAGCACATGATCTCACTCATCTAGGGGAAATGATGAACAACATAGACTGATGAACAAGAACAGACCCAGAAACAAGGAGGCATAGATCAGACTGTCGGACCTCAGAGGGAAGGTAGGGGAGGGTGGGGATAAGGAGGAGAGATCAACCAAAGGACTTGTGTGCATCCATATGAGCCTAACCAGTGGTCATGGACAACAGGGGGGGGGGGGGGCATGTGTGGGGAGGGGTTTGGGATGGGAATGGGGGATGAGGACAAATATGTGATACCTTAATCAATAAAGAAATTTTAAATAAATAAATAAATAAATAAATAAATATTCTGATAGACATGTAAAAAAAAAAAACCTTCAGAAAGGCCAGGAAGGCACTGTAATGGCTGAAAACGGCATTTGCTTTTGTCGCTTGTCTTTATTGTGCAATGAATAGGCGGTGTTTGGTTGAGTGGAAGACTTGGAGTGGCCCATAGACGCTCCCCCTGTACAAAGCTGGGGTTACTCAGGAGAGGGGTGGAGTGGGAAGCTGAGGATGGAAGAGGAATTACACATCAGGAAAGGGTGTGTCTTTATGAACGAGACTTGGAAATATTTATTACTAGAGATGTTTCTGTAATGTTTACTCAAAAGACAGAAGAAAACCGCCTTTTATTAACCGTTACCAAATGCCATTTCTAAGTGCCTTTATCTCATCAATTCTCCCAAAGATAGCCAAATGCACCTCTGTAATAGATGTGGGAAACCTTGCTTTTCCAGGAAGTTCCATGACTTTATAATCAGTATTTTCCTTGTGTTTTTATCCACCCAACAGCTGTTCCGACAGATTGAAGATAATGTAGAAGAATATTTAGTACATAATTATGAAGCAGAAGACACTAGCCTCTGCTCTTTTCTTAGTAGCATGTTAGTAGATCAATATATTGACTATATTCTAATGCATGTGTCTTTGCTTCCTTCATATCATAGTTCTAGTTCTGTTTGGGAAATGAATCATTTGAAAATGCCTTTTCCTCTTCTAGCCAGATACACTGAAATAGAGGGAGGTGACAGCTGATATTTAATACTAACTTATGTTTTCTTATCAGTAGTAGATTACACTATAAAATTCACAGCTTCATATATAGTCAGCATCAACTTTCTTTTATTTCAGTTACTAAGAATGTGTTTGCATTCATTGGAAAACATGGGCTCCCTCTTGTGACAAAACCAATGATTTAAAAAAAATGTTGAGGCCAAATAACATCATCTATCTATGCTCCTTTAGTAGTTTTTAAATAATATTACATATAAAATTATCTAATCATTTAATATCACTATTTTTTTCTGATAATTCTTCCATTTTTAAAAAAAATACCAATATTTTATTTTAATTTGTGTTTAAAAATGTATATAATCTCACTTATATGTGGACTCTCATGAACAAAATAAACTGACGGACAAAATAGATCCAGAGACATGGAAGCCTGGAACAGATGGACAGATCTCAGAGGTGATAGAGCAGGAGAAGGAGATTACCCACCCAAAGAACTTCTACCCATCAATGCATAACCCATGGACACAGAATAGGAGGAAAAGGCCAGAGGAGAGGGGATGGGGGTGGAGGGGATCAATAGGGGGAAAAGGGGGAAATCTGTAATACTTTCAACAATAAAGATAAGCTTAAAAATAAATAAATAGTAAGTCTACACAGAGCAGGACTCTGCCTGTCCTAAGATGTACGCATCTGCTTTTATCAATTGCTGTTCAGTTCAGGCCAGAGCAGGATGGCGGCATGCGCATCCTCTCCCAGGATGCTCTGCGGCACTGGGCACCCCTGAGCAGGGGAGAAGGGGCATCCCATTCCTGGCGGATTCGAGAAAGGAAAAGCACCTGACCCTTGAGCGCTGCCTGCGCAGCTCACTGCACCACTTCGCCCTCTTCAGAGTCGTGTTCTGTGGTCCAGGGTGAATGCCCTCCATGCTCGTTGGCTCAAGCTGGGGCCCAGCAAGGGATTTGCTGCGTTAGGGGTTCTATGCTTCGTTCTCGGGTCCCCACCTGGTCCCCAGGCCTCTCCACCTCGGGATTTCTCAGAGCATCAGCCTTTGTAGCTGCATTTACATAAAGTGGATGTTTAATAAATCTCAACTGAATTTCAAAAATGAACTGAATTTCCTCCAGAATCTACTCTCTCCCCTAACTGATTTGCATTATTAATATTATTCTTCCATCTAATCCTTTGGCTCTGCTCATAGGAGGAGGAGGCGCGAGGGAAGTGATGTAGGTGTGGTGTGGACATGCACTCCCTCCTACTCGCCTCATTCTTGCTTTTGCCACATTGCAGTGCAAACATTCAAGTACCTACCACCTCCTCCTCTGCCCCATTCAGGAGACTCTGGCCTAGACACAGGGACCAAGTCTGCTCATTCGGATGCCTCAGGACACAGGCTCCTGTCTGAACTTGTACAAGGCGTTCAGTGGGGGGGAAAAAAAGAGTGAAAGGATGAGTTCGCATGTCTGTGTAAAATACATATGGAAAATGCTAGAAGTATTTTAATGTATACATATAAGTAAAACTTCAGGTATTACTCCAGGAAATATGTAATTCGGTTGAGGCGCAGTTTACATATTTATTAAGGAGTGATGACTAAGAAGTGATGGCTTTTCAAGGGCCTGGGGATCAGGGAGCCCCGGGCCAGGGGACCTCGGAGAACCCAGCTCCTGGGCGTGATGGGCTGGGCTGGCCGCCGCCGTGCAGCAGTGCTGCCCTCTGAGAAGGGCAGGGAAGCGCGCCCGGCTCCCGAGAGCTAAATGCAGAATGACGCGCCACGGTAGCGGGACTCGTCATGTCTGATTGCTAATTACCCCTCTGAATGATTCCCTTACGCCGTGACTGGATAATTAGTTTAGTAATTTATGGCTCTGGCACAAACTAGTGTTTTAATTTTCACAGCCCAATTTTCACAATACTTACCATTCAGATAACATCTTTCTCCTTTCCTCAGTTTTAAATTGCTTTCTCGAAGACTTACCGAAGAGCAAAAATCCTTGCTTTTCCCTCCCCCACATGTATTTCATGCAAAAGTTTGGCCCTTTCTGAAATTTTATTTAACTTTAAAAGTGCAGGAAAATAACATGTTAGTACTGTTTCATTATGATTATTTTTTTTCCAATTTTTTTGTGGGCAAAAAGGGTTAAACTTCTAAAAAGAGTCTATCAAGTGACTCAAGTTAACAGCTGCGGAATTTCATGTTCCAGAGAGACACTGAGCGGCTGATCATCCACCTTCCTGTCTGGCCACTCCTCCTGCAGCCCTGCGCTGTGAAGTCTGGGCGGCTTTTCTCAACAGCTGGGAGGAGCCAGCTGGATACACTGCCGGCCCCAGCCCTGCCGCTGTCAGACTGAGGAAGGTTCTGTGTCGTCTCCTATTCCTATCTGAGCAGATCTGGTTGATTCTGGGCTAAGAAAGGAGAGTTGTGTTGCTATGGGTACATTTTGTCCCTGGAACAGCCCTCTTGAGTCCACTAAAGCCCCCCAGTGTCCCAGCTACCTTGCTGGGCTTGTGATGGGATAGTGGCTATTGCCTTAACGTATTTGTCATTTTTCAGAAACACTTATTTTTTAGTTTAAGATAGTGGTAAGAAAGTAAGTCAGGGAGAGGAAGTTGATAGTATGATATGCTAAATAAATCGGGGTTAATTCTGTGGACAGATTTGCCAGAAGGTTGAGTGACATTATGAGTGAAGATTTGATTTAAAGACACGCCTTATTTACCTTTGGAATAATGGATTCTGAGTAGCGATAGAAAAGTGGTGGCGTGATGGATGCAAAGAAAACTGGGTGGCTTTCACAATGAGAGGGAGCAACAAAATGCTCAAGATAACAAATTGTAAAAGTCTCATTAAGTATTTGGTCCCCCCCCCAATATAAGAAAATGAGTATTTATAATATTAGTGGCCATCACCAGACCCATTTGCCTCAGCTAAGAGATTTTAGCTAGCATCTCAAAACAAAGAATATTTGACCTAACTGTCACTCCGGCTTTCTACATGGTACTTTGTTGATTACGGTAATAGAATTGCAGAGTGCCCTGGTATGTTCTTGCTGTACTGTCCTTGTAGCCGGATCAATATTCCAAAGGGCATCCCTGACTGTTATTTCAGCAAATGCCAGGCTGTGTTCATTACAGACGGAGTCTGTGCCCTTGTTCGCCAACAGTCGCCCCTGAAATATGTGATCCCTGACCATTGAAGAAATGGTTCCCACGGATAGGGAGGTGTAAATCTCCCTCTTCCTGCAGATGCTCTTTAAAAAGTGCCTTACCCATAAGGCATTCTGTCTAAGCATCAAAGCATCACAGTGACCTTTCCAACTTTGTTCCCTGACAGTGGCTGGTTGTTGACGCTGCTTTTTCCCAGTTGCTAACAAGAGCGCGGACAGAAGCTGTGCCGCCCCTCTGGGCCCGACTGTCTGTAGGGTTGTGGTTCATTCCTCACTACTCACTTCAATACTGATTGTCCTAGAGCCTTGGTCAGCAAACTGCGGCTCACGAGCCACATGCGGCTCTTTGGCCCCTTGAGTGTGGCTCTTCCACAAAATACCACGGCCTAGGCAAGTCTATTTTGAAGAAGTGGCGTTAGAAGAAGTTTAAAAAATTTGGCTCTCAAAAGAAATTTCAATCGTTGTACTGTTGATATTTGGCTCTGCTGACTAATGAGTTTACCGACCACTGACCTAGAGCAAACACATCCGTGTGGAAGTGAATAAATGCATCAGCAACAAGTCAGAGGTAAAAGTCACATGTGGTTAGAGTTTGGCCAAGATTATAAAGCCCAATATCTTTTTGTCTATATTATTAAATTATTTTGGTTCTCCTTTCACAGTAGAACATAAAGAAAGAAAACATGTGTTATCAGTCTAGACATGGGGTGCTGATAAGTGAATCACCTGTTAATAGAACTTCTTAGAAGATACTATATAGACCTTGGATTTCCATTATAATCTTATCCAGCAGAAATGGTTGTCAAGAGTTGAAGGAATCTTGTCACAGCTCTCACAATTGCATTGTTTTCAGACATTATTGGATTGGGTGTTGAAATTTTTATGTATTTTTCTCCACTTTATTTTGACCTTTATTTTTCTATATACAAAATTATATAGATCGTTGTATTAAAATATCTAAGAGAAAGAAAAAAATTCTTCTTTGTACTTCTGTATATGTATATGTCTGTAATTAAGATATAGATTATTGGACATTTTTCCATGGAGCAAAATTTAGTCCATTTCCTGGTCTTATGCACTTGCTCTGTGGGATCACCTTTATCTTACTTGGCATGCTACCTAAAACAGGTGCAGTGAGAATCCCACACTGTCTACGCAGACCGTCATAGAATGTGATGCTCTGACTGCTACGAATTCTACTCAATTTTTTGGAATGTGATATTATATTACATTACATGAGTAGGTATTGTTTTATACATGCACACATATAGGTACACACATGTCAATGTGTTCGTGTTGTTTGTGTGTACAAATACATATACAATTGGAGTTCTTGGCTGTTTAAAAGTTCAACATCAAGGGATGTTTATTACCAGTTTCCTAAACCCAGACTGGCCATTGAGCCACTGCTAACACGCTCTGTGGGAAGTGCCGAGAGGGAGTGGAGAGTGTGGTGAGTGGTGAGGAAGCACCATCTTATCCTAGAATTTATTTATTGTCCTGCTGAGTTTTTCAAGCTAGAGACCAAGTATGCACTTTAGGGGTACGGAATATAAAGGAGAGCGGTCCCGAGTCTGTGCCCACAGAGGTTAGACTCTAATGAGAGAGATGGATGAACACTTCTCATTATACACTGTCCAAACAAGAGGCTGCGCCCTGGCCGGGCAGCTCAGTCACTTAGAGCGTCGTCCCCAGCCGCCAAGGTTGCAGGTTCTACGCTGGGTCAGGCAGGACACATACAAGAATCAGCCAAGGGAGGATCAATCCACAGATAGGTGGAACAACAAATCTCTCTCTCTCTCTCTCTCTCTCTCTCTCTCCTCTCTCTCTCTCTCTCTCTCTCTCTCTCTGTCTCTCTCTCTCTCTCTCTCTCTCTCTCTCTCTGTCTCTCTCTTCTCTCTCTCTCTCTCTCTAAAAATCAACTAAAACAAACAGACAACAAACAACAAGAGGCAGAGATGGGAGAAATGTCCTCCAAGTGTCCAGGCAGCTCTTCTTAACATCCAGTGCCAGCCACCTTTTCCCCCATCCTCCTCTCCCCGAATGGAGTCACAGCTTTTGTGGAGAAAGGACTGGCTCACTTCTGAATCCCTGTTCCCACACAGTGCCAGGCACCTGGGAGGCACTTGGGAAATCTGTATTGTTATGAAGGAATCAAAGCCAACTGTTGTGTCCAACGGGGTTCACTCTGGGCTAGAAACTAGTAGGTTCCACAGCTTCAGAAAGACGAAAGCAATACATAGGGGTTCCTATGACGGAAACAGCCTGTCTCCGAGGGATTGCGCTGGGACGAGGACAGGGAGTGTGGTGCAAAAGGCCCCCTGCAAAGGGAGACAAAGATGAGGCAGGCTTGTGCAGAGTCTGGGAGCCACCCTCAAGCGGAGGTCTGTTACGTGAGAGAATCTCGGGCTGAGTTTATCAGTACACCCTGGTTGTTCCTGCTACCGCCCCTTCAACCAGCCGGTGCTTTTTTCCTGTTGACCCTCCCTTCCCTAGTGAAGCTGTGAGAACTGGCTGAGGCGCACCCGGAGTCCGGTATAAAAGATAAGGCCTTCACTGCGCAATGTGAAACCAGAAAAATGGGGTTATTTCTTCCCACAGGGAAATGAGTGTCCTAGGGGAGAAAATGTCTTCCTTTTCCGTCAGAGTCCGGACAGACAAGTCCAAATGGAATAAATGTGCGATATAGCCATCTTCTGCAAGTACTGCTGGTGCTCACAGTAGTTCCCCGAGTTACTCAGGTTTTGGTATTTGTGGCTAAAACCCAGTGTTTTATAGGATCCTGAACCATTTTCCCCTATAGCAAAGAATAATTCCATGTAGGATTGTTGTGGAGCGGATGCGAGTGAATGACCACTGGAGCCCAGACCAAATTAAAATTTAGGGAGCCTTTATTAGCCGGGTGGCCGGGCGACCCGGCGACTGCTCTGCCATTCTCCACGCAGGGAGACCAGAGAGCAGCAGCGACCCTTTGTGTAGGACCACTTTTAAGCACATTAACCACATCCGGTTTTTACAGAACAAGTAACTCAAGACAAAACAGTTTTTCCCAAGCAACGTCAGGATCATGCCAATGACGACCATGTTATTCACAGGGTCATCCTGTTCTTCAGAAAGCTGACAGTGTTCTATGAAAGAAGGCCTACGTGCTGGGAAGGGGCCATGAGACCATATCTCAAGGCCTGGCCTGGTGTCAGCACTGACAACTCTATCTGGGGCATAGTCCACGGCCTCTCTGGAATGCTCAAAAATTCCCACTCTCCAACAGGATTTAAATACAAAAGAACTAGATTTAACCTAAACCTAAAAGAAAATGAAATTGGTCGCAAAAAAACACGATAATCAAATGTCAAAGGCTTCATTATATTTGTTTATTTTCTTAAACTTTAATAAGTTAGTTCAGTTATTCGCTCTCTTGCTTTTAAGAGCTATAAATTTAAGTTTCCACATAAATCTCCACATCTGTTTTACTGTCATAGACATACAGTGAGCATCTAGTGAGCATAGACATCTTGTGAGCATAGACATTTATTTGCCCCCCAAACAATTTATGTGACAGTTTACACACGCTCGACTAAACTGATCTCATCGCTTAACATCTGTCGGTGGCATCTCAGGCCCAGCCAGCGTCCCTCTGTGCTACTTCTTGGTGCCCGAACCCCAACCTCAGCCCTCAACCTCGACTTTCATAGCTATCCCCCCTTACTCATCCCTTCCAGTCAGCTCTGCAGACCTTCTCTCCTCTCTCAGTCTAGGTTGGATGTCTCTGCTCTCTGTTTTTGAGCAAAATGTAGACAGCTCCAAAATACAGGTGTCTCTCTGACCATTTTGTCCCCTTGAGACAGAGACTGTGTGACGGCTTATTCCCTGTGTCTGGCTCAGAGGTTGGACTATTGCAAATTCTCAGACGTTTTTCAGTACACGTTCCAATCTAATGCCTATTCTGAACCCTTTACGTTTATTGCCTCAGGTAAGACAGTATCCATATGGACTTCATGTAGTTTAGTGGGTTATGCTGCTTTCCTAAGCTCAGACAGCTCCTCAGGGGCACAATCACAATACTGACCCGGGGCATGTCCCGATTACAGCTTTGAAGGTGTAACCTTTGTCTGAATTAGTGACCTCGTTCCAAAGAGCACACTGAATGAATGGCTTATTGCTTATTGTGCATGCTCTGAATATCAACCAATTTCTAGTCATTAATTCAATAAATATTTATTGCACCCCTACTATGAGCCAGGCACTGGGAATACTCAAATGAATAAAATAACACCAACTACAGGTGACTGAGATTCTTAGAGAAAATCATATTATTAACATCCTGCATTGTGTTAACTTAGAATCATAGAAATATTTGATCTGCATTAATTCATTTTAGAAGAACTACTAGTATAGTTACAGTACTCAAAAAAGTTTTTAAAGAGCGATTCTCTATTTTTTTAGGCCAGTGGTTCTCAACCTTTCTAATGCCGCGACCCTTTAATACAGTTCCTCATGTTGTGGTGACCCCCAACCATAAAATTATTTTTGTTGCTACTTCATAACTGTAATTTTGCTACTGTTAATGCATCGTAATGTAAATATCTGTGTTTTCCAATGGTCTTAGGCGACCCAGCTAGCGGTTCTCAACTTGTGGGTCGCGACCCACAGATTGAGAACCGCTAGCAGGGTCGCCTAAGACCATTGGAAAAACACAGATATTTACATTACGATTTATAACAGTAGCAAAATTACAGTTATGAAGTAGCAACGAAAATAATTTTATGGTTGGGGGTCACCACAACATGAGGAACTGTATTAAAGGGTCGCGGCATTAGAAAGATTGAGAACCACTGGTTTAGGCATTTGACTCTGACAAAGATATTAGGTTACTTATTGTGGTGAATTAGCATAGTTGTTCTCCATAGATGCTCAGTTTTAGGAGTTGCTTTGAGCATTCATACATCTCTCTGTTATATATAGAGTTTATAAAACTATCAGAAAATAAAAGGACTAATCTAAAGTTAAGAATTTCTTTTATTTTTATACTGACAATGCAAATGTTTATCTGAAAAGTTCTTATTTTATTCTCTTTTCATAGCCAAGTACAATATGGCACTTCTAGAATCTTAGTTTTCTTTGCAATAGTCATCCTAAAGATGAATAAAATCTAGGTTTGGAAGTTGTATTTGCTCTGTGTTAACCAAAGCTGTTTTTCCCCATTCCTAAATGATGTAGCAATGACTCATAGAACAGAAAAGGGATGGTACATGATGTCATCTGACACTGCTTTTCTAAACCCACCTTTGGGTAATATACACATTGGAAAATACGTTTAAATTTTTCATGCTCCTTGGTGGCCAGGAATGGCTTTCATATTTGCTTTCATTGATAGCATTTTCCTTTCTTAAGTTAACTTTAATCTTGTAGCCATTTCACACTTTACCAAGTGTCCTGAAGTCTCACTATTTATAATGTGTTATTTTACATTGTGCCAGACAACAGATGCATTAACATTTCCATGTTTAGAAACATTCTTCACAAGACCCGAATCACGTGGTGAGTGTGCTGTGGGTGGCATCCTTGTAGCTTTACAGAACTTTGCAGCTTGCGTGCATTTAGTGCATTTCCTTATAGTCTGTGCCTGGTCTTATCTCATTGCCCAGCTGTGATCACTCAACTACTTCTTATTCCTAATGTCTTTTTATCTCTACATTAATCCCATTCCCTTATTTTTTAAAGTTTTCTTTCTATTGCTTTTTAGAGATAGAAAAGGAGAGAGAGAGAGAGAGAGAGAGAGAGAGAGATTTGTTGTCCCAATTATTTGTGCATTCCTCGGCTGATTCTTTATGTGCCCTGACCAGGGACCGAACCTGCAACGTTGGAGTGTTGGGACAACACTCTGCAAGCTGAGCTACCTAGCCAGGGCCACCCATCCCTTTATTGTTGAGAATAACAATTCTATGCCAAAGTGCAATTATAATTCTTTCATAATTTACTCGTTACTCAATGTTTTAAAAAATGGTTTTTTAAAGTAAATCTTGTAAAAAAAGAGTCTTGGCTGTGTCAGCATTCTCTTTTAAATCATTGATTGAAACTTATTAATAATGACCAAGGGCTTATATTTTGAGATTCTGAGTGGCAACTAAACAAGGCAAAAGGCTTAATGCTGTGCTCAGATTTTTACTGTTAAAATGTAATCGATGTGTGCATTTGTGCTGTTGCTGAGAAGTTGCTTAACTCACCTCTCAGATCTATCTGTCTGTCTGTCCATCCATCTGTCTGTCTATCATCTCACCTTCCTGTGAGTAGCATAGTTAGTTGGGTAAGGTATGTATCTCGGTTCCTGGCACTCAGGAGTTAATGAGTGATGGCTAACGGTAGGCCTGGTTTAGTGTCCTTGTTAAATGTGCTCAGAATACCAGGGCCGTGGCTGGGTTCCAGTGCTGTGGTCACCAGATGTTGCTCTTTTAATGTTCTCCATTATCTGCACGTGCCTCTCCCCGTTCTGCTCACCTTGAACTAACGAAATACTCTTCCTTCTGAACTCACTCTTAAGTCAGACAAGGGTAGATGACCTTCCTGGTGTTTCTAGAACTCTTGCTTTCTTATATTATGGCCACTTACCATGTTGTATTGCGCTCATTTAGGTCACTATCTTCTGAATTACATGCTGACAAAATAGCAAACTCTCTCTTATTTATGCTTTCAGTCCCCATGCCAAGCTTAGTGTCTGGCACATAGCAGATCCTCTATAAGTATTTTTTTAAACTGTTGAATTGTAAATAGTACAAAAGACCTTAGGTATGGGCTCAAAAATACATTTTTACAGCCAATAAATTAATATTTGGTTAACCTCAACTGATTCCTTTCATTTGTGGGGAAATAACATTTGGATAGTTTGAAATAATTTACTTCAACTGTTCTTTTCTTCAATAGTTTCTTGCATGTGGCAATTGCCATTTTTGCTGTTTAAAAGCCGGGGGGGATATAAGTGTAGAGCCCTGCCTTTTCATGTCCTGCTCAAGTACAGAGAGTTGCAGCGGTTTCCCTACGGGTAAGACCACGAGGTCACAAAAGTACAATTCTAGCTTTCTGACCATGACTCAAAGTGGCTTTCACCTCTCATTCCAAAGGATGCTGCTAAATTTCTATGCTATATCTAAATTTATTATTATGTTTATTTTTTATTGTACTGAATCTTCAACCTTAAAACAGTAATTCATTTCTCTTTTCAAATTTGTGTTTGCATGACACTGTTATATGCTTCCTCCTAACATAGAGGTGCTCCATTACAGTTTCTTTTGAGGAAAACAGCTTTAAAACATAAAATATGTTTCACAATGATATAAAAAAGGAAAAGTGGGTCAAAGTTGGAAACTACTAGTCTTTATAATGCTACCTTAAGTTTATAAGTGATCAGAAGTATGATGTATAACATAAAGAATGATAAGTTAATTGGATTGTTTTCAAATCGAAAGATCTGATATTAGAAATTGTTGAGACATGGTAAGAGTAAGAGGTAAAAAAAAAAACACAACAGATAATAAGCCCAAACAATTCAAGTCAATACGTTATAAATGGCTTATAACATATTGACATGTTTCCACTTTGCATGTAAACTTTAATGGGATAAAGTCTCCATAAAGGTGATTATATGTGGTGTCTACGAAAGGGTCCTGACCAAGGGACACCTAACGAAGGGACCCATAACCAAGACTGAGGGTCTAGGAAAATGTTCTAGAAAATGTTGCATCTGAGTGGAGTCCTGAAAAAGTAGGAGGCGTAACTAGGTGAAGAGAGGGAAAGGGTCATGCGTTCCGAACCAGTGGTGAGGAGACGAAGTCAGCCTGGCAATCAGCGACTGGCTGGGAGAATAAGCTGTGAGTGGAAGTGAAGACACGTGGAAATGAGGGCTCAAACCCCACAGGCACGTAGCTTATGTTAAGGAGTTCACCCTAAAAGCAGTGGGGAGTCATTGAGTGAGGGCAAGCAGAGGGCAGTGTCGTCCTCACAACCTTGTCACTGGAGGGACTGAGACAAAGGTGCTGGTGACTCAGGGCAGGGGAGCCTGGAGAGGACCCTCTGATGGCATCTATTTTCTCTGTAAATAAATTGCTGAGATCATTCCTGTGAGTGAGGAAGGGGAGGGGTAGTGGTGGTCAAAGACTTAAATATCACCTGTGGGAAAATGGGACAGAGAACTCATGGGGAAGTGACTAGATGTGCCCCCTGCACACAAATCTAGGTGGTGTGGTGGACCTGAAATATAGGAAAAGGAACGGAGTGAAGGAGGTTGGAGAGCAGCCCAAGTGATGAACCCTGGGGTCCTGACTGGATATAGGAGTGGGGATAGGATGGAGCAGAATCAACATTAGACATTTAAAACTGAGGAGTTCAGACACATGCAGAAGAAACAAGGCTATGAGAACCTTGGAAAGGTTTCAACACAGGGAGTGTGTTGAAAATGTAGAATATTAAAGCTTAAAATTCTAAAGGTAGAGAAATTCTTGAAAAGTCCAAGAGATTCATCTGAAAAACTACTAGAAACAATGATATCCTAATATATAAAAACCCTGGGTCCGTCATGACTGGAGACTCGACCAACCAGAAGTCAGTCCTGCAGTCAGCACTGGCTTACCGTGGCAACCCAGCACTGACTGCTGCGGCTGCAGGCACGGTGACCCAGCACTGACTGCTGAGGGGGCTGCGAATCAGGCCTGGAGAGAGGCCTGAAGAGAGAAACAGTGTCTGATCTGTTGCCTGTGTGGCAGTTGTTGATCAGCACTTGCCTCTCTCTTTCTCTCTGGGCTGGGCCAGCAGCCGCACCTCCATTTCTCTCCAGGCCTCCACCAGGGCTGCTGATCAGCCCTGCCTTTCTGATCAGGCCCCGTTGATAGGCCCAGAGATGTTGACTGGCATAGAAACCGACCAATCAGAACCAAATCTGGGTCAACTGTGAGGAGCCAATGGCTGCCTAGGAGGTGGAGCTTTTGACACTTACTGGCATAGAAACCGACCAATCAGAACCAAATTGGCCAGCAGAGGAGGGCAGTTGGGGGCGAGATCAGGCCAGCAGGGGAAGGCAGTTAGGGGTGATCAGGCAGGCAGAGGCATTTAGGGGCAATCAGGCTGGCAGGGAATGGCAGTTGGGGGCAAGATCAGGCCAGCAGGATAGGGCAGTTTTGGGCAACCAGGCCGGCAGGGGAGGGCAGTTGGGGGCCAGATCAGGCCATCAGGGGAGGGAAGTTAGGGATGATCAGGCAGGCAGGCAGAAGCAGTTAGGGGTGATCAGGGAGGCAGGTAGAGAGGTTAGAGGCAATCAAGCAGGCAGGCAGAGGCAGTTAGGGGCATCTGTCAGGCAGGCAGGTGAGTGGTTAGGAGCCAGCAGTCCCAGATTACAAGGGGGATGTCCGACTGCCGGTTTAGGCCCGATCGGGCCTAAACCGGCAGTCGAACATCCCTCAAGAGGTCCCTGATTGGAGAGGATGCAGGCTGAGCTGAGGAAACCCTCCCTCTGTGCACGAATTTCGTGCACCGGGCCACTAGTAATTTTATAAAAGAGCACAATGAAAATAAACAATCAAGTCTTAGAGAAGCTCATTATTTTCACTTCTAGGATTTATCCACCACCAATTAATTTAGGGTGGCACAAATATTATCACTAGGATGTTCCTTAGAGCCTTGTAAGTAATAGCAAATGATTTCAAACAGCTCAGAAGTGCACTAATAGATGAGGGCTTAAGTGAATTATGATAAATCAAAATATCTGTGGAAGTCTAAATTGGTAGACCCTTTATGGAAGCAACTTGTCCCTGTCCATCAATTTTAAATGCAAATGCCATTCAATCGGGAATTTCATTTCTGCAAACTTGACCTCCAGATGTATTTATTCACATGCAACATAAAGAACGCACCGTTACTTTGTTGCTTGTTAAAGTGAAATGCCCATCTGGGGCATCCATGGAGTGGGATATTATAGTTGTGGAAACTAATGTGAAAACTCCTTACAGACATGAAAGGGTCCCCAGGATACATTGTTAACTTGAAAAGAAACACAAGGTTCATAGCAGAGTGTGAGGCAGAAGGCCATCCATATAAAAAGAAAGACAGTTCCTACGTGACTTCACATGTGTATGTTTAAATTATTTTCAGATAATTTATCAGAAAATAATAGCATTAGTTACTACTGAGAAGAGAATTTGCAGGGGGACAGAAATGGGGAAGTAACTTTCATAGCCATTTTATCACATATCTTTGCTTTATGATTTTTGAATTGTAAGAATGTATTATTACCATTTGACAATTTAAAATACTCAATTTATTGATGTAACAAGAATAAAAGTTATTGTAAAATTTCATATTTTTAATTTTTTCAAATCTTTATTGCTGAAAGTATTACATATGCCCGCCCCCGCTTTCTGCCCTAGGCCTTCATTTGGAAATCATTTGCTATTTAAATAATAAGCCTGAGACAGGAGAGAAAATCTTAGGAAAGAGTATTATGTAACTCCAATATGATACAGGAGTAGGAAAATTATAAGATAGCATCCCTTAAAATATCAATAGTGGATATAACTGGTGGTGGGTTTTGATTGCAAGCAATTTTATTCTCTTCTTGTTCTTAAAGTGTAGTTTGAATACATCTCAGTGTACGGGCATTATTTACATTTTGGTAAAATGGACCAGTGTACCATGAATTTTATTATTAAAGGGAAAGTATTTTTAAAAAAACCACACACACTTTTAGATAATTCCTGATCTATTCTTACAAACATGGAAGCCATGTTTTAGATAGTTTGCAATAAAATTTAATAAAGATGAATGTGGGCACTTCTATAACATCTTCCATTTGAATAAAAGACCAGTCTTTGGGCAGATGTACCTGCTAAGAACTTTCATTTGGTATCATAAACAAAATATATTCACTGATATAAATTAAGAGAATATTGCAAGAATGAGTCTCCAAGAGAAATCTAATAAAGAATAGTATAGATTTTGAGAAGGCCCACCTAATCCTATATAATAAAAGCCTAATATGCTAAGTGTCCTGACCATTCAACCATTTGACCAGTCGCCATGATGTGCACTGACCACCAGAGGGCAGATGCTCCAACCAGTAGGTTAGCTTGCTGCTGGAGTCTGGCTGATCGGGACTGGGTGAGATGGGCTGGACACACCCTGGAGCCCTCCTATGGTCCCTCCCCGCCCCAATTGTGCACCCATGGGACTCTCAGCCTGGCCTGAATCCTCTCACAATCCAGGACCCCTTGGGGGATGTCACAGAGCCAGTTTTGTCCCTATCCTGCAGGCCAGGCCAAGGGACCCCACAGGTGCATGAATACGTGCACCGGGCCTCTAATTCACAAAATAAATGGTGGTTCTCTTTTACATCTTCAGCATAATTGACAATAAAGAAATACCTTACATTAAAAAAGCATTTCAGATAAATGAACATATTCTATAAGTAGTGTCTTGCAAAATCTTGAATTCAGGCAGAAGCTAGGGATTTTATTAAAATTGTAAAGTAAAATCTATAATACCACTGATTTTTTAACTTGCTAATTCACAAATCAATTAAATGTATAGTCGTGAAAGAGGTCAAAAAGAGATGTTAGACTAATTCATGGCACAAAATAATTTTTTTAGGGTTTATATTTTATACATCTATTGTGATTCAGTTTTTATTTTTTTGAAATATACTTTATTTGAATGTTATCAGAAACTTTGTTAATCTCCTAAGCACTAAGGTTATATATCTACTCCACCTCCATGTCCACTATTCACATCTTGCATTAGAATGAGTACATTTGTTACAATTGATGAACCAATATTGATATATTATTATCCCCTAAAGTCCACAGTTTACTAGGGTGCACTGTTTAGGTTGTGCACCTGTGAGTTCTGACAAACGCATGATGACAGGAGTGCACTGTCACGGCATCACGTGAACTGTTTCCACAGCCCTGATAATGCTTTTGCTCAATCGCAGCACTGTTTCTGCTCCCACTCGCAGTGAATGGCAGTTCCTGCGGCTCCACTTCCACACAAGCGTGTGATGCTGTCGGTGCCTTGGATGTTGGCCACTCGAATGGCTGCACAGTAGTGTCTCACCGGTGTTCAGTTTGCAATCCCCTGTCCACCTGGGGTGCTGAGCAGCTGCGCATAGTCCTACTTGTGATCTGTATTTCTTCTTGGTGAGGTGACGATTCAGATATTTTGCCTGTTTTTAAAACTTTTCTTATTGTTGAGTTACATGTGCTTTTTTGTATTTTGGATACCAGTTCTTTCTCAGATACACACACACATACACACACACACACACACACACACACACATATATACATACTAGTGGCCCGGTGCATGAAATTTGTGCACATTAAAAGGGAATTAAATAGAAGAAATATTTTAATATTGCTATTTGCCCTTTCTCTATAATAGAAGTGTCAGAGATTAAAGAAAATTAGTAAAATGTATATTAAATCTCCCTCCTGTCAGAGTCCGGGGCACGCCGTGGGACCTAGAGTCAAGTCCCCACCCACCACCCACACGCACTTAGAAAACACAGGAGACCCAGACCCAGCTGGCCCCATCCCCATTGGGTGAGACACAGACCCGGCCGGCCCCACCCCCGTCAAGCCCCTCCAGGCGGGGGGGCACAACCTCAAGTCCCCCATCAAGCTCCGCCAGATGGGAGGCACAGCCTCAGGTCTCCCAGCCCGACACTGGGGAGGGGTGAACAGCATGAGGTCTCCCGGCCTGGCGCTGGGGCAGGGGGAGCAGCCTGAGATTTCCCGGTTCGGTGCCAGGGCGGGGGGCATGGCCTGAGGTCCCTAGTCAAGACCCGCTGGGCGGGCGGTGTGTCCTGAGGCCCCCCGTCAAGCACAGCCCCCGACCCCCCGCAGCATCACGTCAGCGTTGAACGGGGACACACGCAGGCATTGTCACTTCCCCAGCCAGGGATGCAGGCAGGCAGCTTCACGTCAGCGCTAGGCAGGGATGCATGCAGGCAGCATGACGTTAGCGCTTGGGGCGGAAGTCCCTGCCCCCATCCCTGTCCACAGACTGGTCATGACTGGGACACTTAATGGATAAATTAGCATATTACCTCTCTCTCTCTCTCTCTCTCTCTCTCTCTCTAGATATATATATATATATATATATATATATATATATATATATATATACTATATAATAAAAGGGTAATATGCAAATAGACTGAACAGCAGAACAACTGAACAACCAAAGCGTAATATGATAATGATATGCTAAGGCTGCTCAACTGCTCGCTATGATGTGCATTGACCACTAGGGGGCAGATGCTCGACTGGTAGGTTACCTTGCTGCTGGGGTCTGGCCAATCAGGACTGAGCGAGATGGACTAGACATGCCCTGGAGCCCTCCCTCGGTCCCTCCCCAGCCCAATCACGCACTGGTGGGATCTCTTAGCTTGGCCTGCGCCCTCTCGCAATCCAGGACCTCTTGGGGGATGTTGGAGAGCTGGTTTCAGCCTGATCCTGCAGGCCACTCCCCTTGGGAGGGCACCAGTCACAGGGCTCATGGCTGGTGGGTGCTGCTGCAGAAGCGCCAGACTCTCCTGATTGGGACTGATTGGATGCGAGCCCAGGGCAGGCACAGTGGGGCCGGGATGAACAGGAGTGGCAGGTAGGAGCTGCAGGCAGCATTGGACTGCGGGTTTTGGCCCAATCCCTGCAGGCCACCCAGAGGGACCCCAGCCTTTTTCCAACCACCCGTCTAATGGAGGAGTCTCCCCTGTGGCATTCCTGAGGCTCTCCTCTTGAAGGAGTAGAGCACCATGCCATGAAGCAACATGTCACTGTGGTAGATAATGCAAGTTGTAATTCATTCATTCATTCAACACGTAGTGCACACCCTCCATGTGTCAGATATGGGGCTAATACAACTTAGCCCCATATCTGACCTAAAATGACACGATTGTGGTTCCATTCTCTTGGCAATATACAAACATCTATTTCCTCTTCTTTAGGATTTACTTTGGTATCTGTCAGAGGACCTGCCATTTCTCACTGTAACGCTTTCCTGTTCTTTCAAACACCCAGAATGTGATATTCACAGAGATGATCAGGTGCCGTTTCATTTGTCTGTGCTCCTCTCAAAGAATTCTTCACTCAGAGGTAAACTATTGCTCGAGAAGTCATCTGCTTTGTATAATGCACAGTAGTCTATTTACTTTCTGTGGCCTAGGCAGCATCCTCTATTAGTTGAGCCTTAAGTCATTGTTGGTACCTTTACTGCCAAAATGGCATAATGCACCATTATATTAAACTCATTATGAAATTAGCATGTGCCTGGTGGTCATATTCAATACTGTTTGGTGAGTATGGAAAATCTCACTCTAATGTGCCTTGAGGGAATGTAGGGGGGGGGCGCGGAATAAAGTGCATAAAGAGGCAGTGTGCTTATGTGAGGAAAAAGCTGGACTTGGCACTGGGAGGCCGGCATTAGGGGTAGGTGCATAATGGCTGATTGTCCTCAAGCAAGTAATTTAACTTTACACAGTTTACTTCTGTGTAAAATAATGACGATAACAGTTCTTTCCCAATCTATCTTCTGGTGAGTTTTGAAGAATTACTGTGAGAACATCTTTGAACATAAAATTTAAGTCGGTTCCTTGAGGAGTAACTTACAGACAGTAAGAACCACCCTTTCCAGTGTGCTGGTCTCATAGTCTTATCAGGCCATGTAGTTAGGTCTGCATGACCTACCTTGCATGATCTCCATGGTAGACCAAACCCGTCACCCACATGTCCCTACCTGCCTCTTCCCAGTGCACCCCTAGCAACCACTAAACTCCTTTGTGTTCCTGCCTTTTTTTTTACGTTTACCACAGTGACATTGGCTAATAAGACTATGTAAGCTTCAAGTGCACGGTGTCATAATACATCACCTGTGCATGGCATTCTGGGCTCATGTCCCAGAGTGCAGTCTCCTTCCCTCAGCACACAGTGGGCCCTCTGTGATCTGCCTGTTGCAGGATGCTATGCAAATGGGGTCACACTGGCCAAGTCCCCCTTCACTGTCACCAGTATTCTTTGAGACTCATCCATACTGCCTTACCCATCAGTGGTTTGTTCCTGTGGATTCATCTATGAAGAAGAGATTTTTTAAATTGTATTAAAGTTCAGTTAATCTACTTTAAAACAAAATTAAAATTATTGCTTTTATAAAATAAAGTATTGTTCAATTACTCCACTGAATGAAGATATACATCTATTAGCATAGAATATAAACAAGAACATTTTTAATATTTCTCTTAAGCCTTGCACCATGATTTATTTCTTTCCAGTGAAAAGTGAATTTCCAGCGGCATAGTTTTCAAGAAATCTAACTTTGTAATGTTTGCAGCCCTATAGGAGGTGGTTTTCTTGAAATGTGTGGGATTGAAAGGCCACTTGTGATTGATTGCGTAGGTTTTTTATTTTCCTGTTGCCAAAAAAAAGCCTATCTGAGCTGAACAAGAAAGGTATAAAATTAAAGCAATTGCACACTTCAACATGAAATCTGCTGGCAGCTGAAGTTTTCTGACGCCTGGGCCTGTGGGCGGCAGCTGGGTGTGAACGCCTTTGTGTTTTCCCAGGGACTCCCTGAGTGGTCCCCCAGGACCCCTCAGGACCACAGGAATGCCAGCCTGCTCCAGAGCCCCTCTCTAAGTGGGGAAGTTATTCCTTCCTGTTCTTGTTTGTTCCTCATTCACCAGTCCTTGTGCATAATTAGATGCTAGAAGGATGATTACGCCGCCGTGAATTACAATGAACTGGGCTTGGCAGCGTGTGAAGCTTTGGTTGCTAATCGCCATCAGTTAGGAGGCTCCCCCGAAATGCAGATGCCTCCTTCCTGCCCCTTCCTCTCCCTCCACCCAGACCCGTGACGCGGCGGCAGAAAGAGCCTTTGGGTGCAGCGCCCATCGCTGACACTTTCTTGTAATATCAGGCAAGTAAAACGGATAAACTCAGGGGCTTCGTATCAGAAGGATGCTGTCTTTTCAAAATTAAGTGTTAAATTTCCAATGGTTTGTTACATAGAAAATCAAGTTACACTACACCCATGCAAAATCTATGGAATTAGTCTATTACAAAATTTTTGCTATAAGCAGAAACATGGGAATATGGATTTTTTTAAGTCAAGTTTTTGATTTGAGATTTTTTTAAGGAAAGACGAAAAATAGTAACAGGATTAGACATTCCCTAGCCTCCCCAAGGTCACATAAATGAGGACACGTAGGATTGTGAAACGGACAAAATTCTAAGGAATTAAACAAATAAGCATTTTTTAGTAAACTTCATGTGTACAATGCCGCCTGGACGGCGTATGTCCCGACTGTGACCTTGGAGAAGTTCTTAAGCTTTCGGAGCGTCAGGCTGCGTCCATACAGCGGCGATGCGCACCCTTCTCAAGGGATTCATGAGAACAAAATGGTGAAAGTTACTGGGGTATTTACTTGGTGCGTAAAAATGACTCTGGAGTATTTGTTTCCTGAAGGAGATAAATCTGGTAGTCGTGGTAGTAAATTGAATTACAAAGGTTGGACACGACTTAACCGTAGAAAGCAGAGGCTGTATTTGTCATTAGACACCATGGCAAACTTCTCTGCAGAAACAGTCTTTCTTGATTGGTACTTCAATCTTTATCTTTTATACAAATATTATCATTCATAGTTTACCCCAGTTTGGCTAATTTTTCACTGGCTTCTTGCTATCCAGTAGCCAAGCATTCACATATGACTTAAAAATAGCTTTTTCCAATTCATTTTTTTCATTTGATCATTCATTCATTCATTCATTCATTCATCAGGTATTCAGTCTTCAAAACCAATATGGTCCTCCCTTTCTGTATGTGTAAGGAGTGCTCCCTCTCATGTCTGCTTTTGAAGGAGATAAGGGCACAAATTTTTATAAAAATAAGCCCTGGCACATACACATACCTGGGTTGCAGGTTTGATCGACAGCCCTGGTTGGGACGTATGTGGGTGGTGACCAACTGATATGTCTCTCTCACATCAATGTTCTCTCTCTCTCTCTCTCTCTCTCTCTCTCTCTCTCTCTCTCTCTCTTCCTCCTCCTCCTTCCCTTGCACTCTCTCTAAAAAAATAAAATAAAAAGATGTCTGAGGGCAGAAGGAAGATGAAGACATATTTTACATGTAAGCCTTATTTATATTCAAAGGAGTTCAGGAGAGCAAGCCACTGATTTCCCTGGGGAGATGTGGGTGGCTGTGATGGGGCTGGAGGAATGGTAGGTTTGGGAGAAAATCCCACGCAAAGAGAACTCTGAGCACTGAGAGGTGACGTAAAGTCCAGTGTTTGGGGACCTGGTCCATTTGATGGGAATTGGTGAAGCACATAGAGAAAGGCCGGGGAGTGGGGTTGGACACAGTGAGAAGGGAGCACAGGCAGCCCGGGTGGGGGAGCACCCGTCTGTGGACATGGGTTCCTGGAGTGCGCCCTCAACTCCAAAAGAAAGAGGTGCATGTAGAACTCTCAGTGAAATCAGGCTGATCGCTGTTCAGAGCTTGAAGAGGATGAAAACTATGTTTTAACTTATTCTTACTTTTCCAAAATCTCCCCTTTGTTCTTCTAACAGCTCCACAGTGTTTTCTTCAGGAAACTGCGAGTGGGTGGCACCAGGCAGACCAAGGCGGGTGCCAGCGGGGGCCCCCTGATTGCCCCACTCATCACCCCACAGATCAGCCCTGATCGCTGGCCAGGCCTAGGGACCCTACCCATGCAGGAATTTCGTGCACCAGGCCTCTAGATATAAATATAATTAAGCATAATATTATAAATAATGTTAAGTATAATAAGGATGGTTTTAAAAACCTCTGCTTCAAATAATGAAATGGAATTTGGTTTATTAATATGAAATTTTTGTTTCTATTATTTAAAGTGACTACTGACCCAGAGAGTTATGGTTGCTGAGGCATCAAGTAACATAACCATCAGTCTCTTTGCTGAGAGGTAGGGAATGGAGTGAAAGATGGCGGGTTTCTTTGCTGTTTCAATCATTGATTTAGTGCCAGTTTCATCACTAAAGGCAACGTCTTTACTACATTTAGAATGGGAAAGAAGTGGAGGTTTATAGTGAAATGAAGTGTCGACTAACGATTATTTCAAAGTAGAAAGGCTAAAGCAGTGCAGCCTTCCCCTTCAGCAGTTCCATGCTTCTGCCTGTAAAAGTTTTTTGTGGGTTTTTTTTGCCCCAATTTTTGGAAATCTTTGGAACTGCTTGAGTAATAAATAAGTAAGTAAATAATGTTTTTAATAAAAGTAGTAAGAATCTTTTAGGGAAAAGTAATCAGAAATTTAAATTCCAATGTCTAACTACTTTTCCCTACTAGAAGTGTGTGTTAATTGCTTATAAGCTATTGTTATAACCAGAAAATGGGCTAACCCCTCTTCCTGCCCCAACTGCGTGACACCAAAGCATATCTGATAGTTGTGGGCAGCATTGTCGGTGTGGAGTAATTCCCTCCAACGAATTTCAGGCTCTGTAGCTCCTGCCCAGGAAATACCTTTGGAATTGTAGTGTGATCTCAGACTTTATCCTGATTTTGCCTGAAGGTGACAAGCCCAGGCTCCTGGCATTGGGAGACGACCTCTCAGCAAATGTACTCCTGCCGGTGCTTTTGCTCAGAGATCTTGGAATTTTAGAAGTGTCCTTATTCACTCAGACTAAGTTTTGTGTGGTGAGAGTGATATACACTGTACTCTGCTGTGTATTTCTTTGAAATAAGGGAATAGAAAAAAATCACTCATGTAAAGGTAGCTGCTTTTTAAAGATGTTTAGAAATGTGTAAAACAAGGTTAGGCAGATTAGAAAAGTGTCGCATATAAAACTTATATAAGGGTCAGAGACATAGAAAAGTGTGTTTAGACATTCACTAAAGTGGGGGAAAGATCATTTATTTTCTCTTATGAGGATTGTGAATTGTGATAAATTGTTAGCTGGTGAATTAGACAATTAGTGTTCAAAGAAGTTCTTAGTGAAAAAGATATTTTTTGTGTGCAGCGGCTAGAGAAATTATTGAAAGTCTCTAGGGTTACAGTCTCTAAGGTTGGTTTTTAAACCTACTTACGGGACGCTTGCCTCAGGACTTGGTAGCGGATCCAGACTGTTGCATTAACGCATGAAAACTTTCAAGAAAGCACCATAGTTTGGCATGTTCTAGGTTGAACCCATGACATCTAACAGCAATCACTGCTTAGTCAAAGGAATTACAGGACAGAAAACTTTCAATTTGGCGCTAAGGTGACTACATGATACAAGGTGAACTATACAACCACTTAAGAGTTCAAAAAATTACAGTGATAGCAGGCATTCATTCAATAGAAATGTGAGTTATTATTAATATGTGTCAGAGGTAACGGTGGATGAAAGTGGATGCAACCCTGACTTCATGCATCTCACAGTCTGAGACAGAGATGGGGAGGGGAACGACATACAGCATTTGGAACAGACCGCATGGAAAATTGTCAATAAGTAAAGGTTCATGGTGAGGGTCCAGGAGCCTGTCCCAGGGGTGTTTTGACCTAGATGGGGGGCAGAGTCCATGCTAATTAAAATGTGAGATGAATGTCATCCTACTTCCTATGTCTGATTGACTGTGTATATCAAGGGAAAGTTAGCATTGAATCATCCTATACAATAAAAGGCTAATATACAAATTGTCCCCTCGACTGGGAGTTCAACCGGGAGTTCAACCAGGGGGTGGGGCAGGCCAGCCAACCACCTATGGCCCCTCCCCCCGACTGACCCGGCCCAGTCGACCCCAATCAGCCCCGATTGAGGTGGGCCGGCCGGACCCCACCCATGCACAAATTCGTGCACCAGGCCTCTAGTTTCTAGATAATAGGCCGGACCCCACCTGTGTATGAATTCGTGCACCAGGCCTCTAGTTTCTAGATAATAGCTTTATATTCCACAAACAACCTATGAAATAGTCAAAACACTTTAAGCTGCCTCTTACATATACAATGTCTTAACCCTTTTGTGGAAAATCCATCTTGCTTTCCAAAGAGATCACAATCAAGAAAGTTCGAGTATTTTAGTCTTCATCTTCTATTTTTAATTTCATCAAATTGGATTTCTTCAATTCTTATCATTCTTCCCTTGAGGTAAACAGAGGTTTTCTTGCTAATAATTTCTAATGATCTTGGGCCTTCTTTCTCATCCTGATACTTGCAGGCTGTCATCTCATATTCACTGTTCTTCCAACCCATATTTGTAGCAAAACTGATTCTAAAGCATCAGACTTTGGGGTGGTAATGAAGGCATGAATGGGAAGGTGACTCTGTGAGGTGACGTAGCAGAAAAGGATCACAAGGTGACCTCCATGCTCCATGGACCCTGGGATACATGTCTTGGAATCCTAGTAGGACACTCCCTGCTTCTCTGTCTGATCCATGATCTCTCTGTCAAGCACAGATCTTAGTCATGCTTTGTTTTCCAGATCCCACCTCTTTCTGTTCCATTGTCTGCATCAGGCTCCATTAGTCAAGTTGTCCTAACTCACAGACTGCCTCCTGGCTCCTGTGTCCTCCGTGCATCCTCATCTGATTTTTATTAACTAAATTGTTAAGTGTGGGCGACAGTGTTCTCCTAGTTTAATACCCAACCCTGTGTCTTTTCACCATGAATGCTCTCTCTCTGCCTCCATTCTATACTGACATCCAGTTCCCTATCATACTTTATCCAGGACAAAAGTACTGAGCAGTGTTTGAAAGTTGAATTTCAGTGAAAACCATTAGATTGCTGCTTCCCAGAAAGTGATTTTTAACATTTCATCTTGGTTCTCAGAACCAAGACAATAAGATTTCTAGCATTATTTCTTATGAAATGACCACCACCCTTCAGGATTCACAGGAAGATGTACTACCTGTCAGGCCAAAATAGTAATTGCATCAGCCCAAGAAAAGCAAAAGAATATCAGAATAGAAACTTCTTTTTTCATAGGTGAGGAATAGTTTTTATTAATTTTTTATTATTTGTATCATATTGAATTTATTGAAGTGACATTGATTAATAAAATTAAATAGGTTTCAGGTATAAAATTCTCTAATACATCATCTGTATACTGTATTGTTGAAAAATGAAGTTTGAAAAAATTTCACAAATAAATTAACATTTTTTTTCTTATTTTAACACTCGCTTTTCATATTTTCCAGCATCAAGTCTTGGGAAAGATGATCCCAGAAGCCTTTGTGAGACTGTGTATTAATGCTATGGATTATAATGTTATTTAAAAACCAAGAGCTTTAAGTAGGCTGAGAAGAGTCCCTCACAGATTCCTCTTAATCTCATGTCCCTTTGTGAACAATCCCACTATTTAAATCTTTGAATTACCCCACGCCTTCCTTTTCCTAAGGATCTGGACTGCTCATTATCATCACACACACACACACACACACACACACACACACACACACACACACACCACATGAGGACTGGATGCATAAAATAAGACTCCTGTTTTCTATGCAGAAATCACTCTCTCCTGCATCTGCCCATGGACATTGCATCAAACATGGGCCACATAACATCAATCAAAAGGAAAGTTTGGGCCAGCTTTCTTACTAACCACAAAAATGGCACACATTTAGGATTCAGGGACTGACATTCCAACACTAAGGATCAGTTTCATCTGGGGAAGCAACGAGTGTGTAGTTGTTTTCAAATCACTTTATTTTTTAACTTTAAGGTGGTCAATCAATTGAGAATTTTGGGTGTCTTTGTCTGGAAATGTGTACCGTGTTGTTATCATTAATGATTATTCTTAGAGGGGAGGAAAATGTTATGCAGCACTTACTCTTTTTCAGGTTACCTGGCTACGATCCTGCCCCACCCCCGAGTGTCTGAACATTAAGAACAATGTTTGTCATAATCCTCAAGCATTCTCTTAAGAAAAATCCAGCTTTTTTCTGTTTGTCACTTTCCCAGAGTAGATTATTGAATCTGTGGAGAATTGAGAAACATTTAGGATTTGGAATTCAAAGCTGGATTGAGCAATTGGATTCTATTTTATAATAGCACTAGAGGCCCGATGCACAAAATCCCTGCAAGGGGCTTGGCCCTCGCAGCCGCAGTGGCTTGCCTCAGCCCTTGCAGCCCCGGCTTCATCCAGAAGGTTGTCTGAAAGGACATCTGGAAGGATGTTTGGCTGTCCAGTCTAATTAGCATATTACGCTTTTATTATTATAGATTATAGCCAAATCTTACTGAGAAGAGAGAAAGAGAGCATGCTGGGAACTATTTTTGTTTCCAAAAGAATTATCATCAATTAAATCACAGATATTTACTGAGCACTTAGGATATGTCCCATCTGAAATAGTTAATAGTGTTTTTCAATTAATCATATAATACTTTAAGCTAATAGATCAGTGGGTCCCTACTGTTGGCCCCATGCTTTTATTGTTTTCACATAAATAGACTTTGATTACTAAGTCAATATATTTAAAGCTAAATGTAAATAATAATGATATTCTGAACTATTCAGGAGATATCCATCTAATGCATATTCCAAATGTGCAACATTTTGAAGAGTAATTGGAAAAAGTAAGAGAAAGGTGTGTTTTAATTGTATCCTGACTATGACTCATAATCATTACCAAAAGGAAACTAAAATGGGTTAGTGATGAGTTTGACTGCACATTTGTGCTGCTAATGATCTTGCCTCTGTGAAGGCAAAAAATTGCTTAACTTTAAGAACTGTTGACTGGATTCCCTTAGGAAAACGACGATCTTTGTTTAGAAATGCACCTTAATGAGTGCCTTTGGCTTTGTAATTAAAGACTTCTGTTGGATAAAGAAGAAAAACAGGTGGCTTCAAAGCTTTATGGGAGAAAAATATACAGGGAATTTTGTAGGATGGAGGCAAGTTAAGAGAAGATGGGGAGAAGAAAATTGAGAAATGTAGTTCTAGGCTAGAGTTCAGAATTAAGGAGAGTGCTGGAGTTCTTCTTGGTCCAATATGAGAAGCCATTTTCTGGAGGTCTTACCAGGAGGCCGAGGACCAGTGATCGCAGTAATGACTTTTATGTCCCTACACACCGCTGATTCTGAGCATTGAAGCACAGCCGAGAAAGTGGCCCAAGGTAGATTTAATAATCTTGGTTGTAATTAGTTTCCTCTGAAGCTGACAGATGACCTTATAAAGTAAGGAGCTAGTAAAATAGGGGTGCACAGTGGAAAATGCTTAAAGATAATTGAATACTTCTATATTCCTTTAATTTTTTTATCTATATATACACAAGCCTAAGTGACTGTGATCATTTGACCATTTGACCGGTAGCTATGATGCACACTGACCACCAGGGGGCAGATGCTCAACACAAGACCTACTGAACTGCGGTGACTTGGCAGCTGTGTTCTCGGATGACACACCCAGAACCAGAAAGAAGGGAGTCTGATTCAAGGGTGTGCACCCAAGAACCACCCTCTTACAATCTAGGACCCATTGGGGGATGTCAGAGAGCTGGTTTTGGCCCAATCCCCACAGGGCAGGCCAAGGGACCCCACCGGTGCATGAATCCATGCAGTAGGCTGCTAGTATTAGGATAATGTTTAATATCATCTGAGTTGACAGATCTCCAAGTATATTTCCTACAGAATAGATGCTTTGTAAAAATAGCCCATGATTAGCAAGAGCAGAAATGGAGTCCTGTGTGCTAGCAGAAGAAGTTGTAGAAGCCTTATCCAGAGTGACATGTAAGGACAATTAGAATTTGAGAACAGAACATTTTTAGATTATTTGTGCCATAAACATATCCATCAGATCTAAAAGTTTCCTCCTACTCTCCTAATTTGTTATATTTATCTCCAAAATTCATTATGTTATATACATTAAATATGTACAGCATTTTGTGTCAATCATACCTCAAAAAGGTGGTTTTAAAAAAGAGATATATGGCTATTATAAATTGTATTTTTCTAAATCTCATTTTCCAATTGTTCACTAGATTATATTATTTTTTGCATGTTGACCTTCCATCCTATAACATTATAAAATTTAAGTATTAGTTTTCTATGTTTTTGTAAAATTTATAGAATATTTTCCATAAACAATGATGGTATATACAAATAATAACAATTACACTTCTTGCTTTCTAATCTTTATGCTTCTGATTTGTTTTTCTTAGAGTATTACATTGGCTAGTGATTTCAGTGTTGACATAGAAATGACAATATCAGATATATTTTTCTAGATCCTTCTCTTGGGGGAATGAGGGCTGATATATTACCATTTTGTATGATGTATACTGTAGGTTCAAATGTATCCTTTATGAGATTGAGGAAGTTCCCCTCTCTTCTCATTTTAAGTTTTATCAAAAACATACCTTCATCAGTGTTCACAGAAGTCCTATTTTAATAATAAAAACCTGGAAACAATTCAAATATCCATCTAGAAGAGAATGGGTGTAAAAAATTGAATAGATAAAAACAGATGTGATATATTCATACAACAGAATATTTGACCATAAAAAAAGAAACCACCGATAACATGTACTCACATGGATAAGTTTTACAGAATCATGCAAAGCATAAGAAGCTAGACACAAAAGAGTTCATGTCACATTCCACTTGTATGATGACCTAGAAAAGTAAATCTGATTTTTGGAATTAGAAGTTAAAAATATTATTTCCTGAGGCCAGAAGTAGGGCTTGACTGGGAATTGAAAAGAGAAGAGATGTACAGTGATTTTCATATTGGGCCCTAATTCTCAGAACTAATACATTTGCAAATTGTGAGGTTCTAAGCACAAATATGCTTACTTTATTAAAGAAAAAATTTAAGAACCTGATTTTTGCACTACTTTATGAGTTCAATTGCTTAATGTTTGAAATTGGAACTATTGATACAATTATATATACAACTACATATACAATTATATATCCTCAGATAACCTCTATTTTATTTCTTTTAAACTTACAGTAATTCTTGAGCATTAGCCAAAATGAAGTTTGACTCTACAACTTAAAATATTTGCTGTGAATATATTAATACCAAGATGACCCATTAAGTAAAACAGTTCCTTTGATTCAAAAGGGCAGTGGTCTCCTCAAACTGCTTTGTTCTCTGTCCAGAAGAGACAAACATTTAATGTTGGCTGAAATTCAGCAAAGGTTGGAAGGACCAGCGTCTGGTCGCCCTGGGTTGTTTAGGACGTACCCCATGAAGGAGCTCCACTCCCCCACTGACAGTCCAGACACTGGGCACAATCTAGGCCCTTGGAGGTTTCCATTAAAACACAAAAAAAGACAAGAGAATATTCTGGGTGGTGAAAATGCCCTGTATCTTGTGTAAATGTATACAATTGTCAGTCCTCATAACATTAAATATGTAAGTGCTAATTTTAATGTATATGAATAATACCTAATTAAGAAAACAAAAACCTGAACATTTAAAAAGGATCTGTATCGAATATTGTTCTGTAGACATGTCCAAAACTCTATAAGGAAAATTGGTCAGTTTATTCCAGAGTTGGTTTTCTTCAGTTGTCATATGCTTATACTTCAGTACCTGACAAAAACAGAAAATTAAAAAGCAGTAAGCAGGAGCACATTATTGAGAACAGAGGAAAACACCTCTTTTCCTTGTGTTCCGGATGAGGACAAAGGTAGTGATCCATATTGGAGAGCATCTTTGAAAAGATACCCTGCCTAAAGGTTGTGTCCACCTTCAATCCTTGAATTCTGTGATCTGAAGTCCCAGTGCCTTGCTGGCCTGGTTATAATGAATACTCAGCACAATCAGTTTTATTTTGTCTGTGACTTCTTCGTGTGGTCACTTACGCTCCCAGGGTAATTTCGTTTTCTTTTGTTTTACTATTTAACAATGAAGCTGTTTATCTGTACTTACTGGCAAGTAGCTTTTAAACTCCATTCCACAGTTCACAACCTCAGAAATCCCCGTCAGTCTGCCACGGCCTGCACCCCATTTCTGGAAATGCTCTCGGAAAGAGCACAGCACGCACACCCATGGCTGCGTGTCAGGTGCATGTGGCTCAGTAGCGTCCACAGCACTGGCTTGTGTTTTTAAAGGAGCGACAGGGAGCTGTGCATCCGTTTCACCTCCATTCTTACAGACACAAGATGACCGCCGCGCATGCCCTCGTCCCTACAAGAACTGCGTTAGAACCGGATGATTTGGTGTGCAGGGCAGAGCTGTAATGGTATTCTCACTTTCATCAGAAATAACAACGCCCTTGAAGGTCCACTGAAGGTTCACTGTTGATAAAACAAAGCCCTAGGTAGACACACAGTGAAAAATCATCGCACTTTTGATTTGGTGCCTAGATCGTAAGACACCTAATATAAGAATTATACTTGAAATTACTTTTCTGTGTTGTGTCTACATAAACCTCCTTATATAAGAGCTAATAATTTGGTGATTCTTTCCTGTAGAGATAATTTTTAAAGACCCTGAAAATATGAAAACAGAGAATTAGAATGAAATTAACATCAATTCCGTGTTTATGGAGAATTGCATTTAAAATAAAGGCAAAATTATTTCTTGCAATTTCTAATGGTAAATTTTCATGTCACCTATAAATGCGGTGTTAGTTTACTCCAATTTCATGCCTAGACAACATCTGCTAATAGTCTGGAGAGGTAGAGCTGAAACATTTTCCCTTGGAGACTGGACATCAAGTCCTCAAACCCTGGAGTGGGAACGCAACTTCTTCTCTCCTCTCCTCCTTGAGATGCGGCGTGTAGCTGGGCTGCAGTGCAGACTCTGACGTCATCACAGACCCCTGAGCGCGTGCGGCCCTTCAGGCCATGATGCTGGAGCTGATTTAACTTCCTTAGGATGCTAACACTCTGAAAATTTCAACGTCACCTTAACAGTCATCTGCTCTCTATGTAATAATAACACGGATGATTGTGGGTCATTTAAATCATGTGCCATTGTCCTTAAGGTTAATTTGGCCTCTGTGCAACCAAGGAGGGCCATCATCAACTCGAGGGCCAGAAATGGGGTGCGCTGATGGGAGAAGAGATGATTAATTGGGAGGGCAGTTATCATCAGGAAAGAACAGACCTAGGAGCTGTTATATTCTTACAAAGTCGTTAAGAGACAAGACAGTCTGGATTGGAATTGAAAGTCGTTTCTGAACAAAAGCCTGCCGATTTTAAATGCAATATCATTTTCTGAGGCAGAATATACAGTTTTATTTTGAAATATTTCCTATGTTCTTTCATTTATTCATTTTATGTTTTCTCTTCCTGATTTGCAGGCTAGGTCTCCTTGTGGATAGACATCACTGAGTTACATCAATTTGGCGATGTAACTCGCTGTTCCATTTTAATGTTTCTGAATTGAGATATGTTTTTAAATTGGTACATGCTTAATGCAGCTTTCTTTCCCAAGATACTGTCATGGAGTTGGCAGGTTTTCTTGAAATAGATAGCACCTTAGAAATCAAGAAAAAAATGGTTATTCAGTGAACGCATTCCTTTAAGAACTATGTATTGGGCACCTGCTCTGCCGGGATGAGGCTAGCTGCTAAGAAACCCCAGTAAGGACAGACGAGGCTTCAATCCTCTTGAGTTCTTAACGGCAAAGTAAGTATAAAAACAATGAAATAGCGTACAACCCAGTAAGCGTCCCGGCAGCCTCCTGTGGGTGTATTTAAAATGCTGTAGGGCAAGCATGTCAAACTCAAAGGCTAACACGGGCCAAATAGACCAGGCATGCGACCCACAGGCCGCGAGTTTGACATGCTTGCTAGGGTAACTGAAGAGGGTGTGGATCATTCTGGGTGTGGTCAGAGGAGGAAGAACCCATCAAGGGTACCAGGCAGGAAGGACATAGACAAAGGCAGGGAGTGTGAACGCCAGGCGTGTACAGGGGCTGAGTCCTCGGCTGCAGCCGTGTGGGGGGCAGTCCTTCCACAGGAGTAACGACACAGCTTTCACAGGGAAGAGCTCGCCTGCCGATCGGTAGTGTTAACGCAAATGATTTCCATTGTTGTTTTTGTAGATGTAATATTTCTTTCATTTGACAACAGTCCACAGCATGTTGATTCATTAAAAAGGACCAGAATTGCAAAACCAATTCAAATCTGATTATCAGCATTAATTTAAAGTGATATGGAAGTGTTTTTTGGAGCATGGTGAACTCGTTTTTTAACTAGCTTACTCAATGATGTGTGAATTGGATGGGCCCATCAATAGAAGTATATCTCAAAATATGATAGCAGTATAGTTATGACTCACAATGGCTATTAGTGAGTCCTAATTATATTCCAAACCTAGTACTGACTTGTTTTCAGGCAATATCTTATCGTTCTTGCAGAGATGTTTTCAAACCGCTGTCCACACATCCTAGTCCACTGCACTTCTGCCCAGGACCTTAGCTCAGTTATCCTCATTGCTAACTTGCTGATGGGGAGCACTGAGGAACGCATCCTTGCTTCTTGTATCTCCAGGCCTTGGTGATCTCATGAGGGCCCACGAATTCCATGTCCCTCTGTATCCTAGAAACCGTCACATCTATGTCCAACCTGACTTCTCTCCCAAACTCTGAAGTTCTATATTAAACTACCTACTCGACATCACCACTTGGGGTGGGGGGAGAGGTGAATAGACATATACTCAAGAACCCAAATTTGAAATTCCTGGTCTTCTCATTAAACCTGTTCTTTGACAGCCTTCATCACCCCAGTTGATGACAATTCTATTCTTACAGTTATTTGGAGCAAAAACCTTGGGTGTTTTTTTTTTTTATTGACTTATTTTTTCCCTCTTCTCAAATCCAAAATCCTCCAGAAACTGAAATAGATTCACCTTCAAAATGAATCCAGAAGGCAGCCTGCTCTCGCACGTTCTACTCATGCCAGTCTTGTCCTGGCACGGTCACGTCTCCCCTGTGTTTTCAGGAGCCTGGGAGGCAGGATTCATGCTTCCACACGTGCTCTCTCTAATCTCTTACGATATATTCTCAAGAAAGACCAGAGTGGTGATTTTGTCATGTAAGTTATGTTATGTCTCTCCTCTAATTTAAAAGGGAAAAAAAAGCTTTTTTGTTTGTTTATTTCTGAGTAACAGTCAAAATTCTGACCACAGCTTGTGGGACCGCCCCCATGATCTGCCCCTGACTCTCCATATGATGGAGTACGGCAGCCTTGTGTCTAGTAGATTAGACACATGCAGTGGAGTGGACCAGACCCCCTTCTGCACACAAAATATGTTCAGTGACAATCATTAAATGAAACAATCCTAATAGCCAGAAAAGAAAGCTGAGGAAAATTTCCTTATATGGAACTTGTATACATATTCATGCTAGTAAATATAAATAAAGAATTTTTAAACTAAAACAATTGTTTAGTACAAAAAAGCAAAACATGATGCTTAACACTTCTAAATTATATTATTACATTTTTTAAAGAGAAAATGTTCTACCTACATTTTAGTGGTTGCACCAATAATTAGTAACATTCTGTTTCCAGCTTTAATTTGTAAATTGTCAGTGACTCTGTCCAAATTAATTTATTTGTGTATTCAGGTCAGTAGACAATATAGTTGTTGAACATGTTTTAGTAGTTTTGATTTCAAAAACTTTCTTTCACATGAAAAAAGACATATATACCAACTTAGAAAAAAAATTTTAACATCAGACTAAATTTGAAAGAAATGCATAATAAACTCTAAATTTTTCAAATATAAAAAATATCCAGTAATTACATCCAATGATAGACATGAAGTGACAGATCTGGTTTCTGCCTCTTTGTGATCCCAGCCTCATTCCTGTTTGCATCTAACCTGCTGTAAGTGCAGGGATGTGAAGGACCACAACTGAGCCTCCCGTGGGTTCCATGACCCAGCACGTCACTCACTGGCTCTTGAAAGGGATGCTGGGACATGTTTCATGCACTGACTGAATAATGAAGTTTCTGAATTAATGTCGATGTAGAACACAATGGTTTTTCTGTTTTTCTTTTTTGACCACCTTCCCCGTTTCATGTATCACACCCCCCCACCACCACCACCACCATCTACGGCAGCCTTCCATCTGTGAGTGTTTTTTTCTCTGTATCTATTAGTTCATTTTTTAAGACCCTACATATAAGTAAGATTATATAGTATTTGTCTGTCTCCATCTGACTGATTTCACTGAACATAATGCCCTCAAGGTCCTTTCATGTTGTTGCAAATGGCAGCATTTCTCTCTTTTTATGGCTGAATGGTAGTTCATTGTGTATATATGCCACATCTTCTTTATACATTCATTCGCGGGTGCACACTTACATTGTTCCTGTCGTGGTTGTTGTAAATAATGCTGAAATGAACATGGGATGCAGATATTTTTTGAGATAGTGATTTCATGTCCTTCAGATAAATACCCAGAGTGGAATTGCTGGATCACACGGTAGTTTTATTTAATTTTTGAGGAACCGCATAGTTTCCGAAGTGGCTGCACTAATTCACTTCCCAGCAGCAGTGCCGAGGGGGTAGGGGGAGTGGGGTGAGGTGAGGGAGGTAGGGTTCTCTTTGCTCTACATTCTAATTAATCAACACTTGTTAGCTCTTGTCTTTTTGTTAACAGCCATTCTAAGCAATGTGAGGTGGGATCTCACTGTGGTTTTTACTTTGATTAGCATTTCCCTGATGATGAGTGATGTCGAGCACCTTTTTATATATCTGTTAGCCATTCCTATGTCTTCTTTTTTTTTAAATCTTTCTTGTTGGAAGTTATTACATATGTCCCCTTTCCCCCCTTGACCTCTTCCAGCCTGCCTCCACCCCCTGTATTCTTTGAAAAAATAAAAAGTCTATTCAGAACTTTGCCCATTGTTAATGAGATTTTTTTCTGTTGAGTTGTAGGAGTCTTTTATATATTTTGAATATTAGCCCCATACCAGTTACATGATTTTCACATATCTTCTCCTATTCATAGGTTGCCTTTTCATTTGTTGATGGTTTCCTTTTTAGTTTGCTATAGTCTTACTTGTTTATTTTTGCTTTTGTTGCCATGTGGTTTTTTTCTTTTAAGTAATAAAACAGGACAATTAGAAACTTACAAATAAAGCATTAAAGTTTAAAAATAACCAAAGCAATTGTTTAAAATTAAACCAACAAATAATTTTTTGGGAAAGGATTTTCCATGGACACTGGTTAGAACTGCCAGTACTCTGGCGGGCTGTGCCGACTGCTCTACCCCTGGGAGGCGACTGGGTCATCGGATAATAAGGAAACTAGATAAATATTTATTTATCAGAATTCTTTAGATACAATGGCAGAAACCACATTCTGCTTCAGTGCACTTCTGTTTTGCTGAATGTTGGATACACACACTCTGGACCCATGGTGGTTTAATGGAGAAAGTCCTTTAAAGTGTGAAATTATTCCCTCATCAATTAATATAAGGCAGGAGTCAACAAACTATGGCCCACAGGTCACGCTTGGCCTGCCGCCAGTGTTTATAAGTCAAGTTTATTGGAATAAAGCCCGGCTATTCATTTACATGTTGTCTGTGGCTGCTTTGAAGCTTTGGGGTAAAACTGAGTCATTAAAACAGATATCAACAATAAAAATAATTTTAGAAAAACAGATACCAAATGGCCTGTAAGCCTAACATTTGTACTATCTGACCTGTTACAGAAAAAATGGTTGAAAACATTTTACTTATTACATTTTATACCAAGAATCGGGTGTTCGGGTTTCTTCTGTAATGAGTTTCTCTAGTGCACTGTGTTAATGAGAGACGCGAAGAGCTTGGTCTGGCAGGGTATGTGCAGTGAGCGATTTACTTCGGGAGGAAAGGGTTACTGAGGCAATGGTGTTTTCCAGCTTGACTGGGAAGTCAACCCATGAAAAATGTTTATATCCCAGACATGAGACTATGAAATAGTGACTCTGTGTTTGCATTAATATTGGAGCGAAAATAGCATTTATGGAGAAAGAATGATTGAAGTGTTAGCATCCGTACGAGGTAGAGTAACACGAAATAACTTCTCATGAGATGATTTATAACTTCACTTTGTAGAGACAGATATTTTCATGGTACAAATACTTCATATCTGGAAATGATTGTAACAAATGTTCTCCTTCCTCCTCGGCATAAGTCATATCGCCTGCTTCACAAGTTCAGTGGTAGAAATATGGTTGAATATTGTACTCGTCCAATTAATTGCATGAGTTATCACCGGTCCATTTTGTAAAAGCTTAAAGTCAGGTATTTTAGGCCTCCTCACCCTCTGGGTCTCTCTGGACTCAGTGGTGTTCTTAGTCTAAAACACACACAGATGGGTAGTTGGAGAGCCCAGAAAGCACCCCAGAGGGTTCCTGGCTCCTACAGCTGCCCCGGCTCACCACCACCAGCTGCCCCTGAGAATAAAACTTCCCTCTTCTCCGGGCCTCTGAGCTTTGCTCCCTTTCTTCTCAGGAGGCTCCTTGGACTCTTTAAAATGACCTATTTTCTCCTTTAAAATATTTCATTACCAAAGACAATCAGTTGGGGCAGCTTTGGTCAGACACAGAAGGTCAATTTTCCCTGTCCCTGTTCTCAGAACAATGATACTTGCCAGGCACTCCCATCCGTGAGAAGGCCCATGGGTGAGTCGGATAAAGGACATTTCCAAGGTCACACTGGGCCCACCTTGGCAAGACATGGGCAACAGCTTCTTGTTTCTAAAAGTAGGGGCCCAGTGTACGAATTCGTGCCCCTTGAAAGGAACTGTCGGCCGCGAGGCTTCAGTGGGCACAGGGGCGGGTCTCCGCCCATCCTCCGCGCCCCTGCCCAGCTCCTCCCACCGCAGCCCCGGTCCCCTGTCTGCCAGCAGCCCCGCTCCTGCCACCACTGCTCCCACACGCTGAGGGTGCCGGCCCCCCTTGCACCTGTTGATGGTGCAGAGTGATTGGCACCAGCGCCAGCAGTGGGTGCGAGCAGCGGCTGTTGCCCTGATCGCCCCTCAGGAGCAGGGGAAGGTGGAGAAGCCCTCAGGGGTGATCGGAGCTGGCAGCTGCCGCTCGCACCCACAAACAGCGATGAGTGATCAGGGCCAGCACCTGGCGCCGCACCGGCAGGTGGTGCGAGTGAGGCCAGCACTGGCAGCAGATGGGAGCACCGGGCAGGACCACGGAATGCAGGAGCAAAGAATTTTCAGTAATCACAAAGGCTCGCCCTCATGACAGTGACAGGTGCCCTGCCTTGGTCTGGTGCCCCACTCACCTGCTCCACCATCCCGCCGCGGCCAACACCCACCATGTTCCGTGCATGCCCCCTGGTAGTCAGTGCACATCATAGCAACCAGTTGTTCGGTTGTTCTGCCATTCTGTTTATTTGCATATTAGCCTTTTATTATATAGAATAATATTGAGCACCTCTTTCACAAGCTATTCTAGTACATTTTTAAAATGGTATTAATAAGAAGTGTAATTGTAAATACCATCTGATTTTTTGTGTACAACACCACCAAAGCATTTAAGAAGAATGACTTCAGTAATTTGGAGCAAAACACTGATAATAAGCCCAATTATCAAAATAAAGGAAGGTATGTACAGGCTGAGTGAGAAGATATATTTGTTTAACAAATGTCCAGTATGTACTCACTGTTTCCACTTGCTGCCTGTATGTATATAGCACAGAGTTCTATTGTTTGTATATCCAAGCTCTCTATACAAAGTCTGATAGGAAAACTCCTGTCAAACACGAGTATAAATAAATGTTAACGTCCGTCTTTACCGTGTAAGCTTAAGCAGTGCGAGCAACTATTGGCTTTTGTCCTTTTTTTCTGTAGCTTTTGTGTTATTGTAGAAATGATCTATCTATTCCTTCACATGCCTTATTTTAGGAAGTCTGGAACCCCGTTCAGAAACTCATGTTTTACTGATGCTACCAAGAATGATATCCAATGAAGGCTAGGGCATTAAGTCTCTGAAAAAGGAACTTAGTTCTAACATGACAGTTTATGTTTAGATTTGAAATTTCATCAGTGAAGTTCTCAATACTTTAGTGTCTGACATTCATATCCTAGAGTCAGTAAACATTTATGGGGCAGTAAGTGCTTCTGGCAAAGTGCTTGGGAGTCAAACATACAACACACAAGTCAGTCAGGTGTGTGCAGCCCAGTTGGAGAACCTGACAAGTAGCGAGTTACTGCCCAGCATAATATATATTTTATTAATTGATAGGCACAAGCACAGAGGGCTATGGAATCTCCTGGAAAGAGCATTTGAAGAAATTGTAGGTGGCAATAAGAAGAGATTATCTGGACATTCTTCCCAGAGCCTCATTCTTTTTTTAAAATTATTTATAAATAAGGTATTACATAAATCTCCTTCCCCCCCACATTGACCTCTCCCCAGCCGCCCCCATCTCCCAGCACTTACCCTCACCCTGACCCCCTGTCTGTGTCCATTGGTTATGCTTATATGCATGCATACAAGTCCTTTGGTTGATCTGTTACCCCATCACCCGCCGGCTTCCCTCATAGGTTGGACAGTCTGTTCAATGCTTCTATGACTCTGGTTATATTTTTGTTCATCAGTTTATGTTTTCATTATATTCCACAAATGAGTGAGATCATGTGATATTCAAATATACATTGTGTATTGTAATAAGGCTTCCCCCCCTCTTGCTTCTTTTATTGCAAAAGCTATACAGACGCTTAGTTTAAAAAAAATAAAAATAGCCCGGCCCATTCAGCTTAGTGGTTGAACATCAACCTGTGAACCAAGAGGTCACAAGTTCAATTCCCAGTCAGGGCACATGCCCAGGTTGCCAGCTTGGGGTGCACAGGAGGCAGCTGATCAATGTTCCTCTCTCATCAATGTTCCTCTCTCTCTATCCCTCTCCCTTTCTCTCTCTCAAATCAATAAAAACATATTTTAAAGATAAATTATGTATAATGAGAGATAACTTTGCATTCCAAACCTGGAAAAATGCCCCTGACCTTGGAAGCAACCACTCTGAAGCCTGGCTTACAGCTATAATCCAATTGCATAACCACAGCAGAGCTGTGCAAGATCATATTACAAAATATCTTTGCAAATATGTAGGTGTAATGTGAGATCTGTACTTGAAAAGCAAACAAAAATTTCAATACATTCCCCTTGTTCTCTGAGTTACAGTTAAACCCTCTTGCTAGCACTGAAAAATCTCAAGTCTGACCTCAATTTATTTCTTTAGTTGCTCCCCATTTTTATGAATGTAGGGCAGTCATCAAATGGAATATTCCATGAAGCCACTCATGTTTCTTTAATCTGTTGAAACCCTTTCTCCGAACTCACCATTCAAATTGCTCTATCTCCATAAAGCGCATTGGATACCCTACACATGGTGAGTTTCTCGCTATGAATACCCATAATATACCAATGGGTACACATTATATCTCTGCGTGGATGTTTCTAATAAGGCAGTCACATAATAGAGTTGTTTGTGTTATAGTTACATTTGTATTGATGGTTCCATTTGCCCCTCAGTAGATTCCAAGCTGTCAGAGGGGCCCGGTTAGAATTTTCCACACCAGAGCACGTGCTTAGAGTGGAGACGGCATACATTCATCCTTGATGTATGAAATGAAGACCCAGCTCTTCCTCTAGGAACAGATCTTTGTTATTAATCTGACCTGTGAATTAGCAAAGGGTGCCTATTCCCCAGGTCTTGGGTAGATGTCCCTAACGTAATACACAGTCCCTGGGGTGACTGGAACACTGCAGAGGAGTGTAAAATATGTTAAGATATCAATTTGAAAGTGTCATTTTGATTTTGTGTTCACTTATTAAAGGTTCTCTTGATTTAAAAGATATTTTCTCTATTTAGCACTCACTATTCTTTATATTTTGAAAATATACATCAAACAATAATATTTTAAAGAAATGTACCTTACTTTTGACTCTTGAAGAAATCTCCCATGCCTTTGTTGTAATTATTAATCAAGAGACATGTGATTTCCATGTGCCCTGTAGAGGCTAGTATCATGTAACAGCCAGATTTATACATTAGAGATTCATGAAGGAGTTCTGTGCTCCACAGGAAGAAGCTCTTGAGTTCGCATCTTGTGGACAGAGTATCATCACCCTAGGAGATTATATCCATTATATGATTAGCTCTTCAAAATTCTAGCTACTTTATGAGCAGCATCAAGTCCTTCCTTTCATATTCCATGTCATTTTCTGTGATTGGGTGGAATAATATCCATGATTCATAATTGCATTAATGACTGGCTTTGACTAAAACACCTCAGTGCAGCTGCTAGTGGATGTCCCAGAGGGTGTTGACACAGCACCTCCACGGAAGTGCTCGGTGTCTGAGGGCAAGACACACTCCTGAGCTCCTGTGTGTGGGTGCCCAGCAGCACTCCTGCCCTCGCGGGAGGAAGTATGAAATGCTGAAACTGCTGTCCACTTAAGTTGCATCATCAAAGCTTCCGTCCAATACTCGGTTATCCATAGGTAGAGTGTTCCTATAAAACTGTTCAAAAGCCAAAATGGCATTCCAGAATTCACATGAAATAATTTTTTAGCATTCCCAGACCCCAAATTCAATGCATGTGTGTGTGTTCATTTCATCTGCCACAGCAGAATCAGTTAAGTACATGCAGTTTTGCACTAACTCTCACCCTTACCAGCTCTCTTAGGCTTTTTTTGCTCGCTGTAAAACAAACACTGAGTACGACTTTCATTTTTTGTTTTGTTATTGTTTTCATAAAAGCAAAATCTCCTATGGATTTTCTTTTTTCAGTTAGAGAAAATCGGGCTTTTGTAAAAGCAAAATTTTGAAAACTTTTGCAAACTTTCAAAAATCTGAGGAAACCTATATATTATTTTAAGAAGAACAGTGATGATTACATTTTCAACAGACTGTTACATACAAAGATGTGAAAGAAAAGCACAGCCACAACACTAAGAAAGTAGAATTGTTATATTTCCTAAGAGGACAGGAAAACCTTTATATAATTCCTAAAGAACAAGGCCAAAAATTATCTAATTATATGCATAGCTTTTTTCCCTTTTATCTATCTATCTATCATCAATGAACTATTATTTATTCAGGAGATAAAAGGATTTTTGCTAATGTTTTTCTTCTTTCATGCAAACTATCTAATGCATGCTTTATTAGGCAAAATTGTATTAGTATTATTGTGTGAACACTTATGAGTAAAAGCTAGAAATATAATATGAAGAACATGCAGCCAGCTTTCTTCAGTAGCTACGCTGTGGTGAAGGAGCTTATAATAATTTTTTAATCTCTTCTTTAATTTATTAACATTTCCCCTAAATCTTTATATAATTCCAAAAGAATACTGATTTAGGGGAAATGTTAGTAAATTGTGAGGTTTATTAGCAAATCTTAAACAAAATGATCACCACAATCAAGAAATTTAACATATGCATCACCTCACATAGTTACCATCCTGCCACTCTTGAGAAGCTTAGCAAATCCCAAGTATAAACACAATGCTGTTAACTATAGTTGCCATGCTCTTCTTTCGCTCTTCAGAACTTACTCATAGCTGAAACTTCGTACCCACTGACCTGCATCTCTCGATTCCCCTCCCTCCAGCCTCTGGCAACCACCCTTCCACTCTGCTTCTATGAGCATGACTATTTAAGATTCCAAGTATAAGTGAGAATCACAAAGTATACACATATCAAAATGCCAAGTTGTACACCTTAAATATATTCTATCTTTATTTATCAGTTATCTATAATAACAAAAGCATAATATGCTAATTAGACCAGACAGCCGAACGACCTTCCGGATGTCATTCTGGACGTCCTTCCAGACGACCTTTGGGATGAAGCCGCCATGGCAGGGGCAGAAGTGGTTAGGGGCAACCAGGCAGGCAGGCAGAGTGGTTAGGGGCAATCAGGCAGGCAGGCTAGTGGTTAGAAGCCAGTGGTCCTGGATTATGAAAGGGTGCAGGCTGGGCTGAGGGACAACTTTGTGCACTGGCCTCTAGTACCTCAATAAAGAAAAAAGAAACAAGAAAAAAAAAG
Organism: Eptesicus fuscus; assembly: GCF_027574615.1. NCBI lineage: Eukaryota > Metazoa > Chordata > Mammalia > Chiroptera > Vespertilionidae > Eptesicus > Eptesicus fuscus. The sequence goes on along the minus strand of NC_072491.1, from coordinate 48,802,951 downwards.
GAAGACATTGAAAATCACTACTAAGATTGGAGAATTATTGTTTTATTTAAAATTTATTTACCCATTTCAAGCAGTAAGCAGTTGTGTATTCTAAGCATTGAACACAGACAGCAGAGACCTGCTGTGGAGGGGGCACCAGGTGTGTGATTTTAGAAGTTCGCAGGCATACAATGCCAATCCAGAAGAAAGCAGTATTTCCTCACATTTCCAGGAAAAAGATCTAACCTTGGACTTCATTGAAGGATTATAAAGCCCATTGGCATTTCTTGAGAAACAGCCACTCCTCCTGATATGAGGAGAGTATAGATAAGACGATGTGTAACTAATTTCTCTCTTCCTACACTCAGGATGATATGAACTTTATACATTTATCACCACGTACGGAATACATAAAACAACTTTCTGTAAAACTGAAATACGATGACTTAAAAAACTTAATTTTCAAAACGTTGCAAATGGTTGCTTGTCAGTGTCTTGGGGAGCTACCATGTTTATTTTACAATCTTTTCCTGGCCTTTTCTCGAGACATCTAGTGAACTTTACTGATAATCAAGGCTGAATAACTTACAGCATCTACAATCAGTATGTAATCAGATCTGATGAAAACACACTTACACATGCTTATTTCATTTCTCTACATATATTTTAATGAACTATGTAGCTTTGGAACTAAAAAAGTGCTTTTTCTATTGATGTCCTGACATTAATGGGAATATTCAAAATTATTGTGGTATTAATGAAGGCAATTAAAATTGAGGGCTTTATGCTCATTTTTTTTTTCCTTGTCTCTAATCTAATACAGATTTGGGGGTTAATACCGATATCTGTAGGAAAAACTACATTCTGAGAAGTCACTTCTAAATTCTTGGCATCCACAATGTTACTAAGTGAAAATTAATTGCTTTTCATAAAAAAAGGACATTTTACAACGCTGTGTAATTATATTAAAACAATGACTGGCTTTGCTAATGGAAACTGAATGTGATGCTGGTGCTCAGCGGTGTGGCCGGGGAGCCGGGTTTGCGTGTACAAGTGCCATTTCTGTTCCCGCTGAGCAGACTTTGATTCTCAAAATAATTAGTTCTGTCAAAAAATTAATATTGTTGACAGGACTAAATTGAGAAAATGCAACCTACCTCACATATATTATAATTATTTAGGATGACAAGATGATATCAAACAATAACCTTCAATTCTGGCTGTCAAACTTGATCAGATCATTTCTTCCCGTGCTTTTGAGATTCATGTAAATAACCTTGAAGGTAGCATATAGGTCATCACATATAATGCCACTCATGTATGGAATATGTATTGTAGTCACTGAATGCACCCTGTGTGTGTGTGGGTGGGTGGGGGGCATGCAGGAAGTGTTAGTGTTTACAAAACACTGCACTGCACCAGGAGGTTAGTTGAAAGCCAGTATTCAAATTTTAATATACTATTTCCTGAAGCCCTTTAAATTGGGGCAGTTATGTCTTTATCTTGCTCTCCAAAGTTAGATAACATTTAAAAAATACCCTTTGTCCTGCAGATGTCATTGCACATCCAATTTAACTTTCTTCATGGATGTTCTAGGACACTAGAATAATGACTCGTGTCTTAACATGCACACATATACACATGTCCTTTATTAGCCAACAAAATTCTCTATAAATTGGTGAAACTTTGGTGATATTTCAATTAAAATTATGAAAATATTTCCATTTAACTTTATCCTGGAAGGCCATGGTCAATGTAATAAAACATAATACTTTTCAGAATAATTATTTCTTGCAGGCCATATAAAAACCAATATACAAACTGAAAAATCACTGGAAAGAATGTTCAAGAAAGTTAGATTACATTGATTTGTGTCTGTTTTTATTCTCTCTCATAAAATCAAAATCTTTTGGGATGACTCTCAGGTATCATTAAAAACAAAACAAAAACTCCTTAGGCAGTTGTTTAGTACAGCCAGGTTTCAGGTTCAGCACCCGTTCATCTATATTTTAAAAATATATTAGACTCTTACCTAAGAACTGCTTTTAAAGTTTTAAGCAAATGAAAATCTATCATCCATGTTTCTAGAAAGCAAGATTGACTGACTATTGTAAAGATGTAGATTATTTTTCCAAATTAATTTATAGTTTTATAGCAATCCAATCAAAACAGCCATTTTTTCAACAATTTGGCAAATGACAAGTGCTTTAGGAGTTCTCCTCTAAGCTTAGATGGTGACATGTGTGTGTGCTATTAGAAAAGGGATATGGTTAGCAGAGCAACCATATGCACACACAACTGGGCAGCCAGGAGTTAGCATGACCTCTATGTCTATAAGAATATAGAGGGTTGCACACCCTTAGATAAAAGCCATTGTTCAGTAAATGGTGTTTTAAGATTAAACTTTTAATTAATATTAAGCATATAATAACATGTAATGCTCTTGTGGGAATGGAAAAATTGGTACCACCATAGGTTTTTGGTGGAAAAACAAACAAAAACTATCTAAAATTGAATATCATTGGAATAGTTTTAATGTGGTAACCTTAAAATAGAAGAAATAAAAAGCTATAAGGGAAATTTGTTTAATTTTTAATAATTATTACTAGGTGGTAGGATTAAACGGATAAGATTCATAAAATTGTAGGCAGAATCCATTGTACATGGGGGCATTCATCTATATCTATACTAATAGAAGGGTAATATGCAAATTGGTCATAACGCCCTCACAGTAACAACTGAACAGCAGGCTGCATGGGGCGACCAGGCCAGCAGGGGGGTTAGTGAGGGACGACCAAACGACTGACCAGCAGGCTGTGTGGGGTGACCAGGCTGTCAGGGGGTGGTAATGAGAGGTGACCAGGCCAGCAGAGGGGGAACAGTGAGGGGCAACCAGGCTGGCAGGGGTGGCAGTGAGGGGCCACCAGGCTGGCAGGGGGGGCAGTGAGGGGCGACCAGGCTAGAGGGGGGCAGTTGGGGGTGACCAGGCCATTGGGGGGGCAATTGGGGGCAACCAGGCTGGTTGGGGTAGCAGTTGTGAGAAACCAGTCTGGCAGGGGTGGCAGTTGGGGGTGAACAGGCTGGCGGGGGGTGGGGGGGCAGTTAGGGGTGATCAAGCTGGCAGGCAGAGGTGGTTAGAGGTGATCAGGCTGGCAGGGGGAGCAGTTGGGGTGATCAGGCAGGCAGGCAGGCAAGTGAGCAGTTAGGAGCCACGGTCCTGGATTGTGAGAGGGTTATCCAACTGCCGGTTTCTATATATTAGAGGCCTGGTGCACGAAATTTGTGCACAGAAGGGGGTTCCTCAGACCGGCCTGCACTCTCTCCAATCTGGGACCCCTGTGAGATCAGGCCTAAACCAGGAGTCGGACATCCCTCTTGCAATCCGGGACTGCAGGTTCCTAACCAGTAGTCGGACATCCCTCTCGCAATCTGGGACCGCTGGCTCCTAAACTCTCGCCTGCCTGCCTGATCGCCCCTAACCCCTCTGCCTGCCAGCCTGATTGCCTCTACCTTGCCGTCCTGATCGCCCCTAACTGCCTATGCCTCGGCCCCTAGTCTGACCTCCCTCTTTGGGAGGCGACCTGGCGGATCAGGGGAAGGCACCGCCCCCATTACCCTGCTGCTGCTGCCACTGCCGGCCTGAGCCTCAGCCCTTCACAGCCGCTGCAGCTTTGTCTGGAAGATGACCACTCTAATTAGCATATTACCCTTTTATTAGTATAGATATATGTATGTATGTATATGGTGGCTATTTTTATTTACACACGTACTGTCATTTTTACTCAGGTGTAACTATCATTATGTGTTGAAATTTGTTTTTCTTTTGTGTGTATCTTACGAGAATTTGTTAGCATACTGTGACCGGAATTCGTAATTAAAGTTCGGTGGCAGCAGTGACAGAGTTAACACTGGTAATCATGACACTGGGGTGGTGCTGTTCGCTGAGCTTCTTGACTGTTTCCACCCACCATCGCGACTTTTCCTTAATCACCAACTGTTCCAACTAGATCCCTATGCTGTCGCTGATACTTTCAGTGTTTACTGTGCGCCTAGCTATTGAAATAATTGCCTTGGTCTCCATCCCAGCCTGTGAGAAAAGTGGTAGCATTGTTCTGGTTTTACAGGTAGGGCAAATGAAGATGAAGGGAATTAAACAACTTTCTCAAAGCCATACAGCTCAGAGGAAATGGTGCCATTCAAACCAAGGCTGCCCAATTCCAGGTTCTATGCTCTCAGTATTCTGTTATTGCTTCCGTCGCTCTAATGTAATTAAATAGAAAATTGGATTTTTCCAAATTCTAGCTCTGTCATTAATTATTACAAAGTTTATAATTCTAATTATTGTTTTCTAAAACACTAATAATGAAACTGTTTTGTGAAGTATTTGGTTAGATTTTTTTATGTTTGGAAATATATTTAATTATGCTAAATGAAATAATGATTTTTCTTGTGAAAAGAAAGGTAAGTATTTCATTTTTCTAAATCTCATTAGGATTAAAGATGGTTTTGAAATTTAAGTAAAATAATATATTAGGTCACAGTAGACTAATTTCCAGTTACTTTGTATTTTATCCCAAAATGTGGTTTAGATTATTCAGCAGATAAAAATTAATCTACATCTATAAGCTACCCATACTGTGTGTGACTTTTAAGTAGTTTAGTTGAGCTAGAATATAAGTAAAATTTTAACTGGGGGAAATATCATTTTTAGATTGAATACTGTCAGCCTAAATCAATGGCCTCTTTAAATTTTCATTATACCCAACATTTTTTTCTCTCCTAAAGGTGATAATGATCATATAAATTTCTACATCTGAAACTCGTCACAAAGCAGCACTCAATTTAACCAAAAATTGTCCATATTTGTGTAACCAGAGAAAAGCCGTCATCTAGCTGGTATTTAGCTGCAAACCACTCTATTTGACAAAAACGTCTAGAACATACTCATGAGCTGGGTTTTTCATTGACCACCTAAAGTCATGATGGTGGGTTTTGCATTGTTCCCCACTTTTCCTACTTCCCCTGCCCCGCCTCCTTTTCCAAAAGAAAAACAGAGACATTCTACAATTACTAGCACACTATACCCAAAGCCTATTTACCTGTCAGACATAGAAATAGAATTACTTGCAGGTGAGATTTTGCTTTGATTGATCTGTGTTGACAGCAGGTGCGTGGAATTAAATTCGGAATAATTCTAAGATCAAAAGGTACAGGTATCACTGGTCCGCGCGTGACTCGTGTTATTCTGATTAATTCTTTAATTATCAGGTACAGAATGTAATTATGGTTCCCCAGGTGTGCCGTTCCCTAGGGGGCGATGTGCAGAAATGGGCTGCGGAGAGACTCCCTGGCTGCCAGGCAGAAGTGCAGGCTGGGGCATCTGTAGGATCTTGCAATCAGGGGAAAAAGAAAGGCCTACCGAAGTACAGAGGATAGCAATCTGCCATCAAGGAAGGACTGTCGAGTCTCACCGAGCACATGGGGCTTTTGTTGGCCTCTTCGGTGCTTTGTGACACAGGAGGGAAGGCCCAGAGGCTGCAGCTAGCGGAGGTTTGTTGTTCCTGCTGGTGGTGGGCAGGCGCTTGGCACCGAGGTCTCTCTGAGTTGGCAGAGGTGAGCTCTGGTCGCTGACTTGGGACAGTCTGTAGATGATGACAAGCCATTGGCTTGAGTTTCTAGTGTAGAGTAATTATTAGGTACAATGTGGAATTGCAGCGTTTTGCTCTGGCAGCCTGCGTACAGCGCGGATCCTTTCTTGAGGAGGAAAATTAAGGACACATTTCATGAGTGGACACCTGACCATAGATGAATGACTGACGCTTCTAAGGCTCTCTTGTCTGCACTGAAAATTTAAATCCACTTGTTAATTTGATGCATTAGAGTAGTGTCCTCCTGTTGCTTGGGTTGGAAAGGGAAGTGATTCAGAAAAAAACATTAATGGGAGTGTGTTAGACCCATGGACAGATCTCCTAGTGCTGTTTCTATAGGAGACAGAGTTTTAAGATTACCATCCCTCACAGCAGAATCTTCATGCCATGGAATGTTCTTGTTCGCACACCTTGAGGACATAAGATCCTCTAATTTATGAACACGGTAAACACTTCCCAAGTCCTCTCAGCCTTTACGAAGATAAGCAGGATTGACAAATGCAAAGATTTATACTAATTGCATCACAAAGAGGCATGTGGGATCATATAAGTGCTGAGTTGGGTGCCGGCTGGCCCGGTTCTCAGCCTGTAACTGCAGGGTCAGTATCATTCGACCTTGGAGGAAAGGATGGTGCTGTCTGTGCAAACAGCACCTGTGAGGAGTTCCTCTACTTCCCAGGTCACTACACAAATCAAAACAATAACAGGTGAGCCTTTTGTGACCTTCCGATCGCTGTACAAATTCAAAACAATTTAAATAAAAACTTTTGAAAAGAACTTCAGCGTGACAGATATGATGACCATTAGCATTTATTAAGCTAGTACTATATGGAAAGACTATGCAAATTATCTGTAATATATTATTTAAAGCTGAGTTTTGCAAAGTTTTGAAAAACTTGTGCTGGGGTTTTATCCTATAAAAAGTAGAACCCATTCTGCTTGGAGGAAATCAAGAATGCAAAGACTAAGCATTTTGCCTTGTGATTCTGTTGACTGCTATTGCTGTTATTCCTGGCTCATGGCACATCATAAAAATTCTAATAGTAAAGCAGTTCAAACAAATCTATTCAACTTGGGTACACATACTTTATAGAATTCAAGAATTAATTATAACTAGATTTTTCAAGTAGGGTAAATATCCATGAACATGATAATGACTATCTCTTAAGTAACTAATTTGGGGATTCTAAAAATATTTTCTACTTATACATCTGCTTGCCTAATTACTTTAGAAAAAAATATACCTAGTATGTTGATTACAGATATATTCTATCATAAAAAGTATTTGGTTGTAAAGAGAGACATTCCTAAAATCAATACAGTGTGTTGTCTGCTACAGTTTATGGAGAGACCATCTGGACAGACCATCTTCTGATGGACAGGTCACCACGGCGATGCTGGCACATCAATGCTTTGAAGGAGGGATTGTTCCAGGATGAGAAGGAAAGAGATTAGGTGCATTTGAGGGGTTCCGCTCCTTGGCAGATCCCCCAGCATCAAAATGATGAAGGGAGTTCTGCTATAGCCCGAGGCACCAGAGGGCGATGGGATGCGATGAGCAGACCTTGGTCCAAGTCCAGACTACGCTGTTTCACTGTCATCTCGGACCAGCTTCCCCAGTGGGCAGCATCTCGTTGGTCTGTGCAACGTGAATGATGCTGCCTTGCTTGCAGGGGTTTTGAGTTCAGTGATAACTTATGAATTATCTAGAACAAACTTTGACAAGTGTTGGAGCCCAGCAAGGCACAGCTATTGGCAACTGCTCGGGAGAACTGACAGGAGACAGTGTCCTCAACCAGGAATCTAACATTTGTTTTGGGTGTGGATAATAGACTACAGGTGTGGGCTACAGGTGTGAGCTATAGCTGTGGGCTATAGGTGTGGGCTACAGGTGTGGGCTATAGGTGTGGGCTACAGGTGTGGGCTATAGCTGTGGGCTACAGGTGTGGGCTATAGGTGTGGGCTACAAGTGGGGGCTACAGGTGTGGGTTATAGGTGTGAGCTACAGGTGTGGGCTACAGCTGTGGGCTACAGGTGTGGGCTACAGATGCGGGCTATAGGTGTGGGCTACAGGTGTGAGCTACAGCTGTGGGCTATAGATGTGGGCTACAGGTGTGGGCTATAGGTGTGGGCTACAGGTGTGGGCTACAGGTGTGGGCTACAGGTGTGGGCTACAGGTGTGGGCTACAGGTGTGGGCTACAGGTGTGGGCTACAGGTGTGGGCTACAGGTGTGGGCTACAGCTGTGGGATACTGGTGTGGGCTTCAGATGTGGGCTACAGATGTGGGCTACAGGTGTGGGTTATAGGTGTGAGCTACAGGTGTGGGCTACAGCTGTGGGCTATAGGTGTGGGCTACAGGTGTGAGCTACAGCTGTGGGCTATAGGTGTGGGCTACAGGTGTGGGCTATAGGTGTGGGCTACAGGTGTGAGCTACAGCTGTGGGCTATAGGTGTGGGCTACAGGTGTGGGCTATAGGTATGGGCTACAGATGTGAGCTACAGCTGTGGGTGTGGGCTACAGGTGTGGGCTATAGGTGTGGGCTACAGGCGGGGGCTACAGGTGTGGGCTATAGGCGGGGGGTACAGTGGGGGCTACAGGTGGGGGCTACAGGCGGGGGCTACAGGCGGGGGCTACAGGTGTGGGCTACAGGTGTGGGCTAAAGTGGGGGCTATAGGTGTGGGCTACAGGTGTGAGGTACAGCTGTGGGCTACAGGTGAGGGCTACAGGCGGGGGCTACAGGTGGGGGCTACAAGTGTGGGCTACAGGTGGGGGCTACAGTGGGGGCTACAGGTGGGGGCTACAGGTGGGGGCTACAGGTGGGGGCTACAGGCGGGGCTACAGGCAGGGGCTACAAGTGTGGCCTACTGGTGTGGGCTTCCCTGGGAAGGACCGTGTAGGTGCTGGTGTTACTATAGAGGAGGAAGTCCTTGGAAAGGCTGAGAGTTCTGGCAGATGGCCCCCTTAGTGGCTGTTATATGTAAAGTGTTTTATGGAAACTTAGAGATAATCAGATAACACTACAATCAATGCCAGCAGAATAAACAGAGGGTAAGAACGTGTTAGCACTCTTTCAAAAATCATTCTGGCTTCCGGATGCTTAAGCCTATAAAGCCTACTTAGGTAGTTGCAGCAACCTATGATTTTCTGTATAAGTCTTTGCACTATTGAGGTCATTACTTTTTGTGTTTATGACCCTACGCAATACTCAGTTTTATTTCACCGAATAAACTCCACAGCTATTCACTAAACAATAGCTCCATAGTGAGAGATATTATTTCTAAGTATACTTTAGTAAAATACTAGCTTTTTTATTATAAACGGAGGGAAACAGTCCTGCCCATTTTTTAAATAGCTCTTCTTTTTATCTGAATCTGTTGTGCACTGTGGGTGCTAAAATGTTTTCTTAGAGAGAAGTGTTTTTATACACCATTTTAAAATAATGAGATCCATTCCAAATATGGAAAGCCTGTCCCTAATGCTGTGCTGAGCATATATTCTTTTCAACACTGTTCACAGGGATTGTGAAAGGTTGAAAATTGTACCATTAACAACAGTAGCCAACAGAATTTCTTACCTCTCTCTGCTTCTTAAAATGGTGCTTCTGCCCTTTCCAGAAGTATGATAATCTCTGTGAGTTAACCTATTTAATTTACACATGGAGTTAATTTACATATGGGTTAATTTATGTAGGCTCTTCTGTTTGATTTAGATGATTGGTCATGCCAGGGAATGACAGTGATCCCTCTCTTTGCATGTAGAGGACAAATTTTATATATACACTAGTGGCCCAGTGCATGAATTCATGCACATTGAAAGGGAATTAATTAGAAGAAATATTTTAATATAGTTATTCACCCTTTTTTTTTATAATAGAAGTGTCAGAGATTAAAGAAAATTTGTAAAATGTATATGAAAGTAAAGGTGAATGGGATTTGGGATTGTCAGGGCGCCGACAGCAAGGTCTGGGTCAGTGCATGTCATAGCTATCAGCTGGTTGTCTGATCATTGGTCATTCTGGTGATTCCGCCGTAATGGTTGCAGGACTTTTATTATATAGGATATATGTATATATTCAAATTATATATATATATTCAAATATTCAAATAAAATATATTTGTATATAAATATTCAAATTACATAGTCATATTGTATATATGTTTATATATAAGATGTTGTTATATCCTATCTAATAATAGACAAATATGCAAATTGACCATACCTCCAACACACCCACAAGCCACGCCCACAAGCCACGACCACCATCCAATCAGAGCGAGTATGCAAATTAACCCAAACCAAGATGGCTACAGCCACAGAGAGCAAGGTTTCCTAGGTAACAGAGGAAGCCAAGCTTTCTGCCAGCCGTTGCAGGCCTAAGCCTCCACTCAAGCTACAAAGTTTCAATTATAGAAGGTAAACAAATTCAAACAAATGGCGGCAGAATGGAGCTTGAGAGAGCAGGCCAGAGTTGCTGCGGGCAACAGGGGAAGCAAAGCTTTCCACACACCCTGGCCCGGCCCACCCGCTTAAGGCAACAAAGTTTCAATTATAACCCCAACACAAATGGCTTCGGGCCTCAGAGGGAGCCCCAGGCTTGGCTCTGCTCCAGGCTACAAAGTTTCAATTGTAGAAGGAAAATAAATTCCAGATACCAGGGCCTCCGCTTGCGTTGCCAGGGGGCGTGGCCCTCCTGCAAACCACCACAGGCCCCTCGCTCAGGCCGCCCCATGCCCCAAGGGAAACCCCACCCTGATCCGGGACACCCTTCAGGGCAAACCAGCTGGCCCCCACCCCTGTACCAGGTCTCTATCCTATCTAATAAAAGAATAATATGCAGACTGATCATCACTGCAACACACAATATAGCTGCCCCCATATGGTCAAAGATCCTGCCCCCATGTGGACACAAGATGGCCACCACAAGATGGCCAACAGGAAAGGGCAGTTGGGAGGCACCCGGCCTGCAAGGGAGGGCAGTTGAGAAGAACCAGGCCTGCAAGGGAGGGCAGTTGGAGGTGATCAACCCTGCAAGAGAGGGCAGTTAGGGGTAACCAGGCCAGCAGAGGAGGGAAGCTGGGGGCAAACAGGCTGGCAGCAGAGTGGTTAGGGAGTGATTAGGCTGGCAGGCAGAATCGGTTAGGGGCAATCAGGAAGGCACGCAGGCAAGCAGTTGGGAGCCAGCAGTCCTGGATTGTGAGAGGGATGTCTGACTGCCCATTTAGGCCCGATCCCCGGGATCGGGCCTAAACAGGCAGTTGGACATCCCTTGAGGGGTCCCAGATTGGAGAGGGTACGGGCTGGGCTGAGGGACAACCCCCCTCCGTGCACGAATTTCATGCACCGGGCCTCTAGTTTATATATAATTTTAAATTATATCTATTATATATATTTATTATATATATATATATTTATATATTTACTAGAGGCTCGGTGCACATTTGTTCACTGGGGGAGAGGGTATTCCTTCAACCTGGCCTCCACCCTCTCACAGTCCAGGACCCCTCAGGGAATGTCCCCCTGCTGGCTTAGGCTCGCTCCCCAGCCTAAGCCAGCAGGTGGATATCCCCTGAGGGGTCCTTAGCGCTGCCACGGAGGCAGGAGAGGCTCCCACCACTGCTGCTGCGCTTGACAGCCATGAGCCCAGCTTCTGGCTGAGCGATGCTCCTGCTGTGGGAGCACACTGACCACCAGGGGGCAGCTCTTGCATTGAGCGTCTGCCCCCTGGTGGTCAGTACACATCATAGCGACCGGTCATTCTGCCATTCAGTCAATTTGCATATTAGCCTTTTATTATATAGGATATACATATAAATTTTTTATTGACACAATAGGGAAACACTTATTTTTGCCCATGAACCATGGCAGAGCCTGTTGCAAATGTTAGCAAGTCAGAAAGGTCTTCTCCTCCCACAGAATCTCTGCTTCTGTTGGAAACTTTGACTCCCAGTAAAATTCATCCTACCATCCTTGAAAACAATGGATTTACCAATGCACAGAGTCTTGTATTATTTCAAAACTAGAGGCCCAGTGCATGAAATTCATGCACAGTAGGGTCCCTAGCAGCTGCTGGCTGCTGGCTGCCTGCTGGGGCCTCCCTTCGTTCTGTGGCACCCCCTGGGGGTCAGCACACATCATAGCAAGCTATCGAACACCCTGTCAGTCCAACTCCCGAGGGGACACTTTGCATATTAGGCTTTTTTTGCATATTAGGCTTGGTTGTTGACTGGATCCCCAGTAAGGGTCATGCAGGGGGCAGCCAATTGATGTTTCCCTCTCACACTGATGTTTCTTTCTTTTCTTCTGCCTTCCTCTCTCTAAAAAAAATCAATAAAAAATTTGGTGGGAGGGTATGGAGGTGAAAGAGGGCATAGAAGGGGTAAATGGTGATGAGGGACAAAAACTATACTACATCCATGCATACATATGAGGTGTAATAAGTGTTATCCCTGCATTTAACTTAGTAAGAAAAATAATGCAAATAAGAGAAGTCTGAAAGGAGAGATATAGGCCATACAGAGCTCACTTTGTTCCTACATGTTTCCTGACATGATCTATAAAATCCAAATGGAAATGCAGTTTACCCCTGCTTGCCACTTGGTACCTAACTCCTTGACCAGGATTCAGACATCGGAAATGAAGCGCTACCCTGGAGAGGCTACTGTGTTGCCCATGTTTGGAGTGCCATGGGCTAGCTCAGCACTGCCCTTTCAACATGTTAAATAATAACATGCTCTGCGAAGTTACACGTGACGTTCATTTTGAAACCCTGGGGTGACAACCCTATTGAAGCAAGTGACCTCAGTAAACCAAGTGAAGAGTAAGAGCCTCTCTAATGGGAAGAAAGGATAAAGGACTTGAACTGCAAGACAGGCTGCTGACCAGAGGGCTCAACACCACCCTGCTCTTCTGGGTGCGAGCGGCCCTGTGACCGAGTCCCCAGCGGCACGTCCGGCTGGACCCTGGCCTGGCTGCGGGGACGGTCCCTCTGGCTGTCCATGCAGGTTTCATGTCACCCTGAGACCCAGATCTGTTCTGAGTACATCCTGCCAGGAGGGTCAGTGCGGACATTTGTAACTTATAAACCATTTCCACCAGCGCCTGGGCAGTTTACCGCGTGAATACGCTCTGTCTCAGCGAGGAGCCATCCGCATGTTCCTGAATGAACACAGCGCCTGCATCGATTGGCCGATCTCTGGCATCGCCCCTTCCCGGGTGTTGCCCCAAGACCCCTCATGATCCATAGCAGCGATCTCAGCATCGTCGGGACTGGTGTGTCAGATTGTAAGAGACATCTATAACACAAATGTTCACAAGGAGCCCCGGCCACCACTGTCCCCAAGTGGGTGAATGTGCAGAGCAAGTGACTTAGCTCCGCCCCATCCTGCAGGCCCAACGACACTACAGCCTCTGCTTGCAAAATCCAGACTCAGAGAAGCACAAAGCATGAGGGACATTTCTGAGAGTGTACGTGGCGAGTCAGACACCTGGCTTCTGTACCATTGCTTCTTACAACGTACACACCAGTGACGCTCAAGGGCTGGGTCAGAATATCAAAGGCAAGATGCCTGGGGAATCCCAGTCGCTCATGGGTCAGGATAAGAAGTACCAGCCATGGCTGTGATCTGACACCTGCTCATTAAAACCTCTCTGGGTTGGCTCACAAGAATCCTGCTAACCAGTTACAAAGACCTCCCATATACCATTACAGACGCTGTGTCCCATCTCCAGCGAGCCCTGCAAAGCGCTCTGGGAAGGACCTGCTGTAACAGCAGGAATCAGTGTCCAGATCCAGCGCAGAGGTTATCAGATTACCGGAGAGCTGCCTGAGACCCTGGGATCATCTCCATGTGCCTGCAAGGAGATAACTGTAATCTTCCCGAAGAAAACCAGTGGGGACAGCACTTCTAACCTCTCCGTGACCCCGAGTAATAGCGACACTAACAGTTCCTGCACCAAATACAGAGGTTGGTGCTTTGCTGCATCTCATTTAAGCCTCTTAGCAGTCATACATCAGCAATTTCCTAAAGTGCAGATAGGAAACTGAGTAACCAAGAGCTTAAGCAGCTGCTCAGTGACTGATCTAGAAACGGGCAGAGCCGAGGCGGGATCCGGGGTCTAACGGAAGGACAGCATTCTGGAAACCACGGGAGCTTCCTCCCCAAGTCTGACGGGTCCTGCCGGAGATGCCACTGTGAAGGCCTCCACGTCTGTGGAGGCCACAGGTGCCCAGTGAATTCACACACTTTAGTGGCATCGTTATCTCACACCTACAGTCAACCCTGTCCGTACTGTTATTTCTGGGGTAAGATCGTAACAAATCTTAACTTAAGGGTGAGCATTAATAATAACCACATTACTCTTATTCAGAAAGGGGCACCCATAATTTGACATTTCTCCATTGTCTGGGTTTTCTCATCTTTTGTGGAGATTCTGACTTCCATAGCAAAGGGGTGGGGAGAATTAGGAAGTCTTGGATATCATCATAGCCTATTGTGTCAACAGAGATAGGCTATGTTCCACCAAAAGGAAGCTATGTTCTGTGTTCTGAGTCCGTTGTTAGCAATACACGGATTGCAGATGCGCTCCTTTATAGCATGCATCTTCGTTCATGGGTGGAGCTTGAGGAATTGGCAAATAGGACTTTTATCTGATCCAGACATACAATAGACATTTTCACTATATCATTTTTATTGCTACTTAATACAACCCCGGACATCCCAGTGTGTGACAAGACATTCAGCACTGCCCACCCTCCGCCCCCTCCCCATGGGGCACTTACATACATTACTAGAAGCCCGATGCACAAAGATTCGTGCTAGAATGGGCTTTCCTTTCCCTGGTGGCAGACACCACCTTTCCACTCCGGCCCAGCTCCTTTCCGCTCAGGCCCTGGAGCCGCCTCTTTCTGCTCCAGCCCCGCCTTCCCATGCTGCCCAGAGGCCCTGAGAGACTGGGGGTGGGGCAGAACACCTGTGTCGTTGCCATGGCGCAAGCGTCCTGCCTGCCCCGTCACTGGGCGCCTGTGTATGCAAATTAACCACCATCTTTGTTGGGTTAATTTGCATATCACTCCTGATTGGCTGGTGGTGTAGCAGAGTTACAGTCAATTTACATGTTTGTCTATTATTAGGTAAGATAGGAGAGGACATGTCTTCCAGGGCATGGCTGTGGGATTTTAAGACCTTTGATTGTAGGGCTTCTCAAAGCCGTGTGGATAATGCCTGAAGGTTGCTCACCTCTGCAGACAGTTCAGTACCCTCCTGAAACCACTCAGTGGCCCGAACGGACCTCCTGGGGACCAGCCCTGACTGACAGCTGGAACAAAGAAGACCAGAGTGCAGGGGACCCTTCGCTGGGAGTGAGAGGACTTCCCTGTGGGCACCACAGCTTTGCCTCCTGCAGTTTAGCTCTAAGCGACCTGAGCGTTTAACTTTGGGGACAAGTATTTTATTCAGTAGAGGAATGTGGAGGCCAGAGTGAGTTCCCTGGAGGCCACTGGTGAACACAGCGAAGAATCCTCTGCGCACTCCTCCATGGCCGGCCTCGCGGCCTCAGTTAGAGGGAGTGTCCTGGCCACAGTGCACTGAAGGCCTGGGAGGGCGGGCAGGGGGCTGGGACCGATGTGGGGAGGGGGGCATCTGTAATACTTTCAACAATAAAGATACATTTTTTAAATGTTTACGTTTATTTAGCACATTCTTTACAAGGGATGGGAGAGTTGACAGAACAAAAATAGACCTCAAAATGACCTCATGCCTTAGCACCTCTGGGAGTAGACCACGTTTCTGGGACGAGCTGGCAGGGCCCAGGAGGCCTGGGCAGTCCTACTCACACAATAGCTGAAACAGAAGCTGTGACTTGAATACGTTGTCTCTATACCTCTCTGACAAGAGAGGGTTTTGGTGTACTTTATGGAAGTTCTAAATGGCCAAATTAAATAATGTCATTTTGGTTTCCTAATGCAATTACAGTTTTACCTCCTCTCCCTTCCCCCCCATCAAATGTCTTGATGGAACTTTCTCCCCTTGGAATAGAAATGATTCCTACATCAGGGTTTTACTTTAGCAACCATCACCTTTAGCCTAAATAGTACAGTAAACACCACTGGTAAATGCAAAGGAAAAAAAGAAAGGAGTGTGGTGATGACTGTGCTCTGACTCTCCTGTAACCTTATTAAACTTCATTAACCTGAACCCCTGGTTCCACTATCTGTGTGGCTCACAGAGGAGATGAATGCAAAGTTAGAGCTTTCTGCTTCATGTTATAGGATTTCAGGGAAACGAGTTGGAGCTGGTCAGTGGATGGATCTTATAATCTCTGAGGCACAGTCTCGGGCGTTCCCAGGACACCTTCTCTTCATAGAACCAAGGTCTAGCAGCTTGCGCCCACTCCCTTTGGGGTCACATGGCAGTTTTTCAGTGAAGATCGCTGGGCACTAGGGGATGTTGTCTTCTGTAAGTGACTTGGAACACATTTCTGTAAATATCCCCAATCCCAGAGGAAATTAAGGAAAAAAGAGGAACTCTCTTCGTACTACTGTAAGTGAATGAATATTTAATAAGCACTTAAATTAATGGCAGGCAGGATAAGTGTGCCATGCTTGTTAAATATAAAGTTGCAGAACTGCTTTTGAGATCATTTTAATAATTTATAGACTGCCTTTTAAAATTCAAATATCCTAAATGGAGCTCCTTTTAGTGATGTTTACAACAGGCATTAAAAACAGAAAGATCAGCCTGACCAGCATGGCTCAGTGGTTGAGCATCACCTATGAACCAGGAGGTCATGGTTCACTTCCCAGTCAAGGCACATGCCTGGGTTGCAGGCTCAATCCCCAGTGTGGGACATGCAGGAGGCAGCCCATCAATGGTTCTCTCTCATCATTGATGTTTCTATCTCTTTCTCCCTCTCTCTCGTGCTCTGAAATCCTATCTAATAAAGAGGGAATATGCTAATTGCTGCCACGCCTTCCAAGATGGAGGCACCCACAGCCAATAAGGAAGGAATATGTTAATTGCTGCCAGGCCCTCAAAGATGGAGGCACCGACAGCCAATAAGGAGATAATATGCTAATTGACTGTCACGCCATCAAAGATGGCGGATGCCAGTCCCCTCAGCCCCACCAGGGCTACAAGTGTGGCAAGGCCGGGCCCACCCCCAGGCAGGCCTGGCCACTCGGCACTCCTGCCTCCAGAGTCCCCCAGTCCCCTCAGCCCCCCAGCCGCCCAGGGCTGGCCTGAGGCACAGGTAAGCCTCAGATGGCGGCTGCTCAGCCACCCAAGGCTGCCCAAGGCTCAGGTAACCAGGGCTGGCTGAGGCTTGCGCTGCCATCAGTGGCAGCAGCAGAGGTGTGATGGGGGCATTGCCTTCCCCTGATTGCTGGGTTGCCTCCCTCCCCTGAGGGCTCCTGGACTATAAGATAGGGCAGGCCAGGCTGAGGGACACCCCCACTCCAGTGCATGAATTTTCATGCATCAGGCCTCTAGTCAATAATAAAATAAAAAATTATATATATATATAATAATAAATATAAAATAATTATATATATATATATATACGAGTGGCCCGGTGCATGAAATTCATGCACGGAGGGGGGTTACCTCAGCCCAGCCTGCACTCTCTCCAATCAGGGACCCCTTTAGGGATGTCCAACTGCCAGTTTAGGCCCGATCCCTAAACCAGCAGTCGGACATCCCTCTCGCAATCTGGGACCACTGGCTCCTAAGCACTCACCAGCCTGACTGCCTGATTGCTGTTAACTGCCTCTGCCTGCCTGCCTGCCTGATTGCCCCTAACCACCTCTTCCTGCCTGCCTGATCACCCCTAACTGCTCCCCTGCTGGCCTGATTGCCCCTAACTGCCTCCGCCTCACCCCACACCCAGGACCTGGGCTTCCCTCCCTCTGGCCAGCCACAGGCACCTGGGCCAGCTTCACCCATGCCGGCCTCAGCCACATGGGACCATAGATGGGTGGCTTCGCCCAGGACCACAGGGTGTGCGGCTTGTCCCTCTCCTGGGCCACAGGTGCAGGCGCACCTGCTGACACCCAGGACTGCGGGGCAGGCAGCTTGTCCCTCTCCTGGGCCAGAGGTGCAGGTGCAGCTGTTGACACCTGGGACCCTGGTGTAGGTGGCTTATTCCTCTCCTGGGCTGCAGCCTGACTGGTCCCCATTCCTCTCTCCCCAGTGTTGAGTGTCTGAGCCGTTATGGCGTGATGACATGACAGCATGATGACTATTTACATATTAGCTCTTTATTATATAGGATTTTAACTTGTCAGGGTCTATCTTCAAATGGATATTATACTACTTTACATCTTGTATAGAAACTTCACTGTAACAAAATTTCATTTATCCCGGGCAATCTTTGTGCTATTGTTGTCATGTATTTTACTTTCACAGTTGTTATAAAACTGACATTACATTATTATTTGTTTAAATAATTAATTGTCTTTAAATATATTTAAATAATAAGAAACTTCTATTATATTTCTTCCTATGCATTTACTGTCTTTGGTGTTTTCCATTTCTTGGCATAGATCGTTATTTGTATCTGGCAAAATTTTATTTCTGCTTGCAGGACTTCTTTTAACATTTCTTGCACTACAAATCTGCTGGTGATAAAAAAATTCAATCTTTTATATACAAAAACTATATTTTAACTATTTTTAAAAATACTTTCACTCAGTCTAGAATTATAAATTGATAGGATTTTTCCTCTTGCGAGTACTTTAATGATGTTGCTCTACTATCTTCTCCCTTACACTGTTTCTGATGAGAAATCTTTTGTAATCCTTATGTTTATTCCTATGTATAGTGTGTCTCTTCTGACTACTTAAAAGATTTTTGTTTTCATCACTGGTGTTGAGAAATGTGATTTTTATGTGTCTTGATGTAGCTTTCTTTATGTCCTGTGCTTGCTATTCACTGAGCTTCTTTGATCTGTGGGTTTATACTTTTTGCTATATTTTGCTAAATTTGGAATTGTTTGAATCATTCTTTCTCAGATGATTATATATATGTAAGTTCGGGTCTCTAGAGGGGCCTGGGGAGGAAGATGAGTGAACCAAACTGTAGGGTCAGGACCTCGGCAGGCAATTGAGTGTGGGGAGGCCAGCAGGGCCATCCCTGCAGTGGCCAGTTCATGACCAGCTGCCTGAGACTGGCTCATTCCTGGATGGGGGTATCATGCATCTGTTAGGTGTGGCCCGGCAGTGCAGTGCACGTCGGGGCTGTGCGTAGCTTACGGGGAAGGCACGGCCTGGGGAGTCGGAGCCTTGATCCCGCGCAGTAACCAGATCTGGGCATTGGGAATGCGGCCAGTTCTCTGTGCCCTGAGTCGTCCCACTGTTGCGTCCCAGAGCAGTCATGGTGCCTTCTTCCATCACGGTCCCCTAAGCTCACAGCGATGGAGGTGTGCTGTCATAGGTTTGGGTGAACGGAACATGGAAGACCCCTGGGTGATAGCAGGTGCCGGGTGCTAGCTGGGGAGGCGGCGGTAATGTGGGTTTGCATGAAGCGCTCACAGTCACAGCTTTGGAAGCCTCTTTCTTAGTTTCTCAGAGAGCTCGATGGTGAGGAAATGCAGGTCTTGTCCTGTGTTGCAGTTTCCATGCAAAACCTCACCATTGGGAGTGTCAGAGGGGTTGGCCAGGAGTGCCTGCGGCAGAGAGACACCCTTCTCCTGTAACCTCTTCACAGGCGGACTGGTTACCGGATGCCCGGGAACTGCTCAGCAGATCCCTGCTGTTCCAGAGTTCTCTGAGCAGCTGTCCATCTTCCATGGGAAGAAAGGTATCCTGGGCCGATGGGGGCACCCCGGCCCCAGATGTGTTCTCCCACTGGGTTTGCAGAGGTCAGAAAAGCATTGTCCAGTATTTCCTTGTTTAACAAAGAAAGTTAAGTTCCCAGTGAGGCCCCTGGTTAGAAAGGGAGGGGAGAGGGGAGAGGAGGAGGAGCTGAGCTGCCTCTTCCCCACCTGCTGGAAGGCACGGAGCCCGAGGCATCTCCAGCCCACTCACCTGCCCTGGGAGACTGATTCCAGAGAGACCGTGAATGCCGGGCTCTGCTCCTGTGTCCTGGTGGGTCTGAAAAGCAGGAGGCAGAGCTGTGCTCTCACCTGGGCCTCGGGGCAGTGGCCTTCTGGTTCTCAGCAGAGATGGTGGCCCTGGGGTCTGACTGCTCCTCAGTGCTTCGAACCGCGTGTAGGAGCCACCGGCTCAGGTGTGCTCCTGGGAGGCAGATACAGTGAGCAAACCATCGGACCTTGTTGCCCAAGCGATGACACCAGCATCCTTCCCCACCCCCAGCCACTCCGTGCCTGTGAGCATGCAAGCTGCCCACAGGCCTGCCATCTTTGTTGGGTTAATTTGCATACTCACTCCTGATTGGCTGTGGGTGTCATGGAGGTATAGTCAATTTACATATTTGTCTAATATTAGGTAAGATATACACACACAGGATCAGGTGGTGAAGGATGAGATGGCACAGACTGCTTGTTCCTGCCTCATTCTGATGCTGGTCCCAGCCCAAGAAGGGATCTTTCCCAATAGGTTTTGGTATCTGCAGGGTGTACCTGGCCAGTCACAGCCCAAGGTAACGTTGCCCCGTTGTCCAGGGCCTCTGTTAAGTCACAGTCCCAGTGTAGTCAGTGCTGCAGGGTTGTGTCTGCCCTCAGTGCCCAACCCCTGAGAGCACCAACCACAGTGTCTCCAATGCCTCAGAGGAAGCACATGCCTTAATTGTTCCATTTCCCAAGATGCAAGTGGGAACTAACCTGATTAACCAATCTCCCCACGTCAAGTAGGAAGAGTCTATTTTTTGTTGATTTGACTGCTCTGTATAGCTCAAAACAATCTTCTTCTGAGTCATGTTGACCAGTGGAAAGTTATCTTGGAAGCATAATTACAGTCGGCATCTTAGGACAACTCCTGTGACTCACCATTCTATTTTGCAAAGGAAAAAGCTTTTAAGAATTTCACATTCAGTAAATTTCCTAGGATTATATCAGTTTGCTCACATTCTATAAGTATACTTTAGGATCATCCCATGAAGTTCTCTTTTGAGTTTTACCACCATATGTCTTTATCTCAGAATCTTCTCCTTTTTAATTTAAAGTTGATCGTTGTTCCTTATTTGAAACAATGCCATTTTTAAACCTTTTGAATTGAACTTAGTGATTGGACAATGGTTACAGGATCTGGATGGAATAGATATCACATCAGTCCCCACGTCTAAGGGCTCAGGGGAAGCTCCTTTCATGCCCCCAAACTCCAAGCCCAGGAGGATGATCTGGGCTTGTGGACCACGTTATGTCCCCTCGAAGTGTATATGTTGAGTCCCTAACTCCCGTTGTGGTATTATTTGAAGAAGGGTCTCCAGGAAGTAATTGGGGTTAGCTGAGATCATGGGAGGGTGGCGCCTCCCAGGATGACATCAGTGTCCTTAGAAGAAAGGAAGAGAGGCCCGGGCTCTGTCTCTCTCTCTCTCTCTCCTGATAATGCCTGAAGGACACAATGAGAAGGAGGCCATCTGCAAGCCAGATGAAAGCTTTCCCAGGAACTCTATCGGGTGGCAACTTGATGGTGGACGTCCAGCCTCCAGAACTTTGAGAAATAACTGTCACTGTTGAAGTCACTCAGGCATGGATATCTGTACTAATAAAAGGGTAATACGCTAATTAGACCAGACTCCCTTCTGGACAAAGCCACAGCGGCTCAGTGGCTGCGAGGGCTGGGGCTCAGGCAGCAGTGGGCTCAGGCAGCTGTGAGCCCCAGCAGTGGCAGCAGCAGCAGTGGGGTGATGGGGGCCGCACCTTTCCCTGATCTGCCGGTCACCTCCCATGGGGAGCGGGCCTAAGCCATCAGTAGGACATCCCCTGAGGGCTTGCAGACTGTGAGAGGAGGCCTGCCGGGCTCAGGGACCCCCCCCCTCCAGTGCATGAGTTTTCATGCACTGGGCCTCTAGTTTTGTTATAACAGCCTGAGTTGACTAATGCACGAACAAAGAAAGGATTTGCTGATCATTTGTTTTTTTCTTTACTTTTGAAGCTTGGACTGTAGCAGCATCTTCCAGATTGGTCACAATTTCCACATGGATGTGTCTGACCCTCACAAACTCAGGTGGTGGTCCCTTGAATACCATAACCCTTTGCCAGATAGTGCTTGGATCTGCAGCTCATCGTTAAACATTTCCCAAGAGTGTTTTAACACATATCATTACTCCTTCTTTACAAGATTTCATTTACTAATTTACATTTTCCAAAGTGATTTTAACACAAAAATTTATTAATGGCTCAAATTCTTAATTAAGTTTGAAATGTTGACTGACCAATATCCATTGATTTTCAATTTTATGTTTATGATAATCAATACAAAATCATTAACATTTTATCACCATAGTTGTTCCATTGTCTATATCTATGTATTTATATTTATGTACTTTTGCTCTTCAAAGATGTAATTAATCTTCTGATAGAAAATACTTATTTCTTTGTAGCTAATGATTTTATTAACCACTATTTTTAAGACATTTTAGCTAGCATTGTTTGCTTTACAAAATGAATGATATTCATATTTTTATATAGTAATTTTATTTTTCTGTTGTTCAACTAATTTTATTTCACATTTATGTTCTACCTGGAGCTATTGAATAAAATACTGCCATTTCTCTAATTTTTAAATCTCTCTGCATCCTATGAAGTGGTATTTTAAATCACTTTGCTTTCTAAAATCACTCATATATAATCAATTTTCTGTAAAATTTATCATGTTGCTTTATTATCAGTGGGTACTTATTTATAGCAAATTATTTTTTTTACATTTTTTTACATACAAATGAGTTAGTTAATTTAAAAAGAAAAGGGAAATTTAGGTTTTAGGTTGTTGGTGCTATTGCCTCAACCCTATACTCAGTGTCTGAGCTGCATATAAATGTATAAAGAATGATTTGATTCATATATTTTCAAGAACTTTATGTGTAATAACTTTCACCTTTGCTCTGTATGTTATTTATAGTTGTAGTAACTGAATTTCGAGACAGAAAGACTGCAGAAAGGCAATAATTCTAATATGCTGTTTTTAATTTCTTTTTAATCAACCATTACATTTTTAATAAACATTGGCCACATACTGTTGTAGCACCCCAACATATTAAAATAGAATCTGTACATGTAGCAAAGTGCATTTAACAAAGGAAACTAGAATCGCTTTTATTACACTTTTAAATAATAATGACTTTGGAGCTATGCCTGGAAAGCTCCCAACACAAATTCATTTTTCTCTGAATACAAGGGAATTGTGCTGTTTTCATTATTACACCAGCCTGGCTGACCTCGTAAACAGATTCCACTCAGGATTGCAGATCCCAGCCTCCCTCTCCCATTGAGTTTAAGGTCTGCCCATCTCTCCTATTCAACCGGATGGATCAAAAAGCACTGAATGTACATTAGGGAGGAGCCCCAACCACCCGGTGTTTGCCGAAATCCCCTCTGCTGGTGGGATTGGAAGGGTTGGAGCCTCCTGAGAAATAGCTGATGATCCTTAGTTAAACGAGAGGGTTTCCCCAAAGGAATCTCAGGACTGGGGCTGTATCCTCACAGGTTTGTTAAAATGTTCATCGGGGATACATTTGCAATCTGAAAAAATTGAAAATAAGCTAAACGCTCATCAAGAGAATGAAGAAAGCAACGCCATAGTTTTATTCCGATGCCACTAAGTTATATCCAATAAGATTATTTCAGAACAAAATAAAATGGGTGTTCAAATGATAGGTAGTGGCACTTGATATGTAGATTATAATTACTTTTATTTTTTTATAATTTACACTTTTTTCCTACAAACTAGAAAGAAATGGCAGAAAAAATATGGCATTTTAATAGTAACTAGAGGCTCGGTGCATGAAATTCGTGCACGGGGAGGGAATCCCCTCAGCCCAGCCTGCACCCTCTACAATCTGGAACCCCTCGGTGGATGTCTGACTGCTGGTTTAGGCCTGATCCCAGGGATTGGGCCTAAACCAGGAGTCAGACATCCCTTTCACAATCCAGGACTGCTGGCTCCTAACTGCTCACCTGCCTGCCTGCCTGATTGCCCCTAACTGCCCCCCCTGCCAGTCTGATCACCGTTAACCACCTCTGCCTCCTGGCCTGATCACCCCTAACTGCCACCCCCCCGCTAGCCTGGTCACCCCTTACCGCCCCCCCCTGCCATCCTCGTCACTCCCAACTGCCCCCCCTGCTGGCCTGGTTGCCCCCAACTGTCCCCCCCACTGGCCTGGTCACCCCTCACTGCCCCCCCTGCTGTCCTGGTCGCCTCCAAATGCCCCCCCTGCTGGCCTGGTCACCTCCAACTGCCCCCCCCTGCTGGCCTGGTTGCCCCTCACTGCCCTCCTCTGCTGGCCTGGTCGGCCCTCAGTGTCCTCCTCTGCCGGCCTGGTTGCCACCAACTGCCCCCCTGGTGGCCTGGTCACCCCACGCAACCTCTTGTTCAGTTGTTTGGTCATCCCTCACTAACCCCCCTGTCGGCCTGGTCGCCCCATGCAGCCTGCTGTTCAGTTGTTTGGTCGTCCCTCACTGACCCCCTCTGCCAGCCTTGTTGCCCCATACAGCCTGCAGTTCAGATGTTACTGTGAGGGCATCCTGACCAATTTGCATATTACCCTTTTATTAGTATAGATTGTCTTCAGTTGCCCTACATTGTGTTTTTGTTTTCCTTCCTTCTGTGTATGTATTACCTCTCATGTATCCATATTCTAAATTTGGCTTACTTTAGGAAGCAGTTTGAGGCTTAAGATTGAATCTTCATCTTAACTGCAATATTCATTTTTATTCAATACCAAATATACTTGGTGACTTCCCATGAAAAATGGCATTAGGAGATTTTTTTTACAATATAATGTTTATAATGCATAAGATCTCTTCAAGAATTGTCACTGCTTGGGTAGATATAAGTTCTATCTTTCTAAATTGTAGATGGTTTTCTTAAGAATAAATTCAGACTTTTTTATGTTCCTTTGGTTTATTTTATCTAAGAAGAGATACTTACATGCATTTGTTTATTGCAGGACAGTTTTCCCCTTTTTCTACTAATTATGATTCTAAGCAAATATTATATCAACTTGTTTTATTAAAAAAATTTATTCAAGTACAATTATATGAGTTTAAAATATTAGAAAAACTGTCCTTTTGAGCACACTGAGAAATTTACAGTATGGCAATTGAATTCTTAAAATATATTTTAAAGACTAATTTAAATATCATCTGTTTAAGAAGTGTTATCTGGTCTCCTCAAATGGATATAAACATTCTATTTTTTCAGAAATTACAGTGCTGTATATTTCGCAGAATTTGCCAGATTGTGCCTTATATTATAGCATTTATGTGATTGCTGGCTGCAGACCTCAGGTGATAACATTTAGGGTACAAACTGTTCTATTTTATTCATTTTTATTCCTTTAACATTTTATTAGGTTCTAGAATATAGTATCCTATATAATAAAAGCCTAATACGCAAATCAACCGAACAGTGGAATGACCGGTGGAACAACCGATTGCTATGATGCACATTGACCACCAGGGGGCAGATGCTCAGTGCAAGAGCTGCTGCCAGCCCGCAGGCCCCAGGCCAGCCAAAGCGTATGCCAATGGGGACCCCCCAATTACCCCACTGGTCTCCCCACAGAGGTAGGTGACCAACGGTGGCAGCAGGGGGCAGGGCCGGCGAGCGGGCGGCACCAGGCTGGCCAAAGCGAGTGCCAGTGGGGGCCCCCCCGATTCCCCTACTGGTCACCCCACAGATCATCCCTGATCACCAACCAGGCCTAGGGACCCTACCCGTGCATGATTTTTGTGCACTAGGCTTCTAGTGCATTATATTGTTGGTTGACTTTTTGAACACCTGGGCATTTCTCACTGTTGTTATTGTTACTTTTGTTGCTCATTCTTTGTTCAGTAGGAGTGTCTGAGTGAATCTAAAATTTAACTCAGAAATTCATGACTGCTTAAATTAAGAGAAGGGTAGAATATACTGCCCTGTTACTTTTTCTCCAAAGCCCATTTTAACCTTGCCTTTGTTTCATAATTATATATTTTAGATTCAAGGTTGGGAATCTCAAACACAAAGAAAAAGGGTATATTTATTCAAAACACATTTTTTTTTATTTTACCAAGCATTCATCATCTCAGTCTGATATTCCCATAATGAAAACGCACTTGTAAATTATTCCTCAGATGGCAGCTACTTGAAATTTTTATTTGGTATTTTTCTGAATTATATCTAATACCATCATATCGTTCGTAAGTTCTGGGGACCAAAAACATACATAAAGAGCCAAATTATTTCTGGTTTACATTATTTAAGAAGTGTTGTGCTTTGCTTGGGTAGACATTGAGATGCTTTGGGTTTAGTGTGATCATCTTGACGCTTGTTTTTGAATTTCGTCAGGGGCCTCCCCGAGTGCCTTTCACTTGTAGGGACCTTTATCGTCCTTAGCGAGGCCTGGCCCTGCAGCGTCTAACTTTGTGCACCAGGAACTGACTTGGACTCGCCACTGATGCTGCTGGGAACTTGAATGGTCCTTGGCCTCTGTGGGTCGGAACCCGTCAGCTCACAGCTTTGCAGTATCTGTAGCCAGCCTCAGGCAGTCACCCTTACACATACCTCAGGTATCAGCACCAATTCAGGGGCTGCTGAGACGGTCTCCGGTGTCTTTTCTGCACAGCTCTCTTCTCTCTAGGAGCGCGGCCCACAGACCCCCGGGTACAGTGACTCTCACAGTAAGAATTGAGAGTGCAGCTGTGCCCTCATATGAGATCTGATGCCGGTCATTGTCCAGGACGAACACTGGGTTCTCAGACCATGGATTGGACCTAATCTAATAGTCCTTGTGTTTGCACCTTAACCAACTCATCCCTGTCCAGGAAATTAAATGCTAGCCATACAAATTGTGATATTTTTGGAAATACTCTACAATATTTCCAACAATACCACATAAGAGCAAAACCAAAATCTTAGTTCTGTGGATTATATTACTGATGTTGGCCTGGAGGGGTAAGAAAGGTAGCCATCAATCCATCCAGAGCCCCAAAATGGGCCTTTTAGTCTAATTTGCTCCCTCAGTGTGATTAAAGTGTACTACGGTATGTGAAGAAGTAGATGCTACATTACATATACGCACCTTGATTTTTCTTGTTTCAGTTGATTCTCAGAGCATTTGTCTAAAGATATGCAATAGCTCAGATTACAGAATTTTAAACAAATGATCAGCTTTTTATCCTTTTGATCCTAGCCGTGACTGCTTCGAATAACTCATAAAGAAACCTCTTCAATGTAGCTAAGCTAGAACAAGGCAAGGCGGCAATGAGTCCTTATTTAAATGACGTCACGCTCTTCATTGTTGTGTGAATGGCTGTTTATGATATTCACCTTCATTATAAGGAGACATATGTAATGTCGATGGTCCAATATTGAGTAAAAATTTAATCACTGGAGCTGTAATGTTTCCATTATTGGAAACATTTTTATGTTACCCAGTTGCTCCTGATCTCAGAGGTGGCTGGTTTCAGTGAAAGTAAGTTTTCTAGCAGATCCAATTCGAATGCCCTTAACACTTCCAACTTTAATGCTCAAATGAGAAATGTCATTTAAAATTATTTTTTAAATGAGGCACTTTAATTATTTTTCTAACTGTGAGACTGTAAAAGAGATTATTCAGATACAAATATATTTGTTACTGATAAAATGTATCAATTAGCTAATGGTCAGCAATGATTGTCAGTGTCAGGTTCTGTGTCCTTGTGGAACTTCAGTTTCACTATATTGGTTTCTTTAAGTTGACAGGCCCTTTAGGAGGGAATATCAGGCAGTTAAAAATAGGTGCTTAATAAATACTGCTGAATGGATGAATGAATGAATGAATGAATGAATGAATGAATTTGCAAAGCTGGAAACCAATGCTGCAGTGCTGGAGTACTTAGGAATAAAAGTTTCACCGAGCTTAATTAAGCACAAGTAAACACTATGCCAGGCTCACAAAACAGTTTTTGGAAAGACTAGCTGTATTTAGGCAACATAGGAGCCATTCGTTAAATGAATTAAAAATGAGGTTGAGAGGAGAAATCTCAACAGATACCCAGTCCACTAATTTGCTGATCATTGATGAAAACTAGCTATGCAGGCAAATTGTTTTTTGAGGGTCTGGGGGTGGGAACTGACATGTGATATCGGTTCAATTAAAGAGGATGTACAGAATTCATTCTGGTTCATTTCTTTATGTTTTCTTGATATTGAGTTTTCTATTGAATTTTTTTATTTTTAATGCCTTTTTCCCTTTCCTGCAGCATTTAATGGCATGGATCGCTAGTTTCCGATAAAAGGGTTCTGAGTCTGAAATAAACAATATGTCTACCTGTTATAAAAAATGTAGAGATAAAAATGCATGTTCTCAACAATGAATGGAGGTCACGTTCCTATATTCCATCATAGCTGCGCTGGACTTTTTTTGTTGTTGATAAAATAAGGTGGCTTCTTCCTCAAACTTGCTTCTAAAAAAATTGATGGACTTAAAAATACAAAGGCTTAGTCATTATACAGGGCTCAACTGTAGAAAAAGAAATCAGGAGCTCATTTCTAACTCTGTGCTAAGTGATAATAAGTATTTTTCTCCCGCCTTTCTGCAATGCGATTCAGTGTACCCTACTAAATATTCTTCTCAAAAAGAAGTCATACTTAGGGATTTGAGATTACCTGGTTCATTATTGGAAAACTGCTCAAAGCCAGTGATGTCCACTCCATCTGACTATTTACCTTTTAATTGTTTTTTGTTTTCACTTTTGTTTCAGGATTAAAACACCGTGCCCCAACCATGACTGGCAAAACACAGACCAGCAACGTCACCAATAAGAACGACCCCAAGTCCATCAACTCCCGGGTGTTCATCGGCAACCTGAACACAGCCATTGTCAAGAAAGTGGACATCGAAGCCATCTTTTCCAAGTACGGGAAGATCGTCGGATGCTCGGTTCACAAAGGCTATGCGTTTGTGCAGTACATGAGCGAGCGGCACGCGAGAGCGGCGGTGGCCGGGGAGAACGCCAGGATCATCGCGGGCCAGCCCCTCGGTAGGTGCCGGCTGCATGCTCCGCTGTCTCCTCTCCGCAGGGTGTGGGCTGCGTGTGTGAGAGCCAGCTCGGGGTACCGCCTCGCTCCTGTTTAACCCCTGGCAGTGCTTCTCTATTTAACACTTACAGTGGCTCCTTTGTCCTCATACTGTTTTAGATGTGTGTTTCTTGTTTTCTTTACACACCTTTAAACTTGGGATCGAGTTGCTTTGTGAGACGTGTTACCGCCACCAATCCTAACAGAGGCGGCAAATGGGAACGAGGCTGTGAGTTTAAGTCAGTGGTCGGCAAACTCATTAGTCATCAGAGCCAAATATCAACAGTACAACAATTGAAATTTCTTTGAGAGCCAAATTTTTTAAACTTAAACTTCTTCTAACGCCACTTCTTCAAAACAGACTCGCCCAGGCCGTGGTCTTTTGTGGAAGAGCCACACTCAAGGGGCCAAAGAGCCGCATGTGGCTCGCGAGCCGCAGTTTGCTGACCACGGGTTTAAGGGATCTGATTTGAAGCGTTGTCTGTCTTCCAGGAGACACTGTTTTGCAAAAACAATAAAACATGTGCCGGCTGATGCAAGGAGATCCCACCTGTAGAGAGTGATTCTAGGAGTTGACCTGCGCAAACTGAGGATGGTGCTGGGAAGCGACTGGAATGCTCTGGGGAGTGAAGCTGTGCGGGGTTTTATACATTTGGAATGAAGGGGGCGCGTGAGGAAGATGCCATGAAGGTGGAGAAAGCCAGGTCCGGGGAGCTAAGGAGACTGTTTCCTTGAGGGAGGTGACGCCCGAGGTTCTGAAAGGAGGGGGCCCCTGGCGCTGCCCGGCAGGTGAGCTGGGCGCACAGGAGCGGGGACGGGACTTGTCGCAGACCTTTCAGCCAGAAGCTCTGGGCTCAGTGACCTGCCAGGAGGTTATGAGCAGGTGACCCTGCGAGGCCACTTCCCGCCACTGGACGTGTCAGACTTATTTCAGAGCCCGCTTCATCCAATGCTTATACTTCTTGTTGTTAGGGGCTCACGTATTTTTCTCATTTTCTGTGTTTACTTTTTGGGAAGAAGGGACAGAAAAATAGCAAAAGGAGGTAAATTCTCAGGACTGAAAAGGACTAGAACCCACTCTTTCTTATCGAGTCAGGATTGGTGCCTGTTGAACCGTGTGCAGTGGTCAGAATTATGCCTAATGTCCAAGGGGTATGTAGCTTTCTGAAAGAAAGGAGAAGAATACAATCTGAAGTAAAGTGAAAATATTTAGAAGATATTTTGTAATTAATATATAGGTTAAAAGTAAAAATTAATCTATTTTTACATGAGGGAAAAAAATGCATTGAATACATCAGTGAGTCCCTAACTGCTGACCAGATGATACTAGTATATGGAACTGATTACACATCTTCTCCCAGAGAGCTACAGCTATCTCAGCTTCAAATGCCCACACAAACCCTTGACTTCCTGAACCCCAACCTGGGTCACACCCTTGCTCTCCATCCCAATAAATGGAACCCTCATTTATCCAGTTTTTCAAACAAAAACCTAGGCATCAACCCTGACTTTCCTTTTCCCCCCGGCACTCCACATGTAATTCATCATCACCTTTCTTGCCCTGAACACATCCCAAACCAGTCCCCTTTGAAAGCTCCGCCCACAGGCACCTCGCACCGGCCACCGTGCCTCAGGTGGTCAGCAGTACGCCTCTGCCGGGCCTGCCCCGTCCCACCCTTGTCATGAGCCCCTTGAGAATGTGCTCCTAACCCTCCACTACCTTCCCATCTCACCCAGAATAGATTTCTCTTCCCTCCACACCTACAGTGCCCACCCGCCACATCTCTCCCCTCCTCTCCATCGAGTGTCCTCCCTGCCCTCTCGGACCATGGGCTGCGCTGCTGAACTCGCTGCGCCTCCACCATTCCCAGACACCCTCCTCACTGGCTTTGGACTTGCCGTTTCCTCTGCTCAGGAGCCAGGACTTGCCGGTGATTCCTCCTGGCTTTCCTGCGGGCTGTGCTCACACCGGGTGCCAGGAGGCCTTCCTGACCAGCCTCCAGCACCCCTGGGCATGCCTGTGGGTGTCACCCACCTTAAGTTAAGTAGCTGCTTGTACGCGTTGGCAGCACACCTCTGCACCACAGGGAGAAAGGGTGCCCGATTATCCACATGCCACTGGCTTCCTGCCCTGGCTGTGCACGGGGGACCCTCAGCTTCCTGTGGAGAGGGACAGTGGGCTGCATTGGATCCACGTTATTGGGTCAGAATTAAAGTCAGAATGTAACCGTGAAATTCTTCTGGAATGGGAAAAATATTTTAAAGCATATTTTCTATAATGGAAAGCTCCTTACAAAAATGCATCTTAGTTATTTAATTAAATTTAAATTTAAAGAGGTAAGATACTGATGTAGCCTCTTAATATACCATTGAATTTGGATTCTACATTTTGTTAATGCTGGAAGTATTTGTGATGTTTTGCATCTAAGTCAGTCATTGGAACTTTCTCTTCTCAAACACATTATGTGAAAGATATCCACAAACTTTTTTAATGTTTAACACTGACAGTGTTCATGTGAAAGTTCACCCATAAAATGTCCTTTTGTCCCAAAATGTTCTCTTTGCTGGTTACACGGGTTGCTGACACAACTGCCATAAACAGTCACTGAATAGCTCCACTTTTAGTCACTGTTACGACTGCTTGCAAATGGCAGTTTATAAACTTAAGAAATCAGTTTTTAATAGCAGAGGAACCCAACACTAACAAGTAGCTTATCTATAAAAACACACCCTGCTCTGTGGGGAAGGGGAACGCCCCCCCTGCCCGCCCTGTCCCTGTGGCTGGACCAGTGATAAAACTGACATCAGACCAGGTTAACAGAAGAAAAAGCAATCTACAAGCACACAGCAGATCATGAACGAGGGCAGAGATGATCAAAGCAGCTTTCGATTTTAAACAAAGAAAGAATACATTTGTGGAGATTTTACAGGACGAAGAAGGCCAGGCGGCTGCTCACTGGCAGGCATGTGAACAGGAGGGCTGGGGGCACATCAGAGCAGGGGTGAGGAGGCGGGCGAGCCCCAGGCCTCTGTCCCTCAGCAGCACCGGCGCTCAGCCCTGCAGGGCACTCTCCCAGGGCACTGGCTTCCTGCAGTCAGGGGCAGGGGTCCAGGTGCCCGGGGCCTGGCCGCTTACTAAGTAACTCTAATCCAGCCTAGCCCGTTCCCCTGCGGAGTGGGCGGCCTGCCCTGGTCCGGAAACCTCGAAGCGGCCCACAGGTCCCGTCATTTCCAAACTAAGGCTGGCTGAGGAAAGGGGCGCGCGGGATGGAGCGTGGCATTAATGTCACGACTTGGGCTTGGAGGAAGGAGCCTGCTGAGCAGAGAGCGGTTTTAAAGTGAGTCTGGGGTCATCCTAGTCCGCCCAGGACGGAGTGATGGCAGCGCCCCGGCAGGAGGGGGTGGGAGGGCATGTGCCTGCCGAAGGGCAAAGGAGGAGACTGGCGCCCGCCCCGTCCATCCAGCGCCCAGGAGGACGGCTTTCAAGTGCGTTCTGAGCCTCAGCCACCTTGTGCACCCAGAGCCGTCTTTCCGCACACAGTCCACGCATGCCCCCTCCCGCACCCTTCCCGGGGCTCCTCCGAGTTCTTGGGGCCGCTCTTCGCACAGGGTTTGTTTCTTCTCATCGGCTGCTCCCGGCTCAGCCGCGCTCGGCCTTCTCAGTGAACCTCCATGTCCTCCCGGACCTTTGCTTGTCCGTCCCTGTAGACCGCCCTTCTCTGCCAGCTCCCCGCCCCCTCCCCCTGCTCCCCGCCCTCTCCCCTCCCCCAGCTCCCCGCCCCCCGCCCCCTATCCTCCCCTCCCCGCCCCCTCCCCCCGCTCCCCGCCCCCTATCCTCCCCTCCCCGCCCCCTCCCCCCGCTCCCCGCCCCCCCGCCCCCTATCCTCCCCTCCCCGCCCCCTCCCCCCGCTTCCCGCTCCCTGCCCCCTATCCTCCCCTCCCCGCCCCCTCCTCCCGCTCCCCGCCCCCCGCCCCCTATCCTCCCCTCCCCGCCCCCTCCCCCCGCTCCCCGCTCCCTGCCCCCTATCCTCCCCTCCCCGCCCCCTCCCCCCGCTCCCCGCCCCCTACCCTCCCCCTCCCCTCCCCTCCCCTGCACGCGCTCTCCTGCCGGGATAATCAGCCCGCAGACCTCAGAGCCAGTGTTCCGCAGTGAGACCTGCTGTGACCCCTGGAGCCTCGTTGGGATGCGCTACCTCCCCCTCCGCACGCATCTTCTTTCCACACGTGTCTCCTGTGCGGTCCTGGCACCGCTCCTCCTCCCAGCGAGCAGCCGGAGGGCAGTGACTTCGGGTTCCTGCCCATCTCCTCAGCCCGCAGCCCACAGGGGCCCCCACAGCACGGCCGGGAGGCAGGGGCGCAGGGGCCCCCACAGCACGGCCGGGAGCCAGGGGCGCAGGGGTGCGGGGCTGGAGGCACGGAACGAGGGGCTTCCCCAAGGGCCTGCCCCACCCGCCCAGGGCGACCAGGTGAAGCCGGAGGGAGGCCGCCGGGCAGGGGGGGACCCGTTCCCTGGAAAGGGGGGGGGGCCCTTTGGGATGGCCTAGGAGTGGCGTGTGGACTCCTGGGCCCACGGGCGGTCAGTCTCGCACCAGCACCCGGAGATGCCGTCGCTAGGCCGGATCCAAGGTTCACAGCGTCCCCCAGGCCCCAGCACGCTTCCAGCGCTAACACGGGCGTGTTTCATTCAAAGGCGGGGTCGGTGATACAGGGGTTTAAAGGAAGGTTTTATCACGGGAGGCTCCCTCTCCTGCCCGAACATGCCGTCCTTCCCTGGTTTATTAGCCATGGCTGCTGTGGCCGGCGTCTCACTGTCACGGCTCCTGGGGCGCTGCCATCTCCTGTGAGCTCGGGGGCGGGTGAGCGATGCGGTGCTGGGGCTGCTCCCACGGCGGTGGCCCCGGTGCCGCTCACACCCGCTGACCCGAATGGAATCCCTTCCACGTCCATTCTGCCAGCAATTCCTTTCGTATCAGCGTGTCAGTGGGGTGGCTGCGCCCCTCACCATCCAGGCCGGGATGTGCCTGAGTCGGAAGGGATGCTGTTACAGTGGTGCCTGACACCGGCTCAGACCAGAAGGCCCCGGTGAACGTGAACTTGGTCCTCGTTGTCTGCTGAGTTTGTCCGGAAGCAGGCCTCAGAGCTGACCTGCTTTCTCACAGACACACCGTCTGCGCATTGGTCAGAGGAGGACCCTCAGGATCAGAAGAGCCGTCTTTTCCCTGGCCCTTAGAACAGAAATGACTCCTCCCTCACATGGAAGCCGCTGGTGCTGAGGAGAGGGGTGCACAGAGGCTAGGGGTTCATCCAGGGGCAGGCTGAGGGGGTCCTGACATCTAGCAGCCAGTGGCCGGGGGACCTGGGCAGCCGACCCTGCAGCAGCAGGTGAAGAGAGTGAAGGGGGGGGGAGGGGGGAAGGCTGGGCGACCCCTTCCTCCGGGAACCCTGTGAGCAGGGAGAATAGAAACCTTGAGTGGGTTGGTTACAAGCCATTTGCTGAACGTTTTATATTGATTCATTTTTATTGTGGGAATATAATGACCTGGGAGTGAAAGGTGCCTCTGGCTTGCAGTTCCCGGTGGGCTGTAGGGCATCGGGGTCTTTGGGGCCATTACTTTGGGGACTGTTCTGTGAATTGTAGGATGTGTAGCAGCATTTCTGACTTTACCCACTGGGTGCCGGGAAGGAACTACTTAGGACATGGTATTCAGGAGAAGGTACTCTGAGGTCCCCTGTTCTGTGGTTGACAGAAATCTGTTCCCGTTTTATGTAGTTGATTTTTAGTAATAACACTTTTATTTATAGATTATTTTCAGCTATGAAACTTCTCAAAGACATTCAGTACACACTCTATTACGTTTTAAAACTTATCTTTCCAACACACCTCATGAAAGCTAGATAACTGGTTTCATTAAGCCCATTGTACAGAGAAGGAATCCTATAACGTTAAGGCGATCATGTTTTCATGAAGATAACAGTCTTGGAACTTCCTTCTAATATTTTTTTAAATTACTGTAAATTATCCTCAATTCTACTCTCCAAAGCACACATGTCCTCTCTGGGGGCGGCTGGAGGAGCCCCATTGCCTCCCATCCGCACCCTTTCCCCGCTGCTCTCCGAAAGGAGGCCTTCAGAACTCAGTACACATCTCCGGTTTTCTGTGATTAAACAGAGCCCCTCACTAGGCTGTAAACAGATGCTAACTAGCAAACTTCCATGATCTAGTGAGTCGGGGGATTGACGCCTGTCAGCCAAGGAGATGCATGTCCCCATGTGTGATGAGAGCCTGGGGCTTTCTTGGCGCCTCTGAAATTGGTTATTGGACTCGGTGGCTGAACCTAAATTAGCAGAAGCAGAGGAGGCAGATACGTCCTTGAGCCATTTCTTCACGTCACTGGAAGCTCCCCAGCAACCTTTAGAAGGCCTTATTAGCTCTAACTTGCTCTAACTCAGCCCTAGAACAGGCTGACGTGATGCTGTATAAAACACAGCGCCTCAAGTTACCTTTAATCCTGTGACAAAATGTCCAAAAGTCACTTGGGAACCAATTTCAGGAAACTGTACTAATAGGAACATTTATTATTTTAACCCTGTGTGTGGAAATGTGTTAGATGCTTGCCAAAATGTGCTAAGCACTGAAGGCACATAGAAAAACAAAGCCCCACCAAAATCAAGGTAAAATAATCTATAATAATAAAAGCATAATATGCTAATTAGACCAGACGATCTTCCAGATGAAGCCAGGGCTGCGAGGGAAGCCCGGGTCCCGGGTGCCAGGGGAAGCCGGTGCCAGCAGCCGGGGGAAGGAAGGCCTACTCTTGCACAAATTTCATGCATCGGGCCTCTAGTACAATATAATAAAAGAGATGACTTCCCTTGGAAAACATCCTAATTATGGAGTAGAACATGTACACACAAAATAACATGCAAATGGGATTTGCAAATGCAAGATAAAGCATGATATAATATGCACATGTGAGCCCTGGCCTGTGTGGCTCAGTTGGTTGAGTGTTGTCCTGTAAACCAAAAGGTTATGGGTTTGATTCTGGCTCAGGGCACATGGCTGGGTTGCAGGCTTGATCCTCTGGGTGGGTGGGGGGTGAGGGGCGTACAGGAGGCAGCTGATCGCTGTTCTGCTTTCACATTGAAGTTTCTCTCTGCCTCTCACTAACCTCTTTCTAAAAATAAATAAAATATATTTTTAAAAATATGCACATATGATATAACATATACTACAAAGTGGAAAAGACAGTTGACATTTTTGTCGAAAGTTTGTGAAAGTTGGTGGCTAAGAGTGCAGGCTCTGGACTCAGGCTTCCTATGCTAGAATCCTAGCTTTGTACTATTTGCTGCATAAAGGTCTCCATGCTGTTTTCTTATCTGCAAAATGGAGATAGTCATAAAGTTGTGAAAATTAAATGCATCCATGTATGTAAAGTTCCTACAATGCTGCCCGGGCCTTATGAAGTGCTATAAAGATCAAAGGGAGTTGGACTCCACATCCCGTTAACGCTGCTGTGTGATGTTCTCTACACCTTCTGAACAAGAAGGCAGAAACCTGGAGTCCTGCCCCTGGTGGTCGGCTCCCGGAGGATTGGGCCGGCACAAGAATTCACCCTTCCTGGGCTTTGGTGTCTTCGGACGTGAGGAGACTGCGGCTGCAGGTCCCCCGGACCCTCATATCCATCACGGCTTGTGCTTGTTCTGTCCTGGTGAAGAAATTTCCACTTACTCTTTGGTCCTGAAGACATCCTTTTATGTTTTCTTCTAGGGGTATTTTTGTCTGTCTTACCATTTACTTTAGATTTTAATACATCTGGAATTGAGATTTTTATATGGCGCATGTTATTGAATAAATGCACTTATTTCCATCTGAATATCAACCAGCTCTATTTTGGGAGGAAACGATGCGTTCCTCACTGGCTGGAAATGTCAGTTTGGACATAGAACAGGTGGCATATTACATATACTTATTATATTGTTGGGGAGGAAATACTTTTCTCTACCCTTTCAGGTTCCTTGGAGGGGCTAATCACCAAACTAACTTAAGACTGATTAACAGAAAAGGTGTTAATTGTGTACATACTTGACTCTATAAGAAGATGAGCGCGCACAGGTAGGCAGGCAGTGGCGGCTTACTTGCCATTCGGAACAAGGAGAAGAGGAAGGGCTGGGCCATCAGAGGGGCGGAAGGCAGCTCCCACAGAGGTGGGGAAACGGGTTCGCCACACCGTGCGGACAATGAGACTCAAGAAGGCCCTGTTCTCCAAGCCCCACCAGTCACCCCACTCCTTCTACCCCATATCCTGGCAGTTATCGCTGCTGACGGTGATCTTCCAGGACTAGGCCCTTTCTCTAAATTCTTTTAGGCAGTTAAGGGGAGGTAAAAAGCTCTTCTTGAATCTTTAGGCCTCAATTGTCTTCAGCTCAAAATAATCTACATTCTAGGGTGTGGCACATTCTGAGAAGACTCATTTTGAACACCTACTATATATATAAATGTATATGTTTATATGTACCTATATATATTATAGCACATATGTTATATGTTATTATATATAATTTTATTTAATATAAATTTATCTACATAATTTCAGATATGCGATAGATATACTATAAATAGTACTGATAAAACAATAAATGCACCGTTTTTTACATTCATTTTCTAATTGATCATCACTGGTATATTTATTAATATATTCACAGATTTTTCTAAATTCACTTATTAATTCTCACAGTTTACTCTGTTTTTGTTTCTTTGTTTGTTTTTTGTTTTTTAATATATTTTATTGATTTTTTACAGAGAGGAAGGGAGAGGGAAGAGAGTTAGAAACATCATTGAGAGGGAAACATTGACCAACTGCCTCTTGCACACCTCCTACTGGGGATGTGCCCACAACCAAGGTACATGCCCTTGACCGGAATCGAACCTGGGACCCTTCAGTCTGCAGGCCAATGCTCTATCCACCAAGCCAAACCAGTTATGGATGTTTTTTTTAATTTATCTTTACTGTTGAAAGTATTACAGATGTCCCCTTTTTCTCCCATTGACCCCCTCCATCCCACTCCTGCCCCCTTCCCAGGCCTTCCCCTCCCTAGGCCTTCACCCCACTATGTGTGTTTTTTGTTTTTGGTTGGTGGGTGGTTTTTTTGGTTTGTTTGTGTGTGGGTTTTTTTTTTTGTTTTTTTTTTTTGTTTGTTTTTTTTTTATATTTGATGTGTACAACCACATCTCTTGGAAATAATGACAGTTTTATTTCTCATTTTTCAATATGTATGCATTTCTTGCCTTGTCACTTGGCTAGTACCTCTGAAGTAATACTGAAGAGCTGT
Organism: Eptesicus fuscus; assembly: GCF_027574615.1. Lineage (NCBI taxonomy): Eukaryota > Metazoa > Chordata > Mammalia > Chiroptera > Vespertilionidae > Eptesicus > Eptesicus fuscus. The sequence goes on along the minus strand of NC_072491.1, from coordinate 48,764,841 downwards.
AGTGGTTGCAGATATGTTTTTCTTGTTACATGAGAAATCTGTCAATATTTTGCTATTATCATTTGCCACAGGATTTTATTTTTGTAATTTAATTTTACTGAATTTTATTCAATACTTCTCCTGTATATATAGAAATGAATATTTGATTTTTTTCCGTTTTTCTGTTCATGTAAAGAACTATAATTGATCTTTGAATGTTACATCAATTTCACACTCCTGGAATCAACACAACATAGTCATAAAGTATATCTTTTTTTTTACCTCTATGTTCACAATAGAGATCTAGAGATTGGCCTGGCATTTTTATTCTGTCCTTATGTCTTTATATCCTTACCAGTTTTGCTGTTGAGGATATGCTGGCCTCATAAAACAAACTAAGTATTCCTTCTTTTCCTGTTCTCTGGAAGTTAATATATGATTGATATCATTTCTTTCATAGAATTGATAGAATTCATCAATGATGTCATTTGAGCCAGTGGAAATATCTTTAATAGAGATTCAGTTGTTTTAATAATCATAAGACTATTCATATTTTTAAAAAATTATTCTTGTGCTAGCATTAGAAAGAGAAGTTTTCCAAGGAGTATGCTAATTTAATATATAATTTCAAGTGTATGGACTTAAAGCTGTTCATAGTATTCTCATATTTTATTATTATCAGGACCTTTAAGTGATATCTATTTGCTAATCATAATGTTGGTAATTTTTTAGTTAACTCCTTCTTCTTCAGTCAGTTTAATAATTTATTCAAATAACTGAACTAGGGCTTTGTGTATTTTCTCTATCACATATTTCTTTTTGTTTCATTAATCAGTAATTTCATCTTTATTATTTTTTTCTACTCTGTTTGGTTTTGTTTGCTACTCTTTCTATAACTTCATGGATGAAGACTTAGATAATTAATTTTCAGTTTTTCATGTTTTCTATAAAGGCATTTTATTCTTTGACTAGAGGCCCGGTGCACGAAATTCGTGCACGGAGGGGGGGTTGTCCCTCAGCCCAGCCTGTACCCTCTCCAATATGGGACCCCTCAAGGGATGTCTGACTGTCCGTTTAGGCCCGATCCCAGCCTAAACGGGCAGTCGGACATCCCTCTCACAATCCAGGACTGCTGGCTCCCAACTGCTTGCCTGCTTGCCTTCCTGATTGCCCCTAACCACTTCTGCCTGCAGCCTGATCACCCCCTAACCACTCTGCTGCCAGCCTGTTTGCCCCCAACTTCCCTCCTCTGCCGGCCTGGTCACCCCTAACTGCCCTCTCCTGCAGGGTTGATCACCTCCAACTGCCCTCCCTTGCAGGCCTGGTCCTTCTCAACTGCCCTCCCTTGCAGGCTGGGTGCCTCCCAACTGCCCTCTCCTGCTGGCCATCTTGTGGTGGCCATCTTGTGTCCACATTGGGGCAGGATCTTTGACCACATGGGGGCAGCTATATTGTGTGTTGCAGTGATGATCAATCTGTATATTACTCTTTTATTAGATAGGATAGAGGCCTGGTACAGGGGTGGGGGCCAGCTGGTTTGCCCTGAAGGGTGTCCCGGATCAGGTGGGGGTTCCCTTGGGGCGTGGGGCGGCCTGAGTGAGGGGCCTGTGGTGGTTTGCAGGCCGGCCACGCCCCCTGGCAACCCAGGCCGGCCAAGCCCCTTGGCAACCCCTTCCTGGTATCTGGAATTTATTTTCCTTCTACAATTGAAACTTTGTAGCCTGGAGCAGAGCCAAGCCTGGGGCTCCCGGCAGCCATTTGTTTTGGGGTTATAATTGAAACTTTGTAGCCTTAAGCGGGTGGGCCCGGCCAGCGTGTGCGGAAAGCTTTGCTTCCCCTGTTGCCAGCGGCAACCCTGGCCTGCTCTCTCAAGCTCCATTCTGCTGCCATTTGTTTGAATTTGTTTACCTTCTATAATTGAAACTTTGTATCTTGAGTGGAGGCTTAGGCCTGCAACGGCTGGCAGAAAGCTTGGCTTCCTGTTACCTAGGAAACCTTGCTCTCTGTGGCTGTAGCCATCTTGGTTTGGGTTAATTTGCATGCTCGCTCTGATTGGATGGTGGGTGTGGCTTGTGGGCATGGCTTGTGGGTGTGTTGAAGGTATGGTCAATTTGCATATTTGTCTATTATTAGGTAGGATTCTAAGCACAGCTTTTGCTTTATCCCACAAGTGTGCTATGCACCTAGGATTTCAAGAAAATAGTAGAAGGGTAATATACATTAAACTAATAAATCATGGATATCTGTTGCAATCTCTAAAGTAACAGCACAAGAACAGTAAACATCTGTATAACTCACAAGCTAGTAGAATAGAAAATACTAAACAATAAAAGAAAAATGATCTCACAAAAGCAAGAAAAAATAACATGCAATCTATAGAAAAAATAGCAAACTTGTAGATATAAATTCAAGTATATCATAATTACATGTAAATAGATTATTACAAGTAAAAGACGAAGGCTATCAGACTGTATTTTTAAAAGATCTTATGTTGCTCACAACCATGCTTTAAATATTCAGACACAGAATCACTGAAATTAAAGTGGATGAAAAATGATACACTATGAAAACATTAATAGAAAGGAAGAGAGTTTGACTATATTAAGATTAGACACTGTTTTACCTTAAGACAAAAATAATTAATGGAGAGAGATACATCATACTAATAAAAGGATAAATTCATTAGAAAGATGCAATAATTTCAAATGTGTCTTTACCAAATATTATTCCTTCAAATATATAAAGCAAAATTAAAATAACTAAAAAGATAATATGAATCCATAATCAAAATCACTTCTCTTAATAACTGATGGAAATGAATATAAAAATCAATGATAACAGCAGATAAATTCAATTAGCAGTTATTGCTTGTTGAACACATAAGAAATCAGCTACAAATAACAGCCAAATGCATGGGCTGCTTACCAACGGCATGGACAATATGAAATTGACCATATACAGAGCCATAACAGAGGTTTCGGTATGTTTTAATTCAATTATTCTTTACTTACAGTGCAATTAAGCAAAAATAAATTGAAAAGTATAAATTCAGTAACAAACTTTGAAATAACCAATAGATCAAAGAAGAAATATCAATATGAATTAGAAAATACTTATCAACTAATGTATTCTGAACGTATAAGGTGTTAGAACTTGTGGGATGAAGTGAAAGCTGTGTTCAATATCAAAAATTAAGTGCTTTTTTAGAAAACATGAAAAGCTGAAAATAAATTATTTAAGTCTTCATCCATGAAGTTATGGAAAAATTAGTGAACAAAACCAAACAGAGTAGAAAAAAATAATAAAGATAAGATTACAGAATAATTAAACAAAAACAAATATGCAATAGAGAAAATATACCTTTTGTGTTATAATTGTCATGAATTTTAATTTTGCCTGTATTTTGCTTCATTTCTTAACTTTGTATTTTGGAGATTTTCAAGCATATACAAAAGTAAAGGGAATAATATAATGAACTAGATACATACATGTCCCATCTTAGCAATTAGCAACCAACAAGCATATTGCTTTTTTCTATACCTCAGTCATTTCCTTTCTACTCCCTGAATTGTTTTGAAGCAAGTCCCTGACATATAATTTAAGCTGCAAATATTTCATTCTAAATATAAAAACCACGAATTTTTAAAGAAAACATAACCACAATATCATGATCTCAGCCAGCCTTCCTGTGGTTCTGGATGATGTCCGTTTTGTCTTTTAGTTGTAGTTTTGATATTGTTGTACAAGGCGGCAGTTTAGATGTTTACCTATGTCGCCATCTTGGTTTTCTAGCTATTTATCTTTCATCTACAATCATATCTGTCTAACTATATACCCTCAATTGTAGATAAATGATGACATACTAAAATTACTTGTATCCATATTTTATTTGTACTTAATAGTCTATTCTGGTAACAATTCCAAATGTCTAAGATAGTCATGTTATTTTTTACAGCTGCATAGTACTCTATCATGTAGATGTTCCATGTACTGTAGTTTATTCACTCAGACCTCTTGCATGGGCATTAGAGTTTCCCCAGTCTTTTCCTATTACAAGTAGTGCTTCAGCACATAGCCTTGTGATACATCCTTTCCTACTTTACATGGGGTCCTTTGAGCTAGTTTCCTAGAAATAAAAATATGGCAGTTTTCCCCAGAATGACTGGTGGTTTGTTTGTTTGTTTGTTAATCCTCACCAGAGGATATTTTTTCCACTGATTTTTTAGAGAGAATGGAAAGGAGGGAGGGAAGTAGGGAGGGGAGAGAGAGAGAGAGGAAGGGAGAGAGAGAGGGAGAGAAAGAAAGAGAGAGAGGGAGAGAAATCAATGTGACAAAGGCATAGTTGGTTGCCTCCTACACTCACCCATATCTGGGTCAAGGATCAAACCTGAAACTCAGGTGCATACCCTTGCCCAGGAATCAAACCCTCGACCCTTCAGTATGCAGTCAACCCTCTAACCACTAAGAAATACATGCCAGGGCAAATGCCTAGTCTTTATTAACATAGGAATTTTATTAAAATTAAATTTACTTTATTTATTGTAATTTCCTACTTTTTGTTTTCCTACTTTTTTTGTTTTCCTTTTGAAATTTAGGTTTCTACCAGGTAAAGTCTTGAGAAGAATACAGATGTTACATGAAATCAGCATTTTTTAAAAATATAACTTTTCATTATTTCAATTAATATGGTTATTTTAAAAATGATTTATTGATAAGCACAGTGGTTTCTGGTTGGAAGATGGAAATACTATGACAGTTTCTACCTCAGTATCATTTAGGTCCAGACCAGGGTATGGTCTTGGGATGAATAGATTACTTAATATGTATGTGCCTGATGAACATGGTATAAATTAAAGAAGAAGTTGGTAAATTCAGGAAGTGTTTTCCTCTCTAAAAGGTGACTTTTGAGTTCAAATGTTAAGTAGCTAATGACTTGGTAGAGCTGATAGATAAGTGCATTCTAGTTAAGAGGAATAGCTTGAGCAATAAAGAGCTATAAGGAAAGAAAATCCGTAAGTGGATGTTACAGAGAAGTACTTAAAGATAGTAAGTGAAAGGATTGGAGAACAAGGAAGGATAATTATAGAGAGAAGCATTTATTTGCAAAGATATATGCACCCCTAAGTTCACTGAAGCATTATTCACAGTAGCCAAGACATGGAAACTACCGAAGTGCCCTACAATAGGTAATTGGATAAAGATGTGGTACATATATACTATGGAATACTACTCAGCCATAAGAAAAAGATGAAATGCTGCCATCTGTGGCAGCATGGATGGACATGGAGAAAAGTAAGCTAAGCAAAATAAGTCAGACAGAAAAAGTTAAGAACCATATGCTCTCAATCACGGGTGGGATATAAAACTGAAAGCAACAAATGAACAAAGAAGAAAAACAAACAAACAGAAATTCACAGACATAGATTACCGTAGGGATGGTCCTCACCAGAGGGAAGGGGGTCAGGGGAGGTAATCAAGGGTAAATTGGGTCAAACATATGGTGACAGATTTGACTTTGGGTGGTGGGCATTCAAGGCGATGTACAGATGATGTACCATGGAATGGTGCACTTGAAACGTATGTAATCTTATTATCCAATGTCTCCCCAAGAAATATAAGAACAAATTTTAAAAGGAAAGATAGTGGGACGTGTGAGGATGGAGAGCCAGGTCTGGAGTGTTCGTGGTTGTGTTCCCAGCTCCTAGGCTGCTGCGCACTGCTGAGTGAAGACGGACGTAAACTCATGGCATGCCTCCCGTGGCTGGACCAAGATAGCCATGTGTGAATGTAAAGAAGCCACTTAGTCATTCACTTATTTTCAGCTCTGCTGTGAACGCCAACCACAGGGGAATGAAACATTGCCCTGGTTGTGCAAGTCCTCACATTTTCTCACAATATTTCCCCATTTTCTATGTTCAATAACCAAGTTGTAAAACTTCCTCTCTTGAGAGTCTCTGCCAGTTACTCCTCCTGTAGTCATCACTCTGCTACCAATTTCAGAACCTTTTGATAAGTTCAAAGCAGAGTGATGACTACAGGAGGAGTAACTGGCAGAGACTTTCAAGAGAGGAAGTTTTACAACTTGGTTATTGAACATAGAAAATGGGGAAATATTGTGAGAAAAATGAGTCTGAAAATCACTCCAAAGCCCAACGGGTTTCAGCAACATTCTAGGAAAACAGACACAAGGGGGTTATACTTCTAAGTAAATTTAGAACTTAAAAAGGTTTACCTATCAGCAAGCTACAGGGAGGTGTGTCTGTTTGGACAATGGGGACACAGCAGTCGCTGTGTGAAGAGAGGCGTTGTGGGGGATTAACTGGGTGCCTCTGTCTCCCGGCGTGGCCTCCTCTGTAGACGCATCCCCTTCTTACAAGACGAAGCGAACTGCCGGACCCCCAGAGAGCAGTACCACTAAAGCTAAGCAGACACTCCTGTCTTGGCATCGAGGCTCCTCTCCTCGCTACTTGGTCTTGCGATCTTGGCTCCTGCCCTAGCCAGGCATTCTGATTCGGGACCTAATCAGACCCACTTCCCTCTTCATATCCACACCACTGGCATCTCGCTGCAGCTTCACGGAGCAGGATGTGAACCAGCCTCCCGTTTAAAACATTTCCATCACAAGGTGATGTGTCTCTCTCACACTCTCACCTCTCTCTCTCTCTCTCTCTCTCTCTCTCTCTCTCTCTCTCTCTCTCTCTGTCTCTCTCTCTCTCTCTTTCTCTGTCTCTCTGTCTCCCTCCCTCTCTTTTCTACTCTCTCTAAAAAAATTAATGGGAAAAATATCCATTGGTGAGGATTAACAAAAAATAAATAAAATAGAATAAAATAAATGTTTCCATCACATCTTTATATGGAAGTAGCATTTAAAATATGCAAGTTATTTTAGTTAAAGAGTCTTCAACATAAGACAGAGTGATAACAGAGAAGTGGCCAGTCAACAAAGTGCTTAAAGATGTTGGGGTCAAAGGGCAGGACAGACAAAGAAGTCCACACACACAGAGATACATGAACACACATGCACATGCACACCCACAAATACACACACATGCACACACAGGTACATATATAAATGGGCTGCATGAAGGGAAAATCCTATGACATTATTTCTTAAAAATTAAATGTTAATGTACAAATTTTTTAAAGATTTTGTATTTACTTGAGAGAGAGAGAGAGAGAGAGAGAAAGATCATTGTGATGGTGAACCATCAATCAGCTGCTTCCTGCACACTCCCTACTGGGGATTGAACCTGCAACCCAGACTTTTGCCCTGACTTGAAATCAAACCAAGGACCTTTTAGTGCACAGACGACACCCAACCCACTGAGCCACACCAGCCAGGGCCAAATTTTAAACAATTTCAAGTTCACATCAATCAAATCTTGAAAAACTTGATAAGAAAAAGACGGCATTCCTTGTCGCCCAGTGTGGCAGGAGGCCAGTGGAGGTGCCATTGTGGAGGGTGGGCCCTCACAGATGTCACTACCACATCACACTACCCCGGAGGGAGGGACACCGTGGGGACTGAGCACTGCACCTCAAGTTGTTTCAAGGTCAAAATAACAAAACTAAACCGTGGAAGTTCCCCAAATATCATTTATTAAATCATTCCATAAACTCTAAAGAAAAGTAGCTTAACCTTTTCTGGAGGTATTTAGAACACCATGAAAATTAGTTGTTTCCTGTGCCTGGAAAAAAATGAATGAGGATTTAATAAAAATCGGGGCATAAATCCAAGTAAAATCAAGCTATAGGTGACAGCAACTTTTTAAAATATATATATTTTTATTAATTTTTTACAGAGAGGAAGGGAATGGGATAGAGAGTTAGAAAAACTGATCAGCTGCCTCCTGCATGTCCCCTATTGGGGATCAAGCCCACAACAAAGGTACATGCCCTCGACCAGAATCGAACCCTGGACCCATCAGTCCACAGCCTGATGCTCTATCCACTGAGCCACAACCGTCAGGGCGACAGCGGACTTTTAAGAAAATTAATGTCTTTGACCTTTGCTGCATATCTCCCTTTTTATATGTGTATCTTGTTAGGAGATGTTTATATACTACTAGTGGCCCGGTGCACGGATTCATGCACATTGAAAAGAAATTAATTAGAAGAAAGATTCGTGCAGTAATTATGTTACTGCAAAAAATTACATGTGAAAATAGTATACATAACATAGTATTATAAAATTAAAACACGCATGTGACTGGCACCAGCGAGAGCTTTATATGTATTGTGCATGCACAAGTCAATGTTGATTTTTAAATTGCCAGTGCACATCATATATACCGGCCAGTCGGTCAGTCAGTCAGTCGGACGGGTGGTCAGTCACTTAGCCTTTTATATATATAGATTAGCTTAGCACTGCAAAGTGGCAGAGGCAGAAAAAGGAGCTATTGTACAAACATTTGCTGTGAGATGTATCAACTTTCCATACTCACAACTATTTTAAAATACTTTAGAATACCAAATTAGACTCTAAAACAACTTTTAAAGCAAAGAATTAATGTGACAATCACATTCTTAATAGAGTTTTATTTTCTCATATTCCTTTAATTCTCTTACTGAATTAAAACTTAATAGGTTTCTGTTAGAAACTTGATTATCATGATGCAATAGTGGTTCTTATAATAACAAAATTCCCTGCAAAATTAAGTAATGATGGCTGAAAGACATTTCTTCATGTTTTTAGGCAACAATATTTTATCATTAGCTGAAATCATCTCGGTATTTTTCATCTTAACTTAATTAGACCATCACACAGTGAAGAAACAGGGAATGTAACGAGTTATTGCAATTTCTAGCAATTCATTGTGTTTGGATTTTCAGCCAGAATGTGTTCATCCACTGCGAGTGTGCATCTTTTCAACAGAAAACAATATCAAAGTGACGGTGCTAATTATTGGCCAGTGTTTCTATTGCACATGAGTATGAATATTGCCAACCCAGTTATCAGGTGTGTTTGTCTTTGCAATGACCATTTACAAATAAACACAGTCCAAAGAAGCCAAAATGTAAAATACTGCGAATTATATTCCAGTCACTATTTGTGTCAAAGAGATGCCAAAGAGATCCTAGACCAGTAGTTGCGGTAGGCAGTAGGCCCATCACCTCAGAGGCAGTTTTCTCCAGCACCTGGTACAATTTCCATTTCCTAATCACAAACCAAACCTCAGTCATTTCCACTCCATGTCACCAGCGCCTTTCAAACCAGAGACCACAGGCATCACCCCAGGAGGAGTAATCCTGCTTCACGCCATGTATATGAAGCTAAGTGTGGAAAGCATTCTGTAGGCCTACACAGAATTCTTGATAAATTGTTTCTTCCAAAAAATAAGGAGTCTGGCCATGGAGCAGTTTTCACAATGTGAGTGCTATGTTTTTGGTCTAGTTAGGAGTTTTTCAGGGATAATTTTTAGTCTATACCATGTGGTGCCTCTGTGTGCTGTCTCTGGGCCCAAACCCTGTACAACATGCTTACTCCCCCGTGATCACGCCTTCACGCTTTCCTCCTGTGAACAGTGTTTCCAGGGCAACACGGGCTTGTCTGTCTGACGGGGCAGCGCCTTCCGAAGGGGCGCCCAGCCAGGTGTGCACGCTCATTTGCGGGCCGCTTCTCGGGCCGAGGACCGCACTAGGCTGCCCCAGGCACAGACTCACAGGGACTCTCCCCGCTTCACTGCCTGGGATAAGTCCAGTCCAGGAACCATTTTCATCACCAATGAACATTTTTTTTCTTTTTTATTAAAATTATTGGGATGACATTGGTTAATAAAATCATATAGCTATCAAGTGTACAATTCTATTTGAATGAATAAAAATACTGCTAAGGTTTGGGTTGGAAAATCTTATTTAAGAGTATGTCTAAGGTTTCTTTTAATGTTTTGGAAATAAGTGTAGCTTCTAGAATCTGGCTTCTTTTCTTCTGGAAAAAGGCCCATGTTCAACGTGCAGACCCTCTTCTGAGTATTGAGGAACTTTGTAGCCTCTATAACATTCTTTTCATAATAGTCAAGCCACTGGCTGACAGTGGAGAGTGAAATAATATAACGAGGAGAGACAGGAAGATCATGTCCAGGCTGGTACAGACTGTCACTGTTTGGGACACCTCGCTGTGTGAGCAGTCAGGAGCAGACCAGAGTCAGCCCGCGTGGACCTGCTCTCGGGGCTCCCCTCCCCAGCAGGTGTTTTAGCGAATGCCTGCGTCCGCTTCCCAGATTAATTGCTCTCAGATCACATACATTCGCAGGAACACTGTGACAAATGATAAAAACAGAAAAGGTCATTTGACTGATTAAGGACAAGAGTGATTGATGCAAAATAGTATTAAGAACGACTATTGAAGGTGCACATTGGCTCCCCTTCCCGGAGTCACAGCCAAGTGGTGTGAGGTGCAGGATGATGGATGAGGGTGATGGGAAGCTGTTAATGTACAGGCAGCTGCAGACTTCTGAAAAGCTATGTAAGAGTTTCACACGAAGGACCCCACTTAATAGTAGAATAAAACTAGGAGACAAATGCTATTAGTTTACTTTTGCAGTGAGGAAACTGAGGCAGAGAGCATTCGTCCAGACTCAGCATGCTGGGGCCCGAGCTGGAGTCTTCGCAGGGCTGCCTGACTCCACAGGCAGAGCCCCGCCCCGCCCTGCCGGCCGGGGGACCCCACAGTCTGGGTTGTGTGGTCACTTCCCAAACACATCATTGATGGTGGTCATTTTTGCAACATCGGCCTCGAGTGTTGACTCCTTGCACATTGTCGCCGATGCTCCGTGAGCAGAGTCCGCCACCCTGAGGTCAGGGTGGCAAACGACACTGGATTTGACTAACACACGAGTGGACCGGACCCTGTGCTGCCAAGGAGAAGCTGGACCTGGGCTCCAGGCTTTGCCGTTGCTGCTTCCGCTCCTGACTCTGTTAGGACAACGGTGGGTGCTGGGTCGGCACCCTGAACCTGAGTGTGAGAAGACCGCACCCTGTGGAGGTGTAAGCACCGAGCACCCGGCCACAGCCTGAAACAGGCCACGGCGGCCACGGCAGAGCACACGAGTGGGGGATACCTGGAAGCCCCTGGTATTCTGGGGTCAGCGACTAACAGCGTCTGAGAAATCTGACTGAAGTCATTGGCGAGCCTCTAGGAATGCGTCTCACTCTAAACGGATCATCGGCAGCAAATCACAATAGAAAGCCTGATGTGTCACAGCTCCCAGGGGCAAGCAGGAGGCTGTTCTGGAAAAATACGCTCATTCGACACAGAATGCTGCTTTTTCTGTGGTTTGTTCCCTGATGTCAGCTGTGGGCATCTGTGGGAACAGACATGCTCAGTGCGCTGGGCGCTGGAAAGCCATTGGTTTTGTTTAAGAATCACGAGCTCCGCGTGGACGGTTTCTATGTCATCCCGGGAGTGGCTCCCGACGTGAGCAGTGCTTTCCTGCCTGTGCTGGCCCAGGTGCTTGTCTCCGTGACTGGACGGGCGTGGGTGCACCCAGAGCCACGGCGTCACCGGGTGGACAGAAAGGACAGGAGTGAAAGGGCATCGCACTTCTTACGTAACTGTGATCACTTTACATCACAAGTACGTATATTCTTCGAGCTCACGCACGCCGGTGATCATGTTAACATATTTGTTAGCATATGTGGACAAGAATGATGCGTGCATGATCTGGCTGTAGGAATGACCACCTTCCAAACGGCCTGTCACAGCCTCGGGCAGAAGTTTGCATTTGCGGAGTCGGCGCCAGATGTCCCAGCTGTGCTTTCCCGGCCCCATGGGAAAGGAACAAAGGCCGACTCGTAGGCCATTTGGGTGAAGTTGGAAGTTAGGAGACCCAAGCCACCGGCCGGGAGGGAGGGCCTGCAGCAGCTTTTTACAAGCGCGGCTGCCCAGTGCTGCCGGCCCGGCCTGGGCTGGAGCGCTGACCGCGGCCAGGAGCCCTCCCGCCCGCTGAGCGCAGCTGCCCTGTCCACCGGGGTGGTCTCCTGGGCACGTTACACCGGCACAGACAGGGACTTACTCGGATTCTGCTTTTACGTTTTAGTTATGTCCGTTTCAGTTCTCATGACCCATGTATAGCTGGTTTCACGCCCTTATGTTTTTAAAGTGTAACAAATATAATCTAACTCAGCAAGGGCTTGCAAGAATTTTGCTTTTGCTTTATAGTTATACTTGTTACAAGAACTATTTTCAAAGCACAGGTATTCTCAAACTCGCAAAGAGAGCGAACTATGCCATGGCCAGCCGGGGTTCTCGAGGGCCCCCTCTGTCAGTGTTCTCTGAGGCGCAGTGCGCGGGGCAGCGTCTGTGGGGGGTAAATGGACATCTAGAGAGAGTGAGGGTGGGAGTGCTGAGTCCATAACCCACTCCCCTTCGAGACGTTCGCCGAGTGGCTGAGATGCTGCTCTCGACAAAGCTGCGTTTTAATTTTATATGAATTGTGATGTCTAATAACAGCAGCTAACCTAGTGACAGACAGATGAGAGGATTTTTTTTTTGTTTGAAATCCAGAAATCTCTCCTGGTGAGATTTAGAATCCCTTAAAGGCCATCCTTTTATTTGATGTAGCAACAGCAATAAAAGGTAGGAGCGTCCTGGTGGGGACTCCGAGAACACTGACATTCACGCGGGTGCAGACCCGCTCCTGCTGAAGGAAGACCTGCTGGCCCAGGTCCAGTCCATCCTCCCTCCTGCCTCCCCGGGCTGGCTGCGCAGCCAGATGTTGTGCTCCTCAGGTCAGGTTGGCTTTTCCAGACAGCCTCCTTCCTGCACAGCTGGGACCAGCACGTGTCCCGTGATGCTCCCACCACAGCCCGCCTCCTGCACAGCTGGGGCCAGCACGTGTCCCGTGATGCTCCCTCCTGCTGAGCTCGGAGCGGCAGTCCACAGCCTCCTCGTCCCTCTGGCCTCTGCAGGCTGGTCAGTGGAACGCCTGATTAATTAGTGAGTAAACAAGCCCAATTCTTGGTCCGATCACTTTAAATTGTTCTTCAAAGTACCATTGGATCCAGGATTTCAAGCAATGAAATTTCTATCTGGAAAGGGATCCAGGCAAAGCACCTGTGACCCTGGCCACGTTCCCCTGGTGATCCAAGCCTTTCTCTGGGAACACGCACCGCCCCCCCCGCCTTTTCCCTTCCTCCAGCTGACCTTCTGATTCATGGAGACTGACGTTCCTTGTGAAAGGACTTGCAAAACTGACATTTAAGAGGTGAGGGGTCAACTTGCGAACTGGCCTGGTGGTTTCGTTTACAGACTTTCTTTGGGTTATGGAAGATGACAGCATCTCTTGTGTTACAGTTGAGAATAGTTTTTAAAGCTTTCTTTTGGGATGGGAGTTGCTACGCCTGTTAGCTGCACTCATTTCTGTGGCTTTGATTTATTTCCCAGCTTTCCCAGTGTTCTTTTCTCTGGTTTATGTTGATCTGTGTACACTGAAATCTGAACGTCAAGTTTCTGGTCGCTGGAGTGGAAGTTCTCTCATGGAGTAATTAGGCGGCATGGATGGGGTTTCTGAAAGTGTACCTCTCAGCGGGGCCGCCCCGTCACTGCCCCCGGCCCCGCGGATTGCCCTGTGCGATGCTGCGGGCTCAGCGGCTCCGGAAACGTGTCCTCCTCCCTGCAGGCCACCAGCCGCCCTTGGCCCCGAGCCGGGGCTGGGAAGGAGCCCCGCTGCAAACAACACAATCAGAGCACAGGAAACATCACTCACATTTTCATGTAATCCTGAAAAATAATTGAATATTCATTGTTCGAGGCCCCAAGTAGCATTTTTCATTCATCTGCATGGTTCTTCATCTAACCTTTTTTTTGGTGGAAATTATTGAGCAATATTTTCTATTTATTTGGGAAAAACAATAAAATAGTATTTTTACCATTATGTTAGCAGGTCAATGAATGAAGTGTTTTTTGTAGCACATTTATGAATTTTACTATAAGGGTTATTTTGAAACCATGAAATGCACAGTGTGACGACATACAGGAAGTAATTGTACTTACAGAATTGGGAGTGGAATTTTCATAAGAAGCAAGCAGGAATTTTGTTCAGCATCCTATACAACCACAAATACAGCTCAGGATGATCTGAAAAGCAGAAATAAGAGCCTTCTTGTCTTTCTTTCTTTTTTTTTTTCTTTTTTAAATTTGAAGCCATCAACTTAGCCTTTGCTATTTCAGAAAATACCTATTTGTGGTGGAATTAAATTTGCATCTCATGCTGATTCATTTTTCATATAAATGATTGTGACTTTAGCTTATTAAAGAGAGCTATTTATTATTTTTGTTAGTCATGGGAGCATTAGAAGTGCCATGATAGGATGGAAAAATTAGTATCTGATTACCAAAGGAAGAGTACATGGCGAAGATCTGGCATAAAAATGAAAATACTGTTAAATACAGTGATGACTTATTTCAGATACAGGGCTCAGGTTACATCTCAGGATGTGACCAGGCTATGGTCCAGTATTTACAACAGCTGGACTCAGGCGAGAGTAGGGAGATCAGACGTGTCAGCTCTGAAGGGGCTGGACATGGGGGAAAGGAAGCTGCTGGGAGGTGTCGAGGGTTGGGTGACAAATTCCAAGGGAGCTGTAGAGGCATCATGAGTGACAGCTCTGAGCTCCAATCACACACAAGCAGTGCAGTAGGGTGTGTGTTTTTGTTTGTTTGTTTTTGTGTTTTTAAGTTTCCAGAAACAGACCCTAACTCTGGCTAATCTAAGCAAGCAGAATGTATTGAAAGGTTGTGTGAGAGTTCACAGCGTCCATGAGAAGACTGGAGAACCACACGTGGAAAACAATGAGTCCAGAGTGACTCCCGGCTCTAAAACGTCCTTCCTAGACTCATGAAGACACATTTTAAATTGTCATTTTCATGCACGATTAGGTTTATAAGGACAGTGTCCAAATGCCAAGCTTGGGTTCCCTGTCTACCTGTTGGTAGAAAAGGCCAATGCACTTGAGTGAATTCCTCCCTTGCTATGAACAATAGAAGAGATAATTTCTCAAAAGCAGCAGTTACCAAAAGTGGGAGAAATGGATACTAAACAGCAACATGACAAATAATAGTAATGGCACCAGAAGGTAGAAATTGCCTAAGGCTGTGGGTCATTCTGTAGACACCTACCAGCTTCTGAAGGAGCTATAGGACAGTGGAGACACCATAGCAAGGTTATAGTGATGTTTTTACATAGGAAGCCACCATCCTCCATCCATCCATTCATTCATTCATTCACTGCTTTTTCCATTTCTTAATTGTGATTACTATTTGTAGCAATGTTTTTCTTGCCCTAAAACCTAATGCTCCTCTTTACAGAGAATTCTCTTCTGAGAACCTCACCTCTTCTAAATTCGTAAAGATGATGTCTCAGGGTAATAAAGACAGGCTAAACCATGTGTGATGGTAGCTGAGACTGGAGGCCTAATTTCCAGGTCAAGAAGAGAGGATAAGATAGGCACAGATGCCTGTCACCTGCTTATCTGCTGGGAGGGACATTCCAGGAGAGGGTTTCAAGTCCGTCTGAGAACTGGTACGTTCGGCACTCTTGGCTTGACCAGTTAGCTGTTCTCTTTCCCTGCGTGTCTGTCTCTAATTATCAGATGGGTGCTTTCTCCTCTCTGCCGGGTTTGTGCCTATGCAGCAAAGTAATCATCTTTTAGACCAGTGATGGCGAACCTATGACACGCGTGTCAGCACTGACACGCGTAGCCATTTCTGATGACACACGGCCGCTGAGGCGGCCGCGTGCCGAGGATGAAACATTTGCTGCTCCTGAGGATGAAACATTTGCAACTAGAGTCTTGGAAGACTCTAGTCGCAAATGTTTCATCCTCCCCTATTAGACACTCTGTGCCAGAGGTCTGTAGGCCAAAATAACAGAAGTCTGGCACAGAGCATCTAGTTCTGGGACTTCCGGTAGCCAGGATCTTTGCCCTCACTTCCGCCGGCAGCGCAGGGAGCAGTGAAATGCAGCAGGGGACGCATCTCTGGGGGCCCTGTCATTACCAGTAACCAAATAACAGTTAACCACAGCAACCATTATTTACTGTTCTGGGGTGTCATGGATTTCTAATCCATCATTACTGAGATAAGTGAGGGGGAGGCTGGGAGAGGCGAGGGTTTGTGGCGTGCTATGGGTGCCATTTCCCACCATTAGAAATAGCGGCAGCCATTTTAATTCACATAAGGAACACCATCTTGCTCCATAGTGCAGACTCCATTTCACCACTATTACTGTTGTGCATCCTTATTAACCCCTATTTCTGCTTATTAACCCTGCCCTTTCCTAAAAGACAGTTATATGCACCATTTTGTGGTTAGTTAGGCTAGTTAACCCCTAATTGCCTGCAGGCCTAACAAGCTATCTATAATTCTATCTTCTGTCACTGCCCCCCTGATGGAGAACCCAAAAAATAAAAAACTAAGGTTAAGTAAAGGAAGTGGTAGTAGCAGTGGCCGACCCTTTCAAGAGACATGGACCGAGATGTATGGCTTTATAGAAAAAAATGGTAGATCATTTTGCGTTCTATGTACTGAAATGGTAGTAAGCAGAATGTGGAATATAAATAGACATTTTGAAACTAATTATTCCCAGCTCTTGGAAAAAAGTGAGGATGAAAGGAAGGAATACATTTCCAGGCAGCTACACCTTTATAAGAGCCAATCTAATTCCATCCTTAAATTTATGAAAGGCTCTACAAATTTAACATCTGCAAGTTTGAGCATTGCTCACTCTATAGCTCAGCATGGAAAAGCGCTCAGTGAGGGAGAATTTATTAAAGAAACTTTCCTAGCCGAAACCGGTTTGGCTCAGTGGATAGAGCATCAGCCTGCAGACTAAAGGGTCCCAGGTTCGATTCTGGTCAAGGGCATGGACGTTGGTTGTGGGCACATCCCCAGTAGGGGGTGTGCAGGAGGCAGCTGATCAATGTTTCTCTCTCATCGATGTTTCTAACTCTCTATCTCTCCCTTCCTCTCTGTAAAAAATCAATAAAGTATATTAAAAAAAAAGAAACTCTCCTAAGATGTGCATCAGTTCTATTTCACGATATGCAGAATAAAGATGCAATTATTAAGAGAATATCTGAGTTACCACTCAGTAGAAATATCATAAAAGACCAAATAATGAGACTGAACACAAACGTACAACATCAATTAAAGAGAGACATAAGGAAGTGTAAATATTTTTTTATCTCTCTTGATGAAACTACTGATGTCACATCACATGCTCAGTTGCCATTATTGGTCAATATTCTGATGGTATCACAATGAGAGAAGAGTTGATAAAGTTAGTTAGTATCAGTGTCAACTAGTAAATCAGGAAGCGAAATATGTAAAGTTGTTATACAAACATTTCGTGACCTAAGCATTGATATCTCTAAAGTTGTGTCAGTGACGACAGATGGGGCACCAAATATGGTGGGGGAAAAAGTCAGATTTGTCAAATTGTTTACAGAAGCTATTGGACATCCGATTGTGCCTTTTCATTGTATTATCCATCAGGAGGCTTTATGTGCCAAGGCAGGATTCACCGACTTAAATGACTTAATGTCAGTTGTTACAAAAATAGTTAATTTAATAGCTGCTCGCCCCCTTCACAAGCGAGAATTTTCGGCACTTTTACTGGAGGTTGATTCCACCTACAGTGGACTGCTGATGTACAATAATGTAAGATGGCTGAGCTGAGGCAAAGTATTTGAGTGCTTTGTGGAGTGCTTTGAAGAAATTAAGGTATTTCTTAATGATAAGGATCTGGGAAACTTTCCTCAGCTTAATGATGATAAGTGGGTCAACACCCTGATGTTTTTTACAGATCTCTCTGTTCATATTAATGAACTGAACTTAAAGTTACAAGGTTTTGGCAAAAGTATTGACGTTATGTTTGGATACATAAAAGCTTTTGAAAGTAAAGTTAAAATTTTCAAGTGAGATGTAGAAAGTAAAACTTATAAGTGTTTTCCTCGAGTAACAAAGTATTTTGAGAAGGCCAGTGCAGCTGTACAAAATGAAATGGGACTCTTGCATATGAAGTACCAGCATGTTTTAGACTCATTACTTGACCAGTTTAGTGATAGATTTAGTCAATTTAGAAGTCTAGAACAGACCATGAAAATAATTAAGTATCCTGATGTAGTAGTCTACAGTAGTTTGGAATTAAATGGTTTCCAATGGATGCAAATTGATGATTTGGAGATGCAACTTGCAGAATTTCAAGACAGTATCTGGGCTCAGGTGTTTGTCGACTTGAGGTCAAAGCTTGAGAATCTGGAAAGGTGACGCTTGGAGAATCAGGAGGAGTGCCACTACGAAGAGGAAATTTGGAGTGCCTGGAACCGACTACCAGACACTTTTAGCACCCTGAAAAATATAGCAATGGCTTTACTCACAATTTTTCCCTCTACATACTTTTGTGAGGCCTTATTCTCAGCATTAAATAATATCAAAACCAACAAAAGAAACAGATTGACAGATGAAGTTAGTAGCGCTTGCTTGGGCCTGAAGTGTACAAAATACCAACCTTCAATTGAAGATTTAGCCAATGAAATTCAGCAACAAAAAAATCACTAATAGGCAGGTTAGTTAAAGAATTCCCCCTCCCCCTCACTTATCTTAGTTCATGGCACCCCACACAAGCTAAAAAATATCAACACCAACAAAAGAAACCGACTGATGGATGAACAAAGAAGTCACTAAGCAGATAAGTTAAATATTTAGTTTTTGGTTTATTAAATACAATTATATGTAACAATTATACATTTATGTTATTTAAACTATAAATATCACGAAATAATGTTTTTTCCTCAAAGTGACACACTACCCGAGTGATGCTCAGTTTTTTGGCGAAGTTTGACACACCAAGCTCAAAAGGTTGCCCATCACTGTTTTAGACTGAGTGCAACTAGGAAACTCTGAAGTCTTAGAAGTTTTATTGTATCTTTCAGAAGATTCTGCTCTTTTTCTTTACTAAGTCTTTGTCCAATACCTACAGTAGATCAGGCATTGCATCAATGAATGCCAGTCGCCAGAAATCTAATCCTTCTTAAGCCAGGCACCCAACAATAGCAGAATTTAGGATTGCATGCTGCCCATTGCATTTTTCTTCAATAAGTAGTTGCGGTACAAAAAAAGATTATGAAAACCTCTCATTGAAAATACCAAAGTTAACGAATAGCAGTTAATCTAAAATTTTAATTATAGTCACTCATTAGAACTAGCTAAATATGAATACCTAAAGAACATCTCAAGGTAACGGCTCATGTAGATGAAAATTAGCATACATACAAATTACGCCTCATCCCATGTTTCTTTGCAAAGCTAATTGCTAAGGGAACTACCTTGGTTAGGTTATGAGCAAAGCACTCAGGCACTTTGAAGGATGACTGAGGCCTGTATCTATGAACTCTTTCCACCAAGCCTCTCAGGCTTCTCCCCACAGTCGTTCTCTGATTTCCTGTCCGGAAGGCCCACAGCTAAGGAGGCCCTCTTTAGAAGTGTAAGTTACTGGATGGCTTATCTGCCAGAGATTATTATTCACATTTATAGTTGAAGCTTAGAATCCACACCTGAAGATGTTTTTTCCCATTGATTTTTAAAGAGTGTGGAAAGGAGGGAGGGAGGGAAGGAGAGAGAGAAACATCAATGTGAGAGAGACACATCTATCAGTTGCCTCCCTCACTCGCTTTGACCATGACTGGGGATTGAACCTGCACTGGGAATTGAACCCGAGACCATTTGGTGCACAGGCCGACACTCTAGCCACTGAACAACACCAGCCAGGGCTGAAATTCACTTTGAACACACCTGAAATGACTCCAAACTTTCCATGGGCTTGTTCAAATTCTTTTTTTCAAATGGTAGCCTGTTATTCCACATGGTTGTGAATCTTCCAGATGTAAATCTTTGACATTTAACTTGGTGTGCACGCCAATGGGATGTGAGTGTATGTGATCACAATTTCTTCATCGCAGCCTCAGTTTCCTCATCTATAAAACGGGAGTAATGGTTTTGCTGTGAGCAGCCCTGGGCGTCTGAGTCAGACTGTGTCTTCGCTTCAGAAACTGTTGCCCCCCCTCTTCTGTCACTTTCTCCGAGGCCCCAGGCCAGGAGAGGACCCTCCTCAGCAGGACTGTGTCAGGGTCATGCCTGTCTCCCATCCTGGCTGAGTCGGCCATCTTCCAAAAGACGAGCAGAAAGAGATGTCTTTATTGGAGAAAACCCAAGAATAGTGAATGGATCCCTTTATCCACAAATTTGCCACAGATCACACAACCACGTGGAAGGCTTAGGGACAGGGATGGGTCCTGGTTGATAAAAGTCAGAAATCCTCTTCTTGCCCCACAGTTCCCATAATCCTCATCGCATCCAGCATCTCCACACAATTACATATTAATAAACTCGGGTCCCTGAAAATATAAACTACAAGTACAATCTCGTGGAAACTGCTTGGAAATGGAAGATAATCTATATATATATATATAAAATAGATAAATATGCTAATTAACCAGGATGCTGTAACGGGTTGACCAGACAGGAGGAGGTTGCATGTGCAGCTTCGGGGGAGGGGTGGCAGGGCCTGATCAGCAGTAGTCGCAGCTGCTTCAAGGGCCAGAGAGGGAGGCAAGGTGAGGCCGAAGCTGCTTCAGGGCCCGGGGAGCAAGGCAGGGCTGGACCGGCGACTTGAGGGTGGGCGGCGCCATGCGATTTTGAATTGCGCGCTGGCTCCTGGTTATATATGATCACAGATAATCATTTGTTCTCTAATTTGGTATCTTGGAACCAGTTGTTGAGCACATAGAGAGGAGAGCCCTTCTATAGTCACCCTCACTCTTGGAACAGTTCTGTGCAGAGATGCAAGTTCAGGTCCCAGGGCAGCTCAGGGAAAACTCTGAGCTTTAGCTTAGAAACACCAGCAGTTGGGACAGATTTAGGGACTTCCGTGTAAGCAAACCCTGAGGGATTAAATTGGGCAACTTCTTTTCTAATTCCCAGCCACCACTGCACTGTTGTAAATTTACGTCTTTTCTTGGTTGTTTTTATGTGTGGGAAATTGCTTCCCTAGCAATAAACCATATTTTCCCTTTAATCTGTGGATAAAGATACTGTTTTAAAGGGCTGCCTCTCTGCTATTTCACCTTTTCAGCTTATGGCATTATGAATCTGTTGCTAATTTTAATAACATGATGCTGTGTACTATATTTAGGAGGTATACTTTATTATAGATTTTTGCCAAATGTTATGTTTGTTTTTTATTTTGATATTTGAGGGTCATAATTTTAACACTATAAACAGAGTCCAGTCTGAATTTAGAAGGCCATAGGTGTTCACATGTTGTGAACATGGATTTGTAAGGTCCCTGGAAAGACATTGTATGTGTATACAATCAAAAGAAGAACCTCTCTCTGGTGGGAGTGTGGGTTACCCTATGGCTATCATCCGCTCAGATTTAATTCCTCAACCTACCCGTGTTTGGTCTATCAATCCCAGCGCTAAGATCAATAGAATTGATGGGGAAAACAGTCCAAAAATATAGGTCAAATAGCTCTGCCTTTCTCAGTGGTCTGTTGATATAAATCTCCTTTGAGTGGGTGCTGTTACGCTCAGGATGATGGATCTGAGCGAGCGGACACCAGGCCGCCCAGCCCACTGGTGCTCAGTCAGAACCTGCCTGCAGGACACCTGTCACCAGTGGTGATTGCACTTCCCATGAGCACTTTCACGCATGACAACTG
Organism: Eptesicus fuscus; assembly: GCF_027574615.1. Taxonomy (NCBI): domain Eukaryota; kingdom Metazoa; phylum Chordata; class Mammalia; order Chiroptera; family Vespertilionidae; genus Eptesicus; species Eptesicus fuscus. The sequence continues at coordinate 48,743,142 of NC_072491.1, read as the reverse complement.
TTGGGACTGAGCCTTAGACTAAGATTAAGTCTGTATTTTGTAATGTTTACTCTTGTCTCACACTCACCATATGCATTGTTCCAGAAGCCTGACATTTTTTTCTACAAAATACCTATTCAGATACTTCCACTACCATCGCCATCCCATGAAAGTCTTATTTTTTATTCTCTCAGCTAAACAGCCCCTGTCCTTACAGCATTTTTCCTATGGATGATTTCTAGACCTTTTATTGTTTCCCTGCTTCTCTTTGCAGCAATCCTCCCTAAAGTGTTGGTAACTGTTGCAAACAGTGGGAGTTTTAAATGTACAAGGACTTTTTCAATTACAGTCAGAGAGCTAGAAGGAAGGTTTACGTGGGGCCCAACTCTCTCAATCTACACTTCCTCATATTTCTGTGAATGTGACCCACGTTTTCTGGATGCCTACTGAGCAATGCTTTCATTTTACCTCAAAAGGATTTTTCTATCAAAAAATATGAAGATCTCATTCATGCAAAATACTGTGTAGGCAAGGGCCCTTTCACACTCTGTTCATGCTGACATTCGTTTTGTTAGTTTTGTTTTATAATTTCCTCTTATAAAATTCTTTTCACATTTTTATCCTATGTTCTAATATACTAGCAGCCTCGCCCAGACTTGCATCTCTACCTTCTGGTGACCAATAAATGGAAAAATATTAAAATATATTCTAAAAAAATCTCTCCTGGCTATATAAGTTATATATGTAAATGATGATAAAATAGATTAATTAACTAATACTATTTGAGAGCATAATTTCAAGACATAATTCTGACAAACTAGATATTTATGTAGTCACATTTCTTTAATGTGGCCTATTTGGCTAGAAGAGAAACGTTCATAAAATACCTTCCAAAAATTAAGATTTTCAATTTCTGAAGCTTTTAAATTATAGACCATTTCTAGTATCAAAATGGGAAATATTTATTTTAGTATCACTTAGTCTTCCTAAACTCTTGGTAGTTTCTGGAGATAATTTCTATGATTAAATAAGATTATGCCATATATGAAAAAGTTACATAAACTTTAAAAACACTATGCATTGTAAGGGATTACAAAGGGTTGAAAAAGATCTACTTACTAATGATCTGTTCTAAAATTTTTCTGGAAGTTAGCATTCAACATGTGGATCAGGAGTTTTTAGAATGCCCAAGAACTCACTTGTTTTGGCAGCACTTGCTGCACCTCCCACAGCCCATCAGCTACCCAGATAGGAAATAGGGAGAGTCATAAGGTCAAGCTTAATTATGCTTAAGAGGGCTGTGCCCTCTAAGCTGGGACTTGTTTGTGGCTTTGCCAACAGGTCTGAGGCTTAACCCTATATCCACTCCCTGCATCTCACCCTTCTTTCATTTTTAAGCTACTATAATGAAAGTAAAACTTAAACATCAAGAACAAAACTCTGGCTATTAAAACAATAACAAACAATGCCAATGCAAAACCCAAACTACAGACATGTTAACATTTTAAAACTTGGACATCAAGAACAAAACTCTGGCTATTAAAACAATAACAAAACAATGCCAATGCAAAACCCAGACATGGCTACTAACAAAACAGTGCCAATGCAACACAGCAATAAGAGAGAAATCAAACTACGGTAACATTTTCCTACTAAATGAAAGTTTCTTTTGCTGATTTCCTCAGAGTCCTCGGACTTGGCTGCAAAAGAGTTTGCAGAAGACTGGCAGCTAACAGATGCTAGCATGGCCAGAAACATGGTTGAGGGAGTAGCTTCCACTTCTTGCTTTCTGCCATCTGCTGGGCCTCAGTTGTTAACTTCTTCAGCTGACCCCATGTTGGCACCTCGGTCTCTTGTGTAGCCTTCGTCATCTTCCTTTTCCGCTTTGCTGTCATCAGGGCAACTCTCAGTCTTTTGAACAATGGGACAAGGAACTTCTCTGGGTCCATTGTGGTGATGCACGTAACACTCTGGCACCCAAATTGGCTGCTCTGCTCCTTCTGGAAAGATACAAAATACAACCTCTTCCCCACATCATTACTGAATCTGGTAAAACTCTTGTCTGGTTTGTGCATCCTTCCATCAGGCTAACCCAATGGAGGCTATTGTACAGGAGGCCCGAAGCCTTTCGGCCGCTGTACAACTCTCTGCATTGTAATTTAAAAAGTTTAACACATAACATCCTACTCCCCCCCACCTTTTTTTTTTTTAATAATTGTTTTTTAAGAGTAGAATTGGCTCTTTCTGCTATTGCCTGAGTCCTGATCTATCATCCCAGGGAGAACTTGCCAATCCTGCGCTTCCCGGGGTGGCATGATAAAGGTTTACTGAGCCGGCTGGAAAGGCTGCAGTGGGGTCAAGGATAAGGACCCTACTGTCTGGTGGATCCGGGGCTGGCCCCGCTTGAAGTTTCCCTGCCTAAGGGGCATTGGATTATCATCAACATCAGTCTTGGAGCGGCATTCATTTACCCAGTGCTTTCCTCTCCTGCATCTTGAACATAGTCCAGGCTGCTTGTTTCCATTCCCTGTAACCCTTTGACTTTCATTTCTGGCATTGCAGTCTTTAGCAAAATGCCCTAGTTCACCACAGTTAAAGCAGCCCCCTTTCCTTTCTGATGACCAGCGAGTAACATCTCCTTTAATATGGCAGCTAATACTATTCCCCGAACGTGGGCTGTCCAATGTCAGCACAGACACGAATATAATACTTCCATAATAAGTAGACTCCAGGTGAGAGACAAGCCTTTGCAACAATATTAAGCCTCTGGTAACCTTCCTCTCTCTGTCTGAGTTCCCCTGCCACATACGTCCATTCCCTTTCAGGAGTGGGCTCTAGGAAGTCCAAATCAGGGACCACAGACTGAAAGTAGAGAGAGGAATTCTCCCTGGACCTTCAGCTATATAACGATCTCTAAGTTGCTTTCCTACCTTCTCCCATGCCTCTACATTTACCTTTCCTTCCTCAGGAAACCATGGGCAGGTTTTACTTACAAAATCCAACAAATCAAAAAGCTGTTGATACCTCACACAACAGCCCTGTGCTTGGAGCATAGCCTTAAGCATGGATATGTCCTGTGATCCTGAATTTCCCATGTTTTACACCTCGTTATTACTAAACTTCACTCCTTACCTTCCTTTTTGCTTTCTGCACGTGCTTCACTGGAGCGTCCTTTCACCTGACAACTGCAGTTCCCCCGAACTCAGGCCCCGTGTTGGGTGCCACATGTGCCGGGCCAGCACAGCCAAGGGTTCGGCGAGCCTGAGGGGTGGCGGCGAAGGATTTAGAAAAGACAAACAAAGAGAATAAGCTGGGTCTAGGTGGCTCTCCTGTGCCTGGCTGAGGCCACAGAGAGAGATCCAGAGGGCAAGCTGAGCCTTTATTTTATAGTCAGAGGTAAACAAGGTAGTGGTCACCATAGTTACAATGTTCTTGTGAGTTTCACTTGTTTGGCAGCACTTGCTGCACCTCCCACAGCCCATCAGCTACCCAGATAGGATCTAGGGGGCATCATAAGGTCAAGCTTAATTATGCTAAGAGTGCTGTGCCCTCTAAGCTGGGACTTGTTTGTGGCTTTGCCAACAGGTCAGTCTGAGGCCTAACCCTATAGCCGCTCCCTACACACAAGCACATGGAATTAATGTGTGGATGAGGGCCTGTAGTTGATGGCAATGAAGGGCCCCTGGAGCAGGTAGCTTGAGCTCCCAGGTAGCACTTGGCCCCTAGAACAGCGAGGAGGACTAGGAGGACTAGGAGGATGAGCGTGGGGTGGAGTCTTCCCTGAGTGCACGTGAGAGACCAAGAGAAAATGACAAGCTCAGGCCTGTTAACTCTCAACGTCATCCACTATCTGAGAATCAGAGAACCTTCATAGCAGCCTGAACTAAGCTCTCACTTCCCCTAGCTGCAGGGTTGATATTGCTGAAATCAAACACAAATGCCATTGTGCGGGTTGCTGTATTGCAAAGCTGGTTGAATTCAGCCTCAGCAAGTTCTCCTGTGGAAAGTTAGGGCCTTGGGTGAAGGCTGGGTCTCTGAATGTTGGAATGTACGTCTTTGTTGAACACACAGGAAACTGACAATCTTGAGCGGCAGACCCAGCAGGTCTGGTAACAACACCCGAGGTGTCCATGGCAGAGACTGGGTGGAGCCTCTGGGTCCACCTAGCTTTTGGTCCATCCAGAGGCCTGATCTGCAGATAACGCCCTCCTGTGGAGAAGCAGCTGCTGGTCTGCGATGGGCCGTGTGCACACTGACCACCTAACCCTGAGACAGTAGGTGTCCCCGCAGCAGAGAGCTCCTAACACCCACTGAGTGTCTGACCCCTCCATGGAGGCTGGGCCAGGGCAGGAGTCCTCTGTCCTGCACTCAAATGGGACAGGTAAGGTCAAGGTGAGCAGGTCCAGGAATGTCTGGCAGGAAAAGCCATTTGCTGCAGCAGGTATTCCAGGCTCCCCAGCATGAACCAGGCCAATTATAACTCACTGAGGACCTCAGAGAGCAGCTGACACAGAACTCAGGACAAGTTAGCACTGAGCCCCCCTAAAGCTGCTGGTGAGGGGCCTTGGTTTCCAGCCTCAGGCAGCCAGAGGGCAGACCCCCCTTACCCCCAGCAGGTCTTAACCCTTCCCTCCCATCACTCCCAGCAGGTCTTAACCCTCCCCTCCCATCACTCCCAGCAGGTCTTAACCCTTCCCTCCCATCACTCCCAGCAGCTTTTAACCCTTCCCTCCCATCACTCCCAGCAGGTCTTAACCCTTCCCTCCCATCACTCCCTGCAGCTTTTAACCCTTCCCTCCCATCACTCCCAGCAGCTTTTAACCCTTCCCTCCCATCACTCCCAGCAGGTCTTAACCCTCCCCTCCCATCACTCCCAGCAGCTTTTAACCCTTCCCTCACTTTACTGACATCAGATTTTAACTTGGCTGTTCACTGGAGTCTTGGGCCCTTCAGCACCTTTCTGAGCTGCCTCAGTATCCTCTCTGTAAATGTGGGTCACGTCACCCACCTCACAGGATTATCATGACTCCATAAAATAATTGACACAGACCAAGTAGAACAGCCCAAATGGTTGGTTTTCTCTTTTCCCTTATCCCATCCTCCTCCAGTCACTGAAGGTGGGAAGGATTAATTGCCTTGTGCCTTAGTCCATTGGACACAAAAGTGATTCATCTGAATTGGGTCGGGCAGAAGTGCAGTCATTTGGCTTCTGCGATGCATCCCTAATGGAATAGTGCCGTGTGTGTCTTTCCACAGGCCCCATTAGACGGCGAGCCGTCTGGGGTCTTTAAGAGAAAGAATGATGACTCGCATAGTACATTTCCTGCCTTCCATGCCGTAGCCTTCATTCTTCGCCTTTTTAACAGAAAGTCCTTCTGCAACAAGAACATTTGAAAACCATATCCTGCTGATGTGCTGCTGCTATATTGGAAACCAAAAAATGGCAAATGCCCAAATACCCACACTAAAAAAAAGTGGTAGGCAGGGCAGGGTGGGGACAACGGATACAAAACAAAACAAACAAACAAACAAAAACCAATAGGTCTGTTCCTGAACTAGAAACGGAATTCAATCCCGAAGGCTGAGTGTTCTACCTGGCTGGGCAGCTCAGTTGGTTAGAGCATTGTCCCCATGCACCAAGGTTCCTATCGAAAGGAACAGGCATGCAGACCTGATACAGACCTGAGCTTTAGACACAAACACCAGGAGGGAGCTGCCACACACTGGCTCCAGCCTCGGGGTGCGGAGAGCTGAGGACGAGGGAGGCGATGCAGCCAGCAGTCTCCTGCCTCTGTGAGGACTCGGGAATGTGTCCGGGTCCCCGGAAGAGGCTGGGAACCAGAATATTCAAGTGACTTGCAGCCGGAGAAACTTCAGAGGAAAAATCCACTGATACCCGCAATCTTGGAGGGATTCTGGCGCAGATATCTACTCCTGGGTTTAGTCTGTATTGTGGAGCGGATGCGAGTGAATGACCACTGGAGCCCAGACCAAATTAAAATTTAGGGAGCCTTTATTAGCCGGGCGGCCGGATGACCTGGCGACTGCTCTGCCATTCTCCACGCAGGGAGACCAGAGAGCAGCAGCGACCCTTTGTGTAGGACCGCTTTTAAGCACATTAACCACATCCAGTTTTTGCAGAACAAGTAACCCAAGACAAAACAGTTTTTCCCAAGCAACGTCAGGATCATGCCAATGACGACCATGTTATTCACAGGGTCATCCTGTTCTTCAGAAAGCTGACAGTGTTCTGTGAAAGAAGGCTACGTGCTGGGAAGGGGCCATGAGACACTATCTCAAGGCCTGGCCTAGTGTCAGCACTGACATCTCTATCTGGGGCATAGTCCACGGTCTCACTGGAAGCATGCTCAAAAATTCCCACTCTCCAACAGTCTGTATCATTTACTTCTAGTACAATCTCCATCAGCTCTCTGGCACCATCAGCCCCTGGCGGATCCCTCGCCAGCTGAATAGCTTTTAAACAGATATCGGAACGTCAAGCCGCATACTCTTCAGAGGCATCATTTACTTTCAGCAAAATAGAAAAGACCCCTCAACCGGACCTCTGACTTGTTTTGCTTTCATTTCACTCCCTTGATGATGCAGAAGGCTGATTTGCGAATTAAAAAGGGGAAAAATTGCTATGTTCTAAAATAATAGCATGACATTTGTATTCTGCAGCAGAGATTAGAAGTCTTTTCTATTTATTTTAGTGCCTCTGAATCTCCTAGTTAATCTCCCATTAAAATCTCGCATATGTCTGTTGCTTGTTTGTAAGTCAAAACTAAAAACATGTCTATTGGTTTGTTCATAATCAAATATAAGCATAAGATGATGTATTTGAAATGCACTCCCTTACAGGAAGCAGTGAGAGCTCATTTTTAAAATTGTAACTAAAGGTAGTTTGAATGACTTGCTTCCGTCTGTAGAGTCCCAGAAGGGCGACCATTGTTCCGCTTCAGTTTGGGTTGAGAGTGAATTATTCCAGGAAACCGTATACTCACCTGTCTGGGCATCAACGCGGGTCAGTAATCGGCTGGTGCAGCGTGGGAAGTGTTCCCCCTCCTGGGAATCAGGAGGACCGCCCAGGCAATGGAGGGTCATTTGGGGCTTGTCTTCTGCGGCAGCAAAAGCTCCTGCTTAATGCGCAGGCCTCACCAAGCACCTGCGTGCCCAGGACCCAGACGTGGACATCCCCTTCCCTCTTAACGGCCCTTCGGGGGGAGGAGATTCCCGGGCCGCACATCCCGGGGGCGGACAGGTGGCCCAGGCAGCCCCGCTTGGGTCCCCTGCGATCTTTAGAAATGGAAATGCTGGGCGTGAAACCCGTGATGGTTCCATCACGCCCTCCCGTAATTACACAAGAAGATAGTTTTAGCGGAAATAATAAAAGGTTATTGTTTACTCGTGTCGTAGCCCAGTGTTCTCCAACAGTGGTCCATGGGCCTTTGCAGGGATGGGTGTGGCCCGTAAGGTCCAAACGTTTTCCTTCGTAATTAATAGCATGGCATGTCTTTCTCGGTGTGTTGCATTCACACTGATGGTAAAAAGGCAACGATGAATACAGCTGCGGCCGCCTTTGCACAAACCCAAGCCGTGGCATCAAACTGCAGTAGGAGCCACTCTCTTCCACTGCCACTCGTTTGCAGTCAAAGCATTGTTTCTCTTACAACAGGTCCTTCATGAAGAAAGAATAGTTAATATTTTAAATTTTATTGTTGAAAGAATTACAGGTGTCCCCTTTTCCCCTCGTTGTCCCCTTCTAGCCCACCCCTACCTCCCCCACCCCGCCCCAGGCCTTCACCACACTATTGTCTGTGTCCATGGTTACGCATAGATGCATACAGGTTCTTTGGTCCATTTCTTCCCACCCCCACCCCCCCCCCGCCTTCCCTCTGAGATTCTGCACTCTGTTCCATGCTTCTATGTCCCTGGATCTATTTTGTTTATCAGTTTATTTTGTTCATTAGATTCCACATATGAGTGAGATCATGTGATACTTGTCTTTCTCTGATTGGCTTATGTCACTTAGCATAATGCTCTCCAGGTCCCTCCATGCTGTTGCAAAGGGTAAGAGATCCTTCTTCTTTACTGCTGCATTGTATTCCACGGTGTAAATGTACCACAGCTTTTTATCCACTCATCTACTTACTGATGGGCACTTGGGTTGTTTCCAGATCTTAGCTATTGTAAATTGAGCTGCTATGAACATAGGGGTGCATATATCCTTTCTGATTGGTGCTTCAGGTCTCTTAGGATATATTCCTAGAAGTGGAATCACTGGGTCAAATGGCAGTTCCATTTTTAATTTTTTTAGGAAACTCCATACTGTTTTCCACAGTGGCTGCACCAGTCTGCATTCCCACCAGCAGTGCACGAGGGTTCCCTTTTCTCCACATCCTCACCAGCACTTGTCTTTTGTTGATTTGTTGATGGTAGCCATTCTGACAGGTGTGAGGTGATACCTCATTGCTGTTTTAATTTGCATCTCGCTGATGATCAGTGACTTTGAGCATTTTTTCATATGTCACTGTGGAGAAGTGACTATTTAGGCCCAATTGTTAGTATGAAAAAGTGAAGTGTCAGAGTCACAGGTTTCAGCAGAAAATGACCCTCTGTGAGGGCTATGGGTTTCTTTTTCCGTCAGTCATGCACTTGTTGGCTGAAAACAAAGACACCTTACCACGCTGTAGTTTAGACTGTGAAAGTGAACAGCGTTCCTTTATGTTCCTGTGACATTGTGTTAGCTTCTCCTTTATCCTAGACATATAAACAAAACATTCCTGAACTTCAGTTGTCATGGACACTGTAAAGAAGCCCTAAGCATAGGGAGGACTCTTTAAAGATGTGTTTGATTACTAGGACTAAATTCCGTTCCACAGTTAGATATTTACGTGTAACCTCAGGTCACAGGAGAACACGTGGTGGACTTAGAGAAACGGCCGCCTGTATTTTGCCTGCGACTGTGGACAGTCAGGGGCTGGATGATGGCAGATGCCTGTGTTTTTGTGACGGAAACTGTGCGTCTTCAGGCTCCGTGTTCGCTCCTCGGGTTGACAGGGGTGCCACGCCCCAGGCAGCGTGGCTGGAGGCTGAGACGGTCTCCGGGTGGACAGCGGCACCTGCCCCAGGCCGCCGTGGGAGCTGCACGTGCTCTCTGCTTCGCTATGTGCCTGTGGAACGGAGAGGAACGCAGCCCTGCTCCCAGCATTTTGCCATCAGGGAACCTATGTATGTGCTGCTGACACACCTGGCGCATGTGTGCTGCTGACACACCTGGCGCATGTGTGCTGCTGACACACCTGGCGCATGTGTGCTGCTGACACACCTGGCGCATCTGTGCTGCGGACACACCTGGCGCATGTGTGCTGCGGACACACCTGGCGCATCTGTGCTGCTGACACACCTGGCGCATGTGTGCTGCTGACACACCTGGCGCATCTGTGCTGCTGACACACCTGGCGCATGTGTGCTGCTGACACACCTGGCGCATCTGTGCTGCGGACACACCTGGCGCATCTGTGCTGCTGACACGCCTGGCGCAGGGAGGGAATATTTTGATAATATTTTGGGGAGTGGTTAACTAGTGGCTGCAGCTGTGGCCTCAGCGGCAGGAAACAGGCTGTTCTCTTCACGGCCCATGCCACCGCCGGGCTCCTGGGGACTTTCAATTCGTGGCAGGAGCCCCCAACTCAGTCAGACCCCAGGGCCCCAAGCCTACCCTGGTGCTCCCCACCTCCGGTCCCCAGGTCCCCCACGGCCACTGCTGCCCTCTGAGCTTCTGCTGCGCCCGCTGAAGGTGCTGCCCACAGCGGCCACCTGGCCGCCGCCAGGCCTCCGGGAGCCGCGGGGCCACCAGACAAGCAGGCCGGCAGCTGCGCGGGGCACGACCACACGCTTCCCGGGAGGACACAGCCGACCTTGGGGCTCGGAGGCTGACACTGTCCGCCTGGCCTGCTTGGTACCATCGGGGGCGGAGGCGGAGGTGGATGGGAGGAGCCCAGCAGGAAGGGCGAAGGGCCAGGCCTGCAGGTGAGGCTGGGGCAGGGCCTGCAGCCTGAGGGGCGTGGAGGCCCCTGGAGCACAGAGCCAGCGGCACCTGGGGAAGAGCGGCTGGTGCTGGGGGAAGCCGTGTCCTGAGTGGGCGCTGCGGTTCAGCGGAGTGGGAGGCTCACCTGGGTGGGCACAGCCATTCCAACCTTCCAAAGGAAAGCCACGGTCTTTACCAAATAAAACTTTAAATCCTCTTACTTTGGAAATGTTCATATAGATCCCTCCCCCCTTTTAAACACTTCCCAAGATACTGAGACTTGGTTTAAAGATGATTTTAGTTATTACATTTTTATCACTTTGGTCTCTGCTTCAAGAGGTGTCAAATCTAGGAAAACAGAAATAAATTATATTCATAAGAGGAAATACATTTAAAGTTAGTGAGAAAATAAAGAAACTCTGCGAAAGGGTTTGCTACATTGTGTTTTAGTGTGAAAATGAGAAGAGAATTTAAAACACTCAGAATCTTAGCTACTGCCATAAACCAGTAAGTTCAGTGTCTAATGGGACAGTGGTAGCTTTACTGAGAGTTTCTAACACCAAGTCTTTTCCCCCTTGTCTTGGAATGACAAGCCATTAGAATTCATACATTACCGACTTGGGTGACAGAAATCACTGGAAAACTAAATTCAGTCCTCTTGCTTTTCAGAATTTGTGACAAAATGAGAATTATTAATAAGGTTCTGTTTTCCATTATTAAATATATAATAATTTTTAAGAAAGAATAATAGTTTCATCCAGTTCTGTCCAACAGGGACACCATGTGAACTACAGTTAAATTTAAATTTTCTAGAAGTCAAACTAACAAAAATAAGTAAAAATGAAAAAGATGAAATTACTTTGTAAGATATTCTAGTTAACCACTACCCAAAATATTATCATTTTAGCCATGTAATCAATATAAAAACTATGAGGTAATATCCAAAATATTAATCAATGTAAAATTTTAATGAGATTTCTTTAAATCTTTTTTCATACTAAGTTTTCCAACGCTGGTGTGTATTTTACACTTAGCACGCTCCTCCCTTTCATCAGCAGCCACAACCAACAGCAGAGACTTAAATAATTTTACCTTCATTCCACTCATTCACTTTCTGAGTGCTTGAAATCATAACTGACATATTAATTAATAGCAGAGGTGTTTTTATGGCCTATATTTTTGCTAAAAGTTCTTTCTGGCAACCCCCTCATTTCAGCTACAGAACGTGCACTGGGGCAGGTATAGCTCAGGTGCATCTTCTCATTGTGACTATCATAACAGTTATTAAAAGCGTTTCGTCTGCAGAACAATTTCCCCAACTTTGTCAGGACAAGACAACCATGTCATTACGCTCAGATCTCCTGGTCAGTATTCAAAAGGGCAGGGCGGGGGTCTTGTCTTTGGTCCCCAAGGTCTGGGGCCTTGAGGGGGAGACTGGACCCCGGAGCCCCCGGAACCTTGGTTCAGTCACAGGTCTGGAGCCTAACCTGGGAGAACGGGGACTAGCTGCTCCCACAGCGCCCCAGGCGTCCTGTGTGGCGTGGCTCCCCGCAGCCTGGCTTTTCTCCAGGGGCCAGGACTCCAAGCCATTGTTTTCTAGGACTTCGAAGTCCCACAGTGTCATTTCTGCTCTTTTCTGTTGGTGACCGGCATGTCCTTATGCTCAGTCCAAACGCCCAGGGAGTGACGCGGACCGCACCTCTCCATGGGAGCGGCCAAGACCTGGGGAGATGTTTGAAAAGCGCCACATCACTGCTTTCTGAAGCCTCAGCTTCGCCGTGTCCATCGTTACTGTGATTCCGTCTTGTCTGCTGGGCCTGCAGAGCCCGCTGGACACGAGCGCTGTCACTTGTGGGTGCCCAGAGGCGGCAAAATGCGCCCAGCGCACACGGGCGCAGAGCTGTGAGGCCGCGTTGGCTGGTAACGCGGGGGCGCGGGGGAGGGGGTCTGCGGAGGCGGGGCACAGCGGTGCTCAGTGGCCTTTAGCTCTGGCGCTTACAGTCACTGTAAAGATACATCCTTAGGTTTCAGCTCCAACACCTGCGACACATTTTCCTTGATTAAGTCACTTGGATTCTCTAAGCCTCGGTTTCCCTTTTGTAAAATGAAGGTATGAATAGTTCACTTAATAGGATATTAATAGTATCAAATGGAATAATCTGTATAAAATGCTTATGATCTTGTCTGGCACACATTCAGCCAAGTATTTTACAAATATTTGTCCATAACTCTGACAAATGTCTCCATGGATTATTCCATGGACAAAGGACTTTTTATGAACAACGTGGAGGAAGAGTTAGTTTTCTATTTCAATCCATAGAGAGAGGACAATTCTGGAGCAGATTGATTATGGTACATGTTATTATGTAAGATCGTTAATTATGATACATGTTATTATATAAGGTCATTTGTGTTATTGAAATGGTCTAAAGAGCAATCAAATCAAGTACATTTCCAGGTTGATATTAACAGTAACTGGGCCTCTATTGAAAACATCTGTAATTACAGAAAATGAGGATATGAGGTCTCTGTACATGACTGATTCTTACCTTAGTGCAGAACATTAAACAGAGAGTTCCACAAACTCCTATGGTTCCCGGCCTATAGCTTTCAGTTTCTCTGGTCCTTCCTCAGTGGCGAAGAAAGTGCCAATGATTGTGGTGTCCACATATGATTCACCAGAAGTGCATCCCCGTGGTGACTTTCAGAGTTTACAGCTGGTTAACTTGACCAGCAGATGTTGAGGAGTGCTTTCACCGCAATGATAGCTTCTGTTACAGTGACTGGAACTCGGGCTTTGTTCATGTGTCACCTTCGTTCCCTGAACTGTCATGCCATGTTGGAAATGGTCCATTAGGCTGGTGCCCTTTCCCTCCTCTGCATGTGACTGAAAAAGTGCCCCCGTTCTCCCTTACCTGTCAGCAGAGCAGCTGATCATGAGCGTGTCCCAGCCCCTCTAAGCTGGCTTGGTTTACAATGGCTGGTGTAGTGCAGAATTTATCATTTACCTACAAATGTCTTTGAGTTCATAAAATATGCCATAGATTTGTGTCTCATCATAATAACCAATATTAAAGGCACAGTTTTTATAGCCTAAAAACCACATATAGTTTGGGATACTCTGAGACACTGATTTAAATCTCCTTTATTCCTAAACTAGAGGCCCAATACACAAAATTCATGCAAGAGTAGGACTTCCTTCCCCTGGCTGCCAGCACTGGCGTCCTTCCGGCCACCGGCAGGCACCCAGGACCAGGGCTTCCCTTGCAGCCCCGACTTTATCCAGAAGGACGTCTGGTCTAATTAGCATAAACAAATCCAAACAGAAATGGCAGCAGCCACGGAGCTGGAGAGAGCAGGCCAGGGTTGCCTCCGGCAACGGAGGAAGCCAAGCTTTCCACTTGCCCTGGCCAGCCTAGGCCTCCACTCCAGGCTACAAAGTTTCAATTATAGAAGATGAATTAACCCCAACAGAAATGGCTGCCAGAGCAAGCAGGAGGCTTGGCTCCACTCCAGGCTACAAAGTTTCAATTGTAGAAGATAAATAAATTCCTGATACCAGGGCCTCTGCTTGGGTTGCCAGGGGGTGTGGCTGGCCTACAAACCACCACAGGCCCCTTGCTCAGGCCACCCCACGCCCCAAGGGAACCCCCATCCTGATCCGGGACACCCTTCAGGGCAAACAAGCTGGCCCCCACCCCTGTACCAGGCCTCTATCCTCCTATCTAATAAAAGAGTAATATGCAGATTGACCATCACTCCAACACACAATATGGCTGCCCCCATGTGGTCAAAGATCCTGTCCCCATGTGGACACAAGATGGCCGGCACAAGATGGCCAGCAGGGGAGGGCAGTTGGGAGGCACTAGGCCTGCAAGGGAGGGCAGTTGAGAGGGACCAGGCCTGCAAGGGAGGGCAGTTGGAGGCAATCAAGCCTGCAGGGGAGGGCAGTTAGGGGTGACCAGGCCGGCAGAGGAAGGAAGCTGGGGGCAAACAGGCTGGCAGGAGAGCAGTTAGGCATCAATCAGGCTGGCAGCAGAGTGGTTAGGGGGTGATCAGGCTGGCAGTCAGAAGCAGTTAGAGGCAATCAGGAAGGTAGGCAGGCAAGCAGTTGGGAGCCAGCAGCCCTGGATTGTGAGAGGGAAGGAGCTCATCTGCCTTTACTCAGCGCAGAGCAGGGCTCCCGAGGCCTCGGCACAGGCGACAGCCCCTCCCTCCCGCGGCCCCGGCAGATGAGCGTCCTGTAGGAAGTGCCTTAGAGCATCCACACGGCACAGCTGGACCCCTATTACTACGACGTCTGTGTTTCCCCTCCCGTCCTTTAGTTTTATTCTATTGCATACAGCTCGCTTATAGCAGTTCTTGTCCTACCTAATAAAAGAGTAATATGCAAATTGACCCTAACTCCGCTACACCCACAAGCCAAGCCCACCAGCCAATCAGAAGCAAATATGCAAATAAACCCAAAGATGGCTACAGCCACAGAGAGCTAGGTTCCAAGGCAACAGAGGAAGCCAAGTTTTCCACCTGCCCTTGCTGGCCTAAGCCTCCACTCAAGGCTACAAAGTTTCAATAATAGAAGGTAAACAAATCCAAACAGAAATGGCGGCAGCTACAGAGCTGGAAAGAGCAGGAGGCAAGGGTTGCCCCCGGCAATGAAGGAAGAAAAGCTTCTGCAGCCCTGGCTGGCCTAGGCCTCCGCTCCAAGCTACAAAGTTTCAATTATAGATATACATAAATTCCAACAGAAATGGCTGCCACCACAGAGCAAGCAGGAGGCTTGCCTCCGCTCCAGGCTACAAAGTTTCAATTATAGAAGATACATAAATCCCAGATACCAGGGCCTCTGCTTGGGTCACCAGGGGGCGTGGCTGGCCTGCAAACCACCACAGGCCCTTCACCCAGGCCACCCCACACCCCAACGGAACCCCCACCCTGATCCAGGATACCCTTCAGGGCAAACCAGTTGGCCCCCACCCCTGCACCAGGCCTCTATCCTATCTAATAAAAGAGTAATATGCAGATTGACCATCACGCCAACACACAATATGACTGCCCCCATGTGGTCAAAGATCCTGCCCCCATGTGCACACAAGATGGCCGGCACAAGATGGCCAGCAGGGGAGGACAGCTGGGAGGGACCAGGCCTGCAAGGGAGGGCAGTTGGGGGCAATCAAGCCTGCAGGGGAGGGCAGTTAGAGGTGACCAGGCTGACAGAGGAGGGAAGTTGGGGGTGGGTGACCGGGCCTGCAGGGAAGGGCAGTTGGGTGGGACCCAGGCCTGCAGGGGAGAGTAGTTGGGGGGGGGGGGAACAGGCCTGCAGGAGAGGGCAGTTAGGGGTGACCAGGCCTGAAGGGGAGGGCAGTTAGGGGCAAACACACTGGTAGGGGAGCAGTTAGGCATCAATCAGGCTGGCAGGGGAATGGTTAGGGGGTGATCAGGCTGGCAGGCAGAAGCAGTTAAGGGCAATCAGGAAGGCAGGCAGGCGAGCAGTTGGGAGCCAGCAGTCGGACATCCCTCGAGGGGTCCCAGATTAGAGAGGGTGCAGGCTGGCCTGAGGGACACCCCCACCCCCACCGTGCATGAATTTCATGCACTGGGCCTCTAGTTATAGATAATCGATGACATTCTTGTCTCATTTCCTGACTCCATCTCTCTACACATCTCTCACAGACAGTGTGCTGCCTAGTAAGAGAGACTGATGACACTGATTTGCTCTTTGACTTCCTTGTCCCCGCCTTCTGTTTTCCTGGTAAAAATTGATCCAACATTTTCTTCATCTTCTGACAAGTAACAATGCTGTTTCCATAAAATAAAATGTACTGTTTGCCCTTCAGTTTACCCGTGAACTTACTGACTCCAGGCTTGTGACTGACTACGTTAAGAGTGCTTCCAGACTGTCGAGTTTGAAGGTTTTCCCAATTAATTGTTGAATTCCTGAATATGAGTAATACAAATAGTTGATGAAAGCTGCATCTGTATGCACTAAACTTTATTTCTATCTACTTTTAGATCTTACAATCATTTATAATTGTATTATATGTCTGGAAGAGTAAAAGAAACATACCTACAAAATTAAAAACTTATTTTTTAGTGCATTGCTGGATCTGATTTACTAATATTTTGTTGAAGATTTTAGCATCTATGTTCATCAAGGATCTCAGCCTGTAATTCTCTTTCTTTGTAGTGTCCTTATTTGGGTTCAGAATTAGGGTGATGCTGGCCTCATAGAAAGAACTTGGAAGTGTTCCTTCTTCTTAAATTTTTGAAATAGTTTAAGGAGGATAGGTGTTAATTCTTTAAATGTTTGGTAAAACTCCCCTGTGAAGCCATCCGGACCAGGGATTTTGTTTACTAGAAGCTTTTTTATTATTATTTTTACTTCAACTTAATCAGTAGTTATCAGCTTATTGAGGTTTTCTGATTCTTCCTAATTGAGTTTTAGAAGATTGTATTTTTCTAAGAATATGTACATTTCCCATAACAATATGTTTACTGATACATCTCCCAGGACAAAGGAAACTAAGGAGAAAATAAACAAATGGGACTACATCAAAATAAAACTTTCTGCACATCAAAGAAAACCATCAACAAAATGGCAAGAGAACCCATTACATGGGAGGACATATTTGCCAATGTTACATTTGATAAGAGATTCATCTCCAAAATAAATAGGGAACTCATACAACTTAACAAAAGAAAGACAAACAATTCAATTAAAAAGTGGGCAAAGGACCTAAATAGACCCTTCTCAAAAATGGAAATATAGAAGGCCAAGAGACATATGAAAAAATGCTCTAAGTCACTAATCATCAGAGAGATGCAAATAAAAATGACAAGGAGGTATGACCTCTCACTGGTCATAATGGCTATCATCAACAAATCAAAAATGACAAGTGCTGGCAAGGATGTGGAGAAAAGGAACCTTAGTGCACTGCTGGTGGGAATGCAGACTGGTGCAGCTTCTGTAGAAAACAGTATATAGTTCCCTCAAAAAACTAAAAATGGAACTGCCATTTGACCCAGTAATCCCACTTCTAGGAATATATCCTAAGAGATCAGATACACCAGTCAGAAATAATATATGCACCCCTATGTTCATAGCAGCACAATTTACAATAGCTAAGATTTGGAAACAGCCCAAGTGCCCATCAGCAGATGAGTGGATAAAAAAGCTGTGATACATTTACACCATGGAATACTATGCAGCAGTAAAAAAGAAAGAACTCTTACCATTTGCAACAGCATGATGGACCTGGAGAGCATTATGTTAAGTCAAATAAGCCAGTCAGAGAAAGATAAGTATCACATGATCTCACTCAGACGTGTTATCTAATGAACAAAATAGATCCAGAGACACAGAAGCATCGAACAGACTGTGAAACCTCAGAGGGAAGGTGGAGGAGGGTGGGTAGAAAGAACTTCCATGCATATATGCATAACTTATGGACACAGACAGTAGGCCTGGTTGGATTGGGGCAGGCTAGAGGAAGTCAATGGGGGGGGGGGACAAATGGGGCATATGTAATACTTTCAACAATAAAGATTTTTAAAAGAGAGGGGGGAAATAAAGATGCTGAACATTAAAAAAAAAACAACTAACATTTTTGAGGCATAGTATATGCCAGGCATTGCTTGGAGGCTAAAACATCTTGCATTATTAAATCCTTGCAGTAAATGATGATGTAAGTTATTTTTGAAAAGTCAAAAAAACAGAAGCTTATAAATGGTGAAATTATTCAGCTGGAAAGGTTTAGAGTCTAAATATAACCCATGATTGCAAAGTGTAGCTTACCCATGTATTTGATAAAAATTGATATATTTTTGGGTTTTGGTTTTTTATGTTTTTTTCATCTTTATTGTTGAAATTATTACATATGTCCTCTTTCCCCCCCGCATTGCATTGACTTTTCTAGTCCACAAAATTGATATATTTTTAATTGGAAAATATCTAGATATCAGAACAGATTCTATGGCAGAACACAGAGTAATTTATAAAAACAAGTGTGTCACATTCACAAAAGTTTTACCTTTCTTTAATATCTTCAGGTATTTAATATTTAATAAGTATATTTAATGATTAAATATATTTAATTCAATAGGGATTCAATAACTTTTGATTATTTGTTATTATGTTTTAAAGTTATGAATCATCTAGTGTGTTTTCTTTCAAGTTTCTTTTTCCAGAAAATAATGTCATTTTGTGATCACCTGAGATGTACAAAAGCAAAAGAAACTGGAATAAGCTTGTAGTAAAGAACTATGATTTGTGAGTTGAAAATAAAGACAATAACAATCGTGTAGAGATAATAGAGCCACTAACACCCAGCTCCCTTCCATCTGCTCATACCTTAGCGGATGACTTTGTCCTTCCCCTTAAAGCTTTCTATGAATAGCTTTCCATGAGCACCTCTGTTCTGTGCGGTGTTAGTCAGAGTCTAAGGTGATTCCACCTGTTTCTGCAGAGCTGGCTGCCCAGTGATTGCTACATTTGGTCCTTCCCTGACTTGAGACATTCTGGCCCACATTCCCTCAGAATATGAGCTTGAGTCCTTGCATTGATGTAGGTATTTTCGATAATGGTGATGAAATTGCATTGTACAATTTAGAACCCCTCACTTTGCTCTTCAGTATCAGGTATTGATGTACATGCCATGATGCCACTCTTTCTTCCCTGAATGCATTAACCTTCATTCTCTGTGTTTGTGTCTGGTCTTTTGTCTAAGTTGGGAGAAAATCCCCCTGGGAAAAAGTCTAATTCAGTACTGTGTGCATTCTAAAGTCATTGCATCAGCTCAATAAGTACTTGTTAATGAATATTGTCAACATTATTAGTTCCCGTTATTGAATAACAGTAGTAATAATAAAAATATGCATTGATTATTACTGGAATACAGTTAATATGTGTATATAATATGTGTACATATATATGTATAAGCACACACATACACATATAAACATATGTGCATATATTCAGCAGTTATTGTTATTCATGTCCACATTGTAATATAAAATATTTATTGGATGAACATTTTACACCTCATTTAAATATACTTTAAGATTATTATGAAAGTAAGCAAAATACATGTAAATGTGGTTTGCGTTGACACTTGAGTTATTCCTAAATGCTTTTTATTTTTACATTACCCTATATGCCAAGTGCACTGAGTACTTGGCTACACACTGGAGACAAAGGAGAAATAGGAAGGGGTCCTGTCTTTGAGGTAGATACCAACTGAATAAGGGGCAGGTAGGAAACCAGGTGCTTGCTGTCCGTGGTGCTGAACGCTGAGCCGCATTAAATGTGGACAGTGGAAAGGTGTGGCAGTGGTTCTCAACCTTTTTAATGCCGCGACCCTTTAATACAGTTCCTCATGTTGTGGTGACCCCCAACCATAACATTATTTTCATTGCTACTTCCTAACTGTAATTTTGCTACTGTTATGCATCGTAATGTAAATATCTGTGTTTTCCGATGGTCTTAGGCTCTACAGCAGCGGTTCTCAACCTGTGGGTCGCGACTCACAGGTTGAGAACCGTTAGGGGTTTCCTAAGACCATCGGAAAACACAGATATTTACATTATGATGCATAACAGTAGCAAAATTACAGTTATGAAGTAGCAACGAAAATAATTTTATGGTTGGGGTCACCACAACATGAGGAACTGTATTAAAGGGTCACGGCATTAAAAAGGTTGAGAACCACTGGACTGTGGAGGAATCACTTAGGGAATTTGCTGTTTAGGATGTTTCCTGATGCCAGAGGGGACTCGCCTTGTGGAAAACTACCCTGTATTCAAGCTTCAAAGAACCTGGGGAGGTATATGATTACCGTTTTCATGTGAGAACTCTGCAACTTAGGGGAATTTGTGATTACCTTGCCCAAGGTCACATAGCAGAGATTTGAATCCAGGTCTGCCATGTCCACAGCCTAAACTCTTAACTCTGTCTCCTTAATGACACCCTAAATAAGGCCTTAAGTTCCAAGTACTTAGACAATTAGGAAGCCTGCCATCATTGAAGTGCAATGGACGAATAATGAAACTATCATGTGAATTACTGATAATTATTATCCCTAGATTAGCAAGTAGTATTTAAATGCTTAGTCTTAAGCTAATCTGCTAAAGTTGAGCTGGAAAATCATAGTGCATAGTGCTTTCTTTTCTTTGAAACACTGTCCATTGAAGGTTTCTGTGTGGCCCTAGGGCTAGAAGCAAATCTCATATTCTTCTTATTTTTAAAGAATATCTCCTGGCTGATGGTAACCTGGACTTTCAAGAGAGGCATGCTTGTACTGTGACGCAGCATTGTTAGGTGCCACATAATGCGTTTTTATGATCCCTACATCACACTAGGAAAATTATATGACTCATTTTGTTCACTGTCTGGGTGAAAGGGCGACATCAGTGTCTCAGCTGTCCAAGGCTGGAAATGGATTGTTACTGAACGTATCATTACACACAACAGTCCATGACTTCAGCGCACTCCCCCAGTCGCAGCTCTTGCGCTGGAGGGGAAAGGACACAAATAGCCCTGCTAACTGCACATTTGTTTTCATTTGCTGGTCCTGGGACCTGTCCACGGAAGGCAGGGTTACGGAATAGAGACACAGTAAAATGGGACCTTTCCTTCACTCATTCTGATGGCGACACTGAAATACAGCATTGCAGCTAAACGTTAGAGTATCTGATTTGTATTAATTTCTAGGTTTACTTGAGGTTCCAAGCTCCTTTGAGGTGGGATAGCACAAAGGTAGGTCCTGAAGAGCTGCTGACATCTAGGGCATTGCTGACCAACTTTGCCCTACAGTCTGTTCTCTTCAGAGTGAGCCCACTGAATTTCAGGATGCTTTATACTGGCTTTTAAGTGTTAGTTTTAAGAGTCTGTTCCCCAAATTGTGTTCCAGAGATACTTGTTCCATAAGATACAATAGTTCACATAGAAAAATGTTGGGTTGGGTGAACAAAACTAAATAAGCATGTGGGGAGGTCTGTAACACTTGAAGTTGTCCCCTCCCAGGGAACCATATGCAGCATTTGCAACCTGATTTAAACTTTTATTATTAAACTCCAAAAAGTAAGGACTTCCCAGGCTAAGCACTGCATCATGGATCATGTGCTATGGGTACTAACTGAAATTCTCAATTAAGTGCTTACATGTAAATGAAACATAAGGACCAGTTGGGTGGGACTTCCTAGATGTCTCAGATTATTGCTGAAAATCCAAAACTGAGAGCAACAGATTATAACTAGTCCACAATCTACAAGAATGGCCAGCAGGTTCCTGATAACCGAGTACAGATGACAGCAGTTTCTAACTCTCTTCCAGCCACATATAGGATGAGGCCAGAAACTCAACAGGATGGTGGCAGAAACCACAGAAGTAGAGTTGTCAGCTTCATGGAGAATATATGTCACTTCATATGCCCACTTCTCCTACTCCCTTCCCATACTGTGTGCATGCACATGCACACAAACACACATGCACATATATGGGAGGGGACTGCTGCTCCATCCTTTCAGCCAAGGAACCCACCTCCAACGCTGAGATCTGCTCTGGGGTCTGGCAGCTTGGGTCTCTGTGACTGATGAGTGCTGAGCTATAGAAGCACACAGACCAGCTGGTGCTTGGGAGAAACGCTCTGCAAGGTATTTCCTGAGAGATCTCGATCTCGGTCATTAAATTAAGGAACATAGACCAGCACCTGACTCTTAGGTCTCCATGTTCCAAGCCTGGGCAGTTACAGGGAACAGGCAGGCTAAGGAAGGAGGCCTGTATCTGCATTCCCGGGACATGGTGTAGCCATGGTGGGCCGAGGGACCCAGTGAGCACCAGGACTGTGAGCACAGGTCACCTGCTGAGGAGGAAGAAGCTGTGCCCCTGGGACAGTGGCGGGGGTGAGAGGTGCCTTAGGCTGACCTCGCCCACGTGATGGGGGCGTGCAGTCCTGAGCACAGGGAGTGGGTTGCAGAAGCTACAAATGTGCCCTCAAAAGCCAGTGTTGTAGACACATCACCATGGAGGGCATGACCGGTAGCCAGTGCTAAGGAGCGGGACAGCAGGAAAGCGAGGACAGAGACTTCACAGCGGCCCATCCCTTGGCATTGACCCTGGGAAATCAGAGGCAGGGGCACAGGGGCACTAACCACTGAGAAACACTCCATTCCCCCTGGAGGTCCAGACCCAGAGTTCGGGCCGAAGATGAGGGGGACAAGGAGATTGAACTGGGTGTCTGTGGAAGTTTGATTATTTAGGACTAGAGATTAATGACTAATGGTGGCTTTTATGTGTGGACCCCCCGTCTCCAGGGTGACACTTTTTCTAATGATTGACAGCAACCAACCACCAATGTCTAAATTCCAGGGAGAGCCTTCGAGGGGACTAACAATTCCCAAAGGCCAGATGGAATACATGGATTTGGAGAAAATGAAACCTTTTACCAATTGTGTCCTGCTAGATTCAGTCTGTCCAATATGCCAGTTACAGACATTGGGTTTCATTTTCTTGTTTTAAATATTGTGTTATCAAGTTATATTAATCAACTAAAATAATACAAACATTAACTTCAGGTGAGGTTAATTACACCACAAACTTAGAAGTAGCATATGTTTTGCATACAGGTGCATAATCCTAATATATGAAAACCCTGGGTCTGTCACCACCAGAGGCTCAACCAACCAGAAGTTGGTGGCAACCCAGCACTGACTGCTATGGCAGCAGGCATGGTGACCCAGCTCTGATTGCTGAGGGGGCTGCGAATCAGGCCTGGAGAGAGGCCTGAAGAGAGAAGCAGGGTCTGATCCATAGCCTCTGTGGCAGCTGTTGATTAGCACTTGCCTGTCTCTTTCTCTCCGAGCCTGACCAGCAGCCATGCCTCCATTTCTCTCCAGGCCTCCACCAGGGCTGTTGATCAGCCCCGCCTTTCTGATGAGGCCCCGTTAATAGGCCCAGAGACGCTGACTGGCATAGAAACCGACCAATCAGAACCAAATCTGGGTCAACTGTGAGGAGCCAATGGCTGCCTAGGAGGCGGAGCTTTTGACACTGACTGGCATAGAAACCGACCAATCAGAACCAAATTGGCTGGCAGAGGAGGGCTGTTGGGGGCAAGATCAGGCCTGCAGGGGAGGGCAGTTGGGGGTGAGATCAGGACAGCAGGGAAGGGCAGTTAGGGGCAACCAGGGAAGCAGGAGAAGGCAGTTGGGGGGAATCAGGCCTGCAGGGGAGGGCAGTTGGCGGAGAGAGCAGGCCATCAGGGAGGGCAATTGGGGGTGAGATCAGGCTGGCAGGAAAGGCCAGTTGGGGGCAAGATCAGGCCAGCAGGGGAAGGCAGTTGGGGGAAATAGGCCCTGCATGGGAGCAGTTAGGTATTAATCAGGCCGGCAGGGGAGCAGTTAGGGGGTGATCAAGCTGGCAGGCAGAAGTGGTTAGGGGCAATCAGGCAGGCAGGCAGGCGAGCAGATAGGAGCCAGCAGTCCTGGATTGTGAGAGGGATGTCCGACTCCTAGTTTAGGCCAGGAATAGGGCCTAAACCGGCAGTCAGACTTCCCCCAAGGGGTCTCAGATTGGAAAGGGTGCAGGCTGGGCTGAGGGACAACCCCCCCCCCCCAGTGCACAAATTTCGTGCATCGGGCCTCTTGTCCTATATAATAAAGAGGTAATATGCAAATTGACCCTTATGCCCTTGAGTCAAAAAATGGCTGCCCCCCCCGTTGTCACAAGATGGTTGCCCCATGTATCAGTAAACATATTGTTATGGGAAATGGACATATTCTTAGAAAAATACATCACAAGATGGCTGCCCCCACATTGTCACAAGATGGCCACCACAAGATGGCCACCCCGATGTCATCACAAGATGGCCACCACAAAATGGCTGCCCCATGTCATCACAAGATGACTGCCCCCATGTTGTCACAAGATAGCTACCACAAGATGGCTGCCCCCATGTTGTCACAAGATGGCTGCCCCCACGTCATTACAATATGGCTGCCACAATATGGCCACCCCCACATCATCACAAGATGGCTGCCTCCACATTGTCACAAGACAACCCAGGCCACACATCCAGGGGGTGGACAGGTGGTCAAGGCAGCCCCGCTTGGGTCCCCTGCGGTCTTTAGAAATGGAAATGCTGGGCGTGAAACATGTGATGGTTCCATCATGCCCTCCCATAATTACACAACCAGGCCTGTAGGGGTGGGCAACCAGGCCTGCAGGGTAGGGCAGTTGGGGGCGATAAGGCCAGTAGGGAAGCATTTAGGTGTCAATCATGCCGACAGGTGAGCAGTTAGGTGTCAATCAGGC
Source organism: Eptesicus fuscus (assembly GCF_027574615.1). Lineage (NCBI taxonomy): Eukaryota > Metazoa > Chordata > Mammalia > Chiroptera > Vespertilionidae > Eptesicus > Eptesicus fuscus. The sequence continues at coordinate 48,718,825 of NC_072491.1, read as the reverse complement.
TGGCAGGGGAGTGGTTAGGGGGCTATCAGGCAGCCAGGCAGGCAAGTGGTTAGGAGCCAGCAGTCCCTGTGGGATCAGGCCTAAACTGGCAGTCGGACATCCTCCAAGGGGTCCCAGATTGGAGAGGGTGCAGGATGGGCTGAGGGACACCCCCAACCCAGTGCACGGATTTTGTGCACCGGGTATCTAGTTTATTATAATAGCTTGTGAAGCATTAATGAACACAGTTCACTGTGAGAATATATATTTTGGAACATCAGATAGAGCAGGAAAATACTTTTAAACAGCTAGTCTTATATTTCATTATCACAATTCATGCCTAAAGGCCCAGTTCTGATATATTCATATCCAGCTCATCATATCTAGTCATGTTAGAACCAGAAGGCTGATGGCAACTGAACTTAACCATCTGTGTCAAATTTTAGAAGAACAATAAGAATGCTAAAAGGGGGAAAAGAACATATGAATGTGAAATAAACCCAGACACTCGGTTTTATAAAATTATTAAAAAGTCATATATAATGTTTCTGTATCACATAGCTGGTGGAAAAGACATCGAATATCTTATTATCTCTACATTGAACATAATAAATTGATTTTGTTCTAATGAGAGGATCCAATTATTTAGAGACATGAGGAAGACATACGAAAGCTCTTTAGCACCAGTGGTCTCACATTATTGGAAGTAATACTTAACCCTGTGAGGTCTATTTCCTATTCTGTGCATTTTACAGCATACGGTTGTCCTAATTCATTTTTTTAGAGACAGATCAAATACTAAATGTATCATCCTCCTAAAACTAACAAGGGGGACATCACATGAAACCCGAGGGGGCACCGTTCAACGGTGATCACAGGTCTTGCACTTCAGTTTTTCCTGGACCTTGCTGGTCTTCCGCAGGTAACAAACAATAAACTGATGGATAATGACTGGTTCAACATATAAACCTCATTCAGTAACTTCTTGTGATCATAAAATTGGTAGACTTCTATAGCCTGAAAGAGAATCAAGATATAAAATTATTTCAGCAGGCTGGACTTCAGGGTTGAAAGCAGTGAGACGAAATTTAACAGGGGAATGGAAATGGGCTTTGGGCTTCAATGATCCTCCGTATAAATGCAGCTCTGGGAGACATATGCCGAGCGTGAATGTCTGAGCAGGAGCCCAGTGGAGGTGAGAATGGGGAACATTTGAAGGAAGCTCTTGTAAAGGAGGGTTAGAGCTTTGGGCAGGTGAAATTATAGAATGCATTTTTAGTCAGTTTTTAATTCAATAAATAACATGTGTACACCCAGAACTATGAAATATGGAAACGACTGCTTTGGAAGGTGGTGAGTGCTTTCTCACTGGTGTCCTTGACTATTTCTATCCAATGATGGTATAACCATGTCAGGAAAGCTGATTATAAACAAAGAATTTCTGCAATCAAATCTGTAAGAAATTATGATGTTACTTCCAAGGCTCCTACTGATCTTAAGATTCCTGGATTGTATTTTTTTTCGTTTATATAATTCGACAGCTCTCTCATTGACATTTATCTTGTCTTATTAATTATAGATTTTTATGTATATATCTAGTTCCTTGCTAGATTTTTTTTGATACAGTGAATTCCATAAGATTAGTAACTGCATTTTGATTATATTCTTATCTCCTTCAGGAGGTCTAGAAGCCTTGAACAGAGAGATGCACCAAAACTATTGGAGTGAGTTATGAAATCAATATACAATAGTATTTTTTAAAAAATATATTTTTATTGATTTCAGAGAGGAAGGGAGAGGGAGCGAGATAGAAACATCAATGATGAGAGAGAATCATTGATCAGCTGTCTCCTGCATGTCCCTCCCTGGGGACTGAGCCCACAACCCGGGCATGTGCCTTGACCAAGAATCAAACTGTGACCTCCTAGTTCATAGGGTCGATGCTCAACCACTGAGCCACGTCGGTTGGGCTACAATAGTACTTTCTTGAATGACATATAAGAGAAATAGTTACTATAATATTAAAATAACATTTCCATGAGAGAGCTTTCAGGACCTGTGAGAAGCATAAAGTTTTACCAAACTCGCATGCTGACAAGTGAGCCCACCTAACGTGAGCAATAAGATTCTTGGGTCGGAGAATACCAGTGTCACGAATGTTAACAGAAGGCCCAAGACTCCTGGGTTAGAGACAAAGGACTTCATTACTCACCATAACAGCCAAGAGCGTGGACATCGGCAGATGTAAGTCGGTGCTCCTGGCCCCCGGATCTCAGGGGTAGTGTAGGTGGCCTGAGAGTGTGCATGCAGGCCTGGTGGGTTGCATTACAGGAAAGAATGCTGAGCATGCATAGGGAACTCCAAATCTTTTACAATGAGTAGTAACCATGTTTTCCTGTGCTCCAAAGGGAGAAGATATCCCCCCTTCCTAGATTGCTTGTCATACAAATATCTTTGAAAATATAGTTTTGCTAGTGCTTCTCACAAGACACACAGAAACACGAGCGATACACAGAGCATGGTCTGCTGACACTATCACGCACACAGTGCTTCTGCATCGCAAACTCCAGAGGCCAGGGTTTGCGCCTGACTTTGATGTGTGACAGTGATGGGGAAGAGGAAAGGATGCAGAAAGTGAAACTTGCAGATCCAATGTGTTAGATGTGACCTGGAAACTATGAATTCCTCTAGTCAAGAGTCTGCACGGTGTACAGACAGCAGCTATCGACTGATATCAGTGGCTTTTACTTATTGAGTGCCTGATGCTATTTTCACAATTGGTTTCTTCTTGGTTGTTCAATTGTTATTTTTGCACCTGTGCTCATCTTATTTCATTGCCCAAACATGCAGCAAACCAGTGCATTTTGGGAGGATACGAATCAAACCAGGATCAAAGACTTAAAAAAAAACACACAAAAAAACTAGAGGCCTGGTGCACAAAATTCATGAATGGGGGGGGGTGCCTCATCCCAGCCTGCAAACTCTCCAATTCAGGACTGCTGACTCATAACTGCTCACCTGCCTGCCTGCCTGATTGCCCCTAACCACCTCTGCCTGATCACCCCTAGCTGCCCCCCCTGCAGGCCTGGTCACCCCCAACTACCCCCCCTGCTGGCCTGGTTGCCCCAACTGCCTCCCCGAGCCTGGTTACTCCTTACTTCCCTCCCTGACTGCCTGGTCACCCCCAACTTCTCCTCTCTGCCAGCCTGGTTGCTCCTAACTGCTCCCCCTGCTTGCCTAGTCACCCCCAGCTGCCCCTCCTGCCAGCCTAGTTGCCCCACAGAGCCTGCTGTTCAGTCGTTTGGTCGTCCCTCACTAACCCTCCTGCTGGCCTGGTCGCCCCACACAGCCTGCTCTTCAGTCATTACTGTTACTGTGATGGTGTCCTGGAAAATTTGCATATTTCTCTATTATTAGTATAGATGACCTACAGAACACAATTTTCAAAAATTCTGGTCTTCTAGGAACATCCCTATAGCTTGGTTGGTTCCCATACCCAGAGGCCAGCAATTATATTCAAAAGCCATAGGAAGATGTAGTAAATATTATAATGGAAATATACTGGGACAAGACCTTTTTTTGCTTTAAAAGTTTTAGAGATAGCAAGTTTCTGTTTAAATATAACAGTGTTTATTCAGAAATAACTAAGGCTTGTATTCCCTTTGCTTCCTTTTCCCCCTCTGTAGCAGGTAAGTTTTGTAAATTGATACAGGTCTGTCTATTTATGATGTCTGAAGTGTTTGGTTTAAATTTCCTTATATGCTGGGAACTTTTTGCTATAAATAATTATGAATTTTAATCTCACAGAATCTGTTGCCATTAACATCAAATGCTATTAATGATGTACTTAATTGAAAGTGGGCCTTTGAATACTATTGAACAAAGGTAATTAATGCATACCAAAATTAAGTAGGTGATTATAATAAGATATATTCTCCCACAATAGTACTGAAACACAGGAAAAATATTTAATAATTCAGGTTGAACTGAGTAAAATGGGTTTCTGAGGACAAACAATAGAAATGATAACTTTCATAAAATGTTCCATCAATCATAAAAAGAATTGAATGTCATATTTTCTTTATTACATTTGTCATTTCTGCCTTCATCGTTCTCTGATTTTCACCCAAGAATATAGCCCACTAATAAATAAACATTGTTCCATCTAACAGATAACTGTTTAGCTACAGGATGTTTGGGAATCACTGGCCACGCCCCAGTGAAAGGAGTTGTAGTTGAACTTCAGAACTATTCTGGGAGCTCCAGCACTAGTCCCCAAGTCACATTATCACATGGGCTGCTTTGCAAAGCATCTCCTTCTAGTCAAATTTCAGATGGATTTGTTTGGATCTTATTCTTTAACTTTCAAATAAATATAATTAAATTAATATCTTATTTCAGGAGTAACAAATGGAGTATTTAAAGGCCAGAATGAGGTTCCTGAGACCTACAACTATCCCTATCCCTTCGGTAAAGCAGGGTGGCTATGAGCACAGGCACTGGAGCAGAGACAGTAGTGGGACCCTGACTCTACCCCTAATTTTCTGGGTGATCTACAGAGAATTACTTAATCACTCCATTACTTAATCCTCAGTCTCCTCCTGTTTATTTGTTTTTATTTTAATTACAGTTTAGACTTGGTATTATTTTGTATTATTTCAGGTGTGCAGCACAGTGGTTAGCCATCTATATAATTTACAAAGCAGTCCCCTGATCAGTCTAGTAACCACCTGCCATCATTCACAGTTATTAAAATACTAGAGGCCCGGTTCATGAAATTTGTGCATGGGGGGCAGTGAGTCCCTCAGCCCAGCCTGCACCCTCTCCAATCTGGGACCCCTCAAGGGATGTCCAACTGCCCGTTTAGGCCTGACATCCTTCTCACAATCCAGGACTGTTGGCTCCCTGTTGGCTGATTTCCCCTAACCGTTTCTGCCTGCCAGCCTGAACACCCCCTAACCACTACCCTGCCAGCCTGATTGATGCCTAACTGCTCCCCCTGCTAGCCTGACTGCCCCTAAATGCCCTCCCCTGCTGACCCGGTAACCCCAAACTGACCTCCCTTGCCATCCTGGTCACCCCAACTGCCCTCCTCTGCTGGCCATCTTGTGGTGGCCATCTTGTGTCCACATGGGTGCAGCCATCTTTGACCACATGGGAGTGGCCATCTTGTGTGTTGAAGTGACAGTTAATTTGCATATTACTCTTTTATTAGATTGGATTACTGACCATACTCCCTATGCTGCTGTGTACTTCCCCATTAGTGTTTTGTACTTCTTAATCCTTCAATTTGGTAGTGACAATACCCACCCCACTAGGGTTGTACAGAGCAAAGGAGACCATATACACAAAGGATGGTCACAAACCCTTGTGCATATAAAGTTGTATGATTTCAGCTTCTCTGGGTCAAATCTCTTTACCTCTAAAAGTAAGATTAGACTATATGGTCTCTAAGGTCCTTCCAGCTCTGACTTTATGTACCAATTGTGCCCTTTGGATTTTTACCTGGGGCTCCTTGTTTGCTATTGCCTATGGTTATGCTTAGTCTTGCTGTCTTCCTAATGTAATTTTTATTATGTGGAGCCTAAGGACTAGAACACATGTGTATGATCATGAATGGATACCATATCCTCACGACAGCCAGTCTCCAGGGAAAATGCAGACTTTTCATGCATAATCTTGCTACTCTCCTGTTTCTCATTACCCTTGATAGCTAAACCAGTGCTGGGGACTAGAGAGAGACAGAGATAGAGAGAAACAAAGAAAGAGATTAAGAGAGATAGACAGAGACAAAGAAGGAGACAGAGAGAGACAGAGACAAGTAAAGAGCTGGAGAGAGGCAGTGACAGAAACAAAGAAAAAGACAGAGAGAGACAGAACAAGGAAAGAGATGGAGAGTGGCAGCAACAGAAACAGACACAGAGACAGAGGCTGCTGGTCAAGGATGCTGTGGATTCCACAGCCGGGGTGCCACTGAGATTATGAGCATAAAGAATAGGGGGTAAGGTGTGACAGAAATCATAAGCATCTAACAGAATTCGAGTTCTGGGATACACACCCTGTTTTCACTAAGAACAGCTCTTGATATGCAGAAAGAGCCCTAGGTTTATAAAGGGCCAATTGACCAAACATTTTAGACAGTGAACTCAATTGTCTCTTAGAGTTTAGACATTATTTGATACTACAGTAGACACTTAAAGTAGCTTAGAAACTCTTTTTTGGCATGAAAAATAGTAATATGATGTCTCTAATATCTTTAATGAGAAAATTACCAAAGAGGTAATTTAAAATTCATATGGGAGGCATAGGACTCAATTATTATCTACTAGAAGCCCGTTGCATGAAGTTTCGTGCAATAGAAACTATTTTCCTTCACCTGGCTGCCAGCACCAGTTTTCCGCCAGCAGCAGTTTTCCTCTGGCCACCCGCCGATCAGAGTGCCTCTAGCCAGCACAATCGGCCACCCCGAGAGGAACTCCGATCAGGAGGCGCTCCGATCTGGTGCCGGCAGCCACACAATCGGCCACTCCGAGTTCCGCCACCAGCGTCTTCTGCGGGCCCCATGGGTCCTTCCGCAGCCGTTTAGGCTGGTGGGAGGAGCGGGGGTCCGGGACTCATGAGTCCCCGCCCCCCGCTCCTACCGCCAGCCAATCGGCCACCCTGAGTCCCGCCCCCCATGCCTCCAGCCGGCCCAATCGTGGGCGTAGCGGAGTGATGCAATTTGCATATTACCTTTTTATTATGTAGGATTTTCATAAAAAGTTTATCCTTTTTTTGAGGTTGTAACTATAGTTTTTTTGAGTGAGGGAGGTTCATACACATGCTTTCTATATATATATATATATATATATATATATATATATGTATATATATATATATACATATATATATATATCTATATATAAGGCTAATATGCTAAGTGTCTGACCATTCAATCATTTGACTGGTAGCTATGATATGCACTGACCAATAGGGGGCAGATGCTCAAAGCACAGGCATGGAAACATGGAACAACCTGATGAATCTCAGAGGGAAGTGGGGAGGGCAGGAAGAGATTAACCAAAGATCTTATATGCATATTAGAGGCCCGGTGCACAGATTCTTGCACTGGTGGGGTCCCTCGGCCTGGCCTGCAGGGATTGGGCCAAATCCATGCAGTGGGCTCTGACATCCCCCAAGGGGTCTCAGATTGCAAGAGGGCACAGACCAGGTCGAGAGACCCCACCGGTGCATGAATCCGTGCACCAGGCCTCTAGTAAGCAGTAATGATCTCAAGACCACTGTTCTCTGCAGAAGTCCAGATGCTTCTTATTTGTACCCAATTCAGTTACAAATGTGGGACTTGCATAAGATCACTGTTGATATATCCGAACTATCCCTCTTGCTTCCATGGTTATAAGTAACTAGAGGCCTGGTGCATGAAATTCGTGCACGGTGGGGGGGTTGTCCCTCAGCCCAGCCTGCACCTTCTCCAATCTGGGACCCCTCAAGGGATGTCTGACTGCCCGTTTAGGCCCAATACCAGTAGGATCAGGCCTAAATGGGCAGTCGGACATCCCTCTCCCAATCCAGGACTGCTGGCTCCCAACTGCTTGCCTGCCTGCCTTCCTGATTGCCCCTAAACGCTTCTGCCTGCCAGCCTGATCACCCCCTAACCACTCTGCTGCCAGCCTCTTTGCCCCCAACTTCCCTCCTCTGCCGGCCTGGTCACCCCTAACTGCCCTCTCCTGCAGGGTTGATCACCTCCAACTGCCCTCCCTTGCAGGCCTGGTCCCTCTCAACTGCCCTCCCTTGCAGGCCTGGTCCTTCTCAACTGCCTTCCCTTGCAGGCCGGGTGCCTCCCAACTGCCCTCTCCATCTTGTGGTGGCCATCTTGTGTCCACATGGGGGCAGGATCTTTGACCACATGGGGGCAGCTATATTGTGTGTTGCAGTGATGATCAACCCGCATATTACTCTTTTATTAGATAGGATAGAGGCCTGGTACAGGGGTGGGAGCCAGCTGGTTTGCCCTGAAGGGCGTCCCAGATCAGGTGGGGGTTCCCTTGGGGTGTGGGGCGGCCTGAGAGAGGGGCCTGTGGTGATTTGCAGGCCAGCTACGCCCCCTGGCGACCCAAGCGGAGGTCCTGGTATCTGGAATTTATTTTCCTTCCACAATTGAAACTTTGTAGCCTGGAGCAGAGCCAAGCCTGGGGCTCCCTCCGAGGCCGGCAGTCATTTGTGTTGGGGTTATAATTGAAACTTTGTTGCCTTAAGCGGGTGGTCCCGGACAGGGTGTGTGGAAAGCTTTGTTTCCCCTGTTGTCGGCGGCAACCCTGGCCTGCTCTCTCAAGCTCCATTCTGCCGCCATTCTGTTTGAATTTGTTTACCTTCTATAATTGAAACTTTGTAGCTTGAGTGGAGGCTTAGGCCTGGCCAGGGCAGGCGGAAAGCTTGGCTTCCTCTGTTACCTAGGAAACCTTGCTCTCTGTGGCTGTAGCCATCTTGGTTTGGATTAATTTGCATACTCACTCTGATTGGATGGTGGGTGTGGTTTGTGGGCGTGGCTTGTGGATGTGTCGGAGGTATGGTCGATTTGCATATTTGTCTATTATTAGATAGGATACCCTGAGCAGCTGCTATCTCCACCGCTCCGTGTTACACAGGAAATGAGGTGGTCTACCTCACTGCTTCACCCTCCTTCTCCAAGAACTTCCTAAAATGTCCGCGACACTCTCCTGAAATCCCCCAGCTAGCGTTAGTAGTAGTGTCCTCACTAAGCTCATAATATTTTATAAGCACTCTTGTTAGAATTGTCATCAGTTTGTATTCTGTCTGTTATCTTTGCCTGTGTCTTTTTGGTTAAAATGGGGATTACCCAATTAACCAATGATGGCCATCTCCTGGTTGTGTCCGAATGAGAGACCCTCCTGGGTCCTGTACGTTAGCAGGTTGCTGAGAGTAGAAGGCGAGGAAACCACAGCCTCTCTGAGGCTCACTGGCGTCCAGCCCAATGGGCAATGAACAGAATAGAATGCTTTAAAAGTGGTGATCTACAAGACATCATTCCCAAGGGACCAGCTCCTCTGATACCCTTCCCACATCATTCCCAAGGGAAAGAGATATTTTGCTCTTTTCAGAATTGGCTGATTGCTTCGCTATGAGATTACAGAATATATCTACTTGGGGAAATATGTATTCTTGGCCATGCCACATAATTAAAAATTCATCTCTGAATCTTAAATGATTTGTATACTAAGGACAGAGAAATCATTCACCGAGCAAACGTTTGGTATTTAGTAGTTTGTTTTTTGAAAATGCTCACATAAATTATAAGTATATAATAGACCTTTTCCTGTGTTACCTTTAATACCATAGTTTTTAAAATGGTGTAGCTGTAAATCCCAGGGCCCCGAGGTAAGATAGGGCCCTGGGAAGAAAGGTGAGGCCACGGTGGATTTATTGTGCATGTCAGATACGTCACCTTTGGGCACTTCATTACTTTCCCGGGCTGCAAACTGGGTGGCTGCGAACAATAGAAGTTTACCTTCTCACAGGTCCGAAGGTGAGAAGTGTGAAATCAAGGTGTGAGGAAGGTTGGATCCTCTGAGTTCTGGGGACAGGTGGCAGTCCTTGGAGATGCCTGGTGTGTAGATGCACCCGAACAGCCTCTGCCTTGAGGTCCCACAGCAGCCTCCCTGCGTGGGTCTGTCTCCTCTTCTTACCAGGTCGCCAGTAGTATCAGATTAGGGCTCACTCTGAGGACCTCATTTTAACCTCATTACATCTTCAAAGCCCCTATTTCCAAACAGGGTCCCATTTGTGGGCACTAGAAGTCAGATTTAGCATACCATCATATCAAACATATGTGTTTGGAGGACACAGGTCAACCCTGAACAGGCACGTCTAGAAGGCTGAGTCAGGGTCTGTAAATCCAGCACCAAAGAGACAAAGACAGACGCTGCTTGAAGTTCACAGTGAATGGCACTAACAAGCACTATGGGGTGTTCCAGGGGGTTTGTCTGTGTGTTGGTATATCCATTTTGTACTAGGAAAACAACTGGGCACAACACCCATTGTAAACACACACACACAAACTGTTTTAAACGAATTAATGGGTTTTATAGGAAGATCATTGAACTTATGGTCTAGATACTGATTTTTCAGTGAAAGATGCTGTTGACAATATGAATATTGAAACCCAGGCTAGTTTCTTCAGCCCTTCTATAGTTTTCAACATTTAATTTGTTAAGAATGAAGTCCAGAAAGATGTCTGCAATACATATGGACACATTGATTCTTTTTTAGCAAGTAAAATTTTGAAATTACATAACTATAATGAAATTTCCACTTTAAGGCTTATGTAACTTTGGAAATATGTAATTTTGAAATTACATAATAATAATAATAACAATAATAATAAACTCTCCACTTGAACCAAGTCCTCCTGTGGACAACCCTGTAGATTTCTGTTGGGCATTCACGGTTGACACCAAAGGAAGGCTGGCCTCTGCTCCTCAGAGTGTGAGGTTTTCCCTTCAATCCCTACAGCCCCTCTGCCATGCCATAGCTCCGTGACTCGCTCAGGCAGTCAGACTGCAGCCTGCACACTGCATGCAAAATCTGTGGGTTCCAGACATCTTCTAGATTCATATACTAGAGACAAACAAGAGTCAAATAATTGTGGTAACAGGGTGATTCTTGTATTGCAAGAGGAGGAAATGGGTGGACAGGTGTCTGTGTCACAGATCCAGAATTCAAGGAAACGGGAAAAGGCATAGTGCTATTAATTATGGGCATTAAAAGTCATTAGGGCCCTGGCTGGTTTGACTCAGTGGATAGAGCGTTGGCCTGCAGACTGAAGGGTCCTGGGTTTGATTTCGGTCAAGGGTACATGCCCAGGTTGCAGGCTGAATTCCCAATAATAGGTGTGCAGGAGGCAGCCAATCAATGGTTCTCTCTCATCATTGATGTTTCTATCTCTCTCTCCCTCTCTCTTCCTCTCTGAAATCAATAAAAATATATTTAAAAAAAAAATAAATAAAACAGCATGAGAAAGCAACGTTAAAAAAAGTCATTAAGAAACTGATAGAATCCAGTTTTTTGCTGTTGCTGACAGCACTTGAGGTATAATTACATGCATGTAGTTCATCCATGTAAAGTATAGAATTCAATCCGTTTTAGTGGGTTCATAGTGTTGTGCAACTATCACCAGATTCAGCTTTAAAGCATTCTCATCACACAGCAAGAGACTTCGGCAGACCTTTAGCAGCCTTCTTCCTGGGCAATCACTCCTCTACTTTCCATCTCTGTGCACTTGCCTATTCTGGATATTCCATATAAATGAACTTATACAAAATGTGATCTTTGTGACTGACTTCTTTCCCTTAACATAATATTTTCAGGGTTCATCCATGACATAGCATGTGGATACATGTCTATTTATGCATTCATCAGTTGACTTAAATTTGGGTTTTTCTACTATTTGGCTATTATGAATAATGTTGTTATGAACGTGGGTGTACAAGTTTCTGTGTGCACATTGGTTTGCATTGCTATTGGGTATACACTTAGGAATGAAATTGCTGAGTCTAATGGTTCCTTTGTTTAATTTCTGGAAGAACTACCAGACTGTGTTCCAAAGTGCTGCCCCATTGCGTTCCCACTAGCCATGTATGTGTTCCAAATTCTCCTCATTCCATGTCAACACTTACTATTATCTGCTTGTGATGGTAGCCATCTTAGTAGATTGAAGTGGCATCTCATTATTATTTTAATTTGCATTTCCCTGCTGGCTAGCTAATGATGTTGGACATCTTTTAATGCACTTATTGGCCATTTGCCTGTCCTCTTTGGAAAATGCTTACTTGTATGATGTTTTTCCACATTCTGTGGGTTGACTTTTTACTTTTCCAGTGGTGCCCTTTAAAATACTTTTTTAAAATCTTGATGAAGTCAAATTTGTTTATTAATCTTTGGTTGCTTGCACTTTAGGTGTCATATCTGACAAAATATTGCCTAATCCAAGATTAAAAAGATTTATATCTCTGCTTTCTTCTAAGAGTTTTATAGTTTTAGTTCTGACGTTTTGATCTTTGCCCCATTTTGAGTTATTTTTTGTATATGGTGTGAAATAGGGATCCAAATTCATTCTTTTCTTTTTCTATAGCTCTTACTTTACCAACAACCTAATTCACTCTCTTCCAATATATCTGATCTCTCCATCATGAATCTGGCTCACTCATAACTCCTAATTTTTCATAATTTCTGAAGCTCAGTTTTTGGCTGTTTTGTGTTATCTGTGTTCTGTCTTAAGGATTTTTGGCTTGTGTTCTCTCAGATGCTAAGCCTCCTCCTGCATCTTCAATCCCCAATGCAGAGTCCTGAAAAGCAGGATCTGGCTGGCCCTGAGACCGTGCTCTGGGCAGAGCGTTTGGAAAGATCCCTGGCAGCTTGTCAATGGGCTTCTCTCCAGGAAAGGTGCAAACTTCATGCATTTACCCCCTGACGGGGTTTGCTTGAAAAAGGATGTGCACACTTAGGCTACTGACTAACAGGTAGCCAGGGGCTTCTCAGGGCCGATGTCATGCACACGGTTAAAGGCAAGCGTCCACATGTCAGTCATTGGTGGTTTTATGTGTCCAGTGTAAATCTCAGTACACGGATCAGGTCTAATGTTATAGATTGGATGTTTTGTCTCCAAGCTGATTCATTTCAAGCGGAGGCCAGAATAGATTTTTCACCTTTACCTTAGGCTTGTAAGGGAATACTGCTTAGATTTCTTTGGTTTGAAATGTAACTTTTCCTTTGCAAAATGAGCATCTTCCTTCATAGCCGTCTAAGCACACATCTATCCTTGCTGCATTTTCCTATATTGAACACACACATTACATGCACCATCTCTTGCTATTTCTATTTATCTTCCTGGGCTGTGCCTCCCTGTCTCAGTCACAGTACCATTTGTGTCTGTTTTAATACCTCTTGTAGCTCTTCCTACACCAGCTCCATCATGGTTACTACAGATCTCACCATGTCCTCTTAGCATCCTTCACATCTATGTATAAACCCCTCTTCCCATTCAGTTCATAGGTCAGGCTTCTAATTTCCCAGCCTTTCAGTATCATCTGTAAATCAACCCCAATACCTACAAAACAAAAACACCTCTGAAGTGTTTATTCTCAATAACTTAACTTTTTTTCAGGGATGGAAAGCATCACAGTACAATCTACAATAAACTAGACGAAATAGGATACCTTGAGCAATATAATAATGTTGTATTTAATAATGTACTTAGAGAAACCAAGATGGCAGCATAGGTAAACAACTAAACTGCTGCCTCACACAACAATTTCAAAACTACAACTAAAAGACAAAACAGACATCATCCAGAACCACAGGAAGGCTGGCTGAGTGGAAATTCTACAACTAGAAGGAAAGAGAAAAGCACACTGAGACTTAGAAGAGCTGCAGAAGGCAGAGGTACTGAGGCGCGCGTGCGGAGAGGGCTGGCAACTGAGTATGTAGCTGGCTTTCTCAACCGGGAGGGAGACAAAAGCTCCCAATGGCTCTGAACTCCAATTCCAGGTGAGACTCTGGGGACCCAGACTCATTAGGGGAGAAACTGGACTGTCTGGTAGCGGGCGAAACTCGAGGGCAGCTTTCTCTCAGAGGTGCTTGCAGCGATTACCACGGGATGCTGAGACCCAGGGGCCTCTTAGCGCAGGGCTGACAGGAAGCCATTGCTGTCTGCTCCTCCCTGAGACTCCACCCCATCCAAGCTGAGCACAGAGGCGTTTGCAAGTTTGTCTCATAAGGGTGTCTCCAGCACAGAAGTTCTCCCAGAGTAGACACAGCTGATCCTCACAGCCAATTGGCCTGGAGGTCAAATCCTCCCAGGAATACCAACAACAATCAAGGCTTAACTACAATAAGACTGTGCACAAAGTCCACAAAGGGGTGCACCAAGAGTGTCCACCTCAGGTAACTGGGGAGGCTGAGCCACTGGGCCCTATAGGACACCTAGCACACAAAGCCACTCTATCAACTCAGGGAAGCAGCCAAAATGCGGAGACAAAGAAACAGGTCACAAATGAAAGAAATGGAGGAAAAAAAACAACTGGATATAGAGTTCAAAACCATGGTTATAAGGTTTTTCAAGAATTTTCCAGTAAAGGCTGATAAATTTAGCGAGACCCTCGAGGATATGAAAAAGGACCAACTAGAAATTAAGCATACACTGACTGAAATAAAGAATACTATACAGAGACCCAACAGCAGACTAGAGGATCACAAGAATCAAGTCAAAGATTTGAAATACAAAGAAGCAAAAAACACCCAACTGGAGAAGAAAAAAGAATCCAAAAATATGAAGATAGTGTAAGGAGCCTGTGGGACAACTTCAAGTGTACCAACATCTGAATTATGGGGGTGCCAGAAGAAGAGAGAGAGCAAGATACTGAAAACCTATTTAAAGAAATAGTGACTGAAAACTTCCCCCACCTGGTGAAAGAAATAGACTTACAAGTCCAGTAAGTGCACAGAACCCCAAACAAAAGGAATCCAAAGAGGACCACACCAAGACACATCATAATTAAACTGCCAAGAGCAAAAGACAAAGAGAGAATATTAAAAGCAGCAAGAGAAAAATAGTTAGTTACCTACAAGGGAGCACCCATATGATTGTCAGCTGATTTCTCAACAGAAACTATGCAGGCCAGATGGGAGTGGTAAGAAATATTCAAAGTGATGAATAGCAAGAACCTACAACCAAGATTACTCTACCCAGCAAAGCTATCATTCAGAATTGAAGGGCAGATAAAGAGCTTCACAGATAAGAAAAAGCTAAAGGAGTTCATCACCGCCAAACCAGTATTATGTGAAATTCCAAAAGGTATTCTTTAAGAAGAGGAAGAAGAAGAAAAAAGTAAAGATAAAAAGTATGAACAACAAGTACATATCTATCAACAAGTGAATCTAAATATCAAGTGAATAAAAAAATCTGATGAATAGAATAAACTGGTGAATATAATAGAATCAGGGGCATAGAAAGGGAGTGGACTGACAATTCTTGGCGGGGGAAAGGGGTGTGGGGGGTGCGGGAAGAGACTGGACAAAAATCATACACCTATGGATGAGGACAGTGGAGGGGGATGGGTAAGGGCAGAGGGTGGGGTGGGAACCGGGTGGAGGGGAGCTATGGGGAGAAAAAAGAGGAACAATTGTAATAATCTGAACAATAAAGATTTATTAAACTCTCCATAAAAATAAATAAATAAATAAATAATCTGTGAAGTTTTAAAAAAATAATGTACTTAAAGTTTATTAAATTATTAAATTAATCATCATAAAACAAAACAGTTTTTCTTTCTTTGGTCTTAAATGAAAATGTTTTAGGCACTTGTTTTATATTGAAATCCATATATACATAAAAATGAACGTAATTTGTTACAATTTCTGTATTAAGAATATTTATATTGTTATAAATAACATTGAGGAGCAAGTAGCTGAAATATTCTACTTTACTTAAAAATGTGCAAACAATTCCTTAAAGAAGCAGGGTGAGGCTTAAATAATTCAATATAAAGTAAATGAGAGGAAGATGGAAAACAAGAGGCTACAGATTCATGAACTGAGTATAAGCTTCAATAGGAAAGTGAACTATTTTAAAAGCTAGCTTCTCTGAAATAATTTTTTTTTAATAACACAGGTTGTCCAGGGTCGTGAACTATGTTCATACATTTAAAAGCCACATTTCCTAAAGTCATGAAACTGGGCTTTGGGAGTCGCCGGGAGAAGCTGATCTCGGGCTCTCCCGGGTCTCGGAGCTCCCTCATCGTCAACCCCAAATCCTTCCCCTAATTCTCCGCACAGTCTGATACCGCCATCTCCCCAGCATCCACGCCAGGACTGGGTAGTTTTGTGATTCCTCCCTGAGGTTCATCTCTTAATTACCAAATTCCACTGACTTATTGCCCAAACCTTCCTGGGGGTTTTCTGCCTTTTGCTGAATGTCTACCACAATGGCCTTTTCGGGCTCACAGAGCTCTTGTACCAAGTGCCTGAAAATGCTTCTGGATGAATTGCCAGGACTCCATCTCGTCTCCTTCAAATCCAAGCTCCACAGATCTGGCCAGAGGGACGGATCCAAACCACGTGAGCAAACGCAGCTTGGGAGCCGAATCCGACTGCTGGCTACTTTTTGCAACCCATAAAAACATTAATTTTACATTAACTAGAAGTAATACTTCGTGACCCATGAAAACGATATGAAGTTCAGATTTCACTGTCAGTGAACAAAGTCTTACTGGAACAAGCCACCGCCGTTGCGTCCTGACGTCAGTGGGGGTCTTTGTGCCTCAACAGTGGGCGCGAGCCTTGGCAGCAGGAAGCAGAGGCTCGTGGAGGCTAAGACACTGTCTGGCCCTTTGTAAAAAGTGTGCCCTGCCCTGCCCTGCCCCAAAGCGTCCTTCATGCCCCATCCCTGCAGGGGCACCCGGCCCCGAGCGTGACATACAGACTGTCATCTGGCCTGTGTCTGCTGCCTCAGCATCCTTTGTGTCACACCTACTGCTTGGTGGTAATGCCTCCCTGGGTTCCTAGCTTATGTGCCCTGAATGCCACCCTCCATACCCTTTGTTGAGTCAAACATGTATTTTCCTGTTGGAAGGAAAACTGAGGCTACCTCCTCCAGGGAGTCTCCCCAGACTCCCCCCAAAAGGCTGAGCTCTCTCGACTTCTGCTGTCCACACACCCATTATTTCATGAACATGACTTCTACATGTCTAAGTACCAAGCCCTGATTGCAAGCCCAGTAGCTGGTTTCACTTATTTTAATGTCCTCAGTGAGGATCACACTTCAAATTAGCTTGTTAGTGTTTGTTGAATAAATTAAGATGCCTGACCTATAAAGTAACTAACAATAGTTAATGTTTAAAAAGAGGACTTTACATATACGATTTTTCAATATTATTCTGCAACAAAAATGTAACATAAATTATGTTCAAACCTTTAATTTCAATAAAATATATATACATATATATATACATATATATACATATACATACATATATACATATACATATATATATATATATATATATATATATATATATATATATACATATACATATGCCTAAGCAACCAAACGACCAGTCAACCAGTGGCTATGACACACACTAAGCACCAGGGGGCAGACGCTCAATCCAGGAGCTGCCCCCTGGTGGTGAGTGCGCTCCCACAGCAGGAACGCCGCTCAGTGTGCTTACGGAGCTGCGGCGGCAGCAGGCACAGCGGGGCCAGGATGAATGGGAGCGGCACGGCGCCTGGCCTGGGCTCGGGCTCCTTCCCCGGCCGCCTGCTGCTTTGCACACTACTATATCCCTCGGGGGATGTTGGACTGCTGGTTTCAGCCTGACATCCACCGAGGGGTCCCGGATTGCAAGAGGGCACAGGCCAGGCTGAGGGACCCCACAGGTGCACAAATCTGTGCACCAGGCCTCTAGTTACAGATAAGATGGCTTGTAGTTTGAGGACATTACAGCAAGAAACATAGAAACTTAAGCCAATTTCTTCATATGCAAAAATAAAATTTTATCACAGGCCTGGATGACACAATTAATAAATATTTTAAACAATGCACCTTGCCATTATCCCTCATTATCAAGTACCACTGACCATTAAAAATGTCTTAAATGTACTATGACTATAAGCAGGGGGAACCTCACGTAGCTGGAATAATTCATATGCACAGTCTTGGCTAGGAGAAAGATTTAGTGTGGTAGCATTGTTTCCAGATGACACTTTGTATTTATTTTGTAAATCAAGAAACTATATTTCAAAATAACTTGCTTCCTCCCATAGAAGTTAGTCAAATAATCACAGTAAATATATCACAATTTAAATACCAGTTAAATGTCATTTTTTAAAAACCTAAGCTGTATACCTATGGAACTTGCTCTTAATTATGAGATATAAAAAGGAATTGCTTCCTTTGATATCTCTAACTAGGAAAGAAATCTAATGTTTTAAGTGTTTTAATCATCCATTGCTTTTATCATCCCCTAAGAAAGCCTTTGGGTTGATTCAATTGCATGTAAATGTATGTGTTTCTTGAAAAAGGAAGCTTTCTACCCTGGCCGGTGTGCTCAGTGGTTAGAGTGTTGGCCCAGGCACTGAAGAGTCGTGGGTTCGATTCCTAATCAAGGGCATGTACCTGGATTATGGTCCACCCCCTGCCCCCAGTCAGGGCGCCTACAGGAGGCGACCAGTCTATGCATCTCACAGCAATCTCTCTCTCTCTCTCTCTCTCTCTCTCTCTTTCTCTCTTTCTCTCTCTCTCTCTCTCTCCCCCCCTCCCTCCTCCCTCCCTCTCTCCCCCCTCCCTTCCCACCCCCTGCCTTCCACTCTCTCTGAAAAGCAATGGAAAAAATTCCCTCAGGTGAGGATTAACAACAACAAAGAAGCTGTTTCTTCAAATTAATTGTTCCAAATACAACACTCTGTTCCCCTTGTTGCAATTGGTGTGAGAAATGGGCCCAGGGTTTAGCAGAATATATAGGGTGTCCTCCAAAAAATGTATGCACACCCTGAATAATTATAAAGGCAGTGTTTATAAAAATACATTTCATCTTCAAAATTGAGCCATCAGCTGTTAAAGTGTGTCCACGTTTTGGGACACCGGTATATAGATGGCTTTTCTTCTGTCATTGCCTCTTTAACCCCCATTAATTCTCAGGGCCTGATCTTATTTGAGGATGGGGTCGCTTTCTGTTTTCACTCTAATTGTACGTCGCCAATCTTCGCCGGATTGATGGGTGACATCCACCTGTGAGCTATCGCAGTGTTCTCTCTCGCTATTTGACTCTTTATTCCTGAAACTCTTCATTGAGAATTGTGTGATTAGTTTGCTTAAATATTGGCCACATTATTTCTCTACAGACAAAGCAGCCAGCATAGCCCTTACTTACCAGTGCCCTGTCCCCTGAGCGGGCGTCCGCCTTCACCCAGGTCATCTCTGACCCGGGGAGCAGCCCCTCGCGGCTGAGCTGCGGCCTGTGCTCCTTTGCACAGACGCTCCGGGCAGAGGCGAGTGCGGCCTGCAGGTCTGGGCTCCGCCTCCTGCCCACCGGCTGGTCACCTTGGGACGGTCCCCTCTCTGCTGGCCTGCGGGCTCGCCCCGCGCTGCCTCACTCCATAGGAAGGTCTGCTCCTGAGGCGGGATAGTAGACGGGGTGGTATTGGAGGCAAGATGCTCTCCCAGGAGGGTCCTGTCCCTCCCTTCTCTTTCCTCTGGAGGCACCGCCTGAGTCTCCGGGCTCCACAGCCCATCCCGGAGGAGCCGACAAGTCCGGAGCCAGGAGCTGCGAGAGGAAAGAGGGGAGAGGAAGGCTCACCTTCATAACCCCGTTTGCTTTGACTGCAAACTTCCTGGTGGGGCGCACGTGGCCGCCACTCAGCGCCCGACACGCGTGTGAGAAATGCGCAGCAGGCAGAGCGGTGGGAAGGCGCCTGCGTGTGGGGCAGGGTGAGTGTGGGGCAGGGTGAGTGTGGGGCAGGGTGAGTGTGGGGCAGGGTGAGTGTGGGGCAGGGTGAGTGTGGGCAGGTGTGAGTGTGGGGCAGGTGTGAGTGTGGGGCAGGGTGAGTGTGGGGCAGGGTGAGTGTGGGCAGGTGTGAGTGTGGGGCAGGGTGAGTGTGGGGCAGGTGTGAGTGTGGGGCAGGGGTGAGTGTGGGGCAGGAGTGAGTGTGGGGCAGGTGTGAGTGTGGGGCAGGGGTGAGTGTGGGGCAGGAGTGAGTGTGGGGCAGGAGTGAGTGTGGGGCAGGTGTGAGTGTGGGGGCAGGGTGAGTGTGGGGCAGGAGTGAGTGTGGGGCAGGTGTGAGTGTGGGGTAGGGGTGAGTGTGGGGCAGGAGTGAGTGTGGGGCAGGAGTGAGTGTGGGGCAGGAGTGAGTGTGGGGCAGGGGTGAGTGTGGGGCAGGAGTGAGTGTGGGGCAGGAGTGAGTGTGGGGCAGGGGTGAGTGTGGGGCAGGAGTGAGTGTGGGGCAGGTGTGAGTGTGGGGTAGGGGTGAGTGTGGGCAGGTGTGAGTGTGGGGCAGGTGTGAGTGTGGGGCAGGAGTGAGTGTGGGGCAGGTGTGAGTGTGGGGCAGGTGTGAGTGTGGGGCAGGGTGAGTGTGGGGCAGGGTGAGTGTGGGGCAGGGTGAGTGTGGGGCAGGTGTGAGTGTGGGGCAGGGGTGAGTGTGGGGCAGGTGTGAGTGTGGGGCAGGGTGAGTGTGGGGCAGGGTGAGTGTGGGGCAGGGGTGAGTGTGGGGCAGGAGTGAGTGTGGGGCAGGGTGAGTGTGGGGCAGGGTGAGTGTGGGGCAGGGTGAGTGTGGGGCAGGTGTGAGTGTGGGGCAGGTGTGAATGTGGGCAGGTGTGAGTGTGGGCAGGTGTGAGTGTGGGGCAGGGGTGAGTGTGGGGCAGGGTGAGTGTGGGGCAGGGTGAGTGTGGGGTAGGGGTGAGTGTGGGGCAGGAGTGAGTGTGGGGCAGGGTGAGTGTGGGGCAGGTGTGAGTGTGGGGCAGGTGTGAGTGTGGGGCAGGTGTGAGTGTGGGGCAGGGTGAGTGTGGGGCAGGTGTGAGTGTGGGGCAGGGTGAGTGTGGGGCAGGGTGAGTGTGGGCAGGTGTGAGTGTGGGGCAGGGTGAGTGTGGGGCAGGTGTGAGTGTGGGGCAGGGTGAGTGTGGGGCAGGTGTGAGTGTGGGACAGGTGTGAGTGTGGGGCAGGTGTGAGTGTGGGGAAGGCGCCTGTGTGTGGGGCAGGTGTGAGTGTGGGGCAGGGTGAGTGTGGGGCAGGAGTGAGTGTGGGGCAGGGTGAGTGTGGGGCAGGGTGAGTGTGGGGCAGGAGTGAGTGTGGGGCAGGGTGAGTTTGGGGCAGGTGTGAGTGTGGGGCAGGTGTGAGTGTGGGGCAGGTGTGAGTGTGGGGCAGGTGTGAGTGTGGGGCAGGTGTGAGTGTGGGACAGGTGTGAGTGTGGGGCAGGTGTGAGGTCCCAGCTCCAGGTGCTCTGTCCCGCAGCTGACCTCCCGTGTCCTCGCCCTCAGGGAGCGGTGTCACCACCAGGAACGTGATTAAATCAGCAGCAGGTCCGAGGCACTGTGCGAGCTCCGGTGAGGTCTACAGCAAAGTTCTGGGGAATCCAGGCGGGGGTCTTCCCTCAGGAGCTTCCATGCTCGGCTGGGTGGGGCCATGATGCAGTCAGAGAACAAGGCCGGTGCCCGCAGCAGGGTCCCGGATCACGGAGGCCCCGCACACCTTACAGCGCACACCGTGCTCCACCGGCAGCGTGTGGTCTCGGCCACAGCCATGACAGGTTACCGCCAAGGCCGGCCCCGGGGAGGCCCCTCGGCGCCTGGGTGCCCCTCCCCCACCCCTGCTCCTGCTGTGAATAACCGGAGGGTAACTAACACGGTCTCGGGCAATTACTCTTTGTTTGCCCAGCGGCTAACCCTTTTAGGCCGATCCTGGAACTTTTTGTTTTTTAATTGCATGGATTGGGGTGACAATGGTTCATGAGACCGTGTGGGTTTCCAGTGCACAGCCCTGACACATCTCTGAATGCTGCGCTGTGTGCTCGCCACCCAGTCAATTGTCCCTCGTGGCCGTATACTGGGCCTCCTTTATTCCCGACCACCTCCCCTCCCCTCCCTCTGGTAAGAACCATACGGTGGTCGGTGTCTGCGAGTTTTTGCTTGTGTTTCTTCTTGGTTCATTTGTTGCTTTCAGTTTTATATCCCACATGAGTGCGATCATATGGTTCCTGGCTTTCTCTGACTTATTTGGCTTAGCTTAATGCTCCCCAGATCCATCCAGGTTGTCCCAAATGGCAGGATTCCATCCTTTCTGATGGCTGAGCGGTATTCCACAGTATATATGCAGCCCCTCTTTACCAATCACCTATTGAGAGACACTTCAGTTGTGTCCTTTCAATGCTGCAATGAACATAGGGGTGCATATATCTTGATGAATAAATGTTTTCAAATTTGGGGGGTAGGTGCCCAGGAGAGGGGTTGCTGGGTCACATGGTAAGGCTGGTCTTGATGTTCGGAGGACTCTCCATACTGTTCACCTTGAAGTCCACGGTGCACAGCAGGGAACCTAGGACAGAGCACAAGCCTGCTGAGGCCTGGGGGAAGTGGGTGGATGGATGGAGGGTGGTGACATTGTGCTTTGAGCACCGAACGAGAGCTGAGAAAAAAGCAGAAGGATCTGGGGAAAGCGGGCAGGGGGAGGAGGGACTCCTGCGGTGAGTTCACATGGTTCACGGCTGTGGGGTGAGGCTCGCAGAGCCCGGGGAGCAGCACCCACCTGCCCAGGGGGGAGGGCGGAGAGGTGACCCCCCTCTGGCTGAAAGCAATGCCACCCTCCTTGTGGAAACTAGACTTCACACCACGCACCCTCGTGCCCTCGTCTCCGACAGACGGGACATCTGCCCTGTGTGGCTCGCTGTCCCCCGCGGGGCTCTGTGAGGTTCCCCCCTGAGAAACGCTTCCCTGAGCCCCGGCTGCCCCACTCCAGCCCCTCTGTCCCAGCTTTTCCTAAACATGTCACCCCCGCCCCCTCTGGCCCCCCACTGGCGTTCTCCGTCATTGGCTGCTTTTTATAAGAGCAGGACCTGGGACTCAGTCCCTTATGGAGCCATGACTTGACTGATAAAGCCCATACCTGCGGGGGCCTGATGCGGCGGGGGCCAGACATGGCGGGGATCTCCCTTTTCCGCGCCCCGCGCGAAAGAGAGATGAACGAACCAGTTCTAAATGGAGGCGGCCAGGGATTGAGAAAATAATGGAAATAAAGAAAACAAGTCCAGAAATAGATTCATGAAGCTGGGAGCCTGGGTGGATCTTTCTGTGCCTGGCTGAGGCCACAGAACAGATCCAGACTGCAAAGCTGAGGCTTTATTTATAATCAGGGACAAACAAGGCAATTGACAATGTTCTTGCAAGTTCCACTTGTTTTGGCAGCACTTGCTGCCCCTCCCACAGCCCACTAGCTACCCAGGAAAGATCTAGGGAGCAGTCACAAGGTCAAGCTTAATTATGCTTAGAGGACTGAGCCCTCTAAGCTGGGACTTGTTTGTGACTTTGCCAGCAGGTCAGTCCGAGGCTTAACCCTATAACCGCTTCCTACACATACCTCTCCTCCATGCTTTCTCCTCCTGTGAAGTAGAGCGCCCTTCTCCAAACAGCAGCTCAGTGATGCGCTCAACCCTCTGACCATAAACAGCGCATGTCCAGTGCTGTCCCCATAGGCCAAGGCGGTGGGCTGTGGGAGGGGCAGGTGTGAGTGTGGATCCCTAGTCGGGGTTCGTATAAGAATCAACCAATGAGTGCAGAAATAGGTGGAAGAACAAATTGATCTCTCTCCCCCCCCCCTCTACCTCCCTCTTTCCATCCCTCCCTCTCTCAAATCAATAAATTAAATATTTTTTAAAAGAAAAGTGCATGTCCCTGTCCTCCTTCCTCCAGTGTTTTGCTCTATTGCAGTTGCCCCTAAACCCTGAAAACCAGAAAAACAAACTCAGCGGCAGGAGGCCTTTGCCGGCTGGGTCTCCACCTGGGCTCTACACACCGGGAGGGGCGTGTGGACAAGCAGTGGGTCTCCGAGAAGCCCTGGCACAGGTGCCTGGGATGTGCGAGGGCGCAGCTGTCCCCTGGGCCACCGGCCTCCCTGGCCCAGCCTCCCTGGCCCTGCTTCCCCGGCAGGGCTCCCCGCTTCCCGTGAGAACCCTCAGCGGCTGATGGGAATTTCTGCAAAGCGGTGTGCTGTTTCTCCAAGTACATTGCCACACGGAGATCACTACCGCCCAGTGGAGGCGGCTGAGATGTGGAGTGCCATGGGGCTGCTTCCCCGCAGGCCCTGCTCCTCCCTTCCCCGCAGCGCAAGTGGGATCTCTGGGTCCCGTTTGGTAGTTTCCGAGGGAGACTCACGTCGGCGCCCCGTCCCTCTCAGTGGTGCCCTGGCTGTGCCTGCCGCCCTGGCTGTGCCTGCCGCCCTGTCTGTGCCAGCTGTGCCTGCCGCCCTGGCCATGCCGGCCGCCCTGGCTGTGCCTGCCGCCCTGGCTGTGCCTGCCGCCCTGGCTGTGCCTGCCGCCCTGGCTGTGCCTGCCGCCCTGGCTGTGCCTACTGCCTGTGACAGAGGGATCCAGGCTCGGCGGGCCTGGGCGAAGCTCTCGGCTGCCACCCGGTGGTGACTGGTGACTCCCACGCAGTCGAAGGCCCTTTTGTTCACGCTGCTCTTCTGCTCAATGCCTGTTCCACCCCCTCCAGCCCAGCTTCCCTGCCCCTGAGCAGGTGGGTCACCGTAAAGCGGGTCCTCCTGGGCTTGGCTCCATCCTGTGCCCAGTCTCAGGCATCTGCGTTCTCACCGGAGCGTGGCCTCCACGCGGCTTCACTGACGAGCATTCCCTGCTGACCAGGAAGAGGCCCCACCGGAGCCGCCCACCGGCTAGAGCAGTTACCCACCCCCCCTCCCAGCCGGGCGGCAGGCGCTCCACACCACCACCCAGGCCGCTCGCACGCCTGTCTCTGCAGCTTCTCCCACAGAGACGCCCGCGCGGCCCGCCGCCCACCGGGCACCGCCAGCTTCCTCCCAGCCCTACCCTCTGCCGGCCTCCCCCCACCATGCCCGTCCCGGCGGGGCTGCCAGGCCTCCCCTGGGGCAGACAGGGCCCGCGTCAGTAGCCGCAGCATCACTGCGGACCTTTTGCTCCAAACCTGGATTCTGCTGTACCGATGTCCCCTGTGGGCGCTGGGCCCCTGGCGGTCCTTTCTCCTCCCAAGGCCTGCGCCGAGCGGCGGGGACTCCGGGCCCGGCATCACCCACGGGGAGAGCCCGGCATCACCCACTCCCGGGGTCACCCACTCCCGGGGTCACCCACTAGGAGAGCCTGGCGTCACCCACTCCCGGCGTCACCCAATAAGAGAGCCCGGCGTTGCTCACGGGGAGAGTCCAGCATCACCCACTCCCGGCGTCACCCACTCCCGGCGTCACCCACTCCCGGCATCACCCACTCCCGGCATCACCCACGGGGAGAGCCCGGCATCACCCACTCCCGGGGTCACCCACTCCCGGGGTCACCCACTAGGAGAGCCTGGCGTCACCCACTCCCGGCGTCACCCACTCCCACTCCCACTCCCAGCGTCACCCACTCCCACTCCCGGCGTCACCCACTAGGAGAGCCCCGCGTCGCCCACGGGGAGAGCTGCCCCTGCCTTCGGACCCTCTTGAGAAGCTGAGCAGGTGCCGTGGTCAGCTGACGTGGACCCTTTGCTAAGATGTGCTGCTGCCTGCAGGTCCTCCCGGGCCGGCGCCCATGCGAGCCCCGCCCCCAGCTCCCCCGCATGCTGTGGACACCCCCTCTCTCCGGGCACACAGCTCTGTCCCCAGGCTGCCAGCTCTCAGGGGCACCCACGCCCCGGTAAGACCCTGCTGCCTGCTCCCGCTGCCGTCACAGGGCCTCCGGGGAAGCTGATCTGAGGACGCGTCTCCTCCATCACAGGAAATGCAACCTGCACACGAGCCCCCGCTGCGCTGAGAACGCCCCTGACTTCCGTGGGCCTGGGTCTGGGAGCGGAGGACTGCGGGTGTGCGTCTATGCTGCTTTCATGTAAGCAGCACAGGACACAGCCCGAGAGCCTGTCATGCTCCGTCTGCACCCCATCATTTAGCTGGAGGATGTTCACTGCAATGTCCCTGCGGGCGCCCAGTGTTCCCGGGTTTCTCTGCGGACGTGGAGATCTTTGCACCGCACACACGTGATCCCACGGCTGTCGTGTGCTTCTAAATGTTCACCCGACCAAGGGTGCTCGCCCAGGGAATAGGCGCTGTCTTGTGATGATGCCAACTGGAGTATAAAGAAGCGAGCCGGCAAGAGCAACATACTGAGCATGCGCATGTCCAAGGCCACTGTGTGGGGGAGACGCTGAGTGCGGGGCAGTGGGAGATCTGGAGTCACAGGGCCCAGGCCTAATTCTGCCCCAACTTACCAGCATCTTATCTCAGTGAAACTTTGTAAATTGGGAAAATAATGTTCTCCTGGGAGTGCTGTGTGTGTACATATGTGTATGTGTGTGCATTTGTATGTCATATCATGTGTATGTGCATGTGTGCATTGTGCATGCTCATGTGAGTATATGTGTGCATATGGGTGAATTGCATGTGTGTATACATATGTGTGTATATGTGTGTGTTGTATGTGTATTTGTAGGTATGTGTGTATGTGTGTACTGTGAGTATATCTGTATGTCAGTGTGTGTATGTGCATATATGTGTATGTGTGTGCATGTGTATGTGTGTAAGTGCACATCTATGTGTGTAAATCTTGCACATGTGTATATGTATGCATGTGTATATGTGCATGTGTACATTTGTGTATGTGTTCTGTGTGTATCTGCATATGCTTGTGTATGTCTATGTATGTGTGTATGTATGTGTGTATTGTATGTGTGTATGTGTGTATCTGTCTCTTGCATGTGTGTATATATGTATGTGTGCATTCATGTGTACTATGTATTGAATGTGTAGTTGTATTTATGTGTATAAGTGTGTAGTGTGTGTATGTCTGTATGCATGTGTATGCACATGTATGTATATTTGTATGTGCATGCATAGATGTGTGCATGTGCATATGTCTCTCTATGTGTATATATATTATCTGTGTATGTGTGCATGTGCAGGTGTGCATATGTATCTGTGTGTCTCTGTATATGTCTGCATTTATGTTCTGTGTGTATATATGTAGAGTGTGTGTCTATGTGTGTATTTTGTATGTATATGTGTGTATTTGTGTGTGTCAGTGTCTATGTGCATGTGTGTATATGTGTGCACATGTATGTGTGTAATGTGAATGTGTGTATTGTGTGTGTATTTGTGTATTGTGTGTGTACAGGTGTGTATCTGCATGTGAGTATGCTTATCTGTGTATGTGTGTATGTGCATGTATATCTGTGGATATGTGTGTGTGCATGTGTGTGTCTTATATTTTTGTGTGTGCATTGTGCACATGTGTATGTGTGTATACCTGTGTATCTGTATGTGTGTCTGCATGTATGTGTATTTGTGTGCATGCCTGCATATGTCTGTGCATATGTGTGCATGTTTGTGTGTGCACACCTGTGTGTATATTGTGTGTATGTGTGTATGTGTGTACATGTGTGTATGTGTGTGCAAGTGTGTGTCTGTATATCTGTGTGTGTGTGTATATGTATATATGTTTGTGTGTGTGTGTCTGTGTGTATGTGTGTGTGTGCATGTGCTCCTGTGTGTGATTAATGATGATGAATCTGAAGTGTTGTATACACAACTGCTACGTTTTAGTTGTTCTGCAATGATTATTGTTAAATTTCTAACTCGGTAAAACTAAAACAGCATTTCTGACTCATTTTTTATCCCTTCCCATGTCTCCCAATCTTTCTTCCTCTTCTTCCTCTGTTTCACTTACCTTGCCTCTCCTTCTGAAAAGCAGTGGTATCTGGTAGAGAAGCAAGTGTCTTACATTCTCATAGACGGGCTGCGTAAGTCACCCTCTGGCCAGAGGATAGAGACAACTTGCAGTAATTTGACAGTAACTTTAGGAACATGCGTAGAAGCTATTTTCGCTGGATGGTAATTAAATATAAATTCAGACCTTCAGACTGATTTTTAAATCTCAGAAATACATCTCATGTTCCAGGTTAGAGAAAAATCAACAAAATACTGACTTAGCAAAATGGTAAGTCAGGGGAAAGGAGCCTTTGCAGAGGAGGAGAAAGAAAGCTGGCCAGGTAGGGGGCTGGGCGTGGTGGGGGCGGGTCTCTGTATAGGCGTGGCGTGGGCAGGCTCCTGGTTGGGCTGGTGTGGGGTCTCTGGCTGGGCGTGGTGTGGGCAGGTCCATGGCTGGGCGTGGTGTGGGCGGGTCTCTGTCTGGGCGTGGTGTGGGCAGGTCCATGGCTGGGTGGTGGTGTGGGCAGGTCCCTGGTTGGGCGTGGTGTGGGCAGGTCTCTGTCTGGGCGTGGTGTGGGCGGGTCCGTGGCTGGGCGTGGTGTGGGCGGGGCGTCGTGTAGGCGGGTCCGTGGCTGGGCGTGGTGTGGGCTGGGCGTGGTGTGGGCTGCAGACTCGTCCCAGCGCTGAGCCTCAGGGGGCGTCGGGGCATCTGAAACCCAACAGGCACCAGGTTCCTCTGAGGCCCCGGTTCCTGTAGGTGAGGTGGCTGCTTCTCTTCTATGACGACAATCTCACAACTCTGGGAATGCACAAGGCTGTGCACTTGGCAGGACTGCTTTGCGGCGTTTGGCGGAAAGGGGGAATCCCAAAAATCACCGAAAAGTCCTTTGAGAGAACGAGGGACAGAGCCAGGCGGCTGGTCTTCAGTGCGCTCCGGGCGGGCGCGCGTCCTTTAAAACGTGCGTGTGAAGCCGCAGCCACCCTGCGCCGCCAGCAAAACGGCCGCTGCGTGTGGATCGCTTGCGTTTTCCCGTAGACACAGCTCGGCCGCGGCGGTAAAATTACGTGGAAATGGATTGTGTGCGCCCGTCCCTTTGATGTTTGTGGAGTGTTTGCTGTGCTCCACGTTCGTGGAGTGCGAGGCTCTTGAAAAGATCCGGGCCCCGAGAGCTGCTTTGGGTAACGACGCTAATCAATGCTGGGAAACATATAAAACAACCGAGCAAACGGACGGCTTAACCCGTTTCACACGAGCGGAGTGATGCTTGTCTTGGGGAATCACGGTCAGCGCCCCAAAGCCTCTGTCTTCATGTGAACTAAAGACGAATCCATTAAAAAAGTCAATTTCGGCCCAGAAACAGAGAAGATGTGTTTTCTGTGAAACATACGTCCACGAGCTTTTTGCTGTGAATTGGTTCTTTCAGGAAAGAAGTCATCCTACATGTCACCACCAGGTTGGGGCGGGAGGCTTGTGCGGCACTCTCCTGACCTCAGTGGTGACAGTGCACTGAGCCCAGCCACTGACCCTTCGGTGGTCGCCGAGTCACTCCTCGTGCTTCCTATGCCCAGTCCAGAGAAGAAGATGCACAGCGCGGTCAAGTGCGTCACCTGAGGTCACAGAGTAACTGGAGGAGACAGCAGTCCAATGGAGATAACTGGTGCTGGTCCCGATAAGCTAAACTATACAATTGCACCTTACAAGGCCGGGAACGAGATGTGGCTGCGGCGGCTGTTGGGTGGGCGTTGTCCCGTGCACCAAAAGGCTGCCATTCAGTTCCCAATCAGGGCACAAGCCTGGGTTGTGGGCTTGATCCCCAGTAGGGGGCGTGCAGGAGGCAGCCAATCAGTGATTCGCTCTCATCATTGATGTTTCTCCCTCTCCCTCTCCCTCTCTCTCTTCCTCCTTTCCACTCTCTCTAAAAATCAATGGAAAAAATATCATCTGGTGAGGATTAACAAAAAAAATAAGAACCATTTAAAATGTAAGTGGATTTAATCTCTTTTTCAGGCATTGGACACATCACAGAAGCTTAAAAATTCAAGAGGCTCATGGCTCACTCAGTCAGTTACGATGATAATATGCACAGTTCTCACAAACAAAGGATAATCACAAGTCTCCCCAAAATTTAGATGTGGCCCCAAATAAGGAACTGTGCTGCTTTTATTCCATCTTCAAACATCAGTTCAGTTCCATTTCTCAACTACGAGGTGCAGTTCAATTGGTTCTTTTGTTTCATTGTTTAAATCTTCAGTGGGAACAGGTTATTCATTAGGTAAAGAATTAATGAGTCAGTTACTACATAATGTTAGTCTGAAGGCATGAAACCTTCCTTTGGGCCAGTTCCCCACGTGGAATAGTAATTACGGCCCCAAATCCATTTTAAAGGCATTCCTCGCTCCCTGTAGGAAGTTAGCAATGTGGATAGATGTGTTTGTGACATTAATGAGTCCCAGTTTAGTATTTGGGAAACACTGTACCCCTGAGGTCTCCTACAGCCCGGTGACAGCTCACCAACAGTGAGCAAAATTCAACCTCTATTCTCTTAGTGTTGAGATCACACCGACGTGGGCGGCAGTTCTTCTGGGGAAATGCAGGGAGGGGATTCTCCACTGGCTCCAAGGAGAACAACACAGACTGCAGACAGTGCCTCTGGGGACACATCACAAGCTCAGGGGACACGGGAGGGCGGGAACTAAGTCACTGACGGGAACAGTGACACACAATGTGCGTGTGTGTGTGTGTGTGTTGGGGGGGCCTCCAGGGGGCGCTGCCAGGCAGAGGCACTGTGTTAACTCGGCCTCGCTTTACCCTCCGAAGGATTCATCTGTAAAATTCAGAAATGTCCAGAGAACAGAAAATGACTCTCCTGCTCTCCTGCTGGTGTATTACCATGTTCCAGCCACGAGAGTGCGCTCTGGATCCACATTTCCACTTTCTGCGTTATCTTTGAAGAAAATCCATTAAAAACTTTTAACCTATTAGGATATTCCTCTGAAACATGTAGGTTCCATTTGACAACAATAACGAAAATTAATCCAATGAACATTCACAACCAGCCTCGGATCATTTCCGATGAAATTCAAGATTGCTGAAAAATATTCATTAATTCAGGAACATTGTTTTTCATGATTCTGAAGAGTCACTGAAATAGTAGAAACATGTAACTGCTTGAGAACAGATCTCCATATCATAGTGATTGATTTAAAACAAGCTTTGTTTGAAACAAGTTTTTAATTTATGTAAAATAGTTGAGGGTTGTTCACAGATATGTCATCAAGTGACATTCCATTGGTGTATGTTTCTCCGTGTTAGTGTGTTTACTGGAGAACACCAGGCTCGGCCTTCGATGAACAATGTGCTAGAGGAAATGATGACGGCTCTGCTTCATGTGATGCTGAAGGACCCCCCCCCCACCCCCAAAGCCTTATTCCGGGGAGAATTCAGATGAAATTGGTACCGTTCCCTCCCTTCAGCTGGGTGCCTGTCCCATCCGTGGGGCATCTCCTAACTAACTACTGGTATGTCAGAATGCCTTCAAATCATTGCAGCAAGAAGGTCATTCTTGCCAGTTCTGGGCTGGATTGAATGCCCGAGCGAGGGCTTCTGACATCTGAACGTGCAGGGCTCCTCTCCCCAGGTCAGGAGCCCCATTTGTTCTGACCCAGGGGGGCCTTTGGGAAGCCGCCGCTCCTAGCCTGTGAGGCTCCCAGACCCTGTTCAGACCCGGGCCTGCGGCCTCTGCTGGGGACGGTCCCTGCTCAGACCCGGGCCTGCGGCCTCTGGGGACGGTGCCTGCTCAGACCCGGGCCTGCGGCCTCTGCTGGGGAGGGTCCCTGCTCAGACCTGGGCCTGCGGCCTCTGGGGACGGTCCCCGCTCAGACCCGGGCCTGCGGCCTCTGGGGACGGTCCCTGCTCAGACCCGGGCCTGCGGCCTCTGCTGGGGAGGGTCCCTGCTCAGACCTGGGCCTGCGGCCTCTGGGGACGGTCCCCGCTCAGACCCGGGCCTGCGGCCTCTGGGGACGGTCCCTGCTCAGACCCGGGCCTGCGGCCTCTGCTGGGGACGGCGGGGTGAAGTCCCTGTGTGGGTCACTCAGAGGCCACACGCTCATTCCTAGTGTCCCTGTCACTAGGTCCTTCCCACCACGGTCTGCAGAGGAGTCTTGTCGAATTCGCAGCAGTGGCCAGGCTGACAGTTCAGGGACAGCGGTTAGTTTTCTCTCACGGCCTCTCTCTGACGTGTGTGCATTTCCTGCTTCCTGCATCATGTGTCTCGAGTTCCTGCTGTGGTTCAGGTCGGTCTTTCTCAGTTTCCTTCGCTGTGACTCAGTGTCACAAGGAAGACATGGAATGCAATGAGGCCATCGGAGGACCTGCTGTGCTCTGGTGAAAGGGGGGAGACAGATGACAAGGCCCCTGCACGTCCGCATTTGTCTTCAGTGAAGCTCAGGCCACCTCAGGAGCAGGAGAGCTGGGGCGCAGGGACGGTGCTTGCTTGCTCCAGGTTCCTTAATGAACTGCAAGTGAGGGAGCAGAGAGTGGGTGCTATCAGGGAACAATCAACATTTAATAAATCCATCCGCATTCTCAGGGGGTTAAACCTACAATACGGGAAGAAAACCTGCACATGAGGTCACGTTTTTCATAACCAAGGAGCTTTGCATAGTGTGAGAAGATTGAAAGATGTAAATGTCTGTATCACCAAGAGCTAAAATGAAAAGTGCATTCTGGTTTTATTTATTTATTTATGTTAACCCTCACCCAAGGATATTTTCCCATTGACGTTCAGAGAGTGGAAGGGAGGAGGAGAGACAGAGAGAGAAACACCCACTGGTTGCTTCCCGCAAGTGCCCCCACTGGAGCCTGCAGCCCAAATGTGTGCCCTTGACCTGGACTCGAACCATGGCCCTTCAGTCCGAGGGCCTATGCTCTATCCACTGAGCCAAACCAGCTCGGGCAAACGTGCATGCGATTTTACCGACTGCAGCTTCGCGATGTGCCTGACATAAGGCAGTGTGAGGCCTTCCGCTGGTTCTTCTTCCTCAAGGCTGTTTTGGCTGGTTGGGGCCCTTTGTGTCCCAGTGAGTGTTAGAGCTGTAGTTTCTATTTCTGTAAAAAATGCCATTGGGATTTAAAAAAAAATATTTTTTATTGATTTCAGAGAGGAAAGGAGAGGGAGAGG
The DNA here is from genome assembly GCF_027574615.1 of Eptesicus fuscus. Classification (NCBI taxonomy): domain Eukaryota; kingdom Metazoa; phylum Chordata; class Mammalia; order Chiroptera; family Vespertilionidae; genus Eptesicus; species Eptesicus fuscus. The sequence goes on along the minus strand of NC_072491.1, from coordinate 48,686,244 downwards.
GAGAGAAGAGAGAGAGAGAGAGAGAGAGAGAGAGAGAGAGAGAGAGAGAAACATCAGTGATGAGATAGAATCATTGACTGGCAGCTTCCTGCACATCCCACAACCCAGGCATGTGCCCTGACTGGGAATCAAACTGTGACCTCCTGGTTCCTAGGTGGACGCTCAACCACTGAGCCACACTGAGCAAATGCCACTGGGATTTAAATCAGCACAGCGTTTGATCTGTGGGTTGCTTTGGGCACTGTGAGCATTTTAGTAATATTCAATCTTCCAGTGCATCAACATGGGTGGTCTTTCCATTTATTTGTGTCTTTAATTTCTTTCATCAATGTTTTGTAGTTTTTAGTGTACAAGTCTTTCACTCTTTCACAAGTTTATTCCTATGTATGTTATCCTTTTTGCTACATTGTAAATCTGGTAACTTTCTTAGTTTCCTTTTAGGTAGTTTATACAAAGGGTATAAAACTGGCTGCAATGCAGACATATAGACCAATGGTTCAGAACAGGGAACCCCAAACTAAACCCACACCTGTAAGACAGCTCATCTCCACCAAGGACGCAGAGAACACACAACTGGGAAAAACAGTCTCTTCAGCAAACAGCTGGGAGAACTGAGTCCGCACCTGCAGAAGCATGAATGAGACCCTAGTCCACACCTTACACAAAAGTGAACTCAAGCCTTACCTGGCTTGGCTCAGCGATAGAGCGTTGGCCTGCAGACTGAAGGGTCCTGGGTTTGATTCGGGTCAAGGGCACATGCCCAGGTTGTGGACTCGGTCCTCAGTAGGGGGCGTGCAGGAGGCAGCTGATCAATGATTCTCTCTCATCATTGATGTTTCTGTCTCTCTTTCCCTCTTCCTTCCTCTCTGAAATCAATACAAATATATTTTTAAAAAAATGAACTCAAAGTGGATCACACTTAAACGTGAGACCTGACACTATGAGACTCCTAGAGGAAAACACCAAGAGAGGCTTCACGGCGCCGGCCCTGGCAGCGCTTTCCTGGGTTTGACACCGGGAGCAAGGCAACAGCGGCCAACAGACAGGGAGCCGCTAGAAGCCTGTGCGCAGCGAAGGGCGATCCCCAGAGGAGAGCCAGCCCACAGGATGAGGGACACGCTCTCAGTCACACGTCTGACAGGGGTTCGTATTGGAAATGTAATGTTTAAAACCCCCATAGAAAAACAAGGAACCCAATTACAAAACAGGCCAAGGACTGGAATGAACTCTTCTCCAAGGAGGACATACAGACGGCCAACAGGCATATGCAAAGGCAAAGGCTCTCGGCGGTCAGTGAGGAAGCTGCTCACTGAAACCCCAGGAGGTGTCAGCTCACGCCTGTTAGGATGGCCGGTATCAGCCAAACAGGAGCAGGGCGGGGGATGTCAGAGCTGTGACTGCTGCACTCTGTGGGGATATGACGTGGGGAAGCCATTATTGCAGCCACATGAAGATTCCTTAAAAATTAAGAGTGGAACTCCCGTGACCCAGCAACCTCACAACCGGGTATTTATCCAAAACAAGTGCAATCAGCAGCTCAGAGATATCTGCGCTGCCATGTTCATTGCGGCATCAGGCAGTATCCAGCAGGGGCAGTGACCGAGATGCCCTTCGGTGGGTGGATGGCAAAGACGATCTGACATACACACACAGGGTGAGTGCTCAGCCTTACCGGGAGGGACATCTGCCGCCATGACAGCGGGGTGGACACGGAGGAACATTACGCCAAGTGAAATAAGCCAGTCACGAGGGCAGCTGCTGCAGGGCCCCACTTAGATGAGGAATCTAAACAGCCAAGTGCATAGAAATAGAGAATGTAGTTTCCAGGGAAGGGAGTGTCTATCTATAATAATAAAAGCGTAATATCTATAATAATAAAAGCGTAACATGCTAATTATACCGGAAGCCAAACGACCTTCGGACGTCCTTCTGGACATCCTTCCGGACCACCTTCTGGACGAAGCCGAGGCTGTGAGGGCCGAGCCCCTTGCACGGATTTCTTGCATCAGGCCTCTAGTAAGGGAATAACTGTCAGGCACACCCAGTGGGCACGCACTGCACATGGACGATCCCTGTTGCACTCACAGTTAACACTTGTGTGGCACACTCAACAGTTTGTTTAAATCTGTATTGTTATGTTCTTACCACAATAAAAAATGGTTGCATAAACAACAGACAGATGAACTTAAGACTAATCCAAGTAAGGCATACACTCGTCGGAGGAACATTCTGGAAGAGAAGTAGAGATTAAGGATGGCAGCATGGCTCACTCAAAAGCCCCACGCCTGTCTGCTTCTCTTAGGATGTCACTAGGTTGATGGCATCTCTGCATTTCAGCAAAATCCAACAGATTTTCTTTCTTGATTACTGAAAATCTAGTAAAACAATGTGAATAGAACCTAGGTCAGGTCAGAACTTCTCATTGGTAGGCCTCTTCGTGTCCATGATGTCCACGCTGAGGTAAGAGTACACACGTAGTGATATGACATCTCTGATCACATGGATGCTTCCCCTACACGCACCCTCCGTGCTGCGCCTCTCCTCCAGCTCTGGACAGCTCTGCCAGCCACGCCTCCCACTCCATCTGCTCGGCAACTGCACCATTGTCTCCCATGAAGCCTTTTCACAGCTCACAGTTCAAATAAATCTGTCCGTCTCTGCCGTCCCCGCAGTATCTGTCACTCTCTTCCATTGGAGCAGCTGTTCAGGAAGCATCAGTCCCATCAGCCTGGGAGCTGCTGGCCCAAGTCCAGCGTGTACCGGGGTTATACTCTGCACAGCTCGGAGCACAGCCCGTGTGCAGCCATCTAGCTGTTCACCACAGAATCTTCTAGGCTTTCAAGGCACTGAGGCTATGACAGCACACAGATACTCACAATGATGGGTGATAACCAATCCATGTCGTTTGCTCTAGCGATTTCATGTCTAGTCCTCCCTCTTCTCACAGCGCGGACCTGGGGAGGACACGTCTCCAAAGGCTCATGAAAACATTGCTGTCAAGTCCGTGCCTGACTGTGCAGGGGGCTCAGCACTCAGGTCAGAGTAACTGAGCGCTAATGTGTGTAAAATTAAACTAAGGGGCGCAGGTGCCAGCCATCTGTCTCCAAGGCGACATCTGCCCTTCCTCGGTCCAGGGACCAGGGACTGTCACCGGAGTAGGCGGAGTCACTGGGTGAGAGCGTCATAAAGTGTCAGCAGCTGGGGTGGTGTGGGTGAGTAATGAGAACAGCAAGGGCCCTGCGAGAGGACAGCAGCCAGTGCGCCCACGGCGATCGCCCCTACTGGTGAGTGGGATGCCGCGGACACAGCGAGGGTGGGCATGCCTTCCTCCGACAGCCCTCTAGCTATTCGGCATTCGGCATCAGAGAAGAGGAGCGTGACAACATAGCACACAGCTCAGTGGGCCGCAGACCATCAGGGTGAGCTGGGCTGGCACTGGGTGGAGGGCATAGCCATGCCCCCACTGAGAACACCCTGGAGGGCGGTGGGTGCCGTCCACCAGAATAAGCGCTCTAATAACTTCCAACGGGTTTTCCCCTAAATAGCTGAACTGCGAATATGTTTTATAGGTAAAGGACGTATGTCATGTACTGGAGGAATTTGGCCCATCACTCATGTTGATTGAGTGTCACTAATAGAGACTCAGTCACACATTCAACAGGCAGAGCAGTGAGCCCAGCGGCGCTCAGACCAGCCATTCCCCATGGCTCTGGAGAGGCCGCTGCCCTCGCTGGGCTGGCTGGGGTTCCAGGTAAAACGAGAAGAGGGTCAGCATGTGCCTGCTGCCTGCACGCAGCCAGAGTGGGAGGCTAGCGGCCTTCACTAACAGCCCAGACCAGCATCCAGGAGATGCGTTCAGTTGGTGACTGGTGAGTTTGCTCCTCACTGCCATCAAACCTGTCCTGTGGAGTGACATGCATCTCTTAAAATGAGAAGGAAAACGTATGACATAATTAAAGCGCGTCTTCACATCGACTTAAAAATAAGAGCCTCTCCTCTGCTCCTTGCAGAAAAACACGCTCACCGCTTATTTCTCACCGCTCACCTGCGAGGCTGGGGCTGTGCCTGCCTTTGTAGCTGTTCTGCTGCTCCTTGTCTCCGGCAAAGCTGGGGTGGGTGTCATATCTGAAAACCAAAGTAGAAGGTAGAGGCTTCGCCCTTCAGAAAGTAGGCGTGGCGCTGTGTGCTGGCTTGGGGAACTCATTACAGGGTTCAAGGCCCCTCCACGCCCACCCCCAGCATTCCAGCAGCCTGTGTGGGGCACAGAGTAGGTTTCACTGATGGAGGGGCCCGCAGGGCCCTGTGCTCTAAGTCAGGCCGGCCGCTGCGTCCTGACCCTCCCGGTCCCCGTTTTCCGTGGGAGGACCATGAGCTGTGGCCTCCTTCCCTGCCTCCCGCTGACGCCCTGCACGAGGGGCCGTTTCTCAGCCTGGCCCAGTACAGACAGGCCGGTCAGCGGAGGCGTCCTGAATATCAGAGAAACGAGTGGTCCCGGGGGGGCACGTGAGCTGCCCTTTCTCTAGTGAATTCAGAAGAATTGACAGAAAAGACAGCCTAGTTTCTCAGTCAGCTTCAGCGAACATGAGTTGTTGCTGTGGACGGAGACAGACCAGAAACAAGATGCGTGTGTAACGTATCGGTTGTTGAAGAATTGCTGAACAGTGTGAGGGGGCAAGAAGTGTTGGGGGCGTGTGTTAAAATCGTAGGCCTCTGGGGAAGCACTGAGTGTCAGCGTGGCATTCGAATTACACCCCGAGAGACACGAGGGCTTCGCGCTGAGGTGTCCACGCTCTGGGCCTGTCATCTGGGGAAGGAGGAGGGGGCACCTGTGTCAAAGGGTTGGCCGAAGTCATGTCACCACCTGGTCTCTTTACGCAGGTGTCTTTTCGGTGGCTGGGGTCAAAGTCAGGACCACAGAGGGGTGTGTCAATGGCTCCCAGCAGTTTAAATGCTTGAAAAAAAGACCTTTGACAGCCAGTCATCCTGGGGGGCAGTTGTGGCTCTAATTAGACTCTTCAGCAGGACGCACCTGGGGAGGTGGGCCCTGTGCAGTCATTAAGACGAGTTCTCATTAGTGATTAGGAGGCAACATGGGACGCCAAGGGGGCAGCATGAACTTCCCCAGGTCCCTGAGCCCATCGACTGCTGTCATGAACCATGAAGGAAAAGTGTGGGAAAACCTGTCTTATTCATTCCGTGCTGATTAGGAAGGAAAGCAATGCTGCAATGCTGCCAGCAGAGGGTGCCCGAGGACTGCTTCTCACTGCAGGGCCCACAGGCCTTGGTCATCATTGCTGGTGCAAGGACTCTTCTTTTCAAATCTTTATTGTTGAGAGTAGTACTGATGTCCACATTCCACAGCCCCAACCCCCTGACCCAGTACCCCTCTCCACCAGTTCCCACCCCGCCCCGGGCCTTCACCACACTATGGTCTGTGTCCATAGGTAATGCATATATGCATACAAGTTCTTTGGTTAATCTCTTCCCACATTCTCCTCCCCGCTTCCCTCTGAGATTCCTCAGTCTGTTCCATGCTTCCATGCCTCTGGTTCTATTTTATTCATAAGTTTATTTTGTTCATTAGATTCCTTGTTCATTTATTTTGAATTTGAGATTCAATTGTTTATATATATATACATATATATATATATATACACACACACACACACACACACAACACACACACACACACACTAGAGGCCCAGTGCACGAAATTCATGCATGGGGGTGGGTGGGGATATGTCCCTGAGCCCAGCGTGCACCCTCTCCAATCTGGGACCCCTTGAGGGCAGTCGTACATCCCTCTCACAATCCAGGACTGCTGGCTCCCAACTGCTCGCCTGCCTGCCTTCCTAATTGCCCCTAACCGCTTCTGCCTGCCAGCGTAATCACCCCCTAACCACTCCCCTGTTAGCCTGATTGATGCCTAACTGCTCCCCTGCCAGCCTATTTGCCCCTAACTGCCCTTCCCTGCAGGCCTGGTCACCCCTAACTGCCCTCCCTTGCAGGCCTGATCCCCCTCAACTGCTCTCCCCTGCAGGCCTGGGTCCCCCCTAACTGCCCTTTCCTGCAGGCCTGGTCCCTCCCAACTGCCCTCCACTACTGGCCATCTTGTGGTGGCCATCTTGTGTCCACATGGGGGCAGGATCTTTGACCACATGGGGGCAGCCATCTTGTGTGTTGGAGTGATGGTCAATCTGCATATTACTCTTTTATTAGATAGGATAGAGGCCTGGTGCATGGGTGGAGGCCAGCTGGTTTGCCCTGAAGGGTGTCCCGGATCAGGGTGGGAGTTCCCTTGGGGTGTGGGGCAGCCTGGGCGAGGGGCCTGTGGTGTTTTGCAGGCCGGCCACACCCCCGGCAACCCAAGCAGAGGCCCTGGTATCTGGGATTTATGTATCTTCTACAATTGAAACTTTGTAGCCTGGAGCAGAGTCAAGCCTTCTGCTCACTCCGTGGCTGCAGCCATTTCTGTTGGGATTTATTTACCTTCTATAATTGAAACTTTGTAGCCTTCTCTGTAAATTATTCTCCATTTCAGTTAGTGAATCCTTTATTTCTGACTGGTCCTTTTTCATTTTGTTGAGATTCTAAGTCCCCTGAAGCTCTCATTAAGATCTTTGAGTATCCTTATAACCATTGTTTTGAACTCTGTATCTAGTAGTTTTCTTGCTTCCATTTCATTTAATTCTTTTTCTGTGAATTTTTTGTGTTCTTTCATTTGTGACATGTTTCTTTGTCTCCACATTTTGGCTGCTTCCCTGTTTTTGTTCTGTGTATTGGGTAGAGCATCTATGTATCCTGGAATTGGTAGAGTGGCCTTATGTAGGAGATGCCCATTAGGGCCCAGTGGCTCAGCATCCCCAGTCACCTGATCTGGGAAATCTAGGTGCACCCCTTTGTGGGCTGTGAGGACAGTCTTCTGGTGTCACTGGGAGGAACTGACTTCCAGGCCAATTGGCTGTGAGGACCTGTTGTAACTACCGTGAAAGAGCTGCTGTGCAGGAGGTACCCCTATGGAGCAAGACTTGCTTCAGTGGGGCTTTGGTGCTCACCAAGTCTGCCCCTTGAGTGTGTCACTCATTGATGTGTAGAGTTGTAATCTGGTGTGGTCTGAAGCTGTCCACTGGGTACATGGGGCCTCCTGGGAGTCCCCTGCCTGGGGCCACCTGTAAGGAGCTACAGAGCCATCTGCAGATTGATGCTACTTGAATTGGGCTTAGAAGTGCCCCAAAGAGGCCAAACTGTGACCCATGGCAGGCTTCTGCTAGTGCTGGGTATGGGACCATTATCAAGAGGTATGGGGCACATTGAGTCCAGTTGCTGCTTGTTTGAGAGATTTTAGAAAAGTCTGAAGCCTGAGCCAGGACAGGCCATTCATATGGAAAAGACAGTACAAACTGCTGGGGTGGGGCTGCAAATTGGGTGGGGTGGGGCTTCAGGGAATCATCAGGGTGGGGCAAATAGTGTGAGCAGGTTGATGGAGACTCAGATATGGCACTTGCCAGTCATCTCTGTGGCAGGAGAGGTTTCAGCACAGGAACGATGTCCTCTGAGAACACCCCTGTCTGGGAGAAAGCGACCCTCCAGTTCTTGCCCTGATGCCAGACCATCCAGTTCCTCCCTGTATGTCCCTGGATCCTTTCAAGCTGCTGCCCCAGCCCTGGAGCCCAGGGGGAATAGTCCCAGTAAGTCAGTGCACCAGCCCTTTAAGAGGAACTGGGTCTCCAGCAGCCTCTGTCCCACTCGGTCACAGGCCCCACTGGCTTTTACATCCAGAAGTTTTGGGGACATCTCTCCCCGGAACCGGCACCCTGGGCTGGGGCCTGGTGTGGGGCTGGGACCCTTGCTCCTCACAGGAGGCCTCTGCAGCCAAGATATTCCTCCCGATTAAAAAACATCTCATGTGGTTGTCGCCCCTCACCCCTCCTACCAGTCTTGATGTACTTTATTCTTTGCTTCTCTAGTTGTAGAACTTCCATTCAGCCAGACTTCAGGCAGATCCGAATGATGGTTGTTCTGTATTTTTGTTGTAATTTTGATCAGGTTGTGGGAGGATGTGAGTACTGACTGCATTTACCTACACCACCATCTTCTCTACGGCAGTTTTAGCACCTGGTGCAAGGATTCTAATTCCTTTTCTCTGACCCTGGTGAGCTTTTCTCATGCCTGGTGGATTATTAACATAAGAAAAATCAGACACACATTACTGAACATGGAGTAGATACTTAAAAGTATCCTCAAAAAGTGTATTTCAGCACTCCAAATTTCAAATGAGTTAGGAAAAGCATTAATTCTAATGTTTTACAATTGTAAGAGGAACATTGGCAACAATTTAGTAGAAATAGTATATACTGTATGTATATACATTATTTGAATATATGTCCAATATATTTAATTGAATTATAAATATATATATATGTGTGTGTGTGTATGTATTTCCTCACCACGTCCTTCCTAGTAACATGACACAGTTCTCCTCTTACAGTGATTGCTTCCTTCCAAGACCTCCCACCCTTTGTATTAGTTTATAAACAGTTTATTAATTAATAATATTCAATCTTTTCTTGATATACATAATTATTGCGTATGATTACAAGTCTCTACAGATCATGGAGCATAGGAATTTGTAAAACTGTTCAATTCACTTAGAGTAGGACCAAGTAATGGGGAAAGCACAGTATAAATGTTACTATCATTAATATAGTTAATATCATCAATGTAGTTAATAGTTGTAATGTGATTAATAACATGTACGAAACCACAATATGAGATAGCTCATATCCAGGCACAAGCTGTGAAGATAAAAATATCTATGACATTGAATGGATTCTAATCGAAGGCAAATGGGAAATTTTATCAAGACGTAGGAATGTCCTTCAGGCTCCAGGTTCGGGCACCACTGAGTTTAGGGAAGGGAGCAAAAGCTCTCCTTGTAATAAAGACAGTGCCTGAAGTTATTTTGTCTGGAAAAGTTCAACATGTCAAGAATACGTAACGGAATATGCAAATGTGTCATTTGAAATACATTACAGACCATGTCAATTGAAGACTGTTAAGATAACTATTGGAAATTATGATAATTTCATAAAACGCTGTATGCTATATGAAAAATAGTTATGACATCCAATTCTGTGGACAGAGCCTGGGAGAGAAGAATGGCTCTACTGGACTGAGGTCATTTAAAAGAGTAGAGAATGTGTCTGCCTGCCCTGAATCTCCGGAAATGAGAACATTCAACAAATCTTTGTATAGAAAGCATCTTGGGATCTTGGCCCACATCCTCTAATTCGTATCTGACATGAGACCTGAAGGTCACCAGGGCTGAGTGTCCCATGAGGAGGCCAGTCTCTGTGAAGACCTGTGGGAATCTGCAGTGGAAGGCGACTTGGTGCCAATGTGTTTCTCCAAGTGGATTTAACCGTGGACTATAATTGTAAGAGAAAGGGAAACATTTAAATCTCTCTACCAAGGAAACTCTTGTTATCAAACATTACCCTGTTGCCCTGGAGGGTGTGGCTCAGTTGGTTGAGTGCTGTCCCATACACCAAAAGGTTGCGGGTTCAATTCTCACTCTGGGCCCATGCCTAGGTTGTGGGTTCAATCCCTGGTCAGGGAGCATTTTGGAGGCAACTGATCAATGTTTCTCTCTCACATCAATTTCTCTTTCTCTCCCTCACTCCCGCCCTTCCCCTTTTTCTAAAAATCAATGAAATGTACTCAGATGAGGATTGAAAACAAAAGAATTAACACACTGAAGCAATCAATCTGATACCTAACAACTTAGAAATTATTTCTCTATTATAAGGTTCACTAGAGGCCCGGTGCACGAAATTCGTGCACGGAGGGGGGTTGTCCCTCAGCCCAGCCTGTACCCTCTCCAATATGGGACCCCTTGAGGGATGTCCGACTGCCCGTTTAGGCCCGATCCCACCGGGATCGGGCCTAAACGGGCAGTCGGACATCCCTCTCACAATCCAGGACTGCTGGCTTCCAACTGCTTGCCTGCCTACCTTCCTGATTGCCCCTAACCGCTTCTGCCTGCCAGCCTGATCACCCCCTAAACCACTCTGCTGCCAGCCTGTTTGCCCCCAACTTCCCTCCTCTGCCGGCCTGGTCACCCCTAACTGCCCTCTCCTGCAGGGTTGATCACCTCCAACTGCCCTCCCTTGCAGGCTTGGTCCCTCTCAACTGCCCTCCCTTGCAGGCCAGGTGCCTCCCAACTGCCCTCTCCTGCTGGCCATCTTATGGTGGCGATCCTGTGTCCACATGGGGGCAGGATCTTTGACCACATGGGGGCAGCTATAATGTGTGTTGCAGTGATGATCAATCTGCATATTACTCTTTCATTAGATAGGATAGAGGCCTGGTACAGGGGTGGGGGCCAGCTGGTTTGCCCTGAAGGGCGTCCCGGATCAGGTGGGGTTTCCCTTAGGGTGTGGGGCGGCCTGAGCGAGGGGCCTGTGGTGGTTTGCAGGCCAGCCACACCCCCTGGCAACCCAAGCAGAGGCCCTGGTATCTGGAATTTATTTTCCTTCTACAATTGAAACTTTGTAGCCTGGAGCAGAGCCAAGCCTGGGGCTCCCTCCGAGGCCGGCTGGCAGCCATTTGTGTTGGGGTTATAATTGAAACTTTGTTGCCTTAAGCGGGTGGGCCCAGCCAGGGTGTGCGAAAAGTTTTGCTTCCCCTGTTGCCTGCGGCAACCCTGGCCTGCTCTCTCAAGCTCCATTCTGCCGCCATTTGTTTGAATTTGTTTACCTTCTATAATTGAAACTTTGTAGCTTGAGTGGAGGCTTAGGCCTGGCTAGGGCAGGCGGAAAGCTTGGCTTCCTCTGTTACCTAGGAAACCTTGCTCTCTGTGGCTGTAGCCATCTTGGTTTGGGTTAATTTGCATACTCGCTCTGATTGGGTGGTGGGCGTGGCTCGTGGGCGTGGTTTGTGGGTGTGTCGGAGGTGTGGTCAATTTGCATATTTGTCTATTATTAGAGAAGATTGTTCTAATATCATGACAAGTGAATACTATATTTCATGATTGTATCACTTCACTGGTCATTATTTGAGTTAAAGAAATAAGGACCGCACTCCTGTTTATGCCAGGGTGTGCTCAGAACCGCCACTGGTTACCTCAGCAGTCACAGGGTGATTGTAGCTCTACACTGACGTGGCTGTAGAGTGACTACAGGAAAGTTCCTTTCCATAACCTCCGCAATCATTGATCAGAATTCTTCTCACCCCCCCATCTTTGCTTAGACCTCATTTCTGAAACACCTCTGTTCTGGACATGTTTTCATCTAAATGAATACTCCACAGCCATCATGAGTTGGGTTTTATTACTCCACATTCTGGTTCTAAAACAGCCCATGTGATGTGTTTGACCTACAAAAGGAGTGAGAGTTACGCTGTGATTCAATTCTAGATCTGCCAACTCCCCAACTCTCAGCCCATCTGTCCTGGTGTCTGGGACCGACCTGATTTATGACCTTGCGCTTTCCCATTTGTCTTCCACCCAAGTTCCCTACTTCGGGTGATAAATCACATGGTCACCCTAGGTCACCCTAAGAAACCAGGATGATTTTATCAGGATTAGATGTAGCATCAGTTCACCGGAAAGCTAGACGTGTGACTTCTACTTAAGTTACAGAAACTAGCTCCACGGTGCTTAGTAATGGGCATTAGCAGCTATATTTCCTCAACTATCCCTTAGGGCTCCAAGATGCTACTGTTGTGCATGAAAAATGAATATAAACATATAAACATCCAAAATTGAGTCTAGGTTTCCTATAAATAGGGGAAATTGTGAAAGTTCAAGAAAACATTACCTATATACTTCTAAATATACTTTAAATGCTCATACGATCAATAAAGCTCATTATGCCTTAATATGCATTTGTTGTAAGGAACCACATGAGACAAATCCCTTCACCATTTCTACGGAAGATCTGCAGGGGCTGGAAGGCTTTCGCTCCCATTTTGCTGGACTCTGATTATAATGTAGCTTGAACCATTCTGAAACACACAGGGCGATGGCACATTTTTATTTGGAGAAAAGGTGCTGATCCCGATTTTACTTAATGCTAATGATTATCCCAGACACCAATTTTCAAGCCTACTGAAAAGCTACAGTGTCCCCTGACCAACATGTAGTGACAATGGAAATTGCTGTGCTGTTTCAAAGGTGGTTTCATCTTCAAAATATCTATTTGGTGTTAGGTTTTTCTCAGTCTCTTGTACACTTAAAGCTGTCCAGGGTGGTGCCTGGTACCTAATAGTTGCTTATTAAATGCTTGTCCATTTGTCCAATTTGTTTTCTTTCATTGACAAACAAAAGAAGGTGTTCTCACAACAAAAAGAACTGCCATTGAAAGGACAGCCCCTCCCTGCCTCGGCCCAGTTCTCCTGGGAGGAACGGATCTGTGTCCTTGCCAACTTCAGCAGGCAGGTCCGTCATGGACCTTGCCCTGGGAGCGCTGCGTGAGGGAAGGGCACACAAGAAAGAGTCTGCGTAGATACAGAGAACAGACTGAAGGTGGCCAGAGGGAGGGTGGGGCTGGTGAGAGAGTGGAGGGACTGAGAAGTACAGGTCGGTAGCTATAGAGTAGTCCCCTGGGATGTAAAGTACAGACCAGGGAATAGCCAATGATATTGTCACAACTATGTGTTGTGGAGCGAACACGAGTAAACAACCACTGGAGTCCAGACCAAATTAAAATTTAGGCAGCCTTTAATTGCCGACTAGCGACTGTTCTCTCTCCACGCAGGGAGTTCAGAGAGCAGCCCCGACCCTTTGTGCAGGACCACTTTTAAACACATTAACCACATCCTGTTTTTGCAGAGTAAGCAACCCAAGACAAAACAGTTTTCCCAAATAATGTCAGGGCCATGCTATTGATGACCATGTTATTTACAGGGTTATCCTGTTCTTTAGAAAGCTGACAGTGTTCTATCTTGCAAGGCTATTTTGTGAGGTGCAACTGGGAAGGGGCCATGAGACTCTATCTCAAGGCCTGGCCTGGTGTCAGCACTGACAACTCTATCTGGGGCATAGTCCACGGCCTCTCTGGAGTGCTCAAAAATTTCCACTCTCTAACACTATGTATGGGCCAGTTGGGTACCGGAAATAGTGGGGAACACTTCATCGAGTGTAGGACTGTCTAACCACTATGCTGTACTCCTGAAACCAATGCAAAATAATATTGAATGTCAACTGTAATTTAAAAAATATTTTAAGTTAAAAATATCACTTTATTTAAAGAAAATAAAATAAGAGCCAAAAAGAAAAGAGTTCACATTAGCCAGTTTCAAAGAGCAGAAGGGCGTCCGTGTGAGGTGAAGGCCGTCAGCAAGTTCTAGTTGAGAGGCCTGGATGGAAGGCAGGGAGAGCCAGGGGCTGAGGAAGCCCTGCTGAGAGCCCAGGGAGGCCGGCCCCTGAGGAGTGGGGTGTCGCCTGGGAGGGAGGAGATCCAGGATCTTGGGGACCTGATCCCAGAGGAGCGGCTCAGGGCTAGAGTGGCTGTGACCTGTCTTGTATTGTCAGAGCAGGAGACGGGGCCATCCTGGGCCAGCCAATCAAGGGAAGCCATGGATCCCACTGTGAGAACCCCAAGGAACCCCAGGACTTCACTGCTGTGGACACTGGTGGTCCCCCAGGGAAAATACCAAAGCAGAGAGGAGGGAGACACAGAATGAGGACTTTACTTATGTCTCTCATCCGACTTAAGTTCCTAAACATTTACATGTGCACAATATTCTTTAAATTCTGAAGTTTCTTATGTAAAGTTCTAGAAATTGTGCACGTAGAAGTGTAACTGGGACATGCATAGTCTGTGTTGATGGTCTGAACTCTGTGTTCTGGAGTCATTTTCCTTGTTCGCCTACTTGTCATCTGAACCTGTCCCTTGGACTGGACATGCCATGCAAATGCATCATCTTGGTCATCACCCACATCTGTTCGCCCTGCATCAGCCTCAGCATAACCTCCAAACCTCCTCCCACAAACACATGGGCGGCTACTCTTCCAACTTTAACCTCTGTAGTGTTCATGGTACCGAGCTGCGTGCGGGAAACACAAAGAGAAGGAAGGCTTGGCCCTGCCTTGGGCTGTTGCCATGGGGACCGCACACAGCCAGCAGGTGCCGGAGGCTGGGATGAGAAGCCCCACGCCTCTTGCTGCCCAGCTCACCTGGCCCCTCCTTGCTTCTTGCCTCTGTATTTAGATCACAGGTATCATGGTATTTGCCCACCTGGCTAACGTTGACATCACAGTGGACCATGTGTAGTCTCCGCTCAGACAGGGCCCTGTGGGAGTTCCCATTTCCACAGCCGTGTGCTTCTGAGCATGTCTCTGGTCAACTCTGGCCAAAGCAGATCCCAAGGATTCATGACACCTGCCCAGAACGGTGCGCAAGTCAGCAGCACGCCCAGGCCTTGTCACCTGTAATTCCAGGCCTTGTCACCTGTAAGCCCAGGCCTTGTCACCTGGAGCCCAGGCCTTGTCAACTGGAGCCCAGGCCTTGTCACCTGTAATTCCAGGCCTTGTCACCTGGAGCCCAGGCCTTGTCACCTGTAATTCCAGGCCTTGTCACCTGGAGCCCAGGCCTTGTCACCTGTAATTCCAGGCCTTGTCACCTGTAATTCCAGGCCTTGTCACCTGGAGCCCAGGCCTTGTCACCTGTAATTCCAGGCCTTGTCACCTGGAGCCCAGGCCTTGTCACCTGGAGCCCAGGCCTTGTCACCTGGAGCCCAGGCCTTGTCACCTGTAATCCCAGGCCTTGTCACCTGTAATTCCAGGCCTTGTCACCTGTAAGCCCAGGCCTTGTCACCTGTAATTCCAGGCCTTGTCACCTGTAATTCCAGGCCTTGGTACCTGGAGCCCAGGCCTTGTCACCTGTAATTCCAGGCCTTGTCACCTGTAATCCCAGGCCTTGTCACCTGGAGCCCAGGCCTTGTCACCTGTAATTCCAGGCCTTGTCACCTGTAATTCCAGGCCTTGTCACCTGGAAGCCCAGGCCTTGTCACCTGTAATTCCAGGCCTTGTCACCTGTAATCCCAGGCCTTGTCACCTGGAGCCCAGGCCTTGTCACCTGTAATTCCAGGCCTTGTTACCTGGAGCCCAGGCCTTGCCACCTGGAAGCCCAGGCCTTGTCACCTGTAATTCCAGGCCTTGTCACCTGTAAGCCCAGGCTTTGTCACCTGTAAGCCCAGGCCTTGTTGCCTGTAAGCCCAGGCCTTGTCACCTGTAATTCCAGGCCTTGTCACCTGTAATTCCAGGCCTTGTCACCTGGAGCCCAGGCCTTGTCACCTGGAGCCCAGGCCTTGTCACCTGGAGCCCAGGCCTTGTCACCTGGAGCCCAGGCCTTGTCACCTGGAGCCCAGGCCTTGTCACCTGTAATTCCAGGCCTTGTCACCTGGAGCCCAGGCCTTGTCACCTGTAATTCCAGGCCTTGTCACCTGGAGCCCAGGCCTTGTCACCTGGAGCCCAGGCCTGTAAAGGGAGCACTCCCATTGCTAGTGCCACAGGTGTGTCTAAGGTTTGCTCCACACCACAGACTAGCAACTGCGAGTTTCTTACAAGAAACGATGCCTTCATTAAATAGACATAACTTCATTTATTGCCCCTCAGACACTAACTTTAAGCTCTGTACTCCTTAATGCATCTCTGTAAACAGAGCCGTTCACAACTGAAGGTGTGCACGGACCTGATTCTTCGTCCTCTCCCTGTTCACGCTCACCTTCCTTGTTTCGTCTGGAAACACCCCCGGTGCTGGCGAAGAGCTGGCGCCTCTGCCAGGTTTAAGTTTCTCACGTTCGGGCATCTTCTCTAGTTTCCACTGAGGAAACAATGACCCACTTCCCACCTTTTCCCTGACTTCCCACTGCTCTTGGGGTCCTGGCCCAGGAGCAGTTCTGACTTTTCTTCCCTGAAGACACCAAAAGGAGTTCAAAGGTCTTTTGTTTTGTTTTCACACTTTTCTAATTGAAAGGATTATCCACAGCTTCTGCCTGGCATTCAATTCATTTTGAGCACAAAGCTTGTCAACCAACTAGTCATTCACAGCGGGACTGTCCTTCCAGAAGAAAACCTCAGGAATCTGACCCTTCTTAAAGAGACCATTGTGAAACAATGTGAGGATTTTAATAATGTGTTCGCACCAAGAAGTTCTCGTTTCTAGAAATGTGTTCATGTAATGCTCTCAAAGACATTTGTAACGACCTTGCTTTACCAATTTGATTTCCTATATAATAAAAGCCCAATAGCCAAATTGTCCCCTCGACCAGGAGTTCAACCACTTGCTATGATGTGCGCTGAGCACCAGGGGGCAGCGTGGAACATAGCGGGCGTCAGCAACATGATGCTGGCAGCGTGGGGCAGTGGAGGTGCTGCTGGCCCCTATGGGCCCCAATAAGAGCGGGACCATGGCGGGATGGTGGAGCAGGTGAACGGGAGGTACCAGACCAACATGGGTATGAGCAGGGGCCCGATCACCCCACCAATCGCCCCTCTGATGGCGACAAGTGGCGGTGGTGGGGAGCGGGGAGCAGGGCCGCCTGGCTCCCAGGGGTTAAGGGAGCTGGGTTGGGGGACCGGCCCTGATTGATTGCCCCGCAGTTGAGGGGGCAGCACAAGGCTAAGGCAGGGTTCCAGGCAGGGCTGCAAGGCTGCAAGGCTGGGGGCGGGAGCTGGGGCCCGATCCTCACAGGCCACCCTGAGGGACCCCACCTGTGCACGAAGTTGTGCACCAGGCCTCTAGTAGTATCAGAAGGGAGTTACTAATGGGGGGATAAGGAGACATATGTAATACCTTAATCAATAAAGAAATTTAAAAAAAAAAACACAAAAAAACAGAAGGGAGTTACAATCTGGCCAGTGTGACCAGTGGTTGAAGCATCAGCCTGAGGACTGAAGTTCATGGGTTCAATTCCTGGTCAAGGGCACATACCTGGATTGTAGGTTCACTTCCAGGCCAGTGAGGGGGGCAACCAATAGATGTGTCTCTCCCACACTGATGTTTCTCTCTCTCTCTCCCTCTCTCCCTCCCTCCTTCTCTTCCACTTTCTCTAAACATCAATGGAAAAAAGGTCCTTGGGTGAGGGTTAACAAAAAAAAAGGCGGGGGGGGGGAGTTACAGAACTTTTAGAATGGGAAGCGCTCTTACACGGGGGACAGGTCAAAGCTGGCACTGAGGCCCGCAGAAAGGTGAGCACTGGGCTGGGCAGGTTTGCTGGTCCCGCCCACGGCTCTCCTCCCGACCACATTCTCCAACCTCCATCCAAATGTACCTTCTCTCTGGTTTTCTCTGACCTCCCTGCTTCCTCCATGGCCGGGTGTGCAGTCAGGTGATTACACAGGACTTCTAAAGACTAAAAAAGGTCATTCTTATCATCGTCCTCGTCAAAACTGAATAATCCTGGCAAACAGGACAATTGTCTTTTATCACTAGCAATTTTTTTTTTATCATGTTCAGGACTGGATACTCAACAAATATGAATCAAATGACCCCTATCTGCCTATAGTGTGGTTCATTCTTGTTTACCACATACAGATTTTCTTTTTATTTTATATATTTTTTTCTTATTTTTTTTATAGATTTTTAGACAAAGAGGAAGGGAGAGATAGAGACATTGATGAGAGGAAAACATCGATCAGCTGCCTCTTGCACACCCCCTACTAGGGATCAATCAAGCATGTGCCCTGACCAGGCATGGGATTCTGCGACCTCTTGGTACATGGGACGACACTCAACTACTGAGCCATTCCAGCCGGGCAAGGGAGCATTTTTTAATACAACCAATAATAGGTGTGTGATAAAGAATTTAAATGGAGGCCACAAAAATGTCAGAAAAACTATTTGAATCCACTTGAACATGCAGTTCTTTTTTGAATCTTTCTTATTTTCACATTTCCTGAACTAGCCTTGGCACATAAAGGAGCAACAATAATGCTGTCAGTTACTGAGAAGATAAAACTTGTGCCAAATCCCTACGTGGGCACGAGTGTTTGTTTATTCAGTAAGTACTGACCGGCACCCACCATATAGCTGTTAGTGCTAAAGGAATTAGGAAAAGGAGGGTGATCATTGCCCTCAAGGCAAATATTAAGAGACGTGTCTAATCAAATCAAATCAATTCTAATCCTAATCAAATATTATGAGATGTGTCCAAGGCCATAACAAGATGTACAATGGGAATTATAAAAGCATAGACTCATCTGAGGCAATGCTTTCTGGAGAAGTTTAGGGTCGAGCTATGTATTGAAGCATAACTTTAGAAGATTTGCACCTAAACATGAAGAGACATGACTACCTAACTAAGAAACTGTGTGGACAAAGGTATTTATGGGAAAGCATGATACATGTTTAAGAAACTACAGAGAATTTGGCATTGGAAAGGTTGGTTCTGGCACAGCTAAGAGGGGGAAGGCACATGGGGTAAAACAGTGAGCAAACTGGGGTGATGTGTTGAGATACTTAAACTTTACCCTCTAGATATGGGAAGCTGATCAAGAGTTTCAGAGTTTCTGCACAGCCCAGATGCCTATTCTCTATGTGTCTCATGGGGTTTGTATTTTCTGCAGGTGTGTGCTGGGGCTGCCAGAACAAATGGCCATAGCCTGGGGGCTTGAACAGCAGTTCTGGAGGCTGGGAAATCCAAGGTCAAGGTGCTGGCATGGCAGGTTCATTCTGTGGCCTCTTCTCTTGGCTTTTAGGGGGCCACCAGCTCACTGTGTGTTCACATACCTCTTCTTTGATCTTGAGCTTGGGGAGAGCAAGCTCTCCGGTGTCTCTTCTGAGAGGATCCTAATCCTATCATGGGGCCCCATCCCATAACCTCATCTAACCATACTCACCTCCAGAAGGCCCTATCTCCAAATATCACAGCACTAGAGGCCCGGTGCATGAATTTGTACACAGGTGGGGTCCCTTGGCCTGGCCGGTGATCAAGGCCTATTGGGGGTAGGGCTGGCTGCGGGGAGGGGCTGTCGGAGGGTAGAGAGGCTAATCAGGGCCTGGATTGGGCTGGTTGGCCACCACAGTGAGCATCATAGTGACCAGTCATTCCAGTTATTCCGCCGTTCGATCGCTGGGCTTTTATATATATCCTAGAGGCCCAGTGCACAGAATTATTGCACGGGGGGGGGGGGGGGAGGCCCTCAGCCTGGCCTGCACCCTCTCCAATCTGGGACCCCTCAGGGGGATGTCTGACTGCCAGTTTAGGCCCAACCCCACAGGGGATTGGCAGTCAGACATCCCTCTCACAATCTGGGACCGCTGACTCCTAACTGCTCCCCTGCCTGCCTGCCGGATTGCCCCTAACCCCTCTGCCTGCCTGTCTGATTGCCCCTAACTTGCCCCGCTGCCAGCCTGATCACCCCTACCTTGCCTCCCTGCCAGCCTGATTGGTTCTAACTTGCTCCCCTGCCAGCCTGATTGCCCCTAACTGCCTCTGCCTCAACCCTCAGCCTAAGCCACAGTCTGGCCTCCCTCTGCAGGAGGCGACCTGGTGGATCAGAGGAAGGCGCCGCCCCCATTACCCCACTGCTGCTGCCAATGCCGGTCTGAGCCTGGGCCCTTCGTAACCATGCCTCGGCCCTTTGCAGCTGCCCATGGCTGCCTGAGCCTTGGCCATTGCAGCCACTGTGGCTTTGTCTGGAAGGACATCTGGAAGGTTGTCCAGAAGACGTCCACTCTAATTAGCACATTACCCTTTTATTAATACAGATATATTTGGTGTTAAGGCTTCAACATACAAATCTGGGCAGGCATACACCTCCCGTCCAGAAAAGGAGAGAAAAGGGCTGCTGTCATAATAAAGGGGATAGACAATGAAGCCTTGAGCTGGGGCTGATAAGATACATGGAAAGAACAACTAGAAGAGGAAGTATGAGGTGAATGGGTTTTGCTGATTGATGGATGGGAACTGAGGGAGAACAAGCAACCCACTATTTCCCACCTCCACTGTCATCCATCAACTCCAGGCCACCAGGAGAGGCTACTGCACTGGCCTTGGGCCTGTCCCTTCCCTGCACTTTACCCAGCTCCCAGCATCCCCTGCACCACAGGCCCCCTCCCCACCCCTCCCCTGCAGCTTCAGCCATAATGATCCTATACCAGCATCTTTCAGCTCAGGGCTATGCGCCCCCTAGTGGAGAAGGCAGTATTGTACATACATACAATACTACCATTTTTTAACACAATTGTCCTTCACACAAAACACAAACACCCGAAGCTAGACATGAAACCTCAAAGTGGCAATATCTTCATGTAAGAAATATAGTTTCACAGAAACAGCTCCTCTGTTTTTAGACATAAACTTTATCATTGCACAGAACCATGTGAAGCCAGGTGCCTTGACTTCTGGGACATCACCCCCAGGGACACACCTTTCAAGAACAAAAAGAAAATGCGGAAACAGAAATGGAGGTGAATACCGAAAGGCTCCAGGAGTCGGCAGGCACCAGGCATTTATTGTACAAATAGTTAAGAAACGCATGAATAATGCATTCATGCTCCAGGGTGTTCCCATAAATCCGCACTGGCTCCTGAAGGCAGTGAATGGTGAGTGACAGGCGGGGGTGGGGGGGGTGGAGAGGGGACAGGTTGAGTCACACCGGAGCTGAGGGAGAGGTCCCAGGTCCGAGGTGTGGGGTGTGGGATGCGTGGCCTGGTCCCACCCCGCTAGTTCCACGGTGCGTCCTTTGAACTCGCCTGTGTTTCTCATGAGGGAAATCACGCATCGGCAACTGGTGTCCCGTATCAGTCACACTACAACAAATTCGGGGTGTCAGGACCAGCAGAGCCAAGGAGAAGTGTCACAAAGGTGGGGTGTGGCCGTCTGTAACCTGGAGGCGGGAGGCGGGGAGAGGGCCGGGGAGCCAGGCAGGAGGGACTGGCAGGTTTGTGCCGCTGCCCATGTGGGATTTTCCACATTAACCCATAATATTGGTTTTTGTCTTTCATGCAATTATTTTTTTCCTAGTAGTTGTCCTAATTGGTCTCCTTTTCCAACACTCGATTCTTTGTTTCTATGACTTTTGGGAAAATGACTTTCCTTAGGTAATGTCTGCAGTCCTCATTCAGTCCAGGTGCTTTTATGTTTGTGTCTGTCACCGATGCCACGACAGCGTGGCCACCTGGCAGAGCCTTCCTTCCCGCAGCGGGCCTGGCTGCCTGGGTGGAAAGTACAAGCAGCCCCACCAGGTCCAAAATGAGGAAGCCTCGCCCACGTCCTGGGAATGAGCAGAACGGCAACTTCCCGGTCTGACTCATGGACTTCATTCTATCCGTATTCTGAAATATTCCAAACTAAAGGCAGAAATTAACGTTAGAATGTTCAATTGCTCCCAGAGGTTTAACTTAGCCTCCTGCAAGTTAATAAAGTGTAAGATGTGTTCTTATACCAGGTAGACTCGTTAATCAATTAGCAATGAGTTGGTAAATGCCTGCGTGTGCCCAGGACAAGCATTGGGACTCGAATGCTGTCACTTCAGTTCATGACTGCTCCCGGGCATCCACCAGGCGGCACTGGAGGACTCACCCTGAATGGGAGAAGCACTGGGGTGAAACACAGTAGCTTTTCATTCATTCACGTGGCTGTGTTGGTTGGGTTCCTGGTGGGTGTTATGCCCAGAGTTCAGGGTCCCCAATAATCAACCACTAGGGAACCTTTTCTCCAATGCAAAAGCAAAGAGTCTTTATTCAAACCCGGGTTTGGCTCCCAGCCCCCTCCTGACACAGCAGTGGGGCCAGAGAGCGAACCCCGGGAGAGCGGTAGGTTATAAAGGGTTGGTCATTTGGATGGGCTTAGGGAAGTGACGTGGGTTACAGAGATTGCCTAATTTGGACTGAGTCTACTTCTCTACATTCCTATTGGCAGGTTTATGCAACTGTTACATTCTCGCGGTTTTCTAAGAAAAAGGAGTCCTATACATAGTTACACGGGATGGAGGATACAGTACATTTTGTGCTGTCCTGCTCTGCCCTTTCAGTGGGCACGGGCCATTTTGCCCCTCATGGGTGACCAAATGTGCTTTAGAGTCGAATCGCCTGAGGACACTGCAATCTGCGTTTCTCCGCCAGCTCCTGCTCCAGGGTGACAGACACCTTCATTGTGGCACACTCGCTGGAGGCACTGAGTACCCGAGTCATGGAAGCATTCATGGAGCCGCAGCCCCGTGCGCGGGGTCCGGGGCCGTGACGTGTTCTCCGGGGGGCAGGGGGGTGGGGTCTGGGTGTGTCTTGTTTTCTAAGTCCCTCCGGACGCGTTAGTGTTCGGGCTCTCATCGCCGCGCCCGCTCCGGCCAGGACGTGCGGCTCGGAGAGCGGGGCTCCGCCGGGACTCCTGTGCGGACCTTGGCTCTTCTTTCCCTCCGTCCTCCGTCCTCTGCTCATCCCACAGCTCACCGCGCTCATCTTGGTTCTCTACAAACGAGGACAATATGCAGAAGGAATTAAGTTCATACCAGTTAATCCTACTATTCTTTATTGGGATACAGCAAAGAAAAGGGATTAAAATGCCTAAGTGGGAACTCTGACTTTCATTTATTCATTTATTCAGCCCTTCTCTCCAAAGGCCATTGATTAACTCAGCTACTTCTCTATTCCTCATGCATTTCCCTCTAACTTTAGAATGAACATTTGTGATAGAAAACAATCCTGGATAAAATGTGTCTCCATGTTTTCAAATAGTACGGCTTGTTCATTAGTGTGGAATTTATGTGGAAGAGATCTTGGGAGCTACAAAGAAAGTCAAATACATGCCCAAGGATAATACCCAAATCAAGGACATTAGAAATCACTGATGTGAAAGAACACTGAGATGGATTTTATCATATGGAAGATGGAATCAGTGAAGATCGACATCCAAACGTTAAATAACTAAAACAAACCCAGGAACACGAGAGGAGCTGTGGATGGTGAAGACTCAGTTTTTGGAGGTAGCACCTGTTATTTCCTAACTAGAGGCCCGGTGCACGAAATTCGTGCACGGAAGGGGGTTGTCCCTCAGCCCAGCCTGTACCCTCACCAATATGGGACCCCTCAAGGGATGTCCGACTGCCCGTTTAGGCCAAGGGATCGGGCCTAAACGGGCAGTCGGACAGTCCTCTCACAATCCAGGACTGCTGGCTCCCAACTGCTTGCCTGCCTGCCTTCCTGATTGCCCCTAACCGCTTCTGCCTGCTAGCCTGATCACCCCCTAACCACTCTGCTGCCAGCCTGTTTGCCCCCAACTTCCCTCCTCTGCCAGCCTGGTCACCCCTAACTGCCCTCTCCTGCAGGGTTGATCACCTCCAACTGCCCTCCCTTGCAGGCCTGGTCCTTCTCAACTGCCCTCCCTTGCAGGCCGGGTGCCTCCCAACTGCCCTCTCCTGCTGGCCATCTTGTGGTGGCCATCTTGTGTCCACATGGGGGCAGGATCTTTGACCACATGGGGGCAGCCATATTGTGTGTTGCAGTGATGATCAATCTGCATAGTACTCTTTTATTAGATAGGATAGAGGCCTGGTACAGGGGTGGGGGCCAGCTGGTTTGCCCTGAAGGGTGTCCCTGATCAGGGTGGGGTTCCCTTGGAGCATGGGGCGGCCTGAGAGAGGGGCCTGTGGTGGTTTGCAGGCCGGCTACGCCCCCTGGCAACTCAAGCGGAGGCCCTGGTATCTGGAATTTATTTTCCTTCTATAATTGAAACTTTGTAGCCTGGAGCGGAGCCAAGCCTGGGGCTCCCTCCGAGGTCCACAGCCATTTGTATTGGGGTTATAATTGAAACTTTGTTGCCTTAAGCGAGTGGGCCCGGCCAGGGTGTGCGGAAAGCTTTGCTTCCCCTGTTGCCGGCAGCAACCCTGGCCTGCTCTCTCAAGCTCCATTCTGCCGCCATTTGTTTGAATTTGTTTACCTTCTATAATTGAAACTTTGTAGCTTGAGTGGAGGCTTAGGCCTGCAACGGCTGGTAGAAAGCTTGGCTTCCTCTGTTACCTAGGAAACCTTGCTCTCTGTGGCTGTAGTCATCTTGGTTTGGGTTAATTTGCATACTCGCTCTGATTGGATGGTGGGCGTGGCTTGTTGGTGTGGCTTGTGGCGTGTCGGAGGTATGGTCAATTTGCATATTTGTCTATTATTAGAGAGGATATTTCTGTGACTTTATCAGTGCAGCTAAGTCAAAGGAAGGTGAAGGACGGGGAAATGACGGCTCTAAATGGTGTGGCTGCCAGGAGTCCCCTCCTTGCCACGTGATCCTGCGGTAAATAAAGTGAAAGCCACCGCCCATAAGCATGCTTCAGTTACAGCGTTTCCCAGGCCAGGAGAAGGTCCAGGTGGTGGTGGTTACCAAACCTCAGCGTGGCAGTCACTTGCCGCCGTTCTATTGGAGCACACACACTTCATACTGTTTGTTGGGATAACCTGATACAAGATCTGGACGTGCTGGGCGAGCTGAGGCAGCCACTGCTGGAGGGCGCGCCGGGCCTGTGGCTCCTGTCACCTGTGAAGTGTGGCACTCCGGGCTCCACGGAGGCTTATCTTTCTCGGCTCGGCTCTCTTGGGTCCGGTCTGGGACGTCCTAACATCCCTGGCCAGCTGAGAGTCTAGATTAAGCTTTAGCTTTCTGAACCTCTCTGCTGGAGGAAAATTAAATTGTGCGTTTTACTAAGGACAGTTTATATCCATCGCTAAGTAGCTGAAGTGAGAGTGAACTGAGAGAGGCTATAAGAAGATTCAAAAGGGAAGAATAAGACCTCCAAAGTACTATCTGATTCTATCCCTAAGGAATTCAGCTCAGCCCGCGTTAATTTAAGGAGGATTCGTAGCAAACCTGCTAAGCTACAGCTACTGGCGGGCTTAGCCCCTCACAGTGGGGTGGGGGCTCTCGCACGGGGGTGCCCCGGTGCCGTGGGAACCAGAGTGTGTGGCTCTAGCTCTCCTGGGAGCGTGGACCGCACAGAAAGCGAGCGCAGGCCTGGCGGATGCGAACACAGTGCGGTGGGGCCGCCAGGCCAAGCTGCTGTGTGCGAGGATGCAGACACAGGAAGAGAGAGGTTAGCAAGTCCGTGCGGGAGCCCCAGAGGGGATGGCGGAGCAGGACCGCCCTTCGGGTTTCTTCTCCAAATGCCGCTCTGCAAGAGCGTTGAAAAGGCAACCCAAACACTTCACAGCAATTGGGGAAAGCCGCAGGCATTAGCAGACACGGAAAAATAGATGACATAACTCAAGAGCTCATCATGTTGCAAACTCTTGGAAAAAGAAGGGAATGTCGTTCATGTAATAAGGAGTTTCTGAAAATAAAATATATGCAGACAACAACAACGTCATACTTAGTGGTAAATTATTGAAATTTTTGCCTTAAAATCAAGAAGAGAAAAGAATGCCTACTCTACTCATGTCCACTATGACACCGGAGAAGAACAAAAACTGTCTGTATTTACAAATAACTTGACTGATATATAGAAAATATAAAACAATATTGACTAATTTAATATACTAGAATTAGTTTAGAAATTCTAAAAGGTCAAAATGCAAAGTCAAACTTTTTCTACATACCATCAAAAGCAATCATTATGCAGAAAATGAAATTTTAAAGGCACATCATTTTACATAACTTTCAAAAGCTCCAATATTTCAAAATAAATCTAATTGCAAATGCGGACGGCCTCTACACTGAAACCTACAAACGCTGTTCATAGAATTGAAGATGTACTATTATGATACAACTTCTCACTAAATTGATCCTTAGATTCAATAGCAATCCCAATCAAAATCCCCAAAATTTTTCAAGTAAAAACTGGCAATCTTATTCTAAAATTTAATGCAGAAATACAAAAGAATAAGGCTATAAAAACACTCTTGATGTCCAGCCGACTTGGCTCAGGGGTTGACCATCAACCTATAAACCAGGAGGTTACGGTTTGATTCCTGGTCAGGGCATATGCCCAAGTTGCAGGTTCAACCCCCAGTTGGGATGCATATGGGAGGCAAGCAATGGATGTCTCTCTCTCTCTCTCTCTCTCTCGCTCTCTCTCTCTTCTTTCCTCCCTCTCCCTTTTTCACTCTCTAAAATCAATTTAAAATGGTAGGCTTATACCAATGTATATCAAGACTTTGTATGCTATAAAGTTACAATAGTTAGGCAATGCATGTGGTCATGCAGGTCAACAGAGAGATGGGACTGAATGTTGAATTGAGAAATAGATTAATAAATATATGATCAACTGATTCATTGCAGGAGGGAAAAGGTAAAATTGTGTGGGATAAAGTGAATCGCCACTCTTTTTTAAAAGCACTAATATTGACCCCCTACCTCATACCATACAAAAAATAATAATTTTAATTGGAGATCAAAATGTGAAAATAATTAAACTTCTATAAGTACTTATAGGAACATGTTTTCATTATTGAGGTGAGCACAAGAAAATAATAGCCACCATAGTAAAAAATTGAAAAGTTGGACCCCATTAAACGTGAGAACTTGAGTTTATCAAGTGCATTATTTAGAGAGTGAAAGCAAGCCACAATGTAGAAGATTATATATATGACAAAGGACTTTTACCAAGAATTTAAAATAACTTCTATAAATCTAATTAGAAACAACAACAACACTGAAAACCCAGAAAAATGGGGGAAACTTAAAATATCACTTTAGAATAGAGGATATACAAATGAACAAAAACACAATGGGTTTCAACCTCAGCAGTCATTAGGGAAATGCAAATTAAAACCCTAGTGATATCCCAGTACACACCTACCAAAATGATTAAAATAAATATATTGACAAATGTCGCCGAGGGTGTGGACACCTAGAACTCCATGCTCGCTGCCAGGGGAGCAAATTGGTTTAAGCACTTTGAAAACATTATGCAGCTACAAGAGCAAAAGCAAGGTGTTGTCCCTGTCTGTAAAGCTGGTCACACACTGCCTCATGAACTAATAAATCTCCTACTTGTAAACATGTAACCTCTTACCAAAGGACTTGTGCAAACCCGATATAATAAAAGAGTAATATGCAAATCGACCGAACAGTGGAACGACTGGTCACTATTATGCGCACTGACCACCAGGGGGCAGACGCTCAATGCAGGAGCTGCCCCTGGTGGTCAGTGCACTCCCACAGCGGGAGTGAAGCTCAGTCAGAAGCCGGGCCGATGGCTGGTGAGCGCGGCAGCGCTAAGGATATCTGACTGCCGACTTAGGCCCGCTAAGCCGTCAGTCGGACATTCCCCGAGGGCTCCTGGACTGCGAATGTTGTGCACCGGGCCTCTAGTATATGCATAAGAATGCTGTTTCTAATAGCCCCAGACTAGGGAATGAAATGATATGCCACATTCAAGTTTATAAATGCTCCTTTACTCATAACTAGTCCCATCATTAATTTACCAACACATTCCCTCAGCGGGGAGACAGAACAATGTTCTCCTTGGGATGTCCATGTCCTGATCCCCAGAACCTGTCAGCAGCTGAGCTTAATGGTCAAAAGAGACCAAGCAGATGTGGTTGAATTGAAGATCTCGGGATGGGGACAGCTGGGCCTGAACTCTCTGGATGGGGCCATGGAATCTCAAAGGTCCTTGTAAGATGGAGGCAGGAGGGCAGGGAGGAGATGGAGGGAGACATGACCATGGAACCTGCTCTTGAAGTGATGCACCCATAGGTGGAGGAGGAAGCCATAGGCAGGAAATGTCAGCAGCTTCTAGAAAGGTGAGGAAGTGGGCCTCCCGCCCCCCGAGGCATCCAGACGGAACGCGTGCTGCCATGTCCCTTTCCATCTGTCTTGGCTCACATCTCTGTGATGTTTCCTGCGACCACAGAACTCATCCTGCTTCCTCTGAAATTTCCCCGGGTGTCTTGTCCAGTGATCCCCAGGGAATGAGGTCCTGCCGAATGTTCCTTGACTTTCTGACGTGCCCACCGCCACTCTGCACAAGAGCCAGCATGCGTGACGGGGCCTGGCGCATCTGCCCTCCCTGCTGTGGACAGATGCTTTAGCTGCTGTTTTCATCAAAACAGTTTTAAACTTTTGGGTTCACAATACCTATTAGTAAATACAATTTCAAGACTAGGCCATGCTGTTCTAGCTTCCTCTGCCCCCTGTATCTTGTACAAGCACGTGCTCAGTAGGTGTTTGTGGAGTGGAGCAGGGCGACATAGCATTCTATTAACTCTCTTGTCTTCATTTGAGGAATGAACAAGTGTTTGGAGTATGATTAACCCTTTGCACTCGCTTGCTTTTTTCTCGATTCCTTTATTCTACTCTGGATTTAATTTTTTAAATACCCCAGATTTTACAAAGCGCGGCAGTAGAATAAAAAACTGGCGTTTCTTTTCATACAAACTTATTTATTTGGATTTTTTTATATTTCAAATTATTGATACATTCAAAGAGTAATTTTAATCTCTATAATTTTTCATGGTGTGATGTTTTTTGAAACATTCACCCACATGAAGACCTGGTTTACGTTCACATGTTTCGCAAATATAAATCGTCTCTCTTCTTCCTCCTTTGATTTTTCTGTAAGAACAAACAACACAATCTTTGTGTTTTTTGTTAGGGTGAGGTGTGATTATATGGAGCTTTCCATCTAAACGTTGCTCTAAGTTAGTGGATAATAATCTACCCCTGGAAGTTAGTGTACCATCTCTGAATTCTCCAACAAGATCATGTACTAGTTTCCTAATAAATTTCACATGCGTTATTGGTTTTTCATTTTTTGTTTTTTGGCATCAGTTGAGACGGCATTTACATTTTACTTGTCCTTTCATGCTAATGAAAACAAGAAAAGATACTGGAAAAATAGACAAAAATCCCCCTTCCCCCCGCGGTGAAACTACGTGTCGAGTGTGGCTCGACATATGAGCTGCTACCGATGCTAACCATGTTGAGTCACACTCGACATCTGAGTGCAAAAGGTTAAAATTGGTCACAGGCAACATGAAAGTAACATCTCTGATGTGTTGAGTACCAGTTGTGTACCATCGTCCATTCAGACACGAGCACATTCCTCTGAGCTTCCCACTGAGCTCAGTGACGCACCGCCTCTGGGCGTCCCGGTTCATTCTTCCCACACCCCGCGCACAGCACTGGGTCACAGGCGGCGAGGGGCACTCTGCACACTGCCGGGACTGCACAGACTCTCGGAGCACCTACCTTGGGGCTTACAGAAAACATCCTTTCATGTTATTACCCAACTATTGCCTGTACTCCCCAGCAAAATAAAAGCCACGTGATCACATTATCCAAATGCACAACGTGAACGCACAAAGTATAGGTGCTGGATATATGAAAAACAGAAAGCCGAATTAATTTAGTTTCAGTGAGGAATGACAGATGGAGTCCTAAATCTTACAACAAAGAATCAGGCTAACCTGATCCAAGTGGGAACAGAGGTATTTATGTTCCTGGAATCACATGCCATCCACTCACCCTGAGCCCCTTAACCAGAAAATAGTAAAAGCAAAACACAGTTGTTTTCCACTGAATCAAGATCAGGCAATCACAAACAGGTATTTCAGTTCATTGTCTGTTATACTGTTTTCTTACAGAAATTTCTTTTACTATCTCAGAAGTTGGGAACCAAAGCTTTCTAAATGTGAGTAATCACCTCTTCACATGCCACATTGTGTCCGTGTTTTGGAGCCCAGTAAGGGCATTTAACTATGTATTGTGCGGTCCAGGTGGGCTTCCTCCAGCTTCCGGAGGCAGGAGTTAAAGATGATGGAGAGCAAGCACTCACCCCACTAAAGGACAGTCTGGGAAATAAAATTGACTCTCTTTTCCACCTATCGCTCCTGTTTCTGTATGCAGGGCCGGCTAGGCAAACGTTTAGAAATGGTTTTTGTAACCGTAAGAGAATCGTGCATTTCACGTACACGTTTCCTGTCCACATACTGAGGTGCTGGTGAAAGAGATGCAGAGTTTATTCAAATGCTTGTCTTTGAACACATGTGCCAGGTCAGAGACTAGCCAGGTGCTTTCGAGCCCATTAGCAGCCACTAACAGCACAAGGAGGAGTGGAGCTGGATTTCCGAGCCCTGGGCTGTGCCACGCTGAGTGACACCTGAAAGCCAGTCTATTCGCCCAGCAGGCGGAGGGAGCTCATCTGCGAAATAATTATAACTAAACAACAGACAGAAAAGGAGATGGGAGGGTGAGACTGCGGGCGCTGACCCTGCACACAGGCTGAAAAGAACACGATTATATACACAAGGTGTGTTATACACATTATACATTGGGAATTATTAGACATTATAGAGTAACAATTATGGATTAATCATTAGAAACCAAAATATGCAGAATGTGATCCATAAATAAAAAGTTTATCTAGTAGGTTTTCAAAGTCCATGAAGTCATACATCTTTAGTACCGCTCTTTGTCCATTTAAAATATTATACATTTTTAATTTAACTAAATTTATTGGGGTGGCATTGGTTAACAAGATTATGTAGGTTTCAGGTGTAATTCTATAACACATCACCTGTGTATTGTACTGTGTGTTCACCACCCAAAGTCTAGTCTCCTTCAGTCACCATTTATCTCCCATTTACCCTTTGCTACCTCCCCACCCCCTTTCTTATGGTAATCACCACACTGCTGTCTGTGAGGTGTGGGGTTGTTGTTTTTTGTTTTGTTTTGTTTTTGCTTAATCTCTTCAACTTTTTCACCCAGCCCCCAGATCCCTCCCCTCTCTCCCACAAATCCCTCCCCTCTGAAAGCTGTCAGTCTGTTCTCTGTATCTATGAGCCTGTTTCTATTTTGTTTGTTTATTTTGTTCATTAGATTCCACATATAAGTGAAATCATATGGTATTTGTTGTTCTCTAACTGGCTTATTGCACTTAGTATAATACCCGCTAGGTCCATCCATGCTGTCTCGAAAACTAAGATTTCCTTATTTTTTATAGCTGAGTAGTATTCCATTGTGCAAATATACCATGTTCAAGGTTAACTTAATTGTATGTACTTACTCCTCTTTTTTAAAAAAAATATTTGTTTTACTAGCCCTGCAATACCTAGACCCATCCAAAGGATGTGATTTAAAAAAATTTAAAAAAAAAAAAAAAAGATAGAATGCCATTATCTTTAGCACAATGCAAATTTATCCAGATATAAATAGGAAACTATCACCCCCAAGAAAATAAAACTAAGTTAGGCCAACAGAAAGGAAAGATGAAAGTAAGATAAGATGGAAAGGAAACCACACAAAGAAAGGGAAGCAGTAAAGTGAGAACACCCAAAAACAATGACTACTGACTCAGTGAACTACAATCCAGTGTAAATTGAGTTGTAGAGGAGAAACATTTCAACTGTGCTTAATACTTGTTAGCATTAAATATTTCAAAATGTTAATGATTTCAAAGACTTCTTTGAGACTACAGCAGAAGGAACTGGAGAAAGTCCAAAGAAATTAATAAAGAATTAATAAAAGCCAATTGCAGTTAAAACAAACAAACAAACACTTAGAAAAGTCTTTTTGAGATCCATGAAAACGTTTAATGAACTACTTGTGGTAAAGAAAAACATTCCAGAATGAGGCCTCTTTCCCTAATTTGAACCAATATTACAAATGAAGAATTGGACTAAACATTAGAAAATTTTCTATTTCCTCAAATTTAGAAAAGAACAATCATAAATATATTAATAAACTAAGGTACTAGATGAAATGACAAGAAAACGTTTTTTTAATTGTTTAAAGTATTATATATGAATCCTTTTCCCACCATTGACCTCTCCCCACTCATTCCCACCTCCCCCAGCACATGCCCTTACCCCCCTACTGACTGTGTCCATGGGTTATGTTTATATTCATGCATACAAGTCTTTTGGTTGACCTTTCAACCCCCCCACACACACCTCCCCTACTTCTACCCCACCCATCCCTGCCTTCCCCCTGAGGTGGGATGGTCTGTTCAATGCTTCCCTGTCTCTGGATCTATTTTTGTTCATCAGTTTATGTTGATCATTATATTCCACAAATGAGTGAAATCATGTGATATCTATCTTTATCCAAGTGGCTTATTTCACTTAGCATAATGCGCTCCAGTTCTTTCCATGCTATTGCAAATGGTAAGAACTCTTTCCTTTTTACAGCAGTGTAGTATTCCATTGTGTAGATGTACCACAGTTTTTTAATCCACTCATCCACTTAGGCTGTTTCCAAATCTTAACTATTGTAAATTGTGCTGCTATGAACATAGGGGTGCATATATCCTTTCTGATTGGTGTTTCTAATTTCTTGGAATATATTCCTAGAAGTGGGATTACTGGGTTGAATGGGAGTTCCATTTTTAATTTTTTGAGGCAACTCCATACTGTTTTCCACAGTGGCTGCACCAGTCTGCATTCCCACCAGCAGTGCACGAGGGTTCCTTTTTCTCCACACCCTCGCCAGCACTTGCTGATTTGTTGATGATAGCCATTTGACAGATGTGATATGGTACCTCATTGTCATTTTGATTTGCCTCTCTCTGATGATTAGTGATTTTGAGCATTTTCTCATATGTCTCTTGGCTTTCTGTATGTCTTCTTTTGTAAGGGGTCTATTTAGGTCTTTGGCCCATTTTTTTATTGGATTGTTTATCTTCCTTTTGTTAAGTTGTATGAGTTCCCTTAAATTTTGGAGATTAAACTCTTATCAGAGATAACATTGACAAATATGTCCTCCCATGCTGTGGGCTTTCTTGTTGTTTTGTTGATGATTTCTTTTGCTGTGCAGAAGCTTTTTATTTTGATGTAATCCTTTTTGTTTCTCTTTAGTTTCCATTGTCCTAGGAGCTGTATCAGTAAAGATATTGCTACGACATGTGTCTGCTATTTTGCTGCCTATGGAATCTTCTAAGATTTTTATAGTTTCCCATCTTACGTTTAAGACCTTTATCCATTTTGAGTTTATTTTTGTGAATGGTGTAAGTTGTTAGTCTAGTTTCATTTAGTTTTTCATGTATTACCAGTGGTTGGCAAACTCATTAATCAACAGAGCCAAATATCAACAGTACAACGATTTCTTTTGAGAGCCAAATTTTTTAAACTTAAACTTCTACTAACACCACTTCTTCAAAATAGACTCGCCCAGGCCGTGGTATTTTGTGGAAGAGCCACACTCAAGGGGCCAAAGAGCCGCATGTGGCTCGCGACCCACGGTTTCCTGACCACTATATTAGACAGATAGAAGAAAACACATTTTTAATTTATTTATTGATTTTAGAAAGAGAGGAAGGGAGAGAGAGAGAGAGAGAGAGAGAGAGAGAGAGAGAGAGAGAGAGGGAGGAGAGAGAGAGAGAAATATTTTTTCCCCACTTTATGCATTCATTGGTTGACTTTTGTATGTGTCCTGATTGAGGACCGAACCCAAAACCTTGGTGCATTAGGATGACACTCTAGCCAACTGAGCTCCCTGACCAGGACCATGACAACAAAACTTTTATCCTTAAAATAAAATAGATTTCATTTCAATGTTAATTTGTTATGTTAATATGATAGCCACTGAATACTTTAATTAATGACCATTTTTAGATTACCCACTAACAGGAGGGCACTTGACTTTGGCAAACAGATGTGGGTGCAGTTCTAGAGGTGTTTGGCAAGACAGCAACTCCGCATAGACATGTAAAATGCAGGTGTACATTTTGAACTGTTGAAAAGATGGGTTGGTGATTGTGCTGGGTTGTAAATTATTCAGTTATCCCTAAAAGGATTTGTGAGAGGACTATTGTCAGGAATGTATGGGTGTTGTTTCCGTAGAGAAAACAGAGTTCATATTTGAGAGGAGAAAAGGCTGAGTGACCACAGGGACAGCTGGCCTATTAGCAGGAGGAGGCTTGCTCTGTCCACTCATCATCAGAGAATGACATCACAGGAAGGTGAACTATGGGTCTCATTCTGTCCAACCTGAGAAAAATGACTGAAGGATAGTGGAGGTGTCACTGTATCACGTAAGGAAATAATTCCACGGTCATTGTTCTGAGGGACAGTCTCTGGGTAACTCTAGCCCCGGGTGGGGGGCCTGGTTCAGGTTGCATGAGGTCCTGGCCCTTGGCCCTCAGTCCCACCCAACAACCTGGTAAGAGCTGTGTGTCCTCTTCCAGATGTCAGGAGACGAGGAGTCTGGGCAGTGCCCCCTCTTCACACCTTTTTAGTTTTAACATTCAATTGTTCTGGTAATTCTCTGAAATGCATCACATGGTTCAAGTTAAATATTTCTACAGAATCTGTGTTCTATGTCTTGATCAAATTCTTTAATGTTTTATCAAAGTCAATATCTATATATATAAAAGCCTAAGCGACCATCACAACCAAATGGATGACCAAACAGGCTGTGTGGGGCAACCAGGCTGGCAGGGGGGTTAATGAGGGGTGACCAAACAACCGAGCAGCAGGCTGTGTGGGGCGACCAGGCCGGCAGGGGGGTTAGTGAGGGGCGACCAAATGACTGAGCAGCAGGCTGCGTGGGGCGACCAGGCCTGCGGGGGGGGGGGGGGGGGGCAGTTGGGGGTGACCAGGCCGGCAGGGTGGGGGCAGTGAGGGGTAATCAGGCAGGCAGGCAGGTGAGAGGGATGCCCAATTGGAGAGGGTGCAGGCTGGGCTGAGGGGACCCCCTCCCATGCACAAATTTCGTGCACTGGGCCTCTAGTATATAAAAGCCTAAGCGACCAGATGACCGAATGACCGACTGGTAGCTATGACACGCACTGACCACCAGGGTCAAATGCTCAATGCAAGAGCTGCCCCCTGGTGTTCAGTGTGCTCCCACAGAGGGAGCGCCACTCAGCTGACAAGCGCAGCTGTGAGGGCGTGAGCCTCTCCTGTGCACACTCCCCTTGCGCATCTGAGCGGTGGTGGCAGGAGCAGTGGGGCCGGGATGAGTGGGAGCAACATACACCCAGCCCAGGCTCTGGCTCCTCCCCGGCCACCTGATGCTTGCTTTGCGCACTACTTCATGCTGTGCAGGATGTACGTGGACAGTGGGCTGGAGCCCGACAAGCCTGCAGGTAAGGCCAGGCTATGGTGGCGAGGAGATCCACTGATCCCCGCAGGCCAGGCCGAGGGACCCCACCGGTGCATGAATCCGTGCACCGGGCCTCTAGTCGATTATAATTTGAAACCAGAGGAGGATGTCAGCACTCTGGAGAGGCTCATCATCGGATGCTCTTGGGTAGTCGGTCAGCATCCTTTGAGTGTTCTTTATGGAGGAAAGGACAAGGGCCAGGGCACTGTGGAGAGGCAGGTGTGGTGACCTGTGACCCCCCCAGTAGGGCATGGCCTCTTGTTCCCTGTGGGACTCTCGCTGAAGCCTTCATCTCTCAGCCTCCCTTTACAGAAACATAAGATGAGGATGATGATGCTAAAATGGGATGTTGATAATCATCCATCCCAGCATCGTTTTCAGCATCCGCTGGACCATGGTTTAAGGTTTTGTGCTTTATTGGTCTTAAGGCATAGGCGACTTTTACTAAGGAGATGTTGCTTACTGGTTGTGACTTTGGTTCAGGAAGTTTAAAACATAACTTTACACCTGTGAGTATATACAAGTTCATTCAAATCAGTGAACTCATTCACACTAACCTTAGGACCAAAAGACAGACACAAAGTAACAAGTATTTGCTTTAAATAAGGAAATAACTTTCATCAATGGCTATTGTCTGAATTCATTGAAAAATAATCTGTGTTTGTATTGTCTTTATCATTTCAATTTGTATGCAAAAGCCATTTAATCAAGCAAATATTTACTGAGAGCCGACTTTGTGTGGGGCTGATCTGACCCTGGACGGACCTCTCCCAGCAAAGGGCCGCCCTGTGCTCAGAAGGCTCCTGCTCTGTCAGGTAGAGGCCCACAGAAGGCAGCCAGCAAGTAAACACACGCCTTTCAGGTGATTGTCAAGGGCGACGGAGAACATGTCACAAGGAAGGGCCGTGGGAGGTGAGGAGTTTCCTGTGTTGGTCAGAAAAGACCCGCTCATTTGATTTATTGAAATACTTTAATCTCACTGCTAGAGAAAACACAAGGAAGATTCTCCTCATGTCTCACGCTGTCTGTAGATAGACAGAGGCACGGATGATGCTGTACAGCTAGGGGTGAGCACAGAGGTGAGCCTTCCTGGACAGGGATGCTTGTCAGTCAAACAGCAAGGACGCTGGAGAGGCAGCACGGGGACCCCGCTGAGATGCTCTTCTCCATGTCTGCGGTCAGGAAATGCAGTCAGTCCTGAGCAGGAGCATACTCTTGACGCTGACAAAGGCCTTCCAGTGGGAAGGCTGAGGGCCGCCTCTCCTGCACTCAGAGGGCAGCCCGCTGGCTCCTGGGAAGGAACGCTGGCCGTGGACGTGACTTTCCTCTCGGCTGCAAGAGGAGACCTCCCGCAGAACCAGGACAGAAGAAGCCTCTGCTGGGTGTGCACCCGCCTGCATTTTCAGTAAGAACTGCATTTCTGACACCCTAACCGCCCTGAAGGAGATGGAACTCATGCGCTGGGCATCACGCTCAGGGTGGTGAGCAAGCCAGGAAGGCAGAGCTTCCAGTGGCCGGGCCTAGACCATGGGAAAGCACAGACCAGGAGACGCCCACGTCCCGGGAACATCGAGGTCTGAGCACTCTGAGGAGGCTGAGCAGGTGAGCCTCTCTCAGGAGGGGCAGGGTGCCCAGCACACAGTAGTCCCCCTGAGCTTGAGACCTCACTGTGCACGCCCCCTCCCCCGCAGAGGGCCCGGGGTGTCGTGTGAAAACATGGCTTTCCCACTTTGCCTGAGAACGGTCTGTCCAGACAAACAGACAAACTAAGAGTGATCGCTGCTGTGATTTCTGAGCACGCAAAGGGCGGCGGGAGCTCAGAGCAGGACTGAGCAGTTCTCTAAACAAACAGAGGCCCGCGTAGCCGGAGCGGCTGGAAGACAGGGCCTCACGCACAGCTGTCATGTCTGGGGACAGCAAACAGGGGCGTGCAGGTTTCGGATGTGGATCCCCCAGTCTTCGTGTTCTTGCTAAACACGCGAACCCATTCTTCACTCCCCGCCGCTTCCAGCACTCGCAGGAGCCTCGCTGCTGTCCGGAGGCGAAGCAGATGCAATTTGCTCCCGCAGATGGGCGTCTGACAGAGCGTGACGGCGGCGGCTCCCCTGCAATCCCAGAGAATGGTATCACCCGGGCTCTCGCCCTGGGATCGCTGGTTGCCTCCTGTCAGTGAGCAACAGTCTTGCTGCAAAGCGGGAGCCCAGCCGGCCTTTGTCTCGTGGGCAGAGCTCCCCCGGGGAGGCATTGGCTCGGGATGACCATGTACCGGAGCAAGCGCCGGCATCAGAGATGTGAGTACCTTCTGGCCCAACTTTCTCACCACAAGGCGGTGGCAGACATGGACTTGGTTTGTGAGGAGAGACTAACCATGACTTCTTCAGGTATTTCCTGGGACTAGAAAAGGTAGTGTAGCTTTTTCACCCTCGCCTTTATCTTCATCGCTGTTACATGCCAGAACGGTGTGGGGGGCGAGAGCAGGGGGAATTCGCTTGTTACTATGGAAACCCTTGAAAAGGTTTACAAAATCAACAGAGAAACAGCTCAATGCAATTCCAGTGGAGCTCAGCATCCTTCATCAAGCAGAGCACTGGGTAGTGCTCGCTCTCTCCTCTCTCCCTTCTCTCTCTCTCTCTCTCTCTCTCTCTCTCTCTCTCTCTCTCTCTCTCTCTCTTCCCCTTCTTTACCGGGAGCAAGGGGTTTTCTCCCTGGGAGTCTATGGAAAGGTTTGGGAAGGGAGCCTGGCACATCTGTTTATTCATCCCATTTCAAGTGTAACTCTCAGTGTCTCTAAACACTTCGGGATGGAGGGGAGAGGGGTCATTGCGAATATCTAACAGGATACTGTTTGGTGCCAGACTTCTTGGTCCCGGCCACATTTGTAACTTCATTCACGACAGGCAGCATGTCCCAGGGCTCTGAGGAGTCACCTGTGACCGCCCCAAAGGGGCTGGTTCTGACAGAGAAGCAGCAGGACAATTGCTCTGGCCGGATGTCCGGAACCACCGTGGCTGTGGGACTGATGGAAACCCTTTCATGGCAGAGCCCCGTGCTGTCAGGGCGACCTCTCCCCGCACCGCGGCCGCCGGCTCTGGGCCACTTTACCTTCTCAGGTCTGAAGTAAGCGCTGCCATGGAGCCCGTGGCCCTGCCCTGACCGCTCCCGCCGGAGGCAGGTGACCACCTTGTTCTGTGGTCCAGCTCCGCCGGCCTGATCTCCATCCTGACGTCCTGGGTGTTAGCGAATACGGCAAACACAGCAGCAGCAGCAGCAATTCCCCCATCCCGGGCTACAGGACGAGGAACACAGTGTTTTTTGAGGGTGATAATGTGGTCTTTGGTCCGTCGTCACCTGCGAGCTGAACGCTAACGTTTCTCTTGTCCGAGGAAGTTTGATGCTCCGAGGCGCCCGGTGAGCTGCGACCTCCGGCGCATTTCAGCGCTGCCTGCCTCTGGGTTCCATTTCTGCCCTGTGATTGAGAAACAGTGTGGGACAGCGGCTGCCTTTCCCTATAAACAGGGTTCGTACACAGCCCACAAGTCGGCTGCTGGTTGTCTCCTTGTGATTTCCTTCAGCAAGAGCCACTCTGAGCGGGGCACGCACTGGAGACCCGCACGCCCCGTTGCTCCTGTCTCATACCCCCCTCACGTTTTCCCCGTGGGCCACCATCGCCTTAATGCACCTGGCAAATAAACGATTCACAGGAAGCGGTCCCGAGTGTCCCTCCTGAAATGTGCTTGCTGGAGTCTGCGACGAAGCAGCAGGAAGAAAGTGTGAATTACAGGAGGCGAGCCCGCCATGTGTAATTATGCAGCCAGACACAGTGGGTGTGCTGAACGGTTGGATTTTCAAAGCCCGGTGTGTCTTGTCTACCTGCATCGCTGGCTGGATTCTACTGCGCTAACTGTTCTATATTCTAACCAGATAAGACTGGAGAGCAGGAGTGCAGTAAAATAAAGTATTAGAAACCTTAGCAATAAAAGCAAATGGGATCCTTAAATGAATGTCTATCTTACGCCAATAATCTTTGCAAAAGTGGAATGCAATGCCCTTGTTTGCTCTCCAACCGGCATATAATGATATCTGGATTATCCCCTCACCAAAATCCAGTGCGGTTCCGCTTTAAATCATATGTTCTATGTGTTTTGATCATGTAAAGGCATAAAGGAAGCTAGAGGCAATTGTAATCCAATTAAAGCAATAATTGCATGCATAAAATCTCAGTGTGGGAAAGGAGAAGAGTGTTCTATGATTGTCTTTAAAATTGCAAAAGTACATAAATAAAGTTTTTAATTTTCTCATTCCATAAAGATTTACTATAATATCCTCCAGCAGAAACAATGCAACTTCCTTAGAGAGGCCCAGGAGAGAGCAGCCAGCGGCCTGAGCCCCCAGGGCGTGAGGGGGCAGCATCAGCACAGGGGGTGGGGGGGAGGGTGTTTAAAGTAGAAATTGCGCTAAGCCTTTGAGAATTCCTGTGGGGTTTTTAAACCCATTCCCCTGTCCAGGATGGTTATTTATAATCCCCTGAGGAGGGGGTGGGGAGCAGTTGCTGTGGAAAAGGAGACTGCCTGCGTTCACTCAGCTGGCAGGTCTTCCTGGCGTGTAACTGCATAATGACTGTCAATTAGATATGAATTGGGGTGGCGGGGGCGGGGGGAGCATTACAAAATGATTGCCTGTGTCTAACAGAGCCAAATACATAGAAACCACTTTAAGGAACTTTAATAGATGGAAACCTGGTTTTACAAATTAGGTTGGGGCGGAATCATATTTGTAAAAATTTTTCCTTCAGAGTTTAAATATAGATTTTTTTTCACACATATTGCATTAGTCTATTTGTTAAAGTGTGAAGTTTATGTTTAAACTCTCAAAATTCATATTATGTGTAAAACAAGGTATACCAGTGACCTGCCTTACTGGAATTCCAAATGACCTTGAGAAAACGTGTTTTGTTTTTTTAAAAAGACAGAGAGAGAAATTCTTAAAGCTGAATATGTTTTTGAAATACATATGTAGGGAAACCTTAGAGCAGGGCCCCATGATGTTAGGTGTGGATTTGTGAACATCCTACAACCTCATACACAGCGAGAAAACAGTGCCCCTCTCATGGTAGGGGTAACACTTCATCTCATTGTATGTACTAAGTGGGAGCAGATGTGGCTTTCTGGCTGCTAAGGATGCGTTAGGGTGACCTTACCCACCTTATTGGGGGAGGACTTGCTGAGATCATGGCAGGAACCTGATTCCCGCTGCCAGTCTCCTGTGATCTTGTCCCAGGTCTGTGGGTTGTGATTTCTTCGATACCTTCAGTGACCAGTGCACAGGTGGTTTTTGGAGTGTCTTCCATTTCTAACCTCAGCGTTTCCAGTACATAGTTTCATCATGTAATTCTCCTCAAAGACAGTGCGTGGTTCTCATTGCATACACTGGGGCTCTGGGCCCATGTGTTCGTATCCACATGGCCTTGGGTTTAATGCAAGAGGCCCTAGAATCCATGAGAACATTAATCATTGCCTGTGTAATGATGAAAAAATCCTATCTAATAATAGAATAGTATGCAAATTAACCGTACCTCCGCGACAAAATGGCGGCCCCCATAGCCACAAGATGGCGGCGACCAGTACGCTCAGCCCCGCTGGAGTTCCCCAGTCCCAGGGAGGGCTGGCGCTGAAAGCCGGGCAGCCCGGGTGTCCGGCTGGGAGATGCCGGGGATCCCATACTACCATCCCCTCCCAGAAGCAGCCCCTGGTGTCAGGCTGGGAGGTGTCTGTACCCCATGCTGCCATCGCCTCCCAGAGGCAGCATGGGGTGGGAGGCAGTCTGGCTGGGAGGCGCCTGCGACCCAATGCCGCCAACCCCTCCCAGAGGCAGCCCGGGGTGTCTGGAGGGGAGGCGCCCGCGCCCCCACACCGCCATCCCCTCCCAGAGGCAGCACGGGGTGTCTGGCTGGGAGGCGTCCGTGCCCCCATGCCGCCAACCCCTCCCAGAGGCAGCCCCGGGAGTCTGGATGGGAGGCGCCCGTGACCCCACGCCGCCATCCCCTCCCAGAGGCAGCCCCGGGAGTCTGGATGGGAGGCGCCCTCGCCCCCACGCCGCCAACCCCTCCCAGAGGCAGCACGGGGTGTCTGGCTGGGAGGCATCCGTGCCCCCACGCCGCCAACCCCTCCCAGAGGCAGCCTGGGGTGTCTGGCTGGGAGGCGCCCGCGACCCCACACTGCCATCCCCTCCCAGAGGCAGCCCGGGGTGTCTGGATAGGAGGCGCCCGCGACCCCACACCGCCAACCCCTCCCAGAGGCAGCACGGGGTGTCTGGATAGGAGGCGCCCCGGACCCCACACCGCCATCCCCTCCCGGAGGCAGCCCGGGGTGTCTGGATAGGAGGCGCCCAGGACCCCACACTGCCATCCCCTCCTGGAGGCAGCCCGGGGTGTCTGGATAGGAGGCGCCCCGGACCCCACACCGCCATCCCCTCCAGGAGGCAGCCCTAGGTGTCTGGCTGGGAGGCACCCGCGCCCCCCAGGGAGCGAGTCAAGTACTGATGATTCTACCAAAGGAAAAGTTTAGAGAAAGAGAGGATAGAAAAGGAATAGAAGAAGAAAAGTAAGAAAGGACAAAAGATGAAACATCAAGAAAAAGAAAGAGAAGAAAAGAAGGAAGAAACAACCACAGGATATCACCTTTCCAAGTCTCATGAAATTCCTGTTTAAGGAGTTTATTTTATGACTCTTTTAGTTTGGGTTTACATTTTTACTGTTTTGTCAAGACCACAGCAGGTACACTGTCCAATATGTTTTTTTTAAAATAAATTTTATTGATTTTTTTACAGAGAGGAAGGGAAAAGGATAGAGGCTAGAAACATCTATGAGAGAGAAACATCGATCAGCTGCCTCCTGCAGTATGTGCCCCCAACCAAGGTACATGCCCTTGACCAGAATCGAACCCGGGACCCTGAGTCTGCAGGCCGACACTCCATCCACTGAGCCAAACCAGTTATAGCTGTCCAATATGTTAAAGAAAAAACCCTATCTAATAAAGAGAGAATATGCAGGGGAGGGCATTTGGGGGTGACCGGGCTGTCAGGGGAGAACAGTTGGAGATGATCTGGCTGGCAGGGGAGCAGTTAGGCGTCGATCAGGCTGGCAGGGGAGTGGTTAGGGCAGTGATGGCGAACCTATGACACGCGTGTCAGCACTGACACGCGTAGCCATTTCTGATGACACGCAGCTGCATGCCGAAGATGAAACATTTGCTGCTCCTGAGGATGAAACATTTGCGACTAGAGTCTTGGAGTTAGTTTTTTCCTCAAAGTGACACACTACCCGAGTTATGCTTAGTTTTTTGGCGAAGTTTGACACACTAAGCTCAAAAGGTTGCCCATCACTGGGTTAGGGGGTGATCAGGCTGGCAGGCAGAAGTGGTTAGGGGCAATCAGGCAGGCAGGCGAGCAGTTGGGAGCCAGCAGTCCCGGATTGTGAAAGGGATGTCTGACTGCCTCTTTAGGCCCTATCCCTGTCGGGCCTAAAGAGGCAGTCAGACATCCCCCGAGGGGTCCCAGATTGGAGACTGTGCAGGTTGGGCTGAGGGACACCCTCCCCCAGTGCACGAATTTCATGCACCGGGCCTCTAGTATGTATATATTACCCATATGTATCACATACACACACACATATAAACATATACTAATTTTGGGTTCTAAAGTGGTATGTTTAATTAATAAAATGTATTTAAAAGGTGATACTAAACTTGTAAACTTTTTATGCCATATATTTTATATGTTATTTAAAAAATATATCACATTGGATATAATTATGTTCAATGTTGAAAGAACAGTATTTTCATGTTCCCAAATGTTGGGAATCACAGAACTGGAAAATGAAATACAGACGTGACATCATGTCACAGACACCCGCGCCATCCTCAGCCCCGCCTTCCTCATGCCACCTGTGTTCTGGGCTTGATCAGGCTCCGGACTGCCCCGGCTTTGCCATGCCTCCTCTCGAGACGGGCGGCCTCACCAGCATCTTCTCGTGCAGAAACCACCGCTAGTCAAGGTTTCACTCAAGTGCCACCTCCCTCACAAAGGTCTCTCCCGTTTCCAAGTCAAATTTCTCTTCCTCTTCTCTCTTCTCAGGTAATTATAATTTGCTCACACTTTCCATGGTTCTGTCTTATACAGCGACATTTATCTGCTTATTCCATAAATCTCTCATTTTCCTTTCACATGAGGTACCTCTTATTCTTGTTGGATGTATTCTCAGAGCAGAATATAATGCCTCACTCATAACAATCCATAACTCTCTAATGAAGTTTAGTCACAGAAAGAACTGTTTACTCATCACCCCTTACATTACTTTCCAGACACGGCTCTTACACTAAGACTGTAGCAATGTACAAAACGAAGTTCTATTGGGGAAGGGAAAACAAAATGCAAATAAATCTATAATATGCCATATGCCATGTGATGCTATTTTCTATGGAGAAAAAAAATAAAGCGAGCAAGAGGGAAAGAGAGTTTGGGGAGGTGGAGCGGAGAACTGCTCTTTTCTAAGGGTAGACAGGAAAAGCCCTGTGATTAAGGTGACATTTGATCAGACACCTGGAGGAAGTGAGGGAGCAATCTCTACTTCCCGCGTAGTTCCAGACATACACAGCATGTGCAAAGTCCCTGGGGTACTTGGGGTATTGGAGGAAGACAGAGAAGAAAACTAGAATTAATGAACAGATATGAGATAAAAAAAAAAAAAAAACACGTCAGAGGCATGGGTAAATAGGACAAAGAATTAAACATAACAATGTATTTTATTTGTAACTGAGTTCAGATATTATATGTATTTACTAACTTTTAAGAAACACTGTACTTCGAAGTGACTTGTGAAATAGTTCTATTAAAATGAAAATAATAAGAATGATGTTTTAAAAATCACTACACTTTATGCTAGTCAAGGCATCCAATCATTAAATGAAAGAGAATCAAATAGTGGTCACTGAGAGCCAGAAAGATATTATTTGAACATGAACATTTTCTGATTTGTCTTCTTATGAATATTCTCATATTCTTGATTGTTTCACCCACCCTCTCTTTAAAAATCTTGCCATGAGGAACAAATAAATTCATAATTTGATGGAAATGTTGTCCAGTTTCCTAAGGGATTGGCAGGAAGAAACGCTGGCTGCCATTCTTAATTGGTATAGAATTGGTGCGTTAGTGGTCAAGCGGATAATTGGTTTGATGTTCCGGAATCATTAGAACATGCGCTGACACATACATCTTTATTGCTACATTTGGTCTTATATAAATCTTTATTGAAATATTTTTGAAATTAATACAAATTGGATAGAAAAGATAAAAATGGATTATTACTCAAAACAAATATTTATGTTGATGCCATATGTAATTGTGAAGATGAAAGCAGGCATGACTCTTCGTTCCTTAATTAGATCATATCTCAAATGTTGA
The DNA here is from genome assembly GCF_027574615.1 of Eptesicus fuscus. Taxonomy (NCBI): domain Eukaryota; kingdom Metazoa; phylum Chordata; class Mammalia; order Chiroptera; family Vespertilionidae; genus Eptesicus; species Eptesicus fuscus. The sequence goes on along the minus strand of NC_072491.1, from coordinate 48,641,814 downwards.
CATTATTTATTACAGAACTAGTTGAAGGGTCATATGATTTAGGTTAAAATTTTTTTAAGTTTACACTAAAAAAAAAAAATACTTGACGCTTATTATGTAAGGCTCTCTGGAAGACACTATTCAATTCAACCCTTGATTTTTCTGTTATTAAACGCTTGTTGGGAATCCTGGCAGACATCTGAAATTTCTCCAGTCTTTTCTCCTCCGGTTCCTGATAAGACGTCTACAGCGGGCATAGAATGAGCCATGTAATGCTGCACTTCCCTCCATGGGCTCGTGTCTGCAGCTAGCGTCAGGATGGCCTGGTAGAGCATGCTCACCAAGGCTGTCGTGCAGAGAGCAGGGGTGTAGGCAGGATGGCTGAGGACGCCCTGGCACACGGGATCTGCCTCTCCCCCTCCCTGTGCTTTGCTTTCTCAAGCTCCAGCCTGCGGCTGCGACTGGGTCCACCTGAAGGGATGCTTTCCTCTCTCTCTCTCTCTCTCTCTCTCTCTCTCTCTCTCTCTCTCTCTCTCTCTCTCTCTCTCCCTCTCTCTCTCTCTCCCAGGTATTTTTCTATTTCAGTGCTCCCATAATCAAAGGTCACTTTTGTAGAAGGTGACCGTTTGTCCATTTTCTTTGAACTTGGCTCTCATCCACCACCTGCTCATTTAGTTTCTCTCCTCTGAGAACATGGGCTGCATTCCTATCTAGGCCTACATCGAAACCTTGGTGCCGGCCCTGCCCCACCACAGTTGTCCAGATAAATGTTCTCTACAGAATGGCACTGACCGCTCAAAGAAGGTGACAGTGACGAATGATGGGAGTTTTGTTTACAGAGAACACCTGATACACGCTAAGAAACTAGATTCTTAGCTAAATCAGATTGGTGTTGAAGTAGATCTCAGTGTATCTTTTAAAAATTCTGCCATGAATGCACAGGTACGTGTGTGTGATTTCAATATTTGTTGTTGAAAGTATTACAGATGTCCTGTCCTTTTCCCTCCATTGACTCCCTCTACCCCTCCCGCCCCCCTTCCCCGGGGCCTTCAGTACATTATTGTCTGTGTCCATGGGTTATGCATATCTGTACTAATAAAAGCCTATGTAGTCATCATGCCCTCACGCCATGATATCCTCACGCCAAAACAATCCTCCACCAGGAGGCTGCATGTGCAGCAGCTGTGTGCAGGTGGGCAGGGACTTGACACAGCGTGCACGGCTTGGAGGCAGGTCTTGCGGTTCCGCGCGCCAACTCGGGGGCGGTGAGGGGGGTGTCCTATGGCTCTGCGTGATGACACGGGGGGGGGGGGCAGTCTCCACGGCTCTATGCAGTGCAGAGGCTGTCCCAGTGGCTCCACACAGAGCTGTGGGGGCGGGTCCTGGCGGCTCCACCTGGCAACGCCAGGGGCAGGACCCCTGGCTCCAGCCTACCTCTTTGGGGAAATCTATTGAGGAGCCCCGGATGGGTGGGCAGGGCCTATCTCTTTGGGGAGATCGATCGTGGGGCTCCCGCACTGTGAGAGGGCACAGGCCAGCCTGGGGAACCCTCCCCCCCACAACCCAAGTGCAGGAATTTCGTGCACCAGGCCTCTAGTATGCTTGTAAGTTCTTAGATTTTTACATGGTGATAGACAAGATGGCCACTCCAAAGCCCTGATGGAGAGAGGATAACATGGGAAGGAGTCTTTGAAGTGTCTAAGGTGTCCTGCCGTTGGGAGCTTAGAAAGCAACTTTCTCAAAAGCCGTGATCTGCTGTAATTATGCTTTTTGGACAGTTTGTCTATTTTGTTGAGCCACATTAAATTGTCATTTCAAGTCAAAATTAACAGTTTCATATTGTTAATCTAAACACCAGCTATCACAGAAGTTGGTGATGCAAGGGGAGCAGGCAGATGGAAAGCCATCACACCAACACTAGTTGACATTAAAAGGTGAGGGTGTGGTGATGATCCTTCATTAATTTAACTGTTTATTCAACATGACTAAGCCTCAGAGCCCTTGATAATGATGCTAAAAATGTGTCGTTGCCTGAAGTGTATTTTATTGTATCCTTCCACTGTCATTGTAGGAGTTTTCATTTCATTGCACTAAAACATGTCAAGGGCATTTATAGTTAAGCTGAGGATGAGCACTGACTGTCTAAAAGAGCATAATTAACTAAGGGAAGGTATGCGCTGTTGTTTGGGGCATGTAAGGTTAAAGCAGCCACAAGGGAACAGAAGTGCATTCAGACGTGTCAACATAGGTTAAATAGATGACATTTTAGCTACTAATCCTTCTAACTAGGCTTTAAAGATCATCAAAACTTTGGAAATTGCCTACCTCTCACCAAACAAAGCGGTTATCATAAAAATTTGAATTCTAATTTTACATGGTTTTATTACTAGAACTTTGCTTTCATCCACTTGGAACAACTATAAATGAATAATAGTAATACAAAAATGATAAAAGTAGCATTTGACATTTCTTGAACTCTACCCTATGCCAGGTATTATTTTAAGCACTTTGTAATATATAACTAATGTAATTCATGTAACAGGGCAATTATTGAACATGTAGAAGCACTAATCTAGTAATTATAACCCTTTTAATTTTCAATGCAATTTCAAAATATTACTCATAATTTTGATATCTACTCTCTAGGAAATCAAACACCAAGTTAAATTAAAATATGTCATTGGCCCGAGGGAAAGAATCAGTTTTTGTGTCTCTTGAGGAAAGTAAGAAATTAACATTAAAAGTCAAAATATAGTGTTTGACCAATATCCCTATTATTTGAATCATATAAAAACAGGAAAAATACTCTGAGGAAAACGTTTACAGTCATATATGCAAATGAAATGCTCACTCTAAGTGCACTTGCTCTCTTTCTGCAGAAGGATGCAAGGATTTCAGAAGTTCCAAAAGCTAGCGCGCTGCCCAGGCTTAGTTCAGAATGAGTCGCTGTCCCCTTCTTGGTCTAAACAGCTGAATAGTGTGGCGTGACCTTTGATTCCTTTTCCTTTTCCTAGTTATTGATTTTCTTGGCATTATTTTCTGAATTGCACTCTCTTTGCGACTATGGAATTGCTGACCCTATAGTTATATAGGGCTACGTTACATATGTCTTAATATTGGCTCAAGGTCTTAATGGACTCTTATCATTGACATTCTATTCTCTCTAGAACCTCATTTGTGTTAAAATAAAGATAAAATCCACATCCATTTCCTTAAATTTCTTAGAGAGATTGTGGCACATATTTTTGTAATGCCTCATGCCTTAGGCTGCTTATCATTGGAAAGTGCTATATTTTTTATGATTATATGATTCTTTTGACCCTTAGTAAACTTGAAACTGCCCTAGAGGAACAGAGGATGTATTTCCTTAGACAAACACACATTGTTCTTCAAACTGCTGGTATGGTCTTCTCCAGGTGCCCCCGGGCCACGGGAACTGGACTTTGCAGTCCCCTCTGCTGGGTGCCGTGGAGGTCCACCTTCCGCCTTCATTCCCCCCATATTTGAATGGCACCTTTCAACTCAAGCACAAAGCCATACTTTCCCTTTACTGTGCTCTCCGATTATAACATTTCGGCATTTTATTTTATATGATCATAAAATGGAACATAAAATCGGATAGCAAACACACACAACCCCTGTAAATGCATTCATGACGTCTGGAACCTTCAGTTCTAGCTCATTTATAGCATCAGTAACTAATGCGGGGCTGATGCACAATTAAATAATACACTGACACAGAATCAAAAAACATTTATTTCTAACTGGAGTACAAGAAAATTTTCATTTACTTTTTTTCCTTCACGTCTGGCTTTGGTAAGCTAACCAGAGAGCAATGGCCACAGGAATGTTCTCAGTGGGCATAAAAGTTCTTCCACCGAAGTTGTCCTCCCAGAGCTGTTTACAGGGAACTGGCCTTTCCTAGTGACCATTTCCAGCACAGATGACCCGCTCGAATGTGATGAACGGGCTCCGAATTCCCCCAAGGCTGGGGCAGCGACACCCATGCGGGTTCCTGCAGTCGTTTGTTTATTCACCCTCAGACAGAAGTAGTTTTCTGATTTTACCAGAACACAGGCTAGATTTTGAGAGAGGATTCTATTTGAACAGACATGAAAAATTCATCTGAAATGGAAAGAAAAACCAATTTAAAATTCTACTTTAGAAATATTTTTGGTACTTGGGCTCTTTAAGAAAGAAGGTAATAAGCAAGCACAAAAATAAAATATAGTAACTGTGTCAGGGAGATCATAGGCGTTGGTTGCTGGGGGTTTCTTTTACGTCTGTGGAGCCACATTAAATTAACCAGCTCTTATACTAAACACAGTTGTTCGACAGGTTAAAGACCCTGCAAGTGGGTTTTGTCTTATGGAGACAACCATCTCATGTCTTTAGTTGTTTGGGGAAGCTACTAATCATTAGTAATACCATTTCCCCGCTGTTACTACTGACAAGAATTAAATCAACTCTTATAGTAATTTGCCTCATACTTCAAGCCCAATTCAGTTAAGTCCTGTCTTGTTTATTTGGTGTTAAAGGAGCAAGTGGCTTGGTGCTCAACTACCATTCATAGAATTCTTTTGGTTCTTAAGTCTTGGCTATTTTATTATCATCCATCTAGAAACGTAAATTAGTAGGAATCTTCAATCATGTTATCATCTAATTGTTAAAATGTTGTTGCATTTATTGGATGATCGTATACAGTGTATCTCCATTATCTGTCCTTATTTAAACAAGCTTTAACTGTCAAATATCCTGGAAAACCAACGAAGTCTAGAAGTAATTTTAGTTGACTAATAAGCACCATCACTGTGCTATCGACTAAAAGTTTTCTTGGTTATTTCTTTGAGTTATTCTGGGTCAGTGCCTCCATCAGTATAAACGGAAAGCCTTCCTATTATTTACCCATCCAAACTTTACAACTTAGTTGTCATAGTGAACAGATTCTTCAATCCTTGCACAAAAGAAAATTTAAGAAAACCATGTCTAACTCTATGACTTTAACAAGACTGACAAGGCGTCTCTTGCCCGAGTATTATCTGACTTTGCAGATTCATTTCTTCCATTCTGCTTTGTGTATTCCAGTTTGGTGTGTGACACTGTATTTTCCTTCTGTTCTCCGTCATTAACCACTTAGGTTACCTATTCTATATAGGAACCCCCCCCCCCCCCCGCCATCTTCGTGAATTCCTGCTCATCTCGGGTGCCAGCTCACATACGCACCTCCTGCTGAGTAATTTCTCTAAGCTCCTGGTGGGGAGGCGAGTTTTCCTCGTGCCCTACATGTGCCTCTTGTTGCGTGTGAGTTGTAATGAATTGGTTATTTGGCTGCACTCCTGGAAGACATATCCCTGTGTGTGTCTCCAGTGTGGTCTGGCACGAGGACGCCTTCTGTCAATAGTTGTTAAAGATTGAAAGGAATAGATTGCCTTCCTTATATACCATTGTCAGCAACTAGAAATTGCAGTCATTTGCTCCAAATAAACACTATGATGTAGTCCAGGGTCCTCAAACTTTTTAAACAGGGGCCAGTTCACTGTCCCTCAGACCGTTGGAGGGCCGGACTATAGTTTAAAATAAAACTATGAACAAATTCCTATGCACACTGCACATATCTTATTTTGAAGTAAAGAAACAAAATGGCAAAAACACCCGCATGTGGCCCACGGGCTGTAGTTTGATGTAGTCTATTGATAAAATATCTCCTGCCTTTTTATAGTCAGGAGATATCTCCAGAGGTGATATTCATCAGCTAAGGTCTTTTTGGCCTCAGCTTTTGGGGTTATTTTTTCTACTAACAACTCTAATTTACTTATTTCATAAAAAGTATTAAAAATAATTTAGCCCTGGCTGGTGTGGCTCCTTTGGATGGAACATTGTTCTGTGTACCAACAGTTCCTGGGTTCGATTCCTGGTTAGGGCACATACCTAGGTTGTGGGTTCAATCCCTGGTTGGAAAGCAAGCAATCGATATATCTCTCACATCAATGTTTCTCTCTCTCTCCTTTCCTCCCTATTTATGATAATAATAATTTCAAAGTACTGATAATATGTCCTGGGTAATGGAACAATGTTTACCCCAAATTTAAGGTTCACTTAGGAAGTCACATGGAACACAGAGGGTGGCTTTCTGCTGAGGACTTCTGCTGCACGGATCATGGGGCAACTGGGCTGGTTTCTAGTTAATGGGTTTAAAGCTTCCAGATGCCGTGTCACTGTGCTTTAAGCACCGCAGACGGATGGCTGACAACATTAAAATTAAAACTTGCCTCTCTCCATTCTCAGCTGCTCCCTCTCTGGGTTGGCTGGGCTGCTAGGTCTCATTATTCCTTACATCAATTTTGCTTCCGTTAGAGGAGCAAACTGTTTGTTTCTCCACAGATCTGTAGCCATTAATCTCAGCAGGAACACAGTGATTGATTTTTTCAGACCTCAACATCACAACAACATAGGCTAGAAGGAGTAACGCGCACCAAGTCCAGGGCATATTGGCTGAATCTATGAAAATTAAGACTTCATGACATATAGAATAAGTCTGTGTCACTCATATGTTCTGCCACTTTTAAGTTTTGAGATGTAATTAGAATGGTATTATAAAATAATTTCATGGACTACCTTCTACTCTCTTCTTTCATCCTCTTTCCATTGTTCTTGCTGCTCAGTAGTGGTGTCAACTGGAAATTCTTGAACTGTAACTAAAAGTGACCTCATTCTAAAGCACTTAAAGGCATTGCAGGTGGCAGCTCTCTGAAGGGCTGCGGTGTTCCTCGCACGTGGATGTACAATCTGCGTCAGTAATGAAAGCCGCACATTACATTGACCTCAGTGGTTAGAGCACAAACTTTTTCTCAGCATTGGCAATTTCCTGACATAAAAGCTTAGTCTAGAATGCTTGAAAAGCTGTTAGAATAAGGCAGAGACTCTGAAAGCATGATCTCATGCTACACTTTTTTTAAATTTTCTGAGTATAATGGAGCTTTCCAAGAATTTTTACCAAGGAGCCATTTACCTCCTGGACTTGGAAATTGAAAAAAGATAACATTGTTAGAGAAGCAATAAGGAACTCAATAAAGAATTGAGAGCAAAATATTGTATGCTTGTAAGTTATTTCAAGCTTCTCACCTGCGTTGGTCAGAGCACCAAGCTAGCATGACCCCAGTCAGTGGTGTGAGCTCTCAGGGCACAGAAGGTTTGCCCTCACTTGGGATCAGGGGCCACGGTGGCCACCCGACCAGCCTCCTTCACAGAAGGTAACAGAGGATGGACAAGGGAAGGCAGACCAAACTGGGGCCAGCCCCCAGTCCCCATGACCACAGAGTCTTTGCTATTCTATGTGTTATAACATATATGTATGCACATATAGAATGTGTGTCATATTGTTTATGTCACCTTTATATACACAAAGGAACACATCTATCTTTGAAGAAACCGTTATTTAGTTCCGTTTCAATTTGTGACGGTGGGAAAATTCAGCCAGCCTAACTTTCTTTTTGATCAAATGTCAAGTTTACACACTTGGAATGTCACAGAGTACAAATATCTTCAGTTTCAAGGACTTGCTTCACAGAGGCTGTGAAGTTAGTCTCCATTAACAGTTCCCATTATCACCTTTGCATTTTTGCAGGTATATGTTAACGTTAGATACTTTAAAGGACACTGAACTAATGGAGTATGTTGGCTTTCCCTCCAGGCAGCAGAATGTGACTAAATTCTCTGAAAAATGTTACTTTCTTCCCATGAGAGAGGCCATGGTTTGTTTCATTAGCATGGGCTCAGGGACTGCTATGAGTAAAATCGTAGGAAATGTTTAATCTTATCCAGCTGGGACAACAGTCTACCAAGCATCTTCTTTATTAAGCACGTGTCTTACACCCCAACTGGCAGTGTGAACCACAATCTATAAACTATAGTTTGGACCTAATTACAGTTTGGGGGAGAGAGATAGAAACATCAATGATGAGAAAGAATCATTGCTCAGCTGCTTCCTGTACACCTCCCACCTGGGATCCAGCCCACAACCCAGGCATGTGCCCTGACTGGAATCAAACTCTTGACCTCCTGATTCATAAGTTGATGCTCAACCTCTGAGCCACACCAGCCTGGCTGCTCTATTTTGTTTTTACATCAATTTCTTTATTCTTTTTTTTTTATTTTCTAATCCTCACCCGAGGATGTTTTTATTTATTTTAGAGACAGAGGAAGGGTGAGGGAAAGAGAGAAACATCAATGTGAGAGAGAAAAATCCATTGGTTGCCTCCTGTATGTGCCCCAACCAGGATTGAACCGGCAACCTTGCAGTGCAGAGGATGACGCTCCAACCAACTGAGCCACACCGGCCAGGGCTGGGGCCATTGGGTAATAAGTGTGACCTATCAATGACATAGAGTCAGGCAGAGAGATAGCAGAGCCATCTAGGCTAGCTGCTGCTTTTCATAGAGGAGGGAAGGATTTGTTTTTTGCCCACCAAACAGTGGTAACCAATCAATGTGCCTGCCCAGCCTCCTTCTTTGGGAGATGGGGGGTTTATTCTGCACTATTTATTTTTAAAGTAAGAATAATAATCTTGTTTTGGAAAAGTTAATGTTTAAGAGAAATCCACATGATAATATTCTTCTCATATATTTAAATAACTAACAGCAATTTTCAAGTAGCTGTTTTTATGTGTCAGTATTCTATCTTCCTATTTTCAGCCTCTTTTCTCTTCCCAACCATCTTCACATCGCCTTTCCCTATATACTTCTCCATCGTCTCTGTTGACTCTGCCTATCATACTGTCAATCCTTTTTCTTTCTTCGCATAGCTCTCTCCAGGAAATTAGGAGAACGAAGACCACCTTACTTGGCTCTGTACCTGGCTCAGGGTAGGATCTCACTGAGCATTTGATGAATGAGTAAATGAATAAATTCACTCATATTGTTGAGTTTTTGGCTTTAGTTGTTTATCTCCTATTTTTATTATATTTTTTAACTTACTCTGATTCCTTTCAGTAACCTGGATAAATTAACACATATAATTTACCTTTCTAATACAATTGTCCCACAATATCCTTGACAGTTTCTAAAAATGCACAAAGGTTTTAACCTACACTCTTGCGTGTGGTTGGCCATCTAATGACTATTGCAAATTCATCATTCAAAAACTGCATTGTCTGTCTTTCAGTGACAATATAAAAGACAGGTTTCATATCTGAATTAGAAATCATTTATTCACCACTTTAGAGTGCTAAGCATGCTTGTTAAAGGTACTCAGTTAGCCATCTATTTTCTAGGAAAAATGTCCAAGTCTCTTGACCTACTGCTCCAATTTCTGACAAACTGAAAAAGTAGCATCTTTGACATACATTTGGGATTTTATCTCCTTGATTTATTTTGGCCCAAAGCCACAGGCTTTGCTGGAGGATTCTCAAGCAACTTGTCTTCTCCTCTTCTCTATTCCTTGCCAAATCTTTTTAAAACTAAGCCAAAGAACTGCTCCTCCAAATTTTATCAATGTAATAACCAAAATTCTTAATTATGCCTTTGGATTCTATTTCCTCGTTTCCCCCACACACTATGTACATTACATAGTTTTACAAGTCCCCCATTTTTCTGGAATTTGTGCTTGGACCTTCACCAGATGACTATCAAATCAATAGTCCATAATTAACCTCTGAGTAGAAGGACTCTGAATATTTTACAATCCTTAATTAATCTTCCCCAATGGAACAGTTCAATGCTCTTTTCATAATGGGAACAGTATTATGGGATTTAAGAATACTTTAGTTTGCAATTACCTATTTATTATATAGCTTCATTCCTTTTTCTTCTTGATGAGTAGTCAACCTCCTGTTTATTATGGTCTGTATTTCATGGCAGTTATGGTGGTTATATATACTTTGATTGTAGGAATGTAATGAATAGTCTATAATTTCCCCCTGCTTAAGATCTGCTTACACCAGTAGTATTTTTTAATCATCTCAGTCCCGATGTTATTAAAGTGTGTTTTGTCAAAAATGTCATTTTCATCTTTTAAGTAGTGGCTTAAGAACAGTTTTCCCCCTTCTATGTATAACATAATTGCCAAGGTCATTAAATAATGTATGAAGATACCTTTTCATGGCAGAGACTAGCCAAGAATGGATCTAGACCACACTTGTTTCTTTTCCTATTGCTGTAGAAATCTGATTAGTGAAAATGGTAGGTAATTATTTCGAACAATGGACCCAATCAATCTAGCCAGTTCACCAAGGAAAAAGGATGGTATTAAAGAACTTTGATACCATCGGAATGGGCTACCAAAAGACATGAATGAATTCGGTGTGTGCTTTAATCAAAGCCGTGCTGTCATGCCCTTGAGTAGATAATACATCTGTTCACACAAGAAAGAATGATGTTTCTTTAAAAATCATCATTTTCTGTTTCTTTAATAACAATGACTTTTGCATTCACCATGTTCTAGTTGAGTGTGAACATTATATAGAATATGTCTACAAGTCCTCAATTTAGAAATACGAGTTATTATGAGAGATAGTAAAACTGCCGGAACCCAGCCACAGAAAGCTCGTCATGGATGATACAGATTCGTAGTACTCTGCTCATAATGGAAATGATGACAAGCTTAATCTAGTGTAAACAACCTGCCTGAATATACTTTATTCTTCTTTCCCGGGTGCATATAGGAGTAGCAAACACACTTAATAACACTGAGCAATCTTTGTTTGAAATCATCAGTTTCCTTTAAATTTAAAATGAGGATTGTGAAAATAATTGTGCTTTACAAGCACGTAGGTTTATATTTTCAGTGGATATAGAACAATAAAATTTTACCACTTCACAAAACTTTAAGACAACTACAGTATTTACTATAAAAGAAAACCCAGATATGTAAAATGGCCTTGGGGCAACTTAAATCTATAAAATCAAGAAATCCTTAGCCCTGGGCAGGTGGCTCAGTTTGTTGGACTGCCACCCTGTACACCAAAAAGATTGCGGGTTCTATTCTTAGTCAGGGCACATACCTATGTTGTGGGTTCGATCCCTGTTCAGGGGTGTATGGAAGGCAATCAATCAATGTTTCTCTCACACATTGATGTTTCTCTCTCCCCCTCACTCTCTAAAATCAATTTTTAAAAAATATCCTCAGGTAAATTGAGGATTTAAAAAATTTTAAATATATAAAATCAAGAAATCCTTAAACAACCATGTATAACTGCATATATAGCTAAGCCAGCTCATGGGTAACATTACACTTATATAACCCTATTTTTGGAGGTGTAGTTCTTTGTAATATCTTTCTTGCAAATGATGGTTGAAAAACTAGGGAAAGTTCAAAAGAAGTGTTTCAGTTACTACCTAGCAGTTTATTTGATTTTTATGGACTATAAGGAAAGGATAATAATTTACCTAAAATAATTTAAACTCTACTTAGACTTTCAAAACACAGAGATAATTGAGCTCTAAGCCACATTAAACAACAATGTGTACAGAACAGAAATTGGCTTAAATCCATATTTAAAAACAAAACATACACAATTATATAAAATATCCAAAATATAGGATGTGGAAAGAATCTACTTTATTACTATGGTAGAAGATGGCCAATTTCCAAAAATTTGCTCTATTTTTTCTGCTCTAGTCAGATTTTTCCAAGTCCTTCTTAGGGCTCCAGCCCAAGTTCCTCTCAGCTTGTACGTGATAAAAGCATTTCATTCACTCACCTGTTTAGCAAACATTTATTCAATGAGAAATGTGTTTTGCTCAGCCTGGTAAGGGCTGTGACTATACATCAGGTGGTCTCATCCCCAAGAAGTTTACACAAACACAATACAAACTGGAGCACGAAATTCCCTGGCAAATTACTTCTGCCTCGGTGTTAAAGCTTGAAAGACAGGCAGACTGTGGTCATTGGAAGTAGGGAAGAGCCTATGGGATGTAACAGAAAAGCAGACTTGGGAGACAGTTGTGTGTTCAGAGACTGATAGGGCTGACATCTATCTCCAAGTTAGAGGGGTCATGAGATGTCAATAGAAGTAGACATCGGATTGGAAGGTCTTCAATGGTGTACATACAGGTGTGACCCTCATCTTTGAAGATAACAATGCCAACTGCTGAGTGTCTCCTAGGCATCTGCACACATTCTCTCAGCCGATCTTCACAGGAGCCTCCAAGAAGCTGTGATCTCCGAGTTATAGAAGAGGAAGGACTGCAAACCTGAGAGACAGGCAGTAAGTTCTGCCCAAATTGGTGAGCACCTGAGCCCTAAACAAAAATGGAAAATCAGCCCTTCTGACTCCAGAGGCTTCACTCCTTACCACATTCCCATTCACAACATCCCGGAAGAGCTATGAAAGGTTCTGAGCAGCACACTCAGACAAGATAAGAGTAGCCGTTTAGGATCATTAATGTGACGGGGAGAGGTGTCCCATGATTGGAAGTGGGAAGACTAGAAGTGACCACACCATTCATCTCAGTAGAGGAATAAAATAATGCAGGCCAGTAGTTGTTGGTGGTGATGGGAAAGGAAAGCAAAGGGCTAGTAGAAAGGAGGAGATGAAAAAATCATGCTGAGATGAATGAATATGCTAATGAACAAGGAGAAGGGGAAAGGGAGGTGGAAGAGCAGGGTGCTAATGATGGTGGGTGGGGAGGGGAGAAGGAGGAAGAGAAAGAGGAGGAGAACAGCTGTACAGGAGGCCAGTAGATGTGCAGAAGAAACAGGGGCCAGTAGAGAAGAGAAAGTCAGGAGAAGGAGCGGGAGTATTTTTATGGAAAGTATCATTTGGTTAAAAGTAAACTAAGGAAGTAAGCTCCATGGAATATTACATTTACTTTTTATGACAGCCCATGAGTTATTGTTATGTAACTTGTAGAAGGGGAAGTGGAGGCTCGGAAAGCCTTGCCGGCCTGTGCCCACAGAGCCCATGGAACGTGAAGCTGAGATCCACCCAGTGTTGGTGGCTCACCCGGAAGCATTTCTTATACTCATGTTTTTAAAGCCCAAATTTATTCTTCACATCAGGTCTCAGAAGTGAAATAAAAAATAATATAAAATACCTCTCATGACTTTCCATAGCCCTTAGAAAAAGGCCAATGTCCTTCAACAACCTAGGAGGTGCCTCATAGGGCAGACATGACCACCTCTGCACCATCACCCATTGTCCATGTATCTGTCACACCTCAGCCACCCTGATCCTATTTCCTACTTCAACAAGCTGGGACTTCGTCCCTGCTGTCCCATCCCCCTCTCCACTCTGTCGTATTGAACACCCATTTCTGATCCTTCAGGTCCAAAGTAACTTCCTCAGGAATCTTCCTTGATGCCCAGAGCAGAGGTGCTCTTCCTTCCCAGGCCCTCACAGCAACATTTTGCTATGTAGCCTTCACCTCTGTTGGTGAACATGTATTCACAAGTTTATTTTCTGTTCATTATCTATCCCTCCCCCTTGTCTAAAAGCCTCAGGAGACAGGAATCACATGTTTATCTCACTGTTTTATCTCTAGAACCCGCATCCAAGATCAAGTAGGTGTTCAGTAAATATTTGTTGAGTGAACCCTGAATGAGTAATAGCCTGTCTGTATTGAAAGTCTAGCCCCTGCTTTGACTAAGTGCGTGGACTTTGGTGATTTCCTTAAACTGGACAAGCTGTTCTTTCCCCATTAGGCAAAGAGGAATAGTAACAATCTAACAAGTAAAATTGTTCATGAGAAGTGCTTAACTGTATAGAGGGTATTTTAAAAAAACATATTATACTATAAAAACATCAGAGCTAACGAAGAACAAAAGTAACATTTATTGAGGGAAAAATGTCTTTTAGTATAAATTAATAAAAATAAAATCTTTTTTACTATAAATTAATAAAAATAAAATGCATTTTAATGTTTAGGTAATGCCTTAAAAGGGTATAATTTACTTGACAAGACTAATTTAATCATCTTGATTTTTAAATGCTTCTTTTAATAAATTAACATATTTTTTATGCTGGTCCTTTTAGGGTCCAGAGTCAGATATGAGTTTGGGGAAGTCAGAATGATCAGTAAAAATGGATGGTGGCCCACCCACCATACTAATAAGTTACCTTCTTTGTTATATGGATGCTCCTGTTGTGGAGGAAATGGAGGTAATGAAGAGCGTTCAGATGAGCTACTAGCTTCCAGTTCAGGAAGCCAGTATAGGGCAATAAACCAGTTATACTCAGCCTTACCCCTGGCGTTTGTATATCGTGTGTGTCAGATCTCAGGGTATACTTTTTTTAAAAATTAAATTGGGTGGTGACATTGGTTAATAACATTATATAAGTTTCAGATGTACAATTCTATAACACATCATCTGTACATTGCATCGTGTGTTTACCACCCGAAATCTAGTTTCCTTCCATCACAATATATTTGACCCCTTTTACCCTCTCCAACTTCCCCCTCCCCTTCCCTCTGGTATTCACCATTCTGTTGTCTGTGTCTATGAGTTTGTTTTGTTTGTTCATTTGTTGCTTTCAATTTTATTTCCCACATATGAATAAAATCAATGGATCTTGACTTTTTCTGTCCAACTTATTTCGCTTAGCATGATATTCTCAAGATCCATCCATGTGGTCACAAATACAGTATTTCATCTTTTCTATGGCTGAACAGTATTCCATCATATATATGTACCACATGTTCTTTATAGTATACTAGAGGCCCGGTGCATGAAATTTGTGCACTCGGGGGAGGGGGTGGTCCCTCAGCCTGGCCTGCATCCTCTTACAGTCTGGGAGTTCTTGGAATTATGTCTGACTGTCAGCTTAGGCCCGCTCCCCACAGGAAGCGGGCCTAAGCCAGCAGTCGGACATCCTTACCGCTGTCGTGGAGGTGGGAGAAGCTCCCTCCACTGCCGCTGCTCTCGCCAGTCATGAGCCCGGCTTCTGGCTGAGCGATGCTCCCCCTGTGGGAGCGCACTGACCACCAGGGGGCAGCTCCTGCATTGGGCGTCTGCCCCCTGGTGGTCAGTGCACATCATAGCAACTGGTTGTTCTGCCGTTCGGTCGATTTGCATATTAGCCTTTTATGATATAGGATACTTTCTCATTCATCTATCCCATCCAAAAATGTCCTCATGTCATACAATTAAGAAATTCACCTAGCCTGACTATATTGTTCCCTTCCATTCTGAAAGCCATAGTTTTATTCCTGATTTGTCTACCCTGTCATATAGAGTGCATCACCACAATGCTCTATATGAGAACTTACCATGAAAAAAGTATGTGGTATGCCCTGGCCAGTATAGCTCAATTGGTTGGGTGTTGTCCCATGTACTGAAAGGTTGCTGGTTCAATTCCAGGTCAGGCACATGCCCCAGTTGTGGGCTTGTTCCCTAGTAGGAAGTGTGCAGGAGGCAGCTGCTTGATGTTTTGGTCTCACATGGATGTTTCTCTCTTCTCTCTCTCTCTCTCTCTCTCTCTCTCTCCCCCTTTCCCTTCCTCTCTTCAAAAAATCAATAATTTTTTAAAAGAAAAATGTATGTGATATTAGTGTTAATACCTGTAACAGAGTGATGAAGTCAGTCCTAAAGATGCAGGACGTAGGAAAATAATACAGTGGTATTTATAAGAAAAGGCTAAATTTGAGCCTGAGCTTTAAAGTGCTGGCCTTGGAATTAAGAGGACCACAGTTAGAATCACTGTCCCCCTGCTGGCCTGTCTGCTCATCTGTGCATTAGGAATGACAAGAAGGTTTCCATCAGATGGTGGTTTTGTTAAATGAGAAAGTATCTGTGAAGCCCTCAGTCCTGTCACAGCCATGATGACCAGCTCAAGAATGGTAGTCAGCACTGAGACACCTGCCGCCACACTCAGCCCCGTCCAGAGCTGGAGTGACGAGCCTCCCACGAGGTGTCACCACCTCTGGATGGAATGTGCCAAGGGGACTGGCATGCGGATTGAAAAAGCAGAAAAAGCCAATGATGGCTGTTGCTGCAAATCGATGTGGGTTTTGATCTGCACACAAAGTATTTTTCCTTGAAAATAAATGCCATCATTTTATTTGGGGACATTGTTGTAAATAAGTCTTGCTTTTTGTGTACAAACTGCATGATTTATGTTCACAGATTGTAACATATAATTTCTGCACAGTCTGTTTGAAATCAGCAAGTGAGCAGCCAGATCTATCTTTGCCAACCTGGAGTCGCCGTCATTGTTAATTCTATTTTCTGTTCTCATTGTGCATATCACCACTTAATTTAAATCTCTAAAAACAAATTGACTAAATTAAATCTTTCTTAGAGTGAAAAAATTACTTACCTTTAAAACAATATAATTGGATAAATTTGGTTATAGTTTCTGTGCTTGTTAGTTTGATCTTAAGAGAATATTTATGACAAAGATGAATTTTTCTTTCATTTTTTAAGATATAGTCTTATAAAAGTCTCTCACTGACTATTTCTCTATTGTTAAAACTGCATAATATAACAGAGCTGTATTTGGGGTATTGTGGATAGAAATATCCAGCTGCCAGAGCAAAAAGCTTCATGTAATTTACTATATACATATATATGCAATATATTTAGTCCTGGAACACAAGAATGTGTCCTCTTGTTTTGTGATAGTCTGCTCTTGACAGCCACTAAAGACATGTTGATGATCCTTATACGAATAATCTGAGCTCAGTCCCAGTATTTTGGCTGTTCTACCTGCAAATAATATTATCTCTGAAACAGGGGAAATAATGCATGAGGGACTCATTAGCATGAAGGCTAAGGGTACAGGTCAATGTAAAAACACAGAAGACACTGACATGCTCCCAGGACCAAACTGGAATTACAACTAAAATACAAAAAACAAAACAAAAAAAAACTTGATAACCAAGGATAGAAAGTAGAGACCACATAGAGACTGTTAGGAAGGCCAGAGGCAGGAAATGGCTGGCGAGGCTCCTGTAGGCAGCAGCTGAAGTTCTGGAGGGATATCTCAGATGTGAGGGGTTCCCACTGAGAACTCTGGGATCTAAACCCCAAGCTGGGCTCCCCAGTCCAGAGAACCAGAACTAAGAAAGGTGCCCACTTAACAATGGGCTGTGGAAAGCAGTAGGGTAGCTGTCTACCAGGAAGAGATGGCTGTAAATGCAGGCATCCTCTTAAAGGCCAACACACAAAATTTTGTGTGCAGCCACTCACCTTGGGCTGTGGCAGAGGGAGGACAGAGTGGACTTGAGCTATGTGAGCAGAAGCCAGGGTTGGGAGCTCTGCAGTGAGACCTCAGAAGGAAGACACCCTGGTTTCCTGTGCTGAGTCATTCCCTCACACTGCAGAGGTCATTTTTCTCCAGCAGACCTTGGCTATACAGGCAGTTTTTGCTTGGGAGGATGGCAGTTGCCCCACCATATTGGAAAACCCCTTGTCCCACCCTGTGGAGTTTCTGAGGTCTATTGGGAGACTAAGAATAACAATCAGCCTGCAGGCAGAAACAATTGCCCCACCCTATTGGAAAATCTCTTGCCCTACACTGTGGTAGATAGCCTGAGGCTAATAAAGACTGAATAACAATAAGACTACAGGCAGAGGTGAGTCTCTGGAGGCTTTTGAGTCTTTGCCTAATCTAATTCAGGGCCCAGGGCTAGGAAAAGAAAACCTTGGTGCACATCTCGGTCCTTTCCAAAGACATCTAGCTCCAGCAAAGGGAGCCACAAGCTGTGGATTGCTGATAGCTCCAAACAGCATACTCAGGGCCAGTCAGAAATAGCGTCTGACACTGTCCTGCATTGGGAGGCATAGCAGATCTACCTAATACATAGACAGAAACCCAACAGGCAGCCAAAATGAGGAGATAAAAAAAAAATAAGCCCCAAATGAAAAAACAAGAGAATTCTCCAGAAGAAGAGCTAAATGTAATGGAGATAAGTTATCAGACATAGGGTTCAGAATAATGATGGCAAAGATGATCACCAGTATGAGAAAATATGTAGTAACTATGAAGAATGACATAGCACTAATAAAGAACACGGCAGTTTAGAGGAAGCCTAGGATCAGATCAGTGGATTAGAAGACAAAGTAGAAAAACACACACACAAAAACAAAAACAAAAATCCACTCAATCAGAGAACCAAAAAGAAAAAAAAAAAAATTAAAAAACAGGAGGCAAGCTTAGGGGAGCTATGGGACAATATGAAATGTACCAATATTTGCACAGTAGGTGTGCCAGAAGAGGCAGCAAGGGAGAAAGTGATAGAGAACATGTTTGAAGAAATAATGGCAGAAAACTTCCCTAACCTGGTAAAGCAAAAAGTCACAGAAGTTCAGGAAACACAGAGAGTTTGAAGCAAGAAGACTCAAACAGACCATGCCCAGACACATCATAATTAAAATGCAAATAGATTAAATCCTCCAATCAAAAGAATGGATGTGAAAACATGATGTAAATATATGCTGTCTACAAGAGACTGACCTCAGAACAAAACACTCACACAGGATGAGAGTGAAGGAATGGAAAAAATTTTTCCATGCAAATGTAAATGAAAAAAAAAAAAAAAAGCTGAGGTAGCAATATTGATATCTGACAAAATAGACTTCATAATGAAGGCCATCACAAGAGACAATAAAGGTCACTACATAATACTAAAGGGATCAGTGCAACAAGATATAACACTGGTAAATATATATGAACCCAATATAGGAGCACCTACCTCAAAAAAATAATAAAAATAAACTATTTAACCCTACAACTTAAAAAATTAGAAAAAGAAAAACAATAAAGGCCCAGAGTTATAAAAGGAAGGAAATAATAAAGAATAGAGTGGACATAAATGACATAGAGACTTAAAAAAAATACAAAAGATCAATGAAACCAAGAGCTGGTTCTTTGGAAAGATAAACAAGATTTTTGAACTTTAGCCAGACTCATCAAGAAACAAAGAGAAAGGACCCAAATAATTAAAATCAGAAAAAAAAGTGGTAAAGTAACAACTGGCATCAGAGAAATACAAAGGATTGTAAGAAAATACTATGAGCAACTATATGCCAACAAGTTGGACAATGTGGACGAAATGGACAAATTCCTAGAAAAATGCAATCTTCCAAAATGGAATCAGAAAACCTGAGTAGGCCAATAACAATTGAGGAAAATGAGCAGTAATAAAAAAAACTCCCTGGCCTAGATAGCTTTACAGAGAAGTTTTACCAAATATTCAAAGAAGCACTAAATATTCCTAAAATGTTGCAAAAAATCCAAGAGGAAGGATCACTTTCAACCTCTTTTTTATGAGGCCAGCATTAACCTAATTGCAAAACCAGATAAAGACACTACACAGAAAGAGAATTAGAGGCCAATATCCTTGATGAATATAAATGGTAAAATCCTCAACAAAATACTAGCAAATCAGTTCTAGCATTATATTAAAAAGATCATACACCATGACCAAGTAGGATTTATTCTAGGGATGCAAGGCTGGTACAATATTCACAAATCAATAAATATGATACATCACATAAACGAATTGAAAGACAAAAGTCATGTGATCATATCAATATACACAGAAAAAAACATTTGACAAAATCCAACACATATTTTTGATAAAAACTCTCAGCAAAGTGGGAATAGAGGGGATCATATCTCAACATAATAAAGGCCGTATATGACAAACCTACAGCCAACATCATACTCAATGGGCAAAAACTAAAACCATTTCCCCTAAGAACAGGAACAAGACAGGGATGACCACTCTCACCACTCTTATTTACATAGCACTGGAACGCCTAGCCACAGAGAACAGACAAGAAGAAGAAATAAAAGGCCTCCAAATTGGAAAGGAGGAAGTAAAACTGTTTATTCATAGATGACATGACATTGTACATAGAAAACCCTACAGACTCCACCATAAACCTACTAAATTTAATAAATGAATTGGGTAATGTAGCAAGATACAAAATCAATGGCATTTTTATACACCAATAATGAATTCTTAGAAAGAGAAAGTAATTAAACAACCCCATTTACCATTGCAACAAAAATATTAAGATACCTAGGAATAAATTGAACCAAGGAGGTAAAAGACCTGTACTCGGAAAACTAAAGGACATTGAAAAAAGAGACAGAGAAAGATATAAATGAGAGGAAGAGTACACCATGTTCGTTTTAAATGGAACACTCGGGCTTGGAGAAGACTAATGCAAACACGCTGTTGTAAGGTCTGACTCACAGCGCAGTACATAGAAAAGTGTGAGATATGCATATAAAACACCTCATTTATCAGGAAGTGCAGTGACATTTTTACTGGCTACAAATGGGCAGAAACAGAATTTCACTTGTCATATTGATGGACTGCTCGTCATCACCTCAGACACTTCTGAGAACTAAGAGGAACAATAACCCCCCAAATTAGCCCAGATAACAGCACCTGAGTGATGATTCCCAGTATCTTTGCCTGTGATGCTGTTGCAAGTTCTTCACCTGTCACAGAGACGTGAAATAAAATTAATGAAGGACAGAAAGCCTGTCCAACTCATCATACAGTTTCTTGAGTTAAAAACCAGTACAACTTATAGACAAAGAACTTTTTTTAATCCTCTCAATATATTCTATAAAGTCTACCACCCATGGCTCCTAAAATCAAAGAGAACCCAGCTGAGCTATGTATCAGGCACCCGTCCCCTGCCAGGAGTTTCCCAGGTGCCATCTCCAGGTGAGCCTCGGCCGCCAGCCAGTGCTCATCTAAACGGGTGAGCTCTCACCTGGCTCTCCCTGAGGCTGCCCTTCCCTCTCAGGCTGGAGTGCTTGCCTGGAACACTGACCATCTACCCTTTGTATCAGGACCCTGACCCAGGAGCTTCTCTCCAGCCACGGGTTAAGCTTTGGGGTGAATTTCAAACAACCTTCCTAAAAGGAGGATGCTGCTGTCCAAAGAGGAGCAAAAAGCTTGCTCCCTTCCCCGAGACCAAACACTGAGAGAGAAAATACAAGTTCAGGGATGTCACTCAGGATGCCTCCTCAGACAGTGCATTTCTTATTTCTGACCTTGCTCCTTGGAGACAAGCCTTTCAGCCAGTCCCAAAATACCACAGTCAAACACATGCAATTATGACACATTATTTCCTACACCATTCTCCCAAAATTGCAATACTCAAACACTAACTCTAGACAGACTTTCCTAGCAATGCCAGAGACACAGGAGGTGGATGTGAGACCAGTTAATTTTAATTTCACAGGAAACAAATAATTACAATAATTAGCACACTATCCTATCTAATAATAGACAAATATGCAAATTGACCATACCTCCAACACACCCACAAGCCACGCCCACCATCCGATCAGAGCGAGTATGCAAATTAACCGAAACCAAGATGGCTACAGCCATAGAGAGCAAGGTTTCCTAGGTAACAGAGGAAGCCAAGCTTTCCGCCTGCCCTTGCCAGGCCTAAGCCTCCACTCAAGCGACAAAGTTTCAATTATAGAAGGTAAACAAATTCAAACAAATGGTGGCAGAATGGAGCTTGAGAGAGCAGGCCAGGGTTGCCGCCGGCAACAGGGGAAGCAAAGCTTTCTGCACACCCTGGCTGGGCCCACCTGCTTAAGGCAACAAAGCTTCAATTATAACCCCAACACAAATGGCTACCGGCCTCGGAGGGAGCCCCAAGCTTGGCTCCGCTCCAGGCTACAAAGTTTCAATTGTAGAAGGTAAATAAATTCCAGATACCAGGGCCTCTGCTTGCGTTGTCAGGGGGCGTGGCCCGCCTGCAAACCACCACAGGCCTCTCGCTCAGGCCACCCCACACCCCATGGGAACCCCCACCTGATCCAGGACACCCTTCAGGGCAAACCAGCTGGCCCCCACCCCTGTACCAGGCCTCTATCCTATCTAATAAAAGAGTAATATGCAGATTGATCATCACTGCAACACACAATATAGCTGCCCCCATGTGGTCAAAGATCCTGCCCCCATGTGGACACAAGATGGCCACCACAAGATGGCCAGCAGGAGAGGGCAGTTGGGAGGCACCCGGCCTGCAAGGGAGGGCTGTTGAGAAGGACCAGGCCTGCAAGGGAGGGCAGTTGGAGGTGATCAACCCTGTAGGAGAGGGCAGTTAGTGGTAACCAGGCTGGCAGAGGAGGGAAGTTGGGGGCAAACAGGCTGGCAGCAGAGTGGTTAGGGGGTGATCAGGCTGGCAGGCAGAAGCGGTTAGGGGCAATCAGGAAGGCAGGCAGGCAAGCAGTTGGGAGCCAGCAGTCCTGGATTGTGAGAGGGATGTCCAACTGCCCGTTTAAACGGGCAGTCGGACATTCCTTGAGGGGTCCCAGATTGGAGAGGGTACAGGCTGGGCTGAGGGACAACCCCCCTCTGTGTACGAATTTCGTGCACTGGGCCTCTAGTTCCAATATAATTGCTTTCTAGTGCCGTAAGTATACTCATATGGTGGGAAGAGTTCACGTTCTTTCCGAAGATGCCTGAATTCTACATCAGCACAAAAACGATGTGTTAAGCATCTTGACAGCCAGCTGAGGGCTAGCTGTCTCATTCTGGAGCCAACTGCTGCATCTTTTATGATAAGAAGACAATATAAAAGCTCATCTTCTCTTCCTAGCAAGTACAATTTGGGAAATTACTCCAAACAAGGAAAGGACAGTATAAGACAGACTATATACCTGTGGAAATTTTAGTAATATTTCTGTGTTATAGAAAGTAAGAGATCAAAAAAACTTTCTGAGTCAGAAGAAATGTGAGCGAGACCTGCAAAGTGTGTACGAGTGGCTTAGACTTCCCTGTTATCTGCCGTCTGTGAATGTTATTAGGTAAGCATTTCTGCTCCCATGGAACTATAATTCCCCCAAATGAAAAGCTTAGGGGTCCATTCTCAGGTAATTTACAACTGACTATGATCATTGATTCAGAATTTTCTGTCTTCTAAGAAATCATTTGATCATTTTTATTGTCTTTTAGTGTCCAGACTTGCTCGCTATGTCTAAGCTAATGCTTTTTCGCCTAATGTTTAGAGCAATTGTTACAGAAGACCAAAGAAATACCAAGCACACTTCCTAGAGAAAAGGAGGGACCCCGTTTATTAACACTAGTGGACTCCGGGAATAATTTCCAAATCAGAGCGAAGAAACATACAGAGGGCTTCACTTTCTTTATCTAATTCCAAGCTAATTAGATTAATCATCGAGTTCATCAAGCCAACGTCTCCAAAATGGCCTGAAAGGGTTGGTTACACACAGGATCCAACTCCCCCGCTAATAGCGCTTAGTTTCATACCCAGGCGAGACTCAGGGAAGGGTGTCTCCTGTAGTCCATGGAAAGAGGCGAGTGACAGCCCCGTGAGCCCCTTGAGCACTGCTCCCTATGGGCTGTGATCTCCTCGGGCCATCTCACCACTCCCACAGTCTGCGCCTCTGGTTATTTACCCAGAATGCCTTTGTAACGCACAGGAGAGAATGTCTCATTGAAAAGAGCAAGAGTTTGTACAACAGCACACGGCCTCTCCCATAGCCCTCACTCTCAAAAGGAAATGCTTAGTTTAATGAGGGTTTTACAGTATTCTTACTGCATATTCTTTTAGCTGCTAGTTGACTAAAAATGTGGGCCAGTATCGTGGAAGGTGTGGAAATGAGTCTGGCCTATAATGTCCGAAGCCATGTGATTTTTTCATTTTCCTTCTCTTGCTCTTGAGCCTGAGGTGGGGCAGTGTGTGTGGTGGGGACGGGAGTTGCTGAAGATGAGGGAAGATCAAGAAAAGGTGGAAAGATGCAAACAAGAAGTTGATGGCCATATAAAGATTAATTGTTAAAGAGTTCAAAGCTCAAATGTCCTTGATAACCTTGTCTATTACAAACTTCAGTGTAGACATGCTGGGAAGCCTGTGGGCAGGACTAGACTCCAGCCTTATGGGAAAATGCCCAGTGCAACATCACACCTCCGTGGGCATGGCCAGCATTTTTATATATTTTAGCAAATGCTTCTGCCAGCAAAAGAAGTTAGTGTTCAGATAAGACAGTACTTAAAAAAAAATCTTTGAGACATTTCAAACTACCATTAATTTTTTTTTTTCCTGGAGAAATGTCCTTAGCAAATAGTACAAGTACAACATGGTATAAAAGATCAATAAATGAAACAAAAAAGTAAATATTAGTATAGTCCACAAAGTTAATTGGAACAAAAATCTATACTAATAAAAGGGTAATATGCTAATTAGACCGGGTCAACCAGACATCTTCTGGTCATCCTGCCTTCCTTCCAGATAAGCCATGGTAGCAGGGGCCAAGGCAGAGGTGGTTAGGGGCAATCAGGCCGGCAGGGGAGTGCAGTTAGGGGCGATCAGGCTGGCAGGGGAGGGCAGTTAGGGGTGATCAGGCTGGCAGGGGGGGCAGTTAGGGGTGACCAGTCTGGCAGGAAGGGCAGTTAGGGACAATCAGGCAGGCAGGCAGAGAGGTTAGGGGTGATCAGGCAGACAGGCAGGTGAGCGGTTAGGAGCCAATGGTCCCAGATTGTGAGAGGGATGTCGGACTGCCGGTTTAGGCCTGATCCCTGTGGGGTCCCATATTGAAGAGGATGCAGGTTTGGCTGAATTTATGCATGAATTTACTGCACCGGGCCTCTAGTACTTATTATAAAGGTTAATCCTAAGATGTTAACTATATGCAAAAAAAAAAAAAAAAACCCACAAAACATGTCTTCAGTCGCGCGTATCACACTCCAGGGAGTAAGAAAAATCTAGAGAAAATTGGGAGGGGAACACCACATCCTCCAGGTCAATGATTCTGAGGTGCCCCATGCACTAAACGCAAGGCGATGCAGGTGGAACGGGACACCCCAGGGAAACCCTCTCCCCCAGCATCATCCGTTCCCGTGGGGCCTGGAAGCACTACAGACCGGCTGTCCATCAGCAGGCAGGTTAGGGCGTCCATCAGGCGGCCCTGCACATGGTTTAAATCGGGAAAGGATTGTCCTAAATTCTATGGCTCCGAATCACTTAAGGCGGAAGCTAATGCTACTTAAGAACCCAGTGAGCTCACGGCCAGCGTGAAGCACGGCATCACTTGATTCATCCATCCCTTTCCTTGGTAGCTGATGGAGTTATTTCTCTTCTGCTCTTTCTTGGCAATTCCAGGAAAATAAATGACAGTCACAGTATCTACTAGTTTTAAAAATGTATTCCATTATTTTTGTAGCACATTTGATAGCTGTAGCACTTGCTAACTTCAGACAAATTGACTGCAGGATTAATGTCATCATTTCTATCCAAAGCATTTCAAATCTTTAAAATGACCGAGTTCTGAAATAAGACAGTGATTCCCAGACGCGGGATGAAGCTCAATGGAGCTGGTTTCACTCTGCCCTTTCTCCAAAGGGCCCTTTGCAGGCAGTTCTCTTCCCGCCTCCTTCATTTGAAATTGAATTTGACCACAGGGAGAATCAGAAAACCAAAGATACTCCGAAGGAAGTGTCCTTTGGCTTTCTTGCTAAATCCCTGCCGCTCCAAGCGAAAAGTGCCTCTTAAGGGGAAACACTGCCATTCGTGCTCCGTGGTTGGGGATCTATTGGTCCAGGAAAAGGGGGGTCCAGTGTTGCGGTCACCAGTGTCACTCAGGGCTGGGAGTCTGCAGCACGGCTGTGCGAGGCCAGCGGCAGAAGCAAACCCCGGGGCCTGCCTGGCCAGCTCTGAGCTTATTAAGACAACCGAGTGCATCTGGCCACTTTATGGAAGCCACAACTCGGAATTCCACAACACAGAATGCCTGGAAATAAATATGTACTGTTTTAGTCAACATCAAGAGAAATCAGAGCGAGGGGTATGATTCAGCCTGAACAGGAAAGACATCCTGCCCCATGCTACTGCATGGATGAGCCTCCGAAGACGTGATGGTCAGTGAAGACCAGACAAATTCCACACAGCTCCACCAATGGGTGGCTGCACTTCGCTGTGAACGGACTTAATGCACCTGAACTGCACACGGAGAAATGTTTAAAATGGTGGGTTCTGTTATGTGCATTTTATCACTATTTGGAAAGTAAAAATAGGAGGAAATGAGAGCGATGGGTATTGGAGGGCTGTGAGGAGCTGGAAGAGACGGTGCACATCTCGTGGCTGCCCCTCACTGCGCTGCCATCGCCTGAGCTCCCAGCTCAGACGCCCTGGGGCCCTGGCTGCAGACCCCGCCCGCTCTGGCTCACTCAGCAGGGGACACCCTGAGCCCGTGGGACACCCTGAGCCCGTGCGGCACCCAGTGCTACTGGCCGGGCCACACCTCCTCTGCCACGGAAGGTCCCAGCCGAGCAGAGCGGGCCGGCTGTGGAGACCCAGGGAGGTGACTGAGCCCTGCGCACGCGGATCATGTTGCTCAGCCCGGGAGCCAGGGTCCCTGGTTGCACGCAGCTCAGCGTGGGCCGGCCCAGGGTGTGCACAGTCGCTCATCTGGGCCACAACAAGATCACGGCCATTGGAGGGTTTAAGGCGTGGCTAACTGTCCAGGATTGCCTTCCGCTGGCTGATGCTGCCATTGGAGCCAGGCAGCTGCGTGGAGCAGCAGAGACCTTGCAGGGGCATGGTGCCTTCTCACCTTCATCGGCACGAGACCGGCGAGGGCTTGGTGGCACGGAGCCGCAGGCGCAGGCAGTGCTGAGCAGAGCCTGGGCAGCTGACCATGGTCCACAGGGAATGGCCCAGCGAGGAGCCAGGCAGAGCGTGAGTGCTCTGTGCATAAGTCTCAGGGGAACATTAGGGGACACTGGCTCACTCAGATAAGCCACGTGATATGGGAATACAGAGCCCCCTCAAACAGCCCCCACACAGCCACACACATACACACACTGCAAACACACCTACACACCACGCTCAAACACACAGACCACAAACACACACACATATAGACCACAAATACACACACACCACAAACACACACACATATAGACCACAAATACACACACACCACCCCAAACACACACCACAGTCACACACATATACACCACAAATACACACACACCACCCCCACACAACACACACACACACACACACACACACACACACACCTTGAGTACCTACCACTTCTTCAGTCAGCAGCCACCTGGGTGCATTGGTAGCTGGTGTCACAACCGCCTGATGCCTCAGACCCAGCCCCACCCCCAGCGCCTCCCAAGCTGCCCCTTCCAGGCCCAAGGCCCATTCACAGCAAACTCAGGCCTTTCCTCAAGACCCAGTGCCATTTACTGTGTGTATCTACGTCCCGCACGAGTGAAACGGTGCTGCCCTTTAACGAGGGCCTTTTTTAATGTGTCCCTGATAAAGTGCCGAGTGCCCTGCAACTCTCCCAGGCGCCCTGGGGTCTCCCACTCTCCTGGGGTCTCCTGCTGGGGACTCCCGCTGTCACAGGCCATCCTACACCAGAGAGCTCACTGCTCTTCATGGATAACTCAGACTTGTTGGGCCCAAGAAGAATCTGGGTGGGAACTGTGACTCAGGGAGGTGTTCTTGCATTCTTGCCCACCCTAAGTGCCTGTCCCAGCTGCCTCCCACTCCCTGTCTCTGCAGGCGGCACCGGGCAGATCAGACCAGCTGAGTGACCACATGGTCGTCCAAGGCGGGAGCTGAATGTCCATCTTCCTTTCACGTTGAAACCCTCGCACTGGCTGAGTGATTGTCTGTATCTCCTGCTCCCGGAGTCAGAGACACGCACCAGCTGGGTAGCAGTCTCTCCTTTCTCAGTGTTCACAAGAGCAGCACACCCCAAAAGCCAGCTCTCCCTGTCCCAACCCCTGCTCCTTTCTTGAGTGGGGGACAGAGAGACGAGGAGGAGCGGGGAGGGATAGATGGCTCCCAGGAGGCGTGGGGAGGTAGATGACGTTAGAGTAAGAATAGCCACACAGCTAACCAAGAGTACATTCCAGGAGGCTGAGAGTTTTACATGTAATAACTAACTGAATCCCTCCCCAAAGTATTCTGTGGAAGTACAATGTTTTTTTTTTTTTTACAAATGAGTGTAGATAATTTGCCCAGCTCTCTAATCTAGTAAGTCCTGGAGCTGAGGTTTGATCCCAGGCAGTCCGGCTCCTGAGCCTGGTTCTGAGACCAGCTAGGAACACAGTGAACTTAGGCATAGGGGACAATGAGGTGCCACTGTCGGGGGACGTGGAGAGAGGCGACGTGCAGGGTGCAGCGCTGAGGACCCGGCAAAGCTTGTAGGTGTGCCCTACACCACGGGGGAGTGCACAGTGGGAAGGGGACCCGGGGGCCTGTCGGACTCAGACGCTGTGGCCCGACTGAGGGGCGGTCTCCCAGTGTGGAGCGGGTGCAGATCCCTGTCAGTCTTTTCCATCACAAACACACGAGCATCACATGCTGTCGACAGAAGCACCTACTCAGGGCACCCAGGACACGGGTGTGGCAGGTCCTTTAAGTCTCAACGGTCGCACTTTCACATTTACCGTGTCACTGTGTCCACGTCTGGCCAACGCTGTCACCATAAACAAACTGGACCTCACTCATGCGGCGTCGAACTAAAATGTTCAACGTTGTCTAGGTAGAATTTGGCCAAGTTGTGTTTACAGAATCAGTAGGTTTTGTGAGCTGGTTGGGTTAGACGTGAGTGAGTGCTGTTTCGGGAGAAAGCTGCCTCTTTAGGAAATGGTAAGTACCGTGAGTCTGAGGTTGCTGTACAGCATTGAACCAAGCTGTGTTGTGTTCACACAAAGGCGACCGAGCTGTGTGGCCACGGGAGAGCGCGAGCTGGCTCTGGCTGTGGGGCATTGAGGGAACCAGCGATGCACCGAGTGCCATGTGGCCTGCAGTGCTGCCCGCTGCCCGCTGCCCGCTGCTATGGGGGAGCCGTGGTGCCTGTGAAAGAAAAGAACCCCGAAAGCTCTGCAGGGCGCGCGTGACATTTGACAATGCCGTGGAGCTGGAAGTGCTGGGGACAGTTCTACAGCCTGTGAGCCGTGCTTAAGCTGAACATTTCCGGGAAGATTTACGGGAAATGTGTTATAATTCATTGTCCTGAACAAATAGAGGCCACTGACATTTTTCTGACTGTTTGAGATGAGTGATAGACCCATAAAGCATAAGGACAGACACTATCTGGACCAACATACCACGGATTTTATCGCCCCAGTGGCACCCACAACCAGCCCACCGAGAGGAACAAGAGGGACATTTAAAACATGGAGTGACACATGTTCCAGGTGCCTAACTCCTAATAGAGAAGAAATGAAACAGAATAATGCAAGAGAAGGTTTGAGGTAAGTATTGATAGGTGACCCTCAAAATGAGGGTCGTGATTATGGGATCAGCCCCCCAAACTACCCAGACAACCTCGGTGAACTGTGGTCTCCTTTCTTCCATAGACAGAAGCTAACACGGGTAACACACTCAAGTGACAGTCACAGCCTCGTCACAAACCTACAATTGAAAAACATTTGCCTGGCCACCTTTGGACTGTCACCTTCCTCGGAGTAAATACTGACGGCGAAGGCCACGTGGTGGACATGTTTTAGGAACCCACTAACAACACATGCTGTCCGGGCCCTGGCTCAGGAGCGGAGCAGTGTGCATAGTTAATCACTCTCCTGTTTTCATATTCGTATTGCCGATGGTGTTTCCTTGTCATGATTTATTAGCCACGCCTCCTGTGCAAGGCAACGGCGTTACAAAGACACCCCAAAAGGCTGTTCCAGCGTTTCATTAGCAGAACCGATTGCGGTGGAGATTAGCCCACTTTCCTTTGCAGAATGGAGGCATATTTTGATTACTCTGTGAATCAAATCACAATTACTCTTCTCTCTGTTAAATGTACAAAGCTTGTTTTTCTTCCTTACCAATTCCTGCTTGGTTAAGGCACAGTGCCCGGGCCCTTTCGGACTTGGGTTTTGTGTGGTGCTGTGTCTGTGCCCTCTCCATGAAGCAGTGAGGATGTCTGATTGAGGCGCTAACAAAGGAGAATTTGAATTAAGGAGAAAGGGGCTTTGGGTGAGGAAAAGTCCGTCTCCTCTGTGTACCAATAAGCACCTAAACACTCATTGCTGAATATAAGTAGACTTCAGAAATATTTTTGATAACTTATCAATATTGGACTATTTCTATTGATTAAATTCAGATCAGATGTTATATTGAGTGACACTATAGCAAGAGGCCATTACAAAATAAAAATACCTAATCTTTATCCACTGGAAATTACCTTGGCCATTAGTTTTAAAAAATAAAACTAGTTCTGATTTCACAGAGAAAAATAATAAAATGGACACTAACTTATAAAAAGTCAATTTTCTCTACTGCAACATTTAGGCAAGGAAATTCATTCAACTTCATGGGAAACAAAATTACAATCCCAGGCTGTAATTTGCCCTTTTCTTCTCTATTTGTCCATAGAGATGATTTATACACCAGTCAATAAAAGCTGGATTTGGGGAATTATATTTTAGCATGCAGGAGCCATGGAGTTGATCAGCTAACACTTCCATTTAAAAGAAGCTGTGGTCTGAATGTCAGTGGAATTAAATAAGACGTGGGGAGGGAATCTGCCTGGTCATCATGCACTATAATGTGGCTAGTACATATCTTTGCTTGGCCGATACAATTTACACTAATAAAGAAAAAAAAAATATGCTCTAATTCAATAATCATTTTCAAGCTGAAATTCAACATAAAAGTACATGAAGTGAACAGTTATTTTCTTCATTTATCAGATGTGCAGATATGTATACATATGAAAGTTGATTAGGCTTTGTAACTTGCAGTCTAGAAAATATTCTATATAGCAAAGTAGAAAAACCATCAATTAATCTCAGTTTGTGCCATGCCTTGTTCCACTAAGTGTAGACTTCACAGGAAAAGCAAAAATATAAGAGAAGAAAGAGCAGAAGAAAATGTAGAGGTTAATTGCCTTTGTGGCCTCACAGTGGCTTTGACAGCTCGGATCCATTAAAATGTGTGTGAAAGTGGATGAAAGTACTCTTAGGAAGACTGCATGTTTTGAGGAATTTTGTTCTCAACATTCAGGTTTTCATTCCATTTATAACCTGGATAAAAGCTGACTGTACTTACAGGGTTGTCAGCTTTTATGTGTGCACATTGTGACACTGAAAATACTGGATATTTTCTCACAATTTTCATTGGAATGTGCACATATAGAGCAATACCTTCCTAATTATCATTTTCCTTCCTGGTTCTTTTCTCTCTTTTGGTGGGTAAATAAAATCTTGAGTAATTGTAATAAGTTCTCCCAAAACGTCATAGCCTAAAATGACCACACACAATATTTCACCATTTCTGTGGGTCGGGATCTAAGTGCAGCTCACCTGGGTGGTCGGGCTTGGCGTCTCTTTTGAGCTGACAATGGGGTCCAGTCATGTAAGTTTGACGGGGAAGATCTTCTTTCAAGACCCACGTGGTTGCTGGTGGGCCCCGCTCCTCACCATGTGGCCACAGCACAGGGTGACTGGTGACACGTCAGCAGCTCCCTCGGAGTGGGAGAAAGCAGGAGAGAAAGCAGGAACTCACCCAGGATGCGAGACCCAGTCTTCTATGACCTAATCCCGAAAGTGGCGTCCCATTGCTGTACCTTGTGCTCATTAGAAGTGAGTCACTTAGTCCAGTCCGCACTCAAGCAGAGGCAATGGCATCCTGTGAGTTCTCTGTTGCTGCTATAACAAATGACCCTAAACTTAGTGTCTTATAAATAAAACTAGAGGCCCAGTGCATGAAATTCATGCATGGGGGGTGGGGGAGGGTTCCCTCAGCCCAGCCTGCACCCTCTCCAATCTGGGACATCCCTCTCACAATCTTGGACCACTGGCTCCTAATTGCTCACCTGCCTGCCTGCCTGGTTGCCCCTAACTGCTCCCCACTGCTGACCTGATCGCCTCTCACTGCCTCTATGTGCTGGCCTGATTGCCCCTAACTGCCCCCCGCTGCTGGCCAGGTCGCCCCCAACTGCCCCCTCCCTGAAAGCCTGGTCACTCCTAATTGCTACCCCCCGCTGGCCTAGTTGCCCCTCACTACCCCCTCTGCCAGCCTAATCACCCCCAACTGTCCCCCTCAGCCTGGTTGCCCCTAACTGCCCCTCCCTCACCTGCCTGGTCACCTCTTACTGCCCCCCTCTGCCAGCCTGGTCACCCCTAACTGCCCCCCCGCCAGCCTGGTCACCCCCAACTGCCCCCCCCCCTGCCAACCTGGTTGCCCCTCACTGCCCTCCTGCCAGTCTGGTTGCCCCATGCAGCCTGCTTCTTCAGTCATGCCGGCCTGGTCATAGGCAGCCATCTTGTGATGGTGTAATGGTCAATTTGCATATTACCTCTTTATTATATAGGATAATTTAAATTTAGTATCTTAGCTTTCTGTAGGTCAGATGTCCAAGACAGGTCTCGCTGGGCAAAAGTCAAGGTCAGCAGGGCCATGTTTTTTTCTGGAGGTTCTTGGAAGATGCCTCCTTGTCTTTCACAGTTTCTGGAGGGTTCCACCGCCCTTTGCTCATTACCCCTTTCCCATCGCCAGAGCCCACGGGGGAGCGGAGTCCTCATAAGGCATCACTGTGACCTTCTTTTCCTCCTGCCTCTTCCAGATGGGGAGACCCTTGTTATTGCACTGGACTCACCCAAACGACCTAGGACAAGTTTCGTCTTTTAGAACCAGCTTACTTCCCCTTTGCTTGTAACAACACGGCCACAGGTTCCTGCATGTCTTCCAGGGACTGTTATTCTGCCAAGTGCAGGCATGAAAGAGTTGTGGACATCTTTGGTAAACTACCACATTAATTGGTTGCTATCAAATAATGCTCCTAGGACCTGCCTCCTTCCCAAGTGCACACACACACTCCGGGCCCTGCAGGGCGCTCGTTAGAAGCTGAGCAGACGGCCTGCGCCCATCACCCAGTGGCAGTGGGAACACACACCCCTACCTGCTTTTCCTCAGGCAGGCGCGGCTGCCAAGAGCAGGGGTCACATTTCTACCCTTAAGCAGGAGCAGGCCGTCAGTGCTGTTGGAGGAATGGCCTCTGGAGTCCGAGGGAATGTAATTTGAATGTGGTTCCTGACAGGAAATTACCTGGGCAGCCTATGCAAGTTACTGTCTCTGTTGTCTGAGGTCTTACCCCTATCAGTTAGGGACAGTGAGATGGACATTACAGAGATGTGCAGGTGAGTTTATAACTCAGATTTATTAGTCTCTGTTCTCCAAAATCTAGTCTATTTTAATAAGAAGGCAACTATTTACCCCACTACATACCTGTGATGTTAACTTTTTTCCACAAATGTCCATATGTCACTAATAAACAATATATTTTTAAGTTGTGTTCTTGACCTTCGACTGATGATTTGTGCCCCTGAGCCCCTGGGAGACACCTAATCTGGACATGAGATTTCCTTTTGAGAGTAGAACTCCCAGGTTGTTCAGCAATTCCACTTCTGGGTATTTATCCAAAGGAAACAAAAACACTGATTCGAGAGATATCTGTACCAGATGAATGTGAAAAGTACTTTTGTAATGTGTGTGAAAATGTGGCCAGCTATTAAATGACATACAAATGCCAACAACTATTATTATCATCAAAGGTGACCTTAAGAGAGCATTATTTCATTTTGAGCCTTTACACTAAATTAAAACTTAAATTTAAACTTAAATGTTTTCAGGTTTCTTCCCTGAAAGCTTCATTTTACTGCTCAAAATGCTCACTAATTCCTTTTCAAAACAGTTAAAAAAATAAAATCCTTAGCCCTAGTGCCCATCAACAGATGAGTGGATGAAAAAGCTGTGGTACATTTCCATAATGGAATGCTAAGCAGCTATAAAAAAGAAGGACCTCTTACCCTTTGAGACAGCATGGAGGGACCTGGAGACTATTATGCTAAGTGAAGTAAGCCAGTCAGAGAAAGTCAAGTACCACATGACCTCACTCATATGTGGAATCTAATGAACAAAATAAACTGATAAAGAAAATAGATCCACAAACATGGAAACGTGGATAGACTGATGATTCTTAGAGGGAACTGAGGGTGGGGGGAGAAATTAACCAAAGAATGTATCCTATGTAATAAAGAGGTGATATACAAATTGACTGTCATGCCCAGCTTTTTATTTTGATGTAGTTCCATTTGTTTATTTTCTCCTTAGTATCCTTTGTTCTAGGAGATGTATCTGTAAACATATTGCTATGAGAGATGTCTGAGATTTTGCTGCCTATGGTTTCTTCTAGGATTTTTATGGTTTCGTGACTTACATTTAAGTCTTTTATCCATTTTGAGTTTATTCTTACATATGGTGTAAGTTGGTGGTCCAGTTTCATTTTTATTTTTTTTTTTTGCATATGTCTGTCCAATTTTCCAAACACCATTTATTGAAGAGACTGTCTTAACTCCATTATATGCTCTTGCCTCCTTTGTCAAATATTAATTGAGCGTAATGGCTTGGGTGGATTTCTGGGGTCTCTGTTCTGTTCCATTGATCTATCTGCCTGTTCTTGTGCCAGTACCAGGCTGTTTTGATTACGGTGACTTTGTAGTATAACTTGATACCTAGTATTGTGATCTCTCCAATTTTGTTCTTCTTTCTCAAAATTGCTGTGACTATTTGGGGTCTTTTTTGGTTCCATATGAATTTTTGGAGTATTTATTCTAGATATGTGAAATATGCTGTTGGAATTTTAGTAGTGCTGAATTGAATCTATAGATTGCTTTGGGTAGGTAGTATCAACATTTTAATTATGTCAGTTCTATCAACCATGAACAGGGTATATTCTTCCACTTGTTTATATCTTCCCTTACCTCTTTTTTCAACAAAAGGAAGAGAAACAATCCAATTTTAAAAAATGGGCAAAGGATCTAAATAGATACTTCTCCAAAGGGGACATACAGATGGCCAGGAAACATATGAAAAATGCTCAAGGTCACTAATCATTAAAGAGATACAAATTAAAATGACAATGAGGTATCACCTCATACTGCAAAATGGCTAACATCAACAAATCAACAAATGGCAAGTGCTGAAGAGAACGTGGACTGGTTCAGCCACCATAGAAAACAGTATAGAGTTTCCTCAAAATATTAAATATGGAACTGCCATTTGACCCAGTGATCCCATTTCTAGGAATATATCCTGAGAATCCTGAAACACCAATGAGAAAGAATGTATGCACCCCTATGTTCATAGCAGTGCAATTTACCATAGGTAAGATCTAGAAACAGCCCAAGTGCTCATCAGTACATGAGTGGGTAAAGAAGTTCTGAGTACATTTACACAATGGGATATTAAGGAGCTGTTAAAAAGAGAATATCTTACCCTTTGAGACATCATGGAGGGACTTGGAAAGCATTATGCTAAGTGAAATAGCCAG
Source organism: Eptesicus fuscus (assembly GCF_027574615.1). NCBI lineage: Eukaryota > Metazoa > Chordata > Mammalia > Chiroptera > Vespertilionidae > Eptesicus > Eptesicus fuscus. The sequence goes on along the minus strand of NC_072491.1, from coordinate 48,606,584 downwards.
TCGGAGAATGACAAGTATCACATGATCTCACTCATATGTAGAATCTAAACAACAAAATAATCTGATGAACAAAATAGATCCAGAGACATAGAAGCATGGAACAGTCTAATGAATCTCAGAGGGAATGTGGGAGTGGTTGGGTGGGAAGAGATTAAGCAAAGAATTTGTATGCATATATGTATAACCCGGGGACAGACAATAGTGTGGTAAAGGCCTGGGGAGAGGGGCAGGTAATAGGCTAGAAGGGATCAATGAGGATAAAAAGGGGACGTCTGCAATACATTCAACAATGAAGATAAATAATAAATAAATAAATACGTCCTTCATTTTGACCTTTGTAGAGATTTGACAGATGCTCATGAAATACAGAAAAATAATCTTCAAGAAAAGTATCCCAGATAAAATAAGAGACAACGTGATAGGGGGGAAATGACATAAGTTTCAGGAGTTAAGTAAATTCACATTTGATAAATGCCCCGTTTGGTGCTGGCCTTGCACCTGAGGGAGGTGTGCTGTGCTTGCTGCTAAATCTCTTTAAACTAGACGTTGATTATCCGTGCACCAGAGCCACAGAGCTTTATCAAGTTCCGTGGCCACTTACACCTCAAGGCCAATCAAAGGTGTGTTGACAATTAGCTAGTGGGAGTTTTGATGGAGGAAAAAGTAAAACCAACAAAAGAAGAGAAACCGGTCGGCAGACTTTGCGGATGATGCCAGCCTGAGGAACGGCTCACACCCACCTCCCCGGGACCAGGCCTCGCTGAGATCAGAGCCAGCAAGTGAAAAAGGCACCCAGCCGCGCACGTGCACTGTCCTCGCTCCCTTTCTGTTGGGGAGACCGCAGTCACAGACAGCGCCCCTCCCCAGGTGCTGAGCAGGAACTCGGAGTTTCCACTTTTACTTGTCCTTGCAGACAGAGCCGGAGCAGAGCTGGTCTGGTAACCAATGGGATCGGCCAAGCGGTGATCTTTGCATTAGCATTCTAATAACCGGAGGCCGCGTCCCTGGCGCAGTGTCAGAACTAATTTATGAAACTAGGTCCGAGCGCTCATTAAAATGCTCACAATCAGTGACTGCCCAGTAAAATGAGGCTACAGTTGCAGACCCACACCAGTGACTATTTTACATACCATTAAGGACCTATTTCAGAGGCTCAAGCTAGCTTTGATTCTGCAAAGAGAAAAACAAGATGAGAAAGCCATTTGCTGTTGGACAAAACCGGCCGCGCTCCCCCTCAGCTTCAGGCCGGAAATGCCCCCAAGTCCGCACTGGAGAGCACAGGTGGGCGGGCTCGCCTTCTCCAGACTGGGGCGTGGTCCTTAGGTTGCGGCACCCCGGGCAGCCCCAGCTGACCACGGCCTTGGGAACCCACCAGGCAGCGCAGCCGAGAGTCAGGTGTGTTTCCCCATCACTGCCAGACAGTCCCCCCAGCACCCTTCACTCCTACAGCCTCCGGGATGCCAAGGCTCCTGGGGACTCGGTGCAGGACTTTCCCTGCTGCTCCCCCAGCCAGGCCAGGTTGGAGGGCAGAGAAAGGCGAGCCCTGACCTGGGTGAGAGCCCTGAGGCAGTGGGGCGCTTCTGGACTGAGTCTGGTGGGGCTGTGGCTCCTGGCTGTTGCTGAGGCTCAGGCTGCCCTCTCTGCCAGGACAGTGCCTGGCATGGCGCTGAGCTCACTAGTACGGACAGCTGCCATGCATGATCATGGGAGCCATTCAATCTCCCGGTCTCTGGGGCATCTGTATGCGTGGCGTGGGAGCAGGGACCCGCTTTCGCATTTCCCAGGATTGCTCCGAGGTGCTGACTCACAGTAACCGCACACCCGCGGAATGTTGCCTGGGCTGGTAATGGATGGTTTCACGCCTTCGCTTGTCAAACCCAGCAGACTGTTTTCTTCATCTCCTGGATTTTTATTCAAAGAAACAGGAGTGAATCTTTAAATCTTCCAAATGTGAACAATAAAAGCCTGAGTGGCTTTTCCTGGCAGCATCTGTGCCGAAGCTGAATTATTTAAACTTTTATTTAATCCTGGGGAAGGGAGTGAAACAAAATAATCCCAAGAATAACGAGATTACTTTTCATTAAATCACTTAGAAATTGTTTTTCTTCTTGTAAATGTTTTCTCCATCTAAAAAGATCGCATCGGTAATGTGGATGCCATCACTTGGATATCAAGGTTACATTTCTCTCGCCACGACGGATGCCCACAGGGTGGTAGAGATAGGCAACAAGTGTTTGTTTCCTGTAATAGTGTAAATATTACGTGATTTCAAAGATTCAATTCACTTTTAAAGGAGAATATTCCCGATTGAACACATGCAAATAAATAAATGTAAAACACTTTTCTAAATATTTCTGGTCGTCTCACAAACTAGAGTTTCAGGGACGCGCTCTGTCTGGCTGGATACTCATAGGGGTGCCATCCAAAACATCTCCATGTTCAAATCTGTATAAAACACTGACGGGGAACATAACTGAGTGGTTCTTTTTCCAGAATCTTATGCTTTAATATCCATTACAGATATCCAAGAAAGGATGGCAGATTTATTTTGCCATGATTTATGTGTTTGGCAGTGTACCTAACAGCATCTTCCAAAACATTCTTCAGGTAACTAGCCCGCTCGGCCAGAGCTGACCAAGTGAGCTGGCTGCACTTCCGCAAGCCGTGCGTGCTGCGCCTGCTGGGCTGTGGAAAGCCAGTTGACTGGCAGGCTCATTGAGCACCTGCTGGACAAACACCCGTGGGCAGGCAGGAAGGGGAGTGGAATGATGACTGTCCTGTAGGCGTCCCAGGTCAAAGGAGCAGTCAGCAGTCAGCACCGCTGGAACAATGTAATAAGTGAGGTGGGAGCAGAGAGGAGAGCCACGCCTGTTTGGGCATGGGGTTGGAGGTATCTTCCCAAGACTCAAAGCGTAAAATCATAGAATGCGGCCACTAACACGTTCAGTGGTATGCTACCAGGACCTGGACATGTGAGAAGATTTCTGCGTGTAGGCTGTCCTTTCTGAGGATGACACTTTGCAATTGCACCTGTCTCCCTCTGCCGCGAATCGTTTACCTCAAATCCAAAGAGGTTCGTTCAGCTCATTGACTTTTTCTAGTTCTGTAACTTTCTAGTTATTTCTCTCGTGGTATATTGACATTGCTTATTTAGTGTAAAACTAAAGAAGAAAAGAAAACTCATTACACTTTTTAGAACATTGAATATATTTCAATGAAGTTAGTGGCCCAACAGAATATTTTTCAATTGTTTGAATCTGAGGTTTAGTATTAGAAGGATAAAATTTTCTCTTTTCTGTATTTCTTATGCTTCCGTGAAATATTGAAACCTCAAAATAGATATGGGTTTGCCCTGGCCAGTTGGTTGAACATCATCCCATGCACGGAGAGGTCACCAGTTGGATTCCCAGACAAGGTATAAGCCTTCGTTTCTGGCTCCATCCCCAGGAGGGAGAATGCAGGAGGCAGCCAATACAGTAGATGGTTCTCTCTCATCGATGCTTTTCTCTCTCATTGATGTTTCTCTCTTCCTCTTCCTTCCTCTCTTTTTCTAAAACCAATAAAACATATTTAAAAATATAGATATGGTTCCATTCTACAAGCCTCTCAGTAGGTCCTTACAGAGGCGCACAATGTCACAGGCCCCTCCCCCTCCCTGTGTGGAGATCTCCTGTGTCCAGGAGTCTCCTGGCCTGGGGTAAAGCCCTAGCTTCCTCTGCTTTGCCCCTGTGTCTGAGAAGGGATCAGGGGAGTTCCTCCACACAGGTGAACCCAAACAGAAACTCCTCAAGGGACTGCTTTTTGGTGGTACTCATCTAGTTTCACCAACCCTCTCTACAACAACATGATTCTCATACTCAGGGACTAGAGTCCACCAGCTGGGTACATAGATACCTCCATAGGTACTTCTGCACAACAAGTAGGAATGCAACTAGGGTTTTGAGGACTATCTCAAAAGAATTTGTTGAGGATAATTAAATCCACATCCACATCCTTTCTTGAGGACACTATAAGATCCTAAATGTTAGTATTTGGTATGAATTTATTTGCAAACTCAAGAACTTAAGAAATGACACTTTATGTTCTGTATCTTAATATTTTGCTCCAAAGCTCATATCATATGAGAGTGGCCTAAAATGGAAGCTTGGTCATCCCTCTTCTTGCCCTACCTGTGTGTCACTGGCACACTGCCAGGCAATCGGGGAAGAATGCCTCAGAGGTTGCTCTGCCACTGACCACAGAGGGTACTGTTAAGATGCCATTCACTTGGTAGGTACGGTCACTCCAAGGTCAACAGGTCTTGAGACATAAAAACCTGAGTTTTGGATTCCAGAGAAGTTGGGTTGTTCTCAAGGCACAATTGAATCTTGTATTTATAAAGTTTAATACGAAGGTAGTGCTCGCTCATCCCAACCTTTGCAATGCTTTATGTTCACTGATTAGCTGAGTTCCCTGCCTGCTGTCCCTTGTCCCTTGTCCCCAACCAACGCCTTTCACCCTCACCCCTGGCACAACCACTAGATTTCAGGTGATGGTCGCTAAAGCAGTGTAGAACATGTACATAAAAGGCTAAGCAACTGTCCAGTAGCTATGACACACACTGACCACCAGGGGGAAGATACTCAATGCAGGAGCTGCTGAGCTGCCGTGACTTGGCAGCAGTGGGTTCTCAGGTAAAGCACCCTGGAACCAGAGAGGAGGGAGTCCGATTCCTGGGTATGTCACCTGAGAACCGCCCTTTCACAATCTGGGACCCCTTGGGGGATGTTGGACAGCCAGTTTTGGCCCAATCCCCACAGGCCAGGCCGAGGGACCCCACCTGCTGAGGGACTCTGTTCACTCCACAAACACCCTTTGAGCCCTGCCCTCCCAGGTGCTGCCTGCCGGGGAGGGACCACGGGAGGTTGGCTCCAGGGCATGTCTGGCCCATCTCGCCCAGTCCCACCCCACCGGCCACCTTCTAATTAATTTCCTTTCAATGTGCTCATCCATCCCTAACACAGTGTATTGAATCCACTCCACAGAAATAGAAGTCTTCCCTTGTTCTTATAAAATAATCTCCCTCACTTCTTTCCAATTGTTCTTCAAGTTTGCCCCCTTTGGATTTTCCTTTTTATCATCCTTTGGAAATTTTAACTGTATTAAATCTAGTTGGTTATGTCATTTTCCAAACCTTTGTACTCAACTTTGCAATTTCTTATGTTTTATACATTTTTAAAAAATTGAGTTGGTCAATTGCATGCAGATACTCTTTTGTCATGTATTTAAGCATCTCCTTGTTGAATCTTAGTGACTTTATCAGAGTTATCATTCCTAAAGCAAAGAATATGCTCTCTTCTTAATATTTCTCTCTCTCTCCCCTCCCCTCTCCTCTTTCTGTCTCTCTTCATTTTTGGTTAGCATTCCTAATTCCCCCTACCCTGTTCAACATTTTCTCTTTTCATACTACTTATCAGCTTCTAATCTGTCATGCATTTTTCTCACTTATTATGTCTGTTGCCCACAGTCTGTTCCCCCGGTAGAAGATGGCTTCCACAGAGGTGTGTCTAACCTGTTCGGTACATGACCTATCTCCACCAGTGCTGGGCCTAAGTCAGTGCTCAGTCAATCCTTGTTGAATGAGTGAAGGACATATAACATTTGCATAGAAAAATGGCAAGAAAAACTTAAAACTTCATGGTTTACTTTCCTCAAATGGCTGCATAGTTTCTTAATCCATGCTATTTTATCTTATGCTTCCAGATATCAACATGGCCGGAGAACCCAAACCCTACAGACCAAAACCCGGGAGCAAGAGGCCCCTCTCTGCACTTTACAGGTGAGTGGGTGGGCACGAGGCTGCACTATGTGGCCGTGGAGATGCCCACCAACTTGAAAGGCAATGCAGGTGACCTATGAGGGCAAACAGGAGCAGCCAGCACCGACGTCAATGGCGCGGCACTGGCCTGGTTGGACGGCGGACCTCCTGGTCTGGCGGAACCTCCTCAGACAGCTCTCTTACACCCTGGTGACGCCTCTCCTAGCCCACTGGCAGGTGGTGGGACGGTCAGCCTTCAGTGATGGCCTCATGCCTGCACTGTAGGTGGCTCACACGTGGTGCTTGATTTAATTTAATTTTCACAGCAATGCTGCTCTCCTCTTTCAGACTGAGATGCTGACATGTAGCTGCTGGGCCGGAATCCCATCCACCTGGCCACTCAGCCTCCTTGTGACAACGCGCATGCCCCTGCCCCCCTCTCTCCCAGACAACAACACCGTATTCCTCTTCTCCGAGGGCAGCTCCGTGTCCTCCCCTCTCCCCACAGTCCTGGGTCTAAGTCCATTAACAGCTGGTGCTTCCCTCCCAGGCGGCAGCTTGTGGTGCCCACACCTGTCAGCTCAGTGCCAGCGGATGGGGGGCATGTGTTTAGCATCCTGACTGTTCTGCATGTACTTTTCTTAGGTTAAGTAAAATTCGGTCGATTTGGGGGAAAACAAAAGTAAACTCTTGGAAATTTTGGTTTTTTTAAAAAACAGCCTCTTTGGAAAAAAAGCCCTGTCATGCGGTTGAGCCCGTGCCCCGTTCATGTGCCCTGGCATTGCTTTCTGGCTCCTGGGCTGACTCTGCTCTGGCCACTACATTCCCTCCTGTCGCAGCAGCTGTCCCGGGCGATTGAGGTCTCCTGTCATTCCAATCAACCCGGGCCTCTCCCGGACTCCTGTCTTCACCCCATCGGTGTCCCCATCCCACCCCAATCATCTCCCTCCTGTCGCAGCAGCTGTCCCGGGCGATTGAGGTCTCCTGTCATTCCAATCAACCCCATCGGTGTCTCTCCCGGACTCCTGTCTTCACCCCATCCGTGTCCAATCAACCCGGGCCTCTCCCGGACTCCTGTCTTCACCCCATCGGTGTCCCCATCCCACCAGCCCATGCGGGCTGACAAGGCCCCTCCCGCCCGCTGTCATGTGGATAACCGAGAACTGAGCTGGGCTGTTACCATGGATGGCGGCGGATGCAGCAGAGGGTGCTAGAAGGCAGCTTGGAGCTGTGGCCTTGCCTCTGTCCTCTGAAAGCCCGCACTCCTTTGCAGCCACGCACAGCCTCACGCACAGCCTCACCCACAGCCTCACGCACAGCCCCACCCACAGCCTCACCCACAGCCTCACGCACAGCCCCACGCACAGCCCCACACACAGCCTCACCCACAGCCTCACCTATAGTCTCACCCACAGCCCCACGCACAGCCTCACCCACAGCCTCACCCACAGCCTCACGCACAGCCCCACCCACAGCCTCACCCACAGCCTCACGCACAGCCCCATGCACAGCCCCACGCACAGCCTCACCCACAGCCTCACCTACAGTCTCACCCACAGCCCCACGCACAGCCTCACGCACAGCCCCATGCACAGCCTCACCCACAGCCTCACCTACAGCCTCACCCACAGCCTCACCTACAGTCTCACCCACAGCCTCACGCACAGCCCCACCCACAGCCCCACCAACAGCCTCACCTACAGCCTCACCCACAGCCTCACCCACAGCCTCACCCACAGCCTCATGCACAGCCTCACACACAGCCTCACCCACAGCTTCACGCACAGCCTCACCCACAGCCTCACGCACAGCCGCACACACAGCCCCACCCACAGCCTCACCTACAGCCTCACGCACAGCCCCACCCACAGCCTCACCTACAGCCTCATGCACAGCCTCACCCACAGCCTCATGCACAGCCTCACCCTCAGCCTCACCCACAGCCTCACCCACAGCCTCACACACAGCCTCACCCACAGCCTCACGCACAGCCTCACACACAGCCTCACCCACAGCCTCATGCACAGCCTCACACACAGCCTCACCCACAGCTTCACGCACAGCCTCACACACAGCCTCACGCACAGCCGCACACACAGCCCCACCCACAGCCTCACCTACAGCCTCATGCACAGCCTCACCCACAGCCTCATGCACAGCCTCACACACAGCCTCACCCACAGCCTCACCCACAGCCTCACGCACAGCTTCACCCACAGCCTCACTCACAGCCTCACCCACAGCCTCATGCACAGCCTCACGCACAGCCTCACACACAGCCTCACCCACAGCCTCACCCACAGCCTCACCCACAGCCTCACCCACAGCCTCACCCACAGCCTCACGCACAGCCTCACCCACAGCCTCACGCACAGCCTCACACACAGCCTCACCCACAGCCTCACCCACAGCCTCACACACAGCCTCATGCACAGCCTCACCCACAGCCTCATGCACAGCCTCACACTCAGCCTCACCCACAGCCTCACCCACAGCCTCACGCACAGCTTCACCCACAGCCTCACTCACAGCCTCGCTTCCAGGGCGGTCCAATGCGAAACAGTCAGAGCTCGGGACTGCGGGGCCCTGCCTCGCCTGCTGCCCCGGCTCTCCGGTGAGTGGCCAGCAGAGAGCTGAGACGATGTATTGGAAGTGTATCTAGATTGATCTTAGTATTGTGTGCGAATTTTAACTGAGATTTTTAATATAAGAATGGAAAGCTAAACGGCTTCACACCAATGTTGCTACTTGGTCCAGGGCGTGTGGACGTGAGAGGCAGGAGACGTCACCGGCGAAGGCCTGCTTTGGCCGCAGAGAAATGCAGCCCGTTCCCCGGGGGGCTTTGGGCGGGGCGCTCCGCAGCTGCCGGGGCAGCGGGAAAAGCCAGCGCCGGGTCCTTAGAAAGCAGTCAGCGGCGGCCTGCTCATCAGTTACGCCGCCCGTGCAGGGACGTCCACTTTCCTGCCTTTGGTTCTCGGAGTGGTTCCATTTTCTTAGAGATAGACGCTCATGAGAAGAAATGCATGCGCTTGTAGCTGTCATTCCTCTATTACTCAGCTACTTAAATTGTGAATTCAAGAGAATTAGAAGCATCCGATGCACTGCTGGTGGGAATGCAGACTGGTGCAGCCACTGTGGAGAACAGTATGGAGTTTCCTCAAAAAACTGAAAATGGAACTCGCATTTGACCCAGTAATCCCACTCCTGGGAATATATCCGAAGAAACTAGAAACACCAATCAGAAAGGATATATGCACCCCTATGTTCATAGCAGCACAATTTACAATAGCTAAGATTTGGAAACAGCCTAGGTGCCCGTCAGCAGATGAGTGGATCAGAAAACTGTGGTACATCTACACAATGGAATACTATGCTGCCATAAAAAAGAAGGAAATCTCATCATTTGCAGCAACCTGGATGGAATTGGAGAACATTATGCTAAGTGAAATAAGCCAGTCAATGAAAGAAAAATACCACATGATCTCACTCATTTATGGATAATAAAGAACATTATAAACTTGAACAAAAAGACAGATACAGAGACAGTAAAGCATCAAACAGACTGTTAAATTACAGCGGGAAGGTTAGGAGAGGTGGGGAAGATAAGAGATCAATCAAAGGACTTGTATGCATGCATATAAGCATAACCAATGGATGCAAAACTCTGGGGGGTGAGGGCATATATGGGAATGGGGTGGGGGTGGCAATGGTAAGATATGTACACATATAATACCTTAATAAAAAAAATTGGAAAAAAAAAAGAATTAGAAGCAGAAGCCATTTCCGTCTGACCCTGCGCACAGACCACACTAATTTTTATGCGATTTCCATCTATTTACACAAATGAAGGCTGGGATGCGCTGACCCTGCCAACTGGCCACCACGGGAACAGAGCGCCGCTAGAAAGCCCCTGTGCGCCCCGTCAGCTGGAGGTCTCCATCCTCCCTTCTCCCGTGGGGCCGGCTGTTTTCATGCTCCTCCTTCACCGCCCAGCTCAGGGCTGCTGCGTGCACCTGGCGTCCTAGGCGGGAAGTAAGCTTATGAGACAACCAAGGGTTTGCCTGGAGTCAGATCACAAAATCAGAGCCTGAATTCTGGGTGCAGCCCTGGAGACTGGTGACCTTGCTGGGAGCTCATGGCCATCTCCACCTGCTACCATTGAAACTGCACAGCTTGTGACAAGCAGATTCCTGCCACCCAAAGCCACAGTCCATTCCATTTCTCTCCATGTGCACACGAGAACATGTGTTACCACCATTCACGCTGCTTCAAGTTCTTCTTCACATATAGTTGTGTAGTTTTCTTTAAGCTGATTTTCTCTTAATTTTTATTGATTGATTTTAGTGAGAGAGAGGAGAAAGAGAGAGAGAGAGAGAGAGAGAGAGAGAGAGAGAGAGATATCAATTTGTTGTTCCACTTATTTATGCATTCATTGGTTGCTTCTTCTATGTGCCCTGACCAGGGATCAAACCACAGCCTTGGCGTATCAGCACGGCCCTCTGACCAATGAGCTCCCCGGCCAGGGCGATGGGTTCCCTGACAGGGTGACACTGAACAATCGGGGTGGAAGCGCCCAGGGGTGTCGGGAATGTGAACGTGGAAGCAGCTCGCACAGGGAGCTTTCTGCTTTCCTGTTCTTTGCACCTTTGGGTCTGTTTCCTTACCTGTCACGTGAAAGGACTGGAATGATTTCATTTGTTCATTCATTCATTCGTACAAAACATTTACTGGGTACTTACTCTAGTGTGGGCACTGTGACAGCTGATCTTCCTGGCAAGTGACACAGAAAAATGCAAGGCTGCAGGGCATGGAGAGGACAATGAATTCAAAGTAATGATTTCACAGTTACAGGTAACCTTGGGTTTGCCTTCATGCCCTAAACTGCTGTCTCTGTCTCTGCTCAGCGGGGGGTGGAAGAGGTCTGCCATCAGACTCTCCACTTATGTCCATCTCCTCTCCATCGTCACCACAAAGCAGCACCTACATGGAATATCCACGCAGGCATCACGTGCCTTGCTGCTTCTCGTGACTGAGTTTGGACTTAGCCAGACAGGCTGCACTGATCATGCATCCTATGCTGAATTAACATGGCCTACAGAGAAGACACAAACATTTTAAAACATAGTGCAGCTGCGAAACATTTCCTGTCTTGTACATGAGTTAGGTGTACATGTAAATAAGGAACATGGATGAACATAAATGCACACAGATATGCAAGACAGGAAGTGAGAGCAGTACTGCTGACGGGGAAGGGGCACAAAGTCTGGGTGCTGCTGCTGCACGAGTAGATGGTCACTCGGCACGCCAGGCACAGACTCCGCCCCTGCACAGAGGTCAGAAGAGCATGGCATGCTGGGAGCAGGATCAGCCACTGGCGAAGACCACAGAACTGGACTGTCTGGTGGCCAGGCTCTCCCAACCCCTATCGCCTGCTCATCGGATGAAGGCGGTCCAGCTTCTGTTCTCAGGCTCTCAGGGAACAGTGGCTCAGGCACAGGGTTGGAGGAAGGGAGCAAAAGTAATGATTTCCGTCTTGGACATGAATTCATAAAGACAGACAATTCACGAAAACAGCACTTGTAATAAAAAGGTCTCTCATTCGAGGCTATTGGTATAGGAAAGGTAATTAGCCATTTGTGAACATTCCATAAAAATTGGACCTCATATAATGGTGAATAGCAAATGCTCTCTGAGGAAATGCTGTAACGTTGGATAACTTGCTGCTTCCAACAGTCTGTGTCCATCACTGTGGCATCCACAATAATGATTCTCCCGCAGGAAGTGACTTTCCCCACAAACACAGTTCCAACGGTACTAACTCATTGCTTAAGGGGGAGAAGGGTGTGATGGTTCCCCCTCTGCTTGGAGAGGAAATAGAACTTTCCTCTGATGTGAGCAAGGCGGACAGTGTATCAGAGCTGATAGCTGACTGACAGTGTATCAGAGCTGATTGCTGAATGACAGTGTAACAGAGCTGATTGCTGACTGACAGTGTATCAGAGCTGATTGCTGACTGACAGTGTATCAGAGCTGATTGCTGACTGACAGTGTTTCAGAGCTGATTGCTGACTGACAGTGTATCAGAGCTGATTGCTGACTGACAGTTTCAGAGCTGATTGCTGACAGACAGTGTATCAGAGCTGATTGCTGACAGTGTAACAGAGCTGATTGTTGGCAGTGTATCAGAGCTGATTGCTGACTGACAGTGTTTCAGAGCTGATTGCTGACTGACAGTGTATCAGAGCTGATTGCTGACTGACAGTGTATCAGAGCTGATTGCTGACAGTGTATCAGAACTGATTGCTGACAGTGTAACAGAGCTGATAGCTGACTGACAGTGTGTCAGAGCTGATTGCTGACAGTGTAACAGAGCTGATTGCTGACTGACAGTGTAACAGAGCTGATTGCTGACAGTGTAACAGAGCTGATAGCTGACTGACAGTGTGTCAGAGCTGATTGCTGACAGTGTAACAGAGCTGATTGTTGGCAGTGTATCAGAACTGATTCCCAAATGTGGTCTATGGTATTCTACAGTGTTTCTCATAGCAACCTGTCCACCCCACATAGGTGACCATAGGAATCAAGATTTTCACTGCGAGTAACTTCAAGACTCCTTACGATTATCACAGGATAAGCTGTAGGATCATTTTTTTTACGTCCCTACCCTTGGAGTGTTAGCTATGAATGTGGGTTATGTCAGCGGAACTCCAGTGATCAAAAAACCTTCAGAACATGGTCCAAGCAAGGTAACTGTGCAAGAGCCTGGTGATTTGACACTTGATCCTGAGGCCTATTGTCAGCCTTCCTGGCACTCTGTCACATCATGGGAAAGGAGACCCTCAGGGGTTCCCAATGTCCCCTGGAACCTTGAATAGAAAGGAAAGTAATAGGAGTTAATTTCAAGTAAGGCTAAATCGCAAACACAGTGTGGAGGGAAGGCTCCTGGACACCTGTGCTGCATCCCCTTGCTTTGTGCGCTGAGAAATGTTCCTGAGGACTTGCTGTTCGTTGTATGTGCTTTCTGTCTCCTTTTATAACGTCCAGGATGATACACATCCACTTTCGGGAGTCAGTGACTCCCTCTGCCCTGGTAAGGGCTTCATTTCACCTCCCCCGCCCGGTGGGCCCACGCAGGCAGCCACCTGGGAGTGGGCTCTGGTTTTAAAGTGGAGCGTGAGGTTTTCAAGGTCGCCCTGTCCCTGCTCTGCACCCCATCCTTCTGGCATGGACACCAGCCCAGCGCTGGCACTCCTGCCAGAGTCCATTGGAAAGCAGGATATTAACCCCTTAGTGGATGTATCATTGGCAAATGTCTCCTTCCATTCAGCAGGTTATTGTTTTTTCTTGTTGATGGTTTTCTTTGTTGTGCAAAAATGTTTTAGTTTGATGTAGTTTTCATTTGTTTATTTTTATTGTTTGCTTCTCTTACCCAAACAGATAAATCCAAAAAAAGAAATGACTAAGAGTGACATCAAAGTGTTTGCTGGAGGAGCCAGTGATGATTAGGTCTTGTCCACTGGAAATCTGATCTACAGTTAGGCACATCACAGGGCCTAGGTGTCCTCTAACTTTCCTGTAGACTGGAACCTCTAAAAAGAAAGAAAAATAATTTTATTTAAAAATATTTCTTAACATGCTGAGGCCAAGTTTCAATGTAAATAATTTATATTTTTGATAAAATAGTTTACTATTTTTTAAAAATATTTTATTGATTTTTTACAGATAGGAAAGGAGAGGGATAGAGAGCCAGAAACATCAATGAGAGAGAAACATTGATCAGCTGCCTCCTGCACACACCCCACCGGGAATGTGCCCGCAACCAAGGTACATGCTCTTGGTCGGAACCGAGCCTGGGACCCTTCAGTCCGCAGGCCGACGCTCCATCCACTGAGCCAAACCAGTTAGGGCTACTATTTTTTCTTTTATCTCCACCTCTATGCAACTCTGTTCAAAATAGAATTTTTAAAAAATGGACAAAAGAAGTGGGAAGAGTCCTAAAGAAGGTATTCCAAAGCTCACTAATGTCATTTAAGTAGTAAGCAAAGAGACAGCAAAAGTCCACAAAATTGCTAATGGCTAAATTTAACTCCAACCTAAGTCCAGGTGAACCTTAATCTCTTAAATGTCCAAACATGTGATAGGCAGATGACTTATGTTATTAGGTATATTTGAAGTTTGATTAAAACACTATATCACTAAAATAATTTGTTTAATTAATAACAATATAGAGAAAATAAGATTATTTTAGTAAACACACATACAAATACTCTTACATATACAAATACATAGACAGGCACTCACTTATACACATATACACATACATACATCTATGCACACATATTAGTTTAAAAAAGTGTTTACTGGATATTCTTCTAGGAGTTTTATGGTTTTGAGTCTTACATTTAAGTCTTTAATCTATTTTGAGTTTACTCTTGTATAGGGTGTAAGAAGGTGGTCTAGTTTCACTTGTTTTGCACATATCTGTTCTCTTTTCCCAACATTTATTGAAGAGACTGTCTTTACTTCATTGATTATTCTTGCCTCCTTTGTCATAAATTAGTTGAGCATATATGCACGGGTTTATTTCTGGGCTCTCTATTCTGTCTCATTAATCTATGTATCTGTTTTTATGCCAGTTCTGTACTGTTTTTATTACTCTGGCCTCGTCATATAGTTTGATATCAGATAGGGTGACAATTCTGATGCTGCTCTTCTTTCTCAAGATTAGCATCTAAAATAAAATAAAAATATTAAGTAAGGTTTGTGTAGCAATCACAGTCTCTTTCTGCTCCTGGTCCACTCTTTCCAACCAAATCATGGGCATGGAAAAGTGTGATTGCCAATATCAGCGAGAGAAAATGCAAAAACAATGTCCACTTCTAACACTCAAAGTGAATACCCATGCATCTGGGTAATTCTCTTTAATTCACACTTTCCAAGAGAACAGGAACTCCTGTTGAAACAGAGAACGCCCCACACACTCCCTTTTTGGTGGTTATAATTGTGCAAATGCCGTATATGAGTGTGTCTGGTGGAAAGAGTGTTAGACAAGCCTGGCTCCTGAAGGAGGAGTGGAGGTGTCCTGAAAGGTATATATTTATGGAGCCTGGGTCTGTTACAGATACTCTACAAATGTTAGTTATTCTCATTCCTATGATTATTCAAAGAAAAAGGTCTACAATAAACTACTTAAAGAAGTTATTTTAAATGAGCCTTGAGCTATGATAATGTTGCTAAAACTCATAGTCAACTAAACAAGTTAATATCTATAATAATAAAAGCATAATATGCTAATTAGACCGGACATCCTTCCTGATGACCTTCCAGACAAAGCTGGGGCTGCAGGGAAGCCCGGGTCCCAGGAACCAGAGGGAAGCCGGTGCTGGCAGCTAGGGGAAGGAAGGCCCACTCTTGCATGAATTTTGTGCATTGGGCCTCCAGTTTCCTATAACTGCCTAAAGAAAAAAATGTTTAAAGATTATGATTACTTATAGTCTGTAATTCATATTTCACACTAAACAAATGTAATTTGTAAACCTTTTAATTTAAAATACTTGAAGAAATGCTGACACAGAACCCATTAAAATAGTTCTGCGGCAGGCATCCCTCTGCCAGGCTAAGGGACAGCCGATCTTCCGTTGTGTCTGTGCATAGATATCCATGATTGTCTACTTGAAAAGGGAAGAACACGGTGGTGGGAGGGAGATTGATTGTGCATTCCTTAATGCCAAGCACCCATCTCTAAGGCTTCTGGAAAGACTGCTGTTTTATTTTTTTGATTGGAGGTAATTTCTGATCAAATCAAAAAAAGCAAAACCATGCACCAATTTTAAAAGAGGTAAATAATGAGAGCCCAGAATTAGAAGAAGCAGGGGTGGAGTGGGTGGACAGGAAGGATCAGGCACAATCTATAATAATAAAAGTGTAATATGCTAATTAGACCGGACAGCCGAATGACCTTCCGATGTCATTCTGGACAACCTTCTGGATGAAGCCATGGCAGCAGGGGCCGAGGCAGAGGCAGTTAGGGGCGATCTGGCAGGCAGGCGAGCAGTTAGGGGCAATCAGGCAAGCAGGTGGGTGGTTAGGAGCGATCAGGCAGGCAGGCAAGCAGTTACAGGTGATCAGGCAGGCAGGCAGAGTGGTTAGGGATGATCAGGCAGGTAGGCATGCAATTAGAGGCAATCAGGCAGGCAGGCAGAGTAGATGGGGCGATCAGGTAGGTAGGCGAGCAGTTAGGGTTGATCAGGCAGGCAGAGTGGTTAGTGGTGATCAGAGCAGTTAGGGGCAATCAGGCAGGCAGACAGAGTAGTTAGGGGCGATCAGGCAGGCAGGCGAGTGGTTAGGAATGATCAGGCAGGCAGGTGAGCAGTTAGGGGCAATTAGGCAGGCAGGAGAGTGGTTAGGAGTGATCAGGCAGGCAGATGAGTAGTTAGGGGCGAACAGGCAGGCAGGCAGAGTGGTTAGGGGAGATCAGGCAGGCAGGTGAGTGGTTAGGGGAGATCAGGCAGGCAGGGGAGCAGTTAGGGGCAATGAGGCAGGCATGCAGAGTGGTTAGGAGCAATGAGGCAGGCAGCAGAGTGGTTAGGGGTGAGCCAGCAGTCCCAGATTGCAAGAGGGATGTCCAACTGCCAGTTTAGTCCTGATCCTGCAGGGATCCCTGCGGGACTGGGCCTAAACCAGCAGTTAGACATCCCCTTGAGGGGTCCCCGATTGTGAGAGGGTGCAGGCCGGGCTGAGGGAAGCCCCCCGAGTGCATGAATTTTGTGCACCAGGCCTCTAGTGTTTGTAATAATAAGGAATTACAAGTGAGCGCCTCGTGATAATGGGTGTAACTGTATTAAAAGAGATACTCTAATCTGCCCCTCACTCTCTCTTCTGAGAGGTCCTTGTCACATATGAAATCAGCACATAACACCCTCAGATGTTGTTGTAACACACAGTCACGCTCACAACATGTTCTTACACCAGTGGAGCTCTTCTTGCCGAGTCTTTCAACACAAGCCAAGGCCAAGTGCAGTGGAACAAACCACAGTTTTCCTTCCTGCTTCTCTCAAGACAACTTACCATCCTGTGGCCAACGATGAACCTCAAAAAGAGTGATGTTCTGCCCGGCCAGTGTGGCTCAGCTGGCTGGAGTGTGGTCCTGTGCACCAGACGTTCCTGGGTTCAACCCCGGTCAGGCCTCATGCCTGGGTTTCGGGTTCAATCCCTGGTCCGAGTGCTTACAAGAGGCAACTGATCAATGTTTCTCTCTCTCTCTCTCTTAAAAAAACACCAAAAAACAAAACCAACCAACAAACAAGCAATCATTCCAAGATGGCTAGACCTACAGAGCAGCCAGGTTCGAATGACACACAGAGCCACGCCAGCAGTCAGAGAAAGCAGGAGCAGCTGACCGGCTCACTGCCCAGCCCCGGCCCTGAGCGGAGAGCCTGTGCCTGGTGTGTGTGGCCTTTCATTGAGCACCCCGCTGGGTGGGGAGAAGTGCCCGGGAATGGCCAGCGGGCGTGAGGCCGGGACTGATGGACACATGCCCCCTTCCAGCGCCAACTGACTCTCCTTCAGAGCTGATGTTTCTCTCTCTCTCTCCCTTCCTCTGTGAAATCAATAAAAGTATATACATTTTTTTAAAGAACTCAAGGTTTTGGTCACACTCTGAGTTACCTTCCTCCTCTATGACCTTCTAGCTATAAGGTCTGGGGAAAGCTGCCCAATCCTCTCTGCCTCAGTTTCCTATAAAAAATGGAGACGATAATGGCCTCAGGGAGGTTATGAGGCTTAAATGTGCTAACCTGCTGAGACTAGCAGCCCAGTTCCAAACAGTGGCTATCACACGAGGCATTAAATACACACCGTAACCGGCACAGGCTGGCGGGCTGCGTGCCTGGACGTCGTGCCCTGCAGCACACTGTCCCTCTCCCCACTCCTGGGGGAAGTCAGAGAAGTTCCTGTAGCGCCACCAGCCCAGCTGGCATAGCATCCTGTGCCTCCTTTGCCAGCTGCGAGGCGGACACGGATGAACTGCAGCCCTCCGCCCGCAGGCCTGAGCGGGTTTTAGAATTCCTGTCAACACACTGTTCCCAGCAGCCACCATCCATTAGTCAGAATTGACACAAAAATTAAAACGTTTGACCTCTCAGCTTCAGAGCAGACAAGCTTTTCGGAAATGACTGCTCCCGTGGTCGCACCCAGAGCTGCACGTCGTCATAAACTTCTCAATGGGGTTGACAGCAGCGTCAAAGGCTGCGGGTGGGGTAACCCTGGGGCATCTGTGGCGGCTCTGCGCCCCGGAGGTCGCTGCACCCGGAGAGGGGCTAAGGTGCATGAGAATGCCCTTGAAGTGCCTGCCCATAGCCAGTGGACAAAGCATCCGTTTTCTTTCTGACAGTTGACATTCGACTTTATTCTGTATCAGTGCCAGGTGCACCGCCTCGTGGTTAGACAACCGTGTGCTCTGCAGAGTGGCCCCCCCGATTTCTGGGGCCCACCTGGCCCCTGCATAGTTATGATGATATTATTGACTCTGTTCCAAGCTGCACGTCATACCTGGGACTGATCTGCAACTGCTCTCGTGGTCCCGACTCGTGGCCAGACTTCCTTGGGCGGCTGGGGCGCGGTCCCGTGCTGGCCCGTGTTCTCCGCACGCCGAGCACCGGGGAAGCGTGTCCGCCCAGCGCCTTGCTCCCCACAGCAGAGCCCACAGAGGCCGGGGCTGCTTCGCTCTTGTTTTTGGTCTTCAGGTGAGGAGAGGAGAGTCAAGAGGCAGATTCTGATTCTCGTTGGATGTCAAAGAATCCATCTACGCTTGCCTGTTTAATTTGTAAGAATTTTAAGAATACTGATAGAAGTGTGTTAGACTTTAATATGCAAAGTGTTTGTACAGAAAGACATCTAAGAATCACAAGTGCATAGCTTTGATCAAAATTATCATCAAAAAAAGCTGTGCCCTTTGTGTATAACACTGTGCCTGATTTGCCCCGTGCAAGGAGCAATTGATTGGCTAAGCTCTAAGGCGCCAGGACCCGGACTCCATGGCAGGCAGATGGTTCTGCTGGGAGAGAGGGCGCTTGGCGGGAAGGCTGCAGCGGGAGGCCTGGGGCGACGGGCCACCTGGAAGCTGTGATCCGAGCACTGGCCCTGCAGCAGCGAGAACTGAGAGGCTGGAGCAGCGTGAAGAGGACTCGGCAACAGAAACAAGGGAACCAGGAGCGGCTGTGCACTGAGGCTGTGCAGAGTGAATGAGCAACATTCTCCGCCTTCCAGCTCGGTCTCCGGTCTCCGAGCAGTGCCAGTGCCAGGGGGCCATTGAGTGAGGGGCAAAGAGGAGAAGAATAAGGGAGGGAGGGAGGGAGGGAGGGAGGGAGGGAGGGAGGGAGGGAGAGAGGGAGGGAGGGAGGGAGACAAGGAATTGAATCTGGGCCGTGTTGCGTTAAAGGCACCTACAGTTGAAGGTGCATGCTGGGCAGACGTAGCCATGCATCGGAAATGGGGTGAAGCCGGAGGGATGTTTGGGAACAGCCGGAATGTGGACAACATTGGAAATCAGATAAGACCTCTCAGGAGAATTAAGGAAGAATGAAGGGAGGACTTGCGGCAATCCCATCAGCAATGTGCAAACAAACCAAATAAACTGGCAAGACAGGGCGTGCCACACCGGACGTGAGCCCATGACCTTCAGGGCCAGACTGCCTACATTCAAACCCGGCCTCCAGCACCTGTTAGCTGTGTGACCTTGGGAAGACAGGTAGCGTCTCTGGGTATCACTTTCCTCATCTGTAAAGTGAGCTCTACCTCAGAGGGTGGGTATCATGTTGCTGAAATAAATCAACGTTTATAAAGCATTTTGAATAATGCCGTGTCCTCAGTAAATACAGCTTAGTTCTTTGTTGTTGTAAAATACAAAGTGTTATAAATCCTTTAGCCCCAAATATTGATTTAAATTTTGCATTCTATTTTACTAGTCTACTGCGCCTATGTTTTGGAAGTTTATCTTATTCTACTCATAATTCTAGTGGATCCTGAACGAAGTAGTATTAAATTCACTACCTATTTCCTGTTAAAAGTAAATCTCAGGAAAGGTAAAATCAATTATTTTCTTCACAGAACAATTCCCTTATAAAAAACTCAGAGGATATAAAAAACGCAGGGTATTCTGCCATGTAATCATGTTTCTAGGGTTTAAATTGATTAACAGTTTCCCCAGGGGCCTGCTTCTCCAGCGCTTTCCTTCTTTTACTTATTCTTTTCACTTTTCAGGATTAAAGTGACAGAAGTGAGTTTTTCCTACATTCCAGTCATTCCGGCTCTTAGAATGACGGCTGGCCTTTGGCGTTGCCCTGGCCCCTGTCCGCTCTGTGGGGGAACCCTGCAGACGATCCTCGTGTTCTTCACCCCGCCCCTTGGGCTGGCTCGGGGTTTGCTATGTGATGAATGAGAAAAGTGTAAGAATGTCTGAGTCTCTCGGGCAGGGCATTGGCCCTGCGAGATGAGGGCGGCCAAGCAGGTGGTTGTGAGGCCCAGTATGGCTCACTGAGGTCACTGGTCACCACTGCGGGAGGAGACCTAAGGCGGGATGGCTGGTGGCAGCTCCCCACCAAGACTTCCTGCCCATGTCACCACTGGAAGTGCTGGGGGTCCGGCACCCGGGGCTTGTGTTCAGTGGACATCCTCTTTCCCCTCTGCTCAGCTCCCAGAGCACCAGCCAGCTCCCCCTCCCCTGCCCAGGCCCATCGGGAGGCTTCACACAGAGCCTCAGGAGCTTCTTGTCCAGGTGGAGGCAAGCGTCCTGTTCTCACCAGTCTGCACGCCCTCTCAGCCTGCTCACCAGGACTGTGTCCTGAGACAGTCACAGCGACAAAGATAAGGAGTCACAGAAGCAGAGACAGGGCTGTTCCTGTGAGACAGAGGTGTCAAGATTGGCTTTAGAAGGCGGTAGAGAGACTCGAAAGCTAAAGAGACCATGCAGCGGGGAAGAAGGAAAAATCAGTGCTCGTATAGAAATGGATGCTAAAGACAGCAAAGCGTCACTAAACCGAACACGTCTGAGCAATAAGGAGACAAGTTTCATGCAATAAAGAGGCTGGTAAGAGAATCGATAAAGAGCTACATGGAAAGCCCTAGCCAGGAGGCTCAGTTGATTGGTGCATTGTCCCAGACACCAAAATGTGGTGGGTTCGATCCCCGGTCAGGGAGTGTACAGGAAGCAACAGATCAATGTTTCTCTATCTTCAACGGATATTGAAATTGTCAAGAAAGGGGTGACATACATGTAAATAAAATAATTTAAAGCAAGAAAGCTTTCTAAAAATCTTAACCGCCAGGATTTAGATGAAAATGTCTTTAATAATTGCCTGCATTTAACCTATAATCCCATCTAATAAAGAGGGAATATGCTAATTGAACATCACGCCCTCACAAAGATGGCAGTGCCCACAGCCAATAAGGAGGGAATATGCTAATTGACTGTCACGCCCTCAAATATGGCAGCACCCACAGCTACAAGATGGCAGTGCCCAGTCCCCTCAGCCCCGCCGGGGTGGCAGGCACGCAGCATGGCCGGGCCCGCCCCTAGGGGGGTCTGGCCAGTCTATGCACCTGCCTCTGGAGTCCCCCAGTCCCCTCAGTTCCCCAGCCACCCAGGGCCAGCCCAAGGTGCAGGCAGCTTCGGATGGCAGCTGCCCAGCCACCCAGGGCTGCCCGAGGCTCAGGTAACCAGGGCCGGCCGAGGCTTGCGCTGCCGGCAGTGGCAGCAGAGGTGTGATGGGGGCATCGCCTTCCCCTGATCGCCGGGTCACCTCCCACCCCTGAGGGCTCCAAGACTGTGAGAGGGGGCAGGCCAGGCTGAGGGACCCCCGCTCCAGTGCATGAATTTTCCTGCACCAGGTCTCTAGTCTATAATAATAAAAGCGTAATATGCAAATTGACCAAACAGCAGAACCACCTGGACCACGTTATGACATGCACTGGTGCCAGGCCAGCCAAGGCGGGTGCAATGTGATTCATTGGGGGGCCTGCCATCGCCCCATGATCACCCCACAGAGGGAGGCCCAGGCCACCAGCTGGGGGGCAATCAATGGGGGTGCTCCACTATTCCCCCAAAGAGGGAGGCCCAGGCCACTCTCTGTGGGGCAATTAATTGGGGGGCTCTGCGGAACCAGAGAACTCGGGGTATATGGCGGCGGACGCAGGCGGCGCCAGGCCAAGGTGTGTGCAGGCGGGGGGCAGGGCTGTGAGGCAGCTGAGGCCTTGAGGGCCTACCCTTGCATGAGTTTCGGGCACCAGGCCTCTAGTTATGTGATAAGAAACTTACATGAAAACAGTGCACACCCACCAACCGGCCTCCTTGGTTGTTAGCGAGAGAGCGTGGGGAAGGGCTACCTTTCTGCTACCTTTCTTTTGCAAAGAATATAGAGCTGATTTAGGAAATAAGCCTCTTCCCTGGATGCAATCCTAGCCTCTGCTATAATGAGAAAAGTAAGGGCCACAGTATAGGGGTTTTCTATTTTGTTTTTTGGTTTACTAATTTTATTTTAATTATTTTTTATATTTGCCTCCTTATATATTTTTTCCCTTTATGTTCTTCCATCACCATTTATCCTTCCTCTACCCTCTTCCACCTCCCCCTACACCCTTCCCTCCCCTTCCCCCCAGGAGTTCTTTCTCTTTTTTCTTTCTATTTTGCTCAATCCCTCCACCCCAAATGTTTTTAAGTGGATTGTTCAAGATGCCACAACAAAGCAGAGGCTTCCTTCAGAATTAGCTTCCCGTTAACATGTGAGGAGCCACAACAAGTACCTGGTCCCCGGGACACAAGAAGCAGGAAGGCCTCGCCTGTGTCCTGGCTCCCGGGTGGTGGTGTCACTAGTGGCCAGGGGACCACGATGTTTAGATCTTCATGCGGGAAGATGTACTGGAAATAAATTATTCAATTACTATGTAACCAAATGCATTGTAAATTTTACTGCTCCAACCATCACAGACACATGTAGGAACTTCTACAAACAAGTTACTGGGGGTGGGGGGAGACAGAAAATAAGTAGCTATAGAGAGAGCAAATCAGAATTGAACTAACAATATATCGTTTCAATGCTACGTCCCATACCAGGGTTCTCTCACTCTTTTAGCCTCCCCATTAATCCAGCTAGAATTTGAATTAGTCCAGATTAGGGGTTAATATATTATTTATAGCCTTTACATTGGTACTAAGTTGTGCATTTTCATCCCAACAAGGATAACAATTCAGTCAGGTTTATACAAAAGCAATTTAATTGAATAGCATATCATTATGTTAAAATAAACTTTTTATATTTTTTTCACAGACTTGAGTCAAAGGAGCCTTTCCTATCTGTTGGGTGAGTATATGTCTAAATATTTTAAATCTCCATTCTTTAATCAATTTTTAATTCAAATTACCAAGGTTTGCTGAGCTGGTGTTTCAGTCATTTAAGTCCATATTCAGAGTCTTAACACATCTCTGGGCGCATCATTTCTTCAGCGGCATCGCTGCCTCCATTTGATAAAGACTTAAGTAAAAGGCAGCCTGGGCTGTCTGAGACCTCAGAAATGTAGCTGATGGACGTCTGTGCAACCCTCCATCTCAATGAGCACAGGGTAGACTGGTCATCTATGTTCTCATCGTGTAAACATATGCTCAGTCAGGTTCTAAGCTTTCCTCTGAACTGCAGCATCACTGTTCCCTGTCCGCCCATCGTGGCCGTTTTCCTTCAGTCTTCTCTGCTCAGTGATTCTTCCGCCAATTTCTCCAGCTCGATCTCCAAAATCTCTATCTTTTCTCTTTTTTTCTCATTTCACTTTTATTTCTCCACTCCATTCACACTTACTGGCTCTCTGAACACAGAGCTGGTGGTGTCGTCCTGAGTCAAGATACATGGTCCAAAGGTAGTATGTTGTGTGCAAGAACACATGGATGATCTTCAGGCATTCCGAGCTGATTGTTTTCAACGGATCTGTCCAGCAATCCTTTGACTAATATATTAAAGGGTTGTTCGTACATTAGTCACTTTAGGACATTTTAATAGATTAGTCAAAGGTGAGAGCACCTCTGCATGCTCAGCATTTGTCCATGCTGTCAAGTCTCAGAAGGAGCTGGAAGAGGTGATGCCTCGCTCTGAGGAGGTTGAGCAGCATTTGATGAAGAAACAATCACATCTAGGGTCCACTGTGCTCAAACTCGGTAACCAGAACACGGATGGGATTAGATTCTGAGTGATCACATCAATTTTCTTTTGTGTCTTTGTTTGTGGCCTTTGAACATTTCTGTCACTCCTTGAGCACCATGGTCCCTCCCCTTCTACTCCTCATAAAAGCATCTCAGAAAGTCGCTTGAATCACAGTAATCAAAATAATGGTTTGGGATGCTGGGGAAAGAAATGAGCAGGTGATTTATTGGAGGACTTCATGAAAAATGGAAGGTCGCATTGATCTGGTCCAAAGAAATCAATAGAGCGTGCTTCCTCCTTCATTGTCATCAGCTGCTATTGTTAGACATCTGTGAGCCAGAGGCAGCCTTCCCTTCGGAATGCATGTGTGTCCTGCACTCGAGCCAGGGGGTGAAATGGCTTTTCTTCACGCCTCACTTAGTGCACTTTCCCAGCAGCTTCCCCCGTCCTCCTACTACTCTGAGATGGAAGTCATTTTTTATTGCACAGCCTCCATAATCTTTGTTCTAAACTTATTCGGAGTTTAGAACTCAGTAGTAGAGCCCTGAGAAAAAATTTCCAAAGAAGAATGATTTATAACTCAGCAAATACTCAAAATGGGAAAACGACATAGCAGATGATGATGTGACTTAGATATGACTTAGACATTACTTAAGTATGACTTAGATATGACTTAAGTATTATTTAGACATGAATTATGTGTGACTTAGATATGACTTATGTATGAATTAGGTATGACTTAGATGTGACTGAAACATAACTTAGATATGACTTAGGTATGACTTAGGTATGACTTAGAAGTAAAGTGGGGTGAAACGTACACCCAATGGTTCTGCTGACTGAATATTTACGTCATAGTGAAACTTCCCCGTTCTCCTCCAAGGAAATGATTTTAAATACAATTGTCCAAAAGGATGCATGACTCTCTCCTGACCCTCTTCAGTGTGAGAACAGGGTAATGGTGACCATGAGGACACACACGAGCCTACCAGGCACAGGTAATCTAGTGCAAGAAACATATGTTCAGAAATGTGACTTGTATCTCAGCTGCTTGCCAAAGGGAATAAGAGCATGGTGTGTGGTCCATGATATCATGGACATGTGACCATATAACATAGGACCCTGCACACCTCATGGACATTCGCTTTAATTCTGTGTTGAATAAAAAATCGTATTAGTGAATAGCGCAGTGTTAAATATTGCATACGTCAGCCACTGCCTGCCCGTGTCTTAAAAAGGTGCTGCTACGTACGTTTAGAAACTGCCTCCACCTCCTTGCCTCTGACCCTCACAGACAAGCTCTATTAGTTTAGCCCGTTATTTCAACCCCAAGCCTCAGGTCTTTATTTGTGAAATAGAGAATAAGTAAGGAAATTTGCATCATGCATTTAGCTCCGTCCTGGCGCTTAGGGACTGTCAGAACATCAGCTCTGGTTGCAGCCCTAGAGGCGCGTTCATGTTGTGCCAGAGAGTCAGTCAGAGAGTAAGCGCCTTCTGCAGGCCATGCTGTGAGCTACACGTGGAAATCAAAGAAGTTTTCATAAAGTAGAGAAAAAAATAAAACTTGTGAATGAAATAAGCTATCAAACATGAGCACGTATATTCCATTTTAAATTTCAATTATGAACATTAGTAATTGTCATTTAAATTCTTGAAATGAAAAGAAATGTCAATACATTTTGATGCCCATCTCTTCTTAATATAAATATGGAAGCAAATTTTCTCCTCAGATACATGTGCTGCAGAAATTATGAAATAGCATTTTTATATTTTTTAATATGTTTTTATTAATTTCAGAGAGAAAGGGAGAGGGAGAGAGATAGAAACATTGCTGAGAGAGAAACATCCATCAGCTGCCTCCTGCACACCCCCTACTGGAAATCGAGCCTGCAACCTGGGCTTGTGCCCTGACCAGGAATTGAGCCATGACCTCCTGGTTCATAGGTCAACGTTCAACCACCGAGCACACTGGCCAGGCATGAAATAGCGTTTTTAAATGATACAACATAAAATCAATCAGAACATATCCATGGAAAATTTTGTCAAAAACAGTTACAACACAGCCTAAGCCGGTTTGGCTCAGTGGATGGAGCGTCGGTCTGCGGACTGAAGGGTCCCAGGTTCGATTCCGGTCAAGGGCATGTACCTTGGTTGCGGGCACATCCCCAGGTGGGGGTGTGCAGGAGGCAGCTGATCGATGTTTCTCTCTCATCGATGTTTCTAACTCTCTATCCCTCTCCCTTCCTCTCTGTAAAAGATCAATAAAATATATTTAAACAACAACAACAACAACAAAAAAAAAAAACAGTTACAACACAAGGAAATATTTGCTTACAGAAAAGCTCAGAGAATTGTGAGAGGAAATAGGTGATCTCAGACCTTCCACTCTAGGCTGATATAAGAACTTGCACATTCACAAGTCAGTGATGAATAAATAATGTCATTAGGAAAATAAAAAATCGCCCTAGCCGGTTTGGCTTCATGGATAGAGCATCAGCCTGTGGACTGAAGGGTCCCAGGTTTGAATCCAGTCAAAGGCACGTACCTCGCCGAAACCGGTTTGGCTCAGTGGAGAGAGCGTCGGCCTGCGGACTCAAGGGTCCCAGGTTCGATTCCGGTCAAGGGCATGTACCTTGGTTATGGGCACATCCCCAGTAGGGGGTGTGCAGGAGGCAGCTGATCGATGTTTCTCTCTCATCATGTTTCTAACTCTCTATCCCTCTCTCTTCCTCTCTGTAAAAAATCAATAAAATATATTATTAAAAAAAAAAGGCACGTACCTCAGTTTCAGGCTCGATCCCTGGCCCCAGTCAGGGCCCATGTGGGAGGCAACCAACCAATGTGTCTCTCTCACATTGATGTTCCTCTCTCTCTCTCCCCCTTCCTTCCACTCTCTCTAAAAATAAATGGAAAAAAAATATCCTCAGGTGAGGATTAACAAAAAAAGAAAGGAAAATAAACATTAGCCTAGCACAAAACCTGAAGGCTCATTTGACAGTCTGATGCTGTTTCCTAGGGTGGGTCAATGCATACGGTGGTTTCCATGGCTACCTGGCAATTCTGGTACCACCAGGCCTCGAGATCCTGTCTGCACCAAGCCTGCATCCTCCCCATCCTCCCCTTCCTGCCCGCAGGCAGGTCATCCTCACAAACATTCATGGTCTCGGGATCGCTTCAGAAAAACCTTTGGAACCTACTTCCCCCAGCCCCTCCCTGCTCTGAGGCACATGGGGGTGGACACACTGATCTAGGCCTGTCCGGGCTCAGCGCGGGGGCCGGGCGCTAGAGACCGGAAGGCGTGCCTCGGAGTCTGCCAGGGCCCGCGAGCACGCTGCCTGCGCTCACGTGCACGAAACTCACTCTGGCGTCATCCCAGACCGCAGGTTGGGTTGCACTAAACTTAAATGTTAAATTATTAAAAAATATAATTTAAACACTTAATAAGTGATTTTATTCAATATTAATAACAATGTTTCACTTTTCAAATTATTATAAATATACTTCATATAAATGCATTTTATATGTAATATGCATTACGTGTATAATTTATTATATAGAATACTAGAGTCCCAGTGCACGAAATTCGTGCACGGGGGTGAGGGGGGTGTCCCTCAGCCCTGTCTTGGCCTGCAAAGATGCCAGCATCCCTCACCCCGGCCTCTAGCCAGAGGTTCCTCCCCTCCTTCTGCACAGCCTCTGGGAAGATGCTTGTCCTGGGGCCTCCTCAAGGCCCTGGCCCACGACGCCCTGCAGCTCAGGTACTCGGGGGCTTGGGCTTTAAGGTCTGGCTTCCTCACCTGGCATGGTGAGCATCAGCTGCCATGGGAGCCTTGCCTCAGGAGTCACCCCCTTGGACCATACTACTTGCAAGAGTGTTTGGGGGGTGGCCTCGGTGGCAGTGATTTGATGTCTGTAGCATGCCCGCTGACACCCACCACCGCGGCGCCACACTGGTCCCGTCTGGACTGCTGGCAGGGGGCTTCCAGTCTGAGACTGGGGCTTATGGGCTGCGACTGGGGGCTGCAGGTGGAGGACCCCGGCACCCATAGGGCTGTCAGCATCAGGAACTGGAAAGACCCATTTTTCTGGTTCCTCCCCTGCTGCACGGATGCTGAGCTCCGGGCCCCACAGGCCCGTTCACTCCTGCCGCACGGCCGGCCAGGGCGGGGATGTGGGCAGGTGGCCCCGGAGGCCCCTTCACTCCCGCCACACGGCTGGCCGGGGCAGGGACGTGTGCGCGCGGCCCCAGAGGCCCGTTTACTCCCACCCTACGGCCTGCTGGGCCGCAGCACAGCCATGGCGCAGACACTGAGCTTGCGCTCAGCGTCCTGCCGGCCCCATTTGGTCCCTGCTCAGCAGCGCGGCGGCCGATCGTGAGTCCCCGCCCCCCGCTCCTCCCACTGGCCCAATCGGCTACCCCGGCCACCCCAAGTCCTGCCCCCCCATGCCTTCTGGCCCAATCACAGGCATAGCGGAGGTACGGTCAATTTGCATATTACCATTTTATTATGTAGGATAAAAGATTTTCCGATAAATAAAATAATTTTAATTAGACTTAGAAAGTAAAATGCTTTTCCCCTCTCACCTGACAATAAAAAGTCCCAGCTGCACTGCCTTGACCTTTAGCGCAGAGCTCAGGCCTGCGCGCCAGAGGACCCTTCAGCGGCGCTATTCAGCTCCTCTGGCACCGGCTTCCTCTAATTGGCATCCGGTAGACTCTGACTTGGGAAGTGCGCTGGGGGAAGAGGGCATCCGGTCTGCACCTGGAAAAGAATAAGGACTGAGTGGTCGATCCATTTAAAATTCCAAAATCAAAATCGTAGTTTAAGACCAGTTTTGCCTTGAAAAAGGTTCCCCAGCTTCTTAATGGACAGCTCAGAGGAGGGGGGAAGGACATGCTGTTCTTTGGCCCTTTGAGCGAAGAGGTCAAAGTGCAGCTGGGGCAGCCTGTGAGTCCCGAGTGAAAGGCACACTCACATGCTGAGCTGTTTATTCTCAAGGCACTCAATGAAAACCGCCAATGAATTAGCTCTCCTCACCTTGTGGCATGAAGTTGACCTTTTTTTTTTTTTAAATATATTTTATTGATTTTTTACAGAGAGGAAGGGAGACGGATAGAGAGTTAGAAACATCTATGAGAGAGAAACATCTATCAGCTGCCTCCTGCACACCCCCTGCCGGGGATGTGCCCACAACCAAGGTACATGTCCTTGACCAGAATCGAACCTGGGACCTTTCAGTCCACAGGCTGATGCTCTATCCACTGAGCCAAACCGGTTCCAGCTGAAGTTGACCTTTTAAAGGGAAGACTTTGCATATGAATTGGTTGATTCTTGGAACTGAAATTTGATTCACACCAGTTGTTCAGTAGATGAGTTTTCGCAGGAGTAGCTTGATTGTAAGAATGATTATTTATTTCATGGGTAAACACCTTTTTCAGACTTTTTCACTGACATAGAATAATTTAAATAACTCAGACTATTTAAAAATTATGTGGATACAGCTCAGAATACATTCTTTTCCGGGCTTGACTGAGAGGCATTTTAACACACACTCAAGACACGAAGCCCAGTTATGACCTTGATCTCACTGCGGTGCTGGCTCCGTGAGCGAGGGGCCCAGGCCAGCCAAGCCGCTCTCCTGCTCAGTCCCCCGAGGCCGTGGGCCCCCTCCTCTGCGATGGGAGGAAACCCCGTTTGGGACGCCCTGGATGAGCCTAGAGGACATGACAGCCAATGAACCTTCAGACAGAAAGGCCAGGACGGGCCTCAGGGCAGTGGAGCCGGATGAGCAGAGCTCAGAGCCTGGGAGGGTGGGGAAGGGGGGGGAAGCGGGTGTGGAGGGGGGGGGGGGCAGGAGCAGTGGCCGTCAGTGTCAGCGACACGGGCGTGACTGGGAACTGCCGTTAATGGTGACTCCTTAATAGCACTGTTTCGTATACTTGAAACTTGCTTTAAAGAAGTGGATCTTAAACGCTCTCACCCAGAAAGCGGAACTACGGGGGGTGGTGGATAGGTTAATTAGCTTGGTTGTGGAAGTCATTTCACAATCTGTACGTATACGAAAACACCACGTTGTGTGTCTTAAATATATACACTTTTCATTTGTCCAAAAAAAAAAAAATAGGATCTGTAAAACCCAGAAAGAACAGAAAGGAAATGCCTGACGGAAATGTCATTTCTCTAGGACATCAGATCAGAGTCAGTGAGTGAGAGAGGCTCCTGCTGAGCATGCTGGGAATGCACCGAGTCGTCAACCTACTTATTCATGACGGCAAAGCAGCAGCGGGGAGGCCCGGCGTCGTGGGCACGCGGTTTGGGCAGCTCAGCCCGGAGGCCGCAGGCTACAGCCCTCAGCGAGCCTCCAGTCCGTTCCCCACAGGTGGCTGCGGACCGGGCAGGGAGGGGGAGATAGGCACGTGCCCAGTAAAGTTGGGGGGACAGCGGAGATGCTTGCTGTCAGTCACACCTGGGAACAGAGGTCACGGGCCAGGACGGGCGTGGCCACTGCGTGCACATGAGGATTTGAGATATTTGTCCCCTCAACCAAGAAGCTCGCTCTCTTGGGCTCTTCTCGCCTCGTGCTCTGGGCTCTTGGTTCCTCCTGGCCCTCTGGGGAACTCTCGTTGCAGGGGCGCACTCCTGGGCTCCCTACTTCTCCACTGGGCCAGGCCATGGGCCCCACGCACGGTGGGAGGCAACGCTGGACACTGGCTCTGCCTCCCGCTCCACTGAAGCCCCCGCCACGTCTACGACGGGACTTTGGAAACCAGGACTGTGACTCCAC
Organism: Eptesicus fuscus; assembly: GCF_027574615.1. Classification (NCBI taxonomy): domain Eukaryota; kingdom Metazoa; phylum Chordata; class Mammalia; order Chiroptera; family Vespertilionidae; genus Eptesicus; species Eptesicus fuscus. The sequence continues at coordinate 48,575,819 of NC_072491.1, read as the reverse complement.
GCACATAAAACCCGCATCCTCCCAGGCGAGTCTCAGACATTTTCTTTTCTTTTTTTGAGATATCGTAAGGAACCACCCCCAGCACCCGCTGGGGAAAGGGATGCCCAAGCCCCCTGGTAGAAGGATCGGGGTGCTGTGGCATGTGCTAACATCCAGATGCAGGGTCAGTAATGAGAACCTGTCCCCAAGCTTTCAACACACCATCGGACTTCACGGAGTCACCACGGCCCGTTCAGTGTCTACCTTCTGATGGTCTGGTTTCACTTCCTCTCAGTCTCCAGGGAAACGGGGATACGGGGATGACACCAATTTGCCCCTCCTAAAAATCCATTTCTCATTTTTTAGACTCAGACAAGTGCCACCACAAAATTAATGGTTCCTTTAGCAACTGCGCTCGTGTTATTTCTCTGAGGCCCCCGGGCTGCTTCTCTGGCGAGTGCACGGAGCCTCTGATGCCTCAATTGTCATTTATTTCATCAGCCTGCCCCTCAGCCCGGCGCTGTGGAAGCACGTGAGAGCTCGGCCCAGGCTCTTACCAGTACTGCTGCCCCATCAGAGTGCCCCCCCGCCGCCAAGATCATTTAAACCACTGGATGGCAGACAGCAGCCCCGGGACACTGGGCGACCGATCACGCATGTGTCTGCTTTGGCAGAGGAGCCTCAGCAGCAAGAACCGGCGGCTGTTCACTAATGAAATAAGAGGCGTCCTCACAGCCCTGCTCAGTCCTTCCAGCTCTAATGTCACGGCCGCACGGGCTGCTCGAGGCCACAACCACTTTCATTTCTCCCAGAAACTTCCTCCTTGGGGAGAGGGAAGTCGTACGAATTGCAATGGCAGGGCGGGCAGGACAGACCGACGGCACTCCTGGAGGGAAGAAAATGCACAGCAGCATTAACAGACTAATTGACGTTCTGCTCAGAAAGGAAGCAGCGGTGCGGGGCTTTGTAGCTGATGATATTCAAGAGTGTTACCAGCACTTCCCCTGCACCTCGCGCATTCACGTAGCCAAGTGCCACGGCTCCACTTGTCACGGGCCACCTTCCCCCAGGTCTGGGTGATCATGAAACACTGAGGTGTTTAAAGAGCAACCTATCATTTGATACACAGTCAGAGAGAAAACACTGTTTAGGCATTAAATCCATTCGAGCCAATAGCAAGTCGGATGTCACACAGGCTCCGTGTGTATTGAAGGTAAAATGGTGTTAAAATTGTAACTTAAACAATATTGGCTAAATAACCTAACTGCACCCTCTAAACTCTTAGCCATAGCAATTTTTACCTCTTAATTATTTTATTTTTAAAATATTTTTATCGAAACACGGACCGGCTGCCTCCTGCACACCAGTCGCTGTTGGCTCGGTGGTTTGAGGGCTCCAGCCCGCCCGCTCCTGCGGTCTCAGCCTCCATGCCCAGCTCTGAGCAGCGCTGGCCTCTCTGGAGGTGAATGTGTTCCTCGAAACCACCACGACTTCCCCGAGGGCCTGATCATTGTTCTCACATGTTCTGCATCGGTCACCGGGTCGGGGGTTCTGATGTGTCTGCGAGTTGTCGTGTCCCCGTTGATGGCAGCCAGCACCTGCTCGAGGCTGCAGGTCCAGGGGCTCAGTGTGTTGTCCTTCCTCACCCCATGCCCACTGACCGCGTGCCAGGTTTTACTCAGAGCGCCGTGCACAGGCGGTGACTGCGGAGCACTGACCCCGGGGGCTGAGGGCATCTTCCCGGTGGTGTCGTCAGTCCAGCCTTCTGGGCTTTTCCATGGACTGCGTCCCAGTCAGATACCCTCCTGCCGCTCACCTTTTCTATTACAGTGTGTCGGCTCTTTACCATAAAAGCCCAGAGAGCATGGAGCCAGAGCTCCCCGGGCCCGTCTCAGAGTCCCAGACCAGCAGAGAACACGCCACATGGCTCCGGGGCAGGGGCGACATGTGGTGGCAGATAGCACGCCCTCCCTGGCTCCACGCAACACAGCTCTGCCCTGATCGCCAGTGCCCCCTGGGCCACAGCAGAGTGCAGGGAGCCCTTCAGAGTGTCCCTCTCATCACAGACGGGGGCCAGGCAGTCTGCGCAGGGGAGGCCATCCAGGCCTGGAAAGCAGTGTTCTCGGGCCACTCTGTTCACATGCACACAGGAAGGGATGACCTGCTCACACACACAGGAAGGGATGACCTGCTCACACGCACACAGGAAGGGATGACCTGCTCACACGCACACAGGAAGGGATGACCTGCTCACACGCACACAGGAAGGGATGACCTGCTCACACGCACACAGGAAGGGATGACCTGCTCACACACACAGGAAGGGATGACCTGCTCACACGCACACAGGAAGGGATGACCTGCTCACACGCACACAGGAAGGGATGACCTGCTCACACACACAGGAAGGGATGACCTGCTCACACGCACACAGGAAGGGGTGACCTGCTTACACACACAGGAAGGGATGACCTGCTCACACGCACACAGGAAGGGATGACCTGCTCACACGCACACAGGAAGGGATGACCTGTTCACACGCACACAGGAAGGGATGACCTGCTCAGGGAACACAGGAAGGGATGACCTGCTCAGGGAACACAGGAAGGGTTGACCTGCTCACACGCACACAGGAAGGGATGACCTGCTCACACACACAGGAAGGGATGACCTGCTCACACGTACACAGGAAGGGATGACCTGCTCACACACACAGGAAGGGATGACCTGCTCACACACACAGGAAGGGATGACCTGCTCACACGCACACAGGAAGGGATGACCTGCTCACACACACACAGGAAGGGATGACCTGCTCAGGGAACACAGGAAGGGATGACCTGCTCAGGGAACACAGGAAGGGTTGACCTGCTCACACACACAGGAAGGGTTGACCTGCTCAGCACCTTGGGGAAGCACACAGGCTGATTGCAGCCAGGAGCTGTGCAGGGCCATGCCGCAAACTTGGAGAGTAGAGTGGCCGTGCCAACCTTTCCTGGCTCCCTATAGGAGAGCGTCAAAGCAGCACAGCTAGACCTTGTCCCGGGGTGCTCACCCTCCTGATTTCAGGGTTCCTGTCTCCAGAGGCCCCAGGGATCCCCCCTTCTCTAAGACTCCCCCCTCTCCACATGTTTGGTCTATGTTAGGCAGGGAAAGAGAGCCATCTTCCTGAATGGACTAAGGAGGATTAATTGTGAGAACTCCAGAGAAACTGATCCCAGCTGGCAGGTCCTACAAATTCATGGCTTTTAAGTGGAGCAAGTCCCCTCTCCCCCCTGCCCCGCCCCAAACCAAGTGTTCCTGGATGGAGAGAGCAGGGACCCAGGCTTCTTCCCAATGAGGCCCTCCATCCTCAGCTCATGGCCCCAGGGTAGCCCTGGGGACGGCCTCCTACCCACTGAGTCACCTTCAGCCTCTGCACAGGGAGGGTGGGCTGTGCCTCCTTCTGCTTCTTGAAGCCCATCTCCTTTCCCGAGTCTGTCCACAGGGCTGGGCTCAGAGCCTCAGGCCCTCCCCGGGACTGCCGTAGCTGGAGGGTTTACGTGGAAGATCTGACTGATGTCTAGAAAGAGTTGGGAAGAGGAGTTAGGGGAGGAGATTGAAAATGGAAGCAGAGGACGGGCTTGGAGGCCACTGTGGCTCGTGGTCCAGGTCCGAGTGGATGGAGCTAGCAAGCCTGAGAAGGTGGCCTCACGTTTGAATGGGGCTGAATTCAGGATTACAGGGGTGATGCCTGCGGCACCTGGTGGCACTCAGTAAACATCTGAGACTACAGGGACTGGTGATGTTTCCTGACGTGTGGTGTCTGCTCTGACCAGAACTCTCCATGCCTCTGTGGCCAGCTCTGCAGAAAGAATGTGTTTCTTCCCAGCACTGGGCCCCACACTGAGTGCCCCGGAGCCCCTGAGGCAGAGAGGAGGGGCTGCGAGTGAGGATGCCAGGAGGGCAGGGCGCCGTCCTGTGTCAGCTGGATCCAATGGGCTTCAGTTTTCTCACTGCACGTTACCGGGTCCCCATGCCAGCTTACCCAACACGTCCTGGTCGATTTGATAGCTGCGTGACATTCTCCAGTGTGAATGCCCCACACCTTTTGACCAGTCTCCTACTGATGGACAGGTGGTGTGGCCACATTTGTCACAATTAATCATGTATCTATCACCTGCGATCCAGCTATTCCGTTTTTCAAAATTGATCCATCAGGTAGTCTCACTTCATTATCTTTGTTGATTCTCTCTTCTTTGTCCCACATCATCAGCAATAAATGGCTTTGCTGGGGATCAGAGTGGCTCCCCAACGTCACTTTCCCTGACTTCATTAAAGTTCACACTCTTTGTAAGATCTGCATTTTCACCCCCAGGGAGGCCGGAGGGGCAGCCCGGACCCTGCTGAGTCCCCTCGCACACCACGGGTTCCACCTTCCTTCCGATTTATCCCCTCTTTGGAGTTTCATATTATAATCATCATGAATGTCTAAATAATAGCTTAGTGATCCAGGACAATCATTCTGTGCATAAAAGTTATTTTCGCTTTTAGAGGCCCTGTGAACCTCAGATCTGCGTCGAAAGGGCTGGCAGAGGATTTAAAGCCTCGCTTCCCAGTTAGAGTCTGTTCACCAGCCGGGGGTGACGGATCTTTATTTCATCCATCTCAAAATGTGACCTTTTCCACACTTTTAGTGACATTTTAAAGTACAGAATATTTCTTGACTCAAAAGATTTCCCACTTGCCCTAACTGGTTTGGCTCAGTGGATAGAGTGTCAGCCTGCGGACTGAAGGGTCCCAAGGATCGATTCCGGTCAAGGGCATGTACCTTGGTTGCGGGCACATCCCCCAGTAGGAGGTGTGCAGGAGGCAGCTGATCTATGTTTCTCTCTCATCGATGTTTCTAACTCTCTATCCCTCTCTCTTCTTCTCTGTAAAAAAAATCAATAAAATATATTAAATAAATAAACAAAAGATTTCCCACTTAATTCTGCAGAACAAATCAGTTATCACAGTTTAACCGGTCGCTGCCAAATACCAGCAAAAGACGGGCATCACTTACACTTTAAGAGCTTATGTGTGTGAGGGGGGAGGGAGAGATACCTTGAGCAGCTATATTACGGCATTCCAACTGGGATAGATGCTAAGATAGAAAAGCAACCCCCGATGTTTCATGGTTTTAGATTCCTTATTGTTTCTTCAGTGAAATGTTTACTGGGTCACATTCAGAACTCACCATTAGATCCTACAGGCCACATTCAACTTCAAAATGACAGGACAACCTGTGGCTCCGTTGTGGCTCCGTTGGTCTGGCGCCATCCCATGTACCAGGAGGCGCCAGTTGGATTCCCTCCCAATCAGGGCACATGGCCAGGTTGCAGGCTCGATCCCCAGTAGGGGTGTGCAGGAGGCAGCTGATCAATGTTTCTCTTTCATCAATGTTTCTATCTCTCCCTTTCCCTTCCTCTCTCTGAAATCAATAAAAACATTTTTTTAAAATAACAGAACGGCCCAGCAGTGTGGCTCAGTGGTTGAGAGTAGACCCATGAACCAAGAGGTCACCAGTTCGATTCCTGGTCAGGGTACATGCCCAGGTTGCAGGCTCAATCCCCAGTAGGGGGCATGCAGGAGGCAGACTACTGATGTTTCTCTCTCATCAATGTTTCTATTTCTCCCTCTCCCTTCCTCTCTAAAATCAATAAAAACATATTTTTTAAAAATAAAAAATATAAGTGGAAGAACAGTCTAACCCAAGATGGCCATTGTAATGGTCTAAAATTCTAAATTAATATTCAGATGTTTAAACATTCTAGTGTAGATATGTTGTTTCCTTACAAAATGTAATAATAATAACTGTTTATAGGAGAGAAAGTTTCACAAACGTGCACCATTCAGTTCAAAAAATATCTCCTGGGCGACTACACACACCTCTCTTCCCAGGCTCCCTCTCCTGTGAGGCAGAGGCATGCACAGCCAATTCCATACAATCTTCAGCCAGAAGATTGCGGACATGACAAGAATGACACCTGTGCACTGATGACTAAATCAGGTTAAAACAAAGAGATGGGTCTTACCCAGCGGGACTCTGACATGAGCCCTCCTGGAATATCTTACTGTGAAAACTCCAGTGTCGAGAGATTCAGACAGAGTAAATTAAGTTCAAAGGAGGAAGACAGGAGTGATTAATGGGGTGGAGAGGTTGGTCTGTGAAGGAAAAGGCTAACAGAAATAAATCTGTATAGAATAGCTATGTGACAGGAACAGAAGAGGGTTGACAAGCATTGATTCCAATACAAATTCAGAAAGACAGCAAACAATAACACCAGCAAAACAAGACAACAAAAACAAACAATAGCACAGGAGGTGGAATTTAGTCTAACTCAACAAACTTTTTAATTGAGGACGATGAGTTAGGCCTTTAAGGATGGATGCATATTCAACACAATGAAGATACAATACGTTGACAGGTGCACAGCTTGAGCAGAGCCCCTGACAGGGAGCTTTGTGCTGAGCAACCTGTCCGGTGAAGGCCAAGGCTGTGGAGAGGAGGGTCTCTCTGAGAGCAAAGAGCCTCGCTGGGACCCACAGAACGCAGGGCTGGGAAAGGCGGAATGAGTGAAGAGTAATGGGACACACTGCTGACGACTGTTGCAAGGAGCAGCTGCATTTTGGAGAGAAATGAAGTTTGCGGTCTCAAGGTTACCTGGAGGTCGTGCTGAGTAGCTGGAGAGGTGTTGCTGCGGTTCTGTGTTTATTCTGACACTGTGTGAAAAGAATGCTTTTAATTCCTTAGCAGCGTATGTGGTAGGTGGGGATCTGGGAGAGACTTGAGACCAGGAATACCTGTTGGGAGCCGGTGTTCCTGCCCCAGGAAGACTGCGCAGCTCCAGGCCAGGCCTTGCAAGGAGCTGGTGCGTGGTTCACCTGCTTTCATACTTACCGTTCTCTCATCAAAGGTGTCAAGATGTCTATAAAAAATAAACGTTCATTCTCATGGTAGCTTTAGAAAGCAATCACGAATCGAAGAGGGTTGTATTTAGATATTTCTTTTCACTCATTCTAAACCAGCAGACAGCAGTGAAAACGAGACACAGCTTGGAATTCCATGTGCAACTCTTCTTCCTGAGAGCCTGTTAGGGAACGGTGACAAGCACACCCCATCAGGCGGTGCTTCCAAAACCAGACTCCCTCGGCTAGCTCAGCCAGAAGAGAGAAAAAGAAATCTTTTTTTTTTCTTCTCCTTCCCTCTTGTTCCCAGAATTCACCCTTCACACATCTTTCCATTAAAGTCACCACCCTTCAAATGTGTGAGAGTAAGCTTGACACAGCAAGTAAGAGACAAGACTCTGATCAGGGTCGGTGGGTTGTTTAATCTTTTGAACTTCTTAGGCATTTGATCTTCTTAAGCTGCCAGGTCCTAGTCCACAATAGCCTGGAATTTCATAAGTCCTTTAGGTTCCTGCTAGCCTCCCTCCCTCCCCCCAAACCCCCGCCCCCAATCCAAAGGTCTTTGGGAGTAAATCCAACATTTTGTCAATAATGTTTAGACTAAATAACTTAATTCACTGTTTTTGAATTTTGAATCTATGCATGTGTGTATCCACTACACACACATACACACACACACTCCGAAGTAAATGCACAGATTTATACATAGGAAAATGGATAGATGTTGTCCGCATATTATCTTGGCAAAGTTGACAAATCTGTTCAACTATGTGTATGCACTCTGAGAGTTGGCAGCCTACGCCCAGCTTTACGACAGGTTGGAGCAGGGTCTCTGGTGCCGCTGAGGCCACGTCCTGCCCAGGGAGAAGGAGCTCTGCACGCTCAGGCAGTGAGCACCTGTCATCACTTCTGCACCCAGGACTCCCGCGGGCGTGCTGAGAGGAGGGTTCTAGAGAGCCATGAACTTCCTGAAGCACCTTCTCCACGCTCGCTCCACCGCTGATCCCGCCGCTGATTCTGACCAGCTAGAAGGACCAGGCCCAGTGCCATCTCTCTCATGACACCTCTGATCCCTGTGTCCCACCAACCACATCCTAGAAGCTCCCCTAGTAGTTTCTATTTCTATTTTGGCACTTGCGAAATTCTGCTTTGAATTATGATCTCCTGTGTATTTGTCTGATCACTTACACTTAGAGTGACTTTCCTTGAGATTAGAAGCCATGTTCCACCTATATTATCGACAGCTCCCAGTATTGTGCTTACAATAAGTACTCAATAATTGATTATTCAACTTACTTTGGAGAGCACAATGCAGTCATCGAGAAGCTCCAGTAATAGTCACTATTGACTGGGTGTCTGTTAGGAAGTCACTAACTGCTCCCTCCTTGTGTTAAGAAGTTTATTAACATTCTTCAGATTATATTTTAATGAAGTTTCATAATGGAAAATACCAAGAATACTTTTGTGTATTAGTCTACTCACACTAAGCTGATTTTATGAACACAAAGGGATTAGAGAAAATTGATCTCATATATTGCAAAACCCAATGAGTTGTGATGATCTCTTCTTCTATAAATGAAAAAGCATAAATGACATTCCAGGAGCATTACTAGTTTTCATTCAATCTTCAGTAATAAAAGAAAGTGTGTATGTGTGTGTGTGTGTGAGTATTGTATGACTCTCAACAATTATTTGACCAATTCTGATTCCTCATTAAATTTTAAAGAAATGTGAGCAAATAGATTAAAGGTGCATTGAAAAGTAGAATAAAAATCATGAATGTGTACCAGATTTAAAAGTGAAAATACAAAGTATTTGGGTTACATAGTCCAAATTTTTATTCCACTTTTCTAGAAAGTCAAGTACTGCTCCTTGCCACTGGCTTTCCCTCAAATGACAGAAATGCTGACATTTACTGCAGTTAGTTTCCTCCTGGACCATGTGCTACACAATCTAACTTATCGCCCTTTGTTTTCAGTGGCCTAAGGTCCAGGGTGACATACAAAACTACCGCAATAAAAACTTGAACAAAAAGACAGATACAGAGACAGTAAAGCATCAAACAGACTGTCAAATCACAGCGGGAAAGTTAGGGAGAGGTGGGGGAGATAAGAGATCAATCAAAGGACTTGTATGCATGCATATAAGCATAACCAACGGATGCAAAACTCTGGGGGGTAAGGGCATATATGGGAGTGTGGTGGGGGGTGGCAATGGTAAGATATGTACACATATAATACCTTAATAAAAAAAATTGAAAAAAAACAAATGCCTTAAATTTTCCACAGGTAAGTGGAAAAATAGTTTTAACTTTCCAATAAAGTTCTTGATTACATTTGAAAAAAAAAAAAAAACTACCGCAATAAAATTTGCAAAAATTCCTCCCTTAAAAGCCAAAAGAGATTAGCCCCAAGCATAGCAGCTGCCCTCCTGGCTCGGGGAGGGCAAAGAGGACCTTTTCAATGTGAAAGACAAGTGGTTTTCTGGCAGTAAAATTCTAGGATACATAATGTGCCTTAGAAACTTCGATGTGACTCGTGGAGATGCCATTTTTGACAGCTAATTTCCAGTAAAGGTTTGCACAGAAAGAAAAAGGAGAGATTTTTATGAAAGAGATGCAATCTGCAGGGAGGAAAAAAGACAAAAAAAAAAAAGGAGTTGAGAAGGGCGGCAGGAAGGCCCAAGAGAGCATGAGGAACGTGCATGAGACAAGCCCCGGGTGTTCTCTCCATCCCCTTGGATCTCTTCCTCCTCTTCGGAAACCCAGCTCGATTTTACAGCCAATAAACTGAGCCCGAGTGTCTGCTAAAAGTTCAAGCCATCGGGACAAAAGCAGGCTCATCGTGATTGCCCTGACATTTCATCTCATTACCAATTGGACAGGCAAAATTGAGTTCATGATGCAGACGTGGGGCTTGGAGGTCAAACCATTCTGACGCTCAGCCTTGCCTGCTCTTGTGAATGACCTTCGCAGTGAGGGTCAAACAAAGAAAACAGGATGGATAGGTCACTTAAGCAGCCACTGAGAACAATAAAAACGAATTATTTTTTCTTGTGCATTTTTAAATTTCCAGAGGCTGTTCAATTACTGAAGTGTTTCCTAAAGGCTGAAGACACAGGAATGGGATGATCACCGTCAGCTACATTAGAAACATGTGTTGATTGGTTCGTGTGTCATCGTATCTTCTTGCTATTAAGCTCTTCTGTCTGAGGTTGTAATATAAAAAAGAGTCTCGGGAAAAAGATTATAAAACATAATTAGCATTTCTCAGTGCCTGTCCACAGATGGCTGTCTAAGGAAGACAAGGTGCCCATGCGATGGAACGTTACTCAGCCAAAAGGAAGACCATCCGGCCATCGGGACAGTGTGGGTGGGCCGTGCGGGCATATACTGAGTGAAATAAGTCAGACAGAGAATGCTACACTAATACTGCACAATCCAACTTATATGTGGAATAAGAAAAAACTCAGATAAAGAGGGTAGAATGGTGCCAGCAGGGCCTGGCGCTGGGGAGACCAAAGGGTACAAACTTCCAGTTATAATATGAACATATTCTTCAAATAATCCAACATAAGCTAAAACAATAATTATTCATGACAAATTAGAGTGAAAGTAGCATGACTTTAAACAAAAAGTGATATTTATCCATTATACATGCACTAAGGGCCCAGTGCATGAATTCGTGCACCTTGAAAGGAACTGTGGGTCATGAAGCTGCAGTGGGCACAGGGACAGGTCTCGGCCCATCCTCTGTGCCCCTACCCAGCCCCTCCCCTCACAGCCCGCCCCCCCCCCCCCCCGACGCCCTGTCTGCCAGTAGCCCTGCTCCCGCCACTCACACCCATGATGGCATGGAGCGATTGGGACCAGCGCCAGCAGCAGGTGTGAGCAGCGGCTGCTGCCCCAGTCACCCCTCAGGAGCAAGGGGAGGTGGAGAAGCCCTAAGGGGCGATTGGGGCTGGCAGCCGCCGTTCACACCCGCTGATGGTGCCGAGTGATTGGAGCCAGTGTCGGGCACTGGCAGCGGGTGCAAGTGGTGGCTCCAGCGCTGGCAGCAAGTGCGAGCAGAGCCGGCACTGGCAGCAGGTGCAAGCGCCCGGTGGGACCGTGGCACACAGGAGCAAAGAATTTTCAGCAACCAGGGCCCCACCTTGGTCTGGCACCCCTGCTCACCTGCTCCACCATCCCACAGTGGCCAATGCCCACCTGCTGCCAACGCCCACCATGTTCTGTGCATGCCCCCTTGTGATCAGCACATTTCATAGCGACTGGTTGTTCGATTGTTCAGTTGTTCTGTCGTTCGGTCTATTTGCATGTTAGGATTTTATATATATATAGACTAGAGGCCTGGTGCACAAAATTCGTGCACTGGGGAGGGTGTCCCTCAGCCCAGCTTGCACCCTCTTTAATATGGGACCCCTCGGGGGATGTCCAACTGCAAAACCTGCAGTTGGACATCGCTCTCACAATCCGGGACTGCTGGCTTCTAACCGCTCACCTACCTGCCTGATTGGCCCCTAACTGCTCCCTTGCTGGCCTGATTGACCCCTAACTGCTCCTCTGCGGGCCTGATTGCCCCCAAATAGCCTCCCCTGCTGGCCTGATCACCCTCAAGGCTTTTATTAGTATGGATATGACCCTGCACAGAAAATTTTACTAACCCTGCTTTACAATAAGGGCTTGACGATTGAATCATTAGGACCAGACACCAAGATTTCCTTTCTTTGAATAGTGGAGGGAATACTTATCTTGTCTTTAAGTTGCCCTGAAATTAAAATGAGATAATGACTTAGAAAAGTATAAAAGCACCACATAAAGACAACTGTGTTTTTAATGAAGTGGCAAAATGAAAAACACTTTTTATTCTCCCCTTCCTTCCTTTACAACTTTTATTTAAACTTTGAAATTTATAAAAATTTCACTCCAATTTTCATTTCTTTACATTCAACATTATTTTGTATTGGTTTCAGGTTTTATATTAGTTACAGAATAGTGGTTAGACAATCATATACTTTACAAAGTGTTCCCCGATATTTCTAGTACCCACCTGGCATCATACCATCATTACAACACTACTGACTATATTCCCTATTTAAGTGACAATGGGTTTACAGGTTCCTTTCAGTGTTTCTTTTGTGTTTTTTGTCCTTCCTTTTCTTTCTCACTTCTTCCCTCATTTTCTTTATACGGTATCTCAATTGGCCATCAAAGCTCAGTGAAGGCACTGGGACACGCTTCATCCATTTTACAGACCAGGAAACTGAGGCCAATTCCAGTTGGCTGTGGAACTTGACTCAGGAAGCCCTCAGAGCACACAGGAAGCCCTCAGAGCCATGCTCTTTGAGCTTCCTAAGGGGCAGTGGCCCAGCAAACAGAACAAACCTTCCAGTCAGGCTTCCGAGCCTCTTTCTCAAGCACCTCTTCATTGTGGATGCTCCACATTCTTTCCTCTCCCCCCATTCTTTACTGCCCCCCTTCTCTGAAGCAGGTGGAAGGCTTCCCACTCACTGCCTAGGCATGCTCTGCTATGGGGCAGGGTGTAGCAAGCTTGCTTTTGGGTGAAGGCAGGAGCAATAGTCACTGCCTCTGAAGTGTGAAGGCCACCTGAGCAAGGCCCATTAGCACTGGGAGCTTCTCAGAATCACGTCAGTCAGTCCAGTACCCTGCAGTGCAGCACCCCTTCACTGAGGTGGCTCCACCCCTCAACCCCCGCCTCAGGGGTGAGGGTCCTTGCCCCTCTGCCAGGAGTCCTTCCATGCCCCTTGATCCCTGGCTGGGCCCACCCACGTCTTGGGGGCACTGCAGAACCTCTGTCTCTCTGCAGATGAGGCAGATCCCTGCCCTAGGTCTCCGCAAAGCTATGAATCTGTGGCAGGAGGCCTGGTCTGGGTCTCAGCAACCACATGCCTGCAATGTTCCCAGGAACCCTGGGAGGGGCTGGGCGAGTCCTGCCATGTCCCCCCCAGGGTGGCGATCTCCCCGGGGACCCCCGGGGAAAGGCTGGCTGGGCCTGGCCACGCCCCCCCAGGGTGGCGATCATCGCCCGGGACCCCGGGAGTGCCTGGCTGGGCCCAGCCATGCCCCTCAGGTGGCGATCGCCACCCGGGACCCCCGGGAGCTCCTGGACCTCCGGGAGCGCTGGCTTGGCCCGGCCACGCCCCCCCCCGTGGCGATCGCCGCCCCGGACCCCGGAACTAAGAGGATTGGTCTTCTCAACGACCGGATAGGCCACCCGGAGTCCCACCCCCAGCCTCTCGCAGGCCCAATCATGGGCATAGCGGAGGTGCGGTCAATTTGCATGTTTCTCTATTATAAGGTAGGATAGACTAGAGGCCCAATGCACAAAATTCATGCAAGGGGCTTGGGCCTCGCAGCCCTGGCTGCCTCGGCCCATCACAGCCCCAGCTACCTCATGGCCCAGGCCCCGTGGCCCCACCCACTGGTCATTCGGAAGATCATCTGGGAGGTTGTTCCAGAAGGTTGTTCCGCCATCCAGTCTAATTAGCATATTAGCTCTTTATTATACAGGATATATACACACTGTTATATTATCCTATCTAATAGAAGAGTAATATGCAAATTGACCATCACTCCAACACACAAGATGGCCGCCCACATGTGGTCAAAGATGGCTGCCCCCATGTGGACACAAGATGGCTGGCAGAGGAGGGCAGTTGTGGGCAATCAGGCCAGCAGGGGAGGGCAGTTGGGGGGGACCAGGCCTGCAAGGGAGGGCAGTTGGGGGAGACCAGGCCAGCAGGGGAGAGCAGTTAGGGGAAACCAGGCCAGCAGGGGAGGGCTCTTAGGGGTGACCGGGCTGGCAAGGGAGGCAGTTGAGGGGGACCAGGCCTGCAAGGGAGGGCAGTTGGGGGAGACCAGGCCAGCAGGGGAGAGCAGTTAGGGGAAACCAGGCCAGCAGGGGAGGGCTCTTAGGGGTGACCGGGCTGGCAAGGGAGGCAGTTGAGGGGGACCAGGCCTGCAGGGGAGGGAAGTTGGGGGGACCAGGCCTACAGGGGAGGGTAGTTAGGGGTGACTGGGCCGGCAGGGGAGGGCAGTTAGGGGTGACCAGGCTGGCACAGGAGGGCAGTTAGGGGCAATTGGGCCAGCAGGGGAGCAGTTAGGCATCGATCAAGCTGGCAGGGGAATGATTAGGGGGTGATCAGGCAGGCAGGCAGAAGTGGTTAGGGGCAATTAGGCAGGCAGGCAGGCTAGCGGTTGGGAGCCAGCAGTCCTGGATTGTGAAAGGGATGTCCCAGATTAGAGAGGGTGCAGGCTGGGCTGAGGGACACACACACCTGTGCACAAATTTCATGCACCGGGCCTCTAGTTCAGTCATAAAAAGGAATGAAGTGAAATTCCGTTATGTGCCACAACGTGGATAAACCTTGAAAACGTTTTGATAACTGAAACAAGCCAGACGAAAAGGACAAATACAGTACAATTCCACTTATAGGATGAACCTAGACTAGGCCAATTCACAAAGACAGAAAGTAGGATGGAGGTGACAGGGCGGGGGCAGGGGTCACAGAATGTCTGTTTGGGAAGATGAAAAACTCTGGAAGTAGATAGTGCTGATGTTTGCACAACATTGTGAATGTACCTAATGGTGCTGAAGTGCATACTTAAACTGGGCTAAAATCATAAGCTTTATGACAAAATAAATGAGTAAATGTTAAAAATTATCACTTCCTTGTAGAGCAGATGCTGTGTTGGCGTGAGAGTAAACTTCTCCCAGCTTGGGCAGCCGCACAGTGTCACCACAGCGCTCTAGATCTGGATTCAGGAGTTTTTCCTCCAGTGTTGGCTCTGTCACTTCCTAGTGGTAAACATTTGAGCATTTGCTCAGGGGAGTAGCTCAGCTGGTGAGAGTATAGTCCTGATACACAAGGTTGGGGAACCCTGGTCAGGCACATACAAGAATCAACCAGTGATGCATAAATAATGGAACAACAGAGCCGTGTTTCTCTCTCTCTCCCTCTCTCTCTCAAAATCAATAAGTAAAAAATAAATTCAATATTTTTTTTATTTTGAGCAAGTCACAGAGGTCCTTTTTGCTTTAGTTTCTTCCAGTTGCAGTATCCAGCCAGGGTTTGTTTTGAGGACAAGATTAAAAGGAAATACTGCATAGAAAGTGCTTTATCAACTCCACACTATGGTGCAGGGGGAAAAGTGTATAATTTATTCCTTTAAGGTGCTTAGTCATAACAACCTTATCACTGAAATGTACTCTTTAATTCCTAATTGAATACCCTATAATATTGTTATAGTTGGTATGATTCAGCCAAAGTGGCTTTTTTAAAATTTTTCCTGATGTAAAAGTATTCAATCATAGTGTTTAGAATTTTAAAAGCTGAATTTCTGAAGAAACCACATTCCTACTTACCATTCTTAGAGAGAATGGGCCGCTAAACCCTTTCATTTATGCTATTTTGATTCCTTTTGTTCATTGGTTAGCCTCATTGCACAGACCTTAGGAAGAAAAGACAGCTGTATTGTATTTTGTCTGGAAAAAAAATGGGCTTCAGTCTTGTTTAATGACAAGTATTGAAATATTTTATTTTGCTTCCTGCTCTCATCTTCCATTCCAACCAAATCAGTCTCTGCATTGTCAGACATGTGGCAGTTCTCTGGCACGCTGTGATAGACAAAGAAACATCATCTTGCAAGACTCTTCAGACAAATAATTACATTGAAAAATCAGTATTTATAAAGTGACCTACATTGCTTGCTAGAACATCATAAATTAGTACCAAAATCAATGTGGTTGAAACAAATGTCAACTAATTTTTTGTTTCTCCCCTTAGTGGTTACGTCTTCGACTATGATTACTACAGAGATGATTTCTACAATCGGTATGTGAACTTTTCATCTTCTTTCCCTTTGATTTAAATTATCTTTTAAGTATTCTGTACATTTCATTCATGAGCATTCTTGATTAATGTGTTTAAAATATTTTATAGTAAAAATAAAATAAAATATTAAGTCCCCCAAAATACAATTTAGACAGCTTTTCCCATTTTCATGGTACTTACTGGACTACATAAAGTACAACGTGGACTTTTAGGTGCTTAAGCCTAAAATTAGGTGTCTGATATTCGGATAATATTTTAGAGATTTAATCAACCAAAGTTATTTAATAGGTCTGTTGTTGACTTTGAATTTCTGAAGACAGAGCTTTATAAACCCAGAAAATGACTTCAACCTTAGCCACCTGCTTTCATATGACAATTGAGCAGCCTAGATTGGTTTGATTCGGTGAAGTACACCGCACACTCACCCGGCAAGTGGTGGGGGCAGGAGAGGAGGCCGTGCACAGCGATGCTAATGATCAGCGGGGAAATGGGACTTCCCATGTTCTTTACAAATGTTGGTTAAAACATTAAAAACTACCTTATTCTAGGCTATACATGTACAGGGAAATAGAGTAAAACTAATAGTTATGTAGTACACTGTCATTTAAAACGGTGAAAATATTGAAAGTTAATGTGTTTTATTTCTTTGCAAAAAAAAGCCTTCTCCAAAATAGTTTGAGCAGTCAGTTCTAACTCAGGGCGTGGAGCCGGCGAGCGGGGGCCTCCCAAGGGTGGATGGGCATGGTGGCTGGGCCTGCGGATGACCGTGCCCCAGAGTCCTTCAGGGGGAGCTCTTTCCCCTCTGTCCCTCTCCTGGGACTCCCCACTTTCCTCATCCACGTCCATAGGTTTGCTTTTCCTGCATCCCTCTGGCTCCACATCTGGAGTCAACCGGAAGCTTCAGCCTCGCTGCAGGGTTAGAGTTAGGGTTAGGGTTAGGGTTAGGGTTAGGGTTAGGCTGTGTGCCCTGTAATCCCACTGGCATTACATTTCCGCTTAGATGATATTTACATTTCACTGGCCTGACATTTACATGATAATTCCATTACGTGATCTTTACATTTCACTGCCCATTACCCTCTCCAGTTCCTGCTGCTCTTTCCTCTTGGTGACCAGGGCCCTCTTGGGGTTATCCATCTGCGTGAAATGCCACATGGCTCATCATGAGGACACAGCACCCCCACATCTGCTGTTCGTGTGACCCGAGTGTCAGGTGACCGCAACCCCTCACTGACGGCCCTCGAACGAGGTGCTGGGCTGAGGGCCGGTCGTGGGGCGCCACGGTCTGTGGACTGAGAACCTGGCAGCTAAGCCTGGACTTCCTGAACCTTCTCCCAGTCCATCCGCTGGGGACCCCGAAAGGCGCCTGGTGCTGGGGGGGACTGGTGTTATTTAATACGATGCTGGTTTGACCAAGCAGAGGTATGCAAAGTGAGGAGCCGCTGTACATAGGCCATCGGACCAACCAAAACGATGGAAATATCTCTTAAGCCTTTCATTACAAGTTTCATTCAAACAAAATTCCCAAGGTCTGGGAAAGCGAACTTGGAGAAGAGGTGGCGATGGACATTCACAGACTCTGAGGGAAGACACGGTGCAGCCCTTGTCCGGTCCAGCCCCGGGTCGCCTCCGGTTCCCCTGGGACCTTCCTGAGTTGCTCCTTCTCCTCGGACCCGCGCCGGCTCCTTACCTGACTTCCCCGCAGCCCTGAGCACACGCGCCCTGACCAAGTCCCCTCTGGCCCCTCCAGGGTGCGTGGGCTTCTGCTGTGTCTTCCTCTCTGGGTGCCAGGATTTGTCTCCCGCACCCGCCTCCTCCCCCAGGCAGGCAAGGGGCTCGGTTGGCTAGTTTTTGCCTCCAGGCGCTTTCGTGTCTCCCTTGCAGTGGAGACCAGTCTGTGTTATTATTTCATCTCCTTGCGTCTAGAGAGACTGGTTTTTCCCAGGCGCACAGTTAATTAATGGCAAGGCTACAAGCAGAACCTGCGGCTGTAGTCAGGGACCTGCGGTGTGAGGATGCAAAGCGCGGGGCCAAGGGCCAGGAGCAGCCTTGTCCGGGACGAAGACCCGCAGCCACGCCTCCTGATCACTGCCGGCTGCTGCGGAGAGCAGGTTACTGCACTAGCCAGCCCTTCGTGGCCAAATATGAATTTTTAAGAGTTATCTGATCAAGTCATTTCTATCATTTCTACAAAATATACTTCATTTTAAATATTAAATAGCTTCTAATAACTTGTCCTAGAAATGATGTGAAGTTCTGGCAGCATTAAAATAACCCACAGATATTAAGAAAATATAACATTTATTTTAATTTTTACTGAATTTATTGGAGTGACATTGGTTAATAAAAGTATACAGGCTTCAGGGGTACAATTATACATACATCATCTGTATATTGTATTGTGTGTTCACCACCCAAGTCAAGTCTCCTTCCATCACTATTTTCCCCCCCTTTACCCTCTCCTACATCCCCCACCCCCACCCCCTGGCAAGCACCACACTGTTTTCTGGGAAGAAAACGTAACATTTAGATAGTCTTCAAACTATTTGGAAATTTTCATGTTTGACAATTTTAAAGACATTTTCTAATGCAGCTTTTTTTGAGTTGTAGAGCATTATCCTAATTATTATGACTGAAGTTTTCAATCAGTGTACATTGTCATTTAGTCTGTCAGTGTGAAATTGTTTGAGCATTATAATTGCTTGAGTATTTTCTAACATGCGACTTCCTTCCGAATGGAAAGAATTTCAGAGTTTAATCTAGATGGCAAGAGACCCAAGTTCTGGGCAAGTGGTCAGGTCCAGTCCTCTCACCTTTACAAGGAAGCCAAGCCCGGCCGGCGTGGCCCAGTGGTTGAGCGTCGACCTATGAACCAGGAGGTCATGGTTTGATTCCCAGTCAGGGCACATGCCTGGTGCTGTTGGGGGACTTTTTGCAGGCTCGATCTCCAGTTGGGGGGCGTGCAAGAGGCAGCCGATCAATGATTGTTTCTCATCATTGATGTTTCTATCTTTCCCTCACCCTTCCTCTCTGAAATCAATAAAAATATTTTAAAATAAAGGAAGCCAAGATCAGCATTTTTACTTTGTATAAATTATTGCTTAATAAAATCATTAATTAGATTAGATGTCATTAAATAGATAGGTAGGTAGATAGGTGAATAAATAGATGACAGAGAAATAGATAAGTAGATATAGGTAGACAAATAATAGGTAGGTAGATAGATGATAGATAAATAGATCAATAGATGATAGATAGATGGATGATAGATAGATAGATAGATAGATAGATAGATAGATAGATAGATAGATAATAGGTAGGTAGATAGTTGGATAGATGATAGATAGATAAATGGATGATAGATGGATGATTGATTGATTGATTGATAGATAGATAGATAGATAGATAGATAGATATAGATCTTACCTGCCAAAGAGCAAGAGCCTTAATCAGCCAAATAATTACAGTCTGAAGCTCTCAGATGCCTCTTCTCTATACAACAAAGCTGACTCTGAACAATTTCCAAATAATCCATGTGTCTTATATAAAACCTGTTTGGCGTGTGAGTGCAGAAGTGTGCTGTGCTTGTGCTGCTGACAGGCTGTGTGAGCAGTCTGTGCTCTCATCAGTGTGTCTTACATTTTTTGCACTTGGCTGACACAGACATGAGCACCTGCCACAGTGGCCCAGCCAGGAGTCCCCTGTGAACACAGGTGCCCAGGCTGGAGCATCCAGACCAGGGAAATAGCTCACAAGTCAGTGTTCAATTTTATCCACAGTGATTCCTCATACGTTAAATTCTGTTTGTATTTATGGTTCTTTTCTTTCTTTCTTTCTTTCTTTCTTTCTTTCTTTCTTTCTTTCTTTCTTTACTGGTGGTGCAAACTTGGACACATTATTTAATACCACAAACCCTGTTGTCTCATCCATGAAGTGAGCGTGATACTAATTCTTGCCTCATGAGGCTGTGCTGAGGATTACATGAAGTAGCATATGTGTAACAATCAGCAGTATGCCTGGTATTGTTTTTAGTGCTTCATGGTGTTGGTTAAGCACAGTTAGCAGTAACCGTTAACAATGAATGGATTTCTTATACCGATATTCTTGTGGCAAAGTCCCAGTGACAGAGGAACAAGTGGCTGGTCAGCGGTCCTTCCTCACTGCCCATGGTCCCTCTCCGGGCGTTCTGCTTGTAGATTTCCCTCCTGCCCCCAGAGCATCCCGTTCAACTGGCCACACGGACCTAACAGGGACTCTGGGTCAGGAACACAGAAATCACATGGCTGTTTCACAGGGATGTCTGCAAGGAAAAAGCAAAGCGTAGGAAACTGATATCATGGAGTTCGAGATGGCACGAAGCAGCGGCCTTCTCCAGGGCTGGGGACCGGAGCAGAGGTTGGGACCATGGGAGGGACTTTCAGCGCTGGCACCTGAGCGGGCTCTGCTCGGCCCCTGCAGCTGTGTCTGAGCCCGGAGGGGTCCCTGACCACTTCCAGGGGTGTGAAGGGATTGTTCTGCCAGCCAAGGTGGCAAAGCCCCTCAGCCTGGGCCCACCCCTGCTGCAGGGATGGATGGCCGCTGCCGGGGTGAGGACGCGGGCGGAGGGATGGGGACAAGAACAGGATGCCAAAGCACTCTCCCTGTCCAGTTTCACTGTGTCCCCTCCGGTCCCTTGTGGGTGTGGTCTGCAGAGTCCCAGCCCAGCTGTGGCTCAAGCCGCGGCAGCAGCGGAGAGATGCTAGCCTGGGAAGGACAGCATCCGCACGGTACCATCGCCCTGTTTCTGCCCATGGGGAGTCTAACGCACATGGGAATTACCAACCCTTGGGGAGTTTTAAACGCTTAGAAAACGTCTTTAACAAAGGTCCATCTTATCGTGGTGGTTCTGATACACTGGCCCAGCAGTAACTTTTCCTAAGGCTAATCAAACACCTATCCCTAATTTCAGGGGTGGCGAAGAGTATCACCAAATAGGACCTGAGTGGCTATTCCACACGTTCATCTCTTTATGCCACACAGAGCATTGGGCTGCAATTGACAGCACTCGCTGGCATTTTCTGCTAAAAGGTCAAGTCCAGCTCTAAATGAAGGACTTCACACGTTATTAAAACAAAACATCTTCCAAGTAAAGCAAAGGAGGCGGGTGCCGGAATCCTATTGAAGCCCCCAGGGGTGATTTCCGCTTCTGAGGTGGGAACAGGTTAAGGCAGCCTCTATTCAACAAACAGCCTCAGGAAGAACACTGAGCAGTTTGAACCAGGAACAGGGGCTGCTGTTAATGGAGAAAAGGAAATGCCAGAGGTGCTTGGCCCAGAGGAATCATATTCCCAGTAAGCAAGTCAGGGGCTCACTCAACTCTGGGACCCTTTTGACCTCCTGTTAATTAACAGAAGAGAAGCCGCTAGAGTTGCAGTTCATGAAAAACCTCTAGGTTGCAATTGTTTCAGACCATTGATTGTTGAGCACAGTCTGCATTTGTGAATGTTGGAAAAACATATTAGCAAGAGGCAACGTCTATGTCATTATGCAAATTTGAATTACCAGCTGGTAGAGTGGTCTTCCACTGAAAACATCTGGAAATAGCAACATGGCACAGTAGACAAAGGGTACAATGTGGAGGCAGAAGAACTGAGTTGCAGGCCAGCTGTGCACATGTCAATGGCTTAAATTTGGGCAAGTCACCTCCTCCCTTTTTTGCAAGTTTCCTTCATGGGAAAAATGGCTCAACAATGCCTACACTGCAGAATTACAAGACTTAAAGACTCATTGTATTACTTTTCAAATGTGCCATCTTTGTAATTACCCAAAACTATATACAAACTATAGCAGATAGCAAAGTTGTATAAAATGTAAAAATTATGTTAAAGTCAAACTATTACATGGAGAAACCAAGATGACAGCATAGGTTAACACCTGAACTGCTGACTCTCACAAGAATTTCAAAACTACAACTAAAAGACAAAACGGACATCATCCAGAACCACAGGAAGGCTGGCTGAGTGGAAATTCTACAACTAGAAGGAAAGAGAAAAGCACACTGAGACTCACAGGAGCTGTGGAAGGCAGAGGTATGGAGGCGTGCGCACAGAGAGGGCTGACAACTGAGTACGTGGCTGGCTTTCTCAATCAGGAGGGAGACACAAGCTCCTGACTGCTCTGAACTCCAGTTCTGGGCGAGACTCTGGGGACTCAGACTTATACGGGGAGAAACTGGACTGTCTGGCATCAGGCAGAACTCAAGGGTGGCTTTCTCTCAGAGGTGCTTGCAATGATTACAGCGGGACACTGAGACCCAGGGTCCTCTTAGGGCAGGGCTGACGGGAAGCCATTGCTGTTTGCTACACCCTGAGACTCTGCCCCATCCAAGCTGAGCGCAGAGGCTTTTGCATATGAATGGCCTGGACTTTTGAATTCTAAACTTACCTAACAAACTGCAGCTGAGTCAATGAGACCCAGAACATCCAAAAGAAGGCCCAAGGCCCCACATCAGCTTGCATTGCTTCACAGCTGGGCCTCATCTGGGTGCCTCCAAAACCCAAACAAAGAAGAGGAATCTGCAGATCTCTCCGTAGCTCCTGCTGGGTGGCCTCAAGCAGAGGCTAAATTAACACCTCCTTGGAGATCCAAGAGCCAGTGTACCCAGTGGTTAGAGGGGACCATCCAGAGTACAACTCCTCAGATCCATAAGGGACACATTCAGGGGGCAGACTCAGTGAGCACCAAAGCCCCACTGAAGCAAGTCTTGTCTCATAAGGGTGTCTCTAGCACAGAAGTTCTCCCATTGTAGACACAGTTGATCCTGAGAGCCAACTGGCTTGGAGGTCAATTCCTCCCAGTGATATCAACAACAATCAAGGCTTAACTACAACAAGGCTGTGCACACAGCCCACCAAGGGGTGCACCAAGAGTGTCCACCTCAGGTAATTGGGGAGGCTGAGCCACTGGGCACTATAGGACACCTAGCACACAAAGCCACTCTATTAACTCAGGGAAGCAGCCAAAATGCGGAGACAAAGAAACAGGTCACAAATGAAAGAAACGGAGGAAAGCAAATGACTGGATATAGAGTTCAAAACCATGGTTATAAGGTTTTTCAAGAATTTTCTAGAAAAGGCCGATAAATTTAGTGAGACCCTTGAGGATATGAAAAAGTATCAACTAGAAATTAAACATACACTGACTGAAATAAAAAAATAATATACAGAGATCCAACAGCAGACTAGAGGATCCCAAGAATCAAGTCAAAGATTTGAAATACAAAGAAGCAAAAAACACCCAACTGGAAAAGAAAAAAGAAAAAAGAATCCAAAAATATGAAGATAGTGTAAGGAGCCTCTGGGAAAACTTCAAGGGTACCAACATCCGAATTATGGGGGTGCCAGAAGAAGAGAGAGAGCAAGATACTGAAAACCTATTTGAAGAAATAATGGCAGAAAACTTCCCCCACCTGGTGAAAGAAATAGACTTATAAGTCCAGGAAGCACATAGAACCCCAAAAAAAAGGAATCCAAAGAGGACCACACCAAGACACATCATAATTAAAATGCCAAGAGCAAAAGACAAAGAGAGAATATTAAAAGCAGCAAGAGAAAAACCTACAAGGGAGCACCCATACGATGGTAAGCTGATTTCTCAACAGAAACTATGCAGGCCAGATGGGAGTGGCAAGAAATATTCAAAGTGATGAATAGCAAGAACCTACAACCAAAATTACTCTACCCAGCAAAGCTATCATTCAGAATTGAAGGTCAGATAAAGAGCTTCACCAATAAGAAAAAGCTAAAGGAGCCGAAACCAGTTTGGCTCAGTGGATAGAGCGTCGATCTGCGGACTGAAGGGTCCCAGGTTCAATTCTGGTCAAGGGCATGTACCTTGGTTGTGGGCACATCCCCGGTAGTGGGTGTGCAGGAAGCAGCTGATCAATGTTTCTCTCTCATTGATGTTTCTAGCTCTCTGTCCCTCTCCTTTCCTCTCTGTAAAAAATCAATAAAATACATTAAAAAAAAGAAAAAAAAAAAGAAAAAGCTAAAGGAGTTCATCACTGTCAAACCAGTATTATATGAAATGCTGAAAGGTATTCTTTAAGAAGAGGAAGAAGAAGAAAAAGGTAAAGATAAAAATTATGAACAACAAATACATATCTATCAACAAGTGAATCTAAAAATGAAGCGGATAAAAAAATCTGATGAACAGAATAAACTAATGATTACAATAGAATCAGGGGCATAGAAAGGGAGTGGACTGACAATTCTCAGGGGGAAAGGGGTATGGGGGGTGTGGGAAGAGACTGAACAAAAATCGTACACCTATGGATGAGGACAGTGTGGGGGGTAAGGGCAGAGGGTGGGATGGGAACCTGGTAGAGGGGAGCTATGGGGGAAAAGGGGGGAACAATTGTAATAATCTGAACAATAAGGATTTATTTAAAAAAAAAAAAAACTATTACAAGAAAGATCATTCAAGATCTCAGTCAGCGAGCCTTTGAGGCCTGCCCCAAAAGTGTTTGCACAAGACCAGGGATGGTGGACTTCACTGAAATCTTGGAAACATTTAATGACAAAAAACAGAAAGAGAAATTATTCATCTACTGGACATAAGTGAAGGGAGACTTTAAAAGGTATTTTCTGATCAGTTGTAACCAAAAGCTTATCTGAAGTTGGGGTGAAAATTATAGATGAATTTTGAGTCATTCAAACAGTATAGAAAAAAGATATACTAAAAAGCTATAAAAATCACTTATGTGGGTTTCAAATATAGCCTTGTTTAAAACTCAGGAGACATCTTGATTTGGTTTTATAGACTGTACACCTATCCAAAGTTAAGCAGTTTTGAAGAAAAGGTTTCAATGTTCGATCAAGTCAGGGGGGAATATCCTCACTAGTTCCCTGTATTGTTTGCTTTTTTAATGTATCTTTATTGTTTAAGTTATATAGATGTACCATTTACCTTCCCCCCATTGATCCCTTCTAGCCCACCTCTGCCCCCAGGGCCAGGCCCTCACCACACTATTATTTGTGTCCATTGGTTATCCATATCCTATCTAATAATAGACAAATATGCAAATTGACCGCACCTTCACTACACCCAAGCCACGCCCACCAGCCAAGCCACGCCCACCAACCAATCAGGACGAGTATGCAAATTACCCCAACAAAGATGGCGGATAATTTGTATATCAAGACAGCGTTGAAAGAAGCCAAGAGCTGCAGAAGGGAGTAAAGCTTCAAAGAAGCAAGCAAGCCGGGGGGAGGAGAAGGGAGGAGCAAAGTCAGGGCTGGGGTGAAGGGAGAAGCAGGCTGGCTGGCAGAGAAGGTGGGGCGGGCGACAAGGGAGGAGCGGAGGCGGGGTAGAGTGCAGCAGAAAATCCTATTGCAGGATTTTTCCTGCAACGGGAACGCTATTCTATATATATAAAAGCCTAAGCAACCATTACCACCAAACAACTGGTGGGTAGCTATGATGCACACTGACCACCAGGGGACAGATGCTCAATGCAAGAGCTGCCCCCTGGTGGTCAGTGCACTCCCACAGCTAACCTCCCGCTGGCTGGCCAACCTCCCGTGGTCCCTCCCCTCAGCTGGCTGGCCCCGATTGGCCCCTATCACCGCCCAGGCCAAGGAACCCCACCCATGCACAAACTCGTGCACCAGGCCTCTAGTATGTATATAAGTTCTTTGGTTAATCTCTTCCCAACCACTCCTCCACCCCCCACCTTCTGAGATTTGACAGTCTATTCCATGTTTCTATGTCCCTGGATCTATTTTGTTCATCAGTTTATTTTGTTCTTTAGGTCCCACATATGAGTGAGATAATGTGATACTTTTCTTTCTCTGACTGGCTTATTTCACTTAGCGTGATACTCTCTAGGTCCCTCCATGCTGTGTCAAAGGGTAAGAGATCCTTCTTTTTTATAGCTGCATAGTATTCCATAGTATAAATGTACCACACGTTTTTATCCACTCATCTACTGATGGGCACTTGGGCTGTTTCCAGATCTTAGCTATTGTAATTAATACTGCTATGAACATAGGGGTGCATAAATTCTTTCTTGGGATATATTCTTAGAATTGGGATCACTGGGTCAAATGGCAGTTGCACAGTTAACGTTTTGATCCCTGGTTATCGATCATACACCTGCTAAAAGGTCCCAGTGAGAAGGTGGCCAGGAACCTATTCTCAGGGTTTGGGTCCAGGCAGCCCAGTGAGTAAGCCCCGAGTCCAGGCCACATATTGTTCTTAGTATTAAGCACATGACTATACACTCTGATTCATAAGTAAGGAAAATGAAGAAGTCATTTTCATGAAGGAACTTTAGGAGAAAACAAGTAACTGCCAATTCTTGAACTCACTATTTAATCTAAAATGAACATTCAGTGTTCAGTGACAAAATGCTCTACAAATGTTACATTTAAATTATTTTTCAATTTTAAAATCAAATTTGCTAACAGTAAAAAAACAGGCATTCATTCAAAAATCCACCAGCCAATGATTTATTAGGACAAGGTGTGTCTACTTGAGAAAATGCACCACAGACATGAAAAGAACCATTAGGAAGACCGCAGAGCAGGCTTGGAATGCTGTTAGTATAAGCCAAGGAGAATCTACCAGAAAGTGTGACTGCACACATTTCTAATTCTGTGAAGAATGGGGTTGCTTGTGGGAAAAAGACTAGAGAATGATACTAGCTGTTTTAGAGTGTGACAATGGGAGTTGGGGGTTTTCATCTATTTTCCCTAAAATGTTGGCTTTATTGTTGTTAAAGTTTAATAGTAACAAGTTTTTAATAAAAGCAAACATTCAAAATTATATTCATTATATGTCAATATGCCATTGAATTGCCTTGTCCAAAAAGAAGCCATTTTAATAGCTAATGCCCTTATTTTTCCTAGAGACAAATTATGTCTATTTTGTCAAGTAAGTTAATATTAAAATTATTTACCAGATTTTAGCTTTTACTATTCAATAAAATTACATGTTTCTGATATTATTAAAGCAAAGAAAATTCCAAACAAGAAATGGGCACATGGAAATTAGAAATGTTTATTAAATAAAGCAACTTAAATCCTCAAATTTTCTCCAAGCGTTGCTTTTCTTAAAATATGACTGCATTTGTTTTATTTAATGTTTGAGAGTAGCTCTTTTAGAGTTTTTATTTTACAATAGACCTTGGGGAAGGAAATTATGTCTAGCTTCATTGTAAACCATTATCTATTTGATCAATAAATATTAGGGGGGAATAGCATTCTTAGATTTTTAGAGGTTTTAATTTAAAATAGACACTGGGGAAGGAAAACAGGAAAACTGATGTGTTTGGCTTTATCATGAGTCATTATCTATTTGACCAGTAAATACAGGAAGAAAACGGTATTCTGACTAAGCAATATTGGGAAAAAATGAACCATTACAAAAAGACCGGGAAATCTATATAATTCTAAGAGTGGAAATAAAAAAATAAGAGGAGGGAAAAAATGTTAGTTTTAACTGACCTTTGGAATTTGGAGTCCACTGAACTCCGTTGGTTGGCGTCTCTGTTGTCCTATATGGATCCTAAATGGACTGTTTCCTTTGTCTCAGCCCCATCCATACTCTGTGAAAAAAATCAATAAAATATATTTTTAAAAAATAAATAAATAAATAAATAAATAAAAGGTGATGTTCTGATGCTGTATGCCGTCCCATCAGTTTGGCAAAAGGACTTGGTAAAACGGCACCTGGTTCCTTGGTGAGAAGGAGTCACCTCACCCCCCACCCCCTTTGAAGCAACTCAGCAAAACAATCAGAGAACCAGGCTACACTATGTTGGAATTATCAACAAAGGACAGGACACATACTGAGGACGTTATAAAATGTGTGTCACATCCAGGAAGTATGTCAGATGCAGCTGCCTTCTCTCCACATAGGCTCAGACCCAGCAACATGCGGGCTTTGTGCTCCTCGGCTGGGGAGGCAGGAGAGATGCTGCTAGACTTTTCAGTTCCCTATAAAAATCACTCGATGCATCGTCACTGAAGTAGCAATGAGTACGGTACTTTACCTGGCCTGAATTTTCATTATAGCATTCTTATATCGTTACAGATTTCAGTGATGCTTTAGAAGTGCTCTTTACCAAATGTATAGATTAGCTTATTTAATGAACCTGCTAGATTGCATGGCCTGGGGCAATGGTCTGTCCAAAAGAGCTTGCCTTTCATCTCAAGGCAATGTCTACCCCTGGAGAGAAGTTGATTGCCACATTTTCTCCTCCCTCAATAGCTGCCTGCGAACTTTGGTTCACTGACTTAAGGTGCTCTGCAAACTCAACTTATAAAGAAGTCCTGGAGACTTTGTTTGTGGTGGAAATGAGGGGCGGGCTTGGTTGACCCTCTTGATTCTCCAGGCCTGGTAGGAATGGCGCTCCTAACCCTGGTTGACACTCTGCCTACATTGCGAGTGAGCTGAGTGGACCCCCACGCGCTGCTCTTTGCTAGCGGTTCTTTGGATCTAGTGGACTTCGCTTATTCGCAGAGGATGGCTCCCCCCTTGAACTCTCTCATTTCATTTCTTTTCCTTCCCAGATATCTCTTGCTTTTTCCACAGCATGTTTCCCAATCGGTTTTGAACACTTTAGCTTGCTAATGCGGGACATTCCTAGCTCTAAGTTCCGCTTTAAATGTGGTTCATATTCTACTTCTTTTCCTCCAACAGGCTGGAAACCAGCCGGTCTAATTGTTATCATATTTCACATCTTATTCTCCAAAACAATTATCCCATTTTATCTGAATGTGTAAATAACATGTAGCTTTATGAAAGAACCTATTATAGAATGTTTTTTAAATCTTTCTTCCTAAAGAAATGGAAAGAGGGAGGATCATAGGCATAAAAAAAACAAAAATGCCAATAAATAAATACCTATCATAATAACCTTAAATGTAAATGGATTAAATGTTCCAGTCAAAAGACATAGGCTGACTGAATAGATAAAACAAAACAAAACATGACCCCTATATATATATGCTGTCTACAAGAGACCCACCTCAAAACAAAAGATGCACACAGACTGAGAGTGAAGAGATGAAAAAAATATATTCCCAAGTAAATGGAAAGGAAAAAAAGGGGGATAGCAATACTCATATCAGACCAGATTGACTTCAAAACAAGGGCCATAACAAGAGACAAAGAAGGCCATTCATAATACTAAAGGGAAGGATTCAAAAAGAAAATATAACCCTTGTAAATATATATGCACCCAATATAGGAGCACCCAAGTACATAAAAAAAACTCTTGATGGACTTTAAGGGAGAGATTGACAGCAATGCAGTCATAGTAGGGGACTTTAACAACCCAGGGACATCACTGGATAGATCTTCCAGACAAAAAATGAACAAGGAAACAGAGGCCTTAAATGACACACTTGATCAGATGGATATAACCAATATTTACAGAACATTTCCCCCAAAGCAACAGAATATACATTCTTCTCAAGTGCACATGGAACAGTCTCAAAAAGAGAACATATATTAGGGCACAAAACAAGTCTATACAAATTCAAGAAGACTGATATAATAGCAAGCATCTTCTCAGGTCACAATGGCATGGAGTTAGAAATCAACTACAATAAAAAAAAAACAAACTCAAAAACACTCAAATATATTGAGGTTAAATAGCATGTTATTAAACAATAAACAATGAATGGGTTACCAATGAGAACAAACAAGAAATTTAAAACTCCCTGGAAACAAGTGAAAATGAACACACAACCACCCAAACCTATGGGACACAGTGAAAGCAGTCCTGCGAGGAAGGTTCATAGCACTGCAGGCCTCCCTCAAGAAACAAGAAAAAGGACTAGTAAACGATCTCACCTCACAACTACCAGTAAATGACTTCAAAAGAGAGCAGCAAGAAAAGCCCAGGGGAAGTAGAAGGAAGGAAATAATAAAGATCAGAGTGGAAATAAATGACATAGAGACTAAAAAAAAAAGTACAAAAAAGCAATAAATCCAACAGCTGGTTCTTTGAAAAAATAAACAAGATTGATGACCCCCTAGCCAGACTCAACAAGAAATAAAGAGAGGGGACCGAAATAAGTAAAGTTAGAAATGAAAGAGATGCTATAACAACGGACACCTGTTGTACATGTCCTTTCATACCTGACAAATGAGCTCATATTGGAGAGTCAGATTCTAACGTCCAGAAAGCATAGGCTAATTTTTACTTCTTTTGAGAAATGATTTTCTAATAAATACCCGTTTCCAAATGTTAGATAACCAAAACATCTACTGAAGTTTTCTGCCAGGCCATTCTCTCAATAATTTCCTCCCTGGACAGCATGCTGAGGCCCCAGCCAATCTTCCCATGTCTGTGTTCTGTGCAGGTTGTTCGATTACCACGGCCGCGTGCCTCCTCCTCCGCGTGCGGTCATCCCGCTGAAGCGCCCCAGGGTGGCTGTCTCGACGACTCGTCGGGGAAAAGGGGTCTTTTCCATGAAAGGGGGGTCGAGATCTGCCGTCAGCGGGTCCTCTTCATCAGGCTCGAAATGTAAGTAGCCTCCTTCATCGCCTTTTAAAGAGGGTGGGGGTAGATGCATTGCCTGAAGCCTGTGTCAGCAGGTAACCACACCAGCACGGAGTGTCTGCTGTGCACTAAGCAGTAGAGGAAAACTGGTAAGAAATGGGTCACTTTCCAGCACAAACACAGGCGTGACTGACGAGACGAGACCCAGGAACACTTTGAAAACTTTGATCTGAGCAAATAACGAGCTGTTGGCCCTCTTAGCTTGTGGCATTTAAAGTCATGAAGCAGAACATGTTGCTTTCAGTGAATGAACAATTTCCCTTCTGAACAGAGTGCATATACTACCTTTCCAGAGGAACACTATGCAAAATCCGTGCGTGTGTGAGTAACTGAAAATGCATTAGGATCATGAAGATAGGCAAACTGCATAGTAGAGATGATAAAAGTGTAACTTGTCATCCTACTGTAAATCATTATAGAGTTACTAGAGGCCCGACGCACAAAATACGTACAAGAGCAGGCCTTCCTTCCCCCGACTGCCGACACCGGCTTCCCTCTGGCACCCAGGACCCAGGCTTCCCTTGCAGCCCTGGCTTCATCTGGAAGGTCGTCCAGAAGGATGTCCTGTCTAATTAGCATATTACGCTTTTATTATTATAGACTAGAGGCCCAGTGCACGAAATTCGTGCACGGAGGGGGGTTGTCCCTCAGCCCAGCCTGTACCCTCTCCAATCTCCAGCCTGGGACCCCTCAAGGGATGTCCGACTGCCCGTTTAGGTCCGATCCCAGGGATCGGGCCTAAACGGGCAGTCGGACATCCCTCTCACAATCCAGGACTGCTGGCTCTCAATTGCTTGCCTGCCTCCTTCCTGATTGCCCCTAACCACTTCTGCCTGCCAGCCTGATCACCCCCTAACCACTCTGCTGCCAGCCTGTTTTCCCCCAACTTCCCTCCTCTGCCAGCCTGGTCACCCCTAACTGCCCTCTCCTGCAGGGTTGATCACCTTCAACTGCCCTCCCTTGCAGGCCTGGTCCTTCTCAACTGCCCTCCCTTGCAGGCCGGGTGCCTCCCAACTGCCCTCTCCTGCTGGCCATCTTGTGGTGGCCATCTTGTGTCCACATGGGGGCAGGATCTTTGACCACATGGGGGTAGCTATATTGTGTGTTGCAGTGATGATCAATCTGCATAGTACTCTTTTATTAGATAGGATAGAGGCCTGGTACAGGGGTGGGGGCCAGCTGGTTTGCCCTGAAGGGCGTCTCGGATCAGGTGGGGGTTCCTTGGGGTGTGGGGCGGCCTGAGCGAGGGGCCTGTGGTGGTTTACAGGTGGGCCACACCCCCTGGCAATGCAAGCGGAGGCCCTGGTATCTGGAATTTATTTTCCTTCTACAATTGAAACTTTGTAGCCTGGAATAGAGCCAAGCGTGGGGCTCCCTCCGAGGCCCGAAGCCATTTGTGTTGGGGTTATAATTGAAACTTTGTTGCCTTAAGCGGGTGGGCCCAGCCAGGGTGTGCAGAAAGCTTTGCTTCCCCTGTTGCTGGCAGCAACCCTGGCCTGCTCTCTCAAGCTCCATTCTGCCGCCATATGTTTGAATTTGTTTACCTTCTATAATTGAAACTTTGTAGCTTGAGTGGAGGCTTAGGCCTGCAATGGCTGGCGGAAAGCTTGGCTTCCTCTGTTACCTAGGAAACCTTGCTCTCTGTGGCTGTAGCCATCTTGGTTTGGGTTAATTTGCATACTCGCTCTGATTGGATGGTGGGCGTGGCTTGTGGGTGTGGCTTGTGTCGGAGGTATGGTCAATTTGCATATTTGTCTATTATTAGATAGGATGTGTCTGCAGACATACTTAATGTCATAAAAAATAAAATCCTATATAATAAAAGAGTAATATGTAAATTAGCCATCACTCCACAAAAAAATGGCGGCGCCCATAGCAGACGCTGGAGGCATCACCCCGGCAACGGGAGCCCAGCATCTGCTCCTTGGCCACTGAGGGGTCTCTGGCCAGAGGACTGGGAGCGTCCGCGCCACGGCTGTGCTGCGGCAGAGAAGGGGCCTCTGGGGCAGCGAGCCCACATCTCCGCCCCAGCCTGCTTTTTGGCAGGAGGGAAGGGGCCTGTGGAGCCATGAGCTCAGCATCTGTGCGGCAGGGGAGGAACCAGAAAAATGGATCTTTCCAGTTCCTGATGCTGACAGCCCTATGGGTGCCGGGGTCCTCCACCTGCAGCCCCCAGTCGCAGCCCATCAGCCCCAGTCGCAGTCTGGAAGCCCCCTGCCAGCAGTCCAGACGGGACCAGTGTGGCGCCACGGTGGTGGGTGTCAGCGGGCATGCTACAGACATCAAATCACTGCCACCGAGGCCACCCCCCCACACACACTCGCAAGTAGTATGGTCCAAGGGGGTGACTCCTAAGGCAAGGCTCCCATGGCAGCTGATGCTCACCATGCCAGGTGAGGAAGCCAGACCTGAAAGCCCAAGCCCCCGAGTACCCGAGCTGCAGGGCGTCATGGGCCAGGGCCCTGAGGAGACCCCAGGACAAGCATCTTCCCAGAGGCTGTGCAGAAGGAGGGGAGGAACCTCTGGCTAGAGGCCAGGGTGAGGGATGCTGGCGTCTTTGCAGGCCAAGACAGGGCTGAGGGACACCACCCCCCGCACCCCCGTGCATGAATTTCGTGCACTGGGCCTCTAGTATTTATATAATTTTACATTGCTGAAACGTAGAGACACAAACTTTCTAACTAAACATACTTCTAAATTTTTACACAGACTGATTCAGGAAAAACTCTAATATATTATTGGAATACTATTCCTACAGAAAAGAGAGTGAAGTTTCCTGCATTCTTTGAGATTACATTCTAGCAGAGAAGAAACAGACAATAAATAAACAAATTAAAATGTGAGATAATACATGGCCGATTGTCTCTATGTAGAGGAATCGAGTAGAATAGAGCAAATGAAAGGGTTGGGAGAACTCTGTCATAGGATAGTCTCTGACAACCTCTTGGATGAGATGACATGAGCAGAGATCTCAAGAAAGTGGATGAGTGCCTGGCTGTCATGGCTCTGTGGTTGAGTGTTGACCTAAGAACCAGGAGGTCACGGTTTGATTCCCAGTCAGGGCACATGCCTGAGGTTGCAGGCTCAATCCCTAATAGGGGCCATGCAGGAGGCAGCTGATCAATGATTCTCTCTCATCATTGATGTTTTCAACTCTCTCTCCTTCTCCCTTCCTCTCTGAAATTAATAAAAATATTTTTTTAAAAAAGAAAAGGAAAGGAAGTGCATGAGTACGAGAGTGCTCCAAAGTTGTCGGGGCAGGGCGTTCTGGGCAGAGAGAACGGTGAGCACAGACATGTTCAATCAGCATAGCTGGGGACCAGGGAGGAAGCCAGGGAGGTGCAGAGCTCGGGGTGGGGTGGGGGTGGGGGTGGGGGGGGAGATAGGGGAGAGGAGAGGGTGGCTTGTAACAAGCGCATGAGGTAGGGAAGGCGAGAGTCAGTGCAGCTTGGGGGCCCTTAGAGGGACTTTGTGGTCACTTGGCATCCCAGCCCTTTAAGACGAGTCAGGAAGTACTGTTCTCCCAATGTACCGATGAGGAAACTCCGGGCGGTCACATGCCTGGTAAGGGGAGGGCCAGGCCTGCACCGGCCTCGTGCTTCCCATGCCAGGTGCTGTACCTACCACAGGACACTGCCGTGGCCTTCCGGGACAACCAGAGTTGCTAAGACGGAATCACTGAAACACTTGGTCTTTACGTGAAGATGTACAAAAAGGTAGTTCAGGGAGAAGGACTCACTGATGCTCTGGTAACTGATAAAAGTTTGGTTTGCTCAGAATGTGGCCGAGAATGTGACCTAGCTAATATCACCCAAACAGCAAGTAAAATAGATTTACAGTTCCCTGTGCGCATATCTGCCCATTTGTCTATCTGTTCTGTGGTAGCTGAACATGAGTTCCCTTTCTGAGTCTTAGTAATAAAATAAAATGACTTTCAGCAGCAATTCCTAAACAGAGTGTTATATGCTCTCAGATGACTGTCAAAAGCAAAGCAAAGTTCTTGAATTCGGTTTTTCTGTGGGAAATTGAACATTGAATTGCCTGCGAGGTTTACAGAAGACTTTTTTCTACCATGGTAATATTAACTTCAAACAGAAATATCAGGCATCTGTGGATTCTTTGCCCTGTGGTCGCTTTTAAGACAAAGTTTATCGATGGCAACATCATTGGCCTATTGGCCACAGCAATTCTTCATCCAATTCTTCATCGGTGAGAGTGTTCTGAGCTTCGCAGATCATGTAGCATTCCTGACCCTACCCCCAAAGGCCAATGGCAACTCTGTCTTTGGACAACCAGAAGCGCCCTGGTCCTGAGGCAGGACTCCCTGAGGGGATGGCCCTCCCTCCTCCGTGGCGTCTCTGGCAAGTGCCACTCAACTGTGCAGACTCGGCCATGAGGTGGCCTTACCCACCTGCCCTGCCCAGCGTGCAAAGAAGATGGTGAACTCCAGAGGTTATTTTAATGTAAAATCTTAGTATTCAAGTGGTTATTTTTCACATTTGTATTTTTTTATTTCTAGTTTATCTTGGGTCATGGAGAGAGAATGGGGATGATGAAAATTTTTTTGAGATATTTATTAAGAATGTTGGTTTCTTTTTTTTTTTTACAATAAAGCTAAATTTTATTTTATAGTTCTTTTAATATCTTATAATTCTTTTTTATTTAAAAAAAAGAATGTTGGCTTTGTAACGAACAGATTGTCTAAATGGACATATAAGCAGGACTTATTTTCTGCTTCCAGTCTAGGGCTGAGGGTGTGTGTTACCCTGTGGACTGTTACCCAAACCCTCCATCACCCTGCTGTGTTGTGGCAAATTGATGTCAGCTTCTGAGGGTGATTAAGATGCTCTACCACCGCGGTGATTTTACTGTTTTCTTTTCTTGAGATTTTGGTTTATATCCCATGCTACTTGGATGGTTTTTATGAAATAGTTAATAATAATAATAGGAAAAAGAATAATCGCTAGCACTTTTTTAGTGTTTATGATAGCTATGGATTCAAGTACTTTACAAATATTAACTAATTTATTCGCCGTCACTGCCCTGTAAGTGAGGTATTAGTATATCATTCCCACTTTACAGGTGTAAAATTGATTTTTCATTTATGATTAAATAATATATTGGATTATATTTCTTCCATCCTCATGTCAGGTGTATAATTTACGGTTTCCCCTCTTTTCCTTTCCTTGCTTTTGCTTCCTTAATGGATTTTCTTTTAATTCCCATGTCTTCCACAGAAACTACCTTAATTTGAATATTCCACTAGCCCCCTGTTTCATTAGCTGCTATATTAACATAGAAAACTGTTATGAATCAACCTGTATTTACCGGTTAATCTCTTAACAGCAAACAATACTGCTCTAAGTCCCCTCCGGACTAAGCTTGAGCAGCCCTGACGCCATCACTGGCTCTGCGCCTCCCCTCCCCTCCCCCCGAAGCTCAGGATTTCCCAGAAGCAGCAAGTTCTAATATTCTGCACCTACTGCTTATCTGCCACCTCCCAGTGTCTGTCACCGTCTTGCCTGTTAGGACTAGTGGCTTCAGTTGGCCTCTTTCCGGGTTGTGCACAGATGTGATAGTCTTCAGGGAAGGCTAACCCTGAACCTGCACGTATCACCCAGACGCTTTGAAATAAATCTGACGTCTTTTGTTTTTTAGCAACAATCATGTGGAACTGGGCACACAAGAGTGCCTTTGTTGCTCTAAAATATGTAAATAAGTAATCGGTAGAAATATTACCGATCAGCAATGGACTGGGAATGTTTTGTAGGATCTAGTACAATAATCATTTGAAATTTAGTGTGAATATATATTTTTCCTCATAATGTGTTCATTTTAATAGAGTTATTAGTATAGAAAGACAATAGAGTGATCAATTTCATGTAGATTTCATATAGTTTTATTTGTTTTGAGGTTCAGTTCACAGAAATTAACTGTGAATTACTGTTATGTTAGTGAAACACAAATCTAAACAAGATTTATATATAATTCCTGAAAAGCCATATGTACAAGTGTACAAATAGATATATGTGTGTATAAATATATACAGGGTGTGGCAAAAATAGATTTGTAGCTCTCTATATAGAATATAATACAATAATTAATAAATAATAATACAAGAATAAACTGTTTTGTGTACTCACAACTGTAAACCTACTTATGCCCCACCCTGTATATAAATATTATCATTATTTGAGATTTTATAATTAGCCTGGTACCTATGAATAACAATAATTTTCAAATTCAAATCACAAATGAAAAATTTGGGTGACGTGTAAAATATACCGTGTTAATATTGCCTTAATCTGAAGGAATATTTCCTGAGCCATATATCCTATCTAATAAAAGAGTAATATGCAAATTAACTGTCACTCCATGACAAAAATGGAGGTGCCCATAGCCACAAGATGGTGGAGCCCAGTCATCTAAGCCCCGCCAGAGTCTCCCAGTCCCAGGGAGAGCTGCTGCTGAGAGCCAGCAGCATAAGCAGCCTGGAAGAATGCTGCCCAGAGGCCCTCCTGACCCTTTATAAAAAACAAAAAAAAATTCACTCCTCATGGAGTGATCCTACACACACACACCTGCAGCCTGGGGTCTCAACCTGGGAGGGGCGCGCAGCCCCACGGAGCAATCCCGTCCCAGCCCCAGCCTGGGGTCTCAACCACTGAGTCACACCAACCAGGCAGATATGGAGGAATCTTAAATGTTTCTTTTTTTAAATATATATTATTGATTTTTTACAGAGAAGAATGGAAAGGGATAGAGAGTTAGAAACATCTATAAGAGAGAAACATCGATCAGCTGCCTCCTGCACACTCCCCACTGGGTATGTCCCCCCAGCCAAGGTACATGGCCTTGACTGGAATCGAACCTGGGACCCTTGACTCTGCAGGCCATTGCTCCATCCACTGAGTCAAACCAGTTAGGGCTACCCAATATGTTAAAGAAAAAAACCCTATCTAAAAGAGGAAATTTGCAGGGAGGGCATTTGGGGGTGACCTGGCTGTCAGGGGAGGGCAGTTGGGGACGATTGGGCCGGCAGGGGAGCAGTTAGGTGTCGATCAGGCTGGCAGGGGAGTGGTTAGGGGGTAATTAGGCTGGCAGGCAGAAGCAGTTAGGGGCAATCAGGCAGGCAGGCAAGCAGTTGGGAGCCAGCAGTCCCAGATTGTGAAAAGGATGTCCGACTGCCTGTTTAGGCCCGATCCCATGGACATCCCCTGAGGGGTCCCAGATTGGAGAGGGTGCAGGTTGGGCTGAGGGACACCGCCCCCCCCCCCCCCGTGCATGAATTTCGTGCACTGGGCCTCTAGTGTATATATATATATATATATAATTAATAGCTGTCTCAGCCATATATATATATATATATGTATATATATATATATAGTTAATAGCTGTCTCTCAGCATTTAATAACTTTGTAAATTCAGAGGAGGAAATTAATGTTATAGCTTGAACAATTTTCATTTCTTATTTCAGAATTTTTAAATATAATTAAACTAGAGGCCCAGTGCATGAAATTCATGCACTGGGGGGGTGTCCCTCAGCCCAGCCTGCACCCTCTCCAATCTGGGACCCCTTGGGATTGGACCTAAACCTGCAGTCGGACATCCTTCTCACAATCCGGGACTGCTGGCTCCCAACCGCTCACCTGCCTGCCAGTCTGCTCACCCCGTAACCATTCCTCTGCCAGCCTGATCAACCCCTAACTGCTCCCCTGGTGGCCCGGTAACCCCCAACTGCCCTCCCCTGCTGGCCTGTCCCCCCCAACTACCCTCCCCTGCTGGCCTGATCACCCACAACTACCCTTCCCTGCCGGCCATCTTGTGGTGGCCAACTTTGACCACATGGGGGCAGGCACCTTGTGTGACGGCATGAGGGTCAATTTGCATATTACCGCTTTATTATATAGGATTTTGCTGAGGAGAAAAAAACAGATAAAGAAAAAATAGATTAATGCAGTAATTTGCCAAAGATAAATGTTTCTAGTAGTGTACTCTTTAAAAATTGAGGTTACCATGAGACATTTCTGTCCCTTTTCAAATCAATTTGAACTGAAACTGTCATCCACTTGTCCCATCCCACATCATGGAATCATAAGATGAAGGAGACTGATGTTGCTAATAAGCATTTTACAACAGAGAAGGCATGTGTACCGATGAGTTACAGTTTCTCAGTGGAAAAATCAGTTCCCTCTGAACAAATAATTCATTAAATCAATTAATTTAAATGCTTATGTGTAACAAGAACAATCTTAGTAAGTTGTGATGCATTTGGGGGTTCTGTCGATGCCCTTAGATAACAGAACAGGTGACCCCGACAGGACATTAAAGAGAGTTCCATTAACTTTAAGGAATAGTTGTGAGAACTTATCCCCAACCCTGAGCAGGTGCTTTTATGTTGGGGTTTTTCCCCAGAAGACCATGTGGTTTACGTGTGGAGATAACGCTTCAGTAGAGGAGCAATGCCAATGTGCAGCCCGCTGTCACTAATCATCCCGCAGCCAGTCTCCGGAGCACGCCTGTGTGTGTTCTGCTCTCAGGTTTGGGCCAGAGGGGCCGCAGGGGCCTCACAGACAGTACTGAATCGAATTGAGAAGGGCAGTGGGCTGGGGAGGATGGAATCACAGAGATTCCTGCTTCCAGGAGACAGACTGTGGGTGGAGAGCAGAGTGTGGCCAGTGGGTGGCCCGGGGCACATCCATGTTCCACAGTGTCCAGCCACGGTGGCCTACAGAGAGCCTTGAACCCTGAGGTGCCCCTATTTTCTACCCGGAAAATAGAAACGATGATACTTGGATCCAACAGGTTGTGTTGGGTATCTGTATAAAGAAAGTCATAAACCTGCTGTAATGGGGCTCCTTCATATAACCAGATTCTAAAGCAGAACGGCCAATAACAAGATGTTCAGCAAGACCCGTCAGTGAGGCTGCAGCACTGGAGTGGGTTCCTCGGGGCTGAGGACTTGTTCCACAAGCCACCCCAGAGGGTCCGACCTCCCTCCCACTGGAGCGAGGAGAGCGAGTCCACCGACAAACCTAACATCTATCTCTGTTTCGTCCTCTCCGCTCTCTCCTGAGATCGGGCCCTACCAAGCACAGCCTTGAGTACCCTAACACTCATTTAACTCATTTTCTGGACTCTATGCTCTCCCCCTATCCTGTTCACCATGCCCAACCACGGGATTACCTAAACCGAGTGCTTTTGTCATTTCCTCACTCAATACTCAAAATTACTACCATTTACCAAGTAAGAATCCGAACTCTCCAGGTACTTCTCAAGGTATACCAGTATGTGGTCTGATACCTCCATCCTCAGTTGTACCCCACTATTCTCCTAGCTTAGCTGAACACTTATTTAAATATTTCCCAACTCATGTTCATGTACCTCCACCTGACAGCTCTTTCCTTTACCTGGAGAAAGGAGTTAGCAATCTTAGTATCTGTCTTCCATACAAATAAGCATTAATGGTTGTTTTATCTGCCTTTCAAGGCCAGCTCAGGTAATGCGGGTCTTCTGAGATAAGTTCTCACCTGCAGCATCTGCCCCCTAGAGTGAACCAGTGTTCATCTTCTATTATGGGACTTCAGCCCATCTGCCTCATGTTACAGCTACTTGTAAGAGCATCTAATCTCTCCATTCTAGGTTACAAATGCATTCTTCATCACTTCCGCATTGCACAGAGTATACTGTTGAATATTTATGGAATCTATGTCACCAGTATTATTTTTGCTTTTTTTTTTCTTTTTCACAAATGTTATATTTGACAATAAAATACCTCTTCAGAAATGCTACAACTAAGAGAAACTTATTTATAGAATATCTTGAGATTATAGTAGGCAGATCTGCATTTGATCCTAAACTCTACCTGTTCAGATTAATACATTTCACAAGGTGATTATATGAAGTCAGTATAGGGCTTTGAGAATGTACTGTAAATTGTCAGGTTCTCAGGCTTCTTTCTTTGGTTTTTGATTCAAGTTTGCATTCAACAGTATTTGTATTAGCTTCAGGTGTACAGAACAGAGGATAGACATTTATATAGGTTACAAATTCAAGTGTCCACCTGACATCATAGATAGTTATTACAATATTGACTATATTCCTTCTGCTGTGCTTTTTACATCCTGTGACTATTTTGTGACTACCTCTTTGTACTTCTTGATCCCTTCACCTTACTTATGTCACCCAGTCCCCCAACCCCCCTCTCCTGTGGCCTCCATCAGTCTGTTCTCTGTATCTATGGGCCTGTTTCCATTTTGTTTGTTTTTAACATTGTTCTTTAGATTCCACATATGTGGAATCACATGGTGTTTGTCTTTCTCTGTCTGAATTATTTCACTTAGCATAATGCCCTCTGGGTATATCCATGCTGTTGCAAATGATAAGATTTAATTCTTTTTTATGGCTGAGTGATATTTCATTGTATATATGTACCACAGCTTTTTAATCCAATCATCTATTGATGGGCACTTAGGCTGCTTCCATATCTTGGCTAATAATGCTACAAAGAACATGGAGATGTATAGATTCTTTTGAATTATTATTTTGCAGTTCTTTAGATATATACCCAGAAGTGGAAACTGGGTCATAAGGCAATTTTATTTCTAATTTTTGCGGAACCTCCACAGTTTTCCACAGTGGCTACACCAATCTGCATTCCCATCAACAGTGCAGGAAGGTTCCCTTTTCTCTACATCCTCACCAACACCTATTGTTAGATTTATTGATGACAGCCACTCTGAAATGTGTGAAGTGATACCTTATTGTGACTTTAATTTGCATCTCTCTTATAATTAGTGATGTTGAGCAACTTTTCATATGTCTATTGGCCATCTGTATGTACTCTTTGGAGAAGTGTCTATTCAGGTTCTTTGCCCACTTTTTAATTGGTCATTTGTTCTTTTGGTGGTGAGTTATCTGAGTTCTTTACAAATTTTGAATATTAACTCCTTATCACACGTATCATTGGCAAATATCTCTTCCCACTCAGTAGGTTCTCTTTGTTTTGTTGACGGTTTCCCTTGCTGTACAGAACCTTTTTAGTTTGTTGTAGTCCCATTTGTTTATTTTTTCTTTTGTTTCACTTACCCAAGGAAATATGTCAGAAAAAAATATTGGTCAGAGAAATGTCCAAGATTTTATTGCCTATGCCTTTGTTTTCTTCTAAGACAAAGGCTATAACAAGAGACAAAGAAGGTCATTACATAACGATAAAGGCATCATTTCAACAAGAGGAAATAACCCTTGTAAACATTAATGCACACAA
Organism: Eptesicus fuscus; assembly: GCF_027574615.1. Classification (NCBI taxonomy): domain Eukaryota; kingdom Metazoa; phylum Chordata; class Mammalia; order Chiroptera; family Vespertilionidae; genus Eptesicus; species Eptesicus fuscus. The sequence goes on along the minus strand of NC_072491.1, from coordinate 48,534,236 downwards.
CATAGAAGCACCTAAATATATAAAGCAAATGTTGATGGATGTAAAGGGAGAGATAAAGAGGAATGCAGGCATAGGAGGGGACATTAGCACCCCATTGACATCAATGGATAGGTTTTCCAGGCCAAAAAAAAAAAAAAAAAATCAACAAGGAAACAGAGGCTTTAAATGTTACATTAGACCAGATGGGTTTAATTGGTTTTTATTGATGAACAGGGGCCTGGTGCACAAATTCGTGTTCCTTGGCCTGGCCTGTGGGATCAGGCTAAAACTGGCTCTCTGACATCCCCCCCAAGGGGGCCCAGATTGTGAGAGGGCACAGGCCAGGCCAAGGGACCCCACTGGTGCACGATCGGGGCCGGGGAAGGACGTAGGAGGTTGGCCAGCCAGGGAGGGACTGCAGGAGGACTCCAGGGCATGTCCAGCCCATCTCGCTCAGTCCCGATTGGCAGAAGTGCCCTCAGGGTGATATTGCCCTCTGTGAAGATCACTGATAGAGGCAGCGAGCTGGAGAGTCTTTATTTGTCCCTGGGTAGTCTTGCCCCACAGGGATGAATATAAATTGAAATATTTTCCATCACATAAATCAGAGAGGCACACATTTTTTGATACAGGCAGACAGTGTCATCCTGTATGCCTATTTCCTCTCAGATTGTATCTCATTGCAGCAAAAGGCACAGACATCATTTTGTTGACTGTATCCGAATGTAATAATGTTTATCACCAAATCAATGAGCTATTTAGAGAGAGCAGGTCTGAAATGATTTAGCATGCCTTCTTTTTTCAAACTAAAATCCTGCAGTAACAGCTTAGGCGAAAATGTTTAAGACGGTCTGTGTGATGTAACCTAATCCTAGCTTCTCCAGGATCTAAAAGCAAGTTAAAACCATTTTTCCTAGGAACTTGTTAGGTTTTTTTATTTTCATTTATCATTTTTCTAATAATGAAGAATAATTTTAAATTCAAACCTTATAACCACTCATAGAAAAATAAGTTCGTATAGTCAACTGGACAAGCATCGATTTTTAATATGACATTATGTTTTCTTTTTTATGTTTACATGTTATTTATTTTCTTACCAAACAGATAAATAGAGCGCATAGTTAACAGCATGTTTTCTTTTGTCTATTTTTTTTTTTTTTTTGCAAAGCTTTTGTTGTAGAATTTATCTAGAGGAAAGGAGTAAAAGACATAAAGGTAAAGGCAGCACTTCAACAAGAGGACATCCCTTGCAATCATCAATGCACCCAACATAGGAGCACCTAAATATGTAAACTCCCTTGGAAGGCAGTACCGGATGCCATCTGAAACACGTGTTATGTATGCAAACTCAAATACTAGGCAGGCCCATCTAATATAGTAACTTAAAATGCCATCTCTAACTGGTTACCCACATATTTATTTTCCTACATTTGCTCTCTCCCGTTCTCCGGACTCATGTACCCAATGCCTACTGCTCACTTGCGCGTGGGGACTAGCAGGCATGTCACAGGTAACCGGTTTAAACAAAGCTGCTGGGAGGGGACAGGGAGATCTGATCACTGAAGCCCCGGGATTGGGGGAGTCTGAGAAAACTGCTTTACTTCCTGGTGGGCTCTCCCTCCCCCACCGCTGTGTCCCCTGATCTGAGGCTCGGCTCTAATGGTGTCCCCCTGAGTGTCACCTGAAGGTGTGGGAAGGAGGATGAGTCTGGTGCAGAAGAGGACAAGCGTGGAGGGGACGTCACAGCAGGGGCAACATTGGAGCTGAGGGTTTCAGGGTCAAAGGGCATGCCCCAGGCGGAGTGAGCGTGCAAGCAGACCAGTGGAAACAGGAACAAGGGTTTGGATGCCTGAAAACACGACCTCTTCCCTCCCCCCGGGGTGTGAGCAGCTGTTCCCGGAGCCTCAGGCCATTAGAAACACAGGGAAGAGGATGTGGGTGGAGAGATTTGGAGCCAACTGGGAAGTGAAGCCGTTTTCTCAGATTCTCACATTCATAATTTTTAAATTACAAAATTCATAATCTCCAGTAATCAGATCTAATTGTCCCCAGCACCCAGCTTTCCTATATCAATAATTGTATAACAGCACGTTGATTAAAAATATTCGGTATTATTCTCTTTTATTATTAATACTGATTTCAGAAAGGAAGGGAGAGGGGGAGAGAGATAGAAACATCAATGATGAGAGAGAATCATTGATAGGCTGCTTCCTGCACGCCCCCTACTGGGGATTGAGCCTGCAACCTGGGCAGGTGTCCTGACTGGCAATCAAACCTTGACCCCCTGGTTCATAGGTCAACACTCAACCACTGAGCCACACTGGCCAGGCTTCAGTATTACTCTTAGTAAGAGAACTACGCCTGGCTCTTGCTAGCTCATACTCTACATGAATAAGGTGCTACAGTCAATGGGGTGTGTCTTTAAATACAAGAAGTTTGGATTTTGAAGAGTCAAGGGGAATTGGGAAAAATTGCAAAATCGTGTTTGCCAAAGGCAGGCATTCTTTTCTCATTTTTTGTCATAGTGCTTCTGATAAATTAGGAAAAGGGCTATTTCCACGTCATTTTTCTCTCTGCACTTCCTGTTTGGTTATCTAGCCTCGAATTAGGCAGTCAGCTCCATCAGTGGCCAGCACACATACAACGCTGAGCTGGACTTGCAGTGACCATACCTGCATACAATAACTACAGATTGTCTGGCATTTGTTAATTTCTTACTGTGTTTAAGATGTGCTTAAGCCGAAACCGGTTTGGCTCAGTGGATAGAGCGTCGGCCTGCGGACTCAAGGGTCCCAGGTTCGATTCCGGTCAAGGGCATGTACCTTGGTTGCGGGCACATCCCCAGTAGGGGGTGTGCAAGAGGCAGCTGATCGATGTTTCTCTCTCATCGATGTTTCTAACTCTCTATCCCTCTCTCTTCCTCTCTGTAAAAAATCAATAAAATATATTTTAAAAAAAAAAAAAAAAAAAAAAAAAGATGTGCTTAAGATTGGGAGGAGGGGTCAGGGAGGGGAGGAAGGGAGAAAGGGGGGAAGGGAGGGAGGGAGAGGAAAATGGATGCCCTCTCTCCATTCAGGGAGTTTTGCTGTTGAGAGCCTGTGATGGCATAGATCCATTAACATGTCTTACTTTAGACAACCGCCCATGATTTCTTCTTTCTAAAATGTAATATTGTCAGAGATCAGAATACTGTGTCAACCAGGAATCTGAGTAAGTTGCACAGAGCTGGTTTATGATGACAAAGGCAAGAAGTTTCCATTCGGTGCTAATCTGAGTTAGGGTTTCTTCTTAGACGTGTTCGTATCATGTTTAATTAAGGAGGACAGACCTCGAAGCCCAGGGCCTCCTGGTAGCAGGAGCCTCACAGTGAGGAAGAGGAGGAGCTGGCCAAACCCAGAAACATCCCAAAGCAGCGGCCGGCGCCGTCCAGCGCGGAGCCCACGTTTAATACAGAGAGGGACATGGAGGGGTCCGCAGCACAGGCCAGCAGCACCTGCGAGACCCAGTAAACAGACGGGCAAGACACGCCCCTCCGGGGGGCCAGTCCAGGAAGAATTCACAGGACAGAAAAGACAGAATATGGCTCCTGAAAGGCACGTGGGCTATTTGACAGACATATTCGTGGGGAAGAGAGTGTTTTTGTTGGATAGGCATGTAAATAATAAAAATAATAATACCTGAAATAGCAACTTCTGCTTCTACCACCTACTGGCCTGCTGATGCGAGCGAGGTGCCAAGTGTTCTACACGCTGTAGCTCACTGAGTCCTTGCAGCAAGGCCCTCAGGCAGAGGGTGGGAGTTGGAGAGGAGCTGCTCTGAGCTGTTGGAGTGACTCCCGGGGCACAGCGGTGAGTGGGTCCGGAGGCCACGCTGGCTGAGCGGCACAGCCGTGCTGTTCAAGTGGAGGGTCAGCCTGAAAGGCAGTGGGAGGCACACCTGGGGTTACCTTTGGAGAGACCCGTGCAGCAGCCTGGAGCGTGTGAGTGTTTCTGGTCTTTTTCCTGTAAAAGGTGGGGCAGTTGGACTTTTCAGCAGGAAAGACTTATGACCTGTAAGTAAGGCTCTCCAGGTCCCACTCCAGGGCCGGGCAGCCGGAGCGCAGACGCCAACGAAGAGGGCGGTGAAAACACTGGGAAAGAAACGACGTGGGGGGAGAAAGCACGCCTGGGGCGCTTTGGACCCAAGGCTCGCCTTAATTCTGAACTAACTTCTGTTGTTTTGGAAAAATATCAGAAGTCAAAGTTGCAAAGATTTTTAAAATTCTAAGTTTAGAAAACTGCTGCTGCACAATATTGATGGGGTAGGTAAAAACAGGGAATGAATGTCACCCACCAAGCGGTAGAGAAATTGTTAACAGGAACCAAAAAAGGTAGAAAAAAGGCAGAAAAAAGTGAGAGAGAAGCACATCGACACAGGTGGCTGTGGCAGGGTCCTCAGAATCCAGGCATAAGAAGACAACCATCCGGTCTATCGGTCTATCGGAGCACCTGCGCTAGGCATCCAGGAAAGGGCGGGCCCCGCACAGGCCTGCACCCACCGCCTGCCCTGGTGGGGCAGCAAAGGGGCAGAACCTGGCTGGCTCCGCCCCTGATGTCTCTGAGCTCCAAAGGCTAATTAGACAGACTTCACAGCGACCCCGCTGTGGTCAGAGGTTCCCACAGAGCTGGGCATGAGCCCAGACAAAGCAAACCTTCCCCGCACACTTACAAGTTCCTACTGCTGAGTCCAGATGCCTCGTTGGTATGTAGTGCAGTTGTATAAAACTGGACATTGGTGCTTAATTTGTTTATTTTTTTAAGGAGATAAATTAAAATTAGTCAATTGCATTCCTGGGCGGCGGAGTGGCTCCACTTACCAAGAAATCTGTTACTTCCCAGCCCCAGCCCCAGCTCTCCGGCACTGATAGCCAGTGTTATAAAGTATTTCCTATTACAGTCGATAGGGTTAAGTAAAACTACATGGGTGCTTTCATCAAAGGGAGTGAAAATCATTCTTCAAAGCAGAATCCATTTCAAGTTGTGACAGATGATGTTTTTCAAATTGAGCTGCAATTCGACAACGGCACTTTTATGTCTTTGAAATGACTGACAGAAGGAGCAATTCTCTACTTGAAACTGCTCTGCTTTCAGTTGGGTTCTTCAGATAGGAACACTCCAGGGGTCCCTGATTCTTGCAGCTTTTATTTTACAAATGACTTGGCATTAGAAGTAAAAATCTGTTTTTTATGAAAAATCTATGATTTTATAATGGAAAAATTTTCTCATTTTCATATTGGAAAAAGTCTTTCTTCTTTTGAGCGATTAGTGTACATTAATGCATAATTTACCCTGTATGTCATATGACATATCTGAGTTGACAGACAGCCCTATTTCAAGCAAACATAGGTTGCATTTAGTTTTTACTATTTACAATAAATTTCCTGAAGACTAAAGAAGCAATCTAAACACTCAGTTGTTTTGTTTTGTTTTGTTTTTCTGAAATTCTTAGGGAATAGCCAAGTTCAGATCATTATAAATTTGAAGTGAAAGTGACAGAGAAGGATAGTCCCTGATTTCAAGATCTGTGCCCCAAACCTTTTTAAAATGTTTTATTGATTGATTTTAGAAAGAGGAATGGAGAGAGAAAAACATCAATTTGTTGTTTCATGTTGTTCCACTTAGTTATGCATTCATTGGTCGATTCTTGTCTGTGACGTAACTGGAGATTGAACCCATAACCTTGGTAGATAAGGACAACGTTCTAACCAACTGAGCTACGTGGCCGGGACTGTGCTCCAGACTTGAGTGTAGCTCTCTGCTGGGACACAGACACCCCAACCCCCCAGGTGAAAGCTCATGGGCAGGTGTGGCTCCCACAGTGCCAGCTTCAACATCTTCAGGCTCCGGTTTCTGTGGGTTCCTGGCAGCATTTCCAAACGTCCTCATCCAAATGGGAAGCTCAGGGTGGCGCAGTGGATTTCCACGAACATAAACATGCTTCATTTAAAGGAGTGTTTGGTCAATATGAGGTTGTCCTTTTCTTAAGCCCTTTCTTTCTAATTATAGGAGATAGTAGGATGCCTGTTATAATTGTTGTTTTTTAACATCCTTACTTGGCAAAATGAAAAGTTGTCAATCTCCTATTAGTCTTATCTTTTATCTTTAAAACCATAGTGAACAGCAAAAACCCGGCATGAGAGCCATCCATGTGAAACTGGCAGTGGGAGCGTCTGTGAATTTGCTTCCTCCGGCGTCAGGGCTTAGGGAGGCTGGCACAGCTCACCGCCTCAGTTTCCTTTTTAAAAAGTCAAGTACAAGCGTTCTGTAAGTTGGGAGACTTCTCTAGCATCTTAGACATTTTAGGGAAAAAGTGTGATTTTCTGGTTCCAATCAATCACCAAAGTACTGGATTAAAAATATCGCTGACTGCTAAAATATATATTACGACTTAGTCCTAAAAGTATCATTATTAACACACCTGTCAGGATTGAATCCTCCCTCAATCTGAGTCCATCTAAGAGTTACTCAATTACTAGTATTTGCCAAAACTAAATTTAGTGTCAACTGTTTTGTAAAATATTTCTAGATTCCTCCACCTCGCACCATGTTGGTGAGAGGACATGTCAGAGGCTCCCATCCTGGAGAATCACTGTGTGATCAAGTCCTCGGTGTGGGGGGAAGCTGGAGGCAGTCAGAGTTGATGGGACTCGAAAGCATCCTCTGAGATTTGACGGCGTCTGGGGGAAACACAGGGTGTCCGTGAGGCCTGGCCTTTGACTCTCAGTTGCTTTCTGTCCCTTTTCCCCTTCCAGTGAAATCAGATGAGTTACAGACAATCAAGAAAGAACTAACGCAGATCAAAACTAAAATCGACTCCTTGCTAGGACGCCTGGAGAAGATTGAGAAGCAGCAGAAGGCAGAGGCAGGTAAGTGAACAGGGTCTGTGCCCACAGACTTGTGGGAATTAAATCAGAGACACTGTCAATCACCTAGACAGGCAGGTCCAGGGGCGGGGCCCGGGCCAGGGACAGGTTTCATAGAGTTTAATGCAGATTCACTGTGAATGAAGTCTGTAAGCTAGTGTTACAACAGTGGGATCTGGTCTTTTGCTTTTCAGAGAACATGAGCCAGTTTGTCTAAAATTCATATAGTCACAAAAGGGGAAACATGAAAAGTATATTGATGCTAATAAGTTATGGTAGGATTGTCCTTGGAAGTTTATAGCTCAATATCAAGTAATCTTTAAGAAAATAAAGTCCATTCATGGACTAATGCTATCAGGCTAAAAGTACAATTCATACGTCATTAAAGTAAGTGCAGCAATATTGAATGGATTTCAAGGTCATGATCACAAAGCCCAACTCCAGCATCGCTGTGAGCCTGTGAAATTTCAGGACCCAGTTCAGAACTCACCACCAGTGTCTCTGGCCACCCAGCCAAGTCGATGATGACAGTTTCATTATGTCGTGTCTCTGGGCTCTGAATTGTCAGCCTTGATGCTGGTCCCCAGTCCTTTTCATGCAATGTTAGTGCCTTTCCCTGTGGCCACGATATCATTTAGAATCACAGAATGTGAGGACTGGGGTGAGCCTGGCGGTGGCCAGTGCCCAGGCTGACACTGTGTTGTGCAGCCTCAGACCTTCCGAGGCCCCTTGGAGACGAGATAAGGTGATAAAGGTGGATGACTAGCATCACCTCCACCTGTTTTATCCATTGGGACTCAACCTATGACTTTGTTTGCAAAAAGTTTCACTTGAAAAAATAATAATACAGTTTTGAAAGCCATTGCTCCCATCCAGCCCCTCACTTCCCCGAGGAGAAAGCAAAGGGTCAAGGCCAGCAGACTTTTCCATGGCCACATAACCAGTTAGTGGCAGACCAGGTCTCAAGCCCAGGTCTGTGGGTGTGTTACTGAACCTACCAGGCGACCAAAAAAATACGCAGGAGTACTGGAGGCACAGGACTCAGGGGAGACTGTTCCTCTCAAATCCTGGGTAAACCAATATGGAGGAAGCTCTCTCTTTATACCCCTTTGGTTTCTTTGTCCCCCAAATATGGATTATACTTCTGGACCTTCTGCAGGCTTTGCAAAAAGCCCCATGTGTTGGGTCCCTGAGACCACAACTAAAGGCCTGGCCTGGCCTGGCACCAGCACTGATAACTCCATCAGGGGATAGTTTATGGCCCCTCTAAAATGGGAGTAACCAGGTCTTGCAGAACCAGACAATTAAAGGGGCAGTGGCTAGACTATAGGCCAGGGGTCCTCACACTTTTTAAACAGGGGGCCAGTTCACTGTCCCTCAGACCGTTGGAGGTCCGGACTATAGTTTAAAAAAAAAAAACTATAAACAAATTCCTATGCACACTGCACATATCTTATTTTGAAGTAAAAAAACAAAACGGCAAAAACACCCGCATGTGGCCCGCGGGCTGTAGTTTGAGGACGCCTGCTATAGGCTAACAAGAATGTGCATTAGGTTAATGGCACAGATTCAGATTGCTAGCCCCCCCGCCAAAAAAATGTCTCATTTTCCCCATCAGGTGAGACCATTGTCCTTTTGTTACCGGGGAGACCCCCGGGTGGGCCCGGGCTGCCTGTCGCTGTGCCCAATAACGAAGGCCGGGTTGAATCACACAAGGCGTTTATTGAGGTCAGCCCACCAAGAAGACAGGGCGCTTACAAGCATCAAATCCTGCCTCCCAGCAGGTGCAGGGGGCAGGGCTATAAAGGGGAAGGGGCCGGGGTGCGGCTGGGAACAGAATGCGGCTAGGTGTCGCCCTGGAGGTCCACAGACGTCCGCTATTGTCCTTGTCACCAGGCGATGAGATGATGTTTTGACTCCTGGTGGGTCGGTCTGACCCTGCTTATCGGGTCTGGGTCACCCCCTCAATTGCTTCGCACAGGGATTGAAAAGGAAACTTAAGAAAAATTCCCCTCTTCACATAAAAGAAACTTAACCCTATTCACATGAGTATATGTGTTCTAAGATTGAAAATAATATGAAAATAATAATAATATGAAAATAATATGTTTTTTGGTATAATTCAGGTGCTCTATCCATCAGATTCTAAGTCCCTATCACTTTCCCATCTGCAGTGTCAGTCTCAGGTGCCACCTCATCCAGATGTCACTGCCCTGCGGCTGCCTGGGAAGCTCCTCCCTGGGGAGGACCTGCAGGGAGGTGGGCCCTGGGCTCGGACACAGCATCTGGCCTCATGTTGACCGTGTCTCAGGGTAAGGACCACGCAGTCCTGGCTCCTGAGGCACGTGGGGCCTCCGGGTGACAGGAATGAGCTCGGGTCCAAGCGGCCCAGCCCTTGCCTCTGCCTGAGCCTGTTTCTCACTCACAATGAGGACAGCGGTGCTGCCTCCCACTGTGGGAGTGACAAGGCTGCCTACGGAAGTCGGTCCCGCAGTCACTGGCGAGGGGTAAAGGCTCTGATCAAAGCGACCTGGGGCGGGTGGGAGCAGACATACACGGCCAAGGAGTGTTTCCACCAGGTTCCTGCAGCCTGTCCGCCCACCACGTGGCAACGTCTCCTGACCACGTCTTAAGTTCACATGGATGACAAATGAGAGAGGAAGTAGACTCATGTTTATTAAAAATTTCTACTTCAAATGTGTTTTCTGCTGAGCAGAGATTCGCTGCCTAAACCGCTCACTAGAGAAACGTAGGCTGGAGGGAGTTTGTCACATGCCATCTGGGGCAGAAATAGGAAGCATTTCCAGGACGAAAATACCCTATGAGGTCTCTGAATCAGTATTTTCCTTCAAGGAACTTCTGTGAAATCCTTTATTACATACAGCAACCCCTACAGCGAAGGACTTTGACAACCAATTCCCAAGTCAGCTTAAAGGATGTGGAGAACTCATTTAAATACAAATCACCTCCAGGAGGAAAATGTGATGCTTCAGTCCATCCGGTTAGGCTGGCGGCTCCCTGCGCCAAATAGCCGGTTCTTCTGTGGCGAGGTCTAAGCAGACACCGGACGCAAAGCTTCGCCTCCTTTTATTAGCGGGCACCTGACTGCCGCCCGTGTCCAAGCTTCCCGCCACGAGACAGTGGCTTCTTCAGCGACGGGGCTTGGTCCTTTGATAGGTGTGCTGTCGTCCTTCCCCATGGTGGGAAGAAAGGGAAATTATTTAATTGCTAATTTTTTTCTCTTGCCAATTTTCTCCTGAACCAAGTTCATTTTTATAGAAATAAGATGATCATCTTCTATATGTTTTTTATGAAAAAAAAATCAGGGTTGTATGAAAAGCGTCAACCCTGCATTATAGAAGAAAGTAGAGAGAAATGCAGTAGAATTCTTTAAAAGACTCAATATCTCCTTATTAATCTTCAGGGGCACTCATTTTAATACTTATTTGGTTGCAAGCTAATTGTTTGGTAGCTAACATTGACTTTTATTGTTATGTTCTATTCGTCTCTCATTCCCAATTCACATCGTTAGATGATGACAGTTCCCCGGGCACAGGCAGAGGCAGGAAGGAGATGGTGGGGGAAAACCCACCGCGCCCCTCCCCGCTCCCCGTGGCTGGGTTCAGGCCGCAGAGGCCTTCTTCTGCGCCGTTGGGAGTGAATCCCTAAGCGTCAGGAGTCAGTGTGCTGAAGTATAATTACAACATCTTGGATTCCCTGCATCTTAAACAGCTTCCAGCCGATACTCGCGTGGTACACGGGCTCTTTCTCTGAGCTGGAAACCTCAGGAACAAGGCACGGCTTCTCTTCCTCTCTGCTCTCCCCTGCCATCCACCTCGCCCCGGGCGGGAGCACTTGTGACTGCTCTCAGGGTCTCCAACCCTTCCCCTGTCAGCTAGAGGGAGGGATTGTGGCCTCAAAAGTAGTCCCAACTTTTAAATTATAACTGCTATGAATCCACCATGCTTGTGTTATTTTTTCCATTGAATAATTCAAGTACCACTTTTGGGATATACTGACTATTTATTGAAAATAATAAATAACCCTCAACATCAGTTTAGCCTATAAATGTGCTTCATTCCTAGATTTTTTTTTAAAGAACCACACGTAAATTGCCACCTATGAATAGCACAAGTATTACGTGGTGTACACGGTGATGTTAAATGACCCATAAGGGTGTACGGAGAGAACAGGAAAAACAATGGGCACAATTACTCCATGGGTGGCCACACTTTTTTGAAAAAATCACATGTCAGGCATACAGTCTTTCCTATGAAAAGGCAATTAGACACTAGTTAGTTCCACTTTATTCTTGGGGGTATGGCTAACACATGGCCAGCCAATCTCTCTCAGCCACTCCCAGTGACATAGGTCACATTTATGGTAATGTTAGACCAAAGCATGAGAGTGGTCACAGACCGGAGTCCCGTTGGATAAATGCATCTTCCCATGTGCTTGGTAAAAGATAGGTGTTTTTTTTTTTTAAGAACATCAACGTCCAAAAATGGGAGGTTATACATAAATGTCAAAACACATGACTTCCTTGGAAACATTAGACTTCAGTCCTGCTGCTCACCTGCGCGGGGGTGCGCTGCTCAGTCAGCTAGTGTATGGGTGCCCCAGGCACGCACTGATGTTATTCACGTGGTCTCTGTTCATACTGGGCTTTCAGACGCCTAAAGCCGGGTCCTCTCTTCTGAACCAAATGTCTGCTGCTTTCACTCGGTTCAGTTCCCCTTTTATGTCCCCTGAAACCGAGCTTAATGTCCAATCCCTTGTGACGGTAACAGCCAAGGAAATATTTAAAAGGAGCTAAAATACCCTTGCCTTCCTAAACCTTTGAACAGAATGTCAATATAATTGGCCCACTGATGGTCGAATTGGCTGCGTTCAGATTTTGGTCACGGCATCTTTGCAGCCTTCTTTACTCGGGATGAGTGTCAGGAATTCCTTCAGCTGCTTCGCAGTAATTGGACTCTGCATCTTGAACCATCGCCATCTCTCTTCTCTGGCCACAGACTGTGGCTCTCAGAGGGAGGGCGCTGCTTCAGTGGGACCGGGTTGCGACCTATGGTGTGGCCGCGTTTCTGTTCTGATACCTTCCTGTCGTTGACAGTTTGGATCAAATTGCTGATGCTTCTGGTTACAGATGCTAAGCAAACACAACTGGGCCCTGCTCCCTCCTGAAACTGCATCACATTTGTGACGGTGTTTTTAAACTGAAAACCCCTTGTCATAAGGAGAATGGGGACCTAGCTGTGGAGGCTGGGCAGATGGAGAAGTGGACCAGACTCAGCACACCCATGCAACCTGGGTCCGGTTTTAATCACCCAACTCCCCCAAACCTCAGCATGAAGGCAACCATCTTCCCCTAGAAAACATGGCAGAATGCCCTTTGGGAACCAGAAACCCGTGTTGTCCTCCTGACCGCTCCTGGCCCAGTGGGAGGCTAGAGAAGTGTCTTCTAGCAGAGCGCACACGGCAGGCCTCAGGCTGCTAGACAGACTGGAGAGCATTTGAAAACAGAGAGAGGAGGAAGCGTTTACACCCTCACTGTAGAAATCCCCAGCATTCTCTCCCTCTCAGTAGCCAGGCTCCTGGAAGACACTAGAAGACCTCTCAGTTGGGAATATGACCAGCCCTAGAAGAAAGATTTAAAGAAGCTGGCATGGGTGCCACCCAATGAAATGGTCAGCAGGTCACCTGCAGAAACAGTCCCCATTGTACACGCTGCCTGTCGGCACTCTAACACCCACTGTTACTGTGAACAGACAGGAGAAAAGATGTAACATAAAAAGCAAATACCAAAATAGAAAACAAATTGGAGGAAACCGAGATTGTGCGGGAAGAATAAAATTTCAAAAACCAAACAACAAAAAATGCTGATTAATACCTCGTGGAAGAGAACAGATTGCATTCATGAAGCACCTGAAACATAAACTGAGTATTCAGATGGCAGGTAAAGAGCTTTTTAGGAATTAACACATGATGGCGAAATAAATAACTCAACTCAGGAAGGGAAGACAAGTTGGAGGAACTCACCCAGAAAACATGGGAGAAAGCAAAGATGGAAACGAGGAGGCCCGTGAGCGGGGATCTGTGGCAGAGACCTGCATCCCCACCCCGGAGTGTGGCGGCAGCAGACAGGGCACCGAACTGATGGAGAAGGAGCGATGATGGGATGATGGGATCTTGTCAGGAAGACCTGGGAGGCCATATCTCGGGAAGAATCAGCTGAGGGAGTAGAAAGACTCTAAGGAGCTGAAAATGGGGAGCAGGGAGGGACAGACAGTGCTATTTCTCTTAACAAGTCTCAGAAATACTGGACTGCAAAAATTAAACGTTTTAAAGTGTTGTATCATAATGAGACGCCTTAATGAGCCAATAATAGGAGTCGTTTATGCGGGCGGCCCAGAGGGAGGTGTCTCTTCCAAATCTCTGAGCCCCACATACAGGAAGTTCCCAGTATTTGTACTTTTCGAGCCTCTTTATTTGCAGATATTACAAAGGGCTCTGTGTGAGTTATTGTTACAGACAGTTGTAACCTTGAATACATAATGAGTTAGTACTTGGCATAAGGATGGGAATTGTTATCAGTATTAGTCTATTACATTGGATGGCTAGCTTGCAAGGTCAGACAGTTAAGTTTATCTTTTCCTATTATTTGAACTAAAAACAAAGTCATTTTATAGATAAGAGACTGTCTTAAAGTGACAGAGTTTACAGGACTAGGGACTATCTAACAATAGCAGAGAATTCAAACAGCAGTTTTATACAGATGGAGGTCACTGTGCTTCAAAAGAAGCTGAGTTGGGGGAGGGGGTGTTGAACAACTCCACCAAAGCTTTTCCCGCGGCACTGGGGAGCTTCCTGTGCTGCCCCTCAGGTAACTGTAGGAGGAGCTGTGAGCTGGACACGTCAACAATGGCAAGGACGACGTCCTTCCGGACTGGGGACAGGGCCAAGAGTGCTGTGAGGAGGGTGGAGACCGCACTCCATGCCACTGAAAGGAGGGCAGGGCATCTGGCCGCCGGGGAGCTCAGGGACAGGCACTGGGGCAGTGTGGGAGGGGGCAGCATTGGAGGGGGGCAGCGTGGGGGGGGGCAGTGTGGGGGGAGGGGGGCAGTGTGGGAGGGGGCAGGGGGGGGGGGAGGCAGCGTGGGAGCGTGGGGGGGGCAGCGTGGGAGGGGGAGCAGCGTGGGAGGGGGCAGCGTGGGAGGGGGGCAGCGTGGGAGGGGGGCAGCGTGGGAGGGGGGGCAGTGTGGGAGGGGGGGCAGCGTGGGGGGACAGTGAGGGGGCAGCGTGGGGGGGACAGCGTGGGAGGGGGCAGCGTGGGGGGGGCAGCGTGGGAGGGGGGGCAGCGTGGGAGGGGGCAGCGTGGGAGGGGGCAGCGTGGGGGGACAGTGAGGGGGCAGCGTGGGGGGGACAGCGTGGGAGGGGGGCAGCGTGGGGGGGGGCAGTGTGGGGGGAGGGGGGCAGCAGGATCACCGTGTTTGCGAAGTGAGGCAGGGGAGGTAGGTGTCCTTCTCCCACTGACACTGGGAGGGGCTGGTCTCTCCCGATGGTCAGATTTCAAAGGGACACTTTGCAGGTCCTGAGGAGACATGTCCGAGTAATTGCAACAGATTTGCGTCTCAAAGGGGCAGAGTGAGAGTTCCCACTAAAGGATGTGCCCTGAGAAGCAGGTCAGGCCTAAGGTCAGGAAGAAAACTGCCATTAGCTGCCATGGGCAGCCTGAGGCCGTGGGTCGTCACTAGATCAGTCTTTCCAAGGACACTCTCCTCATTTCCTCATCCCAACAGAGTCTCGCCCCAGTCCTTCCCATCAGCCTGACAGCAGCCCTGCCCATCCCAGCGCGAGCCCCCACCTCTAAGCCTCCGCTCTCTCTGTTCCACCCCCCTGCTCTCCCAGACCTAGGCCAGCCCTCAACCCTCCTCACCTCTCACTGGCTCTGTTCTGCCTTCTTTTTTTAACAACTTTGTTGAGATACATTTACATAATACAAATGTTACCCCTTTCAAGAGTATAATTCAGTGACGTCTTAGTAATTTGACCAAGTGCTGCAACCATCCAGGGGAATAGAAACCTACCCTCCCCGAGTCGGTCAGCGAACAGGGCCAAGGTCAGTTAGGACCTCACCCCAGCACCACCAGCTGCCCTGCTCCCAGCTCCCCGCGCCTGACCCCTCATCCCAGCGGCGGGGTTTTCCCTGACCTGTGGAGGGCAGACCAGGAGCCAGACCGCGCAGCCCGCACCGACTGAGAGCTAGTGCGCCAAGAGCTAGCGACTTCGTGCTGCACGCAATTTGGAAAGGGCCGTATAACATTTATTAAAACGGGGAAAGTAATCTCTAACCCTTACAATTATTGCAACACTTAAACAAACACAGTATCTCAGTACTTTTCTAAACGATTGATGTGGCACCTGTGGTGACCCGAGGCACCTGGTGTGGACAGCTCGGAGGTCACCTTCCCCAGGAATGCGCTGCAGGACCTGGTGTTCCCTCTCTGGCTGGCCCGCTGCTCACCACGCTCCTGTCCGCACCAGCCGTAAGAAGCTGTGTCTTCTAAACGGCATTGCCTGGAATCATCGAGGGAGATGCAGGAGCTGTGACGTAGAATTTTCTAAACACAGTGGATACTGGTGTGAGACAACCAGGATTAAAGTCATGTTTTTGTGTCAACATGCCTCCAGCCACTGAGTTAGCAATGAAGCCAGCACGTCAAAAAGCTGGATTGCCAGCTCCACCAGTTTTCAGAGTTACATTAATGGCAGCAGCTATGCAGCAAACTGAATTTAATAAACATGCTTTGAACATGAATTCCAAACATTCTCACTTGTTTTCTGAATCACGTGTAGCTTCTGAAATAGGAAAGAGATGTGCGGGAAAACACAGGCAGACGTGAGGACTGAAGACCATCTCCCTCCAGGCGTGTTGGCACCCCAGGCATCTCCCGCAGAGGACTTACCCGTCCCTTTCCCTCCTCAGCTCTGACGTCATTGTTCCGCTCCAACAAGGGCCCAAACTAAGAAACTAATTCATTCTTGAATTTAAAAATGCTCCGGTTACTGAAGAGAGCCAAAGCGTTCTACGCGTCAAGTCAGGCCTTTCTTCTTGTAGAGTCGGAATGCCTCAGTGGGAGTGTCAGCGCTGGCATTTATTGACTGTGTGACCCTGGACGTCTTACTCGGAGGATGGAGCCCCCCTTTCTTCATCTGTAAAGTGATGAACAAGCCCACCCGCAGGATGTTGCAATGCCTGGCGTTAGTGAGTTCTGCGTGGTCAGCATTTTGTGAGCCCTCACTACCTAACAGCCGTAATAACCCTTTTTTTTCTGTGGAAATCAATCATTTGCTTTTGCTGCTGAAGTCCGTCCTTTACGATTTTCTTCGTGGGAACTCTCAGGCCCCACATTTGACTTGGACTTGGTGTGTGGGCTGTGCTGTGGAATGTCACCAGGAGGCTGCTTTTAATTTCTCTTTGGATGCATAGGTTTGCTACCACAGAGCCAAATTCAACGATCACTCCAACTCCATAAAAATAATGACACCCAGACATTTATGTTTTAGTTCCATGACAATTCATGAATATATTCCGCAAATATTTAATTTGTATGTAAGACTCCGAGTTAGCCGCCAGAAATACAAAGATAAATGAAAATGTTTCTGCCCCAAAAAGCTTTACTAGTAGAGACATAAATGTGTGTGAGTGCATGCACACACATACACACAAAAACATATGCAATACACAACACACATACTACACACACCATACACACATACCACATACACACATATACACACACATAATGCATACTCATACAATAAAAAGTAAAAGTGGTAGAAGGAAAAGGATTATGCAGATAAAGAGACTGTTATGAAGGTAAGAATAAACAAAAATTTTACTAAATTTCTAGCAGAAATAAAAGTAGATAATCTATATAAATAAAAATGTAAATGTTCGTTTGTTCAAAATCTTAAGTCTCCGAAAGTTCTTCACTGATTGCTTTGAAATTTTGATACAATGTTGCATTTGAATACGCACATGTTTTTATATACCTTACTAGAGGCCCAGTGCACAAAATTCATGCACGGGGGTGGGGGGGTGTCCCTCAGCCCAGCCTGCACCCTCTCCAATCTGGGACCCCTCAAGGGATGTCCGACTGCCCAGGTGGGATCGGGCCTAAATGGGCAGTTGGACATCCCTCTCACAATCCAGGACTACTGGCTCCCAACTGCTAGCCTGCCTGCCTTCCTGATTGCCCCTAACCGCTTCTGCCTGCCAGCCTGATCACCCCCTAACCACTCCCATGCCAGTCTGATTAATGTCTAACTGCTCCCCTGCCATCCTGTTTGCTCCCAACTTCCCTCCTCTGCCGGCCTGGTCACCCCTAACTGCCCTCCCCTGCAGGGTTGATCACCTCCAACTGCCCTCCTTTGCAGGCCTGGTCTCTCTCAACTGCCCTCCCTTGCAGGCCTGGTGCCTCCCAACTGCCCTCCCCTGCTTGCCTGATCACCCACAACTGCCCTCCCTTGCAGGCCTGGTGCCTCCCAACTGCCCTCCCCTGCTGGCCATCTTGTGGTGGCCATCTTGTGTCCACATAGGGGCAGAATCTTTGACCACATGGGGGCAGACATATTGTGTGTTGGAGTGATGGTCAATCTGCATATTACTCTTTTATTAGATAGGATAGAGGCCTGGTGAATGGGTGGGGGCCAGCTGGTTTGCCCTGAAGGGTGTCCTGGATCAGGGTGGGTGTTCCCTTGGTGCATGGGGCAGCCTGAGTGAGGGGCCTGTGGTGGTTTGCAGGTCAGCCACTCCCCCTGGCGACCCAAGCGGAGGCTTTTGTATCTGGAATTTATTTACCTTATACAATTGAAACTTTGTATCCTGGAGTGGAGCCAAGCCTCCTGCTCGCTTTGTGGCCAGCAGCCATTTCTGTTGGAATTTATGTATCTTTGATAATTGAAACTTTGTAGCCTGGAGTGGAGGCCTGGGCCAGCCAGGGTGTGCGGAAAGCTTTGCTTCCTCCATTGCCAGGGGCAACCCTAACCTCCCACTCTTTCCAGCTCCGTGGCTGCTGCCATTTCTGTTTGGATTTGTTTAATTTCTATAATTGAAAATTTGTAGCCTTGAGTGGAGGCTTAGGCCAGCAAGGGCAGGCGGAAAGCTTGGCTTCCTCCATTGCCTGGGAAACCCAAGCCTCCCTCCTGCTCTCTGTGGCTGTAGCCATCTTGGTTGGGCTTATTTGCATACTCGCTCTGATTGGCTGGTGGGCGTGGCTGGGTGTAGTGGAATGATGGTTAATTTGCATATTACTCTTTTATTAGGTAGGATACCTACTATTATATAGATGTCACACCTGTGACAGGTAAAAACATGCTTTTTTTGAAAAACAGCGCCATCTGTTGGACGTAAAAGCAACACACGCTATACTAAATATTTTACGATTCCATTTCAATGTTTCTGATTTACGATCCATTTACGATTTCCAAATTTTCAATTTTACGATTCCATTTCAATGTTGATAATGATGGAAGATTTGTGCTTATAAATCGCGAACAAAGTTCTCAATCAATTGGGAATGCCATCATCAAATCGATCTGCTGCTGCTTCATTCGATGTAGAATTGCATCGTGAACAAATTTACAACAAGGGTGATCTTCTGTTGTATGTGTAATCAAATATTCCTAAGCTAACGCTTGAGCAAAACGGCATTTATGATCAAATAATGCAAACTGTCAATAACGGGGTTGGAGAAATCTCCTTAGGTGCGCCAGGAGGAACTGGTAAAACATTCCTAATTAGATTGATTCTGGCAGCAATTCATGAGGTGAAGATGTCCTCATTCCTCGCATTCCTATGATTCCAACGGATATGCCATTTCAATTTAAGAAATTGCAATTCCCAATTCGATTGGCGTTTGCAATCACCATCAACAAAGCTCAGGGCCAATCTTTAGAATTATGTGGTTTAGATCTAGATACGGATTGCTTCTCACATGGACAATTATATGTTGCGTGTTCTAGAGTCGGCAAACCAGACAATCTCTATATCTGCACAGACAATGGAACGACAAAAAAATATTGTATACCCACAAGCATTGTGAAATTAAACATATTAGAAACATGTGCTTTCTCTTTTCTTTCTTTTCCATTTAACCAGACTGAGCCACAGCAACGCATGGCCGGATACAGCTAGTTGTTCATAAAAATAGGACAAGTTGCTTTTTCCTTCCTATTTCAACAAGATAATTACAGGGTCCCACCTGCTTGTGAAACTGACCCATGTGCTTCCCTGTGTGATTTCATTCATGGAACCCATTTGCTTAGGGGCTGTGGCATTTCCTGCTGAGGTGATGACACGGATGGAGGAATCCACAGGTCCTAAAGCACAGGCTGAAGGTGTTCTGTTAAACTTTTATGAGTCGATGACCATTGTCTTTAAAGTTTTTTTCTCAACCCAGGTCATGTCTCCCATCCATTTACCTTTTACATGTAAGCTGTATATTAATACACACACACAAAAAGACAGAGAATAATTTAAAACACTATGTCTGTGTAAACAAAAATTAAGGGGCCATGTCAAAGCCAAAATTGTCTTTGGAGTATGTGATTCTTAATGATTAATAGTGATTAAGTATTTTGACATGGACAATTTGTCTGGAGAAGTAATCAAAATAAATTCAATTCGAGAACTATTTAGAGCCTTTTGTGCTGACACGTTGGTGTGGCCTTTACAATTTAGAAGGCACTCATCCCTGCTCTTCATGTGCACGTAGAGCAACTCTGAACGCAGCTAAGTCGACCATCTGTGAGCCAATTATATGCTCAGCTTTCACAGAAGAAAATTACAGTTAGTAGGACAAGTAATCAGAGAAAATGTGGGTCCCATATCCTCTCTAATACCTTATGTCATCTCCTGTCTGTATTAGGCATTCAGTGAAGGGAACACATGAAAATATGTCTTGAAAATTGCCTTGTGTTGTACTTTCCATTTTACAAAAGACTGACACCTATATCATCCCCTTTGAGTGGGACAATGTCCTTGAAGGCGATAACTCAAGTTTCAAGGAAACTTCAATAGGAATGAGACAAAGGACAAATGTAGGACGAACTGTCAGAGCCTTTGGTCCAGGCATCGGTGGACCAAAGGAGCAGGGATCACATTCAGAGCAGGATCAGCAACATCAGCTTCAGCTCCAAAGACAACTGAGCAATTCAGACCCAAAGCCCAATGCAGGCTGTGCATCTTCAAGGTCTGCCCCTGAGAGGCTCTGAAAACCCGCCATACTGCTCAGCTAGGGATTTTTCTAGAGGGAAAAAATGAACATCACTTCCAATACCAAAAAGTGAAAGTTCTCAGACCAATATTTCTGAAACCACTAGAGAAGAAATGGGTATGCTAGACCAAAACATTCCAATATAATATCAATTTTAAGCAAGAGACCATTTATTAACAAAAAATAAACACAATGACCTAAAATTGAGAAAATTTTGCTTTAGGAAAGGTGGTAAGATTTGGAACAATTTTCAATGTATAGTTGACCTTAGAGCAACACAGGGGTCAGAAGCACTGACCCTCACACAGTCAGAAATACACATATAACTTTCAACCCATCAAAAACTTAACTATCATAACCTATTGTTGACTGAAGTCTTATAATAATACAAGCAGTTGATTAATATATATTTTGCATGTTATATGTATCATATGCTATATGCTTACAATAAATAATCTAGAGCAAAGAAAATGCTATTAAAAATCATAAGGGAGATAAAGTATATTTACAGTATTGTATGTGTTTATTGAAAAAAATTCACCTGTAATTGGGCCTGCCCAGTGGAATAACTGTCCAATCCCAAACTCCACTTCTCTCTCTGTCTTAAAATACTACCCTAGAACTTGAGGGCCAGTTGAACAAGCAGAATGATCACCTAGAGGGGCTAGAATTGAGGGGGTCAGATAATAAGTACAAAAACACTCTTAGGAGAAAGAGAATGTGGGGACAAAACCAGTGTCCACATCCATTGTGTGATCCAAGGACCAGCAATGGCGGAGGCAACAGGAGAGCAGGAGGTGTGTTTCACAGCAAGGATTCCAAAGTTTTCACTGATCAAACCAGTCTTCCCCTCACAGCCTCTTCTCAGGGGGTGCTTGTCACAGTCCTGGAGGTCAGCCAGCCTAGGATAAGGTCTGGAACTGGAGAGGGCAGTGATATGTGGAAGGGAGATGAAATGAATGAAACCTAGCAATTTTGTTTATTTGGGGGTTTTTGATTATTTTTTATTGAATTGTATTTGACATATCACATGGTATAAATTTAAGGAGTACAACATGTTAATGGAATATATTTATACAACTATATATATAAAGGCCCAGGGTTGTAACAACCAAAGGCTTGACTGAATGCCAGGCTGAGCAAGAAGCAGGTGAGCGGGTTGAACTGCTGACCTCTCAGAGAGAGAGAGGTGGGGCTGATCAGCAGTGGCTGTGGCTGCTGGCGAGGCCTGGAGAGAGAAGCAGGCTGTCGATCAGACCCTGCTTCTTTCTCTGGGCCTTGCCAGCAGCCAAGCCTCTCTCTCTCTCTCTCTCTCTCTCTCTCTCTCTCTCTCTCTCTCTCTCTCTTTCTCTCTCTCTTTCTCTCTCTCTCTCTCTCTCTCTCTCTCTCTCTCTCTCTCTCTCTCTCTTTCTCTCTCTCTCTCTCTCTCTCTCTCTCTCTCTCTCTCTCTCTCTCTTTCTCTCTCTCTCTCTCTTTCTCTTTTTGAGAGATCAGCAGTTCAGCCCGCTTGCCAGCAGCCAAGCCTCTCTTTTCTTTCCCAGCCTCTGGTGGAGCTTTTGACGCTGACTGGCATAGAAACCGATCAATCAAAACCAAATCTGGGTGAACTGCGAGGAGCCAGTGGCTGCCTAGGAAGTGGAGCTTCTGGAGCTGACTGGCATAGAAACCGACCAATCAGAACCTAATCTGGGTGAACTGTGAAGGCAGAACCTAAGGTGGGGGCTGAGGAGGGGTTTTAAGGGCAACAGCCATTTGGTGTAAGGTGTAAGAAAGCGGTTCAATTTTTTAATGACCAGTTTGGCAGTATAGTGCATATGGCTATCAGTCCAGATATAATGATTATGTATTTTTGTCTGCAAAGAGCATCTTCTCCTGCTGAAAAAGGCTCCCCTCCTCCCCCCCCCCCCCCCCGCTATTTAAGCAATCCTATCATAATCTATACTAATAAAAGAGTAATATGCTAATTAGACCGGGTCGACTGGCCATCTTCCAGATGTCCGACTTCCTTCTGGACAAAGCCATGGTGCTGGGGGCTGAGGTAGAGGCAGTTAGGGGTGATTAGGCTGGCAGGGAATGGAAGTTGTGGGTGAAATCAGGCCTACAGGGGGTTAGGAGCAATCAGGCCAGCAGGGTAGGGCAGTTGTGGGTGAGATCAGGCCAGCAGGGGAGGGAAGTTGGGGGCAAGATCAGGCCCGCAGGGTAGGGCAGTTAGGGGTAACCAGGCCAGCAGGAGAGGACAGTTGGGGGCAAGATCAGGACAGCAGGGGAGGGCATTTAGGGGCGATCAGGTAGGCAGGGGGGCAAGGTAGGGGCAATCAGACCAGCAGGCAGAGGGGTTAGGGGAAATCATGCAGGCAGGCAGAGGGTTTGGGGTGATCAGGCAGGCAGGCAGGCAAGCAGGCAAGTGGTTAGGAGCCAGTCACCTTGGATTGTGAGAGGGATGTCTGACTGTGGGATTGGGCCTAAACCAGCAGTCGGACATCCCCTGAGATGGTCCCAGATTGGAGAGGGTGCAGGCTGGGCTGAGGAACCACCCCCTCCAAGCACGAATTTCATGCACCAGGCCTCTAGTTGTAATATAATGGCCATTGCAGGAGTAGCTAACACCCCCATCAGGTTACACAGTGATAATTTCTTTTTAGTGGTTAGAATCATTAAGATCTAGTCTCTTAGCAAGTTTGATGACTATAATACAATATTGTTGTCTATACTCAATGGGTCTCCAGAGCTTATTTACTACTCCTTGCAAATTCATACTTTTAAAGAGCACGTGTCCCATCTTCTCCCTGCCCCCAGGCCCTGGAAACTGTCACTTTACTCTCTGCTTTTACTAGTTTGGCTTTTAGATTCCACATGTAAGTGATATCATACACTACTTGTCTTTGTCTGACTCATCTCAGTTTAATATGCTCCAGATCAATAGCAGTTAAATTCAGGATATTTGGGGTCTACAGCTTTTGCCTACTTTGCCTTTCTTTTCATCTAGCTACTTGGATCCTCTTTTCTAAATTAAACCATTTTTTAAATTTAACTCCCTATTTCCCTATTTAATTTGGATGACAATTTTATAGATTTACATATACATATAGGAAGTCTTACAACAACCACTTTAGAGCCTTTCTGGGACCTTCTCTGCTTTGTCTGTTGAGCACTTATGGTTTGCAAATTACTCTACTAGACACTTTGAGTTACTGCTCCAACCCCTAAGAGTTACACAGTGGAGATCCCGCTTGTAAGGCTGAGGAACCGAGACTCATGGAGGGCTCTCACTCTCTGCCCCGCTTCCCAAAGTTGGGGAAGGAGGCAGCTCCATGCCAAGCCCAGGCCACCCCACACTAGAGCTTGATTCTCAACCGTGAGGTGAACCTCAACTGCCAACAAGACTTAGACTAAAATTTCAAAGGATCGTCCATTTAGACGTGTTGTCTGAGAGATGTCATACCTGCTTCTGAGCTTTTTATCTCAGTGAGCTTTTGTCCTTCTCACTTAGGTTTGAACCTGTCAGTGAGCATTCTCACCCTCCTTCCTCCAATGAGCAAGCTCTGTGTTTTACTGACCCCCTCCTTTTTTGATATATTTTCTCCTCAGAGAGAACATCCTTATTAGAAAGGACTATATACAGGGCAGGACAAAAGCAGGTTTACAGTTGTTAGTATGGAAAATAATGCAATAATTAGTACCAAATAATACAAGAATAAACTAAACCTACTTTTGCCCCACCTGTATAGCCAGAAAGATCAATCTATTTATGTACATCTTTTTAAAATATATTTTTATTAATTTCAGAGAGGAATGGAGAGGGAGAGATAGATAGAAACATCAATGATGAGAGAGAATTACTGATCAGCTGCCTCCTGCATGCCCCACACTGGGGAATCAAGCCTGCAACCCATGCATGTGCCTTGATCAGGATTTGAACCAGTCACTTCTTGGTTCCTTGGTTGACACTCAACCTGAGTCACATCAGCAGGGCTATTTATGTAAATCTTTACTTCTTTATCTACCAGTATCATTTAGATTCCACTATTTTTTCTATTTCCATTAAAAAATAAATAAGCATACATGTAAAATAGACATGTACATAATATACATAACTTAATAAATTTGACTGAAATTCACAGGACCTTATCTTCCTCACACACTTAGCCACACACTTAGCAGTAGAGGGCACCTTCTGTAGACTATTTTGTTTTTCTTCATAGTTTATCCAAATGGCGCATGAGCAACCCAAAGTAGTAGTCGTTTGCTTTCTTCCCTCCCTCCCCCCAGAAGCTCAGAAGAAGCAATTGGAAGAGACTATAGAGCTGATCCAAGACGAATGTGTGTCGGAGAACGCAGACCACTCTCCCGAGGAGCCTGCAGAAGGAGGGCCCGATGCGGACGGCGAGGAGATGACCGATGGCGTAGAGGAGGACTTCGAGGAAGATGGGGGTCACGCGCTGGTAGGAACTAAACTGATCCCCCTCCTTTTTTGATATATTTTCTCCTCAGAGAGAACATCCTTATTAGAAAGTTCCATATACAGGGCAGAACAAAAGCAGGTTTACAGTTGTTAGTATGGAAAATAATGCAATAATTAATACCAAATAATACGAGAATAAACTAAACCTACTTTTGTCCATTGGGTGTCCGTGCCCATTGGGAGCATCACCAAAATGTCAGCGCTCATTCGGTGTAGAAGAAAGATTCAATGTTCGGGGCTAGTTTCTTTCTTCTGTGCATTTGTTTAAGGCAACGTCAGTCCAGTGCTTTGCACAGAATAAGTGCTCAATACATCTTTGCTAATGTAAAGCACGAAGGAGCCCATGAATAAATAGAAATATTATGCATGAGATTAGATATACTTCAAGTCCCAAAAAGAAGATTCTTTTTCCCAAATGCTCCTTCATGAAAGCAAACTTGTGTGTATTCAGTCAAATTACACGTCAACTGTACGTGGATATAACCTCCTGGTAACAGACCACTTACGGGAAGATGCCCGGTGCCCCTCTTATCCAGCCATGTCCACTGAGCATGACTGTCTCTGCTAGCCACAGGGCCAGCAGTCCTTCCTACACTCGCTCACTGAGGGGACCTCTGGTTCACAGCTGGTCCCCATCAGCTGGGCCTGTGCTCTGAGTCGCCAGTCTGATGGGGGTGGGGGAGACTTAGCTGAGACTTCATTTTGCACCTTCTATTTTCCCACTGTTGCCATCATTACACTGCTCATCTCCAGATGTCCTCTTCCCCATAGCACACTGGGGACTGGTAAATACATGCTGATGAGCATGCTCGTTCTCATAGTTTATCAGCCATGAAATTAAATATTCTATCCTAAGGGGCTGACTAATAGCAATGTGTGTGTGTGTGTGTGTGCGCGCGCGCGCGCGCTAGCGCACGTTGCCAACTCTCAAATATCAGTGGAATAATCGTCCCATCAATATTTTATTTACATAACTCAATGTAGGTTTTTAACATTCCAGCTCTGTTTAAATTGCACGGCACCTCCCCTTAAACTTTTCCAGGATGAGCCATTAACATTCACCCTTATTTCCACAAACACTGCATCAGTTTGAAGAACTGAAGGCGCTTTCTTGGAATTGTTTTGATGTTGGGAGCGTGTTGAGCAGGGACTAGAATGAAGAGGACAAAGTTTCTGGGCTTCTCCTCGGGGAGGACTTCCTCCACAGCAGAGGCTTCCTCAGCCGCTCCAGTCAGACCCTTGCTCTCCCTGAGGCATCTGCAGGCTCCCCGCTGCCATTTCCAATGGTTACCCTCTGTTCTGACTTTAACTCACTTCTCAGCAGGATTGGGCTGAGAGTTGGTTACCAGTTGCTCATTCTCACTTTCCTCTGCTGGTAACTTTCCCTCCAGACCCCATTTTACATATTGAAGCAGCCCAGACTTTGTCATGGACCACCTCCTTGTTTGGCACACTCTCCCAAGGTGACCTCAAATGTCAGAGTTTTAATAGTATCTATAGGCCAGAGATCCCTAAATCTAGATTTCTATTCCTGATCTCTTCCTGGAATTCTAGACTCTAGTATTCACATGCCATTTCCTCATAGATCTCCAGTGAACAACTGAAATGTAACACGCCAGAAATAGTCTTGATGTTTTTCCAGCCAACTTATTCTTGTCCTGTCTTCCTCGTTCTAGTAAAAAAAAAAGTCACCCTAGCTGGTTTGGCTCAGTGGATAGAGTACCGGCCTGGGGACTGAAGGGTCCTGGGTTCAATTCCCGGTCAGGGCATATGCCTGGGTTGCAGGCTTGATCCCCAGTAGAGGGCATGCAGGAGGCATCTGATCAATGATTCTCTCTCATCATTGATGTTTCTATCTCTCTCTCCCTCTCCATTTCTGTCTAAACTCAAAATATATATTTTTAAATGTCATCATCCCATTATTAAAACCAAAGGAGTAGCATTACTTCTGATTCCCTCCACCCTCTCCACTAATAATGTGAAACTGCAACCAGCATGGCTAGAGTTTAGGATCTGAAGAAGGGGCCACACACAAATGAAAACACTAGATAAGAAATATGAATTTAGAAATCATGGGGGAGCCAGGTGGAAATTTCCCTCTAGAGGAGAAGCTCCCCAAAACCCTGGAACTGCCAGCTTTTTATTCACTTAAATACACATTTGCCATTTAGGGATGCAAACAGGCATATCAAAGGTAAAGTTTGGTAAACAGCAAAAGGATTATCAGGTTAGGGGATTGCCTTGAGCCATTTGGCCAACAACAGGGCAATATTATGCTGATTTTCAGCCCTGCTGAATATTAAAGTCCATTAGCCTTCTACTGGGTCTTTTCACATTAATATGCTCAACTACTGTTGGTCTTTGCCTCCAGCAATTCTACCTCCAAATCACAGCCCATAGCTAGTCCCATCTCCATGTCAGCCATGCAATCCATTCTCCACACAAGAAGAATAGAAATCTATATAAATATACATCTGATCATGCCACTCCCTGGCTTAAAAACTTGCAGTGCCTTTGATCATCTCACTCAGAACCAAAGTCCCAGTGTAAATGTGAGGATGCTGGGAGGAAGCTGCTGGTGGAGAGAGAACTTGGGGCAACCGGAGATAACACCTGCCTGACCCAAGACCACTGTGTGAGTGACCATTTAGCACAGGCCTGGGCAGAGCAGACACTCAGGGGAAATGGCCCTCAGTGTGTGCTTTGTGGAAAGGCACTTGTACCTTCGTAAGCATTGGGTTTTACCGTCTCCTCTAACATCTTTCACTTAACTGGCAGCCCTGCAGTGTCTGTGCCCATCCAGGTGTGGGGTAAGTTAGGTCATAGTCATACTAATAATGAAAGCCCCCAGTTCATGTAAACCCTGCGTGGTTGTACTTACTCACCCGCCAATCCCAGGTTCTCCAAGGAGTCTCAGCTGCATCAGAAACATGGTAACCACCTGCTCCCCTGCCAGGCCCCCGCCTGCTGTCCCCTGGGGGCCGCCATCCTGCCAAAGCCACACACCTCTTTGCCTAAAGGGCCTCCTCCTCCTGAGCATCCAGGGATGCAGCACCCAAGGGTGCTACTGGGGGTACCCCTTCAAGTTCTCTCAGGTCCCAGTGTGAAACCACGCCAGGGTGCAAATGAAAGCTCAGAGAATGAAGCCCTGTCCCCAGCTCCAAGCTGAAGTCAGGTCCCAGAGCCCAGAGCACCACTGCCTGAAACTGGAACCCACCCAGTCCACCACAGAGCTTCTGCCTGAGCATGTGCAGGTCACTCCCTTCTGCCCTGTCCCTCAGCACACTGGTCCCTGAGCAGCATCAGTGTGGTCCTGTTAGCCCTGAGCTGGGACAGGTCATTCTGCTTAAGACTCTCCAACAGAGGAACCAAGATGGCAGCATAGGTAAACGCCTGTACTTGCCGCCTCCCACAACCACATCAACATTACAACTAAAATACAGAACAACTATCATCCAGAACCGCAGGAAAACTGGCTGAGTGGAAGTCCTACAACTAGAGAAGTAAAGAAGAAAGCGCATTGAGACTGATAGGAGGTGCGGAGGCGTGGAACGGGCTAGTCCAGCATCCACATGTACCACTTTTTTAATCGGGAGGGAGATCGCCTCTTTGGAGGCTGCCTGGAGGAGCAAGGAGTCCCAGCCCCACACCAGACCCCCAGCCCAGGGTCCCAGAGCTGGGAAAGAAGTCCCTATGGGCAGTAAGAACTACGGACTGTGAAAACCAGTGTGGATTGGGGCTGAGTGACACACAGGCTGCTGGAGACCCAGCTGCTCCTCTTAAACGGCCGGCACCAAGAACTGAATTGACAAGTTCCCACTTGCTCTGAGCTCCAGTGCCAGGCAAGACTCTGGGGGACCCAGACACATACGGGGGGAGAAACTGGACTGTCTGGCTTCAGGGCAGGAACATGGGGGAGGCTTTCTTCCAGACAGAGGTGCTTGAAACGGTCATTGTTCCTGTGCTGGGACCTTCTGAGTGCTGGCCTGACTGGCAGCCATTTCTGTCTTTCTGCCCTGGAGATTCCCTGAGACCCTGCCCCACCCAATTTACAGCCCTACCCAAGCTGTGTGCAGCAGCTTTTGCATATGAATGGTCTGTCCTTTCTCAGCCTAAAACCTGTCAAATAAGCTGCAGCTAGGTCAGGGAGCCACAAAGCTATCAATAAAAGGCCCAAGGCCAGCACCAGCACCAGCCTCCCTTGCTTCACAGCTGGGCCTTCTCTGGGCACTTCCAAACCCAATACAAAGAGGAGGAATCTGCAGATCTCTCTGTAGCTCCTGCTGGATCGCCCCAGGCAGTGGCTGGCTTTGCACCTTCATGGAGACCCAAGAGCCAGTGTACCCAGTGGTCAGTGTGAGACCATACCAGATTACAACTCCTCAGGTCCATAAGAGACACACTCAGGGGACAGACTCAGTGAGCACCAAAGCCCCACTGAAGTAAGTCCTGCTCCATAAGGGTGTCTCCTGCACAGCAGCTCTCCCACTGTAGTCACAGCTGGTCCCCACAGCCAGTTTGCCTGGAGGTCAATTCCTCCCAGCAATCAAGGCTCAACTACAACAAGGCTGTGCACACAGTCCACAAAGGGGTGCACCAAGAGTGTCTACCTCAGGTGAATGGGGAGGCTGAGCCACTGGGCCCTATAGGACACCTACTACACAAGGCCACTTTATCAACTCAAGGAGACATAGCAGCTCTACCCAAAACATAAAAACAAACACAGGGAAGCAGCCAAAATGTGGAGACAAAGAAACATGTCACAAGTGAAAGAAGTGGAAGCAAGCAAACTACTGGATACAGCATACAAAACAATGATTATAAGGTTGCTCAAGGATCTTCATGAGAGCTTCAAGGGACTTAATGAGCCTTTCAAGAATCTTAGTGAGAATTTCAAAGACATGAAAAAGGGCCAGTCAGAAATTAAGCATACACTAACTGAAATAAAGAGTAATTTACAGGGATTCAACAATAGAGTAGAGGATTCCAAGAATTAAATCAACAATTTGGAATACGAGGAAGCAAAAAACACCCAATCAGAAGAGCAAAAAGAAAAAAGGAATAAAAAAAAATATAAAGACAGTGTAAAGAGCCTCTGGGATAACTTCAAGTGTACCAACATTCACATTATTGGGTACCAGGAGGATATGAGAGAGAGCACGATATTGAAAAACTATTTAAAGAAATAATAACAGAAAACTTACCCTACGTGGGTAAAGAAATAGACTTAAAAGGCCAGGAAACACAAAGTGTCCCAAACAAGAGTAACCCAAAGAGGCACACCAAGACACATCATAATTAAAATGCCAAGGGCAAAAGACAAAGAGAAAATATTAAAAGCAGCAAGTTAAAAAACAGTTACCTACAAGGGAGCACCCATATGACTGTCAGCTGATTTCTCAACAGAAACTATGCAGGCCAGAAGGGAGTGGCAAGAATTATTCAAAGTGATGTATAGCAAGAACCTATAACCAAGAGTACTCTACCCAGCAAAGCTATCATTTAGAATTGAAGGTCAGATAAAGAGCTTCACAGACCAAAAAAAAAAAAAAAAAAAAAAAGCTAAAGGAGTTCATCACCACCAAACTAGTATTATATGAAATGCTGAATGAAGGGTATTCTTTAAGAAGAGGAAGAAGAAGAAAAAGGTAAAGATAAAAAATTATGAATAACAAAGTAACAACAAATACATATCTATCAACAAGTGAATCTAAAAATCAAATGAATAAAAAATCTGATGAACAGAATAAACTGGTGAATGAAATAGAATCAGGGGCATGGAAATGGAACAGACTGACGATTCTCAGAGGGAAAGGGGTGGGGGGGGTGCGGGAAGAGATTAGACAAAGATCTTATATGCATGTATTTATTACCTATGGACACAGACAATAGAGTGGTGAAGGCCTGGGGTGGGGTGGGAACCGGATGGAGGGGAGCTATGGGGAAAGAAAAAAAGGACATCTATAATAATCTCAACAATAAAGATTAAAAACATAAAATAAAATAAAAAAAGAAAGAAAATTTTACATCAAATTTATAAAAAAAGATTATGTGAGAGAGGGAAGGGGGGAAAAATGAGAGATATCTGTAATACTATCAACAATAAAATATATATTTAAAAAAAAAGAAAAAAGACTCTCCAACAGCTGCCCACCTCCCTCAGAGTAGAAATTCATCTCACTGATCTTCCTTGCTCTCTTTCTGATCTCCTCCCCTCCCCCCTGTCTCCTCCCCTCCCTCCATGATCTCCTCCCCTCCCTCCATGATCTTCTCCCCTCCCTCCCTGATCCTCTCCTTTCCCTCCCTGATCCCATGAATTTCATGAAAGTAAATTGGACATGCAATGCCACCTAGTGGTCTGAGGCAGGTTTTTCTGCCATTAAAAAGAAGCAGCATTTTCAGATTTAGCAAATAAAGTTGCAGGATACCCTGTGAAATCTTAATTTCAGATAAACAATTAGTAGTTCTCTAGTATAATCATGTAATCATGTCACACATATTACACGGGATGTACTTCGAACAAAAACAATTACGTGCTATTTGTTAGAAACTGAAATTCAACTTGGACTTCCTATAATACCTCTGGAAACCCTTCATGCATATAGGAATGCTTACTTGGAACTAATTTTTTAGCTGCTTTTAGCCTCTGTACTGGAATGGGAATACCCACCTCACAGGGCTCTTGGATGGACTAAATGAACTTCACGGAACGAAGACTCGGACACAACGTGAGCAAGGAATTTGTAGCCTGCGTTATCATAAATGGATGATCATCACCTCGATTCCACATGAGGCTCTCAATAAAGTATTACATTTCCAGCGACATGATCCTCACATGGAACTTTGTGCCTTCCAAGTCTCTGGAGACTAAGCACTTCCTATTCGATAAGAAAGCCTTCAGGAAGCAAATGTAATATTCTAAGTATAATTATACTTCCCTTTCATCTTGTTAAATTTTTCTTCCATTTTATGCTTGCTGGCTTACTCAATTCAAAAATATTCCATTTCAAGTTTCCTTCTTATGACTTTTTTTAAGATAATGTGAACTGTACCCTGTGATGATATATGGCTTTTATTTTAGTTTTTGCTGCAGATTTGTTCTTTGGCTCATGTGATCTGGCCACCAACTTAGTAACAGATGGTCAATTGTGGTTTTTAAGAGTTTGAGCATATTGGAAGCCTTATATATCTTGTTTTCTACAATCATCCAACCATTCATTCATTAAAACAATAACCAAAAAAAAATTAAATAAAATGGTGGAAACTCAGTAATGTGCCACATATTTAGTCACCAAGGATTCTAAGAACAAAGCATGCTGGCTTCTGATGTTATAGAACTTTTACTGGGTAGGAGAGGGCATGCTAAAGTCACAACACAGAAACAGATATTAACAAAACTGAAAAGTGTAATTACCATTTGACGCATGACTAGTGAAATGACAGAAGCTGGGCAGACTTCTCAAAGGTTGTGACATTCGAGCTGGTTCTGAAAGAATGAAGAAGCACGTGCGAGGAAAGCAAAGGGTTAGATGGCATTGCCAACAGATAATAGGTACATTGGAAGGAAGGCTTGAATGAACTCCGAGTATGCTGAGAAGCTGGCTGGTGAGTGTGTCTACAGCAGTAGGTCTCAGAAGGTGGTCCCAGGACCAGCGGCATCCTATCAGTGGAAGCTTGCTGGAAATGCAAATTCTCAGACAAAAACAAAGTCTCAGGCTCTAACCCTGATACTCGGAGGGTGGACCTCAGCAATCAGCGTGTTAAGGAGCCGTTGGTGACTCTATGTTTCCTGGTGATTCTGATGCCTCTGGAAGTTTGAGAGTCACTGGACTGCAGGGCCAGAACCCTCTAGCCTAGATGCACATAGACCCACCAGGGTGCTTTGTCATAAATACCGAAGACACGTGTCTCCAGCCGTGGCAATAAATCAAGAGTCCTTGGGGGTGCAGCCTCACCAAGAGTGCAGAGATGTTTTCCTGTGTTGCCAGGGTTGAGAGCCCTGGACACAGAGCTCATGTCCATGAGGAAGAAGGACAAGTGGAAACTTCATCAAAAAAAGAAGTGAGCACAGGGAACCCACTCAGAATCATTTGGCTTCAGGAAAATACAAATTTAACCACAATAGTGTAACACCGCACACAGCCCAGAACGGCCAAAACTGACAGGGTAAAATGTTGGCAAAGATGTGGAATGCTGAAACTCTCCAACGCGATTGGTGGGAGATACAATGCTGCAACCATTTAGAACTGCCCAGCAATTTTTAACAAAACTAGACATAAACATAACGAGCCAGCGTTTCCACTCCTGAGCCTCCAAGAGAAATGAAAATGTGTGTCTAGAAGGTACTTGTAGAAGAATGCCTTAGCAGCTCTACTCACAGTATCCAAAACTCCAAACAACCCACCCGTCGGAAAAAGGGTTTGCAGAGAGTGGCTGTGTCCATCAAAGAACACTACTGGTCAATAGAAGGGAATGTGCTCTGAGCCTGGTGACAGTGTGGACAGATCTCAGAAACAAGAAGCCTCGTGCAAGAGGACACTCTGTGTCATTGCACCTGGAGGCAAGGGCTGGGAGGCGAGGATTAGTCTTTCTGGGGTGTCGTTCTGTTTCACATCCACTTTGATTTCAACACTCAGCTCTAATGCCACACCCTTCTAGAAACCTCTTTGGTATCCTACAACTCACACAAACCCCCAGTAGTACACTCACCTCCTTGCTGCTACTACTTTATAAAAAAATGTCTATCTCACAAGAACCATATGGTTTTACACCTAAGTGGGATATAAAACAGAAAGCAACAAAACAAACTCATATACATATGACAGAATTCAGTTTTAGATACACATCTTGCCTTCTAGCAATGCATATAGGCATTTCAAAGGTAAAGTTTGATAAACAGTAAAAGGATTATCAGGTTAGGGCATTGCCTTGAGCCACTACTATCTCAACTCCAACCGTTGGTGCTTAGGTCAGCCCTGCTAATGCCCAAGGTCCATCAGCCTTCCATGTTCCTTGGTGCACTCTCATGACAGTATTGGCAAGTAGTGACTTCCCATAGCTGGGAAGGCAATGTGGTCCTTGAAAAATGGGCTCAAACTCAGGGCTTTTGAAAGGTTAAAAATATTGTGGTTGATGTGCAATTTCCAAACTGCCTCTAATCATGTGAAAAGGTAGGTAATAGAGTATAAATCCAAACAAAATATTTCTACCATACCACAGTTTCTACAAGGGATAAACAAAAGAGGAAAATAATAGAAAGGTCCTGAAGTCCTTTGCAAATGAGAGACAGTCCAAACATAAGCCTTAAATATACAAAAAAAAAAAAAAAAGGAAAAAGAGCTACTTTTTTAGAAATGCTAGAAAATAGAGCAATCTGAAGTATTAATGCTATCCGATTTCAAAAGGCTAGTTATGAAAGTTTTGGGGAAAATAAAGCAATTTGGCCAACAAAAAGACCCTTTTCTACTAACATAGAATAGAAATACAACTTTTTGAGTAAACATTCACAGATATACAAGCATATAGGTAGCACCAAAGTGACTACAATGTTAATGTCAAAGAGAAATTGGACTGGGTGGAGTTAAACAGGCAGGAAGACTAGTCAAGATTGGCAGTAGGGATCAAGACTTGAAATGGAGGATCAAGATTTAACTCAACTCCATTGAAACAAAAGACAGCTAAGTTTTTAAGCAGTGAGCTGGTGGAAAAGGACTGGAAGAAGTTGGAGGGAAGGCAGGTCACCGAGATTAGGCTCTCTATGTTTGCTAATTGTCACTTATCTAAATTGGCTCCCACTCTCCCAAAGAGTAGGAGATAGGGAGCACTATCTTCTTTTTAATTAAGTTTATGGGGGTGACATCTATATACATATAAAAGCCCAGTGACTGAACAGTGGAACAAGCAGAATGACCAGTCGACCAGTCACTATGATGAACACTGACCACCAGGGGGCAGACGCTCAATGCAAAAGCTGCCCCCTAGTGGTCAGTGAGCTCCCACAGTGGGAGCACTGCTTGGCTGACCGGGATGAGTGGCGCTCCCACAGCAGGCCAATCCCCATAGGTCATGCCCCCCAACAGTGCACAAATCCGTGCACCAGGCCTCTAGTTGGTAATAAGATTATATAGGTTTCTAGTGTACAATTCTATGAAACATCATTTGTATGCCCATCATCCAAAGTCAAATGTTCTTCTGTTACCATATGTTTGACCCCCTTTACCCTTTACTACCTCCTATCTCCTTCCTCTGGTAGCCACCATGCAGTTGTCTATGTCTATCAGTTTTTCTTTGCTTATTTGCCTTGTTTGTTCATTTGTTGCTTTCAGTTTTATATCCCACATAAGAGTGAGATCATATGGTTCTTAACTTTTTCTGTCTGACTTATTTCACTTAGCAAGATATTCTTGACCTAACTGGTTTGGCTCAGTGGATAGAGCATTGGCCTGTGGACTGAAAGGTCCCAGGTTCAATTCCAGTCAAGGGCATGTACCTTGGTTGCGGGCACATCCCCAGTAGTGTTGTGGAGCAGATGTGAGTGAACGACCACTGGAGCCCAGACCAAATTAAAATTTAGGGAGCCTTTATTAGCCGGGTGGCCGGACGACCCGGCGACTGCTCTGCCATTCTCCACGCAGGGAGACCAGAGAGCATCAGCGACCCTTTGTGTAGGACCACTTTTAAGCACATTAACCACATCCGGTTTTTGCAGAACAAGTAACCCAAGACAAAACAGTTTTTCCCAAGCAACGTCAGGATCATGCCAATGATGACCATGTTATTCTCAGGGTCATCCTGTTCTTCAGAAAGCTGACAGTGTTCTGTGAAAGAAGGCCTATGGCTGAAACCGCTTTGGCTCAATGGATAGAGCGTCGGCCTGCGGACTGGAAGGTCCCAGGTTCGATTCTGGTCAAGGGCATATACCTTGGTTGCGGGCACATCCCCAGTGGGGGGTGTGCAGGAGGCAGCTGGTTGATGTTTCTCTCTCATCGACATTTCTAGCTCTCTATCCCTCTCCCTTCCTCCCTGTAAAAATCAATAAAATATATAAAAAGAAAGAAAGAAAGAAAGAAAAAAGAAAGAAAGAAAGAAAGAAGAAAGAAAGAAAGAAAGAAGGCCTACGTGCTGGGAAGAGGCCATGAGACCATATCTCAAGGCCTGGCCTGGTGTCAGCACTGACATCTCGATCTGGGGCATAGTCCATGGCCTCTCTGGAAGCATGCTCAAAAATTCCCACTCTCCAACAATAGGAGGTGTGCAAGAGGCAGCTGATCGATGTTTCTCTCCCATCAATGTTTCTAACTCTCTATACCTCTCCCTTCCTCTCTGTAAAAAATCAATAAAATACATTTAAAAAAATAAAAATAAAAAAAGATATTCTCAAGGTCCATCCATGCCATCACACATGGCAATATTTCATTTTTTTTAAGTCTTAGTAGTATTCCATAGTATACAAGGTAGGGCAGAAGTCAGTTTACAATTGCATATATGAAAAATAATACAATAATTAATAAATAATACTACAAGAATAAACTCAGTGTTTTCTGTACTCTCAAATGTAAACCTGCTTTTGCCCACCCTATCTATGTACCACATCTTCTTTATCCAATCATTTATTGAAGGATGCTTTGGTTGTTTCCATGCTTTTGCCCACAGTCAGGAAGACACTTGTCTAAGTTTTAGTCACACTGGGGAGAACTTAAGGCCATGTTGGTCAGTAGGACAGAATCTCACCCATTTTATACAGAAAAGCAGAATAGTTATCCCCCAAGACAGAAAGCTGACCCTCACAATCTTCTGTACAGCTCCTGAGCCAATTAAGAACAAATATGGACTTATGAGACACTTTATTCAAAGGATCCTAGCAAGGGTGGATGGGACTCTTACAACAAAGAGCCATGACCATGGGATCTGTAAGTGTCTCAAGAGGTGGGCTAAAGGGGTTTTCCTTGTGTAGAGAAGCGTAACCAAGGCTAGAATGACCGGAAGAGGGGAAGTGGGATGAGTGGGTGACCTGTTGGGTAGTAGACCACGTCACACCTGGCCCTGGGGCCAGCCTGTATTCCAGGAGGGGCCTTCTGGGGGCTGCATGGGGCTCAGGTTGGTGGTGGGCTAAGGTCTGGAGTCCTGAGTGGGGAGAAGCTTAACCAAGTTTGGTTAACAAGCATTTTATTCTCCGTGATCAGCAGGGATCAATAGGTCAGCTAATCATTTATGTGACCAAGAATGAAAATTTTGAGGTCTGTGTCCAGCCATGTGAGTCTTATCTGAGCCATACGGGGAAGGGTAGTTCTTTGCAGTAAACCATTTCCCCAAATAAAAAGGGTGGAATGGGGTATGGGTGGGGTCTTAGCCTTCACTGTTTTCAGGGTCACAGGGCAGGTAAAATTCAGCATTGTCATATATCGGAGAGGTCGTTTGGCCCATGATCTTGGCGCTATCTCTCCCTACACTATAAATATTGGAGAATCAAAAGCCAGGGAAGGACCCAGATGCCCTGTGCCTCCAGGGACCCTCGGAGGAAAGGGGCAGGGGGAGTGGTCTCTTTGCCTTTGATGTGGAGAAAAGCCTTCTCATTCACCCTCAAAAGCGCAGCTGTGCCTTGAGCAATTCAGTTGAAGAAAGGTGTGTGGATTTTTATTCAGATGGAGGAGCCTTTTAACAGCTGTAGGACCTCAGGCAAATCCGAGTCTCTGCTCACCCCCACACCTGCTGCAGGAAGTCTTTGCAGGTTATTACACGAGGATTAAGTAGGATCATGTTCATGGGTTTATGTGAATGGAAAACTTAATCTCTCCCCTGGAGTAACAGAATTTAGTGGAAATGCCAGTTAAAGGAAATTTTAATAACTTTGAAAGGAAAAAATTTAAATGATTCAGTTACACCATTTATACATGCCCCTCATGAAGTCCGTTGTCTTAAAATTCCAGCATATTCTATTAGCAACGTTATCTCACACCACAATATGTGATGTTAAAAAAAAAATGCTAGCATTTGCATGATGCTTTTAAGAAGTAAAATTAGTTTGAACAAATAATGTAAATTACCAGAGAATTAAAGGAAAAATTTTATTTCCACAAGAAAATAATTCTGAAATATGTGAACACAAGTGCTTATGGTGATGCTTAGCAAAACTCATCACATATTCTTGTAAATGTTTCCATTTCTCCATCAGCCATGTGTGAGCACTAATTCACTGATTTTCTAGTAGGTGGATTTGTGCTTCATTTGACTTTGAATGGATCATTTTAACTAGAATTACCTCTGGTTTATGGAGAAACGTAAAGACTCTACAAATTGCATTGGGCAAAAGGACATTGTTTAAATGGCACTGTAACCATGGAGATATCATCTGGAATCATAAACTTTTAGCCACACTTTGTCTACATTCCCGTGCTGGCCCAGTGCTGGGTTTGTGCTCAGGGCTGGTTCTGTGCCTGTTCCATTAAATTCCCTGGTGCTTTCCCCTGTTCACTGGTTTTAAACGGACAGCCGTGTGTCAGTGAGAACTCCAACACAGAGGCCAGGGAGCATGGTCCCCACATCCGGTTAACCGGGTGGAAATCCTGTCTTGGGCCTTTCCTACCTGACTTGGTGTTCAAAGAAAGCTCACAGATGTCATCGCCTTCATCCTCTTGAGTCGGATTGGGTCCCTAACACAACTGTGATATTTTCCTTGAAATTTCTGACACAAACATTATATGAATACTAAATTTATTTTTAAATTATCATCTCTTAAAAATTTTTTCATTAACCTTTTTTAGAGAGAATGGAAGGGAGAGGGAGAGAGAGATAGAAACATTGACGAGAGAGGAACACCAATTGGCAGGCTCCTGCACACACCTTACTGGGGACCGAGCCTTCACTCGGGCACGAACCCTGACCAGGAATCCACCGGCAACCTCTTGGTGCATGGGATGACACCTAGCCAACGGAGCCAACCAGCCAGCCTAGATTATCATCATTTATTCTTCTAGACCTGCATGTTAGTCATGCTTCTTCTTTCCTACAATAGTGAGTCCATAAAAACACTGGAACCTTCCGTTATGTTTTCTTTAATCTGGATCTAAAATGTTGGGCACAGCAATATTCCATGCAGAACTATGGAAGCTGTTCCTTAAATGTATCAGGCAATTCATTTCTCTAACATGTTAAAGCATGTTACAATCACACAGGTCACTTCTGACATTGGATCTACTGGATGGGCTAGCCATGCTTCCAGGGAGGGGTAACTTAATTACAGTCACTGGCCTCGGGATGGCCTTTTGCAGAAGTCATTGAACCTAAGGGCCTAAGCACTTTATCTGCCGACCTACTGGCAATTTTTTTTTTCAAGTTTCAGATTTTTTAAAATGCTTCAAACATAGTTGATCCTTTACCAACTGTGGTATACTAGTATGTGTAGGCCTTTCCTGATTATTTCTCTTGCTACTTTTATAAAAATATTGAATATGAACTTTAAAAACTCTCCAGAATTGAAGGCGTAGATAGAAGGCTATCTTGATTCGGTAAATATCAGTGGAAGAAGTCTGTCCTCCGCAGAGCCAGGTCGCACCTCTCCCGCCGCAGGGGCTCTGTTCATCTGCGACCAGTGATGGGGAAAGGTGGGAACGCGTTTCATTAACTCAGAAATGGGAAGGAAGGGGAAAGGGGCTGCTTTGTTTCCATTTTATCCATAGCTTCACAGGAGCACAGTGGAAAGAGAATAATTGTCTAAATGGTGCTGCTTTTTACAATTCTTGCCCCATATTCTGGAAGTTAATTCCTCAAAAACAAACAAGCGAGTAAACAACAACCATTGGCATGGGATGGCACAACGTTTCTGTCCGGGCAGCGTTTCCGCTGCAAAGAGGCTTCTGAATGCACCCAACTGCTCTGTGCACCTTTGTCTTCCCAACAGCCAGGGCCTGAGCCTGGCTCCCCTCCCTGCGGTACCCTAGGGCGTGCAGAGGGGGCCACCTCAGGGCCTCAGAACCTGCCCTCAGGAGCCTGGGCGTCTTCCCAGCGGCTCTGCGAGTGGGAGAACCAGGTCCCGGACAGCCTGAGACCACAGCCGCTGGGCCTTGGAAGCCTGATAAGAATTCTCCTCTCCTCCCCGGGATAGATAGTACTGGCCGTCTTCGCATGCCCTGCGTTTCCCTCTCGCCCATCTCAGGATAACACTTGCCCAAGGACCTAAGGCAGGCGTCCTCAAACTACGGCCCGCGGGCCACATGCGGGTGTTTTTGCCGTTTTGTTTTTGTACTTCAAAATAAGATATGTGCAGTGTGCAAAGGAATTTGTTCATAGTTTTTTTTAAAACTATAGTCCGGCCCTCCAACGGTCTGAGGGACAGTGAACTGGCCCCCTGTTTAAAAAGTTTGAGGACTTCTGACCTAAGGTTTCCAGAAGCCCGCCTGAGGCCTGCGGGCCTGTCTGCGGGGAGTAAGGCGCCCCCTACCCTTCGAGTGGGTGAACTGCAGGAGCTGTGGAATCTCTTTGGCCTTCCTGTCTCAGAAAGGTGGGAAAGGGCTTGTCTTTAAAAGGGCGGGCGGCTGAGAAAGGAGGACCTCACATCGCGCGCACACACAGAGGCAACTCAGCTTTAACTTTAAGAGAAAACTAAAAAGGAGGAGGGGGGACAATGCCTCTCCCACCACCTTCCAGGGAAAAGGCCCAGTTTTAGCATGCATTACTTCACTTCCTGCTTGCATGCCTTCGGGAGCAGGCCCTTTACAAACAGCCGATCTCAGAGGGTCAGTGTGCTCATGAGGCTGCTAACAAGCAACATCAAGAGTCCACAGGCCCACGGGATCCCAGCACCCTACAAAGTTTAACGTGTTAATGTTTATAAATGTGATTATAATGTGTGCTGTGCCCTTGTGATTTTTGCCATATCTATACACCTCTGGTAGTACTTTTAACTTAAATTAAATTGACCTTTTTTTTTTTTTACTTAAATGTATCTTTAGAACTAAACTTTAGTTTATCCAAATAAATGGAAAGCCAAATATTCCTTTGCATAAGTAGGTGGTATAGTTAAAATAAATATAATGAAAAGGAAAAACTTTTAAAAAAAAATTAGCTTGGTAGTTTTATATAACAAAGCACACACAAAAACACTGTTTCTGTCCCCACCCCTCTCTCTTTCACACACACACACACACACACACACACACACACACCTTTTTTAAAAAGGAAAGGGAAAAAAGACAATACCTGAGCCCTGGCCAGCGTGCACTGAAAGGGTTCAGATTGGATTCTTGGGTTGCAGGCTGGATCCCCAGTGGGGGGCATGCAGGAGGCAGCCGATCAGTGTTCCACTCTTGAAGGGATGTTTCCTTCTCTTTTCTTCTCTCCCTTCCTCTCTCTCTAAAATATTTTTTTATTACGGCTCTGTGCATGGCTCTAAGCAAATACTTGCAGCTTTTCTTTGTGCCCGGATGCTAATTCCCTGTGCTCTTTCACTTGTCCATATCCTTAGCAGCAAAATAGAATTTCCAACTAAGTGTCCTCGGGGCCTCTCATCCACACCCCACGAGGTCCACCAACCCCTGAGGCACATGCGCCCCAGGCGGCCTTTCCAGAACCTGGGGTTCCCACCAGGGCCCAGGACTCAGAGGCAGGGCCACAGAGTGGGCTCCGGGCGGGGTTCATGTCATGCCCCTGTGAGATGCATCACGGTTATGTGCCCAGCCACCACCCAGGGTTTCCACAAGCCCCGCCAGGTGTGGCTGAAACAGCCGAAACCAGGCAGACACGCGCCCGCCAAGTCGCCCCATGAACAGAGGACGTTTCAGAGCGCTCTGTTCAGGCCAACGTGTGACTCCCTAGAGGACTCTGTACTCGTACTGGTATACGGGAAACAGCTCTTCAAATACGACATTGTCTTCTGATGTGGGGACAGATGTGTTCATAGAAATCTAGGAGAGAACTCGGCGAATGTTAAATTGTCACAATGTATTGAATTAAAATGCTCCTGTTTATGGCGATGCATTTGACAATGATCCTGTAACTGATACCATTTCTATTTTCTCTTATCATAAACAAAGCAAAGCATGGGTCAGGTAGCTGATATCCAAAACATTTCTTTTCTTTTTTATTGAATTTACTGGGGTGACATTGGTCAATAAAACCATACAGTTTTCAAGTGTACAACTCATGAACAAATCACCTGCATAATGCATCGGGCTCGGCACCCAAAGTCAAGTCTCCTTCCACCACCACTGATGCCCCTTCGCATTCTTCCGCCTCCCCCACTCCTTCCCTCTGGCAGTCACCATACTGCTGTCTGTGTTTTTTATTTGCTTAATCCCTTCACCTTTTTCACACAGTCCCGCCAAGCCCTCCCCTCTGACGGCTGTCAGTCTGTTCCATGGATCAATGCCTCTGTTTCTGTTTTGTTTGTTCATTTATTTGTTCTTTAGATTCCATCTATAAGTGAAATCATATGGTATTTGTCCTTTTCTGCCTGACTTATTTTTCTTAGCATAATGCTCTCCAGGTCTATTTATGCTGTTGCAAAGGGTAAGATTTCATTTTTTCACAGGCTAGTAGTATTCCGTTGTGTAAATGTACCACCGCTTTATTACCCACTCATCTACTGATGGGCACCTGGGCTGCTTCCAAGTCTTGCCTACCTATATATATAAAAGCCTAAGCGACCAGCTAACCAGCCGATGGCCAACTGGCTGGTAGTTATGATGCACAATGACCACCAGGGGACAGATGCTCAATGCAGGAGCTGCCAAGCAACAGCAACTTTGCAGAGTGCCCTCTGGGACCACTCGGGGGATGTTGGACTGCCGGTTTCAGCCCGATTCCCGCAGGCCAGGCTGAGGTACCCCACCTGCTGGAGGGACCCCACTCACTCCGCAGATGCCCTTCGAGCCCCAGCACCGCCCCACGTGCAGCCAGCCAGGGAGGGATCAAGGAAGGCTGGCTCCAGAGTGTGTCTGGCCCATCTAGCCCAGTCCTCCGCCCCCGGCCCAGCCACCTTCTAATTAATTTCCTTTCAATGTGCACAAATCCATGCACCAGGCCTCTGGTTATAAATAATGCTATAATGAACATAGGGGTGCATATGTTCTTTTTAATTAGTGTTTTGGGTTTCTTTGGATATAGTCCCAGAAGGGGAATTGCTAGGTCATAAGGCAGATCAGTTTTAATTTTTTGAGGAAACTCCATACTGCTTTCCACAGTGGCTGCACCAGTCTGCATTCACACCAATAGTGAACAAGGATTCCCTTTTCTCCACATCCTCGTCAACACTTGGTGTTTATTGATTTATTAGTGACTAGAGGCCCAGTGCACAAATTCATGCATCAGTGGGGTCCCTCGGCCTGGCCTGTGGTATCGGGCTGAAACTGGCTCTCCAATATCCCTCAAGGGATCCCAGATTGTGAGAGGGCACAGGCCAGGCCAAGGGATCCCACTGGTGCACAATCAGGGCCGGGGAGGGACACGGAAAGTTGGCCAGCCAGGGAGGGGACGCAGGAGGACTCCAGTCACTCAGTCCCAATCGGCTGGACCCCAGCAGCAAGCTAACCTACAGTTGGAGCGTCTGCCCCCTGGTGGTCAGTGCACATCATAGCGAGCTGGTTGAGCGGCCTTAGCATATCATTAGCATATTACGCTTTGATTGGTTGAACGGACGACCTGACAACCAGACACTTAGCATATTAGGCTTTTATTATATAGGATAGCCATTCTGACAGGTGTGAGGTGATATTTCATTGTGGTTTTAATTTGCATCTCTATGATGATTACTGACATTGAGCATCTTTTCATCTGTCTATTGGACATTGATATGTCCTCTTTGGAGAAATGTCTATTCAGGTCTTTTGCCCATTTTTTAAAAAAAATATATTTTTATTGATTTCAAAGAGGAAGGGAGAGGGAGAGAGAAATAGAAACATCAGTGATGACAGAGAATCATTGATCGGCTGCCTCCTGCATGCCCCACTACTGGAGACCAAGCCCACAACCTGAGCATGTGTCCTTGACAAGAATCAAATCCGGGACCCTTCAGTCTGCAGGCCGATGCTCCATCCACTGAGCCAAACCAGCCAGGGCTGCCAGTTAACCCCTTATCAGATGTATCATTGGCAAATATGTTCTCCCATTCAGTGGGTTGTCTTCATTTTGTTGATGGTTTCTTTTGCTGTGAAAAAGCTTTTTAGTTTGATGTAGTCCCATTATTTTTATTTTTTATTTTGTCTTCCTTGCCCAAGGAGATATATCAGAAAAAAAACATTGCTATGAGAAATGCCTGAGTTTTTTTTTTTTTTCTGCTTATATTTTCTCCTAAGATTTCTATGATTTTGCAACTTACATTTAAGTCTTTAATCCATTTTGAGTTTATTCTCATGCCTGGTGTAAAGAGGTGGTTTCATTTCTTTTCTTTCTTTTTTCTTTCTTTCTTTCTTTTTTTTTTTTTTTTTGCATGTATCTGTCCAGTGTTCCCAACATCATTTATTGAATAGCTTATTTTTATCCCAATGTATCTTCTTGCCTTCTTTGTCAAATATTAATTGACCATAAAGCTGTGGGGGGTTTTCTGGCCTCTCTATTCTGTTCCATTGATATATATGCCTGTTTTTATGCCAGTAACATTTTGTTTTTATTACTATGGCCTTG
Source organism: Eptesicus fuscus (assembly GCF_027574615.1). Lineage (NCBI taxonomy): Eukaryota > Metazoa > Chordata > Mammalia > Chiroptera > Vespertilionidae > Eptesicus > Eptesicus fuscus. Next base: position 48,489,997 of record NC_072491.1, on the reverse strand, counting down.
TAGTATAGTTTGATAATAGATAGCATGATACCTCCAAGTTTGTTCTTCTTTCTCAAGATTGCTGAGGCTATTTGGGGACTTTTGTAGTTCCATATGAATTTTTGGAACATTTGCTCTAGTTCTATGAGGTATTCCATTCGTATTTTAACAGGAATTGTGTTGAATCTATAGTTGCTTTTGGATAGTATGGACTTTTAATGATGTTAATTCTTCCTATTCATAAACACGGGGTATACTTCTGCTTATTTGATTCTTTCTCAATTTATTTCTTCAATGGTCTATAATTTTCTGAGCACAGGTCTTTTACCTCCTTGATTAAATTTATTCCTAGGCACCTTATTTTGTTGTTGTTGTTGCACTATAAATGGGATTGTTTTCTTAGTTTCTCTTTTTGATAGTTCATTGTTTGTGTATAAAATTAACTTTGAATATTAATTTTGTATCTTGCTACTTTACTGGATTCATTTATCAGTTCTAGTAGTTTTTCTGTAGTCTTTAAGATTTTCTATATACAGTGTCATGTCATCTTCAAATAATGATAGTTTTACTTCTTCCTTTCTAATTTGAATGCCTTTTATTTCTTCTTCTTATCTGATCACTGTGGCTAGACTTCCAGTGCCATGTTGAATAAGAGTTGTGAAAGCAGACATCCCTGTCTTGTTCCTGATCTTAAGGGAAACACTTTCCGGTTTTGCCCATTGAGTACTGGCTGTGAGTTTATCATAGATGGCCTTTATTATGTTGAGGTATGTTCCCTCTATTCCCACTTTGCCCAAGACATGTTTTAAAACCTTTATTTAAACAGTAACCACCAGAGGATATGACACAATTGGTCATAAATAAGATAGAGAATGTCCAATTTTCAATTTCTTAGGCATCTGTTACAGTTCTGGGATTCTTTTATAATCACGGAAATCCAAGAGACCACATGACCCAAGATCTCCTCTGAATCGCCCAGGAGTCCATGTTGCCCAGCATGACTTGAGTGCTCAGAGCCTTTAGATTAACATTACAAAGCATTTTAATATTTGCAAATTAACTCTACTTCTCAAATATACGGATTAAAAACCAAGGATTTATTAATAGAACAATAGCTTATGCTTTCCTTTCCTTGTTCTCTCAGATTAATTTCACTCAATTTTAAAGTTGAAGCTATTTTATTATATTCTAACTAGAAGCCTGGTGCACGAAATTCGTGCATGGATGGGGGTTGTCCCTCAGCCCAGCCTGCACCCTCTCCAATCTGGGACCCCTGGAGGGATGTCCGACTGCCCGTTTAGGCCCGATCCTACCAGGCAGTCGGACATCCCTCTCACAATCCAGGACTGCTGGCTCCCAACTGCTTGCCTGCCTGCCTTCCTGATTGCCCCTAACTGCTTCTGCCTGCCAGCCTGATCACCCCCTAACCACTCCGCTGCCAGCCTGTTTGCCTCCAACTTCCCTCCTCTGCCAGCCTGGTCACCCCTAACTGCCCTCTCCTGCAGGGTTGATCACCTCCAATGGCCCTCCCTTGCAAGCCTGGTCCCTCTCAACTGCCCTTCCTTGCAGGCCTGGTGCCTCCCAACTGCCTTCCCCTGCTGGCCATCTTGTGTCCACATGGGGGCAGGATCTTTGACCACATGGGGACAGCTATATTGTGTGTTGCAGTGATGGTCAATCTACATATTACTCTCTTATTAGATAGGATAGAGGCCTGGTACACGGGTGGGGGCCAGCTGGTTTGCCCTGAAGGGTGTCCCGGATCAGGGTGGGGTTCCCTTGGGGCGTGGGGAGGCCTGAGCGAGGGGCCTGTGGTGGTTTGCAGGCCGGCTACGCCCCCTGGCAACCCAAGCAGAGGCCCTGGTATCTGGGATTTATTTTCCTTCTACAATTAAAACTTTGTAGCCTGGAGTGGAGCCAAGCCTGCTGCTCCCTCCACGGGCCAGCAGCCATTTCTGTGGCAGTTAATTCACCTTCTACAATTGAAACTTAGTTGCCTTAAGCGGGTGGGCCCGGCCAGGGTGTGTGGAAAGCTTTGCTTCCCCTGTTGCCGCCGGCAACCCTGGCCTGCTCTCTCAAGCTCCATTCTGCCACCATTTGTTTGAATTTGTTTACCTTCTACAATTGAAACTTTGTAGCTTGAGTGGAGGCTTAGGCCTGCAATGGCTATGGAAAGCTTGGCTTGCTCTGTTACCTGGGAAACCTTGCTCTCTGTGGCTGTAGCCATCTTGGTTTGGGTTAATTTGCATACTCGCCCTGATTGGCTGGTGGGCGTGGCTTGGCTGGTGGGCATGGTTTATGTAGCAGAGTGATGGTTAATTTGCATATTACCATTTTATTAGGGAGGATTTTTTATTGATATATACAGTAAATTTATTTAAATTAAAAGATAATTACTAGATAGCCATGACCACTTTTCCCAAGCTATTCTGAATGATCAGGAATTAGCTGTACAATTTCCAAGTGCTTTTTAAATTAAACCTCTGAATCAATCAATTCTAAATCACATTTTACTGTTAGATAGGAAATTATTTTTAAAATAGTTCTTTTGGTTCCAAAACTAATTTTCTAAAGAACCGTAGGAAGCAGTAAAATGTGTGAAATTTCCAATTTCATAATAATCTTAACATTAATCATCATTTGGCTTCTAGTCCTGGAATTAACTTAAGCAATTTGGAGTACTACCTGAAAATTATCATTATCTTTTCCAGCACTGGGAGTAACTAAAGGTTGCTAGACATTATACAGGGTGGGCAAAAGTAGATTTACAGATATTCATATGGAAAATAACACAATGATTAATAAGAAATAATACCAGAATAAACTGTTTTGTGTACTTACAACTGTAAATCTACTTTTGCCCCATTCTGTGTATTTAGCATGACAAAGCAGAAATCTATGCCTGATAAAACACAAGTTATGCACCAAGTAAAGTTACTATAACTTATCAATTCAACCAGTCAGATATGATTTTCAGGGAGCCCAAAGCCCTCAAACACAGTCTCAGTTATTTTCAGAAAGTATCAGGGAACAGTTTTGGGGGAAAAATAAAAGAAATGTTAATATATGTGTAACAGAACATCCAAATTCTGGTATTATATAATTGACTAATGTGATTAATTTTTTGCAGTATCAAATGACTTAAATTTTTATACAGGTATCCTATATAATAAAACCCTAATATGCAAATTGACCAAACAGTGAAATGACCAGCAGAACAACCAGACGCTATATGATGCACACTAATCACCAGGGGTCAGATGCTCAACGCAGGAGTTGTCCCCTGGTGGTCAGTGTGCTCCCACAGGGGGAGCACCACTCAGCCAGAAGCCAGGCTCATGGCTGGCTAGAGCAGCAGCAGTGGAGGGAGCCTCTCCCACCTCCGCTGCAGGTAAGGAGCAAGGGGTCCCAGACTGCGAGAACCCCAGACTGAGAGAGGGATGTCTGACTGCCAGCTTATCGGGCCTAAGCCAGCAGGCAGACATCTCCCAAGGGGTCCCGGACTGTGAGAGGGTGCAGGCCAGGCTGAGGGACCACCCCCTCCTGTGCACAAATTTTGTGCACTGGGCCTCTAGTTTTAAATAAAATTATGTAACCCACTTTAGATAATTTTACTCTAAAGTTAATTTTCACAACATAAAAGGTCCTTTTTGATGGATGTTTACAACAAGTTTTTAATTCAAATGGTTTGAATTAGCTCAATATAGAACTTTACAAAATCCAGGCAGCTCTGTTTCAAATTCAGGAAAGGCAGGTGGTGGGTCCTGTGCAAGTCATCACACATCCCCAGGAACTCCACGCCTTTCCTCCTGCGCATCACTGAGCACCTGTGTACCTGCACATCCCAGGTGAGCTCACCTGTGCTAGTTACTACTGGGCCCAGTCTGCCTCCCTACTGTCCTCCTTGACAAACTGGGCAGAGAGGAACGATATGGAAAGCATGGTTCTTACATAGAGCAGCCACGGTTGGGTTCAGTCATGACACTCTCTGATCCAAGAATTGGTGAATAATATGAGGATGGCTCTTGCCCAACTACCTGATTCGTGCGTTTATAATGAAGAACAATGAGCATATACATGTCAAGTGTTTTATAAATTTCCACACACTATACCAATGAATGAGTTACTGTGAGGACTATGGCCCATGCTCACAGTCTTAGCCCAGATTCTAAGGATAATCCAAACCCACTATCAACTTACAGGCACTTTCAGGAGCCTCAGCTCAGCAATCCAGATGCCTCGGTCTCTAAGACATTCTTGCTGTTTCTCTTGCCGTGAGCTACTACAATTACTGTAGGTTTATTCTAATAACTGGGTCCTGCTTTACTCCTGGGGACATTGGGGCCCCCCAAAAAAATACAAATAAATAAATCAAGAAAGTCTTATCATTCAGAGTCCTGCTTCAGTGTTCTAACAGCAGCCCGCCTCCCCTGGACTTGAGGTCTGCCTTTCTCTCTCTCGCCACCTTAGGAGCTCTGACCTGAATCCATGTCCCAAAGACAAGACGCTCCCGACACCTCCATTCCTCCCAAATTCTGCCAGGCTGCCTGGTTTGTTGCCCCACTCTCTAGTTTTTGGCTCCATTTATTTAATTTAGCCATTTAGCAGTATTTGATTCGAGGTGGCAGATTCTTTTCCAACCATCTACAAATGGAGTCTTGTGAGGTTGAGTTCTGTGTTCCTTGAGAGAATGAAGCCAGACCTGCACAGCTGTTAGCTGATCACCAAGGAAGGCACTTCTTCTTTTTTTATTGATTTCAGAGAGAGAGGGAAAAGGTGGGGAAGAGAGAGAGAGGCATTAATTTTTTGTTCCACTTAGTTATAGACTCATTGGTTGATTCTTGTATGTGCCCTAACTTGGGACTGAACCCACAAGCTTGGCATAATACGGAGAACTACCTGACCAGGGCAATGGTGCTGCTTTTTGGTTGGGAGGTTAGATAAGGTCTCTACACAGTCCTAGGTCACCTGCTCACCAAGTTGCCCTCCAGACGCTCCTGTTTTCTTGGCCTTGGAGTGCCAAATGTGTTTCTTTCAGGTGGACACTTTTTTCCATTGGCTGATTTAATAAGTTTCCATTATTTTCTAGTCAGATCTCAAAGACCCAGAAACCTTCGGCCTTTCTTAGTGCCCTAATCAGTTAAGTCTTTATTTTAGAGTTAAATTCTCAGAAGTTGACCTGATGAGCTTTCCAAGTGTCTGGCAGGTTATTACACTTTTGTTTTCTCCTGGTTTCCTGTCCCCTGCCCCCCGTACTCCAAATGGCCATCAACTCAGGAATGGAGACTCTTAACCCTTTGTACTCGCTTTCTTTTTTCTTGATTCCTGCTACCGATGCTAACCGTGTCGAGTCACACTCGACATCCGAGTGCAAAAGGTTAAGCCACCAAGAGCTACACAGTGAAGTGGTAGCCTTCATTTGTCACCATCCCAGCCAGTCACTAGCCATCTAGGCTTTGGTTCCATTACAGCTTTGCTGATGTGATTCTTTTAGTCTAAAAGCAGAGTCTTGGCCAGGTAGTTGGTTAGAGCATCATCTTGATATGGCAGGTTTCGTGTTCCATCCAGGTCAGGGCACATACGAGAATCAACCAATGAATGATAACTGAGTGAAATAACAAACCTCTCTCTCTCTCTCTCTCTCTCTCTCCTCTCTCTCTCTCTCTCTCTCGAAATCAATAAAATAAGATTTTAAAGTAGAATGCAATTTTGGTCCCAAGAGCTTATTAGTAGAATGTTAAGTTTTAACTTATAAATGCCCAGCAGCAGCTGGGAGTCTGTGTATGTTACTTAGAAATTTGAATTGAACTGTGTCTTATTTGCAACGAGGAATTTGTAAAAGCCACATGTGTTCACACTGTTTCTAAAAAATGAATGGCTCAACCAGTGCTCAGTCAGTATGATCAGCTGTGCAATCATTAATGCGCAGAAACGTCATTTAAATTGGAGCTGGGGGGGCCGTAGGGGCAGCCGCCTCACCCTACGTCCCTCAGAGCCCAGCTGGAAGAACTCTGCCGTAACAACCCTCCTAACTTCCCCCTTGCCTCCATAAATGAGTTTCCTCTCTTGTTTCTCTGGATCCGTGCCTGGTTTGCCCTCAGACTGTTCTTAATTGCAAATCTTCGTTGTTCCCAAATTTACCCATTTTGCTGGAGAAACATCTGGCTGTCTGTGTGGTGAAGGTCCACAGTGATGACAATGGATACAGGTCATTCCTAATCATAAGTCCTGCTTGTCTGTAAAATGTTCTGCAACCTATACTGTCCACATTCGTTGTTTCGTCATTTTTTGCTTTTATAGATGCTACCTAAAAATACAGATTATCTATACTTTTAAATTACTTATTATTTATGAATCTCAATTTAAAAAAGAACAGAAGCATTTCTAATACTAAAAACATTGCAAGAATTTAAAAAGTATACTTTTTTGTAAATAAGGCGTGTTTGTTCCTCATATTGCTATACCTATTTTCCTTCTAATATATTCATGTATGAGGTCTGAAATTAAATGTGCTTTCTCTGTATTAATACTATCATTTTCATGTTTGTCAAATAGAAGTCAATTACTTGGTTCAATACGCTCTCCGCTCATCTGAGTGGCTCCTATTGTTGTTTTTCAGAAATTGGGGGAAGTGGGGGCATTGAAAAGCATTCATCATCAAGAGAATTTGTTTTAAGAGCATCCCAGCTCCCTTACAGGCTGTAGATCCATCCCCCACTTCAGGAGAAGGAGAGCACAGTTAACTTCCCATTTTGCTGAGCCAATCCGCTCCTAAGTGACTGTCTCCTGTAGAAAAAGGCAGCAAGAATGTCTAGTCGTACCCTTTGGCCCAAGCCTTAGACGCGGACAGCAAGCCTTCTCTCAGACCAGAAGTTCTGTGGGAAGTTTGGTGGACATATTTGCCAGTTTCTGATGAAGAAAATTATATTCATGACTTGCAGCTTCCCAAGGCAAAGTTCATGAAGCTTTTGTTTTGTGCTTCTGACATGCAAATGTGTTGAAGCTTTAGGCGAGGAAATGAGACTCTGATAAAGTATTTTCAAACTCACCTCCCTTCTTCCCAGAAGAGTGATGTTATGTAATCATTTACAACCAAGGAGCAGCAGAAGGGGTAAGCAAAATCAGACTGGGGAGTGGAATATGCACAAAAACTGCTGTCCTCTTATCAAAATGGTACTTGCGAAACAGGCTTCATGACCTCTTGATCAGGATGGTGGAAGAATGTACCAAATTAAAGTCACCTGAAGAAACACAATGGCTAGTGGACTTGACCACACAGCGGGCATAGTGCGTCAGCATCTTCCATCTGCAGAGGCAGCGCTTCACCGAGGCCTGAAGGGAGGAGCGCCCTCGCCATCAGATAAAGATTTCCTTCCGTCCTGCATGCAGGCGCTGTCCATCAAAGCCCGCAAGTCACAAGGCCCGGTGTTTACATGCCCGCTTCATCCTATAGGTCCAATTTGATTGTATTTGTGAAGGTATTCATTTCACATTGATCGTGGATAATTGGGGTCTGTGCATACAGGAAACATGTTCCTTTATGCCACGCAAAAAATAGCATGCCTACTTTGTACTGCAAGTTTGAAACTTTGCTTCAAAAACTGATGAGCAAAATAGAAACAGAGGCATGGACGCACAGAACAGACTGGCAGCTGTCAGAGGGGAGGAGGATTAGGGGGCTGGATGAAGGAAGGTGAAAGGATTAAGCAAGAAAAGATATCCTATCTAATAATAGACAAATATGCAAATTGACCATACCTACGACACACCCACAAGCCACGCCCACCATCCAATCAGAGAGAGTATGCAAATTAACCCAAACCAAGATGGCTACAGCCTCAGAGAGCAAGGTTTCCTAGGTAACAGAGGAAGCCAAGCTTTCCACTTGCCCTTGCCAGGCCTAAGCCTCCACTCAAGCTACAAAGTTTCAATTATAGAAGGTAAACAAATTCAAACAAATGGCGGCAGAATGGAGCTTGAGAGAGCAGGCCAGGGTTGTCGCCGGCAACAGAGGAAGCTAAGCTTTCCACACACCCTGGCCGGGCCCACCCGATTAAGGCAACAAAGTTTCAATTATAATCCCAACACAAATGGCTGCCATCCTCGGAGGGAGCCCCAGGCTTGGCTCCACTCCAGGCTACAAAGTTTCAATTGTAGAAGGAAAATAAATTCCAGATACCAGGGCCTCCACTTGGGTTGCCAGGGGGGCGTGGCCCGCCTGCTAATCACCACAGGCCCCTCACTCAGGCCGCCCTATGCCCCAAGGGAACCCCACCCTGATCAGGGACACCCTTCAGGGCAAACCATCTGGCCCCCACCCCTGTATCAGGCCTCTATCCTATCTAATAAAAGAGTACTATGCCAATTGATCATCACTGCAACACATAATATAGCTGCCCTCATGTGGTCAAAGATCCTGCCCCCATGTGGACACAAGATGGCCACCACAAGATGGCCAGCAGGAGAGGGCAGTTGGGAGGCACCCGGCCTGCAAGGGAGGGCAGTTGGAGGTGATCAACCCTGCAGGAGAGGGCAGTTAGGGGTAACCAGGCCGGCAGAGGAGGGAAGTTGGGGGCAAACAGGCTGGCAGCAGAGTGGTTAGGGGGTGATCAGGCTGGCAGGCAGAAGTGGTTAGGGGCAATTAGGAAGGCAGGCAGGCAAGCAGTTGGGAGCCAGCAGTCCTGGATTGTGAGAGGGATGTCCGACTGCCAGTTTAGGCCCGATCCCCCAGGATAGGGCCTAAACGGGCAGTTGGACATCCCTTGAGGGGTCCCAGATTGGAGAGGGTACAGGCTGGGCTGAGGGACAACCCCCCTTCGTGCACGAATTTCGTGCACCAGGCCTCTAGTATATATATATTGACACATAAACACAGACACAATGTGGTGATAGCCAGGAGGGATGGGCATTGGGGAGATAATTGTGGATGGAAAGAGCCTTTGTTTGGGGTTATGACACATGGTGCAGTGGGCAGAGGATGTTTTATTGAGTTGTGCACTTGAAACCTGTATGGTTTTGTGGGCCAATGTCATCCCAATAAATGCAATATATTAAAAAAAGACTAGCCGAAACTGGTTTGGCTCCGTGGATAGAGCGTCGGCCTTCAGACTCAAGGGTCCCAGGTTCGATTCCGGTCAATGTACCTTGGTTGTGGGCACATCCCCAGTAGGGCGTGTGCAAGAGGCAGCTGATCGATGTTTCTCTCTCGTCGATGTTTCTAACTCTCTATCCCTCTCTCTTCTTCTCTGTAAAAAAATCAATAAAATATATTTAAAAAAATAAAAAATAAAAAAAGACTAATTAGCACAACCCATTATAAAGACAGCCTGGAATTCCATGAAGAAGACATTTGAATGTTTCATCTTTAAAAATACACATTATCAAGAAGTATATACTTGTAGCACGGTATAGAGATAGGGAGGACAAGAGGGAGGAGAAAAAACGATGAGTGATGGAGAGAATATCAAAGTGTCAAAATGTACTTGGCCTTACCCATGTAGTGTCTTTCCTATTGGTGTAAGTTTTTAATGCTTGTGATTTTGCAATACATCGTCTGTATATTGCATTGTGTGCTTGCCACCCAAAGTCTAGTCCCTTCCATCACCATATATATGACCCCCTTTACCTTCTTCATGCTCCCCCCTACCTCCTTCCCTCTGCTAGTCTGTGTCTACTATAGTCTGTGTCTATGACTTTTGTTTGTCTGCTGGTCTTGTTTGTTCATTTTTTGCTTTATATCCCACATGTGAGTGAGATAATATGGTTCTTGAGTTTTTCTGTCTGATTTATTTGGCTTAGCCTGATATTCTCAAGGTCATCCATATTGTCACAAATGGCAGGATTCCATCCTTTCTGGTGGCTGAGTGGTATTCCACAGTATATATGCAGCCCCTCTCTTTACTAATCATCTATTGAGAGACACTTCAGTGGCCACTGTGAATAATGCTGCAATGAACATAAGAGTGCATATATCTTTTCAAATAAATGTTTTCAAATTTGGGGGGTAGGTATCCAAGAGAGGGGTTGCTGGGTCACATGGTATCTCTATTCTTAATTTTTTCAGGAACCTCCATACTCTCTTCCGTAGTGGCTGTACCAGTTTACATTCCCACCAGCAGTGAATGGGGGTTCCTTTTCTCCACAACCCCAACACTGTTATTACTTGTCTTATTGGTAATAGCCATTCTAACAGGTGTGAGATGATATCTCATTGTAGTTTTAATTTGCATTTCCCTAATAGCTAATGAAGTTGAAATCCCCATTCTTTCCCTAGACAAGACCTCATGCTGGAAAATAATTGCCCATCTCAGGCATGAAATTCGCTGGACTTTAAAAAGCATAGTGCGCGCCAATGTAAACGGCCTCTGTGTTGCCTTCACAGAGCACATGGGGACCTTTTTGTTTATCCGTTGTCCATTTGATATGTCTTCTTGGGAGAAGTGTCTGTTCAGGTCCTCTGCCCATTTTTAATCGCATTGTTTTTTTGTTGTTGTTGAGTTGTATAAGTTCTTTATATATTTTGAATAATAACTCCTTATCGGAGGTTTTTTTTGCAAATATTTTCTCCCATTCGGTTGGTTGTCGTTTTGTTTTATTGTCTGTTTATTTGGCTGTGCAGAAACTTTTTAGTGCCATTCACTTATTTTTGCGTTTACCTCCATTGCCTTTGAGGTGAAATTCATGAAATCCTATGATCAACGTCCATAAGTTTAGTACCAATGTTTTGTTCTAGGTCTTATATTTAGGTCTTTGATCCATTTTTCGTTAACTTTTTTAAAAGGTGACGAATCGCAATCTAATTTCATTGTTTTGCATGTGGCTTTCTAATTTTCCCTGCACCATTTATAGAAGAGGCTTTCTTTTCTCCATTGTATTTTTTTGCTTCTTTGTTGAAAATTATTTGCCCGTATACATGTGTGTTTACTTCTGGGCTCTCAGTGCTATTCCATTGGGCTGTGTGTCTTTTTTATGTCAATAACATGCTGTTTTGGTTACGGTCACTTCGTAGTCAGGGAATCTGATACCTCCCACTCTGTGGTGTGTTTTTTAACATCCAATGAAATAGGTATAGAAGGACAGTACCACAACATAATAAAGGCCATATACCACAACCCCCCAGCCACTATCATATCAATGGTGAAAAACTGAGAGTTCTTCCTCTAAGATCAGTAGCAAGACAAGGATGCCCATTTTCATCATTTTTATTCAATGTCATTCTGGAAGTTCTAGCCAGAGCAATTAGGCAAGAGAAAGAAATAAAAGGCATTCAAATTGGGAAAGAAGTGAAATTGTCCCTTTTTGCAGACAAAATTATTCTTTACATAGAAAACCTCAAGACTCCACCAAAAAAATTAGTAGAAACAATAAACAAATACAAGTACAGTTTTAGGATACAAAATCAACGCACAAAAGCCATTGTGTTTCTATATACTAACAATGAAATTTCAGAAATAGAAATGAATAGAACAATTCCTTTTGCAATTCCTACAAAAAGAACAAAATACCTAGGAATAAACTTAACAAAGGATCTAAAGGCCCTATACATTGAAAACTATAAAACATTATTTAAAGAAATTGAAGAAAACACAAAGAAATGGAAAGATGGTCAGTGTTTATGGATCAAAAGAGTCAGCATAGTTAAATGGCCACATACCACCAAGACTGTGACTCAGATCAGGACCTGATCTGGCTTTTCATCCCCGGTACAGTGATCTGGGAACCCTGCTCACCGCCTCTCACGGGGAAAGTGCCTGCGGCCTGTCCTGTCGGGACAACAAAGGTCCTGAGAATCCCCATTCTTTCCCTAGACAAGAGCTCATGCTGGAAAATAATTGCCCATCTCAGGCATGAAATTCGCTGGACTTTAAAAACATAGCACACTCCAAATGTAAACGGCCTCAGTGCACCTGGGAACCTCGAGTCCCTAAAGACTGGGTGCTCTCTTAGCTTCCCCTCTTGGAGCCTGGACATCTCACTCACACGTGTGCATGCTGCCAGCAAGGGAATGCAGATCGCTGTACTTTAAAGTGCTCTTTTTCTTTTCTCAGTTTCTGCAGATAAAGTGATCTGAATGAATGAACGAAGCCACGAAGCAGAAAAGAGGCGCTCTGACAACCCGAGATGTGAGAGGAGATTCCTTAACGGAGAGCAGCATCTTTGGTTCACTTTACATAAAAACCCAAATAAATAAAATGGACAGTATTGTTCAGTCTTAGGAATTCCATTTCTTCTATGTTCTGAGCTGTATAATTGTCAGATTTTTATGGTTTAGATTGTAAATGTGTGTTTCCCTTTGCTAATTATGTTTGGGTTGTTGTTGCTGTTTGTCTTAAAAAAATCTTAAAATGTGAAAGATATTATGGATGGTAAGGGAGACACTATATACAAATGTATATTTGTAAAAGCTATTTTTATGATTAGCATGTTTCACCATTGATCATATAAAAAGTCGGGTGATATTGCAATTCTATGTTTAAAGCTTATTCCCAACAATGTTATGTAAGAAAAGATACATCATATGCTAGTTTTTGTAATTTATTTTTAATTTATAGTTTAAAGTACTTCAGATCATAAGGATAAAATACTTGAAAAGGTTATATTTCTGCCCTCTATGCGCACCATTTTTATTCATAAGGAATGCAACTATTTCCGACGTGAGTCAGGAGCTAAAGGTGTCGGCGCGACCTGTGGTTGAGTTCGGCATCCCTCTGCGCTCCTGGATGGGAGGCCCCTTCTCTCACCCAACCGCGGGCAGGGCGGGAGAGCCCGGGCAGGTGTCAGCGTGAGTGCAGGTGAGACGAGGAGCGAGGAGCGGGTGGTCTCGTCGTGGACCCAAGCGTGTACCTGAGTGCCAGCATCGTCCGTCCCTGCCCCCGGGAGCCCTCTGCCCGCGCATCGCCTGTGTTCTCCAGAGCGAGCTGTCGCCTTGCGCAATGGAAATGGAAGAGCCCACCCTCACAGCCTGGGAGAGTTCAGCACATAATTTCTTAATAAATTCTGTTTCTTTTCAAACAAAGGTGGTGTGTGGCGTTCCTTTGGGGAGCCCCACGGTGTCACATTCAATTTGGGTTCTTAAGTCACTGGAATGCCATGAAGTCAGTGCCATAATGAGAGCAGCACGATTTACTGACATGCAAGCCATGTGCCCCCCATGCCCTCGCTCTTCGTGGGGGAACTTGGGGAGCACGTGGATTTGCCTGCGATATGACACCGATTGGGCGGGCCTCAGTCCTGCCCCAAGTCACACTCTGCTCTCCCTTTCTCCAAGGCATGCTTTCTTATCCAAATGTAGAAATGTTAAGAGAGTTATTAGGGACCGAAAGCAAACTACACCCACGTAGGTATTTATGCCCAACTCGAACTTCACCATGCAACGTGCCAGCTTCTCAGGACAGAGCAGAGAGGGGACGTGATGTTCCCGGGCACGTGGGAGGAAGGCTCCTGTTCACAGAAGCTGAGGCTAAGCGGGGTGTTTCCTCGTATCTTCTTTAAGCTAATTTATCATCTTTCTCGATGTCTTGTAAATATCAGGAATGAAGATTATACAATTCATCGAACAAACGGTAGGAGAGTTGGTGAGCCACAGTACCTCTACTATAGCAACTAAGCAGGACAAGTTGATTTCACTGAACTGAAAACTGTTATGCTAAACCATAGATGGTCATGTTATAACACCCGTACAATTGCGGTAAGTGATCTGTCAAGAAAGATAATCAGCAGACTTCAACAGCTTGTAAATTGTTGCAAGTATTCCTAAACCTCTGAGATGGCGCCTTCCTGGGTCAGGGACATCACAAAGAATGTTTCCAATTATCACAAATGACAATGCACCACCTTCCTGGCAACTCACACCCGCTCTAGGATGACTCATCTTTGACTCTCAGATCTCAGGCTCAATTCCCACTTCTTATTTTCCCTTTGGAAACCAACACCTAGGGTAACGTTGAATAGAAAAAGAAGACCATATTTGCTGGCTAAATTACAGGGTAGAAGAAGAGGTCAAGAGAATAAGTCAAAAATCCATAAAATATGCTAAGTTGATTTCCTGGCACTGGGAGAAAGCTAAGTTTTGTTTCCCGTGACCTCTTTTGGAAAGAGATCTGGATGCACTAACAGCAGCAGTGAAAGGAGAGGTGCCATCCTAGTCATTCAGACCTAGTTTGTCCAAGAAAGAGTCAAATGAGGGTTCAGCCTCCAGATGGCCTTCACACACAAGCGCGCGCACACACACGCACACATACACGCATGCACAGGTGCACAATTTTGTCAAAGAAATCTCTAAAGATCATCCATTAGAAAAATGTCCAAAATTATTAGCTTGTCCCATGTACATACCCAGGTTACGTACGTACCTCCGGGAGGGTCTGGTCTATAGGTGAGACTAGTCCAATGAGAGATATGCTTTCCCTGCCTATTCTGGTCATTTATGAAAAGCCAGATAACCTGAAATCTGCTCAAAATATGCCTTCTGAGCACAGTCCTGCCCACAACTCTGCCCCAGGATCAACAGCTCATGCCAAGCTCCTTTGCAAGTTGTGACTGGAAGCCACCGTGGGTTTCGGCGTTCTGACCCCTGCTGTATATGTCATTACTGCCACTGGAGCCAGATGAATTGTAAATGTTTGGAAAGAACAGGCATTCAGGGCCCCTTAGTTCTCTCAGCCTCAATCCTCTCTGATCGCCTCCAAACAAACAAAGAGCATCTCTGAGATTAGGTTGGCTCTCAATTTTCTGTTCCAATGAAAGAAGCTTTGATGTTGAAATGACCGCTCACCCCCCAGGAGTCCTCCTTCCCCTTCGTGCATTGTGCTCTGTCCACATTGCTTTCAGGCCGCTTCAGAATCCCAGTTTCAGCCTTACGCCTGGGAGAAAGTATTACTAACTGTGGAATGATTTTTGTTTGTTCAGCACTGAGGCCAAAAGCACCTACTTTTCACAGACAAATGAGAAAAAACTTGAATGGTCTTTTGACAATTCATCCTGAGTCTATGCAGAAGACTAGCTTTCTCTTTCCTTTCCTGAGTTATTTTTTGCTAATGCATTAAATTCCTTCTTACTGTAGGATTCAAAGCAATTCAAATGAGATTAGTTCATTGTGGTTAATTTAAAAAACTTGATCTTCTAAAAAGTGCTAAAACCAGGATCAAGAACTCCCAAACACCAAATATATTTTTAAGGACCTTTATTCATTTGTATACTTTTTTTTACCTCATCTGACTGGTCATGCCATGCCAGCCTGGCATTAAGGAATTCTTTACTGCCCTGGCAGGTGTGGCTCAGTTTTGGTTGAGCGTTGTCCTATCCCCGGTTCGGTTCCCAGCCAGGACACGTGACTGAATTGCGGGCTGAATCCCCAGAAGGCGATGTACAGGAGGCAGCTGATCGGTGTTTCTCTTTCATCAATCTCTCTCCCCCTCTTCCTCCTCTCTCCCTAAAAATCAATAAAAACATATTTTTAAAAAATAATAAATAGACCATTATCATTTCAGTATATTTTCAGTTTACCAATCTGCAGCCTTTTCCAGTAAATAAAACAGATTCTTGCCATCTGAATCTCTCTGATGCACACATAGGATTACACCACTTTCCTTGTGTTTTGTTTTTTTTTAAAAAAAAAACACACAACAGTTTGCCATGGACTAAATCTTCAATCCAGCATTTATGGTCCAGAGAAATCTGGAATCAACTTACACACCTGGGCTTCCCTATCCCTACTTCCCTCTGTGTTGTTAACAAAGACAAACACACGTTAGCCTCTCCTTCATTTCCGTGGAATTAAACACATACTTTGAGCCGATCATTGCTGATTTGTTCGCACAGCCTGGCTCTCAGGACCTGGGGTCCTCTCATGTCCGCTGTGCACATGCCCACTGGTTCGAAGCAGACCCAGGGATGTGGATTCAACTCTCTTTTTAGGACTCCTCCTCAGCTCTTCCTTTCTATGGCAGTAAGCACAGCCCGCATATGGGACTGCACTAGGCCACCTCTCACACCTGATTCAAACCACCCATGAGT
Organism: Eptesicus fuscus; assembly: GCF_027574615.1. Lineage (NCBI taxonomy): Eukaryota > Metazoa > Chordata > Mammalia > Chiroptera > Vespertilionidae > Eptesicus > Eptesicus fuscus. The sequence continues at coordinate 48,474,004 of NC_072491.1, read as the reverse complement.
TAGCAAACATCTACCAATACGTACTGCTGTAGTCATGAAAAATGTTTCTGCTGCTCAGTTGTGTCAAACTGTAGATCTTATTATCTTGCTAATGCCATCACCCAAGTTCGTGCATCGTAAACAATGAATGAGATTAGACTCATTCCATTACATGATCAGCAAAGATTGATTCCTTACAAGAGTTTGAAGAGCTTGGAAATAGTAAATTTCCTCTTTCTCATGGGCCAGTCAAATTGCCTCTTTCATTTTTATGTGTAATTTAAGTAGACTGACAAGGCTGTTCTCCATGAGCATTTATTGAACACTTGTTGCATGTATATCCCTACCTAATGGACCAATACTGAAAAGCAGTTCAAAGCAGACTTCAAGCTACAGCCTCAAAGAAAAAATAAAACAAGTAAGGACTGTTCTCAGTTTAGCTTCCAGGAAAAGGGCTTTCCTCTGAAATGCAGAAGAGCCAAGGGTATCAGTGTATGTTGACCTGAAAGAAGCATGTCAAAAAAGAAATCTGCTGCCACCTTAAAGCAAAAGAGGAGAACCCATTGGAATGCCCACTCCTGAAAACCCCACACTACACGGAAGACCTCACAACTTGGGAGGCTTGAGGACCTCTCAGTTAGATAATGTTCCCTCACTTTGGTTCCCGCCCAGAATTCCTAAGTGACAGTGTCAGCAGGTATTGGGGCACATTTTGGTGAAATGCATGTGACGCCTTGGGAGGCTCCATGTGGAGGCAGGTGATTCAAATGCAGGTGACCTGTGAGGCCCTGAGAAGTGGGTCAACCTGTGAAGCAAATGCTATGTGAAGGGCTTGTTTTTTGGTGAATTAACAAAGGGGCTCCAAGCCGTGGGCCAGCATGTTCTGAGAGTGGTGACTGGGCTCCAGCTAATGCCAGGGGTCTTAATCCAGCATCTAGAAGGGTTCAGGAATCTGGAGAAGGCAGATTAAAATTTGATTAAGGAGTCCAGAGATGAAACATAATTTTGGAAGGAATTATGGGGAGCCAGAGAAAACTTAGCTAAAGGAACTAAATTCTCCTTTGTCTCAGGACCTTTTGCTTTTTATTAATACAAATTGTCCTAAGGCAAAGTAGATATACATCAAAGGCCAGGGTTTAGTATACAGAATCCATTGTCAGATTGGAAGAATTACTAACAGCGTTCAGTTGTTTGGCCAGTAGGAGGCAATAACATGTAGATTGAAATGCCCTTAGCTGTCTGGCAGCAAGCAATCATTTATGCATCCCTTTCAGGTTTGGGGAAATGCCCTCAGCCATTTCCAGATGATTCAGCCCTGCTGACATGCTGGAATTGGCTTCTGGCATCCAGCCATAGTCTTTTGTTTATTATGTAGACAAAGAAAAAAAAAAAAAAAGGATTCTCTGGAAAGTAAGCTCACAGGGCGACCTGATCATAACTTTTCAAAAGGGCAGGTCCTGGTGGGTAGTCATGTCCTGGGAATATAACTTTTTAGTAAAAGGCTATCTTTGCCTTAAGCCAGCCCTGTCCATTGTTTCTATGCATTCCAGTTAACTCACTTTGGAATAAATAAAAATCACCCACAAGAGAGCACACAATCTTAGCCTGTAATCCAATCCTTGCCTTGCATTTTTCCACCTTTCTATAATTCTCTCCTTAATTTCAAATGCATAAAAGCAGCTGCAAAACTTATTCTCCTGGGCATTTGAGATCTTGCTCCCAGGCCTATGTGGTCAGTTTGGCTCAAACTCATAAAAAGTCTCTACAGCTCCATCAAAAAACTACTAGATTTAATAAATGAATTTGGCAATGTAGCAGGATACAAACTCAACACCCAAAAAGCAATGGCTTTTTATACACCAATAATGAATTCTCAGAAAGGGAAGCTAAACAAACAATCCCATTTACCATTGCAACAAAAAAATTAAGATATTTAGAAATAAACTTAACAAAGGAGATAAAATACTTTTACTCAGAAAACTACAGTACATTAAAAAAGGAGATAGAGGAAGACATAAACAAGTGGAAGAATATACCCTGTTCATGGATTGGTAGAATTAACATCATTAAAATGTCCATTCTACCCAAAGCAATCTACAGATTCAATGCAATCCCCATTAAAATACCAACGGCATGTTTCACAGAGCTAGAAAAAATACTCTAAAAATTTATATGGAACCAAAAAAGACCCTGAATAGCTGTAGCAATCTTGAGGAAGAAGAACAAAGTTAGAAGAATCACAATACCAGATATCAAGTTATACTACAAAGCCACCATATTCAAAACAACCTGTAACTGGCACAAGAACAGGCATATAGATCAATGGAATAGAACAGAGACCCCAGATATCAACCCAATCCATTACACTTAATTAATATTTATTTGACAAAGAAAACAAGAACATATAATGGAGTCAAGACAGTCTCTTGAATATATATTATTGAGAAAATTGGACAGATACATGCAAAAATATGAAACTAGACCACCAACTTACAGCATACACAAGAAAAAACTCAAAATGGATAAAAGACTTAAATGTAAGTCATGAAACAATAAAAATCCTAGAAGAAATCATAGGCAACAAAATCTCAGACATCTCTGATAGCAATATGTATGTTTATGGTTACATCTTCTAGGACAATGGAAACTAAGAAGAAAATAAACAAATGGAACGACATCAAAATAAAAAGCTTCTTCACAGCAAAAGAAACCATCAACAAAATGAAAAGGAAGCCCACTCTATGGGAGAACATATTTGCCAATGATACATCTGATAAGGTGTTAATTTCCAAAATATATAAGGAACTCATACAACTTAACAAAGGGAAGACAACCCAATTAAAAAATGGGCAAAGGATCTAAATAAACACTTCTCCAAAGTGGACATACAAAAGGCCAAGAGACATGAAAAAAATACTCAAAGTCATTGATTATAAGAAAGATGCAAATTAAAACAACAATGAGGTATCACCTCACACCTGTCAGAAAGACTACCATCCACAAATCAACGTACAGAAAAGGGACCTCTAGTACACTGCTAGTGGGAATGCAGATTGGTGCAGCCACTATGGAGAACAGTATGGAGTTTCCTTAAAAAACTGAAAATGGAACTCCCATTTGACCCAGTGATCCCACTTCTAGGAATATATCCTAAGAAACTAGAAACACCAATCAGAAAGGATATATGCACCCCGATGTTCATAGCAGCACAATTCACCATAGCTAAGATTTGGAAACAGCCTAAATGCCCATCAGCAGATGAGTGAATTAGGAAACTGTGGTACATCTACACAATGGAATACTATGCTGCTATAAAAAAGAAGGAATTCTTACAATTTGCAGCAGCATGAATGGACCTGGAGAGCATTATGTTAAGTGAAATAAGCCAGGCAATAAAAGAAAAATACCACATGATCTCACTCATTTATGGAAAATAAAGATCATTATAACCTGATGAACAAAAAGATAGATACAGAGGCAGTAAAGCACCGAACAGACTGTCAAATTACAGTGGGAAGGCTGGGGAGTGTTGGGGAGAGGGGAAAAGAAATCAACCAAAGGACTTATATGCATGCATATAAACACAGCCAATGGACACAAGACACTGGGGGGTGGGATAAGGGCATGCAACAGGGGTTGAGGGAGGCTGGGGGAAGGTCAATGGGGAAAAAAAGGGAGATATATGTACTACTATATGTAATACTTTAAATAATAAAAAAATAATTAATAAATTGACAAAAAAATAAAGATTAAATATATGTATATATCCTACCTAATAAAATAGTATGCAAATTAACCATCACTCTGCTACACCCACAAGCCACGCCCACCAGCCATGCCCACCAGCCAATCAGAGCGAATATGCAAATAAACCCAACCAAGATGGCTATAGCCACAGAGAGCAGGAGGGAGGCTTGGGTTTCCCAGGCAACAGACGAAGCCAAGCTTTCCACCTACCCTTGCTGGCCTAAGCCTCCACTCAAGGCTACAAAGTTTCAATTATAAAAGGCAAATAAATCCAGGAGGCACCAGGAGCTGGAAGAGCAGGAGGCTAGGGTTGCACCCAGCAATGGAAGAAGCAAAGCTTTCTGCACACCCTGGCCAGCCCAGGCCTCTGCTTAAGGCTACAAAGTTTCAATTATAGAAGATACACAAGCCCCAACAGAAATGGCTGCTGGCCATGGAGCGAGCAGGAGGCTTGGCTCCACTCCAGGCTACAAAGTTTCAATTGTAGAAGGTCAATAAATTCCAGATACCAGGGCCTCCACTTGGGTCACCAGGGGGGCATGGCTGGCCTGCAAACCACCACAGGCCCCTCGCTCAGGACACCCCACACCCCAAAGGAACCCCCACCCTGATCCAGGACACCCTTCAGGGCAAACCAGCCGGCCCCCACCCGTGTACCAGGCCTCTATCCTTTCTAATAAAAGAGTAATATGCAGATTGACCATCACTCCAACACACAAGATGGCTGCCCCCATGTGGTCAAAGATTCTTCCCCCATGTGGACACAAGATGGCCACCACAACATGGCCAACAGGGGAGGGCAGTTGGGAGGCACCAGGCCTGTAAGGGAGGGCAGTTGAGAGGGACCAGGCCTGCAAGGGAGGGCAGTTGGAGGCAATCAACCCTGCAGGGGAAGGCAGTTAGGGGTGACCAGACTGGCAGAGTAGGGAAGTTGGGGGCAAACAGGCTGGCAGGGGAGTAGTTAGTCATCAATCAGGCTGGCATGGGAGTGGTTAGGGGGTGATCAGGCTGGCAGGCAGAAATGGTTAGGGGCAATCAGGAAGGCAGGCAGGCGAGCAGTTGGGAGCCAACAGTCCTGGATTGTGAGAGGGATATCCAACTGCCTGTTTAGGCCCTATTCCACCAGGATCGGGCCTAAACGGGCAGTTGGACATCCCTCAAGGGGTCCCAGATTGGAGAGGGTGCAAGCTGGGCTGAGGGACACTCCCCTCCCCCCACCCCTGTGCACAAATTTAGTGCATCGGGCCTCTAGTTTAATAATAATAGAATAAAAGTTTTTAAAGATCTCTATAGCTTTGAATGTTTCTCGCATCGACATTGAGGCTCAGGAAGCAGCTTGTCCAGGCGTATGAGAACAGAAAGCAGAGATCTGAAAAGGTAAGTGTTCTCACAGTGTCACCAAACTAAAGGAGCTGGTTTGCACGCATCACAGTCCCATCAAACACGAACAGCAGTTTGTAGCAGGGGCAATGCTCTAAGCACTGAGCATGCCTGCCAGGGCTTCAGCAAAGAAAGTAAAAGATTGTTTAAGGAAATGGTGCCAAGCCTGGAGTCACAGGTGAGTCTGTGCTCTAAAACCTGGGTTCCTGATGGCCCACAGGGGGACAAGGTATATATATATATACAGGGCAAGTCTTAAACATGGTGGCTAAGGGAGTTGGGGTCATGGGCTCTGCTGATTGCAGGGGCCAAGGGAGGGATAGTTAGTTGACCACTGGGTCGGGTCCTGATGTCAGCCTAAGCATTGCTCTGTCTGGTTGTAGGAGGGTGTGGTCTGCAGGGTCATTGGCTTTCATGGGCCTGAGGCTGAAACACACCTGAGGTCAAGCTGTTTACTCTAGTTTGACCAAAACTCTCTCTCTCTCTCTCTGCTCAACAGACCTGAGGCTTTGTTCCTAAGACTCTGATGCAGAGCAGAATCTGATGCCCCGAGGCCTTCCAGGTTAAGGACATCCATGGGCAAGGAAGAGGGAGGCAATGAGTCCTGGTGCCTGGAGGGAATGAGGACTGGGCGAGGCAAGATTAAGAGTGATCTGCATTTGGTCCCTGTGGTGCTTCTATGTTTCTCTCCAGGGCAGCCGGGAGCCATGGCACTGACCCTTAGTCAGGAGGATAAATGGAGCCCTGGCAGGTTTTGCTCAGTGGTGAAAGTGTTGGCCCTCCAACTGAAAGGTCTTGAGTTCAATCTCTGGGCATGTACCTTGGTTGTTGGCTCCATACCCACCCTGGTTTGGGGACATGCGGGAGGCAGCCAATCAATGATTTCTCTCATCATTGATGTTTCTATCTCTTCCTTTCTGTCTGAAATCAGTAAAAATATATTATAAAAAAAGAAAAGATTAGCCTTAACCGGTTTGGCTCCGTGGATGGAGCATCGGCCTGTGGACTGGGGGGTCCCAGGTTCAATTCTGATCAAGTGCATGTGTCTTGGTTGCGTGCATGTCCCCAGTTGGGAGCGTGCAGGAGGCAGCTGATCATGTTTCTTTCTCATCGATGTTTCTAGTGCTCTATCCCTCGCCCTTCCTTTCTATGGAGAGTCAATAAAATATATTTTTTTTAAAAAAAGAAAGGATTAAGTTGTACTAGCTAGAACTCCTTGAGGCTCTCTATCAGTTTGTCTACATGGTTTATTGAAAATTAATGGAGTTCTGCTTCCTGACATGATGGAGTAATAGGGATTGGAACTAAAAAATCTGACAAGATGTAAGGAACACTGGCTTTCAAGACACTGGACATAGCTGAGTGAAGGATGTGATTGCTGAGATACAGGCAACAAATGGGGTGAGTCCTACTATTGCCCAGCCTAGTGTTGGAGATAGTTTCTAGGTGGTGGCAGTGAGGGGGACCCATGAAAGACCCTGTGCTAGTCTTCCTGAACTGAAGACGGAGCTAGGAGTCCAGGGAAGTTAGGACGGCTATTGTGTACAGAGCTGTGTGCAGAAGAGACAAGAGCTGCGCAGGGGGAGGACTCCAGAGGCCATCGCGGTTCTTCCTTGAGTGCTGGGCTTGGGGCTCGCCAGCACTTGCATGTGAGGGAGCTACCTGCATCTGAAGAAGAATCGCCAACAAGGGAACAGCACCAGGAAATCTAGTGCTGGGACCAGTGCCTGTACCCAACAGTCACAGTGGGGGCTTCCTGATGCACCAGGTGTTGGTTATAGTATTAAAAAGGGTCTTGCCTCAGCCGTGGGGAAGATTAGCCCTGGACTAAATGCTGGTCTGGTGCCACTGAATGAAGCCTGAAACAAGACCCAAAAGATCAGATTATTTTCTGGCATTAAATAAAAATCATCAGCCTTAAAAAAGACAGAAGCTGTGACCCATAATTCAATGGAGAAAAATAAGTGAAATGGAACTGAAAAATGGTAGAGATGATAGAATTAGTAGACAAGGACACATAATAGTTATTATATTTTACTCCTTACGTTCAGGAGTCTAGAAGAAATTTGAATGTGCCAAGTTGAGACACGAGTGTTATTTTTAAATACCCAACTCAGACTTCTGGAAATGAAAAAATACAATGTCTGAGATGAAAAATACACTGATGGGATTAAAAGCACTTTAGACTAACCATTTTCATGTATTATTAAAAAGGTATGTTACTATTTTGCACCTGTTGTAACCTGTAGAGAGGGCCTGGAAAGTCACATGAGCATTTCTTTAATTATTGTCAGCTGAATCCAGTGGTGTTGGCAGAGCCAGGTCCTGGAAACATACCTTGCCAGAGGCAGGAGTGTTGTCAGCTTGACCTTCAGCCCAGGCACCAGGGGGTGGGCTTCGTTATCTAAATCCAGCCAAGCACCAGGAATGAATACTATTCCAGCCCACCCAAGAATGCACATAATCTCCTTTGTCTTTACCTTTATTAAAACTTCCTGGTTTTTGCTGTATAAAATAAACATGCTGTATTGGTTCTGGGTCCCTGTCTCTCCATCAGAGGACAGTGGTCCCACCCGGCCCCAGCTTTTTCCTTCCATCTTTGTATCTGTCTCTTTCTTTAATTTTCTCAATCCCCAGCCGCCCCTATTCAGGAACTGGACCGCTCTCTAGCCACGATGGATGTGGAAAAGAGAAATATTTACAGTAAACAGTTATGCAGTCTGGTTTTAGTTCTGTGACCAATGGCTTTAGGTGCATGACAAGTGTCCTGGAAAGGACCCTGTGGTGAACTTGGCTCCCTGGGCCAGCGCCCTCCCTGGTGCTGTGTCATCCGGAAGCCCTGTCTTGTGGGAAGAACGAGCCCTGTGAGCTATGCCTGGGAGTCTCACCTGCTCTACTGCTTCAGTGCTGTCTTTCTCCTGCCATGCAGGGTCCTCCGTCTTGCCTGAAGTCTTGCAACAGTGCCACAGCACAGCTCTGTGTCAGTTATATAACACTGCATAACGGACACTGTTTTTGAGGAAGAGGACGTAGATTGTGGTACATGACAGCATGATAATATTTAAGGTAGGGTAACGAAATAGAAACGGGATGGCTGTCTATGTGCCTTGTGTGGGAATAGAGGGGGTTGGAGAGAGGTGGCATAGGAGGAGCATGGGAATTCGGGCACTCAGGTCCGAACGTGTCCATTTCTGGCTGTGCAACCTGAGCAACTTACCTGACTCTGTGATGCCTTAATTTCCTCCTCAGTGTCTGGCAGATTTGGCAAATGCAAACTCTGTATGAGTGTGTGCTATTAATGTCCTTTCAGCCCTACGCATAGGCTCCCTGAGGTCTAAAAATATCCCTGTTTTTAAATTATGCTAGTTAATAATATTATTCTTATGATTTAGGTTAAATATTAATTCCAAAAAACAAAACAAGAACCTGCTACAAGGAAGACTGCATGTCACAGTGAATAGAGTCTTTTATCTCCACATCCTCCATGCTCACAGTTAGTCTCTTTCCCTTAAACATTGATTTTTAAAAAGCAGTTTTTGTTAACAGGCCTATAGAGAATTCATAAATGCCTCAATAAATTACTCATTTTTGTCTTAAATAACATAAAGGTGAATGTATTTAGGATAGAGTTATAGAAGATATTCTGGAATGAATAAAGAAAGAAAATGGAACAGTTCCCCAGGGCCTGCAGTTTCGGCCTGTGTGTCCAGACATGTGACACCTGACCGTTTAGCCGGGGTACTGGCCACTTCCCCCTTAGACTGTCAAATAAAAAAATGACAACACCTGACACAACAATAGCCGTCCATGTGAATGAATCAAAAGTATACCTTTTTTGTCAGATCGGCAGAAATATTTTTATGGGTGCTGCAGAATTTTAGCAATTAGCTTTAGTAATTGGTTTACGTTTGCCATGAGATGAAAAGGTTGAAAATCACTAATTTAGACTAAACATTTTCTTTAAAGGGCCAAGTACTAAATACTTATTTTAGGCTTTTCCGTCTACCTATAGCATCTGCTACCTATTCTTTTTAAAAAGTAATAATAATAATTCTTGAAAATATAAAAGATATCCTTAATTCACAAATGACAAAAATAAGCCAAGGACCAGATTTGGTGCATTAGTCATAGTTTGCCTACTTCTGATCTGCATGATAGAAAAGAGAAACCAGCTTGACTAATAGGTGAGTTACATCATTTATATTTAAATTAGAGGCCTGGTGCACGGATTCGTGCATTGGTGGGAGCCCTCAGCCTGGCCTGCACCCTCTTGCAATCCGGGACCCCTCAGGGGATGTTGGACTGCTGGTTTTAGCCCAATACGTGCAGGTGTCTCCTGGCAGCCCTGTTGCGCTTGCTGCCGCTGCCACTGCTCAGTAGCGCACTGCATGTGAGAGAGGCTCGTGCCACTGTAGCTGCACTTGCCAGCCATGAGCCTGGCATCTGGTGTCTGTCAGTCAGCTGAGCGGCGCTCCTGCTGTGAGAGTGCACTAACCACCAGGGGGTAACTCCTGCGTTGAGAATATGCCCCCTGGTGGTCAGTGTGCATCATAGTGACTGGTCAAATGGTTGTTTGGTCACTTAGGCTTTTATATATATAGATCCCACTCACAAGAACTAGTTCCAAAACCCTAAGGAGATACAAGGGGCCAGAGAAGGTACCTTCCAGTGGCAGCTCCACACAGTGGAAAAGAGCACACCTTTTAGTGGGAAGGTAGCTGTCTCTGAAACAGATGTGATGGAGGACATAACTAAATTTTTTAAAAATCAAATTACAAAATCTATTATGACCATATAGGGTATTTCTCAGTATTGCAAGAAAAATTTTAAATAGAAAATATAATTCACCATTTAAAAATATTTGCCGAAACCGGTTTGGCTCAGTGGATAGAGCTTCGGTCTGCAGACTGAAGGGTCCCAGGTTCGATTCCGGTCAAGGGCATGTACATTGGTTGCAGGCACATCCCCAGTAGGGGGTGTGCAGGAGGCAGCTGGTCGATGTTTCTCTCTCATCAATGTTTCTAGCTCTCTGTCCCTCTCCTTTCCTCTCTGTAAAAAGTCAATAAAATATATTTTTTTTAAAAATAATAAAAAAAATAAAAATATTAAAGCAAAAACTTATGACCATCTATTTTATATAGACAAAACGGAAAATACAGTATTTATTCACAATAGAAACCTCTTGTCTAAGTAGGAATCAGCATGAACCTTAATTTGACAACAATTACCTATTAAAAGCCTTCACAAGCTTCTGCCCTCACCTCTAGTCAATACTACACAAAGGTTCTGTCCTTTGTATGTGCCATATTCAATGCTAGCCAATGCAATAAAACAAGATAAGAAAGTAAAAACCGCTGGAGACTATTTAAAGGCAAGTGATGGTGTAGGAGAATATTTTGTAATCTCTAGAACTGAAAACTTCTATATAACAAAAATGAAAAGATCAACAATTTATATAAGAAAGGTTCAGCATAAGAGCATACATCATAGAAAAATAGAATGGCCAATAAATAAATTTTACAAATTAAACAATATGGAATTGCTACTTCTACTAATCATACTGAAAACAAAAAAAAGAGCATTTCAAGTTTGACAACACCAAATCTCTTGATGTTGGTAGTGAATAGTAGCTCCTGTGTTTGAAGTGGAAATTAATAAACTTCTGTGGGAACAATTATTCCACATGTAGTAAAATTTCAGATTTGCATACATTAGAGCCCAGTGATTCCCGCCCTTCATCGTTGCATGCTGTTAGAAAACTTTCAAATAGCGTAGTTTACAGTGCCAACCAGGCCTCCTGTTATTTCAAGAGTGAAAGCTATTTCATATCAAACAATCCTTAGGAGACATCTTAAAGGTGAAACTCAATTTTTAAATATTTAAAAAACTTTCTGAAAAAAAAATTAAATTTTAAAATGTATGAAAATGCATTACAGTTGAAACCTTTTGACAAGCCATAACTTACTGTTTATATGTAAAGCAAGCCATGTGATGAATGAATGTATCAGCTGGCAAGTGCAGAATCTGTTCAGAGTGAAGCCAGACCTTTCAAACTCGAAAGCAGGAAGAGGAGGCTGCCCCTCTTCAAGAAATGCACATCTTCGGAAGAGGCTGGGCACTCTGCCCTGTGGCCAGCATGGCAGCATCTGCCAGGAGCAGCGGTTCCCACGGGTGGCACCTTCGTAAAAGTGACTATAAATAGTTTGTTTAAGGACCCAGGAAACCTGATGTCTTTTTTTTCCAGTTGTTGTCACCGATTGGATCTTGTCTCTATAAAATGCTCCATAGAACAGGAAAATAATGTTAAGGGGGAATAATGTTACATGAATGCCTTCTACATCGACTCAGCCCCAAAATGTGAAGTAATTCAGGGAGAAAATTGCACTGCAAAGTGCCCGGCCTCCACTGAAGGCAACCTAGAGGTATTGGGTGCTTATTCATTGGCATTAAGTGGGGGCAAAAGAAGACAGAACCAAATGGCTCACCATGATGGTCAGAAACATTTTAGGAAGCCCAGTTTCTTTTGTCTAGATGTCAATTAGGAGTTCGTGAGCAAGAAAAAATATATTATTTGTTTTCTCTTATAAATATGACCATTCACTGTGATTAATGACCTAATTATAATACAATGTCTTCTTTTAGAGAGAGGACAGTTCAGTTATTTATTGCTTGTCTGCATGGCTAACACCATAATATAAAGAGTATATTAAATGTATCAGGACATTATCCAGTCACTTTCATAGATGAAAGAAAGACTATAGGCGCCTAGATAGCAGTAAATAAAATAACCTAGAATGAAATAACCCAAATGTACATTAAAATAGGGTTTGTAAAAATGAAGCTGTCAGATAGTAGAAGAAATGATCCTATCTAATAAAAAAGTAATATGCAAATTAACCATCACTCTGCTACACCCACCAGCCAATCAGGAGTGAGTATGCAAATTAACCCAACGAAGATGGCTGTGGCCACAGAGAGAGCAAGGGGGTGGTTGGGTTTCCCCGGCAATGGAGGAAGCCAAGCTTTCCACACACCCTGGCCAGCCCAGGCCTCCGCTTAAGGCTACAAAGTTTCAATTATAGAAGATAAATAAATCCCAACAGAAATGGCTGCCCCACGGAGCAAGCAGAAGGCTTGGCTCCACTCCAGGATACAAAGTTTCAATTGTAGAAGGAAAATAAATTCCAGATACCAGGGCCTTTGCTTGGGTTGCCAGGGGGCGTGGCCGGCCTGCAAAACACCACAGGCCCTTCACCCAGGCTGCCTCACACACCAAGGGAACCCCCACCCTGATCCGGGACACCCTTCAGGGCAAACCAGCCGGCCCCCACCCATGCACCAGGCCTCTATCCTATCTAATAAAAGAGTAATATGCAGATTGACCATCACTCCAACACACAATATGTCTGCCCCCATGTGGTCAAAGATCCTGCCCCCATGTGGACACAAGATGGCCACCACAAGATGGCCAACAGGGGAGGGCAGTTGGGGGCGATCAGGCCTGCAGGGGAGGGCAGTTAGGGGTGACCAGGCCAGCAGAGGAGGGAAGTTGGGGGCAAACAGGCTGGCAGGGGAGCAATTAGACATCAATCAGGCTGGCATGGGAGTGGTTAGGGGTTGATCAGGCTGGCAGGCAGAATCTGTTAGGGGCAATCAGGAAGGCAGGCAGGTGAGCTGTTGGGAGCCAGCAGTTCTAGATTGTGAGAGGGATGTTTGACTGCCTGTTGAGGCCCGATCCCGGCCCCATCTCAGTAGGATCAGGCCTAAACAGGCAGTTGGACATCTCTTGAGGGGTCCCAGATTGGAGAGGGTGCAGGCTGGGCTGAGGGACACACACCCCCATGCACGAATTTCATGCACCGGGCCTCTAGTCTCATTATAAAATCTTCAGGTTCTCACTTCTTGGGAGAACCTCAATTATAACCTTATCTTTTTAGTGGCCAACTAACCATATTCAGGGTACTTTCTGAAATAAAGTAATAAATGCTTTGCTATTTTTATGACCTGCCTATCTGTATTTATAATTCTAAGAATACTAGTAGAAATCTACAATACAGCCATTTCCATAAATAAGCCTCAAACAAGTGACACTGTTCTATCAAAACACAACTACAAAACCTTTCGATTTTAGGTGAAATGCAAAATAAAAACCCTTTATTAGCATAAATAAAATATTTAGTATTTTATAACCTTGGTATCACTCCAACGTATCAAATTAGCTCATCAGAGCCTCCACATTGACATGAGGAAACTGCCTCTAGTGGCCATAGGGAGTCAATCAGCCAGCTTTCCAGTGAGCCAGTTCCTCGCAGTGAAAGGAAAGAGTGGCTGATATGCATCCCCAAAATATAAAGGTTTTAAAAAGCCTATCTATAATAATAAAAGGGTAATATGCTGATTAGACCGGACGTCATTCCAGACATCATTCCAGATGAAGCCAGGGCGGAGGGAAGCCCGGGTCCCAAGTGCCAGAGGGAAGCTGGTGCCGACAGCTGGGGGAAGGAAAGCCTACTCTTGCACAAATTTCGTGCATTGGGCCTCTAGTTCTTCTATAAAGGTAACTTTTTCCCCTGTAAAGTTCTTACTTTTTCATTTGGTTATGGAACTAGACATTCACAACATAAGCACTGCTATGTGTGTGTTTGTGTGTCTCTTTGTGTGTCTGTGTGTATGTCTGTGTGTGTGTGTCTATGTCTGTGTCTCTTTGTGTATCTCTGTGTGTATCTGTGTGTCTGTGCACATTTGTGTGTCTGTCTGTATGTGTCTTTGTATCTGCATGTGTGTTTCTGTGTGTCTTTCTATGTGTCTGTGTGTGCATCTCTATGTATGTCTGTGCGTCTGTGTGTATGTCTGTGTCTCTGTGTGTGTTTGTGTGTGTCCCTGTATCTGTGTGTGTCTGTGTATATCTGTGTGTCTATGTATATCTGTGCGTGTGTCTGTGTATGTTGTGTGTCTGTGTGTGTGTCTGTGTGTGTCTATGTGTCTGGGTGTCCATGTATATGTCTGTGTGTGTCTGTGTGTATGTCTGTGTGTGTCTGTGTGTGAATGTCCGTGTCTGTGTATGTCTGTGTGTGTCTGTGTGTGTGTCTATATGTGTCTGGGTGTCTGGGTGTCCGTGTGTATGTCTGCGTGTGTCTGTGTGTTAATGTGTATGTCTGTGTGTGTCTGTGTGTGAGTTCTGCATTTGTGTATGTCTGTGTGTGTCTGTGTATGTCTGTGTGTGTCTGAGTGCGTGTCTATATGTGTCTGTGTGTCTGTGTGTCTGTGTGTCCGTGTGTAAGTCTGTCTGTGTCTGTGTGTCTGTGTGTCTGTGTGTATGTCTGTGTGTGTCTGTGTGTATGGTGCAGGAGGCAATGGTGAACTGGAGTGTGCACGGGAGTGGCAGCATCCCCACAGCACAGTCCTGGAACACCTGCCCTGAGAAAGGCCATCAGTCTGAAGTGGCCATTGCTCTCGTGCGGAGGACACCAAGCATCCCCATAGGTGAGCGGCCATCATCACTGCTGCAAGGCTACCTGTGCACGCCCGCTGGCTGGCCCTGGCGAGCAGGGACCCCCAACTCCAGGCGCTGGTTGGGAGAAGAGCATTTTCTGTCCAAGGCTGACTAGTCTTTCAGGCGCACACTGAGCAAATCCACGAAGACCTGGCACAACGGCTGGGAAAGTCGTTGGCGAGCTTCGAAGGGAAAGTGCAACAAACTTATCTTTCCCTCCCACTGCAGCCGTTATATCTGTGCCCTTTACTGTGAGATACATTCCTAGAAGTTAAATTACTGAGTCAAAAGCCTAAATATTTTGCACCTGCGAGGCACTGCCATAAAGGCCTATGCACTTCCCCACAACCTCGCAAACATCAGATCAAGGCCCAGAGGTCAGCAGGTCCTGCTCCCAGGAGCCCGGAGAATTGCCCATTGTTGACCTCTGCATTTCTGTACAACCCCAGACTCATATTTCTCCTCCTGCCCATCACCGTGTCCTCGGGCCTCAGCTAGCCCTGTGCTGACAGAAAAGTCACGCATTTCCAGCTTCGTGACCAAGACCCACACAAACCTGGAGGCAAACTGCAGGCACGGAGACAGCCCTCCTCATGGCTGGAATCACTCAGGAAGGGCTGTGGTCTCCGGTCGCACTTTAATAAGTACCAGTTCCCAGAGTGAAGATCACTCAGAAGTTTTCTTTCTGGTCTTTCTTCCTTCTGGGCCACTTCCTCCTACTTTCCCAGCTTCAATATGATGTCTCCAGGAAGTCCATCGTCATGACAACCAATGGTTTTGGGGTGGGGATGAGAAAGTGATATTTCAAAACACCATTCAGGACCCTCTTTCTTGACCTTAAGCCAGCTGACCATTTGAAATGCCAACTTAAACAGAGATAACTCATCAGTGTAATCAAACACTTTTTCAGACTATTAAAATTCAGTGTTCAAATAAAAAACATGCACAGATAACATTTTTCCTACATATTTTTTTTTACTCCTGAAACTATTTTAATTGAAAGAAAAATTATTCTGTTATCTTCCTTTCTGCTTTCCAAGACGGCTGATGGGAAAGAATTGCCTAGAACCACCCTAAGCATTTCTTGTGGGTGTTTAAAGCTATTCAGGAAATGCTGTGACCTCAGAGCTTCTTCCCACACCTACATGGTCACAGATGGAGGATGGTGCAGGAGACCATCGGCCTCCAATGATGCTCTACAAACTGAGACACATTCTGGGGGTCTGAAAGGTCAAAATATTTTCATAAAACTACTAAGACATTCTGATGTTTTCACCATGTTGACATTAGCACTCGGATGTGCTAAAAGCAATGGTGTGTGGGAACTCAGGTCCTCACCCTGAATCAAGGCAGTGGCATGCGCTTCATCCTTTCATCACTTCACAGATTCTCCCTTCGTTCTTACTTTATTTTTATTTTAAGAGTATGTTCGTTAAAGCTGGGACAGTGACATGAAAGAAAGGCTTCGGACAGAAGCAGCAGGAGAGCCCAGACCAGGCTTCTCTGGCTCACTAGGAAGTCAGAGAAAAGGGCGCCTTGGGGGCAGGTTCGGGGGTCAGCCTGGGGTGAGCTGCTGCTGCCCATTGCTCCCTCGTTGCAAGTCTCCCGGGGACCCTTCGAGTTTAGGAGGTGTGTGTAGGTCAGGGAAGAAAATGGGGAAAGGAAAGGCACAGGTGTGCTCCCAGGCGGGGAAGCACAACACACACTGTCAGTTAAAAAAAAAAAAAACATCCTTGTCCAGCTGGCATGCTCAGTGGTTGAACCAGGAGATCACGGTTCGATTTCCATTCAGGGCACAGGCCCTGGGTTGCAGGATCGATCCCAAGTGTGGGGCATGCAGGAGGTGGCTGATCAATGATTCTCTCTTCATCATTGATGTTTCTATTTCTCTCTCCCTCTCCCTTCCTTCCTGAAAGAAATAATGAAAATATATTTAAAATAAATAAATAAATTTTTAAATGCCAGTTTCACTTAAGAAAGTCTCCAATGATGCAGTAAAATAATAAATTTTATGAAAGATTGAGAATTTGGGGAAACTTGGCAGCCTGCCACCATGTGGTTCTCAGCTAATGTGGTGAGATGTTGCAGGGTGATATTAACAAAAATGATTGTTAGTATACTGTACGATAACATTTGTCACCACTGGCAGGATCTGCATAACTCAGTGAACTGATATTTTCCAAACCACATGAAGATGATGTTACAAAATACTACATGGGTAAAAAATTCTGAAGTGTGATCTATTCATTGGATTTTTTTAAAATATATTTTTATTCATTTTAGGGAGAGAGGAAGGGAGAGGGATAGAGAGAGAGAAACATCAGTTGGCTGCCTCCTGCATGCCCCCTACTGGGGACAGAGCCCACAACTTGGGCATGTTACCCTGACCAGGAATCGAACCAGGAACCTCTTGGTTCACGGGTGGATGCTCACCTACTGAGCCACACGTGCCAGCCTTCATTGGATTTTAAAGTAAACAGAGGAAAGTGCATTAACTTGGGTTTCTATAGAGTCCACATTAAAAGTAACCTTTAAGAACCTGCCACTTGTTAAATTTTGGTATAAAATCAAAAAGTATCCACAGTGATCTAAAAAGGCTCAAAAATACAGTCAGTTCTATTTTAATGCTGGTTTTGAAAATTTGAATTTATTCCAGCAGGAAGCACTAGATGAGTGGGGAAACTGTATCCGGATGAAGGGAGCCAGGCAGGATACCCAAGACGTGTCCCAGGGACCCTGAGACACCGGCCACCCCCAGGGTCATGCGTTCCATTCCACTCCCATCACCCTCTGCCTCCATGACACAAAGCCCAGGGGGCGGCCCTCCAGCTGCGAGAACACGCACCCCCTTTAATTCTCCTGCCCCTCAGCCTGTTGTGTGTTTTCCCTCCGCGCTGTGTGTTCTCTTTTCTGTCCTCTTGTCTTTTTCCTCTCTCTCTTGTTCTCAGCCATGGCATAGTGGGGCTGGGAGCTGGGGTGGGCTTGGCATCCAAAACAAACCCCAGGTCTCTGTCCACAGAAAGTGCTGCATTTATGACAGTGTTTCTGCATTTGTAACTGTTTTACATGTACAACTGTGCTCATGTTTCTTAGATCCCTATCTGTCCTCTCCAGCATTTTGGTGTGATTGGGTTCAGAAGTGCTCTAGCCCTAATTTCATTTTTTTACAACCACATTTTCCAGCGGTTTTCTGGCATGATATGACATTGCTTAGAGCTTTTTAAGCACATGCGTGCTATTCCAGTCCTCCCAGATTACAGTATTCTCTTCATAATCTTCTTCAAATACTTTCTATACTGCATAAGCTTCATTCAAAATGTCTTGCTATACTTCAACCAAAGCACCACATTACAACAGCTTGAATGTAGAAGCAGAAATGAGAATTCACTGTCATCTATCAAACCAGACATTTATTTAAAAGACTAGAGGTCCGGTGCACAAAATTCGTGCATGGGGGAGGGGGGAGAGGTTCCCTCAGCCCAAACTGCACCCTCTCCAATCAGGGACCCACAGGGATCAGGCCTAAACCAGCAGTCGGACATCCCTCTTGTAATCTGGGACCACTGGCTCCTAACTGCTCACCTGCCTGCCTGCCTGATTGTCCCTAACCACTCTGCCTGCCTTCCTGATTGCCCCTTAACTCCTCTACCTGCCTGATCACCCCTAACCTCTCTGCCTGCCTGACTGATCACCTCTAACTGCCTCTGCCTGCTTGCCTGATTGCCCCAACCCCTCTGCCTCCCTGCCTGATCACCTGATCACCCCTAACTGCTCCCCTGACAGCCTGATTGCCCCTAACTGCTCTCCCCTGCCTGCCTGATTGCCCCTAACTGCTCTCCCCTGCCTGCCTGATTGCCCTTAACTGCCCTCCCCTGCTGGCCTGATTGTCTCGAACCCCCTGACGGCCTGATCTCGCCCCCAACTGCCCTCCCTTGCTGGACTCATCACCCCTAACTGCCTCTGCCTCAGCCCCACCACCATGACTTTGTCTGAAAGGAAGTCAGACATCCAGAAGATGGTCAGTTGACCCAGTCTAATTAGCATATTACCTTTTATTAGTATAGATATATTATATAGGATAGGATTGATTAAATGGGGGGAGGAGAGCCTTTTTCAGCAGGAGGAGATGTTCTTTGCAGACAAAAACACATAATCCCTATATCTGGACTGATAGCCAGCCATATGCACTATACTGCCAAACCAGTTATTAAAAAATTGAACTGCTTTGTTACACCTTACACCAAAGAGTTGTCGCCCTTAAAAGCCCTCCTCAGCCCCCACCTTAGGTTCTACCTTCACAGTTCACCCAGATTGGGTTCTGATTGTTTGGTTTCTATGCCAGTCAGTGTCAAAAGCTCTGCCTCCTAAGCAGCCATTAGCTCCTAGCAGTTCACCCAGATTTGGTTCTGATTGTTCAGTTTCTATGCCAGTCAGTGTCAAAAGCTCTGCCTCCTAGGCAGCCATTGGCTCCCCACATCACCCAGATTTGGTCCTGATTGGTTGGTTTCTATGCCAGTCAGCATCAAAAGCTCTGCCTTTTAGACAGCCATTGGCTCTTCTGGGAAATCCAAAATGGCCCCGCTGAAAGCTGCCTTTCTCTCCGGACCTATCTCCGGGCCTGATCCACAACCTCCACAGAAGCTGCTGATCAGGCCCCACCTCTCTCTTTCTCTGAGCCTTGCCAGCAGCCATCGTGGCTGCTAAACAGGCCCTGCCTAGCTCTCTCCTGGCTTTTCTCTGGGCCTGATCAACAGCCTCCACAGCAGCTGCTTATCAGACCCCACCTCTCTCTTTCTCTGGGCCTCACTAGCAGCCACAGAAGCTTCTGATCAGGCCCTGCCTCTCTCTCTAGGCCTCTCTCTGGGCCTGATCTGCAGCTGCTGAGTCAGCAGCAAGGTTGTTAGGCCTCTGGCCCACCCCAGGCCAGAGGCTAACAACCTCATTGCACCTGCCTTGCCTCATCCACACACCCCGCTGCCCCGCCCACCCACCTGCCACCAGCCTTGCTGTGATAGGAGCCTGTGGGCCACGGGAGAGGGACCAAGAGGTGCTCCATGCACTTCCTGGTGACCGGTCGTCCGTCTGGTCATTTAGGTCATGACAGCCCTAAGCTATTATTAGTATAGATGCATGGAAATGTGCAATGCCACATTCTCACTAAAATCCTTTTGTTTTGGAAAATATAGTTATTTTTCAAATAAAAATGTTAACTGCAATGGGTATATTATTATTCCTTTTAAATGAATGAATATATAAATATTTTAAATATTCATCTTACTGTACCTCCTTGGAGAATAAATATCAGTGGATGCAACTCACATAAGGAAAGCTCTTAGGGCTCTCAGTATTTTAGAGGATAAGACGGTGTCATCAAAGCTCTGTTCTAGCAGAAACCACATTCTCAAGAATGCAGAGCTCAGCTCCCAGGTGGGAATACAGAACTTCTGAGGAATCCTTCATTTTCCATCTAATTCTAACTTTAAATTCTGTTCTCAGGCAAAGCATGGGTAGTTCACATATCAGAAATATCGATCTATTAGATTTAAAAGGAAAAGATCATTCTTTTTGTAGCCTAATGGCAACTCTATTTAACATGTTAGTCCACATTTTGTTTTGGAAGAATTAGATCATAGCAATCACTCCTTATTCCACTTAACAGGGAGGAATTAGCAGCGACAGTTGCTAACGTTTCTGCTCAGTGTTTCCTATTGTCATACCACTAGGTCACAGTCACCTCCTTTGTGAACATTATCTTGAAAATTGAGCTGGTACCCCACCTTGTGGGTAGGAGATAAGGAAGCTTGGGATAGTACTGTATTATAGAAGTCATTCATTTTCTTTCTTCTTGTCCATCAGTCCTTAGACAATGTCATTTTTAAAAATTGAATCATGCATTTCATGACATTTACAAAAACAAACAATTATTGACATACATACACACACAAAAATAACCCACTAGATAATACTAGGTAAACATAGGTACACACAATAAAGCAGGGTTTTTAAAGACCTCTGTAGCCCTGGCCAGTGGCTCAGTGGGTTGAGCATCATCCTGTGCACCAAATGGTTGCAGCAGCAGGTTCGATTCCCCGGAGGGCACACACCAGGTTTCTGGTTTGATCCCCAGTCAGGACTTGTACAGAAGGCAACTAATCAATCTCTACCTCTCTCTCTCCCCCACCCCCTTCCCTTTCTCTCTCTCACTCTCTCATCAATGAAAAATGGGTGAGGATGTTAAAAATACAGAAAAACACACCCCTTTGGGAAAGGTTATTGCTTGATCATTTTAGCTTTGCTGAAAGCCCCTACCTCCCACTACCCCCTTTTTTACATTTTGGTGGAGAATTCTCTTCTCTCTTACCCTGAAGATGGCAATACAATAATTCCAATCATTCTATCCATAAATTACCTTCATCTTGAAAACTGGGTAAGCTGTTGAGATAGCTAATGATTATTGTTTCTGACATTATAAACAGGCCCTTTCCTCCTAGGTTCAGAGACCAACAAATTATCAAAACAAGCAATACTGGGCATGAAGAGAGAAAAAGAAAATACCCAGATTCATATAGTAACTTGTAGCTGCTGAAACTAAGTGATTCCCAGGATGTAACTCAGCAATGATCCTTGTCACAGCTTGGTTTTCTTTGTAAAAAGTGGGTGAAGGTTTTGAACACAGCTCCATTGGTGAAGAGTGTGGCTCTCCTTTTAGTTGCCATGATCATGAAAATGAAGCTCAGAACATTTAAATAGCAAATGAGATGCATCCTTTAGGCAACCACGAAGCTCTGCACTGTCACTGCGGTCTCTGAAAGAGAGGCAGGCTCCCAGCGGCAGCTGCTGACCGGATGGCAGGTGGCGTATAAATGGACGTGGCATCACCTGCCTAGGAAATCGTAAGCCCTGACCACAAGCCTCAGGCAATGAGTGTTTGAAAGAGGTGGTCCCACTCTGGATGGCAATGCTATTATTTAGCAGTGAATATTGCAAGCATGCTTTATAAAAACTGACCATTCTTCCCAGCATCTATCTAGAGCTGGCCGGGAGTCCGCTTGGAACTTAGACCACAGTTTTGCTCATTCTCTCCTTTCTTTGGGACCCAACATAAGAAAAGTCACCATGTTGAAACCCAACGTTTAAAATCTTCAGCCTCAGATCCACAAACCTACGTTCCAGTCTGTTTCCCCAGCTCTCCGGGTATTAACACTGAAGTTGAAGGTGGGAGGTGCTGTCCATTTCTCCCAAAGCCTGGAACTGAGAATGCGAATCCTCTGAGCAGCTGACCGACAAGCTGTGTCATATGCACTTGCTTTCTGGGGTAACAAGATGAGCCCTTTCCTGTCAATCATAGCAGACGATGACGAAAACTTGTGAAGCTGACTTTGGAATTTTAAATTTCTTTTCAAATAAGAAACAGATCGTGCATGAGAAGGCCAGGAAAGTGGTGGACGCAGACTGCTATCTGAACATGAAAGATGAACTTGTAAATAGGACCGACTGATTTCCCCAGTATTGGGGGAACTTGGGGCAAGAGTAGTCACGTAAACTCCCAAGGGCACATCTAAGTGTGTAAAGTTATAAATCAAGCCACACACTCTTAGATAAGATGTGTTATAGCCTCCTAGCTCTACCATTGTTGGATTCCCAGAATGAGTGTTCAGAGTTTATACCCTCGTTTTTTGAGGAATCTGTATTTCTTAAAAACTCAAGAAGTATGTAAGTAGAGTGTTGTGTCTTATTAGTGCTGGTCAATGACTAGACATCATTATTTGGAAAATGGCAGAGAATTAACGGAACTTATCTGCCTGAATTGCTTGAAGTAGCCACGGAAATGTAGTCTATTAATAATTGAAGTTTGGGAGGCTGGAGAACTCAGAAAAATGTACTATGTCAGTTTCACAGGTGAGACAGAGTGAGGGGAGCAGCGCATCCATCACGCTCTCCTTTGATCGATCGCGGGAAAGCGGGAGTCTCCGGCTGCCACGTGGGCTGCGGGATTTCTTTCACAAAAACACAGCCCTGAATGTCTGGAAGAACGTCTTTGAGCCATGACTGAAATCCATTATGATTTTTTCAAAGGGTTTTCTTTTAAGTAGTTTTATTAGTAAAACTGTGGTAAACAATATTTTCTAATTTATCTTTATTGTTGGAGGTATTAGAGATGACCCCCACTTTCCCCCATTGACCCCTTCCACCCCATTCCCGCCCCCACCAGGCCTTTATCTCACTATTGTCTGTGTCCATGAGCTATGCATATATACATATAAATTCTTCAGTTAATCTCTTTCCATCCACTCACCCCCCTTTCCCTCTGAGATCTGTCAGTCTGTTCCATGCTTCCATGTCTCTGGATCTATCTAGTTTATTTTTGTTCATTAGATTACCACATATAAGTGAGCTCATGTGATACTTGTCTTTCTCCGACTGGTTTATTTCACTTAGTGTAATACTCTCCAGGTTCCTCCATGCTGTCTCAAAGGTTGAGAGATCCTTCTTTTTACCACTGATAGTATTCCATTGTGTAAATGCACCACAGCTTTTTTACCCACTCATCTGCTGATGGGCACAATATTTTAACAGAGATTGTACTCTGATTTTCCCAAGTGGTGTTTCTATTTTGGCTTAAATGAAAGCAAGCAAATAAAAAGTCGATTCACTTCATCGCATTATGTCTTTCCCCCCCTCAAAAAAAACACATTTAAGATGCAATCATGTGAAGTACCAATAAATGCTTCTTCCATAAATCCATATGCAAAACAAAAAAGGAAGAGGGATGCATTGAATGGATTTGTTGTGCTTGTCTCGTTAAGGGGGAGTGGTAGGAATGCGTCCAATGAGGGATAGGTGTGGTAGGAATGCATCCAATGAGGGATAGGTGTGAAAATACTGCAGTTGAGGCTATGTGACTGTCTTTTTTAAAATATCAGAACTTGTGTTTCCAAATAAGTGTTAGCCTTTCTCAAACCTTTTGGAAGTCAGGTGGCATCCGATGAAAAGGGGGTGATGTCAGCTCACCACACGCAGCCCTGCGACACTCCTCTCGCTCAAACTGCTCCTGGGCCCCTTTTAGAGTCATGCTCTCAGTCGGTGGCACCTTAAAGGATTAAGTGCTAATGACATGGCTCAGTGGTTGACTTTGACCTATGAACCAGGAGATCACGGTTGGATTCCTGGTCTGGGCACATGCCTGGATTGTAGGCTTAGTCCCCAGTGGGGGCATGCGAGAGGCAGCTGATCAATTATTATTTCTCATCGTTGATGTTTTTATCTCTCTCTACCTCTACCTTCCTCTCTGAAATCAATGAAAATATATATTTTTAAAGAGGATTAAGTACTAAAATGGAATTTTAACTAGAATACTGGGGAAAGGGATAACTTTACTGGCAGAAATTGAGTAAATATATTAGTTGAAAACAATGAAGGAATCACTGTCTGCCTTTTAATTAATTTAAATTCAAAAAGAAGTTCTTGTGTGCCTTATATGTTCATCTATTCAAATTGGGAAGTGGCTATAATTCAGCGATTTTCGATGGCCGTGCTGCAAGAATTGTTTCAACATGAGCACCTGATGTTTAGTTATAAGGGAAGGGTACTGGCTTCTTTTCCCTTAGGTTGTCAAATTAAAAAATGACAGCAGCCAACACAATAATAGCCACCCGGCGTGAACGTGTCAAAATTATACCCTTTTTTTGCAGATTGGCAAAAAAAAAAAAAAAAAAAAGGAATATATTTTTTGGTGTGCTGTGGAATGTTAGTAATGAGTTTATGTGTGCTATGAGATAAAAAAGTTGCAAATTGCTGCTCTAGATTGCACATAACTCATTGCTCTATATCATTTAAATGATTACTGAATTCCTCATAAAAATTAACCACTTATTGTGGTCAAAGTTGCGCTGCATTGACCAAGTGTTAAAAATTAACCCAAATTATTGGTGATAGTAAATGATAACTTGCATCATCAATGCCTTTTGGTAGTATTGATTTGAGTTTTTAGTCCTTTTGTAATGAACTAGAGGCCCAGTGCACAAATTCATGCACAGGTAGGGTCTGGCCAGCCCAGCCCCAATTGGGGTGGATTGGGGCCAGACCTGTAGAGAGGAGGAGACAGCGGGAGGTTGGCCGGCCATCCCATCCCATCGGGGCCTGTTCAGGGCCAAGTCGGCTGGGGGAGGGGCCACAGGTGATTGGCAGGTGGGTCCCACCCCCATTTGGGGTGGGGGAGGCTGATTGGGGGTCAGCAGCTGGGGGAGGGGCTGTGGGAGGTTGGCCAGCCAGTCCATCCCTGATTGGTGTGGGGGCTGCTGATCAGGGGGAGCTGGCTGGGGGAGGGGTTGTGGGCTGATCAGGTGGTAGGGGCTGGCTGGAGGTTGGCTGGCTGGACCCCCTGATTGGGGTGAGGGGCTGATCTGGAGTGGAGCCAGGCAGGGGGAGGGGCTGCAGGAGGTCAGCCAGCTTGCCCCGCCCCCTATTGAGGTAGGAGGGGTGATCAGGGGTGGGGCTGGCCGAGGGGAGATTCTGCAGAACACTGGCTGGCTGGCCCCACCCCCAGATCAGGCTGTTCGCTGGCTGCAGTGGGTGTCATAGCAACTGGTTGTTCTGGTTGTTACAGCATTCTGGTCACTGGCTTTTTATATATATAAACTAGGGGCCCGGTGCACGAAATTCGTGCACTGAGGAGGGATCCCTCAGCCCAACCTGCCCCTTCTCACATACTAGGAGCCCTCAGGGGATGTCCCTATGGATGGCTTAAGCCTCCTCCCCATTGGGAGTGGACCTAAGCCTCAGTCTGGCCTCCCTTTGCTTGAGGCAACTGGGCTGATCAGGGGAAGGTGCCAGCCCCATCACCCCACTGCTGCAGCCACTGCCAGTCACCACAGCCACCAAAGTATTTTCATCAACACGGACTCCAGTCCCTTCACCATGAAAAAATGACAACTTTCTTTAAGCATTTTTAAGATGTGTCTTTCATAGGATATGACATTTCTTTCTTTTTCTTTTTATCCTCACCTCCGAATATGTTTCCATTGATATTTTCCCCTTCCCTCTGATCCCAAGCTCAGCCCCTTCCCAAGCCAAAAGCTTCCGCCCCAGGTTTAGGCTTGGGAAGGGGTCCCCCCACCTCCAATTGCAGACTCGACCCCTTCCCAAGTCTAAAGCCTCCACCCCAGGCTTTAGGCTTGGGAAGGAGTTCCCCCCACCACCTCCCCAAGCCTAAAGCCTCCACCCCAGGCTTTAGGCTTGGGAAGGAGTTGCAACCCCCAGCACCTCTGATAGTAGGCTTGGCCCCTTCCTAAGCCTAAAGCCTCTGTCCCAGGCTTTAGGCTTGAGAAGGGGTGTCCCCCCCCCCAGAACCTCTGTTCACAGGCTCAGCACCTCCCCAAGCTTAAAGCCTCCGCCCCAGGCTTTCGGCTTGGGAAGGAGTTCCCCACCCGCACCTCTGATCGAAGGCTCAGCCCCTTCCCAAGCCTAAAGCCTAAAAGCACTAGGCAGAAGCAACCCCCAGCTCCCTGTGATCCACCGCTCATATGTATGCAAATTAACCACAATCTTGGTTGAGTTAATTTGCATACTCACCCTGATTAGCTGGTGGGCATGGCTTGGGCATAGGGAAGGTGTGGCAATTTGCATATTGCTTTTTTATTAGGTAGGATGTTTAGATTTTTTTCAGAAATGGTTATATTGAGACTATATAATAATTACACATAATAAATGTGAAGCAATTAATGATTTTAACTGGTAGATTATGAACTGCTGTTTTTCGGACAAAATTTTAACTCTCAGTAAGAATTGAAGAAGGAGGAAGACCACCCACAACTGAAGTATTTGGGGAAGGGCTTCTGGTGACCGGGCCAGGGGAGGCAATGGGCACAGTGGGCAGTCCACGCAGGGGCTCCAGCGAATGGGAGTGGTCAGGACAGAAAGCATCAGAATTGTGTCTGTATAGATGCTGCTTAGAAATACCAGTGTTTCCCAGGCTAAGCATTATCTCTCATCTATAATTAGTCAATAATGTTGCTTGCAAAGTGTGCTGGTGGAGACGAGTGAGTGTATTTTATTATTAATGGAGTTTTACGTCACATTGAATCTGAGTAAAGAGCTTGATTATTATTCCTACTACTAAAGGCCGGGTGCACAAAATTCCTGCATGGGGGGATGTCCTCCAATCTGGAACCCCTCAGGGGATGTCGGACTGCCTGCAGGATTGGGCCTAAACCGGCAGTCAGACATCCTTCTCACAATCTGGGACTGCTAGCTCCTAACCACTCTGCCTGCCAGACTGAACACCCGCTAACCGCTCCCCTGACGAAGTGATTGAAGCCTAATTGCTCCCCTGCTGGCATGATCCTCCCCAACTCCCCTCCCCTACAGGCACATTTGACTCCAACTGCCCTCTCCTGCTGGCCTGATCGCCCCCAACTGCCCTCCCCTGTGGGGCTGAGGAGACTGGGGGATTCTGGCTGGATGAGGCAGGGCTGAAGGGAGTGGGGGACTGAGACTGGATGAGGCACATAGCACCTGTGGCCCCCAGCAGGGCTGAGGGGACTGGGGGACTGAGGCTGGATGAGGCAGGGCTGAAGGGACTGAGGGACAAGCCAGCCCCCTGAGTCAGTGTGAGAAGGCTGTTCCCAACCTCAATCCTTGTCTTCTCATATAAATAAACTTATATGAGAGGCCTTGACTGCAATGTGAAAAGCCAGTTTATTAAAGCAATTAAAGCGTGCACCTTTATTGAAAAAGCAAAGCAAGCAAACTGGTGGGGTCCAAGGCATCATATACATTCCTCTTTATAGGTTTCAAAATTTCTTTGCTGACTATTTTGGTGCAGATTAATTCTCAAGGTCCCTATCTACTTCCTGTGGCCCTCCCAGAATTCATGAGAAGCCTCTAGCAACTTGATCTTGCCAAGCCTTGCCAGTGCTGGCTTCTCTGCTTGGGGAGTAAAACTGCCCTTTTTCTCTTCCCCCTCCCCCTTTCATGTCCTAAACTTGATATATTCCATGGGACATTAAGCAAGACATTTTGTACTTACATCTTACATTTTGATGTTATTTATTAAGAAATGCAAATGATGTGAGAGTGGACCTTCTTTATTATCACTTACTTAATTAATTTATTTTTTCCTTAGGAAGGTTTTTTCTTTTTATCATTTGCTCTCAAGTGTTCTTGGCTGAGGAAGACAATGGCTTGTTAGTTACAAGTTGGCTGCAAATTCACCACACTTTTGGGCCTTTTTCAAGCGTTCCTGTCTCAGTTTCCCTATTCCTCTTGCCCTGGAATCCTGTAACACAATCAATATGTGATCTGATTGGAGACGGAGTCAGTGTGGTAAAGTGGAATCTAAAAATCTGGATGTAGAAATCGTCTAGTGGGTTGGGGATAGATTTCCTAGTCATATGGTATTGAGTAACCTATGTCCCAAAATGACAATCCAAACAGTGTGGCCTGCCCCTAACCAATTCTATTTTTGCTTTCATTGAGTGAGACATCCAGGCTCCAATGAAGATCAATATTTACTTTAATCATTATCTAAGGTTCATAAGCTGCTCTTCAAAATGGGCCAAATGAAGTTAATTGCCCTTTTTGCCATTTACACTTACATCATCATGATTTTCACATAATTTTTCAATATTCTCTGGAGTAGTTGATTTTCAGACTTTCCTCCAAAATTGGATAGATTTATATTACCTAATGAATTACTGAATGTATGTATGGCTATACAAATACAAACATTTTAAGCTCTACTTAATTTGTTGTATAATTTTAATCCAAGTGCTATTTTCAAAATGTTCCAGGTTTTATTTTAAAAGCACAAGCTGTCTTTTGTGATATTTATATGCATTTTAAACTAAAAATCACAAACTGGTAGGCTGTTTTCTTTGACCTGCATGCCACTTTAATTTTTAGAATGCTTTTAAAGTTATCTGATACCTTTTTAAAATAGGCATATTGCTAGAAGTGTATATGATCAGACATGCTAGATCTTTATTGCCAGATGGCACCGGTCATCCTAAGATAAATTGTGCCTACACGCTTTCCATTGAACCCCAGACAAAGTCTACTAAGTTATTTATTTCATCACCTTGCTGGCCCTTGTAGGTATCTCTTCTTGTGACTCACTCCCCAGTCCAATAATCACAAATCTTAACATGGCAGATAAATTTTGAATATTTGATTTCTGTGAATGGTTGTTGGCTTTAAAAATGACAATACTGATAGTTCTATCATGAGAAAGTGTGTGATTGCCAAACCAAAGGTGATCTGAATACTGTGTCATAATTTCATCAGGCTTGTGTGTGAGTACTGGTGAGTAATGGTACCCATGTTCTGAGGACTTTTGCTTCTCTTTCTTGTCTTTGTTTCCTTATTCCTCACTCGAGGATATAGTTAGAGAGGGGAGGGAGGGAAGAAGGGAGAGAGAGAAAAGAGAGAGAGCGAGAGAGAGAGAGAGAGAGAGAGAGAGAGAGAGAGAGAATAAAACATTGATGTGATACATAATTTAGTTGCCTCCTAGATGTGCCCTGACCGGGGATTGAACCTGCAACCTAGGTATGTACCCTGACCACGAATCGAACCTACAACCTTTTGTTGTACAACACTTCAATCAGCTGAGCCACCCAGCCGAGGCTCTTTTTCTTCTTCTTTTCTCTCTCGTATTGAATTTTTTGGTTAACAAAATTATATAGGATTCAGGTGCACTATTCTACATCGCATCATCTGTACACTGTATGGTGCTTCTCTCTGAATTTGTCTGCAGGATATGTAGTTTTCAGTGTGAGCATAATGTACTTAGCTCACCAAGTTGTCTCAGAAATCTCTTTTCAGCCTGCTAATGACCGACTCTCCTTCTCTAGCCTTCTCCCTCAGAATTAACATCTACCAAATGAGAGTGAAGCTCAACAGTTTACAGGTGGCCTGTGACCATGAATCTTTTTACCTTTTGGTAGTCATTTCAGAAAGCATCATGGAAAATGCATTGAGAGTCCTCAGAAAGAATGCACAGCTATTGCAGGAATTGAGGTTAGAGAGCTTAGACTGATGAGACTGGTGGTCAGATCATTAGGCAGATGGTAAATAAGGTCCTGATGGCACTTGACGTTACTTATATCCTATGTACACATTCAGGACAAATGTCACTTTAAACCAGTGCATGACTATTGCAAAAAATTAAAGCTAGAAATTTTAAATATCTTATGGCTGTTTAAAATGAAGTCCGTAGTAATGCTTCAAAATCATGCCATAATGACCCGTATGTGCCAAAACTCAGGCTTCCACATTCTCACAGGCAGTCAAAAAGGGAGAAACCTGTACAGGCTTAAAGTCCACAGTGTCTGTAAGATATACACAAAGTGGTTGTTCAAAAATTATTTTATTTATTAAAATATTTTTATTGATTTCAGTGAAATAATTGTGAGGGTGAATACATCAGAGGAACATACTGGAAAAAGATATATCTTCATTTAAAGAAAGGGATATAGAAAAATATGTAAATTTTTTTAACAAAGACCAATTTCATGGAAAAGTGGAGGTGAGTACAGGGGATGGGAATTACAATCTGTACTATCAAAATTTTAGGGTGTTTACAGTCTTTTGCATCAAACATGCATCAAGGATGGTATATAATAAACTTGGATAGAGGAAAGGCAGTGTCTGGGATGGTGTGGTCTGCCTTCTTGACCCTCAGGAAAGTGGTGGATGGTATTACAAGGGGCTGTCTGCTGAGACAGGTGGTAGGGGTGTAGAGATGGTGGTGGGACATGTGAGTAAAAAGGTTGGATACTATGTCTGCTCAAAGGGAATGAAGCCTCCTCAGTGGAGTCTAACCTTCACTTCCTCTCTTTTAGGGGCTGAAAAACAGTCTGTTTAGTTGTACAAGTTTGTCTTCATGCCAAATGTTTTTCCTTCTAGAATCTAAACGTTGCCTTCTTTTTTCTCTCCTTCTTCTTCCTCATACGCTCTTTGTACTTGAGATGAGCCATGGCCCTATGGAACACATGGCAGCTGAAGCCCTCCCTGACCCCGTACTCCACATGCTCCTGGAGGACTTCTAGGCTGGGGAACACCCGGCAGCAGGCCATGCACCTGAACCCACTGTCCAGGGCCACCAGCCACTCGGGCGTCTTAGCGCTGGGATACCCGCTTAGAGCTGGAGGCTGTGCTGGACGGTCAGCCTCCCCCCTTTTCTCCTGGGCTCTGCTGTCTAAAATCGGCTCACGGGCAATTAGGTGTTTCTTCTCAGACATGTGAGAGAAAGGGACATCTTTATGGACCTTTCCAAGATAGGTCATTTCTTCCATTTTGATCTTTTTTGAGGGCGGCACCATCCCTTCCTTTGTATGGAATAAGACGGCCACACCCCTTTCCAATTGTACACGCATATAGTACATTTTCATGGGCCTCACATCTGTCCCATGTACTGGGGACAGAAAGGGCTCGTTCTTATTAAGTGAATGGGACGGAATGTAGGTCTGTAAATAGTCAGAGGAGTCCTCCGTTGGCTCCGAGTGCTGGGATACAGGCAGCTCCTTCATTTCTAGGAAAGAAAATTTGAAACATAAAAAGATTAGAAAATATATGTAAGGACTGTAGGAGTGAAGGTACAAGTGCAATATGTGACCATATGAAGTGAAAATAGATATATATGTGATACTTCAGAATTCTATGTGTGCTGTGCTATATTTGAGGTATTTACATGGTATAACTGTAAGAATGAGGATGATTAGCATGTTCATGTAGAGTTGTATGTTTCTTCTTGGACATATCTGGGAAGTGTTCCATGTTGCTAAAAGAGGATGGCAAATGGGTGAGTGCATGCTTGTTATGTGGTGTGACAGCGCATGTGAACAGTGCAGGAGTGGTCCATGTTTTACTGTGAGACAGTGAGATAGAGAGTGTTAGGGGAGGTATGTATGTGCTGTCAGAGTGGTCAGCTCTATGAAGGTCTCAGGCCTGGTGGATGAAGTGATATGGTCAGTTAGGGGCACAAGAGATGAGAGTTCCTATCCTTTAGGGAATGTGAGTTTGACCTAAAGAGGTTATCTATGTGAGTTTGACCTAAATAGATTGAGTTCTGAAGGGATTAAGATAAAATATGGGAACTAAGGCCAAACACTCTAACTCTTAAGCATTCACCAAATAGAAATGTGTCCATAGTGAAAACTACATGCAATAGAATGCCCACAACATCACTTTCTCAAGCAGTTCAGACTGAAAGCAACCCTAATGATCAGATCATTACAGTCAATGAAAATATAATATTCATGCAATGATATACCTGTACCAAAAAGGAACAAAATTAACGTCATACACAACATGGATAAATTCCACAAATATAGTGGATGTGCATTATTTATGGAATTAGTGTGTAAATGGGTGAGTATGACCGTAATTGTGTGAAGGAATGAAGGTAAGAGTGCACCTGGTAATGCTTCCAGAGAATGGGAAAGAAAGATGAGGAGGGAAGGCCTGTGTATACGAGAGAACAAGGCAAAAGCAGCGGAAATGGGGCCTGAGCTGCTATGGAGGAGGACAGATGTGTGAGAGTGTGTGAAGATCTGTGTGTGTGCTCATCTGAGGGGAAGGTTCTGAGTAAACTCCCATGCACATGTCAGCACTGTGCTCTACCTCAGCCATAGCTGTTCCAGTGCTGCATGGGGATTTATGCTGAAGAACTGAGCCCAGTTCTGGAAGGCACACTCCCTACTTGTCTCTCGGCAGAAGCCTCAGTACTGGTCCTTCTTCCCGGAAGCCCCTTTTCTATTTTTGAGGAGAAAGTGAACTAACAGAGAGTAGACTAGGAACTGAGGTACATTCTTGACCAAACTAAGATCCCACCAGTGTATTCCTTACCATCCTCATCAAGACGGAGACGCTTGGATGGGGTGGTGACACCGATAAGGTGTTCTGAGAAGGCAGGCTTTTCTCCTGCTGCCTGACTACAGGCTGCGGCCTCCACGGGCGACTCAGGCTGAGGCACGTTGTCTTGGCTGATGCAGCTTCCTAGGCAATGGAATAAAATAGAACATTGAGATGAGGCACTTGCCGAGGTCTGTGTCAATTCAAGAATTACATGTTGAGTGGACATGACATGTGAGGCATCATTACGACACATGACACCACTTCTCATAGAAATTAATATGAGCTTTCCGTTTCAAATTCCATTAACTCCCAACTATAAGTAAACTGGCTAAATGGTGTGTTTTGTGAATATCAGTGGGATTAGGTATCAAAGTGTTATTTGAATGTAATGTGCTTGCTGTTTAGATGCATACTGTGTTGGTTAAAACCGGGTTAAGGTTTAAGGTAAGGTTGTTTTGGTATTTGCTAATGTGAAATGGGATCAATTTTGTGTGACTGAAAAGGTCAAAATTGTGTGTGCTTTATGTCGGTTAGTTCCGCACACATTTATGTATATAGATTGCATTATAAATAATGATATATTTATGTGCTTTATATACTATGTTATTTAGGTAAGGAATGTTGTTACTGAGAATATACTCTTTGAGACTAAGAGCAGTTGGTGTATTTGCAAAATGTGAGGGAATAATGAAAGGGGATGTGAAAATGAAGGCATATAAAAGAAATGATACCTGTGCTTTGAACAAATGGCATAGAGTTCAGAGAAGGATGTGTAACATTAGGTGTGTGGTAACACGTGATTGCATTAGAAATTAAAAGTATGAAAGATTGAGTTCTGAAGGGATTAAGATAACATATGGGAACAAAGGCCAAACAGTCTAACTCTTAAGCATTCACCAAATAGAAATGTGTCCATAGTGAAAACTACATGCAATGGAATACCCACAACATCACTTTTTCAAGCAGTTCAGACTGAAAGCAACCCTAATGATCAGATAATTATAGTCAGTGAAAATATAATATTCGTGCAATGATATACATGTACCAAAAAGGAATAAGATTAACGTTATACCCAAAAAATTCAAGAGGAAGGAACACTTCCAGGCTCCTTCTATGAAGCCAGCATCACCCTAATACCAAAACCAGATAAAGACAACTCAATGAAAGAGAATTACAGGCCAATATCCCTCATGAACATTGATGCCAAAATCCTCAACAAAATTCTAGCAAATCGGCTCCAGCAGTACATCAGAAAGATCATACACCATGACCAAGTAGGATTTATTCCAGGAATGCAAGGATGGTACAATATCCGCAAATCAATAAACGTGATACATCACATAAACAAATTGAGAGATAAAAAATCACATAGTCATATCAATAGATGCAGAAAAAGCATTTGACAAAATCCAACACCCTTTCTTGATAAAAACTCTCAACAAGGTGGGAATAGAAGGCTCATACCTCAACATAATAAAAGCTATTTATGATAAACCCACAGCAAACATCATACTCAATGGGCAAAAACTAAAACCATTTCCCCTAAGAACAGGAACAAGACAGGGATGCCCACTCTCACCACTCCTGTTTGACATAGTACTGGAAGTATTAGCTATCGCAATTAGGCAAGAAGAAGAAATAAGAGGCATCCAAATTGGAAAAGAAGAAGTGAAGCTGTCCTTATTTGCAGATGACATGATATTGTACATAAAAAACCCAAAAGATTCCATCAAAAAACTAATAGACTTAATAAATGAATTCGGCAATGTAGCGGGATACAAAATTAACGCCAAGAAATCTATGGCTTTTCTATACACCAATAATGAACTTACAGAAAGAGAGACTAAAAAAGCAATCCCATTTACCATCGCACCAAAAAAATTAAGATACCTAGGAATAAACTTAACTAAGGAGGTAAAAGACCTATACGCAGAAAACTACAGGACACTGAAAAAAGAGATAGAGGAAGACATAAACAGATGGAAGAACATACCATGTTCCTGGATTGGTAGAATCAACATCATTAAAATGTCCATACTACCCAAAGCAATCTACAGATTCAATGCACTCCCCATCAAAATACCAACAGCATATTTCACAGACCTAGAAAGAACTCTCCAAAAATTCATCTGGAATAAAAAAAGACCCCGACTAGCCTCAGCAATCCTCAGAAAGAAGAATAAAGTAGGTGGGATCTCAATACCAGATTTCAAGCTGTATTACAAAGCCACTGTTCTCAAAACAGCCTGGTACTGGCACAAGAACAGACATATTGATCAATGGAACAGAATAGAGAACCCAGATATCGACCCAAACCACTATGCTCAATTAATATTTGACAAAGGAGGCAAGAACATACAATGGAGTCAAGACAGTCTCTTCAATAAATGGTGTTGGGAAAACTGGACAGATACATGCAAAAAAATGAAACTAGATCACCAACTTACACCATACACAAAAATAAACTCAAAATGGATACAGGACTTAAACATAAGACGGGAAACCATAAAAATACTAGAGGAATCCACAGGCAACAAAATCTCAGACATATGCCACAAGAACTTCTTCACTGACACTGCCCCTAGGGCAATGGAAGCTAAAGAGAAAATTAACAAATGGGACTACATCAAAATAAAAAGCTTTTTTACAGCAAAAGAAACCATCAACAAAACAACAAGAAAGCCCACTGCATGGGAAAACATATTTGCAAATGCTATCACTGATAAAGGTTTAATCTCCAACATCTACAGGCAGCTTATGCAACTTAATAAGAGGAAGATAAATGATCCAATAAAAAAATGGGCAACAGACCTAAACAGAATATTTTCAAAAGAAGACAGAAGAAAGGCCAAGAGACACATGAAAACATGTTCAAAGTCACTTATTATCCGAGAGATGCAAATCAAAACAACAATGAGGTACCATCTCACACCTGTCAGAATGGCTATCATCAACAAATCAACAAACAACAAGTGTTGGCGAGGATGCGGAGAAAAAGGAACCCTCGTGCACTGCTGGTGGGAATGCAGACTGGTGCAGCCACTGTGGAGAACAGTATGGAGTTTCCTCAAAAAACTGAAAATGGAACTCCCATTTGACCCAGTAATCCCACTCCTGGGAATATATCCGAAGAAACTAGAAACACCAATCAGAAAGGATATATGCACCACTATGTTCATAGCAGCACAATTTACAATAGCTAAGATTTGGAAACAGCCTAGGTGCCCATCAGCAGATGACTGGATCAGAAAACTGTGGTACAAAGCCATTTTGGGAAAAGATGGCGACCGGCAGGAAGGTAGGGAGAGAGAGAGTGTGAGTGAGGAACCCATAGAGGAGAGTGTAGACGTGTGTGGTGTGTGTGTGTATGAGCTAGGGTCAGTTAGACTCTGCACGCCTTCCAAGGGGCTGCCTAACCGGGCAGTCCTAGACAGCAGAGTCCCGCGCACAAAACGGACACATCTCCGCGGCTGTTGCGGACGCGGAGACCACGCCATCTTGAGAAACAGAGCTGCCTGAGACTCGGATCCTGGCTTCTGACACAAACCAGGACCCTGCAGCCACTGGGGACAGAGAACTGCTATCACAGCTTCAGACCAACAAACAACAAGAATCCAGACGTCCCGGCAGAATTCCGTGAGTCAAAGAGCCTACCCCCTCCCCGCAGGCGCGCAGACAGCGCCATTTTAACTGATAGATCCGCCTCTCTCCCAAGCCGCAGAGCTTTGCGCAGGGACTCGCTCCCCCTCAGGGAATTTGGCGCGCGCGCGAGCGCACAGGAGAGAATCAGCTCCCTGTTGGGGAAATCTGTCAGTGCGCACAGAG
The DNA here is from genome assembly GCF_027574615.1 of Eptesicus fuscus. NCBI lineage: Eukaryota > Metazoa > Chordata > Mammalia > Chiroptera > Vespertilionidae > Eptesicus > Eptesicus fuscus. The sequence goes on along the minus strand of NC_072491.1, from coordinate 48,437,727 downwards.
GGCACCCCTTCGGGGAATTTGGGGGAATTTGGCTTGCGGATCACAGCTCTCCCTTCAGGGAATCTTGCACAAGGGGCTTTCCCTTGGGGGAATTTGGCGCGCAGGACAGACTCCGCCCCCCTTCCGGGACTCCAGTAGAGTGCACGGAGCCAGCTCACCTTCAGGAAATCAAGAGTGTGCGCCCTAGCCGGTTTGGCTCAGTAGAGAGAGCACACACAGGTCGCAGCTCCACTTCAGGGAATTTGGCACGCCGGACACAGCTGCCTGGGATCCCTGACTCACAGCGCATTCACACTAAGAGCCAGCGACCCCAATTGTTGGTGCATGCACACATAGGGACCCTGAGTCTCAACGAGAAACCGCACAAGGCAACAGAGACTCTGACACTCTAGTCTTGGTGCAGACAAAGGGAAACTCTGACTCCTGGCACATGCTAAGGATCTCATTTTCGGCACATACCAACAGTGTGGTGCAGACAGGGCCCCTGAATCTAAGTGTGCACACGAGACCACACGGAACACTGGGGACACTGACCCTGGGCAAGTCTGGTTCCCACCAACCAAAGGCAGCCACACGTCCTAGTGTCAGAGCACTTCAGTGAAACTCGGGTGGAGTGAAGTCCCCACAGCACACGGCCCAGGTCCACGCAAACGGAAGCTTGAGCTTTCTGGTGATAGCCAGAATGGGGAAACGAAATAACTCACAGAGGAAAGAAAATGTGGAGTCGCCAAGAAAGGAAATCAGTGAAACTGAAGCTTGCAACATGACCGAAAAGGAGTTTAGAGTAATGGTCGTGGAATTTATACATCGGATGGATGAGAAAATCAACAACTTATGCAAGAATCAGGAAGAAATGAAAAGTGATATAGCTACAATCAAAAACACCATGGAAAGTTTCAACAGTAGACTACAAGAAGCAGAGGACCGAATTAGTGAGTTAGAAGATCAGGTACAGAAACAAGCTCAATCTCAACAGCAATTGGAGAAAAAAATTAAAAAGCAGGAGGAAAGCCTAAGGGAGCTTCGGGACAACATGAAACGAAGTAACATGCGTATAATAGGGCTGCCAGAAGGACAAGAAGAGCAGCAGGGATTAGAAAATCTATTTGAAGAAATAATGACAGAAAACTTCCCGGATATGGGAAAGATAAAAGTTACGCAAGTACAGAGAGTCCCAAGCAGGATCAACCCCAAAAGACACACACCAAGACATGTCATAATTTCAATGGCAAATATAAATGATAAAGAGAGAATCTTAAAGGCGGCAAGAGAGAGACAGAGAGTTACCTACAAAGGAACACCCATCAGATTGTCAAATGATTACTCAACAGAAACACAACAAGCTAGAAGTGAATGGACGGAGGTATACAAAGTGTTGCAAAGCAAAGGACTGAATCCAAGAATACTATATCCAGCAAGACTATCAATCAAAATTGAAGGGGAAATCAGGAGCTTTGCAGATAAAAAAAGGCTTAAGGAGTTTATTACCACCAAACCAGCAATGCAAGAATTGCTAAAGGGAATACTGTAAAAAGAAGAAATAAACAGGTAAGAAGGAATATAGACACAAAAATAGATATGACCACAAACAAATACCTTTCAGTAATATCTTTAAATGTAAATGGACTAAATGCTCCAATCAAAAGATATCGAGTAGCTGAATGGATAAAAAAACACGACCCATATATATGCTGTCTACAAGAGACCCACCTCAGAACAAGAGACTCACACAGATTGAAAGTGAAGGGATGGAAAAATATCTTTCAGGCAAATGGAAATGAAAAAAAAGCTGGGGTAGCAATACTTATATCTGACAAAATAGACCTCAAAGTAAATGCCATAACAAGAGATAAAGAAGGCCACTTCATAATACTAAAGGGAGAAATCCAACAAGAAGAAATAATTCTGGTAAACATATATGCTCCCAATATAGGAGCACCCAAATACATAAAAAAACTCCTGGAAGATTTCAAGGGAGAGATTAATAGCAATACAATCATAGTAGGAGACTTTAATACCCCACTATCACCACTGGACAAATCCTCTAAACAAAAAATCAGCAAAGAAACAGCAATCCTAAATGAATCACTAGACCAGATGGAATTAATTGACATCTTTAGAACATTTCACCCCAAAGCCACAGAATATACATTCTTCTCAAGTGCACATGGGTCATTTTCAAAGATAGACCATATGCTGGGTCACAGGCAAAGTCTCTTCAAATTCAAGAAGATAGAAATTATATCAAGCGTCTTCTCAGATCACAGTGGCATTAAACTGGAAATCAACTACAATAAATACAATCCAAAGAAATCAAACACTTGGAGACTAAACAGCATGCTATTAAACCATGACTGGGTCACCAGAGAGATCAAGGAAGAAATAAAAAACATCATGGCAACAAATGACAATGAAAACACAACAATCCAAAATCTTTGGGACACAGCGAAAGCAGTCTTGAGAGGGAAGTTCATAGCTCTACAAGCCTATTGCAAAAAACAAGAATCAATGGTAATAAATTACTTAACCCTACAACTCAAAGAGCTAGAAAAAGAGCAGCAAGAAAAGCCCACTGTAACCAGAAGGAAGGAAATAACAAAGATCAGAGCGGAGATAAATGACATAGAGACCAAAGAAACAATACGAAAGATCAACAAAACCAAGAGCTGGTTCTTTGAAAGGATAAACAAGATTGATGGACCTCTAGCCAGGCTCACCAAGAAGCAAAGAGAGAGGACCCAAATAAACAAAATCAGAAATGAAAGAGGTGAAATAACAACAGACCCCGCTGAGATACAAAGGATTGTTACAAAATACTACGAACAACTCTATTCCAACAAACTGGACAACCTGGAGGAAATGGACATATTCCTAGAAAAATATAACCTTCCTAAAATCAATCAAGAAGAATCTAAAGAGCTCAATAGGCCAATAACTATGGACGAAATTGAAGCAGTCATCAAGAAGCTTCCGGCAAACAAAAGCCCGGGGCCTGATGGCTTCACAGGAGAGTTTTACCAAACATTCAAGGAAGAACTAAAACCTATCCTCCTCAGACTATTTCAAAAAATTCAAGAGGAAGGAACACTTCCAAGCTCCTTCTATGAAGCCAGCATCACCCTAATACCAAAACCAGATAAAGACAACACAATGAAAGAGAATTACAGGCCAATATCCCTCATGAACATAGATGCCAAAATCCTCAACAAAATTCTAGCAAATCGGCTCCAGCAGTACATCAGAAAGATCATACACCATGACCAAGTAGGATTTATCCCAGGAATGCAAGGATGGTATAATATCCGCAAATCAATAAACGTGATACATCACATAAACAAATTGAGAGATAAAAATCACATAGTCATATCAATTGATGCAGAAAAAGCATTTGACAAAATCCAACACCCTTTCTTGATAAAAACTCTCAACAAGGTGGGAATAGAAGGCTCATACCTCAACATAATAAAAGCTATTTATGATAAACCCACAGCAAACATCATACTCAATGGGCAAAAACTAAAACCATTTCCCCTAAGAACAGGAACAAGACAGGGATGCCCACTCTCACCACTCCTGTTTGACATAGTACTGGAAGTATTAGCCATTGCAATTAGACAAGAAGAAGAAATAAAAGGCATCCAAATTGGAAAAGAACAAGTAAAACTGTCTTTATTTGCAGACGACATGATATTGTACATAAAAAATCCGAAAGACTCCGTCAAAAAACTAATAGACTTAATAAATGAATTTGGCAATGTAGCAGGATACAAAATTAACGCCAAGAAATCTATGGCCTTTCTATACACCAATAGTGAACTTACAGACAGAGAGACTAAAAAGGCAATTCCATTTACCATCGCACCAAAAAAATTAAGATACCTAGGAATAAACTTAACTAAGGAGGTAAAAGACCTATACACGGAAAACTACAGGACACTGAAAAAAGAGATAGAGGAAGACGTAAACAGATGGAAGAACATACCATGTTCATGGATTGGTAGAATCAACATCATTAAAATGTCCATACTACCCAAAGCAATCTATAGATTCAATGCACTCCCCATTAAAATACCAATGGCATATTTCACCGACCTTGAAAGAACTCTCCAAAAATTCATCTGGAATAAAAAAAGACCCCGAATAGCCACAGCAATCCTGCGAAAGAAGAATAAAGTAGGAGGGATCTCAATACCAGATTTCAAGCTGTATTACAAAGCCACTGTTCTCAAAACAGCCTGGTACTGGCACAAGAACAGACATATAGATCAGTGGAACAGAATAGAGAATCCAGATATTGACCCAAACCACTATGCTCAATTAATATTTGACAAAGGAGGCATGAACATACAATGGAGTCAAGACAGTCTCTTCAATAAATGGTGTTGGGAAAATTGGACAGATACATGCAAAAAAATGAAGCTTGATCACCAACTTACGCCATACACAAAAATAAACTCAAAATGGATACAGGACTTAAACATAAGACGGGAAACCATAAAAATACTAGAGGAATCCACAGGTAGCAAAATCTCAGACATATGCCAAAAGAAATTCTTCACTGACACTGCCCCTAGGGCAATGGAAGCTAAAGAGAAAATTAACAAATGGGACTACATCAAAATAAAAAGCTTTTTCACAGCAAAAGAAACCATTAACAAAACAACAAGAAGGCCTACTGCATGGGAGAACATATTTGCAAATGGCATCACTGATAAAGGTTTGATCTCCAACATCTACATGCAGCTTATACAACTTAATAAAAGGAAGATAAATGATCCAATAAAGAAATGGGCAACAGACCTAAATAGAAGCTTTTCAAAAGAAGACAGAAGGAAGGCCAAGAGACACATGAAAACATGCTCAACGTCACTAATTATCCGAGAGATGCAAATCAAAACAACAATGCGGTACCATCTCACACCTGTCAGAATGGCTATCATCAACAAATCAACAAACGACAAGTGTTGGCGAGGATGCGGAGAAAAAGGAACCCTCGTGCACTGCTGGTGGGAATGCAGACTGGTGCAGCCACTGTGGAGAACAGTATGGAGCTTCCTCAAAAAACTGAAAATGGAACTCCCATTTGACCCAGTAATCCCACTCCTGGGAATATATCCGAAGAAACTAGAAACACCAATCAGAAAGGATATATGCACCCCTATGTTCATAGCAGCACAATTCACCATAGCTAAGATTTGGAAACAGCCTAGGTGCCCGTCAGCAGATGACTGGATCAGAAAACTGTGGTACATCTACACAATGGAATACTATGCTGCCATAAAAAAGAAGGAATTCTCATCATTTGCAGCAACCTGGATGGAATTGGAGAACATTATGCTAAGTGAAATAAGCCAGTCAATGAAAGAAAAATACCACATGATCCCACTCATTTAGGGATAGTAAAGATCAGTATAAAGTGATGAACAAAAAGATAGATACAGAGACAGTAAAGCATCAAACAGACTTTCAAATTACAGGGGGAAAGTTAGGGAGAGGTGGGGGAGTTATGAAATCAAACGAAGGACTTGTATGCATGCATATAAGCATAAACAATGGACGCAAAACTCTGGGGGGGAGGGCATGTGTGGGTGTGGGGTGGGGGGGTAATGGTAAGATATGTACACATATAATACCTCAATAAAAAATATTTAAAAAAAAAAAAAAAAAAAAAAAAGAAAACTGTGGTACATCTACACAATGGAATACTATGCTGCTATAAAAAAGAAGGAATTCTCACCATTTGCAACAGCATGGATGGAACAGGAGAACATTATGCTAAGTGAAATAAGCCAGTCAATGAAAGAACAATACCACATGATCTCACTCATTTAGGGATAGTAAAGAACATTATAAAGTGGTGAACAAAAAGATAGATACAGAGACAGTAAAGCATCAAACAGACTTTCAAATTACAGGGGGAAAGTTTGGGAAAGGTGGGGGAGTTATGAAATCAAACGAAGGACTTGTATGCATGCATATAAGCATAAACAATGGACGCAAAACTCTGGGGGGGGGAGGGCATGTGTGGGTGTGGGGTGGGCGGGTAATAGTAAGATATGTACACATATAATACCTCAATAAAAATATTTTTTAAAAAAAGAAAAAAAAAAGAAAAAAAAAAAGATTAACGTTATACGCAACATGGATAAATTCCACAAATATAGTGATTAGTGATAGGAGCTAGACACAAAGTATATATTGTGCCCTTTTATTTCCATAAAATGTAAAAACAAGGATACCAAACTAGGGTCTTAGGAGTCACAGAAATTAGACCTCTTTCCATGGGATGGACACAAATCCACCATGGAGAATTTAGATGCATGTGGAAGATTGTAGGGAAATGAATGATGGGACAGTGACAGCAAAGGGGTCTTAAATGGGATGAACGTGAATGGGAAACACTGGCTATGAAAAGATGTGGATGTGATGGTGTCTTTGCCTGGGTATCTCTGCACTCGACGTCAAGTTCAGTTCTTGAGGATCCTACCACATTGGGCCTTTGATAAGTTAGTGCTTCTCAGGTTCCTGATAATATGACATGCCTTTGGCCAGCTCACAGGAACATATTCTTCCATGTTTCTCTGATCAAACTCTCATCCATTTAGGCCCCCTTCCTTTATTTCCTCAAGTAGAACACTGTTCTCCACTGATCTCCTTGGGCTCACTCCAGCTGTTTTCAATGTTTTTCCTTGGAAAGTATTGCTTCTATGCTGATCCCACTGAGAAGATGCAGAATCATTGAGGTATCGGTTTGTACTGGGCAGCCTATTGTTGATTAATGGGCAGGAACGCTCAGCTCAAGTCTGGGTTGTGTCTAGATCCCACCTACCTTTGCCTCCTACTCCATAGTCCCTCCTTACCAGCATCATTTCCCTTGTCTTTAGAAGAGATGCTATCGGAAGAAGAGGCCTTCCCTGCTTTCTGGTGTTGAGTTAGGGCCACGGCCTTGTGTCTGCGCTGGAAAGCACCTTCTCCTGAATTCAGCTTTACTGAGAAATTAAATAAAAATAATAGCTATGCAGTCCATGATTGTTATTTGTGTATTCATCTGTCCATTAATCAAGGAGTCTACTATGTACCCCATTCTTTGAGCACACACAAGCCTGGATGGATAGTGGAATGTGCTTCCTATGAAAATATTAAGTGCACAGAAGTAGTTATTGTGCCAATATATGTCCTGAGTAACTGTGTTTGTTCAAAGTGGCTTCTTTGAAAATGGAACAGAGATTGCTGTCTTCTTTCAAGCTGAACATACAACTGCCTTATCTTTGTGAGCTTCCCTTGCAGGTAGTTCTGACCATGAGATGACATTTCTACAATGGAAAATGAATGGAAATGACATGTGCCATTTCAGGCTTCGCCATACAAAACTTGTAAGTGCCCCTGTGTGCTCTTCGGTTTCCTAATTGACTGGAATGCAGGCTTCTCAAAGGCTCCAAGACAGGAAACTTTTCCACGTGGTTGATGGAATGCTGGGAAATAAAATTTCCACCATAAGAAAGGTAGCCGAGGTGTGTGAAGGCTATAGGCGTTAAGATGTCCACAGGAGAATTTGGAGTGAAAGTGCATGTACAGATTATATTTCAGAATTCTGTGTGTGGCATACTTTGAGGTGTTTACATGGTATAGCAATGTGGGAATGCGGATGTAGTTTTGTATGCAAGTATTTTTGGAATGGTATGTATGTATTAGAATATTTATGGTGAGTGTTTTCCATGGTGGTAAGGAGGATGGGGAAAATGAGTGTGTGCACGTTTGCAATGCGGTATGACAGCACATGTGAATGGTGCATGACTGGTACTTATTCTTACTCTAAGACTGTGATATTGAGAGTATTAGGGGAGGTGTGTTTAAGATCTCAGAATGTTGAGTTCAGTGAAGATCTGAAGGCCTGGTATCTGAAGTGCCATATAGATTAGAAAGGCAACAGTTGAAAGTAAATTTTCTTCAGGGCATATAACTGTATTAGACTTTGACCTAAAAAGGTTATCTGTGTGAGGGGATGTGGATTATTTATGGAATTCGCGTGTGTATGGGTGAATCTGATAATGATTACGTGTGTGTATGGGTGAATCTGATAATGATTACGTGATGAAATGAAGGTATGCGTATACTCCGTAATGCTGCTGGAGACTGGGAAAGGCAGATAAAGAGAGAAAGCCTGAGTATCTGAGAGGACAAGAAAAAAGCAGGACATGCAGAGCCCTACCTGGTATGAATTAGGACAGATGTATGAGTGAGTGTGTGAGGATCTCAGTTTGTGCTTCTCTGAGGATAAGGTCTGAGTAAAATATCACACACACACACACACACACACACACACACACACACACACACACACGTCAGCACTGTCTATTGCCTCAGTTTCAGCTGTCCCCGGCCTGCTATTTTGGAAATTTGCGCTGAGCGACCTTCCCTGTCCTTGAAGGCACCCTGCCTACTTGTCCCTCTGCAGGAGCCTTAGTCCTAGTCCTTCTTCCCTGAAGCCCCTTTTGTTTTTGAGGGGAAAATGAACTAAGTAGAGTGTAGGCTGAGCCATTGAGCTACATCTCTTGATTAAGTTCAGATCCCACCTTTGTGTATTCCTTACCATCCTCATGAAGACGGGGACGCTTAGATGGTGAGAAAACACAGACGAAAGGTTCAGAGAAGGCAGACTTTTCTCTTGCTCCTTGACCACAGGATGGGATCTCCTCAGGTGACTTTGGTTGAGGCGCATCGTCTTTGGTGTTGTATGGTCCTGGGAAATGGAATAAAAAAGAACACTTAGATGAGGCATATTCTGGGGTCTTTGTCAATTCAAAAACTACATGTTGAGTGGACATTACATATCAGGCATGGTCATTTCATTTGACACTTGTTCTCACAGAAATTAAGGTGACTTTCCTATTTAAAATTATATTTACTCCAAACGATAAGTAAACTCTTATTAAATGGTGTGTTTGGTGGATGTCAGTGGGATTGGGTATCTTGCATGTGATATTTCTGGAGATCTATCTATATACATTATCAACAACTTTGAATCAGGCCTGAAAGACAGTATGCAAGGATTAAAAGGTGGATATCAAGTCAATTTCTTTATGAAAAATTGTGCATTTAGGAGACATATGGTGTGACTTTCATGAAGTTCTTAATTAATATCCATATATTTACATTGCTCTCTATAGTGATATAGATATACAGACAGCGCTGTAAAAGGAAAAAGTTTTGTTTTAGAAGAAATTATTCGCTATTATTTCACTGTCTATTTCAATCTTAGCCACGCTTTTGCTCCTGTGTGGGGGGTGCAGCCTCAGTTCACCCAGCCTGTCACTGTGTGGGGTACGCAGCCTCAGTTCACCTATCCCGTCACTGTGTGTGGGGTGCACCCTCAGTTCCCCTGTCAAGCCATGCCAGGCGGAGGTGTGGGGTCTCAGGTCTCCCGGCTCCGGTGCCCGGCCCAGCCTCAGGTCCCCTGGCCCAGGCACAAGGGTGTGAGGGTGTGACGACAATTTGCATATTAGCTTAATTAATCTTTATTATGTAGGATTAAGTATGCCGTGACAAGAAATTACATTAGAAAGTAAAATGTGAAAGTTTGACTTTTGAGGAGGTTAAAATAGAATATGGTCCCTATGGCCTAATAGTCTAATTGTAGCATTCACCACATAGGATTGTGTCCATATTGAAAAATACAGTAAATGTAATAGATTGCCCAGAACATCACATTTTCAAGTAGTTCCAAGTCAAAGCAACCTGAATGATCAGAAAAGTATAATCAATGAAGAAATAATATTCATGAATGGTATACATATACCAAAGAGGAACAAAATTAACATCAGGTATACCGTGGATAAATTACACAAATATAGTAATGAGTGAAAGTAACTAGACACAAAGTATTATTGTGCCTCTCTATTTCCATAAAATTCAAAAACAGAGATACTAATCCAGGGTCTTACGAGTCAGAGAAATTATGACTCTCTGCATGGTACAGAATTTCGATCCTTGTGGAATATTATAAGGAAACTAGTGGCCCGGTGCATGAAATTCCTGCATGGGGGGGGGGGGTGTTCCTCAGCCCGGCCTGCACCCTCTCCAATCTGGGACCCCTCGAAGGATGTCCTACTGCCAGTTTACAGGGCTCGGGCCTAAACCAGCAGGTGGACATCCCTCTCACAATTCGGGACTGTCTCCAGCCGCTCACCTGCCTGCCTGATTGCCCCTAACCACTCTGCCTGCCAGCCTGCTCGCTCCCAACTGACCCCCACTGATGGCCTAGTCGCCCACAACTACACCCGTGCCAGCCTGCTCACCCACAACTGCCACCCCTGCTGGCCTGCTCGCCCCCACCTTCCCTTCCCACTGGCCTGCGTGCCCACAACTGCTCCCTGCTGGCCTGCTCACTCCAAACTGCCCCCACCTCCTTACCTGATCACCTCCAACTGACCCCACTGAAAACCTGCGCACTTGAACTGTCCCCCCTGCTGATCTGTTTACCCCCCAACAGCTCCGCCACCCACCAGCCTGATCACCCACAACTGCCGACCCCTCCTGGCCTGATCACCGCCCGGTTACCCAAGCTCCCAGTCCTTCCTTTTTTTTTTTTTTTTTCCAGCGTCTTCTTGAGTGGAGGCCAGGGTCGGCTGAAATCAAGTATCTGGAATTTATTTATCTTCTATAATTGAAACTTTGTAGCCTTGAGTGGAGGCCATGGCTCCCAGTGTGGGCGGGAAGCTTGGCTTCCTTCATTGCTGGGGCAACCCAAGCCTACTGCTTGCTCCAGTTCCGTGGCCGCAACCATCTTGGTGCGTTAATTTGCATACTCTCTCCTGATTTGCTGGTGGGCGTGGCTTGTGGGTGTAACAGAGGTATGGTCAAATTGCATGTTTCTCTTTTATTAGATAGGATAGATGATGGAGAAAGTGAGTTCAAAGGAGTTTGATATGGAATGAATGGGAATGGGAAAGATTGTCTATGAAAATAAATAGATTTGCTTGGTTATCTCTACACTCTACCTCAAATTCAGTTCTGGAGAATCCTACCTCTTTGGACCTGTGTTAAGTTATTAGTGCTTCACATGTTTCTGGTAACACAACATGCCCTTTTCCAGCTCATATAAAAATATTCTTCCACGTTTCTCTGATAGGCCCTTTCCCACTATTTCCTCAAATAGAATGCTGTTTTCCACTGATCTCCTTAGGCTTGCTCCAGTCCTATTACTTGTTTTTCCCTTGGAATGGATTGCTTCCACTGTTGATCCTCTTGAAAACGATGCAGAAGCATTCCTGTTTTTGCCCTTGGCATCCTTGTGTTGACTAATAGGCAGAACTATTCAGCTCAACCCTGGATTCTGTCTAGATCCCAACCGTCCTCTGCATCCTATTCGATAGTCCCTCCTTAGCAGCACCATTTAGCTCATCTTTAGAAGAGATGCAGGATAAACTGTCTGAAGAAGAGGCCTTGCATGCTTTCTGGCCTTGACTTAGGGCCACTGCCTTGTTCTGTGCTGTGAAGCATCTTCTCATATGTATGTTCAGCTTTACTGAGAAATTAAATAAAAATAATAGATATCTAGTTGATGCTTGTTATTTGTGTATTTATCTGTCCATTTAACACACAAGGAGAGTCTACTTTGTGCCATGTTCAGTGAGCACACATGGCCTTCATGTTTCTTGATAGTGTAATATGATTCCTATGAAAATATTGAATGCACAGAAATATTTATTGTGTCAATATATGTCATGGGAGACTGGGTTTGCACAAAGAGTTCTTTGGAAATGGACAGAGACTTCTGTCCCCTTTCAACCTGGACATCCTACTATGTTGTATTTATGAGCTTCCCTTGCAGGTAGTCCTGACCATGAGGTTACATTCTGCAATAGGAATTGAAGGGCAATGACAGGTTCCACTTCCAGGATCACCATACACTCCTCCTGTGTGCTCCTCCGGGCTCCTCTGCTCCTCGCTGACTGGGATGCAGGCATGTTACAGGTTCCAGGACAGGCAACATTTTGAGTGATTGTTGGAATGCTCAGATAGAAATTTTCAAACATAAGAAAACTAGAAGATGTGTGTGAAGGTGGTAGGAGTTAAGATCGCCATGACCTACGTGAGCATGTGGAGTGAAAGTTCATGTATATGTTTTATTTCAGAATCCTGTGTGTGGGTTACTTTGTTTGATGTGATTACATGGTATAACAATGTGCGAATGAGAATGTAATTTGTGTGCAAGTTTTTGCCGAGTGGTATGCATATTCTGGGACTTATCTGGGAGTGTTTTCCATGTCTGTCAAAGGGGATGGTGACTGAGGGTGTGCATCTTTGCTATGTAGTGTGACAGCACATGTGAACATGTGCAGGAGTGGTACCTGTTCTTACTTGAGGTTTTGAGAGGGAGCATGTTAAGAGGACATGTGTGTGCACTTTCGGAATGTTCAGCTCTATGAGGACTAAAGGCCTGGTCACTGAAGAGCCATATGGTTAGAGACAGATGAAATTTCATTTCCTTCAGGGCATGTTAGGTTACCTGTGTGGATTATTTATGGAATTAATGTGTAAATGGGTGAGTCTGAAAATGATTGTTTGAAGGAATGAAGACAAGAGTGTATCTAGGTAATTCTGCTAGGGAGTGGGAAAGATAGATGAGTAGTGAAGGTCTGGGTAGATGAGAGAACTAGGGAAAAGAAGGAGCATGGAGCCTAACTGGGTATGAAAGAGGACAGGAGTGTGAGTTTGTGAGAATCTTTGTTTGTACTCATTTGATTCTTAGGTTCTAATTAAACTTTCTTATACCTCTTGGCATGGTCCTCTACCTCAGCCACAGCTGTCCCAGAGCTGTTTGGTGGGGATTTATGCTGAAGGACTTTGCCCAGTTCTGGAAGGCACACTCCCTACTTGTCCCTCTGCAGAGGAATTAGTGTTGGTCCTTCTGCCCTGAAGCCCTTTCCTGTTTTTGAGGGGAAAGTGAACTAAGTAGAGAATAGCCTGAAGAATTGAGCTACATCTCATGACCAAGCTCAGATCCCATCTTTGTGTATTCCTTACCATCCTTATCAAGACGGGGACGCTTCAATGGGGAGAAGACACCGATGAAACCTTTAGAGAAGTCAGGCCTTTCTCCTGCTGCCTGACGACAGGCTGCGGCCTCCACAGGTGACTGACGCTGAGGCGTGTCCTCTTGGGTGTTGCATGGTCCTGGGCAATGGAATAAAGAACATTGACATGAGGCATTTTCTGAGGTCTGTGTCAATTCAACAACTACATGTTGAGTGGATATTACATGTCAGGCATGTTCATTTCAAATGACACTTGGTCTCACAGAAATTAAAGTGACTATCACATTTAAAATTCCATTTACTCCAAACTATTAGTAAATAGTTATTATATGGTATGTTTGGTGGATGTCAATGGGATTGGGTATTTTGCATGTGATATTTCTGGAGATCTATATGGATTATCAACAACTTAATATCATGTCTGAAAGACAGTGTGCAGGAACTAAACTTTGGGTATCAACCCAATTTCCTCATGAAAAAGTGTACAATTTGGAAGTATGTGGTGTGAGTTTCATGAAGCATTATGCATGCACCCATAAGTTTACAGTATATTGCTACCTATAGTGATGTTGCTATATAGACAGAGATACAAAAAGATGAATTTTTATTTTTGAAGAAATTATTTTATATTATTACATCACTGTCCCAGTTTCCACGTCAGCCAAGCCCAAATCTCATCAATTCTATGTCTCATGAATGTGTATGCTATGTGTATTATTCATATTTGTAGCAAAATGCTATGGTGAAGGTAATGTGTGTGGTGTTTAAGTTTATAATGTATTGGTTAACACTGGGTTAAGGTTTATTGCGTGATTTGGTGTTTGCAAATCTGAATATGGGTTGGGCTTTTTGTGACTGAGGAGGGTATATGTGCTCTTTGTGTGTTAGTTCAGCACATATTTAGGTGTGTATATTGCATTTCCTATAATGGAGGATTTGTGTGTTTTTCATATCATGTGGTTTAGATATGGAATTTTATTACTGAGAATGTTCTCTTTGAAACAAGTGGAATTGCAAAATATGAGGGCATAATTAAAGAATGTGAAGATGTGAAAATGAAGGTGTATAAGAGAAAGAGTACCTTTGCTTTAAAAAAGATGGCAAAGAGTATAAAAAAGAGTGTGTAAATTAGGAGGCCAGTAACATGTGATTGCCTTAGAAGTTGAAAGTATGAAGGATTGAGATCTGAAGGGGTGAAGATAGAATATGGCACCTTGGGCCCAGTGTTCCAGCTCCTCAGCATTCGCCAAGTATCAATGTGTCCAAACTGAAAAATACTTGCAATCGAATGCCCAGAACATCACCTTTTCATGTAATTCAGACACAAAGCAACCAAAATGCTCAGAAAAGTACAATTAATGAAGAAATTATATTCATGCAATGCTATACAGATACCAAGAATGAAAAAACTAAAGTCAAATGCTGCATGGATGAATATGACAAATATAACGAAGAGGGAAAGGAACCAGACACAAAGTATATATTGTGAACTTCTGTTTACATAAAATTTAAAAACAGGGATACCAATCTAGTGTGTTAGGAGTCAGATAAATTATAACTCTTAGTATGGTAGAGAGCATGGAGAATTCAGATGCATGTGGATGGTTTCAATGAAATGAATGATGGGACAGTGAGTGCAAAGGGGTCTGAATGTGAAAACATGGGCTATGAAAATATATGGATGTGATGGGGTCTTCAACTGGATATCCCTACTCCATCCAAAGTTCAGTTTTGGGGGATCCTGCCATTTTTGGTGTGTTTTAAGTTGTTGGTGCTTTCACATGTTCCCGGTGACATGCCATGCCCTTGTCTGGCTCACAGGGACATGTTCTTCTATGTTTCTCTGATTAAAACTCTCTTCACTCAGCCCCTCTCCCATTAGACCCTCAAACAGAACACTGTTCTCCAGTGATCTCCTTGGACTTGTCCCATTCCTTTCAGTGTTTTTCCCTTGGAATATATTCCTTCCCCTGATGATTACACTAAAGAAGATGCAGAAGCATTTGAGGTTTGTACTGTGCAGCCTTGTGTCCACTGAGGGGTAGAACCACTTAGCTCAGCTCGGAGTTCTGTCTAGATCACACCCTCCCTTTGCATCCTATTCAGTTTCCCCCCTTACAGCACCATTTAGCTTGTCCTTAGATGGGATGCAGGATAAGTCATCAGATGCATGTGGATGATTTCAATGAAATGAATGATGGGACAGTGAGTGCATGGACACATAGAACAGACTGACACCTCTCAGAGAGGAGGAGGGGGAGACGGGATGAGAGAAGGTAAAGGGATTAGCCAAACAGCACATATGCAGAGTCTATAGACACAGAAAACAGTGTTGTGATGGCCACAGGAAAGGGGGAGTGGGTACAGGGGGAGGTGGGCAAGACTTAAGGGAGTTGGGCAATGACAACTGTAATAGTACAAATGATAAAAGTAAAGTTAAAATATGTAAAGCAATAAAAATAATAATAATAATAATAATAAAAGTGTCTACTATGTGCCAAGTTCAGTGACCACACACTGCCTCCACCTTCACAGATATTGTAATACAATTCTTATGAAAATATTAAATGCACAGCAATATTTATTGTGTCAATAAGTATCATGTGAGCCCGAACCGGTTTGACTCAGTGGATAGAGTGTTGGCCTGCGGACTGAAAGATCCCAGGTTCAGTTCCAGTCAAGGGGATGTCCCTGGGTTGTGGGCACATCCCCAGTAGAAGGTGTGCAAGAGGCAGCTGATCAATCTTTCTCTCTCATCGATGTTTCTAATTCTCTATCCCTCTCCCTTCCTCTCTGTAAAAAATCAATAAAATATATATTTTTTGTTTCTAACTCTCTAACAGCCTCTCCCTTCCTCTCTGTAGGAAAAATCAATGAAAATATATATTTTTTAAAAAGTATCATGGGTGACTGGGTTTGCACAAAGAAGGTTATTTTTAAATGGAACAGAGGCTGCTGTCTCCTTCCTACCTGGACATACAACTATGTTATATCTACCAGCTTCCCTTGAAGGTAGCTCTGACCATGTGATATCGTTTGGGCGATAGAAAATGAATGGAAATGACAAGTGCCAATTCCAGGCATCACCATACAAACCTCCCATGTGCCCCTCTCTGCTCCGCCCTTTCCTAGATGACTGGGATGGTGATATCCTGGGTCTACTTGAAAGCTGCATGTTAATAATAAAGTTTACGTCAGCTCAGGTCCATGAATCATCCCATGCAGGAGACTTGCCCTAGTAGCCTGCACCTATGTGCTGGGTTAACATGTAAGCAAGAGAAAGATTCATCTGTGTCTTAAGTCACTAAAGCCTAATCTACTCCAAGTAGAGATAGAAGGTGTTTTTAGAGGCACAAAAGTGGGCCTGGTACATAATTATGTTACATTAATATATATTTTCCCTGGATTATTTATATTCTAAATGTGTGTGTATATGTGAAAAGGTGTGAATGTACATTGGCTTGTCTCATAGTTTATGCTCAATAACATCTCTAAATATGTGCAATTATTTTTTAAAAGTGAAATGAAGTCAGCCTTTTCCAAAGGTCCCCTGGAGGATGCAGAAATCCCAAACAAGTTGGAAATACCAGTTCTCCTGAGGAATGTGAGCTGCCATTAGAACTTTGGGGCTGGCTCCAATCCGTCTCCCTCCCATCCCTGACCCACGGTTCTTCCATATACTGCTTACTTGTTTACTTGTAATCTCCATAGAAACCAAAATATTCCAGTTTTCCATTTGTCAGAAAGAGCCAAACTTTCTCCTTAATTTAACCATCATTGTCAATGGTTGTTTTATTTGTATGTGTGTTGTGTGTGTGTACCCCATTTTTTCTTACATTTCACATAAGGGGCCCACATTTACATCTTCATAATCTAAAACAAACTTTTTTACACCTGTGTGAATAATTTCTGTCTGACATTAAACTCTCATCCCTATACAATGAGTTTAAGTGTTCAAAGTCCACCGACCCCCCAATTTATTCCTCACCTCTAAGAGCCAGACTTTCTTCTTGATTAACAGGAAAATATACTATTAGAAAACTAGTAACAACATTTACTTTACCGATGCCTTTAGGCAGAAATCAAATACAGGGAAATACATTTTCTAAGAAATATTATACTGATCAACCACTCTGTCTCTAACAGTGTAACCCAGAGGGACACGGTGCAGGTGGCACTCTAAACCACAGTGACAAGGACCCGGGCATCTGAGTTTACTCTCATATTCCCTGGGCCCTCAACATGCACACATACATCTCTGTCTCTCAATGTCTCTCTCTCTCCCTCCCTCCCATCACACTCTCTCTCTTTCCCTTCTTTCTCTTCTTTCTCCCCTTCTCTTCATTCTCTCTCTTCTCCTCTCTCCCACCCACCTCTCGCTCCCCTTCCTCTCTCTTCCCATCCACCCTCTTCCTTCCTCACTCGCGCACTCTCTCCCTCCATCATCAAAACTAGAAATTCTCTCTTTCTTTAGAAAACAGTACCTGGTTACCCTATGCCCTGAGAATGTGTGTAAAACGGACCTCTTGACATCCTTGCAGTTTTGATGAAATACTTGCCTTCCAGATGTTTCTGTTTTTTCTTATGCTTCATGGTTCAACTCTTTAAAGAATCACTCAAATCAGATACCTTTCTCCCCCAAACTCTGCTCTCAGTGTGTCAGTTGATGATGACAAAGAATCAAATTAACAAATACAATCAATATAAACAAATTACTATCAATAATAAGACACTTGAGAGACCTGTGTAAGTTGATGATGACAAAGAAACAAATTAACAAATATAATCAATATAAACAAATTATTATCAATAATAAGACACTTGAGAGACCTCTCCTCTCACAGAGTCACTGTTCTGACCAGTGCTTAGGACACCACCAGGGCAGTTATGATGCTAGTCATCGCCATGGTTTCAGTGGTGTTCCATGACCTGTGCATGACATCACTGCACCTCAGGCACCCAGCTAGTATTCACAGGACTGCAGGGCCACCACACACACTGGCCAGAGTGATCCCTTTATCCAATGGAAACACTACCATTAACTTGAATTTTTTAAATTGTTTACTTCATATCTAAACTAGAGGTCAGGTGACTTGAATGAAAAAAGGCAATTATTTTATGTGTAGGATAAGCACATTCCTAATTCTCTCCAGTGGTGAGGCTAAGCAATACCTGAGAAAATTAGGCTTAGAACCATGCTTACATTTCACATAAGAGGCCCACATTTACATCTTACAGAAAATGGTATTGTTATACATATGTTATTGGCAGTTCTATTTAACTGATGTATAAACATGAGTTATATGTGAGGTATATAGTGGTGTATATATGTGGATTTGAAAATTACACACAACTCTATCATTTATCGAGTACCCCCCACTATGGGGAATAGTCTATATTTTTACAACGAGCCATTTTCTCTTTGGCTGCGCTTTTCCTTATCATGGCCCCAGAGGCTTCGGAAAAGAGGGAGCCTCTGGCTCTTGTCGTGAATTGTGTTCCTGTCGCTCCAGAAGGTCTCATTTCCAGGCGTGTTGTAGGCCCCCAGCTATATCTTCTGGAAACAGCTGGGCTCTAAACAGGGTTTGAACTCTATAGACTTTTTCCTTTCTACCTCCCACCCACCACATACATACTGCCTCCTCCCTTAAGAGCAGTATGTATTTACTTCCAAACCTTAGCAGTTACCTCAGAACCTGGCCATGACTTAGCCTTCTCAGTCTTCCTTATGCCCAGTAGGCCCTGCCTCTGGGTCTTTCCTCATGTAACCATGGGCAGTATTTTCCAATGCTACCACCCGCACACTATTATAAATAGTGGTGGAAAGAGACTGCACTTTGGGTGGTGAACACAATAGAGATAATATATTATAGACTTGTACCCTTAAAACTTATGTTTTGTAACCAATATGACTCCAGTAATCTCAATACAAATAAAAGAAACTATAAAGCAATAGATGTCCTTAAAAATTACATTTTCAAAGTGTTTTGTTACTTCCAGGCTCTTCTACTTTGCTCAATGTTATTCATTTATAACTTAGCACTGGGCTCTGCACGTGTCTCTTCAGTTGTACCTTGGCACTAGGTTTCTCTGAGAAGGCATTTTTACCTTCATGTTTGAATAGCTCTCTATCACCTGAATTATGATTTTTATTTTGATATTTTTGCTTCCCATTGGTCTTTTTCTTCAAAGTTTCTTGACCTATATTATAAATGTAGAGTTTATAATCCTAGAGAATTTAGTGATGTACTTAATAAATAAAGAAGGAGTGAGCAGGGTCAGCGAGTGTAAACCCTGGTCATCTGGTGTATGGTTACAATATTTTATCTTTCCTCATGATTCCTGAGATTTTCATAAGAACTTAATTGCTGTAGTCATCCCTATATGTAATCTAAGATATACTTTTGGATCATCTTTTACTACTAACGAGATGGCTAAGATAGACACCCTCATTAAAACACCCATTAATAGATTTTCTTAATATGAATTAATAGGGTAAAATAGTAACACTATATAAAATATAATAATTAAAGCATAATGTGCTAATTAGATCAGACGTCCTTCCAGATGACCTTTTGGACAAAGCCGGGGCTTTGAGGGAAGCCCGGGTCCCGGGTGCCTGCTCGTGGCCAGAAGGAAGCCCAGGTCCCCAGTAGGAGAGGGAAGCTGGTGCCAGCATCCGGGGGAAGGAAGGCCTACTCTTGCACGAATTTCGTGCATCAGACCTCTAGTACTATCTAAAACATTTTTAAGCTAGAGGGTTAGCCCTTGCTGAGAAACAAATGATCCAAAGGACCTGGTATAGCCTGGGTTATGTAGCTTCCATTCTCATTATTATATTGTTCTTGTGAAGTTGGTGGTGGTATTTACTTTCATCATTTTTTGGCTGTATCATCCAATCATTTTATCTGAGGCTCCTTGGTACTTTTAACCAATCCATCCCTTTCCTCTCTACTCCTCGTCAGTGTGTACATGTATGTGACCATCCACTCTGTGCTGTTGGACTGAATTATCTCGACCTAAATCCTTACTTATTGTAGGAGAAAGTGTTGCCAAAGCAGAGTGGCCAAGCTGGGAACTATTCAGGGCATTGTGATAGCTCCTATATTTGAGAGATAGAGAATGCAATTCTGAAATGGAATGGGAACAATAACCATCGTAATGAAGAAGAGCTCTATTAAAGAAGAGAGAAATGATTCTCAAGGCTACTCCTCAGGAATAATAGCATATTACATCCTCAAATATTTGTGAGAACACTGTATTTACATTGCATATAAATATATACTCTCTTACCAGAAATGTTGCTTTCTTTTTTTTAATTTCTTTATTGAGTAAGGTATTACATATGTGTCCTTATTCTCCCATTAACCCCCTATCTCCCCACCCTACTCATGCCCTCACCCCCCTGTTGTCTGTGTCAATTGGTTAGGCTTATATGCATGCATGCAAGTTCTTTGATTGATCTCTCCTCCTTACCCCCACCCTCCCCTACCTTCCCTCTGAGGTTTGATGGTCTGATCAATGTTTCTCTGTCTCTGGATCTATTTTTGTTCATCAGTTTATGTTGTTCATTATATTCCACAAATGAGTGAGATCATGTGATATTTATCTTTATCTCACTGGCTTATTTCACTTAGCATAATGCTCTCCAGTTCCATCCATGCTGTTGCAAATGGTAAGAACTCCTTCTTTTTTACTGCAGTGTAGTATTCCATTGTGCAGATGTACCACAGTTTTTTAATCCGCTCATCTGCTGATGGGCACTTAGGCTGTTTCCAAATCTTAGCTATTGTAAATTGTGCTGTTATGAACATAGGGGTGCATAGATCCTTTATAATTGATGTTTCTGGTTTCTTGGTATATATTCCCAGAAGAGGGATCACTGGGTCAAATGGGACTTCCATTTTTAGTTTTTTGAGGGAACTCCATACTGTTCTCCACAGTGGCTGCACCAGTCTGCATTCCCACCAGCCATGCAGGAGGGTTCCTTTTTCTCTGCATCCTCGCCAGCACAGAAATGTTGCTTTCAATTTCACATTGAGGAAGCATCATATTTTGTTACTCCTTCAAGATTTCTGTTTTTATAACTTTCAAACCAATTTCTTACATTTAAATATATATATAACATCACATATGATAATAGCATGAATTAATTTATTTAGTGAAAAGTTCTCTACAGAGTACCAGGCACTCACTAGGAATTGCTGCTTCTCTTGAAATGATACAACCTCTACTTTCAAGAAGTTTATTTTGATGAGGAAGACAAACAGGTAAAGAGGTTATTACAATATGGCCTGTTAAGTGCTCTGATAATAGTCTGCACAGTTTTGTGATTCATTTTATTTTAGTTTGTTATGCCCACTATTCAGTTTCTACATAGTAGCAATAGACTTATCTGAATATTAAGGACATATGGATCAATATATATTGTTGGTTAAAGACCTTCTGATTATAATAAACCATTATTGGAGATGCTAGAACTTGTCCCATTGGATGCCACTAGGGACATTTGATCGTGCCTATGATGCTGTCTTCATGTTTCTACTAGAAAGCACACGTAAAATCAGAGTGTACAGAAATATTGATGCAAGATGGGAAAAGCACAGTATAATCAAGATGCTTTTCAAAGTCTCACCATATGAACATTATCCTTGAAATAAAATAGAAATGATTGATAAAGCTGGAGTTTGCATTCTTTATTAGTTTATTACCAGAAAAAAAAAAAAAGAGTAAAAGGACAAATTACAAATTGTGGAATATATTTACAATTTTCACAACCAAAAGGAATAGCATCAAGCATATTTTAAAATAGGTACAAATTGGTAAGAAAAAGAAAAGTACTGAAACAAAAAAAACGCAAAGTATATGAATAGGAATTTTGCTGAAGAAGAAATATAAGCAAAATTATTAGGAATCAGGGAAATTTAAATCAATATCATAATGAGATGCCCTCTTACATTATTCAATTGATAAAAACTATGTGACACTATGAAATGTTAGAGTATATATGGCCAAACAGAATCTCTTATTCAGATGCAAATATATTCAAGATAGTTTAGCATTATCTCCTGAGGCTGAACACTGCATATATTATAAGGCAATAGTTCTACTCCTAAATTTATACAGAAGAAACTCTTGTCTGTGTACAATAGAAGCCATGTGCAACAATGTTCATACCAATTTTGTTCACAATAGAAAAGAATGGGAAACACTCCAAGTGTTCATAACGAGAACACAAATGAACTATGGTGTATTCACACAATGGGTTATCATAAAGTGGTAAAGAAAATTAACTATGGTAACAATCCCAATATGGATGAAGCTCAACAGAATAATATTTAATGAAAACCCCCCACAGCTCCGACATGATGCTTTTAATAAAGTGAACATAACTAAAATTGGAAAAAAAACAATCAGTTGCATTTTATGCAACAATTAATAACTTTATACTTCTTGGGAAACATTCAAATGTATAAAACAGGCCCCGAGCACGGACAGACGAGCCCCTGGGGGACATGGGGTGGGAGACTCCGCGCTTGCTGACCTCCGAGTCCTTCAAGAATCTCTGCGCCCCTGAAGCGGCCAGATGCGCACACCTGGCGACGGGCCACCGCTGCAGACCCGAGCGTGGACGCAGCGACCCTGGACCAGCCCGCCACCGTGCACCAGGCGCACCGGAGCTTCGCTGAGCCCCCCGCCAAGCGAGTTCCTCGGCAGCCGCCCCGGAACTTTGAGAAAATGCCCTGAAGAATTGCTGAGAAAGAATTGACCAATAGGAGTTGGGATCGGGAAGACGAGGCCCTGCTGGGTCCCAGATCCAGGTGCGCTCCCCTGGCGACTGGTCGCCGCTGCAGACCCAAGTGCTGCCGCAGTGACCTCGGACCAGCCCGCCACCGCGCACTGGGCGCACAGAAGATTCGACGAGCCCGCCGCTCAGCGAGTTCCGCGGCAGCTGCCCAGGAGCTTTGAGAAAATGGCCGAAGGAATTGCTGAGAGGGAATTGACCGACAGGAATTGGGATCAAGAAGACGAAGCCCCGCTGGGTCCCGGGTCTAGGTGAGGCTGGGTCCCAGGCCTGGGTGAGGCGCACGCCCTGGGTCCGGGAGAGGCCACGTGCCCCTGGGTCCAGGTGAGGCTGGGTCCCAGGCCTGGGTGAGGCCGCATGCCCCCGGGTCTGGGTGAGGCCGCGCACCCCTGGGTCCGGGTGAGGCTGGGTCCCGGGTCCGGGTGAGGCCGGGCCCCTGGGTCCAGGAGAGGCCACGCGCCCTGGGGCCCGGGTGATGCTGGGTCCCAGGTCCGGGTGAAGCCGCACACCCCTGAGTCTGGGTGAAGCCGCACCCCTGGGTCTGGGCGAGACCAAACCAGAGGGAGTTGGACCTGCATTACCACCATTTGTCCACCATCCAGAACTGAAAAGTCAGTGCTGACATGTACACATAAGGAACTGGTGGACATTGAAATTGGGTCTCAAAAGATCTGTTGGTCCAGAAAGAAACTCACTACAGACTGATTCATTTGCCTGTCAGCATAACTATTATTGCTCGCCTTACATTCAGTTCTTATAAGTATATTTCTAGTAACACATGATCTCACTCATCTAGGGGAAATGATGAACAACAAAGACTGATGAACAAGAACAGACCCAGAAACAAGGAGGCATCGACAGGACTGTCGGGCCTCAGAGGGAGGGTAGGGGAGGGTGGGGGTAGTGGGGAGAGATCAGCCAAAGGACTTGTGTGCATGCATACGAGCCTAACCAATGGTTAAGGACAACAGGGGAGTGGGGGCATGTGTGGGGAGGGGTGTGGGATGGGAATGGGGGGATGAGGACAAATATGTGACACCTTAATCAATAAAGAAATTAAAAAAAAATGTAAAAAAAAAACCACAAATGTATAAAACAGTATTAAGAGGAAAGCTTAATGATGAACACTGACTTTAGTAAGATAAGAATATATCAAGTAAGAGAAAACAAGGTAATGGGAAAGATAGACAAGAACATACGTTTAGATGTAGATTAAAATGTCTGGTGGATTCATTTGTACTTGTTGCATGCATGAAAATACTACACTAAATATATACAATATATATAAGGACATTGTGCTGAACCGGCAATGAGTGTGAACCGACTTCTATTAATAATGCAATTCTATTCTTATGGGAGAATTCCAAGAAATTTTAATTAATGATCATAGGTGGGGAAAAATGCAAGTCACCCAAACATGGTTTGACTAGAAAATGACTAGCTAAATTGACAAAGAAGGCAAAATCCAACTTTCATAATCTCCTCTGTCATACTTCTCAGAAAATTGCTTGGCTGTTTCTGATAACATTTTACATTATATGAGCAATTTAGGGAGATAGAATGATCCTCCAAGTTCCCCTCTCCTGACCATGACTGCTGCACAAGATTGTATGGAGAAGCCATGCAATCTCCTTCCAGAGACCCAACTGGGTTAGAATATACAAGGTCTACTCTCTGATTTAATTCCACTCCCTTGTCTATACAAGTTCTCCTTTTAAGCTAAAGGCATATGAAGAGAAATCAGGTTGTGAACTTAGAAAATTCAATACATCACCTCTCTCACACATTGTTCATGTAATTTTTCCTTGTGTCACATGAGCAAGCCTCCTGGCTTTCTTTTTCTTGTTGTTGTTTCGTTTTGGTTTAGTTATTTCTTACATACAGCTGTGTGGTCTAGCTTTTCTTGTCTTGCTGTTGATAAAATAGAGGAATTTAGAAATTCATTCTCAATGCAACACTATTAATTGCAAGCCTACTTCTATTTATATCTCTTCTCTAACACTCTAATTTCTCTCTCCCCTAAGGCAGATATCTATTCCAAGTCAAACAACTTTGTGGTCATAAACTCAAAAATTTAAGGGACATATTCATTTGCAAAAGGAGTACTCACACTAACCAAGATTTAAATAGAAAAGGTGACACTACCCAAGATTTAAATAGAAAAGGCCATTACAAATTATGGAATTTTTGGACACAGGTTCTTCCTCACCTGGCAAAGCAAATATGGAAACTGTAACATGTTCTCTGGGTAGATCTTTGTGAATAAGGGTGTCCAGAATTCAAGGCAATTACAAAGATCAATTACATATCAAATTACTTCTTTAATTCAGTGTTTTATACATGCCAAATATGAACACATTTTTCACAAGAATTTACTTTTTAACAAAAATTAGTTAGCTTCTTATAAAGAAATTTTCAAAAGAGACCAAGCTTCATAAAGGAAGACCATGGACAATTATAAATATTTTTATTTGAAAAGTTTATTTTGCACCCTACTAAACACCATACATACAAAAAATCAATTCTAGCAACATTGTAGAATTAGAGATGTAAGATATAAAAATACAACTAGAGCTTGGCCAGCTTGGCTCTGTGGTTGAGGATAGACCTATGAACCTGAGTCTTGGTTCATTTCCCTGACAGGGCACATGCCTGGGTTGCAGGCTTGATCCACAATATGGGGTGTGCAGGAGGTAGCCAATCAATTATTCTCTCTGATCATTGATGTTTCTACTCTCTCACTTCTTCTCTGAAATCAATAAAAATATATTTAAAAAAATAAAAGTTCTGGAACTAAAAGTGTTTTCAAATAACCATTTAAAATAAGAAAAAACTTAACCCTTGGAGTCTCTTTTATCAAGATTTAAATAGTCTATAATTGCCCAGCCAGTGTGTCTCAGTGGTTGAGCATTGACCTATGACCCAGGAGGTCACGGTTCAATTCCCAATCAGGACACATGCCCGGGTTGCTGGTTCGATCCCTAGTGCAGGGCATGCAGAAGACAGCCAATCAGTGATTCTCTCTCATAACTGATATTTCTATTTCTCTCTCCTCTCCCGTCCTCTCTGAAATCAAGAAAAATTTATTTTAAAAATACAAATAGAAATAGAGCTCTGGAATGATCTTTAAGACATTGATAGGATTGAAGAAGTGGTGAAGAGCCAGGAGGTAAAGAATGCAAACTCCAGCTTTATCAATCATTTCTATTTTATTTCAAGGATTAATGTTAACATGGTGAGACTTTGAAAAGCATCTTGATTATACTGTGCGTTACCCATCTTGCATCAATATATTGATCCATATGTTCTTAATATTCAGATAAGTCTATTGCTACTGTGTGGAAACTGAATAGAGGGCATAACAAATTAAAATAAAATGAATCACAAAACTGTGCAGAAGGCAGCCAATCAATGATTCTCTCTCATAATTGATATTTCTATTTCTCTATCCTTCTCCCATCCTCTCTGAAATCAACAAAAATTTATTTAAAAAATAATAAAAATACAAATAGAAATAGAAATATAAAGAGAAGCAAACATAAGGCAAACACTAATAAATAATATTATATCAAAATTCGGAATATCATTAAGGGAGTAAAAAAATTTACTGCAAAGAAGATATTTAAATATGTAACTGAAAGTCAACTTTTAGCCAAATAGCTAACATATCCTTAGTACTCAATCAGTAAAGAAGTCAGAAGGCATGTCATAAAGTAGAATATCCAAATGCTAATGTCAGTAAACAAGGAAATACAAACTAACATTAGTCATTATATTTCTTTGCTAGAGTTGCTACAACAAAGGACCACGAACTGATGGGCTTAAAACCACAGAAATTTATTCTGAGATTTCAGAGGCTAAATCACGTTATCAGCAATGTTTACTCCTTCCAAGGGTTGTGAGGGAGCATTTGTTCCACGTTTCTCTTATAGTTTCTACTAGTTTCTTGGTCATCTTTGACATTCCTTCATTTGTGGCAGCAAAACTCCAATGTTCACATGGCATTCTCCCTTGTGTCTGTATCCAAATTATACCCTCATCCCTCTTAAATTAAGAATACAAATTATTTTGGATTAGGAGTCACCCTTACTCTATAGTATGACCTTATTTTAACTAATTACATTTGCAATGACCCTGCAATGACTCCAAATAAGGTAGTATTCTGAGTACTAGGGCTTATAATTTCAGCATATGAATTTTGGGGACACAAGACCAATCATAGCAGTGTTTAGGGGAATTCAAATAAAAAGAACTATACTAGATATTACCCTTAAACTGATAATGATTGACTCGGTTCAGCTTTAAGGTGGGAAAATGGGATAAAAACTCAAATCTTTCTTACTACTATTTTATCAGTTTGCTTAAAACTAATAATATGGGCAAGGCCACTGAGCAGTGGTTAGTGTCTACCTATGGACCAGGAGGTCATGGTTCAATTCCTGGTCAGGGTACATGCCCAGGTTGCAGGCCTGATTCCTGGGAGGGGGCAGCGAATCAGTGTTCTGCTCTTGCATGGATGTTTCTGTCTCTCTAAAAATCAATAAAAAATCTTTTAAAAAATAAAGTTGATCACCATCATATTTACAGTCATTTACTCTCCTAACATATAGTAATGTGCCTTGCTAAACAGGCACAGTTTTTCTCAGGTATCTTATGTGCTGTTTATAATTTGAAAAAGAGTATGTGAATTTTGGCCTGGAAAGCCATATTGAGTATTTTGTTGTTTCCTCAATTTTCAGATTTAATAGGATTGATTAAAGTTCTATTAAAAAAAAAAACATGTAAGCATGAGAAAGAGAGAGGAGGACAGATTGAAAGAGAATAAAGGTTCCAAAGCTCCTAGCTGCCAGCTAAGTGTCCCCACTCGCCGGTGGTTCCAACATGATCCAGCTGGCTCACAATGGCGCCCCGTAGTAAGCCCCAACCTGCCAGTTGTCACTTTTATAACTTCCAAAGAAAAGGGGTGGACCAGTTGGCCGGGTTGATTCAGTGTGGGCACAACCAAGCATTGGGGGGTGGGGAGTGGGGGTAGAGGTAAGTGGGGACCAGGCAAAGGGAATGACCACAAATGCAAGCATGCAGTGGGGAGTAGAAGGCCGTCTAGAGGTGCAGGGTGGGTAGTCATACTAGCACTTGTATTTTTTTTTCACACATCATCTATAATAATAAAAGTGTAACATGCTAATTAGACCGGACGACCTTCTGGACAACCTTCCAGATGACCTTCTGGACTAGGCCGCAGCACTGCGGGGGCCAAGGCAGAGGCAGCCGTGGCTCCGGAGGGGGCTGAGCCCCTTGCACGAATTTCATGCATCAGGCCTCTAGTCTATATATATATAAGCCTAAGTGACCTGTGGACCTGATGACCAAATGACTGGCTGAATGGTTGCTATGACATGCATTGACCACCAGGGGTCAGATGCTCAACGCAGGAGCTGACCCCTGGGGGTCAGGGTGCTCCCATAGCAGGAGCTCTGCTCAGCTAACCGACAGGTGCCAAACACCAGGTTCATGGCACGAGCCTCTCCCCATATGGACTGACTGGGCAGGAGCCCGTGGCAGGAGCAGTGGGGCTGGATGAGTGGGAGCAGGGTGGCTCCAGGCCCAGACTCGGGCTCCTCCCCGGCCGCCTGCCACTTCGAGTACTACTACATTCCCGAGGGGTCCCTGATTGGGAGAGGGCACAGGCCAGGCTGAGGGACCCCTCTGGTGCACGAATCCGGGCCCCGGGCCTCTAGTTTATAAATAACACATAGCAGTACCTGAAATAGAAACTTCATTCAACGGACATGAAAAATGCAGGTCGCATCACTTTTAGAATATTAACTCCCATGTCCTGCGGAAATGGAGACACATGAATAAGCCATTCCGATCTCTGTGGTCCTTAGGTGGTCCTGGTTCACCACATGCACTCTCCCCATCCAGGGAGGGTATTAGGTGGACTGAAGTGGACCAAGAAGGGGTTCCTGGCTGGAGCCACAAACACACTTCAGGTGGCCACTAACCCCGCGGGGGTGCCCAAGAGTCTGATCAGGACAGACCCGAAGACCTCCCTCTTATTTTTGCTGCCCCCTGCCCCCCTTGAGAACACCCCATCCAGACAATCCCCAAACTTGGATCCAATAGGACAAAGGAAATATGCTCCCCCTCATCTTCTCGGCTGCCAGCCCCACTTCCCCAGCCACAGCGCAGCCACCATCAAACTTCCTTCCACTCCTCCCCTGGCCTCAGGTTTGAGTCTCTGCCAAGGGCAAGTGTGGGACGCCCGGCAGCCTAGTGCCAAGGCTTACAGTCAAGCAGTAGTTCTCGTTCTCTTGTGGTGACCTTCCTTTCACTCCACACAGGTTTTGTGTGTATGTGTGTGTGAGTAGTGTTGGGGCGGGGGTGGGGGTGGGGGGGAGGAAAGAAATTAAAAAAACATTCAGAATAATGCCCAATATCATTCACTAACTAGGTCCTTTGGCATTCTCTCTTCCCCTGCTTCCCTCCCTCCCTCACCCCACTCACCCCACTCCACCCCACCCTACTGCCATTCCGCAAGAGTGGACATTTATTTTTGTGGATTCTGTGCCTGTACCAGAGCTGTCCTGGCTGTACGTTTTCCAACCCTTTGCCTATGGCTAATGTAAATTCTTTCAGACAGCTTGCATCTTTCTCCTCCCTTCACCTGCTTGATGTTTAAAAATGCTTACAAACTCCTACACAGTGGACATATTGTCTTCCATGTTCTTTCATATTCTTTCTTTTTGGCTAGCTTTTTTGGCTCAATAAACCCCCCCCCCCCCATATTTGTATTTATTAATTTCAGAGAGGAAGGGAGAGGGAGAGAAAGATAGAAACAACAATGATGACAGAGAATCATTGATCAGCTGCCTCCTGCATGCTCTCACTGGGGATGGAGCCCATAACCCCGGGCGTGTGCTCTCTGACCAGACAAGCTCTGACCAGAAACAGAACCTTGAACTCCTGGTTCTTAGGTCTATGCTCAAACCCTGAGCCCAGCAGGCCAGGCTCAATAAAAGCTTTCTTAATCACTTGCAGCCTAGGGGGTTCAAATTTTTGTTTAACCATTCCTTAAGTATTCATTTTGAATTCGTAGCCTACTTTGGGTTTTCATTTTAATTTAATGTCAACTGATGCCTGACCAAAGAGACCACAAAGGAAATTTCTTGGAAAACAAACTTGGAGGCTGACACCCCCTCGACCCCCCTCACCCCGGTAAGGCACCAGCCCCGCAATCCCCCCACCAGGAGCCTGATGGTCAACGGTGTGGCCTGCTCAGAGTGCTCTCAGAACCCCGAGCCCCAGCGAGGACGCTGGAGTGGCAGCACTGCACCCCTTAAGCCTGGTGGGTCCGCACCCTCCTGCCAGGTTCACAGCCCAGCCAGGAGCCCATTCAAGCCCAGAAAGCGCGGGTTGGCAGAGAAGCCCGCCCCAGGCCTGAGTGCTCTCCAATCACAGCGCGCGCTAGGACGCACATGCTGGTTGGGCGGTGCGTCCAGCGAAGCCCCGCCCCTCGCCCTATCGCCAGCCAATTGCTGCGCGCGGTGCGGCGCGCTTTAGAGGGGCGCCGCGCGGCGAGCCGGGCGCCGGGGCGGCGTGCTCGGAGATGCCCGGGCGCGGCAGCTCGCGCGGCCCGAAGGTGAGCTGAGGTTCGGGAGCGGACGCCGCGCGTTCTCCGGTCGCCGCCCGGGAACTCTGCGCATCCTGCTCGGCATTCCCCCCCGGGGCCTGGCCCGGCCTGGGAGCGGCGAGACGTGGGTGCTGTGCTGGTGGAGGTCCCGGGCAAAGCTGCGGCTCCGGAGGTCGCCTCCTGCCCGAGTGCGGGCTGAGGGAGCCGCGCCGACCCGGTCGCGGGCGGAGGTCCGGGGAGGAGTGCGCGGGGCACGACGGGGGTCGCAGCCGGCGGGGACGGAAGCCAGGCTCTGGACGGAGCTGGGTCTGGAACCAGCGTGTGAGATGCAGGTGCCCTCGCTGGTGATGGTGGTTCTTCATTTGTCTTTTTTTGACTCGTGGGCTCACCCGGACGGCGGAGTGTGTATTGGGGTGGCTCTGCTGTCGCTGCCACCCCGCCCCCCAAATATCTGTGGCCGCCCTTTCCGTGCTCCCCAAACTTCCCTGAATCTTCCTCCTGCTTCTGTGGGGCCGGAGTGTGAGGTCAGTGCGGCCAGGCTGCGGTGGCCCGTCTGCCCGGTGTCCGGTCCGAGCGCGGGCGCAGGCAGGCCGCGGGCTGGCGTGGGAAGCGCTGTGCTGTGTGCGCACCCGCGTGCGC
The DNA here is from genome assembly GCF_027574615.1 of Eptesicus fuscus. Classification (NCBI taxonomy): domain Eukaryota; kingdom Metazoa; phylum Chordata; class Mammalia; order Chiroptera; family Vespertilionidae; genus Eptesicus; species Eptesicus fuscus. The sequence continues at coordinate 48,406,613 of NC_072491.1, read as the reverse complement.
GGCGCTGCGCAAAGTCGCTGCTCTCGGGCGGCCGTGGTTGGAAAGCAGAGGATTTGACGTTTCCCGGGCGGATCTCTGAAAAAGATATGAATCTAAGACACCCTCGAAACCAGCGTGAGTGGGCTTCCTGTCCTGTTATGGAGCTTTCGCGGTCCCGGGTGGAGCGGAGGACCGCACAGCCCCTGGGAAAGGCCTCGTGGGCGCTGGGCTGAGCTGCGGCTGGCGTGGCACCGGAGGCCGCATCCACTCACCGCACGTGCTGTGGGGACAGGTCACCGTGCCCCGCATGCGAGCCAAGCAGAGAGCTAGAACGGTGCAGAGCAGGGTGACTTTTCATGCACATATGTGAGTGGGACTGTGACTAAGATGACGGTAGTTTTATTTTTAAGGAGAGGTTTGGTTTTCCCCAGTTTGTTGTTCCATTACTATTGCAGTGTGTGTAGATGCTAGCTCACATTTCAACACTGCAGTAGTTTCCCTTAAGGTTTAAAAATGATGACTTGCCTTTAGGTACTGTCCTTCTTAATAGGTGTCACTCACACACGAAGGAAAACTCACATATTCTCACCAGTCTTTGATGGGAGAGGTTACCGAGGCAATTTGGAGAGAGATCTTAAAAGATGTCAAGTAGCCCAGCCCTCACAGCTCAGGAGGTCATGGTTGGATTCCTGGTCAGGGCACTGTTAGGGTCACCAGGAGGTCATGGTTGGATTCCTGGTCAGGGCACTGTGAAGGTCACCAGGAGGTCCTGGTGAGGGTCGCCGGAGGAGGAACACAGGGCCAGAGTGGTGAGGGATTATGAATTTATTCTGTCATCCACACACCAGGTAGCTGAGCCCCAGATGGCTCCAGCACCCTAGTGACAGTAGTCAGCGGTTTTTAAAGGACTTTTCTGGGCAGAGAATTGTCTGTGCAGGTCCGGATTCTGGGAAGTCGGGGGACGGGGGGAGATAACAGTCTTAGCAAGTAGGATGTGGTCTAAGCAAATGAAATGTCCATTGTGAAGTGGTCTAAAGGTCCCCCGTCAAGCCCCGCCAGGTGAGGGGCACAGCCTGAGGTCTCCCATCAAGCCCCTTTGGGCAGGGAGTGCAGCGTGTTCCCCAGCCCGGTGCTGGGGCGGGGAGCAGCCTGAGGTCTCCCATCAAGCCCTGCTGCGCGAGGGATGCGGCCTGAGGTCCCTCCCCGCAGCCAGGCGCCATGCAGCCTCAGGTCCCTGCTGTTCGGGTGTGATATTATGGCATCCCGGCTAATTTGCATATGCCTCTATTATATAGATAGATGGGTGTTTGGAGATGACCTTTGGTAGAAGTCAAATTTTAAAAGTGACTATACTTTGCAGAGAGCAACAATATGGGGGGAGGGGGGGGCATGACTATATCTTCTCCCTCCCCGTTGGGGGTCAGTGTTTTGGTAGATTCCAGAGAAGCTGGGGCACAGGACAGGAAATGTCAGCACTTCCACCAAAGGTCAAGGGAGCGTTAAGTTAACGGGCTGCCCGGCCAGCATGGCTCCTGTGAACCAGGAGGTCACGTTTCGATTCCTGGTCAGGGCACATGCCCCTGTTGTGGGCTCGATCCCCAGTGTGGGGTGTGCAGAAGGCAGCCGATCAGTGATTCTTTGTCATCATTGATGTTTCCATCTATGTCTCTATCACTTTTCCCTTCCTCTCTGGAAAAATGTATTTTAAAAATATATAGTAAAAAAATTTATTAAAAATAAAAAGGTAATGGGCTGCATCCCAATGCTGACAACCCTCTCTAAAGGAGATCAGGGGTGTAAATGGGGACTCAGAACAGCTCCCAAAAGGGCACCTTGAGGTCAGGAGCATTCAGGAGAGAGACACGCATCATTTTATTTATTATTGGCTACATAGTGATTCATTTTGGACTGACCCTGTGCTGAGTGCTTTATATGTATTAACTTGTTTAATTCTTTCACCAATCCTGTGAGATAGGTACTATTAGTCTCATCTTATGGATGAGGAAACTGAGGCATGGCCTAAAGGTTAAGTAACTTGACCAAGGTCACCTAAGCAATTAAGTGAAGAAGCCAGGATTTATACCCAGATAATCAGCTCAGATCTTGCTTTTGTTCAGGCCCTCATAGCCTATTTTTACAGTTTCCATAACTCGGCCATGTCTTATTCCTTAACTTTACAACTTTGTCCATTATTTATCCTCTAGGTAAAGAAAACTACAGTTTTCACCTGTACTTTCTTGCCTCTTGGTATTTGCTAATGCTCTTGGTTTGATGTAATGCCATTTTTCCATTTCTGCTCATTGAAACCTAAATCATCTGTCCAGGCCCATCTCAAATTCCTTTTTTCCCCTAATCATTCCAGTTGCAAATGAACTTCATTCTGTATTCCTTTATATTATTCTTATCACTTTGTCTTATATTAGATTTATTTGTACTAGATCTGTGAAATTTGCTGATGGTTTTTTAAGAGAGATTGCATTGAATCTATAGATTGCCCCCCCCCAACCCCCCGCACCCCTGGAGCTGGTATTGGGCTGAGAGGCTGCAGTGATGTTGAATGTAAACATTTCCCCCCCTTGGGAGTGTGGGCTCCCATTCCCATTCAGGGAACCCAAACCCTGAGCATCGGAGACGGGGAGGAGAGCCCACAGAGCACTGGGCAGAGGCCTCCAGGGGAACTCTCTCCTGAGAGGCTGGGTCCGTGCCTTCCCAGAGGAAGAGCGTGGCTAATGTTCGCAGCCCCAGCACAAGAGGTTCACCCAGGCTCTGGCTGCTGCAGGTTTCTTTTGAGAAATCAGGTGTCAGTCTTATCACAGCTCCTTTTAGGTGGCTAACTGCTTTTCTCTGGCCGCTTTAAAGATTCTCTGTTCTTAACCTTTTGCATTTCAGTTATGATGTCTTGGTCTGGGCCTTCTTGGGTTCATCTTGTTTGGGACTCTGTGCATCCTGGACTTGTATGTCTGTTTCCTTCACCAAGTGAGGGAAGTTTTCTGTCATTATTTTGAAACTAGAGGCCCGATGCACGAAATTCGTGCAAGAATAGGCCTTCCTTCCTCTGCCTGCCGGCACCGGGCTTCCCTCTGGCACCCGGGACCCGGGCTGGCTTCCCTCCAGCCCTGGCTTAGTCCAGAAGGACATCTGGTCTAATTAGCATATTACCCTTTTATTATTATAGATAGGTTTTCAATTTCTTTCTCTCTTCTCTTTCGGCTTCCCCATGGTGCGAATGCTGGTACTCTTGAAGGTCTGAGAGGGTCCTTGTACTAGCCTCATTTTGGGGGGATTTTTTTGGGTGTCCTGGCTCTGGGACCTCCTGGGTAGTTTAGGCCAAGGTCAGCCACCACCTGTGTTCTGCCTGGGGCCATAAGACACAAAGTGATCTGCAGATAGCTGCTTCTTGTGCTGGGCTTGGAGGTGCCCAGGTGAGGCCAAACCTTGGATCAAGACTGGCTGCTATTGGTCGTGGGCCTCGGGCCACTTAGGGGAGGTACAGGGCTCACTGAGGCCAGATGCTGCTTGTTAGAGACATTTTAGGGAAATTTGGAGCTTGAGATAAGACAAACCATTCCTGTGAAAAAGCTCCTGAAAACAGCTTGGATGGGCAGGAAAGTTGGGTGGGGCACAGCCTCAGGGAATCACCAGGATACCGAAAACAGTGTGAGCTAAGGTGATATGATAGAGTCTCAGGTATGGTGCTAATCTGCTGGCTCTGTGGGGGAAGGGCTCATCAAAGGAACAATGGCTTCTGCTAGCACTTCTGTCTGGGAGACCGCTGCCCTTCCAGCTCTTGCCCTGATGCCAAACAATTCACTTCTTCCCGGTATGTCTCTGGTGCCCCCTTGCTGGGACTTAGAGGGAGTGAGACTGAGTAAGTCTGTGCCTGGGAACTGCTGGGGATTCCAGCAGCTCCAGTCCCCGCTGGTTTTTACAGGCAGATGTTAAGGGGACTTCTTTTCCTGGCACAGGAACCCTGGCCTGAGTGGCCTTGTGTGGGACTGGGACCCCTCACTCCTCAGTGAGGACCTCCACCCCCCATTATCCCTCCTGGTTTTTATCTGCCACCCAGGGGAGTGGGACCAGTCCCTTCCATGTCTCCAGTCTTGATGTGGCTTTTTCTGTTTGGTAGTTTTAGGACTTCCATTCAGGTCAATTTCAGGTAGGTCTAAGTCAGTGATGGCGAACCTATGACACGCGTGTCAGCACTGACACGCGTAGCCATTTCTGATGACACGCGGCCGCATGCCGAGGATGAAACATTTGCGACTAGAGTCTTGGAGTTAGTTTTTTCCTCAAAGTGACACACTACCCGAGTTATGCTCAGTTTTTTGGCGAAGTTTGACACACCAAGCTCAAAAGGTTGCCCATCACTGGTCTAAGTGATGGTTGTTCTGTAGTTTGGTTGTAATTTTGATGTGGTTATGGGAGGAGGTGAGTACCCTCTTTACCTATGTGCCATCTTGGGCGGGAGTGGTGTCTGTCTGTTTTCCTTTTTATGTCTTCTTTTCTCTCTCTCTCTCTCTCTGCATGTGTATATTTCTTTTTTTTGGTCTATTATTTTAGGGTAATTTGAAAATAGTGTAACTTTACCCCAAATATTTTTTCCCCCCTAGAATTAAGGACATCCTTTTACATAAAATAGGAAATGAAAGCTTGATACAATATTATCTAATCAACAATTATCTAATTATCTATTATCTAATCAACAATTCATATTTAAATTTTATTAATTGCCTAAAAATTACTTATTTTCCCTGGCTCAAGATCCAATCTGGGATTATGTGTTTTATTTCATTTTCATGCTTCTTTAGTCTTCTGTTAATCTGGGAACATTTCCTCAGACTTTCTTTATGTTTCTTGACCTTGTCATTGTTGAGTGTATAGGCCAATTTTGGACCAGTCTGATATTTTCTCCTGTATAGGTTTAGGTTATATGTGTGTGGTAGGAATATCAGAGACGCTGTCCTGTCTTTATCTCAGTGCCTCATATCAATGTTGGTTTACCTCAACATTGCCACTTGATTGTGATGAGGCAAGATTTAAGATAAGCTTTTATAACTTCTGTCGTTTCCTTGTAATTTGTAAAAATATGGCCTCTTACTTGTTATTTAAATATTTCTTGGCTTTGCTTCCCTCCACCACTGTTTGTTTTGTTTAGTCTTGTCTGCCATCCCTGTGCTGCTGAGCAGATTCCACTCCCAGCAGTTCTCCTCAGTGTTGGCCCTTTGGAGGAAGGTGGTCCTAGCTGCCTGGTTGGTTGAGTACCCAGACTGCCCACCCCTTTGGATCCTGGTTGGGACCTTGTTCTCACCCCTTTGCAGATACGGTTCTCAGGTCGCCTGATGCACTTTGTAGTGAACACCAGTTGTCTGTGCACAGGCCCTTCTTTGCTTCTCTCAGCTTCTTGCCTTTCAGATATGATACCATGTGTGAGTGTGGAGGATTGGGTGTTTATTCTGACCCACTTGTATTTTGGACTTGGTTGACAAGTTGTAATTGTTGTCTGTGTACTTTTGGTTTTGCTGTCACTTTACTCCTTTACATGGGGATTCAGAGACATTTAAAAAATATGCCTTCACCATTGCCATTCTTGGTTTCCATGTTGTTAATTGTCAACTCAGTGAAGCTGATTATTTTTTCTTTAAAAATTATCACCACAGAGAAAAAGAAATCGGGATGCTGTGGAATACTCCTCCTTCCCAGGAGAGTGTCCACCGCAGTCCAGAAGAGCAGGCCTCAGGACCGTGGGGGCCACCGCCTCCCTCTCAGAAGCATGGCTCAGGTGTGCAGAAGGACTTCAGGTACTCCTGGGACTCCCCCCGTAAAGTACACATTCGGACGAGGGGGTGTCCTTTAAGCTGAAAGTTTGTTATATAATAAAGTGGTTTTTTCGAATGTGCATGTTAAAAAATTGACAAATTAGTTTACCTGTTTTTACTTATGTAGACATGTTTAATTAAAGTTCGTATGAAAAGTTCAATTTCACAGAAAAGTTTTTTATACATATTACTGTAATTTTAAATTTATACTGAATAGGTCTAGTAAATGTGTGCATTTACCAATCACCTCCAGCAAAGAAATGCACATGGCTGGGGCATGGCTTAGCGTACCTTAGAACATTGGCTGACATACGTTACTAGTAAAACTGCTCCAGAAAGTCACACCACGCAACAACAAGGAATGCGCGATGTGGCATGATCACATGCTAATTACTCGCTAAACATTGTTTGTGAGCAGTGACTCTTGGATTTAAATATGTACACTATATTTGTAGATAATGCAATCTCTTATTATGTTGGGCAAAATTACTATAGTGTTTTTCCCCCAAATATAGCCTATTTGCTAAAATTTGTTAAAAATAATTGTGAATTAAAAAAACCTCACTTAATTATAAGCAGCAAATATTGGTTAAAAGCATTTTGAAATAAACAGGGTGTTTTAAAACAACATCCAGACTGGAAATTTTGTCCATTAAATCCGAATTCTGTTCAATCAAAGACTGCAAAATTGAGGGTTTACTACAGTAAAATTTTTAGATCTGAGTGTTCAGGCCACTGTACTTGTATGTCTTTGGAATTCCCTTTCTTATTTTCTTTGAAGATACTGTCATAGTAGGAAACTATATTACATTTTTTTCTTATCTTGAATTCCTTTAATAGTTATGGCATGTCAGTACTCACCTCCTTACGCCTGGCAGCACCTTTATAGTTTTTTTTTATATGAAGGATACCTACTGAGAATTCTCTGAGAACGTTCTCAGAAGAGCAGTGAGCATCCTCTTTACAAGAAGTATAATTATGCAATGCTTATATATGCAGATATATAATGAGATACCGGCAGTCCTCGGGTTACGTGGGACTCGACATACTTCGTTTCGTGGTTACGTCACCACCTCCCATTTATTTATTAAAAAAAAAGTTCTGTAATTTCGACGTATGTACATATGTGCTTTATGTTTCTTATTATTTACAGTATTTACCACAAGTAAAGGTCAGGAATTATTCTCTTTCTTTTAAATTTTTTTTACTGTTTCATTTCATTTCTGCTGTTTCTGTGCTCTAAGTGAGTGATTTAGGTGCTTAGGTAGGTGGGTTCCGACTTACGGCAAAAGTCACGTTACATCCGATGTAACCCAAGGACCTACTGTATTCAGGTTTATTTTTTTAAATGTAACTTTGAAATACTTAAAATATGGAGCAATACTATTATAAAGTAAATGTTAGACAGCTTTCTGTTCAGATTCAGGAAAACTATAAAAATACATTTGTAAGTATATGAAGAGTATGTGCTTTGGGAATAATTACTGGTAAATATAAATAAAGGAAAACAGAGAGGAATACGTTGAGGACGATGCAATTAAGGTTTTGAATATTTTACAAAATATCGTTGGTTTTTAGCCCTTGTCACATAAAGTACTACATTGTTGTTGTTATTATTATTTTTTTTTTATTATCTGCCTACAGTCATTAGCAGCTGAAAAGAAGACTGTTACAGAAAAGCAAATTGAATTGTTTGCTAGTCCCAAGAAAGGTAATATTTTGTTGATTTCTTGATAGAAGAAGTATAAGGATAATATATTCTTCCTTGATTTATTTTCTTTTAAAACATTACTTACATAGTTTGAATAGACTATATATTCATGCTTTAATAACATCCCAACAATGTAATAAGGTATTTTTTGAGAAATCTGTCTCACCTTTGTCGCTGTCTGCCCCATTTTTCCTGCCTCCTGTAGTAATCATTAGAATTTTTTGTGTGTCCTTTCTGGGTTTACTCACTGACAGAGCCCAGTAGGTTAGCTCAGACTTAGAGCGCCAACGTTTTAAAAAATGTCTGATTTGTGAAATAAAATTATGGCCTGTACTCCTTCAGGCAATGACATTCTTACTTGACAATGAGTTAGGGAAGGCTTTCAGTGACAAATAGTGGGAACTATATAGAGTGTGTGAAGAAATGGGGCTAAATCTATCTTCTGTAACAAGAAGTCCAGGGCGCCAGGCTCTTTCTGAATTCTGTAGCACTAGTGTGGGGTTGTTCTGGTGTTGAAGAGGTAGAGGCTGAATTCTCCAGGCCCAATTCTTGGGAAGAATGTAGGTCTGAGGACTTTCTCCAAGGGAACTTTTCATCTGGGAAGGAATTCCCACCAGGACCTCTAGATTTGGCCAGAACCTATTACATAGAGGCACCTCCCCTAAAGAGACTTCAGTGAAATTAAGGATTTTTAAACATGTATGTTGCTACTCAAATAAAATTGGGGTTTTGTTAGTAAGGAAGAAGAGGGGCTGGGTATCAGGTAGGTCATTGGCTGTGCTGCCCCACTCAGTTCTACTGTGGGTGAGCAGGGAGAGTGGGCATCTCATCAGCCCATGGTATCCTGACTGTCCTGACTGTGATCTTGGGAAAGCAAGTGAAACATGCTGAGCCTTAGTTTCTGCATCTGGAAAATGGGAATAAGAATGTGTGCCTCATTGGATTAATGTGAGCTAAAAAAAAGCGCTTAGCTCAAACTCATTGATGGCAGCAGTTGCTATTATGTCTGATGGCCAAATGAAGAATATGAAAGCCTGTTCAGAATTCTGCAGAGTGGGAAAACTGTGAATAAGAGACTAAACACTCTAAGTAATATTATTATTTCACTAAAATAATAATATCACATTATTTTATGCAAATGAAAATAACATTTCTCAAACTTTAAACAATTCCTAAAATTCTATATTATAAAATAAAATTGGCACACATCTTTTTGTAATACCATAATCTTCTAGATGATCTCCAGAATTTAACTTTTCTTCTTATTAGTGCCAAAGGCTATGATATTCAAAGATCAATTAATTCTGACTTCTAAACGATCATAATATATTATATGGAGAAAATAGTATTTTATAGATGTGGCTTATATCTATCTGTGAACATTTTAAGTATAGTTAAACTTGGAGAAAGATATATTAAATAAGCTGCTACTTTTTATATAATTACAAAAGGATGTTTTGGAATGATTTCCCCATGTTAGTGTATATTTGACTCACTCTGCTATATGTTCTATACTGTAGAATACTCAATATATTCTTAAAGGCTTAAAGAGCTTTTATTAATATATAATTACTTGCAGCATATAAGAAGCTCATTAAGGCAAGAAAGTATTGATAATTCAACAAAAGCTTACTAATAGAAATTGATAAAATAGACTTAAGGTATTTCTTAGAACTGGCTCATTTAAAAAATATATCATCCAAAGTATTAAAGACAAACTATTAACAGAAATTTTAGGGTGTGGAAGCAATATTTTTATCAGAGCTGGGAAGTAGAAGTGGGAGAACATACTTTTGCTAAGTGTGCCAAAAAAAAAAAGGCAATGGAAACCAGAAAAGACTAAGCAGGAGGAAATGAAGAAGGTGGGAAGGTGAGAGAAGAAAGCATATAAATTGTAGCAAAGGCTCTTGGCAGAGGTTCAAGAGAGATGGAAAAAGATAAAAACTTAGAATTAAGAGACTGGAACCTCTGTAGATAGCAATTTTCTTTAAAAAGCAGAACTTTAAAAAGAAATCTATTTACCAAACAAAATGAAACTATGAAGTAAACAGGAAATAGTGGGGTTTTTTTTCCTGAAATACACCCCAGAAATATTTTTATTGAAGTTAGAAATCTCTTACTCCTTCAGATGTATCACTAAATTTGGCCTTGTTTTCTCCTCAGTGGATCATGGGTTTCTTAACAGCAGACTCTTTTCTGTTGCTCATCTTTATATGCTAGGTATATTAATTTATTAGGGCTGCCATAATAAAATACCACAAAGTAGGTGGTATGAACAACAGAATCTTAATATCTCACAGTTTTGGAGTCTAGAAGTCCAAAATGAAGGTATTGAAAAAGTTGGTTTTTTTAGAATCTTCTTCAGGCTTCTTTCCTTTGCTTGTAGATGGCTGTCTTCTCCACGTGTCTCTTCACATTGTCGATTCCTCTCTGAATGTGTTTCTGTTCCAAATTTCTTCCTTTTATAAAGAACCCTATCAGATTAGGGGTCACCCTAAAGACCTCACTTTAACTTGATTAACTCTGTAAAGACCTTACCTCCAAATAACATCACATTCTAAAATGCTGGGGTTAAAAATTGAACTTATGAATGAATTTTGGGGAGGGGCATAGTTCAACTTATAAAATCCTATGCTGGCACAATGCCTAGCACACAATGGGCACCCAGAAATCTTTACAAATGCATGGTAACTATCCCTATGGTCTGACTGATGTCCTTCCTGGAATTTCACTGGAATGGGCCTTGATTTCAAGGGCAATGCTTTTCAGCAAATAAAATGATTTACTGACTATTAAATTTTGTATAGTGGTTTTACTTATATAAATTTTTTAGTTAAGTGTCTATAATTCATAGGCTTATGAATTTCATAAATTTCTTATATAATCACATGAATAGTGATAACATCCTGTCTTAGTCTATTCAGGCTACTAACAATAACAAAAAACCCCAATAGAATGGGTAGTTTATAAACAGCAGAAATATTATTTCTCATAGTTTTGGAGGTTGGAAGTTCAGTGCATTTGGTGCCAGGTCGATACTCACTTCTTGGTACATACATACCATCATGTTGTGTCCTCCCATGGCAGTTATCTAGGATGCAGGAGATCAAATAAGTCTGTCAGCTGATTTCTCAACAGAAACGTTTTCAGGTCAGAAGTGATTGACACAAACTATTCAAAGTGGTGAAAAGGAAGGACCTGCAATTGAGGCTACTCTACTCAGCAAGGCTATCATTTAAAACTGATGAGAAGTAAAGAGCTTTCCAGACAAGAAAAAGCTAAAGGAGCTCATCGTCACCAAACCAGTATCATAAGAAATGTTAAAGGGACTTCTTTAAGAAGAAAGAAAAAAGAGAGGAACATATAAATAACAAAATGGCAACAACTGCATATCTATCCTATATAGTAAAAGGCTAATATGCAAATCGACTGAACGGTGGAACGACCAGTTGCTATGATACACACTGACCACCATGGGGCGGACGCTCAATGCAGGAACTGCCCCCTGGTGATCAGTGCACTCCCACAGCGGGAGTGCTATTCAGCCAGAAGCCAGGCTCACGGATGGAGAGCTCAGTGGTGATGGTGGGAGCTGCTCCCGCCTCCATGACAGCCCATACTTGAATTTCGTACACTGGGCCTCTAATCAACAATAATCATTTTAAATGTAAATGGATTAAATGCTCCAATCAAAAGACATAGGGTAGCTGAGTGTATAAGAAAATGAGACCCATATATATGCTGTCTACAACAGACCCACTTCAGGTCGAAAGACACATAGACTTAAAACAAAGTGATGGTAAATAATATTTCATGCACAAGGTAACAAAGAAATAAAAGCTGGGGTAGAAATACTTATATCAAAAAAACACACACAAAAAAAACATAAAAATGAAGGCTATAGTAAGAGACAAAGCAGGACAGTACATAATGATAAAGGAATCCATCCAATAAGAGAATATAACACTTGTTAACATTTATGCACCCAATCATAGGACCATCTAAATATATAAAGCAAATATTGATGGACATAAAGGGAAAGACAGTAATACAGTCATAGTAGGTGACAATAACATCCCATTGACATCAATGGGTAGATTTTCCAGGCAGAAAATCAACCAGGAAACCGTGATCTTAAAGAACACACGGACTAGATAGATTTCATTTATATTTTTAGAATATCTGCCACCCAAGACAGCAGAATATACATTGTTTTCAAGTGCATATGGAACATTTTCCAGGATAGACCTCGTTAGATACAAAACAAGTCTGTATAAAATAAAGATTGAAATCTTCTGATAAGGGGTTAATATCTAAGATTTATAAAAAAGTCAGACAACACCATAAAAACCCCCAAAACATTAAAAAATGGTCAGAGAACCTGCAGACACTTCTGCAAAGAAGACATATAGATGGCCAGTAGGCAGGAAAAAATGCTCAATGTCACTAATCACAGAGAAATGCAAATTAAAACTACAATGAAACTCCAGCTCATACCTGTCAGAATAGCTATCATCAATAAATCAACAAACAGCAAGTGTTGGTGAGAATGTGGAGAAAAGTGAACCCTTCTGCACCGTTCATGGAATGTAAAATTGATGCCACATAGTGCACTATGAAAAAGAGTATGGAAGTTCCTGAGAAAAGTTAACCTGTTGCACTCGGATGTCGAGATTAAAATTACTCTTTGAATGTATCAATAATTTGAAATATAAAAAAAAACCAACTAAATAAGTTTGTATGAAAGAAACCAGTTTTTTATTCTACTGCCGCGCTTTGTAAAATCTGGGGTATTTAAAAAATTAAATCCCGAGTAGAATAAAGGAATCAAGAAAAAAGCAAGCGAGTTCAAAGGGTTAAAGAGGAACTACATTATGAACCAGTAATTACACTTCTGAGTACATATCAACTCCCAAAACACAAATCCTATCTAATAAAGAGGGAATATGCTAATTGACCCTCATGCTGTTGCAAAGATGGTGGCGCCCACAGACAATAAGGAGGGACTATGCTAATTGACTGCCACCCCCTAAAAGGTGGCGGTGCCCACAGCCAGAAGATGGCGGCATCCAGTCCCCTCAGCCCCACTGCAGCGCCTGCCTCTGGAGTCCCCCAGTCCCTTCAGCCCCCCAGCTGCCCAGGGCTGGCATAAGCTGATGAATATTCTGTTGAGATTCTCCCCTAAGACCTTTCCTAACCCCCCAGCCTTTAAAACCCTCAAGACAAAGGACCCAGCATGCTCTCCTTCCCAGGAGCACATCTGTGCCTTTTCCTTCTCCCTTTCATTCCCCATAGGCATGCATCTCTTAAACTCTAAGGTGCCCTACGAGATTTGCAACCACGGGGACCATGGGCAGCGGCAGCTTGTCCAAGGCCAAACCCCTGCACCTGTCCACAAGACGCCCTTTTCTCTCAGTTCCCAGTGAGCGGACAGCAGCTTTGCCTGCTCACTTTCCCCATCACGTTTCTGAAGAGCCAAAGCAGCCCCGCCTGGTCTCTCCTGTTGCCCTTCCTTGTTTCACTGGCCCCAGCTTTAATAAACATCCTCTCATAATGAAAATAAAAATGTAATATAAGTTATCTTTCTGGTGACTAGTATTAGTATTAACATTCTGATTGTAATGATATATAGTTTTGTAAATCGTTATCAGTTAAGGAATGGAACAGAATACAAGAGGTTTCTTTATTCTTCTACATAATAAAAGGCTAATATGCAAATTGTCAGGGCGGGAGTTCAACTGACCTGGAGTTTGAAATGTGCTGACCACCAGGGGTGGCGCCGAACATGGCGGGCGTAGGTGATGTAGTGCTGGCAGCGGCCGGCAGTGGAGGTGCTGCCTGCCCTGATAGACCCTGATGAGAGCGGGACTGGGGCGGGATGGTGGTGCAGGTGAGCAGGTGGCGCCAGGACAAGGTGGGTGCGATAGCCCTGCGGGTCAGTGCACAGATGGCAATCGGTGGCGACGATGGGGAGTGTGGCCAGCAAGCCGGCGGTGCCAGGCCATGGCGGGTGCGATCCAGGGCCTCAGTTGTCCTGCTGGTTGCCCCACAGATGGCGACCAGCAGTGGTGGTGGTGGTGGTGGGCGGGGCCGGCAAGTGGGCGGTGCTAGCCCAAGGCCTGGGGGTGGGGTCGGTGAGCGGGTAGCGTCAGGACAAGGTGGTTGTGAGTGGGGGCTCCAATCGCCCTGCCAGTCACCCCACAGATTGGCCCTAATTACTGGCAAGGCTTAGGGGCCCTATCCATGCACAAATTTCATGCACTGGGCCTCTAGTTTATTATAACTGTACTAGGGGCCCAGTGCACAAATTCATGCACCTTGAAAGGAATTGTGGGTTGCGAGGTTTCGGTGGGCATAGGGGCGGGTCTTGGCCCATCCTCCGTGTCCCCGCCCAGTCCTTCCCGCCACAGCCCCTAGTCCCCTGTCTGCTGGCAACCCTGTTCCTGCTGCCGCCACTTCCATGTGCTGAGGGCACTGGCCCTGCTCTTACCCTCTGTCATTGCAGAGCAACTGGAGCTGACGCCAGCAGCGGGTGCAAGTGGTGGCTGCTGCCCTGATCACCTGTCAGGATCGGGGAGGTGGAGAAACCTTCCGGGGCGATTGGGGCTGGCAGCTGTCGCTCGAACCCACTGACAGTACTGAGCAATCGGGGCTGGCGCTGGGCGCGAGCGGTGGCTCTGGTGCCAACAGCGGGTGTGAGCGCTGGGTGGGCCCGCGGCACACAGGAGCAAAGAATTTTCAGTAACCATCAGAGGCTCACCCCAATGACAGCGATCGGCTGCTGCCTTAGCCTGGCACCCCCGCACACCTGCTCCATCCCGCCGTGGCTGATGCCCACCATGTTTTTCGCTCTGCCACCTGCTGCTGACACTATGTTCTGCGAGCGCCCACTGGTGGTCAGCATACATCACAGTGACCAGTTTTTCTGTTGTTTGATTATTTGGTTCCATCGTTCGGTCTATTTGCATATTAGGGTTTCATATATATATATATATATATATATATATATATGTATGTATGTATATGTATATGTATATATATAGATGTTAATTTAGTGTTATCTCAAAACAACAAGTTTAATGGGAAAAATTTGCTGTTAAGTGTATTAAGCACACTGCTGCTACCAGGGCTTTTAGTATAGCAAAGGAGGCACACAGACACATTGCTGTTATACGTAAGTTTTGATTTTGTAGTTTCTGATTTGTGTTTTTGTTGTTGTTTAATGAAATACTCTAGGAAGGAAACAGTATAATCCATAATTATTTCAAGGTTATTTTTTTGAATTTTCCTTTGTGTTCCAGTCATTTTTCTTGTCTTTTGTAACTTATTTCAATCATTTCTACTTCTTTTTCTTCTTGTAATATGACTTTACTTTAAAGAAGTTTAACCCAGGTTGCACATAGAACAGTAGGCAGGAAGATCTGACACGAGACATTGTTCCCACTAGCATCAGAATTTTGTGTATGTATAACTTCGTCAAAGGAACATGCATTAAATCTCATTCTGATAACTATATGAGGTGATTGCTTTTTATGTATTTTCTTTTTCTTTAACAGAAACTACCACATCTAAGAGTGCCAGTGGGTTTACAGAGATAACTTGGAGCTCCAGTGGAAGTGATCAGTCAGATGAAGGTAAACTACTTTCTAAGTCAGAGAGAGGTAATGGACATGGTAGTTCTAGAATAGACAGGTTTTGTAATGGGAATATTTTATGTTCTGAACATGGGGCCAGTGAAGGTAAATTGATAATTTTGTAAGAAATCCAGTTTCTATTATATATTTTGTTCAATATTGGAAAAAAGTTACATTCCTTTTCTAATACTTAGCTTTGATTATGTGTGATCTGACTGAGTCCCAACCTCTAGACTAAGCCCTTTAGAAATATTTTCTCATTTACTATTTCTCACAATAGCTTTAAGAGATAGGTATTACCACTAGAATTTTTACAGTTAACAACAAAGGCTTGAACATGTGAGAATTGGTTTGGATTCCACTTTGGCATTCTTTGACAGCAAAGCCAGTACTCTCAACTAACTACTTAATGCTACATCCATATTGCCTCCTTGCTAACCTGTTTTGGATAAATACTATGAGTGTTTGAAGTATAACTACTACTAAGCCTGTTCTGATGGCATTTTACATTATATCCTTTTTTTGACAGTTAAAACGGGGTTTCTCAGTCTTGGCATATTGCCATTTGAAGCGAGATAATTCTTTGTTTGGGAAGGGAGCTTTCCTGTGCATCGTGGGGTGTTTAGCAGTATCTCTGGTTTCTGTCCGTCAGGTGACAGCAGCTTTCCCAGGCCCAGTCGTGACGACCAAGAATGTCTCTAGATGTCAGATGTCCCTTAAAAGCAGCAGTCGCCAACCTTTCGGACCTCACGGACCACCAGTGGTCCACGATCCACCGGTTGGCGACCGCTGCCCTAAAGTACAGTTCTCACCCCAGTTGGGAACCACAGACTTAAAATTATGGAAATCATGATATTTTCCATATTTTAAAATATATAGCTCATCTACGTAGATAAAAGTTTTATTGCTTTCAAAATAAGCTTTGACTTCTTTTTCACTGTTATATTGGCAGTTTGTGTTATTTAGTTACTGAGTCAAGGTTCTGTTTGTATAGACAGCTCCTGTGGAAGCTGACTCTGCTCTTTTGGCCACTTTGTATGACAGCTTGGTAACTATCATTTGACATTTCAGTAATAGCCAGATAAAGTGGTATTTTAAGGTTATACATAAACTCAGAATGGCTATTTCAGCCATGTTAAATGAAATTCATTGTTATATAAATCTTGGTTTGTCTTCATGTATCTCAGAACATAATTTCATTATTAAAAAATGAATGTTTTTATGAATGAATAGTGAGGTATGTGAATTACATCTCAGTAATTTTTGTCCTGTTGTATGAAAAGATCTTTTATATTAATACTCAGTAGTTTCCAAAACTGTTAAAGAATGGGAGGATGCTTTGAGCTAATTGCTTTAAAATGAGTTAGGAAGTTGCTGACTTCTCTTAAATAAGTTGACCATTAGGTAACAAGTAAATGATCCCTTGGAGATTGTCTATTCATGTGCACAACTGCTTGATTAGCTTTTTCTTCTCCCCTCTTTTTCTCTTCTCTCCTCCCTTTCTTCCTCTGTCCCTTTTACCTATTGTTGTTGTTGTTGTTTAAAGCAGTGGTTCTCAATCTTTCTAATGCCGCGACCCTTTAATACAGTTCCTCATGTTGTGGTGACCCCTAACCATAAAATTATTTTCGTTGCTACTTCATAACTGTAATTTTGCTACTGTTAATGAATCATAATGTAAATATCTGTGTTTTCCGATGGTCTTAGGCGACCCTGCTAGTGGTTCTCAACCTGTGGGTCGCGAATAAAAAATAAATTTAAAAAAATTTAGTTTAAAATTGTATTTAACATATAAAATTAAGTTTGAAATTATTTTCTAGGTGAACTACAGTTTGTTGACTGGGAGAGGGACAGTGACAGGGAAGACACTAATGACGAGAATGAATTTGAAGACAGTGAGAGTGCTGTGGAAGATGGCGGGAGTGCTGTGGAAATATCAGACTGTGCTTCTTGTGCAAGCAGTCATTCTTTGACAAGTGAAGAGAGAGTACCTGAGCTTCCTAAGGTAAGAATGAATGGTTTCAAAAATTTTTATTCTCGCCCTGACGGGTTTGGCTCAGTGGATAGAGCGTCGGCCTGTGGACTGAAGGGTCCCGGGTTCGATTCCGGTCAAGGGCATGTACCTTGGTTGCGGGCACATCCCCAGTAGGGGGTGTGCAGGAGGCAGCTGATCGATGTTTCTCTCTCATCGATGTTTCTAACTCTCTATCCCTCTTCCTTCCTCTCTGTAAAAAATCAATAAAATATATATATTTTTTAAATTTTTTTTAATTCTATTTATGGCATTTTTTAATCCTATCCTTCCTCAAGGGTAGCAACTTTTAACTCTTAGTGGATTCTTTTGCACTGTACATCCTTATTGCTAAATAACATGCTTGTAATGTATTTCTAAACATAAATTTTTTTATGATAATGTTACATGCAATAAACACCAATTATTCAAGAAAAATGATCTTATGTATAATAAAATTATATGCAATAAACATTAATGTTTCAAGAATAAAAGGATTTTAAGTATAATAATATTACCCAAACTGTACTAACATAGTATGATATCACAAAAGTTGTAGGAAATATTAAAAATATGCAAATAACAGGATTACTTCTATTATATTCTAGAATATTTTTCCCCCCTCTGGCTCTATTTTTGTTCACCAGTTTATGTTGTTCATTATATTCCACAAATGAGTGAGATCATGTGATATTTATCTTTCTCTGATTGGCTTATTTTGCTTAGCATGATGCTTTTAAAGTCTATTTTGTTGGATACAGGCAGTCTTGGGTTACGCTGGACTCGATGTACATCGTTTCATGGTTACGTTGCCATCTCCCATTTATTTGTAAAAAAAAATAAGTTCTGTCATTTCGACATATGTGCTTTTTTATGTTTTTTATTATTTACTGTATTTACCACAAGTAAAGGTCAGGAATTGTTATCTTTCTTTTAAATTTTTGTTACTGTTTCACTTTATTACTGCTTTGTATGTGCTCCATGTGAGTGATGTAGGTGGGTTCCGACTTACAGCGCAAATCACGTTACATTGCGTTGTAGGAATGGATCTCTGACGTAACCCGAGGACCTACTGTATGAGTATTGCTACTCAAGCCTTTTTTCTTTCCCATTTGCATGCAAAAATTTTTTCCATCCCTTCACTTTCATCCTGTGTGTGTCTTTTGTTTTCAGGTGGGTCTCTTGTAGACAGCATATAGTTGGGTCATGTTTTGTATCCATTCAGCTACTCTACACCTTTTGATTGGAGCATTTAATCCATTTACATTTAGGGTCATTATTGAGAGGTACTTATTGATAGCCATTTTAATTCTGTATGGCTAGGTTTCTCTCTCTGTTTCTTCTTGTCAGCAATTCCTTACAGCAATCCCTTTAGCATTTCTTGTAATGCTGGCTTGGTGGTGATGAACTCCTTTAGCCTTTTTTTTTGTCTGGGAAACTCTTTATTTGACCGACTATTTTGAATGATAGCCTTGCATTTGGGGGTTGTTTCTTTGTTTCCTCATTATGGTTGTCTTTTTGGGTTTGTAACTTATGTATTAGGTAGATCCTCTACACCTCTGAATCTCTAGTGCAGGACAGTGTTAAAGGCTGTTTCTGACTAATTGGATTAGATCCCAGAGTTCTAAGTGGTTCCCCCCACAGCTGAGATATCTTTCCAGGACTTCAGTTGCTATCTGTGGGTGCCCGGCCAACCCTTTCTCGCCTTTGCCCCTCCTACCAGACTCTATTCGGTCTCCACCTTCAGTCCTTGGGTATCAGGGTTCTCTCCTGTGAGTTTTATGTTGATTATTCAGGAACCTTTCCGTATTTCAGTTGTAATTCCAACTTGTTCCTGGGAGCATGTACATGCAGCATCCTCCTACCTTGCCACCATTTTCAATCTTTTTTTTTTTTAAATATATTTCTTTATTGATTTCAGAGAGGAAGGGAGAAGGAGAGAACGATAGAAACAAATAATGAGAGAGAATCACTGATGGGCTGCCTCCTGCACACCCCCCACTGGGGATCAAGCCCACAACCCAGGCATGTGCCCTCGGCTGGAATCGAACCTGGGTCCCTTCGGTCCACAGGCTGACGCTCTTATCCACTAAGCTAAGCCGGCTAGGGCCCATTTTCAATCTTTTTAAAAACATATATAAATATTGAGTTCTCTACTCCTCACCCACTTTTCACCACCAGCTACCCCCCTGAATATTTTCCATCCCTCCATTTTTTTTAAGAACATATGTATCATGTTTTGGTTAGATTAATATTAAGCATTACATACTTGTGAATACATAGTATTTGTAACAAAGGCAAATATTAACTATGATTACTTTTCCTTCACAACTTTTTATTTTCTTTAGTTAATTATTTTGGGGTTTTGTTTTCCTAGTTTTACTTATTATTAATAAAACTTTAATTTTTTACCATTGTATTTGTTTTAGCGGAGAATTTCTTTCCACAACCTTCTCACTGCTCTAATTTGAACTCAGCGGCCTCTCTACTTTGTGACCATTACTACTTAGGTCTTTCTTCATTCTCTTTCTTGGAATTCCGTTTATCTCCTCTTATTTGGAGCAACTTAATCCTGGATCCCATGTATGCCTCTTTTTTGGTTTTCACTCTCATTTTGATTGAGCATATCTTATAGGACCTTTTAAGAAAAGATTTGTGAAAGATAATTTTTTGAGACTTGGCAAATCAGAAGATGCATTTATCACCTTCGGATATGTGAAAATTTGTCTACAATTTTAGGTTGAAAATAATTTGTCTTCCTAATTTTGAAGGCTTAATTGTTTCCTAGTTCCACAGTTACTGTCAAGAAGCCTGAGTTATTCTCATTCTTTTGTTAAAAAATATTTTTAATGATTTCAGAGAGAAATGGAGAGGGAGAGAGAGAGAGAGAAACAACAATGATGAGAGAGAATCATTGGTCAGCTGCCTCCTGTATGGCCCACACTGGGGATTGAGCCTGCAACCTGGGCATTGCCCTGACCAGGAATAGAACCATGGCCTCCTAGTTCATAGGTCGATGCTCAACCACAGCCACGCTGGCCGTGCTCAGCTATTTTTTAAAAAAATATTTTTCCTTCCCCTTTACCTCTTATATTTCTTAGTGATAAACTCCTTTAGCCTTTTTTTGTTTGTGAAGCTCTTTATTTCACTATCTATTTTGAATGATAGCCTTGCCAGATATAATAATCTTGGTTCCAGGTCTTTGCTTGAATACTTTATGCCATTCCTTTCTGGCCCATAGAGTTTCTGATGAAAAATCAGCTGACCGCCTTACGGGTGCTCCTTTGTAGGTAACAAAATTGCTTTTCTCTTTCTGCTTTTAAGAATCTCTTTGTCTTTAATTTTTGGCATTTTAATTATGATGTGTCTAGGTGTAGGTCTGTTTGGGTTCTTCTTACTTGGGAATTAGTGCCTTCTGAATTTATGTGACTTTTTACCTCACCAGGTTAGAGATGTTTTCTGCCATTATTTCTTCAAATAGGTTCTCTATCCCTTGCTCACTTTCTTCACCTTCTATTACTCCTATTATGAAAATATTGTTTTGTTTCCTGTTGTCCCACAGCTCCCTTAAGTTGTCCTCCTGTTTTTTCTCTTTGGTTCTCTGATTGAGTGATTTTTTTTATAGCTGATGCTGTCTTGGCAGCTGCCTCTCAGGAGATTCTAACTCATATACCCTCCTACCCTCTGCCCAGCATCATGTAGTCACATAAGCACTTACTTCCTAATACTTCCTTATATTAATACCTAAAACCATTCTCTTCTGTTTGTTTGATATTTCAAGTAGGTTGAAAGAAGTAAAATATGTGCAGTTTTTGTAGACTTGCCTCTATTCGTAGTTTATTGTTTGCCTTTGAATTTCTCAGGCAGAAGCATGTCCTGAGAACATCTCCTGGTAGTGAAGTGGGCATGTGAGCCAGGAAGGAATAGTAGCCAATGAAGGGGTCATTATCAAGCAAGTTACTGTTGTGGGCACCTGGAGCTTACTACTGCTCTTAGACTCTGTGAGCCTTAGAATTATCCCATCAGAAGGGCTCTGAGGTAAACAAATGTGGGAGCTGGAAGCTGGATAATAGGGCAAGCAAGCATCACTGAAGACATAAGGGAGGAGATATGAGTAGGGTATTGACCGAGTCAGCTACAGTGTGTAATTGAGCTATGTACATTAAATAACTCTGGAGGGAGGAAGATTTATACCATAATTAGGAGTTTTGTACCTATTAATTGGCTCTCCAGAAACAAAACCTCTTATATAACTCATAAGGCTATTTTTGCCTCATGTATGCTTGTAGGAATGAAACATACATATGGTGGGTGGATACCTACTGTACAAGACATGTTCTACTTTAATTTATTGGGAAGCACTGATTATAATTCAGGTCTGTCTTGAATCCCTCATCCAGCAATGCGATTGATTTGCCTATACATGTGATTCCACCAGTTCCCTGGAACAAAGGCAATTGCATTCATACCAGCAACAGCTAATACAAGTGCTTCCTTGTTGTGGGTCACTCTCCTGAGTGCTCTGCTACACACATTAGTGTATTTATTTTTTTTTAAATATATTTTATTGATTTTTTACAGAGAGGAAGAGAGAGGGATAGAGAGTTAGAAACATCGATGAGAGAGAAACATCGATCAGCTGCTTCTTGCACACCCCCTACTGGGGATGTGCCCGCAACCAAGGTACATGCCCTTGACCGGAATCGAACCTAGGACCCTTGAGTCCGCAGGCCGATGCTCTATCCACTGAGCCAAACCGGTTTCGGCCACATTAGTGTATTTAAACCTCACAGAAACTCTGTGAGAATGGAGCTGTTTTATCATCTCTTCTTTCCAGATAAGGATTCTGAGGCACAGAAAGATTCCTGTGATTATAAAGTAGTAAGTGATTGAGTCAAGATTCTAACTCAGACACTCTGGCTTCTGGGCTGTGGTCCTGGCCATTTTGTTACAGTGTCAGTAATAGTAATAGCAATAATAACATTAAAACACAGTAACCCTGAGTTCCTACAATGTGTGAGTACTTTGCTAAGTTCTGATCATGTGAGGTAGATGTTATTATTGTTATAACCCTATTTTATAGATGAGGATATGAAGATACAGTAAATAAATGGCAAAATGAGATTCTAACTCATGTCCTAAATTCTCTTAATTACTTATGTTGTATTCCTTGGAATACAGATTAACTACATACTCAACTACTTGGAAGAAAAGCTTAATAGAAATTAAAGACCATAGCAATAAATTGTCTTTGACATGTTGTCTTTTAGGACATTTAACAAGTGTAGTTGATTACTGATGTGACTTTCCATGTTGTTTAGTATTGCTGTTTGGATTTTCATAATTTATTTTACCATTGTCTTCCAAGAACTATTTCTGTAGAGGGCAGCAGAGATATAATAGTGAAGTCTCTTTATAACCTACATTTTTCAGGAAGTGTGAAGGCAATGGGATTTAAGTGAGCTTTGTTATGCAATTCTCATGTACTTTATATAGTGATTGCAGTGAAATACAGGTGTGACTAAGAGACAGGTAAGCACCTTTCCGTGTCACTGAGACCTTAGTAAGCATATCTCCAAACTGCCTTTGTCCAGTCCCTTCCCCCATGGGTCAGTGGGGAACAGATTTGGAGAGTGTTAAATTAACTAGCAAAGCTGTTAATTTCCTTTATTCCTTTTCTGTTAAATAACAACCAGATTATTACAATGGTATTATTACTAGCAGCTGCGTCAGAAATGAGGGCAGCGTGAAGAACTTTGCCCTTAACTGTCTTAGGACAGTTAATATCAGAAATGAGCAGTATACCCAGTTGGTGTTACAATAGTTGGAGTTGAAATAATGTTCTGCTAAACAACTTTTCCCTGACATATATACATGCATCATTCAATTCTCACCGTAAGGCTATGAGGTAGTACAGTGTTCCCTTTATAGCTATAAGATTTATGTTCTTAAAGAGCCCTCAGGTAGAAGAATTTTTGTTTAAGTAACAAAACCTATGAGAAAAATAATACTTGCACGACTTTGATTGCAATTTTGGGCTTTTGAGATACATAGACATATATTTTTTTGCTTCTTTCAAGAACCTTGAAACTAAATACATAAAATACTTTATACATTTAAATTAGTAATACTATGTTATGTAATGCTAAGTTCTACTTACTATCCTGTTTCCAAAACTTTTCTCAGTTTAAAAGTTTTATATTATTGAAGGTAATTTTTATATGAAACAGAATTTTATTATTCTTACACCTTAATTTTGACTCCTGGTTTGTTGTTTAAATTTTAAATTGTTAACATACATTCTCTTAGTCTTAGAGTTTCTAGAGCCTCTAGTATCTTTTGTCCCTCATGGGTACAACTTAAGGGAATATTCCTATGTACATCCAGGAATATTTTCCAGATTCCTTTTCTGAAGCTTTATTGCCACATCATATATACTGAGTGGCCAGATTATTATAATCTCAGAATGCATAATAATCTGGCCACTCAGTGTATATCCTATATAATAAAAGGCTAATATGCAAATTGTCCCCTTGATCAGGAGTTTGACCAGCAGGCAGGCCAGCCAACCGCCCATGTCTCCTCCCCCTGGCCAGGCTGGCCGGACCCCACCCATATACGAATTCATGCACCGGGCCTCTAATATATATATATTTATTGAGTGGCGAGATTATTATGCGTTCAGAGATCATAATAATCTGGCCACTCAGTGTAGAAAATACCAGTATGTCTCACCTGGCTTTATCAGCAATTTCTACCTGACTCTGTTACTCGCCAAGCCCTAGCAACCCTACCTACCCCCTGCTCCCACCCAGTATCCAGCCTGCTGTCATGCCAAAATGACAGTAGGAACTTGTTTCTCAAAGGCAGGTATGCTTAGCTTGAGCTTCCTTTATGATTTCCCAAGTAGTATTACCAATACGTTTATTGCAACTCTGCTTCTATTTTATCTTTTTCTGTCTCTATTCCTATTACTAGTGATCTTGAAATGGATTTTTTTGCATGAAATGTTGTATTTAGAGAAACTGTTATAGAAGTCTAGCTATTTGTACTAGAATTTAGCTTATGTAAGGGAGATCTGCCTAGTTTGGGAGGTGTTCCTATATTCTTATTTTCAGGTAGAATCATTTGAATCTTAAAGACGTGAAAGCCCAAGGGCATAGTATGATAAGTGGAGGAATCATCTGTACAGAGAGGAGGTTCTGGCGTAGAAACAGATGGTCTGGGACCTCACTGCTTTCCTCTCTATAGAGTTTCTGCCATATATTATCTAGTTACATGGAAACACAAGTTAGTTCTTCTTTCTCATATTTCTGATTTATGCTCTCTTTTATTTTGAAATAAGTCCTGACTTTATATATTAACCCTCACTGGAGGATATGTTTATATTCATTTAGAGAGAGAGAGAGAGAGAGACAGACAGACAGACATTGATGTGAGAGATAACATTGAGTTTGGTTGCCTTTTGTGTACACCCCCTCAAACCTCCAACCAGGGATAGAAGACACATCCTAGGTATGTGCCTTGACTGGGAATAGAACCTGTAACCTTTTGGTGCACAGGACATTTCAACCAACTGAGCCACCTGGCCAGGGCCAGATTTTATATTTTCGAAGCTAGCTTTTGGCATATATTGTAAACTCCCTTTTTTATGACCACTGGAATTTCATTATTTACTACCTTTAGTGCAGATGTCTAATCTATCTTGGCTGATTTTCCTTTCTGCTCTTAGTCTATACTGTACTAACATAGTAATTGTGGACGTAGACACTACATGTCCTTAAAGCCAGACTGGTCACATTTATGAGCAGATCTTTCAGAATACATAGGTAATTTGTAAAATAACATTTCTCATTTTTATCTAAGGTTCCATTGGATTGGAAATTGGTAAGATATACACACTCCAGGATTATTATCTAGCTGTCTTAACTGTTACACTAGTAAATTTGTATTATGTCTAATTAAGTGGATGCTATATTATCCATGTTAATATTTTACCTAGGAAAAAATTTGAAGACTATAGCCTTGTTTTGTTCATTGTTTAGTTTGGTCTTAGCTTTTTTTCTCCCAAGTTTAAAAATTACATAATACTAGTATTTGAGGCTATGGAGTAACTTTACATTGGTTTTCAGTATAAAAATTTGATGACGATATTAAAATTTAAGGAGCAAAGAGGCAAATAGGAAAATAAAGGTTGTCTTTTTATCTCTACTGTTTTTGACTCAAGTATTCTGAGAGTTGCATTTTCTTAGTGTGAGCTTTGATTTATCATTTCCAATACTTACCACAGAGGTTGGCACGTGGTAAATACTCACCAGATATTGACTGAATCAATGAATTACTGACATGAAAGGAAAAAGAAAATGTTTGTAGGACATTTCTTGTGTATTTAACCTATCACAGACACTCTAGTAGGGTCATTTCATGTATATTGTTTGTTTTTTTCTTAATAACAATCCAGTAACTTTGCTATTATCATCTCCATCATAAAAAATAAAATTTGTATGAAGAAAGGTAAATAAATTACAACAAAGATAATTTACAGATTTCCTAAGAAGAATCTGAGCAGAAAAGGGTTACTTACCTAAATATTTCACGGTTTGATGGCTGAGATTGGTGGTTCTAAATTTTTTTAATCATTTGCTGCCAGGGTCTTGATCCAGCATCTAGAAGGGTTCAGGAATCTGGAGAAGGGCTGTGTGTAAATGAAATAAAAGTCCAGAGACGAAACCTAATTTTGGAAGGCATTTGGGGGGCCAGAGGAGCTTGGCTAAAGAAATCAAGTTCTTGTCTCAGGACCCCCTGCTTTTTATTGACACAAATTGTCCTAAGGCAAGGTAGATATACACCTCAAAGGCCAGGTTTAGTACACAGAATCCATTGTCAGATTATCAGGTTTGGGAGAAACTGCCTTCGGCTGTTCAGGTGTTTGGCCAGCAGGAGGCAATAACATGTAGATTAAGATGCCCTGAGCTGTCTGGCAGCAAGCAATCATCCATGCATCTCTTTCAGGTCTGGGGAAATGCCCTCAGCCATTTCCAGATGATTCAGCCCTGCTGACATGCTGGAATTGGCTTCTGGCAATTTGCCACATATGAAGGATGACATTTAATATAATTTTGTCATACTCTCAGGGTTATGTGCATTTCTGATACTAGCTAATAATTCATTCCTGACTTTGCTACTGAGAAAGTGTGACGTGAATCTGCTCTAGTTTCTTAAGGGGACAGTTGTAAAGCTTGCAACTGTATTATTAATGACTGTATCTTACTTTTTTTTTTTTAATACTGTTAACCACGTCCCACGTCATATGGTTGAGGATAGCTTCCTTAAATGAAAGTGTAAATTTGAAAGCAGTATTGTAACATTTGATAAACAACTTTTGTGTCATATATTTATTCTTTTAAGGTCCCAGGTATTAAAAGAAATGTGAAGAAAATTAGAGAGGAAATTGAGTTGGATTTTGAAGCCTGCATAATATTTCATAAAATAAGAAAGAGATAGGATGAAAGAGGTATGTTTAAGAATCATTGTAAGCTAGAATACAGGACTCTAGTGTGGAAGACAGGAAGTGACAGTATACAGGTGGCTGGGGGCAAAATTGTGAAGGGATGTGAGGATGCCGATTTAAGTGTTTGGAGATAGGGCTAGGTGTAGCACACCAAACTCAGGTGGCTCTACAGTTCAGGCAGGTAAGTTGAATATGTGAAGCACACTGGAAAAGATAATTTCAGTGGTAGGGGCTGGGATGTAATGGAGATAATATGTTCATGTTCAAGTAGCAATAGTTCTAACCAGTTTTTGACTTATAGGAATGTTAGTACAGTCTTATCTAAACTTCTGATTCTCCGTGAGAAGGTAGGAATTTAGATTCACATGTGTGGTGTTCCAATTTGTAAAATATACCTGTTATGACGTCCCTATTAGAATGACTGAAAAACAACAAAAACTTGATAACATCGAATGCTGCTGAGAAATGAGTAATAACTGGAGTGCACATACATTGCTTTTGGGAATGCAAAATGGAACGGGTACTTTGGAAAACAGGTTGGTAGTTCTTAGAGAGTTAAGGATGTACCGATGATTGGCGTCAGCACCAAAGCTGCAGAAGTCGTCCTTCTTTCTCTTGCCTTTTGAAAACAAGTAACTAGATATTGATTCATGAATAAAAATGCTTCCAGCACCCTAAACAAGGAACCTGGAAGTTTTCTAGCACACCTGTGTATGGAAAATAAACAAATGACTGCCGATCCATCCAAGGGAGTCAACGAACAAGCCTCACTCTCAATCGCCCTATTAGGGAAAAATACCTAATGAGTGCTGACCTGGGCAGATACTCACTGGTGAGAAAGAATCTGTAGAAGTTTCATGTTTGAGGGAACATTACAGCACAGCATCTGAGTGGTGTAGAGACGAGTTTGGATGCAGAGGAGAGTAGGGACTCTTCCCTTCCCAGTGACACTGCATGGAGGAAGCTCTCTGGCAACATCAGTGGTGACCTCCCCCATGAAGTGGGAGACAGTGTGTGCCTGGCCATCCCAGTTGTGCCTGGCATGGCTGCAGAAATCCATTTCTCTACATCAGCACCCTGATTTCTGAGGTGTGACCTTCATGACTAGGGGTAGGGAGAAGAAAGGGAAGGAACCACGTTGGAATATCAAAGTACATTAAAGAAATGTGGTCCTTGCTGTCTGCTTCAGGGGAATTCTGTCCACAGTTCTGTGAAGACTCTGCATGAGGATCTCGCCTCCAAGTCGCAGACACTCCCAATGCCCCAAGTGGCATTGCTCCCAACCTTCCCCCCGCCCCAAACACACACACAGTCTGTGGCTGACTTACCAGGATCTGTGGGAAAGGAAGAAACCGCAAACTTGAGCTACAGACTGCCTTCTGGAAAACAAGTTTTCTTGTAGCCAGTATGGTGAGCTACCAGAGCAGGAGAAAACACAAAGGTTCAGATTTCTGCCACAAGAGGGAGCAAGAAGAGTGGAGCATGATCCACAATATTATATGATAATCCCTGATCCATGATAACTTAGAGAACCCCAGAGAAGCAACACCTAGGAGCCGAACCCCATTTGAACCAGTAGTATACTTCAGATATGAAAGCAGCAATACAAAAATACAAGGAACTTAAAAAAAAAAATCAAGGAAATATGCCATTACCAAAAGATATCAATTATTCTCCAACTGAGCCCAAAGACAGACAGTACTACAGTCTGGCTGATAAAGAACTCAAAATAGCTGTATTGAAGAAATTCAGTGAGGGACAAGAAAACACAGAAAGGCAGTTCAGTGAGATTAAGAAAAACATATATGAACAAAATGAACTTTCCATATAACAGAAACCATAAAAATAAACTAAGTAGAAATTCTGGAGGTGAAGAAGTCCATGAATGAGAGAAAATGCAATAGAAAGCATCTGTAGGAGAGAAGAGCAGATGAAAGGCTTAATAAGTGAGTTAGAGAACAAGAATTTGATAGTAACACAGAACAAAGAGAAGGGAATGAAAATGAGTGAAGAAGCCTATATGACTATGGGACTCATTCAAAGGGGAAACCATCTGAATAATCAGGGTTCCAGAAGGAAAAGAAGAGGAGAAGGGGTAGGAAATTAAAGAAATAATAATAGCTGAAAACTTCCCAAGCTGGGGAAAAGATTTAGGCTTTCAAGTTCAAGAAATTAAAAGTTAAACCTACTATCTCAATGCCAAAAGATCTCTCCTGGCTGGTAGAACTGAGTGTCAGCCCATGAACCAAGAGGTCACCGGTTTGATTCCCGGTCAGGGCACATGCCTGGGTTACAGGCTTGATCTCCAGTAAGAGGTGTGTAGAAGGCAGTAGATTGATGTTTCTCTCTCATCAATGTTTCTCTCTATCCCTCTGCCTTCCTCTCTCTCTAAAATCAATAAAAAATATATATTTTTTAAAAAGATCTTCTCCAAGACATATCAATAAAACTATCAAAAATAAAACATTAAGAGGAATACTAAAGGCAGCAAGCGGTGAAAAAAGAATGGAACCTACAAAGGAATCCCTATTAGGCTTCTAACTGATATGTCAGCAGAAACCCCGTAGTCCCAGAGAGAGTGGAATGACAAAGTGCTAAAAGATAAAAATTGACTACTGAATACATTATCCTTTAAATATGAAAGAGAAATAAAGACCTTCCCCAACAAATTAAAACTGAGACTTGCCTTGCAAGGAATGCTGTAAGTTCTTCAAGCAGAATCAGAAAGTCACTCATCAACATGAACACATACTAAAGTATCCAATCCCCTGCCTGATATAGGTGAAAAAGACAGCTTTAGAAAACTCCAATTCTATCGTAGGATAGCGGTAGAATTGCTAAAAATAACTATAGGCACTGTAATTTGTTATCAGATACAGCATAAAATGAGGTAAATTGTGACTCAAAAATATAAAAGGGGAGGAGTACAAGATTGGAACCTCTATTGGTGAATTAAGATACGTTGCGATTAGCATAAAATGTCTTATCTATGACATGTTTTACGGAAGCCTCATGCTAACCACAAAACAAAAATCTAGAGTAGATTAATGAAGATTTTAAAAAAGCAGGGATGGTGGGGGGTGGCGGGGGAGAGATAATATACTAACATGGAAAAACAGCGGTTTATAAAGGTAGGCAGAAATGGGGAGGCGCGGGGATGGCAGTACCAAACAACTAGAAAGTAACTCATGCCAAGCCCATGGGCAGTGAGGGTTGTAGGTCCTGGCAAAGCCAGTTATTGAGCCGCCAAGTCCTCTGCCAGGACCTTGGAGCCTCCTTTGGACCAAGGGAGAGTGAGGCTGAGGAGGAGAGTGACTTGGACACGTTCCCCATTTCTCCCCGATGCCCACAACTGCTGGCAGCCGCACCCAGTGGATAGCCATGGATTTGAAGTGGCTTGCCAAAAACGAAGTTCGTGAAGAGCTCTGTGGCATGCACATGGAATCTCATTAAAACTCAGCAGTAACAGTAACATGGTACCTTAGCACGACATGGCTCTGAGTTCCTGGATCAGGAACATGTCAAAGCCAAGCAGCCTATCAGAACTGAGACAGCTGGAGAACAGGGCACAAAGGAGAGGTTCTGGTACAGGAGGAATGTGTCTGTGGGATGCGTAGGTCATCAGTAAGGTTTTTAACGTTTAAGATAAACAAAAAGAGACATAAGATGAAGATAAATCAGAATCATTTATGCAGAAATATGAGCAAAAAATCAGACATTTTGGTATGTTGAATCAATGGGATGATAACGATTTTTGTCTGACCATTCAGACCTTGTATGTGTAGAAACTGCTAAATATTTTATTTTCTGGTGTTTTTATCTGGAACCTTAACAGAATGAGGTCCTTGTGGAACAAATAGCTCACCAAGCTATTATAATGCAGCTTATTATGGAAATGGCCAAAAACTGTAATATGTATTCCAGAGGGTGTTTTTATTTATTTTTCCAAAAGGCCAAAAAGGTTATTTGAAGCATTCAAAAATGCACTTGAAGCTTTCAAGTCAAGAGTCAGATTTTTATTTTCAAATGCCACGTTTTCACCTATGAAGTACAGAATCATGTTCCCAATTTTGGTGTTGGGCCTATAGGTTTATTAGAATCCAAATTACCTACAGTATTTTAACAATGCACTCTCTTCAGTTTAAACTCAGCACTACATAAAGATGATGGTGAACCCAAAATTATGGACACTGTATAATTTGGTTAAGACTGCTGAGTCCAAGTGCTATTTTGTTACAAGAAAGGAATAATAAGATAAAGAATAAGATTGGCTATTTTCTTGCCAATCTACACTTTATTTTTGTTTGTTTGTTTCTTTATGGGAAAGGAGAAAAGAATGCTGAAACATTTTGTAAAATTTTTTTATATGCTGCTATGTTTTTTTGTTCGACATTGCAAGAAGTCAAACTGGACTTTTTTTTTTTTGCTTCTAAATTTGCATTTATTCTTATTCTTCTCAGTTTTAGAATCCAAGTATAAAAATCTACACAAATGGATTTTAGGCATCTGCTACAATCTCTATTTATATGAATATGTACATACCCTACTCTACAAAATGATTAAAGATAAAAATGTAAACAAAAGAACAGAAAGCAAAACTATAAAAACACACAAACCAGAAAGCAAACAGTAAGATAGCAGTAGTAAGTCCTTACATATCAGCAATCACTCTAAATGTAATAGATTAAATTTACAGTTAGATGAAGTAGAGTAGCTGGATGGATTAAAGAACACTCACATAACTAACTATACTTGCTGCCTACAAAAGATGCATTTCAGCTCTAAAGAAACACACGGGCTCAAAGTGAAGGGATGGAAAAAGATACTCCATGCAAGTAGAAATAAACAGGAAGTGGAGTACTCATCCATGTATCAGGCAAATCAGGACTATTACATAACAAAAAAAGATAACCTAGAAGAAATTAATAAATTCCTAGGAACACACAGCCTACCTAGACTGAATCAGGAAGAAATAGAAAATCTGAACAGACTAATAACAAGTAAAAAGATTCTGTCAATGATAACAAACTAACCAATCCCCAAAACCCCAGGGCCAGATGGCTTCACTGGTAAATTCAGCCAAATATTTATTAATTAGTGTTTGGTAGAATTAGGGCCAAACCTTCTTAAACTCTTGGTAGATATTGTAGAGGAAGGAATACTTCCAAACTCATGAGACCAGCATTACCCTGATACCATGCCAGATAAGGACACCTTAAGAAAAGGAAATTATAAACCAGTCTCTGATAAGCATAGATGCAAAAATTCTCAACAATATTAAGAAACAAAATAGAAGAACACATTAAAAGGATTATATACCATGAGCAAGTGGGATTTATCCTTGGGATGGAAGGATGGTTTGACATACACAAATGAGTAAATGTGATACATTACACTAATAGAATTTAAAGATAAAAATCACATGATCATTTTAATAGATGAAAAAAAAACTTCTCACGAAATACAATATTGTTTCATGATGAAAACCCTCAAAAGGAACATACTTCAACATCATAAAGGCTAAATACAACAAACCCACAGCTAATATTGTATAATCAATGGTGAAAAGTGGAAAGCTTTTCTTCTAAGATTAGGAAAAAGACAAAATGTCCACTCTTACCAATGTTACTCAACATTGTGATTTGGAAGTCATAGCTAGAGTAATTAGACAAGGCAAGAAAATAAAAAGTATCCAAATTGAAAAGGAAGAAGTAAAATTCTCATTATTTGCAGATGATAGGATTTTATATATATAGAAAACCACAAAGACTCAATTAAAAAAATGGTTACTGATCAACAAATTCAGTCAAGTTGGTTCAGTAAGGGATATAAAATCAACATATGGAAGTCAGTTGAATTTCTATACACTAATAATAAAACATCTTCAAAAGAAATAAAACCATCTCATTTAAAATAGCATCAAAAACAATAAAAGATCTAGGACTAAATTGAGTCAACGGAGTAAAAGAACTGTACAACAAAAATGACAAGACTTTGTTCAAAGGAATCAACGAAGGCACAAACAAATGGAAGGACATCGCAAGTTCAGGAATCAGAAAAATTAGTATTGTGAAAATGTCAGTACTACCCAAGCCATTTATGGATGCAACACAACCCCTATTAAATGTGTATTGGCGTTCACAGAAATAGAAAAATCTTGAAATTTTGATGAACCACTAAAGATCTCAAATAGTCAAAGCTTCCTAATATGGAAGAACAAAGCCAGAGGCACACTTCCTGACTTCAAACTATACAGTGATTATATAGTGCTTAAAACGCTATGTTAGCATAACAATAGGCAGATACCAATGAAACAGAATAGAAAGCCCAGAAATAAATCCCCACACTTACAGTCAGCTAATATTTAACAATGGAGCCAAGAACACCTTTTGGAAAAGGATAGTCTATTTCACAAATGGTGCTGGGAAAAGTGGATAACCACATGCAAAATTGGAACCGTATGAAATTGGACCCGTATCTTATACCATTCACAAAAATGAATTCAGAATGGATCAAAGACCTAAAACCATAAAACTTCTTGAAGAAAACATAGGGAAGAAGGTTCTCAACATTGGTCCTGGTGATTATTTTTTGGCTAAAACAACCTAACATAGAAGTGCTATTGCTACAGTGACTATTATATGACAATATGTAAATATTAGAGGCCTGGTGCACGAAATTCGTGCACGGAAGGGGATGTGTCCCTCAGCCTGGCCTGCACCCTCTCCAATCTGGGACCCCTTGGGGGACATCCCTCTCACAATCCAGGACTGCTGACTCCTAACTGCTCGCTTGCCTGCCTGCCTAATTGCCCCTAACTGCTCCCCTGCCAGCCTGATCGATGCCTAACTGCTCCCCTGCCAGCCTGATTGATGCCTAACTGCTCCCCTGCCTACCTGATCGCTCTCAACTGCCCTCCTCTGCCAGCCTGATGGCCCCCAGCTGCCCCTCTCCCCCGTCAGCTGGATTGCCCCCAACTGCCCTCCCCTGCAGGCCTGATCTTACCCCTAACTGCCCTCCCCTGCCAGCCTGATGGCCCCTAATGGCCTTCCCCTGCCATCCTGGTCACCCCCAACTGCCCTCCCCTGCCGGCCTGATTTCACCCCCAACTGCCCTCCCCTGTTGGCCTGATTGCCCACAACTGCCCTCCCCTGCCAGCCATCTTGTGGCAGTGTCTTTTATTATATAGGATAGCAAATTAACATGTATATTTTAAATTTATACAATGTTATATGTTAAATATATTTCAATAAAATAAACATACACACAAGTATTAAGAATATACTTAACTGTACAATCCAGCAGTCTCAATTCTAGGTATTTAGCCAGGTAAACTGAAAATGTACATTCTCATAAAAACTTGAGCTTGAGATTTCATAGCAGCCTTGCTCATAGCATCCCCAATCTGGAATTAACCCAGATGTCCTTCAGGTGTTGAATGGATGTACCCACACAATGAAATACTCTCAGTACATAAAAAGAAACACACTATCCATGCAACAATGTGGATAAATCTTAAATTCCTTTTACTAAGTGAAAGAAGACAGAGCCAAGTATGTTACGGTTCTATCATAATGGTGAAACAGTGGTTGACAACGGTTGGGCTACAGGATTAACTACGAAGGGGCAATGTGCGGTGTTAGAGTAAGGGAGCCTTCAGTGATGTGGCAGTGGAGACACAACTTCGTGCGTTTGCCTCCGCGTACAGAACTGTACTCCCCAGAGAGTGAGTTTTACTCTGTTCACATTTAAATACATCAGGTTGTTGGAGGAACCCAAGTTGGAATACAGAATGTGGTAAATGATACTACTTTATGGAAGGGTTTGAAGAAAAGGTGCTGACTTAAGTAACTGGAAAAGTGTTTGGCTGAGTACTGTAAGGCTAAAGAGAAAAACTGTTTCAGCGAATGGTGAGGATGAACTAATGTTATCCCAAGGATGGCATTTTGGAGTAGCATAAAAGGAGGATGGCAAAAATGAAAGGAAAAGGCTAATGTTTTCTCTGAAATAAATTGTATAGACTCTTGGCCAAATTCCCTCTTACCTGCCTTATTTGCATTTTACTTTGCAGATTAATTAACATAACCTGTGTGGTCAGTGATGTAAATTTACTACCTCTTACCTGTTCTTTCTGCCCCCTGTTTTCCTCCATGGCTTTCTATGGAAATGAGTCAGTACGTTATTTCTGGCTTTACTTGCTGTCTCTAAAATGCCAGCTCAGTGTGTTTTGGAATTTTTCTAGTATATTGTTAGAGGGGAAGTTACAGAAGGATGGCCAGAATGTGGGTTCATTGTATTTGGGGAAGGGTTCCAGTGATTGTTCAGGAAGTATTGAAAGTGACCCATATGGACTCCATTTGCAGTAAGGATAAATGAAAATTATCTGAAATAAATATACCAAACACTAAAAATCGCTTATCATATTTAAGTATCTTTTATCATTACATTTAAAAGTGGATTTAAAATGTAAGCTGAGATTTTTTTTTAGTGTAGATTTCAACACCTTTTTTGTGCTTGTGCCAAGAACACAGTGTTCTGTTAAGTCATTCGGTGACGAAGATTGCTGGCTTCCTGCCAACCAGGGTCAAACTCATTCAGATAAGTTTCAGTGTAGATTCTGAGCAGAGTGGGGAATACTCCTCTTGTCTCTGTGTTAGGTGGGTCTGGAGAATTAGTTGTTTTAAAAGAAGATTATTGATACTTTTAAGGCTTCATATACAAACAGTGCTTTAATACTGATAGCACCTTTCTTTCTGTTAATTGACTTTCCATTCTTGAATTGGTGAATTCCGACAGCTCTCCTAACCATACCAGATGAGTGTAGAGTAAGCACCACATGGCCTCTGCTGTCTCATTTAAGATAGTACTCTGTACCGCTAAAGAAAACACATATTCACTATTTTCCTCAGTCAGGTATGTGAATTAAAAATTAGAAAATGTGGCTTCAAAGTAAGAAAAATACAGTGTTAGAAGGCTGTAGACCTATATATACCTGTATCTATCTTTAAATATTGTATTCATTCCATTTTTCATTAGAATGAATGGTTCTTTCTCATTCTCATTTTTCTTTTTACTATGTCTGTTTCTCAATCCACAGAAATGCTTGACTCTGTTTACTCAAAATGCAGTAAGTACACAGAAAGCTCAGGATCACACCAGTTTTGCCTGTATATTATACATAAACAGCTTTTTCTAAAAAATATTTAATTTGCATATGTGTGAGTGAACAAAGGTATCTTACCCTATAACTAACTAGATGACTAAACCCCCAAGAAATAACCTTTTTTTCCCTATGCAGTGCAGTATGTAACCAAGGTGATTAAGTTTGTGTTGCTAATGATGAAGGTTTTAAAGAAGGCTTGCCTTAGTGTCTGTTGGAATAGATTTAGGCTAATGTCTGGTAATGTTTACTCTTTCATGATTAATCACTGTATTTCTAACTCATTTATGCCTTTCTAGAATCTGGCAGAATGGCTTGGTCTTAGCTGCTCAGCAGTACTTACAACCTGATCAATTAAATGGATAATAGTCACAGGTCAGATTTCTGGTGATGGAGCATTTAGGTCTATGAACCTGTTTTATATCATAAAAAATAAATAAAACAAATAAATCACAAACATATGTTTTTATAGATGCTTATATAAAAAAGCTATAATGTAAACTTTCTTTGGGGCATTTTTCTGTGTGTTTTACATTTCCTGGGCTTGAAACGAAGCTTGCATGGAAGAAACTTTTTTTTTTAACCCCTTAAATATTCCTTTGGCAAAAATACTCATTCATTGCACTTCCACGGACCTCTAAACAATATTATATTTTTTAAATATAGATTGAATATGCATGAATTTCTCAGAAAACCTTAGAATGTTAAATGCTGGAAGGAGCATACTTCTGCTTTTCTTCTTCCTCAAGAGGCATATTTTAATTGTTAGTTGAAAGTTGGATTTTGGGTGTTATGTCACCATAGCACTCTCTGCTTCCATAGTGCTCTTTGTCAGCTCTCCCAGTAATCATTGCCTTATTTGCCTTTCTCCCAATGGGACTGCAAATTTCTTAAGGGCCAGCATTATTATGAATGTGCGAGTGAATAAATGAATGAGTAAAGTAGAGACAACACATGCAGATGGATAGTGGCAGGGATTTTTTTTTAAAAGACTGGTGGCAAAAACTCATCTACTCATGAATTAAATACCTTTATGTATGGTGAAAGCATAATCAAATATAACTAAACATTCAATTGTCATGAAAATAGAACTGGTGATATTATATTTTGGATTCTATGTTTATTTCCTTAAATTTCTCAATTTTTATCAGACAGTTTGATACCTATAATGTGAGTGACAGGACAAAGTTAAGGGATCAAAATTGCTGTTGTGGGAGCTTACCTTCAGTGACAGCTTCCTCAAGAGTGTCCATCTGGACTGAAGCTTTCACGGAAGTGGTTGAGAACACTTAACAAAATACAGATCATGTTATAATCAAACATTTCCACTGAGAAAAATCAAGTGGAGAAAGTTTCTGTCCTAGGAAATTAGTATGTAATCAGCATTCATGATCACATGGATTGGTCATTTGGAAACCTATTACCAGGATTTTATATGATAGTGAAATTTTAAATAGACTGCTCATTAACAAAGCTAATGTGTCCCATGGGTTGAATATATGGTTATAATCTGTATAATTTATATTTTCAGAAAATATTTTAATGAAAAACATTATTGAACAGACAACACATTTGTAGTGGGCAGAGGGAGGGAGGGGTTGCATATGATACCTAAAGTAAGACCAATACAGGTTATTAATTATCGCATTATTTTCCATGCGAACAACAGTAACAACTAAACTAAACCCCCAAGAAATAACCTTTTTTTGGGGGGTTATTTTTTGGGGTTTACTCCCATCTTGAACAATTCACAGTAAACCTACATTTATATACATAAAGCCCTAGAAAAGTTTGGATGCTAAACTTCAGTTTTTAGTACAGTAATGACAGTTGCTGTTTTGTGGGTTCCTACCTAGTATGTAGGGGTGCTGCCGAATATATTTTCTCTTTCAGTTTCCACAGTGACCCTGTTGAAATGGGTAAGACTGTCTTTATGTGGCCTGTGGGTAACTTGTCTGTTTCTCAAATTGAAAACCTGCCTAGCATTATTCTGCTGGTAAAGGATAGATGAGCCATCGAATGGAATCTTTGAGTTAATTAATAAGAGAAGAAGACTTTTCTTGTATTCTGCTTGTCAGTTTGAGTACTCATATGCAAGAAGTTTTGATTCTTGAATAAGTAGGAAATTAAGGAATAGGGGAAAGAGTGTTAATTTATTAACAAGGCTTATAAAGAAACACAGTAAATTTTCTATGCTAGCTTGCTTCTTCATCTTTTCTTAGATTCTTCCATCCATATTTCTGGGCCTGGAGCATTTTGGTATTTGGATCTGAGGGAGAGAAAATGATTTTCCCATATTTCTACTTCTTAACACCCACTCCCTAGCTACCTGTTAGAATTTGATGTGTTTATCTTGCCTCTGGGAGAGTCTGTTAGCACTCTGATCTGCTCAGTGTATATCTTGTAGTTTTTCAAAATATCCCATTAGGCCATAGGATATCTACCTGAAAAAAGGACCGAGTGGAGAGGTGTAGGAAGGCCAAGGGAAGGAGGAAATTTACTTAAGTCAAACCTCTTTTATTTATCTTATTTTTACTTCCTTATTTTGCTTTGGATATGGGTTGCTTTTTAAAAAAAAAAATGGTA
Source organism: Eptesicus fuscus (assembly GCF_027574615.1). Taxonomy (NCBI): domain Eukaryota; kingdom Metazoa; phylum Chordata; class Mammalia; order Chiroptera; family Vespertilionidae; genus Eptesicus; species Eptesicus fuscus. The sequence goes on along the minus strand of NC_072491.1, from coordinate 48,368,205 downwards.
TGATGGAACAAGATAGCATTTATTTTCCTTACCATACAATTCTGGTTCTTTTTATTGAGCTGAAACGTGTATGAAGGAAAGCTGAATGAATCTCAAACTAATTTTCATAAATATTTGCTTTAGTTTTTTTTTTTACTTATAAGAACGAAATTCAAAGTCTAGAATTTGGAGTTCTGAAAAAAATGTGGAGGAGAAAAAAAGGAAAGGCAGTCTCTTCTGTTTTGATCATGTAGTGTTTTAAAGCTGCATGCAGGTCAGTAAATTATATTAGAGAGTATTAAATGTGCAAATGCTTTTATTCACGGTGTCCAGGACATGGAGCAATTGAAGTGTCCTTTGGTACATGATTGGATAAAGATGACATTTATACATCGAATACTACTCAGCTATAAGAAAAGATGAAATACTGCTGTTTGTGACAACATGCATAGATCATGAGAATATCATGCTAAGTGAAATAAGTCCGACAGAAAAAGACAAGAACCATATGTTTCACTCATGTGGGATATAAAATGGAAAGCAACAAACCCAAATAAGACGAATAAACAAAAACTAATAAATACAGACAAGACTATGGTGGTTGTTACCGGAGGGAAAGAGGAGTGGGGGATGTAGTAAAGGGTCAAAGGGGTCAAATATAAGGTGATGAAAGGAGATTTGACTTTGGGTGGTGAACACACGATGCAATACACAGATGACATATTATAGAATTGTACACTTAAAACCTATATTACGTTAACCCATGTAACTCAGTAAACTTAATAAAATTTAAAAATATAGCCTGGCCAGTGTGGCTTAGAGGTTGAGCATAGGCCTATGAACCAGGAAGTCACAGTTGGATTCCCAGTCAGGGCACATGCCTGGGATTCGGGCTCGATCCTCAGTGGGGGGTGGTCAGGAGGCAGCCAATCAATGATTCTCTCTCATCATTGATGTTTCTAACTCTCCCTCTCTGAAATCAATAAAAATAATACATATATATGTGGGTGTGGGTGTGTCTATGCATATACATACACACATACATACAGTGGAACTTACTTTGTTCTAGAAGGCTGTTCACGAGGCAATTTGTTTGAAAATGGAATCATTTTTCCCCATTAGAAATTATGTAAATTGAATTAATTCATTCCAGACCCCTACGTTGTTCTCACAACTTTCTTTTTCCTTTCGCTAACCTTCTTAGGGCCCATGGTGACTTACTGTATGTATTTAATAGTGAGGAGCAATAGACCCTGCTGCCACATCCAGCCACTCTGACAGAGGAGGGGTGGGGCCAGCAGGCCCTGCCAAAGGGGCAGGAGGGCCTTGCACAGGGTGGGTGTGGGTCCTGGGAGTCCCTCTGGGTGTGGGTGTAGTGAGAGAGTGGGTGCAAAGTCACGGGGAGAGGGGTAAAAGAATAAATAGCAGCAACAGAAGCAAAAAAAGGAAAATACTCACAGCACAATTTCCTGAGATGTTAACAACATGAGGTTTATCGTAAACCAACTCATATACTCGAGCATTCTCTCCTTGTCACCTGAGAGATGCTCAACTGTCAGATAGGTGTCAGCATGAAAGCGTGGTCAGGTCAAGCACTGAAGTTTTGTTCGACAACCAAGACATGCTTTCTGTGAACAGCGTGGTTGAGAACTGAATTGTTCAAGATGGGAGACATTCTAGAACTGAGGTTTGAACATACACACACACACACACGTATCTACTAGATAGATATATTTAACTGTAGTTTCAGGGGATTTATGAGTGTTTAGTTATTAAAATACCAGAGGCTTACACATATTTTATTCTGACAGTCTTTGTTCTCTAACCTGTTAAAGAGTTGCCATCATTATGAAATCCACTAACAGTAAATTGGACTTTGGTAGACCATTTTATTTCTTTTAATTTTAAATAAAATATTGAGAATCTGTTCAACCCCCCAAGTAACTGTATGTCAAAAGTGATAGGTTTACAGTGTATACTCCTGAGTTTGTGTTATTTTCATATGTGGCAGCAGACAGGACCTAACATAGATTTTCTAAATTTATAATGAAGATTTGAGGCTAAGATCTCCCTATACCTACCTCATACTAATCTTACGAATAGAAAAATGATTAAATAAATTCACATCTTTTCGTAGTTGTTGCTAAACATGGAATGGCATTCATTGGCTTAGATTGTTTAACAAGAATTTGTTTCTCAGTTCAAGAGCACTATCTGACCCTTAATATTTACTTTCGTGGAAAAATTCTAAAGGTTTTATTTTCATAGAACATGTTCCTTTTTATGTGTTTTAGTCCTACCCACAGATACTTACATTTAAGAAGTTAAAATATAGGCTACATATACACCCACACTCATACCCACATATCTTACTGAATTTTCTCTGCAGTGTTAAGTCAGTCGCAATACATTTTCTGTTTAGCTGGAGGTAATTAGAGTTAACATTTTTATATAATTTATTTTCATTTTAAGACACTATAGTGTGACTGGGATTTCATAGACATATGTGATGAGAATGAGTCATGGAAGTCTCAGACCCTTTTACTTTTACAAATTTGTAGTACATTTCTATTTTATATTATTCACTCTTCCTCTTCATCTCTCTCTTCCACTCTCTCTCTAAAAGTCAATAAACAAATATTTAGCTGTGGTCATTGTATTGTGATTGTAATGAAAGGAAAAGTCCCTATCTTTTAGAGATAAGAATCTCTGTGGGGCCAAAGATAAAAACAAAAACTTGTCCACTGGTTGCCACGCAGTATCCTGTGCTTTTAGGTATCAGAATTGTTTTTGGAATTGCAAACAGTAGCTTTGGTGCTGTTTGCATTCATGATAGGATAAGACTCTGATTCAACCAACATCGATTTAGTGTTTATAGTGATCATTCACATTATTCACATATTTGCTTAAATGCTATCATGCTTTTTAATATTAAAAATAAGTGATAAGAAAGAAATAAAAAGAAAAAAATATAAAAATAAGCAATAAGCAATACTGACAAAACAAAAAATATACAACTGATAAATGGATTAATTACATAAAAGGAGGTACCCAAAGTACTAGTACTGTGACCTCGAGTAGGTTCTTAAGTTCTCTGACTTCGGTGTTTTCATTCCTAAAATGGAGATAGTAGTACCTATTACAGTTTGTTGTAAAGTTCAAGTACGACAACGTGAAGATGAATATTTTTTGTAAATGGTAAAGCACTGTATGAATTCATCACGTCAGTAAATCATTTTATTAATACTTGAGCTCAGTGTGTAGTGAGTGCCTTCCATCCATCTATTTGTAAGGAGGGAACAAGATGAGCATACCTTGATCCTGGTTTTTGGATCTGACAAGCATACTGTGGATCCCAGGATGGGCCTGCTCAGGCCTGCTTACAGCCCCCTGTCAGTTGGGGCGTCTGTTATCCCAGGAGAGGTTGTAAGTTTGGACTGGATAAGTCTGTGTTAGGCAGACAGGAATCAAAGCCTAATATTCAGATGTGAGTGCTACACAGAGCAGTGAGGCTCCAAGGGAGGTCCCTTGGAGAAGGGACCAATCAGCAATAGTAGCACTTCCTGGGAACTTGTTAGAAAGGCAAGTTCTTGGGCCTACCGCAGACCTCCAAATCAAAATCTGGAGGCGGAGCCAAGCCATCCTTGTTTTAATAAGCTCTGCAGGTGATTCTGTGATGTGAGAGTTACGGAGATAGAGAGCCATACTGAGGAGCAGGAATGTCTGTAGGAGAGTGGCCTTGGAGCTAGCATGTTAGTGGCTGATCAGGACCTCAGAGCCCGTGCACTCAGGTAAGGGCAGGAACACTAGCCTGAGGCCAGTTTTATTTAATTGCCTTAACATGGTCAGAGAGCGCAGGAATCCTCAGTCATCAGGGACACAGCTGCTCCTAGACCGCCCTTTGGTGCAGTTGCCTAGACACAGACGCTACATGCCTCCCAGTCTTATCAACAATCTGAGGTCTGGGTCTTGAAGTAGCCAGAGTGAACCGACGAGCATATTGGCTGGTGTAGCAGTGTGAGCATAGATACTAAGCCCAATAGATGCGGAAGTTGAGTGCTGTGGGGCAGTGCAGGGTGAGTGTGTGCATGTGTGTGTGTGTGCGTGTGTGTTCACACAGCAGGGCAGGTAGTGGGGCACACTCCCATGAGGTTGGTGTGGTAGAAGCCTGTAGGGCTGTGCCTGAGAGGCTGTGAAGTGAGCTGGCCTGCCTGTCTTGTAGGGTGCTCACAATCACTTGCATCATTTTTAAAGACCCAGGGTGATCTTGATGTGCAGTCACAACCACCCGTTTGAAATGTGGTTACCATGGGAGTCTGATTGCTAGGTCTTCTCTGGGCCCTGTGGCTGCCCTGAGCACGTCACTCCGCACAGTGCCGGGGCTTACCCCATCGTAAGCATTTTCTCCCATTGCTCTTGGACCACACGTCTTTACATGCCAGTCATATCAGATTCCTACTATTTATAGAATATACTTTGTGTATTTCTCTCTTTTTTTAAGTGAAATAAATTAGGTATACAAAAATGTAAAGAAAAATTAATGTACACCCATAAATCTGTACAGCCTGAAAAATAAAACAGTACAGGGTGAATTCAGGCCCTTTCCGCCATTTTTATCTGTGTTCTCTTTTTCTGGCCAGGATCACTCATATACTAGATCAAAGCTCTTAACAAAATCCTGTTCCAACTTTGGGTTGTCAGCCTACACATCCCCTTCTGTCAAGTGATCTGACAAAGCAGTGAGATTGTGAGGGGTGTGGCTAATTCATGTGGCAAAAGTATCTCTGAAGGGACTCAGAGGCATAGAAATTATAGTTGTTGTTGTTGTTTAATTTATTTAGGTAGAAGAATATTTCAGATTCTTCAATTTCTTGGTTTCCCTTCTTTTCACGTCCACTAATCCAGCCTCTGGTAGTGAACTCTGAAAGAAGAAGCTACTTTCCGTGCTCATGTTTGGAGGCATAATAGACATTTATGTTATTGAAATGATACTTTAAAAATACAACCACTTTCAGAAGAGCAGAAACATGCTCTGTGCTGCATTTCAGTGTAGGGGGTCACAGAGCTCCTGTTTAGTCAAGAGAGCTTGGCAGCATCCTGCCAACTTGCGATCTAGGTGGTCATTCTCTCCCCTCTCCCTCCCCCCGCCCCCGGTTTCTTATTTCCTCCTCCTCCCCCTCCCTCTCCCTCACCCTCCCATCCTGCTTTCTCCCTCTAGTGAGTTAAAGGAAAATCACTCTCTTCCAACAAAGTTCTGCAAGCTATTTTGTGGACATAAAGGAAGATGGCTGATGTGCCTGTAAAGTCTAATGCATTCATTTGAAGTGAAGAATTTGTTCTCAATACACTTGGATCATTGTTTCAAAAGAGAACATGGAGAAGGGGGAATAAGCTCTCTGTGCTCAGTTATTGCTCCTATAAAAGTATTCTTAAGTTAATTATAAGATAAAACATTGGGTTATTGATGAGAGTGTATTGTGCATTTGGCCTATACTAGTAAGTGATCACATTTAATCCTCTGTGGACTTGAAAGTGACTCCAGCCTCTTTCAAGGTCTTGCATGGCTTTTACCCTCCTGGCCATCAAGCCAAGGATGTGGTGAGCCAGGTGTTACGTCTGGGCCTCAGCATCTTTGACCCAGACTCACTCTTGAGCTCCCAGCTGAAGTTCACTTCAAAAGCCTTTGCCATTGTGTTTGCCTAATCAGCATCCAAAGCTATCAAAGAACAAAAGAACCCTGGCTGTTGTTCCAAGCAGTGTTATGATTTTTCTGTTTGTTTTTATCTCTTTCTATATTGAAGTATACTTGACATATAGTATTATATTAATTTCAGGTGTACCACATAATGATTCAATATTTGTATATGTCATGAAATAGTCACTACAATAAATCTAGTTAACATCTTCTCATTTGGAAAATATCCAACATTCATTTGATTATTTTTCAGTTGTAGCAAGTCTTACAGACTATGATTTGAATTTTTAAAATACCATGTTTCCCTGGAGGTTTTTTCAGTGGTATTTCTGATAAGCAGGCCTTATAATAAAAAAACTTTTTAAAAATCAGCTTCATCTTTAATAAAAGTTTGTTTCTCAGTGTTTGTGATCAGAATTTCTCTTTTATCTATAAATATTATAGAATTTTAAATGAGAGTCCAGGCTTTTCCTATATGCACATAGGCAAGTAGCAGATGGATAGTCTTTATATAATATACCAGAGGCCCAGTGCACAAATTCGTGCACGGGTGGGGTCCGGCCAGCCTGGCCCCAATTGGGCAGATCAGGGCTGGGCCTGTTGGGAGGAGGAGATGGTGGGAGGTTGGCCAGCCGCCCTGCCCCGATTGGGGCCCAATCAGGGCTGGGCAAGCTTGGGGGAGGGCTGTGGGCAATTGGCCGGCGGGCCCTGCCCCCAAATGTGGTGGGGGGTGCTGACTGGGGGCCAGCAGCCTGGCGGAGGGGCCATGGGAGGTTGGCCAGCCGACTGTGCCCCTGATCAGGGTGGGGGGGCTGGTCTGGGGTGGGGCCGGGTAAAGGGAGGAGCTGCAGGAGTTTGGCCAGCCAGCCCCAACCCCTATTGGGGGGCAGGGCAGCCAGGGGGAGGGGCTGCAAGAGGTTGGCTGGCTGGCCCCACCCCCTATTGGGGTTGGTGGGCCATCAGGGTGGTGGGGGCCCATTAGGGGTGGAACTGGCTGGGGGGAAGGGCTGTGGGAGGTTGGAAGGCTAGCCCCGCCCCCTGCTGGGGTTGGGGTGCCGATTGGAGGCAGGGCAGGCCATGGGGAGGGGCTGTGGGCAGTGTGCCAGCTGGCCCTGCCCCTGAATGGAGTGGGGGGTGCCGACGGGGTGCCAGCAGCCTGGGGGAGGGGCTATGGGTTGTTGGCAAGCCGGCCCTGCCCTCTATTGGGGTGGGGGTGATTAGGGCTGGCACTGGCCAGGGGGAGGTGCTGCAGGCCAATCAGGGTGGTGGGGGCCCATCGGGAGTGGGGCTGGCTGGGGGGAGGGGCTACAGGAGGTTGGCCAGCCAGCCCCACCCCCTGATCAGGCCAGTTCGCTGGCCACAGTGGGCATCATAGCAACTGGGCTTTTTATATATATAGATATATTTGACATGTAACACTGTATAAATTTAAGTTGTGCAAAATGTTAATTTGATAATTTGTATATTATAATATGATTGCCATTGTAATGAAAATTAACACCTCTCTCACATTATATAGTTACTAGAGGCTGGGTGCACAAAATTTGTGCATGGGTAGGGTCCCTAGGCCTGGCCGGGGATCAGGGCTAATTGGGCCTTCCTTTGTTCCGCACCGCCCCCTGGTGGTCAGCGCACATCATAGCAAGCAACTGAGCTCCCGGTCCAACTCTCGAGGGCACAATTTGCATATTAGCCTTTTATATATATAGATTTTTTCTTAGTGGTAGGAATCATTAGTTCTAATCTCTTTGCAAGTGTGATGGTTATAATACATTATTGTTTATATTCACTATACTGTGCATTTGATCTCTAGAACTTACTATGTGTTAGCTTGTGTCCTTAAACAACATATGTCCTGCCCTCTCCATCCTGCCCCTCACTCCCCCATTCCTGGTACCCACCATTTTACTCTCTGTTTAGTATTTGTCTTTCTCTGTCTGACCTAAAACACGTAGCATAATGTGCTCCATTCATGTTGTCCCAAGTGGCAGGATTGGACAGTCTTTACTTTGGGGTGGGCACCCTCCTATGTACAGGTGCCAGCTAAGCAGACCTCCTGCACACCTCCTCATCTGCTCTTACAGCAGCCTGCGGCTTATTCCCCTGGTGTGTGTCTATGCTGTTGCCAGAAGAAAGAGTCCATGAAGTTTGGGGCAGATAACCAACATAACTTGTTTTTTCTGCCAGAGAGCCTGGATCAGGTCACATCATTAATATAAATGCATATTTCTGGAAGCTCCAAGCTTCTTCTGGGGTATTGAGCTTTATAACAAGGACAAATCTGCTCTATTCCTGCCCCTGCAGAGGCAGCTCTGCCTGGCTTCTTCATATGCCAGGTCCACATGGCCCACACACCATTCAAGAAGGTGGAAGCCTCCTCACTCTTGTCCCCGTTTACCCTGAGTCCCTTATCCTAATAGGCAACACTGTTGTTAAATTCTTCCAGAGATTACTAGTAAGTAAATGTACATGAAGATTTGTTCTGCCAACCTTTTTAGACAGTATATTTGACACCTAGGTCTACACTCAAGTGTATGTTGAGTGTGTCCAAATATTTCCATGGTGGCTTGGAAGTCTGCTTTTACCACTATGGTGCTACGTTCCAGAGCATGGCAATACCTGCATCCATTTAGCCATTGCGCTGTCAGTGGGCTTTCCAATTGTTTCTCATCCTTTCCTTGTGAAACAAAGCCTTTCTTCAGCACATAGCATTGGCACATGAAACGGCGTATTTTCCAAGTTCTATTCCTCTTCCTACTGTAAAGCTTCTCTTGTTATGTTTCCTCATTGTCTAGAAGCAGTAATTTATTTTCCTAGAATCTGTTTTCTGTTTACTTCCATTTTAAGAGTCTTAAATAGTATTTAATTTAAACATTAAATAAATTGACTTATATTCAACTCTGGACTGTTATTCTGTTACATCATTTCTGTATTATTAGCCTGTATTATAAAGACTTTGTTCTAGGCAAGGAGAAATGAAGAGATGATAAAAATGAGAGAAAGTTTAAGGCTGGACATGTAGATTGGATTGTGGGGGGAAAATAACTATTTGTGTAGCTTGTGTACGCTGCAAAGAGGCTGAGGGGTATGAAAAAGAATACCATTTACACTTTAAACACACACAACACACATACATTAAGTTCTTAATACAGTGAACAGTTGCAATGCACTTATTAAAATGATAGGAGCCAGAGCAAGATAAGGATAACATTAGGTGGTATTGGTACAGATTGTGGAATGAGAGTGAACAGAAAAACCTTTGTGGAGCTTGACCATTCAAGGCTAGGGTGTGTGTGACAGAGAGCAGCTCAGCAGAGGCCGGAGGTTGGGACTAGACAGGTGAGGTGCCTAAGTAGCTGATAGTGTGGCAGTGTTAGTGGCAGTGTTAGACCTCGGCTCTTGTATTTGGCTGAGAAAGAATTCAGAACCAGAAGAAGTTTATCTAGCCTTTTGGGGGAAAAAAACACCACAAAGGCTAAAGAAGTGAGCCAACTGGGCTGCATGGACTAAGGCAGTGATGGGCAACCTTTTGAGCTTGGTGTGTCAAACTTCGTCAAAAAACTGAGCATAACTCGGGTAGTGTGTCACTTTGAGGAAAAAACATTATTTCGCAAATGTTTCATCCTCAGGAGCAGCAAATGTTTCATCCTCGGCATGCGGCCGCCTCAGCGGCCACGTGTCATCAGAAATGGCTACGCGTGTCAGTGCTGACACACGTGTCATAGGTTCGCCATCACTGGACTAAGGAAACAAGTTACAGAGGCAGAAGAAGGGTCCTTGGAGCTTAACAGAAAGCAAGCAAAGGACATCCTCCTAAGGAAAGAAGGCAGGGACAGGGGCGGATGTGCTCTGGAAAGAGAGCTGGTCCACTGGGTCCTTTGCCTTAAGGTTTTTTTAAATCTGTTTTCTAAAGGAGGATCTTAATAGAATATTCATCAGCTTTCCAGATGTAGTCTTTCAGAGCTGTGGTCTCTGCTCATTGGTTGATGCTAGGGTAGGGGATCATTAGTCTTTGCATTTGGTCTTGATGTCAGCCATGGGGTGGCTTCATCTGGTTTTGCTGCTTTTCTGGGCCTGCAGCTGAAACAACTAAGTCTAGATATTATCTCTGGTTTGAGGGAAACTGTCTCTGTGGTCAACAAACCTGAGACTTTGTTCCTAAGATTATGCTGATCAAAACCCTATTATTGTCCTGAGGGCTTAATGCTTCAGGGAGTGGTTGTGTAAGGGAGAAGGAGGGGTGTGTCAGGGTACTGGATGGGGCCAGTTTGAATCCGCTTTCTGTCTCAGTTTCTCCATTCCATCTGTCAGGGAATGTTCCTAACTTCTTACTATCCTGCCTCAGTGTGGAATCGAATGATGGGGTTTGAAGTATGAGTGTGGGGCCCAGGGAACAGCTGAGTGCTGGTCTTGAGTGCTGGGGTGAGGAGTTCTGATATCAGTGACTAGAATAAGGGGCTGCTGTGGCTCCCGCGCGGAGAACACGGAGTGCAGTGTTGGTGTTTATTGGTAGGCATGTGTAGGACGGGGCTAGTGTGCGCATGGACAGAAAGAAGAAAGTGGCAGGGAGGTCAGGTGAGGACACCAGCTGTTTCTAATGATCCTGTTCCAGACACAAAGTATGCTGGAGAATGAAGAGGAGGGTGAGTTAAGATTTATTGATATTTCAGTTTGATGTCAAAGAGATCATAGAGGTAAAAATAAAATAATCATGCTAAGGCTGAGATTCTGGAGTACTGACTGCCTGGTGATCCGAGAAAGGGATACCTCTGAAGGTGAATGTCATTCGTTCAGTTGTATCATGTGAGGTTGAGTGAGCTATTCCAATCTAAATGTGTCTTAGTCACTTGTAAATGAGTAGATTAAGGATAAAAGGGCGGGAGGCATAGATTTGAGAGTAGTCTAAAATTTTTTGGTTATTGCAGTGTCAGGATTGAAAAATAAAATTCCTACATAGAGAAAACCCAAGTACCCTATTTGTAATTAATGCCATAAAATTCTTTCTTGATGCCAAGTATTATTTTTGTTATCAGAGATATGTGTGGATGGTCTTTCTTCGTTGCTAGTGGGAGTGGGGTCCTTATATCTGGAGAAAAAGAATTTTCTGAGACTTGCATGGGAGGATGAGTGATTTTTATTTGTGTGGAATTACATCTCCACGTTTGCAAAGTCACATTTTACTTAACCCAGTCCTGGAAGATGTGCAACTGGGTCTGGTTTAGCATTGTGTGTGGGGTCCACATGGCTGTGGATCATGTGGGTGAAAGCAGGAGCGTGAGAGTTCTGCAAGCCAGGAGTCAAGCCCAAGCAAACAAGAGAGAGCCTAGAGTGAGAATGCCTTTGTTTAGGAGATTAAATATCTCAAATTTCGCGCCTTTGCAGTGGCCATGCCTATTCTGGCCAATGACCTGTTTCCAGATGTGATTGACTGGCAGGAAGCTTCCCTATTTCACCCAGACCTTAACTGGGCATGGGTTTCTTCTCTCCCTGTCTGGTGGCTTTCTGGGCAATGTTAAAATGCAGCTTCCTGGCAGAGCTGCACAAAGGCATGCCTATACTATTTGACTTTCCCTTTGCTCCTTTCCAGTTATTCACAACTAGGTTAAATTACAGGTATCATTTTGATGCCAAGTTTTTGTGTTTTCTGTATCAGTTGTGGTAGATAGAATTCTAAATTGACCCCCAACATCCTTACTCCCTGTTGTACCTGCTTAATACCTGAAACTGCCACAGATGGAGTTTATTCCTGTGATTAGGTTTTGTTACATAGCACAGTGCACTTTCAGCAGAGTTGACTCTCAATAGGCCTGACCTAATCCCATGAGCCCTTCAAATCTATGTCTGGAGTTCAGAGCCTGGGGAAGTCAGAGTTGGAACAGGAGAGGTATTTATGTGCTGTTGGTGGTTTAAAGTTGGAAGGGGTCACAGAGCAAGGAAAATCGTGGCATGCTGGAGCTCACAGCAGATCCTGTCCAATAGACAGCAAGGAAATGGAGACCTCTGTCATTAAACCTCAGGAGCTGAGTTCTGCCAGCGAGAAGAATGAGCTTAGAATCGGAGTTTTCTCCAGAGCCTCTAGAGAACTAAGCTCAGCGAATACCTTGATTTCAGCTTTGTGATACCCTGAGCAGGACTCAGTTAAAATGTGCAAGCCTTCCAGCCTATGGAACTATGAGCTATTAAGTGAGTGTGGCTATTAGCCACTGAGTTTGTGGTATTTGTTACACAGCAATAGAAAACTAATACGAAGTTTGTGAACAGCTAGCAGTTGAAGGGTACAGTAGAGTATCTTTTCATAGCACTTAGTGTACTGTGTTGTAACAGATTATTCGCTTACCATAAGTAGCCTGAATTCTTACTTCGTGTTGTAGTGGCATCATCAACAGAGTACTTGGTATTCAGCAAGTATTTGTTCAATGAATGAAGGTAGGGATTTATGAAGTGCTGGTTGGTGAAAAAAAGGCAGCTGAAGAAAAGCAGGGAAGGAAGAAGATGCAGATCATAACACAGTCACTCAAAAGCCAAATTAGAAATTGTAGGATGATGGATATTAGTGGTTGTTAACAGAGTCAGGAGTTGAAAAGTCAAATGAAGATTTTCCCAGGGAAATCCCACTCCTGAGGGCAGATTGTTAAGAGTAAAATAGTGACCATTAAAACAATATTTGAGTAATAAAAAACAGATCCTGGTGCCTCACATTGTCTTGCAAAAGTTAACATGCCGTGGGTCTTAATATAAAGAGAAAAGTCGTTTCCATACACCAAGAAGAATTGTTAATATTCTCCTTTTTGTTTATACCACTGTTAAGTATATACAAAGCCTACTATTGACTAAAAACATATATGCAGTACTCGGTTTCCTATTTAATGGTGGAAAAGGCCTGTTTTGTGAATATTTGTAAGCATTAGGGAAAGAATTCTGGGCATGATAAAAAAATTAAAAAGGCAGATAAGCAGGTGGGATCTTAAATTCCTATTGAGTTTCTAATGTCATTAGATGAAGGTGATAGAAACAACTTCTTTCAGAGGTTCTTAGGCCTTATTATGAAAGCTGCATTAAACTGAAAATGATAGCTTGGGTTATGTCATGTAATGCCAGAGAACTGACGGATTATGTGTCTTCTTGAACTAGAATATATTTTGTGGACATGGAAATAAGCAAGCTTTAGAAGTTAGCCATTTAATATATAGAGACTTGAAACGTATTGGGGGATGGATTTGTATATGAATCCATCCCCCATATAGGACATTGCAGGGCATCATAAAATTAAGACAGATTTGACCACGATTCTATAAGGTGCAGGAAGTTACATATGAGTGATAGTGTTTTTCCTCTGTCCCTTTCAATTGATGCCACCATTAGATATTTTGCAAAAAAAGGTTTCTGCAAGGAATAGAGGAGAGAGGCAGCCCCTAACAGAAGGACAGTTGACATGATTTGACTTCGGTGTGTGAGCTTCTACCCCAACCTGCATTGGCAAAGTTTCACATTTATAATCAATGCTAACCTAAGTACTACTTAATGTTTTAACTATATTAGAGACTATTCAGTATTTCTCAAGTTTTAAGACACCTAATTCTCTCCCTTGACTTCCTCTTCATCTTAGAAACTGCAATTTCCTTTGCAGGAACAACTTCCTGCTGAGTGCCGCGCTCTTCGGCCACTTCTGTATTGGATGCCCCGTGTTTTTACCTAAAGCCATAAATTCATTGCAACATTCGGCCATTGCATCATCCTATGCATTGAGAAAGTCTATCAGGAAATCACAAGTGGACTGTTCCAGACACAAGCCTCATGTTTCTTGGTTGCTGTGTCATGATAGGCAGTTGGTGTTCATAATGGCAGTTATGAAGGGGACACTTTGTAGAAAAAACTTCTTCTGTAGGGATATATTCGAGTCTAATAATCTGGAGAACAAAGTACATGTAGGAAAAATACTTTCACTATAGTCTGAAAAGGACCCTATCAGCCAGTGCTGTTTTTCCTTATGGTCCATATTAAGTTCATTAATTTCCAGCAGTGACTTTTTTTGGTTTGTCTGTTTGTTTTTATTTTTTAAGATGTTTTGTGTTCTGGTCCCCCCTCACTCCCTTTAACAGAATGGAAAGAAATCTCCATTAGTTTTTCCTTCCATTCCCTCCTGTGTTCTGCTCTGCACATCTGTTATATACTGCTAACCTCATCTTTTCTGTTCAAGAACAGATATCATTATCATTATTTCCTGAAAAGATGGCTTCCTAGACATAACAATAGGTCAGAACCTATCAAGTCAATAGTATCTATAAATTTTTGTTGTCTCCAGAGGGTCTTTTTGTGTGTGTGACATCTAATGCAGACAGAAATCTGTCTGCTCTCCTCGCAAAGCACAAGGAACATTTTGGTTTCCTCCTTTATCAACTGTAGTCGTGGTGCAAAGTGCATGTCCCGTTTGTTGCTGTTTAGATGAAGCAGTTGCCCTTAGGGCTCCCATCATATAAAGGAAAGGTATATTGGGGAAAATTATTTTTCTGCTCTTGTTATTTGAAGATCACGTAAAGAGAAGTTTTCAGTGAGAGATATGTTCAGAATTTATTTACTTCATATTCTCTCTTACAGTAAATTTGTTTATGCCAATCTATATTCTTAGAGCCATGCATACATAAACCAAGTGAGGCTTTCAAGGAGTTCACAGTCTCAAAGAATGGTGAGACAGATACACAGATAATTATAGTACATAGAAATTCAGTAATATAAATGGGTACAATATGTGCTGGTGACAAGAAGAAAAGCCCTTTTTAACATCTAGTAGATATATGCTAAAGCAAGATAGGAAAATATTAAGTGGTAGAATCTAGATAGGGATATACGGGTGCTTGCTGTAAAATTCACTCAGAATAGAATGTTGGGTGTAGAAAGAAAGTTTTCATAGATGTAGGATGTTTGAACAATGTCTTCAACACTGAATATGAGTTTGCCAAGTAGGCAAGAAGAAGGAAGGGCATTTTAGGAAAATAAATAGTTTGTAAAAAGAAAAAGCAGAAAAGAAAGAAAAACCAGCATTCGGGGAAAAATTCAATAATTTGGTATAGCTGAATTAGACCTTTAGGAAAGACTTCTATGGAAGAACGGTAGGTACTAAGATTAGAGAATTAAGATCATGAGGGCCTTGAATGTCAAACTATTTGCTTTTTATTTATTTTTACAAAAAATAGGGAGAGTTCTCTCATATTTAACAAAATAAAACTGACATCTTTCTTAAGTACACTTACACTGCAGCTTCTGCCTTATCTATTCCCCAGCCTGTGTGAAGCAGAATTCCTCGAGACACATCCTTAACCAGTTAACTGCCACGCATCCAAAACAGAAACCATCCCGAACAGAAACCATCCCCACTGCGTCTATAGACGCTAATGGCATACAAAGGGTTAAGTCTCTACTGTCTCTCTCCCATCTCCAGTCCAACATCTGCCACTCCCCTCCCATGGGTGCTGCTCTCCAAGGCCACAAGCGACCTACAGGCAAACTCTCCGTCTCTATTCTGCATGGCCGATCAGCAGCACTGGCACTACTGGTCATTTGCTCCTCCTTAAAAACTGCAATCAGATTTTTTTTTTAAAGGGAAGAGAATGAAAATCATGCTGCTTCATGGAACTGTTTTGTTTCAATTATAGACATGTGAGTCTTGCCAGGTGAAATGATGATCAAAGAAGTTTAAAAACCGTGATAGCATATGGGTTCAGATGGGCCAGGTTGGAGTCCCAACTGTCATTACTTTGGAACAAATTACTTAATCTTCTCAGGCCTTCTCTATGAAATGAGTGTAAAAATACCTATATTGTAGGGCTATAGTAATGGGGAAAAGGCATCCTATCTAATAAAGAGGGAATATGCTAATTGACCATCACCCCTCAGGTGGCACCCACCATCAATAAGGAGGGAATATGTTAATTGACTGCCACGCCCTCAAAGATGGTGGCGCCCAGTCCCCTAAGCCCCACTGGGGTGGCAGGCCCATGGCACGGCTGGGCCCACCCCCAGGTGAGTCCAGCCACTCTGTGCGCCTGCCTCTGGAGTCCCCCAGTCCCCGCCCCCAGCTGCTCGGCTGTAAAATTCACTCAGAATAGCCCAGGGCCGGCTGGGGGCACAGGCAAGCCTCAGATGGCGGCTGCCCAGCCGCCCTGGGCCGCCCAAGGCTCAGGTAACCAGGGCTGGCTGAGGCTTGCACTGCTGGCAGTGGCAGAAGCAGAGGTGTGATGGGGTATTGCCTTCCCCTGATCGCCGGGTCGCCTCCTGCCCCTAAGGGCTCCCAGACTGTGAGAGAGGGGGCAGGCCGGCCCCCTTCCAGTACATGAATTTTTATGTACCGGGCCTCTAGTCATGAAAATAAAGGACCTCGTACACAGTAGCTTGCTAAAAAAAAAAAAAAAAGGCTAGGGAGAACTAATTAAAAATGGCTGGGTTCTACCAGATGGTTGGAAATCCTCAGCCTGGAACTCTGGGATGTGGTAATGACCTTTTTATCCTAACTGCTGGTATCATTTGCCTCCTGGCTCTGCCACACTGACCATATTACATCTCCTTAAACATAGCAGGCTCTTTATTTCTTCACTAGAGGCCCAGTGCACGAAGGTTCGTGCAAGAATGGGCCTCTAGTGAAGAAATGGGCCTCTTACACCGCCTTCGCTCTGGCCAGAGCCGCCTTTCCATCTTCCCACGCTGCCCAGAGGACCTGAGCAGCTGGGGTGGTCCCGCCCCGCCCCCAGCTGCTTGGCGCCTGCATATGCAAATTAACCCGCCATCTTTGGTTAATTTGCATATTCGCTCCTGACTGGCTGGTGGGCGTCGTGAAGGTACGGTCAGTTAGCATGTTTCTCTTTTATTAGTGTAGATATTTCTGCTCTGGTTGTTGCCTTTGCTTAGAGTGCCCTCTTCTTCTCAACCTCTGTCCCACTTGTGAAATATCAACTTATTTTCAAGTCACCCATTCTAGGGAGACTTTTCCATCAATATACCTTGTCCATAACCTTGAGCCCTTGGATCCCTATGAATCCTCTCATGCCCCACAGCTATTCCTTCTATATTGTAACTTTCTTGAGGGTAAGAAAAATACCTTACTTATCTCTTGTCCCTGGCTTAGAACAATGTCTGGTACATAGCAAACATGTAATCAATGCTTGTTGAATGAGTAAGGATAGGCAGGCTTATAATTGGTATAGCCTTTGTTGGGCATTGGGATAAGTAAGACAAGATACTGTTTGTGTTCTTAAGAACCTTATTGTGCTTTTCATACTTTTCATTTAATCCTCATGATGACTTTGTGAAGTACCTATTATTTTTATTCTTTCATACGTTGAGACAATGTTCAGGTTATACCACTAGTAAATATTAAAGCTGGAATTTACAACCAGGTCTCTCTGAGTCAAAGGCCAGTTCTATTTCTGCTGCATCGATTTGAAGATGTCTTGTTAACCTTTGTTATTTCTCATATTGCCTTGAACATTTCTTTGTATATATGTAACAATGAATTAAAGTTTTCTTTTAGTTGAATTAGTGTCAAAAGTGAGTCATTTTTGTGGCAAGAACAATAATCTTACAAATGCTATCTTAATTTGAAAGAATTAACATAATGTTTAAAATTCTTAGCTAGGGTTAGATTCTGTTTTAGGTACAGAGGAAATGGAAGAGATACAAGGGCTAGAATTAGAATAGGGCCTTCTTGAACTTATTCCTTAGTTATTAAGCTAGTGATCTGAATGTGGGAAATAGAGGTAAACATGAAAATATTTAGATCACTGTTATGGAACATATTCCTGAAATGTTATTTAAAAACTTGATTAAAAATTTCCAGTTCAGCCGAAACCGGTTTGGCTCAGTGGATAGAGCGTCGGCCTGCGGACTCAACGGTCCCAGGTTCGATTCCGGTCAAGGGCATGTACTTTGGTTGCGGGCACATCCCCGGTAGTGGGTGTGCAAGAGGCAGCTGATCGATGTTTCTCTCTCATCGATGTTTCTAACTCTCTATCCCTCTCTCTTCCTCTCTGTAAAAAATCAATAAAATATATTTTAAAAAAACAAACAAACAAAAATTTTCAGTTCATCAGGGAAACAGCATTTCAAATAGTGCTGCTACTTTTATAAGTAAATGATAAAGATCACAAACTTCTCTTTAGAAGGGCTTATAAAAATCATATTTGGCTTGGCCGGCATGGTTGAGCGTCAACCTATGAACCAGGAGGTCACGGTTCTATTCTCAGTCAGGGCACATGCCCGGGTTGCAGGCCTGATCCCCAGTAGGGGAGTGTGCAGGAGGCAGCCAATCAGTGATTCTCATTTTTGATGTTTCTATCTCTCCCTCTCCCTCTCTGAAGTCATTAAAAATATATTAAAAAACAAATAATTTGTCAAAAATTCCATAGAGTATCCCTGCATTGCCATTTTTATTTCAAAAGACTATCATTGTCTAACTCTTATTTAGGGTACTTTAAGTATTCCTAATCCACGAAAGTTTCACTCTAGATTGTGGAGAAAATGGAATATGATTAATTAGCCTGATTTTGATATTTTGAAGGGGAAATACAAACATTTGAGATTTCCAGATTTAAAATTTGTCAGTGGTCTAATTGAAAATTTTCTTTCTAAAGAAAAAGGTTAATGCTTTTTATTAAGTGGGTTTACCAATATCCATATCCAAAATAAGTCAGTATTTCATCAATATGCAAAATAAGGGAGGATTTCAGTCGTATTACTGAGTTGTTTAAAATTTCTATTGAATTCACATTAATATTCTATTGTATTGAAATGTGTTCTGGCTTAAGTTTCATTTTTTAGAATTCCAAATAATAAGAGAAAGGATGAAAGGTAATGATCTTTAGATAATAATAAATGTCCAGAGTTATAGGCCTAGGAAAAATAAATTGTAGAAAGTGCTTGCCCCTCAGGTTTACTTTTGAATTGTACTGTCCATGGTGATAATCATGTGTTTGTTTTGTTTTGTTTTTTGTTCTGTTTTTTTAAAAAATATTTTATTGATTTTTTACAAAGAGAAAGGGAGAGGGATAGAGAGTTTGAAACATCGATGAGAGAGAAACATTGATCAGCTGCCTCCTGCACACCCCCTACTGGGGATATGCCCACAACCAAGGCACATGCCCTTGACCAGAATCGAACCTGGGACCCTTCAGTCCGTAGGCCGATGCTCTATCCCCTGAGCCAAACTGGTTAGGGCTCGTTTCGGGTTTTTTTGTTGTTTGTTTTGTTTTTTTTCCCCTTTTAATAAAAGTTGTGCTGCTCATGAACTGCTATCATTTGTTCTTTTAGGTTAATTTGTTTTACTCATGAGAGATGTGGTGCTGGTTTCCACTGAGCCATCTTTTTTCTGTTATTCC
The DNA here is from genome assembly GCF_027574615.1 of Eptesicus fuscus. Lineage (NCBI taxonomy): Eukaryota > Metazoa > Chordata > Mammalia > Chiroptera > Vespertilionidae > Eptesicus > Eptesicus fuscus. The sequence continues at coordinate 48,349,167 of NC_072491.1, read as the reverse complement.
TCTGGGAAAATTTTAAAAATAGGATTAGGACAAATGTGAAGAAATTCAGTTAAAAGGGATCTCAGAAAAAGGAAAGATAGGTATCCTGACATTTCTCTCATGTTAAAGTTAAAATAGCATACAGTTTGTCTCTATTCTTGGCCTCTTTGTGACAGTTTAATTTTTTTTGGTATTTTTTTTAAATATTTTATTGATTTTTCACAGAGAGGAAGGGAGAGGGATAGAGAGCTAGAAACATCAATGAGAGAAACATCGACCAGCTGCCTCCTGCACACCCTCTACCGGGGATGTGCCCACAACCAATGTACATGCCCTTGACCGGAATCGAACCTGGGACCTTTCAGTCCGCAGACCGATGCTCTATCCACTGAGCCAAACCGGTTTTGGCAACAGTTTAGTTTTAGCTGAGTTGTAATCTTCTGATTTATTCTGGACAACCTGACTTTCAATTACAGCTAATTTAATCAAGGATACAAAGCCTTCTTTTTCAAGAAAGTCATTTTTGTGGCAAGAACAATAATCTTACAAATTATATCAAATTTGAAAGAATTAACATAATGTTTAAAATTCTTATTAAAAAATAGACAATGTTAAATGTTAATAGATAAGGCCACATGGATGTTGTCACCAAAACTGGCAGACAGTTTTGAAGGCATGTGATTTTTTTTTCTTTATCTAGTTCAGATATTTAATTCATTTCTTTTACTCTTTCTTTTTTGGTTTTAATAAAATAAACCAAGAATTAATAGCTATTAAGAAAACTTTTTTTTTTTTAAAGCAGGGCCTTTAAGGAACTAACTCAAATTGAATGACATTCTCAGTTTCTCTTAGGATCGTTGTCATTAAGTCAGTGAGTTTTCATTAGGTCAGTGGATGATAAAGGAAGGACTCTGTATAAATTTTGGGCTCTTACAACTATTATTAAGAACCTAGCACAATCGAAGAGCTTTTTCAATTTGACTTTATTCAAAGTTATGTATTACCTGAATGCTTAAGAAGTTTGTATCAATCCCGGGAAATCTATCACCTTAAATGATCTTAAGATAGGATTCTTGATAAGAAACAGCTCATTCCAAAATTCATATCATTAATTTTGGGGGGGTTTTATTTTGTTAGGCATACTTTGAGATATTTGATGAGCAATATTGAATCCAGTTATTGGAAAAATTAAATGTTTTAAGCTTTTATTGTAAGAACTAGTTGCAGAAAGTTATATGGGTATTCCACAGGAAAAAGATGATCTATTGTTGGCTTTCAAGATGGATGAGGCTATGTGGAAAGTAATGTGAGCTGAAAGGAGTCAGCAGCTTCTGCCAGCAAGAAAGCAGGGACCTTGATCTATTGGTCAAGATGGCAGTGTAGGTAAACACTGTGCTTGCCTCTACCCAGGACCACATCAGAATTACTACTAAATTATAGAACAACCATCACTGAGGAACACCTGATTACTAGCTGAACAGAAGTCCTATAACTAAGGATATAACAAAGAAACCACAATGAGACTTGTAGGAGGAGCAGAAATGCGGAAGGGGCAAGTCCCTCACTCACAGAGTAGCAATTGAGAATGGGAAAGGATATCTCAGTTGCAGAAGTTTCTCCCTAAGGAGTGAGGGTTTCCAGCCCTCCACCAGGCTCCCCAGCCCAGAACACCAGTGCTCTGAACATATCTGGCTGTGAAAGTCTTTGGGGATTCTATCCCAGTGAGATGTTGGGTGGCTGTAGGCCTGGGGCTTCGCTCAGACTTGTTTGCTCACAAACTCACTCTATATGGGCTCCAGGGCAGGGGTTCCAGCTCAGAAAGTGTCAGGGACATAAGGGGAGAAACTGAATTGACTAGCTTCAGGTGAGAGCTAGAGGGTCCGGGGTCAAGGTGGCTCTCTCTGGGGATGGAAGCACTAACAGGTGCCATTGATTCTTAGTTGAATCCTTCCCCCACCCAACCAGCAGGCTCAGAGAGGCACCATTTTTAAGCTCTCCATTAACCTAACACCATTCTCCCTGACCTGTCAATTCTCTGAGACCCCTGCCCCACCCAACTCGCAAGCACAAACCAAGCTACTTCCACATAAGAGGCCTGCCTTGGCTCATGTTGAAGACTTTCTTAAAATCTCTCAAAAGTCCATAAACGCCAAGCAAGCTGCAGCTGACCAAAGCATGCCCCATTCCTCTTGCTAAGTGACTGCAAGCCCAGCACAAGCAGCTGCTGGTCTTCACTTGCATTGTAACTCCTACCAGGGGTCTGCAAGCCTGGCATATGCCCCAGCCAGTGGTGGCTTGCAATGTAGCTTGAACTAAGAGGCTACAGGTGCAAGTGGCAGCTGGCCTCAGCTCATGGAGGTGCCCAAGTTCAGCAATAGTGACAGTCAGTTTTGGTTCATGAACTCAGTGAGAACTTACATAAAGAGATAGAAACCATAAAAAAGTACTGCCGTACTTTTCCCGTGTATAAGACGCTGCATCTTACACACGTAAGTCAGCTGAGGAGGGAGCCGCGTGGGTGTGTAGCTGCCCATACCTTGTAAAACAGGCTTCCTCCAATCATGAGCCTTATTGTTACTGATGTCAGCTGATGCCATAATTGGAGGTAAAGGTGTAGAGTGCGCAGTTGCAACAGGAAACATGCTGGGGCTGACCAGCAGAACCTGAGTGATGGATGAATGATTACTCTGACACATGGTTGCTATGAAAGAGAGGGCTAAGGGACTGCCTGACTAAAGGAACCGGAAAGCCTCCATTGCCTGCCTCGTTAGGCTTTTATTGTAACAGCAGTTTGAGATAAAGTTTATCTTTCAGATACAATCAGTAGGGTAAGTAATATTGGGGGACATATGTGTCTGCAGTGTCCTTTAAGCAAGGGCACCTGAAGATTAAGCATGAAGATTCTGGTAAACATCCAAGGGTCTGCACGTGCACAGACTTGCTTGGAAAGGTTAAGGAATAATTAGGGGTGCCGCCTTTGGCACTCCCCTAAGTCGGAATTCTGATAAACAGAGTGGGCCACCTTCAGCACACTTCCCTTTTGGGAATGTCCTCCTTACAAACTTTCCAACCAAGTGTCCTGTGCTCCCCCACAGAAACAGAGCATTCTGAGCCCATAAAGATGTCAAAAAATAAAAAGATAAGTACTGGTAAGCAATTGTCTTGCTCTGCAAAATTCCAACTGAATGTAATTGGCTATGCAAAAGAGCATAAAAATAGAGCTGCAGAGAGACAAGTTGGACCTCCTCCCACTGAGTGTATGATCAGATAGTGGAGAAAACAGGAAGAACAACTCCTTAAGATGCCAAAAAAAGAAGAAGGCCTTAAGAGGAAAACCAGCAAAATGGGTGAAATTGGAGCAGAGGCTTAAGACTTGGATTATGGAGCAACGCAGAGTGGCTTACGTGTGCCAACCAAGATTATTCAGTGTCAGATAAGAATATTTGCAAGTGAAATGAACATTGTTGATTTTACAGGAAAGGCAAAATGGTGCTTCATTTCATGAGGAGAGAAGGGTTAGCCATGAGAACACGAAAAAAGTTAGCTCAGAAAATGCCACCAGTTTATGAGGATAAAATCCAACAGTTTCACTCTTATGTCATACAACTTCAGGAAAAAATATGATTTTGAACCAAGTCAGATTGTAAGCATGGATGAGATGCCTCTCAATTTTGATGTGCCTTCCAACAGAACTGTTGATGTGAAAGAAATCAAAACAGTGGCAATTAAAACAAGTGGCCATGAAAAGACACACTATACTGCTGTGCTTTCATGCTGTGCAGATGGCACTAAACTGCCTCCTATGCCTATTTTTAAGGGAACACATATCCTAAAGAGACCATACTACCTAGTATTATTGTGCAAGTTCAATAGAAGGGATGGATGAATGAAGACATTATGATCATTTGGTTTGCAAAGGTTTGGTCCAGAAGACCTGGGGGGCTCTTAAAGAAGCCAGCTCTAATTGTCTTTGATCGGTTCCGAGCACATTTAACAGAAAAGACAAAAAGGGTTGCATCAGATTTGCAAACACACCTAGCAGTTATTCCTGGTGGGCTTACAGGTCAGCTGCAACCACTAGATTTTTCAATCAATAAGCCATTTAAAGCCCTGATGAGAGAAGAATGGAGTAGATGAATGCAAAAAGCAAGTGATAACTTGACACCGACAGGAAGAATGAAAAAAAAACAACCATTACCTGGGTCTGCAGTTGGGTCCTAAATTCATGGTATGGCATCAAACAAGAGGTGATTGTGAAGTCCTTCAAGAAATGTGGAATCAGCAATGCCATATACAGAACTGAGGATGATCTCAAATATATAGACAGTGACTCAGAAGACAGGAGTGATACAATAAAAGTTGGAGAAATTGATATGTCTGGAACTAATAGTGATGAAGAAGAAAGCAGTGATGCAACAGAAGCTGAATAAAGTGATATGCTGCATAATATCATAGTATTGGTATGTGAACATTACATGCAATAATCATTAAATAAAAATGTGTTCTGTTTTATGTTTAAATTTTGATTTCTTATTTTGAGGTTGGAAAAGTGGGGGTGCCATGTACATGGGGGCGTCTTTTACATGGAAAAATATGGTAGTTAAAAATGAAGAATACAATAACTGAAATAAAGAATACATTTGAGGGAATCAACAGACGAAGCAGAGGATCCAGTCAGTGATCAGTAAGAAAAGATCTTGGAAAGCTCCTAATCATTCAGAAAAGTAAATAAATAAACAAACCAAATGAGGATAGTTTAAGGGACCTATCCCATACTAGAGGCCCGATGCATGAAATTCGTGCAAGAGTAGGCCTTCCTTCCCCCACCTGGGCGGCTGGCACCAGCTTCCCTCCAGCACCTGGGACCCGGGCTTCCATCTGGCTGCCAGCAGGCACCTGGGACCTGGGCTTCCCTCAAAGCCCCAGCTTCATCTGAAGGACATCTGGTCTAATTAGCATATTATGCTTTTATTATTATAGATATCAGGAATATTAGCATTCATATCATAGGGGTAGCAGAAGGAGAAAAGAGAGAGCAAGGGATTGAAATCTCATTTGAAGAAATAATGACTGAAAGCTTTTCTCACTGGTCATGGAAATAGACATAAGTCCAGGAAGTATAGTTTATCCCAAACACCATGAAACCAAAGTGTTCCACACCAAGACACATCATAATTAAAATGCCAAAGTTAAAGACAGAATGTTAAATGTACCAAGAGAAAAGCAGTTAGTTGTGTGTAAGGGAGCTCCCATAGGACTCTGAGTTGTTTTGTCAACACAAACCCTGGTAGTCCAGAAGAAATTGGCACAAGTGTTCAAAGTAATGAAAAACAAAGACATACAGCCAAGATTTTCTATAAAGCAAGACTATATTTTTGAATCAAAGAAGAAATAAAGAGCTTTCCAGCCAAAATGCTAAAGGAGTTCATTACTACTAAACCAAAATTTCAAGAAATGTTAATGGGACTTCCTTAAATAGAAAATAAAAAGATCCCTAGCCAGTTTGGCTCAGTGGATAGAGTGTCAGCCTGCAGACTGAAGGGTCCTGGGTTCAGTTCTGGTCAAGGGCACATGCCCAGTTGCCAGCTCAATCCTCAGTTGGGGGTGTGCAAGAGGCAGCAGATCAATGATTCTCTTTCATCATTGATGTTTCTAGCTCTCTCTATACCTTCCTCTCTGAAATCAATAAAAAATATATTTAAAAAGAAGAAAATAAAAAGATAAAAATTTTTACTAAGGAAATATCAGAAAGGAAGAAAATCTCACTGACAAGGGTAAACACAGTAAAGCAGTGGATTAATCAACTATAAAGCTAGTTCAGAAGTTAAAGAGAAAAGTAGAAAAATCATTTGTAATTACAACTGTAAATTAAGGGATACATATACACACAAAAGAAGTTTAAAAAAGTGACAGAAACACAATGGAAGGGATGAGTAAAAATTGTGGTGATCTTAGAATGTGTTTGAACTAAAGCAGCCATCAGTGTAAAATACACTGCTGTAAACTTTGCAGGTATATATGAAGCACATAGTAATTACAAACCCAAACTCGACAAGAGATACGCATAAAATAAAGAGAAAGGAACATAAACACATTAGAAAGGAGCAGAGGAGGAATACAAAACAATTAGGCAAGAAGTAATAACATGGCAATGACTACACTTACCGAGGAATAATACTTTCAGTATAAAAGAACTGAGTGCTGAATCAAAAGACATAGGGTAGCTGAATGGATAAGAGAACAAGACCCATATATACACTGTGTACAAGAGACCCACTAAAGATAAAAAACTACACAAAGACTGAAAGTAAAGGGTTGGAAAAAGATACTTCATGCAAATAGCAAAAAAATACCTGGAGTTGCAATACTTATATCAGACAAAATAGACTTCAAAACAAGGGCTCTAGCTGAAACTGGTTTGGCTCAGTGGATGGGGCATCGGCCTGTGGACTGGGGGGTCCCGGGTTAGATTCCGGTCGAGGGCATGTGCCTTGGTTGCGGTGGGGAGTGTGCAGGAGGCAGCTGATCGGTGTTTCTCTCTCATCGATGTTTCTGGCTCTCTATCCTTCTCCCTTCCTTTCTGTAAAAAATCAATAAAATATATTTAAAACAACAACAACAAAAAAAACAAGGGCTCTATAATGGTAAAGGAATCAATGCAACAAGAGCATGTAACTCTTGTAAACATCTACTCACCCAACACATGTAAAAGAGATTGGCAGTAGTGCACTCATGATTGGGAACTTTAACACCCTGTTGACATCTATGGATAGATAATCCGGATAGAAAATCAACAAGGAAACAGTGGCCTTTAGTGACACACTAGACCAGTGATGGGCAACCTTTTGAGCTTGGTGTGTCAAACTTCACCAAAAAACTGAGCATAACTCGGGTAGTGTGTCACTTTGAGGAAAAAACATTATTTCGCAAATGTTTCATCCTCAGGAGCAGCAAATGTTTCATCCTCGGCGAGGCGGCCGTGTGTCATCAGAAATGGCTACGCGTGTCAGTGCTGACACGCGTGTCATAGGTTCGCCATCACTGCACTAGACCCATGGAATTAATAGATGTTATTAGAGCTTTTTATTCCCCACTCAAAAGCAGTAAAATATATATTCTTTTCAAACATTTTCTTGGATAGACCACATGATAGGCCAAAAAACAAGACTCAGTAAACGTAAGAAGGAAATCATATTAAGCATCTTCTCTGATCACAGTGGTATGAAACTAGAAATCTATATATATAAAGAGGTAATACGCAAATTAGGCTGGGACGCCATAACGGGTCATGAGCTGACAGGAGGAGGTTGCGCGTGCAGGTGAGGCCCGGAGCAGAGACAGAGACAGGGGCCTGCCCGAGCCAGCGCGGTGGCTCCGGCAGCCCAGAGCGGACACAGGCGGGGGCGGGGGGGGTGGGTGGCTGGGACGGAAGTCAGGCGCAGGTCCTGGCCACCCACAGTGCCAGTCCTGCCTGACTCCCGCGGCGGCCCGCGGGGTCCCTCCTCGCGCACTGGGCCTGTAGTCAGTTATAAGAAGAAAACTGGAAAACACAAACACATGGAGGCTAAATTACATGCTACCAAAGGTTAACTATATCTAGGAAGAAATCAAAAGATACATACTGTGAGACGAATGAAAATTAAAACGTATTGATACCAAATCTATGGGACACAGAAAAAGCATTTCTAACAGGGAAATATACAGAATGCATGCCTACATTCAAAAACAAGAAAAATCTCACATAATCTATTTTTTTCTTAAGTGATGAATTTTTTTATTGAGGTAAAATTCACCTAACACACATTTAAAGTGAACAATTCAGAAGCATTTAGTACATTACACTGTTGTCCAACCATGGCCTCTGTCTAGTTCCAAAATATTTTCATAACTCTAAGGGAGACTCCATACTTTTTAATGGGTGTGGAGTTTCCTTTTGGGATATATTTTAATGCACTAATACACTCCAAAGAAATGGAAGATTTATTTTTTAGGTCCAAATAGCTAAACTCCACATAAAACAGCTCTTTATTGAAAGAACATGAGCCAAGCACACAGTAGTTTATTGTTAGAAGTCAGGATCATGGCGACCTTTGAAGAGAGAAGAGAGGAGACTTTGTAGTGAATGGAAGGAGAGCATTGGGGCCCTTCTGGGATGCTTGAAATGGTCTATTTCTCAACCTGGGTGGTGGTTATATAAGTGCGTTCACTTAAAGATAATTATTCAAGCTGTACAGTTATGTATACTTTTCTCTGTGTATGCTTCAATTTAAAATATTTTAAAAATAGCTAGGAATCAGGAGGCCTGGGCTTCTGTTCCAGCACTGGAGGTGACTAGCTATGTGATCGTAGCAAGCCACTAACCCTCTCTGGGCCTCCTTCATCACTCTGGACAACAGGCATATATGGTCAGTTAATCTACAACAAAGGAGGCAAGTACATACAATGGGGTAAAAAGCAGTTTCTTTAGTATATGTTGGGAAACCTAGACAGATGTATGCAGAAGAATGAAACTGGGTCCTTTTCATACACCACATATAAGAATAAAGTTAAAATTCATTAAAGAACTAAATGTAAGATAACAAAACCATGAAATTCCTAGAAAACATAAGTAATAAACTGTTTGGCATCACTCTTAATAATATTTTTCTGATATGTTTCCCTTCAGGCAAGAGAAACAAAAAAGATAAGTTTTTGCACAGCAAAGGTATCATCAACAAAAGGAAAAAACAACCTAAATTGTAGAAGATAATTGCGAATAATACATCCGATAAGTAGTTAATATTCAAAATGTATAAGGAACTCATGTAACACCATAAAAACAACAATTCAATAATTCAATTAAAAAGTGGGCAGATGATCTGACTAGACATTGCCCTAAAAAGGACATGCAGATGGCAAAACACATTAAAGATGCTCAATGTCACTAATCATCAGAGAAATGCAAATTAAAACCTCAGTGCGATATCACCTCATCCATGTCAGAATGGCTATCCTATGTAATAAAAGTGTAATATGCAAATTGACCAAATGGCCGAACAGTGGAACGACCATCCGGACGAACATCCAGATGACCACACTATGACACTCACTGGCGCCAGGCCAGCCAAGGCAAGTGCGATGTGATTGGTCGGGGGCCTAGTCATCGTCCCATGATCACCCCACAGAGGGAGGCCCAGGCCACTGGCCGGCGGGGCAATCAATCGGGGCGCTCCATGATCACCCCAAACAGGGAGGCCCAGGCCATTGACCGGCAGGCTGCGGTGAGTGGGTGGGGGCTCGCTCTGTGAGGGAAGCCTGGGTCCCAGGTGCCGGAGGGAAGCCGGTGCTGGCAGCCGGGGAAAGAAAGGCCTACTCTTGCACAAATTTCGTGTATCAGGCCTCTAGTCTATAATAATAAAAGCGTAATATGCAAATCAACCGAACAGCAGAAGGACCATCTGGACGACCTTCCAGACGACCACGCTATGACATGCACTGGTGCCAGGCCAGGCAAGGTGTGTGTGATGCGTTTGGTCCAGGGGCCCTGTCATTGCTCTATAATTGCCCTGCAGAGGGAGGCCCAGGCCACCCTCTGTGGGGTGGTCAGTGGGGGAGCTCTGTGATCTATTGCCCCAAAGGAAGGCCCAGGCCACTGGCCGGCAGAGCAATTGATGGGGGAGGCGTCCACGATTGCCCCAAAGAGGGAGGCCCAGGCCACCTTCTGTGGGGCAATTGATCAGGTGGCTTCGCAGAACCTGGGAACCGGGGGGGTGTGGCGCGTGGACGCGGGCAACGCCAGGTGAAGGCATTTGTGGGCGGGGGGCAGGGTCGTGAGGCATGTGGGGCCACAAGGCAGCTGAGGCTGCGAAGGCCTACCCTTGCACGAATTTTGTACATCGGGCCTCTAGTTATTAATAAACCAGCAAACAAGTGTTGGCGAGGATGTGGAGAAAAGCGAATCCTTGTGCAATGTTGGTTGGGTTGCAAATTGGTGCAGCCACTATGCACAACAATATAGAGGGTCCTCAAGAAATTAAAAATAGAACTTCCTTGTGACACAGCTATTCTACTTCTGCGTATTTATCTGAAGAAATCCCAAAACACTAATTCAAAAATATATACTAGTATGCACCTCTATGTTCCTTGCAATATTATTTACAACTAGAGGCCCGATGCTCAAAATTCATGCAAGAGTAGGCCTTCCTCCCCCCGGCGGCTAGCATTGGCTTCCCTCTGGCACCCAGGACCCGGGCTTTGCTCCAGCTGCCGGCAGGCACCCGGGACTCCAGGCCTGGCTTCGTCAGGAATCACATCCAGTCTAATTAGCATATTACCCTTTTATTATTATAGATAGCCAAGATATGGAAGCAATCTAAGTGTCCTTAAATAAATGAATGGATAAATAAGAAGTGGTACATATATAAAATGTAATATTATTCAGCCCTAAGAATGAAATCTTGCCATTTGCAAAAATATGGATGAACCTAGAAGGTATAATGCTAAGTAAATAAATCAGACAGGGCAAGACAAGTACTTGATTTCACTTATATGTGGAATCTAAAAAGCAAACAAGCAAACAAAACAGAAACAAAGTTATAAATACAGAGAATAAATTGATGGTTGCCAGATGGCAGGGGTTTGGGGGCTGGGTGAAAAAGGTGAGTGCACTACTAAGTACAAACTGTCAGTTATAAAAACAGTCATGGGGATTAAAGACATGGACTATAGTTAATATTATTGTGATAACTTTTATGATGCCAGATGGGTAATAGCATTATCAAGGTGATAACTTCATAGCTTATGTAAACATCTAATCAGTATGTTGTACACCTGAAACTAATATAATATTGAGTGTCAACTGTAATTGAAAAATAAATACATTTATTTTAGCCTTGGAAGACTCTGATTAGAGGACCCAGCACGACATGCCTGGACTCCTGATTACCAAGATAAGCTTTGAATAAGAAAACTGGGAACTAATAATAGGTGTTGCTTTAAACCTCTGAGTTTGTGCTGATCTGTTCTGGAGCAATAGAAAGCCAGTGGCAGGGAACATCAGCGTCTAGATGTGAGTCTCAGTACCAGTGAGCAGAGATTTACACTTGAGTTTTCTCTTCCTAACTTCTGGTATTATATTGAGCTCACATTGAATTTTAACATTTATTTATACTTCTGACTTGGGTGATTGGAATTTTTTATTGAAACATATAAAGGTACATTGAGTGATCAGAAAAGAAATCTTGGTATTTTTCTTTGTTTTGTTTATGATTATCCTACCTAATAAAAGAGTAATATGCAAATTGGCTGCACCTTCGCCAAGCCACGCCCACCAGCCAATCAGGGTGAGTATGCAAATTAACCCAACCAAGATGGAGGCTAATTTGCATATCAAGACAGCGTAGAAAGAAGCCAAGTGCTGCAGAAGGGAGTGAAGCTGCGGAGAAGCAAGCAAGTGGGGCAGGGGAGAAGGAAGAGAAGCAGGTGGGGCGGGGAGAGGAAAGAGAAGCAGGAGGGGCAGGGGAGAAGGAAGAGAAGCAGGCAGGGCAGGGGAGAAGGAAGAGAAGCAGGCGGGGCGGGGAGAAGGAAGAGAAGCAGGCGGGGCGGGGGAGAGCGCAGCAGGAAGCCCTATTGCAGGAATCTTCCTGCAACAGACTAGTCTATCTATATGAAAGCCTAAACGACCAGTGCAACCAAATGGATGACCAAACAGGCTGCGTGGGGCGACTAGGCTGGCAGGGAGGTTAGTGAGGGGCAACCAAACGACCGAGCAGCAGGCTGCATGGGGCAATCAGGTCCACATTGGAGGCAGTTGGGGGCGACCAGGCTGGCAGGGGGGCGGAGTAAGGGGTGACCAGGCTGGTGGGGGGGCAGTTAGGGGCAACCAGGCTGCCGGGGGTGTGCAGTTGGGGCTGACCAGGCTGGTGGGGGGGGCAGTTAGGAGCAACCAGACAGGCAGGCAGGTGAGCATTTAGGAGCCAGTGGTCCCGGATTTTGAGAGGGATGTCCGACTGCCTTTTTAGGCCTGATCCCCAGAATCAGGCTTAAACCGGCAGTTGGACATCTCCCAAGGGGTCCCCGATTGGAGAGGGTGCAGGCTGGGCTAAGGGGACCCCCCCCATCCCATGCACGAATTTCGTGCACCGGGCCTCTAGTATTTTTATAATATACTAGAGGCCCAATGCATGAAGATTCATACAGGAATTGATCTTCCTTACCCTGGTTGCCTCCACCAACTTTGCTACGGCTGGAGCTGCCTTTCTGCCTTCCCACGCTGCCCAGAGGCCCAGAGTGGCTGGGGTGAAGTGTCCCGTCCCGCCCCCGGCTGCTTGGTGCCTGCATATGCAAATTAACCTGCCATCTTTGTTGGGTTAATTTGCATAATCCTGATTGGCTGGTGGGTGTCACGAAGGTATGGTCAATTTGCATCTTACTCTTTTATTAGTGTAGATCATTATAATATACTATATTATGAAATATATTAGTAATTTACTGTCCTGCATACCTCTATAATACCTTTATACCTGTAATTTTGTTTGTTTTAATTTAATTTTTTCTGTCACCATTTATCCCCCATGTGTGGTCTTCTATCCCTTCTTTCCCCACTACAACTACTCAGAAAAGAAACTGAGAAAAATAATTTTATTGAAGCTCAGATTTTCTGAAATGGTATTGGCAAACTAGAACTTGAAGGCCAAATCAAGCCCCTTACCTTTGCAAATAAGGTTTTATTGGAATGTAGCCACCCTCATTAATTTATTTGTTGTTGTGTTTACTCTCATGCTACAGTGGCAGAGTTGAGTATTTATGAAAGACTGTATAGCACACAAAGCCTAAAATACTATATGGTCCTCTACAGAAAAATTTGTCTACCCTTGTTATGGACAGTGGTTTGCTTTAACACCATATTCATCTAACCTTCCATGGCTTCCAGGGATAGGGACCAATCCCTCTAAGACTTGAATATGTTATTAAAAGAAATATATCCAGGCATACCCAATTTCCAGGATAGTGTGGAACTCTTTTCAAATGTTGGGAAATGTGTTCAAATTAATAGAATTCTATAAACTCTATGCATCTAGGGTACCCAAGACTATTGCCAAGTTTAGTGATTTGCTGGAAGAAATTATTGGTCTTGCAAGTCAGTATACTTAAGGTTACGGTTTATTATGACAAAGGATGCAAAGCAAATTCAGCAGTCAGAGGAAACCAGTCACAAGCTTCCAAGAATCCTCTCCCTGGGAAGTTAAACAGAACATAATTCATCTAGCAATGTACTGTAACATGTGCAAAGTGTTGTCTACCAGGGAAGCTCAGTTGGTTTCTATCAGGTTCCGTCATGTAGGTGACAGTACTTGCATGACTGACTGCAATGACCACAACTACAGTACCCCAGAAGTAAATCAGATGTCCACCGTGAGTTCCATTGTTTGCAGAGTATCTAAACAGAATAGTACAGCGTGGCCAAGGTACTGAGCCTGCAAAACATTTGTATCAGAATATTCCAAGAGCTCAATTCCCATGTGCCAGTCAGTAACCATTCAGGAAAACAGGTCCTTCTGAGTTAACGCTTTTCCTGAATACACCGTAATAAGTATATTCGAAACACAATTTCTGGTCAGAAACAAATACAAATTGTTTTCCAGTTATAAATGTTCTGCTAGTTATAATTATATTGTAGATATGTACTTTTAGTAACTTGATTATTTGTGTCAGTATAATCTTATTTTCAAGTAAAAAAAGATACCTACAAAACTTTGTAAGTCAACTCCAGGATAACTTATTAATATGACTAGAGGCCCAGTGCAGGAATTCATGCACCAGTGGGGTCCCTCAGCCTGGCCTGCGGGATGGGGCTGAAACCGGCTCTCCAACATCCCCCAAGGGGTCCGTATTGCAAGAGGGCACAGGCCAGGCCGAGGGACCCCACCAGTACATGATTGGGGAGGGGAGGGATGTGGGAGATTGGCCAGCTGGGGAGGGACCACGGGAGGGCTCTAGGGCGTGTCTGGCCTGTCTTGCTCAGTCCCGATCAGCCGGACCTCAGATCCTTCCTACCGGTTGGAGCATCTTCCCCCTGGTGGTCAGTGCACGTCATAGCGACTGGTCGACTGGCCGACTGTCTGCCCCCTGGTGATCAGTGTATGTTATAGCAAGCGGTTGAGTGACCTTAGCATATCATTAGCATGTTACACTTTGATTGGTTGAACAGACAACTGGGCACTTAGCATATTAGGCTTTTATTATATAGGATGGATAAACATGGTTTTGTTTGAATTCCACTTTAAACCAAGTATGTTCACAAGGGTGAGGTTTCTAGGACTACCTTTGCTGTTTCTAGTTTTTGTTGAAGCTAAAACAGTCTGACATTTTTTTCAATTTATGTTCTTGCATGATTGTTAAAGAGTAATAGTTTTCAGAGATGACTTATCTCCATAATATTGTTTTAGCTCATTGTGACCAATAAGGATCATATAATAAGTGTATTATTTACTATACATTATCTTTCAGTTATTGAAATAGTGATGAAATAAGCATTATGAAACATTATACCTTTTAGGTTCCTTAATATTAATGGCCTTACTGGTTCATCTTTATTGAAAGCCATGGTTATGGAAAAATACACAGGACAAATTTCTTCTTTAGAGGTCATTCATTTTGCCTTTTGGCGTATTTGTAGCACTTGAAGTTAAATATACAGTGTTGGGCAAAAGTAGGTTTACAGTTGTTTGTCTGGACAATAATACAATATACATAAATAACGATACAAGAATAACATGTTTCACGTATTTACAACTGTAAACCTACTTTTGCCCAATACTGTGTGTGTGTGTGTGTGTGTGTGTGTGTGTGTGTGTGTGTGTATGTGTTTTCTAATTTCCCCTTATTCTTTTAGTTGGCATTATTTTCCAGACAGAGCCTGGAATAGTGTGTGGAGAATGCTATGTAAGTAGTGTGGATTGCTGAGATTATCCCTTAACCTGTTGTGTGACTCTGGACCATTACATTTAAATCATTTAATCTTCCTCTGTATCAGTTTATTTAGTTTGCCTTCATTTATCTTTTTTTTTTTTAATATATCTTTATTGATTTCAGAGAGGAAAGGAGAGGGAGAGAGAGACAGAAACATCAATGATGAGAGTCATTGATCGGCTGTCTCCTGCACGTCCCCCACTGGGGATTGAGCCTGCAACCTGGGCATGTGCCCTTGACTGAAATTGAACCTGGGACCCTTCAGTCCACAGGCCGACACTCTATCCACTGAGCCAAACCAGCTAGGGCATTGCCTTAATTTATCTTAAAGAAATTTTGTGAGGATGATTTTTAAAAGGTTGAGGGTTGTCTTCTGGTGTTGAGTTGTATGAGTTCTTATATATTTTGGAAATTACCCCTTATCAGATGTATCATTGGCAAATACATTCTATACAATAGGTCCCCTTTTTGTTTTGTTGATGGTTTCTTTTGCTGGGTAGAAGCCTTTTAGTTTGATGTTTTCCCATTTGATTCTTTTAATCTTTCTTTCTCTTGCCCTAGGAGATGTACCGGAAAAAATACTGCTATGTGAGATGTGTGGAATTTTACTTGCCAATATGTTCTAGGATTTTTATTATTTTGTGACTTCAGTTTAAGTCTTTAATTCATTTTGAGTTTATTCTTGTGTGTGATGTAAGTTGGTAGTCTAATTTTTCTGCATGTACCTGTCCAATTTTCCCAGCACCATTTATTGCTCTTGCCTCCTTTGTCAAATATTAATTTACTGTAAAGGTATGCGTTGATTTCTGGGCTCTCTGTTGTGTTCCATTGGTCTCTATGCCTGTTCTTACACCAGTACCAGACTCTTGATTGCAGTGGCTTTGTAGTATAGATTGATATCCAGTATTGCAATTCCTCCAACTTTGTTCTTTCTCAAGATTGCTGTGGTTATTTGGGGTCTTTTTTTTCCCCCCCATATAAATTTTTGGAATATTTGTTCTAGGTCTGTGAAGTATGCCTTAGTATTTTAATAGGGATTGTGTTAATACTATATGGGTAATACTATATGAATTGGGTAGTATGGATATTTTAATGATGTTAAATTTTTCCAATCCACGAACATGGTTTATGTTTCCACTTGTTTGTATCTTCCTCAACTTCTTTTATTTTTTAATGTCCTATAGTTTTTCAAGTGTAGGCCTTTTACATACTTGGCTAAGTGTATACCTAAGTATTTTAATTTTTTTGTTGCAATTTAAATCCATCTGATCTAGTGTGTCATTGAAGGTCTCTGTTTTCTTGTTGATTATTTTGTCTGGGAGATCTATCCAGTGATGTCAGTGGGGTGCTAAAGCCTTCTACTATGGGTGTATTACTATTGATGTCTCCCTGAAAGTCCACATCAATATTGCTATTGATGTCTTCCCTGAAAGGAGTTTTCTTTTTAGGTGCTCCTATATTAGGTGAATATATGTTATATCCTTTTGTTGAATGGTTTCTTTTAGTATTTTATGTAGTGACCATCTTTGTCTCTTTTGTGGCCTTTGTTTTGAAATCTATTTTGTCAGATATAAATAATGGTACCCCCAGCTTTTTTTGGTTTCCATTTCTCCTATTTTATCTTGTGTGAGTCTTGCTCTGAGGTGAGTCTTTGGTAGACAGCATATTTATGGGTCATGTTTTCTTATCCATTCAGCTACCCCATGTCTTTTTAATGGAGCATTTAATCCATTTACATTTAAGGTTATTTTTGATAGTTTAAGGTTATTCATTCACATTTTTATTCTTTATGCCTATTTTCTTCTTGTTGTTAAAGCAGTCCCTTTAACATTTCTTGCAATGCTAGTTTGGTGGCAGTGAATTCCTTTAGCTTCTTTTTTTGTTTTTTTTTTTTTGGTCTGGGAACCTCTTTATTTCACCTTCAATTTTAAACGATATCATTGCTGGGTAGAGTAGTCTTGGTTTCAGATCCTTCCTTTTCATTACTTTGAATATTTCATGCCAATCCCTTCTGTTGAGAAACCAGCTGACAGCCTTATGGAAACTCCCTTTTAGATAACTGTCTCTCTCTCTCTTTCTGCCTTTAAGATTCTCTCTTTTTAACCTATGCCAGTGGTCAGCAAACCGCGACTCGCGAGCCACATGCAGCTCTTTGGCCCCTTGAGTGTTCTAACGCCACTACTTCAAAATAGACTCGCCCAGGCCGAAAATGGACTCCTGCGCATGGGCCACAAAGTTTCAATCGCACTGTACGTGCGCACCCACACATGGTATTTTGTGGAAGAGCCACACTCAAGGGGCCAAAGAGCCGCATGTGGCTTGTGAGCCATCATTTGCTGACCACTGACCTATGACATTTTAATAGTGGTGTGTCCTGGTGTGGGTCTCTTTGGATTCATCTTAATTGGGACTTATTGTGCTTTGTGAACTTGTGTGACTCTTTCATCAAGTTATAGAAGTTTTCTGTTACTATTTCTTCAAACAGGTTCCCTGTTCCTTGCTCACTCTTTTCTCTTTGTGATACTGCTATAATGTGGATGTCATCCCAAAGTTCCCTTAAACTATCCTCATGCTTTTTCTTTTTTATCTTTGCTGTTCTGATTGAGTGGGTTTTTTTCTGTCTTGTCTTTTAATTTGCAGATTTGATCCTCTGCTTCATCTAACCTACTGTATATTTCTTCTTAGTATTCTTTATTTCAGACTGGTTATTCTTCATTTTTGACTGGTTATTTTTTATGGTTTTTATGTGCTTTTTCATGCTGTTGAACATTCTTAAAATCATTACTTTGAATTCATGATAAATTGCTTGCCTCCATTTCATTTAGTTCTTTTTCTGGAGTTTCGTCCTGTTCTTTCATTTGGGGCCTGTTTCTTTGTTTCCTAATTTTTGCTGTTTCCCTTTTTTGTTTGCTTCTATGTAGATAGTACTGTTATAATTTCCAGTCTTGATGGGGTGCCTTTCTGTAGTCGTTGTTCTGTGGTACCCAGTGTAGTGGTGTAAGCTCTTTGATCCGCCTAAGTTGGGTGCTCTAGGAATCTCACTTGTGTGGATTATGTAGGCCCTCCTGTTGCAGTTGGGTCCTGATTGCTGTTGCCCCATTTGTGTGTGGGTGCGGCTCTTGGTCTGGCTGACTGCGAGATTCAATACTGACCACTTCATGTAAACTGTTGTGTAGGTGTTGACAGAACAAAGGAAGACAAAACAACATCAGACTGCAAACAATATGGAATAAAAACTCAACAATAACAACAAAAAGAAAAGTAACAATGGATTGAAAAAAACAGTGACAAGAGGAATAAAAAATTAGAGAAGAATATAAAAAAGAGAAAAAAGGAAATAGGAAATGAAAGTAGGGAGATAAAAGAAAAATAATAAATATTAAAAAGAAAAAATTAAAAATAAAAATAGTAATTAGAAAGTGTTAATAATAAATGAAAGAAAATATAGAGTATGAAAAGAAAAAATGAATAAAAAATAAAAGAGGAAAAAATAGAAAGAAAAGGAGAGAGATAAGAGATATGAAAGAAAAAAGAGGAGGAACAATGAAATAAAAAGAAAAGATTTTTTAAAAAGGTGGAGTTTGCCTCAGCAGATTTTGGTGCCTACTGTGGAGCTCGCTGGATCTTGCTCTGATGTTTTCCGAAGCTGGCCACTTGGTGTGTGGTTCCCGGGCCTCCTGGGAGGTTCTCTGGTGCAAGCCAGTGTTAGTTACTGTGCATGCCTGGCCCCTGGCAACCTGTCGAAAGCGGGCAGGGCAGAAGCTTGGAACTACTTGCTTCCCTGTAATGCAGCTGCAGTGCCCAGCACACACCCATCTATTTCCCTGGCTTATAACCAGAAAAACCCGTGTCTTGCCTTCTGGATTCATTTACATAAATAAGCATTAATTTTTTAGAACATGCTGTCATCTTTTTGCTCCTCTATTAATTTTGAGGTCCCGGTTATGAGTATAGGTTTGAGTTGGATGGCCCTTCAGCCTCCAGCAGACCAGGGACAAAGTGTGCTGCTCCTGACGGTGTCTGCTGGAGGCGGTGTTGCAGAAAGACTCAGGGCTGTCTTTCTCTCAACTTGTTTTGAAACAGAGAGAATGGCCAGACAGGTTTTATCACAGACTGTATCCTTATTCCACAGCCATACACTGTTTTCCTCGAAGAAAGGGCTGCTTTTTTTAAAAATATATATTTTATTGGTTTTTTACAGAGAGGAAGAAAGAGGGATAGAGAGTTAGAAACATCGATGAGAGAGAAACATCTATGAGCTGCCTCCTGCACACCTCCTACTGGGGATGTGCCCACAACCAAGGCACATGCCCTTGACCAGAGTCGAACCTGGGACCCTTCAGTCCGCAGGCCAACGCTCCATCCACTGAGCCAGACCGTGTGGGCAGGACTGCTTTTCTTTCTTGTACTCTGTAGTCACTGTAGCGAACTCCATGGACCTACTAGTTGTACCAGTTAATAATGCGGATTTTGTAATCAAAGAAATCACGATAATTTCAAGAGAAACATCAGAAGTGCTTTATTCAAACTAATGTCCACCGCTAGCTACACATTGCCCCCATCTTTCAGGTAATTTGTGGATACCGTCCCAATAGATCTTTTCTTGTTTTGAGGCAAACCATTCAGAGACCAAATTTGACACTTCTTCATATGTTTTGAAGTGCTGCTCAGAAAGTACGTCTACCATCGATCAGAACAAGTGGTAATCTGAAGGAGCAAGGTCTGGTGAATATGGCGGGTGGGTTAATATTTCCCAGGCAAGATCTTTTAACGTGTCTTTAACTGGTTTTGAAGTGTGTGATGGTGCGTCATCATGAAGCAAAATTACTTTGCCATGTCTTCTGGCACATTCTGGTCATTTCACGATCAAAGCGTGGTTCAAATTGATTATTTGTTGTCGGTAGCGATCAGTATTAATGGTTTCACCTGGTTTTAGAAGCTCATAATACACCACACCTTCCTGATCCCACCAAACGCAGAACATTGTCTTCCTTCTGAAGCAATTTGGCCTTGCAGTTGATGTTGATGGTTGACCTGGATCAACCCATGATTTTGTGCATTTGGGATTCTCAAAATAAATCCATTTTTCATCGCCAGTCACAGTTCGATGCAAAAAAAACTTTTCATGCTGTTGAAGCAACATTTTACTGATGACTTTTCGGTTTTCCATTTGTTTTTCATTCAGTTGATATGGCACCCATTTTCCTTCCTTTCAAATCTTTCCCATTGCTTGTAAATGATCGGAAATTGTTTGCTGAGCAACGTTTAATCTTTCTGCAAGTTGTTTTTGAGTTTGACACACATCTTCATCCAATAATACTTGTAATTGTTGTTGGTCTTCAAACTTTTATGGTTGACCTGCACATCTTTGTCTTTCACATCGAAATCATCACTTTTAAAGTGTTTAAACCAGCTTTCACAATTATTTTGAGATGAAGCGTGTTCACCATAAGCTTCCCGAAGTATTCAGCAGCACTTTTCTTCAAAATAAAGTAATGAATTAAATCTTGCCATAAATGCTCCTTTTTTGGCATGAAATTTAACATTTTTTAAACTTAAAAGTGTAAAAATATCTATGATGTTAACACCATCAGCAAATTTGACATATGAAGTTTTGAAGCTTGTTGTCAATACAACAAAACAGCATACATATCAAATTGCATATATCCTACCTAATAAAAGAGTAATATGCAAATTAACCATCAGTCCGCTACACCCACCAGCCACGCCCACCAGCCATGCCCACCAGCCAATCAGTGCGAGTGTGCAAATTAACCCCAAACAAGATGGCTGCCACCACAGAGAGCAGGAGGGAGGCTTGGGTTTCCCCAGCAATAGAGGGGGGGAAAAGAAGAAAAAACAAAAAGATGGGTGTGTTTTTTCTTCTTTCCACACACCCTGGCGGGCCCAGGTCTCCACTCAAGAATACAAAGTTTAAATTATAGAAGATAAATCCCAAGAAAAATGGCGGCAGCCACGGAGCTGGAGAGAGCAGACTAGGGTTGCCCCCGGTGACTGAGGAAGCTAAGCTTTCAAACTGCCCTGGCTGGCCCAGGCTTCCGCTTAAGGCTACAAAGTTTCAATTATAGAAGGTAAACAAATCCAAACAGAAATGGCGGCAGCCACGGAGCGAGCAGAAGGCTTGGCTTTGCTCCAGGCTACAAAGTTTCAATTGTAGAAGATAAATATATCCCAGATACCAGGGCCTCTGCTTGGGTCACCGGGGGGCATGGCCAGCCTGCAAACCACCACAGGCCCCTTGCCCAGGCTGCCCCACACCCCAAGGGAATCCCCACCCTGATCCGGGACACCCTTCAGGGCAAACCAGCTGGCCCGCATCCATGCACCAGGCCTCTATCCTAACTAATAAAAGAATAATGTGCAGATTGATCATCACTCCAACAAACAAGATCAAGATAGCTGCCCCCATGTGGTCAAAGATCTGCCCCCATGTGGACACGAGATGGCCACCACAAGATGGCCAGCAGTGGAAGGCAATTGGGAGGGACTAGGCCTGCAAGGGAGGGCAGTTGGGGGCAATCAAGCCTGCAGGGGAGGGCAGTTAGGGGTGGCCAGGTCAGCAGAGGAGGGAAGTTGGGGAAAACAGGATGGCAGGGGAGCAGTTAGACATCAATCAGGCTGGCAGGGCAGTGGTTAGGGGGTGATCAGGCTTGCAGGCAAATGTGGTTAGGGGCAATGAGGCAGGCAGGCAGGCAAGCAGTTGGGAGCCAGCAGTCCTGGATTGTGAGAGGGACATTCCTCGAGGGGTCCCAGATTGGAGATGGTACAGGCTGGGCTGAGGGACACCCCCCACCCACCCTCCGTGCATAAATTTTGTGCACCGGGCCTCTAATATCAACATATGTGTGACTCCAGCTATTGAAAAAAATCCGCATTATTAACCGGTACACCTAGTATTTCCAGGCAGGTGCTGTGGAGTCTGCCTGGCCTCAGGCAAACTCTGCTCTTCTCCACTGGGCTCAGCAGCTGCTTGGTGAACTTTGACCCAGGAGGTTTCTTCTTGAGCCTTGTAATTTCTCTTTTTTCCCCTTTCTCTTAAGATGCCTTTGCCATGGCTGTTTTTTTTGTTTGTTTGTTTGTGTGTGTGTGTGTGTGTGTGTTTTTCTCTCCTGGGGCTCTTCAGAGCGTGTGCTTTGGACATTATGTGGTGGAATGGTGCTTTGTGAACCCACATTGATAGAACTTGAGTTCTCTTGTTCTCATCAGGCTGGAATTTGAGGTTGGAAACATATTTAGTTCAGGAAAGACAAGCCAAGTGTTTGCAGAGGTATACCCATGGGTGTAGCTTGTTAAACCTGTTTACCTCAGGAAAGATGGGTGTGTTTTTTCTTCTTTTCAATGTGTGAGAAAATCTATAGCTTTTGTTTTGCCTCTCTATCTGATTTTCACGAATAAAGTTTCAGTTACAACACATACACCAAATAGAGAGGGAGAGTATATCTCCTGTCAGTAGTTTAAGACTCTTTGTTGCCTAGACTTGTGTTGCTTTTATTGATTTTTAATCCCAATAGTAAATAAAGTTCTGTTAGTAACTGGGGCTCTGAGGTATTCTTTTGGTTTTGCTGTTCTTTTTCATACAATCAGTGCAGTTCTTGATAAATCGCCAGAGACTAACCCACATATTTAAGGTGTGTGTGTGTGTGTGTGTGTGTGTGTGTGTGTGTGTGAGTGAGAGAGAGGAGAGAGCGGGGGGGGGGGATTCCGCTGGAATTTAAAGACTGCATAAGTAATTATTTTGGTGTCCTCTCCCACTACATCCATTGTAGCCAGAGTGATTCTTGGTACTTACATAGCAGGCCCTCAATTGATTTGTAGTAAATTCCATTTTACAGCTGGAGTGGAAATGAAAGCATTTGCTAACTAAATTTGCTGGTTTATCAGCCTCTAGCACTCTTTCATTTCCCCTGATTTTTAAGAGGTATCTTGATTTTGGTGATTTGACTTGCCTCAGCTACAATGACATACATATCTTCTGATTTTTGCTATTGTCCCCACCTTGTAACTCTTTGGATTTAAAAGTTTCTAAGCAGGCAGGGCCTTATAATTCTCATTTTCTTTCCTTAAAATGCTACTGACTGTTCTCATTAGTAGTGTGACTTTAAGAAAGGGAGGCTAAACCCAGAATTAACATGGTAAATTCAGCCTGGCTCTCAATGATCTCATAAGATTCTATAAGGCAGGTCTGGGCCTAGTCAGTATTGGATGGGAAGCCTCAGAGAGCAGAAACCAGTGTGCTGCAGGATGTGGCCTGGGGAAGCAGGCCTGGCTGTGTGAGTCAGGGCACAGCCAGCACCTGCCCCATGGCAGCAGGTGCACACGGTGTCTTCGCTGAAGCAACCACCCATGCCTTCTCGCCTAGACTTAAACCAGGGTCTGTGAGACTTTTGTTTTTGCATGAAATATGCCTGGTGAGCTGTTCTTTGTTTTATAATTGGTTATTTCAAGGAACGATTTTAGTTTAGTTACTTTTTTTTTTTTACCAGCTGATTAAAAAAGGATTTAGCTAGAAAGGTGTCATTTAAAAATAAGGAAGTAATCATTTATTACTGATATTCCACTCTTGCTTTTTGTGTGACTTATTCGTAAATTTTAGAATGAAAAGATGTAATTTCTGGCAGAGCAGTGATTCATCTGGCTAATTTATTTCATTTGTTGTGGAGGTAGCTTTACCACAGAGGCACTGCTTAATCTTGCAGTTAGACTGACTGCTTTTTTACTTTGTTAGTAGACACAGTTTTTATCTAAGAGGACTCTGTACATGTAAACTTTCATACATGGAATTAGGTTAAGATTTGACTTACAGGAAATGGGACACGCCAGTTCAGGGTAGCTCTTTAATTATTTAAACGCTGTATTCACTTACAAGATTCTTTCCTGGACAATAAATTCCCCATTTTTGATGGGCGTGCTGATTTATCTTGATGTAAGAAAACGTGTGTGCTCTCTCTGCACACACATACCCCATCTGGAGGATTATACAGGGTGTGGCAAAGTAGGTTTACAGTTGTGGGTATGCAAAACAGAGTTTATTCTTGTATTATTATTTATTTATTATTGTATTGTTTTCCACACGAACAACTGTAAACCTCTTTTGCCCCACCTTATATTGTTTGTATTATTGTCTCTTGCTTCCTGTAAACTCTAAACTTTCATTTGTCTGGACTTGTCTGCATATCTCAAGTATCCACTGTACTTTCTTCCTTATATGCTTTGTTCTCTCTGTTCTCATCTTCATCTGTTAAGAATTTTCCAATCCTTTGAAACCCAGAGGTTTTATTTCTTCCAGTGTGTCTGCTAATTTCAAAATAGTCAGAAATAAAAGCTTCATTGTTTACCCATTCAAAACATTTAGTGTGAGCCATGTTTTTAATATCTCCTTTATTTGATTTCAAGTTCTTTATGGAACTATGTCTCATTAAATTTTCTATCTTGCATTAGCCTTACACTTAGTGCATACTGTATTAATATTTGTTTAATGGAACATTTTCTGCATTTGAAAGTATTTAGCAGATGGTTGCAAGTAACAGAAAACAAATCTACCTAGTTTAAGAGGAAGAGGAAATTTACTGGATTCGTGCTAGTATATTCTGAGGAATCCTATATAATAAAAGCCTACTATGCTAAGTGTCCAGTTGTCTATTCAACCAATCAAAGCATAATATGCTAATGATATGCTAAGACTGCTCAACCACTTGCTATGATGTGCACTGACCACCTGGGGGCAGACAGTCGGCTGGTCGACCCAATATATATATGGTGTCCCAAAAACATGTATACACACTTCAACATCTGATAGCTCAATTTTGAAAATAAAATGTATTTTAATAAACACTGCCTTTATAATTATTCAAAGTGCATGTATATATTTTTGGGACACCATACACACACACACACACACACACACATACATGTACACACATATATGTATGTATGTATATGTATATATGTAAATATGTACATATATAGTATGTATCTTTTATATATGTAAAAGTATATACTTGTTTATAAGTGGATATATTAATAGACAACTATATTTTACATATAACTTGTATATTTTATATGTAATTATTGATTAATATATAATTTATTCATATATTTATATAAATCTTATATATAAAACCAAAAATATCTTATATAATAAAAGCCTAATGTGCTAAGTGTCTGGTTGTCTGGTCATCCGCTAGTCCATAATAAGCTAATGATATGCTAAGGCCACTCAACCGCTCGCTATAATGTGCACTAACCATCAGGGGACAGACAGTCGACTGGTCAATCAGTTGCTATGATGGGCACTGACCACCAGGGGGCAGACACTCTGACTGGTAGGTTAGCTTGCTGCTGGGGCCCAGCTGATCGGGACTGAGCTAGATGGGCCGGACATGCCCTGGAGTCCTCCTGCGGTCCCTCCCCAGCTAGCCAACCTCCTGTGTCCATCCCCGGCCCCAGTCGTGCACCGGTGGGGTCCCTCAGCCTGGCCTGTGCCCTCTCGCAATCCAGGAACCCTCAGGGGATGTCAGAGAGCCGGTTTTGGCCTGATCCCACAGGCCAGGCCGAGGAACCTCACCAGTGCACGAATTCATGCACCGGGCCTCTAGTCTAAAGGTGAAAAGGTGAACTGGGCCTCAGGGCAGCTCTGGAACCCTCACCAGGAGGAACTCATCATCTTTCATTCAGAGATTCATTATTAGTGTGTGTCCTAGCTTGTACTTCCCAGACACTGTATCTCTCAAATCAAAATCTGGAGAAAATGAATCTGATTGGCTCAGTTTTGACCAGTTGTCTACCTTAGGCCAATCATAGTAGACACATGGCTGCTTAGACCTTCGTGGCCATCCCTGTGGCTGCTCAGAGGTTATAGGCTGTCCTCTACAGGGATAGGTGGTTAGTTCTCTGAAAAGAGGAGTCAGGAAGAAATTATGACAGATGTCTACTACAGCAGTATTGCTAATTTTTGGAAACTGAGTCAATGTTGAACTCTATAGTTTTGATAAATTGCCAGTGGCTTCAGCCACAGACAGATTAGAATGTGGTCCTGGCCTTTGATGACTGATTTCACAGGAACTACTCCTAGCTCACATCTTAATCTTTAAAAAAAAAAATATATATATATATATATATATATATATATATATATATATTGATTTCAGAGAGGAAAGGAGAGGGAGAGAGAGATGGAATCATCAATGATGAGAGAGAATCATTGATCGGCTGCCTCCTACATGCCACCCACTGGGGATTGAGCCTGCAACCCGGGCATGTGTCCCTGACCAGGAATTGAACTATGACCTCTTAGTTTATAGTTTGACCCTTAGCCACTGAGCCACCCCAGCTGGGCTCATATCTTAATCTTGTGGTTTGTGATATTTAATCATTAATTCAGGAGACTCCTAGTTCTAAAGTTCATTGGATAAAAAGAATCATAATATTAATGCTTTTATTACATTTTAAACTTGAGCAAATCATGATCATAGCCACATAGTTACTTTTTGACTTTATGAATTTAACTGTTATAATAATTTTTCTATCAAAGATCCTAATTTATTCTAATGTATTATTTCTGTAACTGGGCTATATACCTGAATGAAGTAATCTTACATGAAACTTTTTAGATGGTGGCATTATTTAGCTGTCCAAAGGAAGCAGGAGAAAATATAATTCTTTTAAAAGAAAACAAGTTAAATCTTTATTTTGGTACTTGAAATCCAGCATCCGAGGAAAGTAATCCATCCTATCTAATAAAAGAGAAACATGCAAATTGACTGTACCTCCACTATGCCGACAAGCCATGCCCACCAGCCAATCAGGAGCGAGTATGCAAATTAACCCAACAAATATGGCGGCAGCCACGGAGCTGGAGCAAGCAGGAGGCTTGGGTTGCCCCAAGCGATGGAGGAAGCCAAGCTTCCCGCCTGCCCTGGCCTGTCCTGGCCTCCGCTCAAGGCTACAAAGTTTCAATTATAGAAGATAAATAAATCCCAGATACCAGGGCCTCCACTTGGGTTGCCGGAGGGCATGGCCGGCCTGCAAACCACCACAGACCCCTCGCCCAGGCTGCCCCACGCCCCAAGGGAACCCCCACCTTGATCCGGGACACCCTTCAGGGCAAAACAGCTGGCCCCCACCCATGCACCAGGCCTCTATCCTATCTAATAAAAGATTAATATGCAAATTGACCATCACTCCAACACAAGATGGCTGCCCCCATGTGGTCAAAGATGGCTGCCCCCTTGTGGACACAAGATGGTCGCCACAAGATGGTCAGCAGGGGAGGGCACTTGGGAGGAACGAGGCCTGCAAGAGAGGGCAGTTGGGGACGATCAAGCCTGCAGGGGAGGGCAGTTAGGGACAATCAGGCTGGCAGGTGAGCAGTTAGGCATCAATCAGGCTGGCAGGGGAGTGGTTAGGGGGTGATCAGGCTGGCGGGCAGAAGCAGTTAGGTGCAATCAGGAAGGCAGGCAGGCGAGTAGTTGGGAGCCAGCAGTCCTGGATTGTGAGAGGGATGTCCAACTGCCCATTTAGGCCCAGTAGGATCGGGCCTAAACGGGCAGTTGGACATCCCTTGAGGGGTTCCAGATTAGAGAGGGTGCAGGCTGGGCTGAGGGACACCCCACCCCTCGTGCACAAATTTCGTGCACTGGGCCTCTAGTTTCCTAATAAAATGATTTGGTAAAGAATAAAAATTTTCAACGAAAAGTCATTTTGCCCGAGTACATTAGGTTACTGTGTGGCACTCAGCAGCCTACCAGTAATAATAATGGTTTAAAAATCTTTGGTTGAGAACATTTTCTTAAAGGATGTCAATTTTATATAGTGGTTCTTCCTCTGTAACTATTTATTTTTAAAATTTCAATTACAGTTTACATTCAATATTATTTTTATTCCTCTGTCACTTTTAAATTGTAAATTTTCTGATGATACATCTTTGCAACACATAGACCCGAGTAATTAAAAAGTAATTGTCTCTCCTACTAGAAACATGGTTAAAGTATCTAAATAAGCAGTTCACTGAAGAAGAACTATGAAGAGCTAATGAACAAGTGCACAGATGATAAAACCTGTGAATAATCATGGGAATGCAAATTTAAACAAGAGTGAAATACCATTTCATACTTGTCAGATAAAAACTAAAAAGTGTAAAAAAGACTGCTGTAGGCTGAATTGTATCCCATCCACCCCACTCCAAATCCGTATGTTGAAGCCCAAACTCTCAATGTGATAGTATGTGGAGATGGGCCTTTGGGAAATGATTAGAGGTTGGGGCCCTCATGATGGGATTATAGGCCTTATACGAAGAGCCATGAGGGAGATATCTCCCCACCCATCAACACAGCAAGAAAGTGGCCAACTACAAGCCAGGAAGAGAGCTCTCTCCAGGAACTGAATCAACTGGCAGCTTGACCCTGGACTTCCAGCCTCCACAGAAATAAATGTCTGTTGTTTAAGCCACCTACTCTATGATTTTTTGCTGTGGCAACCCGAGCAGACAATGGGCAGAAATTGGTTCTGAGAAGTGGGGTACTGCTGTAACAAATACCTTCAAATGAGGAAGTGGCTTTGGAACTGAGTAATGGGTAGAGGCTGGACAAGTTTTCAGGTGCATGATAGCAAAAGCTGACATTGCCATGAAGGGACTGGTAAAAGGTGACTCTGATGAGAGCGAAGAAGTAAAAGAAATTATATTTTGATATATTTGGTTAAGTAAAATGCGTTATTACAGTTCATTTCACCTCTTTTTTATCTTCTTAATTTGGCTACTAGAAAATTTGAAATTATGTATGTTTCTTGTATTGGGTAGCACTGAAATAGAGGTTTATGGATAAATATTTTAAAAATTATATTGATGAAAAGAGTACCATATTTTCCGGCGTGTAAGACGACTTTTTAACCCAGGAAAATCTTCTCAAAAGTCAGGGGTCGTCTTATACGCCGGGTGTCATCTTATAGGGCGGGTATATCCCAAACTCTGTATTTTAACTGGAAAAGTTGGGGGTCGTCTTATACGCCGGAAAATACAGAAGGTCATTTAGAGTTGTGTTGACACCACCATTTTATAATATATAAAGTTTAAAAGCTTTCAAAATAGTACTAGATAATGTGTGTGTGTGTGTGTGTGTATGTGTGTGTGTGTGTGTGTGATTAAAAAATAAAAACAGGATGTGACTCAGGAGAAAGCTCCTCTAGGAAGGAGGAACATGGAACAGAGAGATACAGGAAATTTCAACTGCATCATTAAAAGCTACCAAGGAAGATTTGCACCATGTTAAGATTTGATGCAAGGTGATAGGGTGGCGATGAGAACATGCATTTTTATATATTTTTTATACTTTTCTATGTGTTTGAAATACTTTATAGTAAAGAGTTGTTATCTGTAATTCTTGAAATATTGCTGGAATAATTTTCCATTTTTGGAGTAAACTGAGGAATGGGAGAGTCAGTGAAGTAACTTGTTCAAAGTCTCAAAACAATGAGAAAGCTGAGCTGTGATTCAAAACCAAGTCTTTATCATTCCAAAACTTAAAGCTCTTCTTTCTCTTTAGTCTGATTCTACAATATATAAAATATAAATTTGAGCTTATGAACCTGCAGGCTCCTCTGACCTATCTTTGATTTTTTCCCCGCCTTCTCCTGCCTACCCCCAGCACACGCATCTGTACACATGCATGCACGTGCACACACACAAACACCATCCTTTCTCAAAGAAAATGAGTTCTTGACTGTCAGGCTGGGGCCAAAACAGCTTGTGACTGGTCAGCTGTGGTTCTGAGTGTCCACGTGAGGAGACTTCCTCCACATTCATCTGAGATAATGGGCTTGGGTGGAGTTCTAAAATACAATCTCCTAAAGTGACGGCTTCTAGATGTCTTTTCTTAAAGGTGTTTGTTATGCCTTTCGTTTCTTCTTAGAAATTCCTATGTGAAGAACACATGATTTGCTGTGCTGGTTAAGGCATTGTTTGTCTTTTTGATTGACTGCTAAAGGCATTATTTATTTGTTGTGCTTTTTGTTTGTTTTTCTGTTTGTGGATTTAATGGCAGAGGGTTGACATGGGGCATCCCACCTGCTGTTTCTACTTTCCTAGTAGCACCCAGGGGGCGTCCAGGTGGGGTGCGCCATGGAGTGCAGAGTTGGCCTGGTGGGGCCGATGTGGACATTCAGGGGCCCCAAACATGGGGTATTGTTGGGCAGCACAGAAGTCTTCCCCTAGCAGGTGATCAAGAATATAGAGTGGCCCTGAGGGTGGTGTGGACATGCTTGCCTTTTCTCGCCAGGTTCTGAGGAGCTTGCCCTCGGTCACTGGGGGTGTAGGTGGGCACTGGCCCCCTGATGCCCACACACTGGTCCTCCCCTTTGTCCCTAACTCCTGTCCTAGGCCGAGGAGCCTGGGACAAGTGGAAGGACCACTCTTCT
This sequence comes from Eptesicus fuscus, assembly GCF_027574615.1. NCBI lineage: Eukaryota > Metazoa > Chordata > Mammalia > Chiroptera > Vespertilionidae > Eptesicus > Eptesicus fuscus. Next base: position 48,318,810 of record NC_072491.1, on the reverse strand, counting down.
TCCTTCCACTGGGGCTCAGTCCCATAGACAGAAGCTGGCTCCGGTAGGGTCGGTGGCAGCTGGGGACAGTCACAGCGTGAGTGTCCGGTGTCAGGGATCAAGGAATGTTGGTGGGCCCGAGACCAGGAATGTGAGGCTGAGGCCTATGGGCCTGACGTTCTCCTCATGTGGGGTTAGGGGATGGGAAGGTGGGAAGGGCAGAGACAGGGAATGGGGAGGGGTCCCGTGCTTAGAGTTTGTGGGGGTTCACCCACTTCTCAGTGCCCCTGTACAGGAAGCCCACTCTTATTCAGAAAAATGGCAACAGTGCTGAGGTTGTGAAACCCTGTTCTAGGATGAAATGCAAAACTTTAGGGAACTAAATGAAAAGACATTTCATACAAAAAGATGAATTTAAATCTGGAATTCTCAAGTAATGTATGAAGTTTTTAGTGTCGAGCATCTTAATTTTCTAACTAAATTATTGTGGCGGTTTTTTATGGCCTATTGTTAATTATTATTGAGAAGCTGTGTTATAGGGGAAACATGTGACCACAGGGCTTATTTATGGATTAGCACCTGCCTACAGTAATTTAGGCATGTAACTGAGATTGTGAAAAGGGTAGAGGAACTAAGCTATTAGAGTTTTTTTAACTTACTTTTTCTTCTTTTAAATGTTCCTAGTAACAGGTGACTACCCAAGCAGTTTTTTGAAAGAGATATGGGGATTGGTGGTGTCCTTTTTAGCTCTTAAAGAGGATGTAACTATAAAATCCTCTAAAGGGCCAAATGTGATCAACCTTTTGTCTTATGTAGATTAGCAAATGGTGAAAATTCTAGTGCTACCCTCCATGTACCAATGCACATGCGTACACATATACCCACAGATAATAATCCTTTTATATACCGTGGCCTCTTCACTGTCTTTAGCCAGGTGCCTATTTCAGTGCCAGTGACACAATCCATGTTGAGCTATCAAAACAGAGCTCTTCCTGAAGGACCCGTACTACACTAGGAAATTATACAGGCACAGAAGATCCATTTAACTAAATATACAATTTACATTTAGTAAATTTAAAATGTATAGGTATTAAGTTAAAAATATACACTGAAAAATTGGTGTTGAAGGATGAATTGTTGCTGACAGTAGAACAACCTGGGACTGACTTGCAAAGCCAAGTGATGGGAAAATAAAATTCATACCAGATTTAAGAGTTTTAGTGTGTGTCTGGACAAAGATGGAGAACATCACAGAAGAAAGTTTTGGTTTTCCTCTCCAGTTAGGCTATGTGATGTGAGTTTCTATTTGTAATCCAGTTTTCAAAATATTATTTTGGTAGTTTAGAAATTTGAGTTGGGGGAAGAAGAGATATTTTAGGAAAAAGAGGCAGTGACTTGATATTCTTATATAGTTCTTGATGATATTAGCAGTTTAAAACTAGTCTCTGGAGAGAGAAACCAAGATGGCAGCATAAGGTAAACACCTAACTGTTGCCTACCACAACAATTTTGAAACTACAACTGGAAAATAGAGCGCACACTGTCCAGAACCACTGGAAAGCTGGCAGAGTGGAAAACCTACAACTAGAGAAAAACAGAGGGGGACGCTGAGCCTCAGGAGCTGTGGAGGTGCGGAGATCCGTGAGCGCGGAAAGGGCGGGCGGCTGAATACGCGGCAGGCTTGCTCGCGGCGTGCGCACGGAGAGGGAGGGCAGCAGACGCTGCGTGGCGAGCTTTCTCGTTTGGGAGAAAAGCAGGGCCGCCCGACTGCACTGAGGTCCAGCTGCGGTCGGGGAGAAACTGGGCTGTTTGGCAGCGGGCGAGGCTTGAGAGCGGCCTTATCTCAGAGGCGCGCAGCCATTAATTTGGGCACGGAGAAACCGGCCCTCTTAGGGCGGTGCGGACTGAAACAAAGTTTGTCTGTGCCATTCTGAGACTCCGCCCCATCCAAGCTGAGCACAGCCCTCCCAGTGACTGGATTTCTCATTCGGGAGAAAAACAAAGCCCCAGCTGGGGAGAAACTGGTCTGTTAGGCAGCGGGAGAGGCTCGAAAGCTGCCTTCTCTCAGAGGCGCGCAGCCATTAATTCGGGCACGGAGAAAACGCCCCTCTAAGGGAGAAGCAGACGGGAAACCAAAGCTTGTCTGCGCCACCCTGAGACTCTGCCCCATCCAAGCTGAGCACAGTAGCTCTCCCAGGGGAGACACTGCTGATCCTCACAGCCAACTGGCTTGGAGATCAATTCCCGCCAGTGATACCAACAATCCGAACCACTCTGAACTCCAGTTTCTGGGGACACGCAGGGGACCCAGACGCCTATGGGAGGGACTCTCGGCCGGTCGGAGAGTGAGAGTGACTTTTCTGTCGGTGTGGACGACACCAGATTTCAACCACTCTCATAAGGGACACATTCAAGAGGCAGACTCAGTGAGCACCAAAGCCCTACTGTGTCTCCAGCACAGCAATTCTTCCTAGATACAGCAGGCCCTCACAGCCAATTGGACCGGAGGTCAATTCCTCCCAGTGTACCAACAGCAATCAGGGCTTTTAACTACACCAAGACTTTCCACTCAGCCCACAAAGGGGAGTACCAAGAGCGACCACCTAGGGTGATTGGGGAAGCTGAGCTACCAGCCCCTATAGGTCACCGACCACACAAAGCCACTCCATCAACACAGGAAGGCAGCCAGAATGTGGAGACATCGAAGTATGTCACAAGTAGGAGAAATAGATGAAAGCAAACTAATGGACGACACAGTGTTCAGAACCATATTATAAGGTTACTCAAGAATCTTCTAAAAACCGCTGAGAAACTTGAAGAGACCTTCAAGGACCTTAATGAGAATACCAAACAAATGGAAAAGGACCAGTCAGAAATTATGCATACACTGTCTGAAATAAAGAATATACAGAGTAGACCACCACACCCGAAGAGTCAAACCAAAGAGCTGGAATATGAGGAAGAAAAAAACACCCAACCAGAGAGGCAGAAAAAAAGAAGAATCCAAAAGTGTGAGGATAGCATAAGGAGCCTCCAGGATGGCTTTAAGCGTACCAATATCCGAATTTTTGGGGTGCCAGAAGAGAGAGAGCAAGATACTGAAAACCTATTTGAAGAAATAATGACAGAAAACTTCCCCCACCTGGTGAAAGAAATGGACTTACAAGTTCAGGAAGCACACAGAACTCCAAACAAGAGGAATCCAAAGAGGACCACACCAAGACACATCATAATTAAAATACCAAGGGCAAAAGACAAAGAGAGAATCTTACAATCAGCAAGAGAAAAACAGTTAGTTACCTACAAGGGAGCACCCATACGACTGTCAGCTGATTTCTCAACAGAAACTATGCAGGCCAGACGGGAATGGCAAGAAATATTCAAAGTGATGAATAGCAAAAACCTACAACCAAGACTAATCTACCCAGCAAAGTTATCATTCAGAATTGAAGGGCAGATAAAGAGCTTCACAGATAAGAAAAAGCTAAAGGAGTTCATCACCACCAAACCAGTATTATATGAAATGCTGAAAGGTATTCTTTAAAAAGAGGAAAAAGAAGAAAAAAGTAAAGATAAAAATTATGAACAACAAATATCTATCAACAAGTGATTCTCAAAATCAAGTGAATTAAAAATCTGAGGAACAGAATAAACTGGTGAACATAATAGAATCAGAGGCATAGAATGGGAGTGGATTGATAATTCTCAGGGGGAAAGGGGTGTCCGTGTGGGGGGTATGGGAAGAGACTGGACAAAAATCATACACCTATGGATAAGGACAATGGGGGGGAGGGAACTGGGTAATGGGGAGATATGGGGGGAAAAAAGGAGAAACAATTGTAATAATCTGAACAATAAAGATTTATTTAAAAAAAAAAAACAAAAAAAACTAGTCTCTGGAAAATATTATATTGAATTTGTGCTGGAAAGTCTACTTTTCATCTTGACCCTTGGAGACTTTTGGTAAATTAAGTAGTTTACACATGAAGAGGCAGTTTTCTTTGGTTCATAAGAAATATTGAATATTATTTACCTCACTAATTACATTTCAAAATCCAAAAAAATTTACATGTTTTCCAATAGGTGTTAGGTTGTAGTGATTTTCATCAGCCATTTAGGTTGGTGTTATTAGTTCAGTTTTCAAAACTGACTATCTGGCACATTTCTGTTAGTTTACTGAAGGAAGAGTGAATATTTGCACCTAATTTGATGGATTCTATGAGAGAATATCTTGCTTACAATTGGTTTAATCTCATCTTGACTTTGGTTATATGACTTGATACTTTGGATTTCATGTCAAAATAGAAGTTTAAGCTACTGTATGTGCAAAGTTTAAGATACTGTATGTTTAAAGTTATTTACTAATTATAATTATAAGGGAATAGAATAATAGACATGTATGAATAAGTACTTGAATAAAGAATTCTTCAAATTTAATTGCATATCTCTTAATTTTTTCAGGCAAGTTCTACAGAAATTTTGGAGTATTCGTCAGACAGTGAAAGTAAAGATAACTCAGAGAATGTCTTCTTCATTGATTTCGAATCCTCTCACAAACACCCCATGGAGTTTGGATCAGATGGAGGAAAAGTTACGGAGAGACGGATAATCCCAAGGGTGAAATCTACAGACAACATTTTGTATACCCCCCAGAAACAGATGAAGTTGCCTAAGACTCCTGAAAAATCAGCAAATAAGAAGCAGCTTTCAAGGTGAAATTACACCTTTAAAAAAATATTTTTAAGCTTTTCTCTTTCTTTAACATCCCACATATCTAAAATGGTAATTTAAAAATGCTTACCTGTTTACTTGGGAAGGAAAATTGTGAGAATAGAATTGTAATCTCTATAAGTAATTTTGGAAGTCTTAAGTTCTTGAGATGATTTATGGAATAGCTCATCCAAGTTGAGCATTCAATTTCAGTCATAACCAGCTTATGTGACTGCTTTCTTTAATAGAGTTTGGCTATTTGGGTTTATCAAATTTTATTGAGCATCAGTGTTTTAGGTGATGTCTTAGACCAGTGGTCGGCAAACTCATTAGTCAACAGAGCCAAATATCAACAGTACAACGATTGAGATTTCTTTTGAGAGCCGAAAACCAACTTCTGCGCATGGGCCACGAAGTTTCAGTCACACTGTACGTGCGCGCCTGCATGTGGTATTTTGTGGAAGAGCCACACTCAAGGGTCCAAAGAGCCGCATGTGGCTCTTGGCCACTGTCTTAGACAATTAAGACAAGTAAATGCCTATTTTCAAGTAATTTATAGTCTAAAGAGGGAAATAGAAATATATATGTACTATTCAAATTACTTTAATGAGTATGGTTACAGATATTGACTAGGGCAGTGGTCGGCAAACTCATTAGTCAACAGAGCCAAATATTAACAGTACAACGTTTGAAATTTCTTTTGAGATCCAATTTTTTAAACTTAAACTTCTTCTAACACCACTTCTTCAAAATAGACTCGCCCAGGCCGTGGTATTTTGTGGAAGAGCCATACTCAAGGGGCCAAAGAGCCGCATGTGGCTCGTGAGCTGCAGTTTGCCGACCTCTGGACTAGGGAAACACTTGGAAATACAAAGACGCACAAGAAGGCAAAGACTCATGGACAGGAAACTGGCTGGTGTGCATGTAAGAGATGTACCATTGAGGACATGTCCCAACCCTGTGTAATCCATTGTCTCTTTGTGTTTTAAATAAGAACAAAACAATAAAACCAAAACCCCAATGAAAACAAGAAGGCAAATCTGTGGAAAGCAGTGTTTCAAGGAAAAAGGATTTCCAGTAGGAAGAATAAACGTAGCTATGAAGAGCACAGTTTTTGGATCTGTTTAGGATATGTCTGCATCAAGACATGGCAAGAAGGATGATACACACTGAGACTCCAGTAACGTTTGTGGGCCAGTAGGAAAGAAGCCAGGGACTGGGGATGAAGGCGTGCCTAGAACTAAGGAGTGGAGACACTTTTGTGACTCCTCTGCTAGGAGGAGGGATTTAAGGTAGGAAAGTGGGGAGGTTACTGCTAGTGGCTTGAAAGGAATCCAGTGTCTAAAGAGATTTCAGAGAAAAGGAGAGACAGATTTAGACAGATGTTAGGAATAATTGCTCTGTCAGTGTCCAAGAACAAAAGCAGGGGAGCAAGGCCTGGAGCGGAGAGGCCTGTCTTGAGTGTAGGAGTGGAGGAAAGGAAGAGTATAAGGGTATGACTGAGTCTGGTGGGAGAGATGAAGTATGTTGAGTCAGTTCATGCCTGTTTCCTATATACTGTACATATCATTTTACTTATTTATTTGTTTGTTGGTTTTTATCATAAAATATGACAGAAGCCCTTATGCTCAGAGTTTGGAAGTTATAGCCTCAAAAGAGAATGGTGGTCGTTTGTAGTAGTCTCTGGAGAGAACAAGAAAAGAAGCCAATTACAGTGATTCGAATGTCCTTGTTGAAATCAATTGTGTGCAATTATAGCAAGTGATGTTCCCAATCCTATTAAGGCCATACTATGGGGTGAAAGTGGGCATCCCTGTCTTGTTCCTGTTCTTAGGGGAAATGGTTTTAATTTTTGTCCATTGAGTATGATGTTGGCTGTAGGTTTGTTAAATATGGCCTTTATTATGTTGAGGTATGATCCCTCCATTCCCCCTTTGCTGAAAGTTTTTATCAAAAAAGGGTGTTGGATTTTGTCAAATGCTTTTTCTACATAAATTAATATAATCATATGATTTTTGTCTTAGAAATCTGTTAATGTGCTGTATCATATTTATTGATTTGTGGATATTGTACCATCCTTGCATCCCCAGAATAAATCCCACTTGGTCATGGTGTACGATCTTTTTAAAGTATTGCTGGATTCGATTTGCTAAAATTTTGTTGAGGATTTTAGCATCTATGTTCATCAGGGATATTGGCCTGTGTTCTCTTTCTTTGTAGTGTCTTTACCTGGTTTTGGGATTAGGGGAATACTGGCCTCATATAAAGAGCTTGGAAGTGTTCCTTTCTCTTGAATTTTTTGAATAGTTTGAGGAGGATAGGTGGTACTTACTCTTTGAATGTTTGGTAAAACTCGCCTGTGAAGCCATCTGGATCAGGGCTTTTGTTTGCTAAAAGTTTTTTTTGTTTGTTTGTTTGTTTTTTTATTACTGCTTCCATTTCATCAGTAGTTATCAGACTATTCAGGTTTTCTGATTCTTTCTGATTGAGTTTGGAAGATTGTATTTTTCTAGGAATATGTCAATTTCATCAAAGTTGTCCAGTTTGTTGGAATAGAGTTGTTTATAGTATTTTTTTACGATCCTTTGTATTTCTGTGGGGTCAGTTGTTAACTTCAGCTCTCTTTCTATTCTGATTTTATTTGGGTCCTCTCTCTTTGTTTCTTGGTGAGTCTGGCTAGAGGTTCATCAATCTTGTTTATTCTTTTAAAGAACCAGCTCTTGGTTTTATTGATATTTTGTATTTTTTTGGTCTCTATGTCATTTTATTTCCACTCTGATCTTTATTATTTCCTTCCTTCTACTTACTATGGACTTCTCTTTTTGCTCACGTTCTAATTCTTTAAGTTGTAGGATAGATAAGTTATTACAACTTTTTCTTCTTTTTTGAAGTAGGCCTGTAGTACTATGAATTTCCCTCTCAGGATTGCTTTCACTGTGCCCCATAGATTTTGGATTGTTGTGTTTTCATTGTCATTTGTTTCCATGATTTTTTTTATTTCTTCTTTGATCTCTTTGGTAACCCATTCATTTTTTAATAGCATACTATTTAGTTTCCATGTGTTTGTTCTTGAGGTTTTTTCATTGTTGTTGATTTCTAACTTTATTCCATTGTGATCTGAGAAGATGCTTGATATGATTTCAATCTTCTTGAATTTGTAGAGACTTATTCTGTGTCCTAACATGTGGTCTGTCTTTGAAAATATCCTATATACACTTGAGAAGAATGTATATTCTGTAGCTTTGGGGTGAAATGTTCTGAAGATGTCAATTAGTTCTATCTGATCGAGTGAGTCGTTTAGGATTGCTTTTTCCTTGTTGATTTTTTTTTTTTTTTTTTTTTTTTTGTCTAGAGGATTTATCCAGTGATGTCAATCGGGTATTTAAGTCCACTACTATGATTGTATTGCTGTCTATCCTCCCTTTGTATCTTCCAGAAATTTTTATGTATGTGGATGCTCCTATATTGGGTGAATATATGTTTAGAAGAATTATATCCTCTTGTTGTAGTGGCCTTCCTTATCTCTTGTTATGGTCTTCACTTTGAGGTCTATTTTTTTCAGATATAAGTATTGCTACCCCAGCTTTTTTTTTCCTTTCCATTTGCCTGAACAGTTTCTTTCCATCCCTTCACTTTCAGTCTGTGTGGGTCCTTTGTTCTGAGATGGGTCTTTTGTAGACAGCATATATATGTGTCATGTTTTCTTATCCATTCAGCTATCCTATATCTTTTGATTGGAGCATTTAAACCATTTACGTTTAAGGTTATTATTGATGGGTACTTGTTTGTTGCCATTTTTATTCTTTATGCCTGTGTTTCTCCCTCTTTTTCTATGTCTTCTTTGTACAAAAGCCACTTTAGGATTTCTTGCATTGCTGGTTTGGTGGTGATAACGTCCTTTAGCCTTTTTTTTTTTTTTTTTTTAAATCTTTGAAGCTGCTGATTTCACCTTCAATTTTGAATGATAGCCTTGTTGAATAGAGTAGTCTTGGATTCAGTCCCTTTCTTTTCATTACTTTGTATATGTCATGCCACTCTCTTCTGACTGGATGTGTTTCTGTTGAGAAATCAGTTGATAGTCTAATGTAGTGGTTCTCAACCTTTCTAATGCCGTGACCCTTTAATACAGTTCCTCATGTTGTGGTGACCCCCAACCATAAAATTATTTTCGTTGCTACTTCATAACTGTAATTTTGCTACTGTTAATGAATTGTAATGTAAATATCTGTGTTTTCCAATGGTCTTAGGTGACCCTGCTAGCGGTTCTCAATCTGTGCAACCCACAGGTTGAGAACCACTGCTGTAGAGCCTAAAACCATTGGAAAACACAGATATTTACATTACGATTCATTAACAGTAGCAAAATTACAGTTATGAAGTAGCAACGAAAATAATTTTATGGTTGGGAATCACCACAACATGAGGAACTTTATTAAAGGGTTGCAACATTAGAAAGCTTGAAAACCACTGGTCTAATGGGAAATGCCTTGTAGGTAATTTTCTGTGTTTCTCTTATAGCCTTTAAGATTCTTTGTCTTTAACATTTGCTGTTTTAATTATGATGTGTCTCTGTGTGGGTCTTTTTGGGTTCATCTTGTTCGGGATTCTCTGCTTTCTGGACTTGTGTGACTTTTTTCTACCCCAAGTCAGGGAAGTTTTCTGTCATTATTTTTTTAAACAGGTTTTCTATTCGTTGCTTAGGTTCTTCTCCTTCTGGCACCCCTATTATGCAGATGTTGTTTCATTTCATGTTGTCCCAAAGCTCCCTTATACTCTCCTCCTGCTTTTTAATTCTTTTTCCCAATTGCTATTCTGATTGGGTGTTGTTGTTTTTTACCTTGTCTTCTAACTCGCTGAACTGTTGAATCCCTCCAGGCTGTTCTTTTTATTTATTTATTTATTTTTTTTTTAACTTTTTTTTTTTTTTTAATTTCTTTATTGATTAAGGTGTCACATATTTGTCCTCATCCCCCCATTCCCATCCCACCCCTCTCCCCACGCATGCCCCAATCCCCTGTTGAACTTAACCGTTGGATAGGCTTATATGCATGCATACAGGTCCTTTGGTTGAACTCTCCCCCTCCCCTCACCCTCCCCCTACCCTCCCCTATCCTCCCTCTGAGGCCCGATAGTCCGATCGATGCCTCCTTGCTTCTGGTTCTGTTCTTGTTCCTCAGTCTATGTTGTTCATCATTTCCCCTAGATGAGCGAGATCATATGTCACTAGATATATACTAATAAGAACTGAATGTGAGACGAGCAATAATAGTTATGCTGACAGGCAAATGAATCAATCTGTAGCGAGCTTCCCCCTGGACCAACAGTTCTTTTGAGACCCAATTTCAATGTCCAGTAGTTCCTTGTGTGTACATGTCAGCACTGACCCCTCAGCTCTGGATGGTGGACAAATGGTGGTAATGGAGGTCCGACTCCCTCTGGTTTGGTCTCGGCCGAACCCAGGGGCACGGCGTCACCCGGACTAAGGGGCACGTGGCCTCACCCATACCCAAGGGGCGCGTGGTCTCACCCGGGCCTGGGACCCAGCCTCACCCGGATGGATCCAGGGGCGCACGGCCTCACCCGGACCCAGGATCTGGCTTCACCCGTACCCAGGGACGCTTGGCCTCTCCCAGACCCAGGGGCACGTGGCCTCACCCGGGCTTAGTTGCACAAGGCCTCACCTGGTTCCAGGGACACATGGTCTCTCCCAGACCCAGGGACGCTTGGCCTCTCCCAGACCCAGGGCCACTTGGGCTCACCCGGGCCTAGGTGCACGAGGCCTCATCCGGATCCAGGGACGCATGGTCTCACCCGGACCCAGGGACGCTTGGCCTCTCCCAGACCCAGGGGCACGTGGCCTCACCCGGGCCTAGGTGCACGAGGCCTCACCCGGATCCAGGGACACATGGTCTCACCCGGACCCAGGGATGCTTGGCCTCTCCCAGACCCAGGGCCACTTGGGCTCACCCGGGCCTAGGTGCACGAGGCCTCACCCGGATCCAGGGACACATGGTCTCACCCAGACCCAGGGACGCTTGGCCTCTCCCAGACCCAGGGCCACTTGGGCTCACCCGGGCCTAGGTGCACGAGGCCTCACCCGGATCCTGGGACACATGGTCTCACCCGGACCCAGGGACGCTTGGCCTCTCCCAGACCCAGGGCCACTTGGGCTCACCCGGGCCTAGGTGCACGAGGCCTCACCCGGATCCAGGGACACATGGTCTCACCCGGATCCAGGGACGCTTGGCCTCTCCCAGACCCAGGGCCACTTGGGCTCACCCGGGCCTAGGTGCACGAGGCCTCACCCGGATCCTGGGACACATGGTCTCACCCGGACCCAGGGACGCTTGGCCTCTCCCAGACCCAGGGCCACTTGGGCTCACCCGGGCCTAGGTGCACGAGGCCTCACCCGGATCCTGGGACACATGGTCTCACCCGGACCCAGGGACGCTTGGCCTCTCCCAGACCCAGGGCCACTTGGGCTCACCCGGGCCTAGGTGCACGAGGCCTCATCCGGATCCAGGGACGCATGGTCTCACCCGGACCCAGGGACGCTTGGCCTCTCCCAGACCCAGGGGCACGTGGCCTCACCTGGGCCTTGGTGCACGAGGCCTCACCGGATCCAGGGACACATGGTCTCACCCGGACCCAGGGACGCTTGGCCTCTTCCAGACCCAGGGCCACTTGGGCTCACCCGGGCCTAGGTGCACGAGGCCTCACCCGGATCCGGGGACACATGGTCTCACCCGGACCCAGGGACACTTGGCCTCTCCCAGACCCAGGGGCACGTGGCCTCACCCGGGCCTAGGTGCACGAGGCCTCATCCGGCTCCAGGGACACATGGTCGCACCCGGACCCAGGGACGCTTGGCCTCTCCCAGACCCAGGGCCACTTGGGCTCACCCGGGTCTAGGTGCACGCGTCCTCACCCGGATCCAGGGACACATGGTCTCACCCGGACCCAGGGACGCTTGGCCTCTCAGACCCCGGGGCACGTGACCTCACCCATGCCTAGGTGCACGAGGTCTCACCCGGATCCAGGGACACACGGTCTCACCCGGACCCAGGGACGCCTGGCCTCCCCCAGACCCAGGGGCACGTGGCCTCACCCGGGCCTAGGCGCACGAGGCCTCACCCGGATCCAGGGACACACGGTCTCACCCGGACCCAGTGACGCCTGGCCTCCCCCAGACCCAGGGGCACGTGGCCTCACCCGGGCCTAGGCGCACAAGGCCTCACCCGGATCCAGGGACACACGGTCTCACCCGGACCCAGGGACGCCTGGCCTCCCCCAGACCCAGGGGCACGCGGCCCCACCCGGGCCTAGGTGCACGAGGCCCCACCCGGATCCAGGGACACATGGTCTCGCCCGGACCTAGGGGTGTGTGGCCTCTCTCAGACCCAGGGGCACGTGGCCTCACCTGGACCTAGGTGCACGAAGCCACCCGGACCCAGGGGCGCGTTACCTCTCTCAGACCCCTGGTCGCGTGGTCTCACCCGGATCCAGGGGCTCACGGCCTCACCCGTACTCGGGACCCAGCCTTACCCGGATCCAGGGGCCCACGGCCTCACCCGGACCCAGGGTTCAGATTCGCCCGGACCCAGGGGCACATGGCCTCACCCGAACCCGGAATCCAGCTTCACCTGGACCCAGGGGCGCGTGGCCTCACCCAAACCCAGGGGCATGAGGCCTCACCTAGACCCAGAGGCGTGTGACCACATCTGAGCCCAGAGGCTCGCAGGCTCGCCTGGACTCGGGTCTCAGCGGGGTTTCGTCTTCTTGATCCCAATTCCTGTTGGTCAATTCCCTCTCAGCAATTCCTTCGGTCATTTTCTCAGAGCTCCAGGGCGGCTGCCGCAGAACTCGTTGGGCGGCGGGCTCGGCAAGGCTCTGGTGTGCCCGGTGCCCGGCGGTGGGCTGGTCCGGTGTCGCTGCGTCGGCCCTTGGGTCTGCAACGGTGGCCAGTCGCTGAGCGTGCGCACCTGGCCACTTCGGGGCATTGAGATTCTTGAAGGACTCGGAGGTCAGCAAGCACGGAGTCTCCCTCCCCATGTCTCCCAGGGGCTCGTCTGTCCGTGCTCGTCAGCGAGTGGAGCCGTCCCCTCAGCCGGAGACCGCCGGGGGAACTGCGCCGAGCACGTTCCAGGCCACCATTGTGTCGCCTGAGCCATAGTTCTTAAAGTGTGGACTTTGGGTCACCGGCATCAGCATCATCCTGCGTACCCCTCTCTTTTCTAGTTGTAGAGCATCTGCTCAGCCAGCCCCCCGGTCTTTCTGGCTGGTGTCTGCTCTGCTCTCCCGTCGTAGTCTCAATATTGTTGTGGTAGGCAATGATCAGGCTGCCGCCCTATGTCTCCATCTTGGTCCTCCTTTGTACAGTTAAGTCTTGATTGTTGTTGGTGTCACTGGGAGGAATTGTCCTCCAGGCCAATTGGCCGTGAGGACCCTCTTTGTCTATATAGGAAGAGATGCTGTGCAGGAGACATGTTTGTGGGCCGGGTCTTGATGCAGCAATGCCTTGGCGCTCACTGAGTCTGCCTCTAGAATGCCTCCCTTTTGCAAGTGATTGAAATCTGGTGTCATCTCCCACCAACCACTAGATGCCCTCGTTTCTGGGTCTCCAATGTAGTGTGGGTCAGCCACTACCTGAGGCACTCAGCAGGAAAAAGCTTCTGCTCAGCTTGGCTGGGGCGGAGCTACAGGGTGGAGCCTACAACCTTGGCTTCCTGTCAGCCCCGCCCTATGAGGCTCCTGTGTCTGTGTCCCTCTGTATTCCTTGCAAACACCTCTGAGAGAAACGCGCCCTGGAGTTTCGCCCACTGCCAAACAGTCCAGTCCCTCCCCTAATGAATCTGGACTCCCAGATTCTCGCCTGGAACTGGGTTTCAGTGTAGTTGGAACTGGGTCTCAGCGCAGTCTGGCGTCCCTGTCTCCTTCCCAGCAGGGCCACCCAGTGGCGCAGGCAAAAGTCCGTCCTCTGCGCACCTTCCAGTGAGCGCGTCTGGAGCCGCCGCTTCTCTGTGCCTCCGCCACCACAGCCCAAATTCATTCCCCCAGCGTGCGCCTGGCTTCCCAGGGTTTCGCCCGGAACTGGGGTTCAGTGCAGTCGGAACTGGGGTTCAGCACGGTCCTGAGCTTATGTCTCCTTCCCGCTAGGGCAGTTCAGTGGCGCAGGCAACAGTCCGTCCTTTGCGCCCCTTCCCGTGCGCGCCTCTGGAGCTCTGCCTTCCCCCGCTCCTCTGTGCCTGCGCCCCACAGCCCAGATTCATTCCCCCAGCCTGCGCCTGGCTTCCCAGGGTTTCGCCCGGAACTGGCGCTCAGTGCAGTCGGAGCCGGCGCTTAGCACACTCCGGAGCCTTTATCTCCTTCCTGCCAGTGAACTCCGGCCAGGCCGTCAGCCGCCCCTTCCTCTCCGGCTCCATCCTCCCCGCAGGCGCGCGTGCTCGTGTCTCCGCCAGTTTCTCCATACCTCAGGCTTTTACGGCTCCCCCGATTGTCCCCGTGGCCTTCTCCTTCCCCCCAGCTGTGGGCATTTCAGTCCGCCAGCTCTCCTGTGGTTCTGGACGATGTCCGTTCTGACCTCTAGTTGTGCCTTTGAAATTGTTGTGCCCGGCTGCAGGTTAGGTGTTTCACCTATGCCGCCATCTTGGTTTCCCAGGCTGTTCTTTATTACAGCTATGTCATTCTTTATTTCCTCTTGATTCTTATCCATGTTGTTATATTTCTCATACAGTTGCTTATAATTCACTTTGAGTTGCTTGTAATTCTCAGCCAGATGTTTGAGCATCCTTATAACCATTACTTTGAATTCTTTATATGACAAATTACTTGCCTCCATTTCATTTAGTTCCTTGTCTTCCCTTTGGGAATTGTTTTCTTGTCTCCCCATTTTCGCTGTCCCTTTGTATTTGTTTCTATTTTTTGGGGGGTAGTCCTATGTAGTAGGTGTTTTGTGGGACCCAGTGGTGTAGTCTCTCAGATCTTCTTAGCTGGGTGTTCCAGGAAAGCCCCCTACTTGAGTTATTTGGATTCTCCTGATATAGTTGGGTCTTGAATGTTATTGTCCTTTCATGAATGGAGTCTCCTTACAGGTTGTCTGACTATGTGGCTCACCCCTGACCTCGTTGTGCAAGCTGTTGTGGATGTACTTGGGTTCCTGGGTCCCATGTTGAGGATCATCTGCGAGGTCTCACTGGTGTTCGACTCACCTCATGGTCCCACAGCCCACAGCAGGGGTGGCTTGCAACTCTGCAACTCATTGCAGGGTTCTGAAGACTGAGGGCAGGGTGACGTGCAAGTATGTGACTCACTGTGTGGGGTCCCAAAAGCCTGCAGCGGGGGTCCTTTGCGAGGTTCCGCTGGTTTGTGGCTCACTGCATGGGTCTGTAGTGGTGTCCAAGGTTAGTCTGGATGGTGGTGAGGCTCTGCCCCTAGCCGCTTCTGTTCCCCCCCCTTCAAGATGACATGGTTTCTGTGTCTTGTTGAGTCGTTTTAAAGCTTTTTCAACCAGCTGTTGGTTTCATTGATCTTTTCTATTATTATTTTAGACTCTTTGGGCTTTCTTTGTTGTTCTTTTCCTAGTTCCTTTAAGTGTAAAGTTAGATTGTTGGATATTTTTCTTGTTTCTAGAAATAGGCCTGTAATTCTATGAATTTCCTTTTTAGAATTACTTTTGCTATATCATATAGATTTTGGGTTGTTGTGTTCTCATTTTCATTTGTTTCAAGATATCTTTTGACTTCTTCCTTGATCTCATTGTTAACCCATTCAGTGTTTAATAGCATTTTATTTAATTTCCATATCTTGAGGTGTGTTTTTTTTGTTTTTTTTTTCTTGTGATTGATTTCTAGTTTCATAATAGTACGGTCAGAGAAAATGTTTGATATGTTTTCACTCTTCTTAAGTTTATTGAGACTTGTTTTGTGTCCTAATATGTGGTCTATCCTAGAAAATGTTCCCTGTACACTTAAAAAAGAATGTATATTCTGCTAATCTTTGGTGTGAGATGCTCTGAAGACATCAATTAAATCCATTTATCTAGTGTGTCACTGAAGGACGTTATTTCTTGTTGATTATTGGCCTGGAACTCTAGCCATTGAGGTGTAAAAATTTTCTACTATGACTGTTTTACTGCTGTTCTCTTATTAAATGCCCATCAATATATGCTTTATATATTTAGGTGCTCCTATTTTGGGTACAAAAATGTTTTCAAGGGTTATATCCACTTGTTGGATTGTTCACTTTATCCTTATGTACTGTCCTTCTTTGTCTCTTAGTATAGGCTTTTGTCAAATATAAGTATTGCTCTACAGCTTTTTTTTTTTTCATTTTTATTGGCATGAAATATCTCTTTTCCATCTCTTTATTTTTAGTCTGTGTATATCTTGCCTTCCGAAGTTTGTCTCTTGTAGACAGCATATGGGTGTTGCTCTCTTATCCATTCAGCTGCCATATGACTTTTGATTACAACATTTAAGCCATTTACAATTAAAGTGATAATTGATAGGTATATATTTATTACCATTTTAATCTTTTAATTATGTTCATCATCATTCTTCCCCTCTTCCTCTTCCTCCACCTCCTCTTTCTCCTCCTTTCCTCCTTCTTCACCTTCTCTTTCTCATTCTTCATCTTTGTCTTGTCTTTTTAACTTTTTCTTCTTTCTTCAACCTTATAATATATCTTGTAATAGTGGTTTGGTGGTAAAGAACTTCTTTAGATTTCTTTTTCTGCAATGGTGTTATTTTTATTTTTTAAATGTGGAACACATCATGAATCTACATGTCATCCTTGCTCAGGGGGCATGTTAATCTTTGTCTCTTTCCAGTTTCAGTACATGTGCCCTCAAAGTGAGCACTCTCCTTCAGTTTTAAATTATAGCTTTGCTGGGTATATAGTCTTGGTTGTAGGTTCTTGCTTTTCATCACTTTCAATATTTCATGCCAATAACTTCTGGCCTGAAATGTTTTTGTTGATACAGTATATATGTATAGGTCTTGCTCTCTTTCCCTTCTCCCTTCTTCTCTCTGAAATCAATAAAAAGCATATTTTTAAATAAATAAACCAGTCAGAAATGAACCAGTCAGAAATGAAGAATATCTGAGGAAGCAAGAGAATCTTAAAAGAAGCAAGAGGATGAAACACCAATCAGAAAGAATGTATGCACCCCTATGTTCATAGCAGCACTATTTACAATAGCAAAGATCTGGAAACAAACCCAAGTGCCCACTAGTAGATGAGTGGATAAAAAAGCTGTGGTACATTTACACCATGGAATACTATGCAGCAGTAAAAAAGAAGCCTCTCTTACCCTTTGAGACAGCACGGAGGGACCTGGAGAGTATCATGCTAAGTGAAATAAGTCAGGGAAAGACAAGTATTACATGATCACACTCATATGTGGAATTTAAGTAACAAAGCAAACTGATGAATGGAGTGGAAGCATGGAACAGAGTGCAGAATCTCGGAGGGAAGGAGGGGCAAGGTGGGTGGCAGGTAGTCAACCAAAGTCCTTGTATGCATATATGCATAACCCATGGACATAATCAATAGGATGCTGAAGGCCTGGGGTGGGGGGCTGGAGTGGGCAGGAAGGGGCGAATGGGGGGAAAAGAGGGACATATGTAATACTTTCAACAATAAAGAATTGTTTAAAAAAAAAAAAGCAAGAAGAAAGCAAATAGTTACCTAGAAAAAAGCTTCCCCGGTCTTATGGAAAGTTTTTTGGTTTTTTTTTGTAGGTAGCTAATTGCTTTCTTCTTGCCTCTTTTAAGATTCTCTCTTAGTCTTTAACTTTTGGCATTTTAATTGTGATGTGTGTTGGTGTTGGCCTTTTTCACTTCATCTTGATTGGGACTTGCATTTCCTGGATTTGTGTATCTTTTTCTTTCACCAGGTTAGGGAAGTTTTCTGTCATTATTTCTTCAAAATGATTCTTGATCCCTTGCTCTTTCTCACCCCCTTCTGGTACCCCTATGATGTGGATGTGGTCATGTTTCATGTTTTTCCAAAGGTACCTTAATCTATCTTTATTTATTTACTTATTTATATTCTTAATCAATTTAGTTTTTAAAGAATATGTTTATTGATTTCAGAGAGGAAGGGATAGGGATAGAGAGATTGAAACATCAATGATGAGAGAGAATGATTGATTGGCTGCCTCCTGCAAGTCCCCTACCTAGAATCGAGCCTGCAACCCTGGCACGTGCCCTGACTGGGAATCAAACATGACCTCCTGGTTCGTAAGTCAACACTCTACCACTGAGCACACTGGCCAGGCTATCCTCATTTCTTAAAATTCATTTTTTATTTTACTGCTTTGATTGTATGTTTTCTGCTACCTTGTCTTCCAAATCACTGATTTGAGCCTCTGCTTCATCCAACCTACTGTTTATTTTTTTAGCATATTCTTCACCTCAGATATTGTATTCTTCATTTCTGATTGGTTCATTTTTGTGGTTTCCATGTCCTATTTTATGCTTGCTATCTCTATGTTGAACTTTTACTAATTTCCTTGTATATCATTATAACCATTTTTTAAAACTATATCTGATAAATTCCTTGCTTCCATTTCATTTAGCTCTTTTTCTTGAGAATTCCCCTGTTCTTTTAATTGGGGCATGTTTCTTTGTCTCCCTATTTTGGTTGCCTCTTTATGTTTGTTTCTATGCATTATGTAGATCTGCTGTGGCTCTCACTCTTCATAGGGTAGCCTTATATAGTAGATTTACTTTGGGACCCACTGGCACAGTTTTCTTGATCCTTTGAAATGAGTGCTCAAGGAATGTCTCGTGTGTGTGTTATGTGGGTCCTTCTGTTGTAATTGAGTCTTGATTGCTATTGGCCAGTTCTATGGGGTTGACCCTCAGGTTGCTGACTGTGAGGATTGACCCCAACTGCAGTGTAGGAGCTGTTGTGCAGGTGCTGACCACACGAAGCAGAATTCACCTCAGCAGGGTCTGATGTCTGCCAAGATCTTTCTTTGGTATGCTTCTTGTGAAGTTAGTTGGATCCTGCTCTGATCTTGTTTGAAGCTGGCTACTGGGTTTGTTGATTCTTGGACCCCTTGGTAGATACTTCGATGCAGGCCTGTTTTAGATGCTGACTGTGACTGGCCCTGGGAACCTGTTTGGAGCTACAAAGTAACCCACAGTTTGTGGATTCCCGTCTCTGCTGTGTCTGGGTGTGCAAACTGCTTTTACCAGCACTTGGCCCAGGGACAGGTCAGCAAAAGTCATAAGGCACGCTGGCATCTGCCTCCACTTGACAGCTGGGTCAGTCACTGAAAGACCCTCTGGTGTTGCTGGAGTTGAATGAGGCAGTTTCTCAGTGAGTCACCAGAATGATACAGCTTCAAACTCAGTGTCCGTGCTAGGTCTGAGGCCATTTAGCAAATGTCCCAGGATATATCAAGTCTGGTTTCCACCTGCACGGTGTCCGCTGAACCGTGTGGTGGGGCGGGGGGTCTCAGGGTGTTGTCAGAGTGAGGGTTGCAGAGTTTATCAGGCCAAAACAGACCAAGATTTGGCTGCATGAATGGAGGGTTCTGCACTGGTCGGGCATGTGTGGGAAACATGGCCCCCGACCTAGAGCCACACAACTCAGTCTGTCCGAGCTTCTGCCCAGACCTAGTCAGTGAGAGAGTCAGGCCACCTGGAGCCCAGAACGTGGGACTATAGGATCTCCCATGAGAGGTAGTCGCCAGTCAGATTCAGGGTTAAGTGGAGTGAATGACCTCTGTCCCAAAGCCACACCACTCAGTTACTGACACCCCCTGAGTCTGCCCAGATCTCTGTACCCCGGTCCTGGCAGCAGACTCCTCAGCAGGGCATGAGCTTTGCAGCTTGGGGTGGAGTTTAGAGGGTTGGGTTATTACTTTCCCCCAGGATGATGCCCACAGAGGGGAGGGCTTCATCCAAGATAAATGGGGTCTTTGGTGTGAGAATGACTCAGCACAGAGTTCGTGGCTGCTGTCCTCACTTCTCTCCCCAGAGCCACCAACCCCAGTCCCTGCTCACACAACTCCAGTCTGTCCCACCCTGCCATCTCCAGAGCCCAGGGTGAGTGACTGCGAATGAGATTTTGTGCGTTGGCCCTTTAGGAGGGTGCCTATGTCTTTTGCAGACTCCGGTCTCTCTCTGGCAGACAGAATCGCTGACTTTCACAGCCAGCTGTCTGGTGCAATGGGCTGTGGAGCTTGGCCTGAGGTTGAGATCCCATGCTCCTCAGGGAGAACCTTTGCAACGGTCATAGCCCTCCAGAACCTCAGCCGCCACCTGTGGGGCAGGGCCAGCCCTTTTCATGTATCTGCCCTTTCTGCCAGCCTCAATGTGGCTTCTTCTGTAAATCCTTAGGTATAAGACTTCTATTCAGCTAGTCTTCAGTTGGTTATTCAGGTTGACTACTGAATATTTTATTTGTAATTCCATGTTGGCTTGGGAGGAGGTGAGTGTAACATCCACTTGGTCTGCTGCTGTCTTGGATCTCCTGACTTTTTTTTTTAATGCTAGGAGATTTTTATTAGAATGATTAGGGGCCTGTTGCAGGAAGATTCCTGCAAAAATAGGGTTTCCGGTGGGCTTCCCTCCCGCCACCACCACCTCTCCCACCCCACCCCCCGTGCTTTCCCTGCCGCTTCTGCCCCCCATCCTCACCTCACACTTTTCCTCCCGCTGCCGCCCCCCCACCCTCCACGCTTTCCCTCCCGCAGCTGCCGCCCCCCCCCCCCTGCGCTTTTCCTCCCACCACCACCGCTGCCCCGCACTTTCCCTCCTGCCGTTTCTGACCCCCACCCCACGCTTTCCCTCCCGCAGCCGCCGCCCCCCCTGTGCTTTCCCTCCCACCACCGCTGCCCCGTGCTTTCCCTTCAGCTGCTGCCCCACACTTTTCAACTGCCCGCCCCACCTGCGCTTTCCCTCCCGCAGCCACCTTGCTTTCCACTTTCCCTCCCTCTTCCTTCTATACTGTCTTCAGTCTTCACTCCTCCCTCCCTCAGCGTATGCAAATTAACCGCCATATTTGTTGGGTTAATTTGCATACTCACTCTGATTGGCTGTGGGCGTAGCGAAGGTATGGTCAATTAGCATTTTTCTCTTTTATTAGTGTAGATGATTGTTGCTTAGAAATCATGGTGTTTACATTCTTAAGTTCTGGTGCATCTGACTGGAATTTTCTGCAGGAATTCTCTGGGCAGATTGGAGCAGAGGTATTGTGTGAGGCACCAGTGTAGCCCCTAACGACTAAAACCAAGTGTAAAATACTGATTCTCTCTTAGCGCTCCAGATACTTCCATAGAGAACTGTGTTTTTGTTTTGTTTTGTTTTGTTTTTTACCTTTTGCCCTATAGCTCCTACAGTTTATTCGTGGGATAGAGGACTTGACTTTAACCATATCCTTTCAGATTGTATTTTGTCTTCTTATCTCTTAAGTCATTGGTTTGGAAAAAAACATTTGAAAAATAATTACCTAGATCATTGTGCAAAGAATACAATGTTTTGTTTTTGTCTTTTGTTTATGATATTAAGAGCATCTTTTTAAGTAGTTCTTTTTGAGACAGTAGGTATATCATTAAAGATAAGTTTGTGAACTCTAGAGTCAGCCTGCCTGTTTGTGCATATAGCTCTGCTGAACATCAGATGCCTCACCTTGTGCTGGTGTTTAATACCCAGTGCCCCAGGTTATCATCTGTTGATAACCTAGTATCAACCTACTTTCCTAGTGTTGTTTAGAGCACAAGTGTACATGAGTTACTTCACATAAACAGAATTATATGTAAAAGAGTTTACATATATTAAGTAGAGGTAGACATATGTAAAGTAGAGGTTGTTTGGCATATTTGTATGCGAATTTTTTAAAAATTTAACACACATTCAGAAATAATTGGTGCTTATAGGAAAACAAGTGCCTATGGGAAAACAAAGTAGGTAGTAATGATAATCCTATCTAATAAAAGAGTAATATGCAGATTGACCATCACTCCAACACACAAGATGGCTGCCCCCATGTGGTCAAAGATCCTGTCCCCATGTGGACACAAGATGGCCAGCAGGGGAGGGCAGTTGGGAGGGACCAGGCCTGCAAGGGAGGGCAGTTGTGGGCGATCAGGCCTGCAGGGGAAGGGCAGTTGGGAGGGACCAGGCCTGCA
This sequence comes from Eptesicus fuscus, assembly GCF_027574615.1. NCBI lineage: Eukaryota > Metazoa > Chordata > Mammalia > Chiroptera > Vespertilionidae > Eptesicus > Eptesicus fuscus. The sequence goes on along the minus strand of NC_072491.1, from coordinate 48,296,978 downwards.
AGGGAGGCAGTTGGGGGTGATCAAGCCTTCAGGGGAGGGCAGTTAGGGGTGACCAAGCCAGCAGAGGAGGGAAGTTGGGGGCGACCAGGCCTGCAGGGAAGGGCAGTTGGGAGGGACCCAGGCCTGCCGGGGAGAGCAGTTGGGGGGGGACCAGGCCTGCAGGGGAAGGCAGTTAGGGGGGACCAGGCCTGCAGGGGAGGGCACTTAGGGGAAAACAGGCTGGCAGAGGAGCAGTTAGGCATCAATCAGGCTGGCAGGGGAGTGGTTAGGGGGTGATCAGGCTGGTATGCAGAAGCGGTTAGGAGCAATCAGGAAGGCAGGCAGACGAGTAGTTGGGAGCCAGCAGTCCTGGATTGTGAGAGGGATGTCCCAGATTGGAGAGGGTGCAGGCTGGGCTGAGGGACACCCTCCCCCCATGCATGAATTTCATGCACCAGGCCTCTAGAATATATATAACATATAATGTATTAAAACAATATTTTAAATTATTATATAAAGAGTATAGGGTGGTAAGTCCTTTCTGGTTTCAACAACTATTTCCTTATCTGGCTAGTTCTGTAATATTGGTGAGTTTCATTATCCTCTCTATCAACTCTGATATATCTTATATGAGGTAGATATTGATATCTGTTATTTTTACCTTGAAGGGATGTTATTAAAATAAAATGAGATAATTTAGTGAGATGATCACCAAACTGGTGAGCTGGTTCATAATCATATAAAACAAAACACTGATAAATTATGTTGCATGAAGTCATAATAGTAATCTTGATTTGTCTTGAGATCATAGCTGTGTTAAGAACTGCTGACTTCTCTGAATCAAAAATATATATGTAATATATGTTTATATGTATTAAAAAATATATTAATGTATACATAGTATTAATTGATAGGTAAGGGCTTTTGTGAAGTGCCTGTATGTTCATTGTTATCAGTCATCTGTCTGCAATACATGAAAACTTTCCTGTTTTTGAGATGTTGGTATTCTTGCTATGTGTTTGTGATTAATATTCAATTATCTCTTTTGTACAAATAATGAGCCCACACCTAAATTCTCTTATAGTATTCCATCTGTCAGGTTTTATTATTGACTACAATACTGAATCAACTTTAATTTAACTATTTCCCACTGTCTGCTGAACAGATTATAAGTCCCTCTCTACCCCAATGGCATAGCTCATTGCCTTTTTTGTATCCCTTGCACCTAGCACTTTGCTATGTAGAACAGGAGTAATGGGTACATATTTACGGAATAAGTAAACTAAGAAAGAAGGAAAGGAAGTCAAACTGATCTGAGAGTAGCCCATATTTCTATGAATCAGAAAACTGAGCTTCCAAGGAATCTTTAAGAAGTGGGTTACTGACCTAGGAGGAAAAGACTGTAATGTCAAATAAGTTAAAACTTGACTGTTTTATCTATTTGTCTCTGGTTGGAGGGTAAAAAATGTAGATGTTGCAACAATTCTGAAGCTTTTCTTTTAGGTAAACTTAATATATTATAATTCTATAAACAGAGGCGGGCTAGCAGAAAGACTCAATGGACTGCAGAATCGAGAGAGATCTGCCATTTCCCTGTGGAGACATCAGTGTGTTTCTTACCAAAAGACACTTTCAGGTAAGGATTGCACTGGCATCTGAGATCATGGGTAAAAAAATACGGCATAAAAATCTGATATAAATTTGCCTGCTATATATGTTCCTTAAGACCACTGTTTCCTTGTTGAGTTTCTGTCTGGATCTCTCTGTTGATGTCTATGGAGTGTTCAGGTCACCTACTATGACTGTATACTGTGACCCTCTCCCTTTGTGTGCATCAATATTTGCTTTATATATTTAGGTGCTCCTATGTTGGGTGCATAAATGTTTACAAGGGTTATATCCTTTTTTTGCATTTATACCTTTATTATTATGTAATTTCTTTATCTCTATTTCTTTTAAAATCCGTTTTTTTTTTAATTATTGCTACCCCAATAATTTTCCTTTTCTTTACTTTGAGTCAGTTTGTGTCTTTTGACCTGATGTAGGTCTCTGTAGACAGTATATGTATGGGTCTTGTTTTCTTATTCATTCAATTACCTTTTATCTTTTGATTAGATCATTTCATTCATTTATTTTTAAAGTGATTATTCATAGATACAGAGTTATCACAATTTTGTTATTTATATTTATGATTCCCCCCCTTATTTCTTAAAATATTTTTCATTGATTTCTTAGAAAGAGAGGAATGGAGAGAGAGAGAAACATTGATGTGAGAGTGAAACATCGATTGGTTGCTTCCGTGTCCCCTAACAGGGATTGAGCCCACACCTGGGCATGAACCCTGACTGGGAATCAAACCATCCACCTTTTGGTGCACAGGACAATACCCTACCAACTGAACCACACCACTGGGGCTCCCCCTTATTCTTCAAGAAGCCTCTTTAACTATTTTTATAATACTGATTTGGTGGTGATGAACTCTTTTAGCTTTTTCTTGTTTGGGAAATCTTTATTTTTTCGTCAGTACTAAATGACAAGAAGCCCGATGCACAAAATTTGTGCAAGAATGGGCCTTCCTTGCCCTGGCTGCCAGCACTGCCTTCGCTCTGGCGGGTGCTGCCTTTCCGCTCCAGCCCAGAGCTGCCTTTCTGCCTTTCTATGCTGCCCAGAGGCCTGGAGCGGCTGAGGTGGTACAGAACGCCCCGCCCCCGGCCACTCAGCGCCTGCATATGCAAATTAACCTGTCATCTTGGTTGGGTTAATTTGCATACTCACTCCTGATTGGCTGGTGGTCATTGCGGAGGTACGGTCGATTAGCATATTTTCTTTTATTAGGTAGATTACCTTGCTAGGTGGAGTAATCTCGGTTTTAGGTTCTTTTCATCACTTTGATTATTATGTGCCAATTTCTTCTGATCTAAAAAATTTGTGTTGAGAAATCAGCTGACAATACAATGGGAGCTCCCTTCTAGGTCTTCCTGTTGCTGCATTTATGATTCTTTGTCTTTAACCTTTGTTGCTTTAATTATGACATATCTTGTTTTGGACCTCCTTGGGTTCATCTTGTTTGGGACTCTCTGAATTTACTGGATAGTAAAAACCTTTTTCTTCACCAGATTAGGGAGGTTTTCAGTCATTATTTTTTCAAATAGGTTCTCAATCCCTTGCTTTCTCTCTTCTCCTTTTTCCTCTATGATACAGTTGTTACTCTTGGTGTTCCAGATTTCCCTTAAATTATCCTCATTTTTTTTCTTTTTTTCTTTTTAATGCACACCCAAGGATATATATTTTTATTGATTTTTATAGAGGGGCGTGAGAGATAGAGAGAGAGGGAAACATAGATGTGAGAGGAAAACATCAATTGGTTGCCTCTGTTATGCGGTTATGTATCCCAACCAGGGATGGAACCCACAACATAGGTATATTCTCTGACCAGGAATCTAACCTGCAACTTTTTGGTGTACAGGGCAACACTCCAACCAACTGACCCACCTGGCCAGGACTGTCCTCATTTTCATTTTTTCTTCTGTTTTCTGCTTTGATTGCTTATCTTCCCAATTGCTAATTTGATCCTCTGCTTCATCAAATCTGTTGTTGATTCCTTTTAGTATATTCTTCATTTTAGTTACTGGTTCTTCTTATGGTTTTTATGTCCTTTTTTATGCTGTTGACTTTCTCACTAATTTTTTGAGCACCTTTGAAACCATTGTTTTGAACTCTGTATTTGGTAGTTTGCCCACTTCCATTTCTTATTTATTTTAATTAATTAATTTTTTTAATATTTATTGTTCAGATTATTACAGCTGTTCCTCTTCCCCCCCCCCCCATAGCTCCCCTCCACCTGGTTCCCACCCCATTCCATGCCCTTACCCTCCCCCCCCGTCCTCATCCATAGGTGTATGATTTTTGTCCAGTCTCTTCCCACACCCCCCACACCCCTTTCCCCCCTAGGATTGTCAGTCTACTCCCTTTCTATGCCCCGGATTCTATTATATTCACCAGATTATTCTGTTCATCAGATTTTTTATTCACTTGATTTATAGATTCACTTGTTGATAGATATGTATTTGTTGTTCATAATTTTTATCTTTACCTTTTTCTTCCTTTTCCTCTTCTTAAAGAATACCTTTCAGCATTTCATATAATACTGGTTTGGTGGTGATGAACTCCTTTAGCTTTTTCTTATCTGTGAAGCTCTTTATCTGCCCTTCAATTCTTAATGATACCTTTGCTGGGTAGAGTAATCTTGGTTGTAGGTTTTTGCTATTCATCACTTTGAATATTTCTTGCCACTCCCATCTGGCCTGCATAGTTTCTGTTGAGAAATCAGCTAACAGTCGTATAGGTGCTCCTTTGTAGGTAACTGTTTTTCTCTTGCTGCTTTTAATATTCTCTCTTTGTCTTTTGCTCTTGGCCTTTTCATTATGATGTGTCTTGGTGTGGTCCTCTTTGGATTCCTTTTGTTTGGGATTCTCTGTGCTTCCTGGACTTGTAAGTCTATTTCTTTCACCAGGTGGGGGAAGTTTTCATTCATTATTTCTTCAAATAGGTTTTCAGTATCTTGCTCTCTCTCTTCTTCTGGCACCCCCATAATTTGGATGTTGGTACGCTTGAAGTTGTCCCAGAGGCTCCTTACACTATCTTCATATTTTTGGATTCTTTTTGCTTTTTGCTTTTCTGGTTGGGTGTTTTTTGCTTCTTTGTATTTCAAATCTTTGACTTGATTCTTACGATTTTCTAGTCTGCTGTTGGATCTCTGTATATTATTTTTTATTTCAGTCAATGTATGCTTAATTTCTAGTTGGTCCTTTTTCATATCCTCGAGGGTCTCACTAAATTTATCGGCCTTTTCTAGAAAATTCTTGAAAAACCTTATAACCGTGGTTTTGAACTCTGTATCCAGTCGTTTGCTTTCCTGCATTTCTTTCATTTGTGACCTGTTTCTTTGTCTCCGCATTTTGGCTGCTTCCCTGAGTTGATAGAGTGTCTTTGTCTGCTAGGTGTCCTATATGGCCCAGTGGCTCAGCCTCCCCAGTTACCCGAGTTGAACACTCTTGGTGCACCCTTTTGTGGGCTGTGTGCACAGTCTTGTTGTAGTTCAGCCTTGCTTGTTGTTGGTATCACTGAGAGGAATTGACCTCCAGGCTAATTGGCTGTGAGGATCAGCTGTGTCTACACTGGGAGAACTTCTGTGCTGGAGACAACCTTATGAGGCAAGACTTGCTTCAGTGGGGCTTTGTTGCTCACTGAGTCTGCCCCCTGAGTGTGTCCCTTATGGATCTGAGGAGTTGTAATCTGGATGGTCCTACTCTGACTCCTGGGTACACTGGCTCGTGGATCTCCAAGGAGGTGCTAATTGAGCCTCTGCCTGAGGCCACCCAGCAGGAGCTATGGAGAGATCTGCAGATTCCTCTTCTTTGTTTGTGTTTTGGAGGTGCCCAGATGAGGCCCAGCTGTGAAGCAGTGCAAGCTGCTGTGGGGCCTTGGGCCTTCTTTTGGATGTTCTGGGTCTCTCTGACTCAGCTGCAGTTTGATAGGTAAGTTTAGATTTCAAAGGACCAGGCTATGCATATGCAAAAGCCTCTGTGCACAGCTTGGATGGGGCAGAGTCTCAGGGCGGAGCAAACAGCAATGGCTTCCTGTCAGCCCTGCCCTAAGAGGCCCCCAGGTCTCGGTGTCCCTTGGTAATCGCTGCAAGCACCTCTGAGAGAAAGCCGCCCTCAAGTTCCGCCCGCTGCCAGACAATCCAATTTTTCTTCGTATGAGTCTGGGTCCCCAGAGTCTCACCAAGAACTGGAGTTTAGAGTAGTGAGGAGCTTGTGTCTCCCTGCGGATTGAAAAAGCCAGCCGCGTACTCAGTTGCCAGCCCTCTCCGCACGTGCATGCCTCCGCACCTCTGCACTTGACTTCCACAGCTCCTCTGAGTCTCAGTGTTCTTTTCTCTTCCCTTCTAGTTGTAGAATTTTCACTTAGCCAGCCTTCCTATGGTTCTGGAAGATGTCTGTTTTGTCTTTTAGTTGTAGTTTTGAAGTGGTTGTGCGAGGCGGCAAGTTCAGGTGTTTACCTATGCCACCATTTTGGTTTCTCTTGCCCACTTCCATTTCATTTAGGGTTTTTTTCCTGGAGATTTTTATTGTTATTTCATTTGGGACTTTTTTTTTAAAGTCGCATAGTTTAATAATAATTAAAAACAAAACCCAAAATGGAAAACAGGGGGGACAGGGAAGAGGGCCCTGAGCGAAGGGCACAGGGAGCCCTGCTCATGGCACCAGGCCTGGCCGCAGGGCCCTTTGGTGTTGCTCTTCTACAAGGTCAGGGCCAGCAGTTGTCCTGTGAGAGCCACCCTTCACCTGGGGTGAGGACCCTTACTTCTGGGGTGTGCTCAGCTTCTGCATGCCACAGATCTTGTCCAGCAGGCCACAGATGAAGTCCTCATTGGGTTTGTAACAGTCAACCAGCAACTCCTTGACCCTGGCAGCCCGAGTATCATCACTCTCCATGTCCAGGAGTTTGTCCACATCAATCTCCAGCTCCGGGATCTCCTCTTCCTGGCAGTCATAGAGGCGAGTGAGCTGTTCCAGGATCCATTCCTCCAGGTTGAGGTGCTTCTGTAACTCTCTGATGTTGTACTTGACCGTGACCTTCCCTTGGTGCCCCGCAGCCTGTGCTTTCGCCTACAGTATCAGGGGGGGCTCTGAAAGTTGACGCAGGGCCCTGGGCCACCACCTCCCAACCCAGGAGCGGGGCGGCCAACACTGTGGCGCACCCCCCCGCCCCCTCAGTGCCGCTGTCAGCCATGGCGGCCACCAGGGCCACTTGCCTGCATCCGGCCCCTCCCTGCACCGCTGCCTCCAGGATGCCTGCCTGATGGCTGCGGGCCATTGGTTCGGGTTAGCTGTGGGCTCAACTCCGCAAGACTCTGGTGAGGGCACCCAGGGAAGCTGCTGCATGTGGAGCCCAGGCCGCTTTGGCCACGCCCCACTCCTCCCAGCCGATCCATCTACCCTTTGTCCCATGCGGCCACTACCTGGGGGCTTTTTTTATTGTATTGTTTTCTTCCATTTTGGTTGCTTCTCTGTGGGTGTTCATATGTATTAGGTAGAGCCACTATGTCTCTAGTTTCTATATGGTGGACATATGCACTTTTTGTCCCCCGCTCACCTGCTACACCATCCCTCTGTGGCCCATGCCCACCATGTTCTGCACTCTGCTGCCTGCTGCCAACACCCGCCATGTTCCACGTGCACCCCCTGGTGGCCAGCGCATGTCATAGCGACGGGTTGTTGGGTTGTTCTGTCATTCGGTCTATTTGCATATTAACCTTTGATTACATAGGATATTTAAAAAGAAACTCTGTCCCAAAACCTTTTCCAGTGATGATCTTCGTTAACAGTTCTCAACAATTTATTTTACAATATTCATGAATACTTCCAAACTATTTTATAGTGTGAAGAAAGCCTAAAAGCTTGAGTTACGTGGTTTGGGGCATGTGCAATAAAATAGTCTTTGAGGAATAATTAATTGCAGTCATTCTCCTTTATAATTCCTGAGGAGTAAATGCTTTATTTCCTCTGGCTTTGTTTCCTGTCTGATTTTCCAAACAGTATTCTATAAGTAAAATTTTATAGGCATTATTAAAACATCCTCAAGTGTACTGTTTTGTGGCTCTTCCACAAAATACCACGGCCTGGGCAAGTCTATTTTGAAGAAGTGGTGTTAGAAGAAGTTTAAGTTTAAAAAATTTGGCTCTCAAAAGAAATTTCAATCGTTGTACTGTTGATATTTGGCTCTGTTGACTAATGAGTTTGCCGACCACTGCTCTAAGCCTTTCCCCGAAGCCACAAAGCTGACTCTCTTCCTGTATAACTGGCTCCCTCCAAGCCACTGCCTTTTTCCAGAGTCCAGTAGGAGTGCCTGTGAGCCAGTTTGCGTGCAAGTTCTTTTCTTTAATTTTATTTATTTATTTTATTTTTAAAAATTTCTTTATTAAGTTATTACATACGTGTCCTCATCCCCCTATTAGCCCCTACCACCCCCCCACTCATGCCCTCACCCCCCTGGTGTCTGTGTCCATTGGTTAGGCTTATATAGATGTATACAAGTCCTTTGGTTGATCTCTCCCCTTTACCCCCACCTTCTGCTACCGTGCAAGTACTTTAGCAGGACGCCTGGGTTTCCAGTAGCCTTCCTTCTCATGGGGCAGAATCCCTGCTGGTTTTCACAGCAGATGTTATGTGGGCTCTTCTTCCCAGCTTGAGGTTGAGACCCTTCACTTCCCTGGGGGCCTTTGCAGCTGAGAAATTCCTCTGATTCTCAACTGCCCATATGTGGGTGCGGGGTCAGCTTGTTTCTTGTTTCTGCGCTTACCAGTCTCAACATGGGTTCTTCTCTATGTCCTTAGATATAAGCTTTCTGTTCAGCTAGTTTTCAGATGGTTCTCCAGGCTGATTGTGCTGTAATGTAGTTGTAGTTTTGATATGGTAATGGGAGGAGGTGAATGCAACCTCCACCTACTTTGCCATCCTGAACTGAATCCTGCTTTCCTTAAATTACTGATTTGTTTTAACATATGATACAAAAAAAGTACAGAAAGCATAGATATGCAGCTTAACAAGTACTTATAAAGCAAGTATCCCTATAACACCAGTATTCAAATAATAGAAATACATTTTCTATTAAGTTTAGTATGTTTTAACTCACTAGGGAAATGCAGTAAATTGGCACATATCCCTTTTTATTTTTTTCAAAGTAATATTTTAACCTTTTGCACTCGGATGTCGAGTGTGACTCGACACGGTTAGCATTAAAATAAAGGAATCGAGAAAAAAGCAAGCGAGTGCAAAGGGTTAATTGTGTTTTACTTCGTTGCTTATTTCTTTTGTCGACATAAGAACATTCAAACCTGTAGAGACTTTTTATAAGCATTTTTTTGAACCAAACAGACAACATATGTCATGGAGCAAGATCTCAAATGCTCCATAGAATAATAGTTTTGCCACTTCTTTTCTGCATTTGTGATTAAGGGATTTTGCATGAGGATGAGAGAAAGCAAGATGGGGATCTGATTATAGGATTCTTAACAAGATATATATTTTCTTAAGAGTGGCTATACCTTAGAGGGATATTATTTCTGACAAGGTATGTTAACCCATATGCACAAGAACAATGAAAAAGGCTTCCTTAAATACCTATCTTTAAAAAATATATATTTTTATTGATTTCAGAGAGGAAAGAGGGAGAGAGACATAGAAACATCAATGATGAGAGAGAATCATTGATCGGTTGCCTCCTACACGCCCCACACTGGGGATAAAGCCCACAACCCAGGCATGTGCCCTGATCAGGATTGAACCATGACCTCCTGGTTCATAGGTTACTCAACCACTGAGCCATGCTGGCTGGCCTAAAAACCTCTCTCTTCAGTAAATTATAGACTTGTGATGTGGCTACCCACCATGACCTGCCCATTGAGAAATTTATGATCAGGTCACCCTGTGAGTTTACGTACTATAGAACCTCCCTTTTTTATCCATATTTTTATTCATTCAAAATTCTGATAAGCAGCAAATATGAACTTATCACTGATAGAACTAACCCTATCAGAAATTATAATTTAATTATTTTTGCTTTTTTACTTAAAATAGTAAAACTTTATTTTTTAGAAGGAAACAAAACAGTATTTTACACTTGCGGATGTTTCAATAATGCCTATAAAATTTTACTTATAGAATACTGTTTGGAAAATCAGACAGGAAACAAAGCCAGAGGAAATAAAGCATTTACTCCTCAGGAATTATAAAGGAGAATGACTGCAATTAATTATTCCTCAAAGACTATTTTATTGTAGATGCCCCAAACCACTTAACTCAAGCTTTTAGGCTTTCTTCACACTATATAATAGTTTGGAAGTATTCATGAATATTGTAAAATAAATTGTTGAGAACTGTTAACGAAGATCATCACTGGAAAAGGTTTTGGGACAGAGTTTCTTTTTAAATATTCTATGTAATAAAAGGCTAATATGCAAATAGACCGAATGACAGAACAACCCAACAACCCGTCGCTATGACATGCGCTGGCCACCAGGGGGTGCACGTGGAACATGGGAGGTGTTGGCAGCAGGCAGCAGAGTGCAGAACATGGTGGGCATGGGCCACAGAGGGATGGTGGAGCAGGTGAGCGGGGGCGCCAGACCAAGGTGGGGTGCCAGTCGCTGTCATTGGGGCGAACCTCTGGTGGTGACTGAAAATTCTTTGCTCCCGCCCAGTGCTCACACCTGCTGCTGGCACCGGCCCCACTCTCACTGGCTGCCAGTGCCCAGTGCCGGTCCCGATCATTCGGCACCGTCAGCAGGTGCAAGCGGTGACTGCCGGCCCCCATCGCACCTGAGGGCTTATCCACTCCCCCTGCTCCTGAGGGGCAATTGAGACAGCACCCACTGACAGCGCCCGCCCCACTTGTACCCACTGCTGGCACCCGCCCCAATTGCTCTGCACCGTCAGCAGGTGTGAGCGAGGCTGGCGCCGTCAGCACATGGGAGCGGGGACAGCGGGAGCAGGTTGCCAGCAGACCGAAGACCTGGGGCCGCAGTGGGAGGGGCCGAACCCCTATACCCACAGCAGCCTTGCAGCCCACAGTTCCTTTCAAAGTGGGGCCCCTAGTTCCTTTTATAAAAGAAGTACTAGTAATTTGTCAAGATCAAATATATATTCTTACAATTAAGACGGGAAGGAGATATGAAGTGGTAGAGAATTGCACCCTGAATTTTACTTATATAAAAGATGTAAACCTTTGTGTCTGGAAGTGAAAACTTCACTGAGGAGACTGGTTTCTCAGTGAGGCAGTTTTTCAGAATGCAGTTCATCCTTGAGCATGGTTATCTGTGGACACACTCCGAGACGTGGTTTTGACATCTCCTGCACCACCAAGGTTCCCATTAGGCACTCCTGAAACTCTCCTTGTTCCCAGCGTGAACCTTACATGTACGTTTCTGTGCTCCTGATACTGAGACTGTGAGAACATTGCCTCAGTAGCCCCCTGGCCCACCCAGGAGTAGTGGCTGTGGCACCCATTGAGGGGTCCCTGGCACCTGCCTCTTTCTCACTGTTTTCAAGGGGCTCCTTTGAGGCTGGGGAGCTTCTGAAACGGAGTCATGTTCCACACTTGCCACTTAGGTGTCAAGAGAGGGAGAAGGAATGTCAGGGCCAGCATTTTCTATAGAGAAACATGGGTATGAGCAGGAAGGAGAGCCAAGAATTCTCTGTAGATACTTAAGTATTTAAAAGATTTACCTACTTTCCTTGATACACTATTTTCTCATAATTAAATAGTAACTTGAGGTAGAAAATGTTAGGGTGATCATCCCTACCAAATCAATTGGTTGATAAGTAAGAGTCCTTAATTTAATTGAAAAGTAATTATTTGAAAATTCGTGTCTTTAACCTAAGTCTCTTAATATTGTGTATTTAAAGCTAGGAAAGGGGTGTAGTATGAGCTCTACATTTAATTTGGCCTATGTTTGGCAATGTTTTATGCCTTTTAAAATCTTTAGTGTCTGTGGGCACATAGGGGATTTTTGACATAACATGACATGTTTTTAAAATATATATGTTTATTTAAGTTTACAAAACAAGAATGACATGGATTGAAGAAAGTTTGTTAGTTTTTTAGTTCCCAGGTCTTTATTTTTTTTTCTTTTTTTTAAATTACTTTATTGATAAGGTATCACATATTTGTCATCAACCCCCTTCCCTTCCCTTCCTAAACCCCGTTCCCTTCCCAAACCCCCCAACACGCAAGCCCCCCTCCCCCTGTTGTCCGTGATCACTGGTTAGGCTCATATGCAAGCACACAAGTCCTTTGGTTGATCTATCTCCCTTCCCCACCCTCCCCTACCTTCCCTCTGAGGTCTGACAGTCTGATCAATGCTGTTCTTGTTCTTCAGTCTATGTTGTTCATCTTTTCCCCTAGATGAGTGAGCTCATGTGATACTAGGAATATACTTATAGGAACCGAAAATGAGACAAGCAATAATAAGTTCCCAGGTCTTTAAAAAAGCCATTTAAATTTTTCTTAAGCTCTTTGATTTACCTTAATTTATTAACCTTTGCTTCAGTGGAAGGGACACTGTTAGCTCTGATTTGGCTGGAGAGGTCCTGCTGCAGTTCCTTTTCCCAGCTTCCCCTTCTGTCTCTGGACTACCTCCAGGTTCCCTCTGCCCAATAAAACCAGAAAGCCAGCACAGCGCCTGAGCTTTATTTTGTTGTTTCTTTTATAGCCGTAGCCACATTTCAGTGCAGCAGTGGTATTTAATATGACTCTGTAGTCATGGGCGAAAAGAATTCACATGACTATTCGTGGCTGAGTTATTCAAGTCAGGAAGCAAACTGTGATATTATTTTGTCTACTGTTCGAGCTGTGATTTCATGTCCTAAATAACTATAATTTCCAGGGATCGTTTTAAGTGGAAGTTAACCAAAGAGTAAAGAGTTCATACTTGACTTTCTAAATACCAGGTTATTTTATAATTTTATTGAAAATAATGATAGGACCTGAGAAATAGAGATACTAAATACCAAACTCAACTCTCTGGCTAATGTATCTGTCACACCTTAGCTGCTTTTTTCACCTTCATTCCTAGAAATAAATTATTTCTTGTGAATTTTTCTACATAAAAATTTATGAAATGAGGTTTGGTAATACAGCAGAATTAAATGATGCTTTTTCCATTTTTTTTTTTTTTACCTGAAATGAAAAATAGCTGCTGCATAGTTTTAAGATTATTTTTTAGATTGGCCTGAGGTTTAAAGGGATTTTTATTTTATTTTTTAACGTATGTGTTTTTATTGTTGAGAGTATTACAGATGTCCCCCATTTTACCCCCTTTGCCTCCATCCACCCAGCTCCCACCCACCCACCCCAGGTCTTCTTTATGTATGTTTTCTATTGTAAGTTATCCAAAAATAAGACTGCAAAGTTAGCCTGTTCCAAATGAATTATGAAGTGGGTAAAACATATTTCCTGTTGAATTCCTCATGTGGGTTGATAAATAACAATTCATTCATAGTGTTAAATTGGAACCTTATTGATGATGAAAATTATCTGTGTGTCAGAAACTCTGTTTTTGACCTTTAGAAAAGTATTGATATTGATAAGGCAGCATCGTTTTTGGCTTGCTCAACCAATTGTTGTTTTTACCTGTAGCCTGGTTCGGTTTCATACTGGCATTTGTCCATGCTATGAAATCTTGTGTATGTCATCTTAACCTTTCCACCAATCTAGTTTCCCAAACCTCTTTGGCTCATTTTTATTTTCAAAGGAGTGATAGGTTTTCCATTTGGGATTCTGTTGCCTAGAGAAAACTATTTGAAAGTACATGCCCACACTACTTTTCCTCATCTCTCAGGAAAGATCGCCAAGAGGCAGGGAGTTGACAGGCTAGGTGGCCCCGGTCTGGTAGTCCATGTAGCACAAATCTAAGAATGGGTTGTTGTTTATCCATCATACAATTTATCTTTCGTGACAGATGTGGTGGTAAACTTTTATGCTACAAAATAGCAAACTTTTTAGCCTCAAATAGGATAAGTTCTTGGATTAATAAAATGCCTGGTAAACTTGGAAGAAATGGAAGCATTGCTTCTGTATTGTTACAGTGATTTAAAGAGGAGCCTGAGACCTACTCTCACACCCCGTCCCATCCGGTGTGACTGCTTCATTTCCACCAGGGTACAGGAATCCTCCCTGACTGCTGTCTTCTTCAGCATCACGCGGCTGGAGCCCTTTCTCAAGGAGAGTACCTCCTCCTGGTTCGCCTTTTCCCATGTTCATTTTCCTTCTTGGTTCTTTGCTGTCTCTTCCTTTAGTGTGCAGCTTCCACAGCTGTTCCTTGGGCTTCTGTCCTGGCCTCTTTTTGTTCTGTGTGCCCTTCCTGGGGAATTGGGGAGCTTTGTGTCGCCTCCCCCAGCACCTCTGGGTGGTCAGGTAATTCTGTGTCCCACTGGCTTTCCTGGCCCAGCCCCAGCCACACCTGCATCTAAGCATCCTACAGGCACCTCAGGCCCAGCATGCCCCGGTACTTGCCTTCCCCTGGCCCATTAACATAGCAATCTTCTATTGGGGTTTCTTGTACATTTTTTCAATATATCTGTCACCTCAGAACTCCCATGTGCCTAGATTATTGTGTCACTCTCCATCTGGTCTCCCTGCCACTGACCTTTCCTAGTTTTTACCGTTATCTTCCGAAGAGTTAAATCTGATACTATCACTCTCCCGCTTTAAAACATTTCTGCTGACTGCGTCTTGTCCTTGGAATAAATGTTCATCACGCTTACACTCTCAAGTGTGACATTTTTGGTCTCTGTGCCTACCTGATGCGCTCTCATTTCCTACTGCTTCCTTTCTGTGCCACCTTACACGCGTGCACAGCACTGAATGCCTCCTTCCCGTGGAAAGCTGTGTCTTCCATCATACTGGGCCTAATGTAGTTTTCCTCTGTCTGTAATTGTACTTCCCATATCCTGCTGTAATTATACGAAGTATAAGTAAACAATAACTTTAAAGTGCTACAAAGATATGTAGTGCTTACCCAGCCACCCTGAGCAGTGCCTGGTAACTCAGGAAGTGTTTATGAAGTAAATAGATAAATGTCAGTGGCAAACTTTAAAATATTCATGACACTGGGGCGCAACTATGATCCTAGTCAGTAGATCAGTAGAGGTCGGTTCTGGTCCCAACGCTGCCAGAGCTGAAGGCCTACGTGGGTCACTTGATCTGTGCCTCAGTTTCTTTACTGAGGAAAGTTGGCTTTGTAAAGCTTTAGGGTATTTCTACTTTTAAAATTCTGTGTTGCTGTTTTACCTTGCCTTATATATAGTTCCCAGGTAAAATCATTCTCTGAGCATTTTTCACTTCCTAGTCCCTATCTGTGTTTTACTTTCATTTTTTCCATGGTTGGAATCCCTGATCTCTCACTGCATGCCTTTCAAGAGAGGCACTTTTTTCACGTCATCTCATTTTAATCCCTTAGCTAATTTTCCTTCTCCTTTCCCCTCTCTTCCTTATTAATGTTTGTTACAATGTTGTTGGAAGGAAATAGCACCCAAGACTAAAATTTGCAGTGCTCCTATTGACATGCATTGCTCTAATTGTAGATTTTGCCTATTTTGACTCAATTTAATATGACTTAAATTGTGAAATAGAAGTTGTTCATTAGAATATCCTTTATTAATAGTTCTACAAAGGGGGAGGGAGTAAAGGTTGATATTCGAGTAAGTATCAAAAATAACATGGCACTAGGGATAATACTGAATGCACATCAGTAAATGTATTTTTAGCTGTTTGCTACACAGATTTACAGCATTTCAATCTTTCTGTGGATATGATGTTTGATGCACGGGTACATGCAATTCTAGCCTTCTTCAAGATTGTTCAGAGCAGCGGTCGCCAACCTTTTGGACCTCACGGACCACCAGTGGTCCGCAGACCCCCGGTTGGCGACCACTGGTTTAGAGAAGGGTGAGTATGAGCCTCAAAACTCTAGAGCAGTCATTTTCAACCTTTTTCATTTTATGGCACACATAAACTAATTACTAAAATCCCGCAGCACATAAAAAAATACATATTTTGACTGATCTGACAAAAAATAGGTATACTTTTCTGATTCATTCACACTGGACAGCTATTGTTGTGTTTTTATTTTAAGACAGCCTAAGGGACAAGAGGTCAGTGCCCTGACTAAGTAGTCAGGTAGTGGATGTTTTAGAGATTCTTGTGGCACACCTGTTCAAATCACGGCTCTAGAGTACTCTTTCACAGTTAGTGATTTTTTATGATTATGTTTCTGAATTTTTTTCAACACCTTTATTTATCTTTCAGTTGATGTTATATTTATAAAAATAGAGATGTTTAAGTATTTCTGAATTTTCTCTTTAGTTAGCTATATGACCTTTTAAAAGTTGTTTTTAGTGTGATTTTTGGACACCTTTTAATCCTGTATCCTGAGCCAAAAACATGACCTACAGTGCTCTCCAATAAGGCGTTTTAAACGAGGAACATTTTGTGTGAAGAAGACTTTCCTCTTTGGGTACTCAGAGTGGAAGGGACCAATATGCATACCAGGTGGTCCTATATGCCTCACACCTTGGAAAGCCTCCTATCTCTGTCGCTTTAGGCTGTCACAACGAAGCATCACTGACTGAGTGCTTTGAACAACAGCCATTTATTTCTCACATTGCTAGTGGCTAGAATCCTGAGGTCAGGATGCCAGCATGATCCATTTCTGGAGAGAACTCTTCCTGACTTGTGGGCAGCTGCCACCCAGCCATGTGCTCACATGACCTGTTTGTGCACATGAGAAGAAAAGGATCTCTGGTGTCTATTCATATAACAACATTAATCCTCTTGCCACCATCCTTATGACCTCATTTAATGTTAGTTCCTTCCTTGGAAGCCCCATCTCTAAACACAGCTACACTGGAGTTTAGGGCTTCAATATATGAATTTTGGGGACACATACATTTAGTCTATCACATTCTACCCCTGGCCCAAAATTCAAGTCTTTCTCACATTCTGACTACATTCATTCCATCACAACAGCCTCAGAAGTCAGAAATACTTCTGGCATCAACTCTAAAGTGTAAATTTCAAAATCTTCTCTAAATACCATCAAAATCAGGTATTGGTGAGACTCCAGGTACTATTCATCCTGTGGCAAAATTTCTCAACAGCTGCGAGCCCAAACCAGACAAATTAAATGCTTCCAAATACAATGCTGGGACAGATACTGAATAGACATTCCCATTGCAAAAGGAAGAAATAGAAAGGAAGGGATGAGGAATCTCAAGCAAGCCCAAAAACTACCAAAGCAAATGTCCTTGTATTAGGAGGCTCAAGAAAAGTCCTGTTTGGTTCCATGCTCTGCGCTCCAGGTCCACCAGGGGTGGCACTGTCAACCCCATGGCTCCTCTGGGCCTCTCCCCCTTCTGTCTGTGTGCAGAGGCTCAAACCCTGAGGCAGAGGAGGGCTCTTTTGGCTCACCAAAACCATGAGGTGGCCCCATCCTTTGAAACCCAGGAGAAATATTCAGCCCTGCCCCCTGGACCTGTGGGGAGAGTGGCAGCCCTGATGACCTCTGAAGTAATTTTCTGTGGGGTCACTCTTCCCTTTTTGAAGAATGATGCTTTCATCATCCCTGTAGAATGTCAGAAGTCCAACAGGTCTCCTTCAATTCAAACCGGCAATGCTGCCCTAGCCAGTCTGGCTTAGTGGATGGAGTGTCAGCCTGCGGACTGAAGGGTCCTGGGTTCGATTCCGGTCATGGGCATGTACCTCAGCTGCAGGCTTCTCCTGGGCACGTGCACTCTATGTGTTTCTCATAATTACATCAATATTTCTCTCTGTCTTTCCCTCTCCCACTCTCTCTCAAATTAAATGGAAGAATGTCCTCGGGTAAGAATTAAAAAAACAAAGAAACACAAATTAGCAGTGCTTCTGCTTATATAATCCCATAATCTCTTTATTGAGTGATAGTTTAGCCCATACCCTTGGCATTCTCTTCCCAACATGCTTTCTCATTTTTTGCAACATGGACTGGCTCTTGAAGTTCTGCTTCCTTCTTTCTTCAAGTCATCTCTCTCCTCTTGTATTTTACTTTAAGAAGTTAGGAGGGCCCAGCCAGTGGTTGAGTGTCGACCTGTAGCACATACCCAGGTTGCGGGCTCGATCCCCAATGTGAGGCCAGCAGGAGGCAGCTGATCAATGATTCACTCTCATCATTGATGTTTCTCTCTTTCTCTCCCTTCTTCTCTGAAATCAATAAAAATATTTTTTTTAACAAGTTAGATTGAGAAATCTCTGCTGAATATCTAGTCTCATGGCTCACAAGTTCTATCTTCTACAAAACACAAGTCAGCCAAGTTCCTTGCCACAGTGCAACACAATTTGCTGTCTTAGTCGGTTTGGGCTGCTATAACAAAATACCATAGGCTGGTATTTTGTGGCTTGAACAACAGCTATTTATTTCTTATGATTATGGAGGCAGCAAAGTAAGTACAAGGTGCCAGTTGATTCAGTTCCTGGTGAGCACCAACTTTCTGGTTTATAGACAACTCCCTCCTAACTGTATCCTAACAGGAGTGTCGTTCTTTAAGAACGCCCACCTCCAGATACTGTCACCTTGGGGATTAAGGCCTCAACATATTAAATTTTGGGGACACAAACAATTAGTCCATAGTAATTGCCTTTACTCCAGTGTCCAATAACCTGTTCTTC
This sequence comes from Eptesicus fuscus, assembly GCF_027574615.1. Taxonomy (NCBI): domain Eukaryota; kingdom Metazoa; phylum Chordata; class Mammalia; order Chiroptera; family Vespertilionidae; genus Eptesicus; species Eptesicus fuscus. The sequence continues at coordinate 48,278,732 of NC_072491.1, read as the reverse complement.
ATTTCCATTTGATACTGCTTCAGAATCACCTTGAATGTCCATATTTCTGGAATGCATCTTAAAATTCCATCCTCTACCCACTACCCAGTTCCAAAGCTGCATCCATAGTTTTAGGTATTTATTACAGCAACACCCCACTTCATGGTACCAAAATCTTAGTTAGCTCACACTACCATAACAAAATACAGTAGGCTAGGTGACTTAAACCACAGACATTTATTTTCTCACAATTCTAGAGTCTGGAACCCCAAGATCAGGGTGCCACAATGACTGATGTCTAGCGCAAGCTCTCCTTCTGGCTTCTAGGCAATAACCTTCTGGCTGTGTCTTTCCTCTGTGCTCAGCAGAGAGAGAGGGGGGTCTCTGGTATCTGTTATAAGGACACTAACCTTATCAGATCAGGCCACACCCTTATGACCTTATTCAGCCTAAATTTCCTGGAGGCCCTATCTCTAAATATAGTCACACTGAGGGTTTGAGCTTCAACATATGATTTTGAGGGTACACAAACAATCCAGAATACCCATTCTTGTCTGGTTTTATATAAACTTTGTCTTTCTGGTGCCTTTGTATGTTTTCCTTACTTGAAGTTCTTAAAACAGGGGACCTTCTAGTGCCATTTACCCTTTACAAAGCAGGAAGGCCACCCTCCAGAATATTTCACAGTGACACGCCTGGTCATAGCACTGATACTGATCCCAGGTAGCTAGCATGTGGCACTAATTTCTAATTGTTCTCATTTCTGTGGACTATGATAAACATTCCTGGTCAGTATTGTCTAGTCCTTTTTTATTTTTAAGGGTTGGGTTTCAAATTTTTGTTTCATGCTTAGAATTATTGTGGCTTTTGGCAAAGAATATTTTAAACTGGGTGAAAGGCAAGAAAAAATGTGGATTCAAGAAGTGAAAGCATAATTGTTTACAGTTCAGTAAGCAGTTGTGGTTAAGAAATGTGTCTGCTCATCATTACCAGATGACTTAAAATTTTATGGGGGAGCATACGTTTTAAACAAAAAGTAATTATGCTTTTTACAGGGTAAAGAAGTGAATTCTTCATAATTTAGTTTTTATGTGTTATAATCTAGACCTATAGTTAGAGCTTTATGAATTTTATTGTGAAATTATCTATGAAATGAATTTAATGGCAGCTTAAAAAAATTTACTCAGAAACTAAAATTTTGATTTACCAAGCATTAATAATAATGCAATAATATAATTAATGAAACTCACTTATTGAATATTCACTGGAACATAAGAGGGAAATTTGCCAGGTTTTTGGGAATATTGATAAAACTAGGCTTAGTTGTAACTTCTCAAAAAGAAAAGATAGTATAGATATCCTATATAATAAAAGGCTAATATGCAAATTGACCGAACAGTGGAACAACTGGTCGTTATGACGTGCACTGACCAGCAGGGTGCAGACGCACAACACAGGTGGTCAGTGTGCTCCCACAGGGGAGCACCGCTCAGTCAGAAGCCAGGCTCATGGCTGGCAAGTGCAGAGGTGGTGACAGGCACTAAGGATGTCTGACTGACGACTTAGGCCCGTGAGGAGTGGGCCTAGACTATTAGTCAGACATCCCCCGAGGGCTCCCAGATTGCAAGAGAGCACAGGCTGGGCTGAGGGGCCCCCCTCCCCAAGTGCATGAATTTCGTGCACCGGGCCTCTAGTGTACAAATATATACAATTCACCTTTCAGTGCATGTTAAAAAACAGTTATACAGCCTTGACCTGTTTGGCTCAGTGGATAGAGCGTCAGCCTGCAGACTGAAAGTCCCAGGTTTGATTCCGGTCAAGGACATGTACCTTGGTTGCGGGCACATCCCCAGTGGGAGGTGTGCAGGAGGCAGCTGATTGATATTTCTCTCTCATTAATGTTTCTAACTCTCTATCCCTCTACCTTCCTCTCTGTAAAAATTCAATAAAAATATATTTTAAAGAAACAGTTATACAAATGGTGAATAGATAAAACCTCACTTGGATTTGATTTAGGAATGTATTGTTTGTTTGTTTTTTTTGGAGCATCAGGTGACTCACATTTAAATTGCATTCTCTGAGCACTTAATGATTTGGCCTGAATGAGAGAAAACAGTACCAGTAAGAACATACATTTTAAAGTAAGACAATGGATTAGCTTTTTGGGATATCTGTGAAGATAAAGAGAGATACAGTAATAATATAGAGGGAAAATCCCAAATTGCTATGTGATCAATATTTGGATAATTAAATGGATCAACCTAACGTTAGTACAACAGTATGTTATGAAAAGTTTCTCTCCGCTATATCTCTCCCCACATACTAATTTGGTTCACTTGGTACTTTCCTGTACAGCTTTCATTCATTTCTTGTATTGTATTTTTTGTGTAAGTATTCATGAAATTTTTCCTCACACTATACATTAATTCAGCAACATAATTCGACACTTAGGAGGATTTCAGTTGACATATATATGATTGGACCTTAGCTACCTATATATTTAAAATAAGTTATTTAACCCAGCAGTTACAAATATATTTTGTTTTTACATCATTTACTCAGTTCTTTTGTGGCTGCTTAGTCATTTAAAACCAAAGACATTTTAAGAGCAGTTAACTGATAATAATAGAGCCTATCTAATAAAAGAGTAATATGCAAATTAACCATCACTCTGCTACGCACACAAGCCACGCCCACCAGCCAATCAGGAGCGAATATGCAAATAAACCCAACCAAGATGGCTACGGCCACAGAGAGCAGGAGGGAGGCTTGGGTTTCCCCGGCAATGGAGGAAACCAAGCTTTCAGCCTGCACTTGCCAGCCTAGGCCTCCACTCAAGGCTACAAAGTTTCAATGATAGAAGATACATAAATCCAAACAGAAATGGCGGCAGCCACGGAGCTGGAAAGAGCAGGAGGCTAGGGTTGCCTCCGGCAATGGAGGAAGCCAAGCTTTCCACACACCCTGGCTAGCCCAGGCCTCCGCTTAAGGCTACAAAGTTTCAATTATAGAAGATACAAAAATCTCAACAGAAATGGCTGCCACCACTGACCTAGCAGAAGGCTTGGCTCCGCTCCAGGCTACAAAGTTTCAATTGTAGAAGATAAATTAATCCCAGATACCAGGGCCTCTGCTTGGGTCGCTGGGGGGGGGGGGGGGGGGTGGGGCCGGCCTGCAAACCACCACAGGCCCCTCGCCCAGGCTGCCCCATGCTCCAAGGGAACCTCCACCCTGATCGGGGATATCCTTCAGGGCAAACCAGCCAGTCCCCACCCCTGCACCAGGCCTCTATCCTATCTAATAAAAGAGTAATTGCAGATTGACCATCACTCCAACACACAATATAGCTGCCCCCATGTGGTCAAAGATCCTGCCCCCATGTGGACACAAGATGGCCACCACAAGATGGCCAGCAGGGGAGGGCAGTTGTGGGCGATCAGGCCAGCAGGGGAGGGCAGTTGGGGGCAATCAAGCCTGCAGGGGAGGCCAGTTAGAGGTGACCAGGCCTGCAGGGGATGGCAGTTAGGGGAAAACAGGCTTGCAGGGGAGCAGTTAGACATCACTCAGGCTGGCAGGGGAGTGGTTAGGGGGTGATCAGGCTGGCAGGCAGAAGCAGTTAGGGGCAATCAGAAAGGCAGGCAGGCGAGCAGTTGGGAGCCAGCAGTCCTGGATTGTGAGAGGGATGTCCGACTGCCCTAAATGGGCAGTGGGACATCCCTTGAGGGGTCCCAGATTGGAGAGGGTGCAGGCTGGGCTGAGGGACACCCCCCCCCCACCCCCGTGCATGAATTTCGTGCACCGGGCCTCTAGTCATTCATATATACATTAATTCAGCAACAAGTTAAATATTGTCCAATTTGTTGGTATATTGTTGTCCGTAATATTTTCTTAAGATCTTTTGTATTTCTTTGATGTCAGTTGTTACTTCTTCTCTTTCATTTCTGATTTGGTTTTTTTGGGTCCTCTTTCTTGATGAGTGTGTTTAAAGGTTTGTCAGTCTTGTTTATCTTTTCAAAGAACCATTATCAGATATGTCATTGAATATTCTCTCCCATTCAGTGAGTTGTCTTTTCATTTTGTTGATGGTTTTCTTTGCTGTGCAAAAACTTTTTAGTTTGATATAATCCCATTTGTTTATTTTTATTTTCTTTCCCTTGCTTGAGGTGATATATCAGAAAAAATATTCCTGCAAGAAATGTTCAAGTGATTTTACTGCCTGTGTTTTCTTCTAGGATTTTTATGCTTTCGAGTCAGACATTTAAATCTTTAATTCATTTTGAGTTTATTCTTTTTTTTTTTTTTTAAATATATATATTTTATTGATTCTTCACAGAGAGGAAGGGAGAGGGATAGAGATAGAAACATCGATGAGAGAGAGACATCGATCAGCTGCCTCCTGCACACCCCCCACCGGGGGATGTGCCCGCAACCAATGCACATGCCCTTGGACCGGAATCGAACCTGGGACCCTCCAGTCCGCAGACCGACGCTCTATCCACTGAGCCAAACCGGTTTAGGCTTGAGTTTATTCTTGTGTGTGGTGTTTTTTTTTTTCTTTTCTTTTTATTTATTTTTTAACTTTGAGACTTTAACTAGCCTCTTTCTGGGGTACCCAGGCCTGCTTCACTCATTTATGTTGCCTGCTTGTTCCCTGCAGGCATTTGAATTCAGGAGGTGGAGTGATCTAGTTTCATATTTTTGCATGTATCTGTCCAATTTTTCTAACACCATTTATTGAATCAACAAGCTTCACCTCATTTTATGATTTTGCCTCCTTTTTCAAATATTAATTGGCTGTAAAAGTGTATGTTTATTTCTGGGCTCTCTGTTCCATTCCATTGATCTGTATATCTGTTTTATACCAGTTACATGCTGGTTTGCCTACTATGGCCTTGTAGTACAGTTTGATATCGCATAGTGTGATTCCTTCCACTTTGTTCTTTTTTTTTTCCAAGATTGCTGTGACTATACGGGGTCTTTTGTGGTTCCATATAAATGTTTGTAATATTTGTTCTACTTCTATGAAACACACAGTTGGTATCTTAATATGAATTGCACTGAATCTATAGATTGCTTTGGGTAGTATAGACATTTTAATGATGTTAATTTTTCCTATCTGTGAATACAGTATGTGCTTCCACTTATTGTATCTTCCTCAATATGTTTCTTTAGTGTCTTATAATTTTCTGAATACAGGGCTTTTTCATCCTTAGTTAAATTTACCCCATGTCTTTTGATTGGAACATTTAAGCAATTTACATTTAAAATGATTATTGCTAGGTATGAATTTTTTTAAAATATATTTTAAGAGAAAAGGAGAGGGTGAGAGAGATAGAAACATCAGTAGTGAGAGAGAATCATTGATCAGCTGCCTCCTGCATGCTCCACACTGGGGATCCAACCCACAAAGGGTATGTGCCCTGACTGAGAATTGAACTGTGTCCTCCTGACTCACAGGTTGATGCTCAGCCACTAAGCCACACCCCAGCTGAGCAATAGGTGTATATTTATTGCCATTTTATTCTTTTAACTATGTTCCTCTGGTTCTTTTCTTCTTCTTCTCTTTTTTTGTCATCCTCACCAATGATATTTTTTCCATTGAGTTTTAGAAAGAATGGAAAGGAGGGGGAGAGACACATTAATTGGTTGCTTCCTCACACTCCCCAACCTGGGGCCGGGATTGAGCCTGCAACCGAAGTATGTCCCCTTGACCAAAATTGAACCTGTGACCCTTGAGTTCGTGGGCCAATACTCTAACCACTGAGCAAACCAGCTAGGGCTTCTTCTACTTCTTTCTTTTTTTTTTTTTTCTTCTACTTCTTAAAGCAGCCCTTTAACATTTCTTATAATGGTTTGGTGGTAACAGACTTCTTTATCTTTTCTTTTCTGGGAAGCTCTTTATTTCTCCTTCAATTTTAAATGATAGTCTTGCTTGCTAAGTAGTTTTGGTTGTACCAGGTAGGTTCTTCCTTTCCATCACTTTAAATATTTCATGCCAACCCCTTCTGGCCTGAAATGTTTCTGTTAAGAAATCAACTGACAGACTTATGGGAGCTCCCTTTTAGGTAACTAATTCTCTTTAATATTTGCCACTTTAATTATGATGTGTCTTGTTGTGGGCCTGTTTGGTTCCATTGTATTTGGGACTCTGTGATTCTTGGACTTCTCTGTCTTTTTTTCTTCACTAAATTAGGGACCTTTTCTGTCCTTATTTTCTCAAATACGTTTTTGATCCCTTGCTCTCCTTTTTATGGTATTCCTATGATGCAGATGTTTTTACACTGCATGTTGTGCCAAAGTTCCCTTTAACTATCGTCATTAAAAAAAAAAATTTTTTTTTGCTCTGTTTAGTTGTTTTTTATCCCTTGTCTTCTAAATAATTGATTTGATCCTCTGCTTTATTCTACCAAGTGTTTATTCCTTCCAGTGTGTTCTTCATTTTAGATATGTATTATTTATTTCTGACTCTCCTTTTTTAGGGTTTCTTTGTCTTCTTTTTTGCTGCTGAGTTAAACATTCTTGTAATCATTACTTTGAACTATATGTCTGATAAATTGCTTGCCTTCATTTCATTTAACTCTTTCTGGAGATTTCTCTATTCTTTCATTTGTAGCCTGTTTCATTTTTTGTCCCCATTTTGGCTGCCTCTTTGTGTTTATTTCTATGTATTTGATAGATCCGCTGTGATGCCGAGTTTTTGTGGGATTTCCTTATTTAGTAGGGTTCCATTTTGCAGTCTCATTGATCACCTGAGCTGGGTGCTCCAGAAATGTCCCTTGTGTGGATTATGTGGGCCCCCCTGTTGTAATTGAGTCTTGAGTACTATTGGGTCATTCGTGCATGGAATTGACCCTCAGGTTGACTGACTGTGAGGCTGCATCCTGACCACTTCATGCGGACAGCTACGCAGGTGTTGACCCCACAAAGCGGAATTCACCTCAGTGGGGTTTGTTGCCTGCTGAGATCTCTCTTTGGATCTGCTGCTTGTGAAGCTTATTGGATCCTGCTCTGATGTCTGAATCTTGCCACTGGGTGTGTTGGTTCTCGGCTGCCTGGGTGGGACTGTGGTGGAGGCCAGTATAAGATGCTGCCTATGACGGGCTCCTGGCAACTCGTTTGGAACAGTCTCGATGGGGCTTCTTCTGTGAATCCTTTATTATAAGACTTTTGTTCAGCAATCTTCAGCTGGTTATTCAGAATGAGTGTTCTCTAATTTAGTTGTAATTCCTGTTTGGTCCTGGGGAGGAGGCAAGTGTAGCTTTCACCTCTTCCATTGCCATTTTGGATCTCTAATTCACTTCTTTAAATTAAAAAACAGAGTAATAGAAAAACATAAGTGTATTTACCACAAAGAATTAATAACTCATTTTAATATTTTCATATTTTTGATTTACATATTTTATAACAGAAACAATATGACAGATAAGTTGGAAATCTTCTGAGTTTCCTTCCCTAATCACATTCCTCTTTCTCTCTCTTTAGAATCAGTGGTTATCATGAGTTTTCTATGTATCCTACTAGTCCATATTTATGTACTTTTATTATACATGTATTCTAACAATACAGGGTAGGGCAAAAGTAGATTACGGTTATTTGTCTAGAAAACAATACAAAATTAATAAATAATAATACAATAATAAATTCTGTGTTTCATGTACTCCCAACTGTAAACCTACTTTTGCCCCACCTTGTATGGGTTTCTGTGTTTTAAAAAAATGACATCATAAGTGTCATACTCTACATATCTTGTGTCCCCATCTTCTTTTTGAGATCTCGCTATGCTGATACATACAGCTCTGGTTCACTTACATTAACTTCTGTACAGTGTTCTGTTGTATGAACACACAACAGTTTATCCTCCTCCTATTGATAAGTGCTGGGTCCAGTTTTCTGCTCTTACAAACAATGCTGAGATGTGCTTCCTTGTTTAGGTCTCCTGGTGCATGTGACAACTTTCTGAATATATATCTAGGATTTCTGAGTTATAGGCTATGCACACTGTCAACTTCATTTATCTCATTTAATCTTTAAAAATATTAATTGAGGCTATTGGCATGATTCCCATTTTACACATGAGAAAACTGAGGTGTTGAAATGCTATATAACTTGTCTAGCTGAATAATACGCCTAGTACCTGAATCCAAATTAGAATTTCACCCCATTAAATCCAGACCCCTAACACCTAGCATTCCATATGCATTTGCCACTTTTAACCTTTATGATCATCAAAACAGTTGCCGCCAACCAGTCATACTGCATCATTTGAAAGTAGAAAATCAAAGCAGGTAATGAGGGAGTACATAAGAAAGAAGGATCAATGAGGTGCCCATACTTCCTTTGATGTGTGAAATAGTGGGTCTGTGTTTTCCGTATGCATAAGACTGTTTCTTATGATAGAAATCTATACTTTATATTTCTTAAATGCATCATGCAGGCTGTTTTGGACTTTAAAAAAAGAGGAGCATGTTAGAGTCTGTTTTTATTCTGCAAAGTGTACAGAACATTTTTTCCAGGGGAAGAAAAGTATCTGAGAGTGATTCTTTTGTTCATGTCCCTTTATTCATACTTGAACCATGTCTTTTAGACTTTATTTTTTCTTTTGCTTTTTCTTTCCCTTCCAGGTAGCAGATCTGGTGTGTTAATTGTGAAAATTCTAGAGCTGCATGAAGAATGCACCATCCAAGTTGCCATGTGTGAGCAGTTAGTGGGACTGCAGGCTGATGGCTCTTCTCCAGGTGAAGCCTCTGGGACTGGCCTGAAGGTTCTCTTCACCAAGGAGACTGCACACTATCTCAGGGGGCAGCCCCAGGACATCATCCACATCTACCCTCCCTGGTGAGTGCCAAGAACTGACTCCCGGAGTCACCAACTGTGAGTTTGTCTCTAAAGCATTTGTCTCAATAATGTTATCAGGAACATTTTTGTCGCTTTATTAAAGAGACATGCCAGGGGAAGGAGCCAGGAATTTATGTAATAGGAGCACTGATTTGTCTCTGATGGCTTGTTTGTAGGGTTTAATCTGAAGAGCTTAAATGGTCACTAATGGATTAGAAAAATTATTTTTAGGATACCATTTTTGCTCTCTTCTGCATGGAATATTAATTTTTTACCACAAAAAGAAGAAAATATTGCTATTTTGAGGGAAAGATTCAGCAGCCTCATTTAAAAAACTATTAACTTTATCACCAATTTTTAAAGTTTCTTTCATCTTTTTATTGTGTCTGTAGCAAGTGATCATGAGTCTCTAGTTAAATTCTTCTATTAAGGCTGAAGATATCAGAGGATAACTTGCTTTATTTTATTATTTTAATTTTAATACATTTTTATTGAACATTGTAAGATATATGCAGGGCCTTACGCAGAGCATAAATATACATTTCAAGGAATAATCACAAAGTGAATAGTAATTCCTATCCAGTCAAGAAGTAGACTGCAGTTTGTACCTGCGACCACCCTATCCCCTTCCATTTCCTCCCTCCCCCAGCTCCTCCAGGTGACCATGATTCTGACTTCTGATGCGTAGACTCCTTTGAATGTTTGAGAACTTTATATTGATAGAATCATACAGTAGTCATACAATGTGCATTCGCTTTCATTGGACTACTTTCTCTTAATATTATGCTTGTGAGATTCATCAATTTTGTTGCATGTTGCTATATGTTCATTTCCATTGCTATATAGTTTTACATTATATTAGTTTATGCAATTAATTCATCTGTTCTTCTGTTGGCATAGCTAGAATATTGTGGTCAGTGCTGTAATGACCAACTGTCATCCTGTGTAGCTTACTCAAGAATACAGCACTATTAATTCTCTTCTCCGAAATTCCCCATCTTCCTACATTCATGCATCATTTTTCTATCATTTAAAATTTTTTAAAAAATTTTTTCTTGACCATATGTCCTCTTCCTCTTGGTATAGTCTGCTTCTTTACTTATAACAACATGCCTCGGGGTGTTGTTGAAACACTGGGTCCAAATGGTCCCCTCCTTCCTTTCCTGAGCCCATTTCATTCAGGCTTTCGGCCCGCACTCCCATCTCACTCCCCGTTGTCCACATTGCTTCTCCAGTGCTCTTTTGTGAGAGCCGTGTTTCCTTTTGCAGTGCTTGCTCCTGGTTTGTTTCCCTGTTTCCCCTGCGCTCCTCCTCATACCTTCCCTGGCTTCTCAGCACTGAACTGCTGCCAGGCTCAGTCCTAGACCTCTTTTCTACTCACCTCACCACCTTGGTGATTGCATCTCTTCCTATCCATGGAACCTCCTAACAGCTCCACTTCCAAATCCATACAAAGTCCAGCATTTCTTTTTACTTCTAGGCCGTGATCCTTTCCAGGTAATCACTTTTTGGGGGATTAGTGCAATAGTCCCTTAAATGTTCCTTCTGCCTCTTTCCTTACCCTCTGTCTCTTTCTGATCAAGATGACTAGAGGAGCAAAGCTATGAATATGTGAGCCATCATACTGGTTTTTGGCTTCACACTCCACCTCATGAAGAGTCAAAGCCCCTCCTGAGCTCTGGAATCTCATCTCCTGTTCCTCTCAGCTTCCCCAGTTCCATTTTGGTCACCCTGGACTCCACTCTGCTCCTCAAATTCCATGCCACTCTCTACTCTTACTTTGGGGCCTGGGTTTTTGCTGCTCCTTGTGCTGGGATGCTTTGTCCTACCACCTCCACTTGACTGCATGGGTTGCTATTTTCTTAAAACTTCTAGGCATTTACTCAGCTGCCACCTTCTAAAGAGGCCCTGGGTCACATAGCTAATGTTGGAATCTACCCTCTTCTACAGCCTTTATTCTCCTTTCCTCCTTTTTTTTTTTTCCACAATCACACATATTACAGTTTACCACTTTTTATTTGCTCATTTGCTTATTGTGTGTCTCCTGCTGCTAGATTTTTAACTGTCTCCTTTACTTCTTAGGGCCTGAAGGCACTCAACAGAACTTTGATGTGGAATGAATGAGCAGTTTTCTCCTTGTCCTAACCGTGCTTCTCCCATCCAGGATCTTGTTACTATAATTCCTTGTGTTCTTTCAGCTGCTTTATTCAACTCTTGAAAGTTATTGGAAGTCCTTACTGGAAATTTATGGTTAAATCCAGTGATATTGGCAGTATTTGATTTTGCAGTGTGTCCTAGTTTCATCTTCTTTATCAACATACAACAATTGTTTATGATTTAGTTTATTCTATCTCAGTAAAAAATGTGTATTCAAGCTATGTTGAATTTTTTACTGTGAGAACTCAAGCATGGTTATCTTGGGAACTATCTTTAAAAACATTGCAGGGGGGAGGTTATATCTTTTCTTTAAATAAGCAGGTAAAGTTGAACTTTTAGAATTATTATGTAGGTCCCTATAGCTTCATAATTCCTCTAGATAATCTAAGATCGATAGTCCAAGGGAAGAAAGGTCAATAGTCCCCCAATAGGTATTTTTTAGAAAATGAAATACAAATGGTTCTAAACACAGGGAAAGATATATAAATCCATATGATAGTAAAAGAATTGCAAATTAAGATGATAAATACCATTTTTCAGTTTTCAGTTTGCTCAATATCAATACAGAGGGTTGGTAAAGGAGGGAAACAGGGACTTAATGCACTGTTAGTGGGAATGTAAACTGGTGCCACATGACAGTGTGTGCTAAAACTCAAGAGACATCCTCTGACCCAACTACATATATTTATAGAAATTTATCTTATAGCTCTTCCTCACAAATATAGAAAACGATGTATCCACTGCGTTGAAGTAACCTTTATGTCCCTCCCAACAGGCTGATTGACTAATAATGGTATCTCTGCATTAGAAGTCAATGAAAATAATGTAGCAACTACTTACATACTAATATACTCTTACGAAATGATCTCCAAGACATATTTCTAAAATAGGAAAGCATGATACAGAGTGTCAGAGTTAGCCTCCTGGAGGTGGAGATTCTCTAAGCTTTGAAGGCTAAGTTGAAAAGAACCATGAAGGGACTGTAAAGGCATTTGAAATAGAGGAGACAGAATGAGCAAAGACCAAGAAGCCGGCAGGGCCTGATGAAGGGTGTATGCTGGGATGTATGGACGGAGTGGAAATTCTGCACCAGGAGCAGCAGCAAGTGAGGATGGAGAACCTGTGTACAGTGTTAGAAGAGCTGGCGTTAAGTACTCCCTGCTGCCTAGGGGAGAAGAGATGTGATCCGATTCACAGTTTGAAGTTTGTGGAGGATAACTATGTGTTGGAGGCCAGAGTAAAGGCACCTTAGGGGCTTTGGGGGTAGCTCAAGTGTAAGGGAAGATGATGATTTCAACTAGAATAGTAAACAGTGGGTTCAGCATATATTTTGGAGTTAAGAGGCAACCTGATTTGCTAATGGGTTTGATAGGGTATGTGAAAGAAAGAAAAGGAAGACTCCTCTAAGTTTTGGCTTGAGTTAGGATGCTGAGTAGTAAAATGGGGAGACATGGGGCATATTTTGAGGGCATAGACAACAGTGTCTTCTCGACACCAGCAATAGTTAGATAGAGCCCTGGGTAAACATGAGAGAAACTGTGATGCCAGAAGAGAAACTCAACCCATCTGAGTTTTTAGTGTAACGCCTGTGTGGTAAGTGCCAGAGGACCAAAGTAGAGCCCATAGGCTTGCTCACAGCTGTTTGTTCCTGCTGTATATTTGCCGCCTGGGATTCTTTGAAATGAAGAAATTGCTGACTCTTATTGCTAGAAATAAAGCAATGCTAAAGATAGAGCTTTGTTTGCTGTGTGGGATTATCTTTCTGTTGTGACAGCCAAAATGCCAAATTTTCTCTCCAAAATGATAGGGTGTTTTGAGAGGAAATAAATAGAAAATTAATACAGTGTAAAAAGGACAAAATATACCATAATGGTAGTCTGGACAGACTGAAACATTGGAGGAAGGGAGAAAAGGAAATCAAGCATCCATGCTTACATGAGGAGGAAGAAAGGCAGGCTTTCAGCTAGTGACCCACAGAACACCTTTCCATGAGGTCTTCAGAGGAATATGACCAAAAGCTCCTGTGCTCACATAACTTTGGGAAAGCTGGTCAAATGTGGGTCAGTTTCTGGACTGTAGGGGATCTCAAAGGTCTCTAACTTGTGAATGAATGTGCAATATGATTTACAATAGAGGGAATCCGAAACAGAGGCGAACCTATAAACAAAACATTAGCCTGGCCCGTGTTGCTCAGTGGTTGAGCATCGACCCATGAACCAAGAGGTCACCAGTCGATTCCCAGTCAGGGCTTATGCCCAGGTTGCAGGCTTGATCCCCAGTAGGGGGCTAGTAGGAGACAACTGATCCATGATGTTTCTCTCTCGTCGATGTTTCTCTCTCTCTATCCCTCTCCCTTCCTCTTTCTCTAAAAATGAATTAAAATTATATTTTTTAAAAATATTAGCAAACATTCTTATCTAAGAGTGGGGTCAATAAATTAAGGGGAGTAATATCTCTAAAGAAGGCAGAGAAAGAAGTTCCAGAAGTCATACCTCCATCGAAGCCACTACTGCACTGGCAGGAACTGTCTGTTTTAGAACTATTTTAGAACTCTGGAGTCTAGTTGAATACTTGCAGTGTGGGGAAGACCTTGATTAAGAGTAAGTTTGGGGGAATTTCAGCCTTTAAAGTGATAGCAGCTATCTTCCCACATTCCCCAGCCCCACAATCTTGGTTCAGAATGCTGGAGCTAGGGTGGGCAATATATTAGGGTTCTGTGGATTCCTCAGGGCTGCTTTTGGGCACTGGGGGGACTAATGCAGAGGCTAGTGGACATTTTTAAACTCCCACAGGCTTAAGTGGTTTCCAGGAGACTTGAATAAATAATACTTATATACCTTCCCTGTTTTGGGAGCCAAGCATTTAAGAAAATCTTTATCAGTTGACCACAGAGACAGTAAAGTAGAAATGTCAATCACCACATATGACAAGGAACACACACCTTGAAAAAAATAGCATGAAAAGTTATAAATGGGGGGAAAAAAAAGAAATAAAAGTTATAAATGGATTAATTCAGCCTTTAATAAAATAAGAGTCAGAAATCCCTGAGGAATAGAATACTTAAATTTCTAGAGTTACCACAAAACAATACTCAAATATCCAATTCTCAGCAAAAATTATAAAATATACATATATAGGAGAAAAGAATGGCCTATTCACAGGAAAAAATAATAATTTGACAGCAACAATCACGGAGGCAGCTCAGACATTGGAATTATTTGTTAAAGATGTGAAATCAACTGTCTTAAACATGAACAATGAGTGAAAAGAAAATATACATTAAAATGAAAGGAAATCAGGAGCAATTAATGAGGAAAATGAAAATGTAAGTCAAGATATAGAAATCATAATATAAAGAGAAATTCTGGAGTTAAAAAGTACAATAATTTAAAACTCAATAAGAGGTTACAAAGCAGATTTGACCAAGTAAAACAAAGGATCGGTGTTATGGTAACACTAGGAAACGAATACACAGGATATAAATTTTAAAAGTTTTACTACAAAATACCTCTTATATTTTCAATGGAATAAAACTAGAAATTACAGCCGAAACCGGTTTGGCTCAGTGGATAGAGCGTCAGCCTGCAGACTCAAGGGTCCCAGGTTCGATTCCGGTCAAGGGCATGTACCTTGTTGCGGGCACATCCCCAGTAGGGGGTGTGCAAGAGGCAGCTGATCGATGTTTCTCTCTCATCGATGTTTCTAACTCTCTATCCTTCTCTCTTCCTCTCTGTAAAAAATCAATAAAATATATTTAAAAAAAAACTAGAAATTACAAACGAAAGGAAAACTAGAAAATGCATCATATGGAAATTAAGAATGTATTCTTAAATAACCAATGGGTTGAGAAGAAATACAAGGGAAAATAGAAAATAACATGAGACAAACAAAAATGAAAACAAAACACCCCTAAACTTATTATATAAAAGCAGTGCGGCATTGGAAATTTATAGATGCAAACATATACATTAAAAAAGAAGACCACAAATCAATAACTTATCTGTACACCTTAAGATACTAGGGAAAAAAAAGAAGGGCAAACCAAATCCAATGCCAGCAGAAGGATGGAAGTAATAAAAATTAGAGAGGAGATAAGTAAAATAGAGTACTATATAGAAAAACATTAGAGAAAGTCAATTAAACTCAATGTTGTCTCTTTGAAAAGAGCAACAAAGTTGACAAACACTTAGCTAGACTGCCCCCCCAAAGTGAGAAGACTCACATTATTACAATCAGAAATGAAAAAGGAGACATAATTACTGGTTTTACAGAAATAAACAGGATTATAAAAGAATAGGATAAACAGTTGAATGGGAAGAAATTTGATAACGTAAGTAAAATGGGCAATTTCTTAGAAACACACAATCTCCCAAACTTATTCATGAAGAAAAAGAAAATCTGAAGAGACGTATAACTAGAAAGGAGATTAATTCAGTAAGCAAAAATCTTTCAACAAAGAAAAGTCAATGACCAACGAATTCTTCCAAATATAGAAAGGAGAACTAGTACCATTCCTTCTCAAGCTCTTCCCAAAAATTGAAAAGGAAAGAACACTTTCTAATTCATTCTATGAGGCCAGCATTTCTCTGGTACCAAAACTAGACAAAAATTATAGCCCCCACCCCCAAAATAAAAACTAGAGACCAGTATCCCTTATTAATATTGATGCAAAAATCCTCCACAGAATATTAGCAAACTGAATTTTTAAAATGTTTTTTTAAAATTTATCTTTATTGTTGGAAGTATTACAGATGTTCCCTTTTTCCCCCATTGATCCCCTCCACCCTGCTCCCACCCCCTCCCCAGGCCTTCACCACACTATTGTCTATGTCCATGGGTTATGCATATCTATATATATATAAAGCCAGTGTCCGTAACGCCGGAATAACCTGATGACCAGTCGCTATGATGCCCACTGTGGCCAGCGAACCCAGCCCCTCCCCCTGGCTGGCCCCACTCCTGATCATCCTCTCCCACCCTGATGGGGGTGAGGCCCCTCACCCAGGCCGCCCCGCCCTCAGTGAGGACCCTCCACCCCAATCAGAGGCATGGCTGGCCTGCAAACCACCACAGGCCCCTCGCCCAGGTCGGCCCTGCCCCCAGTGGGGACCCCCCACCCCGATTGGGGGCCCCCATCAGGGCAGGCCAGCCGGCCCCCACCCATGCACCAGGCCTCTATCCTATATAATAAAAGGGTAATATGCAAGTTGACCCTAAAGGCAGAACAATCAGAATGACTGCTGGACTAGTCACTATGAGGTGCACTGACCATCTCTTGGTTCCTTTCCCCAGCCGGCAGGCTCCGAGATCGCCTGATGGCGAACAGAGAACTGGGGGGTGGGTGGCTAGGGATGCGGGCAGCGCTAGGCCAAGGCCCCCGCCCCTCCGGACGCCCCACATACAGAGGCAACTGTGGTGGGGGCAGGGCCGGCGAGCGGGCAGTAACAGCCAACCTCTCATTTCCTCTCTCCCCTCCCCCAGCTCCCCGCCGGCCATCAGGCACAGATCACCCTATGGCAAAAGGGGAGCCAGGGGTAGGTGGCGGCGGGGGGCGGGGCCGGCTGTGGGCAGCCAGGGAAGATGGCCCTGATCACAGGCCAGGCCTAGGGACCGTACCTGCACACGAATTTCGTGTGCTGGGCTTCTAGTATGCATATAAAAGTTCTTAGCAGCATATCAAAAAGGATTATACACCATGTCCAAGTGGGATTTATTCCCAGAATGCAGGAATGGTTCGGCATTTGAAGTAGATCAATGATTAATAAAGGAGAAAACTAAGATCATCTCAGTTGATGAAAACAGTCAACAAACTAGGAACAGAAAAGAACCTCCTCAACTTGATGTAGGACATTCATGAAAAACCAACAGCCTAATATCACACTCGATGAAAAACTGAAAGTTGTTTTTTTTAAGCTCAGAAACAAGACAAGGATGCCTGCCTTTTACAAACACATTCAACATAATGAAAATTTTAAATAGGGCAGTTAGACAAGTAAAACAAAGCAAAGACATCCAGTTTGGAGAAATAAAATTATTTCTGTGTGTAGATGACATGATCTTAATGTGGAGAAAACCCTAAAAATCACATGCAGTTTAAACTAATAAATTCAGCAAAATTGCAGGATATAAATCAATATGCAAAAATCAGTTGTATTTCTATATGCTAGTAATGAATAATGCAAAAAGGAAAATTTTGGAAACAATTTCATTTACAATACATCAGAAAGAAAAAAATTAGGAATAAATTTAACCAAGAATACAGTGAAAATTTGCTAAAACAAATAAATGGAAAGACTTCCCATGTTCCTGAATTAGAATTCTTAATAGTTTTCAGATGATAATACTTCCCAAAGCAATCTGCAGAGTGACTGAAATCCTTATAAAATTTAAACACTATTTCTTCTAGAAGGAGAAAACCCATCCTGAAATTCATATGGAATATCAAGGAATCCAAATAGCCAACACAATCTGGGAAAAGAGCAGTAAAGTTGCCTCACACTTCCTGATTTCAAAACATTCTACACTAATTAAAACAGTATGGGCCTGTGAACCAAAGGATCGTGGGTTCGATCCCTGGTCAAGGGCACATACCTCATTTGCAGGTTCGATCTCCAGCCCAGGTTGTGGGAACATGTGGGAGGGAACCAGTCGATGTGTCTCTCTCACATTGATGTTTCTCTCTCTCTTTCTCTCTCTCTGTCCTCCTTTCTTTCTACGTCTCTCTAAAGATCATTGGGAAAAATATCCTCGGGTGAGGATTAAAATAAAGAAAAAAAAACAAGCCGAAACCGGTTTGGCTCAGTGGATAGAGCGTCGGCCTGCGGACTCAAGGGTTCGATTCCGGTCAAGGGCATGTACCTTGGTTGTGGGCACATCCCCAGTAGCGGGTGTGCAAGAGGCAGCTGATCGATGTTTCTCTCTTCGATGTTTCTAACTCTCTATCCCTCTCTCTTCCTCTCTGTAAAAAAATCAATAAAATATATAAAAAAAACGAAAACAGTGTGGTACTGGCATAAGGACAGAGATATAGAACAATGGAATAGAATAGAGGGCCCAAAAATAAACTCTTATACATATGATGAAATAGATGATTGGAAATAGGATGGCCACATGCAAAAGAGAAATGTTAGGCCATATACAAAAATTACCAATCAATTCAAGACCAATTAAAAATGAATTAAATTTAATATGTTGAACTTAAAACTGAAAACATTTTTGAATCAAAGGTCAGTATCAAGAGAGTGAAAAGACAACCCATAGAAAGTGAAAAAATATTTGCAAATCATAGGGCGAAAGAGAAATATTGATTCCTTATATTTGAGGGAGCTTGGTTGAAAGAGTACTGAGCTTGCACCAGCCAGAATTTAAGATCCAACACTGCATTTCTAATCATCTCGTTGGGCCTCATTATGTTCATTTGTAGCCTGGCAGGTGAGATCTGCCCTGCCTTTTCACAGGTTACTGAGGATAAGTAATGAATAAGAGAGTCCACTATGAAACTGATTGTTTCAACATATATTTCTCTGTGACATAGAAACGTAATTATAACTGTGTTTCAGAGGCTTCAACTTCACACAGTTATTGAATATGAAAATCATGTAAAAGTCAGGTGAAAACTCCACAGAGTATTGTGAAATAATGTAACAATATTACAGGTTTCAAAGGAACACATACAGCATTGCTTCCTCGGATCACACATGTTAAGGTAAATTAAGTAAAGTGCTTAAGATGAGAGTATTATTGGCCTCTTTCTAAACGAGTGTGATTTATTAGGGCCAGAGAACACTGTCTAGGGCAAGGTTTATTTACTTCAGAGAAGCTAGACATCACTGGTTTCAAAATGAGTGATTTTGACCTAATAACATAAGTGGTTACTTGAAGCCAGTTTTGATCTAGCTTTGAATCCCTGTTAAGAGCATTACAGTTAAAGCAATAAATTTATGGTTAAACATTAAACATTATTGAGTGAATAGAATGCTTCCTACCTAATGCAGCCTCCCTATTGGCCCACCTGTACTCTTTATCACAAAAGTAAAGATTGGAAGGGCAAACAAAAGTTTCACTGTTTAAAAAATTTCTTTCCGGCCATGGTCTCCCAGGCATGGATCGTGAGCACAGCCCCTGCGTTGCTGGCCACCTGGTGCTGGCCTCTGAGCTCACGGACAGAGAAGGCATTAAAGGTGTCACTGCATTGGCCTCGCATGTCTCTCTTTAAGGACATTCCACTTAGCGCCCTCATTCTTTCAGATACAATAACACATTGGGACCCATCAGGTTAAATAATAAACGTGAACACAAATGTTATATTTCATAAATTAATACAGGATCATTTTTGTTTAAAAGGTCTTAGGATCAGTCATGTTCTTCATCTCCTGGGAGTTCACATCATAGTGTCCCAGCTAGAATAAAGAAAATTTTCCTAATTTTTCTCATTTTTTTTTTTTTGTTGTTTTTAACATAACGATGAACAAGACAAAAGTCAAATCAGAGATGGCCTTAAGCTGGTCTTGTTCTCAAAATGATAATGGCTTATTATTGTCACTGAGGTTCACACTGTGTTTTCTCCTCTTATGGGCACTGTTCTTCCTTCCTGGAGTATCTTTCACACCGCCCTGGTCCACATACAAAATTTGTACCTCTCCTGCTCCTCCTGTTTTTACCTTCCTTGCCATCTTCTACCTAGTTCCAGGCAAACTTGCTGCTCTCTCTTACGTGGCACACTGGTGCCTTCACCTGCCTCTGTTAGAGCACATCCAACAGAAAAGTCACCCCAAGTTACACTTCTGTTCTTTCCTCCCACACTGTGAACGTCTTGAGTACAGAGCTCGTATGACTTGTGACATGAATGGAAATGGGCTTTGCAAGAGCAGTGTGATCAGATGGTCTTCATATTTTCCAGGAAGGTCTTGAAACCAGATAATCAGCTCATTTTTTAGGCATCAGACATTAGGGTAAGAATATGTACGCTCTTATTTGCAGCTAGAAAAGAACATAGTTTACTTATCTTACAACCCCAACAAAGATAAAAATGCTTGGGAAGTTTTTACTCTCTGTCCACAATCTTATAGGACAGAGGGCTGACAGTAAGGAGACAGGTAGTGTTCACTTAACAGTAGTGCTATCCTGTTAAATTAATGCCACGTTGACAAATAAAATATGAGCAGAATCACTGGGTTTCCTGTTGTTTTCCCATGGGACATACCTCTCTCATAGGCGAGCATGGTGATGCTGGAGAGTCCCTTCTGCATTCTATTGGGTGAAGAAAAATAACCAGAAGAAGAAGAAATCACACTAGTCTGATAAATGACTGCTAAGTAAGCTTCTGTTTTCTGTATGATTGACCAAAAATCTTAAGCATATTATGGAGTAATTTTTTTATGTAGGGCTTCTCTTGATGAGGTGTAGAATATTCATGAATGTGTTGAGGCAATTTAAAAGAAATATTTTGAAATGAATTCCCATTAATTATGAACTTACTCAGTTGTTCTAGTCGATAAAAACGTCACCTCTAGGTACTTCAGGGACATAATCTTGTCAGATTAATCCAAAGAGTAAAATAGGAAAATGCTGGTGCCTGTAAGGTTATTCCAACCCCAATCACAGCATCACGTTCCGAGTGTTAGTTCTGAACCTTGGGACACTTTCTGATGGGACTGAAGGTCAGCTGTTTGCCTTTGGGAGATCTGTGAGCAGGTCAGGTGGTTGTTCTGCATACTTCTCTTGTACACAAGTCAGTGGTATAAAAACAGCGTTCTAAATTTCTATTCCCTTTCCAAGCTGACCTCAGACCTTTTCCCCTGGCAACAGAAAATGTAAATGCCTGCTTGATTTTTATTTTGGCATCTAGAATACTAAGGACTGTAGAAATAACACTTAGTTATGGAAAACAAACACTTTAATATTTCTTAAGCTGGTCTTGTTCTCAAAATAATAACGTCTTATTATTGTCACTACACTGTGAGTTTAGATCTCTAAGGAAGCCTCTCTATATTCTGGAGGTAAATGTTTTATAGATGCTCTTCAACCACTGAAGAATGACAATGGGAAATAGAACACTCTATTGGGAAAGGAAGGTTCTTATTTTATTTTTATTTTTAAAAATTCTTTATTGTTTAAAGTATTACATATGTTTCCTTTTTCCCCCATTGACCTCTCCTAGCCACTCCTAGCCCCCAACACATGCCCTCGCCCCCTAGTGTCTGTGTCCATTGGTTAAGCTTATATGAATGTGAAAGAACGGTTTTTATTTGGATTACTGGAAAGCAGCAATATTTTCTGAAATGTTTCTCTGAAGACAAAAGTAGCTGAATTATTGTCATCTTTAGTCCCTTTTCCCCTAGTTTAGGGAAAGCTGTTACAGAAGGTAGACTGGTGGCCCAGCAAAGGCATCCAACTTAGTTCACCATCCTCCATGTCCTGCCACATTTGCCAGACACATACCCTGATCAGAATGTACACACGAAGGGTAGTGAATTGTATCCTTTTGTTGTCACACATTGTGTGTGTTTTTTATCTTTATTGATTTCTGAGAGGAAGGGAGAGGAAGACAGACATAGAAACATCAGTGATGAGAGAGAATCATTGATTGGCTGCCTCCTGCACGCTCCCTACCGAGGATCAAGCCTTGCAACCCAGGCATGTGCCCTGACCACGAATCAAAGACCTCCTGGTTCATAAGCTGACACTCAACCACTGACCCACACTGGCTGGCACACATTGTTTTGTTTTTAACTTCTTTCCTGCCTTTCAAGTAAAAGTCAAACCAAATATTGAAGAATAGACTTAATGTTTGTTAGACTGGTGCTTCATAATTAAAATAATCTAAAGATCATAGTGTTGTTTAAAATCACACACTGATTTAAAAAATAATCCTGTTATATTAAAATTTCCAGTGGAATATCATTCTTTGATAATTTTTATATAAGTTTTGACTTCTTATGTATTTGAACATTTGAATGTAAATCTTTCTTGTGAAACAAACATTATACAAAGGCTACATGTTTATAGTAATTTGTATCTCTTGGAGAAGGTAATGCTGGCTTTATGTCCAAACTTAACATGGAAAGGAGGGGAAATAATAAGCATATCGGTACCAGTGCCAAGACAACATGTATAAAATGACCCAAAAAGATGAGATAGATGAGTAGGATTACTGTATCTAAAGTGATACAGTATCTAACTATGAAAAAAAGTTCTATTTTCTTGGTTTTTGTTTTCATTTTAACAAAAAGTTAAATTTTTTAGCTTTTAAAAATCACAGATTATTTAAGAGAAAATATAGGTCGTTAGGATTACGTCTTGGAGTTTTTTTCTTCTAGAAGTTGTTCCTAACACTAAATGATCTATGAACATCAGATAATACCAGCTTAAGGTGGACATTGCAACGAGGAAGTTTTACATTAAAAAATTGCAAAAGGATGTTTATTTTCAGTAGTGGCCCATGGGAAAATTTCAGTAAAACCACTGTTTTCACTTCATATGTTTGGGTCTACTGGTAGATATTCTGTTAACATCTGATACTTGTTAGAGCTATTGGGAACTGTGAATTTAGGCATTGAAAAGCTAAAATGTTGCTTCCTAGGGGGATGGCAGGTCTCTTGTAGCTAAACTCCAGGGGACTGCCATCAGTGATCTTCACTTGTGTTATTGAACTTTTCATATTATTTGTAATTTCTCTCTTTTTCATATATAATATGCAAATGCATGGACCACTAAACATAAATTTTTGTTAATGGGCACACAATGTATAAAGATGTAATCTGTGACAATCCTGTCTAATAAAAGAGTAATATGCAAATTGACTACCTCCACTATACCCGCAAGCCACGCCCACCAGCCAATCAGGAGTGAATATGCAAATAAACCCAACCAAGATGGCTGTGGCCACAGAGAGCAGGAGGGAGGCTTGGGTTTCCCCGGCGATGGAGGAAGCCAAGCTTTCCGCCTGCCCTTGCCGGTCTAGGCCTCCACTCAAGGCTACAAAGTTTCAATGATAGAAGATAAATAAATCCAAACAGAAATGGTGGCAGCCACGGAGCTGGAAAGAGCAGGAGGCTAGGGTTGCCCCTGGCGATGGAGGAAGCCAAGCTTCTGAAGCCATGGCCTGCCTTGGCATCTGCTCCAGGCTACAAAGTTTCAATTATAGAAGATAAATCCCAACAGAAATGGCTGCCGCCACAGAGCAAGCAGGAGGCTTAGCTCCACTCCAGGCTACAAAGTTTCAATTGTAGAAGATAAATATATCCCAGATACCAGGGCCTCCGCTTGGGTCACTGGGGGGCATGGCTGGCCTGCAAACCACCACAGGCCCCTCTCCCAGGCCGCCCCACACCCCAAGGGAACCCCCACCCTGATCTGGGACACCCTTCAGGGCAAACCAGCTGGCCTCCACCCATGCACCAGGCCTCTATCCTATCTAAAAAAAGAGTAATATACAGATTGACCATCACTGCAACACACAAGATGGCTGTCCCCATGTGGTCAATGATCCTGCCCCCATGTGGACACAAGATGGCCAGCAGGGGAGGGCAGTTGGGAGGGACCAGGCCTGCAAGGGAGGGCAGTTGGGGGTAATCAAGCCTGCAGGGGAGGGCAGTTAGGGATGACCAGGTTGGCATAGGAGGGAAGTTGGGAGTGACCGGGTCTGCAGGGAAGGGCAGTTGGGGGGACCCAGGCCTGCAGTGGAGAGCAGTTGAGTGGGACCAGGCCTGCAGGGGAGGGCAATTAGGGGTGACCAGGCCTGCAGGGGATGGCAGTTAGGGGCAAACAGGCTGGCAGAGGAGCAGTTAGGCATCAATCAGGCTGGCAGGGGAGTGGTTAGGGGGTGATCAGGCTGGCAGGCAGAAACGGTTAGGGGCAATCAGGAAGGCAGGCAGGCGAGCAGTTGGGAGCCAGCAGTCCTGGATTGTGAGAGGGATGTCTGACTGCCCGTTGAGGCCCAATCCCAGGATCGGGCCTCAACAGGCAGTCAGACATCCCTTGAGGGGTCCCAAATTGGAGATGGTGCAGGCTGGGCTGAGGGACACCCCCCCCCTCCATGCACGAATTTCGTGCACCGGGCCTCTAGTCTATAATAATAAAAGCGTAATATGCTAATTAGACCAGAAATCCTTCTGGTCGTCCTTCCAGACGAAGCCGGGGCTGCAAGGGAAGCCCGGGTCCCAGGTCCCAGGTGCCTGCTGGCGACTGCAAGGAAGCCCAGGTCCCGGATGCCAGAGGAAGCCGGTGCTGGCAGCCAGGAGAAGGAAGGCCTACTCTTGCATGAATTTCGTGCATCGGGCCTCTAGTAGCAATATAAAGAGGAAGAGATGGAGATGTACAAGAGCTGAGTGTTTGTATAGTATTGAAACCGAGTTGGTACTGTTCAACCTAGGTTGTTATAAGTTTACAATGTTATATTTCATCCTTTTATTAGATGGATAATTTTTGTTCCATATTGTTCTCTCTAGTAGGTTTATAAATTTTTCATTTTCTATTGCTTAAGTCTGTAGTTGGCAAACTGCAGCTCGCGAGCCACATGCGGCTCTTTGGCCCCTTGAGTGTGGCTCTTCCACAAAATACCACAGCCTGGGCGAGTCTATTTTGAAGAAGTGGCGTTAGAAGAAGTTTAAGTTTAAAAAATTTGGCTCTCGAAAGAAAATTCAATCGTAGTACTGTTGATATTTGCCTCTGTTGACTAATGCGTTTGCTCACCACTGGTTTAAGTGATTATCCTTATGTTTTTAGCATGCCTACTTAAACATGTATTAATATATGAATTTCTAAAATTAATTAATAATGCTACCTCACTAAAAAGGCAAAATCTTAGCACACTATTATTTTCCCCCTCTTTCTCATTACTTTTTATGCTTAGTCATTTAAGAATTTAGTTTTAAACTTATTAATTACTATATATTTCAACTTACTCATAAGTTTCAGGTTCTTTGCTTACTACTGTTTAGCCTGTATTTTATGTAAATTCTTCCCTGGGTCAAATATTCATTT
The DNA here is from genome assembly GCF_027574615.1 of Eptesicus fuscus. Lineage (NCBI taxonomy): Eukaryota > Metazoa > Chordata > Mammalia > Chiroptera > Vespertilionidae > Eptesicus > Eptesicus fuscus. Next base: position 48,253,778 of record NC_072491.1, on the reverse strand, counting down.
TCTATTAATTATCCTTAAACAAATCTTAAATCTAGAGAAGATATATTTATTTCTGAGTTTCTTCCTGTCTATAGATATTTTTATATCATTACCTTACCATTTTTGTTTTTTGTTTGTTTTGTTTTTTATTACCTTCCTATTTGAATGCTCTCTGACTGCATATAAAATACCCAGTACAGCCTGGCAAGCATGGCTCAGTGGTTGAGTGTCCTATGAACCAGGAGATGACGGTTCAATTCCTGGTCAGGGAACATGTTGGGTTGCGGGCTCCATCCCAGTGTGGGGGGTGCAGGAGGCAGCCAATCAGTGATTCTCTCTTATCATTGATATTTTTATCTCTCTATCCCTCTCCCTTCTCTCGGAAATCAATAAAAATATATTTTCAAATAAAGCTTTAAAATACACAGTCCATCTCAGGATTCCTTTTAATATTCAGTTTTGCTGATGAGAATTCCTGTTTGTTTTTTAAGTTACTTCTACTCGATTCTTAATTACATAAACTAGGCAACATAAATAGTATTATACCATCAGTGTTTTGAAATGTGAAAAGGATGACCTAAACATACATAAATGTATTGGAGTGACATCGGTTAATAGGATCATAAAGTTAATAGGATAATAGGTTAATAAATTCCAAATGTACATTTCTTTTTTTTCATTGTTAGAAATAGATTTATGTTTTCTTTTTTAAAATTTATCTTTACTATTGAAAGTATTACAGATGTCCCGTTTGTTTGTTTGTTTGTTTGTTTGTTTGTTTGTTTTTCCCATTGACCCCTCTATCCCATATCCACTCCTCCCAGGCCTTCACCACTCTATTGTCTATGTCCATGGGCTATGCATATATGCATATAAGTTCCCTGGTTAATCACTCTCCAGCCCCCCTCCTATCCCACTTTTCCTCTGAAATTCTTCAGTCTGTTCCATGCTTCTATGTTTCTGGATCTATTTTTTTCATCAGTTTATTTTGATCATTAGATCCCACATATGAGTGAGATCATGTGATACTTACCTTTCTCTGACTGGCTTATTTTGCTTAGCATAATACTCTCCAGGTCCATCCATGCTGTTGCAAATGGTAAGAGATCTTTTTTACAGCTGCATAGTATTCCATTGTGAAAATGTGCCTTTTTTATCCACTCACCTGCTGGTGGGCACTGAGCTATTGTAAATTGTGCTGCTATGAACATAGGGTGCAATATATTATTTCTGATAGGTGTTTTAGGTTTCTTAGGCTATATTTCTAGAAGTGGAATTACTGGGTCAAATGGAGTTTCATTTTTAATTTTTTTAGGAAACTCCAAACTGTTTTCCACAATGGCTGCACCAGTCTGCATTCCCACCAGCAGTGTACTAGGGTTCCTGTTCTCCACATCCTTGCCAGCACTTGTTGTTTGTTGATTTGTTGATGGTAGCTATTCTGACAGGTGTGAGGTGATATTTCATTGTCCTTTTAATTTGCATCTCTAGGATTTTCATTGATTTTGAGCATTTTTTCATATGTCTGTTGGCTTTCTGTACATTCACTTTGGAGAAGTGTCTATTTAGGTCCTTTGCCATTTTTTTAATTGGATTGTTTGTCTTCCTTTTGTTGTATGGGTTCCTTATATATTTTGGAAAATAACTCCTTACTGGATGTATCATTGCCAAATATGTTCTCTCATACCGTGAGCTCCTTTTCATTTTGTTGATGGTTTCTTTTGCTGTGCAGAAGCTTTTTATTTTGATGTAATCCCATTTGTTTATTTTTCCTTAGTTTCCTTTACCCTATGGGATGTATCTGTAAACATATTGCTATGACAGATGTCTGAAATTTTTCTCCCTATGTTTTCGTCTAGGATTTTTATGGTTTCACAATTTACGTTTAAGTCTTTCATCCATTTTGAGTTTATTCTTTAATTGGAAAGGAGGAAGTAAAACTGTCATTATTTGCAGATGACATGATATTGTACATAGAAAACCCTAAAGACTCCATAAAAAATTTTTACTAGATTTAATAAATGAATTCAGCAACATAGCAGGATACAAAATTAAAACCCAGAAATCAATGGCATTTTTATACACCAATAATGAACTTTCAGAAAGAGAAAGGAAAAAAAACAATCCCATTTACCACTGCAACAAAAAAATTAAGATACTTAGGAATACACTTAACCAAGTAGATAAAAGATCTGTACTCAGAAAATTACATGATGTTGAAAAAAGAGATAAAGATATACACAAGTAGAAGAACATAGTGTGCAAGGATTGATAGAATCAACATCATTAAAATGTCCAAACCACCCAAAGCAATCTATAGATTCAATGTAATCCCTATGAAAATACCAATGGCATATTTCACAGATCTAGAACAAACACTCCAAAAATTTATATGGAACCAAAAAAGACCCCAAATAGCCACAGCAATCTTGAGAAAGAAGAACAAAGTTGGAGGAATCACAATATCAGATACTACAAAGCCACTGTAATCAAAACAGCCTGGTACTGGCACAAGAACAGGCATATAGATCAATGGAACAGAACACAAAGTCCAGAAATTAACCCAAGCCACTATGCTCAATTAATATTTGACAAAGGAGGCAAGAGCATACAATGGAGTAAAGACAGTCTCCTCAATAAATGGTGCCAGGAAAACTGGACAAGTACATACAAAAAAATGAAACTAGACCAGCAACTGACACTAAATGTACATTTCTATCATACATGATCCAAAGTCAAACCACCATCCAAAGTCAAACCATCTTCCGCCACCATATATTTGGCCCCTTTATCTCCCATTCCCCCACCTTCTTCCCCTTCATATGCTAACCACCATACTGTTGTCTGTGTCTATGAGTTTCTGTTTTATATCCCACATATGAGTGAAATCATTTTGGTTCTTCGCTTTTTCTATTTCTTTTTTAACTTTATACTTGAAAGTTATACAGATTTACCCCTTTTTCCCCCCAAAGACCCCTTCTACCTCACCCCAGGCCTTCACCACGCTATTGTCTGTGTCCAAGGGTTATGCATATATGCATGTAAATTCTTTGGTTAATCTCTTCCCACCTACCCACCCCTGCCTTCCCTCTGAGAGTTATCAGTCTGTTTCATGTTTCTATGTCTCTGGATCTATTTTGTTCATCAGTTTATTTTGTTCTTTAGATTCCACATATGAGTGAAATCATGTGATACTTGTCTTTCTCTGAGTGGCTTATTTCACTTGGCATAATCTCAGGGTCCATCCATGTTATCACAAATGGCAGTATTGCATCTTTTCTTATGGCTGAGTAGTATTCCATTGTGTATGTGTACCATATCTTCTTTATCCAAACTTCTATCAAAGGACACTTTAGTTGTTAGTTGTCTCCATGTCTTAGTCACCATGAATAATGCTGCAATGAACATAGGGGTGTATATATCTTTGCAAATAAAGGTTTTCGAGTTTTTCAGGTACATACCTGGGAAAGGGATTGCTTTGTCATATAGTAGCTTTATTAATTTTTTTGAGAAACTTTCCATAGTAACTGTAACAGTCTACATTTTCACCAGCAGTGAATGCGGGTTCCCTTTTCCTCACAGCCTCTCCAACACTTGTTATTACTTGTCTTGTTGATAATAGCCATTCTAACAGGTGTGAGATGCTATCTCATTGTATTTTTTATTTCATTGCCATCTCAAAACTGGTGGGTATAAAGATTATAAATTGAGTGTAATCCATCAAACTCACACCACATTCCAACAGAATGAAATAGAGTGTAAATGAAATAAGATTATAACAAAACAATACAAAAGTTCAATGAAACCAAGAGCTGGTTCTTTGAAAAAATAACCAAGATTGACAGTTCTTTAAACAGTCTCATCAAGGAAAAAAGAGAGGACCCAAATAAATAAAATCAGAATTGAAAGAGGATAAGTAACAACTGACACCAATGTAACACCACGGGCTATAAGAAAACATTATGAACAACTAGATGCCAATAAATTGGGCAATCTGGAAGAAATGGATAAATTCCTAGAAACATACAAACTTCCAAAACTAATTCGGGAAGAATCCGAGAATCTGAATAGACAGATTACACTAGTGAAACTGAAGCAATAATGGAAAAAAAAAAAAACTCCCAACAAACAAAAGCCCTGGACTAGATAGCTTCACAGGTGAACTAACACCCATCCTTCTCAAACTATTCCAAAAAATTCAAGAGGAGGGAAGATTCTCAAGCTCATTTTATGATGCCAGCATTATCCTAATTCCAAAATCAGATAAGGACACGAGAAAGAAAGAAATTTATAGGCCAATATTCCTGATGAACTAGATGCAAAAATCTTCAAAAACACTAGCAAACTGATTTCATCAATACTTTAAAAGATTATACACCATGATCAAGTGGGGTAGTTTAAATATCTGCAAAACTATGTGATACACCACATCAATAAAACCAAGGATAAAAATCACATGATCATCTCAATAGATGCAGAAAAAGCATTTGACAAAATTTAACATTTATTTATGATAAAAACTGTCACTGAAGTGGGTATGGAAGGAATCAAAATGATAAATAATATATATGACAAGCTAATAGCTAGCATCATTATCAATGGTGAAAAACTGAAAACTTTTCTTTAAGATCAGGAACAAGACAAGGATGCCCACTCACCACTGTTATTCAATGCACTATTGGAAGTCCTAGCCACAGCATTCAGAAATGAAAAAGAAATTAAAGGCATCCAAATTGGAAAGGAGGAAGTAGAACTGTCACTATTTGCAGATGACATTATACTATATATAGAACCCTAAAGAAAACACCAAAAATTATTAGAATTAATGAATGACTTCAGTAAAGTAGCAAGATACAATACTAATATACAGAACTTTGGACCACTCTCTTACACCATATCCTCCTATATAATAAAGAGGTAAAATGCAAATTGATCCTCATACCCTCAGAAGATGGCTACCTATGACAAGGCCAGCAGGGGTTGTTAGTGAGGGACGACCAAACGACTGAACAAGCAGGCTGCGTGGGGCGACCAGCCCAGCAGGGGGGTTAGTGAGGGACGACCAAACGACTGAACAGCAGGCTGCATGGGGCAACCAGGCCAGCGGGGGTGCCATGAGGGGCAACCAGGCCGACAGCAGGGGGCAGTTGGAGCGACCAGGCAGGCAGGCAGGTGAGCGATTAGGAGCCAGCAGTCCAGGATTGTGAGAGGGATGTGCAACTGCTGGTCAGACATCCCCCGAGGGGTACCGGATTGGAGAGGGTGCAGGCTGGGCTGAAGGGACCTCTCCCCCCCACACCACCATACACGAATTTCATGCACCGGGCCTCTAGTGTTTATATATTAGATATGTTATAAGAAGATATTATACATGTAATATATATTTGTAATGGAATATTACATTACTGTGACCCTGGAATTTGCAGCTCCACTCCCCACTGTTTACATTTACCCTTTGAAATTTTCTTCCAAACACTTATTCACTTTCCAAGGCCTAGATCATGATTTAATTGAGATCTCTGCTTTCCTTCATTTTACCCTTTAAGATTCATTCTCCTCAAGCTCCTGTTTGTTCCTCAATTTCTCATTACCTTTCTTCTAAAGATGGGCTCTCCTCCTGGTCCCTTTGCTTCTCCTTTCCATGCACAAGTCCAGCCAATATTATGGGCCATCTGTTCTGTACAAGGCACATAGGTGCTTGGTCAAAGTTCTTTCTCTTAGGTTACTGTCGCGTTACTGTCTGGTGAGCAAAAGAGTAGAGGAATAGGCGACTACAAGCGAGATGAGTTGTATGAGACGTTTATGCTGGACTTCAGTGGGGCACTAAGCCTGACCTGGCTTTTGGAGATGCTTCTTAAACAGTGAAGGGAAGTTAGTAAGATATCAAAGAGGAGGGTTCAGCCCCTTGATTCCTCTAACCTTCCCATTCTGGTTTGCTTGCCCTTTCCCCCAGCTGGATCCTCATGGGAAGCCATTTTTTAAATTGTTGACAGTATTACAGACATCCCTCATCCCCTCCACCCCTTTTTACCCTCCCCCCAGCCAGCCCTTTCCCTTTGAGATCTTCTCAGTCTGTTCCATGCCTCTGGTCCTATTTTGTTTGTCAGTTTATTTTGTTTACTAGAGGCCCGGTGCATGAAATTCGTGCATGGAGGCGGGGGTGTCCCTCAGCCCAGCCTGTACCCTCTCCAATCTGGGATCCCTCTCACAATCCAGGACTGCTGGCTCCCAACTGCTCGCCTGCCTGCCTTCCTGATTGCCCCTAACCGCTTCTGCCTGCCAGCCTGATCACCCCCTAACCACTCCCTTGCAGGCCGGGTGCCTCCCAACTGCCCTCTCCTGCTGGCCATCTTGTGGTGGCCATCTTGTGTCCACATGGGGGCAGGATCTTTGACCACATGGGGGAAGCCATATTGTGTGTTGGAGTGATGGTCAATCTGCATATTACTCTTTTATTAGATAGGATAGAGGCCTGGTGCAGGAGTGGGGGCCAGCTGGTTTGCCCTGAAGTGTGTCCCGGATTAGGGTGGGGGTTCCCTTGGGGCGTGGGGCGGCCTGAGCAAGGGGCCTGTGGTGGTTTGCAGGCCAGCCATGCCCCCTGGCGACCCAAGTGGAGGCCCTGGTATCTGGAATTTATTTACCTTCTACAATTGAAACTTTGTAGCCTGGAGTGGAGCCAAGCCTCCTTGCATGCTCCACGGCTGGCCGGCAGCCATTTCTGTTTGGGTTAATTCACCTTCTATAATTGAAGCTTTGTAGCCTTAAGCGGAGGCCTGGGCCCGGCCAGGATGTGCAGAAAGCTTTGTTTTCTCCGTTGCTGCGGGCAACCCTGGCCTGGTCTCTCCAGCTCCGTGGCTGCCGCCATTCTGTTTGAATTTGTTTACCTTCTATAATTGAAACTTTGTAGCTTGAGTGGAGGCTTAGGCCTGGCAAGGGCAGGCAGGAAAGCTTGGCTTCCTCTGTTGCCTGGGAAATGTTGCTCTCTGTGGCTGTAGTCATCTTGGTTGGGTTTATTTGCATACTCACCCTGATTGGCTGGTGGGCATGGCTTGGGCTGGTGGGCATGGCTTGGGCGTAGTGAAGGTGCGGTCAATTTGCATATTACCCTTTTATTAGGTAGGATTAGATTCCATAAGTGAGATCATGTGTAAGTGAGATCATGTGATACTTTTTTTTCTCTGACTGGCTTATTTTGCTTAGCATAATAATCTCCAAGTCTATATATGCTCTCTCAAAGGGTAAGAGATCCTTCTTCTTTATAGCCTCATAGTATTCTATGGTGTAACTGTACCACAGCTTTTTTATCTACTCATCTACTGATAGGCACTTGGGCAGTTTCGAGATCTAGGCTATTGTAAATAATGCTTCTATGAACATAGGCGTATATATATTCTTTCTGATTGGTGTTTCAGAATTCTTAGGATATATTCCCAGAAGTGAGATTGCTGGGTCAAATGGCAGTTCTTTTTTTTTTTTTTTTTTTTTTTAGGATACTCCACACTGTTTTCCATAGTGGCTGCACCAGTCTGGATTCCCACCAGCAGTGTACTAGGGTTCCCTTTTCTGGGAAGCCATTTTTTAAGAGGCTTTTCTACCGTTTTCCTTACTAAGAACTGTAATTCTCACCATGCCAACTCTAACCCTATAAAACTTCGTTCATGGTTTACTGGGTAATAAATAATATCAGGAATGTCCGTTTGGATAGTGTTTCTGTTTTTTATATTTTTAGGAGGTAGATTGTCGGTAGGAATGAGTATTAAAAATATGAAAAGGGACAGCAACTCAATGTATTAGAAATGAATGCCACGTGCCTGGCTTATGGGAATGTGTGTGTGAAGATGACACTCCTTATCCTAGAGCTGTCATGTCAGCCGGATGGCCCTCAGAGTTTCTCTGAAGGGGGCACCGCCCAGGGCCAGGGGAGCAGGTCTGGCCTTGTTCTGTAGCTGCCTTGACCCTGCCAGTTCCTATGTAGAGAGCTTTAGCTACTTGACTTTTTACCGTGTGTGTGTGGGTGTGGGTGGGTGTTCTCTTTATTATATGTTTAGACTTGTTTTGTTTTTTAACAGATTTTTTGTACCTTTAGATCTTTGACCAGTTATTTCTTTTAAAGTAAGTCTTTTTTGTTTTGTGCTTTGTTGTTTTGCTTGTTAAAATCCTTATAGTTTGTATCATCTAGCTTACATTAACTTTACCACTTTTACTTCCTGCTATTCAACAAAGTTAATAGAAAATAGCAGCATAAGAAATAAGCTATGAAGCCAATCCATACTCCAAACAGAGCAAGCACATTGCTGTTGATTCTAATAAGCCCTGGATATAACTTTGTTAGTGCCAAGTAGTTTCTCTCTGCGGACCCTCGTTGGTAATTGCCATCCCCAAAACAGTTAACTCTGAGGAACAGACAGACCATTTAAGATAGGTGGCTGCACAGATACTTAACCAAGTAGGCAAGTGAGAAACTGAGCTTTAAAGACAAGGGAACTGTTGAGCTATACAGTTTGTCTCTAGAACAAGGATTATGTAAACTGTATCTGTTTCTTTTTCTGGGAGAGGGTTTCCTTATATCCAGTTGTCATAATTGTTGATGACCCAAAATAAAACCAACAACTGCCTCTGTAAGGTCATTGAGGCGTAATACAATCATAATCTAAAACCCTAGGTCTCCTTCCAATCAAGTGGCTCATGTGCATCCTTAGAAGCATGTTTAGGAGAATGTTGGTGTAGCGATGGGGTGAAGTTGGAGTTTCACCTAGAGCAATGATGGCGAACCTATGACACGCGTGTCAGCACTGACACGCATAGCCATTTCTGACACGCGGCCGCTAAGGCGGCCGCATGCCGAGGATGAAACATTTGCTGCTCCTGAGGATGAAACATTTGCGACTAGAGTCTTGGAGTTAGTTTTTTCCTCAAAGTGACACACTACCCGAGTTATGCTCAGTTTTTTGGCAAGTTTGACACACCAAGCTCAAAAGGTTGCCCATCACTGACCTAGAGAGTGCTCTCAAATTACCAAGTAGAGGCTCCCGTTAAAAATGTCAGTTCTTCCTTATCAAATTAGCAAACTGTTTCTGGGATTGTCATTTTGATTGAACTGGTTTTCAAGAATGAATTTCTGTAGTTGAGGATATGAGAGTTTACCACAAGGGAAAAGAGACTGAATGCCTAGGTCTACACAACAGACACCTGCACAGGGATGGTCATAGCAGCTTTATTGATAATTGCCCAAACTTGGGAGCAACCAAGATGTCCTTCAGGGGGCAAATAGATAAATAACACTAGTACATCTAGAGCAGACACAGAGAAGTCACTAAATGAAGTTCTCAAATGAGTGAACGGACATTAAAGTTTTGCTATGCTCTTTACCAAAGTCACGAACCTAATAGATACAATAGTAATAGCAGCGATAGATAACAGTAATTTTTGGTGACAGCTTTCTTGCCATGTAAATTCTTTATGTACATTGACAATTTGAGGTCAAATAAGTCAGTTCCCCTATAGCACTCAGTCCAGCTGTGAATTTGTTGATAAGAATAAACAAGATGGCCCTGATTACCTACTGTGGGCTCAGCTGTTCCTGTCTGAGGTGGGTGAACCCCATAGTCCTGGGTGTAGTTCCCCTTGATGGAAGGTAAATCCATCACCATCATTGTCCTTCCATTAGAGCAGAACATTGGGGGAGGGAGGTAGTGACAATTGCCCTTGGTCCTTCTCTGTAGTACCTCCTACTGTTGAGTCACCCAAGGTTCAGTTGCCCTGGACAGGTAGTGCTATGAGAGATAGTCTTATAGTTCTGGACATGTAAAAGCAAAAGAATCAAAACCATGTATTAAAAAAGCTGGTACTAGACACAATTGTGATCCTGGATTTTAAAAAAGAATTGCTGTAAAGGAAACCATTGGGACACTTGGTTAAAAAAAAATATGAGAAGATATACTCCATCCATATCATATCTTTAGGGAAATGCAAACACAGTGATGAAATAGTGCTATCCATTTATTCCAATGGCCAGAATCAGGAACACTGATAACACCAAATGCTGGCAAGAATGTGGAGCAGCAGGAATTCCCATTGCTTATGGGAATGCAAATGGTTTAGCTACTATGGACAGTTTGGCAGTTTCCTACAAAACTAAATATATTCTTACCATACAGTCCCGCAATCATGCTCCTTAGTATTTACCCAAGTAGTTGAAAACCTAGGTCTACACAACAGACACCTGCACAGGGATGGTCATAGCAGCTTTATTGATAATTGCCCAAACTTGGAAGCAACCAAGATGTCCTTCAATAGACAAATAGATGAATAAAACTAGTACATCTAGAAAATTGAATATTATTCAATTTTAAAATCAAGTAAGCTAGCCCTAGCTGGTTTGCTTCAGTGGTAGAGCATCGGTCTGCAGACTGAAGGGTCCTGGGTTTGATTCTGGTCAAGGGCACGTACCTTGGTTGCAGTCTCAATCCCTGGCTCTGGTTGGGGCCCTTTGTGGGAGGCAACCAATCGATGTATCTCTTCCACATCAGAGTTTCTATTTCTTTGTCTCTCCCCCTCCCTTCCACTCTCTCAAAAAAAAAAAAAAAATCAATGGAAGAATATCCTATGGTGAGGATGAATAAAAAAATTAAAATAAAATAAAGTAAGCTATCAAGCTATGAAAAGACATGGAAGAACCTTAAATGTATCTTACTAAGTGATAAAAGCTAGTCTTTAAAAGCTACACACTGTATGATTTCAACTACATGGCACTTTGAAAAAGACAAAATTATGGAGACAGTAAAATGATCACTGGGTTGCCAGGGATTGTGAAGGGATCTCGAGATAAGTAGTAGGAACAGAGAATATTTAGGGCAGTGAAAATACTCCATATCATTATAAGTTTTCTAAACCTATAGAATATACAGCACCAAGATTGGACCATATTGTAAGCCATGGACTTTAGGTGATTATGATGTATTAATATAGGTTCATCGATTATAACAAATGTACCATTGTGTTAAGGGGAAATTGATAATGGGGGAGGCTATTCAACTGTAGGGACAGGGGACACATGGAAAACCTTTGTACTTTCCCCTCAACTTTGCTATGACCTAAAATTGCTCTGAAAAAAAGTAAAGTCTTAATTTAAAAATATAAATGACCATAATGTCTGCAATTTACTCTGTATGGTTCACCAAGAGAATAATAGTAACAAACAACCTGAACCACAGTAATATGTATGTGCATTGTATTTGGAGAGGGTGACACAGCAAATGTAATCTTAAGGCTCACCCTTCACAAATCCAGGTCAAGAGTACAGGAGCATTCTTACATGTTTTCTGTAAGTCTGAAAATATTTCAAAATAAAACATTGAGGCAGAGACTCTATTTTAGGAAGCCACAAAACCTACTTCTAAGAGCAAAGAACATGGACTGAAATGGAGCATGGAGGCCCAGGGGCAACAGTGTAGAGCAGTTGTCCTCTGCTGTTTGTCCTGGTGTTTTGGAAGGGTGTGAGGGATGGGCATGCAGAGGTTTAAACTGGCCCAGAATTGAGCCTTTTATTCTTAAAGTAATTTCATATCAAGGTCTCTAAGCACACAACAATCTGCAAAGAGATGGAAAGAAACCAGGCCACAGAAGACCAGACAGTGTAGGAGGAGTCAAGGCCGTGACCTCTGCATAGTTCCAAGGATCCTTCAAGCGAGGAGCGCTTGCTCCCTAACTGAAACGTGAAGCCGGGATAACTAAACCCCCGTGCATCAGAGCTGCCCCTTCCTCATGCCACGTGTGAATAAACAGGACTTGATGTGGTGACAGTTGTCTCTGCTGCCCACACACCTCATTTTATTCTTCCCAGGGGGTAAAACCAACATCTTCCAAATTAGACAGGCTTCTCACGGGCTCTTTCCGCTGCCACAGGGTTGATTTCAAACATCTGTCAGCTCTCTCATCGCTGAGAAACAGGTCAGCCACGGGGTATTTTAGCCCTAATGAATTCACCTCTTGCACCTCGTGACTGGCTAACTCAGTGGTTATCATGGAATACGAAATCATAAGTGACACGTCAGTGCTTGAGTACTCGCAGGCTGTCCCTGCAGAATGGCTCTCGAGTCGTTTCCTCCTCTGTTTTCACTGCCATGCATTTCGTTCCGTGCCCGAACCACTCAGTGACTTCCAGCTGGTTACCCACCCACTTCTGGGGTCTTCTCTTTTCAAGTCCTTTTGTGTCCTGCTGCTGGTTTTGCCACAGTCCTGACATACAATTTGGAAGCCTGATTTGGGCCTGCTGCTCATTTACTAAAAAATATTAGGTAGTTCCTTGTAGTGTATTACAATAGAGACTGCTTGTCAGTGTACAAGTTATGATTCCCTCATACAGCTTCTCCAAGTTTGTTTTCTGTTGCTCTGTTATTTATTCTGTGGGCCAGTTAATGAACCAACTTAATATTCCTGGTATTTCCCCCCTCACTCTGCCTCGCATGTCTTCATTTAAGACATCTCAAATTCCGTTTTCTCATCAAGTCTGTCCTAATTCTTTCCAGCTGTATGGGCTCTCTCCAGCGTTTGAACCCTTGTAGTTTTTTGTTTGTTTTTTTAAACTAGTGTTTCTCATGCAGTACTTGTCCTATTCTGCTTAATGGAAGAGCTGTACATGGGTTTCTCCCCTCTTCATGCTTTGCAGATGGCTAGTTCTTTAGGAGTGATGACTATGGACATGGCACAGAAGAGACCTGCAGCTATAAAACGTGCTGTAATTTGCAGTGACATTATAGAAACACATTTAATAAACAACTTTAAACCTATGACAAACAAGAAAATCTAAGTTAATGCCACAAATACCACTATTAGCTATTTGAAGAAATTATTTAAACAGATTTTTAAAATGTATTCACTGAAAAACATCTAAGAAAGAAAATTAATGCTATGGGGGTCCAACAATAGGTTAGTCTTTTAAGTATTAGACTTTATTTTTAACACTTCAGCATCAAATAGGAAAATATTAAATGTGAGCCATTTCTTAATAGTCATTTTAAGAGGCTTTGTGTCTCGTATTGTGAAATAAAAGGTGAAAATTATGATAGTAGTCCTGGGAGCAGAGGCCTGGGACCTGGTAGAGGCCAGCAGGCCCAGCAGCCTGTCCTGTCCATAAGGGGTGGCAGGGGATCCACTCCCTATGCTCAGCTGGTGAGGAAATCTTACTGTTACTTTCCTCATTGTATCATTAGATTTTAAAATGGTCCATCTAGTAACTCCTTAAGAACCTTTTCATCTAGGAATTAATATTTTAAGATTTGGGTCTTTTTATATTATTACTAGGGGCCTGTTGCATGAATTCATGCATGGGTGGGGTCCCTAGGCCTGGCTGGCAATCTAGGCCTATCAGGGGGCAAGCTGGCTAGGGGGAGGGGCCGTGGGAGGTTGGCCAGTGGGGTGGTGGGGGGGGCTGCAGGAGGTTGACTGTGGGAGTGCACTGACCACCAGGGGGCAGCTCCTGTGTTGAGCGTCTGCTTCCTTGTGGTCAGTGCGCGTCATAGCGACTCGTGTTCCGGTCATTCCCGTCGTTCAGTCATAATGGTCACTTAGGCTTTTATATATATTGATTATGGTATGATTTTGGTCCTTTAGTAGCTAGATGTTTACTATCTAAATAAATAAAAAGCAGAGAACTGTCATGTGTGTGATATACGTATGTGTCTTGCAGTCAGCTTTTAGGTAATACTTACCTGTCGGCATCTTCAGCTTTGAGAATGATTTTTTCCAAGTTCTTTTAGGCCGGCTGTAATTTTCCCTTCCCCTCTGCCTTGGTATTTTCTTCCTGCTCTGCAATTTCCCGCTGAGGGAGGGCCACATGGGACATGCATGGTACCTGCACTGGAACATGGCCCTCTTGTGGCTCTTCATGGATGCTTTGGTGGTGTTCTCCTTTACTGTTTTGCCACCCATACTACCAGGTGAATCAGGAGAATAAAATTCTGGGCACACGTGTCTCTCAAGACCAGCTGTTTGGATATTGTGGCTTAGTTTTAGGTAGTATTTGCTATTTTCATTGGCTTTTCCTTTGTCTTTTTTATTTTATTTTATTTTTAATGAATTCAAATGTTTTCTGGCTTCTGCACTTCCATGTGGTGTTTTTTTAAATCTTTTGGTGAAAATCTCTCCAAAAGTCTCCAATGAAAAAAAGGAAAGAATGATAAATTATTAAGTATTTGCTATTTTTCTCTTTTCAGGTATTTTTAGTAAGAAGTTAAATTTACTTTTTAAAGATTTTTTTAAATTGGCTCTTTTAGTGAGTACTCCATTAAAAAATAGACTTTATTTTTTTCAGAGCAGTTTTAGATTCATGGCAAAATCGAGTAGAAGATCAGAGATTTCCCATATACCTCCTGTCCCCACGCATGTGTAGCGTCACTAATTATCTGCATCCCCCATCAGAGTGTTGCATTTATTACAATTGATGAACCTACATTAATGCATCATTATCACCCAAAGTCCATATTATACATTAGGATTCACTCTTGGTATTATACATTAGGATTCACTCTTGGTATAGATTTGGACAAATTTATAAACTTATAAAAATGTATAAATTTATATATATCCATATTTTTAAGGTAGTGTTTTATGCAAGCTTAATAGAATCTAATTTATAGCAAAATGTCTTGTTTAATGTTTGGACTATTTGTGAAGGGTTTATGTCCTAGTCAACATTTCCTGTTAGATTTATATTTCATAGAAATATTTATTTATTTAATTTAATATATCCTAACTAAAATACTAATATTTCTAAGTTACGTTTTTAAAGACTTATGAAGTAGTGAAAAATCTTCCAAATACAGTAAGTTATATATGGAGCCTATCCAGGATACTGGAGATGTTTTGAATTTCCAATTAATTTAATTAACTTGTGATGAAATCTACATTTTATGAGTAGAATTTTTAAATACAGTATATCAGTGAATATATAAATAAATGTTAATATAAAGAATTTTTTTTAATTACATTGAAACTGAAAATGTTGTTTATACTGTCAGATTTCATGCTGAATTTACAGATCACAATTGACTATCTAATTTGATCATTGGATTCCACAGGGCTTGTGTGATGATCGAATAATATTATGAGCTTGAAAATCTTTCACAAATTGGAAAGCACAAGCATTTCTATTAGGGGGCGTGCCACTGTACATGGATCTTACAATGGCTGTTAGGGTATGAGATTAATTGAGACCTCCTTCCTTCATATAGGCATGTAGGACTTCCCAAATCCATGGATTTCTTTCACTATCACCTGACAGGAATTTGCTTGCCCTGCTAGTTTTTAGAACTTACGTGAAATGCTTCTTAGTTTTTAGTACACCTATGAAAAAAATTTGCTTCTTTTAATAGGGTGCTCATTTTCATGATCTGGCTGTGATTTACATTGCACTCTAGTGAAGAGGAAGTGGCTTAGGGATATGGGTGGTTCTTGTAACTTTCTCCATGATAAGATGGAGCCATCCCAGTAAATCTTTGGGTTGTTACAATCAACTGTAATTTAGTAACAAATATTTTCTCATGTTACTGTTTGGAATTTTATCTTGTACTAGAGGCCCGATGCACGAAGACTTGTGCAAGAATGGGCCTTCCTTATCCTAGCTACCGGCACCACCTTTGCTGTGGCCAGAGCTGCCTTTCCACGCCGGCCTGGGGCCACCTTTCTGCCTTCCCACGCTGCTCAGAGGCCCCAAGTGGCTGGGGCGGTGCTGAACGCCCCTGGCCACTCGGTGCCTGCGTATGCAAATTAACCCGCCATCTTTGTTGGGTTAATTTGCATACTCCTGATTGGCTAGTGGGTGTCGCGAAGGTTCGGTCAATTAGCATGTTTCTCTTTTATTAGTGTAGATGCTTATTGTATAGAATCTGATCAAAATAACATGGTAGTAACACCACCACCAAACCGCTATGCTTTTTAGAGCTTATATAACTACTAGAAGCCCGATGCACGAAGATTCGTGCTAGAATGGGCTTTCCTTTCCCTGGCTGCCGGCACCATCCTTCCACTCCAGCCCAACCCCTTTCTGCTCTGGCCCGGGAGCCGCCTCTTGTCGCTCCGGCCCCACCTTCCCACGCTGCCCAGAGGCCCTGAGAGACCGGGGGTGGGGCAGAAAGCCTGCGTTCCACCCCCGTCACTCGGTGCCTGTGTATGCAAATTAACTGCCATTTTTGTTGGGTTAATTTGCATATCACTACTGATTGGCTGGTGGCGTAGCGGTGGTACGATCAATTTACATGTTTGTCTATTACTAGGTAAGACAAAGCATCCTTATAAATGCCTGTTTGGAACTTTACTAAATAAGCATTTTATTATATTGCATCCAGATCAGTTGGAACTTAGTATGTTGGGACTTCGACCTCATTTCCTTTCCCCGTCCTCTTTGATCGTAATAGACATCCTCTAAAGGCATTTAAGTAAAACAGGTATAATCCATACAGAGGTATATGATAACTTTTTTTCAGATTAAGACATAATTAACATCTATAATAATAAAAGCATAATATGCTAAGTAGTCCGGACACCCAAACGACCTTCCGGACATCATTCCGGACACCCTTCTGGATGAATCGGCGGTGGCGGTGGCGGGGCTGAGGCAGAGGTGGTTAGGGGCAATCAGGCAGGCAGGCGAGCAGTTAGGGGTGATCAGGCATAGTGGTTAGGGGCGATCAGCCAGGCAGGTGAGCAGTTAGGGGCAATCAGGCAGGTAGGCAGAGGGGTTAGGGGCAATCAGGCAGGCAGGCAGAGGGGCTATGGGCAATCACGCAGGCAGGCAGGCTAGAGGTTAGGAGCCAGCAGTCCCAGATTGTGAGAGGGATGTCCCGGATTGTGAGAGGGTGCAGGCCCGGCTGAGGAACCACCACCCCCCTCCATGCATGAATTCCATGCACCGGGCCTCTAGTATATTCATAATTGTACAACAATCATCACAATCAACTTTAGGACATTTTCATCACCCTAAAAACAAATCTGATACCCATTAGCAATCACTTTTCATTGCCCCCAAGTCCCTAGCACTAGACAAGCATTCATCCACTTTCTCTTTCTATGGATTTTCCTATATTGGAAATTTTATAAAAATTGAATAATTCAATATATGGTCTTTTGTACATAGTTTCTTTTACTTAGCATAGTAGCAAAATATTATCCTCATTGTAGCATAGATCAGTAAGCATTCCTTCTTATTGCCGAATAATATTTCATTATATGGGTATACCACATTTTGTTTATCCATTCATCTGTTTATGGACATTTGGGTTGTTTCCATTTTTTTTTTAGTATTATCAGTTATATTTGTATACAAATTTTTATGTGGACATTTATTTTCATTTCTCTACACCTAGTGGTAGAATTGCTGAGCATATGATAATTCTATATTTAACATTTTGAGGATCCACCAAACTTTTTCAAAGTGGCTCATCATTTTATATTTTACCAGCAATGTGTATGCACAACAATTTCTCTACAACCTCATCAACACTTGTTATTTTCTCTTTGATAATAAGCATACTATTAAATATGAAATGGTATTTCATTGTAGTTTTTATTTGCATTCCCCTAGTGACTAATGATTTTGAGTATCTTACTATGTGGTTCTTTCTTGTTTTTATGTGTTCTTGAAGAAATGACTATTCATGACTTGGCCCATTTTTTATTTGGGTTACTTATCCTTTATTATTGAGTTGAAAGAGTTCTCTATATATCCTGCATTCAAGTCTCTTATTAGGTATATGTTCTGCAAATATTTTCTCCCATTCTGTATGTTTTTTCATTTTATTAATAATACCCTTTGAAGCAAAAACATATTTTAATTTTTATGACATCCAATTTATCTTTTTGTTGTTGTTGTTTCTTGGGCTTTGGTGTCATATCTAAGAAGCCATCACCTGATCCAAGGTTAGGAAGATTTACTGTTATGTTTTCTTCTAAAAGTTTTATAGTTTTAGTTCTTACATTTAGGGCTGTGATTTACTTTGAGTGTGTGTGTATGTGGTGTAAGAAAGAGATCCAAATTCATTCTTTTGCCTATGGATATACAATTATTCTACACCAATTGTTTAAAGATTATTCCTTCCCTATTGAATTTTTTAAACAGCATTCTTAAAAAATCAATTGACCATAACTAAGGGTCATTTATTTTCCATTTATTTATGTGTCTGTTCTAATGCCACTGTTGATCTATATGTCTGTCTGTTTTTATGCCCGTACCATGTCTTGATTACCATGTAGCTTTATAGTAAGTTTTGAAATTAAAAAGTGTGAGTTCTCCAACTTTGTTCTTCTATTTTCAATATTGTTTTGACTATTGTAGACCCCTTGCATTTCCATGTGAATTTTAGAATCAACTAGTCAGTTTCTACAAAAAGGCTGTTTGGGTTTTTTATAGGAATTCTCTTAAATCTTTAGATCAATTTGTAGAGTATTACTGTCTTAATATTAAGTGTTCTGATCTGTGAACATGAGGTATCTTTCCATTTATTTAATAATTCTTTAATTTCAACAGTGTTTTATAGTTTTCAGAGTATAAATTTTGTACTTTATTGAATTTATTCCTAAGCATTTTACTTTTTAATGCTATTATAAATGAAATTTTTGTTTTTAATTTCATTTTCACATTGTCTATTGGTGTTTTATAGAAATGCACTGATTTTTTTTTTTTTTCTTTTACTGAACTTGTATCCTCCAAACTTATCTGCCTGCCGGTCTGATTGCCCCTAACTGCCTCTGCCTGCCTGATCACCCCTAACTGCACTCCTCTGCTGGCCTGATCTCGCCCCCAACTGCCCTCTTCTGCCGGCCTGGCTGCCCCTAACAGCCCTCCCCTGCCAGCCTGATCTCACCCATAACTGCTCTTACCTGCCGGCCTGGTTGCCCCCAACTGCCCTCCCTTGCTGGCCTGATCTTGCCCCTAACTGCTCTCCCCTGCTGATTTCGCCCCCAAATGCCCTATCCTGCCAACCTGATCGCCCCTAACGGCCTCTGCCACAGCCCCTACCACCATGGCTTTGTCTGGAAGGAAGTCAGACGTCTGGAAGATGGCCGGTCGACCCAGTCTAATTAGCATATTACCCTTTTATTAGTATAGATATATTATATAGGATAGGATTGCTTAAATGGGGGGGAAAGCCTTTTTCATCAGGAGGAGATGCTCTTGGCAGACAAAAATACATAATCCCTATATCTGGACTGATAGCCAGCCATATGCACTATACTGCCAAACCAGTCATTAAAAAATTGAACCGCTTTCTTATAACTTACACCAAACATCTGTTGCCCTTAAAACCCCTCCTCAGCCCTCACCTTAAATTTTGCCTTCACAGTTCACCCAGATTAGGTTCTGATTGGTCGGTTCCTATGCCAGTCAGCGTCAAAAGCTCTGCCTCCTAGGCAACTATTGGCTCCTCACACTTCACCCAGATTAGGTTCTGATTGGTCGGTTTCTATGCCAGTCAGCGTCAAAAGCTCTGCCTCCTAGGCAACTATTGGCTCCTCACACTTCACCCAGATTTGGTTCTGATTGGTCAGTTTCTATGACAGTCAGCATCAAAAGCTCCACCTCCCCCGAAACTGGTTTGGCTCAGTGGATAGAGCGTCGGCCTGCGGACTCAAAGGTCCCAGGTTCGATTCCGGTCAAGGGCATGTACCTTGGTTGCGGGCACATCCCCAGTGGGGGGTGTGCAAGAGGCAGCTGATCGATGTTTCTCTCTCATCGATGTTTCTAACTCTCTATCCCTCTCTCTTCCTCTCTGTAAAAAATCAATAAAATATATTTTTTTTAAAAAAGCTTCACCTCCTAGGCAGCCATTGGCTCCTCGCACTTCACCCAGATTTGGTTTTGATTGGTCGGTTTCTATGTCAGTCAGCATCTCCGGGCCTGTCAACAGGCCTGATCAGAGAGGCGGGGCTGATCAGCATTCCAAGTGGAGGCCAGAGAGAAAGAGGCACAGCTGCTGGCCAGGCCCCAAGAGAAAGAGAGAGGCAAGGGCTGATCAACAACTGCCATGGAGGGTACAGATCAGACCCTGCTTCTCTCTCCCTGGATCTCTCTTCGGGCCTGATCTGCAGCCCCCTTTGCAGTCAGTGCTGGGTCCGGGCTTCTGCAGCCAAGGCACTCAGTGCTGGGTCATCACAGCAACCCAGCACTGACTTTGGTTGGTTGAGCCTCTGGTCATTGTGGATGTTACAGACCCTGGGTTTTTATATATTAGGATAGATTATTGCAGACTTTCTCCATTTCCCCCATTGACCCACCTCCACCTCCCTTTACCTCCCCCTCATTTGGCCTTCACCACACTATTTTCTGTGTCCATGGAATATGCTATGTTCTTCAGCTAATCCCTTCAACTTCTTTATCCATTTACCACCCTTCCCCCCGCCTCTGGCTCCTGCCATTCTGTTCCATGTTTTCATGCTTCTGGACCCATTTCGCTCATCAAGTTCTTTTGTTCATTAGATCTCACATATTAGTGAGATCATATGGTATTTGTCTTTCTCTGGCTTATTTCACTTAGCATAATAACCACCAATTCCCTCCATCCTGTAACAAAGGGTGAAAGTTCCTTTTTTACAACCCCGTAGTATTCCCTGGTATAAATGTACCACAGCGTTTTTATCCACTCATCTACTGATGGGCACTTGGGCTGTTTCCATATCTTAACTATTGTAAATAATGCTGCCATGAACACAGGGGTGCATACATTTTTTTCTGATTGGTGTTTTGGGATTCTTAGGATATATTCCCAGAAGTGATTGCCAGGTTAAACAGCAATTTCATTTTTATTTTTTTTGAGGAATCACCATACTGTTTTCCACAGTGGCTGCACCAGTCTGCATTCCCAGCTGCAGTGCACTAGGGTTCCCTTTTCTCCACATCCTCTCCAGCACTTGTTTGTTGATTTGTTTGATAGTAGCCATTCTGACAGATGTGAGGTAATACCTCATTGTCATTTTAATTTGCATCTCTGATGATTAATGATCTTGAGCATTTTTTCCTATGTCTGTTAGCCATCTGTATGTCCTCTTTGGAGAAATGTCTGTTCATGTCCTTTGCCCATTTTTTAATTGGATTGTCTTCCTAGGAGTTGTATAAGTTCTTTATATATTTTGGAGATTAATTTTTTATCAGATGAATCATTGGCAAATATGTTCTTCCATGCACTGGGTTCACTTTTTATTTTGTTAGTGGTTTCTTTTGTTGTGTAGAAGCTTTTTAGTTAGGTATAATCACATTTGATTAGTTTTTTCTGTATTTCCCTTTCCCTCAGAGAGATATCAGCAAAAATATTGCTCCAAGAGGTGTCTAAAATTTTACTACCTATGTTTTCTTCTAGGATTTTTATGGTTTTACAGCTTACATTTAAGTCTTTTATCCATTTTGAATTTATTCTTGTGTATGATGTAAGTTGGTTGTCTAGTTGCATTTTTTTTAGTATGTACCCATTCAATTTTCCTAACAACATTTATTGAAGAGACTGTCTTTACTTCATTCTATGTACTTCTTGCCTCCTTTGTCAAATATTAATTGACCATAAAGGTGTGGTTTGATTTCTGGGCTCTCTGTTGTATTCCATTGGTCTATATGCCTATTCTTATGCCAGCACCAGTCTATTTTGAATACAATGGCCTTGAGTATAGGTTGATATCTGGTATTGTAATACTTCTAACTTTGTTCTTTCTCAAGATTGCTGATGCTATTCAGGTCTTCTTTGGTTCCATATATATTTTTGGAATATTTTTTCTAGTTCTGTGACATATTTTATTGATATTTTAATGGGAATTGCATTGAATGTATAGTTTAGATTGCTTTGAGTAGTATGAACATTTTAATGATGTTAATTCTTCCAATCCAGGAACATGGTATATGCTTCCACTTATTTGTATCTTCCTTAATTTCTTTCTTCAGTGTCATATAGTTCTACTAGTATGAGTACAGGTCTTTTACCTCCTTGGTTAAATTTATTTCTAGGTACCTTATATTTTTCTGTTGCAATATTAAATGGGGTTGTTTTTGTAGTTCCACTTTCTGATAGTTCATTATTGGTGTATAAAAATGCCATCAATTTTTGGATGCTGATTTCCTATCCTGCAACTTTGCTGAGTTTATTTTTTAGATATAGTAGTTTATAGGTGGTCTTTAGAGTTTTCTATATACAGTATTATGTCATAAGCAAATTATGACAGTTTTACTTCCTTCTATCCAATTTGGATGTCTTTTATTTCATCGTCTGGTAGCATGGCTAGAACTTCCTGTACTACCTTATCTAATAAAAGGGTAATATGCAAATTAACCATCACTCCATCACAAATCTGGCGGTGCCCATAGCCACAAGATGGTGGCGCCCAGTCCTCTCAGCCCCGCGGTGTCCCCCAGTCCCAGGGGGGCGGCCGCTGAGAGCGGGCAGTGTGAGCAGCCTGGCGGAATGCTTGCTTCGTCACCACGACGACGAGGCAAGCGTTCCACGCCTGGCAGCGGATGGGCCTCTGGGCCACGGAGAGCCTCTGGGCAGCAGGAGCGGAGCGGCCAGGCCCTGCAGAGAGCTACTGGTGCATGGATTGGTGTGCAGGGCTACTAGTGTTAAATAAGAGTAGTGAAGGCAGACATCACTCTCTTACTCCTGATCTTAAGGCAGTGCTTGTAGTTTTGACCCATTAAGTATGATGTTGCCTGTAGGTTTGTCATTATGGCCATTATTTCCACTTTACTGAGAGTTTATCATCAGTGGGTGTTAGACTCCAACTCTAGTTCCCCCGAAGGTGGCCTTGCTCCAGGATCAAGTTGGGTACAGCCTGCAGTCTTCTCTGCAGGTGCAGTTTCAGTTGCCCTGGGCTGAGAGGTATTGATCAAAAGAGCCTCCAGATTTACAGCTACAATACTGCACAATCAACTTGAAAAGGTTGAGAATGTTACTGTCCCAGTCCACAGGAGGGGGCTGAGCACTTCCTCCTGGTCCCAGACTTGGAATGTCCAGCTCTGAGCAGCTCTGCATTCCCCCCAGGACTGCGCTGTGGGGGTGGGGGGGGAGTTCTGGACTTCACAAGGCTAAAGCAAACAGTCTCCTGTTATAGGTGATGTGTATGGCCTGTAGAAGGGGAAGTGGGCTCTCCCTCTCCTACCTGAGCTGCCTGGTGGAGCTCATAGGGAGCGCGGACCAGCCTCTCCACAATGCAGTCCCAAAGGCCAACACTCACCCATCTGTGTCCCTGATAGAGGCCTCCCTGGGGGATACAGTCCCTGGGATAAAATCCCAGCTCTGCACAGAACCAGCGCCTTTGCAGCCAATCCAAGCAGGAGGGGTTAGAAATCAGCCGCACACAGGACTCAGATCTCTCCATGGGACCGAGATTCCCAGCTCCACTGGTGCTCTCAACTCTTCGCAATGCGGGCCCAAATCCCTCATCTACCTGGCTTCCCGTGCTGCTATCCCCACAGGCTGAGCATCCCTGGAGGCTCCACAAGTAGGGGGAGGGGATTCAGTCTGCACTCGAGGTGGGAGAATCCTTTCCCCTTTCCCAAGCCCAAACAGTTTAGTCAGTAACCGGGGCTCTCTGCACAATGCCTGCAAGAAAGGAGAACTTTCCAGAGGCCCCTCTGCTGGACCCAAACACCACATCACAGCCTTTCCAGTCGTCAGAGCCTGGAGCGAACGTCTAAGGCTGGGGCTGCTAACAGTAGGAGCACTCCTTCACTGGTAGGTGCTCCCAGTCTCCCAGGCGCCCAGAATCCCCCTGGTTCCCTCTGCCTAATGCCATGTGGGCTCTTCTTCCTGTCTCTGCTGTTTACGTTTGGAATCCCTGTGTAGGATTCAGACCCCACACTCCCAGGGGGAGGGAATTTTGCAGCTGATATCCCTCTGGCCTCTCAGCCCCCCCACCTTCTCAAGGGGGTCCTCTCCATTTCCGTGACTCCCCTCCTCTTACCAGCCTCGACATTGTTTCTTCACTGCACCTTAGATATATTTCCAATCAGCTATACTAGCACTTCATTTGGTATTTCACGTTGATTGCACAGTATTTTAGTTATACACTGAGTGGCCAGATTATTATGATCTCTGAACGCATAATAATCTGGCCACTCAGTGTATATCCTATATAATAAAAGACTAGTATGCAAATTGTCCCCTCGACCAGGAGTTCGATCAGCAGGCAGGCCGGCCAACTGCTCATGTCCCCTCCCCCTGGCCAGGCTGGCCAGACCCCACCCATGCACGAATTCATGCACCAGGCCTCTAATACACACACACACACACACACACACACACACACACACACACACACACACACACACAAAGAGTGGCCAGATTATTATGCGTTCAGAAATCATAATAATCTGGCCACTCAGTGTAGATGGTCCTGAAGTATCCATGGTGTCACTTGTCAGGTTTTGCTTCTTTTCTGGGCCTGGAGCTAAAACACAACTGAGGCCTAGATGTTATCCCTAGGGAGATCCGGGGTCCACACTGCATGACCAGTGATATGCTAGGGAAGGATAGGTTACCCTGGGGGTGTGATGTTCTTGTTTTCCCAGTTTGCCCCTTGCTAGGTATCCGAGGCTTTCTGCCCTGGTGAGTTTCTGAATCTGGCCCATTGTCCTTACTCTGCTATTCAAATTATCTATTTTTACCTATCAGTTTTGGTAGTTTGTGTCTTTCTAGGAATTTGTCCATTTTATTCCCTTTATCTAATAATTGCCATATAATTGCTTATATTATTCCCTTAAAGAATTTCATATAACACCACTGATTTCTGTAAGGTTGGTAGTACTTCCTCTCTTTCCTTCCTGATTTTTGCCATTTTAATTTTCTCTCATTTTTTCATGGTTAGTCTAGCTAATGGTTTATAAATTTTGGTGATCTATTTAAGGAACCTTCTTTTAGTTTTGTTAATTTTTTTTTGTTTTTCTGTTCTTTATTTCAGTTATTTCAGCTTAATCTTTGTCATTTTCTTCCTTTTCCTTGCTTTAAGTTTAGTTTGCTCATATTTTTCTGCTTTTTTATAATAAGGAAGGTAAGGTTGATTTGTGGCCTTTCTTTTTTAATATTGGCATCTACAACTGTAAATATTCCTCTGAACACTTCTTTATCTCTATCTCATAAGTTTTACTATGCTGTATTTTCCATTTCATTCCTTTCCAAATATTTTCTAATTTTCTTTGTGTTTATTATTGAAACGTGTTGATTAATTTTCACTTATTAGTGAATTTCCCAAATTTAATTTCTTTATTCTATTGATTTCTAATTTTAACTCATTGTGGTCAAAGAAAATAGCTTGTATGATTTCAGTCTTTTTAAATTTACTGACCATATGGTCTGTTCTGGAGAATGTGTATGTGCACTTGGAAAAAACATGTATTCTGATATGAAAGTTCTTTACAATTTCTCGTTTAGCATAATTACAGCTTTTAATTGCTTGATCTTTGATAAGGCTTGATACGATTATTACTTCTGCAAGTGTAAAGGGATCAGTGTAGATGTTATATGTAAATACTAGAGACCCAGTGCATGAAAATTCATGCACTGGAGTGGGGGTCCCTCAGCCTGCCTGCCCCCTCTCACAGTCCGGGAGCCCTCAGGGGCGGGAGGTGACCCAGAGCTCAGGGGAAAGCAATGCCCCCATCACACCTCTGCTGCTGCCACTGCTGGCAGTGCAAGCCTCGGCTGACCCTGGTTACCTGAGCCTCGGGCGGCCCTGGGCAGCTAGGCAGCCACCATTCGAGGCTTGCCTGCACCTCGGGCGTTGGCTGGGCAGCCACCATCCAAGGCTTGCCTGCACCTCGTGCCAGCCCTGGGTGGCTGGGGGACTGAGGAGACTGGGGGACTCTGGAGGCAGGTGTGTGGAGCGCCTGTGTGCTGCACACCTGCTGCTCCAGCAGGGCTGAGGGTACGGGCGCCGCCATCTTTGAGGGCATGGCAGTCAGTTAGCATATTCCCTCCTTATTGGCTGTGGGCACCGCCATCTTTGTGAGGGCATGATGGTCAATTAGCATATTCTCTCTTTATTAGATAGGATAGCATTTTATGGGTACTTGAGTATCTTTCTTACAGTCAGTCTGATGACTAGCCACCTGTTGTTCAGGCATCGCTCCAAAAGACAGCCTTGTAAAGAAACTACACAAGGCCTAGTTTTCATTTGTAGAGCCTGTTTATTATGCTAACAAAGTGAAATGTGCTAATAACATCTGTGCTTCCTCGCTGAAAGAGGGCCTACATTTGTATAACAGAATAATTTAGAGGTACTCAAAGGAGATTGAATAAGCAAAGTGGGTACTGTGTTCTTTTGTGAATTGACTATAATGTCAATGTGTAGATGCTATCATAGTATCAAGAATTAACTACGTGTGACTTTCAGTGTTGAAACAGTGAGGACAGCGATTATGTTGTTATGTGTTTTCTCACCCAACCTGGAGGAAAGATCTCTTTCTCTCCCCCCTCCCCTTTCTCATAGTGACAGGCCAAAGGAGAAGCATGTTGTTGGCCAGCTGATTGATACTATGAATAACGAACAGTCATTGGCATGCATTCCATCTTGAATAATTGGGGTTGGCATTTTCTTAATCAACGCAATCTGGATTAACAATATTCTCCTATGATTAACACATTACAGTATTCAAATTATAAATAAAGGCAAACCAGAACATAATTGAAAACTAGCTCTTTTTTTTTTTTAATCCCCACCCAAGGATATGCTTTTATTGATTTTAGAGAGGTAGGAAGGGCCTCGAGAGAGAGAGAAACATCAATCGGTTGCCTCCCATATGTGCCTTGACCAGGGATCGAACCTGCAACCTGGGTATGTGCCCTGACCTGGAACCGAATCTGTTACCCTTTGGTGCATGGGATGACACACCATCCAGAGAGGAAACTAGCTTTAAGAAATAATAATAATACAAAATAGTGCCTAAGTCGTGGATATTAATAAATACTTAAGTATTTATAAATCTTTCCATACAGTTTTTAGGAAGATTTCCATATTCTGAGTATAAAAATAAGACTAAATGATTTGAATATCCTAGAAAGTCTCTACTAGTTTCTGGGCTTTTCATTGCAGCCTCAAAGGGAGTAGCATGTCTATGAGGTCAAGACTTGTCACCAGTCCAAAATGTGTGACCTACTCTATTAACTTCTCCATAAGGGAGAGGCCCAATAATAAGAATATATTTTATATCTATACTTGAATAATTGCCATGTTTTTACCTAGCTTGTTTATTCAGTCCCAATGTGTTTACTTAGTATTTTAATTGTTACAGAATGATTTCCAAATGTGAACCTCGTCTAACTTATTAAAGAAAATATTTGTATTGACCACTACTAGATATTTAGAAAAGAAGACAACTGTATTCCTCTAGTAACTTCCAATATCAGAAATTCTGGCTATTTTATAAAGAAAAAAAAAAAACACGCCAAAACCGGTTTGGCTCAGTGGATAGAGCGTCGGCCTGCGGACTCAAGGGTCCCGGGTTCGATTCCCGGTCAAGGGCACGTACGTTGGTTGCAGGCACATCCCCAGTGGGGGATGTGCAGGAGGCAGCTGGTTGATGTTTCTCTCTCATCAATGTTTCTAACTCTCTATGTCTCTCCCTTCCTCTCTGTAAAAAATCAATAAAATATATTTTTTTTAAAAGAAAAAAAAAAGGGGAGGGTGGGTGGGAAGAAATCAATCACTGAACACACACACACACACACACACACACACACAACCCATGGACACAGGCAATGGGATGGAAAAGGCCGGGAGGAGGGTGGGGAAGTAGTTAATGGGGGAAAGAGGGGGAACTATGTAATACTTTCAACAATAAGATAAATAAAGTGGAGCAGTAAGCACCTTAGAGCCTGGGAGGTACTCAAAACTGCCTGTCAACTGATAGAAATTTGTTCAGTAAAACTAAGCACAGGAAATATGAAGAATACATAACATATTGTTTGCCTGATACAAGTATTCATGGACCCACTACATCCTACCTAATAATAGACAAATATGCAAATTGACCATACCTCCGACACACCCACAAGCCATGCCAACAAACCACGCCCACCATCCA
The DNA here is from genome assembly GCF_027574615.1 of Eptesicus fuscus. NCBI lineage: Eukaryota > Metazoa > Chordata > Mammalia > Chiroptera > Vespertilionidae > Eptesicus > Eptesicus fuscus. Next base: position 48,225,748 of record NC_072491.1, on the reverse strand, counting down.
ATCAGAGCGAGTATGCAAATTAACCCAAACCAAGATGGCTACAGCCACAGAGAGCAAGGTTTCCTAGGTAACAGAGGAAGCCAAGCTTTCTGCCTGCCCTTGCCAGGCCTAAGCCTCCACTCAAGCTACAAAGTTTCAATTATAGAAGGTAAACAAATTCAAACAAATGGCAGCAGGATGGAGCTTGAGAGAGCAGGCAAAGCTTTCTACACACCCTGGCTGGGCCCACCCGCTTAAGGCAACAAAGTTTCAATTATAACCCCAACACAAATGGCTGCCGGCCTCGGAGGGAGCCCCAGGCTTGGCTCCACTCCAGGCTACAAAGTTTCAATTGTAGAAGGAGAATAAATTCCAGATACCAGGGCCTCCACTTGGGTTGCCAGGGGGCGTGGCCGGCCTGCAAACCACCACAGGCCCCTCGCTCAGGCCGCTCCATGCCCCAAGGGAACCCCCACCTGATTCGGGACACCCTTCAGAGCAAACCAGCTGGCCCCCACCCCTGTACCAGGCCTCTATGCTATCTAATAAAAGAGTAATATGCAGATTGATCATCACTCCAACACACAATATAGCTGCCCCCATGTGGTCAAAGATCCTGCCCCCATGTGGACACAAGATGGCCAGCAGGAGAGGGCAGTTGGGAGGCACCCGACCTGCAAGGGAGGGCAGTTGAGAACGACCAGGCCTGCAAGGGAGGGCAGTTGGAAGTGATCAACCCTGCAGGAGAGGGCAGTTAGGGGTGACCAGGCCGGCAGAGGAGGGAAGTTGGGGGCAAACAGGCTGGCAGCAGAGTGGTTAGGGGGTGATCAGACTGGCAGGCAGAAGTGGTTAGGGGCAATCGGGAAGGCAGGCAGACAAGCAGTTGGGAGCCAGCAGTCCTGGATTGTGAGAGCAATGTCAGTTGGACATCTCTCGAGGGTTCCCATATTGGAGAGGGTACAGGCTGGGCTGAGGGACAACCCCCCTCCGTGCACGAATTTCGTGCACCGGGCCTCTAGTCCTATATAATAAAAGGCTAATATGCAAATAGACCGAACAGCGGAACAACTGGTTGCTATGATGTGCACTGACCACCAGGGGCAGATGCTCAACGCAGGAGCTACCCCCGGAGGTCAGTACACTCCCACACAGCTGGCAAGCGCAGCGGCAGTGGCGAGAGCCTCTCCTGCCTCTGCGGCAGTGCTAAGGATGTCCAACTGATTACATCCCCTGAGGGCTCCCAGACTGCGAGAGGGTGCAGGCCGGGCTGAGGGGACACCCCCCCGAAGTGCATGAATTTCGTGCACCGGGCCTCTAGTTGGTATATAACTAAGGATGGAAGCTCTTACAAAATTTGTGACCATCATATTATTTCTAGACTATAGATTGATATCATCTATATGACAAGGAATATATTTGCCCTTCGAGTTGGCTAAGAAGTTGTCTTACAGTTTTTGAGTTGCCTCTCAAAGATTGTGCCGCCTGGACTTACTCTTTCTCCTGTGTTGGCTCAAGCTCCTGTGTTGGCTCTGGAATCCCTCTGGTGGGTCACTGCCTAGCTATCTGTCTGAACACACTTGGAAAGTGAATAGCTGCCATTGGCTTTGTTTCCTAGCTAAAGAAATGCACATGTTACCAGAGGTGTGTTTATATGGCTTTTATTGCCTGTTTTTTCTAGTTTGTCAAATGGCTGATTTGACAAAATTTAGTAAGAAAATAGCACTGATTAGCCAAGAAAACATACAGTGTTCTATGACGGCAGGCATTACCCCAACTTCAGATAATGGTTTGTTGGTGCTGGAGACTGAGGATATGTCGGTGGGTCAATGAAAAATTAAAACATTTATTATAAAATAGAATTAAAACATTGAATTACTTGAGTATCATGGTTTCAGACCTAGACTACATTAAATGACATAACAGTATTTCAAATACATGGATTTGCTATGTGTAAATGAAAAACAATAATTAAAATCCAGTTTTCCCAGCTGAGAATATTAGCGTTTATTCTCTTTGAACCTTCAACTCTTGTGAATTCCTTTTTTCACTTGCTACTGACCATATATGTACTTAGCCTATATCTTATATGTTATATCAATGTATTTAGTTCATATTATTGTTCAGTGTTACCCTCCTAACTCTTCTAAATGTGTCTTCGGATTCATACTTCTATTTTAAACTATAAGTTGGAGAATTATACCTTACATATGTTTTTGTACTTTATTTGTTAAACCGTTTTTACATATATTAGCTCATTTAATTTTCATAGGAATGCTGGCTGTCAGCAGGGTTCAGTTGTAGACTACAGAATTCGTCTAAGTGATATGAGCAGGAAGAGCATGTTTGGATGCTATTCATCTGGAAGTGACAGAGGCAGGAAAGAAGCAAGAAACAGTTTTAACATAAATGCTGCTGTTACACTGCACGTCACCAACATGCGGGCTATTCCATATCAACACCCCCCCACCCCCGATATTTCCAAACAACAAAAGCAGCAACATGTTGACACTTGTCACATTATAGCTCTTCCTTATAGAAATAACAAAAGTCTTTCTTTTTCCCTAAATGGAGTATCTAAAATCTCCTCATGCCATTAGTTCCACTAGTACAGCTCTCCCACTTGTGATTAGGTACTGTTCTGCCTTGGAATAGTGGAATTCTGTAAATTCTGGAGTGAATTACATGGCTAATATCACCAACACATCCTATATAATAAAAGGCTAATATGCAAATTGACCAAACGGGGGAATGACTGGTCACTATGACACACACTGACCACCAGGGGGCAGATGCTAACCGCAGGAGCTGCCCCATGGTGATCAGTGCGCTCCCACAGGGGGAGCACCACTCAGCCAGAAGCCGGGCTCTTGGCTGGCAAGTGCAGCAGCATTGGTGGGAGCCTGTCCCGTCTCCACGGCAGTGCTAAGCCATCAGTAAGGTATCTCCTCAAGGCTCCCAGACTGCGAGAGGGCTCAGGCCTGGCTGAGGGATCCCCCGCACTCCAGTGCATGATTTCATGCACTGAGCCTCTAGTTCTATATAAAATAGGGTGAAAGGAGACAGAAAATTATTTAACACACATAAATATGTATTATGCAATTGGCAAAGGAGAAATATGCATAGCTAGTATAGTTCTCATTTCTACAAGTGGTTACTACCCTTTGTATGATTCATTTGCCCTAACAGAGCCAGAGTTTGTTACCTGGTGCATTTAACTATACGTACAGTATTGCTGGCAAAGCATGGCAGATGGGGAAAGCAAAACCAAACCTGAGTAAATGTGTATTTTAGTGAGGATAGATTGTTGTCCTGTCCTGATAGAAGGGGTTCAATGTAATTAACCTGCTACTGTGTGGCAGGCTTTTCCCTCAGAATTGATTGTTGTACTTGGCAAGTTGGGTACTGAGTAGTGTTAGTAGACAGGTTAGCAGTGGTGAGAGGCAGTCTCAACTGGTAAAAGCTGCCTTTGCCACCATGATCACTTTGTTTATGATCCCATTGAACAAACTCTAGATTACTGTGGAAAGAGACAAACTAGCAATTATAGGGTGATTTACAATGTCCTCCTGGTTTTTGAGAGTCTCCTCTTCTCCAGTAAGAATTCAGATGGGACACAAATGTTTTCTTTCATTCTTCATTCAAGAGATTCATCCACATACATTTTGCCCAACCATTTTGTTGCTAGTTTTTGTCTTCTTCCTTCTACATTTGTGATTATCCATTTAAAATGTGGTTCTTCATCTGTCAGTTTGGCTTACACTGAAAGTTGTCTTTACTCCTGGGTCAATGGGACCATGAGAAATGGTCCCTCCAGTGGACCTTCAAGAAGTAATCCCCACCATCCAGCTAAACAGTTGTGGTGGTCCATGAGTCAGTATGACCCGTATCTCATGCCATCTCTCCTGGACGTAAGGGGAACCACACAAGGCTCTGCTTTATCCATCAGGGCCTTCTCTGAAGGGAGCTGTAATAGTTTATTTCTAGCTACAACCTATATCATCTGAAAACCAGGCTTGACCTTTTCTCCTGATTACTTGTTATACAGACTTTCCCATGAGGCCATAGGGTGGGTTGAGGGAAGGATGGCAGGTGCGGCAGGAATAGGTAAAGCAAGAGTCTGAGCTTCCTCATTTTGAAATTTACTCTTCACACCTGAACATGCTGTGTGTATAACTTTAACTTGAGGACATAGCATTCCTGGGCATGTCCATCTTTGACCAGTTGAATCAATCAGTGGCCACTTCATGATGGGTTCCAAGGCTATCTAGTATCCCATGGTGGAGGTTTTGAGTTTATCTAAAATAGTCAGGTGTTCAGTTTGCACTATGACCCAGTAGCAATAGTTAAGTGCTGAATAAGAACATGGCTTAGCCCCCAAACCTTAGGTCCTTCCACTATTCTATTTTGGTTCAAAGTATCCCAGTCAGCCATAGGTGCTTCCATTGGTCACAAGGGCCAAAGATACAGTTGCTCACATTTTATCTTGGACCATATGGAGAGCTTTCTCTCAGCTTCACTTAACACTGACAGCTTTATAGGTCACTCAGTAAATAGACCGGAGTAGTACACAAAATAGATTGGCATGTGTTGCTTCCAAAGTCCAATGAGATCTAAGCAGTATTTATTATCATCTACCCTCTGGCACATACATGTCTTACCAGGGTATCCTAGGGTACCGGTTACTTCATGCCATCTTGTTCTGTGGGACTGTAAGATGATGAAGGTTACTGCAGACTGAGTTACAGCATGGAACCAGAGTTGACAGGGCACTAATGCAGCGTGAACATATCCCGCTGCCCGACCATGTAGCTTTCTGTTTTCTTTTCTATTGAGAGAGAAACACACATGCATACACACACAAACACACACATACACACACACACACACGTCAAATCAGTAGCTACGCGCCAAATCTAGTAGAATCCACATCTGTATCAGCAACTGCAACTGGAATTGCTCCCTAATTAAATCTGTGATACTGAATACTACTGTCAATCTCAAATATTGATCTTCCTTATAGGCTTGTCACACAAAAAGAGATATGATAGGACTCACCACCTTGCATCTTTCAAGTTTCTGATGGTGACATTAATCTTTGTGATTCCCCCAAAAGATGCAGTATTTCTTTTACTTTGATATTTGGGCAGGGAAGAAAGGCCTAGGAGTTTCTTTTTAGTTTTTCTGATCACAGTAGTTCTTATTACACGGATCAAAGTGAAAATTTGGGAATTTTGCCTATTTCTGAATATATATTCCATTCATAAACTCAGAATCTGGACAGGTAATCATAAGACAAACTCCATTTGTGTTTGTCCCCCATAAAGCCTTCAACTTGACTGGTCTAACACAGAGGTGTTTACTCCTTGGGGATCAACATCAGCTCAGGGACAATGTCCAATAAGTCCTGAAAGGTTTGGTTATTTCCCTTTCTCCAATGCACAGTTGTCCTCAAAAGCAGCTACAGATCCTTTGGGAAAAGGTAGAAGGAAGAGCTAAATTACATGATTATGATTACTAGAGGCCGATGCACGAAATTCGTGCAAAAGTAGGCTTTCCTTCCCCCGGCTTCCCTCTGGCACCCGGGACCTGGCTTCCCTCTGGCCGCTGGCAGGCACCCGGGACCCAGGCTTCCTTCGCAGCCTCAGCTTCGTCCGGAAGGACGTCTGGTCTAATTAGCATGTTACTCTTTTATTATTATAGATTATAATAGATTGATATTAGTGAAGGGTTCTTCCTTAAAAACTCAACCTCTCCCTCAATTAGGGGATTTAAGACGGCTTCCTATCTCGGGCTGGGACCTAGAAGAGAGGCCCTGGATAGTGCTGATCAGACAAGGCCTGTCACTTGACCTACAGATCAGATAGGAGTTTCTTGGTCTTCTCAGCTGCTTTAGTCCTAGAAACCCCTCATTAATTATCCACCACCACCAATTCCTATAGTTCAAACCATTACTTTGTCCTCCTTCTGTCCACTATGTCCATCTTCCCTGTGGACACTTAGCTCTGCTGCCTCAGCATTTGCTTTTCCTCATTGAAAGCCTCCCATTTCAAAGGCAGCACCTACAATACTCACCTTCCTCTCCATGACTTCCTGGGGGTATGTCAAGTAACTCCTCAGAGTACTTTCATGTCTATTTTCTTACTTCCTCTTAGATAAAATTGTGGGAGAAGTAGGACTAGATTCTTACAGGTGAGGAAACAGATTCAGAAAAGGTAATTAACTTCTCCAGAGGCAGAACTAGGCCTAGAGCATATTTGTCTTGTGCTCCTCCTTCCCCACATAGTACCTGAGTGGCATGTAGATTTGTACACAGGTATCTGCACACATACAGTGAAGCCTGCACACACACCATGCCTCTATCCAGGAAGTACAATGTATAGTCATGTTATTGTTCCTAATAGCAGCATATGTTAAGAAACTCAAATACAATATTTTTGTTGTTCGGATGAATGTAAAACCTGTTGTTGTTTTTTATAATAGCTACTATAATTGTTACTTATGGTTGTAATATTTTTTTTCTAAAAACTCTTACCTCAAAAATTGCCCAAAATACAACGCTCAGAGGAATTTTCAGTCTCATTTTTAATCAGAAAAATATAAGTTAAAGTATCTTTGACAGATTACTATTTTTCAACTATGTGTGCACTTATCTGTGCATACACATATGAATGCTGACAAGGTCTACAGTATAATACATAGAAACTTTATAATTGTCTTATAATTAAGCAAAGTTTTTTAGAAATCATTATGGCAATATGTAGCAAATTTGGCAGTGGTAAGAAATTGTATACTCAATTTAGTTACCCATGACTGCAAATTTATTCCAAGGATATTATTTAGCAAAAACACACACAAAATTATGTGCATTGAAACATTTTTGTAAGAAACCCCCTTCCTCCCTTTTCCCCAAGAAACATTTTACAGTTTTAGAGTTTCATAAAGTATAGAAGATCATTATACAGCATGGGAAAGTGTTTGATATATGCAAAAGACAGTGTACAAAATATATGATAAATATGCTTGTTGAGGACTCTAGGAAGTTACAAATGAAAATTGCATATAACAGGATTATGCATATAAATGTTTGTATTTTCTTTGTAATACTTGCACCATTTAGTTTGTATCTCTTTACAGTATTTCCCTTTAGAGAAAATGCTTTTACTACTGTCTGAACGTGTCTATGCCTTCTTAAGTGGGACTTTTCGTCTTTTTCTCATGGAAAGGGGTTTGGAGACTGGGTGGTTGGGTTTGTTTAATTGAGGAAGTTCTGCTGGTTGAGGCCCAAACTATTCTGTTGTCCATCTTACCCTATTTACACACGAATGCCTAAGGCAACTATTTTCAAGCTTTTTCATCTCATGGCACACATAAAGTAATTACTAAAATTCTAGGGCACACCAAAAAAAATACATTTTTTGCCAATTTGACAAAGAAAAAATAGGTATGATTTTGACTCATTCACACCAGTCAGCTGTTGTTGTGTGGGCTGTTGTCATTGTTTTATTTTACAAATCTAAGGGCAAAGAGCTCAGTGCCCGGACTAAATAGTCAGGAATTGCATGTTTTAAAAATTCTTGCAGCACCCTGCTTGAAAATCACTGGCCCAAGGGGACTGGTATGCTGATGATTGTTGGTCAGTCATTTTTCCTTGTTTTCCCTCCCCGTAGCAAACAAAAAAAGCACTTTTGAAGATTAACAGTAAATATGCCTTGCCCTCCCTCCTTTTTATAAAAAATATCCATCTTTAAAGCATAACATTGGGAAGTTCTCAGCGTGATTTAGTGCAGGCTCAGCTGTTATCTCATCTGAAGGGTTCGCTAGAGGCTGGAGTTTCCCCACAGTCCTGACCGCGGAGAGTGGAATGTGGTACTGACGTCACAGCCGCTCCTGGGAATGTTTTGCATTCTTCTTCCTGGCAGTGGTCAGGTGGCTTCCAGCAAGAGTGAAGTTCAACAGCTTCCAAAAAAGAAAAAAGCGAGAGGAGGAAAAGAACAGTTTATAATCAAACTGTTGTGGAGGAGGCACTTTTATACTGAGCCAACATTGAAATTAGAATCAGATGTCTTGCATTCTGATACTGCACGAATGTTAAATACATTGATTAATGACTGTAATGGCTGAACTGTTTGGGTTTTTTTTTACTGAACTTAAATTTTGAAACTCTCTCTTTAAGGATTATGGAAAAACAACTTCTTGTAGCTGACATTTTAACTATGAAAAGCAGCTTTCTGAGTGTAAAATGAAAAAAAGGCACACTTATTCATAGATGTTTTTAAGGTCTGTTAATCTTCTAAAAATTCGCTTCTGTAACCAAAATCTCTGTTAAGCTGTTAATGTATTTTGTGCTAACCAACCACTCATTGAGGGGAAAGTTACATTTCAGTTAAAGGTATATGCAGATTGAAATATCTTCTATGAAGTTCTTTTTCCCAAAATATTTACATTTCCGTTGTTATTTCTGTATATTACATTACTGGCCAAGCCAAATAGTCTAAACAAAACTTAGCAACTTCTTAATAAAATAAACAGAGGTTTTGCCAAAGGCATGCAACTCTGTAATAATGTGTGCAACAGAAAGTTGGGCAGTAATTGAATTACATTTTAAATTAATTTGTGTTTTCCTTCTAGTCACTCAAATACCTTTATTCAGATTTATTATACTGGTTTATCAAATCACAATTTGTATGTTTGTGTATTTTTAAATAAAATACTTTATTCCTTTTTTTAAAACCAATGCCTTTCTGTAGATTTTTACTTATTTTGATGAAACAGCAGTTAGATTAACAGCAGTTCTCCAGTTTAAGTGAAATGTGTTTGAATACTTTCTGTTATACATTGAAATGGAAGTTGGCTTCATGTCGTAGGTCATGTTGCTGGTAAGGAATTTCCAAAAACGTAGAAAAGTGCCGACTTGCAGTGTACGATGGACTCATCCAGCTGCACAGTTCAGGCTCGAGGGGGTTTCCTGAGTGCCTGGCTGCAGCAAACAAAATATGCCACTGTGATGTTCTGTTTTATTTTAGATGTTGGGCTGGGTGGAGGAGGGGCTATTCTGGTGCTTGGGATAAGATCCTTGATAATAGCTTCCAAAATGGTAAAAGTTCCCGTGTCGGGAGGGGGTCACGTGTGTTTTTCTACAGTCGGTTAGAATTTGGGAAGCAGGTTGTGATAGTCACCTGCTGTTCTCTTCCGCTTCTTGCCCCATGGTGGACCCTATGGAATGGGGTGAGCTCTGTAATGTGTCAGTCATAGTGGTGCTTTTTATTTAGGAGGGTTGGTCCAGGAAAAGGTCTGTGGTATTATATCTTTTATGTCTGTGACCAGAAGTCACTGAATCGAATAACAATTTACTAAAGGCTTTAAATATTGGCTGATGGGAATTAAGAGAAAAACTAAATTCGTTGCCTTTAACTTGCCTGCACTGTCCTGGATATTTTACGTTTGTTAAATTTGTCTGAATCTGAAGTTACTAATTTAGATTTATTTTTTCATTCATTTGGTATGGAAATGGTTGCAAGGCTTGGAGGAGAGGGGCTTTCTACAACAAAAATTCACCTTTTAAACATGTCTGGTCCCACAGTTAATATATTCCAAATGTGTTCATCCATCGATTTCACAACCACTTACTGAATAACTGCTCTGGGGCAGGCCAGTGCTGGTGCTATTCTACTGAAGACCAGAGCAAGGAATGTGTGTCCATAAATATGGAAATCATCTCTTTAAGGTTGCTATGGTAGAAATCTAAGGGTAGAACACTATTTTAAAACTATTTTCTGATTTTCTTAAAAGCAGACAAAAGGAAGAACCTATGTGCTTTTGAACACAGCCCACACAGTGGGACATGGCACCTGCTGTGGAGGCTTAGCCTGCACCTTAGAAAGTCACTAGCCATAGTCGTCTAGAGTGCGCCCCAACAATAAGCACAAAGTCAGTTAGCTTTTATGTCTATCAGTGTTGTCTTTTCTAAGAGATGGAGAAGAAATCATTGACCTATTTTATAGATTGTTCATGAGGAATTATTAATAGAATGAATATTTCCAATACTAATAGTATCTCGTATTTCCAAATGTGAGATATTATTCTCTATCTTTTTAAGTGTATGTTCTCTAAACAGTAGCAACGAAGAATCTTGTTAACATTTGGCTGATATTCTGCATGAGAACCAAGTGAATACCAGTGGGTGGTAGACATCAGCTCTGATGTGACTCAAATAAGACAGTATTGAGGGGGCACCCTGGCCAGTGTGGCACAGTTGATTGGGCATCATTCTGTGCACCAAACGGTTGCTGGTCCCATTTCCCTCAGGGCACATGCCTGGGTGTGGTCTCAATCCCCAGTAGGGGCTTGCAGGAGACAGCCGATCAATGTTGTGCTCTCTCATCGATGTTTCTTTCTTCTCCCTTCTTAAAAAAAAAAGGAAGTGGTGAAGGGGTACTTAGGGCCTGCCACACTGTCCCCACAGGATCCTTGGGAAGACTTATGATCCCTTAGTGAAGGTAATCTACAAAGCTCAGGGCCAGAATAATCACATATGTGTTTCTTCAATAATAATTGTAGGACTTCAATTATATATATTTATGTGACTTCTGTCTACTTTTGTCAATTATGAAATTCTAGGATTACATTGCCTAAACTGTCTATACATATCTTGTAAGTATATATTTGATGTTTGTTGACTAAATAAATGAGGTTGCTCTACTTTTTGGCAAAATTACATTCTTTACTCTGTAGACTCTCATGTATATACACACACATAGTCCATGGTATGCTTTATAAATTGTGGTAAAATATTCATAACAAAATTTATCATTTATACTTCCGGTGTATTCAGTGGCATGAAGGCCATTCATGAGGTGGTAGTGCAAGCACCACCACTGTCCATTTCTAGAACTTTTTCATCATTCCCAAACAGAGACTACACCATTTAAAAAATTCCCCAACCTCACTCCACATCTTCCCCCCAGCTCCTGGTCACCTCTATTATACTTTCTGTCTCATAAATCTGCATATTCTAGGTAACTCACATAAGTGGAGACATACAGTATTTGTCTTTGTGTGTCTGTCTTGTTTTACTAGGAGTAATGTCCTCAAGCTTCATCCATGTTATAGCATGTATCAGAATGTCATTCCTTTTTAAGGCTGAATGAATATGCCATTGTACATATATACACCACATTTTGTTTATCTCTTCTTCTGTTGATGGGCATTTGGATTGTTTCCATCTTCTCACTATTGTGAATAGTGCTACTATGAACATTGGTATACAAGTATTTGTTTGAGTTCCTGCTTTCAACTTCTTTGGGTATATACCTAGGAGTGAAAATGCTAAATCATATGGTAATTCTATGTTTAATGTTCTGAGGAACCGTTAAACTGTTTTCCATACCAGCTGTACCATTTTACATTCCCACCTGCAACGCACAAGGATTTCGATTTCTCAACATCTTCACTAACACTTGTTATTTTCCCATTTTTTTAAACAGCCATTCTGATTAGTGTGAAGTGGTATTTCATCGTGGCTTTGATTTGCATTTTCTTGTGGACTAGTGATGTTGATCACATGATACACTTTTAAATTTAAATTCTGAAATACCTCTCTGTAAGCAGACATTATTATCTGCAAAATAAAAGTCTGCAACAAAGATACGAAGAGTTCCTCATCAACCCTTCCTTCCTCCAATACCAGCTCTTCTCTTGCCTATTCACACTGGTGGCTCGATGTGATTTGCTTGTCTGCGGCCACAGGCCACCCTTAGACGGCCACTGCTCTCAGAGCTCAGAGAAAGAGTAGGTTTTCCTCCAGCTAGCTCATCCTCATACAGCCTATTCTTTTGCTATATCTGTATCAAATTCATTAGGTATCCAGAAGATTATGTTTACTTACACAGATTTTAGTTTTAGAAAAACCAAGTTTTTAACCTGGAGCTGTAATATATAGGCATTAAATAATTGGAAAAGAAAATGTTGTGAAATTAGTACTATACTGTAAGGACATCTTGAAATCAATGAAATGTTTGCTTATTTATCTACTAGTAATTTTATGGTTTCATTATTTACATTTAATGTTTAATACATTTGAAATGTGTTTTGGAGTATAATATGAGATAGGGATCAACTTTAATGTTTTTCCAAATAATTTAATCAGCTTGACTTCCTAAGTAATTTTCCCTCACTGATTTTGTTGTTGTTAATACTCACCGAAGGATATTTTTCCATTGATTTTTAGAGAGAGTAGAAGAGAAGGGAAGAGACAGAGAGAGAGAAACATCGATGTGAAAGAGACAAATTACTTTATTGCCTCTCACACATGCCCTGACCAGGGCCGGGATCAAGCCTGTAACCGAGGTACATACCCTTGACCAGAATTGAACCCGGGACCCTTCAGTCCGAGGGCTGATGCTCTATCCACTGAGCCAAACCCACGTGGGCTCTCCACTGATTTTAGATGGGCCCGCTGGCCACGAGTTTGACATGCTTGCTCTATGTCATTGTATTGACAGTCTCTAAACCTTGCCCTAAATTAGTGCCTTACTGGTGTATATGAATAATTTATAAATAAATATGCTTGATTGGGGAATATGATCTTAAAAATTTTTAAGCAAGATGCATCATCATTTTCAGAAACAATTAAGTTAGTCAATAAACACAAAGTCTGGCACATTTTTTAAATTATACTTCTTGCTATTGTATTGCCTCTTGCACTCCTCATTATAGCACAGATTCATCTTGAATCCTGTGGGAAAGAGGAGGGTTAGCTAACAAAGTATAACATGAATTTTGCTACAAATAACAGTCTCCTTGCATGGACTTTGAATATGGAGTATCTGTTACTTAATTCTGTTAGTTTTCTTAGTTTCTCAGTTTTTCTGAGGAATTCTAAAAAGAAGTTTTAGGATAATATGCCTCTTATAACAGAGAGACTAGTGTTTTATACATACCATATTAATCAATGGTCTGCTAGTTTGCTAATGATCAGTTTAACATTTATTTCCTATTGAAATGAGCACACATATGGAGTGTTTAATATGAGTTGAACAAAACTTGAATTTTCGAATTTTATGCTTGTATCATCAAGCTCCAAGAAGTCTAGCTCAAGAATGTTTGGTTTGTTTATTTTAAAATTTAAGATCCAGAATATTTGTATCCTGGATTTTTTTCATCTTGGTCTCTTAGCTGATTCCTACCTCTCTCAGTCTAACTTTGGCAGCTCAAGACGGTGCATTAAAGATAGCATGAAAATTCTTAACTTGTTTCCTTAAAAAGAAGATAATCATACTTAATGCTTTGTGTAGGTTATTTCCTTTAATCGCTAACACAAGCATAAGAGAGGCATTCTTATCTTAAATGTAGCTAGGGAAACTGAAGTGAAAAATTTAATAATTTGTTAAATATCCCACCCTTAGTAGGGTCACAAAGCTGTGTGGCACTGGGTGTGTCTGACTCCAGAATGATATTCTAGTTAACTGGCCTCCGAAAAGAAGCCTCGCTTTGTCGTAGACTTGCTTTAGTGGTTAGCATACAGGTGAGTTGGGAATGTCAAGTTTTCTTGACTCTTTAGTAGTCTGTTGATGATCCTGAGGAAATTTAAACAAATCGGATGAGGCTCAAAGAATTTCTTAGGGACATGGCTGCAGACCTGTGGCTTTCCTTCTGTGGATACAGCTTTACCTTGTTCTTCAGTGCAACACAGCTTCCAGGTGAAGGCGGACATGGTCTCGCTTCTCCAGAGGAAAATGCATGTGTAGCTTTTTAAGAATGAATATTGGATCCAAGCTTCCTGCCAGCAGAGAGTGGGGTGTCTAGTCAGAGGCGAACCAGATCGAATCCACGTAGGCATCGGAAGCCTGACTTCTATCTAGAAGGATGGCTCCAAGGGGAAGTTGAGGATGACATTATTCAGTGTTACTGTAGAGATTAGATTGAGGTTGCTTTGACTAATAAATGAATAATAACTATGTTTCCCATATCTTCATTTCCTTACTACTTTCACCCTAGAAGTAAATAATTAAAACCAAAAAAATTATGTCTTGAGTATTAGGGAATGTGTGTTGCTGTAAATGGAGAAAAGGAGGATTTTAGGAAAAAAATCCAGAGAATTCTGTTCTTAAAGAAGAGAGATCCGTTTCCTATTTGGAAGCATTCCAGTCCTTTTTGTAGATGGAAATCTAGTGGGATCAGCAAGATATGGCAATATTTTGTGTCAATGAAGGAAGTTCCTAGTTCTTAGAAATATCTGAGCCGCAAAACAAGAATGTGAGTGCTAAGGGGTCACCCTGTCCCCTCTGCTGTCCCTCGTTTCGGCTTGTTTACGTTCGCGCTGTGGTTTCTGCAGCATCCGTATTATGTGACTGTATTTACTCACATGTACTTCCCCTCGCAGGGTATCTGTCCTCGCATTTGTAAAGGAAGTGTTTTAAAGCTCATTTATTTTCCCCACTTGGTTGTCAGCAGCAGGAAAAGCTGCTGCAGGTGAGGTCAGAGCCAGTGTGAAAATGAGGGCCTGTGAGCTTGAAAGGAAAGAGTGAGTTTCTGCTGTCCCTGCTGCCGAGTGACCTCCAGCCGACACCTTCCCCTCTGCCATTTGCAGAAGTTGGACAGGATACCAATGTGTTACTCTAAAAAATTACAAAATATCACCGTGGTGTATGTACAATATTCTACTGCTTGCTCTTTTTAAAAAGACAAAAGGAGAAAATATTTGCCAAAATTTTAAAATGTGGTTTTAAAATCTATCTTTACATTTTAATCTTAAAAAGTGTTTTATTTACTGGATGTCCTTATTTTGGATTTTTTTCCCCCTGCAGTTGTAGTATTCTGTTTCTGAGAAAACTCTCTATACAGTACTATTTGTGAAATCTATAGTAACCTAATGATGCTTCTGCCATATTATTTTTAAAACATTTAAAATAAAGATTTAGAGTTTTTTAAAAGCAAGTTTTTCTTTCAGAATTTAAACCTTAGTACCACTTTGCTGTATTTTCCCCTAAATTCCATTGTGTGAATTTTCTGGTATTTTATTGAAAACCTATTCCATCTTATTTGACCCTAACCAGACCAGTAAGATGGAGGCATTGCACAGAGGTGGTCTTTAGTAGGACTGTAACCACAAATGGCAGTTCTGTGACCAAATAACCACCAGTATGGATTGGGAGCAAGGCCCATTCCCACTGTTCATGGAGGTGTAGACTGTGTGTGCTTTAGGGGAAAAGACCAACTGAATACAGAGGTTTATGAACCAAGGTCGGGGTTCATTTCTCAGTCAGGGCATGTGTCCAGGTTTCGGGCTTGATCCCCAGTAGGGGGCATGCAGGAGGCAGCCAGTCAACGATTCTCTCTCATCATTGATGTTTTCCTCTCACTTCCTCTCTCTGAAATCAACAAAAATATATTTTTAAAGTGTAACTTTAATACTTGAGCTGTTTAGATATTACTCCAGCTTAAATAATGTAGAATTTTGATCAGTACCGGTTGCGGTCCGGGGGGCTGTTGTCCTTTTGACTTCAGTGCTGACTTTCCATGTTAGTTAGTGGTACAGGTTACATTTGATCTGTGATGTAAATCGGATTGCATCTAGGCCTGCCTCTCTTTCTCAGTATTACATCGTGCTGTGTGAGGATGCTGCTCAGATTTTTCTTTTAATAATAACAACAGCACAAGCAGGCATAGTCTTCTCAGTAAGTGCTAACTTCCTCGGGAAAACAGAAGTGTGGTATACATCATTACATAACCTAGTTTCTCTGGTGTTAAAAGTTTAGAATTTGAGAGCTGTTGTGAAGTCTTTGCACAGAACTGTGGACCCTCGTGTTTCCCTGTCTTTGGGTGGAGGGATCTTTGTCCACATCCCCAAAGAAAGCACAGGGACAGCTGGGCTGAGTGGCATGAAGTTTCAGGCATGGCTCACTGGTGTTGGTTTGACTCTCAATCCTGACTCCCAGCACAGAAAGTTGTCTTATGGATCAGTTCATTGCACTGACACCTGCATGGAATTACCAAATAAAATAGAGAACACCTAAGTAAACGTGAATTTCAGGTAAACTATGGTGTAAACTTACACTAAAAAGTTATTCCTCATTCATCTGAAATTCACATTTAACTGGCCATCCTATATTTTATTTGGTGAATCTGGCAACTGTGCAGATAATCATTCATATAAAATAATGTCATGGTAGGGATGAGCAATATTTCCCCTTCTTTAGGAATCACCTAAACCTTTAAGGTTGGGAAGTCTTTTCTTTGTAATTATTTCTCCGATGCTCTCCTCCCATACATCCACATGAAAATGTATCTGGCATGTAGCTCATTGTTTCACGTTCCTGACAGCAGTTCCCTGTGGGCTTCTCTAATCATGGTATCATTTTGGTGAGGCTCAGCAGATGGGTAAGATCCTGACTTCTGACACCCTTTCCCCATGCCACATACAATCCCTCTACCCCCCACACTCACCTACCCCGCAAACGGCAACCATAGATTCAGGATTAGCATTTGTCCCTTCCCAGAGTGATGTTCCTGGCCAGCTACAGGCAAATAAACCTTCTGGCACATTTCAGGGTTTGCTTGGGCCCAAGTATGTGACTTTTCTCATTCTCTCAGGATCTCAGAGAATTCTTATATTAAATAATTCAAGTGGCCCAGAGAACAAGAGGGGAGTTGATGGTGCATGATGTAAGAGAGGGGTCAGAGGTTGGAAGGGAGCAGAGAGAATGAAGTATATTTAGTGCTTCTAAGACTTGAACAGTCAGTGTCCAAAGGAGAGCAGAGCAGAGCTAACAGTTCCTACCAAGGGTGCAGGTTGTGGGAATTCAGACATTTCTTCCACAGGATTGCTAATATTATTTGATAGTAAAATTTGGGCCTTTTTTGGTAGACTTTTTACAGAAGGAAGCTTTTATTTCTACAGGACTTCATTAATTAAGGATGACACACCCTATATTGAGTTGGATTTCCTGCTAGTTCTGATCGGAGGCATTCTTCCCGGACCAGGGTGAATTCAGTCCCAGTGTTTGCTTGTAAAACTGAATCCAGTCATTGTATTTGTAGTTTGGCTTCCTGCCTGGTGTTAAAGTACAGAGCAAACTTCAGCTAGTTCCTCCCTCCCTGGGATTCTATGTCCTCCATCAAGAGCAGGGAAAGGAGAGGGGAAAACCCAGAGGGTGACTGAGTTCATTTACTTGCCACGCCAGAGGGCAGCTGTGTGCTGCCTTGTCATCACATGATTCTTTGGAGAATCCTGATATTCCAGTTACAGGAATAGGAGACAGCCTTAAAAAAAAAAAACTAAAAAAAAACACACACATAAATAAGTAAAAAAGACTGGTTCTATCTTCATGGTTCTAGCATTAGCATTAGCGGCTGAATAAACCCACTTTGCTACCAAGTACAAGTTAAAAACAGGAAATTGTATGTTTCTCCCTCTTTTCAAAGTTTTGTGTGTAAAGAAAGAACTCCTATAAGGAGCGATCACAAGGCAGGAATGTGGCACTGTTGGCTGGTCCAACCTGACCGTGCCCACTGATTTGTCCTGGTCGGAGCCCCAGGTGCTGCAGGCTGCCTTCTGGATTTGTGGGTAAGGTCTGCCCTTCTCCCCGGAGTAATAGAAAATATGACTCATGTGCTCATTGTAACTCCAAGCAGCCCCGTGACGATAGCTGACAAAACTCAGCAGATTGTGAATTAGAAAGGATTGTTTCTTCATTAAATGTGAGGGGATCCAGATGAATACAAGGGCACCAGCCTGAATACCCTTAGGAGTAATGGATTTATTGTAACTCCCCAAAATTAAACTTAGCGCCTCTTTATTTGGAAAAAAGACAGAATGGGGGGATGGCTGTTGGTTGGCTGTGCCCAGGGTCTGCTTGCCACACGGTGCTGAAATAAGAAGCGTGGAAACGATGCCTGAGGCTCGTGGCTCCATCTTGCCCTGGTGGCATTGCAGGTTGTGTATCTCTTGTCACCCCGATTTTATTATTTAACTAGGAGCCCAGCGCACGATTCGAAATCGCACGGCACCGCCCACCCTCGAGTTGCCGTAGAGGCCACTGCCGCCCCACCCCCGACGCTGCGTGCGCAACCTCCTCCTGTCCGGTCGACCCGTTACAGCATCCCTGTTAATTAGCATACTTCTCTATTTTATATATATATATATATTCTAATCTGGCCCATTGGATTAGAGCCAAGTTACCTTTACTTAAGACTTAGTTTTATGTAAGTGGAAGAAATTTGAATGTTTAATTGAATAAAGATCAATAAATTTGAGTTTATTTTCACAACTAGAGGCCCGATGCACGAAATCTGTGCAAGAGTAGGCCTTCCTTCCTTCCCCCCAGCTGCCGGCACCGGCTTCCCTCTGGCACCCGGGCCCCGGGCTTCCCTTGCAGCTCTGGCTCCATCCTGAAGGTCGTCCGGTCTAATTAGCATATTATGCTTTTATTATTATAGATTATTATAGATGAATAACGAGTCTGCTACCTTACTACTACTTTGCTAGGTGCTAAAATAAAAATATTAACATTTAAGACACAGATTATGGGGAAATTATAGACTTCCTTTAGATACAAACCTTAAAAACCAGCAAATGGTCATATAGCAACAGAACATGAACAAAATAAAATGAGGTACCTGCTTGCATGTTTTAAGGAGATGATACATTCAGCTGCCTAATATTCCAAGGAATCAAATGTGCAGAAATGAAGAAATGGTTGACAAGATTCCCAAGGCTAACCATAGAGTGCAGCAGGGATGGTTGCAACTGAACATCCAGGAATGATAACATGGCAGTGCATAAAGGGGCCAGAATGAAGCAGTCACAAGTTCTGACTTCCAGTTTCTGGACTGACTTTATAAGGAACTTGTGAAAATCAAGAAAAAAAGCAGAACAAACAAAATCAGCAAATCTTTTCGATCAACCGAATTTTGAGATCACCACACTTCTGCCCCCAAAATTGGAGAGACAGACAAGAGGATGCAGAGAATCACAGCTTCCCAGAGCAGAAGCTGAGGAGCAAGAACATCCACTGGCACCGGTACCAGGGTGGGAAACCTCCCATTGCCGGAGCTGAGAGTGGACAAGCCGGGGAGTTAAAAACTACAAGGGGCCCCAGTCATGGGAGGTAGGAGGAGCCATACTTCTGTGCGCTTTACTTCCAGGAGCCCTGCCAGGTTCTCATGGTGAAGATTGGAGAAAAATGTCCTCATGATTCTAACTGGGGGAAGGGAACGTAGCCATTTTGAAATATGCCACAGCATTCTGTTCTTAACAAGGCCTACTCTCAAGAAAAACTAACCAGACCCTCACTTGAGGTTTTATCAGGGCCTGGCTGACCTGAGGGGAAGGGGATACCCGCATGGCTCTCGTCTTCCTGTCTCAGGAAGGAGGGACAGGCAGAGAAGCAGTTGAGAAGGTTGCAGTCCCGAGGCAAAAGCCTGAAAGCTAATCGTAGGGCTGAAGAACACGTCCCCTCTCACCACAGCCTGACCACCACATCCACAGGGCGCCTGAATAGCAGCAGAGGAATACAGCTGAGAGAGCCACGTGTCTCGGACTTTATCTAAGAAGGTGTCTCTAGGGAAGTGCAAAGAAGACAGGAGAGACAAAAACACAAACGCCAGAGAAAATTTTTGCTCTGACAACTACAGTTACAGCAGACAGTAAAGACAGAGGAACTCCTGGACTGATAAACATAGCACCTCATGCTCAAAGACTATATACCTTAGTTCCTTTGACCCAGTGCATCACAGCTGGCTCATGACAAAAAAATTACAAGGCATTGTAAAAGCCAAAAGTTATAGTTTGAAGAAAAACAGTGCAGCATTAGAACCAGACTTAGTTATTGCAGAAATGTTGGAATTAATCAGACTAGGAATTTAAGACAACTATGATTAAAATGCTAGGGACGCTAAAGGAAAAAATGGAGAACATGCAAAACAGATGGGCTCATCAAGAGAGTGGACATGGCCAAGTAAAGAATTAGTGAGCTTGCAAAAATGTCAATACAAACTTCCAAAGAGGAAAAGAGGGAACATAATATCTAAGAACTGTGGGACAATTACAAATGGTGTAACATAAACATAATAGGAATACCAGAGAAAAAAGAAAGGAAAGAAAGAAATATTTAAAGCAATATAATGACTGAGAATTTTCCAAAATTAGTGATAGGCAATAAACTACAGGTTAGGAAACTCAGAGAGCATCAAGCAAAATTAATAAAACAAAATCTGTACCGAGGCATTTCTTATTCAAATGCAGAAAATCAAAGATAAAGAAAAGCATCTATGTCCTACAGCTTTATTTGTTTATTATTTCTAATAGTTGTTTGGGGGTTTTTTGTGGAGTCTTCAGGGTTTTCTATATAAAAAAATGATGTTATCTGCAAAAAGTGATGATTCTGCTTCTTTATTCCCAAGTTGGATGTCATTATTTATTGCTCTTACCTGATTACTCTGACTGGGACTTCCAGAACTGTGTTGAATAACAGTGGTAAGAGTAGACATCCTTGTCTTCTTTCTGATCTTAGAGAAAAAGCTTTCAGGTTTTCACCACTGAGTATGATATTAGCTGAGGGTTTGTCATATATGGCCTTTAGTATGCTGAGGTATCTTCTGCTATATATACTGACAATGAAATTTTAGGAAAAAATTACTTTCACAGTTGCAACAAAAAGAATGAAATACCTAGCCCTAACCAGTTTGGCTCCGTGGGTAGAGCGTCAGCCTGCGGACTGAAGGGTCCCAGGTTCGATTCCGGTCAAGGGCATGTACCTGGGTTGCGGGCACATCCCCAGTAGGAGGTGTGCAGGAGGCAGCTGATCGATGTTTCTCTCTCATCGACGTTTCTGACTATCTCCTTTCCTCTCTGTAAAAAATCAATAAAATATATATATTTTTAAAAAGAATGAAATACCTAGGAATAAACTTAAAGGATGTGAAGGAGCTATATTCTGAAAACTATAAGATTATTAAAAGAGATTAAAGAAGACATAAAGAAAAAGGAAGTACTAGTGATATTTTGTGTTCATGGATTGGATTAATCATCATAGTTAAAATGACCATGTTATTCAAAGCAATATACAGATTTAATGCAAAATCCATCAAAATCCCAATGGCAAATTTAAAAGAAATAATTATCAGATTGTTTTGGAGCCATAAAACACCTCAAATAGCCAAAGCAATCCTGAGAAAAAGGAAGGAAGCTAGAGGTATCACACTCCCTAACTTCAAACTATACTACAAAGTGATAATAATCAAAACAACATGGTGTTTTCAAAAAGCAGACACAGAGACCAATGGAACAGAATTGAGAGCCTGGGAATAAATCCACATGTACATGGGCAAATAATCTTCAACAAAGAAGCCAAAGCATACAGTGGAGAAAAGAAAGCTTCTTCACTAAATGTGCTGAGAAAATTGGAAATCCACCTGCAAAAGAATGAAACTAAACTATTTGCCACCATACACAAAAATTAACTCAGAATGGATCAAAGACCTAAATATAAGACCTAAAACAGTAAATTACATAGAAGAAAACATAGGTGCTTAAACTTATGAACCCTTGATTTTATAGAAGATTTTATGAATTTGACCTTAAAGGCAAGGGAAGTAAAAGCAAAATAAATGAATAGGACTATATCAAACTAAAATGCTTCCACACAGCAAAAGAATCAACAAAACAAAAAGACAACCAACTGAATGGGAGAAGATATTTACAAACAACAGCTCCAATAAAGGGTTAATATCCAAAAATATATAAAGAACTCATACAACTCAACACCAAGAAAACAAACAATTCAATTAAAAAATGGGCCGAGGAGCTGAATAGACTTCTCTCAAGACATACAATGGCTAACAAATGTATGAAAAGATGCTCAACTTTACTAGCTATTATGGAAATGCAAATCAAAACTGCAATGAGATACCACCTCACACCTGTTAAAATAACTATCAGTAACAAAATAAGTAATAAATGTTGGAGAAGTTGTGGGAAAAAAGGAGACTTCATTCACTGCTGCTGAGAATGTAAACTGATATAGTCACCATGGAAAACAGTATGGAGGTTCTTTAAAAAATTAATAGAGTTACCATATGACCCAGCAGCCATTCTTCTGAGTATCTACCCAAATTCTGTAAAATTTGAAAACATTTATCTGTAAAGATAGATGTACCCCTTTGTTCATTACAGCAGTATTCAGTGGCCAAGACATGGAAATAACCAAACTGTCCTTCAATAGATGATTGGATATATGGTACATATATACGTATAATGGAATACTACTCAGCCTGTAAGAAAAAACACTGCCATTTGTGACAACATGGATGTATCTTGAGAATATCATGCTAAGTAAGCTAAGTAAGACAGAAGAAGTCAAGAACCATATGATTTCACTTATGTGGGATCTAAAACTGAAAGCAACAAATGAACAAATAAGACAAATAAACAACTCATAGACAAATAGAGCAGTATGCTTGTTACCAGAGGAAAAGGGGTGGGGGAAAGTAGTAAAGGATAAAGGGGGTCAAATATATGGTGACAGGATCTGACTTTGGGTGGTAAACACACAATGCAATCCTATCTAATGAAAGGGTAATATGCAAATTGACCATCACTCCAACACACAAGATGGCTGCTCCCATGTGGATACAAGAAGGCTAGCAGGGGAGGGCAGTTGTGGGTGATCAGGCAGCAGGGGAGGGCAGTTGGGATGGATTGGGCCTGCAAGGGAGGGCAGTTGGGGGCGATCAGGCCTGCAGGGGAGGGCAGTTAGGGATGACCGGGCTGGTAGAGGAAGGCAGTTGGGGGTACCAGGCTTGCAGGGGATGGCAGTTGAGAGGGACCAGGCCTGAAGGGGAAGGCAATTAGGGGCGACCAGGCTGGCAGGGGAGGGCAGTTAGGGGCAATTGGGCTGAAAGGGGAGCAGTTAGGCGTCGATCAAGCTGGCAGGGGAGTGGTTAGGGGGTGATCAGGCTAGCAGGCAGAAGCGGTTAGGGGCAATCAGGCAGGCAGGCAGGCAGGCAGGCGAGCGGTTGGGAGCCAGCAGTCCTGGATTGTGAGAGGGATCCCATATTGGAGAGGGTGCAGGCTAGGCTGAGGGATACATACACCTCCCCCACCCCCCGTGCATGGATTTCATGCACCGGGCCTCTAGCCCTTTATAATAAAAGCCTAATATGCAAATCGAATGGCGGAACAACCGGTGGAACAACTGGTTGCTATGACACGCACTGACAGCTAGGGTGCAGACGCTCAACACAGGAGCTGCCCCTAGCCCGCAGGCCCCAGGCCAGCCAAGGCCGGTGCCCGCGGTGGCCCCCTGATCACCCTGCCTGTTGCCCCGCAGAGGGAGGCAGCATCAGCGGGATGGGGCTGGCAAGCGGGCGGCGCCAGGCCAACCAAGGTGGGTGCCAGCAGGGTCCCCCCAATTGCCTTGCCAGTAGCCCCACAGATCGGCCCTGATTGCCTACCCGTGCATGAATTTCGTGCATGGGGCCTCTAGTATATAGATAATGTATTATAGAAATCTACACTTGAGACCTATATAATTTTATTAACCAATGTCATCCCAGTAAAGTTAATTTAAAAGAATAAAAGGAAAACATCTTGGGAGAAACCAGAGGAGGGGAGAAACAAGGATAAGAAATGCTTCAGACTTGAAAAAATACAAGCAGGAAGAGGGTGTAGTGAAATATTTAAAGTATTGAAAGAAAAAACTCACCAGTCTTGAATCCTAATCTAGCAAAAGTATCCTTTAAAAATACAAGAGAAATAAACACTAGCTCAGACAAACAAAATCTTAAGGAATTTTTTGACAGTAGAACTGCCTTGTAAAAAAATGTTAAATTCTTCAGAAAGATGGAAAATAAAACAGGTCAGAAACTAGGATCTACACAAAGAAAGGAAGAACATTAGAGAAGGAATAAATTAAGGTTAAAGAAAATATATCCATTCTTAATTGATCTAGCAGATAACAGTTTGTTCAAAATAATATTAGCAACAATGTATGTCCCAATTTTAGCTTATATATGAGTGAAATGAATGACAGCAATGTTATAAATGACTGCAGGGATGAAATGAGAATACTTTGTTATAAAGTATGTGTACTGTCCATGAATGATAGTGTTATTATAAACTAGATTAAGTTAGTTGGAAATATATATTGCAAATTCAAGAGCAACCACTAAAAAAAAGTTTTCAAGGGAGGTATAATTGATATGCTAAGAGCAGAGAAAACTAAAATACCCAACTAAAACCTCAGAAGGCACAAAGATTGTAAGACAATAATAGAAATAAAGAACAAGAGCAACAAATAGAAAACAGTAACTAACATGGTAGATATTAATCCTATTACATCAGTAATCGCTTGAAATGGTGATCTAAATTCACCAATTAAAATCCAACTATGTTATCTGTAAGAAACCCACTTTAAACATAAATACAATTAAAAATAAGGAGATGGCATTGTTGGTGGAATGTAAATTGGTAGAGCCTCTATGGAAAATAATATGGAGATTCCTCAAACAATTAAAAATAGAACTGCCATGTAATCCAGAAATCCCACTTCTGGATATTTATCTGAAGAAAACAAAAAATATTAATTTGAAAAGATATCTACACCCCCCATGTTTATTAGAAGCATTTTTTTTACAATAGCCAGTACGTGGGAAACAATCTAAGTGCCCACTGATGGATGAATGGATAAAGAAGAGGGTGTGTGTGTGTGTGTGTGTGTGTGTGTGTGTGTGTACATCTATGTATTGAATATATGAATACTATTGAGCCATTAAAAAGAATGAAATTCTGACATTTGCAATTTGCAATAGTATGGATGGACCTCAAAGGCAATGTGATAAGTATATGAGAATATTTTATAACTCAGAGAAAATCAAATATCATACGATCTCACTTATATGTGGAATCTTTTTTTAAAAAGCTAAATTTATAACTTCATTGATTTTTGTTATTGTCTTTATTTCCTTTCCTCTGCTTTTTGTGTGTTTATTTTGTTCTTTTGTAGGTTTTGAAGAAGAAGTTTAGATTATTGGCTTGAAACTTCGCATGCATTCATTTACTGCTATAAAATCCCCTCTCAGCACTGCTTTAGATATATCCCACCAATTTTGGTGTGTAGTATATTCATTTTCATTCAGTAGAGCACATTTTCCAATTTCCCTTGAGACATCCTCTTTTTTTCTCATAGATTTTTTTAGAAGAAAAAAATTTAATTTCCAAATGTCTGGAGATTTTTCTATTCATCAAAAGACAAGAGTAGTTTTTGCCTTAAAACAGAATAATTAATATGATAAAGTATAGATTCGTGGCACATGAAATATACAGATTAAGTAAAACTGATAATTAAATATATACTGATTAGATCTGCTAAGCACATTAACATAAAGAGGGTAAGAAAATAGAGTAATATAAATAGTTGATCTTTTACAGTATCAGTTGTAGTAAAAATGATGAAAGGACTGATTAAAATTATCTTAAGAAACAACTGGAAAGAATCTATCCTGTAGCTTTAAATACCCTAATCCTTTGTGTTTAAATAAATATACATTACCCAGGCCCAGGCTGGGTTGCCTAGTTGGTTGGAGCGCCCTTCTGTACACCACGGGGTTGTGGGTTTGATTTCTGGTCGGGGCACATATCTGGGTTTTGGGTTCTATCCCCAGTTGGGATGAGTTCCGGATGGGGGAGGGGCAACTGGTCTATGTTTCTCTCTCACATCTCTTCCTCTCTCTCTCTCAAACCAATAGAAAACATCCTCGTGTGAAGACAAAGAAAAGAAAAGAAATGTACATTATCTAGGTTAAATTTCAAATGCACATGTCCCATAATTTTGATCATTCCGAAATATCAGGCTCCTATCTTCCTCCTCTTGGTCTAAAAAGCAGTAGATAAACTTTTTTCCCCTTCTATCTTAGATGATCCTGATATAATCTAGAGTACTTATTAAGGAAAGAAGTTGTATAATCAGTCCCATTTTTATTATATCTTTATCTCTACTTTGCTTTGATTAATTCCATTCTCTTTCTCTGCATGCAGAACCTTTTTTTTTTTATTATTCTGAAGCACAGGTTTCAGAAGTTGTATATTTACTCTCAGAAAAGAAATTAGAAAATATGTTAGACATTGATCTAGCAATTGCATTCTATTATATATAATAACCATTCCAGAATAAGAAAAACTTTATGAAGGAAACTGAGAAAAAATTTATTCCACCACGTTATGTATTGGTGCCAACCAAATTCTTAATTTGGTGCATACCATACAAGGTAAATAAAAATAGAAGATGGCTTTTTCGGCTTTCGGAGGCTTAGGTGCAACTTTCTTCCGTTGTCTGGAATCTGGTTCATCTGACACCAGTAGCCTGTACCAGGATGCTGAAGTTCGACCCCAGTGAGATCAAAGTCATATACCTGAGGTGCACTGATGGCGAAGTCTGTGCCACATCTGCCCAGCCCCCGGGGCCTGTCTCCAAGAAAGGTCGGTGATGACATCGGCAAAGCAACGGGTGCGTGGAAGGGCCTGAGGATTACAGTGAAACTGACCATTCAGACCAGACAGACCCAGGTTGAGGTAGTGCCCTCTGCCTCGGCCCTGATCATCAAAGCCTTCAAAGACAGAGAGAAGAGAAAAACTCAAGCACAGTGGAAATGCCACTTGTGAGGAGATTGTTAGCTAGAGAACTCTGGGCTGCCATGTCTGTGGGCTGCAGTGTTGATGGCCGCCACCCTCGTGACATCAGCAGTGGTGCAGTGGAATGCCCTGTTAGTTAAGAACTACAAAGGAGTGTTTCCATTAATGTTTCAGTTAAAGATCATTTGACAACAACAACAAAAAATAGATGTAATTCCAGCCCCTCACATCACTAAAATCTCATTGAGGCAATAGGTGCATTCTATGGAAGGAACTGGGGAGACAGACATTTGCCTATATTGATGTGGTCTAATAACTTTTCATTTGGTCCATCAACAATTTAGTAACCTGATAAGAATTTGTATTTTATTTTTTATTTTTATATTGTTGCAAGTTCTTCCTGCAGACATTGCATTTAATGGAGGTGATAATGTTTGGGATTGGTCGTCAAGGCATGTTTATTCTTATATGATGTGGCTTCCCCCAAGAAGGGAGACTGGTTTTCTGTATATAGCAGTGATTTTCAACCTTTTTCATCTCATGGCACATGTAAACTAATTACTGAAATTCTGTGGTACACCAAAAAAATATTGTATTTTTTGCTAATCTGACCAAAAAAAAAAAGTATAGTTTTGACTCATTCACACCAGGTAGCAATTGTTGTGTTGGCTGTTTTCATTTTTTTATTTGACAATCAAATGGAAAAGAGGTCACAGTCCCTAACAAACAGTTGGGGGGGGGGGGTGCAATCTTGAGAAAAAGTCAAGAACCATATGACTTCACAAATGAACAAATAAGACAAATAAACAACTCATAGACAAATAGAGCAGTATGCTGGTTACCAGAGGAAAAGGGGTGGGGGAACGTAGTAAAGGATAAAGGGGACCAGGTATTGTATATTTAAAAATTCTGTGGCACGCCTGTTGAAAATCGCTGGTATATAGCCTTTCTCCCCTCAGTGCAGTGAGTGAAACAGTCTTGAGGAATTGGGTATTAAGGCACTTTGTATCTCAGTTTTTACTGCATCTGGTAAAAATCCCAGTGGCGTGGCAAGAACATGACAGTGTCACACCAAAACAATCATGGACAGTTCTCATCTATTAAGAATGTTAGCAGTATCCTATCTACCTGACAGGGTTTGTCATGAGAGCTGAATAAAATAACAGAATCAATATTCTAAGTAGAGATGGCTCAAGCTTTAGGAGTTTTTATGTGACCCTACACTAGCGCCCAATTCCTAAAGCTCCCTGGAGACCCATATTCACTCCTATTACATTGCCTGTTGTCAGCCAGGAAGAATCTTCTGTCTCTGTTGTGCCAAAGAGAAGACAACTAATGGAAACGAATCTGTAGCCTAGTGACCTCAAACATAGAGCCATGTGATCTGGAGGCAGGATGAGCTCAGATGGGTGTGTGCTTTCTGAGTCACTGGTTTAGCTTGCCTGGTGATTGTCGCACACTGATTCCCAGCCTGCCTCCACCTGCTCTGCCCACTCCCTTGGCTTCATTCTTCTGGGGAGATGGTGGCTATGATCTTGTGCTCTGACTGCAGGAGGAGGAGCAGCTCCCAAGCCTGAAATGTCATCTGGGACCTAGATACCCAGGCTGAAAAAATCCTGCTTTTTCTTTTCTGGAACTTGTGTATTATACTAACATATTCTAGCCTTTATAGTCCTTGAAGAAGGAAGACCTGTGGTTTGTCATAAACAAGTGATGCCCAAACTACATGTTATAATTTAAACTTACAGGTGAATGTTTAGGACTAAAAGTTGTCGCAGGTAATATAGTGGTAGGAATAAAGCTTAATAACTTTAAATTAGATTGTCTGCATGTCCCCAACCTTGCTACTTTTTACTTTTTAAGAAGTTTTTATTGTTGAAAGCATTATACAGTATATATGTCCTACTGTTTTTCCCATTGACACCCTCCAGCCCCATCCCACCCCAGGCCCTATTGTCTGTGTCCATGGGTTATGCCTATATGCATACAAGGTCTTTGGTTGGTCACCTCTCACCCACCCACCCACCCTCCCCTGCCTTCCCTCCAAGATTCCGCACTCAGTTCCATGCTTCCATGTCTCTGGATCCACTCGTTCATCAGTTTACTTTGTTAATTAGATTCCACATACAAGTGAGATAATGTGATACTTGTCTTTTTCTGACTTATTTCACTTAGCATGATACTCTCCAGGTCCCTCCATGCTGTCTCAAAGGGTAAGAGATTCTTCTGTTTTACTGCTGCATAGTATTCCGTGGTATAAATGTACCACAGCTTTTTTATTCATTCATCTACTGGTAGACACTTAGGCTGTTTCCATATCTTAGCTATTGCAAATTGTGCTGCTATGAACATAGGGGTGCATACATTCTTTCTGATTGGTGTTTTGGATTTCTTAGGATATATTCCTAGAAGTGGGGTCACTGGGTCAAATAATAGGTCCACTTTTAATTTTTCAAGGATACTCCATACTGTTTTCCATGGAGTGCTGGAATCAGTCTACATTCCACCAGCAGTGTACTAGGGCTCCCTTTTCTCCACATCCTCGCCAGCACTCGTCATTTGTTTATTTGTTAATGTTAGCCATTCTGACAGGTTTGTGGTGATAACTCATTGTCGTTTTAATTTGCATCTTTCGGATGATCAGTGACTTTGTGCATAGTATTTTCTTACAATCCTTTGTATTTCTGCGGTGTCAGTGGTTACTTCTCCACTTTCATTTCTGTTTTTATTTATTTGAATCCTCTCTCTTTGTTTCTTGATTAGTCTGGCTAATGGTTCATCAATCTTGTTTATCCTTTCAAAGAACCAGCTCTTGGTTTCCTTGATTTTTTGTATTGTGTTTTTAGTCTCTATGTCATTTATTTCTGCTTTAATCTTTATTATTTCCTTTCAAAAAAACTTACTCTGGGCTCTTCCTATTGTTTGCTTTCTAATTCTTTAAATTGTACATTTAAATAGTTTATCATTAATTTTTCTTGTGTTTTGAAGTAGGCTGGTAGTGCTGTGAACTTCCCTCTCAGGACTGCTTTTGCTATGTCCCAGAGACTTTCTGTTGTTGTGTGTCCATTTTCATTTGTTTCTAGAAAGTTTTTTATTTCTTTCTTAATCTCATTGGTAACCCCTTCGTTGTTTAATAACATGCTTTAGCCTCCATGTGTTTGAATGTTTGGGGGTGTTTTTACTGTAGTTGATTTCTAATTTCATTCCATTGTGATCCGAGAAGATGCTTGATATGATTCTTGAACTTGTAGAGACTTGTTTTGTGTCCTAATATGTGTTTTATCTTTGTGAATGGTCCATCTTCACGTGAGAAGAATGTATATCCTACAGCCTTGGTGTGAAATATTCTATAAATGTTAATTAAATCTATCTAATCCAGTGTGTCCTTTAGAATCACTATTTCCTTGTTGATTTTTGTCTGGAAGATACATCTAGTTATGTCAATGGGGTGTTAAAGTTTCCTACTATGACTGTATTGTTGTTCATCTTTTCCTTAAACTCCTCTAGACTTTTTTAAAATATTTAGGTGTTCCTATATTGGGTACATAAATGTTTACCAGGGTTATATCCTCTTGTTGGATTGGTCCCTTTAGTATTATGTAATGACCTTTGTTGTCTCTTTTGATGGCCTTCATTTTGATGCCTAGTTTTTCAGATATGAGTATTGTTACCCCAGTTTTTTTTTCTTTTCCCTTTGCATGGAAAATTTTTTTCCATCCCTTCACTCTCATCCTGTGTGAGTCTTGTTCTGAAGTGCCTCTCTTGTAGACAGCATATAGTTGGGTCATCTTTTTGTGTCCAATCAGCTACCCTATGTCTTGATTGGAGCATTTAATTCATTTACATTTAAGGCTATTATTGATAAGTACTTATTTATTGCCATTTTAATCCTGTATGCCTAGGTTTCTCTCTCTTTCTTCTTCTCATTATAGTAGTCCCTTTAGCATTTCTTATAATGCTGGCTTGGTGGTGATGTATTCCTTTAGCCTTTTTTTTTTTGTCTGGGAAGTTCTTTATTTCACGGTCTATCTTGAATGATAGTGTTGCTGGATATGATAAACTTGGTTTCAGATCCTTGCTTTTCATTATTTTGAGTACTTCATGCCATTCCTTTCTGGCCTATAGAGTTTCTGATGAGAAATCCAATGACAGCCTTATGGGAGCTCCTTTGTAGGTAACAGTTTGCTTTTTTCTTGCTGCCTTTAACCTGTTGCTATAGAAATTTTGAAACCAGGCAACCAATGGGTCCAAGCTGCTTGTCACTACTTGAGCCAATTCAGCAGAGACAAGGTTGAATCATATATGAGCATTATTCCAATAATGCCGGCATTATAGGAGAGCAGCAGTTCATCTACGAAAACCTGCTCTCGATACTTCTTACTTTCTCGCCCTAAAGTACACACTCCTAAACCATGAATGGGTTCTTCCCCAAAAGTTCCTTTCTTAGACTTAGATTGCATTTTCCCTAAGAACAGTGATAGAAATCATTGCTCCAATCAGGCTGGCTTCCAAAAGTCTGTTCTACACTAATGGATTCTAGCAGTTTACTAATAATGGAACTTCAGCTTCCCTTCACCACATTCAATACAAGTCCAGATGCTATGGACATATGTATGTCCCCCTGGAGTGGGGAAGATCAGAGGGATGAGGATAAAGGAGAGAACTCTAGGTATTTTGGGTAGAGGATATCTCAATGAAATTGGAAAAACATTCCTGAACACCAAAACCTAAGTCTTTATTATCTTCTTAGAGAAGATACCTATCCAAACCAGCCACTACTCTGAACTTGGCAACAAAAGGTAGTCACAGGAAGATTATATGTGGCAGACAGTGAAGGATAAGTTCTTTCATGCTACTCTGTACAGGTGTTTGATTGTTTCCTAAATTGGAGGCAAGTGGAAAACTGGTTATATACTCTTTGATGTATACATTTCTCATTTTTCAAAACATATTACGCTACCTCATTGTCACTGTGCTAAAGTGTAAATAACCAATGGACAGAAACTAGAGTTGGCTTACTCTTTCTGTATAACCTGAATGCCACACTATATTGCTATGGTATAAATTCTTAACCTTTTACACTCGGATGTCAAGATTAAAATTACTCTTTGAATGTATCAATAATTTGAAATATAAAAAAATCCAAATAAATAAGTTTGTATGAAAAGAAACTCCAGTTTTTTATTCTACTGCCGCACTTTGTAAAATCTGGGGTATTTAAAAAATTAAATCCTGAGTAGAATAAAGGAATCGAGAAAAAAGCAAGCGAGTGCAAAGGGTTAATTTATGTTTTTGGCCAACATTTTATATAGAATAATCTCAATTTGAATTTGATGAACCTCTGGTGTATTACTAAGGATGCCTAAGATCTTTTCAGATATGTAACAAACTTTTGAGTTATGTAATTGGTTTAAGAAAATTGGTTCTGTTGCAGAAAAGTGCTTTTGTGCATGCAATTCTAATATTCTGAAGAACAGATAGAGCACTTTTCCATAACGTTAATACAAATGTTTATATCATGCAAATGTATACAGTGTGTCATGGGCCTACATATCTGCAATTAAACACAATATATTTTTCCCCAAAGTGCAAGTGTCCTGCAATGTCTTGATACCAGTAAGATACCAGTAGATAATGGGCAAATGAAGGTTACACTCAGTATTTGTGGAGGATTCTTGTCTTTAGAATCCCAGTTTGAATTCCATGTTAACCTTCTAACAAGCAAGTGAAATATGCACTGGTGTCTTGTGCAGTATCTGACCCTTCTCTATAGATTTTATTATCTTTTGTGGTCGCTGCTGACGTGGTTTGATTGAGTCTTTGGGGAATGTTTGCTCTTGTTTATTTCTGCAGTTTGTCACTAGTTTATCGGGGAGTATTCCTTTAAGCAGTTAGCTCTGTGGAACAAAAGAAAAATAAAAGCAGTTTGGGTGCAAGGAGGCGAAGATTCTTAGGTCCCAGCACTTTGTCTGGAAGTCCTCAAGTTTGCTGCATCCAGTTCCACTCTTGTGTCTTCAGGTGCCAGGCAGCCAAGCTCATTCTTTTTCTTTCCAACTTGCTGCTGCCTCTTACATCTAGCAGCTCCCTTAGGATTCCCAATTTCCTGAAAAGCCTCCGTTTTAGCCAAGTAGTTCAAGCTATATAGGCAGTTTGCCAAAAATTTCCTGGGTTTGCTCAGGGACTAAAGTCCAAGAAACCCAATGGAATTGCTTTTACATATTGCACCAGAATTACACCATGTTCATTATGGCTGTCTGTGTACTTCTGATATTTGTTTCTTTTTTCTACTTTTCTGATTTTCACTAATTATCTGTAATGGCCACTTATGACTTTCATAGTCAGAGAAAACTTCTTTTTTCTTTGCTGCACTCCTGTCCTCCCCTTTATGTATCTCGGAGTAATCAATCTGTTCTTAAATCCACAGCGACTCCCACTTTTTACCACTTTAAGAGTTAGTATCTGCATGTGTTTTTCTCCAAAGAAATAATTAGCATTTCACTTAAAAGTCCCTCTATACTCATTGCTGTAAAGTAAAACTGAGTCCAATTTTTTGTGCCTAGAGGTGTCCTTTCTAAGTAATATATTCGATCATTTAAGGCAGAGTTAGATCAAACCCAGCCTTTCTATTCCTGGCTTCATAACCTTGGTAAGTAACTCTGTCTCCACTTTAATTCCCTTAACTTTAAACTTATGAACTGACAGCACCGACTTTGTAATATGGGCATAATGGAGCACTGAGGTAAAGCATACAGGGCATCTAGCAGGATGCCAGGCCTCTAGCAGGTGCTTTATTAAATCTTTGCTAGGGTTTAATGATGGCTTGAGTAATACACACATTCAAATCAAACTCGAGGTATGTCCCCAGGGTACACTACAGTCATGGTCACTTAAGGACAGGGATACGTTCTGAGAAATGCATTGTTAGGTGATTTTGTCACTTTGTGAACATCATAAAGTGCCCTTATACAAACCTAAATAGTACATACCTAAGCTATATGGTATACCAGGTGTAACGGTTAATAATGCGGATTTTGTAATCAAAGAAAACACGATAACTTCAAGAGAAACATCAAAAGTGCTTTATTCAAAGTAATGTCCATCGCTAGCTACATATTTCCCCCGTCTTTCAGGTAATTTGTGGATACCGTCCCAATAGAACTTTTCTTGTTTTGAGGCAAACCATTTAGAGACCCCATTTTCCACTTCTTCGTATGTTTTGAAGTGCTGCTCAGAAAGTGCGTGGGCCATCGATCAGAACAAGTGGTAATCTGAAGGAGCAAGGTCTGGTGAATATGGCAGGTGGGTTAATACTTCCCAGGCAAGATCTTTTAATGTGTCTTTAACTGGTTTTGAAATGTGTGATGGTGCATCATCATGAAGCAAAATTACTTTGCCATGTCTTCTGGCCCATACTGATCATTTTACGATCAAAGTGTGGTTCAAATTGATTATTTGTTGTCGGTAGCAATCAGTATTAATGGTTTCACCTGGTTTTAGAAACTCATACTACACCACACCTTCCTGATCCCACCAAACGCAGAGCATTGTCTTCTTTCCGAAGCGATTTGGCCTTGCCGTCGATGTTGATAGTTGACCTGGACCAACCCATGATTTTGTGCATTTGGGATTCTCAAAATAAATCCACTTTTCATCACCAGTCACAATTCGATGCAAAAAAGACTTTCGTGCCATTGAAGCAACATTTTACTGATGACTTTTCCATTTGTCTTTCGTTCAGTAGATGTGGCACCCATTTACCTTCCTTTGAAATCTTTCCCCTTGCTTGTAAATGTTGCTGAGCAACGTTTAAACTTTCTGCAAGTTGTTTTTGGGTTTGACATGCATCTTCATCCAATAATGCTTGTAATTGTTGGTCTTCAAACTTTTTCTGTTGACCTGGACGTTCTTTGTCTTTCACATTGAAATCATCACTTTTAAAGCATTTAAACCAGCGTTCACAAGTATCTTGAGATGGATCATGTTCACCATAAGCTTCCCGAAGTATACAATAACTTTCAGCAGCACTTTTCTTCAAAATAAAATAATGAATTAAAATTTCCCGCAAATGCTCTTTTATTGGCATGAAATTCGACATTTTTAAGCATAAAAATATCTATGATGTTAACACCTTCAGAAAATTTGACTTATGAAGTTTTGAAGATTGCTGTCAATACAACAAAATAGCATACATATCAAATCGCGTATATATCAACATATGTGTAACTCCATCTATTGAAAAAAAATCCTCATTATTAACTGGTACACCTGGTAGCCTATTGCTCCTAGGCTACAAACCTGTATAGCATGTTACTGTAGTAAGTACTGTAGGCAATTTTAACACAATGGCAATTATGTTTGTGTATCTAATATTCAAACATATAGTAAAATATGGTATAAAATATATTTTAAAATGGTTTGCCTGTATAGCACTTACCATGAATGAAACTTGCAGGACTGGAGGGTGCTCTGGGTGAGTCAGTGAGTGAGTGGTGAGTGAATGCGAAGGCCAGGACATGACTGCTCACTACTGTAGACTTTGAAAACATGCACACTTAAGCTACACTAAGTCTATTAAAAATACCTTTCTTCAATAATAAATTAACCTTAGCTTACTGTAATTGTATATAACTTTCACTTTATACAATTTTTTAACTTTTCAACTCTTTTGTAATAACACTTAGCTTAAAATACAATAACATTGTATATCTATACAAAAGTATTATCTTTATAGCCATATTCTATAAGGTGGGGTTTTTTTGTTTTTGTTTTTACTTTTTAAACTTTTTTGTTAAAAATGAATACACAAACATACACATTAGCCTGGGCCTACACAGGGTCAGGATCATCAATATCACTGTCTCACCTCCACCTCTTGTCCCACTGGGAGGTCCTCAGGGGCAGTAACACTCATGGAGCTGTCAGTCCAATGATAACGATGAATACCTCCTGCAGGGCCCTCCTGAGGCTCTTTCTGAGGAGTCACTGAGCAATAGGAGTTTTTCTGCTCTATTATAATCTTATGGGACCAGCTTCACTTATCTGGCCCATCAGTGACTGAAATGGTGTTATTCAGGTCTGACTTGCTAAGGCCCGTGAAGTGTTGGTCATATCTATGTGGTAGTATATCAGATATGTGTTTCCCAACTCGAGTATTGTATTTATTTTAGAATTTCCAAATGGCAAGTCCAAGCAAGATTGCTCTAACATCCTGACATTTAATCCCAAAGCCTCCTCAGTACCTGACATTTAATCCCAAAGCTTCCTCTTTAACCCCAAAGCTTCCTATCACTTACCTTGAGGCCTTCCCTCGGACCATCTCCCTCTGAGCCATGCCCTCCTCAGGCTGTACCTCGTAACTCTTCTCCCCTCAGCGACCTGAAAAATCAGTCAGCGGCCTCTCTTCCCACAGGCACACTTTACATTCTGTTTCAGCCATTGCAGTTGATCTTCAGCTGCACTTCTGAGATTGCTCACTCAGTAGTAAGTTCCTGACCAACTAACTTTTCATTTCCTTGGCTTTTACTGTCCTGGCTACAGCATTCATCTTTGTCTCTCCCTTGCCTCTGCTCCTGCCTTACTTACCCCTGCCCCTTTTCTGCCTTCCTGAAGGTCGCTCACCCCATCTCTCTTCCGTGGATTCCTCATATTGCCTCTCCCAGTGGCTGCTTGTCTCCTGCCCATTCCATATGTAAGAGTACCTATGTGTTAGCATGGAGCCTTATAAACAATGGTGGATACATATTTATTTTATTATATTAAGTATGTTAATATAAAGAAATGCTTATCTAATAACATTGAGAAGTAGAATACTGAATTTTCTCTGTGAGGCATGATTACAACTGTGACATATATTCATAGAAAGACATAAAGGAATTATACCAAAGTATTCATTGCAGTCTGCTTAATGAATTTTTTCTCATTTTTATTTTTCTAACTTTTCCAAGTTTTATATAATGTTCATGTATTACTTTTATAACCAGGAAAAATTTGTTTTCTTTTTTTCTATCCTCCCCCATATGTATGTTGGAATGATCACATCCATGAAAGTATGATTTCACCTAGCATGACTGTAGTCTTAGACATGTTCTCTTCTCCTTCTATTTGGTATTATACAATACTAGAGGCCCGGTGCATGAAATTCGTGCACTGGGGTTGGGGGGGGCGTCCCTCAGCCCAGCCTGCCCCCTTCTCACAATCCAGGAGCCCTCAGGGGATGTCCTACTTACGGCTTAGGCCTGCTCCCCTCTCTCTACGGGAGGCGACCAGCTGATCAGGGGAAGGCACCATCCCCATCACCCTGCTGTTGCTGCCACTGCCAGCTGCCGCAGCCACCAAGGTGTTTTCATCAGCACGGACTCCAGTCCCTTCACCACGAAAAAATGACAACTTTCTTTAGGCATTTTCAAGATGTCTCTTTCATAGGATATGATATTTCTTTCTTTTTTTTTATCCTCACCTGAGGATATTTTTTCATTGATTTTTAGAGAGCGTGGAAGAGAGAGGGAAAGACAGAGAAACATCAATGTGAGAGGGACACTTCGATATATATATATTAGAGGCCTGGTGCATGAATTCGTGCATGGGTGGGGTCCGGCCAGCCTGGCCAGGGGGAGGGGACATGGGCGGTTGGTCAGCCTGCCTGCTGGTCGAACTCCTGGTGGAGGGGACAATTTGCATATTAGTCTTTTATTATGTAGGATATACAATGAGTGGCCAGATTATTATGCGTTCAGAGATCATAATAATCTGGCCACTTATGCGTTCAGAGATCATAATAATCTGGCCACTCAGTGTATAACCACTGTTTAATCCCTTTAGGAAATCACATTCAAATATTTACTTTTATAAGGTTTTAGTTAAATATATTTTTATAATTCATTGTGCACATGTGCTTTTCTTAAATGCCAATACTATTTTTAAAAATGAAAAGTTTTGGCATATATACATATAAGATTATTGTTATTGGAGGAGAACCAAGATGGCGGCATAGGTAAACACCTGTACTTGCTACCTCTCACAACCACATCAAAATTACAACTAAAAGGCAGAACACCTACCACCCAGAACCGCGTGAAAGCTGGCTGAGTGGAAGTTCCACAACTAGAGAGCTGAAGAAAGCACATTGAGACTGGTAAGAGGTGCAGAGGCACCTGGATGTGCTGCTCTTTTAATCGGGAGGGAGTTACAAGCTCCCGCTTGCTCTGAACTCCAGTTCCGGGTGAGACTCTGGGGGACCCACACACATACGGGGAGAAACTGGACTGTCTGGCATCAGGACAGGAACGCGAGGGCGGCTTTCTCTCAGAGGTGCTCGCAGCAATCATTGTTCCTGCATGGGGATGCAGGACGCAGAGACCCAGGAACCTCTCTGGTGCAGGGCAGACTGGCAGCCATTGCTGTTTGCTCCGTCCTGGTGATTCCCAGAGACCCCATCCCACCCAGTTTACAACCCCACCCAAGCTTTTGCATATGAATGGCCTATCTTTTCTCCACCTAAAACCTGTCAAACTGCAGCTGGGTCAGAGAGCCCCAGAGCTTCCAAAACAAGGCCCAAGGCCCAGCAGCTCCTTCTGGGCGGCCCCAGACAGTAGCTGACCTTGCACCTCTTTAGAGATCCAAGAGCCAGGGTACCCAGTGGTCAGAGTGAGACCATACCGAATTACAACTCTTCACATCCATAAGCGACACACTCAAGGGGCAGACTCAGTGAGTATCAAAGCCCCACTGAAGCAAGCTCGCCCCATAAGGGTGTTTCTTGTG
Source organism: Eptesicus fuscus (assembly GCF_027574615.1). Lineage (NCBI taxonomy): Eukaryota > Metazoa > Chordata > Mammalia > Chiroptera > Vespertilionidae > Eptesicus > Eptesicus fuscus. The sequence continues at coordinate 48,187,383 of NC_072491.1, read as the reverse complement.
CAACAGATCTTCCAGTGTAGACACAGCTGGTCATCACAGCCAATTGGCCTGGAGGTCAATTCCTCCCAGTGATACCAACAGCAATCAAGGGTTAACTACAACAAGACTGTGCAAACAGCCCACAAAGGCATGCACCAAGAGCGTCCACCTCTTGGTGACTGGGGAGGCTGAGCCACTGGGCTCTATAGGTCACCAACCACACAAGGCCACTCTATCAACTCAAGGAGACTTACGAGCTAACCAGTACATAGAAACAAACACAGGGAAGCAGCCAAAATGCGGAGACAAAGAAACAAGTCACAAATGAAAGAAATGGATGAAAGCAAAATACTGGATATCGAGTTCAAAACCATGGTTATAAGGTTACTCAAGAATCTTCTAGAAACCTCTGAGAAATTAAGTGACAGTCTCAAGGATATGAAAAAGGACTAATCAGAAATTAAGCATACACTGACTGAAATAAAGAATAATATACAGAGATTCAACAGCAGACTAGAGGATCCCGAGAATCAAGTCAAAGATTTGAAATACGAAGAAGCAAAACACACCCAACCGGAAAAGCAAAAAGAAAAAAAGAATCCAAAAATATGAAGATAGTGTAAGGAGCCTCTGGGACAACTTCAAGAGTACCAACATCCGAATTTTGGGGGTGCCAGAAGAAGAGAGAGAGCAAGATATTGAAAACCTATTTGAAGAAATGACAGAAAACTTCCCCCACCTGGTGAAAGAAATAGACTTACGAGTCCAGGAAACACACAGCACCCCAAACAAGAGGAATCCAAAGAGGACCACACCAAGACACATCATAATTAAAATGCCAAGGGCAAAAGACAAAGAGAGAATCTTGAAATCACCAAGAGAAAAATAATTACCTGCAAGGGAGTACCCATACGACTGTCAGCTGATTTCTCAACAGAAACTATGCAGGCCAGAAGAGAGTGGCAAGAAATATACAAAGTGATGAATAGCAAGAACTTACAACCAAGATTACTCTACCCAGAAGATCTATCATTTAGAATTGAAGGTCAGATAAAGAGCTTCACAGACAAGAAAAAGCTAAAGGAGTTCATCACCACCAAACCAGTATTATATGAAATGCTGAAGGATAATCTCTAAGCAGAGGAAGAGGAAGAAAAAAGGTAAAGATAAAAAATTGTGAACAACAAAATGACAACAAATACATATCTATCAACAAGTGAAACTAAAAATCAAGTGAATAAAAAACCTGATGAACAGAACAGACTGGTGAATGTAATAGAATTAAGAGCATGGAAAGGGAGCAGACTGACAATTCTTGGGGGGAAGGGGTTGTGGGGGGTATGGGAAGAGATTGGACAAAGAGCTTACACCTATGGATGAGGTCAGTAGCGGGGGTGGAAGGCCTGGAGTGGGGTGGGAACCAGATGGAGGGGAGCTATGGGGGGGAAAAAGAGGAACATCTGTAATAATCTGAACAATAAAGATTTTTTTTAAAAGATTATTGTTATTTATTTATTTCTCAAATAAATTTATGAAAAGTATTTCCTTGCTCAACTTAAGCTATTCTTTTTTTTTTTTTAATTCCTTGTTAGTATTTGAAATGTTAAATAAAATTGTGTATATATTTCTTTTATTTTATGTTTATTACCTTTGTGCAAAAGAAATTGAATAACCAAGTCTAATTTGTTCTTCGGGTGATTTGCATACTTTAGGAAGTAAAATGAAACATTAAGTTATAACATAGAGTAATGTTTGCAGTAAGCTCCTGAAGTATATGTATAGGGAAATACTATGTTTTTCCTTCCTTTTAAAGGTGAAAATAAAGATCTTTGTTGCATCATTCTAGTGTTTTATAAACATTATTAAATGTGTTATTGCAAATTTTATTTATGTTGAATTTTTTTATTGAGGTATAATTGACATAACATTAGTGTCAGGTGTACAACATAATGATTTGCTACTTGTATATATTACAAAATGATCACCTCAGTAAGTTTAATTAACATCTGTCAACCATGCATTGTTACAACTTTTTTTTTCTTGTGATAAGGACTTTTAAGATCTACTCTCTTAGCAACTTTCAGATACGCAATACAATGTTATTAAATACTAGAGGCCTGGTGCATGAATTTGTGCACGAGTGGAGTCCCTCGGCCTGGCCAGCAATCGGGGCCATCTCTCCCAGTCCCAATCAGGGCCAGCCGGTCAGGGGGAGGGACCATAGAGGCTGTGGGAGCGCACTGACCACCAGGGGGCAGCTCTGGCAGTCAGACATCCCCCAAGGGGTCCCGGATTGGAGAGGGTGCAGGCTGGGCTGAGGGGACCCCACACACACATGCACGAATTTCGTGCACCAGGCCGCTAGTTGAAAATAATGCTGCTGTGTACATGGGTGCATATATCTTTTCAAATTAGTATTTTGGACTTCTTTGGATAAATACCCAGAAGTGGAATTGCTGTGTCATAAGGTAGTTCTATTTTTAACTTTTTGAGGAACCTCCATACTGTTTCACATAGTGGCCTCCATACTGCAATTCCACCAACATTGCACAAGGGTTCCCTTTTCTCTACATCCTTGTCAACACTTGTCTGTTGATTTATTGATAGTAGCCATTCTGACAGGTGTGAGGTGATACCTCATTGTAGTTTTAATTTGCATCTCTCTGATGAATAGTGATGTTGAGCATTTTTGCATATGTCTATTGGCCATCTGTATGTCCTCTTTGGAGCAGTGTATATTCAGGTTCTCTTCCTATGTTTTTATTAGATTGTTTTTTTGGTGTTATATTGTATGAATTTTTTATAATTTTTTTATATTAGCCCCTTATCAGATATATTATTGATGAATATCTTATCTTAATTGGTAGGTTGTTTTTTTAATTTTGTTGATGGTTTTCTTTGCTGTGCAAAAACTTTGATTCAGTAACATTTGTTTATTTTGGAGTGGTGGTAGTTTCTTTGTTTGAGGAGATATATCAGAAAAAATATTACTAACAGCAATGTCAGAGAGTTTACTGTCTATGTTTTCTTTAGAAGTTCTATGGTTTCATGTCTTACACTTAAGTCTTTAATCCATTTTGAGTTTTTCCTTGTAGATGGTGGAAGAGGTAATGTAATTTCATCTTTCGTAATTTCATCTTTTGGCGTTTATCCAGTTTACCCAACTCAGTCTATTGAAATAAACTGTCTTAACCCCATTGTATATTCTTGCCTCCTTTGTTATATATCAATTGACCATACAGGTGTGAATTTATTTCTGGGCTCTCTATTTTATTCCATTGATCTCTATTATTTAATGATCTCTAGGTCTGTTTTTATGCCAATATCATACTGTTTTCATTACTATAGCCTGTAGTATAGTCTGATATTAGATAGAATGATAACTCCAAATTAGTCTTTCTCAAGATTGCTATGGCTTTTCTGTTATTGTAGTTTTTTATAAATTTTATAATTATTTGTTTTATTTCTGTAAACAATGCCATTTGTATTTTGATAGGGATTGCATTGAATCTATAGATTGCTTTGGATGCTTTGGAAATGGTAATTATGTTCATTCTTTCTATCTGAGGTACTTCCACTTATTTGTTTCTCTTTAGTTAGTTTCTTCAATGTCTTATACTTTTCTGAGTACTTGTCTTTTACCTTCCTAATCAAGTTTATTCCTAGGTTAGTTTTTTTTATGCAATTGTAAATGGGATTGTTTTCTTAATTTCTCTTTCTGATAGTTTGTTATTGGTGTATAAAAATGCAACTGATATCTTCATATTAATTTTGTATCCTGCTGCTTTACCAAATTTATTTATCAGTTCTATTAGTGTTTGGGTGGAATTTTTAGATTCACTATATATAGTATTACATCATGTGCAAATAATGACAATTTTAGTTCTCTTCATTTGCTAAAATCTTTGAGTTATTTTCTCAATGTTTTTTAGCTTCAGAATACAAGTCATGTACATGTTGTGTTAGATTTATATCAAAAGTTTTTTGGGTTTTTGCAGTTATAAATTATTTAGGTTTTTAGTTTTGGTGTCCACATGGTCATTGATAGATATAGAAACACAAATTAGTTTTGTGTTATGCTATGATCTTGCTGAACTCACTAGTTTTAGGAATTATTTTGTTGATTACTTGAATTTTCTATGTGAGCAATTGTAACCTGCTGATATTCTATTTATTTTTTCTATTAAATAATGGGGGAGGGGAGTTCTAGTTTCCCACTTTAATTAGGGTTTGCTGATTTTTCCTTCCAGTTTCATTAGTTTTTGCTTCATGTATTCTGAATCTGTGGTGTTTGATGCACACACATTTAAGATTGCTATGTCTTCTTGGTGGGCTGACCCTTCCATCATTATTTAATGTCCCTCTCTATCTCTGATAATTCTTTTTGCTCTTAAGCCTGATTCATGTGGTATCAGTATTCCTTCCCCATTTTATTTATATTAATGTTAAATGATACATTTTTTCTATCCTTTTACTTTCATCCTATCTATATATATATATTTTTTTTTTGAGAGAGAGAGAGAGAAACATCGATTTGTGGTCCCACCTATTTGTGCATTCATTGGTTGATTCTTATATGTGCCCTGACCGGGTATTGAACCTGCAACCTTGGTGTGTCGGAACGACATTCTAACCAACAGAGCTACACAACCAAGGCTGATAATATATATTTTAACTAGAAGCCCATTTGCACGAAGATTCGTGCAAGACATTCATTCACCTGGCTGCCTGCACCAGTTTTCTGCCGGCACCAGGGGGGACCCAGGCCTTGGCTCTGGCCACCGTCTTCCGCCTTCTTTCAGGGTCGGGGCTTGGCCCCAGGCGGCGGTGGCGCAGGGCAGGCGCTGCCCGCCCCGAGCCAACAGCAGCTATCTGGGCACCTCCCACCAGCCTGGTTCCGTCAGCAGCTCAGCGTTCGGAACAGCGGGAGGCCCCACCCCTCCCACCAGCCCGGGTCCCTCAGCCACTCAGCGATGGGGGGGCTGGGCAGCGTGTGGGGGCCGCCATCTTGGTTAATTTACATAGCGCCTGATTGGCTGTGGGCATAGCGAAGGTACAGTCAATTAGCATGTTACCCTTTTATTAGGTAGGATTGGTTTAATTAAACCATTTACAGTTAATGCAATTATTGACATATTAGTACTAAATCTACCTTTTTATTTTTTGTTTTCTCTGACTTATTCTCTCTCTGTTTGTTCCTTTTTCTGCTTTCTTTTTCCTGGCTTCATGTGGGTTACTTAAACATTATTTAGAGTTTTGTTTTAATTTTTTTATGTTTTTGTACATATCTCTTTTTATAGTTATTTTATTGGTTGCTCTAGTCATTACATTATAGATATACTTATCACAGTCTATTGGGTCAACAATTTGCCATTCTGTGTGAAGTGTAGAAATCTTACTTCTTATATCCCTATATTGTTCTCATTTATAATATCATTGTCTTAATATTTCCTGTGCATATATTTAGAACCATATCAGACAGTGTTATGATTTTGCTTTAAATCCAAATAAATTTTCGAAAACAATAGGAGTAGAAAGGCCTATTGTATTTACCTATATTTTCCCACTTATATTTCTTTGCACAGATGTGGAGGTTCTGCTCATTGTTTTTTCAGTCTGTGTTTTCTTTGTTGTTCATATTGGTTAAAGTCTATTATTTTATCTTCAAGTTTACTTATTCTTCTCTCTGGTCCCTCCATTCTGCTGTTGAACCTATTTATTGATTTTTTTAAATTATTGTATTTCTTCGTTTTGAAATTTCATTAAAAATATTTCTTTGCCAAGACTGTATATTTGTTTGCTGAGACTTTCTATTTTTGTCTTGTTTGCATTTATAATTGTTCATTGAAGCATGCTTATGTTGGCTGCCTTAATATCTTTGTCAGATAATTCTAACATGTTTCATCTCAGCATTGTCATTTAGTAATTGCCTTTTTTTATTCAAGGTGAGAATTTTTCCCCCCTGGTTTTAGTATAACAAGTGACTTTTTATGGCAACCTGTACATTTTGGGTATTTGACATCTGGACCGTATTTAAACTATGTCTGTGGCTTTGTATGATACTGCTCTGAGACAAGAAGGGGGCTGCTTATTACTGCCCGGTGGAGGTCGAAGCTCAGATTTCCCACTTGACCTCCACTGGTACCTGAAGGGGGAAGGACTCCTTGTTACTGCTGGGCAGATAGGAGTTCCATTTCCTGCTAGGATTCCACTGACAACTGGCTGGGCGGGAGCTTGGTTACTGCTCCCCCCTGGCTTCCGATAACACTGGGAAGGGTTGGAGGGTGGGAGGTGGGCTCGGTAATGCTGGGTCTGACATTCTGCCAGGCCTGTTTTGACTCTGTGCCAGGGGGGTGAGGAGGGATGTTTGATTACTACTGTCAGATCGGGGTGGAAGTCCGGGTGGTCTCCACTGTTGTAGTGTGTATGTGGGGAAACGCTTCACAAGCCTGCAGGGGTGAAAGCCCCTGTCCCGCCTTCTCACACCCCCACCACGGGCTATGGGGACTCCTAGTACAAGCTGATGAGGGTGGAAGTCTGGGTCCCCCTCACCCTGTGCTGGTGTGCGTGAGGGGGGGTAACAGTTTTTCTGTGATGTTCGCCTAGAGGAGAGCAGTTGTTTTCTGTCTCACTAGGCTGCTCCTTCCCTCGTCCTTTGGTTGAAGAGATGAAGCTTTTGTGGAGGCTTTTCCTGTCTGTACCTATTACTGTTTCCAGATTTTCAGGTTCCTCGGTTCCAAGTCTGGAATATCAGAGGCAAAAAGAAAACCCAGGAACTTGTCCTCCTTCTCTCCACCTTTCAGTGTCTTCTTACATTTAATTTATGTCTGATGTCAGGCGTTTCAGTGGTACTTAATGAGAGAAATAGGAGAACACATGTCTGGTCCGTCTTCCCACAAGTGGAAGTCATCATTCTTTCTGAATGTTAAAGCAGCACTGTCTGTTTTGGGGCGTAAGTGTTAGGATCTTCTCAAATCAGATGTCTGAAAGGAACCAGGAGAATGTCTCTTACATTCCCAGACTTCTCTACTTAAATAAGAGGCATGTCTGTGACCGTGGTCCATTTGGCTGTATTCCTTTGATATTTGATGTCAAGTTACTGTATTTTTCCATGTATAAGATGCTATTTTTTTTTTTTTCTAAAATCGTTAGACTGAAGTCAGCTGAGGAGGGAGCCAAGCGGGTGTTTAGCTGCCCATACCTTGTCAAACAGGCTTCCTCCAATCACGAGCCTTATTGTTACTGACATCAGCTGATGCTGTAATTGGAGGTGAAGGTGGGGAGTGCGCAGATGCAACAGGGACTGGGGCGTTCTGAGCCCATAAAGATGTCAAAAAATAAAAAGATAAATACCAGTAAGTGATTGTCTTACTCTGCAAAATTCAAACTGAATGCAATCAGCTCTGCAAAAGAGCATGGAAGTAGAGCTGCAGAGAGACAATTTGGACCTCCTCCCACTGAGTGTATGAGCAGAGAGTGGAGAAAACAGGAAGAACAATTCCTTAAGATGCCAAAAAAGAAGGCCTTAAGAGGAAAACCAGTAATATGTTTAAAATATTGATTTCCTTTTTAAAAATATATATTTTTTTATTGATTTCAGAGAGGAAGGGAGAGAGAGATAGAAACATCAATGTGAGAGAGACTCATTGGTTGACTGCCTCCTGCATGGCCCCTACTGGGGATCGAGCCTACAACCTGGGCATGTGCCCTTGACTGGAATCAAACCCGGGACCCTTCAGTCTGCAGGCCGTCGCTCTATCCACTGAGCCAAACTGGCTAGGGCAAAAATATTGATTTCTCAATTTTGGGTTGGAAAAGTAGGGGGCATCTTATACATGGAAAAATACAGTATTTGAAAGATCAGACCTGTCAGAATGTATGAAGGTGTTCTTTGTAAACAGCATTTATTTATTTATTTTTAATGTTTAAATTTTTATTGTTGAAAGTATTACACCTGCTCCCTCCCGCAGCCTTCACCACACTATTGCCTGAGTCCCAGGGTTATTCAAATTTGCATGAAAGTTCTTTGGTTAAGAGATTAATAGCATTTATTTTAATGGTTAATTCTTTGAGCTTCTTTAAAGTCTTTGCTCCCTCCCTGCATTTCTGCCTGAGGGATCCTAAGGCCATCTTCTACCAGAGTAGGAGGATCTCAGAGAAGCCCAGGCAGTAGCCCCTCTCCTGACACAGAACTTTCACCGGAAAAGTAAAAGTAGACCCATTGACAGTCACTCTTGAGTGTGTGAGGGCAGCTGTCACTCAGTGGGCTTGTTTTTATCTGTAGAAGCAGGCAAGTCATTGTTCTTTGTGTTCCTGATTTTGTAAGAGCAGCTTTGCAAATAAACTGTTGTATTTTTTCCCCTTTCCAGGCAAAAGCTTATTATCCCAAATGGAAGTTGCCCTGTTATTCTGAATACTTATTTCTGTAAGAAAGTTGTTGCCAAAGAAGATTCAAGAAAAACACATGAAGTGCACTTTTGGGACACACCCCTTCCAAGAAGAAGCACCACTTTATCCCAGATGTTTAGATTTAAGAGTCTAACAAATAATTCTCCTGAAAGCCAGGTAACTCTTTGTCTTAGACGTGTTATGTTTTGTAATAATATTTGAGAGGATTATAAGGGAAGATGTTTACTTTTGGTCTTACTTCAAATATTCAGCTAATATATATGCTAGAACTTACTATATATGAATTATTGTTATGCCTAAAGAAATTATAGTTCAGTTCAGTATTTAGTTGTGATATTTTATAGTATTTTATGTAATTTTAATATTTATTCTAAGTTATTAATATACTAGAGGCCCAGTGCATGAAATTCGTGCACAGGTAGGATCCCTAGGCCTGGCCAGCTATTGGAGCCGATTGGGGCTTTCCTTTGCCAGCTGCCTGCCGGGGCCTTCCTTCGTTCCACACCACCCCCTGGTGGTCAGCACACGTCATAGCCAGCGATCGAACTCCCAGTCTCCTGGTCGAACTCCTGAGGAGACACTTTGCATATTAGCCTTTTATATACATAGATATGAGTATTGATTTTTTTCTGTTCTCATTTTATAATTACCTAAGATTTTTGTTTAAGCCCTCTTTTATTATTAAAACTAGAGGCCCGGTGTACGAAATTCATTCTCGGGGCGGGGGAAGAGGGGTGTCCCTCAACCCAGCCTGCACCCTCTCCAATCTGGGATCCCTGGAAGGATGTCTTACTGCCGGTTTACAGGGATCGGGCCTAAACTGGCAGTTGGACATCCCTCTTGCAATCCGGGACTACTGGCTCCTAACCGCTCACCTGCCTGCCTGCCTGCCTGATTGCCCCTAACCACTCCACATGCCGACCTGCTCACCCCCAACTGCCCCCTGCCGCCGGCCTGTTTGCTCCCAAATGCCCCCCCCCCCGCCAGCCTGATCACCCCTAACTGCCCCCCGTGCCAGTGTGCTCACCCCCAACTGCCCCCCCTGCCAGCCTGCTTGCCCCCAACCGCCCCACCTGCTGGGCTGCTTTTCCCCCCCTTCCCTCCCCACTGGCCTGCTTGCCCCCAACTGCCCCCCTGCTGGCCTGCTCACTCCAAACTGCCCTCCCCCCGCTGTCCTGATCACCTCCAACTGACCCCCACTGACAACTTGCTCGCCCCCAACTGGCCCCCCTGCTGGTCTGCTTACCCCCAACGGCCCGCCCCCCCACCAGCCTGATCACTCACAACTTCCTTCCCCTCTTGGCCTCTAACCGCCTCTACCTCGGCCCAGCCACCATGGCTTTGTCTAGAAGAATGTCCAGAAGGTCTCCTGGAAGGTCTCCCAGTCTAATTAGCATATTACCCTTTTATTAGTATAGATAGAGGTCTGGTGCACAGGTGGGGGCCAGCTGGTTTGCCCTGAAGGGTGTTCCTGATCAGGGTGGGGGTTCCCTGGGGCGTGAGACAGCCTGGGCAAGGGGCCTGTGGTGGTTTTCAGGCCGGTCACACCCTCATGGGGTGAGGGTCCCCGCTGGGGGGCGTGGCCAGCCTGGGTGATGGGCTGAGGGCCGTTTTCAAGCTGGCCACACCTCATTCAGGGTGGGGGTCCCCTCTGGGGTGCCTGGCCAGCCTGGGTGAGGGGCTGATGACTGTTTGCAGGCTGGCCACTCCCCCCAGCGGGGACTCTTACTCCATGGGGGGATGGCCAGCCTGGGTGAGGGGCTGAGAGCCGTTTTCAGGCTGGCCACACTCCCTTCAGGGTGGGGGTCCCCACTGGGGTGCCTGGCTAGGCTGGGTGAGGGGCTGATGGCTCCCAGCCCCTCCTTTTTTTCTTTTTTTTTTTTTTCCAGCGCCTCCTTGAGTGGAGGCCAGGGCCCACTGGAAGCAGGTATCTGGGATTTATTTAACTTTTATAATTGAAACTTTGTAGCCTTGAGTGGAGGCCAGAGCTGGCTAGGGTGGGCGGGAAGCTTGGCTTCCTTCATCGCTGAGGGCAACCCAAGCCTCCTGCTCTCTCCAGTTCCGTAGCCGCCATCATTGTTGGGTTAATTTGCATACTCGCTCTGATTGGCTGGTGGGCATAGCGGAGGTACAGTCAATTTGAATGTTTCTCTTTTATTAGTGTAGATGCATTTTTCTTTTTCACAATATCTGTATCACTTGGGATAAAAAGAGCTGCATAAACTTGAGATTATAAATTGGAGATTGTTTTTGGCATTTTATTGACCCTGAGCCCTGATCATCTGCCAAAATGAGTTTAGGGAACCACCAACCTTCCCTTGCTGTGAGCATGAAGTGCACTCCTGGGACCCCCTCCAAGCTCTGTGGCTTCCAGTGCACCTGGCTCAGGTTGCCACGGTACTTGATTCAGCACTAAATGGAATGCTGAGAGTGACAGACAGCATGAGGGAACATAGGAAAGATAGAAAAGCAGACAGATTTTCATCCTGATTTGTATAAGTGTAATCAAGCAGAATCTCCCTTGGCTTGGTTGGAGCATCCTCCCATACACCAAAAGGTGGCAGGTTCAATTCCGGTCAGGGCACATGCAGGAGGCAACTAATTGATGTTCTCAATATCTCTCTCTTTCTCTCTTCCTCTATCTAAAATAAAACTTTTTTAAAAATATAGGCAATAAACCTTTTTTAAAAACGAGTGTCTGGAAGGAATTATGTGAAAAGGAGAACTCTCTAATCAATTTAAAATATGGCTCAAAGTATATTAATGCTTCAATTTCATGAAATATGTTTTTAACAACAGCGATAATGAAGCTGCAGTATAGCCTAGTGGTTAAGAGTATGGACTTTGGAGCCAGGTGTTCTGGTTCAGTCCTGCCTCAGCCACTTTCTTCTAGGTAACCTTGGGCATTTTTCTTTTAGTGTTCTGCATTTACATCATAGGATTACCTAAGAATACCATTATTTGTTAGTGTGTGCCATCATGAGTCAGACTGAAATCTTCCCTTGCGTATCTTGGCCAGGTTATGTGCAGTCTCCCCACCCTGAGGACAGACTGGACCCACAGGCACTGCTCATCTCAAGCGCCCCTCAGCGACTCGCTCCTGGACACAGTAGAAAGCCAAGGAGCTGCCACGTGGTCAGGAGCTGGAGTCCCAGTGGTGGTGCAGAGAGTTTACTTTCTTCCCTGCAGGTGTCAGCAGGGAGGCGGCTCAGCTGCTCCACCCAGCTCAGACACACCGAGCCTCCGGTGAGTGACAACTCAGGCATGGGGGTACCTAGAGTTACTTAGAGAAAGGCGAGGTCTTTCAGGAGCAGTTTCTTGGCTACACTCCCCATATACATGGGTTGTTTTTGTTTGTTTGTTTTCTTGCATCAACATTTGGGACCAGGGTATGACAAAGGATTCTATTTATTTATATAAAAAGTCCTACTAAAATAATTTAATTTGTACTGTTTACTTTTACCTTTAATGAGTCATGTTATTGCAAGTAATACAGATACAAGATATACTAGAATTGTTGTAGAAAAGCCAAGATGTGGTTACCCTGGCCCTAGCTGGTTTGGCTGAGTGGATAGAGTGCCGGCCTGCGGACTGAAGGGTCCCAGGTAAAACGATGTGGTTACCCTACCTAAAAAGACCACTCACTATACTATCTATCAAATTTTACATCTCTTAAAACCTGAGTAAATGACAGTTAGTAGACTGTAATCTAGCCTTTCAGAGACAGTTTTCATCCATACAGCGCTACTTAACAGAGCTTTCTGCAATGATGGAAATTGGTCTATCTGCGCTACCCAGTAAGGTAACCACTGACTACACGCGGTTATTGCGCACTTGGCTCGTGGGACTGGGAAACTCAATTTTAAATTTTATTTAATTTCAATTAACTTATTTTAAGTAGCTTCATGTGTTTAGTGGCCACCTTGTTGGACTGTGCTGGTAGATGAATACATACATAAACAAGGTCAAATGTGATTCAGAGTCGCTTTTGCTCATATGAACAGAGAGAATGATGTCTTCTTTTCTTCTCAGATGTAGGCTCTTCCTGGCTTTACATTTTTTCACATTGCTAGAGACACATTGTTGACGGAAGAGTTTATTTCTTTATGTCGGAGCCTTGGCATAACCATTTGAGGTTGTCTTTCTTCCTATGTTAAGCTGCCCTTGGAGCAGTAATAAGGATTTACAACAGAAGAGAACTTAAAAGTATAGATGCCAGTTCAGCAATCATTTTTTCTATGTACTCTTAATAAGAAAACATATTATAAAAATAATCATTCTATTTTAATGGCGCCTTCTGATGCTATTCAAAAGGAGCAACAAGGAACACTTCTGTATTAATTATGAATTCTCTTCAAGTGTATGGCCTCTGATTTGAAAGTACTATGAATTTCATAATACTCCTTTAGGTGTGGAGTTAGAGAATATTTCTTTTGGATTATAGAAAAAAAATATTTATTTGTGTGAAATACATAAAGATTCTATCAGTTTTAATGTTTTTACTATGACTTGTACTACTGACCAGTCTTATACTCTTTGACTTAATTCTGCGGTAAATCCAAATAGAATGATCTGAGATAGTTAAGATTAGGCATAGGTTTCGTTTTGCTTTGCTTTTTATGGCATATACCCAGTGTTAGGTTTTGGAGAAGGTAATACTGAGCAAGCTAGGCAGTTAGGACCTAGGTAAAGCTTTCCCAGGCCAGCACCAACCACATACTTGGAGGAGATGGGGACAGCAGGGACTGAGTCACAATGATGAGAAGACCAGATAAAACTGACAGTAAGGTTGCTTCCTTATGAGTAATCACAAACAGCAGCACCTCAGAGGTTGTGTCCCTGCAGCTCCTTCAGTAGTACTTGTTTTACGTGTTGAGCAAGTTGGAAGCTAGAATGTGACGAATTGCTGTCAGTGGTCCAGAACATGTATTTTTTTGGATTTGTACCTTAGAACACACACTGGGACATGGGATGTGACTGTGCTTGTGGAAGACTGAAAGAAGGCCAGGCATAAACCTCAAAAACAAGAAAAGAGTTGTTTAGATGCAATGAAATGCTTTTTGCATGGTATGTTTCTTGTAGTGCACATGCAGTTGTATAATGCTGAGGCTAGAGTCCCATTTTACAGCTGAGGAAACTGAGCCTAGAGAGGTTCCTGTGTACCGACAATTATATTGGTGAACAAAAAGAAAAACATAATGAGCTATAGAACCCCAAAATGACAGGGTTGTAGAGAATGTTGATGCCAAAAAGGGAGAAAATTGAGTTAGAACCAAGGTGTGCTTAGATTGAGGCTGACTCAGAAATTAAGTCATCCTGGGGCACAGCAGGAGATGTGCAAGTGCCCAGCCTTGGGGAGAATTACATGGACTGTGCAGGAAAATGAGCTTTTGGACAGAAGGTCATAGAATTTGGCTATAGGTTTGAGGACAAGGCATCTGAGATATTTTTTGAGTGCAAACAGTCATATTGTATAACTGATAGCTAATATTTTCTGGCTTCATTTGCTACTATAATGATCAGACTCTCCAGTTTACAAATCAAATTAATATAGAAGGGAAATTATACTTAACCCTCTACTAATTCTTTGCTAATCTATACTAATAAAAGCTATGCTAATTAGACCAGACAGTTGACCAACATTCCGACGTCTTTCCGGACTAAGCTGCAGTGGCGGGGGCCCAGGCAGAGGTGGTTAGGGGCAATCAGGCAGGTAGGGGAGCATTTAGAGGCGATCAGGCAGGCAGGGGAGCGGTTAGGGGCATCAGGCAGGCAGGTAGAGGCAGTTAGAGGCTATCAGGAAGGCAGGCAGAGGCAGTTAGGGGCATCAGGCAGGCAGGCAGAGTGGTTAGGGATGATCAAGCAGGCAAGCAGAATGGTTAGGCGCGCGTAATCAGGCAGGCAAGTGAGCAGTTAGGGGTGATCAGGCAGGGAGGCAGAGGTTGGGGCGATCAGGTAGGCAAGGCAGAGGCGGTTAGGATTGATCAGGTAGGCAGGCAGAGGTGGTTAGGGGCAATCAGGCAGGCAGGCAAGTGGTTAGGGGTGATCAGGCAGGCAGTGTTTAGGGGCGATCAGGCAGATAGGTAGAGGCGGTTAGGGGCGATGAGGCAGGCAGGCGAGTGGTTAGGGAGGATCAGGCAGGCAGAGTGGTTAGGGGCAATCAGGCAGGCAGGCAGGCAGGCAAGCGGTTAGGAGCCTACAGTCCCAGATTGCGAGAGGGATGTCTGACTGCCGATTTAGGCCTAATCCCTGCAGATCCCTGCGAGATCGGGCCTAAACCAGCAATAGGACATCCACCAAGGGGTCCCGGATTGCGAGAGGGTGCAGGCCGGGCTGAGCGAGCCCCACCTCCAATGCACATTAAATTATCTGCCTTTGAGAATTATTTAACAATGTTTTCTAATGTAGACTTTTTTATGCATACACATGTACCATACATCAGACTCAACTTACGTCGTTTTGTGGTTACTTCGCCATCTCCCATTTACAGTATTTATTTAAAAAAAAAAAAGTTCCATCATTTCGACCTATGTACATATGTGCTTTATGTTTTTTATTATTTACTAGAGGCCCAGTGCATGATTGAATCATGCACGTGTAGGGTCCCCTACACGCTTTCGCTTTCGATCACGGGGGAGCTGGGTGCCTGTCTGCTGGTGCACCAGGCCTTTTGGAAGCCTCCGGCGCGGCGGAGGCTTCCGAAAGGCCTGGTGCCGGAGCGGACAGGCACCCAGCTCCCCCGTTTTTGATGGTCCGCGGCGGGACGTGAGCTCGCTGCCCCAGAGGCCCCTTCTGTTCCGCAGCACAGCCATGGCGCAGACGCTGGCCCAATCGGCTACCCCGGCCACCCCGAGTCCTGCCCCCCTGCGCCTCCCATTGGCCCAATCGTGGGCGTAGCGGAATGATGGTAATTTACATATTACCATTTTATTAGGTAGGATTTACCACAAGTAAAGGTCAGGAATTGTTATCTTTCTTTTAAATTTTTTTTACTGTTTCACTTCATTACTGCTGTGTATGTGCTCCAGGTGAGTGACGTAGGTGCTTATGTAGGTGGGTTCCGACTTACGGCGAAAATCGAGTTATGTCGCACCGTAGGAATGGATCTCCAACATAACCCGAGGACTGCCTGTATATAAGAGAAAATATTATTAGAAGTCTTAGGTGTATAGCTTGGAAGATCCCTTCCTTTTCTGCCTGCAATTTCTACCTATAACTTCTTGATCATGGACAAATTTGAGTGACGGCCTGTGTAACACATTTGTGTTAAGCTTGTCTAGAGGCACGAGTACAGCAGACACGGAGGGACATTTCAGCGTGACCCCTTACCACCAGAAACAGCTCTAAGTCTGCTCTCTTGTCATAATCTGATGAACCCTAAAGATCTTTATATCAGTGAACTGAAAGACAACTTTGATATCAGAAATTACTATGTCAGGAGAAATTAAGGTCTGTGAAAACCAAAAAAACTCTGTGTTATGGTATATACTTTTTGCCACACTAATCCTCCCTTCCCTGCTCAACCAGGTCTGATGATTCCCGGTGAAATACTAGGATGAGTTTTATTATAACTATTTAGCACCTTAATTGTAAGAGTCAATCAAGGTGCTAAATAGTTAGCACCTTGTTCCCAGTGTTCTACAATCACTTTTCTGAGATCAGGGAGGGCTTATCTTCTGATGGCAGACTGCACAATGTTTGCCAACTTTGAAATTAAAGGAAACTTATTTCAAGCCAGCTGGTCCTGAACACGGTCAGATAAATTCAGACAAAAGGCTCATGTCCTCTGAGCTGTGAAACATTAGCAAAATTATACTTTAGATTTCAGAAACATAATATGTGAGAGTCTTCTGTCCATTGTTCTTGGCGACTTCTTTTAACTCATGCTGTTAAAACATTTCTACCAGGTTTCTCAAGGTGTTATGTCAGAATAACCAACAATAATTTAGGTTTTACAAATCACTAAAATCAAAGGTAATAAAAAACCAATCCAGAAGCACTCCATAACCATTAAGCTAGGGGGTCAGTTTAGAGCCCCAAAACACCTTTATCTAGATCCACGGCATGTTGAATGAATATTAAATAAATGTGTGACTAATAAAACCATAGGCTTTTTTAGCAGAAAAGGGAACTTAGATCTTGGAGATCATCTACAGTGGAGGAACCTGAGGCAAAGAAAAAGTACGTGACTATCTTAGTGAGTCCCTTCCTCGTTGATATAGCAGAATCTAGACCAGCGGTATTCAACCTTTTTCACCTCATGACACTCATAAACTAATTACTGAAATTCTACAACACACCAAAAAATACATTTTTTGCCAGTCTGACAAAAAATATAGTTATGATTTTGATTCATTCACACCAGGCAGCTATTGCTATGATGGCTGTTGTCACTGTTTTATTTGACAGTCTAAGGGGAAAGAGGTCAGTGCCCCTGACTAAATAGGTATTGCAGCTTTAAAAATTCTTGCGGCTCACCAGTGTGCCTCTTGCAGCCCACCAGTTGAAAATTGCTGCTCTAAACCAGATTACTTTGCTCCCAGTCCTAGGGAATTGCCATTAAACAATGCTTTCCTTCTCCCTTTCTGAATCATTCACTTCCTTTGTCCTTGAGACATTTAACTTAGAGACAAATATAGTTTAACTTTATCCCTTAGAGCAGACGTCCTCAAACTACGGCAAGGGCCACATGCGGGTGTTTTTACCGTTTTGTTTTTTTACTTCAAAATAAGATATGTGCAGTGTGCATAGGAATTTGTTCATAGTTTTTTTTAAAACTATAGTCCGGCCCTTCAACGGTCTGAGGGACAGTGAACTGGCCCCCTGTTTAAAAAGTTTGAGGACCCCTGCCTTAGAGATACATGATCTTTCCTGCAAGTCACTGCAGAAATGTTTTCAATGGGGGAGTTCGTCTACTGTGAGGACCCAGAGCTTGCTCAGTGTCCATGCATTTGGACAGAAAGCCAGAAGGACAGAACCTTCTAGTGTAGCAGTTTAATGGAAGTTTGTTGAACTGAACTCAGGAAACACGTTTTCCTTTTTCTGTACCTTGATGTTTTAGTCTCTGTTTTAATCTTTTGACCCTTCCTTTAGTCTGTTGTCTTATATTTTTTCCTCTTTTTCACTAAGAAAAAGTATCCCCCATTTTCCTGGACCAGGTTCTGGTTCTGCAGTGGTTAACAAGACCAGACATTATCCTCGCCACCCATGGAGTCCCACACAAAACATTAAAAACAGGTCATGTTTATAAGTTGTGATAAGTGCTCTAGTGAGAAAAGTGGAACGCCAGGAGAAAGACCCGTGGAAAAGGGACAGCATTTGGTTTGGAGGATTCAAGGACAGGTGTTCTAAGGCAGCATTCTTTAAAATGACACGTGAACTAGAAGTGGATGTTAGGTAAAAAGAGAACTTCACGCGGAAGAGAGAATACCTCCACAACTTCCTAGACAGGAGGGAGAGGACCTGTGGCCAGGTGCACGGCCAGCAGGCGGGCCCAGAGAGGCAGGCCAGCCACAGCGTGCGGGCTGTAGCGTTTGCCGTGGCTGCTCACTGACCCAAATACGGTTTACCTGTTTGAAAGGCAGCTTAAACTGTTGGATGGAAAATGGTTAGGGAAGATGGGGCACATGGAGCAGGGTCCCAATGGAAGCAGAGACCCAGGAATAGGCCACCCAGGCTCCTGGGTCTCATGTGGCACCGCTGGGAAATACAGCTGGGGCTGTTGCGTGTGAGGTTCCTGTGAGACACCCAACAACAGATGTCAGATGAAAAAGTTGGATATACAGATCTCAAATTCAGAGAAGGATTTTGAGTTAGAGATAAATATTTGGGGGTTTTCTGCCTACAACTGGTCAGTGTGTATATTTGTATGTGCATTTATTTGAGTAGGTTGTATTTGTCCATAGTACTAAGCTCCAAAGGCACTAGAGGGTATGCAGTGAAAGGCAAATGCCCCCAGCTCCTCTCGTCATAGATGGATCCCCCAACTTCTCCCCTCTGAAGTGTTCTGTCACAACTAGGAACTATCTAAAGCAGGACAGTGAACAAGGTCACATTCGGGGAAAAGTAGACACAAACTGAAGAAGAGACGAAAGGGGAAGGGCTAGTGATACAAGAGAAAAGCCCAAGTGTGTTGTGGCAGGCACTCAGGATGGGGGCTATTTCATGTGTGGGAGTGGGCAGCTAAGTATGGTGCTGCAAAGAAGCCTAATAAAATAAGGACTGAAAACATGCAGTAGATTGCCAAAGAATTCCCGGATGACTTTATAAACAAAAGGTTCAGGGAAATGGTGGGGATGGGCGTGAGTGGGAGGCCGGCAGGAGGGACAGATTTGATAGCAAATTTTTGTTGATGTGCACCGAGTGAGAATGTCTAGCGTTAAACAAAACTACGGTGAGGACACTTCTGTCTCTTGTTTCCAATATAAGTACCATTTTTCTTTAAAAAATGCATTTAGGTGGAAGCAGAATGTTAATAGAGCAGAAGAAGGTTTAGGATCAGATTGGTTTGGGTTCAAATGTTGACTTCACACTTAGCAGAGGGACTTGGGCAAAGTACATTTCTTTATTTGTGAAATTGGAATTATACTTATTATACTTCCCATAATACAGGTTCATGAGCTGGACAAAGGAGATTAAAGGGTTTATTTAAGACAAAGGAACACAGAGCTGATGATTAAAAGGTGATTTGAATTCATTAAGATAGCAAGGGTAAGGAGATTAGTACGTAAAGAGTTTAGCATAATGCCTCCCTTATAATAAACACTTAAAAGAGAATGGCTCACTAGCTCTTTAAAAGCAAGTGGGAATACTTAAAAATTGTAAAATACTGATGAAGAACATTGTTACAATTATAGAAACCTAAAATAAGCAAAGTAAAGACAAACTACAAATAGTCATCTGTATTAGTATTGAGTTAGTTGTCTGGTTGCAGTGGAAGTTTGAGTGATACTGGTTTTTACTTCTGTGCCTTTGGCCACCCTCGCTCTCACCCTCGCCCTCGCCCTCACCCTCGCCCTCGCCCTCATCCCACTCATCAATAAGGAGTTTGGTGCTCATTTATTTTAGAAAACAAACATTTATGTAAATTCATGTGTGAAATGTGACCACTGCTTTCTAAATGATGGAAGTATTGACGCCCTCTGCTATAAACATGCTGCAAAAACTGCCCTACTGCTGGGCCCAATATTGAATGTGCTGGTAATTATGACTGATGTATTTTTATCTTTGTCTGGAGCATTGAAGACATCCCAGACTCCTGATGTTGAAAATGGCCCAGTATTAAAGTAGAATGAGGAAGATGATCTAGTAGATAGTGGGTGTGATGATAGAGGCCTTTGTAATGATTAGTCTTTGTATGTGTTGGGATAGTAGACTCTTGTATTAAGCTTGCTAGATACAGACCACCACATTCGACCAGTCGGTGGGATGATTTTAATGGACCTACTTAGTATCACATTTTCAGAAGGTCTTTATTGTTACTCATACTTTATTTTTGAAATTTCTTCTTTATGTTGTAAAGAAGTTGGAATTACTCTTTTTCAATTATTTGATTGTTTATTGTGATGCAAAGATATTATGAGAGCAGAACATCATATTTTTAATATGTCGTCATAAATGATGTCAGAGCCCATTTTCAGAATTTCCTTACCCTTGCTATCTCAATGAATTCAAATCATTAGCTCTGTGTTCATGTGTCTTAAACCCTTTCATCTCTTTTGCCCAGCTCTTAACTTCTGCTTATTTCCTCTCCAAAACAGCTATTGGTGGTCCTTATGATTTCCCAGCGTCCTTAGGCCCTATTTTCTTCTCAGTCCTGATTTACTACTGGTAATCCTACTAAGTAACATCCAGATCTTTATGTTCTTTGTCATTCTCCCTGTTCACATTCTGACTTATTGTGAAAGGTAAATAGTATCAGAGCCCATGGAATAAATACTTATTGTTTTTTAATGAGTACGCAGAGAGATCTAGAAATTGGAACTTAACTGAAAAGAAACTGAGGGAATATATCTTAGTTCTTCTCCCTTTTAAAAGAGCTTTATTGATAGGTAATTCATATTCCATAAAATATACCTATTTAAAGCATACAATTCAACAGTTTTTATTATTTTACAGAGTTGTGCAATCATAACCATAATCTAACATTAAAACATTTTTGTGACCTCAGAAAGAAAATCTATACAACTGACTGCTAACTCCGCCTTCCCCCCAGTCTGTGACAATCACTAATCTATTTCCTGTCTCTTTGGATTTGCTTGTTTTGGACATTTGATATAAATGGGACCCATACTGGCTTCTGAAACTTGGCATAATATTTTCAAGGTTGATATATTTTGTGACCATGTATCAGTATTTCATTCCTTTTTATGGCCAAATAATATTCCGTTGTGTGGCTAGACAATATTTAGCTTATCTATTTATCAATTGATGAACATCTAGGTTGTTTCTACTTTTGAATAATATCAATAGTGCTGCTATGAACATCTGGTACAAGTTTTTCTGTGGATGTATGTTTTCAGTTCTCTTG
Organism: Eptesicus fuscus; assembly: GCF_027574615.1. Taxonomy (NCBI): domain Eukaryota; kingdom Metazoa; phylum Chordata; class Mammalia; order Chiroptera; family Vespertilionidae; genus Eptesicus; species Eptesicus fuscus. Next base: position 48,166,466 of record NC_072491.1, on the reverse strand, counting down.
AGTATATACCTAGGAGTGGAATAGCTGGCATAATAGCTCTATATTTCATTATTTGAAGAATTAAACTGTTTTCCAAAGAAACTTCAACACTTTACATTCTCACCAGGAATGTATGAAAGCTCCTATTTCTCCACATTCTCACCAATATTTATGATTGTCTGTTGTTGTTTTATTATAGCCATCCAAGTGGATGAGAAGTGGTATCTCACTGTGGCTTGGTTTACATTTCCTTAAGGATTAATGATGTTGAGCATCTTTTCATGTACTTCTTGGCCATTTGTATATTTCTTCGAAGAAATGCCTCTTCGAGTCCTTTGTCTTTTTTTTTAATTGGGTTGTTATTTGTCCTTTTTGTTGATGTTAAATTGTAAGAGTTCTTTATTTTGGATACAAGTCCTATATATATATTTTCTCCCATCCTTTGGGTTCATTTGTTTGTTGGTTACACTTTTTTATAGTATCCTTTGAAACAGAAAAGTTTATAATTTTGATGATGTCTAACTTGTCTATTTTTCTTTTCTTTTTTTTTTGTTGTTGTCATTTATGCCTTTGGTGTCATATCTAAGAAACTATTACTCAATCTAAGGTTATAAAGGTTTACTCTAATGTTTTATTCTAAGAGTTTTATAGTTTTTACTCTTACAGTTAGGTCTATGATCCATTTGCGTTAATATTTGTGTGTGGTGTGAGGCAGGGGCTCAACTTCGTTCTTTTGCATGTGTATATCCAGTTGGCCTAGCCCCATTTGCTAAAACGACTATTATTTCTCTGTGGAATTTTCTTGGCACCCTTGTCAAAAATCAGTTGATCGTAATATAAGTGTTTATTTCTGTGAACTTTCAGTTCTCTTGTACTAATCTGTATGTCTGTCTTTATGCCAGGACCATAATGATCCTAACTACTATAACTTTATAGTATGTTTTCAAGATTGTGTTGGGAGTTTTGAGTCTCTTATATTTACATATAAATTTAGAATCACCTTGTCAATTTTGCAATAAATCAACTGTGTTTTTTATAGGGATGATATATTGACCTTAGATTACATTATGCCACTTTGGGATAGGAAATACTAAATTATGATGCATGCCCTTTCTCTCTTAGGACATGTGTACACACTCTTGGTGCTAAGCTGGGGCTTAGTTGTTGAAGTACGTCAGACATACACAGTGGTCTTCAGGTCATTTGCAAGTGTGTTAAGTGGCATCTTCGGGGTACTTGATGTCCTAAAAGATTTCCTGCAGGCCACAGTGTATCTCTAATGTCACCAAGCAAGCAGTAAAGGTTAAGGTGTTGGGTTAAAATCTCTGAAGTCAAGAGATCACTGCAGAGTTAACTGGCTTCATCTTTGACTTGTGGTTTGTGTTTGAATAAGAATCCCTCCCATATGTAATGTCGAGTTGGTTTGTCCATCTGGGCTGCTTTGGTTTTTAATGTCTAGTTGATTTGTCCATCGGGGCTGTTTGTTTTTATTGTTGACACTTTGAGATGCCCGCCTGTTTCCTCCCCTTTGCCCACCTCCACACAGCCCCCGCTTCCCTTGCCCTCACCACACTTCTCTGTGTCCATGGACTATGATTTGTTTAACTAATGTTGTTTAACTATATGTTGTTTAACTAATCCCTTCACTGTCTAATATCCAGTCCCCCCACCTACCTCCCCTCTGACATTTGTCAGTCTGTTCCATGTATCCATGCCGCTAGTTCTATTTTGTTTGTCAGTTTATTTTGTTCATTTGATTCCACTTATTAGTGAGATCATATGGTATTTGCCTTTATCAGACTGGCTTATTTCGCTTAGCATAATAATCTCTAGGTCCAGTCTTGCTCATGCAAAAAGTCAGAGCTCCTTCTTTTTTACAGCTGCAGAGTATTCCGTGGTGTAAATGTATACTGTAACTTTTTTATCCACTCATCTACTGATAGGCTATTGTAAATAATGCTGCTATGAACATAGGGGTGCATATATTCTTTCTGATTAGTGTTTTGGGATTCTTAGAATATATACCCAGAAATGGGATTGCTGGTTCAAAAGGCAGTTCCATTTTTAATCTTTTCTTGTTCTTATTCTAATTCTTTTGGTGGTAGGGTTATATAGTTTATTTGAGCTATTTCTTGTCTCTTGAGGTAGGCCTGTAATGCTGTGAACTTCCCTATCAGGACTGCTTTTGCTGTGTCCCATAGATTTGGGGTTGTTGTGTGTTCATTTTCATTAATTTCCAGGTAATTTTTTGTTTTGTTTTTTTATCTCCTTGGTAACCCATTCATTATTTAATAACATGCTATTTAGCCTCCATGTGTTTGAGGGTTTTTTAAATTGTAGTTTATTTCTAGTTTCATGCCATTGCGATCCTAGATGAGGCTTTCTATGATTTTAATCTTCTTGAATTTGTTAAGACTTATTTCGTGTCCTAATTTGTGGTCTTTGAGAATGTTCCATGTGTACTTGGGAAGAATGTATATTCTGCAGCTTTGGGATGAAATGTTCTGAAAATATCAATTAAATCCATCTGATCCAGTGTGTTTAAGGTCATGTTTCCTTGTTGATTTTTCGTCTGGGCGGTCTATTCAGTGATGATAGTGGGGTGCCAAAGTCTCCTACTATAACTGTATTGCTGCCAATCTCTTAAAGTTCACCAAGAGTGTGTGTGGGGGTTGGGGGGTTAGCAAACACCCACCTCCACCTGCCTCTGCCTGCTGGCCACCTGACAAACTTAGTCATTGAAAAGGCTGTTTCTAAATGGGCTTTTGGCGGAATTGGGAGGATTGGGCCTCTGGATCTCCCACGGGGAGCGGGGGTGCCATTCAGACTTCAGGAAACATGGTGGATGTGTATCCCGTCCCAGAGCCACACATCTGAGTCTGTCCCAGAATATTTCCCTGACCTGGGCAGGGCCGAGGCCCTCGTGGACAGGCCAGTGGGTCTGCTGGAAGCCCGGAGCTCCTGTCAGCTCTCCCATGAGGGGAAAGCACCAGTCTCTTCCCTGCACAGCCAGGAAAGTGGGAGAAATGGCTGCTGCAGTGTGGGAGGGGTTGGGAGGGGGGCAGTCCCGGTATCCCAGCAGCAGCTCTCCCATGTCTCTCCCCAGTGCCTCCCACCCAGAATCTCCCCAGGCAGCTCCAGTTTGTACCGCCCTTCCTCCAGCAAGCCCAGGGTAAGTGGCTGCCAATGAAAGTCCTGTGCGCTGGCCCTTTATTTAAAAAGTGGCACCCTGCCGCCTTTCAACACTGGATCTATGTGGCCTCTGGCACTCTGGACTGGGGAGCCCATCCTGGGGGTCAGGTCCAGGTGTCACTCAGGTGGGAATTCTGCCCCCTCATCCCTTCCCTCCCCCGACCTGCAGCCAGGATGTCCCTCCACAGCCTTTGCCTGCGCCTGTGGGAGCCAGGCCAGCCGCTCCCATGACTCTGCCCTTCCTACCAGTCTTGAGGTGGTGCCTGTCCTTCCTTGTTTAAAGGTTGCCTCTTCAGCTATTCTTCAGTTGGTAATTCAGGGTGAATGCTCCCCAATTTAGTTTTATTGCCAGTTGGACTCTGCAAGGAGGTGCAAGAAAGAGCCACCTACTCTGCTGCCATCTTGAAACTCCCCTGCTCTAATTTTTATTATTTCTTTTCTTCTGTTTACTTTGGACTTAGTTTGATCTTTTATTGTTTCTTAAGGTAGGAACTTAAATTACTGATTTTAGGTTATTCTTTTATAATGTACACATTCGATAGTATACATTTCCCTCTAAGGCAAGCATGTCAAACTTGCGGCCCACAACGAATATTTTTGCGGCCCAGCCGATATAACAGTATGTAAGAAACGTTTTAATAAAAATTTCATAACTTAATTTTTACAATATCCTGTTATACATAATCTACACTAATAAAAGAGTAACATGCTAATTGACTGTACCTTTGCAACACCCACCAGCCAATCAGGAGTGAGTATGCAAATTAACCCAACAAAGATGGTGGGTTAATTTGCATATGCAGGCGCCCAGTGGCTGGGGCGGGACGTTCCACACCATGCCAGCCACTTCGGGCCTCTGGGCAGCGTGGGAAGGCAGAAAGGTGGCTCCGGGCCAGAGCAGAAAGGCAGCTCTGGCCAGAGCAAAGGGGGTGCCAGCAGCCAGGGGAAAGAAGGCCCATTCTTGCACAAATCTTTGTGCATCGGGCCTCTAGTTATTAATAATGAGCTACAATGTTTGCTGGTGACTGATTACTATAATTGTGTTGCATTCATTTCCCTTACACGTAGGCACACCATTTCTCTCCACTAATACTAGCAGCGAATATTATAGCAGTCGATTGCCACGTAATTAGTCTTGTACTGACTTGTTTGGTGTGTGCAACAGGAAATATTTCGCTTTTGGAGAACAACAAAAATAGGTTTATTTGTGTTACGCTTATTAATTTGTGCAGTTATTCAGTGTCTGGTAAATTAATGTTCAAGAAAAATAATTAATTTTATTAAAATATTCTATTATCTTATGTTAACGATTACTCATTTATTTCAGCCCTTTGTATTCAGCTTGTCTCTATCAAAATAAACCTACATTTCTTTGAAAATTGAAGCTTTTGTTCTTTTGCAGCCACATAAACTTAAACCTTGTTTATTTGGCCCATGTTAGCCTTTGACTTTGACATGCTTGCTCTAGGGACTGTTTTTGCTGAATTGCACACTTATTGGTAAGTTGTGTTTCCACTTTTGTTTATTTTAACAATACTTTTCTTTTTCTTCAGATTTTTTCTGTGACTCATGTATTCTTTCAAAGTTTGTTCTTTAATCTTGTATTTGGGGATTTTCCAGTTACCTTTTTCTTATTGAATTCTACTTTAATTCCACTAAGAGCAAACATTGTATAGTTTCTGTCCTTTTAAATTTGTTAAGATGTGTTTTATGGTCCAGACTTTGGTCTATCTTGGTAAATGTTCCATGTGAGCTTGAGAAGAATGTGTAGGCAGCCCTTGTTGGTCTATAGTTATCAATTACATTCATTTGATTGATAGTGTGTGTAGTTGAGTTCAATGGCGTTCTTGCTGATTTTCTGCCTGCGGGATCTGTTCATTTCTGAGAAGAGGAGTGTTGAGTCTCCAGTGATGATAGTGGACTTACCTATTTTTCCTTACAGTACTACCTGTTTTTGTGTCACATAATTTGATGCTCTGTTGTTAAGCAGATACACATTAAGAATAGTTATGTCTTGCCCTAACTGGTTTGGCTCAGTGGATAGAGCGTTGGCCTGTGAACTGAAGGGTCCCAGGGTCAATTCCGGTCAAGGGCATGTACCTTGGTTGTGGGCACATCCCCAGTAGGGGGTGTGCAAGAGGCAGCTGATTGATGTTTCTCTCTATCCCTCTCCCTTCCTCTCTGTAAAAAATCAATAAAATATATATATATTTTTTAAAAGAATAGTTATGTCTTCTTGCAGAATTAACCCCTTTATCATTATGTAATACTAGAGGCCCAATGCATGAAATTCGTGCACTCAGGGGGATCCCTCAGCCCGGCCTGCACCCTCTCGCAGTCCAGGAACCCTAGGGGGATGTCTGACTGATGGCTTAGGCAGTCAGACATCCTTAGCACTGCCACAGAGGCGGGAGAGGCTCCCGCCACCATTGCTGCATATGCCAGCTGTGAGTCCAGCTTCTGGCTGAGCGGTGCTCCCCCTGTGGGAGCACACTGACCACCAGGGGGCAGCTCCTGCATTGAGTGTCTGCCTCCTGGTGGTCAGTGCACATCATAGTGACCCGTCATTCCACTGTTCGGTTGATTTGCATATTAGCCTTTTATTATATAGGAGCCTTCTTTATCCCTGATAACTTTCTTTACTTTAAAGGATGCAACAGTGGGGTCCCTCGGCCTGGCCTATGGAGATCGGGCCGAAACCAGCCCAGTGCATGGATTTGTGCACAGGTGGGGTCCCTTGGCCTGGCCTGCAGGGATCGGGCTTAAACCAGCTCTCTGACATCCCCCAAGGGATCCTGGATTATGAGAGGGCGCAGGCCAGGCTGAGGGACCCCACCGGTACACAAATCTGTGCACCGGGCCTCTAATGCTATTATAACCAGTATTAGGTTAGCATAGGTCAATAGTTCCCCCTTATCAGCAGAGGATACATCCTAAGAACCCCAGTAAATGCCTGAAGTTGAAGCCATATAGCACCAAATTATACATATACTAGAGGCCAGGTACACAAAATTTGTGTACGGATAGGGTAAGGTGACCAGATTTTAACATTGGTAAAGCAGGACACCATTGACCCGGGGTGGGGGGGGGGGGGTTCCTTGATTAAAAATTTGGTCTATATGGAGCAACAAAAATTTTCATAGAACACAAAAATAGTATTGTAATATTTTTTTTAATTTCAACATAAGTACAATTTACAAATATAATAAATAAAAAATTATGTATAGTATTATTTTATTCTTTGGCATATTTCTCATTTGAGTGAAATTTTTTTAGTAGATTGCTGTCGTTGTTTAAAAGGTCATGAATTTGCTGTAACGTAAGTCGTAAGTGTCACTTTCAAGGCCGGCGCTAGACTTTTTGCCGCCACTATAAAATATAAATAATACGAGTACTGTCTGCTAAATTCAAGAAAATTTATGAAATAAATAAATAAATTACTTACCTAAATTATCTGAATAGCTGATTTGTAATGACATCACTTGTTTAACTAGCTTACTAGCACGCAGTACGATGTGTATCGTCTGAGAGACAGTTACAAAATGTTTTCGTCGTTGCCAATCCCAAAAAATGCCATTGTTCATTAAGTCCAAACCACAGTGGTCGAATTCTAACAACTGATCAACAATGCGAACTTTGATAAGCAGTTCTCGATAATCAGTTCTCAACAATTATATGTTATTATTAAAGTTTAACATTATAAAATTAACAAAAATAATATAAAACTCATATCCTGGCTAAATAGCCACATGGCCGCTGAAAACCGTATATTCCCTTCCCGTTCTCCCGCCGTTCCCTAGCTTGTCGTGCATTCTTTCCAAAAATCTGGACTTTTTTAAAACACCGCGGGACGCGGGACAAATTGTTAAAAATCAGGACTGTCCCGCCAAAAGCGGGACGTCTGGTCACCTTAGGATAGGGTCCCTAGGCCTGGCTGGCAATCAGGGCCAATTGGGGCCTTCTGGCTGCTGTCCAGGGCCTCCCTTTCCCAGCTGCCTGTTGGGGCCTTCCTTCGTTTTTCACCACCCCCTGGTGGTCAGCGCATGTCACAGCAAACGATCAAACTCCCGGTGGAACTCCCAGGGGGACACTTTGCATATTATCCTTTTATATATATAGATGTCTTTCACCCACAAATTGAATGCCTTTGCCATCTTAACTAATCATGCACTGTGGCTGTAAATTTTACAGTTTGAGGTGCAACAGCAAAACTAACACATTTTTTTCTTCTTTACAATTTCACAGCTAGAAGATTCATCCTTACTATAGATCTTAGCAATCTCACCATATGATTTTTTTTCTGATTTAGTTGAGAACCTTCACCTTTTCACTTAAAGGAAGCACGTTACGGCTTTTCTTTGGCATATCCAAATTGCCAGCATCACTATTCTTATACTTTGGGGCTATTTCCAAGTAAAATAAGGGGTACTTGAACTCAAGCATGGTGATACAGTGACAATCAATCTGATGGCCAAAATGGCTATTATGTGACTAATAGGAGGGTAGCATATGTAGTGTGGAGACTCTAGACAAAGGGAGGATTCATGTCCTGGCCTGGCCAGAGCAGGCTGGTGCAGGATCATCACACAGTTTAAAACTTATGAGCCCAGGCCAGTGTGGCTCAATTGGTGGAGTGTCGTCCTATGCACCGAAAGGTCACCGATTTGATTCCCAGTCAGGACATATGCCCAGGTTGTGGATTCAATCCCTCATCAGGGTACATATGCGAGGCAACCTATCGATGTTTCTCTCCCTCCCTCTCCCTTCTTCTCTCTAAAAAATCAATTTTAAAAAACATATTTAAAACTTATGAGTTATTTCCAGAATTTTCTGTTTCATATTTCTGAACTGAGGTTAACCACAGGTAACCAAAACCGCAGAAAGTGAAACAGTGTATAAGGGGGAACTACCTATGTTTTCTCCATCCTTTTACTTTCAATATATATTATGTACCTTGATATTTAAAGTGGATTTCTTATAAACAGCATATAGCTGAGTCATCTTTTTTATCTACTCTGACAGTCTCTATCTTTTAATTTGTGCATTTAGACCATTGAAATTAAAAGTGATTAGCAATATTTGGATTAGCAATATCTACCACATTCATTATTGTTTTCTATTGTTGCATTTGTTCTATGTTTCTTTTTTGTCCTCCACTCTTTTTCTGCCTTTTATGGTTTAATTGAACATGTCATATGATTCCGTTTTCTCTCTTTTCTTAACATATCAGTTGTACTTGTTAAACTTTTTTAGTGATTTCTCTAGAATTTGCAATGTATATTTATAACTAATCCAACTTCACTTTCAGATAACACTGGCCACTTCCCGGGCAGTATGAGTACCTTAAACAAAATAATTCTAATTCCTTTTCCCCATCCCTTACATCATTACTGTTGTTCATTTCACTTATATATAAGCACACATATGACCATATTTACACATGCATATGTAAGATATATGTACATAAGGAGACAATCTGACCTATTTTATTTTCTTCTCTCTGAAGAGCTTTTACCATTTCTTGCAAAGCAGTTCTACTGGTAACAAAGTCCTCAAATTTTTGTTTGAGAAAGTCTTTATTTCTTTTTCATTTTTGAAGGATAATTTCACCAAGTACAGACTGCTAGGTTGGTGGATTTTTTCTCTCAACACTTTAAATATTTCGCTCCACTTTCTTCTTTTATACATGGTTTTTTTTTGTTGTTGTTGTCGTTGTTTTTTGTAATTTTGAAAATTACATATCTGCATGTGGGTTTTTGTTTTGTTTTTGTTGTTTGCATTTTCCTGCTTGGTGTTCTCTGAGCTTCCTGGATCTGTGGTTTGGTGTCTGACATGACATTAATTCAAATGTTGTGCCCCAACTGAATGTGGAAATGCAGAGACTCTGGTGCATTCTTTGTTGCATAGGCAGATGGAAGTACAAGACTGGAGCCCCTGGGAGTAGTGGTGATGACATAGGAACTGAGTCTTAGGCACTGAGTGTCAGCACTGCACGTCCCAGGCAAAACCCTTTCATACAGCCGAATGGCTCACTACTGAGTAACACTTTCAGCCTATTTAATAACATGGGGAAAAATGCCAGAGTAAGTCCCTAAATTTTTGGTTGATTCCACAAGTAATTTCATACATTAAAAGGCTGAGTTAGATCAAAACCCATGATATGATGAAATAACGCAGGCACTCTGTTCATTTTATTCTTGGTCATGTTCATTTAGCCACGACCAGCACAAGATGGAGTAGAGAAACAGTTGTGGGCCCCAGGACACAGGTTCTTTATGCCACTGAGAAGTGTGGTCTGCGGCAGCTAAGGATTCTCTGAGCGTCAGTGTATTAATTTGTGAGATGACAAGATGGGAAAAAAATCACCACGGTCCCTTTTAGCAGTAACTAAAAGTCTGCCCTTTTTTATAGCTGTGTAAAGAATTAAAATAGTGATCATTTCTTCCTCTGAGGATTGCATCATCTTAGAAAGTAAGTCACTTAGTAAGAAGTTATTTACAGTTACTTAAGAGTTTAGAATATCTGAATGTATTTATCACAAATGTAATGATATTCATAACAGAAACCCAAGTACTCAAAGTGTCTCTGTGCGCGCATGTGTGTGTACTTAAGAAATGGCTGAAAGTATTCTAGCCCTGCTCTTGAAAATTTTTTATTTTCCCCATTTGTTAGAGGACTAAATCCAAGATCGTCTGGAAAGTTGGCTTTGTGCACTGATAGATCATGTGATTCCTGCCCTCTCCCCACCCCCTGCTCAGCAAGTCCCTGCACACACTGTTCAGTAAACAACTTCAGAGAACCAGGCCCCCAGTTCATTCACAGAGTATTTGGAAAGGGCTGTCTTTGTGTGGCTTTGACTTACTGGCTGAAGTGGAATGGAGAGTTAGCATTTGTGTTTTCATTAGCTCTTTTTATAGCATTGAACCAGCTGTAGCTGGTTAACATTAGCCTGGGTCACCCATAGTGTACAGGTCTCTTATGCAGGATAAAGGGCCTCTGATGGAAGCAGACTTTGTTACCCATGTTGCCTCTGACGGTGTTAACCTGAACTCAGTCTGTGATGGGATGGGATTTAGAATGGCTCTGCGAAATACAGGAGCTTCCTACGTGCTAGTCAGGTCCATCCTGGAAGATAAACAGGGACTCAAAAATATAGGTAGCTTTCCTGATTACACTAGCCATCCTTAAAAATAAACAGTAAAGAAAGGAAGAAAACAGCTAGCCATCCTTCCCAGATCATACTTCTTTGAGTGACTCTTTTAAAGAGAGCTATGATAGTTTCCTATCTATACTTTCAAAATTGGGAGGAGAAAGTTGTTTTACCTGTAGCCACAGCAAGGAATCATCTCATAGGTCAGCAATTTTCAACCAGTGTGCCACAAAATTTTTTAAAACATGCAATACTATTTAGTCAGGGCCACTGACCTCTTTTCCCTTAGATTGTAAAAAAAAAAAATGCCAACAGTCAATAAATAACTGTCCTGTGTGAATCAAAATTATACCTTCTTTTTTTGTCAGATCGGCAAAAATATATTCTTTGGTGTGCTGCACCAAAGAATATATATATAGTAATTAGTTTACGTGCACATGAGATGAAAAAGGTTGAAAATCGCTGTTATAAGGGGTAGAAAATAATTTACCCAACCGTTTATACATAAGTTAAACAGAACTGTTTATATTGCTACAGCATTTTGTGGGTTGAACTCTGACTGAAGGCAAACGTAACTTCTTAAGAATCATTAATAGCTAGATAGAAATGAATGCATATAAGAGATTAACCAAAGAACTTACATGCATAACCCATGGACACAGACAGTAGTGTGGTGAAGGCCTGGGAGGGGGCAGGAATAGGAAGGAGGAAGTCAATGGAGGGAAAAGGGGAACAGCTGTAGTACTTTTAACAATAAAGATAAAATTAAAGACAAAACAATTAATGAATGTATGTATTAGAAAAATGAAAATGGGAAATGAAAAACATTTTAATTCCTGGTTAGTGCTGTGTGTTCCCTATTATACTACATCAGGATCCACTTAATAGCCAATGGTCCCATCTGTACTGTTTTGTTTTTTTTGTTTGCTTTCTTTTTTGTACTTTTTTTGATAAACTGATGTTTAGTGAAGTCTTATCAAAGCATTTAGATGTTATTGGCCTGTCACATCCATTATAAATTTCTCATCAAAATATTCATTTAAGTTTTGGTATAAATATTGCATAGATAATTATTTTATTAGAGGTTACATAAGAGTGATTTCAAATTTTCCTTATGGAATTATTTTCCTCTTATGGTAAAAATCTTGGTTTCTTTGAAATACATACTGGGATGAACTGGTACAGAACTGGTGGCATTCATATTGAGCTTAGAAAAAGATTTAATGATATTTTTCTTTATGTTATGTACTATGATAACAAATTCAAAATATTAGGGGATGCATTAAATACTGAATTTTTAAAACTTCTCGGTAAAATCTTATAAAACTTTTAAAAAAGCATTTTAAGTGGAGAATGTTTATTTGATTCTTTTGTGGCCTGTTTGGGGATTAAAGGCTAAACCAATTTAGCGAGTGTTCTGATATAGCCAAGAATCTGTAGGACTCAGCTACTTCCTGATCAGTCTCATCAGAAATTGAAAAATATATCCTCCTTTTAAACGTAACTTATTTACAAAAGTCAGTGTAGGCCTTTGAAAGTGCTAAATGATTAAGTTATGAAAGTATAAAAGGATTAAGATTCTTCCTTTAACAGCCATCTTTCACAGGATCCCAGCCTAGGTAGGTCACTTGAGGAAAAACTGTCCTTGATTCTTACTGACACTTTCTTTTTCCCCATAATAGGGGATGATATTATTAGATATTCAGTAATTTCGTGCATTAGGATGGCAATATAGACTCAACTGTCATCCGCCTCACAGGAATGCTTGGGGAATTAAATGAGGTAATAAAGATGAGATTCCTGGCACACAGTAGGTCTTAATTTTTTTCATTTATACCGACCAGCGGCTGGCAAACACAACATTATAGGCTTGATAGACGATACCACAGTTTCTGGTGCAGTTACTCAACTCAGCTTGCAGAGTGGAAGTAGCCACAGACAGGAATACGTACAAAGATGAGTGGGCTGTGTTCTAATAAAGCGTACTTACGAAGACAGTTGGCAGGCAGAATTTGACCCAAAGGCCATAGTTTGCCAACTTGTGTTCTATACAAGTAGGTAAATTTCTTTATGTCTTATATTTCTTTTGAAGGATAAAAGACAATTTTCAGCTACTATTTATTACAGTTCCAACTTCCCACATTACACATCAAAATAATACTTAAAGGTCTAAGTATATGCTTATGCATTTTTTAACTGCATACAGAAAAGAATGTTCAGAAAATTACTGTGCTTAATGTATTACATATCAGTTTTCAGATAAAATAGCTCCTGTCACATGTGGTAAAAATGTGTAAAATTTAGAAACGTTGGGATTTCCTACATACACTCTCTCAAATATGTTGAATAACAAAATGATACATTTTGAACCAAAGTAAGGTAAAAATAAAAATCTTCATCCAGGATTTATTGTTCATAAGTGAGAGCATAAACACTGGGGAAAATAGAAAGCACACAATGAAAAAATGTAAAGAGCATAAAAATATGGATGACAGTAAGACTTACTGTAAATTCTGAGAGAAGCAGTAGAGGTGTGGGGGCAGTAATCCAGGATTTTTCATTTGAGTCTAGATTCTGGTGCCCCTCTCGTCCTCCACAGGCTTATGACCTCGGGAAACCACTGCTCTTGGGCTTTCCTTTCCTCAGAATTGTGTAGACAGGTAACATACTTCACACATTGGTTACAGTGTTAAAGAGGTGTGAAGTGCTTGAGAGCTTTAGGTCGCTATGAAATATCGTTATTGATAGTACATATGACAGGCACACTTACCTTGATCCAAGGGCAATTTGAAGCTGCCTTCTAATGAGTATATGCTGCCTTTTCCCGTGTAGCTTCTCGGTTACCTGCACATTAACGTTGACCTACATATTCAACCTCTGGAGGTACATACTTAGGCCAAATGTTCTAAAGAAGAAATTACTAATTTCTTTTTTAACAAATGTCGCTTAACCTATAACCCTTCTGCTTTGGATGAACCTGTGTGGCTGGTCTGACATGACCGGTCCTTATTCACATGTGATGTACATTATGTATCATTTCCTGTAGGCTCAAAAAAGGTTAAGCAGCTGTAACCACTGAAAGGAAGTCACAGTGCCTTTGTAAGGGTGACCTGCAGGCTATTGGAGCAAGGATGTAGTCAACCCCGGGGCATTCTAATGGAAGAGGACCATAGGGGAAGGATGTGGGGGGCAATAGGAAAGAAGGGGAGGGAGCACTACAGAAACTAAGATGTACCCCAAAGAGGGTGCCCAAATTTCCAAACACTCACAAACGGCAGAAGTTCCTGTAGGCACTGGATGTAGAGGGGCCGTGTGAGCCCCATTCTTCTTCCCAGTCTCTGCTCTTCTCTGGGGCTTACTCTGCCTACATGGACAAGGGCTGTCGGGACCTGGCCTGTGACTATTCCAAGGTCTTATAACAATGGGGGGAATAAAAGTCGTAGTCTCTGGCTTAAGAAAAATCTGTATTGGTCACCAACTCACACCATACACAAGAATAAACTCAAAATGGATTGAAGACTTAAATGTAAGTCACGAAACCATAAAAATCCTAGAAGAAAACATAGGCAGTAAAATCTCAGGCATCTCACATGGCAGAATTTTCACCAGTACATCCCCTAGGGCAAGAGAGACAAAGGAAAAAAATAAACAAACTCAAAAGCTTCTGCCCAGCAAAAGAAACCATCATCAAAATGAAAAGGGATGCCCTAACTGGTATGACTCAGTGGATAGAGCGTCGGCCTGCGGACTGAAGGGTCCCAGGTTCGATTCCGGTCAAGGGCATGTATGTACCTTGGTTTCAGGCACATCCCCAGTGGGGAGTGTGCAGGAGGCAGCTGAATCGATGTTTCTCTCTCATCAATGTTTCTAACTCTCCCTCTCCCTTCCTCTCTATAAAAAATCAATAAAACATTTTTTTTAAAATGAAAAGGGAACCTACTGTATAAGAGAACATATTTGCCACATCTGATAAGGGGTTAATTTCCAAAATATATAAAAAACTCATACATCTCAACAAAAGGAAGACAAATAACCCAATTAGAAAGTGAGCACGGGACCTGAATAGGCACTTTTCGAAAGAGGACATACAGAGATGGTCAAGAGACATATGAAAAAATGTTCAATGTCACTAATCAGAGAGATGAAAACTAAAATTACGATGAGTATTACCTCACATCTGCCAGTATGGCTACATCAATAAATCAACAAACAGCCCTAGCTGGTTTGGCTCAGTGGATAGAGTGTCGACCTATGGACTGAAGGGTCCTGGGTTCGATTCCGGTCAAGAGCATGTACCTCAGTTGCAGGCTCGATCCCTGGCCCTCGTTGGGGCATGTGCGGGAGGCAACCAATTGATGTGTCTCTCTCTCACATTTATGTTTCTCTCTCTCTGTCTCCCCCCATCCCTTTCACTCTCTAAAAAAAAAAAAAAAAAAAAAATCAATGGAAAAATATTCCCGGGTGATGATTAACCAAATAAACAAACAAACAAACAAGTGCTGGTGAGGATGTCAAGAAAAGGGAACTCTAGTCACTGCTGATGGGAATGAAGATCGGTGTGACCACTGTGGAAAACAGTATGGAGTTTCCTCAAAAAAATTAAAAACGGAACTACCTTTGGACACAGTGATCCCATCCTAGAAGCCCAAAACACCAATCAGAAAAAAATATATGCACCCCTATGTTCATAGCAGCGTTATTTACAATAGCTAAAATCTGGAAACGGTCCAAGTGGATGAGTGGGTAAAAAAACTGGTATATGTACACGATGAAATACTATGCAGCAGTAAAAAAGAAGGAATTCTTACACTTTTCGATAGCATAGAGGGACCTGGAGAGTATTATGCTGAGTGAGATAAGCCAGTCAGAGAAAGATATATATCACATGATATCACTTATACTAGTAAATGGAATCTAATGAACATAATAACTGACAAACAAAATAGGTTCAGAGGCATGAAAGCATGGCCCAGACTGACAGATCTCAGAGGGATGGGCGTGGGGGTAGAGGGAGCCGTGAAGAGATTAACCAAGATCTCATCATATACATCTATGCATAACCAATGTACACAGACAGTAGTGTGGTGAAGGCCTGGGGTGGGGCAGAGGCTGGGAGGTAAGGGGCGGGGGGGGGTTGGGGAGCATCTATAATACTGTCAACAATAAAAAAAAAAAAAGAAAAGAAAATCCGTATTAGGGTCAATTTACAAACAGTTCTTGAAAATAAGAATTTAAGCTTTTGTTTGCAATCACATGGGTCTTAATTCCTGACGATTGCCTATTTCATGTATTAATGAATTTCAAAAACCACACAAATGTTACTGCATATTTTTAAACTAAAAAGAAAGATACTGGATTCATTAATCACCACAAATTTTATGTGAAAAACATTTATATTTTATTTGTTTAAACCATGTAGTAGAAGGAATGAAGAGTTATGAATAATCCTTCTTTGACTTTTCAGACTTCACTATTCAGAGAATCAACATCCAGTTTTCATTTATAATTGTGATTTATTTTCTGAACGGCCAGTGAAATACAGTTCCTTGATTTATATGAAATTTACACCATGACAAACCAAGTCTTTCTAATTACAGAATTCCGCCATTACCTTGTGAGGATCTGACCAAACTGAAAGGCCAAATGTTTTATTGTTTTAGATTAGTTAAGTGACGATAACCACGAGCATTTACAGTATTATTTTTAAATTAGCCCTGTGAGATTTTAAGACAGAACTAAATGTACTGCCAGCTATTTTTGCAGGAATCACAGATGTGAAAGAGAATTTTATACACACACACCCTCCACAGCACCCAAATGGAACATATTTCGAGTTAAACCCTTTGGAATGGACTACTTTTTTTAATGGCAAAGGGAAGGAAACAATTTTTCACAACTCTTTTTGTAACATACCATAAAGTATTTACATTTTAATTGAATTGTGACATGTCCTTTACTGTGATTGACCCTACTGATAGTGAAGCACCAAATTGAATGACCATCTCATCTTTTTCAAACAAACAGTAAAGTTTTGCCTACTTTAAAATCTGAGAGTTAACACGTGTACCCAGGCCTGGTCTAGGTTTGGCAAAACTCAAAATACAAGCAGCATTGCTCAGCAGTACAGTCTTTCACTGTTTGTGCTCACAGCTCATCTCGTGCATGAAATGATGTGACCATGTAACTGACAGCCTGGTCCATTAATGTTTTTAGTATAGTTTTAAGTGATAATAACCATATAGTGATATCTATAAAAAGTTTCAGAATTTGCGCACGTACAGAATGTATTCTAATTCCACTCCATATATAAGCACTTTATATACTGTCTTCTAGATTTTTTAATAATACTTTCCTTTACGTTGAAATCATGAAACATTTTGTTCTTAGCCTAGAGAAGGTCCCCAAACTATAATAATCTTTACGCCCTCTGTACACAGTTTCCATTTGGCTTGGGGAGGGGAAGAAGGGGACTTGGTGGGAAACCTATGATATGACAAGTGTGTGTGTTTTCTGTTTGAGATTTAATGAATTCAGGCGTCCATGCAGCACCTGCTGGTGGCACTCCGCACAGCAGTAAAGGACAAGGCCAGCACCTCGAAGAGGTGATTGTGAGTTTTCTCGTTGCCCAGAGCGGTTTGTGAGATGGCAGGAGCCTGAAGATTCATCTCAGGCTGAGCTGGAACTCAAAACCGGCTGTGTCTGGCTCTAAGCATTTAAAGCCAACAAGGCAGTTTGCTTTGATAAATGTTAGCGGCCAAGTTATTTCACATTCTGTAGCTCAATAGAACAATGACCATTGGAAGTACTGGTCATAGTCTAAGAATGATATTCTAATTCATTGATGGAAACCTGCACTGGGACAGATAATAGAAAAGATACAGGTAATGTTTTTATTTGAAGTGTGAGCAGTTAGTCAGCTTCACCTGAAAAGAACCCAGCTGTCAAAACAGGCGTCTATAATCAGGTGTTTGAAAAATTAACATTAATAACATTATATTATAAGATGTCTATAATACATTTTAACCAAAAAGTCATCTATTTGATAACCTGAAAATTGCTTAGACTCTTTGATGAAGGAAGTAAATATTACTGAACATTTCATTATCACCTCTTATTTTTTCTGGCTGTGTGGGTAGCGATGAAAAGACTATAATTTATTTATTTTTAATGAAGGGGATAACAGAACCAACAGGCCATGTAAATGAGAAGACTGTTAGACCTCCATGCCATGCTAACTGATGAATATAAGATGTTGTGGAAAGTTCTTTTGTTTGTTTTTAAGACTAGACAAAGCAATTATTATTATTAAAAAGTAGGTATAAGCATGTCAACAAGTAGGTCTCAAATATGAAGAAAGGAAGAAACGTAAAAAAGAGGAGAAAGATCGCTTCCAGTACGACATCACTGTGGAACTATTATTCAGATATTTTTATTTCTTTAATATATTTTTATTGTTGATAGTATTACAGATATCTCCCATGTTTCTCTCTACCCCCCCGCCCAGCCCCTACCCATTCCCCAGGTCTTCACTACCCTAGTGCCCGTGTCCATGGGCTATGCATATAAGCATATAAGTTCTTTGGTTTATCTCTTTTCGTCCCCCCAGCCCCACATCGAGGTGTGTCAGTCTGTTCCATGCCTCCCTGCTTTGGGTCTTATTTTGTTGGTCAATTCATTTTGTTCATTAGATTCCACAAATAAGTGAGATCATGTGATATTTGTCTTTCTCAGTTTGGCTTATTTCACTTAGCATAATATTTTCCATATTCACATAGTTTTAAAGTAACGTGTTACCACTTACATCAAACCCAAAACAGGGAAGGTGTATCCCTTGGAGTGAGTCTCTGTATGTCCTTTTACCTCAGACATGTGGCACATCTCCTTGACCTTCCCGAGCAGTGAGGGGAAGCAGTTCACGGGGTGCCGGGCGCGTGTGGCAGGACGTGCCATCCCTTGTTTGCGGTGGACCAGCATCTTCTGGTTCTGAGTCTCGGTTAGTCTCACAGATGTCCCCATTCGCTTTACTACCAAATCAAAAGCGGTGATCAGAAAGTGCCAATTAGATAAATGCTCACTTTGAATCTCACTATTTCTTGTGCCTTGTTGGTAGGTATAGTTACGGTAGAAACAATAGTAATTTTAATTGCTGTCCAACACAGAGCCCACAGGAATATTTAGGTAATGAAGGCTACGCAATAATTGTATTCAGTGAGAATGTAAATGTTTGTTACTTTTGGTGGGGTTTTTGTCTTTTTTTAATTAAAAAATGTTTGAGGTAATTGTAGAGTCACATGTAGTTATAAGAAATAGCACCAAGAGACCACATGTATATCCTTTACCCGGTTTCCCCCAATGGTGACATTTTGTAAAGCTATAGTACAACATCACAATCAGTATATTACATTGATACAGTTGACCTGTCTTGTTCAGATTTCCCCATTTTACTTGTGTGTGTGTATTTAGTTTTATGCAATTTTACTACATACGTATATAGGTTCATGTATGGACCACCACAGTCAAGATACTGACCAGCCACAACACCACAATGATCTCTCCTGCTGCCCTTTTATAATCACACCAATTTCCCTCCTGCCCCACATCCCTCCCAAAGCATTCCCCCTGCCCACCTCCCTGCCCAAGCTGCTGGCACTCACTAATCTGTTCTCCATTTCTCTAATGTTCTCCTTTCAAGAGTATTGTGTAAAATATATAAAAATACAGCATAACCTTTTGAGATTGAATTTTTTCACTCAACACAATTCCCTGAAGATGCATGAAAAGTGTTGCATGTATCAACAATGTTATTGCTTTTTAATTGCTCAGTAGTATTCCATGGTATGGATATACCACAGTTTGACTTAACATTTCACTTTTGGAGGACATCTGGATTTCAGTTTGGGCTACTGTGAGTACAGCTACGCTGAACATTCGTGTACAGGTTTTTTGTGAACGTAAGTCTTTATTTCTCTGGGATAAATGCCCAAGAGTACATGCTCAGTTTAAAACAAACTGTCCCTGGAGTGGCGATACATTTTACATTCTCACCAGCAATGCATGCGTGACCCCGCTTCCTCAGCAGGACTTGGTGTTTTCAGTACCTTTTATTTAGCCACTCTGGTATCTATATATTAAATTTTAAACTAAAAGGTTTAACTTTTTAGTGGTTTTTTACTTTTTCCCACTTTTGGGGCATATCCCACGAGCTTGTCAATGTAAGAAACTTCCAAACCTATAGAGAATTTTTATAGGAGTTTATTTGAGCCTAAACAGACAATTTCGGGGAAGCAAGACCTAAAATGCTCCAGAGAAAAACAGTTCTTCAGTTTCTTTTATGTATTTGAAATTAAGGAGGGAATGTCAGAAAGATTAATCACATGATGGTGGGAGAAAGCAAGTCAGGGACTGGATTACAAGATTATGTGCTTTCTTGGGGGTGGTTATTCTTTAAAGGGATATTACTTTTGGCGTTTTCAAAGTGTGTTAACCAAGATGCACAAGCCTGGACAGGGTTTGCTTAAAAACCTTCCACTAAAGCATTATAGGCTGGGGTATGACTACCCACCATGATCTGAGCAGGTAGAAATTTATGATTTATTACAGCACCCCTTTTTCATCCACAAGCTATCGGCTAAAAGAACTGTGGGAAAACTATAATCAACCATCAAATATTTAAAAACATAAGAAGAGGTTGTGTAGGTGAAGGTACCGCTGATCTTTGGGAGGAGTAGGAAGCCAGTGTGCTCACCCGCTACCCGTCCCAGTGGGTGAGAACTGGGTGGACATTCTTGCCTTTCTGTGCAGCTTTGAGCAAGACAATCCATCCACAACGGAGCTGTTTCCCTACGTGTGGAGAAACTTGGTCAGAACATTGTTCTAAGCCAGTGGTCGGCAAACTGCGGCTCGTGGGCCACATGCGGCTCTTTGGCCCCTTGAGTGTGGCTCTTCCACAAAATACCACGGCCTGGGCGAGTCTATTTTGAAGAAGTGGCGTTAGAAGAAGTTTAAGTTTAAAAAATTTGGCTCTCAAAAGAAATTTCAATCGTTGTACTGTTGATATTTGGCTCTGTTGACTAATGAGTTTGCCGACCACTGTTCTAAGCAATTGGTGAATGCTATACTAAAAATTAGATTAAATTTAAAATTGTAGCAATATGGAAACATGTATTAGTGACAAAATAGTAAAATCATCATTCCCCTATAAAGAAAAGTATTATCCCATTATGTTGTACATTTTAAACTTACACGGTATCAATTATATCTCAATAAAACTAAAAAAAATAAATAAAATAGAAAAGTGTTATTCCTTCCAAGTGTTTTGATTGCCATCTCTGTACTGGGGGTCCCAGCTTTAGAGCTAAGCGTCCTGAAATCTACATACATTTATCATTATCTACGTAGACTGAAATAATGTCTGACACAGATAGGTACTACCTTTTGGAAGTCTATAGATGTGATTTTTTTAACTGACAAAAGTTCTTACTTTATTCACATTTCCTTAGGTTTTTACCTAATGTAATTATTCTTTTCCAGGACCCCATCCAGACTACCACATTACGCTGAGTAGGCACGCCTTCTTAGTCACCTCTTGACTGTGACAGTTTCTCAGATTTCCCTAGTTTTTGATGACCTTGACAGTTTTAACAAGCACTGGTCAGGTATTTTGTAGCATCTCCGTCTTTGGAATTTATCTGATTGATTACTCATGATTAGACTGGGGTTATGGGTTCTTGGAAGGAAGATCACAGAGATAAAGTGTGATTTCCATCACATTAGATCAACATGACCTATCACTGTTGATATTGGCCTTGATTGTCTGGCTGAGGTAGTTTGTGTCAAGTTTCCACTGTAAATTTACATTTTTTCCCTCTTTCCATCCTGAAATCTTTGGAAGTCACTATGTATAACACATACCTAAGAATTGAGGAGAGATTTTTTGTTTTGATTTACATTTTTTATTGATTTATTTTTAGAGAGAGAGAGAGGGAAAGATCAACCTGAGGTTCTACTTATTTATGTATTCATTGGTTGACTAGCATATGTGCCAAGACCAGGGATCGAACCTGCCACCTTGGCATATTAAGACAGCACTCTAACCAACCGAGTTACCTGGCCAGGGCCTAGAAATGAGGAGTTTTGATCCCTCTCTATGACAGTGGAGTAATTACTTGGAATTCTAATGCATGGGAGACTTATTTCTTCTCTCCCCACTTATTTACTCAAAAAATAAAAAATTTTTAAAAATATATATATATATATATATATATACATACACACACGTGTGTGTGTGTGTGTGTGTGTGTGAGTGTGTGTGTGTGTGTCCTAATATATGAAAACCCTGAGAGCAGTCATCCCAGCACTGACTGCTTTCACTGCTGGCATGGTGCCCCAGCACTGACTGCTGAGAGGGCTGCGAATCAGGGCCAGAGAGAGGCCTGGAGAGAGAAGCAGGGACTGATCCATTGCCTCTGGGTGAAGTGTGAGGAACCATTGGCTGCCTAGGAGGTGGAGCTTTTGACGCTGACTGGCATAGACATGATCAGTCAGAACCAAATTAGCTGGCAGAGGAGGGCAGTTGGGGGCAAGATCAGGCCTGCAAGGGAGGGCAGTTAGGGGCAATCAGGCAGGCAGGCAGAGGCAGTTAGGGGCAGGCAGGCAGGTGAGCGGTTAGGAGCCAGCAGTCCCAGATTGTGAGAGGGATGTCCGATTGGAGAGAGTGCAGGCTGGGCTGAGGGAACCTCCCCCTCCATGCACAAATTTTGTGCACTGGGTCACTAGTATATATATAGCCTAAATAATAAAAGCTTAATATGCAAATTGTCCCCTTGACCGGAAGTTTGACCGCTTGCTATGACATGCACTGACCACCAGGGGGGGCATGAAACACTGCGGGAGTTGGTGACACGCTGCAACCTCTCGCCGGCTACCTGAGGGCAGGGGTGACAGGACGGAGGTGCGGTGAGAATGCGGCTCCCTGGGGGTGGGGATGACAGGGACGGAGGTGTGGTGAGAATGTGGGGTGTCCACAAAACTCGCTCTCACTCCCCCTGCTACCCTCCCCCGGAGCGCCAGGAAGCCCTTGCACTCAGGTGCTGGGCACCTGTGAGGAGCCCGCCCCGCACCTGCACGGCATCTTCCGGTTAAGCTGGGCTGCAGCCACCGGGACCACAGGGACCAGTCAGGCTCCCTGTGAGTTCATGCAGGAGCTGGTCTGCGAGGCCAGTTGGGAGAGAGCACGCTGCCCGCTTGGCTTCTGTGCAGCGCCACTGGGCAGCCCAGAGGCCCATGCTGTGCCCCAGCCTGCGGTATCCGGCTGTACTCACCGCATTTCCACGTGGGTACTCAGGCACTGTGACTCAGGTGGAGGGGGCCACGCGGAGGCCCGAAGCCCAGGTGCTGCCCAGGGCCCAGAAGTCAGCTGGGACCTGCCCTTCCACACCAAATGCTCACACTTCGATTGCTGGCCAGGCCTAGGGACCACACCCATACACGAATTTTGTGCACCAGGCCTCGTGTGTGTGTGTGTGTGTGTGTGTGTGTGTGTGTGTGTGTGTGTGTACCAGAGGCCTGGTGCACGAAATTCGTGCGTGGAGGGGGGTTTCCCTCAGCCCAGCCTGCACCCTCTTCAATATGGGACCCCTTGAGGGATGTCCCACTGCCCGCAGTCGGACATCCCTCTCACAATCCAGGACTGCTGGCTCCCAACCGCTCACCTGCCTGCCTGCCTGCCTGATTTCCCCTAACCGCTTCTGCCTGCCAGCCTGATCACCCCCTAACCACTCCCCTGCCAGCCTGGTCACCCCTAACTGCTCTCCCCTTCCAACCTGGTCGCACCTAACTGTCCTCCCCTGCAGGCCTGGGTCCCCCCGCCCCAACTGTCCTCCCCTGCAGGCCTGGTTGCCCCCAATTGCCCTCCTCTGTTGGCCCGGTCACCCCTAACTGCCCTCCCCTGCAGGCCTGATCGCCCCCAACTGCCCTCCTTGCATGCCTGATCGCCCCCAACTGCCCTCCCTTGTAGGACTGGTTCCTCCCAACTGCCCTCCCCTGCTGGCCTGGTCTCCCCCAACTGCCCTCCTCTGCCGGCCTGATCACCTACAACTGCCCTCCCCTGATGGCCATCTTGTGGTGGCCATCTTGTGTCCACATGGGGGAGGCCATCTTGTGTGTTGGAGTGATGGTCAATTTGCATATTACCTCTTTATTATATAGGATTATATAGGACATACACATCAGTATGGACTTGTGAATATTTAATTTGTACTTAGGTTTAAATTCCAGTGCTTTTTTATTTATTTTGTTGCTCAAACTGTTTCAGCTTTTGCCATTGAAGCTCTTTCAGTTGACTCCCTGTTCTCTTTGACATAGTCCCATCATTGGGTTTTTGGTTTTGCTTTTGTTTTGTTTTGAGTACTTTCTTACTTTTTGGCACTAAAAGATGTTCCAGTGTCATCTTGTATATTTCTTACCCCATGCCTAGAAACAACCATGTCTGCAAGGAACTCAGGTTCCTTTTATCAGAGGATGGTTTTAGATACCAAGAAATAAAAGAAGATTAAGAAAATACAAGTTCATTTTAAAGCATTATCGAGTTTATACCGGCTTCAGTGACCATGGTCAGATAGAGGCTTTAGAAGTAGGAATGCTCTGTCTTGCAATGTTTAATATGTAGCTCTGATCACCAGGAGGAATTTTCTGCTGCCCAAGGAAAAGATCCTTCTAAAATTGTTCCAAAGATAGAGCTTTCTTTAGTTATTGTACTAATTTAGTATTTCTTGTCACTCAGACATTTTTCATTATCACCCATGACCTAACTCTCTTTCCTGGGATGACACTTTTATCATTTACTGTCATTATGAAGCATTTCTGCAGGGGGTAGTGTAAGAATTTCTTCTGTCAGCCTCAGCAACTCTCTGAACCATTCCAGGTCCCTGGGTGGGTTTCTCTCCTCCTCCATCTCCTCTACTGGTTCCGACCTACCTGCCATCTAGCACTTCAGCTCTCCACCAGCTCCAAAGCCACAGCTAACAACTTCCTACGTGATCAGGAAGTTGTTGCTGCTACTTCCAGCTCTAGAATCACTCTGTGTAGGCTACCAGTTGAATCAGCAAACTGGGTGCCTCATTCCTGCCATTTGACGCATCAAAGCAACTGGTCAGACCCTGACATATTTGTGGATGTTCTGCTTGCTAGAATTAGCAAAATCAGGCCCTGCCTTAGCAACACTTCTGCCTTTGATTGACAGGTTCTAAGTTACATCAAAGAAATCCAAGATGCATAGGGCTTAGTTCCCACCTCTGGGAGTTTAGGACGGCCAATAAAAAGCAATTGAAATCCTTCATATTCACCAATAGAGCTGGAAAGAACTCAATAGGAAGAGGGAAATAAAATATCTATGAAAGAAGTAGAGGATAACAGCATAGCAACATAATCCTAAAATTTCATCTTGGAATGAAATAATAATACCTGTGAATGCAGGATGTACAAAAACACATTTTTTTTATCTTTTAAGTTAACGTTCTCTCTTTTAAAAGAATTCAAAGTCTCAAAATTTCTGAATACATTACTTGATAATAAGTATTAGAACTATAAAATGTTATGCTAGAGACTACAACTATTGAGCTCCAATTTAAAAGGGAAATTTAATTAGTAGATGCTGAAAAATGGTTATGTATGGTTGAGGTGCACTTTAAAGAGTTTTGAAATCAGCACATCTTAGTGCAAATATATATTCCATACATCAACAAGTTAAATAAAACTAATCAGGTTTTACTTTTTTCTGTGCTGTTGGCTTCTCCAGTGCATAAAGTTGTGTTATTTCTGAATATTTTTATTTCTATGATGTTACATAGTTTGTCATAGATTCATTTCTGCTTCATATTTGAAACAATATTCAACAAATTAACTTGAGTGCCTATGCTAGATGGACATTTTTAGAGGATAACCATTGCAAATAAATGCTCATGGATAGTGGGATTATTAAACAGTAAGTGTTTAAGAATGATAGTACTAAGGGCTTAATAGTTCTTGAAACTTAAATAAAAAATGGTTGTACTAACGCCAGCACATATGGATGCTATACGTGGTTAAGAGCTTCTGTGCAGATTCAGACTCTAAGAGGCTGTGGAAAAATTTTCAAAGAGAGGATGAGACAAATGAAGTCTGGGTACTCTGCCACCACCCAGCACAAAAGCCTTACTAACTGTCTCAGCTTCTCCCAACCTGGCACATTTAAGGGCTGGGTTAAAAGATAATGAATTCCTCAAATAGCTTCTTGCTCAGTGGTGAATGAAATATAATTCTTGGGTGAGGAGTGGAGAACCAGCACTTTGGGGAGTTCTAATCCAACCTAGTCATGAACTGCTAGGGCCTAAGAGCAGTGGCAGATCTGTTTGGCAGTGGCAGGCCTTGGTGTGGTGCATGTGTTAGTGTGGTCCCTGGTGTGCAAGGATTAGCATTCACAGCCTTGGCTGAGAATGGCCCTGAAGGCCTTGCACAGTGTGTGGTGAATGAAGACTTTGCGGGGTAAGAAATTGCCTTGTACTCACTCACACCATCGCTACATGGCATGTCAAGGCAGCTTCGTCACTGTCTCTGAGATCTCCCATAAACAATAACTCTTATAAAGTGTTAATGTTTTTCTTATTTTAAAAAGGTCATTAATAAAATAGGAAACTTCAGTGGAGATTTAAAAAGCAGCTTTGAATTTTTGAGTTTGTTCATGGAAAACACGACAAAAAATGCCATTTGGTGAAAGGCAAGCATATGTGCACCAATCTTTGTAAATTTGGGAAATTTAAAGGTCTTAGAATGGATCTTATTCATACATGAGGATTTTGGCATATTGAATCTTGTGTTTTGAATGCAGAATGCACTCATCTATTCTACTTTGTTCTACTGCAATGAAAACCGTTGCTCGTGAATTGGTTTTCTTGGCCAATATCTTATGCACATTGAGATTTATAAAGGCCTTAAAATGTGAATACTACATACAGAAACTGTGGGATGTTTCTCTTAAGTGGAATGTCTTTTAAGCAAAATTCAGCACATCTACCTAATTGTGATAGAAAATACTAATATTCAGGTGATTAATAGATACAATATTCTTTATTTTTTCTGTTCTGCATTATGTGGTACTCATCTTCAAACTTGTAGAATTGTGATCTTCTATTTCAATAATTAAATGTTTCTTATATATTATACACAAAAAGAAGTATTTGCAATGAAAAAACTTTGGACTGTGTATTCAGAGGAATTAATATGAACAGTGTTGTTCCTGCTCCAAACAAAATAGTAGTTCAGCTATATGATATCATGACCTTGCATAGCAATACCTAACACATTCTTTCAATTCGTTGAAGGTTGGTTTTTTGCCATGGTATGTTTTATTCATCATAGTGACATGTACACACTTTTTAAGTGCACTATTTAAACTCTAAGCACACTGTCAACAGAGGCTTAGGGGGTAGTGTTTACATTCTGGAGGGCTCCACCCTCAGTCTGTCTAGCTACCCTAAGGCCAGAATACTGGTGGCTGGTCCTTAGCAAAGACTGCTGCTCACACAAAAGCTGAGAAACATGACCAAGCCAGTACCGTGGGGATTTCCAATGAGGAAGACCCTGGGGATTACAGCCTCCACTGTGGCCCTTCCCAGCCACCTCCTAATTTGCACACCTGGCAAGGTAGGGGAAATAGCATAAATCCGAATAGAGACTGGAATTGCCTCTCCTCCTTATTAAAGTGTTCAAAAAAATGTTTGCTATCATTATGAGAAATAATATTGTTCTGTGATAGAAAGTAACGTGGGGAGGGGGGTGTCAAGGTTACCTTGGAGTGACTAGTCAGGGAAAGCCTAGGAAGGAGCCCTTTGAGATAGGACCTACGTGAAAAGATGGAGCCAGCCATGGAAAATTCTGGAAGACACAATTTTCCAGGCAAAGAAAAGGATGAATTTGGTGTGTTCCAACCGCAGAAAGGAAGGTAGCATGACCGGGACTTGTGAACCCAGGGGCCAAGATAGAAGATGAGCACAGAGAGGAGGCAAGCAGCTTCATTCCAATATGATGAGAAGCCTTCGAAGTGTCAAGCATGGGATGGATGTGATCTGATCTGTAAAGATCCCTCAGGCTACTCTAGAGCAAATGAAATGTGGAGGCATAAGAGTAGGAACAGGAAATGAGTTAGAAGGCCATTTTAGGAATCCAGACAGGTAAGACTGGTGACTTGTGTCAGAGTGCTAGTGAGGAAGTGGTCAAAAGTAGGAAGATTCAAGATCTGTTTTAAAGATAGAGGTCACAGTACTTGCTAATGATTGGATGTGGGATGATAGAAAGAGGGGAATCAAGAATGATTATGAGGTTGTTGGTTTGATGGTCGTGTCAGTTACTGAGCCGGGAGACTTGGAGATTTAGCAGTGGAACTTTAGAGTTCCAGTATGCCCTTGTTGAGGTAGAGGTGCCCATTAAACACTGAGCTGGAGAAATCAGATTGGATATAAGCTTGCAGAGGATGAGAGAGATCAGAACATGAAAGCCAGGTACTGGCCCCAAAAGGAGTTATCTTTACACAAAACCACCATAAGATAGGCAACATCCAACTGTTAGAAGTACAAAATAATGCAAGTCACCTTTTAAAATTAAAGAGTTATTTCACTTAATGTAATAGATAAACCGTGGAACAGAAGAGAAAGCCCCAAATGAGCTTGGTAAATAATGTATATATTTCAAAGCAGTAGAGAAAGATTAACTACGCAATAAATAGTGTGAGGGCAAACCAGCTAGGGCAGTGTAACCTTCATTTCTGACTGGTTCTTTTTTATGCTGTTGAGGTCCTCACTAAGTTCCTTGATAACCTTATAACCAGAGTTTTGAACTCTGCATTTAATAGATTGCATGTCTCCATTTTGTTTAGTTCCTTTCCTGGAGTTTTATTCTGGTCTTTCATTTGGGACATGTTTTTTAGTGTCTTCATTTTGGCAGCCTCCCTGTGTTTGTTTCTATGTATTAAGTATACCTGCTACATCTCCCAGGCTTGGTGGAGTGGGTATCCTGTAGGGTCCAGTGGCACAGCCTCCCCTATCATCCCAGCCAATGTGGGCTGTACACCCTCCTGTTGTAGTTGAGTCTTGATTGCTGTTGGCACATCAATGAGAGGGATTTACCCAGGCCCATCAGCTACAAGGATTGGCTGTGACCACTGAACACCGATCTCCCACCACCTTGGAGGACCATCCGTGCATGGGCCCACCACATAGAGCAGGACTTACTTCAGCTGGACACTGGTACATGCAGAATCCTCTTCTTGAGTGTGTTGCTTGTGGAGGTGGTTGGGTGGTGGTGCTTTGGCATGTTCTGGAGCTGTCCACTGGGTGTGCTGGCTCCAGGGCCTCCTGGAAGGTGCAGGCCAAGGTCAGCCACTGCCTGTGTTCTGCCTGGGGCCACCAGGCATAGCTACAAAGTGTTCTGAAGATGGCTGCTGCTTGTGTGGGGCCTGGGGCCACTTAGTGAGAGGTATGGGTCTTGCTGAGGCGGATGCTGCTTGTTTGAGAGATTTGATTTGATTTGATTTTTTATTATTTAACAGCTTTATTGAGGTTTAATTGATATAAAATAAACTGTATATATTATGTATACTTGTGATATCATCACCACAATCAAGAAATTAGCAGCATGGACATATGCCCCATTCCCAAAAGTTTTGTCTGATACTCTTTTATAATCACTCCCTACTGTTCCTCCCTGTTGTCCTACCCCAGTGGTCGGCAAACCACGGCTCGCAAGCCACATGTGGCTCTTTGGCCCCTTGAGTGTTCCCTTTTTTTTAATAAATCTTTATTGTTCAGATTATTGCAATTGTTCCTCTTTTCCCCCCCCATAGTTCCCCTCCACCAGGTTCCTACCCCACCTTCTATCCTTACCTCCCCCCCACTGTCCTCATCCATAGGTGTACGATTTTTGTCCAGTCTCTTCCCGCACCCCCCACTCCCCTTTCCCCCCCAAGAATTGTCAGTCCACTCACTTTCTATACCCCTAATTCTATTATATTTACCAGTTAATACTGTTCATCAGATTTTTTTATTCTCTTGGTTTTTAGATTCACTTGTTGATAGATATGTATTTGTTGTTCATAATTTTTATCTTTACCTTTTTCTTCTTCTTCCTCTTCTTAAAGAATACCTTTCAGCATTTCATATAATTCTGGTTTGGTGGTGATGAACTCCTTTAACTTTTTCTTATCTGTGAAGCTCTTTATCTGACCTTCAATTCTGAATGATAGCTTTGCTGGGTAGAGTAATCTTGGTTGTAGGTTCTTGCTATTCATCACTTTGAATATTTCTTGCCACTCCCATCTGGCCTGCATAGTTTCTGTTGAGAAATCAGCTGACAATTGTATGGGTGCTCCCTTGTAGGTAACTAACTGCTTTTCTCTTGCTGCTTTTAATATTCTCTCTTTGTCTTTTGCTCTTGGCATTTTAATTATGATGTGTCTTGGTGTGGTCCTCTTTGGACTCCTTTTGTTTGGGGTTCTGTGCGCTTCCTGGATTTGTAAGTCTATTTCTTTCATCAGGTGGGGGAAGTTTTCGGTCACTACTTCTTCAAATAGGTTTTCAGTGTCTTGCTCTCTCTCTTCTTCTGGCACCCCCATAATACTGGTGTTGGTACGCTTGAAGTTGTCCCAGAGGCTTCTTACACTATCTTCAACTTTTTGGATTCTTTTTTCTTTTTGCTTTTCCAGTTGAGTGTTTTTTGCTTCTTTGTATTCCAAATCTTTGACTTGGTTCTTGCAATCCTCTAGTCTGCTTTTAGGTCTCTGTATAATATTTTTTATTTTAGTCAGTGTATGCTTAATTTCTAGTTGATCCTTTTTCATATCCTCGAGGGTATTGTTAAATTTATCGGCCTTTTCTAGAAAATTCTTGAAAAACCTTATAACCATGGTTTTGAACTCTATATCCAGTCGTTTACTTTCCTCCATTTCCTTCATTTGTGACCTGCCTCTTTGTCTCTGCATTTTGGCTGCTTCCCCAAGTTGATGGAGTGGCTTTGTGTGCTAGGTGTCCTAGCAGGGCCCAGTGGCTCAGCCTCCCCAGTTACCTGAGGTGGACACTATTGGTGTGCCCCTTTGTGGGCTGTGTGTGCAGTCTTGTTGTAGTTAAGCCTAGATTGTTGTTAGTATCACTGTGGGGAGTTGACCTCCAGGCCAATTGGCTATGAGGATCAGCTGTGTCTCCGCTGGGAGAGCTTCTGTGCTCAGCTTAGATGGGGCGGAGTCTCAGGGTGGAGCAGACAGCCTTGGTTTCCCGTCGGCCCCACCCTACAAGGCCCCTGTGTCTCAATGTCCTGCCGCAATGGCTGCACGCACCTCTGAAAGAAAGCTGCCCTAGAGTTTCACCCGCTACCAGACAGTCCAGTTTCTCCCCGAATGAATCTGGGTACCCAAAGTCTCACCCAGAACTGGATTTCAGTGCAGTCGGGAGGTTTCGTTTCCCTCCTGAACAAGAAAGCTAGCCGCACATTTGCTGCCCGCCCTCTCCGCATGCCGCGAGTAAGCCAGTTGCGTATTCAGCCGCCCGCCCTTTCTGCGCACACGGGTCTCCACACCTCTGTCCTCCACAGCTCCTCTGGGTCTCAGTGTCCTTTTATCTTTCCTTCTAGTTGTAGAATTTCCACTCAGCCAGCTTTCCGGTGGTTCTGGACGCTGTCCGCTCTGTCTCCCAGTTGCAGTTTTGAAATTGTTGTGCGAGGCAGCAGTATAGGTGTTTACCTATACCACCATCTTGGTTTCTCTCCTTGTTTGAGAGATTTTAGAACAATCTGAAGCACGAACCAAGACAGCCACAGCTTGATTGGACCCAAAAGTTGTGTGGGACGAGGACTCAGGTAATCACCAGGCTGGGGCAAACAGTTAGCCAGGTTGATGCAGTCTCCAGTATGGAGCCCCTCTGCTGGCTCTGTTGGGGGACAGCTCATCAAAGGAACAATGGCTTCTGCCAGCGCTTCTGTCTGGGAGAAAGCTGCCCCTCCAGCTCTCGTTCTGATGCCACAGTTGAGAGTGAACAGATGTAGAATAGTTGATAATCATTGTAAAACAAAGACCTATAGGCAGCAAGTATCCTGTATGTCCTGACCAGGTGGGAAGATGAGGCTGGGTAAGAAGCTGGGAAGAATGTCAGCTGGTGTGGCATGCATTCTATATACTAAGGTAGGTAGGCTGGAAATGGAGCAAATTCATCTCTGAGAACCTTCTATCTGATAAAGAGGTGTCTTCTGAAGGTGACCCCTGAAGGTTTAGTCTCATCTGGAATAAAAAAAGACCCCGAATAGCTTCAGCAATCCTGAGAAAGAAGAACAAAGTAGGAGGGATCTCAATACCAGATATCAAGCTGTATTACAAAGCCACTGTTCTCAAGACTGCCTGGTACTGGCACAAGAACAGACATATAAACCAAAGGAATAGAATAGAGAACCCAGAAATCGACCCAAACCACTATGCTCAATTAATATTTGACAAAGGAGGCAAGACAGTCTCTTCAATAAATGATGAGGGGAAAATTGGACAGATACATGCAAAAAAAAAAAAAAATGAAACTAGACCACCAACTTACACCATACACAAAAATAAACTCACAATAGATAAAGGACTTAAATGTAAGACAGGAAACCATAAAAATCTTAGAGAAATCCACAGGCAGCAAAATCTCAGACTTATGCCGAAGCAATATCTTCACCGATACAGCTCCTAGGGGCAATGGAAACTAAAGAAAATATAAACAAATGGGACTACATCAAAATGGAATGACTTCATTTTAAAATATCTTAAAACAATTTAATATTTCTCGATATTGTTTCTAGAACCGGTATTCTTAGGATTGCAGAAGAATTTACAAAATTACCATTGATACTTAGAAAAAAGCCTTGTGGTCCGTATGCCTTTTGCCAAGGTAGTTTGTGTTTTAGAATATATACCTGTACTTTACAAATCCAAACGATTTACAAGCATTGCATTAGAAGAACTGGTTTCTAGGCCAGTTAGTCAGCTTGGAGTGTGAAACCCTGATTCAGAAGCAAGTCATCTAAGTATGATTAAACAAACCCTGTTTCTTGTTGGGTCGGTAGGCCCAGTACAGCAGTGCCTTTACCCGTACATTCATTTACTCTAAACTGGCTTCCTCATTGGAGCTCCAGAACCTGAAGATTATGTGAGTGACTGTCTTCTCATTCCTCCCAAGACTGTACATACCTAATGCCATTCTAGATGCACCGGGGTCCTTATCCATTACGTTCATTACAGCCTTAGAGTTTGGGTGTTTAATTCCTTCATGAAACCTGGTTGAGAAAGGCTGTGATGACTTCGGTTTGTCCAACATACTATTTGGTGATGCTGAGGAAGCCACGGGACACTGTAACTTACCTGTGACACTACCCAAATATGTGCCCCATGGTTGGTACCTTGCTCCTTACACTGCATGCAGTTACAGACACTTGTCTCTTCAGGTTTCATTGATGAGTAGGCATAGGAAAATGGGAATACCAAATCATTTGAGGGTAAGTTGGGGAATAAATGAGAGAAATAAGACCACATTCTGCTGACTTGATTTGACACAGTCTGAGTAATAAATTTTCTTAGCTAAGATCCCTCTTTCCCTCCCACTCTCCCTCCTTTCCTTCATTTATTTTGTTCTAAATTGGAACTTCATTAGGATGCTAATTTTCCTTCCTACTCTGTACAATTCAGAGGTGTCACTTTGTGAATTACCTATGTAAAGCATTTTTTAAAATGTATCTGCACTGTTGAAAGTATTACATATGTCTCCTTTGTGTTTTTTTCCTCATTGACCCCCTCCACCCTGCACCCATCCCTCCCAGGCCTTCACCACACTATTGTCTGTGTCCATGGGCTATGCACATATGCATGTAAGTTCTCAGGTTAATTTCTCCCCACCTACCCACCCCCATCCCTACCTCCCATCTGAAATTCATCAGTCTGTTCCATGCTTCTATGTCTCTGGATCTGTTTTGTTCATCAGTTTATTTTGTTCATTAGAGTCCACATGAATGAGACCATGTGATACTTACCTTTCTCTTACTGGCTTATCTGGCTTATTTCACTTACATAATACTCTCAAAATCCATCCATGCTGTTGCAAATCGTAAGAGTTTCTTCTTTTTTACAGCTGTGAGTATCCCGTTGTGCAAATGTACCACAACTTTTTTATCCACTCATCTGCTGGTGCTCACTTGGGCTGTTTCTAGATCTTATCTATGGTCAATTGTGCTGTTCTGAAAATAGGGGTACATATATCCTTTCTGATTGGTGTTTCTGGTTTCTTAGGATATCTTCCTATAAGTGGGATCCCTGGGTCAAATGGGAGTTCCATTTTTATTTTTTGAGGAAACTCCATACTGTTTTCCACAGTGGCTGCACCAATCTGCATTCCCACCAGCAGTGTACTAGGGTTCCCTTTTCTCCACATCCTTGCCAATACTTGTCATTTGTTGATTTGTTGATGATAGCCATTCTGACAGGTGTGAGGTAATATTTCATTGTCCTTTTAATTTGCATCTCTCTGATGATTAGTGACTTTGATCATTTTTTCATGTCTCTTGGCCATTTTGATACCTTTTATTGACCCTGAGGGTAGGAGCTATATCATATATCTTCTATCCCCACTAAAACCTGAATAAATACCTGTCAATTAATTCCACTTAGCACACCGTTAGTATTCTGTAAATCATAAAGTTGGTCATCTGTAATGCTCTGAGCTAAGGGCTGTTATGAGTATATGGAGTAATGAGAAATATGATACTCACCCTTAAGAAACTTCCTGGCAAAAAGAAGAGAGGGAAAGATCTACTCAAGCTTTTATAATACACTAGAGGCCCGATGCACGAAGATTCATGCAAGAATGGGCCTTCCTTCCTCTGGCTGCCGGCACCACCTTCGCGACGGCAGTAGCTGCCTTTCTGCCTTCGCTCTGGCTTGGAGCCACCTTTCCGCCCTCCCACACTGCCCAGAGGCCTGGAGCGGCTGGGGCGGTGCCTGCGTATACAAATTAACCCACCAGGGCGTTGCGACTGTACGGTCAATTTGCATCTTTCTCTTTTATTAGTGTAGACTAGCAGCCCAGTGCATGAAATTTGTGCACGGGTGGGGGGTCCCTCAGCCTGGCCTGCACCCTCTTGCAACCCGGGACCCCTCAGGGGATGTCTGACTGCCGGTTTAGGCCCGATCCCGCAGGGATCCCTGTGGGATCGGGCCTAAACCGGCAGTCGGACATCCCTCTCGCAATCCGGAACCGCTGGTTCCTAACCGCTTGCCTGCCTGCCTGATTGCCCCTAACCACTCGCCTGCCTGCCTGATCACCCCTAACCGCTTGCCTGCCTGCCTGATCACCCCTAACCGCTTGCCTGCCTGCCTGATTGCCCCTAACCACTCTGCCTACCTGCCTGATCACCCCTAACCACTGGCCTGCCTGCCTGATCGCCCCTAACCGCCTCTGCCTGCCTGCCTGATCGCCCCTAACCACCTCTGCCTGCCTGCCTGATCGCCCCTAACCACCTCTGCCTTGTCCCCCGCTGCAGCGGCTTTGTCCGGAATGACACCCAGAAGGTCGTTTAGCTGCCCAGTCTAATTAGCATATTATGCTTTTATTATTATATATAGTAGAATGTGACAAGACCTGAAAAAAGGCAATAAATAAACCACTTTGAATACAAAGAAAAAAGAATTGTTTACACTATTGCAGTGAGAGAAGTCTTCACGAAAGACGTGGAATTTGAATTTGACTTTGAAACATGAGTGTTCTTTGGTAAGAGGAGGTGGCAGGAAATACCACATTAGTTTAGAGGAACTAATGGGAGCCAAGACTCAGATGAGAAGAAGGTTGCAGGAGCTTGACCTTAGACGTACACACGTCAAGAGACTAGTAGGAGTCACTGGGATACCTTTGAAGGTCCATGACTAGATGAGTGACATAATTAACTCTGTCTTGCAAGAAAGCTTACTTTAGCAGCAACCTATAGGAGGGGTTAGAAGAAAGGGAAGAATGAGGTTAGGAGACAAGTTGGGAAGTATTTGCCTAATCCATTTGCCTAATCCACATAGGAGGCAACAAAGGTCAAGCAGAACAAGACAGTGATAACAGGAATGGAAGTAAAATGGATAGGCTGTAGCAACTGGATGTGAATATCTCTGGATGTGAATATAACAGGAATGGAAGTAAAATGGATAGGCTGTAGCAACTGGATAGGAAATAAAGAATACTCTCAAGGTTTTTAACAGAGTGGCTGGGACTGATAAGGCCACATTACACAAAGGGGGAGCATGCAGGAGGAGGAACAAGTTTGGACAAAAAGCTTTGGAGTCCTCTGCACAGTGATGGCATAGTAATAGAACTAGTTGAAATGAGATACTGGCCAGTTACATTTGCTTTGTATTCTCTGGACCTGAATGAATACAGCAGCAAATTTAGTCTGAGTGCCCTAGGAAGCACAGATGCATTCCTATCACTCTTTGCCAGTGATAGACTAAAATTCTGATTACATCCTCTCCTAGAGCAGATGATTTCTTTCTTTCTTAAAGATCTACACTCACATAACATATTTTTTATAAGTTCCTGGAATGATTTATATACTTTAAAAGGTATAATACCTTAGTTAGATTCATGGTCAAATGATTTTTGACAAGAATGACAGACAATTCAATGGGGAAAGAATAGTAATTCCAACAAACAACACAGACAACTGGCTATCCTCATGCAAAACAACTTAGTTGACCCCCACTGTTACCAGATGGATCGGCCTGGAGTGGGATTTCCTCAGGCCAGCCTATAGTGTGTGAGTTCTTGACTCCGTGTAGGAAAGATTTCACAACAAGAGTCCAGGTGATGCTGAGAATAAGTTTATTAAACCTGGGGACAGTGAAACAAAGGACTTAGGGTAGAAGCAACAGGGGAGAGCAAGGCGGTGCTCTGCTTTGGCTCTCCAGGAATGTTACAGGGAAGAAGTGAGCCAAGGCAGGGCTGCTCTCGGCTCACAGGAAGTCAGAGAAAAAGGGGGTCTTGGAGACAGGATCAGGGGATAAGCCTGGATGAGCTGCCGCTGCCAACTGCTCCCTGGCTGCAAGTCTCATAGGGACCGTTAGAGTTTAGAAGGAAGTAAAAAGTTAATGCCTGAGAAGGGCATAGACGTGCTCTAGAACAGCGGTCGCCAACCGGCGGTCCGTGGACCACTGGTGGTCCGTGAGGTCCGAAAGGTTGGCAACCACTGCTCTAGAGAGAGCCAGCACTGGGTCTTTGTCTTCAGGGATTGTTTATCTTTTTTCTGCAGATGAGAATCTAAGGGAGGGTTTCAGCAGAATATTCATCAGCTTTCCAGGTGTGTTTTTAATATGCTGGTACATCACAATGATGTATAGGGAAGTTTGGGATTATTCTTTGGTCTGCTTTACTATTTTACTTTTATCTTGGGTCTGTCTGGCTTGAATGGGTTTTTGTTATTTGTTTCCCCGACTGCATCTGTTCTTAGAGTTGGCTGGCACATATGGCATTAACTGGGTCTCTGTCCTCTATCTCCCCGGCCGGGGTGATTTAAGGTATGTATTCTCTGGTTAGGGAGGGGAGGTATAAACCACTTATTTCAAGTGTCCTTGGTTAAGGAAGATAAGATTTGGCAACTCACTAGCTGGGTGTAAATTGTTCAAATTGTTTGATTTGTTTGATTTTCTTGTGTCCGTTTCCCTACTCCGCTTGCCCTGGAATTTTCCTAGCTTCTTACTGTCCTGCCACACTACCTCACAATATACACAAGAATTAAGTCAAAACAAATCATACTCCTAAATGTAAGAACTAGAACTCTCAGAAGACAACAGGAATATATCTTCATAACTTTATGTATTAGACAGTGGTTCCTTACATATAACAACAAAAGGCATAACACAACAAAAGAAAAATACATAAACGGGACTTCATCAAAATTAAAGCCTTTTGCACTTAAAAGGTAACAAGAAAGTAAAAAGACAACCCTGAGACTAGGAGAGATTTACTTGGAAATCACATACCTGATAGGAAACTCATATTCAGAATATATAAAGAACTCATACAAGTCAACATAAAAGAATAACCTAAATAAATGGTCAAAGGATTTGAATAGACATTTCTCCAAAGAAGATATACAAATGACCAAGAAGCACATGATAATCAACATCGTTAGTCATTAGGGAAATGCAGACAGACCCACAATGGGATACCACTTCACACCCACTAGGATGGCTATAATAAAAAAGACAGAAAACAGTAAGTATTCAAAAGGATGTGGAGAAACTGGAATCCTCATACTCAGCTAGTGGCAATGTAAAATAGTGCAGCCACTTTGTAAAAGAAGTTTAGCAGTTTCTCAAAAAGTTAAGCATAGAGTTACCATACAACCCAGCATTTGCACTCCTAGGAATATACTCATAAGAATTGGAAACATGTTCACAAAGCTTGCACACAGATGTTCATAGCAGCATTATTCATAAAAGCAAAAAAAGTACAAACAATTCAAATGTGTATCCACTAACAGATGGATAACCAAAATGTGATATATCCATATAATGGAATACTATTCAGCAGCAAAAGGGAGTCAAGTACTGACACATGCTACAACATGGATAAACCTTGAAAACACGCTAAGTAACAGAAGCCAGACACAGAAGGCCACACATTATATGATTTCATTTATGTGACATATGCAGAATATGCAAATCAATAGAGAAAGAAAGTAGATTAATTGTTTCCAGAAACTCAGAGGAGGAAGATTGAGGAGGCTGATAGACAATAGGGTGGTGAAGGGCTGGGGCTGGGGCTGGGGCTGAGGGTGACAGCCGGCTAGAAGGGGTCGGTGTGGGGGAGAAGGAGACATATGTAATACTTTCAACAATAAATTTTTTTTTTAATAGATAAGGTTTTTGGGGGAAGGTGATGAAAATATTCTGGAACAAGATAGTGCTGATGACCGCAGAACATTGTGAATGTACTTAATGCCATTGAGTCAATACCCTTAAAATGGTTAAAATGGTAAATTTTATGATATGTGTATCTTGCCACAATTTTAAAAAAGTGATTTTTACAGTATATAAATTATCTATAATAATAAAAGCATAATATGCTAATTAAACTGGACAGCGAAACGACCTTCTGGACGTCATTTTGGACGTCCTTCCAGATGAAGCCATGGCGGCAGGGGGCCAAGGCAGAGGTGGTTAGGGGAAATCAGGCAGGCAGGCAAACTTAGGGGCGATCAGACAGGCAGGCAGAGTGGTTAGGGGCATTCAGGTAGACAGGTGAGCAGTTAGGGGAGATCAGGCAGGCAGGCAAGTGGTTAGAGGTGACCAGGCAGGCAGGCAGGCAGGCAAGCGGTTAGGAGCCAGCAGTCCCGGATTGCAAGAGGGCTGTCTGACTGCCAGTTTAGGCCCAATCCCGCACGGGCTTAAACCAGCAGACGGACATCCCCCAAGGGGTCCTGGATTGCGAGAGGGTATAGGCTGGGCTGAGGGACACCACCCCCTCCCCCAGTGCACAAATTTCGTGCACCAGGCCTGTAGTGTCTCAATAAAGCTGTTATAAAAATAAAAGGCGTAATAGCATGGATTAATCACCAACAAACTGTGCTGAAGGGGGGAAGCCAATCCCAAAAGTTATATACTGGAAAATTCCATTTTTATAACATTTTGAAATGACAGTGGTTTCTAGATGTTTGGTATGAGAGTTGGGGAGATGGAGGGAAGTGGATTATAAAAAAGTAGCAGGAGGGATCCTTTTGCTGATGGAACCCTTCAGTATCTTGACTGTGATGGTGGCCATAGGACAGCAATTTTC
The DNA here is from genome assembly GCF_027574615.1 of Eptesicus fuscus. NCBI lineage: Eukaryota > Metazoa > Chordata > Mammalia > Chiroptera > Vespertilionidae > Eptesicus > Eptesicus fuscus. Next base: position 48,127,295 of record NC_072491.1, on the reverse strand, counting down.
AACCTTTTTCATTTAATGGCAGATGAACTAATTACTACAATTCTGAGGCACACCAAAAAACAATTAGATTTTTTGCTGATCTGACCAAAAAAAATAGGTATAATTTCGATTCATTCACACCAGGTGGCTATTGTTTTGGCTGTTGTATTTTTCTATTTGACAATGTAAGGAAAAGAGGTCAGTGCCCCTGACTAAGTAGTCAGGTATCAAATGTTTAAAACTCTTGCAGGGTAGCTGGTGTGGCTCAGTGGTTGAGCATCGACCAAGAGGTTGCCAGTTCGATTCCAAGTCAGGGTACATACCTGGGTTGCAGCTCGATACCCCCGACACACACACATGAAATTGGTGAAACCTGAGTAATATTGGTGGACTGTATCAGTATCAACATGCTGGTTGTGAAACTGTACTTACTGTTTGCTAGAACAAAGTACAGAATTGGGGGGAAATGGGCAACGTGTATACAGGGTCTCTCTAATATATCTTACAACTGCACATGAGTCTCAGGTATTTTAATTACCTATTATTTTCTCAATAGATAGTTCAGTTAATAAAAATGTGTAATAATAACTATCTTTGAAAACTTGTTCTGTAGGCATAGTTCCAGTCACATGTAAAGTGCACTCTTGCTACTCTTGATTGGCACAGTTGTAGTATTACCTTCACGAGCAATAACCAAAATCAAATTCCCGATGGCAGCATAGGTCAGCACTTTTACTTGTGTCTTCCTTAAAGATCAACCTGCAGCAGGTGGTTTGTTTTCGTTTGGTTTGGTTCATCACAGCAATGCAGTATTTTCCCAAAATAGAGAGAATGTATCAGGGTAGAAAGGCCTGCCTCAGACTTTTTGGAATGCTTTTAGTTAAGTCACTTTTAAGCAAAGAAAGATTTTTATTTCTTCCTGTTCTCTGATATTACAGAGTGTACATGTCACACTCTTGTTTTCAGCAAAGAGAAAATACAATTTTTAAATGAATAAAAACCACATTTCTGGGGAGTAGAAACGTTCCTGTTCACATCCCATCAAGTTACAAAGATAAACAGCAGGATTAACTGTTTACTTTAGGAGCTCCTCTGGTTTGTTTTTCAGGAGAGGAACACAATGTCCCGTGGGTCAGTTTCCTGCCTGCCCTGTGGGTGGGTGGAGCTGGGAAAGGCCCTCCGCCCACTCCACTCTCTGCTGTCTCTCCTCCTTCTCTTCCTCTCCCTCCCTCTTTTCAGTGCATCTTTCCTCTCTCGTGTTCATGTCTCCTCTCCTCCCCATTCTCCCTTTTCCTTTTTCTCTCTCGCTTCCCCCCACACACACTTCATCTAATTTCTTTGATTTCTTCCTTAAATTGAGGCTTAGTAAGGTATTATAACATGGAGCAAGGCTACTGAAGCTGACACTGACCTAGAATAAAATAGTGGGGCTGACCATGATTCCGGGAATTCTTGGTGGACTGCTAAGAACTGCTGCTCTCTTAGCTCATGTAAACATCCCACGTGTTCACTTAAATCACTTAAGTCTCCTCTTCTCCCATGTGCGTGCACACGCACACATACCCACACGTCTGCTGTTTCTCTTTTCTTGTGTATCTGTGAAATTGAGTTAGCGGTTGAAAAGGGGAAATGAGGATTTTTTGGAAAGTTGGGGAGGAGCTTTTAAAACTTCAAAGGGATTAAATGATACTCTCACTAAAACTCCCTCTACAAATCAAGTTTTACTTTTCTTAATCCTTGTGCTTTGTTCTGTTGCTTTTACAGATTAACAATACATGTAATTTTAGAATTCTTTAAAGTACTCTGTGATTAGCATGATGTGATAGTAAGCTGGTAAGAGAAGAAAAAACATTCTTAAAGACAAATATTAACTCCATAATGGACTTTTATACTTTCAACACGATAAGGCGGTGACTGAAGGGTGAACCTCTTATCTGTATTATTTTATGTGCTGGGAATGTGCTGGGAAGGTAGTTTCATTTGGCACTGACGTCAGTCAGCTCTTCCAGCGTGGCACAGGCCTCACCCTCCCGGCTCAGAAATGCATAGAATCCCGGGCCTGCTGCATGGTTCCCAATGGCTAAAACAGAGGAGACTCCGCTGTAATGCTGTGCCCTTGAACTACTTTTTGTCTGCTGTCTTATTTTCCCAGCTGGGACGGGTAGGGCATGGCTGGCTGAGAGGAGGGGCAAGCTGAAGACACTGGGTATTTTAATGATTACGCACCGCTTTACCTTACAAACAGAATCGCAGTAGCTGAATGAGGAGGGCAACATGGAAAGGCCAGTCGCAGGCTCGTTTCATTTATCAGGCAGGTTCATTTCTGTGCGGGATGGTATGCTTTCAACGCCTTTCTCCGAGCCCCTTGACACAGAAGATTGCCCCTTCCATAAAGTGCATACGCGTTACAGACTCAGGCGAGCTGGCCCACGAGAGAAAATCATCTTGTCAGTTAATTCCATTTGTAACAAAGCAGTTTAAAGGGGTCTGGATTGTAGCCAGGTAGCCAGCAGCCTGCCTCCCTCAGCCGCAGAGCCCCAAACAGAGCCTCTCCTGCCAGCTGGCCTTGCCCCTGCACCAGATGCCTAACATCAGGAAAACGGGAGGAGGGGTTTTATTTGGATGAGGGTGTATGTTTTAGGCAGGCACGCAACATTGATCTTAAATAAGTGGCATTCACTTGCCAAACTGTTATTCCAAGAATTTTGAATGGCAAACTCTGTCTCATGGAGTGAATGCAGTTATGAGACTCTTATTCTAACCACTGACATCTCCTTTCTCTCTACAGGACATTTCTCATTGCTGTTCTAGCATCTATCTAAGTCAATCACTTCTAACAGCAGCAGTGTGCCTCTCACAGGAGGCACAGGGTCCCAGCACCAGTGCTCGGAGCTGCAGGGAGTTTGGAAAGGCGCCTGCAGCCTAAGTCCTAGCTTGCCTGTCACTGGCAGTGGCGAGTTTGATATTAACCGAATGTACGTTTCACCTTGTCCAATGGGTATTCTGCGTTCCAAAGTGGGCGCTTAATTTTATGAACACTGACTCATCACATAACTTTAAAACGCCAATTCTAGCCTTCACATGGCTTGGCTAGCAGCAAAGTTCACAATATTTCAAAGTTTCTTAAGGACAGTGCTTGTTTGAAATGGTTGTCCTGCTAAGCATGGCCACAATGCGATTACGCTGTCTGCTCAGGGACCTCTAGTGTCTGAACTCCAGCCTCCTGTATAGATATGTAATTATCTAATCTTCCTTGGACTAGGATAATTGAAAAGGCCTCTAGAGAATAACCCCATTTTGCAAGAGAGAGGAATGTCAGCCAGAGCGCTGCCCCAGTTTCTCCGTGGGAGCAGCAGGGCTGGACACGGCCTCTCCACACCTGTGTTGTTTCTGCCACCTGCTTTGAGTCCCATCCCTCAACTGACCAGTTTGGACTTCCATGTTCCGTGTTAACCACCGCCGTCTCTGCCTGCCTCCCGGCTCAAGTCGCTTGACCAGCCTTCGGGTTCCACGGCTTCTGTAGTCTCTGAAATGAAGTCCCCATCTGGGCTTCCTGCCCTGAAGTTCTTTATTCTCCACCACCATGCAGCTCCTTAGAAATCTTAGGCCAGCATAGATTCTTCCCATCCCGCATGCATCATCCATGACCATCTTCTGTCATGCCTTGAAATGTTTCTAATGTTTCTAATGCTTGCATGCCGACAGAGACCTGGAAATGTTTCCAATGTGTGCTTGCATGCCGACAGAGGCCAAGAGAATGGAGTTGTGTGAGGGCTGCGATCAGAGGATGGGGCGTGGGCCCACGGACTGAATTAACAAACTGGCGCTTCATCCATGGGGCGTTGACCTAGTGTTCCTCGAACCCAGGTTTCTTAAAACAATGGGAAATTTGAATTTTATGTAAAATCACCCAATTTTTAATATATGTTAAAATTTAACATAACATCCTCTACCTTGTCTTAAGAGTTACATTTCTGAAAGAAAAATAGTATCTAATATTTTTATTAGAAAAATATTATCTAATATTATGTAATTTCACCCCATTGTTGATTCTTTGATGGCAGGAGGTAAGTGCTAACTGGCACAGATGCTGGTTACTTGCCACCCCTGGTGCCCTGGTCAGGTCACCCTCCTTGCACAGGCCTTTCACCAGGGCCTTTACTGCCCTCACCCCCCACACGGGGCCAGCCACGCCCAACCATGACACTCGCTCCACCAAGACGCCTCTGTATTGCTGCCCACACCCAGTCCTTTTTCTTCCTTCTTTACAAATGCTTGTTAAAATTTTAATTTTCTTTCAGAAATATAATTTTTATTTTAAATTAAGAACAATAGCCTGGCCGGTGTGGCTCAGTGGTTGAGTGTCAACCAACCCATGAACCAAGAGGTCGCCTTTCATCGGGCATATGCCAGGGTTGTGGGCTCTATCCCCAGGAGGGGGCGTGCAGGAGGCAGCCAACCAGTGATTCTCTCTCATCATTGATATTTCTATCTCTCTCCCACTCCCTTCCTCTTTGAAATCAACAAAAATATAGTTTAAATTAATTAAGAATAATACATTGAAATCCCCAAATATTAGTCTTTTATCTTACTACCATTTCCCCTACCTTATCTAACCTTCTTACAATTCCTCAAACATGGAAGAGCTCTTTCCTATCACAGGGTTTCTCTGTTGTAGATGCTTTTTCTCAACCTTTTGCATGATTGGCTTCTCTTTCTTCAGGACTCAACTAAAAGGTCACCTCTTTTAAGAAAACTTCCCTGGGTAGACCATCCCACCCCAGGGTAGTTTCTCAAGACACTCTGCTTATTTCCTTCCTCGCACCACCACAACTTGTGATTGTATATTTATCTGTGTTCAGTGTTTTCGTGTAGAGGTACAGAGGACAGGATTGCTCATTAGCACATACCTAGACCTCGCTAAAGGCCTACTCAAGTGGCAGTTGTACTGCACTTAACACATAAATAGATGGGTCGTAGATTCACTAGACACACCCAAAAGGCCAGGATACTGCTTTAGAGCACAGTGACAAATCCCTAAGTGCCATTGTTATTAAGAATCTTGTGAAACTTCTTCCATGGCTCTGCAGCCTTCTATGCTATGCCTCCCTACCTCTATTACACTTCTTTGTTCTTTCCCACTTGGGTTTCTGATTAAATCATATAGTCTTTGCTTATTTTGTATGAAATGTAAGATTATTGGCCAATTAAATTGTTTTCAAGGGACATTAACAGCCTATTTTTTTTATAATTTAGCATAAATCACTTACATTCTGACCTTACTACTCTGATATGATTCTTGTTGAACATTTAAAAGTATCTTTTGAAAGTTACAAAGTTGGTGAAGTTCTTCTAGATAAGTGGCCTCATTATTGACTAGTTACAATCCTATCTAATAAAGAGGGAATATGCTAATTGGCCCTCACGCCATCGCAAAGATGGCGGCGCCCACAGCCAATAAGGAGAGAATATGCTAATTGACTGCCCCACCCTCAAAGATGGCGGCATCCACAACCACAGGATGGTGGCGCCCAGTCCCCTCAGCCTGCCTCCGGAGTCCCCCAATCCCCTTAGCCCCCCAGCCACCCAGGGCCAGCCCAAGGCGCAGGCAAGCCTCAGATGGCGGCTGCCCAGCCACCCAGGGCTGCTTGAGGCTCAGGTAACCAGGGCCAGCCGAGGCTTGCGCTGCCGGCAGTGGCAGCAGCAGAGGTGTGATGGGGCATTGCCTTCCCCTGATCACCGGGTCACCTCCCGCCCCTGAGGGCTCCTGGACTGTGAGAGGGGGCAGGCCAGATTGAGGGACCCCCCCTCCAGTGCATGAATTTTCATGCACCGGGCCTCTAGTTTATATATAACTATATATTTTTTTATAATATATTTTATTGATGTTTTACAGAGAGGAAGGAAGAGGGATAGAGAGAGTTAGAAACATGGATCAGCTGCCTCCTGCACACTCCCCACTGGGGATGTGCCTGCAACCAAGGCACATGCCCCCGACCAGAATTGAACCTGGGACCCTTCAGTCCGCAGGCCGACGCTCTATCCACTGAGCCAAACAGGTCAGGGCTATATATAACTATATTTTAAACTAGAAGCCCGATGCATGAAATTCGTGCAAGAGTTGTCCCTCGTGGTCCCGGCTGCCTTGCAGCTCTGCCCCCCACCCACTGGTCATTCTGGAAGGTCATTCCGCTGTCCAGTCTAATTAGCATATTAACTCTTTATTATATAGGACTAGAGGCCTGGTGCAAGAAATTTGGGCACTTGGTGGAGGTCCCTCAGCCTGGACTGTGCCCTCTCACAGTCCGGGAGCCTTCGGGGATGTCCAACTGATGGCTTAGGGGAGCGGGCCTAAACCATCAGTTGGACTTCCTTAGTGCTACTACGGAGGCAGGAAAGACTCCCACCACCACCACTGCGCTCACCAGCCATGAGCCTAGCTTCTGGCTGAGCGGCGCTCCCCCTGTGGGAGCGCACTGACCACCAGGGAGCAGCTCCTGCATTGAGCGTCTACCCCTGGTGGTCAGTGCACATCATAGCAACCGGTTGTTCCACCATTCGGTCAATTTGCATATTAGCCTTTTATTATATAGGATAGTTTGGCCTAGTGCTAGAACAAATCCTGACCTCTCTGTAGATTAGATTTCGATATTCTTATTTTATGATCATTATGCAGTTTGCCATTGGTTCATTCCTTGTTGCCGCTTGGTGCTTCCTTTGCAGACTATAATGCTTCTTGCTCTGGGGTACTCTCTTGCGTTCCACTAGGCTAAATTGGTCACTCTTCTGCATTCTTATAGCTTGTTACTGTGATGTGATGCTATGGCACAAAAAATGTCAAAAACAGGGGCCTCCAGTTTAAGACCTGATTTTGCAACCTGCTTACTGTCTTGACTAGTCATTTAACACACTGACCCTCACTTTCCTCATCTATCAAATGGAGGTGATAATGTCCACTTTCCTCAGCTGAAGAATTAAATAGACAATATATGAGAATGCTCTAATTAGCCATAATACATGCATTAGTGTTGTGTTAATGTTGCCCTGTTATCTTTTATTAGATTTCCAATTCTATTTTTTTTTTATTCAAACCACTCCTCTCATATATCCTACAAAATTATAAGCCCCAGTAAGCTTCAAATGAATTCCTTAATGAGTGAGTAGGTGAATGACTATTTCTATGAACACCATCTGCAATTAGTTATTATGTGATTTTGCTATATATGTGTTCACAGGGACTCGTCCAGTCTCTCATTCATGGATGGAGTATTTATTGATGGCATGCTATAGCTCATATAGAGAACTTTGGAGCAATTTCAACCCTTATATTTTCAGGGTGGAATTAGTAGTTTTCATGTAGATACTTTTGCATAAGGTTTCCTTATAATGGAGATTTCCACACATTAATTAATATTACTCATTGTGTTATTTTATCCCACTACATTCATTTAGATTTGTTTATGTTGTTGGCTCAGTAGTCCTTGTATCTTAGACCTTCAGCTGGGATAATTTTCTTTTTTCTAAATTACAGAATTTAGAAATTGTTTTAGGAATTACCTTAGTATTTACTAACTACTAAATATTTCAGCCTCTGTAGGTGGAAATGTGCCCAGTGTTTCTTTATTTAAAAACTAATGGCCTGGTGCAAGAAATTCATGAACATTAAAAGGGAATTAATTAGAGGAAATATTTTACTATTGCTATTTGCCCTTTCTCTATAATAGAAGTGTCAGAGATGAAAGAAAATTAGTAAAATGTATATGAAAATAATATGTAAATTTATTAATAAATAAACAATAACAACATGATATAACACAACAAAGACATGATATAAAAACAACAAAAATATGATATGAAAACAATAAAAACATGATATAAAAACAAAATTGATTCAAACAATGACTGGGTGCCAGTATCCGGCTCCCTCCTCCCTCCTGTCAGAGTCTGGGGCGCGCCACGGGACCCAGAGTCAAGTCCCCATCCACCCGCATGCACCTCGAAATCGAGACCCAGACCTGGCTGGCCCCACCCCATTGGGCGAGACCCAGACCTGGCTGGCCCCACCCCCATCAAGCCCCACTGGCGGGGGATGCAGCGTCAAGTCCCTGGCCGGTGCTGGGCGGGGATGCAGCATCAAGTCGCACCTTGCTTTGCACCTCGCCGTGCACACAGCCCCACCCACCTGCACCTGCCGCACACGCAGCCTCCTGCTGATCGGTCGTTACGGTGTGAGGGCATCACAACCATTAGCATATTAGCTCTTTATTATATAGGATGTCTTTATTTTGCCATCATTCTATTTTTTTACTATTTTTTATTTACCAATTACAGTTTGCATGCAATATTACTTTACATTAGCTTCAGGTGTACATTAGAGTGGTGAGACAATAGTATAGTTTACCCCCTCCAATATTTCCAGGACCCACCTGGCACCATACATAGTTATTGCAATATTATTTACTATATTTCATAAGCTGTACTTTACATCCTTGTGACTGTTTTGAAATTACCAATTTGTACTTTATATTCCTATACCTGTTATGGAAGGCGAGGGAAGAGGATGCTCGTTCTGGGCAACAGTAATATGTTTGATTTGAAAGGATGACCTTCTTCGTGTGCTTTTAAGCCTCATTTTGCTTAGGATTTAGTTCTATGCCAAAAGAGAATTCTGTCTCTATCGTTTGAGAACAGTGATCAAATGCCTGCGTATACAAATCTAAAAAGTGCATGTTTGAATTCAACTTCATTTGTCCTGATCTGTTGTATCAAAAACTGTTCCAGTAAAAACAACTGTGAATGCTTTTTTGTAGAGTCTGCCTCCTGGTGCAGGATGCCTACGGAATGTTCGGCGAAGTGCACTCAGAGGGCACCGCCTTAAAGGACAGACGGTTGGAGGGGCAGTCCTGCCGCCTGGCGGGCATGAAGGTGCTGCAGAAGGCCACCCGAGGAAGGTGAGACGCACTGTAACGGCATCCAGCTTGCTACATGACTGGCTCTTTTATCAGTATTTTATCTCTGATTTTATTTTTAAAGACAATAAACTCTAGGATCTTAGAATTTGCCTGTAAAACAAGACAGAGGTTGAGGGGAGCCCATAAAGTACCTCTGGGGGCAAAAAAAATGGTAATGACAGCAAGAACAGGTATGCAGGTGTAGCAATTCATAATTTTATTAGATTAAGAAAATTTAGAAATGTTAAGTATGTGTATTTTAATTCTAAATACTTTTCTGTATGTTGTCCTAGCTCTAACAAGTCAGCTTTATATGAGTCTGTTTATGTAAATGAAATTTTGTGAAGAGGCATCTTAAAAGCTTTAAGTTAAACTCTTAAGTTGTCACATATTTTGCTCTCCATAGTAAGAAAGCTTTGTTATCCACCACGGTTCATGGCACCTCACCCTGAAATGTGATTTTGGATAGGCAGAGGTGGAATGGTACATAAAGCTGGCCCAGACTGTGGCTCCCACATCTCCAATTACCTTCTTAATCCATGGTTTCGGGAAGAGAAGAAACGTTTTTAATGAAACTATTTAGGCATATGGAGAATTAGTGTAAACCCTGAAGTGGGTTTTCTCAATTTTATTGTAACCTCTCTTTCCTCAAATAGTGTCTTATTTTAACTCTCTTGATGTTGATGTTGTATTTAATTATGGTAACATTTGAGCTTATAACAGTGTCTGAGGGAGAGAAAAAACATTATGAGTATACGATATTGTGATTTTGAAGCAGTTATGGATAACATCTTTTAGTGGTTTGTATAAGGACGCTTCTAGCCATCATTCTGGATTGTGAGCATCTACCGAGCATTACTGACGGGCCCCATAGACAGGCAGCTCTCCCCCGGGCCTCAACTCTGTCCCCGCCTTTCATATGGCGCTTGCAGATGAGTGATGGCTCTACCCAAGAGCTTGTTTTTCTGAAAGATGTGTACTTCATAGACAGATCTCCTGTAAGCTATGACTAGATACAACAATATTTTATTGATCCATGTAGATTTGCTTTGTGATAAATGCTTCTTTTGTTTATAAAAGGATAGCTGTATTATAATGTAATTGCCATATAGATTGGGGCAGGGTGGGAGGGGCAGTGCCCAGATACTTGGAATGCATGCTAGACATTGGGTCATGTGAACCTTATGCTTATTAAGGCGGAACATCATTTTAGTCCTCAGAATCTCAAGCATCTGAAAAGACTAAGTGTAGTCCTGGTTACAGTTATCACTGCCTTGGCACTGACCTGGCATTAACCCCATCAGGGCCATTTAGGAAGTTATATTCTTTGGTACGAACCCTGCACTCAGGGTCACCAGCAGGCTCTCAGGGTGGGACAGCCTTGCCATGGCAGCTGTGTTGCTCCAGCTGGCGGGTTTCCTGGCGTGCTCCGCTCCGGGAGACGCTCTTCTTGCTGGAGACTGTGGGATGTAACTTCTAGTGGAAATACTGCAGCCAGGACTGGAACCCAGGGGTCTTTGCCTGTCAAGTTCATGTGTTTTTATCATGTGTACCTGATAACATTTAACGGAGTGTTTCTGTGTAACACTGAAAGCTTTACTACTAACTACCACATTGCCGTAGGAAACACTTTTTCCATGGGAAATGCACTGTGTATTTCAAATAATTCATTTACAAACTTTTGAAAGCCATTCCTTTATAGTTGGTGACTAAATATCTGATGCCCTTTTTTAGCTTGGGATTAATTTATGTTATATGTTTAAACTTATTTTGGTATGCGGCCATCCAAATATTTATTTAGATTGTCTTTTCTTTTGGAAGCTTTATTTCTTCAAAACAATTTATTAAATAGTTTTGGAATGCTAGGTGTTATAATTGTGATGTTATCCATTGTCAGTCAGTCATTCATCTGTGGCCTGGTAAACATAAATTGTCTGTCTTTTTTCCCAAAAAAACACTGTGTTTCTTAGCAACTCACATAAACTATAACAAAATATACTTCTCATAAACCTAATACACTTACTTCCAAAAATTCAAGCTAAAATCATTAGTTATAATTATACTAGAGGCCCAGTACATGAAATTCATGCACTGGAGGGAGGGTCCCTCAGCCCGGCCTGCCCCCTCTCACAGTCTGGGAGCCCTCAGGGGCAGGAGGCGAACCATCGATCAGGGGAAGGCGACTCCCCATCACACCTCTGCTGCTGCCACTGCCGGCAGCGCAAGCCTCGGCTGGCCCTGGTTACCTGAGCCTTGGGCGGCCCTGGGCAGCTGGGCAGTCGCCATTTGAGGCTTGCCTGTGCCTCGGGCCGTCCCTGGGCAGCTGGGGGGCTGAGGGGACTGGGGGACTCCGGAGGCAGGTGCGCAAAGTGTGCCTGCTGCCCTGGTGGGGCTGAGGAGACTGAGCGCCGCCATCTTATGGCTGTGGGTCCTGCCATCTTTGAGGTTGTGGCAGTCAATTAGCCATATTCCCTCCTTATTGGCTGTGGGTGCCGCCATATTTGAGGGCAGGGCAGCCAATTAGCATATTCCCTCCTTATTGGCTGTGGGCGCCGCCATCTTTGTGATGGTGTGAGGGTCAATTAGCATAGTCTCTCTTTATTAGGTAGGATAATTTCAGTATCTAATAGAGAAAATAACTTTTTTGCCAGTTGGAAGATAATTGTATGTTTAGGCTAATCATGGAGTCTTTTAGATCTTGGCTACCAGATTTCATCTGGTCCATGATTATAATGACAGAAACCACTATTCCACACAATGGGTTTGAAGTGGACTGGTGACCTCGGAGCTGCTCATTCCGACAGAGCTGTTGGACCACTCTGCAGGGAGCACCGCTCTGTTATCTGCTGCATTTGGGATGCCTGCAGAAAAACGGCCATCATATCTTTGTGTTTCTCTGACATTTGGGGAGGTGAGTGTTTATACTGACTAGGTAAAATAAGAAGAGTCAGAAAAGTAGTCTGGATCTTCATTTTCAAAACAACCCTGAGGCATGCTTGCCAAGCAGGACATGGACCTCTGCCTGTGCTTTCCTTCTAGGGCATCCCCACTGTTTTTTCAGTGACTTCTCTAAGGGGCACCCCTGACCTTTGCCCTCCCAAGTGGCTGTGCAGCAGTTTAGTAGGTCAGACAAGCTGAAAAGTCACCTTATTTTGGTGTCATTCTGTGTATGAACTTTATCTTTTTATTGCGAATTATTCTTCTATTTTTCTATGATAAGGCAATACGGGGGTTGGGGGGAGAAATTTCGTGAACTATATTAACCCTATAGACATGGAAACTAGCTAGCAAAATTTTTTGTGGAGAAGGTAACCTTTTTGGGTTCAAAATCCTAGTAGTATATATGTTTCAAATTATTAAACAAAACTACTAATCTCTGTGTCTAAAACATTAATTTATAGTTAATGTTTTATTTAGAGCTCGTGAATGCCCTTTAAGAGGAATGTATCGGAGGGACTTTACTACAGAGCTTAGTCAGGATTCACTGTGCATAGAGGGCTCTCCCTGAGGGCTGAGAATGACAAGGAAGCAGTAGATACCATCTTTGGCCTTGAATTGTATCCCTTAGAACAGAAAACTAGACAGGCACAAGTATTTGAGCAGTTGATGCTTTAAGTGACTAGATTTTAACTGGCTGGTCTCAGAAGATCTCATGAAAGGTGTGAGTGAAAACAAATGCCTTAAACATCTTCATCTGGCAGAAGGAGACACTCTTCAAACTGGTGAAATGTTACCTGTGGAGACATAAATGTAGGATTAGGAAAGATAGATGCAAAAGAGGAAGAAAGAGGATTATTAAAACAGCAATTCAGTCATTTATTCTAGAAATATTTGGTAGCTCTGAGTGCTATGCCCCTGGCTAACTACTGCAGCCTTGAGCTATATGCTAGATTTGGTGGATTTATCCTAGACCAGAACATACTGAGGTATAAAGTCAGCTAGATAAAACCAATAAAGTCTTAAGTCCTATTAGGGTCATTATGAGTTTTTTGAGAGAAGAAAAGAGGTAATGAAAATGAAGTTAAGATTATCCTACTATTGTAGCTATAATAGATTTGATATAAAGGGAGAGATTGGGGCAGGGCTACAAGTTTGGAAACTTCTGCAGAAATTGAAGGAAGAACAAAGAACCAGTTGCTAGTTGATTTTTTTCTTTTTCTTTTTTTTATTGTCTAAAGTTTTACATATGTCTTCTTTTTCTCCAATGATCCTCCCCGCCCCCAGCCATTCCCATCCCGGGCAAGCCCCCACTTCCCCAGTGTCTGTGTCCATTGGTTATGCTAATATGCATGCATACAAGTCCTTTGGTTGCTCTCTAACCTGCCCCCCGCCCCTACCATTTGTCTCTGGATCTATTCTTGTTCATCAAATTTTGTTGATCATTATATCCCACATATGAGTGAGATCATGTGATACTTATCTTTCTCCGACTGGCTTATTTCGCTTAGCCTGATGCTCTCCAGTTCCATCCATGCTGTTGCAAATGGTAAAGTTGATTTTAAATGCATGGTTCCTCCAGGCAGCTGCGGTAGGAGCTGTGGCAGATGCCAAGAGTATAAAATAGGCCACTTCCTCCGAGAGCTCATAGACCAGCGGGAGAGCCCAGGAGGAAACCCAGAAAGACACCAACTAGCAAGTGCCTAATACAAAGAGCTGTGGGCGGATAGCCACCTTTAACCTTTTGCACTCGGATGTCCAGTGTGACTCGACAGGGTTAGCATTAGAATAAAGGAATCGAGAAAAAAGCAAGCGAGTGCAAAGGGTTAAGAGAGGTTTAAAGGGTGGGTTAAGATTTAGGAGCCCTGCAGAGAACTGGAAAGGCCTGGGTCTAGGACTAGAGAGAGGAAGGGAGGAAGGACAGCCTCTATTGTCTAAACATCCATTTGTCTCCCTTAAGAAAGTATGAAGTTAGTATAGCACTGGTGTCTGGTCAATTTTAATGTCTGATCGAGTAAGGGGTTGGCTCTTGGGAGGGGGTTACTTTTTAGGGACTGATCCAATAAATAGTTATTGTTTAAATATCAGCTTTTGTTTTCAAGGTAACCCATGAAGTACTGATAAATTTTATACTAGAAGCCAAGCTTAGTCAGCATGCCCAAACACTAACTCATGGTCAGGAAAAAAAAGTCCCTTAGAAGTCCACCTCCCAGTCCCCAGCCATTGTACTTGCGGCCTTTGCATGGCGTAGACAATCAATCAATATTGACGTCAGTGAGAACGCCTAGTGGCTGTATTTCAGCCTCCCTGCCAATTATTAATTAAGCTCTTAAGGGCAGGAGCTGTTTCTTGCTCACCATCGTATTTCTTGTTTGCAGACTCTGTTCTCACCCCCTTCTTACAGAAGAGGGCCTGAAACAGAGATGAGGGGGATTACCTAAGAGTCACACAGCTGGCTAGGGGTCAGACTGTGGTGTGACTCTGGGCTGCGGGTTCCGGGATGTTCAGTCTCCTGTGGAGACTCTCACCTTCCCTCCAGCTGAGTGTGACCCAGAGTGCGCAGAAGTGCAGTAGAAGGGAATCGTTAGGAATTGTTCAACGCAAGTTGATGGGCCGGGTCAGGGTTATCATTTCACACGCTATCATTTAACAGGAAATACATAGTGGTAAGAGCTCTCCTTGGGTAAGAAACTTCAGTAGTAAGTAAAATTTCTTTGATTTTTCTCAAAAGACCACCCTTTCAAAGGGCCACACACTTCCCTTGGGGTTTGATGTACAGAATCTCTTTGCTCATTGGTCTGGTTGGAAACCTCTTTTAAAATTGACATTCTTAAGAATTCCTTTACAATTTCGAGTCATAAAATTGTTCCTGGTGGGTTCACCCAATTTTCTGCCAGGAGAATAAAATGTCACTGAAAGAGAACGTACTAAATCTTGAAACCAAGGATGAGCAATGAAGCAAAAGACAGTTCCCCTAAAGAGGCACCATGCTATTAATTCAAGCCCTTAATCAGTTTAGTAAGTTCAGGTAGTTGGTGAGTTCTTGATTTCCTGCAGGAAAGGTTTCACAGCAGGAGTTCTTTAGGAGATGGGTGCCTGTGGGGGAAGAAGAAGGAGAGGGGAATAGGACTGGGGGGCGGGGCTGTGCTCCCCAGAGGGAGAGTGCATGCTGGGTCCTCTGTTTTGAGGCTTGTATCTCTCTTTTGCAGGCAGGAATCTTAGAGGAGGGTTTTAGCAGAATAGTCATCAACGTTCCTAGGTGTGCTCTTTCAGGGTTGTGGTCTCTACTGATTGGTCAGCGTCATGGTGGGGTGGGGGTCCTTACTCATTGTAGCTGATCCTGTCATTGCCCACCTGTTTAGCTGCTTTTCTGGGCCTGGAGCTGAAATACAACTGAGGCCTAGATGTTATCTCTAGGGAGGTGACCTATATCTGCTGTAAGTTGCTTAGCCTTGTTTTACCTGTCTGTCTCAGTTTCCCTCTTCCACTTGTCCTGGCTTACTGACTTATCTCACTTTAACAGTAGAGTTTGGGGGGTCTCTTTAACATTTGTACATAGAAACAAACAACAGTAAAAGAGTACGTGAAGTAGATTAGAAATGGCGGCGGAGTAAGTGGGTGCTGCACTGACACGCTCCCAGGACCAAACTGGAATTACAACTAAAATACAGAAAAGCTTCCTGAATACTCAACGGAAGACAGAAGACTCGTTGGAGAGAACCCTGATAACCGAGGACCGAAAGTGGAGACCACACAGGAACTGGTCGGAGGGTCTGAGGCATGAAAGGGCTGGCCAGGCTCCCACAGACAACTGAAGTCCCGGAGAGATATCTCAGCTGTGGGGGGTGCCACTGAGAACTCTGGGGTCTAATTCCCAGCTGGGCTACCTACCCAGTGAGAAGGGTACCCACATAACATCTGGATGTGAAAAGCAGTGGGGTTGCTCTCTGCCAGGGAGACACGGCTGGAAGCTGGCACCCACTTAAAGGGCCAATGCACAAAATTCCCTGTGTAGCCACTCACCCTGTGCTCTGTCAGAAGGAGGGCAGAGTGGACTGTAGCTGTGTGAGCAGAAGCCAGGATTGGGGGCTCGGGGGCTAGAGCTCAGAAGGCAGACACCCCAGTTTCCTGTGGTGAGTCATTCCCTCACGGTCCAGAAGTCATCTTTCTTACACAGACATTTGCTATACAGATGGCTTTGCTTGGGGGGAAGACAATTGACCCACCCTATTGGAAAACACCTTGATGTGGAGTTGCTAAGGGCCATTAAGAGACCGAGAATAACAGTTAGCCTCCAGGCAGAAGCAATTGCCCCACCCTATTGAAAAAACTCTCACCACATCTGTGGACGATTGCCTGAGGGCTATTCAAGCCTAAATCCAATCAGTCTGCAAGCAGAGGTGGTTTCTGGAAGCTTTAAGTCTTTGTCTGATCTCATTAGTCAGAAAGAGCCTTTGACACTGTTCTGTACTAGAGATTGAAAGGTGTAGCAGATCTACCTAAATCATAGTCACAAACCCAAACAGACAGCCAAAATGAGAAGACAAAAAACCCCCCAATGAAAGAACTAGAGAATTCTCCAGAAGAAGAGATAAATGAAATGGAGATAAGAAATTTATCTAATTTAGAATTCAGAATAATGATGGTAAAGATGCTCAATAGCATGAGTAGATATAGTAACTATGAAGACAGAGTAAAGAACAACATAGCACAAAGAACACATTGGAAGGAATACACAGCAGATTAGGGGAAGCCAAGGATCGAATCAGTGAATTAGAAGATAGGGTAGAAAAAAATCATTCAATCTTAGATGCACAGAAACAATGGAGAGGGCTTGCTTAAGACAAAGATGAACCTTTCACTAAAAAGTGATATGCCTGCGGCAGGATACCCATGATGACCTACCCAGTTAGGAATTTATGACCAGATCACCCTGTGGGGTTGCTTTCCATTGAACCCCTTATTTTTCTGTCCACAACATGGTTGAAGTATCTCCTTGTAAGTTCTTCCAATAAAATAATGGGTTCTAATAACCTAGATTGTAACTTTTTAATGTAGGGCATTTTGGAAGGTAAAATAAGTTCTATAAAGTTTTTCTTTGGAATAATTACATTTTAAGAAGATGGAGTCGCCCTGACCAGTTTGGCTCAGTGGATAGAGCATCAGGCCGTGGATTTGAAAGGTCCTGGATTCGATTCTGGTTGAGGGCATGTACCTTGGTTGCAGGCTTGATCCCCAGTAGGGGGTGTGCAGGAGGCAGCTGATCAATGTTTCTCTCTCATCAATGTTTCTAACTCTCTATCCCTCTCCCTCTCTGTAAAAAGTCAATAAAAATATTTTTTTAAAAGAAGATGAGGTATATTTTCCTACTTGTTGTTTGCTTAATCCCTTTATTTTTGAGAGTTTTTGTTGTTACTGTGAACTGACAGTTACTTATATTAGTGATTCTAATAAAAGATTAATAGAGATAGTAACTTTTATTTTTATTTTAGAGGAAAAGTATTTTTTGAAATTTGAGGTCTTCATCCCAAATCACACAAATCATGATTACAATGTATAGTTCAAGATGTCAACTGTTTATTCAATTCCGAACATATTTGGTTGATTAGCTTCAAATCTGCTTACTGGTAAATGAGATCAACTGGGGCACCAAGGAAAACAGGAAAATACAAAAGAAGTTAAGTGGGTGGATCTACCATTTATCAAATGCCAGACCCATGCTGGGTATACATGTGCCCAGGTAGTGGGTGGGAAAGGTCCTGGGCCACTGTCTTCCCGTCACCATGGCTTTCTCCCTGAAGCCATCCAGTTAGCAGTGCAGGTTGATTTGTTATTTAGGTTGGAGCCAGTCCCTTGGTAAAGGGTGTTTTGTGGTTTATTCTTCATTATTTGACATGCCAATAGTACTAACCAGGAGGCTTCTTGATATGTAAATTCGTAATAATAGAATATATTGTAAGGAGGCAGGTTTTTTGTTTTGTTCCTTAAGTATCACAGCATACTTGTATTAATGTTTGGTAAACATTTGTATTGCTCCTTCTTGGACAACATGGTGCTGTCTATATTGCTCTTGAGAGTCTAAAGATCAGAACTATACATGGTGAATGGACACCACATTTTACAGAAAACACAGTGTTTCCAAGTGAATCTGTGGGGTATTGCAAAGCCTACATCTTTAGTTAGTATGGGAACTTGTTTGCCTGAGGCAACAGAGAAAAAATAAATATTATCAAAGGCAACAGACCTTTGACCTCCCAAAGGCAGTTTGCCTTGAGTTCTTGCCAAAAAACACTGTCCTACCAATGTGGCAGGCATACACTGATTCAGAGATGGCACAGCTGGGAAGCCCAGCCTACGGCTTGATGATGAAAAATGAGACATGTTTAAAATCTTTCATCCAGAAAAAAAAAGCAAAATTGGTATCCATCCCAGTCAAAAGTTGAAATTATTTGTGCCCAAAATGTTAACAGTGAAGTTCACTTCTTGAAAACAGCAACCTATATATATATATATATATAAAAGCCTGAGTGACCGTCACAACCGAAACAACCAAACGGATGACCGAACAGGCTGCATGGGGCGACCACGCCAGCAGGGGTTTAGTGAGGGCTGACCAAACGACTGAGTGGAGTGACCAGGCTGGCAGGGGGCGGGGGGGAGTAGCGAGGGACAACCAAAGGACTGAACAGCAGGCTGCATGGGGCAACCAGGCCAGCAGGGGAGGCAGTTGGGGGTGACCAGGCCACAGGGGGAGGCAGTGAGGGGCGACCAGGCTGGGGGGGGGGCAGTTGGGGGCAACCAGGCCGGCAGGGGGTGTGCAGTAAGAGGCGACCAGGGCAGCGGGGGAGGCAGTTAGGGGTGACCAGGCCAGTGGGAGGGGGGCAGTTGGGAGTGACCAGACCAGCAGGGGGGGGGGGGACAGTTAGGGGCGATCAGGCAGGCAGGCAGGTGAGCAGTTAGGAGCCAGTAGTCCTGGATTGTGAGAGGGATGATCGACTGCCGGTTTAGGCCCAATCACCAGGATTGGGCCTAAACCGGCAGTCGGACATCCCCTGGGGGGTCCCAGATTGGAGAGGGTGCAGGCTGGGCTGAGGGGACCCCCCCCCATGCACGAATTTTGTGCACCGGGCCTCTAGTCTATATAATAAAAACGTAATGTGCTAATTAGGCCGGACGACCTTCCAGATGAAGCCGGAAGGTTGAAGCCGCAGCGGTAGAGGCCAAGGCAAAGGCAGCCACCGCTGCGGCCGGGGCAAGCCCCTGGCACGAATTTCATGCATCAGGCCTCTAGTTTCAATATAATTGCAAATAAATTGCGTTTGCAAAAAATTGATTTTGTGCTATTACCGGGACCCTACAAGGTGGCTGTCATGTTGGGGGTAAGGGTACATCTTCGTTTGTTAGATTCCATCCGTAGGCTGACTTTGGTGGGCCTCCTGCAGCGTTAGCCATAAAGGTTTCTCTAAGGTGGATGAGGGTGCAGTGCTATGGAGGAGACGGGCTGCTGCTGTTGTAGTTGACAAGGGGGAGCGTCCTACTCTGGGCAACAAAGGCCGCACTACATTGAAACAAATGCAGAACGTGCTGCAGAGCGGCCTCATGGGTGATGTAGCTTGGAATTCTAGTTGTACTGAGTTTTGTGCTGTTTGGGGGTTTATGCCTGCCAAAGCGATAGTCTTCAACTTGAAATGGGATCCTGTGCTTGACTTCAGAACTCGTCCTCAGAATGCAGCCTACTCTGGACCTCCTGGTCGTAGGTTAGTGTAGCTGGGTGTAGGAATCGGACCAGACAGATGGAAATGTGGGATGTCAAAAACTACAAATTTATTTCTCAACCCGCGGCCTCTGATTCCACATATTTTGCTTGGTGCCCAGATAGTAAGCATATTTTAACAGTGCCTTTTGCTCCCAGGTTATGTGTAATAATGGGTACAATTTTTGGTGCATTATACTGGCTCTGTCTTGCACAAGCGTAATGTGCCATCAAATGCAAAATTATGGCGGGTTTCTTGGCAGTCATTTTTAGATGGAGGATTACCAGAAAAAGAAGGAACTTACCAGACAGTTCCAAGTGATGTACCCAGTAAAGAACCAAAAGCTGCAATAGCGTATAGACCCGTGGCTTCAGGAAGTAAACCAATCACCAATTCCTAACTTGCATGAGGAGGAACCATTTCAGAATATGAAACCACAACCAGGAAATGATAAGCCCCTATCAAAAACAGCCCTTAAAAATCAAAGGAAGCCTGAAGCTGAGAGAGCTGCAAAGCAGGAAGCAAGAAGTGACACAAGTACAGATTTGGCGCCTCTTCCTGCCCCTGTGTCTGCAGACCTCAGCACAAAATACTCTCAGTCACCTTCTGGAGAACCCGAGATAGACCCAAAATCAAGAGCTTAAAGAGGAAACAAAGCAATCAGACAACTGAAAGAACAAGTAGAAGCTGGAAAACAGCTAAAAAAAAATCAGTTGGAGAAAGTTCAAAAAGAGAAAGCCCTTCTCCCGGAGCTGGAAGATTTGGAACTGGGTGTTTAAAGATTAACAGAAAGCAAGTTAGTTACCAGAAAGCTCTGCAAACACATCTGTTAAGTTCGTTGCTGTACGCAGAGTATCTGTCTGCCCACATTTAATATTCATCTCTAATTTTAACCATTTGCCCAAGATTCTGCATATGTATCAAATTATTTCATAATGTTTATTAAATTGTTTTTTTGCATCCTGCATTCTATCATGTCAGTATGTGATTATAAAAAACACACGTGAATTTTCTAGCTAAGCTTGACAGATTGAAAGACAAATGTCCTCTTTTTAGTAGGGGACGGTATTTGCCATATAAATGAATAGAGACATTTTACATTAATAAAACATGTTTATATCTATCAAGAAATATGGGTGGATAGATTTTTTGGGAATTGTGGGTATTCCTGCCTCTACATTGGTGAGTAGATCATGTGACACTTTTGAATAAGTACCACCCAGGACATGAGAAAGAAGATCAAGAACTGTTTGCAAAGTTCCAGATAGCAACATGTTGCAAGAGTTCCTTATTTCCCATGCAACTAAGTATACGTGAGCAATTTCCTGCTCAGGCAGAACAGAAATGTGCAAAGAACTTGTTTATACAAAGTTGTGCTAGTTAATATTTTTATATCCAAAATCTTGAGGGAAAAGTTGAGATTAAGAAGGACATTTTAAAATATAACTTACGCCCTGGTTGGTGTAGCTAAGTTGATTGGAGTGTCATCTGGTGCACTGGTGGGTCTCAGTTTGATTCCCAGTCAAGACACGTGCCTGGGTTACTGGTTCAATTCCTAGTCAGGGTGCATGCGGAGGAGGCAACCATTCAATGTTTCTCTCACATCAATGTTTCCCTCTCTCTCTCTCTTCCTTCTTCCCTCTCTAAAATAAATTAAAGATAAATAAAATAAATATAACTAGCAACTAGCATATATCCTATGAAATGTGAGGCATTATAAAGTTATCAATTTATCATACACCCTAATATATAAAAACCCAGGGTCCATAACATCCAAAACAATCGAAGGCTCAACTGACTGCCGCTACTGCGGGTGCCCCAACACAGCACTGACTGCTGAGGGGGCTACAGATCAGGCCCGAAGAGAGGCCTGGAGAGAGAAGGAGGGTCTGATCTGTAGCCTCCGTGGCAGCTGTTGATCAGCACTTGCCTCTCTCTTTCACTCTGGGCCTGGCCAGCAGCTGTGCCTCTTTCTCTTGGGCCTCCACTGGGTCTGTTGATCAGCCCCGCCTCTCTGATCAGGCCCGTTAATAGGCCTGGAGACGCTGGCTGGCACAGAAACCAACAGTCAGAACCAATTCTGGGTGAAGTGCAAGGAGCCAGTGGCTGCCTAGGAGGCGGAGCTTTTGACGCTGACTGGCATAGAAACCGACCAATCAGAACCTAATCTGGGTGAACTGCGAAGGCAGAACTTAAGGTGGGGGCTGAGGAGGGTTTTTAAGGGCAACAGCTGTTTGGTGTAAGGTATAAGAA
Source organism: Eptesicus fuscus (assembly GCF_027574615.1). Taxonomy (NCBI): domain Eukaryota; kingdom Metazoa; phylum Chordata; class Mammalia; order Chiroptera; family Vespertilionidae; genus Eptesicus; species Eptesicus fuscus. The sequence continues at coordinate 48,105,421 of NC_072491.1, read as the reverse complement.
AGCAGTTCAATTTTTTAATAACCGGTTTGGCAGGATAGTGCATATGGCTGGCTATCAGTCCAAATATAGGGATTATGTATTTTTGTCTGCCAAGAGCATCTCCTCCTGCTGAAAAAGTCTCTCCCCCTCCCTCCCCCCCGCCATTTAAGCAATCCTATCCTATATAATCTATCTATACTAATAAAAGGGTAATATGCCAATTAGACCGGGTCGACCAGCCATCTTCCGGACGTCCACCTTCCTTCCGGACAAAGCCATGGTGGTGGGGGCCGAGGCAGAGGCCGTTAGGGGCGATCAGGCTGGCAGGGGAAGGCAGTTTGGGGTGATCAGGCAAGCAGAGGCAGTTGGGGGGGAGATCAGGCCAGCAGGGGAGAGCGTTTGGGGGTGAGATCAGGCCAGCAGGGGAGAGCATTTGGGGGTGAGATCAGGCCAGCAGGGGAGGGCAGTTAGGGACGATCAGGCAGGCAGGCAGAGAGGTTAGGGGTGATCAGGCAGGCAGGCAGAGGCAGTTAGGGGCAATCAGGCAGGCAGGCAGGTGAGTGGTTAGGAGCCAGTGGTCCCAGATTGCGAGGGGGATGTTCCCGATTGGAGAAGGTGCAGGCTGGGCTGAGGGAACCCGGCCCCTCACCCCCGCATGATTTTTGTGCAACGTGCCACTAGTATTTATATAAAGTGATTTAAAGGAATAATACAAAAAGCTTTATTTCAGATGTGTGTTTGATTTCCCTTTTTTTTTTTCCTTTTTTTTTTTATTTTTTTCGGTTTCTCCAACTATGCAATTTGAAAAGTTTTTTCCTCCGGGACCTTGGGAAAGGCCTGTCTCTCATAGGTGGTGAGAAGGCTGCTAGGGATTTGCAGCCAGGTGCCGAGGTGTGGACCCAGCAAGTGGTACATTTTCAGGGAATATGATCATCCCAGCAGTACTCCAGAAAAGCTGTTTCACAGTATATATTCTGTTGTTTTGCAATATCTTGCATCATCACAATAGAAGATTTACGTCTGAAATCATTTCTCAGAGTGCAGCCATCAATCAGGACAGCCTGTTCTGGAAACTCCTCATCTTTATGTATGCTCAGGTGGGAAGGGTGTATTCCTCTTAGTATTCTAACCCGTGTTCTCCTTGGCTTCCACAAACACTGTCAGCACTTGGTCTCCCCGAAGAGCCTGTCCAGAGCCAGACCTCACTCCCATGTGGTTCAGTCAGCAGCCTCCTGGCTCCCCCTGGGCGTGGGGGCATCAGGAGGAACATGGACCTGGTGCCCCACATCCTGCCTGTCTTGACTTAGGAAAGGGAAGGAGGAGCAGGCATCCCGAAAGAATGGTGCTGAGCATTGTCTGGCTTCTGGCCTCTCTGCATCTTTCTCCCAGCCCTCACACTGCCTACTGGGTCCTGGGAGAGCTTTCCAGGAAAGACGACGGCATTGCTATTTGGTTTTAAAAGTCCCCAGCGTTTTGTTTCCTGGAAGCTCTGAAGGGCATTTGGGTGAGAGCTGCTAGGAAAAGGAAGAAAGAGGATGTTTGTAGCCAAGTCATTGAGCAGAGCTGAGGAAAGAGCAGGGTTAGATGTCTCCTTGCTGGAAACCACTGTCATTTTTTTTAATGACAACTTTATTGAGACGTAATTTACATCCCATAAAATTCACCCTTTTAAAAGTATACTTTTCATTGGTTTTATTCACGAAGTTGTGCAACCATCATCACCATCTAATCCCAGAACACTTTTATGACCCCATAAAGAAACCCCCTACCCATTAGCCCCTGACAAACACGACTCTGCTTTCTGTCTCATGGGTTTGAATATACTAAACATTTCACGTCAAGAAAACCATACAGCCTGTGGTTTTTTTGTGCTTGGCTTCTTTCACTCAGCGTAGTTTTTGAGGTTCATCTGTGCTGTGGCATGTGTCAGCATTTCATTCCTCTTTATGGCTGCCTGATCCTCCATTACACCAGATTCACTTATCCATTCCTCGGGTGGTAGACATTCGGGTTGTTTGCACTTTCTGGTTATCATGAGTAATACTGCTGTGAACAGTCATATACAGGTTTTGCATGGACCGTAACTTTTTTTTGTTTTCTTGGGTGGCATTGCTGGGTCCCTGCTAAGCTTTTCCAAAGTGACTGCCCCATTTGCCACCTCACCAGCATAATGATACATTTTAATCATTGATTGCCTAATCTTGTTCGGGTCTCATGGTTTCCATGTCTCCTATTGATTTGTTAATGATCTTCTAGGGCATTTGGTGATATCTACTCTGGCAGACCAAAATGCATTTCAGTATTAAGGCAAATGCTTGTTTAATTCATTCAGGGTTGTCCTTTGTGTATATGAGAGTGACATAAAAGGTTTAAAAGGATAAGCTACCTGCTGGAAAACATTCTTTTTTCTTCTTAAATTATGTCTAACCTGTATTTTCAGCTAGTAACATAATACCTGATACTAGATTAATTAAATGAACAAGTGAGATTAGGCGAAATAAATTTTGTTAGAAGCCATGGGTTTCTTAAAAGAAAAATCAAGGCTTATGAAAAATTCTCCAATGGAAACATTGAGGGACAACCTGCTGTGTCTGACAGGTGCCAGTGTTGTGAGCCTGGGAAGGACTCGGGGTGGCCCTGTGAGCACAGACCTCACCCTTCCCCCTTCCTCCCCGGGTTCAGCACCACGGGTGCCAGACTCACCATGGAACAGCCACCGAGCCTGCTCTCAAGAGGCTGGCGTTCTGGTGAGAACAAAAGCGACGGAACCTGAGCTCGCTGACTGGGGGCTTGTAGGTAGGTAGGTAGCAGCTGCTTCAGACGGTCGGCACAGACCTTGTCTTCGACCCCAGACTTAGCCCGTAGTCCTGCAGGGATGCGGTTCTGAGTGGATTCCAAGACAGTGCTGTGAGCTAGCCCCTCCCCCAGCCCCAGCCCAGCAGTAGGCTGACCTCGTGAATAAAGCGCCTAGGAAATGGTGAAAGCACTATGTAGCCCTGACGATACTTGACAGTCCCTCGGAGGAGAAAAGACTGGGAAAGTGAGGTGCGTTCATTTTGGGTGTAGATGTGTGGCAAGGGTTTAACATTTCCTTCTTCTCTTTGAGCATTTTCACCTTTTACCAAATAACGGTCATGACGAGAAAGGTGAACTGCAATGTGACTACACTCTTGCCTTTCTTTAAAGAGAGGGCGTAGATTAGTCCAGGTTCCTGTCCCCTCTCATGAGCTTATTTTGCCCCCCTATCACCTGTAACATAATGACTCATTCTGCTATTGTTGGCTGTTCTCTCTTCTTTAGTTACTTTTAAATTTTTCTGTGATTTCTTTGATTCTCTAGTTTCACTTTTTTTCTCCAGACCCCCCTCTGCCTAATGGAGAACACCTTGGGGATGAGGCCATTGTCCCCAGGCATATCTGCAGACACCCTCCCCCCACCCCCGCCTTTCCAGCACCACCTTCTCAGGGCAGACCCAGGAGCTCAGGCCAGAGGGTGTGCCCAGCTGCCCCGCAGCGCAGCTCCCCAGCACTCTCCCGTCACCCCTCACGTTCAGGACCTCCAGGGTGCTGCGACGCCCAGAAGCAAACAAGAGGCCACCGTAACTCGGATGATAGTGTCTTGAGGAAGTCTTGAAGCGTCGCCAGGTTCTGATGGGGTGGTTTGATCTGGAGTTGGCTTCAGCCTGTTGCTCCGGGTAGTAGCCCCTAGAACCTCTGTGCTGTCCAGTGGCGTGATGTGTGCGTGGTGTGTACATGGCATGTGCGTGGCGTGGACACTTCCTAGGGAAGGTGGGCACACTGCAGAACAGGGAGCCAACCTTGCCATGGGCCGTGGAGGGCTCTGAAGAAACTCTTTTTATCTCTCTGGGTTTAAACTATGCTTTGATGCTGGAAAGTGTAACCTTGAGCAAGTTAATTAACTTGCTATAATTTTTATTTAGACAAATATGGTTATCATGAAACTTTAACATAATACATGTAATATGCTTAAAACAGCCCTTAACCATAATAAAGCAATAAAGTAGCTGTTATTATGTTTATAACTGGATTTCAGGGCCTTCCTATAAAAGGATTTTGTGCTTTTTAAGATTTCTAGGGTACTTTTGAACACACATAAACATATTTTTTTAATTTTTTACTTATTGATTGATTTTAGAGAGAAAAGAAGGGAGGGAGGGAGAGAGAATGAGACGGGGTGGGGGGAGAAGGAGAGGGAGAGAGAGATTGATTTGTTGTTACACTTATTCATGCATTTATTGGTTGATTCTTGTATGTGCCCTGACCAGGGATCAAACCCACAACCTTATCTTTTCGGGACAATGCTCTAACCAACTGGGCCAGGGCCACATAAACATCTTCAATTCTTAAATACTTTTTACGTAACCATTTCAATGGCTGTATTTACATTGTGCCAGTGTATTGTAATTTTTTAAAAATCTTTATTGTTGAAAGTATTACATAGGTCCTCCTCCCCCCCCCCCCCCCCATTAACCTCTTCCAGCCCACTCCCATCCCCACCTCGGCCCTCACCACCCTACTGTCTGTGTCTATGAGTCATGCGTGTACACATATGTGTTCATGGTTGGTCTCTTCCCCGCCTCCACCCTCCCCTGCCTGCCCTCTGAGGTTTGACAGTCTGTTCAATGGTTCTATGTCTCTGGGTCTATTTTTGATCATTAGTTTATGTTGTTCATTGAATTCCACATATGAGTGAGATCATGTGATACTTACCTTTGACTGGCTTATTTTGCTCAGCATAACACTCCCCAGGTCCCTCCATGCTATTGCAAATGGTAAGACTTCTTTCTTTTTTATTGCCACATAGTGTTCCATTGTGTAGATGTACCACAGTTTTTTTATCCACTCATCTGCTGATGGGCACTTAGGCTGTTTGCAAATCTTAGCTATTATAAATTGCACTGCTATGAACATAGGGGTACATATATTATTTCTGATGAGTGTTTCAGATTTCTTAGGATATATTCATAGAAGTGGGATCACTGGGTGAAATGGGATTTCCATTTTTAATATTTTGAGGAAACTCCATACTGTTCTCCACAGTGGCTGCACCCGTCTGCATTCCCACCAGCAGTGCACGAGGGTTCCTTTTTCTCCACATCCTCACCAGCACTTGTTGTTTGTTGATTTGTTGATGGTAGCCATTCTGACAGGTGTGAGATGATATCTCATTGTTGTTTTGATTTGCACCTATCGGATGATTAGTGACTTTGAGCATTTTTTCCTATGTCTCTTGGCCATTTGTATGTCCACTTTGGAGAAGTGTCTATTTAGGGCCTTTGCCCATTTTTTAATTGGATTGCTTGTCTTCCTTTTATTAAGTTGTATGAGTTCCCTATATATTTTGGAGATTAACCCCTTATCGAATGTATCATTAGCAAATATATACTCCCATGTAGTGGGCTCTCTTGTTATTTTGTTGATGGTTTCTTTTACAGTGCAGAAACTATTTATTTTAATGTAGTCCCATTTGTTTATTTTCTCCTTAGTTTCCATTGTCCTAGGAGATGTATCGGTAAACATATTGCTAAGAGAGATGTCTGAGATTTTGATGCCTATGGTTTCTACTAGGACTTTTTGTGGTTTCACATCTTACATTTAAGTCTTTTATCCATTTTGAGTTTATTTTTGTGTATGGTGTAAGTTGGTGGTCTAGTTTCATTTTTTTACATATGCCTGTCCAATTTTCCCAACACCTTTTATTGAAGAGACTGTCTCCACTCCAATGTATACCCTTGCCTTCTTTGTCAAATATTAATTGAGCATAGCGGTGTGGGTCGATTTCTGGGTTCTCTGTTCTGTTCCATTGGTCTATAGTCCTGTTCTTGTACCAGTACCCGGCTGTTTTGAACACAATTGCTTTGTAGTATAAATTGATATATGGTATTGTGATTCCTCCAACTTCGTTCTTCTTTCTCAAGATTCCTGCAACTACTTGGGGTCTTTTTTGGCTCCATATAAATTTTTGGAGTGTTTGTTCTAGGTCTGTGAAATATTCCCTTTGTATTTTAATAGTGATTGCATTGAATCTGTAAGTTGCTTTGGGTAATGTGGACATTTTAATGATGTTGATTCTACCAATCCATGAACATGGTATATTCTTTCATTTGTTTATACCTTGAACTATCGCTTTTTTCAATGTCCTATCATTTTCAGAGTACAGGTCTTTTACCTCCTTGGTTAAGTTTATTCCTAAGTATCTTAATTTTTTTGTTGCAGTGGTATGGGATCATTTTTTAAATTTCTCTTTCTGAGAGTTCACTATTGTATAAAAATGCATGGATTTTGGGGTGCTAATTTTGTATCCTGCTACATTGCTGAATCCTTTATTAAATTGAGTAGTTTTTTTATGGAGTGTTTAGAGTTTTCTATGTACAGTATCATGTCATCTGTGAATAAAAATATCAGAAAACCACTGATGAAAGTGAAGCAGTAATCAAAAAACTCCCAGCAAACAAAAGCCTTGGTCCAGATGGATTCACAGGGGGGTTTTACCAGATATTCAAAGAAGAACTAACACTTCCTCTCCTCAAACTATTCCAAAAAATTCAAGAGGAAGGAAAACTTCCAAAGTCTTTCTATGAGGCCAGCATTACCTTACCTCCAAAACCAGATAATGCTACGACAAAGAAAGAGAACTGCAGGCCAATGAACATAGACACTAAATCCTCAACAAAATTTTAGCAAATTGGGTCCAGCAACACATTAAAAAGATCATTCACCATGACCAACTGGGATTTATCCCAGGGATGCAAGGCTGGTCCAATATTCGCAAACCAATAAATGTGATACATCGCCTAAACCTATTGCAAGACAAAAATCATATGATCATATCAACTGATGCAGAAAAAGCATTGGACAAAATCCAACACCCTTTTCTGATAAAAACCCTCAGCAAAGTGGGAATAGAGGGATCATACCTCAACATAATAAAGGCCATATATGACAAACCTACAGCCAACATCGTACTCAGTCGGCAAAAACTAAAACCATTTGTCCTAAGAACAGGAACAAAACAGGGATGCCTTCTTCTACCACTCTTGTTCAGCATCGTACTGAAGTCCTAGCCACAGCGATCGGACAAGAAGAAATAAAAGGCAGCCAAACTGGAAAGGAAGATGTATTACCATTTACTGAACAGTCTCTGTCCTATTCTGGTGCAGTCAGGTTGAAGGTCTGTTTGTCTCTGTGTGCCAGTCTTTTCCATCTGAATTGCCACTTCTGAATGGTGGGCCCTTGGCATGAGGGCCGTGTCTGCTAAGCAGATCTATGTATGACCAGCTCCCTGGCCAGGTGCTTGGGAAGTGATGCTTAGTGATGAACACCTTTGACTGATCTCTTCTTTTTCCAGGACAGCGGGACTTTTCAGTTTGATTGACACTCTGTGGCCTCCAGTGGTGCCTCTCAAAGCACCTGGCCATGGCCAGGCCTGTGAAGAGGTAAGCTCAGCATTTAAGGAAGCTCCCCTCCCGCCCCCGGTTGCCACCTGCTCTGGGCGAGGTGCTGCGCCAAGCGCTGCCTCCGCAGTCCACCATCCCGAGAAGCCCAGCCAGTGAGCATGAGCCAGGACAGAGAGTCAGACCCACTCACATCGTTGCAAAGCCCAAGCGCTGCTTGCTTTCCTCCCGTGCTTCAGTACCTTCTTCTTGAGGTTAGCTTATGGTGGTGTCTTTAAACCACAGTTGTTAGGGCCATCCCATCAGGGTCAACAGTGAGGGTCTTAGCCTCATACTAAACAAGACACAGAGCACCCCACCTTCCAGTCACTAGCAGAACCAACACTCGGTTACCAATTAGGGCAGAAACTCATTAAACCTGATAAATAAAATCCATGGTATTCGTACAGCCAACAAGTTAGCCAGGAATTTCCATTTTCCTGCCTCCTCATATTATTTATGGTAGTTGCTCACAGGTAGAAAAATTGACTGATTAAAATGTGTCCCCTCTTGTCTACCTTGAGCATCCTCCACCAGGCTGGCCAGCACTGCTTTGGGCTACAGTTCCCAACGCTGAAAACTGGGGTGGTTTTGTTTGTGTAGTAGCTGACTTCTTAGCAAAGTGCTAAGAATATGACTCTGTACTGTGCTAGACCAGCAAAATTGCTGTCAAAAATTCCCACTTCCGATTTTTTAAAAAAAAAGCTGTGACACGTTTACACAATGGACTACTACTCAGCTATAAAAAGGAAGGAAATCTTACCCTTTGCAACAGCATGGATGGACTCGGATAGCCTTTTGCTGAGTGAAATAAGCCAGTCAGAGAAGGACAATACTGTATGATTTCACTCATGTGTGGAATCTAATGAACAAAGTAAACTAACAAACAAAGAAGAAACAGACTCCTAGAGAACAGACTGACAGCTGTGAGAGGGGAGGGGGGTTGCAGGGCTGGGTGCAAAGGGTGAAGGGATTAAGAAAACAAAAAGTCATAGACACAGACAACAATATGGTAATTGCCAGAGGGAAGGAAGGGAGGGGAAGTAGAAGAGGGTTTTGGGGGGATAGATGTTGATGAAAGGAAACTTCACTTAGGGTGGTGAACACACATTACAATATACACATGATGTATTACAGAATTGTATACCTGAAACCTATATAATTTTGTCTGCCAATGTCACCCCAATAAATTCAGTTTAAAAAATGCTCATTTCTAGATTATTAGAGAAAATGTTCTAAATTGTGTTTTAAATATACTTTGAAGAATACATTTCTAAAATGAAATCTGAATCAGTAATAAATTCAAAAGTACAAGATTTTATACTTGGTCCCAGAGATAAACATAATCTATTTATTATATAGGTATTCTTATCAGCCTTTCAGAGACAGTGTTCATCTGTGAATAAAAATGTATAAAGACTACATTTTGTATTTGAGTCTTTTAACAATACATTCACGTTCTACTTCTGTCCCTGTTTCAAACAGGTAAACACTCACCTGCCTCCCAGCTTCTGTTATGTCCTCGCTGCTCATCCCCAACTGGGACAGATTGATATCATTGAAGACCCTGTTTCTAAGCTTTACCAGCCTCCAGTTCCTTGCTCCTTACGAGAAATTCTCCAGGTAATGTCTATATTCTAACAAAGCCTTCAGTTACTTTTTTTTTCTTAAATTTGTATGCTTTGTGTGATGTTACAAATCTTTTTCAATGCCTTTTCAGACTGATGATCTTGGTACCCGTTGCAGTTTCTATGCCAGAGTGATTTATCAAAGACCATTGGTAATCTCTCTCTCTTTTTCCCCTCATAACGTGTTATAACGCATAAGGTGTTTTATACTTTATTAAAGGATCATTCATCCCCCTTAGAAATTAATGGAGCATCAAAATAGAAAAGCATTTTTGAAATTGAGTTACACATGCGTGGTGCTGAGTCATACGACACTCCTTGAGTAGGTGTGGACTGCCGGCCACTGTGTTAAATACTCAGGCGTAACCCTGCCAGGGAAGATTCTCGCCCAGTAGCCGTAGTTCCTTTCTGACCCATCGCAGGTTGTAGAAAAGAAGGAGAAGCTGAAACTTCAGTCTTGGGGTGAAAGCAGGAATCTCAGGATTGAGCTCAGCCACTTCTTGGAACTAACTCTTCAGTGGTCTGCGAGCTTGGACAGTTGAGGGAGCCCTGCGGTCGCTCAGGCGTGGGCAGTTCTCGGGAGGGGCGGCCTAGAGGGGCTCGTTGTCCGCTTCGCAAGTCAGCTAAGAGTAGATAAATAAAGAGATGCTTTTGGCGCGTTCAACCCATGATGTACGTTTCACAAGAAACCTCTGCTGGGTTGACTAAGAGGAACGTGCACATCTCAGTCCCCTGAGAGGTAGAGAGCATCCCATTGCTTTTCTTTCTCTGTTCACCCTTCAGTCATGTGACAGCTGACCAGCGCCCCCTGAGGAATAAGAGGGAGGCTGGCATCAGTCACTCAGCAGTGCTCCTTGTGAGCCGTCCTGCGTCTGGCTCAGCGAGCAGGCACAGGCCTCCAGGGAGGACACGGTCTGCTCACCTGATGTCTCTGACTTTCTGGGTCTGAGGCATCCGAACCTGACTGTGCACTCCTCTGCCCATCCTCTGCAGGACGCTCACCTGGCACCTGGCACATTCCTGTCATTCTAAAGTGCGTCCAGGTGGTGGGGATGTGGCCTCGGGCAGGGGCTCACTGCGCGGCTGCTGTGTGGCTGCAGGCAGAATGCTGTCCTGGGGCAGGAACGTCAGTCTCGTGGCTGCTGCACCATGAGCTCCTGCCCACAGAGCCTGGTCTGCCCACAACTTTGCAGCTGAGACTAGAAGTGGAAGGTAAAGAACGTAGGTGTCAGATGCTCACACCATCACCAGATCTCACCCGCCCACCCTTCTGGGAGCCCTAGAGCAGAGAGGGAGACACACTGCAGGCCATCTGGTCCCTCCTGTTCTGAGTTTTCTGCCAAGAAATAGGCTCCCGTCGGCTCAAGTACAGCCTGCCTGCAGGCATGCCTTGCAGTGGGTGTGAACCGAGGGATCCATGGTCCGTTGGAAACAGTCAAGGCCCCAGAACCCAACCGAGCACTGAACTTCCTCAGTTCACTGGCCTTCTTTATGCCTCTGTCTTCGCTTTTGTGGGAAAGTGAATCACCAAAACCAACTTCCGTGGAGAGGAATTGAAATGCCAAGTCCTGGGCCCACTATGTGGCTAAGCCGACACATGCACAGTGGCATTGCAGTGAGTCACTGCGAGACCTGAGTGTCAGGAGAGACTCGGTTGTAGTGACACTGTGCTAATGATTAAGTAGGAAAGGGAAAGGTGTTTTTTTGTATTTAACTTTTGTTTTGAATATTCAAAATGTTCAGATTCACAGTAATTATAGATTCACAGTAGATTGCATGCCCCTCATGCCATCATCCCATACCTGCAATAACCACAGTACGGTATCAAAACCAAGAAACTGACACTGGCATAATCCACAAAACTGGTTCAGATCTCAACCGTCATACATGTGTATGTACATGTATGTGTACTTTCATGCCGTTTTGTCACATGTGTAGCCTTGCATAATCTCCACCACAATCAACATACTCAGCTGTACCACAGACTCCCTCATGTTCCCATTATAGCCACACCCATCCTGTTACCCATCCCCAGACATCAGGCAACTGCTAATCTGTTCTCATCATTATAATTTTATTATTTTATGATGGTTACACACATAGAAGCATGCAGTGTACAGGGAAGGGTAAAAGTAGGTTTACAGTTATAATACAAATAAATAATACAATAATTAGTAAGTGATTATATAAGAATAAATTCTGTGTTTCCTGCACTCACAACTATAAACCACCTTTGCCTACCCCTATACGTATATTGGTATTAGTTTCCTAGGCCTAATATGCAAAATGCCAAAAACTAGATGGCTTAACATAACGGAAATGGCCCTGGTCAGGTAGCTCAGTTGGTTAGAGTGTCATCCCAATACACCAAGGTTGTGGGTTCGATCCCTGGTCAAGGCACATACAAGAATCAACGAATGCATAAATAAGTGTAACAACAAATCAGTGTTTCCCTCCCTTCCTCTCTCCTTCCTCAGCTCTCTAAAACCCATAAATTTAAACCAATAAGCCCTGGCCAGGTGGCTCAGTTGGTTTGAGCATCACCTCGTGCACCAAGGAGTTGTAGGTTCGATTCCTAGTAAGGGCACATACCTGGGTTGTGGGTTCGATCCCTGGTCTGGGTGCATACAGGAGGCAACCAGTCAGTGTTTCTCAATCAATGTTTGTCTCTCATATCGATGTTTCTCTCTCTCTCTCTCTTCCCCTTCCTCTCTCTCTCTCCTGCCCTTCCTCTCTCTCTAAAATCAATAGAAACAAACCTTTGGGTGAAGATTAAAAAATAATAATAAAATACAACAGAAATGTATTGTCTCATGCTTCGGGAGGCTAGAAGTCTGTCTGAAGTCAAGGCTTGGCAGAGCCGTGTTTCCTCTGGCGGCTCTAGGGGAGATTCCTGCCTTTTTTCTGCCGGCGTCTGCTCTTTGCTGGCAATCCTTGGCCTTCCTGGGCTTGTTGGTGCATCACTCCGCTCACATGCCATCTTCACCCTACGTGTCATCACAGGTTCTTCCGTGTCCAAATTTGCCCCTCCTTTTTTAGTGTTTTTTTTAATTGTTTGTCTTCCTGGTGTTGAGTTCTGTGAGTTCTTTTTATATTTTGGAAATTAACCCTTTATCATGAAACAGACTGATGAGTCTCAGAGAGAAGGGGTGAGGTGGCTGCAGGAAGAGATTAACCAAAGATCTTATATGCATATATGCATTTCCTATGGACACAGACAATAGGGTGGTGAAGGCCTAGGGCAGGGTGGGAACCAGGTTGACAGAGACAGTCGGGGAAAGAAGGGGACATCTGTAGTACTCTCAACAATAAAGGTTTTTAAAAATAATAATAAAGAAAATAAATTGGAAGCCTTTTATTTCTTCTTGTCTGGTCACTGTCGTTAGGACTTCAGAACTATGCTGAATAAGAGCGGACATCACTGTCTCGTTCCTGATCTTAAGGAAAACGCTTTTAGTTTTTCCCCATTGAGTATGATGTTGGCTGTAGGTTTTTCATATATGGCCTTTATTATGTTGAGGTGTGATCCCTCTATTCCCACTTTGCTGAGCATTTTTACCATAAATGGGTGCTGGATTTTGTCAAATGCTTTTTTTAGGTCTATTTATATGATCATATGATTTTTATCCTTTATTTTGTTTATGTGATGTATCACATTTATTGATTTGCAAATATTGAACCATTATTGCGAATATTGCATCCCTGGAATAAATCCCACATGGGCATGGTGTGTGATTTTTTTTTAATGTATTGCTGGATCTGATTTGTTAATATTTTGTTGAGGATTTTGGTATCTATATTCATCAGTAATATTGACATATAATTTTCTTTCTTTGTAGTGTCTTTATCTGGTTTTGGAATTAGGATAATGTTGGCCTCATAAAAAGAGCTTGGAAGTGTTCCTTCCTCTTGAAGTTTTTGGAATAGTTTGAAGATCATAGGTATTAATTCTTTGAATGTTGGTAAAACTTACCTGTGGAGCCATCCTGTCCAGGAGTTCTGTTTGCTAGGAGGTTTTTTTTATTGCTGCTTCAATTTCATTAGTTACCAGCCTATTTATATTTTCTGATTCCCCGGTTGAGTTTGGGAACATCATCTGTTTCTAGGAATTTGTCCATTTCCCCCAGGTTGTCTAGCTTGTTGGCATATAGTTGCTCAAAGTATTTTCTTACAATCCTTTGTATTTCTGTGATGTCAGTAGTTACTTTGCCTCTTTCATTTCTGATTTTATTAATTTGGGTCCTCTCTCTTTGTTTCTTGATAAGTCTGGCTAATGGTTCATCAATCTTGTTTACCTTTTCAAAAAACCAGCTCTTGGTTTCATTGATTTTTTTTTTATTGTTTTTTTAGTATCTATGTAATTTATTTCCACTCTGATCTTTATTTTATTTCCTTCCTTATACTTACTCTGGGCTTTTCTTGTTGTTCTCATTCTAATTCTTTTAGAATTAGTTGTAGGGTAAATTATTTATTTGAGCTTTTTCTAATTTCTTGAGGCAGGCCTATAATGCTATGAACTTCCCTCTCAAGACTGCTTTTGCTGTGTCCCAGAGATTTGGCGTTGTTGTGTGTTCATTTTTGTTTGTTTCCAGGAAGTTTTTTCTTTCTTCCTTGATCTCATTGGTAATCCATTCATTGTTTAATAACATGCTATTTAGTCTCCAGGTGTTTGAATATGTTGAGGGTTTTTTACTGTAGCTGATTTCTAGTTTCATGTGATTCAAGAATATGCTTGATATGATTTCAATCTTCTTGAATTTGTTTACACTTATTTTGTGCTCTAACATGTGGCCTATCTTTGAGAATGATCCATGTGCACTTGACAAGAATGTATATTCTGCCACTTAGGGATGAAATGTTCTGTAAATGTCAGTTAAATTCATCTGATCTAGTGTGCCGTTTAGGGTCGCTGTTTCCTTGTTGCTTTTTCAGTCTGGGAGATCTATACAGTGGTGCCAGTGGGGTGTCAAAGTCCCCGACTATGACTGTATTGCTATTTCTCTCTCCCTTAAAGTCTTCCCTTTTTGTATAAGGTGTGTGGTTTAGGTCAAGTTTCATTTTTTTGCCAGTGGATGTCCACTCATTTCAGTGTTATTTGTTGATAGGATATTCTTCCTCCATTGACTTCTGCAACTTTGTCAAAAAATAGTAGAGTATTTTTGTGTAGAAGAGATCTGTTTTTAATAAAATTTTAGCAATAAGATTGATAGTACTGTGATGAATTAATTGGGGTAGGTTTTTTTTTCTTTTTCAGAGGATATTGTTGTTACTGACTTTGTTCAAAACCCAATGGTAAAGATGATTTGATAGTTAATTTCAAAGGAAATTAGACCATTTTGGTTCCATCAAGAGACTGAAAAAGAGACAATAAGCCAAATCCAAACTATTTACAGAGAGTATCTAAAACTCTTAGCTTCAGATAATCTTTTTTTAAATTTTTATTTGTTGATGAAAGAGAGAGACATCAACTTGTTGTTCCACCTATTTATGCACTCATTGGTTGATTCTTGTATGTGCCCTGACCAGGGATCAAACTCACAACCTTGGCATATCGGGACAATGCTATAACCAACTGAGCTACCCAGCCATGGTAAATAATCTCATAGAAAAAAATCTTTGGCCCTGGTCCGTATGCTAAGTGGTTAGAGCATCTGCCTGGCAGTGAAGGATCGCGGGTTCAATTCCTGGTCAATAACATGTATCTGGGTAGTAGGTTCAATTTCCCATCCAGTTATTGTAATGAGGAAGGCAGCTAATTACGTCTCTCTCAATGTTTCTCTCTCTCCCAATCCCCTTCTTCCTTATTCCCTTTCATTCTCTCTAAAAAAAAAAAAAATTCAATGGGAAAAATGTCCTCAGGTTGAGGATTAACAACAACAAAAAATGTTTGCCCTTCCTGACATATATACCATTTTTTTAAATGTGACTTTGGCCAGTTGTTCCTAAAAGGCTAACTCCATGTACTTAGTTGTCATGACTCTTGACCTTGATAAATTTGAAGAATAGAGGCCAGTTACCTAATTGAATGTCCCTCCATTTCTATTTTCCTTTTGTTATCTCATGAATAGATTCAGATCATGCATTTTTGACTGGAATACAACATAAAAACGTTGTGTTCATGTCAGGAGGCATACAGTAGACTTGTGCCAGTGCTGTGATATTTTATCAATTGATTAAGATGTTATTTTCCAGGTTTCTCCACTATAAAGTTAACTAATAAATATTTCTTTTTTTTTTTTTTTTTTTTTTTTAATTTCTTTATTGATTAAGGTGTCACATATTTGTCCTCATCCCCCCATTCCCATCCCACCCCTCTCCCCATGCATGCCCCAATCCCCTGTTGAACTTAACCGTTGGATAGGCTTATATGCATGCATACAGGTCCTTTGGTTGAACTCTCCCCCTCCCCCCCACCCTCCCCCTACCCTCTTCTATCCTCCCTCTGAGGCCCGATAGTCCGATCGATGCCTCCTTGCTTCTGGTTCTGTTCTTGTTCCTCAGTCTATGTTGTTCATCATTTCCTCTAGATGAACGAGATCATATGTCACTAGATATATACTAATAAGAACTGAATGTGAGACGAGCAATAATATTTATGCTGACAGGCAAATGAATCAATCTGTAGCGAGCTTCCCCCTGGACCAACAGTTCTTTTGAGACCCAATTTCGATGTCCAGTAGTTCCTTATGTGTACATGTCAGCACTGACCCCTCAGCTCTGGATGGTGGACAAATGGTGGTAACGGAGGTCCGACTCCCTCTGGTTTGGTCTCGGCCGAACCCAGGGGCACGGCGTCACCCAGACTAAGGGGCACGTGGCCTCACCCATACCCAAGGGGCACGTGGTTTCACCCGGGCCTGGGACCCAGCCTCACCCGGATGGATCCAGGGGCGCACGGCCTCACCCGGACCCAGGATCTGGCTTCACCCGTACCCAGGGACGCTTGGCCTCTCCCAGACACAGGGGCACGTGGCCTCACCCGGGCTTAGTTGCACAAGGCCTCACCTGGATCCAGGGACACATGGTCTCTCCCGGACCCAGGGATGCTTGGCCTCTACCAGACCCAGGGCCACTTGGGCTCACCCGGGCCTAGGTGCACGAGGCCTCATCCGGATCCAGGGACGCATGGTCTCACCCAGACCCAGGGATGCTTGGCCTCTCCCAGACCCAGGGCCACTTGGGCTCACCCGGGCCTAGGTGCACGAGGCCTCACCCGGATCCAGGGACGCACGGTCTCACCCGGACCCAGGGACGCTTGGCCTCTCCCCGACCCAGGGCCACTTGGGCTCACCCGGGCCTAGGTGCACGAGGCCTCACCCGGATCCAGGGACGCACGGTCTCACCCGGACCCAGGAACGTTTGGCCACTCCCAGACCCAGGGCCACTTGGGCTCACCCGGGCCTAGGTGCACGAGGCCTCACCCGGATCCAGGGACGCATGGTCTCACCCGGACCCAGGGACGCTTGGCCTCTCCCAGACCCAGGGCCACTTGGGCTCACCCGGGCCTAGGTGCAAGAGGCCTCATCCGGATCCAGGGACGCATGGTCTCACCCGGACCCAGGAGCGCTTGGCCTCCCCCAGACCCAGGGCCACTTGGGCTCACCCGGGCCTAGGTGCACGAGGCCTCACCCGGATCCTGGGACACAGGGTCTCACCCGGACCCAGGGACGCTTGGCCTCTCCCAGACCCAGGGCCACTTGGGCTCACCCGGGCCTAGGTGCACGAGGCCTCACCCGGATCCAGGGACACATGGTCTCACCCGGACCCAGGGACGCTTGGCCTCTCCCAGACCCAGGGCCACTTGGGCTCACCCGGGCCTAGGTGCACGAGGCCTCACCCGGATCCAGGGACACATGGTCTCACCCGGACTAGGGATGCTTGGCCTCTCCCAGACCCAGGGCCACTTGGGCTCACCCGGGCCTAGGTGCACGAGGCCTCACCCGGATCCTGGGACACATGGTCTCACCCGGACCCAGGGGCGCTTGGCCTCCCCCAGACCCAGGGCCACTTGGGCTCACCCGGGCCTAGGTGCACGAGGCCTCACCCGGATCCTGGGACACATGGTCTCACCCGGACCCAGGGACGCTTGGCCTCTCCCAGACCCAGGGCCACTTGGGCTCACCCGGGCCTAGGTGCACGAGGCCTCACCCGGATCCAGGGACACATGGTCTCACCCGGACCCAGGGACGCTTGGCCTCTCCCAGACCCAGGGCCACTTGGGCTCACCTGGGCCTAGGTGCACGAGGCCTCACCCGGATCCAGGGACACATGGTCTCACCCGGACTAGGGATGCTTGGCCTCTCCCAGACCCAGGGCCACTTGGGCTCACCCGGGCCTAGGTGCACAAGGCCTCACCCGGATCCAGGGACACATGGTCTCACCCGGACCCAGGGGCGCTTGGCCTCCCCCAGACCCAGGGCCACTTGGGCTCACCCGGGCCTAGGTGCACGAGGCCTCACCCGGATCCTGGGACACATGGTCTCACCCGGACCCAGGGACGCTTGGCCTCCCCCAGACCCAGGGCCACTTGGGCTCACCCGGGCCTAGGTGCACGAGGCCTCACCCGGATCCAGGGACACATGGTCTCACCCGGACCCAGGGACGCTTGGCCTCTCCCAGACCCAGGGCCACTTGGGCTCACCCGGGCCTAGGTGCACGAGGCCTCACCCGGATCCAGGGACACATGGTCTCACCCGGACTAGGGATGCTTGGCCTCCCCCAGACCCAGGGCCACTTGGGCTCACCCGGGCCTAGGTGCACGAGGCCTCACCCGGATCCAGGGACGCTTGGCCTCTCCCAGACCCAGGGCCACTTGGGTTCACCCGGGCCTAGGTGCACGAGGCCTCATCCGGATCCAGGGACGCATGGTCTCCCCCGGACCCAGGGGCGCTTGGCCTCTCCCAGACCCAGGGCCACTTGGGCTCACCCGGGCCTAGGTGCACGAGGCCTCACCCGGGTCCTGGGACACATGGTCTCACCCGGACCCAGGGACGCTTGGCCTCTCCCAGACCCAGGGCCACTTGGGCTCACCCGGGCCTAGGTGCACGAGGCCTCACCCGGATCCTGGGACACATGGTCTCACCCGGACCCAGGGACGCTTGGCCTCTCCCAGACCCAGGGCCACTTGGGCTCACCCGGGCCTAGGTGCACGAGGCCTCACCCGGATCCAGGGACACATGGTCTCACCCGGACTAGGGATGCTTGGCCTCTCCCAGACCCAGGGCCACTTGGGCTCACCCGGGCCTAGGTGCACGAGGCCTCATCCGGATCCAGGGACACATGGTCTCACCCGGACCCAGGGACGCTTGGCCTCTCCCAGACCCAGGGCCACTTGGGCTCACCCGGGCCTAGGTGCACGAGGCCTCACCCGGATCCAGGGACGCATGGTCTCACCCGGACCCAGGGACGCTTGGCCTCTCCCAGACCCAGGGCCACTTGGGCTCACCCGGGCCTAGGTGCACAAGGCCTCACCCGGATCCAGGGACACATGGTCTCACCCGGACCCAGGGACGCTTGGCCTCTCCCAGACCCAGGGCCACTTGGGCTCACCCGGGCCTAGGTGCACGCGGCCTCACCCGGATCCAGGGACACATGGTCTCGCCTGGACCCAGGGGTGTGTGGGCTCTCCCAGACCCAGGGGCGCTTGGCCTCGCCCGGGCAAGGGATCCAGCGTCATCCGGGTCCAGGGGCACTTGGCCTCACCCGGACCCGGAGTCCGGCCTCACCTGGACCCAGGGGCATGTGGCCTCACCTAGACCCAGGGACTTGAGGCCTCACTTATACCCAGAGGCGTGTGACCACACCCGAGCCCAGAGGCGCGCAACCCCGCCCGCACCCGGGTCTCAGCGGGGCCCCGTCTTCCCGATCCCAATTCCTGCCGGTCAATCCCCCCTCAGCAATTCCCCTGGCCATCCTTCCAGAGCTCCAGTATGGCTGCTGCAGAACTCGTCGGGCGGCGGCTCGGCAAAGCTCCGGTGCACCCGGTGCATGGCGGTGGGCCAGTCTGGCGTCGCTGCGTCGGCCCTTGGGTCTGCATCGGTGGCCGGTCGCCGAGCATGCGCACCTGGCCGCTTCCGAGGCGTTGAGATTCTTGACGGACTCAGAGGTCAGCAAGCGCGGAGTCTCCCACCCCATGTCTCATAGGGGTTCGTCTGTCCGTGCTTGGCTGCCAGTGGAGCCGTCCCCTCAGCCGGAGACCGCCGGGGGAACTGCGCCGAGCATGTTCCAGGCCGCTGTTGTATCGCCTGAGCCATAGTTCTTTTGTGTCGCCTGAGCCGTAGTTCTTAAAGTGTGGTCTTTGGGTCACCGGCATCAGCATCATCCCACATACCCCTCTTTTATTCTAGTTGTAGAGCATCTACTCAGCCAGCCCTATGGTGGTCTTGGATGGTGTCTGCTCTGCTCTCTTGTCGTAGTCTCAAAGTTGTTGTGGTAGGCAACAATCAGGCTTCCGCCCTATGCCTCCATCTTGGTCCTCCTTTGTATAGTTAAGTCTTGATTGTTGTTGGTGTCACTGGGGGGGCTCTCTTTGTCTATAAAGGAAGAGTTGCTGTGCAGGAGACACGTTTATGGGCCGGGTCTTGGTGCAGCAAAGCTTTGGCGCTCACTGAATATTCCCGTTGAATGTGTCCCTTATGCACGTGGTTGAAATCTGGTGTCATCTCCTACAGACCACTAGATGCCCTCGTTTCTGGGTCTCCAATGGGGTGTAGATCAGCTACTGCCTTAGGCACTCAGCAAGGATTACAGCAAAAACTGTAGTTTCTTCCTCCTGTCTGAGTGGCCCTGGAGCAGTCCGACTAGAACAGCAGATCATCTGGTCCGCTGCCAGAGGGCAGGCCACCCACATGCATAAGCCGTTGCTTGGGGCGCAGGTGTGCCTGCGAGACTTGCGGGGCAGGTCTTCAAAAAGTGCGGGGCGGGTCCCAGGGCGGGGCGGGGTCTCAGGGCGCCCACAGGCCATGGTGCGGCGAGCCAAGATGGCTGTGAGTCTGGTCCTTCTGCCTTCCACGTATCTAAGTCCCCTCGTTCCGCACTCCAGCGCAGCAAACACTGATTGCTGGGCGCACCTCCGCAAGAGTCCCGCCTCTCCCCGCAGGCATCTGGGTCTCCCGGGGTTCGCCAGAAGATGGGTTTCAGGGTGATGGAGAGCCAATCTCCCCTGGGTTTGGAACAAAAGCCCCTCTCCCCTGCCACCAGCCAGACCCACGCACCTCCACACCTCATCCCCTCCGATTTCGCTGGGTGCGAGGCAACAGAACAGCCCCTAACCTCCGCCGCCATCTTTTTCAAACTTCTCAATCCGTACCTCTTAATCCCTTCATTTCAGTCAACTCTACTGAAGTCTAGCGCCGCCGGGAGGTGCACGGAAAGGGCGCCCGGGCCTTTGTCCGGTGCGCGGTGCGCGCGTCCCGCGGAACCAGGCGCGCGAGGGCCGCGCGGCTGGGACGGGCGCTGGGCGGCCGCCGAGCTCCAGGCACCGCCATCGCCGCGTTCCGGACGTCGCCGCCGCGGCGTCCCCCCCAATTTATACTTCTTAATCCCTTGAATTCAGTCAACTCTACTGAAGTCTAGCGCCGCCAGGAGGTGCACGGAGAGGGCGCCCGGGCCTCCGTCCGGTGTGCGGGGTGCGTGGCCCGCGGCACCAGGCGCGCGGGGGCTGCGCGGCGGGGACGGGTGCTGGGAGGCCGCCGGGCTCCGGGCGCCGCCGCTGCGGCGGCGTCCCCAGCGTCCCGGGCCGGGCGGCCTGCGGGGGCGGCGGAGTTGCGAAAGTGAGTGAGTCTCCCAGGGTTTCGCCCGGAATGGGGTTCAGTGCATTCGGAGCCGGTGCTCAGCGCACTCCGGAGCCTTTATCTCCTTCCTGCCAGTGAACTCCGGCCAGGTCATCAGCCGCCCCCTCCTCTCCGGTTCCATCCTCCCCGCAGGCGCGTGTGCTCGTGTCTCCGCCCGTTTCTCCATACCTCAGGCTTTTACGGCTTCCCCGACTGTCCCCGTGGCCTTCTCCTTCCCCCCAGCTGTGGGTATTTCAGTCCGCCAGCTCTCCTGTGGTTCTGGACGATGTCCGTTCTGACCTCTAGTTGTATTTTTGAAATTGTTGTGCCCGGCTGCAGGTTAGGTGTTTAACCTATGCCGCCATCTTGGTTTCTCCTAATAAATATTTCATAGTAATTATTTAGTAACTCTCTAACAAATATTTTGTAGGATGACACATTGAGACTATGTAAATATCCTACTTCTTATTAAACTTTTATCCACTCATTTTAACATTCCTATGATTCATGCCTGGATTATTACTCTGATAGTGGCCAAATAGTAATTTTCTAATTCCAGCATTCCTTCTACATTAATGTATTGGCATGTGGATATAAGTCTTTTCATTTCCCTGATTCACGTATTTACTTACGTATATCAGTATGGACCAATGGATTCAGTTTCATAATCTGTTACTATAGTTTATTTTAATGTCCAGATTTTTCCAGAGTCAAGCTGGCTCCTGTGATGCTTGCATCATTCTTTGAGTACTTCCTCATTTTCTGACACAATAAGGTGTTTCAGACTGATTTTCTCTGCTATGAAGTCAGCCGTGGTTGATTTTTAAAGGAGAATGGCTTTTTGTTTGTTTGTTTGTTTTTTTTGAGAACGGCTTTTAGAAGCCACAACACTAAGTGGGCTCATTGCTGCCGGGCCGTCATTGGCTCTCTCAATGGACAGAGCAAGGAAATATATATGAGAAAACTCATACACACATACATATAAGTCCAAATCTATTTCCTTCTGCCTATTCATCTCTCTCCTGATTTTACACCAGCGCCTCCAACTCTAGAACTTTACCTCAGAATTGACTCTAGGGTTTCCTATTTCATATTTATTCAGCAGTGAGAAACCTGGCTCTCATTTTGTTCAATTTAACTTTCTCTAATTTCCTGTAAATAATCAGCCTCCCAACCATGTGAGCTGCCCGGGCCTGTCACCCAGCCATCCTCATCCCACCATCCACGCCAGCAAAGCCAACGGGACCTCACGCCAGCAGGTCCCCGGCCCAGCCCCACAGAGCGCCAGGGTCCTCCCTGCCAAACCCTTGACCCCATTTGCATCTAGAGAACCCTAAACTTTGATCAAGAGGAAAGGGCAGAGTGCCATTATCATAAACTTGAAAAGGTGTTATAACTTTTGCAGATAAAAAAAAGGAAAAGGGAAAAGAATAATGAAAGGAAAGAAGAAAGAAAAAAAAAAAGAAAAACAAATATTTGAGGCCTGCTTTATACCAAACCTGAGAGCAAATAAGATGCAGTTCTGTCTTTCTCAGCTTGGGCTTCTGTAGCAAATGCCGTGGGGTGCGCGGCTTAAACAGCAACGTGTTCCTCACCGTCTGGAGCACGGAAGCCTGAGGCCACGGTGCCCGCGTGGCCAGGTTCTGGGTGAGGGCTCTCCTCTCGGTTCACGAAAGGACGTCTCCTGTATCCCCACAATGTGACCTAACTGCCTCCCAAAGGCATCGCCTTCCACGACCATTACCTTGGGGGTTAGGACTTCAACATATTACTTTGGTGGCGGGGGTTACCATCATTCAGTTCCGTGACATTTCCTAGCCGTTAGGAAACGTACATGTAGCAGGACAGGAGAACGTGTATGTACTTAATGTAAGACAGTGTGGTAATTAGCACCATAGGGACACAGACATGGGATCAGGAGGCAAAGCACACGAGCTCTTCCTGAGCAGGTCAGAGGACACGGAGAGCAGTGCCCGGAAAGGGCGGATGGGACCAGAGCGAAGGAGCCCGTTACAGGTGTGAGGTTGGGGCTCACGGGGCACAGCCATGTCAATGGGGCTAGTGACCAGGACATGACACGTCTTGTATGTTCTTAAATATGCGTTCAAGTGATGTTAATGTAAACATGTAATGTTAATATAAATGATGTTCATTAAAGAACAGTCACCTAACATTGCTTTAAAAGTTATTTTGATGTCAGAGTAGCTATCAAGTTCATAGTCTTGACTGTGTCTCGTAGCTAAGCAGTTTGCTTCTTCTGGAGCAAAGGGAGATTTGGCTGATGGTGACTGACGTCACCCTGCAAGTGCAGGAGGAAAACCACTCCGGCTTCCCCAGAACACTGCCGGTCTGTGTGACCCCCTCGTGTGTGCTGGGCCGGGAAGTCCTGGAAGAACTCGCCAAGGCTGCCCCCCACAGCTTCTTCTTCAGAGACGCTCTCCGAGACCAGGGTATGCTTCTTTCTCACAGTCGTGAGCCAGTGGTGACGTACAGAGTCCAGACCTTGGCTTTGGGGCTTCCGGGTCCTGCTCTGGAACTGCTGGGCCGCCCCTGAGCCCTCCGCAGACAAGGCGTGTGGCCTGCAGAGGCCACCGGTGCCGCCCAGGCGCTCACTGGCCATGCCACGGCTGCCTGGCAGAACCAGAGCCCCTTGCACTACGGGCAAACCCTGTCCGAGGTGCCAGTGGTCACTCTGGGACTGTGTTGGTGGCAAGCTTTACAGGTGCAAGAGCCACTTTAAGCCATTGCCTGAGACAACATTTTTTAAAACAAATGAAAAGCCACAAATTGTAAACATGTACACTTAGTCGAGGAATCAAAGTAGGAGCCTACCTCAATTGTATATGTATTTTCTTTATTTTCTTGAGGTATAATTTTCATACCATAAGATTCACCTTTTGCATTGAAAATGAATGTAGTATTTGTGTGCGTTTTCAGCTGAGCACATTGGTGGTTTTGGGCTTCCTTTCTGCACAGTGCGTGTCACTGGGCACAATGAATGGACCCCACAGTTGTGCCCCGTGGCCACCCGGCTCATAGGAATCTAGCAAAGGACACTGCCGTTCCTGGCAGGACTCCCTTTCCTCCTCGGCGGTTCAGTCTGAAATGTCTCTCTTGACAGGTCGGATTGTTTGTGGTGAACGAACTGTCCTCTTGCTCCCAAAGCCCACTTTGGATGTGGCCTCGGGCGCCCACTCCTGTGAGCTGCCGGGCCCTGTGAGGCTCGATGGCCTGGATTCCGTCACTCAGGCCAACTGCATTTGCAGCGTTCAAGGTGGGTAGTCGATCTTATTGGAAATGGTATTTCTATTTTCTTACATATCACACCGGTCAACAAGTGGTTGTTGAGTACCTGACACGTCCCAGACATTGGATACACAAGGAGCAACATCAGAAGCGGTTCTCGCTTCTCGATGTGTAGTCAGTGTAGAAGGACGTCAGTCAGATATGCTCACCGCCAGGTGCAGAGCCTCAGCATCCCCGGGTCCAGGGCTGCTCCCGGCACCTCCCCTGGCCAGGGCGGTCACTGAAGTCCCCAAGGGCAGGACGGAGCTAATGAGGTGAAGCGGGAGGTCGGGAGAAATATCTGGTGGGGAAAAGCAGGACTTACAAAGGCTGCTGGAAGGACAGAGTGGGTAAGCCCCGGAGTCTGGAAGGAGGCCAGAAGGCACCTGCATAGAGGGAGTGACCTGCGACAAAGCAAGAGCGCCAGCTTTGTGTATCCGATGGTCTTAGGTGACCCTGCTAGCGGTTCACGACCCACAGGTTGAGAGCCACTGCTGTAGAGCCTAAGACCATCGGAAAACACAGATATTTACATTACGATTCATAACAGTAGCAAAATTACAGTTAAGAAGTAGCAACAAAAATAATTTTATGGTTGGGGGTCACCACAACATGAGGAACTGTACTAAAGGGTCACGGCATTAGGAAGGTTGAGAACCACTGGTCTAAAGGGTGAGTAAATCCAGGAGTAGACTTCGTTAAAAGGGATTGGCAGGCTGGGTAATGAATTTGGTACAGAGGGAGTAAGGCATATGTGGAGGAAAGGGTGTGTGTGATGACCCTAAGATTCTGGCTTAGATGACCAACCGGCAGTGGGAGTGCTCCTCAGTGAAGTGGGACATGGCGGTTCTAGGTGTCTTGCCTTCCATATCAACTTTAAAATCAGTTTGTTGGTATCTACAAAATAACTTGCTGGGATTTTAAGTGGGATGGTCTTGAATCTGAGTATGGAATATCTATTAATTTTAGGTCTCTTAGTTCTTTTAGCATAGTTCTGTAGTTTTTCTCATATGGATCATGTAAATATTTTGTTATAGTTATACCTAAGTATCTTATTTATTTATTTTAGCATTAATGTAAATGGTGGTGTGTTTTTTATTTCAAATTCCGTTTGTTCATTGCTAATATATAGGAAAACAATTTACTTTTGTATTTTAACCTTGTATCCTACAATCGTACTAAAATTACTTTGTAGTTTTAGTATTTTTGTTGTTGATTCTTTGGGATAGTTAACATAGAAAACTATGTCACGTGGACACAAGGACAGTTTATTCTTCCTTCCCAATCTTTACACCTTTGGTTTCTTTTCTTTTTTTTATCTTACTGTATTAGCTAGCACTTCCAGTACTATTTTTAATACAAGTAGTGGTAGGGGACTTCCTTGCTCTGTTCCTAATCTTAAGTATAATGTATCTACTTTCTCACCATTAACTATGATGTGAGCTGTGAGGGTTTTGTAAATTTGTTTGCTTCTTGTTTTATCAGTTAAACATGGTATCTCTTTATTCCTCACTTTGTAGGAAGCGAATATTAGCTCTCTGGCCCTTCTTTTACTGCTCTCTTTGTACCACCACCATACAGCTGTTTCTGTATATTGTTGCATGATAATTTATTCACAATCATAATTAAGCCTTGCACACCTGGTCTACAGATTGATTCTCAAAGATGAAAATCAAAAAATGGTGATTTATTATGATTATACATTTTTTGACAAATGGTATGAACGGGAACAGTGTTATCTTTCTTAATAATAGAGAAACATGTAAAATTGACCGTACCTCCGCTATGCACACAGCCAATCAGAGTGAGTATGCAAATTAACCCAATAAAGATGGAGGTTAATTTGCATACATACCTGTGTCCCAGGAACCTCCTTGGCACCCAGGTCACTCCCAGCCGGCCATCCTGTGGAAGCTTTAGGCTTGGAGGATGGGGGTACCTGCTTCCCAAGCCTACAGCCTGGGGCGGAGGCTGTAGACTTGGGAAGGAGCCGAGCCTGGGATCGGAGGGGCAGGGGTGCTCACTTCCTAAGCCTACAGCCTGGGGTGGAGGCTGTAGGCTTGGGAAGGGGCTGAGCATGGGGTTGGAGGGGCGGGGGATGCCCGCTTGCCAAGCCTATAGCCTGTTGCGGAGGCTGTAGGCTTGGGAAGGGGCTGAGCCTGCCATTGGAGGGGCGGGGGGTGCCTGCTTGCCAAGCCTACAGCGTGGGGCGGAGGCTTTATGCTTGGGAAGGGGCCGAGCCTGCGATTGGATAGAAGGGGGAAAAAATCAATGGAAACATATCCTCAGGTGAGGATAAAAAGAAAAAAAAAGAACGAAATGTCATATCCTATGAAAGGCACATCTTGAAAATGCCTAAAGAAAGTTGTCATTTTTTCATGGTGAAGGGACTGGAGTCCATGTTGATGAAAATACCTTGGTGGCTGCGGTGACTGGCAGTGGCTGCAGTAGCAGGGTGATGGGGCTGGTGCCTTCCCCTGATCAGCCTGGTCGCCTCCCGCAAAGGGAGGCCAGACTGCACCAACAGGGAGTGGGCCTAAGCCATCAGTAGGACATCCCCTGAGGACTCCCAGTATATGAGAGGGAGCAGGCTGGGCTGAGGGACCCCTCCCCAGTGCACGAATTTCGTGCACCGGGCCCCTAGTATAATAAATAGAATGTACCTAAAGTAAACATAGAAGATGATCTTGTTGTAAATTCTTAACTGTACACTTCACATCACTCAACTCTTCACTCCTCTCCTCTTCACTACACTCCATTCCTCTTCATTCCATTCCTCTTCACTCCACTTCTCTTCACACCACTCCACTCCTCCTCACTCCACTCCTCTCCTCTCCTCTTCACTCCTCTCCTCCTCACTCCACTCCTCTCCTCTCCTCTTCACTCCTCTCCTCTCCTCTCCACTCCTCTCCTCTCCATTTCACTCCTCTTCACTCCTCTCCTCTTCACTCCTCTCCTCTCCTCTCCTCTCCTCTCCTCTCCTCTCCACTCCTCTCCTCTCCACTCCTCTCCTCTTCACTCCACTCCTCTTCACCCCACTCCTCTCCTCTTCACTCCTCTCCTCTCCACTCCACTCCTCTCCTCTCTCTCCTCCTCTTCACTCCTCTCCTCTCTTCACTCCTCTCCTTTCCTCTTCACTCCTCTCCTCTTCACTCCTCTCCTCTCCTCTTCACTCCTCTCCTCTCCTCTTCACTCCTCTCCTCTCCTCTTCACTCCTCTCCACTCCTCTCCACTCTTCTCCTCTCCACTTCACTCCTCTCCTCTCCTCTCCATTTCACTCCTCTCCTCTCCTCTTCACTCCACTCCTCTCCTCTCTTCTCCTCTTCACTCCTCTCCTCTCCTCTTCACCCCACTCCTCTCCTCTTCACTCCTCTCCTCTCCACTCCACTCCTCTCCTCTCTTCACACCACTCCACTCCTCCTCACTCCTCTCCTCTCCACTCCTCTCCACTCCTCTCCACTCCTCTCCTCTCCTCTCCTCTCCATTTCACTCCTCTCCTCTTCACTCCTCTCCTCTCCTCTCCACTCCTCTCCGCTCCTCTCCTCTCCTCTCCTCTCCACTCCGCTCCTCTCCTCTCCTCTCCTCCACTCCTCTCCTCTCCTCTCTCCTCTCCTCTTCACTCCTCTCCACTCCTCTCCTCTCTTCTCCTCTCCCTCTCTCTCTCTCTCTCACTCCTCTCCTCTCCTCTCCTCTTCACTCCACTCCTCTTCTCTCCTCTCCTCTTCACTCCTCTCCTCTCCTCTCTCCTCTCTCCTCTCCTTTCCTCTTCACTCCACTCCACTCCACCTCACTCCTCTCCTCTTCACTCCACTCCTCTCCTCTTCACTCCTCTCCTCTCCTCTTCACTCCTCTCCTCTTCACTCCTCTCCTCTCCTCTCCTCTTCACTCCTCTCCTCTCCATTTCACTCCTCTCCTCTTCACCCCTCTCCTCTCCTCTTCACTCCACTCCTCTCCTCTCTCTCCTCCTCTTCACTCCTCTCCTCTCCTCTTCACTCCTCTCCTCTCCTCTTCACTCCTCTTCACTCCTCTCCTCTCTTCTTCACTCCACTCCACCTCATTCCTCTCCTCTCCTCTCCTCTCCTCTCCTCTGCTCTCCTCTCCTCTCCTCTCCACTCCTCTTCACTCCACTCCACTGCATTCCACTCTTAACTCCACTCCTCTTCACTCCACTCCACCTCACTTTACTTTTATCACTCCCCAAACACCAGCTCCCAGCGTATGCAGGCACTTCCTTCCAGTTTATTTTCTGGGGTGAAAAAGTTTTGCATCATTGCTTTTATCTTCTTTGTATTGCTCACCACTTGTGTATACATTCGTTGCTTGTTAGTGTATAATGCTCTTACTTGCCATGGTCGGAATGGATGCAGCAAGCACACTCTGTGTCTCCTTGGAAAGTGGTGGCAAAGTCTTGGCTTTGGCCTCTAACTAAAAGAAAAATATCTGAGCCCCAACTTCTTTCTGTCAAAAAGGTGGGAGTAGTGTGGCAGAGTTCAAAGTATCTGAAGAAAATTTTAAACCAGGCTTACAGTGCCAGGAAAACCCAGACTGTCCAGAGCATTTGTGTAGCTGTTGTGTGCCCCAAAAGGAAAAAAGGGTTGAAGCACTTCCAATAGGACCTTTTTAAAGGACCTTTTAAAAAAAGATGTTTTAATAAATATGTGATATACCTTTCCCAAGCCTAATTCTAAGAGAGTTCGGTTAATAAGAAAAGGAAAGTAAAGGTTTTTAATAGCAAACTGCAGTCAAGTGATGTGTGTGGCGTCACACTTACAAACTCTAACAAAAATTGTTTTTTTCCTGATGCCCGCTTAAGTGAATGTTCTAGATGCTAACAGGTTAATACACTTCCCAGGCATCCCTTGGAATACATTTATGGCTGCAGAAGGGATTTCCAGTGGTGTACAGATCCCAAATGAAACACATTTCCTCAACTCTTGTCCTAATTGGATGGAAGTAACTTAATTCCATATAAATGTAAATGCTATTAACACCCAAAGATATCCTGGGATCAAAAGGAACTTTGGTAGCAGTCTCCTTTTTATTAATCCATTTAGCAGACGCACGCTACTGCCGTGAGCCAGGCTCTCTGCTGGGCACGGGGCCTGGGAAGAGAGCCACTCCCTTTGCCTGTTGTGAATTAGTGGACCCTCCTTTCTGGCTATGTTATAAGCTCTTATTGGCTGTGATTTCTGTCCCTTTAACTTGATATTCATTAGATTTGCAAGGACAATGAAATTAGCTGGGCAGCTTTTTTAAAATCAAGATGTGTTATTTTCATTTTTAGAAAGTCATTCAAGTATGTATCACATGAATATATTTTAATAAATCAAACCTGCTTAGTTCTCATAAACCTGTTTTGCCCTCTACAGTTGAATTTTCTTCTAATACTTGTTCTAGTGGGAATGCAAGTCTTCCCCACTACAGAGAGTGGGAGGGTAGCTGGAAATGCAGGTCCCGTCTTCCTGTTACTCAAATGTCTCATTTCACTTTCTACAGGATGATCTGTGATTAACAGAATATCTACAATGCCTCACACTCCAGGAAAATTAGACCATCTCAGTCTTGGTCTAAAATTCCTCACTGGCTTCTCATCCTTCCACAGTCAATCTAAAAGCCCCAGCAAGCCTGGCCAGTGTGGCTCAGCATTTGAGTGTCAACCTGTGAACTAGGATGTCATGGTTCAATTCTTGGTCCCCGGGCAGGCGGGGGCGGGAGAGGCCATGCAGGAGGCAACCAATCGATGATTCTCCCTCATCATTGATGTTTCTATCTCTCTCTCTCTCTCCCTCTCTTTTTTTTTTTCTGATATTAGTAAAAATATATTTTTAAAACATAAAATCCTCAGCCAGACCCTGAGTAATCATAGTCTGTTACCTCTACAGCCACTTGACCTTTCTTTCCTTTATGCCTGTTTGGCCCCAGGAAGCAGTGCAGGCCTGTGCCCCACCCCACCTGCATCCCTATCTCAGTTCCCTTCTTTTATGAAGCCTTCCCTGACGCTCGAGCCTGCTGAGAGGGCCTCTCTTCTGCACCTCTGCAGGGTCTGTTCCATTTCTCAATTTAGCATTTACTTTATGGGAGTGTTAGGTGTACAGCAAAAGTAAGCAGGAGGCACAGAGATTTCCCTTATTCTCCCCCCCCCCCACACACACACACACACACACAGCCTCTGCCACTATCAGCATCCCCCATCAGCGTGGTACATTAGCTACAGTGGGGCACATCCTAATCGCCCAAGGCCATAGTTTACGTTAAGGTCAGTGTTGGTACTGTCCTTTATTTGGGTTTAGACAACTGCATGACACGTACCCATCATGACGGTATCCTGCGGAACAGCTCACTGACGTAGAAGTCCTCTCCACGCCCCTGTTCATCTCTCCCGCCCAGGAACACTCGGCGGCCACTCATCCTCTGTTCGTATCGTTGTGCTTTTTCCAGAATGTCCGTGTATAGTTGGAATCATAGCTTTTTCAAACTGGATTCTTTAACCAAGCAACATGCACTTAAGTTTCCTCCATGTGTTTGCATGGCTTCATCGCTCATTTTTAGCGTGAATAGTATTCCGTGTCCGGATGGGCCACAGTTCGTTTATCCGTTCCCCTCCTGAGGGATATCATCGTTGCTTCCCAGTTTTGCCAATTGTGACCAGAACTGCTGTAAACATCTGTATTCGGGCGCTTGCGTGGACTAAGCTTTCAGCTCCTTTGGGTAAATACCAAGGAGTCTGATTGCTGGATCGTGTGGTGAGAGTGTGTGTAGTTTTATAAGAAACCACCAAACTACCTTCCAAAGTCACTGCGCCGTTTCGCATTCCCGGCGGTGAGAGAGGGTTCCTGTTGCTCCCCGTCCTCACCAGCCTCTGGTGGTGTCGGCATTCCGGACTCGGGCTATTCTAGTAGGGGTGCAGTTGGGCATTGAGTTGTTTTAATTTGCATTTCCCTGATGATATAAGATGTTAGACATCCTTTCATATGCTTGTTTGCCATCAGTATATCTCCTTTGGTGAGATGTCTGTTAAGGCCTTTGACCCATTTCTTAATCAGGTTGTTTGTGTTCTTGAGTTTTAAAAGTTTGTTTTATACTAGAGACCCGGTGCATGAAATTCCTGCACTGGGGGGTGGGGGTCCCTCAGCCCGGCCTGCACCCTCTCACAGTCGGCGAGCACCGCCGCAGGGTGGCCTGGGCCTCCCTCTGCGGGGCAATCATGGGGTGATGGCCGAGCCCCCAACCAATCACATCACACCCGCCTTGGCTGGCCTGGTGCCAGTGGGTGTCATAGTGTGGTCCCGGATGGTCGTTCTGCTGTTCGGTCGATTTGCATATTATGCTTTTATTATTATAGATTGTGGATATTAGTCCTTTATCAGATTTGTCCTTTGCAAACATTGTATCCCATATTTCATGGTATTTTTACTCATTATTTGTTTATCTGCATTGCAGCATTCATCATTGTTTTTAGTGCTACACATGTATCCCACACTAAAGAGCATTGTATACATGTTTGTTGAAAAAAATAAATCACAGATGTGGGAGTAAAAGAAATAGGAAACCAGGGAAATCACAGAATAAGAGATACTAACAAACCAATAGAATATTTATGTTTCCTTATCAAAGGAGTGGAAACCAAGGTAAGGAATTCCGTTGTGCCTGTTCAGGAGGCAGACACTTAAAGTGGTGTCCACACGCAGTGCCTGAGACCGCGCTCTGCGAGGGGAGGGGAGGGGCTCAGAGGCCTTGTGGGGAGCACCTTCGAGAGGCGTGTCTCTCTCTGCTGCTCACAGTAGTTCTGCTTCTGGGAATCCATCCTAGGGAAGGGGTCTCGGCAGGAAGATACCACTGCTTAACCGCCAAAGGAATTCGGAGCCCACGTGTCGTTTGGAGAACGGTTGGGGGAACTAGGACACGTCCCCTCGATGGGCTATCAGCAGGACAGATAAAACAATTCTTAATAGTACGTAGCAGCCTGAAAGGAGGATGGGACGTGGCACTGATGATTTGCTTGTAAACCCCAAAACGTGTGCATCTGAGAAAAACTAGAGAGATCAGGCACAAATGAAAACACTCGGTTAGGTAGCAATGTGGGCAGTTTTAAAACTTACTTTTTACTGTTATAATGTTGTCCAGTACATGGAAATGATAAAAATCCTAGGGACATTCATATAAACTCACAAGCGAGAGGAAAACCCGAGGCCCTTGCTGCCCTCTGCGCCCTGCGGAGCACAGACAGGCCGAGGGCAGGCCCTGAGCTGGCTGTCTCCCCGCCCAGGCACCGTGACCGCTGTGGACGAGGGCACGGCCTTCTCCTGGCCTGTGTGTGACCGGTGCGGCAGCGAGCGGCTGAAGCAGAGCCCACAAGACAGGTAAGGGGCCGGGGCCCCCTGAAAGGCCCTGGGGGCGGCCGCCCAGTCCCAGGCCCCCACCTGCCCCCTGCCCGGGGCCGCTCCCCCGCCAGGCCCGGCGGAGGCTGTGGACACGGTCTCCTCAGGCGGGTTCTCCGGCTCCTGCAGCTCCGTCTTGCAAAGAGGAGCCAGGTGTGTCCTCGGTTGGTTTGTTACCGGGGAAGCGAAAGCCAGGGTCCTCGTGAATAAAGACTAACGTGGCGCCTTACAGCTTGTCCTCCGTGGGCACGGGATCCCGCAGGCTGGGGGCAGCCGGGTGCACGGCTGTGCGGCCCGGGCCCAGCACCGCTCCCCCCTCGGGGGTCCTCTCCAGGCCGTTCTCTGGCCTCCCGCGTGGACCTGTCACAGGACAGAGAGGAGGGGGCTCCTTACGCTCCTGCTTCCTAAGAAGCCCAGGGCGGATGCCTCCTTGGCACCTCCTGGCCGGATGGCATCGTGGACACGCAGGTCATCGCCGGGTCGGCCTGAGAGGCGGGCAGAGTGGGAATCCCGGGGACTTGGCAGCAGGAGGGCGGCAGATGCTGATGGCGGAAAGCAGGTTTCCCATCGGGCAGGGAGGAGCGGCCTCCCCTCGCGGCACAGGCTTCCCTCTGCTCGGGATGCTTTCTGTCCTCAGCTGAGTGCCCGTCCCTGGGTCATGCCACACGCCATCCGCCCGAGCGGGGAGCCGACCTCTGTCCCTCAGCACGGCGCTGTCAGGAACTTGGTTTTGGCGGAAACCCCCTGCCGGCTCAGCACTCGCTCACCCGTGTGTCTGGCCCGTCCTCCCTGTTTCCCAGCCACAGGGGCGCCTTTTCCTGCGCGAACTGCTCCCGCGTGGTCACCGCTCCTGTCCTCCGACGCCACCTCCGGGTCTTCCTGGCCTGCCCCGCGCGGCCCCGGTGCACAGTGAGGGTCAAGGTGGGTGCGCGCCCCGGTCCCTCGCGGAGCCGCCCTGGCGCCTGGCCTGGGGGGCACTTGCATCCATTGCTCTTTCCCTGGGAAGAGGCGGAGGACTCACCCCCAGGACCACAGTCCTTCCATGCCTGGGACCTGAAAAGTCACATTGGCTGGCGGCCTTGAGGCAGAGCCACCAAGGGAGACAGTGGTTCCTGTCCGACAGCGCTCAGCGGAGCTGTAACCTGTAACCGGCCGCGTCTGTCCTTGCAGCTGATGCAGAGCAGTATCTCCGCGCTCCTGAGCTCCGCCGCCGGTGAGGACGGGGTAAGTGCCAGATATGTGTTCTGTGCCCCCAGCCCTCCGCTGGCAGGTCACCCCCAGGTAAAGCTTCCCCTCCCGCGGCACACCTGTGCACCTGCCGAGTGCCAGGCCTGGCTCCGGCGGCGCTCCTCACCGGCCGATGCCCATGTCTGCAGCAGGGCCTTCCCGTTGGGGTTGGGGTCACTCCTGCTCGGTCTAGAGTAGAATCAGGAGTCTGCCCGCAGGCCTCGGTTTATAGGAGAACAGTATGGAGATTTCCAGTCCCGCGGCCGTGGTTTCACACTAGAACAGGATTGACTGAGATTCACACCTTTTTTTCCGTTGGAGTATTGGGTAATGAGCGTTATTTCTGAGAGTCACTGCAGTGTGACTTAGCAAAGCGCTGTGCGCCTCCAAGAAGCCACCCCCTGAATACACCTCAGGGCCGAGCTCCCCTCTTCACAGGCGGCCTTGCACCAAGGCAGGCTGTCCCGGAGGCGGGCGCAGCCACTGACAGGCACCACGGTGGGCGGTGGCGGGGAGTTGCTGAGCCCAGAGGAGGGCACCGGGCTGACCACTGAGTGGTGCCAGGCACAGCCCCCTGACCGGGGCCGGGGTCCACATCAGGGGGGGCAGACTGGCCAGCCCAGGGGTTACGGGGCCAGGGTTCCGATCGGGCAGAACTCCTGGCGGGCTCTCCTGGCCGAACTCCAGCTCCGATTCCAGCAGAATCAGGCTGATGTGGTCCATCCTGTGGAAGCTGCCCTCGGCCCGCCACCTGCTGCCCCCCTCCTGCCCTCAGAGCGGGCGGCACCAGGACGGGAGCAGCGTCCCGTTCTTCCATCTGAACTCTCCGAGTTCGGATTACATGGGGATGGGATCCGTCCACGCACAGAATCTGGAAGAAACTGGTCTGATACGGTTCCCGCTCGGATCTCAGGGTAGTCGCCCGTGGAGTATAAAATAAAAGAGTTTCTGGCTCCCGCCCTAGGATAAGCCCACCAGCCTGGGCCTGTCTCCTTAAAGCAACTCGGTGACACCCCCTCCTCCCCCACACCCCTCACCCCTGCGCTAAACAAGGGGTTGCAGTGCCAATAGGGGTTGGTGTTTAGGCCGGGCTGCAGGAGGGCTTATAAACAGGAATTCCCTGGTCGTTTCAAAGTAGAGTGTAAGTAAGTAATCAGTGGCCCAGGAACGGCTCCTTGCTTTCCTCCCGTGGCCTTTTTCACCTCCCGACCACCCAGGGCAGCTCCACACGCCCTGCCAGGGAAGCACAGGGCGGCAGGCTCCCAGCCCGTTTTTGTGGGGTGCAGAGAGGCCTCCTTAGAGTGACCACTTAGCAGAGGTAGTAGGCAGCCCAGACTGGGGAGTGGGGTCGGGAAACAGGGACTCGTGTGTGTGTTCCTGTTCTTAGTGGGGTCTGTGTGTCTAATGGGGATGAGTCAGCAGTACCTCGTTGCCTCATCTCTCAGTGCCTGGGGGAGAGCGGAGAGGAAGAGAGAAGGGCGTGGCCCTGGGAAGGCCGGGGATTGGAGGTTTCCAAGGCGGGGCTCCCAGCGGGCGCTGAAGAGAACAGAGCTGGGTATCGGGGAAGTGGAGAGTGGTGGGGGGAAGTGTTGGTAACACTCCTGCTTAAGGAGAACACGGAGGAAAATGAACCACAACCCACAACCTAACAAACCAAAACCAGCCACACTTGGGAGTGATGCACAACTCAGCCGCTGTTCCACCCAGATGGACACAGGTTCGCCCGCATTCTCCAGGCAGCCTTGGCCAGGCCCTGCCTCCCACTTGGTCCTGCGGCTCCCCACCCAGTGGCCTGCCTCCTCCAGGCAGCCTGCGGGATGGACAGCCACTCTCAGCAGGGAGCGGGGGACAGGGAGGCCTGTAGGATGCTCTTCTCCGTTGATTTCCTTCTGATGGCACCTCCCACACATTACACTCCGCCATTGCAATGCTCTCTCAAAAGAGCATGTGTGTGTACTGGAGTGTTCATGTGTTTGTCTCATACAGCTGTGTGTGCTCATGTGTACATGGGATGCTAGAGTGTGTGCATTGGATGCGGGCACCGGTGTGATAGCTTCAGGTGCCAGCTTTGCAGGCTCTCTGTTCTCAGAGCTGGCACCAGGAAAGTAAGGCAAATGCTAAGCCTGCGGTTCATTTCCGTGCGCTCCTCCCCCTCCCCCAGCGTTACTCACGGTGGGTGACCAGCGCTTTACATCCAACCGGAAGGCAGCTGGAAGATGGGTAATAAAAGGACTTGTGTGTGTGCCCTGGCTGGTGTGGCTCAGGTGGTTGGAGCATCCGATTCCCAGTCAGGGCACACACCTAGCTTGTAGGTTTGATCCCCAGGCAGGGGGCGTATGGGAGGCAACAGGTCCATATCTCTCTCTCTCTCTCTCTCTCTCTCTCCCTCCCCTTTCCTATCTCTAAAATCAATAAACATATCCTCAGGTGAGGATTTTAAAAAAAAAGGAATCTTAAAGAAAAAAAAGACTTCCGTGTAGACATCAGCCATGTGTTTTCCAGTCTGGATTCTATCTGTTTTCTGGGTGAATGCACATTTGCCAAAATCCAAGGAATCACATCTGACTTTCTATGGAACCGTAACGCCATGCCCTGGGACGAAGGCACTGCTTCTGGGCAGGATGCACGAGTGCACGTGTTGCGCCTTCACTCTAATGTGGTCCAGCTGCAGAGGTGAAAGCAATGGCATTGCTGTCCGTGTCCCCTCGGTGCATTCACTAACACTCAGTCATATGAAACTTGGACTTTGTTTCCTTAGCTTTCAGAAAAAGAAAAGTTAAAAACATATATTGTACCTTTTAAAAATAGACACATTTTATACTTACACACATATGCATTTATATGAGAGGACATACGTGTTTGTTGGTGGGTGTGATTGTTTTTACCTATCTGTATTAGTTGCCACCAAATATAAAGTATGTATAATTTAACCTTTGTTTATAAATGACTAGAGGCCCGGTGCACGAAATTCGTGCACTGTGTGTGTGTGTGTGTGTGTGTGTGTGTGTGTGTGTGTGTGTGTGCGCGCGCGCGCATGTGTGTGTCCCTCAGCCCAGCCTGCACCCTCTCTAATCTGGGACCCCTCGAGAGATGTCCGACTGCCCATTTAAGCCCGATCCTGGTGGGTTTGGGCCTAAACGGGCAGTCAGACATCCCTCTCACAACCCAGGACTGCTGGCTCCCAACTGCTCACCTGCCTGCCTGCCTGATTGCCCCTAACCACTTCTGGCTGCCAGCCTGATCACCCCTAACCACTCCCCTGCCGGCCCGATTGCCCCTAACTGCCCTCCCCTGTTGGCCCGATTGCCCCTAACTGCCCTCCCCTGCTAGCCCAATTGCCCCTAACTGCCCAACTGCCCTCCCCTGCAGGCCTGATTGCCCACAACTGCCCTCCCCTACTGGCCATCTTGTGGTGACCATCTTGTGTCCACATGGGGCAGCCATCTTTGACCACATGGGGGTGGCCATCTTGTATGTTGGAGTGACGGTCAATTTGCATATTACCTCTTTATTATATAGGATAGTTGTTATTGAAGATGGTAGCTGCCAAACCTGACATTTTTAAAGTGATTTTTTGCTGACCTTTTTCAAGTCAGAATTCCGTACTTTCACCCCAAGTAAAAGTGAAGGAATGCCTGGGCCGTGTGTGTCACACACACACACACACACACACACACACACACACACACGGCACACAAGGCGATTAAGTGGCAGAGCCCACAGAGAAGGGGCTGCTGCCTGTCTCCCTGCCCAACCTTGCTGGTGGCGACCTCTGCGCATCCTGTGCTCACTCTCCAACAGGCAGCCTGGCAGCTCCCTGGTCGCCGCCATCTCGGCGACAGGCCCTCACAGCCTCGTAGTGAGCCCTCAGGGGATGACCAGGATGGGCCATAAAGTGGTGTCTGTGTCACACATGATCCCAAGTGCAGAAAGGCCTTTGCCACCATTGTCCTCAGATATTTCAGCTCCATCACTTCCCCCGTCTTGACCAGCAACTCTCCCTCCCCCATCACTCCATTACCTTGCACAAACTTTTACTAAGAATGAAACTCTTTAGAGATCGCATGAGTGGGTTAGGCATTCCACACCATGCCCGCCTCCTAGCAGAAGGAAGAGATGACAGTGAGCCGCCGTTAGAGCCGCACTCACACTGACTGATCCCGATACTTCCTGCTTCCAAACTAACATCTCACAGCTCAGTGGCTTCCACACTTACTGTGCACAGGCCTGTGGGTAGGACCGGGTTCTACCAGGACAGCTCGTCTCGCTCCAGTGGGCGTCAGCTGGTGGCCAGAAGCTGGGCTGGAGTCCCAGAAGGCCTTCGGTCCCCCGCTGGCTTCTGTGCTCCGATTGGCTGGGACCTGCCCAGCTCTGGCCAGATACCCACCCAGCACGTGTCTGGGTCCCAAGAGAGGCAGGCAGAAAGAGCCGAGCACCTGGCCTGGCCACGCTTGGGACTGACTCAGTGCCCTGTCCACTGCACTCCGTTCCTGAAAAGCGTCACTGAGCCCAGCTCAGACCAGTGAGGGCACCGAGAAGCCACAGACACGTGCCTCCGTTGTAAAACACTGAGCGAAGCTCTGGTAGAGATCTGTCAAGGGTCTGGCTCAGAGAGGTCAGATGCTCCTGATGTTGCTCTGCAGGTGGCAGCAAAGGAGCTTCTGAAAGAACGCGCTCCTCCTAGGCTCCCGCCTCCAGGAAGGCAGAGATGATGCACCCAGGGTGCCTTAGCCCACCTCGGCCCCCGAGGCAACGTTCTGAGGTTTGATCTAGAGCACGCATGTTAAACTCTCGGCCCGCAGGCCGCATGCCTCGTTTATTTGGCCCGTTAGCCCTTGCGTTTGACATGCTTGATCTAGAGAGACTAATGAGGGCATACCACACCTTCCTAGTCTGTTTTCATCAAGAAATGAAACTTGGCCAAGATGAACTGATCACCATAAGATGTTCACCAAACAGAAGGCAAATACAAAGCTTTTTGCAACACTCAGTATAAGTCTAAAAGAAATAGTACCCCATTGAAGAGGGAAGTTTAGGGGCAAAACACCAGAGAATCCTTTGACCAGAAGTGTTGCTAGATTGGGGAAGTGTCCCAAAGGAAGTGGGAGGCAGCTGCAAGCATGATTCGCGCCCAGCCCCAGCCTTTGCAGCTAATAAACAGGGCTTGTCCCCTGCAAGTCCTCGGCTCCTCTCCCAGGGCAGCCAGCTGAGAGAGGCTTATCGCTGCATCCACTAGCCACCATCAGTGACCTCTTAAATGTTCTTGTGGAAAAACACGATTCCGTTTTCAGAAAAAATTAGTCCCTTTCCTTGCCATAATAAATCACAGCCCTTTTTTCCTCCTTACCCATGTTGTTCTCGACTATGTGAAGTCGTGTTGTGTTGTTGGGAACGAAACATGAAGGGCTATTTGCTTTAACCAGCATGCCTTTTATCACTGCAGGGCTATGAAGTGAAGAGCGTCATCGGAAAGGAGGTGGGGTTGCTAAGTTGTTTTGTCCAGTCCGTAGCCACCCACCCGACCAGCTGCCTGGGATTGGAGGAAATCGAGCTGCTGAGTGCAGAAAGGGCCCCTCCAGGCACCACTGCTTGTCGTCGGAGTCGGTGAGGTCCGAGGTGGCTGCCAGGGTGCTGCTGGCGGCTTGCAGTTGTTCACTGTGGGCAAAGTGAATGTATTTTGTCATCTTGAAATGGAACTTACAGTTTTTCTGGGGCACATGTCAGTAAAATGGTTTTGTAAACTATAAATCAAAATACTTTTTTCTACTAGATATATATATTTTATTACCTTCCTGCAAACTTAGGGACATATCTGTTAATAAAGCTTACATAAGCTTGAAGTCTTCGTTTTGTATTTACCTTAGGCAGTAATATTAATGTAGCAGGAGAAACTATAATTGCAATTCTAGAGCTTTTTAAAATTTAAATTTTACCCTCATTCAACATGCTTGCCTTGTAGTTTTTGTTTAACATTGCCCCAAAGAATACACTGCAGTTTAACCCTTTGTCCTATGTTGTTACATTACTGTTCTGCTACAATAAATGTCCAATCTAAGCATTTTGCACTTCAGGGTTTTTTGTTTGTTTTTGTTTGCCTTTTAGTATTTGGGGGGAAATATTTTAGAGAACTTTGTATCAGAGATACAAAAACGTTGTCCATAAAGTGTGAACAAGTTAACGAGTGTGATCAGAGGGACACTGAACAGAGGATAGCCTGGATGCTGTGCGCAGAGCCGAAATCACAGACTGAAGGGGGTGGGCTGTTAACATTTGCTTTGTGGGGAGAGATTTAAATTAAAAGCATGAATTTATTAGCTTTGGACACAAGGTTTTGTTTTCTCCCTTATAGCGATATAATCCAGACGGGCCATAGTTAATTAATTACATAATATAGACGCAGTACCCCAAGTCGTGCCCGCTGTCACTGGGGAAAGGCCATGGCTGTATGATTTGTCCAGAAACTCTGGAACCTAACGTTGTGGCGGCCCTTCTCATCTACACGACTGTTCTGCATTCCTGCGCACTCGGAAAACCTACCGAAACGGCCCGAGAGACCGAGGAAAGTGAAAGCAGCCGGTCCCAGGAAGGCCAAGGAGAGTCAGACACGCGCTTAGAATAACCGGAGCCGCCCTCCCCTCGCCCCTGCAGCACCCACTCCACTCGGGGAGCCCCTCGGCTGTCCTCCGGAGCCCCGGTCAGCCCCTCCCCGAGGCGGGGTCCTGTGCCTGCAGCCCCTTCACCAGAACTGGCCAGCTGAAGGCGCGTGGTCGCGCTGCGCTGCGCTTAGGCCAGTTACACGGAACGCGCGGCCGGAGCCGCCGGGTGTTTCACAGGCAGAGCAGCCCCCGCACAGCCCGCGGGCCTCGGGGTGACACCTGGGCCCGCGCGGCCTCCCGGTGCCGCCGCGCACCTGGGACTGGAACGCGCCTTCCCCGCGGCTCCCGGGCCCGGCGGGCAGGAGCCGCTGCGAATACAGGAAGCAGGCTGCTTTCAAAAACTCCTTTATTCTTACAAATGCTGTAAAAATTAATATAAAAAAGTGAGCATGCTCCGTCTTCCCCTCTTACCTACAATACAAAGGACTGTCTTAAAAGTCTTTTTCAAAGTACCTTAGCTGCATCAGCAGGAGTAAGATGTAGAAAAGCCACCGTTATAAAAATAATTTAAGGGAAAATAAACAAGTGTCGCTCCTCTGGAAGTTCAGTGGTGGCAAGTCCAGGCCGCAGCTCCCCTTCCCTCGGGTCCCGAGAAGGTGCGGCGCCGGCGGCTCGGGCCGGGCAGGGCGCGCTGGGCTCCGCGCGGCGGGTCTGAGGTATCCGTCGGTGTGTCCCCGCGCCCCCGCCGGCCACGCGTCACCGGCCGTCGGCGGCCCCGGCCGGCAGGAAGGACGCGCCGGGCAGCTGCTTGAAGAACTGCCGGAGGCCGGCCAGGTCCCGCGTGAGCTGCTCCACGCGCTGGTGCAGCTTCTCGTTCTCGGCCGACAGCTCCACCAGCTTCTGCTGCATCTCCTGGTTGCGCCGCTTGGCCTTGTCGCGGCTCTTGCGCACCGCGATGTTGTTGCGCTCGCGCCGCTGCCGGTACTCGGGGCTGCCGCGGTCCGGGCCCCTCTTGCCGGCGCCCTTCTCCCGGGCCGGGCCGGGCGCGGGACTCGGCCCCGGGCTGCCCCGCGGCGGCTCGGGCGACGTGGGGGGCGTGGGCTGCGCGGCGGCCGCCAGGCTCACCACGGTCTGCGCGCAGACGGCCACCTGCGCGGGCAGCAGCGAGCCCGCGTCGCCGCCGTCGCCCCAGTCGGGCTCGCGCTTGAGCGGCCGCGGGGCGGCGGGGCCCGGGCCGGGGGGGCGCGCGGGGTGGCCGGGCGGCGGCTCCGGGGCGCCCGCCGCGCCCGCCTTGTGGTTGCTGTTGAAGAGGTCGGCGAAGAGCTCGTCGTGGCACAGCTCCAGGGTGGGCACGGCGGCCATGGAGTCGATGTAGGCGCTGAAGTCGATGGCGCTCTCGTCGTCGTACATGGCGGGGGCCGCGGCGCCCGGCTCGCTGGCGCGGGCGGGCTTGCAGGTCCGGCCCGGCTCGTAGAAGGCCGCGGGCTCCGCGGGCCAGGGCGCGCCGCGCGCCGGGCCGTCCAGGCTGAAGAGGGCGGCGCTCATGGCGGCGTCGGCTGGGCTCCGAGGGCGAGCGCGGCTGTCACCCGGGGGGCCGGCCGCCGCCGCCTTTTCTACCCGAGCGGACGCGCAGGCCCCGCCCCGGCTCCGGGCCGCGGGGCGCCCGGGGGCGCGGAGGGGGGCGGCGGGCGGCGGCCTGGGAGCCACCCCCGGAGCCGCCCCTTGAACCTTCGCCCGCCGCCGCCTCGCTCCCCCGGCTCCCCCCGCTCGGCGCTTCCTCCCGGCCCCGCCCGGACCGGCCCGGGCCGTCCTGCTGGGAATGGCCCTCCCTCCGCCCGCGCGGGGCGCTCCCCCTTCCTGTGGGCGGACTGGGCGCTCCGCGTCCTTCCGAGCCCGAGTGCCATCAGCACCAGGCCGGGCCGTGGCGCGCGTCCCGGGCCGGTCCCCATAGTCAGAGGCGGGAGCCGGGGGCGGGCGGCCGGGCCGGAGGGCCGAGCCGGGGACCTGCAGACGCGGGCGTCGCTCGGCTCCGCAGCTGCTGCCTCCTGACCGCGGGGAGCGGGACGGAGCGCGGAGGGGTCGCGTCGCAGCCCAGGCCGCCGGCCGCCCCGTCGGCTGCAGCGCGAGGCCGGGCGGGACCGGGTCGGCTCCGGACCGCACGAAGCACCGGGGAACCGCACTGCGGGCGCGCCCCGCTCCAGGCTCCGCACGGCCGCTGCTCCTCGCACTGACGCAGCGCCACCTAGCGGCGGCGTCTTCCTTCAGCCCGAAGTTCAGTTTCGGCTTTTTTCTCGGTTCGGTTTCAGACAGACGTTCTTTTGAACCTAAAGCAGCTGGGCCCTCGTTAGGAGAGAAGGGTTACACCAGCAGGTCTGGCGGGGAATTAAGTCCGTAGCCCTTCACATTGACAAATGCTTGGAAAGACAGTATGTATTGTCTTTGTTCGCCCAGTTTCCTGCAGTTGGGGGCAGGCAGTTTGTATCAATTCCTTTTAACCCCCCCTATTCAGACCTGGGCTCCAGCTCACGTCTGTTCTTGGCTTGGGCTTCTCATTCACCAGGCGTTGGGTCCAAACACCAAGTGATCCACAAACGGCTACCAGAGCTTCTGCCTTCACCCCAGAGGTAGATCGTAGGGACACGCTGGGGTGTTGGGTGGGTTTTCTAGAAGAACAAGCATGTTGCTTTAGAATTACCCACAGGGTACACAGTGTGGGTGTGATACCATTAATCGCCTATTAAGGGTAAAGACCAGGAATACACATAATGTGGGTTCATGCCCACCCAGGGCAAAGGCCTAGGACAAACTCTTAGTTCTGTTTATTTAGGAAGCCCTAAAAACACTATAAAGCCTTCTCCAGTTAAATTAGGAAATGAAAAATGTATGTGGAAGGACCATATTCTCAAAAATAACTCAGTGAGATGATTAGTACATTCAGATATCAGAGTAAATTATTTGCTAAGACGAAGTTGAGTTTACAAGGTAATGCTATTGAAGAAAAACTGTTAGAATGCCCTTTGACATTTTGGGATGGGCTTGAAAAAGATGCTAAGCCTGCATTTTCGTAATTAAGAATTTTCTTCCCACCCAAACACTAATTTGAAAGAATATATGCACCCCTATGTTTATTGCAGCATTATTTGCAATAGCCAAGATAAGGAAGCAACTCAAGTGAATAAAAAAGTTGTGGTACACATGTACAATGGAATATTAGTTAAGTATAGATCTAGAGTGTTGTTCTAAGTGAAATAAGTTAGAGTAAGAAAAATACCATATGATTTCACTATATGTGGAATCTGAA
Source organism: Eptesicus fuscus (assembly GCF_027574615.1). Taxonomy (NCBI): domain Eukaryota; kingdom Metazoa; phylum Chordata; class Mammalia; order Chiroptera; family Vespertilionidae; genus Eptesicus; species Eptesicus fuscus. The sequence continues at coordinate 48,061,803 of NC_072491.1, read as the reverse complement.
GAACAGAACAAAAAAACAAAATTGAAGCAGACTCATAGATACAGAGAACAGAGTGCTGGTAGCCGAGGGGTGGGGGTTGGGGAAAGGTGGGAAGGCGAAGGGATTAAGAATACAAATTGATTGTTAAAAAATAGTCACTGGGCCCTGGCTGTGTTCTCAGTGGTTAGAGCATTGGCCCACACCGGAGGGCTGCAGGTTCGATCCCAGGCACCTGTGCCGCTCTGGTGCCGGAGGCAACCACTCGGTGTCTGTCTCTCTCTCCCCTCCCCCTCCCTTCCACTCTCTCTAAAAACCAATAGGACAAATACCCTCAGGTGAGGATTAACAGAAAAAAGTCAAGTGGCTGTAAAGCACAGCATAACGAATATAGTCAATAATATTTTAATAACTGTGGTGCCAGGAGCTGTCAGGGAGAACGCTTTGTAAAGCATATGATTATCCAATCACCATGCTGTACTCGGAAACTAACACAAAATAACACTAATGTGGACTGTGATGGAAAAATAAAATTTAAAAAATCATTCCATTTAATATAAAGAATTTTCCTGCCTTTTCCAGAAAAAGGGGGAGGAGAGATTACAGATCCGCAATAATGGATTTGTTATGACATTTGAGGGCCAATTAAAGACTTTTTAAAAAAATTTAATATAAAGAATTTTCCTGCCTTTTCCAGAAAAAGGGGGAGGAGAGATTACAGATCCGCAATAATGGATTTGTTATGACATTTGAGGGCCAATTAAAGACTTTTTAAAAAAATAATAAAAACAACTTAAAGTTTCGTTTCTGTGACAGTAGTTCATAGTCACTTCTTTGAATGTCTCCACTAATAATTTATTCAAGATAAAGATGAAGTAGTTCTTGAGCATTTCTCATTGTTAGAGATCTGCTTCCAATAATTACTTGACCCTCCTCTGGGCTCTGGAATTCCGAGTAGAACCGTCACCTGGAGGAATCGGTGAGAGAGCATTCCCGCTGGGAGCTCTGGATTTCCCTGTGTCTGCAAGGACATTCCTACGGTGAGCACAGCTGAGTTGTCCACGCGGACGTTCTAGACACATCAGCCCTTGGAAATTCAAGCGGCTCAAAATGCTTAAAATGTGCTCTACGGTTACTAAGCGCCACCAGGGTTAGAGGAAACAACTGGTCTTTCCCTGCTCGTTCGTAACCTGGGGTGACCACAGCTCCCTTACGTGCGGGCTCGTCCTGGAGGGCTTCGAACGGGCAAGCACTGGGCAGAACAGCCGTTCGAATTAAAGTCTAAACAGTGAAAACGGCCTGTGAGCAGTGCTATCGAAAACAAAATGAAGGTCCAAGAAGAAAACTGTTGACGTTAGCGCCCTCTTCTCAACTAGCAGATTAGATACTTTTGTTAAACTTCTGCTTGGAGCTAATTTTAACTTTAGGGTATATTTCCATGTGTCTGTGTCAGACGATACAAATGCAGTCTTTTTTTAATAAACCTTATTCCCAATGTATGAGTTTGAGTAAAGGAAGACAAAGGTAAAAAGTAATAAACCCAGTGGGTGTTGGGGTCACACATCCTTTGCACTGTGAACGCCTGTGTGTTTTATTAAAAACGGGGCAGACGTTTCTGCATTTACTCCAGCCTCTGAATCGAAGAGACTGAGCCCCCGGGTTACGAAGCAACCAGAGCTGAACACAGGTGTTTGATTCTGCGCGTCAGGTGTCCAACTTCCATATTCCTGCTCACCTTCCCATTAATAAAACACGAAGGAGGAGCAATTTGTCTTTCTAGCCCACATTCTTGTCAAGGGGATTCCTCCTTCCCTTGGCTCACACCTGTCAGCCCCGCCTCCACCTCCTGCCTCCGCCCAGGCACTTCCTGGGTGGCACTTGTCACACTTGCTCCCCAGGAAGGGCACAGCAGGCTTGCACGCACCAGTTCCCCACCCAATCCGTTCTCCAGATGGCTGCCAAGAGATCTTCGAAGAGGAAGGTTCTGCTCCATAAAATACTTGAGAGGTTCTTGGCCAACAGAATGGAGTTTCAGTTTTTACGTGTGAGCCCTCAACTGCCCAGTTTTTTCCTGGTAAATCTGTTTCCTGCCAAAGCAGCAGATGCCCAGCTCAACTCTGAATCCCCCCACAGACCTACCTGGCCCCCGTTTGTGCGGGTGATGGTCCAGGTGAGAGCACTCGGCCTCCCCTCTCCTGTGTGGCTGGTAAGACCTTCCACCTGCCAGAACCTTCATAAAATAGCACCTGTCTGTTGCCTTCCGTGACTTCAGCCACATTAACCATCTCCATACCGGGTTCCTCAGGATAATTCATCTCACATATTGCCAAATATCAAATGCAGATATTTGAAAATTTTCATATTTTGTTGAAATTTGGATGCAAATGCCAATCACCATTGTCCAAGGTGTCAATTACAATACTTGGCCTTGCCTGCATGTGTGTGTAAGGGGATGGGAGTGAAACCCTAGGGATAATAGTGGGGAGCTCTCTTCTAAGAAATTCTACATCACCAACTCTCTTGATCAAACAGAGAGCAGTATTGGGGATAAATAGCAACATCTCTGATTGTAAAAGTGACTCAGAGGAGGGAACCTCAAGATGGCAGCAGAGTGGGTGGAAGCTACACTCAGGCCCTTTCAGGACCAAACTGGAATTACAACTAAAATAAAGAACAATCATCCTGAGTAACCTACTGAAGATGAGCTGGAGAGAAGCCTCATAACCGTGGATTCACAGCAGCCGCATCGGGACCAGTAGGAAGGGTGGAGATGCAAAGAGGACTGGCTCTGCTCCCGCAGCGGGAGGATGAGGTTCCGGAGAGGCATGGGCCTCAGCCCCAAGCCAGGTTCCCCAGCCGAGCGCACCGGAGCCTGTGGGGGTGTCCACATAACCCCTGGCTGTGAAAAGCAGCAGGGTTCCTGTCCACCCGGGAGAGTCTGAGTCTAGGAGTCTGGGGGAGACACGGGCACCCTCTTAAAGGGCCAACGCACAAAATTTTGTACACAGCCACTCACACTGGGCTCTCACAGAGGGAGGGCACAGGGAAAGTCTAGGAATTGTTGCTCTGGGAGGGAGCTGTGCTGAGTCATTCTCCCATATCAAAGGTGCCATCTCTCTTGAGTGGAGCACTCCCCTCCTTGTGGCATCAGCTTGAAGGAAAGCAATAGCCACACCCTCTGGACTCCTTCTGCTCCCACCTCCCCGCCCTGTGGAGCTTGTGCCCTGCTGAGGAGTTAGCTGCTTTGGCCAGAGTGTAGGAGTCAGGGAGACTCACCGGGTGCTATGACTGAATGGTCTGACTCTGAGGCAGAGGCCATTACCCCATTTTCTTGCGAACCTGACTGGCACTTCCTCACCATGGAAATCCAATAGAACCACCATCCCAGTTTCCCACAGATCCAACCAACAGACTCCGGAGGCCCCACCTGCCTGAATCCTAGTGGGTTCACCCTGCCAAAGTCAGGAAAAAATTCAGGACAGACTGAGTCTTTTAACTCTGGAGTGAGGTCCACAGCCACCACCATCCCTGAAGCCAGGCCAACACCTCCCCCTTGCAGGAAACCACCAGTCCCAGTCTCCCAAATCTGCCAGGGGCTCTTTCAGTGACTGAGCCTAACAGGCTGCCAACAGGCAGAGGCAGGTGGAGGCGGGTCTCAGGATGACTTTGGGGCTTTTGCTGATCTGCCCCTGGAACCGGTACTGGAAAAAATAGCCTACCTTGGTGTGCAGTTTGGTCCTTCCCATGTGCACCCAAGACCAGCAGAGACAGCCACAAACTGTGGGTCACTTGTAGCTCCAAATAGCTTGTTCAGGGCCAGCCACAGACAGCATCTGACATCGGCCTGCACCAGTCCCCCCCAGAGGGTCAGCACCCACACAGGCCATGCCAGCTTCAGACGATGTGAGAGCAGGATCTAATAAGCTTCACAAACAGCACATCCGAAGGGCGATCTCGGCGGCACCAGGACCTGCCGAGGCAAATTCTGCTTCCTGTGGTCACAGCAGCTCACACACCACGGCCAGGGCTGAGCCTCACCATCAGCCAGCCTGAGGGTCAATAAAAATCAACAAACAGCACGTGTTGGAAAGAATCTGGAGAAAAGGGAACAACACTCGGGCACTGCTGGTGGGGATGCAGATGGGTACAGTCACTATGGAAAACAGTGTGGAGTTACCTCATAAAAATGAAAAATGGAACTGTCTTATGACCCAGCAATTCCACGTCTGGGAATATATCTGAAGACACCAGTGACACTAATGTAAAAGCATATGTGCGCCCCTATGTTCATTGCAGTGCTATTTAAAATAGCCAAGATTTGGAAGCCGCCCAAGCGCCCATCAGTAGATGAGTGAATAAAAAACTCTGGTACATTTACACGATGGAATATTAGCCGTAGAAGGACATTTTACCACTTGAGACAGCATGGATGAACCTGGAGAGTATTATGCTAAGTGAAATAAGCCAATTAGAGAAAGACAAATACCATATGATTTCACTTATATGTGGAATCTAATAAGCAAAATAAACTAACAACGTGGAGAGAGCCTAGACCGACGGCTGTCAGAGGGGAGGAGAAACTATAAAAAAAAAAATCCCATTTACTATTTCAACAAAAAATAAGGTATCCCTAGGAATAAATTTAACAAAGGAGGTAAAGGACCTATACTCGGAAAACTACAGGATATTGAAGAAAGAAACTGAGGAAGATACAAATGTGTGGAAGCACATACCGTGTTCATGGGCTGGAAAAATTAACATCATTAAAATCGAGGCCCCGCCGTCTGGCCCCCGCGACCCGCTACCAACCAATCTGCCCGGCACTCGCGAGCACCAGGTCTGGCTCCCCAGCGTCACCGCTATGAAGAAAGCGGTTCAACAGCTCCGGCCGGAGGCCGGGCTCCACCGCGTGAAGGTTTGCCAGGCAGCTGCAGACTGGCAACAATTCTGTCTGCAGAATGCTCAACATGACCCCCTGCCGACGGGAGTATCTTCAAGTACCAATCCCTTCAGACCCCAGAAAGTTTGTTCCTTTTTGTAGTAAAACGAACTTTGAAGGTGTTCTAAACCACTTTTCTTGAACCGGTGAATATTCAAAGAGAGCTAAATCTGAAGCCTGTACAAAAAGCTTACTCTATAACATGCGCCATACTATACAGACTTCTGCTTTTGTCAGTCCTTAACATCTACCTCTCTGAATTTTCATGAATTTCTATTTCACAAGAATGATTATTTTATATACACTGGCAGCAGCATACAAATAAAATACTTAGTATAAAAAGTAAAAAAAATAAATAAAATATAAAATAAAATCGATACTGTTCTGGCCAGTGTGGCTCAGCCGGTTGGAGTGCCATCCTGTGCACCAAAAGATGGTGGGTGATTCCCAGTCAGGGCACATACCCAGGTTGCAGGTTTGATTCCTGGTTGGGGTGCATACAGGAGGTAATTGATCAATGGTTCTCTTGAAAAAAAAAAAAAAAGTAAAATGTCCATATTACCCAAAGCAATTCATAGATTCAACGCAACTCCTAGTAAAATGCCAATGGCATATTTCACAGATCTAGACTAAACATTCTAAAAATTTACGTGGAACCAAAAGACCCCGAATAACCTCAGCGATCTTGAGAAACAAGGACAAAGTTGGCGGCATCCCATACAAGATAAACTATACTGCAGGCCTTGTCATCCAACAGCCTGGCAGCGGCACAGATACGGTCCTACAGATCAGTGCCCGGAAATAAGAGCCCGGAAAGTAAGCCACGTCTCTATGGTTACTCAATGTTTGACAAAGGGGTCAGGAGCATACCATGGGGTAAAGGCAGTCTCTTCAGTAAGTGGTGTTAGGAAAATTGCATAGGTACATGCAAAAAAATGAAACTAGACCACCAAATTACACCAGACACAAGAACAAACTCAAACCAGATAAAAGGTTTAAGTGTACATCTGGAAACCACCGAAGTGCCCATTAGTAACTAAGGGGATAAAAAAAAAATTGGTGGTACATTGACACAATGGAATACTATGAAGCAGTGAAAAAGGATCTCTTATCCTTTGCAACAGCATGGATGGACCTGGAATTATTATTCTAAGCAAAATAAGCCAATCAGAGAAAGACAAATACCTTATGATCTCACTTGTATGTAGAATCTAATGAGCAAAATAAACTGATGGACAAAATAGAAACAGAGGCATGGATACACGGAACAGATTGACAGCTGTCAGAGGGGAAGGGGGACGTGGACACTGGATGACAGAAGGTGAAGGAATTAGCCAAAGAACATAGATGCATAACCCACAGTCAGGGTGACCAGTGTGGCGATGGCCAGAGGGAAGGGGTTTGGGGGCTGGGCGGAGGTGGGCAAAGGTGGCATGAGAATGGAGACACCTTTGTCAAGAAGAAAAATAAAGTAAAAACAAACAAACAAACCACAGTTTGTTTAGAGTGTTGTTCTAGAAAATGTTCTAGAGAATAATTCCTGATTGTCCAGGCCTGGTCACAGGCAGCCTCTCCTAGGGCCAGTGACTCCCTCGCTGGACATTATGGGGTGTTTGTGTACAAGCACTACATTTCTCAGTTGTAAATCTTCGCAGTTGGCTTCTCAATCAGTTCATCTCTGTGCCTTATCCAGTGATCTGCAAATACATGTAGGAACTCAACTCAGAAGCTGACAACCACGAGTAAAAGAAGATCCTCTCAGTGGAGTCCCAGACCATGCCTCCGCAGGACCCTCCAGGAATCAGTGCCTCCACGGAAGCAACCAATAAGCTGGCCAAAGAAATGACCGAACCTGCATTTGCTGGACTCTGGATTCCCATCCTGTACTCCCAGAAACGGACTGGTGCCCCACAGAGGCTCTGAAGATTTGATGTGCTTCAGGTTTTTACTTCCCTACCATGCCCACCTCCCAGCTTTCGGAAGTAACCACAGCGATAGAAGTTCTTGGCGTGGCTCACTGGTGCCAAGGGAGCGGGCCGGGGCGGTACAGATGTGGACCTTGTTTCAAAAATAACTGCTTGTGCCTTTCACCGGTCTGGCGGTGGCCTGAGGGACCGGCGCTGTCTCCTTTTGTTTTGCCCTCAGCTCCAGCAGCTTTCCGGGAGGCGAGTGTCAGGAGCATGTAAACACCTACACTGCCCCTGGGCTCTTGGTGCGGAGGGGAGAGATGGGGGAGTAGCAGATGGATCAACAGCCTGCACAGGAGCAGGCTGGGAGGATGATGGGGTTCGAATAAGGCTTTACAGGCCTCTCAGGCCAATGTACACGCCACGCCCTGAGAGAACCCGCACCTAGATCCTTGGGCTCCAACAGGAGTGAAGGCTATGGCGGGGTGCAGACAGCCTGGCCGCGCACCCGAAGGGGTGCCCCAGTTAAAGGCCAGCCTGCAAAGTGCAGGAGAGGTGTTTGTTTTCTCTTTTTGGTGCCAGATGTTTAAGCTAAACAGGGATTTTGGGGATCACATATGACAAGGAATACAGTCATTCGAAAAATTAAAAAATAAAGAGTTTGGAAAAGCCAGTCATAAATGGACAATTACAACCCTCAAAAAAGCAACAGCAAACTGTTCGGGAGGGAGGAAAGGTGATTTCAAGAGTTACTGCATTACGATATTCTAAATGTTCAACTTTCAGCAGAAGATTACAAGGCTTACCAAGGAACACAGGTGAAAGAGGCTACCTAACTAAATACTGGCTTGTAACTGTTTTTGATTATGTGACTTAAAAGACAAATGCATAAAACAATAATTATAAATCTATGTTGATGGGGATACATTACACAAAGATGTAATGTGTGACTACATAGAGTGGGAGAGAGAATGGGGCGTTATAGGCGCAGAAACTAAATTAGTATCAACTCAAAACATTGTTATAAATATAGGATGCTGATTATAATCACCAGGGTAACCACTAGAAAAAAGAACACCTTAAAAACATACAAAAAAAGAAATAGGGAATCAAGTGGTACCTTAGCAAAATCAAAAGAAAACAGTATTGGAAGAATGATAACATAGAAGATAAATAGACAAATGACAGAAGTGTGGAAGTGTTTCCTAATCAGAAATCACTTTAAATCTAAGGATTAAACTCAGCAATTAAAAGGAAGATAGTAGCAGAATGGATAATAAAAACATGATCCAGTCATATACTATTTGCAAGTGACTCATTTTAGAGCCAAAGTTAAGAACAGATTGAGATTGATAGGTTGGAAGAATATATTTCATGTGTTAATAACCAACAATAAGCTGGTATGGCTACTAATACCAGAAAATAGACTTTAAATAAAAACTTGTCATGAGAGACAAAGAAGACATTTTATATAGATAAAAAGATCAATCCACCAAAAAGATATGACAATTATAAATATACATACACCAAACAGCAAATCCCCCAAATCTATGAAGCAAACACTGACAGAACTGAACCACAATAAAAGTTGTTAGATAACAATACTCCATTTTCAATAATTGATAGGCAGAACATCTACAACAAAGAATAAGAAAACAGAGGACTAACAAGACTTTAATGAACACTCCACACAACAAAAGCAGAACTAACATTCTTCAAAGTACACATGGAAAATTCTCCAGGATAGGCCACTGAACAAGTCTCAATATATTGAAAAAGACTGAACCCTTACAAAGTATCTTTTCTGACCAAAATGTAATGAAGATAAGAAATCAATAAAAAGGAAAAGTGAAAAATTTCAAATATGTTGAAATTAAACAACATACTATTAAAACAACCAAATCAAACATGAAATCACAAGGGAAATGAGAAAATACTTTGAGACATCGAAAACAAAACACAATATGCCAAACCTTAAGGAATGTAACAAAAGTGATGACCACACTTTAATGCTTACATTAAAAAAAAGGAATACTATACTGCAAACAAATAACCTAACTCCACACATTAAGGACTAGAAAAGAAGAGTATACTAAGCAAACTAAACTTAGTTTCCAAAGCTAAAAAATGAAGGAAATAATAAGATTATAGCACAGACGACTAGGTACCAGTATCCCTTATAAGTATTGATTCAAAAATCCTCAACGAAACACTAGAAAACAGAATTCAACAGCATAATATTAAGATTACTCTCCATGGCCAAGTGGGACTTATCCCACCAATGCAGGATGGTTCAATATCTAAATATCAATCATTGTAATATACAACATTAACAGACAAAGGAGGAAAAAAACACAGGTTCATTTCAACTGATGTAAAAAAAAGCATTTGACAAAACCCAACACCACCATTTCATGATAAAAAAAAAAAACATTCAGCAAGCCCTAGCCAGTTTGGCTCAGTGGATAGAACATCAGCCTGCAGACTGAAGGGTCCTGGGTTCAATTCCAGTCAAGGGCACATGCCTGAGTTGCAGGCTTGATTCCCAGAAAGGGATGTGGAGGAGGCAGCCAATCAATGATTCTCTCTCATCATTGATGTTTCTCTCTCTCTCTCTCCCTCTCCCTTCCTTTCTGAAATCAATAAAAATATATTTAAAATTTTTTTCAGCAAACTAAGAATAGAAAGAATTTTCTTCAACACGATAAAAGCCACTTATAAAAGCCGACACTAATATCGTCCACTTCCACTGCTGCTATTCAATGCTGTGGGGGATGTTCTAGCCAGATGAATCAGACAAGAAAAAAAATGGAGAGAAACCAAGATGGCGCCATAGGTTAAACACCTAACCCGCAGCCGGGCACAACAATTTCAAAAATACAACTAGAGGTCAGAACGGTCATCGTCCAGAACCACAGGAAAGCTGGCGGACTGAAATGCCCACAGCTGGGGAGAAGGAGAAGGCCACGGGGACAGTCGGGGGAGCCGTAAAAGCCTGAGGTATGGAGAAACGGACGGAGACACGAGCACGCGCGCCTGCGGGGAGGATGGAGCCGGAGAGGAAGGGGCGGCTGACGGCCTGGCCGGCGTTCACTGGCAGGAAGGAGATAAAGGCTCCGGATTGCGCTGAGCGCCGGCTCCGACTGCACTGAACCCCGTTCCGGGCGAAACCCTGGGAAGCCAGGCGCAGGCTGGGGGAATGAATCGGGGCTGTGGGGCGCAGGCACAGAGGAGCGGCGGAAGGCAGAGCTCCAGAGGCGCGCGCAGGAAGGGGCGCAAAGGACGGACTGTTGCCTGCGCCACTGAACTGCCCTAGCGGGAAGGAGACAAGGGCTCCGGACCGTGCTGAACCCCAGTTCCGACTGCACTGAACCCCAGTTCCGGGCGAAACCCTGGGAAGCCAGGCACATGCTGGGGGAATGAATTTGGCCTGTGGGGCAGAGGCACAGAGGAGCGGCGGCTCCAGAGGCGCACACGGGAGGGCGCGCAGAGGAGGGACTGTTGCCTGCGCCACTGAATGGCCCTGCTGGGAAGGAGACAAAGGCGCCAGACTGCGCTGAGACCCAGTTCCAACTACATTGAAACCCAGTTCCAGGCAGCGGGCGAAACTCCAGGGCGCGTTTCTCTCAGAGGTGTTTGCAAAGAATACAGAGGGACACAGACACAGGAGCCTCATGTCTCCTGCACAGCAACTCTTCCTATATAGACAAAGAGGGTCCTCATGGACAATTGGCCTGGAGGACAACTCCTCCTAGTGACACCAACAACAATCAAGACTTAACTGTAGATACTCACTCAGTTTCGCAACTGCGCCGCCCCCGCAGGCCGCCCGGCCCGGGGCACTGGGGACGCCGCGGCGGCAGCGGCGCCCGGAGCCCGGCGGCCGCCCAGCGCCCATCCCCGCCGCGAGGCCCCCGCGCGCCTGGTTCCGCGGGCCGCGCGCCCCGCACACCGGACGGAGGCCCGGGCGCCCTCTCCGTGCACCTCCCGGCGCCACTAGACCTCAGTAGAGTTGACTGAATTCAAGGGATTAAGAAGAACAAATTGGGGAATTCGAAAAAGATGACGGCGGAGGTGAAGGCTGATGTGTTGCCTCACATGGCAGTTTCGGAAATACAACTGGAACATGGACTAGTGAGGGTGGCGACTGCTGCTCGCGTCTCCCCAGACCGGGCGGCTGCTCCTCTCAGTCAGCACCGCAGCCGGGGCCATGGGCTCGTGGGCGCCGCAGCAGCTGCTGTGGCGGCGGCCGCGGACTCGGGGCAGCAGCTCTCTGTGAAGGAAGAGACCATCTTTCTGCAGGAGGGGCGCATCCGCGCCACCGACCTGGCCGAACTGCGCAGTGAGATCCTCGAGGCCCCGGAGGCCGCCAACACCGATTTGGAGGATTCTTAGGAGTTCTCATCTTACATTCAAGCCCTTTAAGCCATTTTGACAGAGGAGAATCAAGAAGGCGGCTAAGTTAAACAAAGGAACTGCGAACTCCACCGCGCACAGCAATTTCAGGGGCACGAATGGAGGACAGAGCCTCTGCCATCCAGAACTACAGGAGAGATGGCTGAATGGTAGATTTATAGCTAAGAGGGAAGAGGAAACCAGCGAAATCGGAGGGGATGAGGTGTGGAGGCGCGTGGGTCTGGTTGGTGGCGGGGGAAAGGGGCTTTTGTTCCAAACCTAGGGGAGATTAGCTCTCCATCACACTGAAATCCAGCTTCTGGGGACCCGTGGGAGACCCAGATGCCTGCGGGGAGAGGCGGGACTCTTGCGGAGGTGCCAAGCGCCCCTGGGTCTGGGGGAGGCCGCGCTCCCCTGGGTCCGAGTGAGGCCAGGGGTCCATAGATCCAGGTGAGGCCTCGCGCATCTAGGCCCGGGTGAGCCCAAGTGGCCCTGGGTCTGGGAGAGGCCAAACATCCCTGGGTCCAGGTGAGACCATTGTCCCTGGATCGGGTGAGGCCTCGTGAACCTAGGCCCGGGTGAGCCCAAGTGGCCCTGGGTCTGGGAGAGGCCAAGCGTCCCTGGGTCCGGGTGAGACCATGTGTCCCTGGATCCGGGTGAGGCCTCGTGCACCTAGGCCCGGGTGAGCCCAAGTGGCCCTGGGTCTGGGAGAGGCCAAACGTCCCTGTGTCCGGGAGAGACCATGTGTCCCTGGATACGGGTGAGGCCTCGTGCACCTAGGCCCGGGTGAGCCCAAGTGGCCCTGGGTCTGGGAGAGGCCAATCGTCCCTGGGTCCGGGTGAGACCATGTGTCCCTGGATCCAGATGAGGCCTCGTGCACCTAGGCCCGGGTGAGCCCAAGTGGCCCTGGGTCTGGGAGAGGCCAAGCGTCCCTGGGTCCGGGTGAGACCATGTGTCCCTGGATCCGGGTGAGGCCTCGAGCACCTAGGCCCGGGTGAGGCCACGTGCCCCTGGGTCTGGAAAAGACCAAGCGCCCCTGGGTCCAGGTGAGACCATGTGTCCCTGGATCCGGGTGAGGCCTCGTGCACCTAGGCCCGGGTGAGCCCAAGTGGCCCTGGGTCTGGGAGAGGCCAAGCGTCCCTGGGTCCGGGTGAGACCATGCGTCCCTGGATCCGGATGAGGCCTCGTGCACCTAGGCCCGGGTGAGCCCAAGTGGCCCTGGGTCTGGGAGAGGCCAAGCGTCCCTGGGTCCGGGTGAGACCATGTGTCCCTGGATCCGGATGAGGCCTCGTGCACCTAGGCCCGGGTGAGCCCAAGTGGCCCTGGGTCTGGGAGAGGCCAAGCGTCCCTGGGTCCGGGTGAGACCATGCGTCCCTGGATCCGGATGAGGCCTCGTGCACCTAGGTCCGGGTGAGCCCAAGTGGCCCTGGGTCTGAGAGAGGCCAAGCGTCCCTGGGTCCGGGTGCGACCATGTGTCCCTGGATCCAGATGAGGCCTCGTGCACCTAGGTCCGGGTGAGCCCAAGTGGCCCTGGGTCTGGGAGAGGCCAAGCGTCCCTGTGTCCGGGTGAGACCATGTGTCCCTGGATCCGGGTGAGGCCTCGTGCACCTAGGCCCGGGTGAGCCCAAGTGGCCCTGGGTCTGGGAGAGGCCAAGCGTCCCTGGGTCCGGGTGCGACCATGTGTCCCTGGATCCAGATGAGGCCTCGTGCACCTAGGTCCGGGTGAGCCCAAGTGGCCCTGGGTCTGGGAGAGGCCAAGCGTCCCTGGGTCCGGGTGCGACCATGTGTCCCTGGATCCAGATGAGGCCTCGTGCACCTAGGTCCGGGTGAGCCCAAGTGGCCCTGGGTCTGGGAGAGGCCAAGCGTCCCTGGGTCCGGGTGAGACCATGTGTTCCTGGATCCAGATGAGGCCTCGTGCACCTAGGCCCAGGTGAGCCCAAGTGGCCCTGGGTCTGGGAGAGGCCAAGCGTCCCTGGGTCCGGGTGCGACCATGTGTCCCTGGATCCGGATGAGGCCTCGTGCACCTAGGCCCGGGTGAGCCCAAGTGGCCCTGGGTCTGGGAGAGGCCAAGCGTCCCTGTGTCCGGGTGAGACCATGTGTCCCTGGATCCGGTTGAGGCCTCGTGCACCTAGGCCCGGGTGAGCCCAAGTGGCCCTGGGTCTGGGAGAGGCCAAGCGTCCCTGGGTCCGGGTGCGACCATGTGTCCCTGGATCCAGATGAGGCCTCGTGCACCTAGGCCCGGGTGAGCCCAAGTGGCCCTGGGTCTGGGAGAGGGCAAGTGTCCCTGGGTCCGGGTGAAGCCAGAGCCTGGGTCCGGGTGAGGCCGTGTGCCCCTGGATCCATCCGGGTGAGGCTGGGTCCCAGGCCCGGGTGAGACCACGCGCCCCTTGGGTATGGGTGAGGCCACGTGCCCCTTAGTCCGGGTGACGCCGTGCCCCTGGGTTCGGCCGAGACCAAACCAGAGGGAGTCGGACCTCCGTTACCGCCATTTGTCCACCATCCAGAGCTGGGGGGTCAGTGCTGACATGTACACATAAGGAACTACTGGACATTGATATTGAGTCTCAAAAGAACTGTTGGTCCAGGGGGAAGCTCGCTACAGACTGATTCATTTGCCTGTCAGCATAACTATTATTGCTCGTCTCACATTCAGTGCTTATTAGTATATATCTAGTGACATATGATCTCGCTCATCTAGGGGAAATGATGAACAACATAGACTGAGGAACAAGAACAGAACCAGAAGCAAGGAGGCATCGATCGGACTATCGGGCCTCAGAGGGAGGATAGGGGAGGGTAGGGGGAGGGTGGGGGGGAGGGGGAGAGTTCAACCAAAGGACCTGTATGCATGCATATAAGCCTATCCAACGGTTAAGTTCAACAGGGGATTGGGGCATGCGTGGGGAGAGGGGTGGGATGGGAATGGGGGGATGAGGACAAATATGTGACACCTTAATCAATAAAGAAATTAAAAAAAAAAAAAAATAGATCCAGAGACACAGAAGCATGGAACAGACTGTAGAATCTCAAAGGGAAGGCAGGGGAGGGTGGGTGGGTGGGAAGAGATCAACCAAAGAACTTGTATGCATAGGTGCATAACACATGGACACAGACAATAGGGTGGTGAAGGACTGGGGGCAGGGTGTAGGGGCAGGCTAGAAGGGGTCAATGGGGGGGAAAAGGGGACATATGTAATACTTTCAACAATAAAGATTTTTTTTTAAAGTTGAAAAAAAAAAAAAAAAAAAAAGAAAAAAAATGCCTTCAAATGGTGAAAGAAATAAAACTATCTTTATTCACAAACAACATAATCCTACATATAAAAAATCCTAAAGAGAACACAAAATAAATACTAGAAATAATAAATTAATTCAGCAAAGTTTCATTAGAAAAGGTCAACTCCGTCAACTGCATACCAGCAATGAATAATCCAAAAGGAAATTTAGCAAAAACAATTCATTTATAGCACCATCCAAAAACATAAAGTACCGAGGTATAAATTTAACCAAGGACACTGAGACATATACATATCAAAACGAGTGAAAATTACAAAACATTACTGAAAGAAATAAAAAACATAAATAAAACGAAAGATATTCTGTGTTCATGAATTGGAAGACTTAATATTGCTAAAAATGCCCGTACTACCCAAAGCAACCTAAGGATCCAATGAAATCCCTATCAAAATTCCAATGGCTTTTGCTTTTCCAAAGGCCAATCCTTAAATTCTCCAATTTCATAATGTTCAAAGAGAAAAGTGCAGCCCTGATAGCTGAGCTTTCACTTCAATTCATGGGCAATATTCTGAAGTTCAAAAACATACATTTTAGCAGAAGTCACTGGCTTCAAAATTTCTTGTAGGCTGATGAAATGATTTTTATTTCTCTTAGTCTATTCTTTCTCCATTATTTTCTCATGTGTGCTATGTGCAGGCACTTACGATGGTGAGAGAATGATTATGACATTGCCCCTGTAATAAAGGAAATTAGGACAGGCTTGGTTTTAATTTGATAAAGTACTTAAATTAATATTCATAAGCATGGATTCATTCACGTCTTTTTCATTAAGTTTTCATATAAACATTCCCATGTTATTTTGGAGTTAAAAAACAAGTTTGTTTCATATGCAATCATAATATAATGTCAAAATCTATTTACAATGTAAATATTACCATTATATTTGTAGAACTTAAATAATAACTTCTTGAACACATAAGTATATATAAACAAATTCAGTACATTTTAAGTCTAATTATTACTTCTTACAAAAGCTTCTCCAGCTCTTTCAGGCCTGCCTCATCTCTTCGGCACACAGCACTAATAAAGCACTCAAGCACATTGCTCTATCTCCTTAAGATGTGGTGTGAGGTGAAGAAAATGGCTTAATCTGTCCTGTTTCTGGGGAAAAAAATTCTTTGCTTGTCTTTAAACTCTCATATTTCTGAAAAGGTATGTGGCTTCTACTTTTTAAAAGTATTTAACAACAATAAGTTTCTTAATAAAATTTTCTTTTCTTTTTTTAAATATTTTTATTGATTTCAGAGAGAGGAAGGGAGAGGGAGAGAGAAATTGAAACATCAATGATGAGAATCACTGATTGGCTGCTTCCCCGCATGCCTCCACTGGGGACCAAGCCACAACCTGGGCATATGCCCTTGATCGGAATCAAACCCGGGACCCTTCAGTCCACAGGCCAACGCTTTATCCATTGAGCCAAAACAGATAGGGCAATAAAATATTCTTAATGTTATTCATATTTTCTTATAATTATAATCAGTAGAGATATCTTATTTCCTGGTTTCCAAACCAAATATATTTTTCAATTAGATTTATTGGGGTGACATTGGTTAATAACATTATATTTCAAGTGTATAATTCTATAATACACTAGGGGCCCAGTGCACAAAATTCATGCATTGGGGGGGGGTCCCCTCAGCCCAACCTGCACCCTCTCCAATCGGACATTCCTCTTGCAATCTGGGACTGCTGGCTTCTAACCGCTCACCTGCCTGCCTGCCTGATCGCCTTTAACTGCCCTCCCCTGCCAACCTGATCTCTCCCCCAACTGCCCTCCCCTGCCTGCCTGATTGCCCCTAACTGCCTCTGCCTCAGCCCCCACCACCATGGCTTTGTCTAGAAGGAAGTCGGATGTCCGGAAGATGGCCGGTCCACCCCATCTAATTAGCATATTACCCTTTTAGTAGTATAGATTACATAAGATAGGATGGCTTAAATGAGGGGGGGAGCCTTTTTCAGCAGGAGGAGAGATGCTCCTGAAAGACAATAACACATAATCCCTATATCTGGACTGATAGCCAGCCACATGCACTATACTACCAAACCGGTCACTGAAAAATTGAACCGCTTTCTTACACCTTACACCAAACGGCTGTTGCCCTTAAAACCCCTCCTCAGCCCCAACCTTAGGTTCTGCCTTTGCAGTTCACCCAGATTAGATTCTGATTGGTCAGTTTCTATGCCAGTCAGCATCTAAAGCTCCGCCTCCTAGGCAGCCATTAGATCCTTGCTCTTCACCCAGATTTGGTTCTGATTGGTGGGTTTCTATGCCAGTCAGCGTCCCTGGGCCTATCTCTGAACCTGATCAAAGAGGCGGGGCTGATCAGCAGCCCCTGAGGAGGCCCGGAGAGAAACAGAGGCACGTCTGCTGGCAAAGCCGGGAGAGAAAGAGAGAGGCAAGTGCTGATCAACAGCTGCCACGGAGGCTGGGGATCAGACCCTGCCTCTCTCTCTCTGCAGGCCTCTCTCTTGGCCTGATCCGCAGCCCCCTCGGCAGTCAGAGCTGGGTCGCTCTGCCGGCACCGGTGTTCGGTGGAGCCTTGGTCGTTACAGACCCTGGCTCTTTATATATAGAGATTATCTACATATTGCATTGTGTGATTTCCACCCAAAGCCTTAGTCTCCATCCATCACCATATATTTGACCCCATTTACCCTCCTACTGCTCCTCCAACCTTCTTCCCCTCTGCGAACCACCCTTCTGTTGTTTATGAGACAAATCAACTGTCTTTACTCAGCAAGAATCACAGGGTTGAAGTCTGGATCACAGGTATGAGCCAGACATGCAGTCCCTAAGTGTGTAACGAGGACATTTACTATCCTGAACAATTGTGCAAGTGTCTTATGAACACTCTACACTGTGACTATTTCTTTTTTATTGCATGCTCATGGTTTCTAAAGGAATTCCCAAGCAGACAGCTTTGAAATGGGACTCATACACACAGTCATCTGGTAACAATGAACTTTTAAAATTTTTAAAAATTATTATTTAAAGTATTACATGTCTCCTTTCCCCCCGCCCCCCATTGACCTCTCCCCGGCCACTCCCACCTCCCAGCACATGCCTTCACCCCCCTACTGTCTGTGTCCATGGGTTATGCTCATATGGATGCATACAAGTCCTTTGGTTGATCTCTTACACCCTCAACCCCCACCTTCCCTCATAGGATGGACAGTCTGTTCAATGCTTCCCTGTCTCTGGATCTACTTTTGCTCATCAGTTTATGTTGTTCATTATATTCCACAAATGAGTGAGATCATGTGATATTTATCTTTCTCTGACTGGCTTACAATATTTTGCTTAGCATAATGCTCTCCAGGTCCATCCATGCTGTTGTGAATGGTAAGAGTTCCTTCTTTTTTATAGCAGCGTAGTATTCCATTGTGTAGATGTACCACAGGTTTTTTAAAATATATTTTTATTGATTTTAGAGAGGAAGGGAGAGGGATAGAGAGAGAAACATCAATGATGAGAGAGAATCATTGATTGGCTGCCTCCTGCACGCCCCCTACTAGGGATCGTGCCCACAACCCGGGCATGTGCCCTTGGCCAGAATCGAACCTGGGACCCTTCAGTCCACAGGCCAACGCTCTTATCCAACGCCAGACCAGCTAGGGCGTACCACAGGTTTTAAATCTACCATATTTTCTGGCGTATAAGACGACTGGGCGTATAGAAGATTTTCCTGGGTTAAAAAGTCGTCTTATACGCCGGAAAATACGGTACTCATCTGCTTAATGGACTTAGGCTGTCTCTAAATATGTTTCAAAAAACAATAATAAAAAGCTCAAGCCAATCTGAAACAGTC
Source organism: Eptesicus fuscus (assembly GCF_027574615.1). Lineage (NCBI taxonomy): Eukaryota > Metazoa > Chordata > Mammalia > Chiroptera > Vespertilionidae > Eptesicus > Eptesicus fuscus. Next base: position 48,043,481 of record NC_072491.1, on the reverse strand, counting down.
CCAGGTGTGTAGAGGTATTAGAGGAGGCTGAGACTGTGAGTGGAAAGCCATTTTTGTATTTCATAATTTGATCTTGCTGTTCTAAAATGCATGTTTTCTCTCCAAATGAGGAATCTATTTCATACAGGGATTTGTTTTCCTAAAACTGCAATGCTTAGTGCTATCTCTATAACCATACCTGGAACTCTGAAGTTATCCTGAGTCTACCTTTCTTCCCACTGGAGCAGGGTAGCAAAAGTGAGTGCTAAGACCAAGTTTTTTTAAAAATATTTTTTTTTATTGATTTTAGAAAGAGGAAGGGAGAGGGATAGAGAGATGGAAACATTGATGAGAGAGAAACATCAAATGCAATCATCCTACATAATAAAAAGGTAATATGTAAATTACCATCACTCAGCTACGCCCACGATTGGGCCAGCAGGAGGCGCAGGGGGCGGGACTCGAGGTGGCTGGGGTGGTGATTGGGCCGGCAGGACGCTGAGCTCAGCATCTGCACCATGGCTGTGCTGCGGCACAGAAGGGGCCTCTGGGGCAGCGAGCAGGGCGTTTGGAGGCCCCGGCTGACGAGGCGGCTTGGGCGGGCAGGAGGCGTGGCTCCTGGGGGAGGAGTCTGGCGGCAGTTGGGCAGCAGGAGTGTGCGGCGGTGTCCGCAGAGGACGCGGGTTTCCACGCGGGCTGGCCGAGGGAGGGCTCATGAGGGAGCCGGAAGGCAGAGGAGGCGGCGGCGGCCCCAGCCTTCCTGGGCGGGAGGCGAAGGCAAGACCCCGGCCTGGGCTCTGGCCGCTGGAGGACCACGCCCCCACCCCGCCTCGCCCTAGGGGCCCAGGGACTTCGGAGCTGCCGGCCACACCGAGTCCCGACCAGCGGACAGACAGCCTACACGTGCATGATTTAATCATGCACTGGGCCTCTAGGTTCTAAGTATAATAAGCCACAGCTTTACCTGTTTTTGTTCCTGTACTGCTAATTTAAGGTAACGGATCAGTCATGCTGTTGGCTTTAAGCTCAGTCTTAGTGATGAGGCTTCTGGGTGTTATTTCCAATATGCCGTAATTACCAATGAGACACTGGGTGGAATTTCGCACTATACCATTTATTAAGATAGCTGGTTTGTCTAAGGCATAGCACTTGTAATGTGCTATAATCTTTATACGTGTATGAGCCTGGATATATATTTTTCTATTAAACATCTATGATAATCTTAACCCAATCATTCATTTATTTCAATATTCACTTATTCATCATGATCTTTTCTTCTCTTCAGTGCTTCAGGAAAATGGGCTCATTTAAGGTTTAAACGCTTTCATATTTTTTACCTGCTGACTCCCCGAGACCTCACATCCAGGGCTCCCACCCTTCCCAAGTTCTGCCCAGGATGTTGGGGTCTGTTGCCTGGTCGATCAAGCACTTCACTTGAGCCTCTTCTGAAAGCCCACTCTCTGGTTCTTGGGCACGAATGTTGTGATCCTTGTTTCCTCGTGCGACAGCAACAAAATCATCAAAGGCAGGTTCCTTCTCATGGCCCAGACGTAACTCATCACTGGGAAAAATAGTAAACAAATACAAAAGCTTAAACCACTCATTATTTCCCCTTTGTTGCCTGCGTTCCTAGCTATCAAGCCTTCCCTCTCATCACTTATAGAATGTTTCCGTTGCTCAGAACCTTGAAGTCAAGAGACTCAATTTGTAGAAAAACAGAACATGAATAATGCTGCTATCAATGTGTGTCTACAAGCTTTTGTGCTGGTATGTGCGTCCATTTCTCGGGTGAATACTGAAGAGACAAGCTGAAGAGTCGAATGGCAATTCTACGTTTAAATTCCTGAGGAACTGCCAGGCTGCCATTTTCCACAGCAGTTGCACCATTTCACCTTCCTACCAGCAGCATACGAGGGCTCCAATTTCTCCACATCCTCGCCACCACTAGTTATATGTCATTATTCTCATTAGTGGGTGTGAAGTGGTATCTCTTTTGCATCTCTCCGATGACTAATGATGTTAGGCATTCACTGGTAAGGTGAGGATAATAGGGTTCACACCACAGGCTAAATGTAAAGTTCTTAGCACTTTATATAGCATGTAGTAATTCTTCAGGAAATGCTAGCAGCTGGTGTTTTTGTTTTTGTTTTTTTCCACAAATGATAATCTTACCAAGTAATAACTGCTGGATTGGCACCTGTTAACTTTCTCTTAGCATAATATATTTTCTGCCGGGGATACCAATTTTTTTCTGTTACATTTATTTCTCGAATCCACGATCCTCCTTTTTTCAGCATTTTCTGTTCAAAATTCTAAAGGAAAAGAACATTATTTTCTTTGCTTACTATAAGAGTACATTGATCACATCCAAACAGATAAAACAAGTAATGATCTTAAACTAAACTCTGTAACTGGGAGGAGCTCTATAGCTTTTTATACAGATTCTAATGGTATATTGGTAACACAATAGTGACAATGATCTTGAGGAACCATGGTGAGGCTTAAAACATCACTCTTGCCCTAGCCCGTTTGGCTCAGTGCATAGAGTGTCGGCCTCTGCACTGAAGGGTCCCGGGTTCGATTCTGGTCAAGGGCACATGCCCGGGTTGCAGGCTCGATCCCCGGTGGGGGTTGTGCAGGAGGCAGCCAATCAGTGATTCTCTCTCATCATTGATGTTTCTATCTCTCTCACTTCCTTCCTCTCTAGAATCAATAAAAATATACTTAAAAAAGAAACATCACTCCCTATGTAAAGGGTGCCATTGCTAAGCTTCCTTCTTTTGGGACTGCGTAGTAAAGAACCCCTGAGATTTAAGAAAGTACTGTTTGTCTTTATGATCAAGGAAGGCCTCGTATGCAGCAGGTTTTAAAATAAAAGTTGTCTCCAAGAGAAATTGAATCCACCATTAATGGGTTCATACTTCCTCTCTTAGTTAGAAATACTCAATTGAAACAATAGCTTTGTCCAAATAAAGGTTATGTTTCTTTCTTATTTTCAAGCCAAATGATTTCCAATGGTTAATTTCGTGAAATGCTCTATAAAATCATGTGAATATTTCAGTAAACACATCTTGATGCATTTCCATCATCTCAATTACTAGCACATTATAATGAAAGTGGAAGTGCATGTGAACAGCCCTACTTTCCAGTCGAAGGAAGGTTCCTTTACAAACACGTCCATGGTGGTCGTGAGCAGGTCGGGGTGTGAGCGGAAGGCTCTCAGTGCGTGCACCATGACACTGTACATAACTCCTGTTTCTTTCATGGGTAACATCAGATTGATAAACTGGCGAGTTAGACGAAAAGGCATCAGCTCAGGGACTGGCAGAAACTAAAGAGAAAAACATACACACAAGAAACAGAATATATTCACTAGAAATCTAAAAGTAACAAGCACAAACCCACCATCTTCCCACAGTTACTATTCTCATCTAGTGAGAATATGAACTCCTCTTTTCTCAATATCAGATCCACAGATACGAATGTACTGTGCCCACGAGTAACCAACAGTCATCCCTGCAACGCAACCCCCTCCGCGCACAGACCACCAGCCTGCAGACCCAGAAGTGCTGATTAAAACAGAGTTAATGTCAGAGGAAACATTGGCATCTTATCTTGCACAAGACACGCCAATTATGTAGCTTCACAGAACTCCCTTGGAGTCTTCCCTTTTTACAGGAGCACATTTTATTCTCAGTTCTGATGACAATTTGTCTCCACACCTCGTATAACCTGTCGCCCCCGGGCTGAGAACATCCCTTTCTGCAAGGAGGTTAAGTGTGACGTTCACGACAAAGCTGGCCCACTGCCCCAGCGCTGTCACTGCCTCTTCGAAAACTATCCATTTCCGAGGGCGTTACAAGGCCCTAAGACAACGGTCATTAGCCAAGAACAGCGAGAGCGGGAGGAGCACACCTGCGTAGCGGATCCAAAGGCATGTCCAAAGTCAATTCCGATCACGCCACCCGTCTCCATGTTCACCATGAAATTGTTCAGATGTCTGTCTCCGATGCCCAGAATCCAGTGGCTGACGCACATCAGGGCATGAGAGCTGGCAAAGTGGGAGCGGAGCGCCAGGAAGGCCTCCGGGCCGGTGCTCATCTTCAGAAAGGCGCGCCTGGGAGAGGGGACACCGCTGGGGGGTCTCTGCTGTGCTACCAGCGCCTGGGAGAGGGGACACCGCTGGGGGGTTCCCCGCTGTGCTACCAGCGCCTGGGAGAGGGGACACCGCTGGGGGGGTCCCCGCTGTGCTACCAGCGCCTGGGAGAGGGGACACCGCTGGGGGGGTCTCTGCTGTGCTACCAGCGCCTGGGAGAGGGGACACCGCTGGGGGTTCCCCGCTGTGCTACCAGCGCCTGGGAGAGGGGACACCGCTGGGGGGTTCCCCGCTGTGCTACCAGCGCCTGGGAGAGGGGACACCGCTGGGGGTTCCCCGCTGTGCTACCAGCGCCTGGGAGAGGGGACACCGCTGGGGGTTCCCCGCTGTGCTACCAGCGCCTGGGAGAGGGGACACCGCTGGGGGGGGTCCCCGCTGTGCTACCAGCGCCTGGGAGAGGGGACACCGCTGGGGGTTCCCCGCTGTGCTACCAGCGCCTGGGAGAGGGGACACCACTGGGGGGTCTCTGCTGTGCTACCAGCGCCTGGGAGAGGGGACACCGCTGGCGGGGGGGGGGTCTCTGCTGTGCTACCAGCACCTGGGAGAGGGGACACCGCTGGCGGGGGGGGGGGTCCCCGCTGTGCTACCAGCACCTGGGAGAGGGGACACCGCTGGCGGGGGGGGGGGGTCCCCGCTGTGCTACCAGCGCCTGGGAGAGGGGACACCGCTGGCGGGGGGGGGGGTCTCTGCTGTGCTACCAGCACCTGGGAGAGGGGACACCGCTGGGGGGGGGGGGTCTCTGCTGTGCTACCAGCACCTGGGGGAGGGGACACCGCTGGGGGGTCTCTGCTGTGCTACCAGCGCCTGGGGGAGGGGACACCGCTGGGGGGGGGGGTCCCCGCTGTGCTACCAGCGCCTGGGAGAGGGGACACCGCTGGGGGGGGTCCCCGCTGTGCTACCAGCGCCTGGGAGAGGGGACACCGCTGGGGGGTCTCTGCTGTGCTACCAGCGCCTGGGAGAGGGGACACCACTGGGGGGGGGGTCTCTGCTGTGCTACCAGCGCCTGGGAGACGGGACACCGCGGGGGGGGGGGTCCCCGCTGTGCTATCAGCGCCTGGGAGAGGGGACACCGCTGGGGGGTCTCTGCTGTGCTACCAGCGCCTGGGAGAGGGGACACCACTGGGGGGGGGGTCTCTGCTGTGCTACCAGCGCCTGGGAGACGGGACACCGCTGGGGGGGGGGGGTCCCTGCTGTGCTACCAGCGCCTGGGGGAGGGGACACCGCTGGGGGGTCTCTGCTGTGCTACCAGCGCCTGGGAGAGGGGACACCGCTGGGGGGGGGTTCCCCGCTGTGCTACCAGCGCCTGGGAGAGGGGACACCGCTGGGGGGGGGGGTCCCCGCTGTGCTACCAGTGCCTGGGAGAGGGGACACCGCTGGGGGGGGGGGGTGGTCCCCGCTGTGCTACCAGCACCTGGGAGAGGGGACACCGCTGGGGGGGGGTCCCCGCTGTGCTACCAGCGCTTGGGAGAGGGGACACCGCTGGGGGGGGTCTCTGCTGTGCTACCAGCGCCTGGGAGAGGGGACACCGCTGGGGGGGGGGGGTCCCCGCTGTGCTACCAGCACCTGGGAGAGGGGACACCGCTGGAGGGGGGTCCCCGCTGTGCTACCAGCGCCTGGGAGAGGGGACACCGCTGGGGGGTCTCTGCTGTGCTACCAGTGCCTGGGAGAGGGGACACCGCTGGGGGGGGGGGTCCCCGCTGTGCTACCAGCACCTGGGAGAGGGGACACCGCTGGGGGGGTTCCCCGCTGTGCTACCAGCGCCTGGGAGAGGGGACACCACTGGGGGGTCTCTGCTGTGCTACCAGCGCCTGGGAGAGGGGACACCGCGGGGGGGGGTCCCTGCTGTGCTATCAGCGCCTGGGAGAGGGGACACCACTGGGGGGTCCCCGCTGTGCTACCAGCGCCTGGGAGAGGGGACACCGCTGGGGGGGGGGTCCCCGCTGTGCTACCAGCGCCTGGGAGAGGGGACACCGCTGGGGGGGGGGGGTCTCTGCTGTGCTATCAGCGCCTGGGAGAGGGGACACCGCTGGGGGGGGGTCCCCGCTGTGCTACCAGCGCCTGGGAGAGGGGACACCGCTGGGGGGGGGGTCCCCGCTGTGCTACCAGCGCCTGGGAGAGGGGACACCGCTGGGGGGGGGGTCCCCGCTGTGCTATCAGCGCCTGGGAGAGGGGACACCGCTGGGGGGGGGGGTCCCCGCTGTGCTACCGGCTCCTGGGAGAGGGGACACCGCTGGGGGGGGGGTCCCCGCTGTGCTACCAGCACCTGGGAGAGGGAACACCGCTGGGGGGGTTCCCCGCTGTGCTACCAGCGCCTGGGAGAGGGGACACCGCTGGGGGGGGGTCCCCGCTGTGCTATCAGCGCCTGGGAGAGGGGACACCGCTGGGGGGGGGGCCCCCCCGCTGTGCTATCAGCGCCTGGGAGAGGGGACACCGCTGGGGGGGGGGGGCCCCGCTGTGCTACCGCGGGGAGACAGCCAGAAGGATACTTACTTCAAGAGAGCAGCTGGCACTTTACTTTCTCTTTTTCTGAAAGACGTGACTGTTTCAGTACGACTGGCTCTCCTAAGATTTAACAATAGAAAATGTCTGATTAGAACAAACTTCTTATGACAGGAAATTTAAAATTCTTGGCTTACATTGAAGCTTGGATATCAAGTAACTAGATTTTGATGATTTCTCTGAGGTAAAAAACCTTCTAAGAAACAAAGGTACACATGCAACTTTGAGAAGCACGAACTAGTTACAAAAAGGAAAATCAAAACACACTTACTTATACATGAGCATGTAAGCGCCAGCGCCCCGCTTTCCGGACGTCTTTGCCAGCCAGTCTCTGTATTCAAACGGTGGGGCTCGGGGGTCACTAGCAAAGAGGAAAAAGGGGTCAGCATTGGGGAGATATTCAGCATTACTAGAGGCCCGGTGCACGAAATTCGTGCACTGGGGAGGGTGTCCCTCAGCCCAGCTTGCACCCTCTCTAATATGGGACCCCTCGGGGGATGTCCAACTGCAGGATTAGGCCCGATTCCTGTGGAATCGGGCCTAATCCTGCAGTTGGACATTCCTCTCACAATCCGGGACTGCTGGCTCCTAACCACTCACCTACCTGCCTGATTGCCCCCTAACTGCTTCCTTGCTGGCCTGATTGACCCCTAACTGCTCCTCTGCGGGCCTGATTGCTCCCAAATACCCTCCCCTGCTGGCCTGATCACCCCCAAGGCTTTTATTAGTATAGATATGACCCTGCACAGAAAATTTTACTAACCCTGCTTTACAATAAGGGCTTGACGATTGAATCATTAGGACCAGACACCAAGATTTCCTTTCTTTGAATAGTGGAGGGAATACTTATCTTGTCTTTAAGTTGCCCAGAAATTAAAATGAGATAATGACTTAGAAAAGTATAAAAGCATCACATAAAGACAACTGTCTTTTTAATGAAGTGGCAAAATGAAAAACACTTTTTATTCTCCCCTTCCTTCCTTTACAGCTTTTATTTAAACTTTGAAATTTATAAAAATTTCACTCCAATTTTCATTTCTTTATATTCAACATTATTTTGTATTGGTTTCAGGTTTTATATTAGTTACAGAATAGTGGTTAGACAATCATATACTTTACAAAGTGTTCCCCGATATTTCTAGTACCCACCTGGCATCATACCATCATTACAACACTACTGACTATATTCCCTATTTAAGTGACAATGGGTTTACAGGTTTCTTTCAGTCTTTCTTTTGTGTTTTTTGTCCTTACTTTTCTTTCTCACTTCTTCCCTCATTTTCTTTATATAGTATCTCAATTGGCCATCAAAGATCAGTGAAGGCACTGGGACACGCTTCATCCATTTTACAGACCAGGAAACTGAGGCCAATTCCAGTTGGCTGTGGAACTTGACTCAGGAAGCCCTCAGAGCACACAGGAAGCCCTCAGAGCCATGCTCTTTGCGCTTCCTAAGGGGCAGCGGCCCAGCAAACAGAACAAACCTTCCAGTCAGGCTTCCGAGCATCTTTCTCAAGCACCTTTTCATTGCGGATGCTCCACATTCTTTCCTCTCCCCCCATTCTTTACTGTCCCCCCTTCTCCGAAGCAGGTGGAAGGCTTCCCACTCACTGCCTAGGCATGCTCTGCTATGGGGCAGGGTGTAGCGAGCTTGCTTTTGGGTGAAGGCAGGAGCAGTAGTCACTGCCTCTGAAGTGTGAAGGCCGCCTGAGCGAGGCCCATTAGCACTGGGAGCTTCTCTGAATCACGTCAGTCAGTCCAGTACCCTGCAGTGCAGCACCCCTTCACTGAGGTGGCTCCATCCCTCAACCCCCGCCTCAGGGGTGAGGGTCCTTGCCCCTCTGCCAGGAGTCCTTCCATGCCCCTTGACCCCTGGCTGGGCCCACCCACATCTTGGGGGCACTGCAGAACCTCTGTCTCTCTGCAGATGAAGCAGATCCCTGCCCTAGGTCTCCGCAAAGCTATGAATCTGTGGCCAGAGGCCTGGTCTGGGTCTCAGCAACCACATGCCTGCAATGTTCCCAGGGACCCTGGGAGGGGCTGGGCGAGTCCTGCCACACCCCACCCAGGGTGGCGATGGCCCCCGGATCCCCCGGAGCGCCTGGCTCAGCCAGACTCGCCCCCCCAGGGTGGCGATTGCCTGGCTCGGACTGCACACACCCCCGCAGGGTGGCGATCGACTGGCTCCGGACCCGGCAGCACCTGGCTCAGACCGCACACGCCCCCGCGGGTGGCGATTGCTGCCCAGACCCCCGGCAGCGCCTGGCTCGGACCGGACACGTCCCCCGGGTGGCGATCGCCTGGCTCGGACCCCCGGCAGCGCCTGGCTCGACCGGACACGCCCCCCAGGGTGGCGATCGCCGCCAGGGACCCCGGGCATCGCCTGGCTTGGACCGGACACGCCCCCCAGGGTGGCGATCGCCTGGCTCGGACCCCCGGCAGCGCCTGGCTCGGACCGGACACGCCCCTCGTGGCGATCGCCGCCCCAGACCCCCGGCAGCGCCTGGCTTGGACCGGACACGCACCCCCGGGTGGCGATCGCCTGGCTCAGACCCCCGGCAGCGCCTGGCTCGGACCGGACACGCCCCCCAGGGTGGCGATCGCCGCCCGGGGACCCCTGGCATCGCCTGGCTTGGACCGGACACGCCCCCCAGGGTGGCGATCGCCTGGCTCGGACCCCCGGCAGCGCCTGGCTTGGACCGGACACGCCCCCCAGGGTGGCGATCGCCGCACCAGACCCCCGGCAGCGCCTGGCTCGGACCGGACACGCCCCCCGGGTGGCGATCGCCTGGCTCAGACCCCCGGAACTAAGAGGATTGGGTGCCGCCATCTTGCTCTTCTCAACGGCCGGATAGGCCACCCGGAGTCCCGCCCCCAGCCTCTCGCAGGCCCAATCATGGGCATAGCGGAGGTGCGGTCAATTTGCATATTTCTCTATTATAAGGTAGGATATGCTTTTAGAGGCAAAGACCACCATGAATTCATTGAGAAACAGTGAAGAGGCAGGGAAAATAAATATGATTCTTAATCATATTTAATATTAACACAACCCATGTTACTCTGGATCTAGAATTTCAATGTCATTATTCATCCTTCATTTCTAAAGAACCAAAGCTATTTCCTGTGTAAAAGTTTAGGCACAAAACAAACAAATACAATAATTTTTCCATGTCATACAGAGAGAAACAAGATGACCTCAACGTAAGTGTCTATGACCTGGGCATGTGGTTCCAGAATCCTGTCCTGGAAAAACAACAGGGATGGTGCCGCGTGCAACTTCTTAAAACAGGCAGCCATGTTACACGGCAAACAAAACACCACAAACCACCGAAGGCAGATGAGTCTGCTGCTGTCCTTATTGAAAACCTGCCTTACTCTTTCACCATTCCCAGGTGGCAGAGACACAGGAAATCCACACTAAGAACAATAAAGTGTTTTCTTAGGAGACAATGGGTTTGAATGGAATTGAATTTGAAAAGCTGTTTTCAATGCTTCCTAGGCGAAAGGCAGCATCTGGGCAGCTGGAAACAACGGGGTATTTGTATTTTAGCCACTTCGGGGGTTTGTGTCAAAAGTTTTAACAAATTTTCCTAAAAAAAGACCTCAAGATAGAACGATTTTGCAACGTATTACTTAATAGTTCGATCACTTAAGTTGAATCTTTTCTGAATTGCTACTAAGTTAATTTCATAAATGGACACTCCATTTTCAACTGAATTCTCTCCTAGTTTCAACGGGGGTGAAAATCCTTAGTGTGGAAAAACTGTAACATGTAAAGAAAAGAGCAATGATTTTTAGTAATGGGGGTGGAAGTGCCTTGTTTTAAAAAGGGAGAGGAAAGGAGTTTACACAATTTCCTATTTGAAAAGCACTTTGAACTCTGTCGATACCTACGCTTCCCTTACGCACTTCACATCACTGTCCCATCTTTCGCAGGAGGCACGGGAACAGGGACAGGTGGGTCCGGAACACGGCCGGCCGGTCAGCACCTGAGCCAGCTCCGGAGTTTCTGACTCCGGGAAGTACTGTTCATCAGCTTTCCTGTCTTCAAGGCAGAGACAATTCCAGACAAAGGACTCAAAGGATCGGAATTAAAGGTCGGTAAACACTGTCCTGGGTAGCAATCATTACCCACAAGTAAGAGTTTGGTCAAAATGATTAATTTTACAGAAACTGCTCCTGACTGGTGAGACTACTGCTCCTCTGAAACACTGAGAGTAAATGAGGAAGAACAGGTCTGCTTCCTCTCCCTTCGCTCTACAGCTTGTCCTCAAAGCCAGTTAACTCCTACTTCCAATGGGTTTCAATATTGTCCTTACTTTTCTTTACAGAAACAAAAAACAAAGAAAAAACCCTTTGATTAGCTCTATCACTTACATGCTGGGTAACCTAGGACAAGCTGCTTAACCTTTCTGGGCCTCACTGCCTCATCTGAACAGAGCTAGTAACGCTCACCTTGCAGGTTTTTGTGAAAAAATAAATGCATTCATTAAGAACTGAGAATAATGCCTAGCACACAGAAAATGTTTAATGAAATGTTAGCTGCTATTCTTATTTATTTGTTTTATTTCTTTCAAGATTTTCCCTTTTTTCCCAAAGTTAATACTTTTTTTTGCTTTACAGGCAGTTCTCGGGTTACGTCGGACTCGATGTACGTCGTTTCATGGTTACGTCACCATCTCCCATTTATTTATAAAAAAAAAAAAGTTCCGTCATTTCAACGTATGAACATATGTGCTTTATGTTTTATACTAGAGGCCCAGTGCATGATTGAATCATGCATGTGTAGGGTCCCCTACACGCTTTCGCTTTTCGCGGTGGAGCTGGGTGCCTGTCCGCTGGTGCACCAGGCACCCAGCTCCCCCACTTTTGATGGTCCGCAGCCGCTGAGGGGGGCTGCCGCGGACACCTGGCTACCCTGCCGTTGAGAGGTGCAGCTGGGTGTCCGCGGCAGGCCCCCTCAGCGGCCGCGGATCTGGCCATTGAGAGGCACAGGGGGCAGGAGTCCCGCCCCCTGCGCCTCTCAACAGTAGGGTAGCCCCCCTCAGTGGAGGCGGATCCGTGCCTCTCAATGGCCAGATAGGCCACCCCGAGTCCCGCCTCCCAGCCTCCCGCCGCCCAATCATGGGCGTAGCAGAGTGATGGTAATTTACATGTTACTCTATTATTAGATAGAATTATTTATTTACCACAAGGTCAAGAACTGTTATCTTTCTTTTAAATTTTTGTTACTGTTTCACTTCATTACTGCTGTGTCTGTGCTCCATGTGAGGGACGTAGGTGCTTATGTAGGTGGGTTCCGACTTACAACGAAAATCACGTTACATCGCCGTAGGAACGGATCTCCGACGAAACCCAAGGACCTATTGTATTGTGGTAAAATATATGCAACTATGGTTTAAACTCCTCTACTCTATTTAGTTTATTCACCTAACCAGAGCAGATTAAAGACTAGGCCAGGGCTGGCTGAGAGCACCAATAGGAAGGGGCCCTAAAATGTGACTAGAAACATGGGGTGGAGGAAACGGAATCTGAAACAACTCTACTCAGGGAGAACGTTATGTCCGAGGAGCAGCAGCTGGCTGGGGTGCACCAGGGCAGGGCTGGAGAAAATATTGAGACTCCACGTTACCTTGTATAAGCTGCTTTCTCCTCTTGTGACATGTTACTCAAAAGAAGTTCCTTTAAGGTAAAAGTATTTTCAATCCATTCAATTAATCCTAATCTGAAAAGGAGAATAAAAGGTTTATGAATACAAACCAAACAACTCTTTCTTTACTAGAAAAAAGTTCTACAGAATTAAAGCAAAACAGGTTTGTTTTGTTTTTTTCACATCAATTCTTCACTTACGTTCCCCACATTAAGATAAAAATCATAGATTTAGAGGTGTTTTTTAGTTCTGGCTACGTTTCTGACTTTGTGAAATCTAAAACACTCCATTGTCAAGTGACCCCATCTCAGCCAATTGAATCAAGGATTTGGCCCAGTGCTGAAATTCCCATTTACATAAATCTAGTCTAGAATGGCCACGCCCAGGCGGTCGTACCTGGAGGTCATGGGTATGACATGGTACGTCTGTAGCTGCATGTTTCTCTGACTACAGGCGGCATTTCGGGAGAGGATGACATTCATGACCTCAAAGAGCTGCTCGATGCGCTGGTCCTGCCGCAGATCTTCGCCCCCTTTCACCAGGAAAGGGTAGTCTCGCTCATCATGGCCTCGGATGATGATGCGCTTTGGTTTTCTGATAGAAGCCATTGTTTTCACCTTTAAAAAGTAAGAAAATATTTTTAGGTGGAGTCTAAAACACTGAGGGACCAGCACATCACATCATCATCAAAAGGGGAAAAGTGCCCAGCTGGTGTGGCTCATGGCTGAATATCAACCCAGGAACCAGGAGGTCAGGGTTCAATTCCTGGTCAGGGCACATGCCTGGGGTTGCGGGCTCGATCCTCAGTAGGTGGTGTGCAAGAGGCAGCCAATCAATGATTCTCTGTCATCACTGATGTTTCTATCTCTCCCTCTCCCTTCCTCTCTCTGAAATAAATAAAGAACATATTTAAGAAAGAGGGGTTGGGGAACGTAAGGCTGGTTGGTACACATTGCTCAAAGAGAGATCGCTCTTTGAAGACAAGTGATATAGAGAAAAGAAGGGATAATCAAGGGTCAGTGAAATATTTCTGTTACCTGTTTACACCATACTACTGTACCCACATAATTTCATATTCCTGGTTAAGAGAATTGCTAATAAATGTGGATGTTCTTAGCAACAAGCAAGACACAACTTTCTACAATTACTTAAATTACATATATTTTATAATGGATACACATATATAGTTTACCCTTCAAGTTTATTGTGTCCTTAAATATGATTGATATTAAAACATTGGACACATTAAGAAATTCAGTTAAGAATAGGATCATAAAACTACATACGTTTTAGACCAACATAGGAAGTTAATTGTCTTTTCTTTGGTACACATAAATATTCTCAAATCTGAAGAACTAATGCCACATACTAACAATCCTAACTCTGGTGACTGGTCACAAACACCGGCACCTACCCGCTCATCAAACCCCGCGATTCGTGCGTGGTATTCTGGCATTGGCTTTCCTTTGCCATCATACTGACCTAAGACAAAACAAAAAAGCCTTATTTAGATAGAGCTTGTTACAGACCCCTGTACTTTAAAACAGCTGCTGCCCTGGCCAGTGTGGCTCAGTAGTTGAGCTTCATCCCATGCACTAAAAGGTTGCCAGTTTGATTCCTGGTCAGGGTACACGTCCAGGTTGCGGGCTTGATTCCTGGTAGGGGGTGTGCAGGAGGCAGTCAATCTCTGTCTTGCTCTCACATCGGTGTTTCTCTCTCTCTTCCTTTCCCTTCCTCTCTCTCTAAAAATCAATAAAATAAAATAAAACAACTTGAAAAATAGTTGTGATCTAAGTAAAAAGTTAACAAAATTTTTTACTAAAAGTTTTTATTTAAAGAAAGTGGATTTACCCTAACCGGTTTGGCTCAGTGGATAGAGCATCGGCCTGCAGACTCAAGGGTCCCAGGTTTGATTCTGGTCAAGGGCATGTACCTTGGTTGCGGGCACATCCCCAGTAGGGAGGTGTGCAGGAGGCAGTTGATCGATGTTTCTCTCTCACCGATGTTTCTAACTCTCTATCCCTCTCCCTTTCTCTCTGTAAAAAATTAATAAAATATATTTTTAAAAAATAAAGAAAATGGATTGTAAAAAATCTATTACAGGGGTAAACAAAAGTAGGTTTACAGTTGTACAGTATGCAGTTTATTTTGTGTTATTACTTATTAATTATTGCATTATTTATTTGTATTACAACTAGAAACCTATTTTTGCTCAACCCTGCATTTCTGAATTTGACTAAGGGAAGAACTTCAAACAGGAAAAATAATGACTGCGATAGAACACTGTATGATTTCAATGGGAATCAAGCTGCATATTAGGAGGCTTTGGTCTCAAATGATTTTCTTGAAACTGCCTGTATGCAATAAATAGCTGTTAATAATAACAAAGAAAAGTATTTCTCCAAATTTTTTATATATCCAATGGATATAATCATATTAAAACATTTTTATTTTGGTCTGGTGGGTTCCAGGGTAAAGAACATGAAATGTACAAAAATTGTCTTTGAAAAATGCTGTGTTCACATCTGACCAACTTGTCTTTATCCTCAATGTCACAATTCTTGTTCTCAAAGGTAAGTTATTTATCATTATCTTGTCACTTTGAATGGGTCCAGCATGTACATCCCAAGAAGGGATTTGCATTTATACCTATACTATATTTCTGAGGAAAAGGTATTCAGAAGCAAAGCATGGGTATGTTTAGAAGTTACATTATCATTATTATTAGACAGGAATCTGAACACTTGTTATAATTAGGAATATAAGAAAATTATAATCTAATTAGACATTGAATAAAGTATACTGATTCACAGTAATGATAAAAATATGACAAGAATTTAAAATAAAAATAACTGTCAAAATCCTGACATTATTTTAGAAATCACAAGTTCTTGTTATAGCACTATTCTCCTTAAAGTAGCTTTGCCACTTCTGAAGGTTCACTCACCAGGAATCTCCAGCTCATTTCTCAGGAATTCCACTCTGAAGTCACTCATCCAGGGTGAGCATTCTTTCAGGTTCCCGGGTGGCTTAGAGTCGTCGCGCATTTTTAAAAGCAGTGTGTTGGTAATGTCATTGAAGTCATGAAGCTTCATTCCAGGTAGCTTAGAACCTCCTCTCCCAAAGTGTTTATCAAATTCTTTTCCAAAAGCCTGAAATTAATAATAACTTATCTTAAATATTACTGCGTAAGGTAAATCTGAACGTTGGAGACAGGACAGTTAGTGCACCTGCACAACTATGATCAGGACCGCACCGGCACAGAAGACGGCAGGGAGAGAAAACCTGGGTACATAAAGCACAGACCACTCAATAGGTGACAATTTCCATCTGCTCCCATGTGCCTAGGAACTGACAGAAAGTTATCACTGTTTTCACCAAGAGCCTATGTGGGGCTTGATTTAGCCTTCATCCATTGGCTGGAATGGGGATTAGGGATTTGGTAGAAAAATACCCTGCTTCTGATTTTTAAAAAAGGTAAGATTATAAATCTCTGTATTTGATTGTATGACCTGTATTACTAGGCTCCACACCATATCAAATCTTCCTCTGTCTCACAGAACTGCACTAACTGTCCTACCTCCATGTCACTCTATGGTTTTATAACCTTTTCTGAGGAAAAGGTATTCAGAAGCAAAGCATGGGTATGTTTAGAAGAAATTACAGTATCATTATTATTAGATAGAAATATGAACACTTGTCATAATCAGGAATATAAGAAAATTATAATCTAATTAGACATTGGATAACATATACTGATTCATAGTAATGATAAAAATATGACAAGAATTTAAAATAAAAATAACTGTCAAAATCCTGACATTAAGTTAGTGCAGTACTGTCTGACAGTACTGCACTAACCGTCCTACCTCCATGTCACTCTATGGTTTTATAACCTAGCACGGTATGCTTTCAATTTATAATGCTCCAAGAACGGCTGAAAAGATCTGAATTTAATTCTTCAAACCTTGAGTGCCTACTATTCGCTGGGCAGTGATTCTGCTGGATTGGAGATACATGAACGGTGCTACTGAGGTGAGTTTTCCTCCCAATGGCAGGAGGGTGTTTGCTGGGGATTAAGAGAACCAGTTTCTCCTCTACTTCTACCACTTGGGGTAGGTATGGAACTCGGGCCCTGAGAACAGATGCTGTTCTCTTCTGACAAGTGCTACCAAAGCATTTTCTAAACGCTGGGAATCTGCTCCACAATCTACACAGTGATGTGTCTCCAAGGAGACATGGTACGTGGCCAATACATGAGATCTTAACTGAAGTTCTCATGAAGATCACTATGTTGTACACCTGGACACTGGGCAATGTGCAGAAGTACACACAGGAAAATGGCCGTCCCACCGCTGCCTGCACTGTCACACTCACCAGCTGCTCGCTCCAAGGTGGAGTGAGGGAGACGTTAGCTGTCACATATGACCCAACCACTGTGTTCACACACTGAACTTGGCTGGACAGGCTGGCCACTGCCACAGAATAGAAGTGGGAGTCCCTGATTTTCAGGGCGGCCTTGACGGTGAGGATTACAAGGGAGTCCTGCTTATTAAATGTGACTTTCATCACTCAGATGCCATCGTCGTCCACAAGGACTGAATTTGGAAATAGGAAGAAAATCACTAACCCAAATGCCAGGAGACAGAGCAGGACAGACAGGAGGACATACTGCTTGGTTCTCTGAGCGCACAACCTCTGGTCACTGTGGGATCAAAGCCACCAGCTCACGTACTTGCTCTGTTGGATGTAGCCTGTCCCTGGGCACAAGAGGCAGGGGATGCTGTCCCGCCCAGTGAACACGTATGGGAACCGGGCAATGGCATCTTCTTGCTCCTGTTCACCCAGCATATCCTCTCTGTCAGCTTTCACTTGCTTGTAGGAAGGAGGGTGAGCAGAGTCGGAATGCAGGGATGTTGGAAGCCGCCCACTGTCTTCACTAGCAGAGAGGTGTGGACAAGGAACCCGGAAGGCTGGAGACCTTGAGCTCTGAAAGGTCAGAGCTCTGCACCCACTGTTTAGTTGAGACAATGGTAGCTGAAGCAACTTCCACCTTTTAGTTTTATGTAAATCCTTGCTGATTGGCTATTATTGGAATTGCCTGCCTAAGGGCTATGGGTGTATCCCAAAACCTGAATAAAAGGGATGGCAAGGCCAGAGCAAAGCGGAGTCCTTCCTCTTGAGCTGGGCTCCCGCCTGGCTCCCAATATTTCCAAATTAATATTTTCTAGTCTCTTTCATTTGCGTGCGGCCTCCTCCAGCGCCCGAACACTGAACCTGAACCCTGAACCACGTGGAACGTGGGGGGGACGCTCGCACAGGGACCCATGGCCGGGATGTGCCTGCCACCTGTCCGTCCTGCCTCTTGGTCCTCAGAGCAGCCCGCACTCGGTGCGCATGCATGATTTTATCTTGACTTTCAGGAGATAAACCCCTTGTCACAGTTAGGCAATGACAGTCCTGTAGATTCTTATATTCATTCATACCTTTAACTAAAACTACCCTAAGTAGGAATGACCCACCAAAATCTAACTCTACGTATCAGAACTATACCATTCCTGCATCTAATTAAAGATGCCTATTTCACACCCAATGGTATTATAGGAAGTGAAAAGATGAAAATCTCTGTCCACGAGTCTAATTTGAGAGGCATAAATTAAAGAATTAAAGATAAATATGGCTCTAGCCGGTTTGGCTCAGTGGATAGAGTGTCAGCCTGTGCACTGAAGGGTCCCAGGTTCAGTTCTGGTCAAGGACACATACCTGGGTTATGGGCTCGATCCCCAGTAGAGGGGCGTGCAGGAGGCAGCCAACTGATGGTTCTATTTTGTCACTGAGTGTTTCTGTCTCTCTCTCCCTCTACTTTCTGAAATCAATAAAAAATATATATTTATAAAAAAAAGATAAATATGGTTTTCTACTCCTGAGGAATTTGCCAAAAGAACCTGTACACTGATGTTCACAGTAGCACTATTCATAAGAACTAAGAATTGGGGAAAAACTAAATGTCCATCAGTTGATGGAAGGATAAACAAAATGTGGCATAAAGTGGAATAATATTCAGCAATAAAAAGGAGTGAAGTACTGCCCAGCTCATTTGGCTCAGTGAATAGAGCGTCAGCCTGTGGACTGAAGGTCCCGGGTTTGATTCTGTCAAGGGTACATGCCCAGGTTGCAGGCTTGATCCCCAGTAAGGGGTGTGCAGAAGGCAGCCGATCAATGATTCTCTCTCATCATTGATGTTTCTATCTCTCTCTCCCTCTCCCTTCCTCTCTGAAATCAATAAAAAAAATAAAAAAAGGAGGGAAGTACTGACACATGCTACAACATGGATGAATGCTAAGAGATGTGCATGTAGGTGCTTCAGGCAGCAGAGAGGAAGGAACACCTAACTCTTGGGGATAGCAAGGAGAAGGAGGTTCAGAGACGGGCTCTGAAGGAGAAATGATGCACAGACACATCTCTCAGGGTGAGCTATCCAGCTGGACGGGGCAGGGGAGAAACTCATGTAGAGGGAGCAACAGGCACAAGGCATGTGGTGTGGAATCTGGACATGGCAAAGCTCTTTGATCTCCACTTGTTCTAAGAGGAATTTCTGACTCACTCCAAACTGAGGTGTGAAGGTTCTCTTTCAACTCTAAAACATCTTTAGAAATAGGTCTCAGATATCACATTTGTCCTTAGGCTACAGTTCTTTACATACAGTATCTGCCAACAATTCCTTTGAATTCAGAAACAGGATCAATCTTCCCTTTGTATCTCCTCTAACACCCAGTAGAGTGCCTTGAACAGAGGTAAGTGCTCAGCAATGGTTAACCTATATAAAATACAAATATCTATTGATCCAATATTCAAACCATTCTGAGACTTAAAAATATTAAACTACATGTGACCTTCATATCTAAGAATCTGAGCATGAAGAACACAATGTAATAAAACCCCCGAGATTTTATCTATTGACTCCCTTTGCTCTGTATGACCTAAAAATATGCCACTAATATTTCAGAGAAAGCATCAGATCTAAAGACAGTTTACAGATTCCACAGCCATTTTAAAACCAGAATTGCTAACAAACCAGCACACATAAGTACTGATCTTTGTAAAATCTGGGGTATTTAAAAAATTAAATCCTGAGTAGAATAAAGGAATCGAGATAAAAGCAAGCGAGTGCAAAGGGTTAAAGGCAGGCTGCATCACCCATACCTGAATAAACTTCCTTCTAAAAGCGCCAAGGCCTGCAGCCTTTGAGTCTCCCAAGGCCGCATACATTCTTTCATACATCTTTTCAATGTTTTTTTTATTTACGGGGTTTTTTGTTAATTCCACTTTGATATCATCAGTCCAGTCCTGTGCAAGGGGGGAAAAAAAGAGAGAAAAATCAAGCTAGATTGTAAGTAGATTTTTATCTAAGTTCTATGTTTTATGTGTTAGAAGATGTAATATTACCTTAAAGATCATTTCTGGATTAGAGAGTTGTTCTAGGGCATTAATAAAATCTTGAATCACTCCTCCTTGATCCAACTTAACTTTAATCCTATAAAAAATTACCAAGTTTAGGTAATCAAACATCTCCCATAGATCAAGGCCTGTAATTTATAATTATTTTTACTTACATATAAAACTTAATAGAACTAGGGAAGAAGCAATTTACACATTCTATCTAACCTATAATAATAAAAGTATAATATGCTAATTAGACCGGACAGCTGAACAACCTTCCGGACGTCATTCCAGACATCCTTCCAAATGAAGCCGTGGCGGCGTGGTGGCAGGGGCCAAAGCAGAGGCGATTAGGGGCAATCACGTAGGCAGGCGAGTGAGTTAAGAGGCAAGCAGGCGAGCAGTTAGGGGCGATCACGTAGGCAGGCGAGCAGTTGGGGGTGATGGGGCAGGCAGGTGAGTGGTTAGGGGCGACCAGGAAGGCAGGCAGGCAGGCGAGTGGTTAGGAGCCAGTGGTCCCGGATTGCAAGAGGGATGTTAAACTGGCAGTTGGACATCCCCCGAGGGGTCCCGGATTGTGAGAGGATGCAGGCCGGGCTGAGGGACCCCCCGCCACCCCTCTGCACGATTTTCGTGCACGGGGCCTCTAGTATTAGATAAAGAACAAAGTATGTACCATAGTCCCCTCTTATCCACAATTTCTGTGGTATCAGTTATCCGGGGTTAACAGTGGTCCAAAAACATTAAGTGGGAAAATGCAGAAATAAATAAATCATACGTTTTACATTGCATGGCATTCTAGTAGTGATGAAATCTGGTGCTGTCCCACCTGGAACATGAGTCATCTCTATGTCCAGCATATTCACCCCACTTCATCTCATCACTTAGGCACTGTATCATCTCACATTATCACCAGAAAGGTGACTACAGTACAATAACATATTTGTGAGAGAGACCACATTCACATAACATTTGTTACAGTATGTTATTATAATTGTTGTTTCATTATTATTGTTGTCAATCTCTTAATGCACCTAATTTATAAATTAAACTTTATATAGTTATGTATCTATAGGACAAAACAAAGTATAAATAGGGTTTGGCATAACTGCAATTTCAGGCATCCACTGAGGGTCTTGGAACATATCCCTCGTGAATAAAGGCGGATCACTGCATTCTATAAAGAGGTGAGATTCTTAGATAAGATAAAATTAAATTTTCTTGCAAATAATGTCAACATTTTGATGTATACAATTTGAGACATACAGTTCTGAAGTTATGTTATGAAAGAAAAGGCCACTTTCTCGACAAATTTTTAAAACGTTTTCCTTTCTTTCTTTTAAACTAGTTAATCATGTTGCAGCTGACTCTGCTGAGAGACCATGGGGTGGGGCACAGCAGTGGCAGACGGTGTGTGCAGAGCCAGCCCACTGACAAACCATGATAAAAGCTACACCCAACTCTACTGTCTTCTCAGAAACAAAACACTAAGTAATATAGCAATCAGCTCCTAACAACAAAAAAGCTTTTGATAGGGACTGTCTACTAAGATACCATGCATTTATAACATAATAGAGGCCCGATGCACGGAATTCGTGCACTGGGGGGGGGGGGGGGTGTCCCTCAGCCTAGCCTGCAACCTCTCCAATCTGAGACCCCTCAGGGGATGTCCGACTGCCTGTGGGATCAGGCCTAAACCGGCAGTCAGACATCCCTCTCACAATCTGGGACTGCTGGCTCCCAATCACTCGCCTGCCTGCCTGCCTGATTGCCCCTAATGGCTTCTGCCTGCCTGCCTGATCACCCCCTAACCACTCCCCTGCCAGCCTGACTGATGCCTAACTGCTCCCATGCCAGCCCAATTTCCCCTAATTGCCCTCCCCTGCCAGCCCAATCACCCCCAACTGCCCTCCCCTGCTGGCCTGGTCACCCCTAACTGCCCTCCCCTGCTGGCCTGATCATCCACAACTGCCCTCCCCTGCCAGCCATCTTGTGGTGGCCATCTTGTGACCACATGGGGCAGCCATCTTGTGCAAGGACATGACAGTCAATTTGCATATTACCTCTTTATTATATAGGATTCTTGCAAAAGTATTACACCATTGCTAGTTATATCTCCACTTATAATCAACCGAAGAAGTGAAAGAAATGACACTTCAGACAGCCTACTGAGTCCTAATTAAGAAGAGGGGCTTCCTGGATATTTTCAATTAAAGAAGAATTTCAAGAACTGATTTCAAAAGCATTTCATCTAGTCTGTTTCAACCAACAGATTGAAATTAGCATAAGGGTAGAATGTTCCATGAATAGTATTCTAAAATGAAATGTATTTTAAAAAAGAAATTCTAACAAGTAACATACCCAGGGTAGGTACATTTAACAAAGATATCTAAGATATTCTACTCTTCAGTAAAAGCTCTAATTAATTTGAAGACAAATATAAGCTTCCATGTGTTTGCTTTACCATACACATACTAATAAAAGAGTAATATGCAAATTAACCATCACTCTGTGACAAAAATGGTGGCACCCATAGCAGCCAGGGCAGACACTGGCGATGTTGCCCCGGCAATGCAAACCCAGAGTCCGCTCCTTGGTCGCGGAGGGAGGGGAGGATCCCCTGGCCAGAGCCCAGCGTCCTTGCCCCGCTGCGTGGAGGGAGGGAAGGAAGGGACCTCTGGACTGAGGCCGGGACGAGCAATGTTGGGCTCACGGTAACGCGAGCCCAGCGTCCCCACCCCAGCCGCAAGGAGGGAGGGGAGGACCTAGAAAAATGGATCTTCCCAGTTCCTGACACTGTGGGAGCCTTATGGGTGCCGGGGTCCTCCGCCTGCAGCCCCCAGTCGCAGCCTGGTAGCTCGTCACAGACTGGAAGCCCCCTGCCCGCAGTGTGGATGCGGCCAGCGTGGCACTGTGGCGGGGCGGGGGGGGGGAGGCGCGGTTCAGCGGGTGCTACAGACATCAAATCGCGGCCGCCGCGGCCACCCCCCCCCACCCCCCGTGCTCGCAAGTAGTACGGTGCAAGGGGCGACTCCTGAAGCGCGGCTCCCATGGCAGCTGATGCACACCACGCTGGCAGGGAAGCGGGATCTGGGAGCCCAAGCACCCGAGTACCTGAGCTGCCAGGTGTGGGCAGGGGCCCTGAGGAGACCCCAGCACAAGCATCTTCCCAGAGGCTGCGCAGAGGGAGGGGAGGAGCCTCTGGCTAGAGGCCGGGGTGAGGGATGCTGGCGTCGTTGCAAGCCGGGCTGAGGGACACCTCCCGCTCCTTGCACCCCCCGAATTTCATGCACTGGGCCTCTAGTGTTTTCTAACTGTAATATTTAACTACAGCAGAAATCAACCCAATTTCTCTGCAATATCACCTTGCCACAAACTCCTTATTCTTATGACCAGTAGAAGTATCTCTGAAGGAATAGCTTTCACTGCTTATTATGAACGGGTAGACAATGGCCTGGGGGTAGTGATCAGCGATCTCCTCCACGGTGTGCTGGATGGCTACGGCCTCCTCCTTGTCCAGTAAGGCCAGCATGTGGCTGATCCAGCCAATGAACTGCCAGCAAGGAATGGAAGAAATCTAAAACACAGAGAGCTGTAACTTAATGATGAATAAAAATTAAACGCTTTATTATAAAAGCAATATGTCCAATATAAAAAGTATATATATTTATAATAAGAAGTATCAAAACAGACAAATACAAAATACAGTCTTCCCTCCCTCAGCTCTCTCAATTCCTGTTCCACTGAGAACCATTCGATTCTCCCGGACATTTTCTAGGCATGTACACACATATCCTTTCCGTACAAGACTGGAATCAGACTAGGCATATTGTTGCTGGTTTTTCTTAGACAGATTTACCTCATTCCTCTTAACTGCAACATAGTATTCCATTTCATTTAACGACTGCCCTAAAATGAATTTTTAGAGTATTTTCTAGTTTTTGCTATTACAGATAATGCTATAGTGGACATCCCTATTGTATGTGCGCTATACACCAATAGGATAAATTCCTAGAAGTAAAATTACCGTATTTTCCGGCGTATAAGACGACTGGGCATATAGAAGATTTTCCTGGGTTAAAAAGTCGTCTTATACGCCAGAAAATACGGTACTGTGTGAACATTAACAATGTAAAAAACATTGCTAGATCTCTCTCCAAAAAGACTTTTCAAATCTGCACTTCTAAAAATGAATTATGCCAGTATCATGCTGGTTTGATCACGATGGCCCAGTTGGGTACTGGAAATATCAGGGGGGACACTTGGTAAAGTATGTGATTGTCTGACCACTATGCTGTACACCTGAAACTAATATAAAATATCATTGAATGTAAACTACACTGAAAAAAAACTTTGGACACAATCAATTTTTTAAAAATTCATTATCAATCTGAGAAGGGAAAAATCTAATTTTAATTTTCATGTTTCATTATTAATGAGGCAAATCAGCTCATAACAAAAAAAGCTTTTAAGTAAACAGCCTGTCTATGTGTGTTGCCTCAATAATCACGTGTGCATTTCCCTTAACCATTCTCGACTGGTCTATTTATGGTGTAGAGTGGGCTCCTCAACCCCGTCTCTACTATGGACTGAAAATATTTTCCTCCCAGTTTTTTAAACTTTGTATATGGAATATTTTCTTTTCCTGCATAGAAGTGTCAAATTATTTTTCTTTATGGCTTCTGGGTTTTGTTTCTTTACACCAAGACCATTTTCAAAATTTATTCAAAATTAAAATGCTTTTTAAGGTGTTAATTTTAAGATAAAATCTGACATACCTGACATATTGGCATGAGGAGTGAATGTGGGCAAACTTCCTAACTTTACCCGTAAGTGAGGGAAGAGCAGGGTGTGTGAGCATAAAACGTATCAGAATACACAGCCACAGGGAGCACACAGCAGAGGTGAGCTGCCCATCTCACGTGTCTCCCCAGTGTCATAACATTGACTTAATCCCTTACTTATTTTCTCAAAAAGTGAAAACGCTATCTTCATTAAATATATAAATAAAATAATTTAAAAATGAAATCATAACGTATTTCTTCACTTGTCTTTAGGAAAAGCACACCTATGGTGCATTTCTGAAGTTAATCCGCTGTTTAAGACCTACTGAGACAACCCCACCGCTCCCCATCCACAGGGTCAGAGGCGTGGGAAAGCCCTGGCCGGCCCTGTGTCTCAGCTCAGAGACCTGCACTGTTAAAAAACCCACTAAGACGGCTAGTAGAGTATTATATCAGTGTTTCTGAACTGTTGTTACATTATCAGCTCAAAGGTTCCCTATTTTCAGTTAAACGTCTATAAAGGTCAGTAAGGAGCCCTCCTTTTACAGATGTGCCTAACAGACAGGAAGGCGGCAGGATGACGAAGCCTCGTGTGGGGTGAGGACAGCAGGGACATACAAGCTGGTGAACAGAGCACGTGTGGGACCGCAGGCTGCTTCTGTGTGCCCACACACGCGAGCTGCACACGGTGAATTCGGATGCCCCGGGGCCCTCTGGACACGGAGCTGCTGCAGGCACTATGGTCACGGGGGGTGGGATGCCAGCTGAAATGTAGTCCTTTCTCCCTGGACTAAGCAATGCACTGAGCACAGGCATCAGCAGGTGCTAAGACCACAGCTCTGTCTTCATGGACAGTAAACGGTACTCCAGAAAATTCCCATCTGTCCCGGATATACCTCCTCCTCTATTTCTTGGGGTCCTTGTTCAGACAGAGTTATCAACATCCACTAAGGAATATGGGTAAATGTGAACACTCCTTTATACAGTTTTAAATTACACATGTTCTTGGAATGTAGCAAAATTAGATGCTTGTTAGGAAAAGCTAAAATATATGCATTATACACATTAATGTGCTTGGATAGAAACAGGAATATGTCTTTAAGTTCCACAGACTAAAGACACTCACCTCTTTTGTCATCAGGCTCAGGGTCTCCTCTGGGTACTGCTCTATGATCTGCAGCAGTCTGGGAAACTTCAGCCTGGCTTCATTGGAATGTAACTTTAAGGCTTTCAACAATTTGTCCACCACAAGGGCAGGATACGTCTGCAGTTCTACGGACTCAGTAACTAGCATGGACAGGGATAAAAACAGCCATGGTCAATATATCCACTTACACATAAATTATAAATGTAACATGTGATTCTAGTTTCACTTTGGCTTACATTTTGTAGTATGTCATTTTTCCTCCCTAACAACTTCTTTAAAAGACCAGAAGCAATTTTGGACTACACATACAAGTTTCTATCTCAAAGCTGAATTTTCTATGACATTACCCATTCTGCATGAAGCACGGTTTGCTTCCTGGGCTGGAAACATCAAGGGCAGCTGCGAGTTCCTGAATTAATTCCAGGAACAAGAGTCAGGACACCTAAGGCCAATAATACCAAACAAGCCAAACATGCAAGTGGAAGGGAAGTAAACGGAGAGCTGGAAGACAGCTGGACTCCAGGAGGGAAGATAAGCAGGTCATGTTGCTTGGAGATGTCTTTCCCTCTTAAAAAGGCAAGACTTTCCTCATTTAAAACAAACACAAATAGGAAACCAAAAGTATGTACAAAGTTCTTAAGACTTTACAGTAACCTAATGGGGCACAATTTTCTTTTCTTTTGCGAGTCACCTGATGCAGTCTCTTCCTCCTCCCGGAGCCGTTGGTCACAGAAATCCACCAGCGCCATATAAGCATCTATCACCCCAGCTGCGGGCTGCGGGCCCCGGCCGGAAGGGGTTTCCTCCTCAGCTGTCCTCGTGGCCTCGGAAAGGTGATGAAACGCTCTCTGGTGCAGCGCTGTGACCACCTAGAATTCACAGAGGTCTCAGAAAACCTGCCAGCGGGACTCAAGTTTTGTGGACAAACTCTACTTTCTACTTGTGATGATAAAGGTAGAATACCTGTAATTCATTAGTCATCTACCTATATAATAAAAGCCTAATATGCTAAGTGTCCGGTCGTCTGGTTGTCCATCCAACCAATCAAAGCGTAATATGCTAATGATATGCTAAGGCGGCTCAACCGCTCACTATGACGTGCACTGACTACCAGGGGCAGACAGTAGACCAGTCCACCAGTCGCAATGTCATGCACTGACCACCAGGGGGCAGACGCTCCAACCGGTAGGTTAGCTTGCTGCTGGGGTAAAATAATAAAAATAGATGGAAAAGGGAGAGTCTGCCCTGATTGTGAAAGAGTAAGCAATTCCAGTAAGATCCCGAGTATATAAAATACAACCAAATAAAAAAGAATAAGCCATGTGTGGGCCAGATTGTCCCCTAGTCACACAGAGTGGGCATCAAAAGTCCATGTGGATCACACAACCCGTCAGGAATTGAAGAGCTGGAAGTTGGCTCCTTGTGGCCATTGTCCTGCACAGATGTTGGTAACACTGTGAAAGAAGAAGGCAAGGCTACACAACTAAAATGAGGTGGCTCCTGGTGAGATGAGGAGAGGCTGGTAACTATGAAAACACAAAATGATTTTAAAAAGCAGGCACTAAGTAAAAAAGTGAAGGGGCTGGTTTGTGGGACACCTGAGTGGGGACAGGTAGTGAAACTCCATTAACAAACATCACGGAAGAACCGTCCACATCGTTTCAACACAAATTTCCTATTTTTAATGTTGAAAAAAGTGAATCCTATATAATAAAGAGGTAATATGCAAATTAACCCTCGCACCCTCACAAGATGGCTGCTTATGACCAGGCTGGCAGGGGGGTTAGTGAGGGACGACCAAACAACTGAACAAGCAGGCTGCGTGGGGCGACCAGGCCGACCAGGTGGGGCCTGGGGGACCTCAGGCCACGCCTCCTGTCCTGGCACCAGGCCAGGGGACCTGAGGCTACTCCCCCTGCCTGGCAGGGCTTGACAAGGGTGGGACTGGCTGGGTCTGGATCTAGCCCAATGGGGAGGGGGGTGGCCGGGTCTGGGTCTCATGCAATTTTGAGGTGCATGTGGGTGGGCGGGGACTTGACTCTGGGTCCCATGGTGCGCCCCAGACTCTGACAGGAGGAAGGTTTTCATATACATTTTACTAATTTTCTTTCATCTCTGACATTTCTATTATAAAGGGCAAATAGCAATATTAAATTATTTCCTCTAATTAATCCCCTTTTGCCCTAACTGGTTTGGCTCAGTGGATAGAGCGTCGGCCTGCAGACTGAAGGGTCCCAGGTTCGATTCCGGTCAAGGGACATGTACCTGGGTTTCGGGCACATCCCCAGTGGGGGGTGTGCAGGAGGCAGCTAATCGATGTTTCTAACTCTCTATCCCTCTCCCTTCCTCTCTGTAAAAAAACAATAAAAAATATTAAAAAAAAAAAAAAAAGGTGTTAACTTTAGGTTGTTTGACATTTTTCTTGTTTCTTGAGGTAGGCCTGTATTGCTATAGCTTTCCCTCTTAGAAATGCTTTGGTTATTCTCATACTTTGGATCATTGTTTTCATTTTCCTTTGTCTCAACGTATCTTGATTCCTCCTTGATCTCATAGTTAACCCATTCATTAACTAGTAGCATGTTGTTTATCTTCCATGTGTTTGTATGTTTCCCAGTTTTCTACTTGAATTTCATTTCTAGTTTCATATCATTGTGATCACAGAACATGCTTGATATGATTTCATCCCCTTACATTTATTGAGTCTTGTTTTGTAGCTTAGCATATGGTCTATTCTGGAAAATGTCCCATGTGCCCATGTATATTCTGTTTTGGGGTGAAATGTCTAAAAATATCAATTAAATCCATCTGCTGTAATGTGTCATTCAAGGTCATGGTTTCCTTGTTGATTTTCTGTCCCCCTCTTTTCCCCCACATGTTTTTACCTCTTTGTGTGTGTGTATTCCTTACTATTATATTTACACATAAATTCATACTTTTGACTTTTTTATTGATTCACTGTTCTTACTAAGTATTTGCCTTTGTGAGATTTTTTTTCTGTTCTACATTTTATTTTTATCTTTTTTATTTTTCTACTTAAAGAAGTTCCATCAAGATTTCATGTTCTGCTAATTTGGTAGTGATGGATTCCTTAATCTTTTGCTTGTCTGGGAAAATATCTTTTCTACAATTCTAAAAGATAACCTTGCTGGATAGAATAATCTTGGTTATAGGTTTTATCTTTTGTCACTTTTAATAGAACATGTAATTGACCTTTGGGCCTGCAAAGCTCCTGTTGAAAAACCATCTGATGGTCTTATGGGAAATCCCTTGCATGTAAGATGATGATTTTCGCTTCATACTTTTTGTATTCTCTTTGTCTTTATTCTTAGGCATTTTAGTTGTAGGTCTCTTTGGGTTCATTTTTTCCCCCTCACTTAAGGATATGTTTTCCATTGCTTTTTCAGAGAGAGTGGAAGAGAGGGAGGGAGGTGGGGGTTGGGGAGAGACAGAGAGTAAAACATCAATGTGAGAGAGACATATCAACTGGTTGTGTCCTGCTCGCTCACCAACCGGGGGGAGGGAGCGAACCGCAACCCAGGCATGTACTCTTGAGCAGGAATTGAACCTGCAAACCTTCAGTGCATGAGCGAACGCTCTGACCATTGAGAAACACCAGCCAGGGCTAGGGCTCTTGGGTTCATTTTATTTGGGACTCTCCACACTTCTTGTACCTGGAAGTGTATGTCCTTCAAGAGTTTAGGAAAATTTTCAGTCATTATTTCTTCAAATAGGATTTTAATCCCTGTCTTTATCTCTTCTCTGTCTGGCACTGCTAAAATGTAAATGTTGGTGCCATTAATATTGTCCCCACAGGTCCCTTAAACTATCCTCACTATTTAAATTAATTTTTCTTTTTAGCTGTTCTGGTGTTTTCTGCTACCTTGTCTCCCAAATTGCTGATTCGATTCTCTGCTTCATTTAATCTGCATATTCTTTATTGCAGTTATTGTAGCCTTAAACGCTGATTGGTTCTTTATTATTATTTTCCATCTCTTTAAGTTCTCCTTGAGCTCTTCTCCCATGTTCACTGAGCATAATTATAACCAGTACTTTGAACACTTTACCTAGTAGATTGTTTGTCTCTGTTTCATTTATATTTTTTTCCTGAAGTTTTGTCCTGCTTTATAGTTTGGGGCCTGTTGGTCTCCTCATTTTTGCTGACTCTCTGTGTCTGTTTCCATGTATTAGATATATCTGTTCCAACTCTCATTCTTGAAAGAGTGGCCTTACGTAGGAGGTGTCCTGTGGGATCCAGTGGCAGTCTTCCTTGTCTCCTGAGCCAGGTGCTAGTGGTGTCTGTGTGGGAATTATATGTGCCCTCCTAATGTAGTTGGGCCTCAATTGCTGCTGGAATGCCAGTGGGTGGGGTTGGCACTCAGAGTGACTGGCTGTGAGAGCCATCTGTGACTTCAGTGGATGAGCTGTTGAGCAGGGGCTGATTCCACAAAGTGGGAATTGCTTTACGGGGCTCTGGTGCCAGCTGACACTGTCCAATGGGTGTGTTGTGTCTGGATCCACTTGATAGGGGCTTTGGTATGGGTCAGGGTCAGCACAGCTTGTGCCTGATTTGTGGTCACTTGATAGGAGCTAGAAATTCATCTGCAGTTGGTAGCTGCTTGTGCTGGGCTTGGCACCCTTTGGTGGGCACTATGATGTAAACTGAGGCTGGTCACTGCTTGTGCTGGGCCTGTGGCTGCTCAGTTGGATCTAAGACTGACCAACACTTATGCAAAGTTTGGGGCCACCTAGTGGGAGATGCAATGTAAGCTAAAGCCGATGGCTATTGTGCTGGGCCACTTGGCAGGAGCTACAATGCACATTGATGCTGGCTACTGCTTGTGTGAAGCTTGTGGACTTTTGAGAGAGGCTGATGCATGAGCCAAGGCTAGACAACACTCTTGTGAGGTTTGTGGATTTTTGGAGAGTTTACAATATAAGCTAGGCAGGCTGCTCATGGAGACAAGCAGGTGAAAGAGGCTAGGGAGGGCCCAGTGATCAAGGGCTTGGGTTATCAGGAAAATACTGGGGTGGGGCAAATGTTAGCCAGGTTCATGGAGAGCACAGATGTGGTACCCACCTGTGCTGGTCCAGTTGGCTGGGAAAAGGATTTCAACGAAGGAACAATGGCATGCCTACTAGTGTTTTCATTCCCTGAGAGGGTTACCCTGTTCCCTAACCCTGCAGCCCTCTCCCTGAAGTTACTCAATTTAGATCCTCTCCATGTATCTGAGGCCCTTTCTGAGCTGCTGCCCCTGTGCTGGAGCTTAGAGCAAGTGAATTTCTGCAAGGGCCCTTTAGAAGTGGCAATTCAGTCTCACAGAGCCATCTGCCTCTCAACATCATCTCTGTTGGCTTTCAAAGCCAGATGTTATGGGGACTCCTCTTTCCAGCACAGGTGCCCTGGAGGCTGGTGTGGGGCTGAGACCCCCTTGATCCTCAAAGGGGCCTCCAAAGCCAATCTATTCCTCTCATTTCTTAATTGCCACACTGTGCATGTAAGACCTACCTGCTCCGCATCTTTACCCCCTACCTGTCTTGATGTGGCTTTTTCCTTATATCTTTAGTTATAGGCATTCTGTTCAGCAAAGGTTCAGGCGGTTCATTCTATCACTGAGTTGCAATTATGATGTGATCTCAGGAGGCGGCAAGTTCAGTCGACCTACTCCACCATCTTGACTCTGCCCTCTACTGATTATTTCTTTCATGCAACCAAAAGGTCGCACATTAAAGACATACAACATGCAAACACGAAAAGCTCATTCTCGTAATAATCATTACCTTTTCTACATTCTCTGAAGTGGATCCAGAAAGTTCCAAGATTCTTCTAGCCTTGCTTTCCTCAATTTCAGCAAGGCAGCTTGGCTCACTGCTGAGAGCATTAGCTATGATCCGGTAAGTTGTACCCAAGAGAACATTATGGTCACGGAAAGCCAAAATATTTTTGCTTAAGTAGCTTGATGTGTTCTCACCTATTGGATTAAAAACACACACATAAAAACTCACACAGGATTTCTTTCAGAAGTAAATGAATACCATAAAGTAAAAAAAAGTTTATAGTATATAAAAGTTGTTTTCTACTAAGAAATTAACTAAAATAAATCTTGATGTTATAAGAAACTAACTTCAAACACTGATTAGGTAGTCTTGAACTAATATTAATGAAAAATGTTCTTTGTTAGCAGTGGCCATATCTAAGAACACAGAGGCTAAGCAAATAAAATACTACCTTTTATTCAATTATCATCATTCTGCATTTTGTCAAAGCACCTAATTCTATCTGTTACAAAGAATAAGAAATGCATTTATGCATATCCATGAATAACCCATAGTTTTTTTGTGTGTCTTTTCCTTTTTCTTTTTTTAAAAAAAAAATTTTTTTTTATTGATTTCAGAGAGGAAAGGAGAGGGAGGGAGAGATAGAAACATCAATGATGAGAGAGAATCATCTATTGGCTGCTTCCTGCACGACCCCCACTGGGGATCAAGCCCACAACCCGAGCATGTGCCCTTAACTGGAATCGAATCCAGGACCCTTTAGTCCACAGGCTGACTCTTTTTCCACTGAGCCAAACTGGGTAGGGAACCCATAATTTTTTAATTGATACTGTTACCTGTTGCTGATAAAGCAACAGAGACTGCCACATTTGAAGGTCTGATTCTTCCCATTAAAAAAAAAAAAAAGCTGAAGGAGCTTATCACCATCAAAACAGTATTACAATAAATTGTAAAGGGAAGAGGAGGAGGAGGAGAAATGAATAAAAAATATTGCTCAAGGAACTTAGTAAGAGCTACAATAGTATAAAAAAACATAAAACCATGAAAAATAACCAGTCAGAAATGAAGAGTACCATATCTGGCATCAAATACACTGGAAGGAATAAAAAGTAGGTTAGCCGAAACCGGTTTGGCTCAGTGGATAGAGCGTCGGCCTGCGGACTCAAGGATCCCAGGTTTGATTCCGGTCAAGGGCATGTACCTTGGTTGCGGGCACATCCCCAGTAGGAGGTGTGCAAGAGGCAGCTGATCGATGTTTCTCTCTCATCGATGTTTCTAACTCTCTATCCCTCTCTCTTCCTCTCTGTAAAAAATCAATAAAATATATATTTTTAAAAAAAGTAGGTTAGATGAAGCAGAGGATTGAAGCAATGATTTGAACGACAAGGGAGAACAAAACAAACCAGAGCAGCAAAAAGAAAAAAGAATTAAAAAGAATAAGGACAGCCCTAGCCGGTTTGGCTCAGTGGACAAAGTGTCGGCCTGCAGACTGAAGGGTCCCAGGTTCAATTCCGGCCAAGGGCACATGCCCGGTTTGCGAGCTTGATCCCCAATCCATGATTCTCTCTCATCATTGATGTTTCTATCTCTCTCTCCCTCTCCCTTCTCTGAAATCAACAAAAATACATCACACACACACACACACACACACACACACACAAACACACACACAAACGGCTTAAAAAAAAGAATAAAGATAGTTTGAAAGAACTTTGGGACAATATGAAAACCTAACAATATCCATATCATAGGGATACAGAGAAGAGAGCAAAGGAGTTGGGTTAACTGGATGAAGGAAGGTGAAGAGATTAGTCAAAGAAGATATATGCATCGCCTATGGATACAGACAACAAACTGTGGTGAAAGCGTGGAGGGGGGGCGCGCATGAGGGCTGGGTGAGGTGGGAAAAGGGGGGATATCTCTAACAGTGTCAACAATAAAAATAAAGAAAAAAAAAGACAAAATGATAAAGACGATGTGGTACAATATACCATGATTATTCAGCTGTGAAAAATAATGACATCATACCATTTGCAACAGCATAGATGAACCTAGAGGATATTGTGCTAAGTGAAATAAGTCAGACAGAGGAAGACAAATACTATATGATTTCATATATATGTGGAATCTGAAGAACAAAATAAACGAACTAAGAAAACAGAAACAAACTCATAAATAACAAAACAAACTGATGCTTGATTGATGGAAGGAGGGCTGAGGCTAAATGAAAAAATGAAGGGATTAAGAAGTAAAAGTGGCAGTTACAAAACAGCCATGGAGATATAAAGTATAGTGACGGGAATATAGTTAATAATATTATAATAACTATAAATGGTGCCGGATGGCTCAAGACTCACCAAGAGAATCACTTTGTAAATTATATAAATATCTAACCACTATACTGTACACCTGAAACTAATATAATATTGAAAATCAACTGTAGTTAAAAAAATTTTTAAAGTAAAGGTCTGGTTTTTCATGTTATTGTGTGGCTCTAGGAAAGATGATCCACCTTGGATAATCTTGCAGCGATGTGGAAGGTGGTGCGAAAGATGTGAGAGATGTGGGAAGGCGGGGTAAAAGAGAAAGGGTGATCGCTCAGCAAATGTCATCAACTACACCACCTGCTCACCCATGGATGACCATTCTCGGACAGATTCCTCTCACATACATGACCGTAACTACTGGCTCTGCTTATTTCACAAGGCTGATTCAAAGTCAGCCAAACTATAACTACGAAAACAGTAAAATTATTTTTGTAAGTACCAATTTTTATCTTCATATCAGCACACTCCTCCTATCCTCCATCCCCCTCAAAAAAACAAACACACAAACCATTACATATTTAAACCATCGTAAGGATGATTTTCTGATCCTGGAACCAATATAGAAAGACTGTTTTTCTTGTCTGCACATTTGCTGAGGCGGATACTCTGATCTTATACCCTGTCCTGCTGAAAAGTCAAATTTGGAAATATAATTGGGAGCATGTTCCATAATGGTGCTCCTATGTACCTTTGGATATATGGTAACCAAGCTAGCATACCAGGTCCAAAAATAATTAAGAGAAAGGTTTTCTCCCCCGAGTCTTAACAGGTATATTGTTATGAAAAGAAGACCTGAAGAAGAAAAAAGCTTTTTAATGTCTTATTTTACAAAGTAATTCTTTTATGAAAACATAAAGACTCATACTTTAACTAAATATGAAAAAGCCCTTTACTTTCAATTCCATGTTATAGATACAGAAATAAAAGCTCCAAATGTCTCAGCAAATGCCATCAACTACACCACCTGCTCACCCATGGATGACCATTCTCGGACAGGTTCCTCTCACATACATGACCGTAACGACTGGCTCTGCTTATTTCACAAGGCTGACTCAATACTTGTGAAATACCAAACTACAAAGTACCTTGGCTCCAAATATTTAATAAAATTATAAATACTTAATTCCCAATGTCAGAAAAATCAACACAAATAATAGTTTCAGAAGACTACAGAGATGTGATATAAAATAGCATTCTTAAGCTTGTATAGACAGAGCAGTTTCATACCCAACAAAGAGACTGTTTTCAACACCGAAAGAATCCGCTCAGGACGATTCTGGGTCTGGCTCTGGCTGTGTCTGAGCCGGCAGTAGCTATGCACCCATCTCACCAGCCACTCATCTCTTGTTTTTGATTCTTTATGCAGGTCCTTCAATAGCTTCATGGCAAGCGAGAAATTGTTCTATATAATGGAAGAGAGAAAGGAGTACAATGGCATAAATGTAAATTTAGAAATAAAAGTATTTTACAAAAGAAGTTTTTCGTTAATTGGCCTGGTTTCTTTTATGTATGGCACAATTCACCTTAGAGCAGCTAATCCATCTCCTTAGCTTACATTAAATGTCTTTTTATTTATCACGTGCATATAATTCACATTTACAGTATGCAATTCAGTGTCTTTTAATATATTCAAAAGTTGGGCAATCACCACCACTGTCTAATTCAGAACATTTTCATCAACCCCAATAGAAACGTGGCACGAGAGGTCCCCTTGATCTCTCCCTTGAAGTTACAACCATTTGAACAGTTACAAGTTTAAGAATGAATGTGCTGCTCAGAACAGAAACACATATGAGCGATCCGTGTATTGAAACACTGTGAGGTGAGTGGGAAGGGAGAACTGCTGAGACGGTGCCGGGAGGCAGCCTGGAGGTCGCTGCTGGTCTCGGGAGGGGAAGAATCAGGTTGCCACTGGCACTCCCTTCAGCCAGGACCAGGAGAGGGAAACAGTGAGCACTCCTGTGGGAGTGGTTGGATGCACTGCAGCTAAACCCAGTGACCTGGGCAGGGAGGAAGGACAAAGGTACAGCCACTGCTGTCTGGCAACTGCCAACCCAGGCAGAAAAACAAGGCCACCAAGCCTGCCATCTCGCCTCAGGCTCCCAGAGCTGCAGGGACCGCGGAAGAAGCTGCAGCAGTGAGTGCTGGGACACAACACATTATCGACAAACCTGAGAATGGGAACCACAGAGACATTTCCCCCTGAGTGACAGGTGCGCTCTGTGGCTAATACCAGGGATGGATGGATATACAGAGGAGAGGCTGAGGTATGCCAGTCACCATTACAAAAACAAAGCCACAAAGGGACCCGCCCACCTCTCCCAGCTCACCCCAGCACACACAGCGTGGTTGCACTGCTGGTAGCATTGGGATGTAGGGGACAGCACTGGCATTTCATGGATTTGAAATCAGACTGCCCACCACATTCCCACGCAGGGCTGGTGCCTTGGGACTGAGGCAACCTGGTCACAGAGCAGATGCTGACTCCCCAGGGAACACAGGACTTCTTTTACTGCCCCACAAAGATCTGAAAAGCCACAGACATACCAAAGAAACAAAAAAACAAACATGCTTTTTTTGTTTTGTTTCGTTTTTGCCAAGAAAAAAGAGAAAACCCATATCCAGGAAGACGTGGTACAGAAGAAGTGAGATATAAAACATTCACAGCTATTTCCAACCACAAAGGGTGAGCCTGGAGCTGCCAGAGAGTGCCGCTATGTAGAGCCTGAGCACTGAGCACTATGGTGGGAGGGAGAACCGACGGAGAGGAAGCAGGTCCTTGGCGATGGTCTTTGAAAGCTAGCTCTTCTAGACTTTCACTGATGGGTACTAACACATTTCCTTTATTCACTTGGGCTGCTTTGGGTGGGTCTTCTGTTATTGGTAATATAAAGATTCCTACATGATACAACATCTGTCTCAAAGAAAAATCTATAGGTGAACATAAACTTACAAAACAGAAATATTTATTACCTCTACTAGAAGTAGAAAGCAACATTCTTTGCTTTATAATAGCAATCAATTTAGGGTTACTAAAAAAACAAGCTCTCCCAGTCTGTTCAAATATGATTTGATACACTTAAATAGTTTATATGCAACTTTTAAGTAAAGCATGATTATATATTAAAAAAGGCTCGAACCAAAACCGGTTTGGCTCAGTGGATAGAGCATCGGCCTACGGACTCAAGGGTCCCAGGTTTGATTCCGGTCAAGGGCATGTACCTTGGTTGCAGGCACATCCCCAGTAGGGGGTGTGCAAGAGGCAGCTGGTCAATGTTTCTCTCTCATCAATGTTTCTAGCTCTCTATCCCTCTCTCTTCCTCTCTGTAAAAAATCAATAAAATATATTTTTAAAAAAAGAAAGAAAAAAAAGGGTCGAATTATCAAATGACAGAATTCTACAAACTAAATCTAAATATAATTTGTAACTAAGTGCCAAGCATTCATTTTGCTAAAGTTCAAACCTGATATTAAGCTTATTTCCTTTTTCAATAAGAGAAAATAATTATTTTGGTTGTTTGTCTTTTAATCCATACCCGAGGATATTTTTCCGTTTAGAGAGTGGAAGAGAGAGGGAAAGACAGAGGGAGAGAGGGACATGAGAGAAACACATCAATTGGTTGCCTCATGCACGCACCCCGACCAGGGCCCAGGAGGAGCCTGCAACTGAGAGGTATGTGCCCTTGACCAGAATCGAACCTGGGACCCTTCGGTCCGCAGGCCAACACACTATCCACTGAGCCAAACCAGCTAGGGTGAAAATAATTATTTTGAAATGATTAATAAGTATATAAAAACTTTAGAGGCTTTCTGGAAAACTTTAAGTAAGTGTTTATTTTCTTACAAAGAGGAAAAATTAGTAAATACTCAATTATCTTTAAGATTCAGATTTTTTAAAAAGCTAAGTTTTAAAAGAAGCTAATTTAAGAAAATCCTGTGATACAGATTTTTTAAAAAGCTAAGTTTTAAAAGAAGCTAATTTAAGAAAATCCTGTGATACAATAGAGGACGTAAATCTGAGTTCCTACCTGCTCTCTTGCGCTCTCTATCATCTTCATTTTCATGGAAAACTTACAGCTCTTAACCAGAGAGCAAATGTCTTCTTCCTGCTCCCGCCCTTCCATCCTGTCACTGGAATCTGCCTCCCCATCCATGTCCATACTGTGATCATCTGGAAGAGTAAGTTTCTCCTCTATTTTGCTGAGAAAGAAACATCTACACAAAACAAAGAAAAAGGAGAATTTACGCCTCATGAAAGAAATCTTTGACATATAGGACACTACTGGATAGCATTCACAGACAAAAATTTTATATTTATTAAAGGTTTGCTCATTTTCTTGACTGTATTTGTACACTCTAGGTACTGGATTTCATCTTCATCTTAATTAACTCTTTAAACATCACCAAGGATATTTCACAGAATTTTCCAGATATCATTCATTGTCTCCACCTCCACAAAAAATAAAGCATTTAAACTCACAATTTCCTCTCTTAAAAGACAATATACCCTGTGTTGAGCCAAAAGTCCTTTTTCTCCTTATATCTCCCAATCTAAAGTTCTACTCTCAAATGTGAAAAATGTAAAGCAGCAAACAGGTTATAGTCACTGAAAATATTAAAAAATAACACTGTATTGCTATAAAATCATTTTTATTTGTATCACAATTTACATATTTGACTTTGTTCTAGTGATTTTATTTTCATTGTTAGCAATACTGGCAAACATACAAAATTCACCACTGCTCAAATATCAAATAATTTCCTCTTCATCCAGGAACTAATTTCAATTTTCTGAGAAAAACTGTGGCCAGATAAACTAGTATGTCTCATATATACCTTTCTTTTGTTTCTTTGGTTATTCCAAAGATACAAGCCTCTCTAATAATCTATCTGCTTCTGGGCTCCTTGCCCCCCACCCAACACAAGGGCATTCCCTCCCTCCTAAGAGCTGCTACTGTTTTTGTAAGTTTTGAATTTTTAATTATAAGAATAAGCAAGTACTGGGTCCGGGTGAGGCCGTGTGCCCCTGTGTCCGGGTGAGGCTGGGTCCCGGGCCTGGGTGAGGCCGCACGCCCCCGGGTCTGGGTGAGGCCGCGCGCCCCTGGGCCCGGGTGAGGCCACGCGCCCCCGGGTCCGGGTGAGGCCGTGCGCCCCTGGGTCCGGGTGAGGTTGTGCGCCCCGGGGCCCGGGTGAGGCCATGCGCCCCTGGGTTTGGGTGAGGCCGCGCGCACCTGAGTCCGGGTGAGGCCGTGCCCCTGGGTCCGGGCGAGACCAAACCAGAGGGAGTCAGACCTGCATTACCACCATTTGTCCACCATCCAGAACTGAAAAGTCAGTGCCGACATGTACACATAAGGAACTGGTGGACATTGAAATTGGGTTTCAAAAGAACTGTTGGTCCAGAAAGAAACACTACAGACTGATTCATCTGCCTGTCAGCATAACTATTATTGCTCGTCTCACATTCGGTTCTTATAAGTATATTTCTAGTAACACATGATCTCACTCATCTAGGGGAAATGATGAACAACATAGACTGATGAACAAGAACAGACCCAGAAACAAGGAGGCATCGATCGGACTGTCGGGCCTCAGAGGGAGGGTAGGGGAGGGGGGGGGGTAGGGGGGAGAGATCAACCAAAGACTTGTGTGCATGCATATGAACCTAACCAATGGTTAAGGACAACAGGGGGGTGGGGGCATCCGTGGGGAGGGGTGTGGGATGGGAATGGGGGGATGAGGACAAATATGTGACACCTTAATCAATAAAGAAATTAAAAAAAAAAAGAATAAGCAAGTAAAAGTAATGGAGGAATCCCACTGGTGTAATCCAATAACAACACCATTACAAAAATCTCTTCCACTGGTTCACAGATCTCAATGTAAGAACTACCTAAAACGGTAACATTTCTAGAAGAAGAAAAGACATAGGGGAATAATTTTGCACAATGAGCCTGGAATATCAGCTTGAAGGGGCTCTTGCTAGTCAAATGTGAGACAATTTAAACATGAAATAAATAAAGACAATAATGGATAACACTGCATGAAATAAAACTGGAGCCCTAGCTGGTTTGGCTCAGTGGATAGAGCGTCAGCCTGTGGACTGATGGGTCCCGGGTTCAATTCTGGTCAAGGGCACATCCCTGGGTT
Source organism: Eptesicus fuscus (assembly GCF_027574615.1). Classification (NCBI taxonomy): domain Eukaryota; kingdom Metazoa; phylum Chordata; class Mammalia; order Chiroptera; family Vespertilionidae; genus Eptesicus; species Eptesicus fuscus. The sequence continues at coordinate 48,003,574 of NC_072491.1, read as the reverse complement.
GCAGGCTCAATCCCAGTGGGGGACTTGCAGGAGGCAGCCGATCAAAGATACTCTCTCATCATTGATGTTTCTATCTCTCTCTCCCTCTCTCCCTTCCTCTCTTAAAAAAATTAAAAAAAAAGTAAATAAATAAAACTGGAGTCCATGGTTCCATATTGATAATTAAAATTTAAGTAAACAAATAAATGAACAGATGGGGGAGAAGGGAGGGCTCTTCCTTATAATAGGATGTAGACTGATAAACATGGAACAAGTAGTGGGAAAATTATCACCTTGCAACTAATATTGTCAAGACTGGCTTGAGCTAAGAGCAAGGCACAGGTATGAAAGTAGAGGGTTAAGTCTTATGAGAAGCAGGATATATGCAAGTCTCAAAGTACCTCCCACACTGCTTATAAGCTGCAAAGGAAATAAATAGGCATTTACACTGGAGAGACCAGACAATATTTTAACTAGGGAATCAAAATTACTATTATCAGTAAAAGGCAGATGGATACTCTGTGCTTCCACATGTGATAGCCTGAGAATACTTCACTTCAGTGGTATTCTGGCTAGGGACACATCATCTGAATGCAGCTAACCATAAGGATACACACCGGTAGACAAATAAACTGAGGAACCTTCCACAAAAGTGCCAATGTCATGAAAAAAGTCTGAGGAACTGTTCAAATTAAAGGAGACTAAAAGATATACCAACTAAATGCTGTATATAACTCTGGACTGGATCCTGTCTTAGAAGGGGAGAAAATGCTTTAAAAGGCTTTACTGTGACAACTGACAAAACTGAAATTGAGGCTGTAGATTAAAAACTGTAAAGTTATTCTTGCACTATGATTACTCTTTGAAATAATACATTTTGTAAGAAATGTACACTGGTAAGTAATGAGGTAAGGGTTCTTACGTATACAACTTATCTTCAAATGGTTCAGAAAATAAATGTGTATGTAGAGAGAGAATTAAAAAGATAACGTGGCAACATGTTAAAAAACAGTGAATCTGAGTAAAAGGTACACAGAAGAGTTCTATTTTTCTTGCAACTATTCTATAGATAAGAACTTACCCAAAATAAAAAGTACAAGAAGTATACAAAATCAAAAGTATAAAAAGTAAATTAAAATATAATGGCAAGACTATCACATGAGGGGTCAGAGTCCTTGAATCCTACTTACGGTATATATTTGCATAGAATAATTTACAACCTCTCTGGATCTATTACCTCCTCTCTTAAATATATGACTAATAACTGCCTTCTGGATTACCCAGGGTTGTTACAGGATGAGGAAAAGAAAATGATCTCAGGCCTGGTAAGGTGATACACACACACACACACACACACACACACACACACACACACACACATATCCTATCCTATATAATAAAAGGATAATATGCAAATCAACTGGTCACTATGAAAGAGCTCAATGCAGGAGCTGCCCCCTGGTGGTCAATGCATTCCCACAGGGGGAGCTCCACTCAGCCACAAGCTGGGCTGATGGCTGGTGAGCTCAGCGGCAGTGGCGGGAGCCTCTTCCTCCTCCGCGGCAGCATTAAGGAAATCCGACTGTGGCTCAGGCCCGCTCCCGGGGATGCGGGGGGCGGGGGGGGGTGGGGGGGGGTGGAGGGCAGCAGGCCTAAGCTGCAGTCGGACATCCCCCAAGGGCTGCCGGACTGTTAAAGGGTGCAGGCCAAGCTAAGGGGACCTCCCCCACCCCCCGCCCCCAGCAATGAACGAATGTCGTGTACGGGCCTCTAGTATATATACTAATATATAAAATTATGTAATAGAGGTGGTAGCAGGAGGCAAGAAAGTTATGAAGATAGAATAAAAAATCATTAAGCAGCATTCTCTGGTTGCCACATCACTACCTAATATTTAGCCCTGAAACAGAAGCACATGGACCACTGCCCTGCTGCTCCCTGGCCTTCTCTCATTGCCAGAGATGATGCTTATAACCACCCCCTAGCACAAGATGAACTCAAAGGGAGCGGGCAGCAATTCCCCCACAGAGGACAAATGGAGGCAGAGGACATATTGCCAACATGGAGAGTTTTGTTAGAACAACTTAAATGGAAAGTTGAAAGATGACAGATATCTATACTAGACTCAAATCCCACATTTTTCTAAACCACAGTCTTGGAGAAAAATAGTTCTGGAAATTTCAGAAAATAATCCATATTCAACTCAAAATGATCACATCTTACCGATTTGTGATTATGTCATCCCAGATGTTCATTGGGTCCATCTTAGCATCTGGATATCTGTTTGTCCAGGTTTTTAGAAGTCTCTTAAGGGGAACTAGAGATGACAAATTACCTAAAAATAATATTATAGGATGATTATATCTACAGCTCAATGACAAGACAAACTTACAATGTAGGTAGAAACTTACTGTCCCAATTTTTATTGTCCCAATTAAAAAATTTTGTCTCTTCTTTCACAACAGGAACACAAAGCTACCATATTATATCTAATATATTCTGACATTAAAACTCAACCTCTTAAGAATATGGAATAAAGTGGGGAAATAAACATACAATTTAGTAAAGATCTACTTCATCCACAATTCCAAAATCAAAAAAGGTTTTCACGAGGTTTCAGCCAATTAATTGTCTTGGCAAAATCAGATCAGAATTGGCATAGGGCTACTTATAGGTCTTTGTTTATGCCATTCATGTGAATATTCACCACTTATGGTAGATATGCATGGTTGTATTTAATTATGGAATTCTGCCCCTGGCTCTAGTGTGTGCAGAAGGTTACATAATAATATCTGAAACTATCTGGCTTCAAGGTGTGGCAAGATAGTAAGAAGCTAGGAGAATTCCTGGTCAAATGGAATGGGGAAAGTGAGACGAGAAAATTAAACAAGGCCAAACAGTTTGGGCAGCTTGCAGCCAGCTTGTGAATCGCAAGACCTTATTTTCACCAAACAAAGACACTTGAAAGTAAATGGTTTATACCTCTCCTTCCTAACCAGAGAATACATAGCTTAAATCACCCTGGCCTGGTTAAATAGAAAACAAAGACACAATTAATGCCATTTGTGCCAGCTAAAACCAAGACAAATAAAGTCTGGGGGACATACAACAAAACCCCAAAAGGATTTGGATGGTATTACTTGGGGGATGTTAGGCAGGAAAGATAACTGCTAGGACAGGAAAGAGGGGAGGGGGAATTAAGGAGGAATTTTATCTCACCCACTAAACAAAGAAGTTAGCCACTTTAGGACTTGTCAAACAAGATGACCAGATGTATATATAAATATTCTGAGATAAGTCACAATTATGTAGAAGGGGACTCTGAAACCTAGTCTGCTATCCAAGATACTCAGCAGGGGAACTTTGAAACCTGCAGAGGGAAGGGTATAAAACCCCTTGATACTCAGCAGGGGAACTTTGAAACCTGCAGAGGGAAGGGTATAAAACCCCTTGAATTCCCATTAGGCAGTGTGCTCAGATTAGCTGAGTTGCCCACTTGTGTTTTATGTCCAGTGTATTCGTAATCTGCTTGCTTTACTTCAACACTGCTGTCTGTCACTCATCTGAAATCTTTCTTGTGAGACTGACAAGAATCGAGGAACCGAGAGCCACGCCCTCTGATTCAGGGGCTGCCCAGTAACAAAGGGTTTTGGGAAAGGGATTCATAATAATTATCATAAAATTAAATTTCACATAGCTTTCATTTTCTTTCTTTCTGTTGGTGGAAAGTAGTGGTTAAGAACACAAGCTTAAATCAGATAGTTCTAGGTTCAAAATCTGGATCTTTCACTTTAATAGTGTGGGGAAAATTTAATCTTTAAGCCTCTATAAAATGAGGAGATAGAATCTTCATCTCATAAAGCTGTTATAAAAACTAGATAATATAGAAAAGAGAGATTAATAGCTCCTGGAAAATACAAAGCACTTAATGAATTATTAGTACTCTGAAAAGGTTCTTTCATATTATTTTTAATTATTTAGGGCAAAAATTAAAATTTAGATTTACAAATAAGTACTCTGGGTAGCCTCCTATCGGCACCAGGATGTAATCCACTTGGTGGTGGTGAAGGCCACTGTCTGAGCCCCAGCCTCCCTCTCTCAGGCCAGGGCGCCTGGCAGCCAGTCACAGACCTTTCTGCACCTGGGGCGCTGCAGGCTTCTGCGAGGCCCCTTTCCACCTCCAGAGTGAGTTCAGGCCCTTCCTCCAGGAGCCTTGTGCACCCTCAGTCCAGGGCAGATTCTGTCATCTAGTTTCCTATGCCCACCTCCACCGCAGCAGGTATCACATCATATTGAAATTACTCCACTATTTTGAATGCTTCCTCAAGCTGGGCAGTCTGTTTCATTTGGCTTTATATCACCAATGTCTAGAATAGTGTTTGACCATTTTATATATTCATTTCAATATCAAAATATATATTTGTAGAATGAACTTAAAGTAGTTTCTAACCCATATATTAAAAAATATATACTTCCAGTAAGCAAAAAAAAAAAAAAATTTTAATCCGATAATAAAATTCTTCCATAATTATAAAAAATAATGGTAGATTTAAAAAATTACCTTGTTTGCTTATAAAGTTGATGAATTCCTGAATTTCAATTAAAGTTTGTACAGATTGCAATTTGGTAAGTCTACTTCTGTGTAAAAGCACATCAATACTAGAATAGCTCTAGAAAAAAAGGCATTTAACATTGTTTACAAATCAATTTAAGACTTTAAACTTTAATACAGTTCTATAAAATGTAAAATACAGCAACTGCCATACAAATAAATCACACAATGTGGCTCAGTGTGGTTAATAATGAGGTCATACAAGAAATTAACAGGTAATATAATCTTTGAAAATAATTTAGGTTGAAAACCCCTTTTGGTTCATTGAAATCAATAAAATCAATATAAACGATCTATCATTGCCTCTACTTGCCAACACTTTTTAAAAATCACAACAGCCTGTCCTGGCCAGTGATGCTCACAGGTTAGAGTGTTGGCCTGCACATTGAAGGGTCAAGGATTTGATTCCCAGTCAAGGGCAGGTACCTGGGCTGTAGGATCGATCCCCGGCCCTGGTCAGGGCATGTATAGTATGAGATGTGTCTCTCACATTAATGTTTCTCTCTCCCCCTTCCCTTCCTCCCTTCCACTCTCTCTCGAGATCAATGGAGGTGAGGATTAACAACAACAAAAAATCACAACATCCACCCAGGCAGCATAGCTCAGTGGTTGAGCGTCGACCTATGAACTAGGAGGTCACAGTTCAATTTCCGGTCAGGGCACATGCCTGGGTTGTGGGCTCAATCCCCATAGGGGGCATTCAGGAGGCAATCGATTAATGATTGTCTCTCATTGATGTTTCTATCACTCTCTCCCTCTTCCTTCCTCTCTGAAATCAATAAAAATATATTTCTAAAAATCACAACATCCTCTAATGTAAATAGCTAAGTACAGAAGCCAATTCTTTCTTCAATAAAATTTCTTGAGTGTATTAATCAAAGTTTAAAGTTTAAAAATAAAAGACAATTGCTCTGGCTGGTATGGCTCAGTTGGTTGGGTGTCATGCCATGCACTGAAAGGTTGCGGGCTCGATCCCCAGTAGTGGGTGTGCAGGAGGCAGCCAATTAGTTTCACTTTCACATCAATGCTTCTCTCTCCCACTCTAAAAAATCAATTAAAAAATATTTTTAAAAACTCAGGAAAAAATAAAAGACAATAAATGACTTTGCTTCTAATGATCATTGTGTGCCAATGATATATGTTGTTAATAGACTCTATACAAGACACTGACTTTAAAAATAAACAAACATCAGAGGAAGATTCTCCGACAAGCAAAAAGGCAAAATGGCAATAAATAAACAGGGAAGATCCAGAATCTTCTCCACCCAGCAACCAAACTTCTATTCACCTACTCCAACTATAAAAGTCGACTCTCAGGTGTTTCTTTTTTTTTATTAGCAGTGTGAGAAAAATAAAAACTTAAGGTAAAACAAAAAATAGAAGTTCTATAACAGGAAAAAAACTTTTTAAAAGCATTAAGACAAAAAAAAAGAGTAAAGAGAGCTATCAGAAGAAAATAGAAAAAAATGGGTGGTATTAAATAGTACATAAAAATGTTTTATTATTTTTTTATTCACTAGTTTACTGACTTTAAAAATATCACAGCCCTAGCCTATTTTTCTCGGTGGTTAGAGCATCAGCCCTGAGACTGAAGAGTCCCAGGTTCAATTCTGGTCAAGGCATGTACCTTGTCGCAGGCTCCATCTCCACCGGGGCTAGGGCATGTGCGGGAGGCAACGAGTAAATATGTCTCTTTCATATCGGTGTTGCTCTCTGTCTCTCCCCCTTCCTTCCACTCTCAAAAAATCAGTGGAAAGAATATCCTCGGGTGAGAATTAACAAAAATAAATAAATCACAGTAATAGTACATTTCAGATTAGTGTATCTGTATTACCTGTATAAAAATTTGAATGCATTTTTCAATATAATACTTGGCTCTGTCAATATCATTTTGTAAGATATAAAGAAGACTCAATTCCTGACTGTAATTAAGCTCTATAATGGACTTTTGGAGCTCCTTATTTACAGCCTCATCGATAAATGTCAGCAGGGACTGGTCATTCTCTCCTTGAAGCAGTAACTTCAGCTTGCTGCGGATCATGTAAGGTAGATAGGTCTCCTACGGAACATCAGGAAGACAATGTGAGTTATGCCTAATCATTTTATTACTATAGTATAAATTTATAACTTATAGTTTAAGATTTAGAGACAAAGTGATTATGCTCGATACTTCAAACCTAAAACCTATAATTTTTAAGACATGCTCATGTAAACTTGCTCATTATGTAACCACAGAATATATAGGAACATGTCCTATAGAAAGTGGGAACTGCGTACTGCTAGCTGAAATTCAGCAGATATTACATACAAAGTGAGGAATCTTTAAGCATAGCCAGGACAGCAGCATTGTGAGAGGGGCCAGGAGAGCAGCCTTGTTCAAGAATTGGGGTGATCCTGTGAGGGGAGCCATCTTGCTCTGGGAATTGGGGCATGCCCATGTGTTGCCTGTGACCCAGTGCGAAGAGAACAGAAAATATTTTTCCATGTCATCATACCAGGAATGTTATGTTAATATGCCGGGAACCAATTCCAGCATGTAATAATTACAAGAGTTCCATCAAAAGGTTGATGGGACTTGGAGGGCTCAACAAGGGTGAGCCACAAATGTAGTTTACCTGTTGGAAACGGTTAAACGGCTAAACGGCACTTCCACCAAACCTGAATAGGATAATTGTTAGCTGCCAGACAGCTCAGGGCATTTTATTGCCTCCTGTTGGCCAAACACCTGAACAGCTGTAGGCTATTCCCCAAACTGATAATGCTTCTGTATTCTACCCTTTTAAACTCTATCCTTTGAAGCATATATCTCCACCTTTCCCTAGGACAAATTGTGTTAAATAAATACCACGGGGTCCTTAGACAAGGGTGAGTCTTTAGCTCCTTCAGCTGAAGATCATCTGACCCCCAATGCCTTTCAAAATTATCTTTCATCTTTGGACTCCTTCTTAATCATCTACGTGCAGCCCCTTTCTCCAGAATGCTGAACCCTTTGTAAGGCTGGGAAAAGAACCCCGGCATTAATATTTATTTTTATTATTAGTTTTTAATATATTTTTTATTGATTTCAGAGAGGAAGGGAGAGGGAGAGGGAGAGAGAGATAGAAACATCAATGATGAGAGGGAATCATTGATTGGCTGCCTCCTGCACGCCCCCTACCGGGGATCAAGTCCGCAACCAGAGCATGTGCTCTTGTTCGGACCCTTTAGCACGCAGGCCTGCGCTCAATTCACTGAGCAAACCAGCTAAGGCAATATTTATTTTTAAACACATGCCATTTCTTCTGAAGGAGTTAACTAAAAGTGGTAAGAGATTTAACAATACTATGGAGTTTGTGGGGGGAGTCAGAATATATAAATATCCTAATGCTTCACAACTACTACTGTATTTTTTAAAAGTTTTAAGCAACTTAATTACTTAGAGAACACCTGACCATCTAAAATATTTATTTCAGCAACTTCTAAAATTATTCTACCCACCTGATAAAACGGGTCACTCCACATTTTATTTAGATCTGGAGGACTCTCACTGTCGACACTGACTATAGAACAATATGCCAATGATTTCCACTCAGCAAGTTGGTTATAACAATCAAGGGATGCAAGTTCCCAAAAATCCTTCTCGGCTTCTGTAGGCTCACCGTCCTCCCACTCTTGTTTATTGAGAGCCTGGCAAAGAAAAGTTCCTAAGGTTATGTTACAACGTTCAAAATCATACAAATGAAATAATGTAGGCAGTATAATATTCATTTTCAGATTTATGATAAAGGGAAAGAAAAGGGAAAAGAAAGTAACACTGAATGGGAGAATAAAACACACAAAAGGAATGTTATAGTAACAAATTAATATAAAAACCTTAACCAAGAGAAAAGCCATTTTTCTGAGAAACTTACCAATGAAGCCAATTAATAAAATGAAGACTTTAAGTGACCCATAACTAGGTTTAAGTCAATACTGTGGGTTATTTACTAGTTATAAAGTTCTTAGAATGAAAATTACAATAGGACATTTACAGGAAATTGCAGAGAATTTTACAACCTGAATTGATCATTCAAGAGTCTCACAGGTCACAGACCCTGACTTTCAAATATTTGCTGGGCATCTACACTTGGGACAGCCACTGGCAACTCAAAACAGAAAATATATAAAATAGAATTAAAGTCTTTTTCCCAAAATCAATCTCACTTACCTTTCATACATTTTTATTGTCAAAGAAAAGCAATCTATTACATAGAAATTAAATATTCTAGCAGATACTGAAATAACTTATAGTATTTGGTAATTTATGAAATGCTTTATCTGTTATTCAATGATGTTTTCTTAAAAAGAGTAAGAGAAACAGCAATATTTTGCTTATTATGAAACCATTCTCTGCAATTTGTGTAAAAATCCTATCTAATAAAAGAGTAATATGCAAATTGACCATCACTCCAAGAAACAAAAGATGTGATCAAAGATGGCTGCCCCATGTGGAAACAAGATGGCTGGCAGGGGAGGGCAGTTGTGGACAGTTGAAGGTGACCAGGCTGGCAGAGGAGGGTAGTTGGGGGAGACAAGGCCAGCAAGGGAGGGCAGTAGAGGGGGACCCAGGCCTGCAGGGGAGGACAGTTGGGGGAGACCAGGCCTGCAGGGGAGGGCAGTTGGGGGTGACCAGGCCTGCAAGGGAGGGCAGTTGGGGGGGGACCAGGCCTGCAGGGGAGGACAGTTGGGGGTGACCCAGGCCTGCAGGGGAGGACAGTTGCGGGGGACCAGGCCTGCAGGGGAGGGCAGTTTGGGGAGACCAGGCCTGCAGGGTAAGGCAGTTAGAGGTGACCAGACTGGCAGGGGAGGGCAGTTAGGGGTGACCAGGCCTGCAAGGGAGGGCAGTTAGGGGCTATCGGGCCAGCCGGGAAGCAGTTAGGCGTCGATCAGGCTGGCAGTGGAGTGGTTATGGGATGATCAGGCTGGCAGGCAGAAGCACTTCGGGGCAATCAGGCAGAAGCAGGCGAGCAGTTGGGAGCCAGCAGTCCTGGATTGTAAGAGGGATGTCCGACCAGTCGGACATCCCTCAAGGGGTCCCAGATTGGAGAGGGTGCAGGCTGGGCTGAGGGACACCCCCCCCATGCATGAATTTCGTGCACCGGGTCTCTAGTATACTAATAAGGCATAAATCTGAAACATTATGAAGCTCTAAAATTTAAAACTAACAGTTTTTCCATCCAGAGAACAAAAGTGTTTAATCAACTGACATTTGCTAGAGATCAATTTTACCTCATTATACTGCTTAGCAGCTGCAAAATAATCACTTCTGGCTTCTTCTAATAATGCATTCTGCGTGACTTGCTTTGTTCCGATCTCACTGCTAAAAATGCCACGGAGGACATCATATTCTCCAATTGATCTATACAGTCTATAAAGCAAACCAAAGGGGAAATGTCCAAATTAATGAATGCCCCAATATTTTAAAGTATTTATTATAATAAAATGATATTAAATCAAGATGTCACATATTATATTAACTAAAATCTTACTTTTGTTTCATAAAATCTTTAAAATTTTAAAGTTGCCATTAAGTTTTGCTACTTCAATCATAGAGAGGACAGAAATTATTCTAAGGTGCATTTGAAAATATGAAAATGTAGGTTAACAATAAGTTAATTATGTCATTACATAAACTTCTTCCATGTTAATGGTACCAATACAGTAACATTGCACATATCTGTGGGGGACCCATTTAGAATCCTTGTCTTGCTCTAAAATTCAGAAGGTAGTCAAGAACCCCGAGGTGAGTAAAAATTAATCCAGGTTTTACTGGTGTCATGCTTTAATCTGAGTTCTATGGACAATCTCAATGTTATTGATAAGTAATTTCTTATATCTTTAATATTTGCTTGAGCATTCTTTATCTTTTCAACACATTAGCACAAATCTGCTTGACTCCACCAACCAAGCTTCCCCTTTTAAGATATTCTAAGGTAAATGTTTAGTAAGCTTGTTCCCTTCCCCCTGTAATTTTTCCCCCATCTTTTAAGTCTCAACACAAATGTCACTCTTCCTGAATCTGCAGTCACCTGACCTGCCAGGCCAGGATGGCTTCCTCCTGGGTTTCCTCCAGTTTAATCCCTTCACAGGTATGACGTCTCATGTATGTACATCAAAAGAGCCCACGAGCTCTCTCTCAGAGCCTACTGTTACAAATTCAGATTAAAGCTTTACACATATGGCTCTCTTATTTCCACATCCAAAAAATGGTTAAAGGTACAAAAAAAGTAAAAGTAAACTTTAAACTTTAATACCTCATGGCCCAAGAGCCCAAAAGGAGATGAAGCTACAAACATTTTTCAGGAACTCAGAAAAGAGGCTACCCTACACTGGCCCCGAGATCTCTAGATTATGTGTACTACAACATGGGCAAAACCAGGACTGTGACACATCAAGAAAAGGCTAAATTATGTCCTCGAAAGTGTTTGAAAGAAATGCAAAATTATTACATATAACAGTATGAGAAAGTATTAAATAAAATTACAAAAAGTGTTTAAAAGTGCTTCATTTACCTAGTATATGCACATTAGATGAGTTCTCACTCCCTGGAAATACTAAATGCACAAAGTGTTAATTATTGTTCCTATACAGGGTGAGGCAAAAGTAGGTTTACAGTTTGTATGGAAAATAATACAATAATCCTATATAATAAAAGCCTAATATGGAAATCGACTGAACAGCAGAACGACCGGTTGGCGGGGAGTGGGACCAGCGAGCGGGCAATGCCAGGCCAGCGGGCAGAGGGAGGGGACGGTGATCGGGGGGCAGCACCATCCCCAAATCGGCCTGCCGGTTGCCTCCTGCAGAGGAAGGCCACCAGCAGCGGTGGGGCAGCGATGGGGGTTGGGGCCAGCCGCTTGCTGGCTGGCGCCATCCCTAGATCTGCCCTCCGGTCACCTCCTGCAGAGGAGGCCAATGGTGGCGGCGGTGGGGGGTGGGGCCGTCTCCCGATCTGCCTGCTGGTCGCCTCCTGCAGAGGGAGGCCAGACTGTGGCTTAGGCCCGCTCCCCGGGGAGGAGCAGGCCTAAGCCATCAGTTGGACATCCCCTGAGGGCTCCTGGACTGCGAGAGGACGCAGGCTGGGCTGAGGGACCCCTCCCCGAGTGCACAAATTTTTGTGCACCGGGCCTCTAGTTAATAATAATACAAGAATAAACTGTGATTCACATACTCATAACTGTAAACCTACTTTTGTATCACCCTGTACATCTGAAAGAAGATAAAAAAAGCCCAGGTGCACTCTCTGAACTGTCCCAGGATGTATCTTGCCACTTAAAAAACTCATCACCTCCTACTTCATATTATGGGTAGTCATGTATATAAGTGCATATGGCTAGTTTTGTGAGCCTGTAAGAAATGTCTAATTCATATTTTAATTCTCAGCACCTGAGAATGACTTACTTACTCAGAGACCCAATTGAAAAAGAAAGATAAAAATGACTATAAAATAGTGAAAAAGTAAGGAGTCCACGCCCTTACTTTTACTTTCTTTTACCCTAGAACTTGAAGATCTAAAAATCGGTGCTATAAAATAGAAGTTCAAATTAAAATTCAACCTAAACCAAGAGACGTCTCAGAATTGCTGACTCTTATGATGAAACCACAACTAGTGAAAGAAACAGACATAACACAAAACAGAATAACTACACAACAAATCCCCCCCCCAATAAACAAAATAATTGGACTAAATTGTTCGTAAAAATGTGAATCCTGCTGAAAATAACAAATCATCCTCTATTCAGTATAGCAAAGCAGAAAACACATTCAAAATACTAGGAACTGTAAGTTACAGCCACACTTATAGGAAATAAAACTTAGTGCATAAATATCCGGAGTCCAAAAAGATTGTATAGTGAAAGAAATGATCAGGTTTAATTAACCTCTTTCCTTGGGCAAGATATGCCTTGTCATCTCATGGAATGGTACTCTACCTGAAAGGTTTTTCAAAAATGTTTATAACAACTATCAACTTTACTTGTTCATTTTCTGCCAAAATGAAATTCCCTGTTCTCTCAACAGCATCCGGATCACAGAGCTTACTTAGCAAGTTCCATCCATCTGAGCACATCAGGAGAGAGGCGAGGCCTCCCCCGAGCCCGCTTGGGAGGTGGCTCTTGAGGTGCCAAGTGGAGCAAGGCCTCCTCGAGCAGGCGGATGCCCACAGGCTGCTGAAGGCTGGCCAGGCAGCCGGCACCGACAGAAGCTGGGTCAAGGCTCAGCAAGTCCGCGTGTTGGCAACTGATTTCCTGTGAAACCACAACATATAGAGCTGTTTAGCTTGCAGTACGTTGACCATGCCTTCACCAGTGATATACTACCATTCTAGTAGACATTAAAAAAAAGTTTTGATGTAAGTAGTGATATAACTAAAAGTTTCTCTGTGTAATTCAATTAAATTTTCCTCAACATTCAGTTTGCTCAAAGGAGGAAATGACCTCTTATTTTTACATTATTTTTTAATTTAAAGCAGAAAATAACATCCAGTAAAAAACTGAAGATATGTATATATATTCTATAGAGACAAATAACAATTGCAGTTGCCAGGAATATTTAGCCTGAATTGATGAGAAAAGCAGCTAAGTCCTGGCCAGGTGGCTCAGTTGATTGGAGTATCATACTGTACACCAAAAGGTTGTGGGTTTGATTCCTTGTCAGAGCACATAACTAAGTCTTGAGTTCCATCCCTAGTTGGCGCCTATGGGAGGCAACCGTTCGATGTTTCTCTCACATCGATGTCTTTCTCTCTCTCTCTCAATTTCTCTAAGAATCAATAAAAACCAAACAAACATATCCTCAGGTGAGGCTTAAAATTTTAAAAAAGCAGCTGAAACACAGATTTCTTATCTGATCACCAAAAAGTAGGTACACTCAGCTCCAATATTCTATTCAAAACCTTTTCCCCGCCCATCTTTTTCACTCATGAATTATTATATTGACCTTTACTTTGTAACTCTCAATTTGAGAGTCCTATGTTCACCAAAATCATGAGAAATAAACCCCAAATCAATATAGAGAACAATATGAACAGCTCCTCCCCATCCACACCAGCCTCTTCCCAACTCCCTCATGGCTGTGCCATGCCTGCACCACTTGCTAAGTCTGACTGAGTTTCCACCAAGCCAACGTAAGCTCTACATTAGGAATCTTGGAAGAATACAGATTCTCCAAAGTAAGCAAACAAACAAAAATGTACGTCACTCTTAGAAGGAACCTAGTGGTAAAGAAAATCCAAATAAAATTCTATTTTAATTAATAACATAGCAAAGGCTCTTAGTTAAGATGTCAGATTTTGATATAACATCTTCTAATATGGAGAAGGAAGCCCAGAAGAAAATATTGTAAAATAAAAATATTTTTAATTTTCAAGCAACCCCCTCATTCTATAAATATTTATTGAATGACTTCTATATTCCAGACACTATGGTAAACAATGTTGTTTCTGACTGTATAAATTTTAAGATTTATTCCTATTTGCCCATGAGATGTCTTTCTCATGAGATGGTTTTAATGAACAAACAATTATTATTGGGATATCATTTCTTTATAAGTAAATGTGCACTCATAATTTAGATGAGATCTGTAAGCCTGTTTTTAGGACACTTGACTGTTCTGTATAATCTTGTTGACAGTATCACTTTACTTTATAAAGAATTAGAGGCCTGGTGCACAAAATTCGTGCACAGGGGCAGAGGGTCCCCAGTCCCTCTCGCAATCCGGGACTCCTCAGGGGATGTATGACTGCTAGTTTAGGCCCGATCCCTAAACCAACAGTTGGACATCCCTCTCGCAATCCAGGACCCCTGGCTCCTAACCGCTCACCTGCCTGCCTGCCTGATCACCCCTAACCACTCTGCCTGCCTGATCACCCCTAACCACTAACCTGCCTGCCTGATTGCCCCCAACTACTCGCCTGCCTGCCTGGCTGCCTGATCGCCCCTAATTGCTCGCCTGCCTGCTTGATCGCCCCTAACCGCTTCTGCCTTGGCCCCCGCTGCTGTGGCTTCATCCAGAAGGACGTCCAAAATGACATCGGAAGGTCATTCGGCTGTCCGGTCTAATTAGTATATTACGCTTTTATTATTATAGATGATCTGTTAAGCAAAAAACTTTAGCCCTTCAATTTCACTCCTTATAATTCTAAAACAGAACAAAGTAATGAAGCTTTATTTTTAAAAGGTTGATTATCTACTTTTATTAATAAAATACTCCTTGTTTTGACCTTTATCTAATTGTATTAGGTGAATGCAGGCAACATTTGTTTCAAATATTTCATCATTCTTTTTTATTTTAATCTTTATTGTTGAAAGTATTACATAGGTTCTCCTTTCCCCCCATTAACCTCTTCCAGCCTGCTCCTGTGCCCCATCCCCCACCCTCCCAAGCCCTCACCATCCCACTGTCTGTGTCCACAGATTATGCATATATGCATACAAGTTCATTGGTTGATCACTTCCTACCCACCCGCCCCTGCCTTCCCTCTGAGGTTCAACAGTCTGTTCATGCTTCTATGACTCTGGGTCTATTTTTGATCATCAGTTTATTTGGTTCATTAGAGTCCACATATGATGAGATCATGTGATACTTATCTTTCTCTGACTGGCTTATTTCACTCAGCATAATACTCTTCAGGTCCATTCATGCTGTTGCAAATGGTAAGAGTTCTTTTTTATTGCCACATAGTATTCCATTGTGTAAATATACCAGTTTTTTATCCACTCATCTGTTGATGGGCACTTAGGCTGTTTCCAAATCTTAACTATTATAAATTGTGCTGCTATGAGCATAGGGGTGCATATATTCTTTCTGGTAAGTGGTTTGCGTTTCCTAGGATATAGACCTAGAAGTGGGATCACTGGATCAAATGGGAGTTCCATTTTTAATTTTTGAGGAAACTCCATACTGTTTTCCACAGTGACTGCACCAGTCTGCATTCCCACCAGCAGTGCACGAGGGTTCCCTTTTCTCTACATCCTCGCCAGCACTTGTCGTTTGTTGATGGTAGCCATTCTGACAAGTGTGAGGTGATATCTCATTGTTGTTTTGATTTGCACCTATCGGATGATTAGTGACTTTGAGCATTTTTTCCTATGTCTCTTGGCCATTTGTATGTCCACTTTGGAGAAGTGTCTATTTAGGTCCTTTGCCCATTTTTCAATTGGATTGTTTGTCTTCCTTTTGTTAAGTTGTATGAGTTCCCTATATATTTTGGAGATTAACCCCTTATTGGATGTAACATTGGCAAATATGTTCTCCCATGCAGTGGGCTCTCTTGTTATTTTGTTGATGGTTTATTTTGCAGTGCAGAAGCTATTTATTTTAATGTAGTCCCATTTGTTTATTTTCTCCTTAGTTTCCATTGTCCTAGGAGATGTATTGGTAAACATACTGCTAAAATGGATATCTGAGATTTTGGTGCCTATGGTTCTTCTAGGACTTAGGTTTCATGTCTTACATTTAAGCCTTTTATCCACTTTGAGTTTATTCTTGTGTATGGTGTAAGTTGGTGGTATTTTAGTATTATCTGTAACCTCCATAGTTCTTAAATGGAGATTTGCATATAGAATATCCTCAACAGGGGCGGGTGGATAGGAAATGATCAACAAATGTTTTTATTTTAAAAAAATCAAACTTTTATATAAAGTTCAAACAAGCAATGAATAGCATAAATGTAGGGCACCAAATTAATGTCTGTTTGCCAGTCACTGACTATGTCATGGGAAAATGGCCAAATGGATTTTTCTTTCGTTAAACTACATCACAGATAAACTCCTTGTGGGAAGTTCTGGTGAGGCAATAGTACTTCAAAGAGACAGTCATTCTTGCTGAAAAGAATGCTATGCCAAATGTAGTATGATTTCATGGAGAGAAAAAACAAATCATAGTTTTGGATATGAACCACAAAGAAAACGTCATCACAGCAAATGCTGCAAACCGCAGGCACTGACTTCCATTTGTGCTGCTTTTTTCATGGTCAATGTCAAGTAGTAAGCTCGAGGGTGAGTAGAAGTTATTTATTTATGTAATGGCAGTTAATGACTCTCATAAATAATGAAAAAACTAGTTTTTTAAACAAATATAGAAACAAAACTAAAAATTCAGATTTTAAAAATCACTTCAGAATATAATGTGAAGAAAAGTTACTTTGAAATACTGACTGATTCGATACAATTACTCAAACTTTATCTTTAATGTGGCCAGGAGAAAAACAATAAAGAAATTCTACTTGTAAATTATAAACCAACAAAATTAGAACTAATATACTAAAAAACTATATTAACAGTTTTATGCTACATCAAAAAGAACAAAACAGAAAAACCAAGTACTTCATCTCAGGGAATTATTACCCAATTAGTTTGCAAACCAAAGCTACTAATAAATAATATTAAAGAATATAATTTTAAAATTATTCTAGGGAGGTTACAGATAATACTAAAACAATCCAAAAAGATTTTCTATAACAGACTGATTAATGACCCATGTTTTGAGTGGCAAAGAAAACATTTCTTACATAAAAAATTATATTCCAATAAATATGTTTTAGTAATAACTGAAAGTACGTCTACATTAAGTTCTCTGCTCAAACCGCCTTAGGCCTTTTCTGACACTCCATCTAAGAAGTATCTACTAGTATAGCAGTACACACACCCCACCCTGATCAAAGGGCTCTTACTCACCTGCTTCGTTACTACCCTGCATTACTTTAGTTAACTTCTATTACCACTCAAATTCTATGATACCTTCTGCTACCTCATGTTATCTTCCTGTATTTGCCTGTTTATTTTTATCTGTCACCCATCCAGAATGTTCTTGGAGAGCAGAAATTTGTGTCTCTGCATCACTGTGTCCCCACCACTTAGATCAAAGTCAATCAACATCTCCTGAAGGCAGTCAGGAAGCAGGAAAAAATTTAGTGAAATACTACCTAAGGAAAAACACGTCAACACTGCATCGGGCAACCAAAACCTGCAGGGCATGGCTCATTACAAACCAAAGCACTTTTATGCCAAGTTTAATTCTGGACTTGCCTGTCACATATATTGTTTCTAAGTACAAATAAGTTCCATCTACCCATCTGTAAGCGGTAACCAAACCGGAGCACATTTCCTCTGTTACATGTCTTGTGTTTAAACCTGGTAAACAAATGAAGTTTGTTTTTCTAATTTAAATTTTTTATTGTTGACACTTTTGCAGATGTTCCCCAATTCTCCCCCAGCAAAAGAAGTCTTATAGTCATGCAAAGTAGATAATGCATGTTACGAAGTGTGTGTAGACTTTTACCTGGATACAGGCGACGAAAGGTGGAAAGAAAGAGTACGTGGTGGTGAGAAAATGATTGAAGTCCTGGAGCAACTTCTGAGTAATGTTGTTTTTCTCAGATATGGTCTTGTATTTATCCATCTCCTTTATAATCGCAGAAAACAAGCTGCCAAAAAGTTGCTTTGCAATTATTGGGTCTCTCTGTGAAATATGCAAAAGGAAAAGAAATTAGGAACTGAAGTAAAAATTCTTTAATTTACCAACTATCAAAGCTTTATTTGAAAATACAAACTGTTGCAAACCTATCTACTGAAGATCTCATTTCTATTTAGAAACTTTTAACAGACATTGGCAAGGGGAGAATTTGGAATTTAACCAAAGATATGTGCCTTAGGAAAGGCATGACAGCATAGATTTTGGACCTAGAGATAAAAATTTAAGAGCTGGAACCACATATCTTAACTCCTGTGTGAGTCTGGGCCTTCAGATTCTTCATAATTAAAATGGGGATAACAGGACACATCTCACAGGGTTTTGGTAAGATTAGCCCAAGATAAAGTATGTCAAGTGCTCAGTGCAGTAACTGATAAAATCTTGGAGAAAATTTAAACTAAATTTTCAGGTATTATCTTCATATGAACATCATTGTAAAGCTTAAAATAACTAATGGATGAGCTTAAATAAAATGCCAATTTTAATTTTCAAGGTACCATCACTTTGACCATTCAAACTATTAAAACCATTAGTAGCTGTTTATGTGTCTTTCAAATTTGGGCTATTTATCTCTAATGGCTCTAACCCTCATACTCCATGACCACGGGAACATTATCCTTTATTTGTGTCTATAACACCAGTATTCAGAATAATTTCTGGCATGTTGTGTCTATATTTTTTTAAATGAAGGCATGAGAGTATGAATAAATAAATTTTTAAAATTATTTTGTTGATAAAAGCTGTGTCTGAAGAAAAAGTACAATTTGACTAATACTTTGCTTATTAATTTAAGTGATGTATTTGTCTTATAAAAAGTAGTAATAGTTGCTATGTAAGATTTTAGAAAATATGGATTAGGAAAAAAGAAAACAAATATCACCCATATTGTACTACATCTAGTCACTGTCGTGGCTGCTCTCGTACTGACATGCACACTCCTGTTTGGTGACCTGCTTTTTTCACTTAACATGTAGTCAGGTTTCCATATCTACAAGGCACTGGCTCTTGTGTACAAATTCCTTTATTTTCCAAGGAGTCCCACATGTCATTCTGTTACAGTAACTGCAGCAGTAATTAAGACAATAATGTCTCCAGAGCAATAGGATGCTGCTGCTGGGCAGGTACGGCTGGCTGACATGCTCCTCGTTAGCTCTGTCCACACGTGAGGCTTCTAAGGCAGAACGGCAGGGCCAGGACAGCCGCGGAGGCCTCTGTTACCCACGAGGCATCCAAGTGCTGAGAACAGGCCCTGGCATACAGGCGGTGTTACTCCGTGTATTAACCTTTGTTGAATAAAGTATTGGAATTTGAAGAATTAACAAAAATTTAATAAATTCCTCCCTAAAAAATAAAAATAGTCCTGCTTTTTCAAAACAATATTTACCATCTTTATTTTTTCCAAGCACAAATGAGATGAACTTATTTGGACATGGGTGTCTCAGCAGTTCCAGGCCTGCTAACCTACTACCATCATTACATATCACGGACCTCTCCAGTGTGGAGAGAAGCAAGTCATGCCTAGGAGAGCAGGTGTCAACATCATTTTTGAGGCAGTGATGTGAGCACATGTGTGCAAGGCGCTAGAAAAACTGGGAAATAGTGGCAATGTAGAAAAAGCACTGGGCCAGTCATCAAACAGAGAGAGCATTGTCCTTACGCCACAACCAGGGAGGCAGACAGCTTTAACCATACCATCCATTCTTGGCATACCACCTTCAATTCTTCATCTGTAAATGTATCTAGTCATTGCCTCAAGGGCACAAAATTACTGTGAGAATCTAATGAGAGAAATGTGAAAGCACTCCCTAATAACCAAGAACTACTGCAAGGGTATCTAACTGGATCTATACATGGGATAAAAATGCACAGAATTGCACACACACATAAATGAAGAGGAAAATGATGAAAATGAACAAAGTCTGAAGTCTAGTTGACACTATTGTAACAATGTCAATTTATAGGTCTTAATGATGTACATGATTAAAACAAAAAGAAAAAATAATGAACACAATTATAAAAGGAGCACTATTGAAGGTACACAGGACTATGCACTAGTTTTGCTAAATTCCTATCAAACTATCATTATTTAGATTCAATAAAAAGCTTAAAAGACAGTAAGGGGCTGTGCAGATATAACCTATTATTATAATCAGCATTAGTACTGGAAACTTAAGTACAATAATATATAAGGCATTATATTTCACTAACTAGCATACTATATTCTCCAAGCTCTTTAATTTAATATTTATTTCAATAAAAGTCAAAGGAATCATATCAGGCTTTTGGGGGATAAATACCCTGTTTTTGTCAAAGAATTCTGATAGGAAATTTCTACTCTGACATCCTAATGACTTAGAAAAACATTTCCAGTCCTCTGCAATCAAGAGAATTAACAGAGAAGGAAGAACACTGATCCCACCGATAAACTAAAAATCTCCTGATTCCACGTCTCCTGCAAAGGATTTTAGATAAGCAATTATTTAAATGGCTTAGCACCTTGAAGTTTACAATGACTTTTTGCACATTACTGCGGTCTAACATTGTTGGTAAGAAAATCAGATATCATTCTCTGATGTCATGGATGAAAACGTGACGGCTCAGAGCACTAAGTGTCTAGACAAGGACTCCAACTGCAGGGATACCTTCCAGATGACAAGTCAGAGTCTCACCACGTGAAGAGAAGTTTCAGCCTCAGGAAATGGCAGAGCCGACACTTGGACCAAGGTCTTTTAATCAAGTCCATTGTTTAGGACAAATCAACACCTCATTTATGATACAGTGTAGCCTCAACCGTTTTTCTTGCACACAGTAGACCCCTGGAACGGTTATACCCGTTTTTATGCATCCACAGAAAATGCAGCTCTCAAGGACCAACCTGGGCCACAGCTTGCAAGGGGGTGATCAGGCTGCTGTATTTAATCTGAATGTCGGGAAGGTCTCCTTGACGGTAACTTCTGTACAAAACGACTTGGGCATCGTGCTTCATTTTGAACTCACTCTTGATTTCCTATAATCATTAGAACCAAAGAAGATTTGAAATTTGAATTGTAATTAAGAAAATCATAGTACATGAGCTATGAAACTGAGAGTACCCATCTTTAACATAAAGGTGAATCAGTGGCAATTTGTATCCAAAATGGTTTAGTCACTATCTTTTACCAGTCGATGACAGATGATAAATCCAAAAGAAAAATCACTATGGTGAAAAGATTACTTAAATATTTACTTCGAGTAATCTGAATATTTGTAAAATCAGAGAACTTGATTGAAAACGTCTTACAGCCATAAATCAGAGCGCTGTATTTCCTTAATTACCCTGAGAATAAACCTTGGCTATAAGGCCCAGGGTGATCACCACAGCCCCTCCTGTGATCGCCCAGGTCCTCCAGGCCCTGCTCATCCACAAAGGCCAGATCGGGCCTTCCAATTAATCCTTAATCACCCCCAAACCCAACTCTCCCCCATGCAGGGCCGTGGGTCCCTGCTCGTCTCTTTGTCTAGAATGTCTGTCTATAGCTTTTACTCATCGTTTGGCTGTCATCTCAGATACCACCTTTTCAAAAAGGCTTCCCTCACTACTCCTCTCCCAGACATGCTCATTTCTTGGTTAACTTGCGACATCACACACGTTACACTCACCTCTGTGCCATTGGCATTGAGTGGAGCCACATACTGAGCACAGGGCCCCAACAAACAAACGACCACAGGGCATGGCTCTCCATGCCTGACTTTCCACGCGGTTCTTAACGAGTGGTTGGCCACTTCAGATGAGACACCTACATCAGAGGGCAGGCCTGGCCTCCCACAGCAGGCCATCCTGTGTTTCCTAACTACTAAAAAGGCCTTTTTCTCAGGCCAAAATACCTCCCTGCGATTTATCCAACCATCCTGGTTTTCCCTCTTCCTTCTGCTGTCTAGATATTGTTACTTCCTTCAGGCATGCCTAGTGAGGTTTCAGGTTTAATTAGGAGCCCACAGCTACTTCTGGGAGTGGGCAAAAGAAAAGGCCCTCCAGATGTGATGGGGCCAGTGAGAAGGAGCAGGAGGTAAACTTGAGACAATGATTTTGGACCCTAGTCCTCAAAAGAATAGTTGCAGTTAGAGAGATAAGAGGAAGATGAAAAGTACATTTACTTTCCACAGAAGATACAGTGAAACCATTCAACCACTTCATACTCAGATGTGGAAGTTAATTAAGTGCTTAAGGATTTAAACTGAATTAGAACAAAGATGGAATTTTTTTTTATTCATAATCTTAAAAATTTTATCATAATTACTGATTTATAAGATTAAAGCTATGGCTAAAAAAACAATTTCATTATTTTCACATTTTTTTTTAAATATATTTTATTGATATTTTACAGAGAGGAAGAGAGAGGGATAGAGAGTTAGAAACATCGATGAGAGAGAAACATTGATCAGCTGCCTCTTGCACACCCCCCACTGGGGATGTGCCCGCAACCAAGGTACATGCCCTTGACCGGAATCGAACCTGGGACCCTTCAATCCGCAGGCCGATGCTCTATCCACTGAGCCAAACCGGTTTTGGCTATTTTCACATTTTGAAAAATGTTTATCTATTAACTCATGCCACACTTACACCTTAAATCACTACTTTCAGCAGATAGCTCTGATCTGCCTGCCTAGCCCTGCCCACCCCTTCCTCTGGGCCCCCCTTTCCCTCCCCATCATGTACCTCCAGGAAGTAGCTGGTTGTAACATGGCCTCAACCCCCAACCCCTGACCATAGATTAGTGGTCCCCAAATGGCCCCCGATCCGAGGTGGGTCAAGACTCTGGCCTTGAGGCAGAGAGTGGGGAAATCCCTTCTCAGCAGCTAGTCATAATGTGTAAAATTCAGGAGTAATTGATGGCCATGGTTCCACCACACAGAGAAGGTCAATCTGTTCAGAGAACAAATCAAGCTGAAGAGAGGCTGAAAGAAGGGGCAGCGATGGGGCCCTGCCAGGGCCCGTGAGCCAGGACACACCACAGGTTCAGGGGAAAACCCACATGTTTCATTCCAAGACATCACAACTCCTCAGTGAGTCATGAATGCCCTTTCATTTACACTAGTCAGAGGAGACTTTCGTTCATAAATAACTTCAAGTCAGATACTGCTGCTTCTCTGATTGTGGTTTATAGACCAATATTAGAACCAATATCTGGCAGGAAGCTTGTTTCCTTAGTATACATATATAAAACAGACATTTCAAACCAAGCAAATAATTGAGAAAGATACAAACCTTCTTTCGTTTTTGCTCAGCAATACCTTTTTTCGCATAAATCAAACTGATCTTTTCTTGGTCCTTTAAAAATCGTCTGCGTAATCTTAATATGTCTACCCGACTGTCTGTACCTGAAGAATAAAAAGCAGGTTTGTTATAATTGGCCACTTCAACACTTGCCTCGTCCCCAGAATCTCCTAAAATAAACGTGAGGTTGTTTGCTTACCTCCATTTTTTTTTTTATTTAGTTTTTCTTTTCTTTCTTTCTCTCTCTTTTTTTACACGACACAAGCCTGTGCAAAGAAGATGATTAACTAGTGTAGAAGCTCTAGCACAGAAAGTTGAAGTCACTCAGTCCTGGAGCTGCAGCAGAACAATGAGGGGGAAGGACTTGGAAGACTGGGCCCGGGCAGCACCAGCCCTCCGGAAGGGAGGAGAGGGGGCTGAAGCAGGAGGTGTGGGTGTGGAGCCGGGGTAATGGACAGAGGGTCTCTGAGTGAAAGGGCCAGCCTGGCTGGAAGCAGAGGAAACAGTGACCAGGAAGACACAGGAATGGCCTGAAGGGAAGACATTCGAGATTTTGTCGCTGGATAACCAACCAGCACAAAAGAGCAGACAGAGATATCTACACGTTTCAGTGGCCCAGTCCAGCCGGACGTTGCTGAGTGAAGACCGCAGTCAGCATGCACGCCCTTTGGTAAGCTATTCCAAATGCCTTTTTAGTGCCCTACTTGGGAACACATTAAAAAAGTAAAACATCATCGAGTTTTTTGAGGGAAGCTTCAAATATGAAAGACAGAAACCAAAATAAATAGGGATGAGCAGTTGCTGAAATCAGATCATTCAGGAAAATTTTTTCAAAAATTATCATTTATCATCAAGGTAAGAATAGATAGTGCATCCATGGATCAAGGACTTAAGGGATGTTCAGGGAACAAAAATAGCTTATGGAAATTAAAAATATGATATCATAACATAAAAGCGAGGGTTAGAAGATAAGATAGAAGAAATTTCCCAGAATATAGAGCAAAAAGGACAAAACAACAAGAAGAAAATTAGAAGGATAACCATAAGATCTGACATGCAAGCAACAGGATTTCAAAAAGAGAAAACTGAGATGAGGAAATCAACAAAATCACCCAAGAATATTCCAGAACTAGAATATATGAGTTAGCAGCCTGACAGGGGCCTAGAAAAATGAACTAGAATAGACCAAAGAACACTTTTGTGAAATTTCCTAAAACTGGTTTAAAAGAGGAAGATCCTAAGAGTGTCCACAGAGAAAACATCAAGTTCTTACAAAGGATCAACAAAGAGATGACATCAGGTTTCTCAACCACAGCCCTGTGGAACAGGAAACTTCGATGAGTTCACACTCAGAATTCTATAGCTAAATCACCAATTAGGTGTGAGTGCTACCAAAAGCAATGTACGGCATCAAAGTACCAACAAGAAGCACACTGCTTCTGACCCCCTTTCTCAGGAGGCTACCTGAGGAGGTGTTAGACCAAAAGAAGGAACTAAACCAAGGAAGAAAGATCAGGAAGGCGGACAGACCTTCAGGCTGTGGAGGTGGTCTCTAGACAACAGCTAAGCAGAAACCCCACCCAGCCAGCTCAGAGGCTCCTGGAGAGATTTCTTTAAGAATCTGAGACATTTATATGTTGGGATACAATAAAACTATACAACTCAGAGGAATTTTGGTGATAAATATATAGAAATCTGAGCATCTCAAACAAAATAATTATTAATGCCCAGGAAAAATTATTGTGTGAAAAGTTAAAGTAATGATAGAATCACTCATGGTTCAGCCACAAATACTATTTATGTAATCAAGATAAAAGGAAATTGAATATCGATGAAACAAAGACTAAGACATTGTTGTATTGTCAATCATTGAGTTAGATACAAGATGCCTTAACAAGCCAATTAATTAGGAGTTGTTAATTGCGCGTGGGTTCAGAGCAGAATATCTCTGTCAAATTCTGAACAAACACAGGAAGGAGTATTTTCTTTTTATATCCTTCCAGGTCTTTGTGTAAATTATTTTTGTAGTCAGCTTGTAACCTTGAGTATATATCATATCTAACAAACATCTGTCATATCTATACAGACAACTTGTAACCTGGAGTACATATCATATCTATACAGACACCTGTAACCTTTGATACATAATGAACAAACACTTGGCATGAGACTACGGGAATTATTATCAGTATCAGCG
Organism: Eptesicus fuscus; assembly: GCF_027574615.1. Taxonomy (NCBI): domain Eukaryota; kingdom Metazoa; phylum Chordata; class Mammalia; order Chiroptera; family Vespertilionidae; genus Eptesicus; species Eptesicus fuscus. The sequence continues at coordinate 47,978,044 of NC_072491.1, read as the reverse complement.
TATCAGCCCCTTTAGATGGCTAGCTTGCAAGGTCAGTTAAGTTTATCTTTTCTATTATTTAAGTTAAAAAACAAAGTTATTTTTACAGAATAAGAGACGGTCTAAAAATTACAGAGTTGACGTATGGAACAAGGGACTAGCAAGAAATAGCAGAGAACTTCAAAACAGCAGTTTCAAACAGCAGTTTTCCTAAAGGAGGGATCATTACTATGCTTCAACATAATTATATCAGAAGATGAAGGCACAGGAAGAATTCATCGTGTGTGTGATAGATGGGGGTGAGCGACAAGAGGGAGACAAATTCTAACGCCCATAACATGAAGTCAAAACCATGACTAATACTGAAAAAAAGAAAGGTGGCAATATAAAAAAGACTGTTTGGAGAGATGGAAGCAAATAGCAAAAACTTGACTAAAAGGATGAAAGTGGTTGCATCTGTCACTTCTAACAAGCTGTGGAAAAGTATTTGACTCTTTAAACTATATGCATGAAGGAAACTAAAATAAAATATTACAATGATAGAAAAGTGATATTTTAATTAGATTACAACTTTAAGTTTTTAAAGTGCATTTCCTTTTAATGATAATAAACAGTAACATAGTAAGTACTAACTCACTATATATTATGAACCTCCAAATGTTCCTCTTCAGGCAAAAAAATACATATACCTCGAAGAAGACAAGATATGAAATATTTAAAATCGATAAAAGTACCTATAGAGATTCAAGTATATTAATTAAATTACTATAAGCATTTATTTACTCAGTTCTATGGCTGAGTTTTTTCAAACCCATATATAAAATGTCTATGGGAAATAGTTTAAAAATTAGATTTCACCTCTTACCTTTATTATTTTATATACATGGTTCCCCAATTCTACCTACATCATCCATGACATATTTTCACTCTAAAAATGTAGAAAGGGAAAAACTGTGCAACAATTTGAATTGTGGACAGTAACTCCTATCACCCTTAGCAACTGCATTTGTTTCTGAGCCTCATCCCTATTCAATAAAGAAACCAGTCCAGTTGGTCACCAGCAGTCACCACACATAAATGGAACTGCGGACTGTCGCAAATGCACACAAACTTTTCACAATTCTACAGAAAGCTGCACATGCCCATGGGTTTAAGATAAGCAATTGTAAAGGGTCAGAGAGACAACTTAAAAGCAATGGGAAGGTGACAGTCACTTTGAAATTTCATTTTAGCTTTGGGGCTTTTCACAATCAAAGTTACAGGAAGGACAGAGAGCCATGCACTCTTGCTGGATCTTATACTGGTTTGATGGGAAAACAGAGGAAAAGGCTGTAAATAAAAAAGGCTGGCGGGAAGTGGTCAAGTGTGAAGGAAAAGACAGAGGAATGGGTTTGCTGGCCCTCTGTCAAATGCACAGTATGAACTAAAAGAAGGCTAGATAGATTTACCTTTCTATATTAAATGTAGAGAATGGTCCATAGCCACAAATTTGCTACATGAAAGTGTGAAAAAGAGTAGTTGGGAGTAAGGAAAGTATTTTGTGTATTTTTATGTTCCTACAATTAAATAAAAATAAATTTAACTTTGCTAATTTTACTTCTATTTATCTAAATCCGTAAGTTGGCATTTTCCCAGAGTTCTGTCTTGGGACCTTTTCTCTCTTCATATTTTCTTCCTCTAGGTTTTCATTCACTCCCAGCGTTACAGTTCTCGTAAGGAGCTAACCTTACCGACCTCTATCTCAGCCCTCTCAGCACTGGGTCTGTGAGCCCTGCCAGCATTATCCACTCGGCTGTCTTAGCATCACCCACGGGCTCGCCCCGTCTCTCCAACCCCACTCTCTTCCTTTTTGAATCGGAGACTTAGCTTACTAATCCAGGTCAAGGTGTGGCTGCCTTTGACCTCCACCTGTCCGTCCTCCTCAGGCACTCCACAAGCTGTTCCATACAAACCACCCCAAGAGATTGTTCGGAGACCCTGTGCCTATCTCTGCTGGGTTCACTACCTGAAGCTGTGTGGTTCATTCCTAAAGCCACACCCCCACACTCTCAAGCCTGCTTTCTCAGCATTCTTTACTTCGCTCCCAGCGTGCTGAAGCATCTGCTTAACTGGACTGCTACAGAGCACGCTAGAGTGGGCTCTCACTCAATGTTCACTGAGCTGATCTGAGTCTCTCCCACCACCCAACACATTCCCTACTTCTCCCTCTCCATCCCCATCCTTTCCCTCCCAATATCTCAATCCCCCAAGGCTAGTTCCAAAGGCCACCTCCTCCACCAGGCCTTCCCTGAGGCTCCCTCCATTCTCTGCCTGGATTTAAATCGGAGATTAGTTTACTAATCCTGCCTCAACTCTTGATTGCCTACCCAGCCCTATTGTTCTGGAAAGTCACTAAATAAATGGATTGAGTTCAATTTATCCAACAGCTTTTCTGGAACACATTAAAACTATAATTTCAACATGGAAAATGCCCAGACATTTACTGAATTAAATTTTAATGGTATTGATTACAGGTTATAAGAATATGTGAATACAATCAGAAATGTCCTTGCTTTATCTAAGCCTTTGCATTGATTTTGAGGGCAGGTCATTTTTTTTTAAATGTGGTTATTCCCTTTTTTTAAAATATATTTTATTAATTTTTTACAGAGAGGAAGGGAGAGGAAGAGAGAGTTAGAAACATCGATGAGAGAGAAACATCAATCAGCTGCCTCCTGCACACCCCCTACTGGAGATGTGCCCGCAACCAAGGTACATGCCCTTGACCGGAATCGAACCTGGGACCCTTGAGTCCACAGGCCGACGCTCTATCCACTGAGCCAAACCGGTTAGGGTGAGGGCAGGTCATTTTAAACACGTCAATAATCTTACTTTACCTTTTGGTGTGTTATCCACCGTGTCCCCTGGGAGGGCCAGCCTTTTTTTCCCAAAATCAGGTCCCACTGACTTCGAGGGTGCTGTCTTTAATTTCTCACTCCTCTTGTGAGCAAACAGTAAGGAGGAAGACAAGGAATCAGATGATGAAGAAACCATATAATCCACCAGCGGGTCAATACTGCTTCCAGTCAGCCAGTTAAAGGAGCTTTTTCCATCTGCAAAAGGCACAACCAGTGCATTTCACAGCAGCTCAGTACGGCACACCCTGCAAGCCCACCACACCTCACTGCACCAAGCAGCTCCAACCGCCACGACACACCGGGCGAGACAATGGGGATCGTCCTGGTGGCAGCTGTGGCCTCCGCGTGCTCAGCTCAACAGTGACTGGGAACAGTCTCTCCAGGGATACAGTCATGTCACAGCAGGAGACATGGCGTGGAAGCTCCGGGAGGTCACGCGTGGACAACCGAGGCAGCTCAGGTGGCTGGGCCTCAGTGTCCTCACTTAAGCATTGAACATGTCACCTGTTCTTTCAAGCAGCCGTGACCACTCCAGGAATGATGTTTTGTATCTACTATAAATTACTAAGATCCTTGATTTCTAATATTAGTGTTATAAAATTTCCATTATTCAAATTAGTCCTATTTCTAGAACCAATAGAATGTGAAAAAATTCATATAAAGGAAAAATGCTGAAGTGTTTTTATGAAATAGTTTAGATATTTTACTCTAAACTTGCACTTTGATGATCAAAAAAAAGCTGAACCATTTAAGAAAAAGAAGTTTAATCCTATATAATAAAAAGGTAATATGCAAATTGCATCACTCCGCTACGCCCACGATTGGGCCGGCTGGAGGCGCTGGAGGCGGGACTCAGGGTGGCCGATTGGCTGGCGGGAGGAGCGGGGGGGGCGGGGATGGGACCGGCAGAAGGCTCTGATGGCGGAACTCAGGGTGGCAGATTGCGTGGCTGCCAGCATCAGTTTTCTGCCAGCACCAGTTTTCCTCTGGCCACCCCCCAGATCGGAGCACCTCCAGCCAGCGCCATCGGCCACCCCGAGTCCCGCCCCCAGTCTTTGGGAGGTGCTCCGATCGGCAGGTGGCCAGAGGAAACGGCGCCAGGTGGCCAATTGAGCTGGCTGGAGGCGCTCCGATCCGCGGGTGGCCAGAGGAAAACTGGTGCTGGCAGCCAGGTGAAGGAAAGTCTATTGCACGAAACTTCGTGCAACGGGCTTCTAGTATACTATAAACATAGTAAATAAAGTTGGTTTGCCTCTACTTTGCTTCTGAGATATAAGGTTTTAAATTTGATACACTAAACAGATTTTTTTGGGGGGAAAACAAAACGTAATGTACTAAAACTTTTCCTCTTTTTTCCAGTCAGAATAAATCCTTTTCCCCTTTTCAAAAATACTGTTGTAAAATATTTATAATATCAAATCGACTATTTTAACCACATTTAAGTCTAAACCATGTACTTGGCACCAAGCACATTTACCTGGTTGGGCAACCATCACACCATTGTTTCCAGAACTTGTTCATCGTTTCAAATTGAAGCACCACACCCATTAAACACTAACTCCCCGCTGTCCCCTCCCAGGCCCTGGAACCCACCCTTCTACTCTCTGTCTCTAAGAACTTGACTACTCTAGAGACTTCAGTCCTTTTCTCCTTTGACGGACATATCTTTTTTTGTGGTTCTCATCACTTTTTCCTATTATCTTTTCACTTCTCACAAATGGTCAGTGTTCTTACAGTAGAGGCTGTTTCCAAGGTAACAGTGCGTGGCGCACAAGAGGCAGGCATTCAGATGGAAGGTTACCTATGTTCTGTGTCGGTGTGAAATCATACTGCTGTTGGGTGGCCCGTATCTGCCGAGCCACAGCCCCTTGAACAGAGAGGGATCCTTCCTGCGACCAGGTCTGGAGAGCACTCTGAGAAGTCTGAGTCTCGATAAACATAGGCGTGAGGACGGTACTTCGAAAACGCCAGTCAGAATCAATGGTGTATTCCTGCATGTGAGAGAATGTCAAATACAATGACAGTCCTTTAGCAACTTGGAAATATTTTGATTTAAAATCCAATGGTACTATCAGCAAGTGTGTACTATAACTTCATATCTCTGTGGGAAGCAGCAGAAGAATCTTTTCTGATCTAAAACTTTTAACTAAATAACCAACTAGAAAAACTAATTGGTACTGGGGGAGAAAAACCATTTTCCTACTCTTTAATATTCAATGCCATAATCAATAATATCACAACACAGCTGCAACAAGTTAAATGACTCAACTCCTTCCCAAATACTCACCGCGTGCCCAGCACTGGGCAGGATATTAGGAATACAAGTGCGAGTAGAAAAGATCAGGCTCTGCTGCCCAGGAGCTTGAGAGAGATGAAGTGAACTCTTTGTTTAATGTATAAATCACAGTTGTTAAGGCTGCCAGGAGATAGCATAAACTCGACATGTACAGGGTGGATAGGAGGAGTGATGGAAAGGAGAGAAGGCATTATGGAGAAAGGAAAATTTAAGTGGAGGTTGAAATGAGAAGTGTGAGCTGTGTGCAGGGAGTGTAGGCAGAGGTGGGTAGAGTAACTGTGTTTCAGAAAGGAATGTGTGAGTATTCCAAGTTTTTTTAAAAAGCCAACATCACTAATCATCAGGGAAATGCAAATCAAAACCACAAGATATCCCAATTGTCAGAATGGCTAGTATCAGGAAGACACATAACAAGTGTTGGCAAGACTGTGTGAGGCTGGCTGTGGGAGCGCACTGACCACCAGGGGGCATCTCCTGCACTGAGTGTCTACCCCCTGGTGGTCAGTGCACATCATAGCAACCAGTTGACTGACTGATTGGTTGTTCGGTTGCTTAGGTTTTTATAGATACAGATAGCCAAGACATGGAAGCAGCAACCTAAGTGTCCACTGATAAAGCACATGTGGTGTATATATGTACAATGGAATATTATTCATCCATAAAAAGAAGAAAATCTTGCCATTTGCAACAACATGGATGAACCTTAGGAACATTATGCTAAATGTAGTCAGTCAGACAGAGGAAGACACATATGATCACTTATGTGTGGAATCTAAACAAACAAACAAACAAAACAAACACAACAAAACAAAACAAAAAAATTGAACTGATAAAGAGAGCAGATTGGAAGTTGCCAGGTGGAGGTGAGGGATGGGCAAAATGGGTCAAGGGGGTCAAAAGGCACAAATTCCAGTTATAAATAAATAAGTCATGAAAAGTAATGTACAACATTGTGACCATTATGACCGAACAACTGGAATGATTGGTTGACTGGTCGCTATGACGTGCACTCCAATGGCCAACCTCCCACAACTGGCCAACCTCCCCTAGTCCCCCCACCACCAAGCCGGCCAACCTCCCACAGTCTTTACCCTGTCTTTACCCGCCTGCCAGCAGGCCCCAATCAGAACTGGTTGAGACAGCCTCGATCAGCCCTGATCGCTGGCCAGGTCTAAGAACCCCACCCATGCACCAATTCATGCACCAGGCCTCTAGTAGTTTTACATACTGTCTAAATTTGAGAGTTGCTGGGAGAGATCTTAAAAGGTCTCAAGAAAAAAAAATTTGTATTGTGATGGATGTTAACTAGACTTAATATGATCATTTTGCAATATATACAAATATCAAATCCGTTATGTTGTATACCTGAAACTAATGTTACATGCCAATTATCTACATATATAAAGCCCTAATATGCAAATGGAACGAACAGCGGAACATCCGAACAAGCGGTCGCTATGAAGTGTGTTAACCACCAGGTGGCTACTGAAAATTCTTTGCTCCTGCGTGCCATGGTCCCACCTGGCGCTTGCACCTGCTGCCGGCGCCAGCCCTGACCACTCGGCACTGTCAGCAGGTGCAAGTGGCAGCTACCGGCCCCAATGGCCTCTCACGGCTTCTCCACCTCCCCCTGCTCCTGAGAGGCAATCGGGCCTGGCAGCCACTGCTCGCACCCGCTGCCATCACAGTCAGTGGGTGGAAGCGGCGGTGGTGGCAGGAGCATGGCTGCTGGCAGAGAGGGGACAAGGAGCCACAGTGGGAGGGGCCAGGCAGGGGCATGGAGGATGGGCTGAGACCTGCCCCTATGCCCACTGCAGCCTCGTGGCCCACAGTTTCTTTCAAGGTGCACGAATTCGTGCACTGTGCCCCTAGTATCTCCATATAAAAGAAAGCCAAGTTAACACTATTAGAAACATTTGTTGACTAACAGACAGGGAAAGCTTATAATATTTATTACAGAGACGAGCACTTCACCTGAAATTTGCATTCTGACAGAGGATGCTCGAACATAGGGTTTAGGTAATCTGGGCTCATGCTGGTCATTTCAAGGAGAAAATCTGTTGCTAAACTTAAAAAGTGCATTTCTATCTTAGGAGTATATAAGGAATTTAGTGCCAACAACCGGTCCAAGGTATTCGAAGGTAACCTAGTTTCATGGCTCCAGAAATTTCTAATAATTAATCTGAAAAGCAGAGAAGAAGAAAAAAGACATATTGCTCAGATTATTGGCAAATGAAACTGTGGAGAAGGCACAGTTTTTCATTTAAATAAAGCTTAACATAGAGGGAAACCACATTCAAAATTTATAAACAATATAATCTGAATTAAGAAAAATAATATGCATTAAAGGAAGAAAATATTCTAAAACCTTAGCATATTTAACAAAAGAAACTGGGTGATATTATTCTCATCTCTATTACCTGGGAAGATTTTAATGATAAGTATTATAATATTAACTATTTAGAAACTGAGAAAACATCTTTAAAAATTATATGTAATTCTTTACTGCCTTGCTAAAACAAATGGCTCCAAAAATTAGTGCCATAATGCCCTAGCCGGCTTGGCTCAGTGGATAGAGCGTCGGCCTCCTAGGTTCGATTCCGATCAAGGGCACATGTCTGCGCTGCCGGCTTGATCCCCAGTAGGGGGCATGCGGGAGGCAGCCAATCAATGATTCTCTTTCATCATTGATGTTTTCTATCTCTCTCTCTCTCCCTCTCCCTTCCTCTCTGAAATCAATAAAAATATACCTTTTTTAAAAAATTAGTGCCATAAAATATTCAAAATTTAAACTAGTTAAACACAAGTTTAGGCTTTATAATTTATAAATGCTTACATAATACAAATACAATTTTTAAAGGCTCAATGAACTTAAAATTGCATCAGAAAAGAAAATTAGCCAAAACTAGTTTGGCTCAGTAGATAGAGCGTCGGCATGCGGACTGAAAGGTCCCAGGTTCAGTTCCGGTCAAGGGCATGTACCTTGGTTGCGGGCACATCCCCAGTGGGGGTTATGCAGGAGGCAGCTGATCGATGTCTCTCTCATCAATGTTTCTAACTCTCTATCCCTCTCCCTTCCTCTCTGTAAAAAAACAATAAAATATATAATTTTTAAAAAAGAATAGAAAATTAACTGATATATAGAATCATAAAAAAAGTTTACGCTCCTTTTTATATAACAAGTACTTGACAAAACACTCATATAACTGATTTAGGTAGGCATTTTAAAGAAGAATAATCATCACTCATATTTCCATGTATAATTAATATTATAGTTTCCTCTTATCTCTAAAGTCTCAAATATTTCATTAGATATTAATATGCATTGTGTGCTTGCAAGGATGGGAGTTAAATGGAAAACGGTAACTGTCACTAGATTTCCCTTTCATTTTGAAATGCTTTAATTCACTGCACAGCAGAGACAGCTTTACCACACCACTTTTTTAAAGAGATTTATGTTAAAATAACTTGTCGGGATTTTTAAGTCTCATGTGATTTAAAATACATTTTTATTTAACATTATGAATGCAAGAGGCAGAGAAAATGCTAATACTGCAAACAAAAAATGCTGAAAACTACATGATGCTAGTCTAGGAAAAAATACCCCTGAATTTTTTTGTCCTGGCCCAATTATTCAAGAGGAGCACATACTGAAGCCCGAGGTTCTCATCAATTAATCCCTGAATCAATACATCTTTTGCCAACTTAAATATTTCCCGGGAGTCATCATCTGCTTGGCTTTCTGGATCTCTGAGAAAAATAATAAAATGACAAAACATTAATACTCTCTTGTATCACTTTTGCTCAAACCCAGTAACACTGTCTAGAATTAAAGTTTAAAAAAAAAGATCTGGCTTTTCCCATGGAACTTAAATTCCAAAATAACGCAGAACCTATCCCATGCCAATGTGCCCCAACTTCCTCCTTTGGTGCCTCTGCGAGCCCCTTCAAGTGGCTCTTCTCTCTCAAGTGCAGGGGAGGAGGGGTTGGTGGCAGGAGCAGGGATTTGGAGGGCTCCCTGGGATGCTAAGAGCTGGCCCAAGTCCCCTGGGAAGGGGTGTGTGGTACTCTTGAAGGATGAAGACATCTCAGTCAAGTTCATTTCCTTTATCTTGTCAGATCTTAAAGGGATAACTATGAAAACAAATTACACTTTTATCCCTCCTCCCTAAAAAAAGAGAAAGAGCTCATGGACATGGACGACAGTGTTGTGACTGGGTGGGGAGGCCGTGAGGGGGTAGAGGTAGGAGGGGGTATATGGAAGATAAATGGTGATGGGGAAAAAATAATAAAAAATGAAAACAAACTACACTTTTAACTCAACCAACAATTTCATGCACCAAATATTTCCCACAGATACATGAGTTAAAATAATACATTTCAGTATACAAAAATAAACTTGTTTTATTAATCATGTTTAAAATGTTTTTATATTTATTATAATCTTTTCCAGATTACTAAAGGCACCCAAATTCTCCCTTAAGAAATGTAATACAAAATGTCAATGTAGAACTTACCGATAATTGTCATGAATCCACATAAGAATATTATACATTTGTTCCCTACACACCGGAGAAGGATGAGAAATGAATTCTACAACAGGATTCAGAAGTTCTCGAAGTTCTACTGGCTTCAATTTTGCCATCATCTTATAAATAATGTCTAAACACACTTTTTGCCTTTCATCATCTCTATAAAAAGAGAGATTTGTAAAAACACAATTTTAATAGTTTTTAATATTGTATTTTCAGATATAATAGGTTAACTTTTTTGTGCTATTCTGTATTTCAAAATTTGTTATAATAGACAATACTACACTTACATAAAAATTACATTCTTTTTTTAATAAAATGTTTATTCTCTTAAATCCAATGCATTCACAGAGCGTTAACACTTTAAATGTTTATCATTTCCACCAACTGCAGCATTATCTAAGTCAGTGGTCGGCAAACTCATTAGTCAACAGAGCCAAATATCAACAGTACAACGATTGAAATTTCTTTTGAGAACCAAATTTTTTAAACTTAAACTTCTTCTAACACCACTTCTTCAAAATAGACTCGCCCAGGCCGTGGTATTTTGTGAAAGAGCCACACTCAAGGGGCCAAAGAGCCGCATGTAGCTCGCGAGCCACAGTTTGCCAACCATGGGTCTAAATAAACCAAAATAAGCACTTTATTATAGACAGGTAGTTTTAATTGTTTATTTCAGTTCTAGATGATTTTAAAAGATAGTGTGTGGAAATTATTCTTTTTACTTAAATGTATTATGTTATCAACCCACCAAATCAAAATCAAAAGCATTTGCCAAGCTGAATAAGTTATAAAGAAATAGTAAATCTTGCTTGTACAGAAATGTGCAGTGTTTTCAAAGCTCTGAACAGTTGCCTACTGATACAAATCTCCACAGCTTACCTTAGAGTTGGAAGATGAGTTTCACAGTAACGTAGTTTTAACTTCCATTTACATTCATGTTAATATATTACTAAGATGTTTACTCTATATCACAATGGTGCTTTCCAGTGTTCACAATTTACAGTTTCAAATTATACAAGTCATTCTCTAATATAAGGGACAGTTATTACTTCTACAAACTATCCCTAAAAACACAAAATCCCACCTTACATACAACTCTGAAAATTGTATGACTTAAAACATTAATTCAACATGATTTTTAATATTTTAGCCATCTTCTAAACACCAGCATGTAAACTTGCCTATTTAATATGAGAGCTACAACTTGATTCACTGAGATATTATGTAATAATTTTCTTCAACTATCTTTCTCACCTTAATGCAAAAATCTCCTGACTTGCTGGCTCTGTTTCTGTAAATTCCAAACTGATTTTTTTTTAATATTTTGGAGAAAGGGAAGGAGGCAGGTTATGATAAATACACTGAAAACAGAAAAGGCTGCCCCAAAATTAAGCCTTTAAAAATTATTTTTACTTCTACACTATTTAACACTTTGAGAGTCAATTACAATGTTTCATCTTTAACACTAACACAAATAAATGACAGTCTACTCTACCATTCTGGGATCTAAACTTCTAAATACATGAGCAGAAGAGTAAAATACTTCACTGTTCAATTCAGAAATTTAGAACAGTTATATGATTTGACTAAACTGGTCCAGGTGGTTAGAAACATACAATTATGTAGGTGGTTGGTTAATTTGCTTCTGGGGGGTGGTAGTCAAAGAACAGAGAGTAGCAAATGAAGTAACACAAAAAAATTATTTCCTATTTGGAGGAAAAGGGGAATTCACAGGCCAGTTTAAACCTCTGAAGGCCTTTTGACCTACCTCCTAGGATCTAAGACAGATCTTTCAATTATCTGAATAACCCCCATCCTTCCCCTGAGTATCAAACTGACTGGGAGTCACATCTCCGAGTACAATCAAAAGTTTGTTGAATGAAATATTAGTAAGGTCGAAAGGAGACTACATATCAAACTGGAAAAGTAATCTACTCAAGTACATATTACATTCAGTTTTCAAATCATTTACTAACAGTACAACAGATCTGAACACACACACACCAAAACAGGCACCCCAGCCACTGATCTGCTTTGCAACACAGGCCATAAAGGCAGAGATGGCATTCTCTAAGCCAAACTTTAAATAGATTTTAAAAAGTAATTCCTAATTTTACAGAAATGCTTCTTCAAAAAATATTTTCTCTCACTCCCTCATCTCCTATACTGAAGGATGTGTAATATGTTTTTTCCCAAGCTAAATCTGAACCCTCAAAATTGATTCCAGGCAGATCTCTGCAAATTAAAATAAAAAAGAAAAATAGAAAAATTATATTTTTATATATGTACACATCCTATATAATAATATGCAAATCGACTGAACGGTGAAATGACTAGTTGCTATGATGCACACTGACCACCAGGGGGCAGACGTTCAACACAGGAGCTGCCCCCTGGTGGTCAATGCGCTCCCACAGGGGGAGCACTGCTCAGCCAGAAGCCGGCTGATGGCTGGAGAGCACAGCACACTAAGGATGTCCAACTGTGGCTTAGGCCCACTCCCTAAGCCGGCAGTCAGACATCCCCCAAGGGCTCCCAGACCACAAAAGGGCACAGGCTGGGCTGAGGGACCATCCCCCTCGCCCCCCCCATCCCCCCACGAATGTCATGCACTGGGCCTCTAGTGTGTGTGGGTGTGTGTGTGTGTGTGTGTGTGTATACACATACTTATACTGACTGTAATCCTCCAGCATTTTAAAATCACTTTAGAGATGAATTTTGGGATTCTACTGCTCACAACTCCAAAATCTATAATGATTTAAGGATATACTTCCTCTTGTTTCCTTCCTGTTCACCCTCTTCCCCTCCATAACAGTTCAATATAGCCACGGCTCAAGTTAAATGGGAAGAGAGAGAAGTTTTTGTGTGTGTGTTTGTTTTACTTTGGGTGATCTGGGTGGCACATTGTGCTCTTTGCCATCAAGTCGAGTCACTCCCTGTGGCCAAATTGGCATCTCTGTTCCCTGATTTTTCCAGCTGCTCTCCTGGGAATGGTATTGCTATTGCCTTGGAAGCCAGAATAATCCTTACTAGTCCTTGCTTCTGGCTTCTCATGTGGTTTCTCAGTGGACTTCTCAGGAGCTCCATTCTCTTCATTTTTGGTGGGAAACACTACATTGGAGCAAAGTTCTCGTAGCGGCTGCACAGGAATTGGACATGGCTCTTTTGGGGGCTTCTGGCACACTTCAGCATAACCTGGCTTTCAGTGTTGCTGTAGGGCCCCGGTTACAGCTACATTTATGTAATTATCACATGGTGAAGCAGGATTTGTCCTTGATGGCTTTGCGGGATTTGGGGGAGAAACTGATATAGTTGTCGGGTGGAGTACATCCTTCTGAACAGTGGAATCCTCTACCAGATTCTTTTCTATCTGAGTTGTGCTCAATGCAGGAGACTCAGCTGGGCATGAAGGACCGGTACTTATACTGAGTAGCTGGGCAGCAGTGCAGTCGGTCTGCTCATCCTCTGCAGGCACTGGGCAACTATCCCCTTGTCTTAACTCTTCATTATCCTTTTCTTTGTAGACACCTTTAACAACATCAGACATCCTACTCTCCAGAACAAGTTCACATGGTGTTCTTGATGAACTTCCAGGTAAAGGAGGAAAATCTGAGGCTAATAAGTCAAACTTTGGTGTTGGAGCCTTTGCTTCAGCTGTCAATGCTGGGTTCTTGGGATTCTGTCACCTTCTTGTCATCTTCGACCTCTGAAGAGCATTCTCCTGCCCCTACCATAATCCCCATTGTGTTCAATCTGCAAAGCTGGAGTCTCTTTTGGAAGGTAGCTTTGCTCCTGATGCCCTGGCGCTGTAGGGTTATGCTGTTCAGTTGGAAAGTTCCTTGAACCAGATCAGTTTACTGGTCCATCCCCCAATGATACAGATCCCTCTGTTGAGTGTTCTGAACCTCTTGATGACCTAAAATGAGGCTTCGTGCAATATTTTTTGGAATGGTCAACCCATATTCACAGCAGCAGCCGTTGTTTTATAAAATACTGGAGAATTAAAGCCATTCACAAAACTACTGTTTGGAAAGGGAGCCAGTGGTGTTTCAAAGTAAGGTGTAGGATTTGGAGACCAGACTGAGGCACAATACTATAGATGAACTGGTGGTGAGGACTATATGCAGGCTGCATAAAGACTGGTGAGGCGTACTGTGCTTGAGTTTGAATGGGCTGACTACACATACTAGAATCCATTAAACAATAACCATTCTTAGCAAAAAACGTATTGATGGCGTTTATCCTCGCCATGATTGGCTTGCCCTGAAATGTTTTTAACTTTTTCTCTCAAATATTTAAAAACCTGCTCTGCACCTGTGTCTCACTGGAAAGTGATATACCAATTGCCATTGTGTGCAAACTCACAGCTTATCACCTTGGGGCAGTTTTCATTCTTGACAAAGCTTTCACTTCCTGTATTGGTGTTGTTTCAGGAATCTCTCTAAGAATCACATTAGAATGCTTATGACTTGGTCTCACTTTCTCACCCTTCTCATCAACTTGAACCATGGGAGAAGATCTAAATACTTCAAGAATTAGATAGGGGTCTGTGGTTAGTTTTTTATTTCTTCCATGTTGGCAACTGTCCAAATTGGAAGGAATTGATCACTGTCCATTTGAGATATCAGGTAAAGATCCTTTGTCAAATTTCTTGTGAGAAACAGAATTCTAATTGTTTCTTCAGGCATTCTTATAGGTCTTCTGTAGAAATTGCTGAGTTGCTTTGTCTGGAAACTCAGACCTTCATATTCCTTACACATAGCGTCTGAAAGCTCTGTATCACCCTCAGGATGACCCTGCTGTGGCTGCTGTTTCATGCCAAGAGCTTTCAGTTCCATGAGTTACTGCTGTGGCATCAGTATTTCCAGGAGGGATTTCTTGCCACACTTTGGCATTAGGATTTAAACCAGTTCCGTTAGATGTTACCTGCTCCAAAGCCATGGCTCAAAGTGTCTTCCCTCTCTGGAAAGCCTTCATTAATCAATCAACCTTCTCTCTCCATAAGATATTCCCAAAGACACTGCTCCCCACAGATCTTGTCTTCATCTCTCTTGTCAGCATTCAAATATTCTAAAATTACATTCTTAAAAATAATTATCATGGACTAGATTAAAAATAAATTAATTCAATGTGGAATCTTGGACTGATCCTGGATTAGAAAAATTAATGGAATCCAAATAAAGTCTAGTTTAGTTACTAGTAATGAACTAATGTTCATTTCTTAGTTTTCAAAAATGTACCACAATTATGTAAAATGAAAAAAATTGAGTAAAGGGTATATGAAGGAGCTATGTGTACTATCTTTTAACTTTTCTGTAAATATAAGGTTATTCCAAAATTAAGAGTTCATTAAAAAAAACACACATGAAAAGTCAAGCAAAATAAGCTAAGTATAAAAAATTTCATGATTTGAAAAATTGATTTCAAGTGTTAGACCACCTGCCATGTCATACAGCAGGATTAAGTGTAGTCTGGGTCCCAAATAAGGTGTATCATTTCCTCCTTAAAATGCTTTACATGCAATAGTTTAATGTTTAGGTAAAACACAATAATACATTCTTTCTTGCTGGCACAGCACACATTCATCAATAATTTATCACCATGCAAAGATAGGAACACATACAAGACAGGGAAAAGAGTACAGGGAAATTAGAGTATTTTAAGTAATCAACAGCATTCTCTTTTAACATTTATAGGGAGATTGCAATTTTGAAAATAAAGGAACAATTTTAACAAACAAATTAAAAAAAAAAAAAAAAAAAAACAACTCTTACCTGGCAGGATAGGTACAAAAACTCAACACCATGCATTTTACATCGGAAAAGAGCCTTAGACAGTGCCTGCGTAGCCTCCACAAGGTGCCAGGTGAGAGGAGGCAGGATGACCAGGCCCCACCAACCTTTCTTCTCAGATTCAAATGTAACAATACATATTTCATGGAAACTACAAGCTCTTTCTGAGCTGAAGGAAATAGCTGGACAAATCAACGTTTTATCAGCCTCCTGCACCAGGAACATGAGGCTGGTTTCCCACTCACCTGTGTCTCATGACTTGAATGAAATCCTTGCTCTTCAACTGTAAGTACAGATCTGTTATTGCCTCTGAACGACACAGCACCACTTCTAGACAGAGAGTCTTCATCACTCCATGAAATTTTGGCAGCAGGAAGAACACGGTGCTCATGAACCTAACCAGTGGACATGGCCAGTGAGTGGCAGGGCAGTCTCAACCATCCCCGCCATGGACAGTCACCACCTCAGCATCTCACCTATCGGCCAGTGGAGGGAAGTTTTTCACAGCTTTGTTCAAGCACACGATAAATTTGTCCTCCATTGTATTCTGATGCTGTTTCAGCTGTTTGACAATCAGTTCACACACAGACTCCTCCAGTATCTGAAAAATCAAGTTTCTTTTCCAATACACACAAGTGGAAACTTAGGCTACATTTCTGAAAATAGGTTTATCTTGAATAGTTGAGAGTCCAGTGCTACCATCTCCAGTGTTCACCAGGTGAAGCCAGGAGCACTCGTGGGCTGACACTGACCAGCAGAGGCTCTGGAGCCGTAAGTTTGGGTGAGCCAGGCTGCGTCCCAGCGCTTGTGCTGCGAGCACTTGGCAGTGTCAGCTCATGTTCTAGGTCAGATCAATAAAAAAATTAGTGCTGCCCTAGCCAGTTTGCTCAGTGGATAGAGCATCAGCCTGCAGACTGAAGGATCCCGGGTTCGATTCCGATCAAGGCACATGCCCAGGTTGCAGGCTTGATCCCCAGTAGGGGGCGTGCAGGAGACAGCCAATCAATGATTCTCTCTCATCATTGATGTTTCTATCTCTCTCACCCTCTCCCTTCCTCTCTAAAATCAATAAATTAAAAAAATAAAATGTCAAAAAAAGAGAGAAATGGGCAAAATAATTGAAAAGATGAAAAAAAAATAGATTAGTGCTTCTTCTGACAATAAAACATGCCAACAAGTCATTTAAGAAGCAAAACTAAAATTGTGATTAAATATGTTTAAGACACATTTTATGGTGTCAGTGTTCATGTCTGTGGTCAAATATTCTCACAAACCACAATTTTCAAGCAACTCTATCTCAACTATCACTGTCTATCTCCCTATACCTTGCTTTCTCATGATCACTACTACCTTCTATGATAGGTTCGTTTGTGAATTATCTGTCTCCCCTCACCACATGCCAGCTCCCTGAGGGTGGGACTTACCCGGTCCTGTTCCCAGCTGCATACAAGAGCCTAGAGCCAACCAGTAAGTACCTAATACACAGAGGTGGGCAAAAGTAGGTTTTCAGTTCTGAGTATGTGAAACTCAGTTTACTCTTGCATTATTACTTATTAACATTTGTATTACTTATTTGAATTACAACTATAAACCTACTTTTGCCCACTCCTATATATAAGTGACCAACATATAAGTGCCAAAGTTATAAAACAATGTGAACCTAAAAATACGGGGAAAACAGTAGAAGACAAGACTGGAGTCTACATCTCAGGTGCCAAGAGTAGCTTAGTGGTTAGAATATGAGTGACACTTCTTTTTTTTTTCTTCTTACTTCTTTATGTTATACTAATTTCTACACAAAAATCAATGTCATTTTATATTCAGGAAAAAAAACTATTTAAAACAAAAGTGTTTCTCATTCCTGTTATGTTGAAATTTAAGTCAAGAGAGATTGAACCTGGGATATGCTATCATTTGCTCCATCCGAGGTAAATATTAAGCATTTTATATAAACTGCTACCAAACATTTAGCAACATTAGAATCATGTCTTAACAAGTTAATCTGAATTTTTAAAATTGTTTCTTTTACTAAAATAACTGGGTATCCTTAAATAAGTAAGTTTGATCTTCCCAAAGGGGTCTATTTCCTTTTAGCTTAATGATATTTTATTTTAAACCCAAATAAATGCCTAATCGGTCAGTGGGCAGGGGGCCCAATCTGCTCTTTGTGGGTAACCTGGGTATCTTGAGGACCTCCTGACTTTCCCAAAGCTTCTTCTCATCCTGACTGACAATGCATGTAGCCCAGACTCCACGCTACCTTTTCTTTCAGGAGAGGGGATGGGCTGGAGATACAAATTTGGGAATCATGAACATAGAGGCAGCTTTTAAAGCCACGAGGCCACATAATCCAGCAGGGAAGCAGTAAAACAGAAGCCCAAATTCAGAGCTGTGGAGGTGGCCCAGGAAACACGCAGCTTAGAAAGGGAGAAGAAGCTGCCAAGGAAGTAGAGAGACAGCCAAGAGTGTCCCAGAACCAGTGACAAAGGGAAATCAAGGAGGACCAACTGTGCTGCTGTGGACAGGCTGAAACAGAGAGGCCGGGTACGAGCCTCTGATCACGAGTGACACTGCTTCTGGAGGCTCCGAACACATGTAGCACCTCACTCTATTAGCATGTGGCAGGAGGGCAAGGTAGCAGTCAGCATCACCCGCTACACTCTTTTCAAGTAAGTTATAGCATGTAACTTCCATGCAGTTATACCTATATATCTTTAATAATTGTGTTTATTGGAAATTATAGTACTCTGAATGTATGCTATGCTTAAAAATTCAACAAGGCTCTTCTTACAATACAGTCAAGTGGAAAGGGCACATAAGACTGGGAAAGACTCCCAAGAAAGCGCTTTTTCCTGTGTAATGGTTGTATTATGTAGGCGAGGTTTTTATTTTAAATTGTAGGCGAGGATTTTATTTTATTTTATTTTTAAAATATATTTCTTTATTGATTTCAGAGAGGAAAGGAGAGGGAGAGATAGAAACATCAATGATGAGAGAGAATCATTGATTGGCTGCCTCCTGCACGCCCCCTACTGGGGATCGAGCCCACAGCCTGGGCATGTGCCCTTGGCTAGAATCGAACCTGGGACCCTTCAGTCCACAGGCTGATGCTCTATCCACTGAGCCAAACTAGCGAGGGCAGGCGAGGATTTTAATAGCTTAACAGCCTAACTTTAGCAGGTATCCGCAAAATGCCCACTTTGGTTTCTTACAGTACAGAGGATATAAGTATCAAGTGTCATGACAAATCAAAATTGAAAAAGCATTCATTTAAAACTGCATAACACACTCACATGTTTTCTCTCAGTAATATACTGGAGAACAAGTCCCAGAACTTCTGCTGCTGCTGCATACACCTCTTTATATTTTACAAAGGACATATTATTGACCAAAGCTTGAAAGTATCTGTAACAAATACAGAAGATAAAAATGCATAAAATAATCCATTCTGTTGACATAAAATCATAACGATTTTTCTCTTTGTACCATATTAATAGCACACACTGAGAAACTATGAAGCCTAAAACATGATCTAAATTACCGATGTGAAGACATATATGAAGATGTCTTTAAGGCTCTGACATCATCACATCAGGGAGGCACATTCAAGTTGGTTCCATTACACTGAACCTGCTATAGTTAAAGTAAACAATGCTGGAGCGGGGAGCTGACGCCAGCGGAAGAGGAGCAGGCAGAATGAGGGCCTGTGGGGTTCCCAGGCACTGATTCACTCCTTCAGCTCAACTGCCGGAACCGGTGGCTGAGAAATAGAAACTTCCAGGCAGACAAAGACCTCTGGCGCTATGTCTGGGAGGCACTGTCTACAGCCTGAATTGCTTGGCTGGACTTCGAGACTAAGAAGCCTGCAGGATCTGAGGGACCTGAACAAGCATCGATAAATGTGCTGGCTTCTTGGGGAACCCCTCCTCCCAAAAAACCCATAATGCTGGATACTATAAAACTATAGTGAAAAAAAAAAAAGCTATTATTTAAGATTGTGATTTACTGACACCCTGTTAAAGCCATCTACTATGACAGAGAAGGTCAATAAAATAATGAGAAAAAGAGTGAGGGTGAATGCAGTGCCCCCAGACTTCACGGGCAAAGCGGTTTTTAATTTTCAGCCCAACATTGGCTCTGTAAAGTTGTCACTGGAGAAAACCAAAGCTAAAAAAAAAAAAAAAAAAAAGTGTCTAAAAGTAAGCTATTTCCTGTTGAATCTGTATTGAGCAACATTTTGTAGAGGACCAACTAGAGAGAGTGAGACACTTCCAAAGAAATGGCAAAAGCAGGAAAGGGAGCCCAGCTGGTGTGGTTCAGCAGTTGAGTGTCGACCCATGAACCAAGAGGTCACTGGTTCGATTCCCTGTCAGAGCACATGACCAGGTTGCAGGCTCGATGCCGGGTAAGGGGTGTGCAGGAGGTATCGGATCAATGTTTCTCTCTCATCAATGTTTCTATTTCTCTACCCCTCTCCGTTCCTCTCTCTAAAATCAATAAAGACATATTTTTTTTAAAAAGCATGGAAGGGACATGCTGAGATTTATAATGTACTCATGATAGGAGCACTGACTTTAAGCCCCTCCACTGCATATGTTAGGCCCATCCTCACCATGAAGGGTCCTGATGGGAGGGGAGCAGTGTGGCTGCAACTATGCCAAACAGCACAGAGACAGGGCAGGCAGCACGAGGTCAGCCGCACCCCTTCATGGTCATTGTCCTAATTTAAATGGTTCACAGAGCTCATGTTGCTCTCAGGGATAAATGCTAAAAATGTCACTTTAAAAATAAGCAAAAAAAAAACTTAATACCTCTTATTCGACAAAATGTACATGAAAAATTACACTAATTTTTAAAAACTTACCTTCCTCATTTACTCCATTAACACATTCTTCTCTCAAATGGCCTCTAAAGCCAACTATTTAAATTAAGGGAGAAATATTTAATGTGCGTTCTAGCCCTTCAACTTATCAAAATTAAACCAGTCTATTTCCAATTCAGGAATACTTTAACCTAAAAAAAAAAAATAAATGAAAGCAAAACTATGATACTTACTTTATACTCTCTATGCCACATTTTGGGTCATAGGGAGGGAAGTTATTGGCCATTACAATGCCTAATAATTGAATTCCTACTGAATTGTCTTTAGAATTAGGATCTTTCCTGGAAAACTTTTCGAATATTAACCTGAAACAGAAGTATAAAAATATAGATTATCATATAAATAAGAAGAAGGAAGACAAATATAAATTTTTCTAAGGAGAATATTCAAGGTAAGAAATACTCTCCCCCACTCCCGATCCCCCACAACTAATACCCTTCTTGCTAATACCCTCTTTGTTCACATCCAGGTTATTCTAGCTTTGGAATACAGGCAGTTTTATATCTTCCTATAATTACTTGCCCTTTTGAAAGTGTTAGCTGACCTCAGGCAGTGCTAAAAGGAATCAAAGCAAAGTCCTACATTCTACCCTGGGCTGAGCAGAGTGCTCTAGTATCAGCTTTGGAAGTTGTGGTTTTATAAGTAACAATATCATATTCTTATACATGGATTCTAATTCAAATTACAGTACTCCTTCTATCACTTCAAGTAATTAAATTTCATTGTAATCACTATTTGAAACATACTACATTTTTAAAATTTCTAAACAACATTGCAAAATCTAGTAAATTAATACCTGTAAGGGATGGATAAACAATCCTTCCAGCATTCAACAAGAGTTTTTATAATTTCAAGGTTGTGACTAAACACGGCTCTTTTTTGATGAAAAACATGCTTCATTAGGAAATTAAGCAATCGATTGGCTAGCACTTCATCTTTGGGAACCCCCTGAAATGGTATAAAAATTATGTTAATATGTAGCATTCCATTCTGAAAAAGCACTTTTTAATCCAAAAGTCCATTTATAAAAGAAATGTGGCATTCTACCGGCTCCTAGTTAAAAACCTAAGTGTGATTTTTCAGGTCCCACCGCAGCAATTACAAAGGCTTTCCCAGATAGGCCTCCAGGGGGAGAGCTGCCCGCTCTGCCCCAGGCTTGTAACACAGCAGGTAGACCGCAGTCTCAAAGGGCAGCTGCAGTCAGACCCTGAGGCCCAGGCCTGGTCATGCTCTTTCACATATGTGCATTCCTGGCCCAGGCACCTTCACTCCTAGTCTCCATCTTCTGTAAACGCCTCAGCTGGAACCTCCTTCTGGAGGGAGGAAGGGAAAAACATGAAGACACTCTGACTCAGTACTCTGTGCTTTCCGACTCCTAGGCCTTCTCCCTCACATTCCTCCCAACTCCAGGGCCCTACAAAAGTGCTGAGGTCTTTAATTAGTGGCACCTCAAAAGGGAAATGACCTCCAGATCAGTATTGAGCCACCTGACCCTTGACCAATATGCTGGCTCCAGGAGGTAAAATGGAACAAGAGAGTCAGAGCTTCCTCTAGTTTTAGCCTTTTACATATACTATTGCAATGACTTTTTTTAAATAAAAGGCTTCACTGTAACTTTCAATTTGGCTCCCAGTTGCTTTTACCTACGTAATTCAGGTCTTTCAAGATTAGCTGAGCTCCTAACAGTTAAATCAATCTTAACCAATAGTTTAAGTTAAAACAAATACTCTCTTAATTTTTTCATATTAGTAAGCAGACTACAAGTTATTTCATCATATTAAAGATAAGAAATCTAAAATTTAGTTTACTTTGAAATGAGAGGCACATTTAAACACATGTATAAACTCTATATACATTATTATCCTATCTAATAAAAGAGTAATATGCAAATTGACCGTCACTCCAACACACAAGATGGCCACCCTCGTGTGGTCAAAGATGGTTGCCCCCATGTGGACACAAGATGGCTACCACAAAATGGCCAGCAGGGGAGGGCAGTTGTGGGTGATCAGGCCAGCAAGGGAGGGCAGTTGGGAGGGACCAGGCCTGCAGGGGAGGGCAGTTGGGGGGGAAAGGCTTGCAAGGGAGGGCAGTTGGGGGGGGGGGGACCAGGCCTGCAGGGGAGGGTAGTTAGGGGTGACCGGGCTGGCTGGGGAGGGCAGTTGGGGGAGACCAGGCCTGCAGGGGAGGGCATTTGGGGGGACCAGGCCTGCAGTTGGGGGCGACTAGGCTGGTAAGGGAGGGTAGTTAGGGGTTACCGGGCCAGCAGGGGAGGGAAGCTGGGGGCAACCAGGCTGGCAGGGGAGGGCAGTTAGAGGTTACCAGGCCAGCAGGGGAGGACAGTTGAGGGCGACCAGGCTGGCAGGGGAGGGCAGTTAGGGGTGACCAGGCCAGCAGGAAAGGGCAGTTAGGGGCAATCGGGCCAGCAGGGGAGCAGTTAGGCGTTGATCAGGCTGGCAGGCAGAAGCAGGTTAGGGGCAATCAGGCAGGCAGGCAGGTGAGCAATTGGGTGTCAGCAATCCTGGATTGTGAGAGGGATGTCCTGGATTGTGAGAGGGATGTCCCAGATTGGAGAGGGTGCAGTCTGGGATGAGGGACACATATCCCCGTGCACGAATTTCGTGCACCGGGCCTCTAGTATTTAATATAAGTGCTGTTTCCAGGATAGCCTTACATGAAAACTCTTATACATTTTAGTGCCAATGTTTTCAAATGAATGGGCAGAGCTCTAGCACCCACAAATCTGGTGAATGCCACAGGCAGCAGTATAAAACTGCCATTCATCTCGCAGTCACTTGTTGAACCATCTCACCATTACAGGTCACAGTCAACACTCTGGAGACAGATAGACTGGCAAAACAAGTGCCAAAAGATTCAGGGACTTTCGTCACAGAAGAAGTCTACTGACATTTATTTCTCATACTTTTAATAAACCAATTATCTAGTTTCCAAACTCCTTGCAGGTAAAAGCAACAAACAAAACAAACATCTGATAGCTTAAAAGTAAAAGATCAGAGGAATATCAAAAGCAGACAAAAGAAAAGAGAACGAAAGCAGGGTGAGGCCATTTAGTATAGCAGTACAACAATTAATGCTAAAAATGATGACTCTAAATCATTAAGGGGAGCTTGAATTACTAATTATATGCTCTATTTAAGATATCAACAAAGAACTGATATATTACTACATAAGGATGTATCCATTCTTACTAGAGGAGTAGCTATTCCTGTCCATGAAAGAACTGTAACCACTATTTCAACCACCATATAGTGAATTCCTTTTCCTCCATTATTTTCAGAAACAACCAGCTGCAGCAAGGGGCTGAGCCAGTACTTCGCATACGGGCGAAAGACCTAAAAGAGAATTTAAAAGTCATATATCAAAGGACGGTTTTCAATAACCAAAATATTAATCCAGAAACATATACTCTGTTAAAATTTTATATTATGACTTGACTTAAACCCAAAACAGATGTGAATTCCAACAATTACCCTGCTTAATAGATCAGATTCTCTGCTGAATTCTCTCCTCATTGCCCCCTGAAACCACAATTCAATGGAAGTCAATTTGCTATTGATGTCTTTTTTTGCTTAAAACCTTTCTGATATAACTATGCTCAGAGAAATCAAAATGAACATATTCTGTATCAACCTTGTCCTATCTGAATAATATTCAGCTCTGGAGAATTATAATTTTATTTTATGCCAATGCATAGGGTATATGAAAAATGAGACTATGCAAATTAGTTACATATGTATGGCTATTTTTTCCCCATTTCATCCTATATTGTGGAAGACTTCATATACTCAAGACTCAAATCTAAATAAAATGTATCTCTATACTAAATTCTACTTATTTTAGAAATTGCAAGAGAACACTATTTGGATGCAAAATAACAGATTAAAGTATGATTCAAGCTATCTATCTTGACCTTTGCCACCTTCTTTTTAAAAAAAGTGTTTTCTCAAAGATTCCTCACCTACTCTCACAGCTTAAATCTGTGTGATCTCAAGTCTTTTTTATTTATGCACCCCCATATATACAAAAAGTCTGAACACTTTCCATGTATGCTTACTGGTTTATTTGGTAAATTATAAATACAAACTTATTCACTATATTATTAAAATATAACTAATAGCTAAACTTCAAGGTTGAAATTTTTTAAAATGTAAATATAAGTTCTAATCTTTCTTTCATAAGACAATAGACTGTCTTAAACATCTCCTGAAAACCACTGCCCTGATAATTCCTGAACTTCAGACACATATGACACTCTGGGACATTGCCAAGTGATATCGCAGAGGTACCTCATATCCACACGTGTGAACAAATTCAGCAGGCTTCCTTGTCAAACCATGTATACACACCCAGCCTCCCAAGAAATCATTCAAAAACAAAGACACCAGTTGCTTGTTTTCTAGACATCAAGTCAGCACTTACAGGAATGGGAGCCAGAAATCATGTGACCTGAGTGTGGTGGGTTGAACTCAGTTCCCAAAAAAATGTTGGAGTCCTAACTCCCAGCACCTGTAAGTGTGGCCTTACTTAGAA
The DNA here is from genome assembly GCF_027574615.1 of Eptesicus fuscus. Classification (NCBI taxonomy): domain Eukaryota; kingdom Metazoa; phylum Chordata; class Mammalia; order Chiroptera; family Vespertilionidae; genus Eptesicus; species Eptesicus fuscus. The sequence goes on along the minus strand of NC_072491.1, from coordinate 47,953,112 downwards.
ATAGGATCTTTGAAGATTATCCAATGTCAGTGTCCTTACTGAAAGGGTAAATGGGACACAGGAGACAGACACAGAGAGGGGACAATTAGAAAACCCACAGAGAACACCATCTACATGCTGAGAAATACCGGGGGCCACTATACGCTGGGAGAGACACCTGAAACAGATTGTTTTTCACAACTTTCAGAAAGAACCAACCCAGTAACTCTGAACTGCTTCATGAAAAAGTCAACGAAGAAGTCATCAACTAAAAAAGAAAATACAGAACATCCCACCACCTCATCATTCTGATTCATCGATAGCAGTTAAAGTACTAGAAATAGACAGGTGTGGTTCAGCTGAATACTTGCAACAAGAGTCTCTTGATGTGTCCCAAATGTTATTTGGAAAATCTCTGTGACCTGAGTAAAAATGGAACCTGAATTTGTAAAAGAAAAAGGTGCTGTTTACTCAAATGAGGAGAAAGATAATTTAAAAGAACCAGTAATGCCTGAAGAGGAAGAATTAACAGTTCAGAATACACCTGGTTTTGACAACATAAAAGAAACCAATATGCAGGATGGTAGTGTGCAGATAATTAAAAATCATGCGACTCATTGTGCGTTGCATTTTCAGAATTCACTGCTATATGACTCAGATTAATTCTATATAACTTCAGAATTTAAAGTTTAAGAGCAGAACATTTTTGGACTTAAATTCTATTTCTGTAAACTACTACCTTAAAACCAAAGATATTCAAGAAAGTATATTTTGGATTTAAAATAGGTTTTCTGTTTACTCTCTAAAAATTGAAAATATTCAAGAAATTAAAATTTGCAATTTTTATTCTACTGGGGAAAATGGAGATTTTTTATTATTATTATTATTATTATTTTTTGCATGTAGAGTTTATACAGCTTCCTTAATTAGGGAGATAAGTTCTGTGATTCCTCTGAGAGATTTCATTCTGAGAGTTAAACATTTAGTTTTAATATAACCTGTATATATTTACATCTGTGTTGTTTTCAGCTTCTTTTGTTTATCATTACACATTAATGAAGTTTCAAGATATTCACTAAGTTATGTCTGTCACAAAAAGAACTCTCAAGAATGTAACTAGAAATATGGGTTGCATTTGTAAGGGGGGCAAAATCTCAAAACTGTTTAAAAATATCACTAAGTAAGATGTATTTATGCTTGAAATAGAGATTCTTAGAGATGAAAGAACTTAACTAACCAATACTAATAATTCAAATAATTATAATACAAATACACTAAAATTTAGTATTTTTGCTTCAACTCTGTATTTTACTTTTCTTATCTATCATAGAAAAAATATATATATTTAAAACAGGTTATTTAGTAATGACTTTAAGAAGGCAGCAGGTAATGAATCTGTGGCTAAGTTATTAATTTTGTGGAACAGTATTTGTATTTGAGATCAGAAGAAAATCCTAATAGATTTTTTTTCTCACAAAAATTTTTAGGACAGCATGAAAGAAAATATAGAAAGGAAAATATCTATTGACCTAATCTCTGACCCCAAAGACCATGAGCTGATGCATCTGTTCCAAAAACAGCTACCAATTCAAACTTATGGCCTTACCTTAGACCTGGAAATTACCTAGTATCTTTAGTCCTTTGAAATGGGGAAGTCAGATCAGAGCACCAATAGCTGGTACTCTTTACATTTATAATCCTGATAAAGTCTGGAAGAGACTGGGCTGAGGACAGTATAAATGTGGCTAGCTCACAAAACAAGAGAACTATTTGCCCTAACTTAGATGACCAGATGCATTTTTCAATTATAACATGAATCTTAATTTGAGGCAGTAACTTTGAAAATGTCCACTTAATATACAATTTTCGTGGATTGAAATGACTAACTGTAATAGCTACACAGAAATTAGTCTATAATTTTTAGTTGAATGGAATCGTATACTGTTAAGGGAAACTTCTACATTAATCATGGAGTAAATTTTAAACCTGTTTCCTATTATTTACTGTATCTGTCCTTTTAAAAAATTTGATTTCAGTTAAAATGAAGCTGGCACTAGAACATGAAATATTTTATTATAAAAAAAGTAAAAAGGAATCAACCCTACCAACACTCTGATCATGAACTCTGGCTTTCGTTTCTGCTGTTTAAGCCATCGTTTTGTGGTACCTGTCATGGCAGCCCTAGGAGCTTAAAATTAAGCATGACCTTGAGGAACAGGCTCTGCGCAGTCTCAGGTCGCCTTCTCCGCCACCTCCCCACAGCCCCACGGCCCTCACATCTGCAGTGCTGACTAGAAGGACTTTCTGTGGGGCCAAATGGACCGAGTCAGCCTACTTAGCACCCTTCAGTGGCTCCCTACCACTCAACGAATGAGTGAGGTCCTTGCATGGACCCGAAGGCCTGGCTTAGCTCACCTGCCGCTCGGACCTGTAACCATGCCACTCAGACTGTCCCATGGATCCCTGGTCTGTGCGTCAGGGCAGACATGCTTGGCTCTCTCAGGGGCTATCTCTGCTCATACTGCTGCTTGTAAGCAGAATGTAAACTCCCAGTGCTACTTTACAACACGTAACTCAACGGCTCTCTTAAAAATCTCACCTAGCTCCCACTGGTAGAAGATGCTCCTCCCTAACAGAGCTACCTGCAGACCAAATGACAAATTGAGCAACTACCTAAGAGACTCGGTTGTTTTCCACATCGAGTTAACAGGAGTAATTTTACCACCTTCTTTGCTACTACAAACAAAGAAGGCTGGCAGCCATAAGAAAGTTGTCCACACACGTACTTATAAAAAGATCACTTCTATCTCAATAGAAGTTAACTTACATGTTTAAAAAGAAAATCATAAAAGAATGATATCGAGCAAATAAATAAATATGGTTGGTTAATTTATTCAGAGAACATCTTTCTTTGTTGAGGGCTTTTTAAAAATGTTTGTTTTTTTAAAATATGTTTTTTATTGATTTTTAGAGAGAGAGGAAGGGAAAGGGAGCAATAGAAACATCAATGAGAGAGAAACATACATTGGCAGCCTCCTGCACATCCCCTACTGGGGACCAGGGGTGGAGCCTGGAACCTGGGTATGTGCCCTGACCGGGATTTAAACCAGGGACCTCTTGGTACATGGGTCAATGCTCAACCACTGAGCAACACCGGCTGGGCTGTTATGGGCTTTTTATTTTTATTATTTATATATATATTTATATATTCATATATATATATATATATATATATATTGATTTCATAGAGAAAGGGAGAGGGAGAGAGATAGAAACATCAATGATGAGAGAGAATCATTGACTGGCTGCCTCCTGCACGCCCCTACTGGGGATCAACCCTACAACCTGGGCATATGCCCTGACCAGAATCAAACCACAATCTCCCAGTTCATACGTTAACGCTCAACCACTGAGCGACGCCAGCCGGGCTGTTGTGGGCTTTTGAAAGAAGATGTATATAATTGCAAAGAATATTTAAAGAAATAATAAATTACTTACTTCTTCTGTATTAATAATAAGCTTAGCTAAGAAGAGACGAATATTCAATGATACCAATGGATTTCCTAGTTTGTCATGAAGAAATTTCATCCAAGGAGGAAGATGTGTTGGCACTGAACCCTGAAATGATACATTCACAATTACCTTCAAAAGCAGACTAAAATAACTAAAATAACTTTATATTTTGATATTATGAGACAACAATGACAAAGTAAAAGATGAACAGCAAAAATCATGTTTATTTGATATGGAATGTGGTTTTAGTCTGTGATATTCAATTTTCTTTTTTAAAATTTTCACCTGAGGACATGCTTTTACTGATTTTAGAGAGGAAAGGAGGAGAGGGAGAAAGAGAAACATCACTGTGAGAGAGAAACTTTAATTGGTTGCCTCTCTTACACACCCCAAGCAGGAATCAAACCCACAACCTGGATATGCACCCTGACTGGGAATCAAACCCGTGACCTTTCAGTGTACAGGACAACACTCCAACCAACCAAGCCACACTGGCCAGGGCTAAATGTCCATTCTTAATGTGATGTCAATGAATGTAATGAAGTGAGACAATGTAAGATTACTGAAGAAAGACAGACCTCTTCTGCTTTAGGTAGGATCTGGTTTCTCTGCATGTGCTTAATCAGGGCTGTCATGGCTGCCATGCATTCGTGTTGATTGAGTTCATCCATCTCTAACTCCAGAATATCATCTTGGATCGTGGGGTCTTTATGCTCCTACAAAAAGGTAAGAATCCGATTATGTAGAGCACTGTTAAAATTTCAGTGTACAAGACATTCTGATTTTTTGGGTAATACCATGAAATACACACTTAGGTAACTGATAATTTGGTAATAATATCAAATACACTTGGTATGTTTTCTGATTAAACAACTAAAAAATAAACAGAACCTCGTGTCTTCCTTACATTCTATTTCCCTTCTATCCCTTGTCTATGTGGTCACTCCCTTGGGGTCACACTCAAGTCACAGCGTGTAGACAGACATGTGTTACTTTGTAGAAACACCAAGATTTTTACAAATCTGTGTGTATTGGAGGCCCCAGAACCCTCGCCACCTTGAGAGCAATAGTCTCATGATTAAATGTCACTTTAGGGAGAAAGTGAAGCTATTAAATATTGAAGTATCATTAAGATAATGTTTACCTATTTTTTTCTCAATAATCTGAAAAATAGTTTTTCTCTGAAAATATTTTTCTCAATTTGCCTTGAAATTGTAATCAATAGAAGAAAACTTTTAAACCATCCTTTTTTCTTTTAATCCTCACCCAAGGATATATTTTTTATTGATTTTAGAGAGAGGAAGAGAGAGAGAGAGAGAAAGAAAGAGAGATGGAGAGATAGAAACATCGATCAGTTGCCTCCGACCAGGGACCAAACCTGCAACCTAGGTCTGTGCCCTAACCCGGAATAGAACCAGCAAACTTGTGGTGTATGGGACGATGCTCCAACCAACCAAGCCCCCCAGCTGGGGCTTAAGCCATTCTTGATCATAAAATACCTGAGAAAATACAGCAGTGATAATCATTTTTCACATATAATAATGAATTGAAGTTTGACATACACCTTCAGTAAATTTCATTCACACACACACACACACACACATACACACACACACACACGCGCTCGCGCGCACTGAGGCGAAACAATCTGTCTGGATGTTTTCCAGCACAGTTCACTTCCAGGAAAAAAAAACACTTGAGAAATCCTGAGAGGACATTTGGAACAGTTAAAAGTCAGCTTGGGGCTACTAAGTGCTTACAGAGATTGAGTCGAAAGAGGAATAAAAATGGCCCCAGACAAATGTTGGAATGCTGTCTGTCCTGGTGGCAGGAACTATCCCAAAATGTCACTTTCCAAGATGGAGAGTATTTGGAAATGTGCTACCCTTACAACCACTGAGTCCACTGTCTACTTCTTCCCAAAGACAATGGATATTTTCTATAAATTGAGGTTTTAGAAATGACAGGGAGTAGTATTGTATTTCAGTAACAGGAGTAAATAACATTGTAACAGAAAATTTTATACACAATCGGAGTAACATGAAACAAGAAAAAAACATTTTTTAGTAAGCCATAAAAACAATCACAGAAATCTTAATGTCCCTCTTTCCACAGACCTGGTAAGGTGTCAAAGGAGTTAATCATGATATCTGACTGTATTCAGATCTAATCAACAATGATTTTTACTTAGAGTGGTTGTATCTCAACATGCTGTTCACAAGGACTGGATGGATGTAAAACTAGAGACTCAGGTCTTATGATCAGACAGAAGGCATGAGGAGTGAACCCAAGATGCTCTGATGTAAGTGACAATGAAGCCATACTAGAGAGAGGAAGGAAGAGGGGAAGGTATATAGAGAAACATCAATATGAGAGCGAAACATCGACTGGCTGCCTGCTGCACATGTCCCAACCGGGAATCGAACCTGCAGCCCAGGCATGTGCCCTGACCAGGAATCAAGCCAATGACGTTTCAGTGCATGGGATGCCCAACTGAGCCACACCCGCCAGAACAGTCACACTTTTTTATTGTCCAACCACAGATGTATGACATTATCTTGGTGAAAGAACCTATGAGTGGCTTCCCCTTTGAAGTATTCATTTAATAAAAAGAGAAACCAACCCTAGGGTGCAACATAAAACACAAACTCAACTTTAAAAGCACATCACTCCTCCCTCCCTCCTTCTCAAGTAAAAAACCATGGGCAGATCAGAGTAGGGCAAAAGTTGTCTGGCAATATCTAGGGAGACAGGGGAGGAAGAGAGTGGGGTACCCACCTTGTAGTTCAAGGCCCACTCCAGGAAATATGTCAGTGCATGGAAGAGGGCTTAAGGGTCCAGGGGAAGAGGGAGTGAGGCAGTGCATGTCAGAAAAACTGGAAAGGACAAAAATTTGAAGGAACCCTGGATGAGAACCAGGTGGGAGCGTATGAAATGCATGTGTGTGCCTGTTACATGCACAGGTATGTGACACGGTTACTATCTCTGACCATGAGAAGAATTGTAAGAAGCTTTCTGCTGTTCTCCACCCACAGGAACCAGGCTCCCTAGAGAGACAGCCCACCCCAAGGCTGAGGCAGGGGAAGAATAGACCACCTGTGAACATTTCCTATGCCAGCAAGTAAGGAACTGACCAAAGAATGACAAGGACATGCCAAAAGAACAAAGAAGCCAGCAGGAGGTACTCCCATTGGCCAAACTTGGGACAATTCGGCATCAAAGTAAATTATAACCCACTGAACAAGGTAAGAATGCAGATCATGCTGATAAAAATTAAAACAAAAATAAATGGGGAGAAGAGTAAGCTCTTCCCTGTGGTAGAAGGCCAACTAATAAATATGGAATAAGAAAATAACCATTTTGTAACCAGCATAGCAATAACTGATTCGGGGAAGAGACACCAATGACTGCTAAAAACTAGTGGGTGAGAAGTAGGATTAGGAATGATGTCCACCCCCAAACAAGGTCAGCATCTCTCTCACAAAGAGAACACAGCATTGCTCTCATATCCCTGCCCAAGTTCCTAGTCTACTTGTGAGGAAGTGTTGGACAAACACTAAGTGAGGGGCATTGTACTTCAGGGGAACTGGGCTGGTCCTGGTCTGGATCCTTCTGCTACAAAGGATGTAAGAGACACAAGGCAGATCCTGAGGGATGTCTCTGCATTACAACTCTTACCTACGTTAGAAATTGTTTCAAAACTCAGAAACAGCATGTCACTTTACAAAGTAAAGGATAATAGAAAGATGGACAAAGGGCACACACCGGTGAACTAGTACTGCCAGCCTGCAATATCCAAATAGATCATTTTAAAGAAGGCTAGAACAGTCATAAAGAAATGGCCAAGGGCCATTTGGACATTTATAACATCATTCTCGGGCCATACAAAATTATCAACTTAAAAATTCAGCCTGCTGTGTTTGGTCAAACATTTAATCAGTTCACCCCTTCCCTGGCCTTGTATGACCTGCGGGCTGGATGTACGCTCACCCCTGCCATAGATGATAAAATAAAACTTTGGAACATACACAGACTCTGAAAGTCTGGTAATGAAAATTAATTAGGTGAGAGTACAGAGAGAGAAAGTAACAGGTGAGGGGCAGAGGCGGGGAAACTGCCGCAACCTTTCGTAGCAAGGGTTCAGGATCTGGAGAAGGGGCTGCGACATTAACGGATACACTAGACAAGAAATACAAATTTAGAAGGCATGGGAACAGGCGGATCACTTCCCTCTAGTGGAGAAGCTCCCCAATCTCCAGACTCAAGGCTTTTCTAGAATATACATTTTTCCCTTTAGCAAAGCAAACAGACATCAAAGGTAAGGTTTGGTCAACAACAAAGGATTATCAGGTTATTATAGGGGAACTGCCTTCAGCTATTCAGCCAGCAGCAGGTAATAATATGCAGATTTTCAGCCCTGATGAATATCAAAGTCCATCAGCCTTCTGAGGGACTTCTCACATTTATTATGCTAACTACTGTTGGTCTTTGCCTCCAGCAGGAAACAAACACATGGTAGGTCTTCTCTTTGAATGAATGGAAAAGAGTGAAATTAATCCAAGCTAAGAAAAACAAAACAAAAACAACCACAACTTGAGGTGCAGGAAATACTTAGTAAATGAGGATGTGAAGGAAACTATTATAAGTTGCTGGGACCAAAACAGGAAAAAAACTGAATTCTAGTTCTAAAAATAATAATCAAAATCATTCCATACTCTATGCCCTTGTCACCAAGAATTTACTCTTTAAGAATTAAGCTACCATTTGTGAGTATCAATATCTGTTTGATAACATTAAATATTGGAAGAGCTTCTTCAGTCTCTCCAGAGAGAGATGCCAACAGTCATAACAGCATGAACATCTGAGTCTCTATGGCAGTTAGTTATCTTTCTCACTGGAAATCCTTAAATGCGGTTCTCATTTAAAACATTAACGGCAGAGACTGGCTAAGGTGAGTCAGCCTGGGAGATAGCCTTCCTTGCTGTGGTGATGAAGTCAAACTGCTGTGTCTGCAGGAAGACAGGCTGGGCTTTAGATCTTAGAAAATTCCCCAAACTAATACTGTTCTCTGAGGGCTACTGATGAAGAGCAGCTTCCTGTGTTAACAACAACGCCTCTCTTCCTTTACAAGTGCTACTGGTGAGACCATGTGTCCCAGGATCCGGGTGAGGCCTCGTGCACCTAGGCCCAGGTGAGCCCAAGTGGCCCTGGGTCGGGGAGTGGCCAAGCATCCCTGGGTCCGGGTGAGACCATGTGTCCCAGGATCCGGGTGAGGCCTCGTGCACCTAGGCCCAGGTGAGCCCAAGTGGCCCTGGGTCTGGGAGAGGCCAGCGTCCCTGGGTCCGGGTGAGACCATGTCCCTGGATCCGGATGAGGCCTCGTGCACCTAGGCCCGGGTGAGCCCAAGTGGCCCTGGGTCTGGGAGAGGCCAAGCGTCCCTGGGTCCGGGAGAGACCATGTGTCCCTGGATCCGGATGAGGCCTCGTGCACCTAGGCCCAGGTGAGCCCAAGTGGCCCTGGGTCTGGGAGAGGCCAAGCGTCCCTGGGTCCGGGTGAGACCATGTGTCCCATGATCTGGGTGAAGCCTCGTGCACCTAGGCCCGGGTGAGCCCAAGTGGCCCTGGGTCTGGGAGAGGCCAAGCGTCCCTGGGTCCGGGTGAGACCATGTGTCCCTGGATCCGGGTGAGGCCTCGTGCACCTAGGCCCGGGTGAGCCCAAGTGGCCCTGGGTCTGGGAGAGGCCAAGCATCCCTGGGTCCGGGTGAGACCATGTGTCCCAGGATCCGGGTGAGGCCTCGTGCACCTAGGCCCGGGTGAGCCCAAGTGGCCCTGGGCCTGGGAGAGGCCAAGCGTCCCTGGGTCCGGGTGAGACCATGCGTCCCTGGATCCGGATGAGGCCTCGTGCACCTAGGCCCGGGTGAGCCCAAGTGGCCCTGGGTCTGGGAGTGGCCAAACGTTCCTGGGTCTGGGTGAGACCATGTGTCCCTGGATCCAGGTGAGGCCTTGTGCAACTAAGCCCGGGTGAGGCCACGTGCCCCTGGGTCTGGGAGAGGCCAAGCGTCCCTGGGTACGGGTGAAGCCAGATCCTGGGTCCGGGTGAGGCCGTGCGCCCCTGGATCCATCCGGGTGAGGCTGGGTCCCAGGCCCGGGTGAGACCACGCGCCCCTTGGGTATGGGTGAGGCCACGTGCCCCTTAGTCCAGGTGACGCCGTGCCCCTGGGTTCGGCCGAGACCAAACCAGAGGGAGTCGGACCTCCATTACCACCATTTGTCCACCATCCAGAGCTGAGGGGTCAGTGCTGACATGTACACATAAGGAACTACTGGACATCGAAATTGGGTCTCAAAAGAACTGTTGGTCCAGGGGGAAGCTCGCTACAGATTGATTCATTTGCCTGTCAGCATAAATATTATTGCTCGTCTCACATTCAGTTCTTATTAGTATATATCTAGTGACATTTGATCTCATTCATCTAGAGGAAATGATGAACAACATAGACTGAGGAACAAGAACAGAACCAGAATCAAGGAGGCATCGATCGGACTATCGGGCCTCAGAGGGAGGATAGGGGAGGATAGGGGGAGGGTGGGGGGGAGGGGGAGAGTTCAACCAAAGGACCTGTATGCATGCATATAAGCCTATCCAACGGTTAAGTTCAACAGGGGATTGGGGCATGCGTGGGGAGAGGGGTGGGATGGGAATGGGGGGATGAGGACAAATATGTGACACCTTAATCAATAAAGAAATTAAAAAAAAAAAAAAAAAAAGAACAAAATGTGATGCCATACTAGCAGTCAGCAGATGTGCGTCACTGCAGATTGCCCAGGACCAAACCAGAGAGGGTCGGACCTGCATTACCACCATTGTCCACCATCCAGAACTGAAATATCATTGCTGTTATGTACACATAAACAACTGTTGGACATAGAAATCAGAACTCAAAAGAACTGTTAGCCCAGAAAGAAACTCACTATAAACTGATTCATTTGCCTCTCAGCATAACCATTATTGCTTGTCTCACCTATAAGTGTATTCCTAGTATCACATGAGCTCACTCATCTAGGGGAAAAGATGAACAACATAGACTGAAGAACAAGAACAGCATTGATCAGACTGTCAGACCTCAGAGGGAAGGTAGGGGAGGGTGGGGACAAGGGAGATAGATCAACCAAAGGACTTGTGTGCTGCAGATGAGCCTAACCAGTGATCACGGACAACAGGGGGGGGGGGGCACATATATTCTTTACTATATAAAAGGTGATCACCTGTCTTCGAAAATGACCAATTGTAGACTTAGGGTCTCGGGAACTGTATGAGTAGCTCTGAACTCCAGTTGAGAAGTCAAATTGACTCATTTCCTCACTCAGACTACTGTCTGCCAAATATGACAAGGAAGATATGTAATGAGGACCACCTGAAATATAAGTAAAAAGAAAGTACATTTATTCATGTATAGTAAGAAATGCATCTTTTGAAGCTCAGTTAATATTAAGGGATACCGTCAACTAAGGCTTTCACCACCCCTATGATTCTCAACTCATTATCCACATTAACAAAGCAAAAATGAAATGGGGCAAAGATTCCTTTTGCTTTTTCTCATTATTGACTAGTTACCTTCTGTCATGGACAAAGAAATTAAGTTAAACTAGATCCAATTTTTAGCTATATTAAGTTTATTTACATTTAAAGTTTTAATGATGTACATTTTGCCCATGAAAGGTAGTATAAATGTGGGAAAAGATACTAGTGAAAAATAACTAATACTAAATATGTAAGGAATTTGGGAAAATGGTCCAAATTTTATCCTCAAGAAAACAAAGCTGTGCAGGTGAATTAAGCAGAAAATCGAAACCAAGTTTATGTGGAGGGAGAGAGGCTTCATCTTCAATAGGGAGGCCAGGGAGAACGTCCTTCAGGAGCTGGCATTAAACCAAAGGTCATAATCCAGGTAGATCTCTGGGGCCCAGGTTACTTCAGGCTGAGGGAACAGACATGCAGGTGCCGGGAGGCAAAAGTGAGCCCAGTGCCGACAGGCACAGGCAGGGGGCCAGGCTGCTAGAGCGGAATGCGCAGAAAGCAGAGTGGCAGGGAAGTCGGGGGCCTTGGGCAGCTCTGTCCTGAGGGCGGTCGGAGCTAACGTGAGGTGTGGCAGGATGGAACTTGTATTTTACACAGAACAGAGATTTCTAAATATAGCTAAATAATATAATCCATATTCAAACAAATAAATATCAAGCCAAGCTTGCGCTAAAGTGTACCATATCTGAACCTCCTGAGGCCATTAGAGATCTTCTATGGAGTTAAAGTTTAGTTTAATTGCATTTATTTCAAGATACAATTCCACTCACCACTTAATATTTTTTCAAACTGAGTTTCAATGTTTGGGGCACTTAAGGTATTTTTCTATTATGTAACCATTACCAACCATTAGAATCCTTCTCCTTACTTTGAAAACGTCCTACCTGAATCCCCATTGGCTGCTTCCCTGGCTTCTTTCCTAATTTCAATGTACTTTTTCTTTCTTTCCATGGGAACCTATTAGGCAAATCAAATACACAATTTAAGACTTTTTAGAAACATGGCCACCTGTGTTCTATGTTAGTAGCAATCTAGCAAAAAAATAATTTTTAAACAAAACTTTTATCAAACTTAAAAGTATTAAACAATATCCACAAAATAAGACGGGTGAGCACCCCTTTAGGAAAGCTTTTCCTACAGATTCCCACAGAGCCCCAGAGAAGCACACGCCTTCTGGGCTCTGGGACCGTGTTTGCTCAGCTCTTACAGCCACAGGCCTGATTGCCCATAGTCTGTACTTGACTTGTGAGCCCGTTTCCTCAGCGGTTCTGATATGTCAGAGCACCTTACAGTGAGGTTGTCAAGTTCAGAAGTCAGATACAGCCAGAGTCTGCTTAATAAACGAGTGCTGTTATTTTTTGTTTTAGTTCTTGGAACATATGTCTAGAAAAATGTTTCCAGTCTTATTCCAAAAGGGCACAAGGCAGGAAGCAACCATTTATGTGAACTCGTGGCCCCTAAGACATGGATGCGGTCAGCAGCCGTGAGGAGACGTGAACGGCAGCTCCTGGCACAGCTCTGTTCTTTAGCACGCGGTGTGTGAGCTTGGGTTCCGTGCCCAACTGCACATTTCCTCAGGGCTGGGGAAGACTGCAGCCACCACCTTCCATCAGTGCTGAAGGGAGTGCATCAAACTCAGCTTGGCTAACACCAAGCTGGTCACGTTTGTCAGAGCAAATTGTGCAATTATCCCCGTGACTTCTCCTGGCACCCTCATTATCCTGCCAAATCAACACAAGCGGGGCCAGAGGGTCATAATTCTATATCCAGATGGATCTCAATTTCATTGACCAGAGGAATTTACTCAGAAAACAACTTCTAGGATATGTCCTAACAGCTTCTGTTATTGGCATTGTCTTTCTTTTACAAGTCGAGAAAGGGAAAGGTAAGTTTGATGAATTTCATTGTAGTTGCCTGAGATCGTACCTCCGGTGGAACTACTTGAAAGTGCCAGTTTTTGTAGTTCCAAGCAGATCTGAATATTGGCAATTTAATATGTTCAGCATAATTCATCTTTTCCTGTATAAGCACTTGGTAAGTTTTTTAACTTGGAAACACCATTGGAAAATTGCACTCACCTCCACTTCCACGGGAAATGTATAGCAGCGGTTCAGGTCTACCAGATTTTCAAAGATAAGCAAGTTCTGTGAATTCAAAGGATCGTAGAAAAATATCTGTATGGTCAAGATTCTTACTACTGATGTTACTACAAAATTAGTAACTCATGGAGAAGCACTTCAGCTTATATATATGAGGAACTAAAAGAATTACATCTACAGTATTATAAGAAGGTGCAAATTATGATATAACTTTAATTGATGTAATTTAACTTTTGAAATCCTATAATGAGAGCAGTATTAAACACATCAGGAAAGGCCTACCTTTTCTGGTTTTTCACTAAACAGAAAACCTTGATAAAATTTTAATTCGTTAAACACACAGCAGATAAGAGAAATGGCACAGTTGTAGGCAGCGCAATGGTACAGTCTTCTCCTCTCCAGCAACTGAGTCTCACCAGCCATGTTCTCTATAAACGCATCATAGCACAGTCTGTAGAGGAGATCCAGGTTAAAAATTAATTCGTATAACAGGGAAATTGTTACTCAAGTCCAACAATGCCAGACAACAGGACTTCAATTCAGTTCAGGTTTTTGCCCAACAGAGTACTAGGCCCTGGGACTAGAAGACTAGCCGGTCACTGTCCCGGGATTTCACTCCACGGCATTAAGCAGAGAGCAACAAGCACAGTAAGGTAAGAAATGGAAGTAAGGAGGACAGAAAGCAGTCCAGCAAAAGAAGCCAAGAAGAAAGGTTTTAAGAGAAAATAGATGAGTTTCAATTATAAATTAGCCAAAGGAAAATATACACAGGCATTAGGAGCAGAGAGAAGAGTGTCACTTATAACAGGGGATAAACGGCATGGTGTGTTCAAAGAACAGAATGTAAACAGTGGCTAGTAGCAAATGAAAGGTGCATCCCGGAAGAGCTCACTGCCATAAAAACACAGCCATGCCCATTAGTTTACATGCTATTAGAACACAGCCATGCCCATTAGTTTACATGCTATTAGAACACAGCCATGCCCATTAGTTTACATGCTATTTATGGTTGACTTGGGGTAGTAGGTGCAACTGATGGTCCGCAAAGCAAAAAATAGTAACTATCAAGCCCTTTGCAAAAAAGTCTGTCAACCCTGCTACTGAAGATGAGGTTCCTTAAAAGGGTTTTAGGCACGGAAGTTAAACAATCAGAGCTGAGAGAAACCATCCTAGGAGCAGGGAGAATAATTACAAAGGAGACTACTAGAGTGTTCATCAAAGAACAGCAGACTCAACAAGGCTGCTCGAAGGGGAAGGAAATAAAGGCAGTGGTTCCGGAAATACTGAGGAGATAAAAATCCACTGGTGACTGATAGGATGTGCCTGGAAGTTGCAGAGATGAAGATGAAGGAAGAATAAACTACAACTCGCCGAAACCGGTTTGGCTCAGTGGATAGAGCGTCGGCCTGCGGACTGAAAGGTCCCGGGTTCGATTCCGGTCAAGGGCATGTACCTTGGTTGCGGGCACATCCCCAGTAGGGGTTGTGCAAGAGGCAGCTGATCGATGTTTCTCTATCATCGATGTTTCTAACTCTCTATCCCTCTCTCTTCCTCTCTGTGAAAAATCAATAAAATATATTTAAAAAAAAAAAAAAAAAAAAAGAATAAACTACAACTCCCACGTCTTGTTTTTGCAAATGAGACTTGGGATGGGCCTGTCATAAACTGAGAAGATAAAGTAAGGATGCTGTGTTTGTTCTGAATATGCAAAATTGGACATGTCAATCAATGTGTGTGTTCTATATTTACTGAGAAGTAACTTCATTAGAAGGCTGTTTTTAAAGAGAATGTATTTGATTACTTTGTGTTTTATAAAATGCTTAAAAAATAACTCTCCTTTAATCCTATCTAATAATAGACAAATATGCAAATTGACCATACCTCCAACACGCCCACAAGCCACGCCCACCATCCAATCAGAGCGAGCATGCAAATTAACCCAAATCAAGATGGCTACAGCCACAGAGAGCAAGGTTTCCTAGGTAACAGAGGAAGCCAAGCTTTCTGCCTGCCCTTGCCAGGCCTAAGCCTCCACTCAAACTACAAAGTTTCAATTATAGAAGGTAAACAAATTCAAACAAATGGCGGCAGAATGGAGCTTGAGAGAGCAGGACAGGGTTGCCGCTGGCAACAGGGGAAGCAAAGCTTTCCACACACCCTGGCCGGGCCCACCCGCTTAAGGCAACAAAGTTTCAATTATAACCCCAACACAAATGGCTGTGGGCCTCGGAGGGAGCCCCAGGCCTGGCTCTGCTCCAGGCTACAAAGTTTCAATTATAGAAGGAAAATAAATTCCAGATACCAGGGCCTCTGCCTGGGTTGCCAGGGGGCGTGGCCGGCCTGCAAACCATCACAGGCCCCTCACTCAGGCCGCCCCACGCCCCAAGGGAACCCCCACCCTGATCCGGGACACCCTTCAGGGCAAACCAGCTGGCCCCCACCCCTGTACCAGGCCTCTATCCTATCTAATAAAAGAGTAATATGCAGATTGATCATCACTGCAACACACAATATAGCTGCCCCCATGTGGTCAAAGATCCTGCCCCCATGTGGACACAAGATGGCCACCACAAGATGGTCAGCAGGAGAGGGCAGTTGGGAGGCACCCAGCCTGCAAGGGAGGGCAGTTGGAGGTGATCAATCCTGCAGGAGAGGGCAGTTAGGGGTGACCAGGCCGGCAGAGGAGGGAAGTTGGGGGCAAACAGGCTGGCAGCAGAGTGGTTAGGGGGTGATCAGGCTGGCAGGCAGAAGCGGTTAGGGGCAATCAGAAAGGCAGGCAGGCAAGCAGTTGGGAGCCAGCAGTCCTGGATTGTGAGAGGGATGTCCGACTGCCCGTTTAGGCCCGATCCCTGGGATCGGGCCTAAACGGGCAGTCGGACATCCCTTGAGGGGTCCCAGATTGGAGAGGGTACAGGCTGGGCTGAGGGACAACCCCCCTCCATGCACGAATTTCATGCACCGGGCCTCTAGTTTCAAATAATAGAAAATAATAAAATATACCAAATTCCTTCTTACTGTATGTGATATCATTAAAAATATATAAAGCTACTGAGATGTAAAACTGGAAGAAAAAAAAGAGTTAAAAAAAGAAGATTTTTGTTCTTTATAAAAGATAAGTATGTTATGCAATAACAAACTAAAGTCCATTGAAGTAGGTTGTACATAAGAAAACTATAAAATTCAGTATTTAAATAAACTTAAAACATTTATTCATATTACATACATGAATAAAAATATATATCAAAAATATTATGTCAAATACAACATAAAAGTAGCTAAAATCTTACTTAAGAAGTGTCTTTGTAAGTTCATTTCCTTCTGTTACACAGGAGCCATAAAAAACTTGATTAATTTTGGATTCCTTAGAGTGAACATCATCTTTTGGAAGACGAGAATACATCACCTCTAATATTTTATAATAGCCCATCTTCTTGGTGATTTGAGTATCAAAGGTAGATTCATTTAGCTAAGAAAAGGAAACAAATAATTATCTTTGATCTTATCAAACATGAAAAACACTTTATAGACTATATCAAATTTAATACTTAATGCCCTTTAGATAGAAAGTAGTTCCAGCAAAGATGTTAAATCATTTCAATAAGAGTCAGCCCAGGGTCTAAAACATGGATATAAATATTGATGTGTTATATATTCAGTGCAGCACGAAATAATGCACAATGTCCAAATAGTGAGCTTAGGGTCTGACTATACAACTTTTGCATAAAATCTTAATGAAGGTATAATAATAGCAGCAGAAAATTCAATTATTAGAAACAAAATTTTCAACTATGTATATTAACAATTTTCCATTTGGGTATTTACAACATTCCCAACAGTATTCTGCAAACTCTAAATATCTCCCACCCCGAAAAATTATCCACACTCCAAGCCCTGAAGTCTGTGACTAAAACCTCATAAGGCAAAAAAAGGAGTTTGCAAATGTGATTAAGGTAAGGATCTTAAGATGGGGATATGATTCTGGATTTTTCATGTGGACCCCAAATAAAACCACATGTAGTAAGAGGGATCTAGAAGGAAATAAGACAGGCAGGAAAAGCGAAGTGACAATAGAGGCAGAGACTAGAGTAGTACAGTCACAAGTCAAGCTGGAAGAGGCAAGGAATGAATACTCAGAGCTGCTGGGGCAAGTGTGGCCCTTGCCACACCTTGATTTTGATTCAGTGAAACTGATTTTGGACTTCTGGCCTCCAAAACAGTGAGAGAATAAATTCCTATTTTTCTCAGGTTCCAAGTTTATGGTAATTTGCTACAGCAGATTAAAATCTTACAAAACTAAACTCTCACAAAACTAACACACATTTTGGGCCCTAACAGGTTTGGCTCAGTGGATAGAGCGTTGGCCTGCGGACTGAAGGGTCCCAGGTTCGATTCCGGTCAAGGGCATGTACCTTGGTTGCAGGCACATCCCCAGTAGGAGGTGTGCAGGAGGCAGCTGATCAATGTTTCTCTCGCATCGATGTTTCTAATTCTCTATCCCTCTCCCTTCCTCTCTGTAAAAAAATCAATAAAATATATTTTAAAAATAATAATAAAACACATTTTGGTACCAAGAGTTGGGGGCTGCTGTAACCAATGCCCAAAATATGAATGGGGTATTGGAATGGGAGGGTGGGTAAAGGCATTAGTGATAAGGGCTTAAAAGGAAGTGAAGAGATAGAAAAGAAAGCCAATATTGTCTTAGAGAATGTCTCAGTCATGATAAACTATTTTTGGTAGAAATATGGACATTAAGTAGTTGCTGGTGAAGTTTCAAAAGGAAATAAGAAACATATTTTTGCTAACTGAAGGAAACGAGATCCTGGTTATGTAGTGGCAGAAAACTTAGTTGAATACTAGTCTACAGTTGTGCAGAAAGCAGAACTTATAAGCTATGCAATTGAGTATTTAACACATTTCGGACCAGTAGTTTTATTGCTAGCTTTACCCAGTGGCCAGATAAGTTTCTATTGAACAAGTACAAAAAACGTTTTACATAAATGTTAAAGGCAAGCTTTAAGATTAAATACCCATTGCATTTTGAAGTTATTTATTACATGATCTTACAAGCTAATCTCTTTTTAAAGAATTTTCGTGATTGGCCACAAGCCTTAGAACAGAAAACATGAGAATTCTCGTGATCCGTACGCAATGTGTTAACTGAGAAGCTTTACAAACAAATTTGGTGAAGGTGCTGCCACGTTCCTTCTTTGATGCTTCTAATGAAATGTGGGGTATGAGACATAAATTGAGGTAAGAACTGTTAAGTAAAAAGAACCAGAACTTGGTAACTTGGGAAATTCCCTGCCTATCCAGATTGTGAAAGATGCTAACAATAGAAGATTCACTGTTAGGAAAGTGTGCGCTGGAGAAAAGACAAAGGACAATCTTTGACTAGAGCTGAAAAAATTAAACATGTGACTCATGGACCAGGAACAGAGATGAGATTATCCTGCAAGTATCTGTGGAGTAAATCTCCAGACATATTAAGACAGCCCTAGGTGTTTGAGTGTATACCAGAGGAAACACCAAGATGAAGTGAAAAAAAGAAAATCTACAGGCAAGAAAACACATTGATAAAACTACTCAGCTGTGAACATATGCTACCCTTCAAGAAAAAAAGAATAACTCTAAGATGGAGCCTTTGGTCCAGAGGGAGGAAGGTCAGGCCACAGAGCATTATTTCTGGTCTTGAAACCTAATAGAATTTGGCTTGCTGACTTTTGAGATTGTTTTCAAACACTCCTTTCTTACGTATATTTTCTGTTCTTATAATATGAATAATATCTATAATTACCATACTATGCCAGTCCCACCACTGAATTATGGAAGCAAATTGTTTTCTAGTTTCACAGATACACAGATAAAATTTTGCCCCACAGGGGATCATACCCAGAATCCCACCCATACCTGACTTATATGATGAGGTTTTGAACTTTGAGCTGATAATATTTAAATGAGATTTTTCACTTAAGAGTTGATGCTGTAAGGCGTTTAGACTTTGGGGGATGTTGGGATGGAATAAACTTATGTGGCAAGTGGAAATATTTGGGCAAGTGAATAGTATTAGGGTGAATAATAGCCCCTAAACGATATCCATGTTCCATCCCTAGAACCTGTAAATGATGCTTTATAGGAGAAAAAAGGATTATACAGATTAAATTAAGTAAAGGACTGTGATATTAGGAGATTATCTAATTGGGCCCTAAATGCAATGATATATTTATAAGATAGGCGCGCGAGCACGCGCGCGCACAAGAGAGAGAGAGAGAGAGAGAGAGAGAGTCTAGACAAAAGAGGAGGAGGCAATGTGAACACATAAGCATAGATAGGAGTGATGCAGCCACAAACCAAAGATTGCTAAAAGCCTCCGGAACCTGGAAGAGGCAAGGAATAGATTTTCTAAAGCAAGCACAGCCCTGGCCAGACCTTGATTTCAGCCCAATAAAACAGATTTCTTATTTACGGCTTCCAAAACTAAGGGAATAAATTCTGTTGTTCTAAGCTAGGTTTGTGGTAATGTGTTACCACAGGAAACAAATAGAGATCCAATTTAACCACAGATTGTTATCTAAATGCAAAAATAACACTCCCTGAGCAACAGAACCCCTTTGACTGAACACATAGCAGTTATTTTAAATAATATTTTCTTTTTCAATTACACTTGATGTGCAATATTATATTAGTTACAGGTATACAAGCCAGTGAATTAGATATTTATATAACTTATGAAGTGAACACGGCAATAAATCTAGTACCCATCTGACACCATACATAGTTATCACAATATTATTGCCTATATTCCCTTGGCTATACTTTACATCCCCATGACTAGTCTCTAACTACCAATTTGTACTTCTTTTTTTTTTTTTTTAATATATTTTATTGATTTTTTTTACAGAGAGGAAGGGAGAAGGGATAGAGAGTTAGAAACATCAATGAGAAAGAAACATCGATCAGCTGCCTTCTGCACACTCCTTACTGGGTATGTGCCCGAAACCAAGGTACATGCCCTTGACCAGAATCAAACCTGGGACTCTTGAGTCCGCAGGCCGACGCTTTATCCACTGAGCCA
The DNA here is from genome assembly GCF_027574615.1 of Eptesicus fuscus. Taxonomy (NCBI): domain Eukaryota; kingdom Metazoa; phylum Chordata; class Mammalia; order Chiroptera; family Vespertilionidae; genus Eptesicus; species Eptesicus fuscus. Next base: position 47,932,871 of record NC_072491.1, on the reverse strand, counting down.
AACCGGTTAGGACCCAATTTGTACTTCTTAATCCCATCTCCTTTTCACCCATCCCCTAACCCCTTTCCCATCTGGCAACAATCAGAAGTGCTCTGCATTTATGAGTCTGTTTCTGGTCTGCTGGTTTATTTGTGTTTGTGGTGTGGTGGTTTTTTTTTTTGGATTCCACATAAGAGTGAAATCATATGGTCCTTTTCCCTGTCTGACTTATTTCACTCAACACAAAACCTTCTAGGTCCATCCATGTTGTTGAATATGGCAAGATTTCTTTCTTTTTTATGGCTGAGTCAAATTCCACTGTATATATGCACCAATTCATCTTTACCCATTTGTTTATTGATAAACACTTAGGTTACGTCCATATCTTGACTATCGTAAATAATGCTTCAATGAACATAGGGCTGCATTAGTCTTTTCAATTTAGTGTTCTGGGTAAATTTGGATTTGTAGAATTGCTCAATCCTTTTTTGTCTTTTGTTATAAACTTTATTTTAAAGTCTATTTTGCCTGGTATAAGTATTGCTAAAGCAGCTTTTGGTTTGTTTCCATTTTTATGTAATATTAGAGGCCCAGTGCACGGATTCGTGCACCAGTGGGGTCCCTCAGCCTGGCGTGCGCCCTCTCACAATCTGGGACCCCTCAGGGGATGTCGGACTGCTGGTTTTGGCCCGATCCCAGGAGGCCAGACCCAACAGTCCAACATCCCCCCGAGGGATGTAGTAGTGTGTGAAGCGGCAGGAGGCCAGAAAGGAGGCCGAGCCCAGGCCGGGCTCCCCACCACTCCTGCTCATCCCAGCCCCGCTGCACCTGCCACCAGTAGCGTGCTGCCGCGGAGGTGGGAGAGGCTTGCATCCCCACAGCTGCACTTGCCAGCCGTGAACCAGGCATCTGGCACCCATCAGTCAGCTGAGCGGCACTCCCACTGTGGGAGCGCACTGACCACCAGGGGGGCAGCTCCTGCATTGAGTGTCTGCCCCCTGGTGGTCAGTGTGCATCATAGCGACTGGTCAAATGGTCATTCAGTCGGTCAGTCACTTAGGCTTTTATATACACAGATCTTTTTCCATATCTTTACTTTCAGTGTGTGTGTCTTTCAATCTGAAGTCAGTCTCTTGTAAATAGTATATGTAAGGGTCTTATTTCATTATCCAGTCAGTCCCCATATGTCTTTTAATTGAAACACTGACTCCATTTGAATTTAAAATCATTGATAGATATGTATTTGTTACCTTTTATTATTCATATTTTTTATCTTTTTTTTTCTTCTTTCTTCTTCTTAAAGTATTTTATGTAGAGGTTGGTGTTGATAAACACCTGAAGTTTTTCTTGTCTGGGAAGCTTTTTATCTGCTCTTTGATTCTAAATGATAGCTTTGCTGGATGGAGCAGTCTTCATTGTAGGTGCCTGCTTTTCATCGCTTTGAATATTTCTTGCCAATCTCCTCTGGCATGCAAAGTTTCTGTTGAGAAATCAGCTGACTTTTTCTCTTCCTGCTTTTAAGATTCTCTCTTTGGCCCTGGCCAGTATGCCTCAGTTGGTGCAGCACTGTCCCAGGCACCTGAAGGTCACTGGTCCTATTCCAAGTCAGGGCACATGCCTGGGTTGCAGGCTCAATCCCCAGTAACAGGCATGCAAGAGGCAGCTGATCAACCTTTCTCTCACTATGTTTCTCTCCCTTTCACTCTCTAAAATGAATAAAAACAGTTTTAAAAGATTCTCTCTTTGTCTTTAACCATTAGAATTTTAATTATGATGTGTCTTAGTGTGGGCCTCTTTGTGTTCATCTTGTTTGGGACTCACTATGCTTCTTGGATTTGTATGTCTATTTCCTTCACCAGGTTAAGGAAGGTTTCCATCACTATTTTTTAAAATAGGTTTTCAACCCACACGGCAGTTTTTAATGACATTAATCAAGGAGATCTGTCAATTCTTATTAACATTTCATTAATAATAGATGTATGATACCTTTATAAATCTGGACTTCAACACATCAATGGCATCCACCACAATTTTGCAAAAAAATTCTCTCAAAGCATCCTGGCTACAGTGCCATAGTAGAGTGAGAAGAGAACGGTCTACAAATGCTTGGCGAGTGTTACTTGAAAGTAGGTCCTCTTTCCTGAACATTTTGTATACACTTTCCAGAAGGCCGGATTGTGTGGCACATGAACTCCTAAGAAAAAAAGAAAATTATATAAGCAGTTATGCTCTGAACAAATATTTAATGAGTGCCTACTACATAATAAGCAAAGTAATTGCCAATGATTACAAATTAGAAAAAAAATTTTAAGATCATATATTTTTTTAAAAAGTAGTAAAAAAGCATTTGTACATAAATCATATTATTTTACTCATACCAAGAAATATTCATGACAAATTTAGGCATTAGAAAAAGAATTTTTTTCATTTACTCTCAAATCTGGTCTTCTTCAGAGAACATCTAAAAGAATTTGAGAAAGTCTAGATCTAAAGATGATCACATTTACAGAATCTAAAACTCATGAATTATGATTTTAAAATTCTAGTCTCTTCCTCATAATGAAATACCATTCATATTTGCTATATAGAGATATATTTAGCTGGCTCTTTATTTTCCAATGTTGGAAATAAGATATTTGAATGATCTCCTATAAGGATTTATCTATAAATCTATGAAATTAAGACTACAGAGTTAGTTTCCTCACCTATAAAAATAAGAGGTTAGGAGCAAACAAACATTACAATCCTTTCCAATCCTAAAATCCCAATGCCCAGAACTTAGATATGAATCAGACCAAAAATATTAGATAAAGAAGGCAATTCAATCATAAAATTTTAAGGTTGCAGAACACTACTAGTTGCAATATGGGATTTTGTTATGATCATTTGGTCACTGTCTTAGACTTAAATTTTCTTGAGGCTCTTTCTATATTGAGCACAGTAGAGATGCACAGCCCTAAAACATCCAAATCATACAGATAAAAAATTTGATTTAAGAAATGGGCCAATAGGGGAGAAACCAAGATGGCGGCATAGGTAAACACCTAAACTGCTGCCTTGCACAACAATTTCAAAACTACAACTAAAAGACAAAACGAACATCATCCAGAACCACAGGAAAGCTGGCTGAGTGGAAATTCTACAACTAGAAGGAAAGACGAAAACATACGGAGAATCAAAGGAGCTGCAAAAGGCTGAGGTATGGAGACATGTGCGTGGGCGGCTGAGTGCCTGGCTGGCTTCCTCTCACGGGAAGGAGACAAAAACTCCCGACTACGCTGAACCCCAGTTCTGACTGCACTGAACTCCAGTTCCAGGCAAGACCCTGGGGACCCAGGCTTATACGGGGGGATTCTGGACTGTCAGGTGGAAACTCAGGGGAGCCGCGGAAGGCAGAGGTCTGGAGGTGCACGCGCACGAGTGCGTGAAGAGAGGACTGCCAGCTTAGAAGTTCTCCGGGAGTAGACACAGCTGATCCTCACAGCCAATTGGCCCGGAGGTCAATTCCTCCCAGTAATACCAAAAACAATGAAGACTTAACTACAACAAGGCTGTACACACAGTCCACAAAGGGGTGCACCAAGAGTGTCCACCTCAGGTAACTGGAGAGGCTGACCCACTGGGCCATATAGGACACCTAGCACACAAAGCTACCCTACCAACTCAGGGAAGCAGCCAAAATGCGGAGACAAAGAAACAGATCACAAATATGGAGGAAAACAAACGACTGGATATAGAGTTCAAAACCATGGTAATAAGGTTTTTCAAGAATTTCCTAGAAAAGGCCGTTAAATTTAGCCAGACCCTTAAGGATATGAAAAAGGACCAACTAGAAATTAAATATATACTGACTGAAATAAAAATATTATACAGAGACCCAGCAGCAGACTAGAGGAACGTAAGAATCAAGTCAAAGATTTGAAATACAAAGAAGCAATAAACACCCAACCGGAAAAGCAAAAAGGAAAAAGAATCCAAAACGTTGAAGATAGTGTAAGAAGCCTCTGGAACAACTTCAAGCGTACCAACATCAGAATTATGGGGGTGCCAGAAGAAGAGAAACAGCAAGATACTGAAAACCTATTTGAAGAAATAATGACTGCAAACTTCCCCCACCTGGTGAAAGTTATAGACTTCCAAGTCCAGGAAGCGCACAGAACCCCAAACAAAAGGAATCCAAAGAGGACCACACCAAGACACATCATAATTAAAATGCCAGGAGCAAAAGACAAAGAGAGAATATTAAAAGCAGCAAGAGAAAAGCAGTTAATTACCTACAAGGGAGCACCCATACAACTGTCAGCTGATTTCTCAACAGAAACTATGCAGGCCAGATGGGAGTGGCAGGAAATATTCAAAGTGATGAATAGCAAGAACCTACAACCAAGATTACTCTACCCAGCAAAGCTATCATTCAGAATTGAAGGTCAGATAAAGAGCTTCACAGGCCAAAACCGGTTTGGCTCAATGGATAGAGTGTCAGCCTGCAGACTGAAAAGTCCCAGGTTCGATTCTGATCAAGGGCATGTACCTTGGTTGCGGGCACATCCCCAGTAGGAGGTGTGCAGGGGGCAGCTGATCGATGTTTCTCTCTCATCGATGTTTCTAACTCTCTATCCCTCTCCCTTCCTCTCTGTAAAAAATCAATAAAAATTTTTTTTTAATAAAGAGCTTCACAGATAAGAAAAAGCCAAAGGAGTTCATCAACACCAAACCAGTATTATATGAAACTAGAGGCCCAGTGCATGATTGAATCATGCACGTGTAGGGTCCCCTACACGCTTTTGCTTTCGATCGCGGGGGAGCTGGGTGCCTGTCCGCTGGTGCACCAGGCCTTTCAGAAGCCTCTGGCTCGGCGGAGGCTTCTGAAAGGCCTGGTGCTAAAGCGGACAGGCATCCAGCTCCCCCGCTTTTGATGGTCCGCAGTGGGACGTGAGCTCGCTTCCCCAGAGGCCCCTTCTGCTCTGCAGCACAGCCATGGCTCAGACGCTGGCCCAATCGGCTACCCCGGCCACACTGAGTCCCGCCCCCTGCGCCTCTCGCTGGCCCAATCGTGGGCGTAGCGGAGTGGTGGTAATTTACATATTACCATTTTATTAGGTAGGATGCTGAAAGGTATTCTTTAAGAAGAGGAAGAAGAAAAAGGTAAAGATAAAAATTATGAACAACAAATACATATCTATCAACAAGTGAATCTAAAAATCAAGTGAATTAAAAATCTGATGAACAGAATAAACTGGTGAATATAATAGAATCAGGGGCATAGAAAGGGAATGGACTGAAAATTCTCAGGTGGAAAAGGGTGTGGGGGTACGGGAAGAGACTGGACAAAAATCGTAAACCTATGGATGTGGACAGTGGGGGGGAGGTAAGGGCAGAGGGTGGGGTGGGAAAGGGCGGAGGGGAGCTATGGGGGGAAAAAGAGGAACAATTGTAATAATCTGAACAATAAAGATTTATTAAATTTTTTAAAAAGAAATAAATGGGCCAATATTTCAGATTATTTACTGAAATATAAATGCAAAGGAATATCAAATATATAAATATATGCTCTATTCACACTTAAGAAAAATAACTCGAATTACAGCAACATTGAGTTTTTCTAAAATAAAAAATTGGAAAAAATCTAAATATTTGACAATATACTCTATTGTCAAAACTGTGATAAAATAAGCATTCTCATATATTGCTGTAGAGAATACAAATATAGCCCCAAAAGAAGGTATGTGGTAATGTCTAACAAAATTACAGATGCATTTAACTTCTGACTATGTTAAGGAATCTATTCCAAAAAAATTATTGGCAAAATACAAAATGACAAATACACAGGATGATTCACTGTCATTTAAAGTTTTTTTCATGGGGGGCGGCGGGAGCCAGGTACGCGCAGGCGCATCCCGCCCCCTCGCCCCCTCCCATAAAAAAAAAATAGAAAAAAAAAATAAAGTTTTTTTCAATTAGTTTACATTCAATACTTTTTTTATTGGTTTCATATGTACAGCATGAAACTCATTAAACAATCAAATAATTTACAGTGGGGTCCATCAATATTTCAAGTACCCACATGACACTGTACCTAGTTATTACAATATTAATGAGTATATTCCCTATGCATACTTTACATACCGGGACAATTATGTGACTACCAACTTGTAGTTCCTAATGCCTATACCTCTTCATGCAGTCCTCCAAACCCCGACACTGTGTGGCAAAGATCAGTCTGTTTCCTGTATATCTATAAGTCTGTTTCCATTTTTTTTTTAGCTTATTTTGCTCTTTAGATTCCACATATAAGTGAAATCATATGGTATTGATCTTTACCTATCTAACTCATTTCACTTACTGTAATACTTTCCAGGTCCATTCATGTTGTTGCAAATGGTAATATTTCATTTTTGATGGCTTAGTCGTATTTCATTGATATTATATTGATAGGCACGTGGGTTGTGTCTGTATCATGGCTAATATAAATAATGCTGCTATGAACATAGGGGTGTATATATGCTATTAACATAAGGATGTATATATTCTTTCAAATTAATGTTTTTGGTTTCTTCATATATATACCCAAAAGTGGAATCGCTGGGTCATAAGGCAGTTCCATTTTTAAATTTTGATGAACTTCCACACTGTTGTCCATAGTGGCCACACAAATTTGCATTCCTACCGAAAATGCATGAGGGTTTGCTTTTTTCCACATACTTGCTAACACTTGTTTGTTGATTTATTGATTATAGCAATTCTGACAGGAGTAAAGTGAAATCTCACTGTGGATTGAATTTGCATTTCTTTGATGATTAGTGACATTCAGCATGTTTTCATGTCTATTGGCCATCTGTATGCCCTCTTTGGAGAAATGTCTACATATGTCCTCTGCCCATTTTTAAATTAGACTGTTTTGGGTGTTTTGTTTTTTAGAGTTCAGTTGTATGCACTCTTTTTAAAATTTATATACTAACTTCTTATGAGATGCATCATTGGTGAGTCTCTTCTGCTCTTCAGTAGGTTGTCATTTTGTTTTGTTGATGGTTTCCTTTGCTGTGCAAAAACTTTTTAGTTTGATGGAGTCCCAGTTGTTTATGGTATCCTTATTACCATTATTTTGACCCCTGTATCTAGTAGTTCAGTTCTGTTTCTGAAGATTTGTCCTATTCTTTCATTAGATGCAAATTTCTATCTCTTCATTTTGAGCTGTGTCCATGATTATTTCTTTTTTTAAATATATATTTTATTGATTTTTTACAGAGAGGAAGGGAGAGGGATAGAGTTAGAAACATCGATGAGAAACATCGATCAGCCGCCTCCTGCACATCCCCTACTGGGGATGTGCCCACAACCAAGGTACATGCCCTTGACTGGAATAAAACCTGGGACCCTTCAGTCCGCAGGCCGTCACTCTATCCACTGTGCCAAACGGGTCAGGGCTGTCCATGATTATTTCTATTTTTTGGTAGTTTGCTATGTCTGCCGGTCTTGACAAAGTGGCCTTATGCAGAAGATGTCTTGTGAGGCCAAGTGGTGTATTCTCCCTGGTCACCTGCCAGGTGCTCTAGGGGTGTCCACTATGTGGGTCTGTTTCCTCCTGTTGTAGCTGAGCTTCAACTGCTGTTGGCACATCAGTAGGTTGGGTTGAACCTCAGGGTGATCACGTTCAGGGCTGGTTGTAACTAGAGCAGATGAGCAGTTGTTTGGAGACTGGCCCAATAGAATAGGAATGGCTTTAGCCGTGTTCTGGTGAGATCAAGTCTTCCTTTCGGGTATGTCATTGGTAAAGCTGGTTGGGTGCTGCCCTGGTGTGGTCTGAAGTGGGCCACTGCATGTGCTCATTCTAAAGCCTCTTGGGAGGTGCTTCAGTGCAGGCCCAGGTCACCCACTGCTTGATCTGGGCTAGAGCCTCTTGGTAGGAGCTACAGAGTCATCTGCAGTTGGTTGCTGCTCTTCCTTGCCTTAGAGGTCCCTGTGAGAGGCTCCTCAGGCAACCCAGATCGCTGCCACTTGTGCTGGGCTTGGGCCCTTTTGGTGGGCACCATGATGTGAGCTGAGGCCAGCTGCCATTTGTGCCAGGCTTGTGGCTGCCTTGCTGAAGCTTCGTTCCTGGCCCAGACTGGCTGTTGCTTGTGCCAGGGTTGGGGCCACCTGATGGGAGTTACAATGCAAACTGAGGGCGGCTGCTCCTTGTGCCGGGCTTTGGCTGCTTAGCAAGTTACAGTGACAGTAATGGTGAGACTTAGGGAAAGTGTGCAGAGCTAAGGCAGGCCACTTGTGTAAAGGAGATGGTGGAAAAGGCTCAGGCCAGGCAAACAATGTGGGTTGGGCAGGGTGTCAGGAAGTGACCAGGGCAGGGTGAACAGTGTTAGCAAGGTTAATGGAGAGCTGAGATTTAGTGCCTGCCTGTACCAGCACAGTTGGGTGGGAGGGTAGCTCTCCAAAGAAACAATGGTGCCAATGCTTTTGTCCCGAGAGAACTGCTCTTACCCCTACCCCTCCAGCCCTCACCCTGAAGTTAGTTAATTTAGTACCTCCCTAAATACTCCCACCACTCTGCATGGTCTCCTTGAGACCTACGTCTTAGTCTCCCACAAGTCCTTAGTCTTTCTTGAATGCAATCCCACTGGTTTTCACAGCCAGATATTATGGGGGCTCCTCAGCAATGACACCCTGGGTTGGAGAACTGAGTATGGGGCTGGAACCCCTCACTCCTCAGGGGGACCTCCACAGCAGAGATACCTCTCCTGTCTTAACCACCACACCATGGGTGTGGGACCTGCCCAGTTCTTATCTCCCTCCCACCTACCAGTCTCAATATGGCTTCTTCTTTATATCCTTAGTAACAGAAATTCTGTTTAGTCTTCGGGTGGTTCTCAGTGATGACTGTTCCATTTCAAAGAACCAATTATTTCATTATTTTTCTTCACCATTTCTCTGATGTCAATTTCATTAATTTTAACTCTAATCTTTATTATTCCTTTCCTTCAGCTTGCCTTCATTCTCAGTTTAATTTTTAAATGTGAAAGTTTAGTTTATGAATTCAGGATCTTTCTTATTTTCTCATATAGGCATTAGAAGACATAAATTCTCCTTTAAGCCCTGCTTTCGCTGCATCGCAGACATTTGGGTATGCTTTATTTATTCAGATTAAAATACTATTTGATTTCCCTTATTTCTTTTTTGATGCAAAGGTTACTTAGAAAAGCCATTTAATTTTTTTAAAAGCCAATAAAAAGAAATTAAGTTACTAATTCATGCTACATCATGGATGAATCTCAAAAAACATGCTGAATAAAGAAGCCAGGCATAAAAGGGGTGATGAAGCTGGGAAATGCTGATGCTTGTTTAATCTGAAGATTCATTTATAGTTTTACTTTCAACTCTGAGTATGTTTGAAACTTTCAAGATAAAAATCTTTTTATTTCTTAAGAAAAAACAAAATAAAATTTAGTTGTAAGAATTGAGTGTAGCCGAAACCGGTTTGGCTCAGTGGAAGAGCGTCGGCCTGCGGACTCAAATGTCCCAGGTTCGATTCCGGTTAAGGGCATGTGCCTTGGTTTCGGGCACGTCCCCAGTGGGGGGTGTGCATAAGGCAGCTGATCAATGTTTCTGACTCTCTGACCCTCTCTCTTCCTCTCTGCAAAAAAATCAATAAAATATATTCCAAAAAAAATAAAAAAAGAATTGAGTGTAATTGTCACTCAAATTTTTTCTGAAACAGAGAAGATAAATTTTCCTCAGAAACATAATGTATATGGTTCTTGGCATCCCAGACTAGAAGAAAATGACTTACTTTCTGGCAATCTTTTTGAAAGTGGATTGAAATAAATCTTCCATAATGTGCTGTTGTTCTCGACAAAGAATTTCTGTCATCAACTGCAACAATGTAGGACTTTGAGATAATTCCAATGCATCTAAAAACTGCAAGAAATAAAAATAAATATATATATATATATCAAAATACACAATAATAATAATTATTATAATAATTTTGTTGGATTTTCATTCTTGTTTTATATTTAACAGTTCTAATAAAATATAGAGAGATTAAAACAGAATTTCACAGAGAATTAAGAAAGCAAGGCTCTGTAGTGAATGTCGACCTGCACCAGGAGGTCAAGGTTCGATTCCAGTCAAGGGCACATGCCCGGGTTGCGGGCTCGATCCCCAGTGTGGGGCGTGCAGGAGGCAGCTGGTCGATGTATTTCTCTCATCGATGTTTCTCTCTCTCTCTCCTCTCTCTCTCTCTCTCTGTAAAAAATCAATAAAATATATTAAAAATAAATAAAATATATTTTGAAAAAAGAAACACTAATATTTTAGTCATTTTTGCAGATATAATAAATGTTAGACATAAAATAATTTTGTTAAATGTTTAAGTTTTGATTTGGGGGGTTTTGCAGACATTTTTCCTTCTAACAACTTTTAGGACTGTCTCTTTATCCTCAGGTTCTGAAATTCCATAATTATGGGCCTTCACTGAGGTTATTTCCCTTCACCATTCTAGGTACTCTGTGGTGTGGAGTCTTTTATTCTGGAGATGTGTGTCTTTCAACACCATCTTAAGTTTACAGATGTCTAGGCTGCTCATATAACATTCTGCTCTCTACTCTCCCAATTTCCATCTCAATGTCTATTTGTTCTTCTTTCTAAGAGATATAGTCAATTTTACCTTCTGTTCAATAGAGAACTGAGGCAGTCACCACCTTAACCAGGCCACAAGACTTGAGGCAACTAACAATGGGACAGTGACATGATTGGCCTCCTGATGTGCTACTGTTTACAAAACGATTAGCCTCAATCTCAGGACCAATCTTTAAGCCTAACTCCAGTTTAGAGGAAATGCAGAGGATTAGGGACAAGTTAAAGAACACCCCAAGGGAACAATAAAACAAAGATGGGCCAACATCCAAGAGTGGTACTCTGGTTTCTTCCAAAAATGCAATGTCATGAAAAATAAAAGAAATAGGGTGATGTAGTTCTAAATGATATGAGAGACACGACAATTCAATGTAATCATTAATTAGGTCCTGGTTTGAAAAAACACAGCTCAACATGGGGCATCTAAAGAAATGTGAATATGGACTATATAACACATGATATTAGAGGAGCGTTAATTTGCTTACGTATGATAACAGTATTATGGCTAATTCATAGGACATGCATGCTGAAGCATTTAGGAATGATGTGTCATGATGTCTGAAACTAACTTGCAAATGTTTCAGCCAAAACACACACACACACACACTCACAACAAAACAAAGTATGACAGAATGCTAACTATTCAATATAAAACATGGTAATATGAATGCTTCACTATTCTTTCAACATTTCTGTATGTTTGGGGAAAAGTATATAAAAGGAGAGAATCTGTGTGGATGGTGGTATTTGCACACTGGTCTTTCCATGAGGGTACCTGGCTTCCTCACACAATGGAGACGGGTCCCACAAAGAAGGAAGTAGTGCTGGAAGTCACGAAGCATTACTTCCACTGCATTCTTTTGTTGAGTTTGTAAGGCCAACCCATCCACAATGGGAGGAAAGCCAGACTTTGCCTTTCAATGGAAAAGCAACATAAAATATTTCACAATTTAAAATTAGGGAAAAAAGTGAATTCCAAAGGGTTTAGATATGCATCTGCCTCCACAGTTACCCAGCTTTCAAAATGAATTAAATTGGATTCTTAAAGTTAGAACACTTTTCTAATGCTGAATATTTCACTTACTTTTCTTCATCACAAAATGTAATAGAAAAAAAAAACAAATAAAAATTAATGTTTTCATTTTACTTGGTGCTACTAAAAACTAACCTTTTTCATGAAGTCCACATAATTATTGTACTGCAGAGTTCCTGGGGCAAATTCTTCAGACTTCATAGGGAAATTAGAAATGATGATCTTTTCAAGAACATGCTTAAGGTCCTCAAGACTGCCTCCAGTCAGATTGGTGAAGAATGGAAGAAGAATTATAGCTTGACCCTGCGGAGCAATGCAGATATGAAATTGCACTCGTTGTGGCTTACAGATTTTACAGAATAAATAAAATTACTGCTTCTAAAGAGTTTGCAAATAAAATGTTACATAGATTCCAAAAAAAGACTTCAGAATGCCTTCTAGATTACATTAAAAAAAACCTGAACGCAATGCTGTATCATGGCTTCTGCTCTAGAGGGAAGTGAGCCAACTCAGGGCTATGTACATGTAAATAAAAAGGACACTGTATGATGATTCTTTCTCCTAAAAATACAGACTCTAGTAGAAATATACTAGATAATTTTTTAGTGGAATGAACATCTTGAATAACCTATGGGGTAATTAACAAATATTCCTTGCAGAACTCACTCCAAACTTCATACTAAGCTTCAAAGAAACTAGGATGTATTTCCTACATCCCTTGTATGAAGGTAAGTTCCCAAACTATCTGATAAGAAATGAGAAACTTGATTAATCATAGACAGGAACATTCCAAAGAAATCTTCAGGATCCAATTAAAAAATTATTTTCAAAAAGGAAAAAAAAGATGGTTTACATTAAGGCCACATTTTATTAGAGTGTAAAATCTAATTATTAAAGAACTTTAAAATTAAAATATGTCCTGACACTAAAAATTACCAAGATATTTTATATTACTTAACACATTGCAGACCAGTAGTTTTATTGCTAGCTTTGCCCAGTGGCCAGATAAGTTTCTATTGAACGAGTAAAAAAAATGTTTTACATAAATGTTAAAGGCACGGTTTAAAATTAAATACCCATTGCATTTTGAAGTTATTTATTACATGTTCTTACAAGCTAATATCTTCTTAAAGAATTCTCATAATTGGCCATAAGCCTTAGAACAGAAAACACAAGAATTCTCGTGATCCATCCACAATGTGTTAATAGAAAAATGATTAATGATAAGTTCTGTCATTCAATAATTAAATACAGCAATTCTCGGAAAAGCCCATTTGAATCATCTACATGCAAAGACAAATGTTAATTCTAAGTATGGTAATTTTTTTCTGGTTAAACTTATCTTTTTGGAGAGACAAACTGAAGTATGTGCAGATCAGATAACATGACGTCAGGGGTTCCCTCCAAGGTGATGGGTAGGAGTGACTGTGCGGTGAAACAAGCAAGCCCACAGACAGATGGACATTGAGGGTGGATAATCAGTACATGGGGCTTATTGTGCCAGCCTCTTTGCTTTTGAATGTTTAAAATTTTTCATTATAAAAAGTAGTAAACATAACAAATAAGCACAAATAGAAAATGGAAAAATAATGAAGAAGGTAGTCTGAAAAAACATCTTTTTACTACTTACTTTTTAAATTTTTTATTGTTGAAAGTATTACATATGTCCCCTTTTTCCCCCCTTTACTACTTACCTTTAAATGTAGACCCAACTTTGAATCAGCAAGTATACTAGTATATGTTGTAAAGACTTCAGGGAATGCACTGTGACTTGTATTAAAAGACACAGATGAATCAATCTAAAGGAGAGGAAATAAAAATATGATACATTACTATATCATGTCTCTAATTTCCTTAACACAGTTTTTAAATGTTTTAATTTCAGAAATGACCCATAAATGTGTTCCTTGGCTTCAATAATATGTCAGCAATTCTTGTTCTAAAATACTTTAAAACTATCTGATAAGACAATGCATGGAAAGGCACACCAAAAACATAATGTATAAGAAATCATAATGAAGTAAGATAATAAAAGTATAACATGTAAGATATTCACCAATTGTCCAGTTAAAACATTTTTATCAAACTTCCATCAAATTTTTAAAAATACAAATTGGAGTCCAAAACAGCAAACACAATTGTATTTTTAAGGTCTCTCAAAATACCTGCAGAATTTTTGCCAGTAAGGTCAGCACTGCCATTTTACTTTCAGGAGCAGAATCTTTGGCCCACCACAAATCACACCTCTTCCAGTTTTGTAGAATTACAGTCACAAGTTTCAGTCCTTGGTCTTTCTGACTGGCCCGATCCCTGAAGCTCTGATCTAACATTCCATTTAAAACGGTGCTCACCTAAAACAATTGTGTGGTGATTGAAGACAAATTCTTAACATTAAGACCGACATATATAACAAAATTTACTTTCATTTCAAAGCTATTCTTGGAAAATAATGATGTTAATTTTATAATAGCTGTTCACTTCACAACTCTTCAAATTTGAGAACAGGGCTTTAACATATAAATTTTCCCATAAAAGTATAAGGTGTCTCATTTACGAAATCATGTTCACACGGCTATTTCCTATTTCTTAGGGGCATTCTCGATGGGCAGAGAAGTAGCTTTCTTCTGTCACCATCACCACCACATGTGCACATGCACATGTACACTCCCATCCACACACCTGCACATGAGTACACATGCACACAGGATTGCATGTACACATTTCCTTTCCATCACCTTTTCAACAGTGTTTTCTTTTTGGCTGGGAAAATATTCAATATTTCTATCATTATGACAATGTAAACATTTTCACAGATGATCAAGTCATATACTATCAATACTTTTCCTTTCTTGCACATTTTGATGTCACTGAAGTTAACACTTGCTTACTTTCTTTGCTGTTTTCCATGTGCCTACCATTATTCGTCATCAAATTCTCTCAATTCAATCTCCACAGGACAGTTAAGCGTATCAAGAAGCCCATCAGGTCATCTGGGTGCCAGCGCTCGCTCCGGAAATGCTGGTGACCACTGCCCTCTGGGTCTCACTACGAGGCCCTCTGGGAGGCCCGTGAGTTCTCTGTGTTCAGGCCAACTTCCCAGATCCAACATCCTCCTCTTTCTTGGCTGATGCCTTGCTTAGAGAAGTCCTTCCTCCAGCAGCTCCCTGGAGAGAAGCGCACAGAAAATGCATTCCTTGGAGAAATGGCACATCTGAGATGTGCACTTGACTTTCACACATAACTGATAATCTGGCGGATTCAGAACTCCATGTTGGAAATCTTCTCTCCTGAATTGCAAGGGAAATTTGGCACACAGTCTTCCAGCGTCCACTTTGCTGCTACAAAGATAAAAGCAACCCAATTTCTTGATCCTTTCTTTTAATGTAATCAGGCTTTCTTCCGTAGTCACGTGTCAGGATCTTTCCTAACAGTGAAACCCCAGGGTGCTGAGTTTTCAGAAACATGCAGCTGTTTTCACACACTGTGCTGGACACTCAATGGCCTTCTTCCACTGAAACTCAAGGTCTTCATTTCTGGGACATTCTCTTCAGCTGTGGAAGCCTTCTTCCCTCTGAGGCAGGGCCCTGCTGCTAGACCTTGTACATTGATCCCAAGTTTCCTCATCTTTCTCTCCTGTTTTCTGTTTTGTCTTTTTTCCTCTACTCTTTGTGAGAATTCCTGAGTTTTATCTTCCAACCCCATTTTATTTTTAATTTCTGATGCTTATGCTTAATTCTCCCTAATTTTGTTTGTTCTCTGATGTTTCTTTTCAGTAGTAAGTCTTGTTCCATGGATACACTATCTTCTCTCATCTTTCTGAAGATTATTTTTCTTTTTACATTTCCGTCTCACTAAATAGTCTCTGCTTCAAGTGTCTTGTTCCTTGCCTGTCCCTTTTAGAATCCCCTTCCTCGGATACTTGGTATTATTTTGCTGTTGGTACATATCAAGGAATTGATCAGAAACACTATCCAGTCAGTGGGCAGGGCTCACTGGCCATGATGGTCACTGGAAATTGGTCTGGCTGGGCAGTGATTATATATAGTATCTTTGTTTTCTCTAATCTTGTTAAAATATTCTGATATCCTGCCTGAGAGTATAGTCCTAGAAGACTATTCTGGAAGCCAAACTGGGGGGAAACACCTCAGCCCTAAAGACCAGAAACGGACCCCTTTCTGAGTTCTGCAGCACAACTGGCTGCCCATCTTTGCAATGTATGGTAGGTCACACTGCAGCTTTCTTGGACTCCGAAGTCTGTTAACGACAACGTGTGCTTTTGCCTTCCAGCTTCCAAAGTGTTGTCACTCTTGTCCTTTTTCCTTTCCTCTGTGTCCTTTAACATTGTACTTTTTTTTTTAACCCTGTTTCTATCATTTTAGGGGTATTAGAGGTGGCGGTAAAGGCATATGATTTTTATCCATCATCATCAACAGAAGTCTGAATAGTTTAAAAGCTCAAATTGTTATATTTTCTGAGTGTTTTGAGTCTACTATAATTTTATTTCTAACTTTAAAAAATACAAATCCCTAGTGCAATCTATCACAAAATATTCCCCTAAAATAGATAATAAGCACTGTTTGGAACAAAAGCTTAACTCAGTAGGGAATTATACACTCTCCCCTTAAAATGGTCACTCTAACAGTGAACAGTACCTGGTTGTCTGCAGACCAGGTTAAATTTCAAAATTGTGTAAGTTTAGCAAACCAGAGTCAACTGGATATGAAGTACTGGTCTCCAAAGGTTCAATGCGAGAGGACAAAGTGGGCTACAGCAGGAACGTGCAGGAAATGATCCCTGAATGAACAAGACCAAAGAGGGGCTGGAGGAGAAACAGAGGCAGGCTTGGCCTCAGGACAGGCTTATGAGCTCCAATGCCAAATCCTGACAAAGAGTCATGATCCTACATAGCTGTGCCTTATAAAAGTAGGCCTAGAGAGATTGGGAGGGAAAAAATCAATGTTTCAACACCCATTATTAACTATTCATTAAGGGGTTTTTTTCCTTTGGTTTTGTTGTTAAGGATTGGCAAGAGCTTTAAACCTTCCAGGAAGAAATCTTGTTTTGTTTTTAATAATATATTTCAGGAATGCAAACAATATATAAGAAAATATACTTTACTTAAAGTAAAATTTCATTACCATTTTGGGATTATCCACAGATGATTTCATAAGCTCCAGTACAGCAAGATCTAAATTTTTCAACAATTCCGTGTTGACTGTGTCTGAGAACAAGCTGTAAAAATACTCTCCGTGGTAGAAGCTGACGATGTTCCTCTGGGACCCTCCTGAGGCTGGCATGGACAGCTCTGCCGTGTCCAGGAGAAGCCTCACCAGGCACTCCCACTGAGAAGATAAGGGAAGGGCGATGACAGCAATGCACATCTTAAATGTTACAGAAAGACTCCTTGGGTAGCTATTAACTTTGAAAGTGGAAAATCGCACAAGAGCCTGGTATTTAAAGGCCAGGGTTCAAATTTGAATTAGATACATTTCAGTGAGTCTCTACTTTCTAAGTTTCAATTTGGGAAAGAGATCTTCCCTGACTCATGTTTCTCCCAAATCTCTAGACATCTTACTGTTGCTTTGAGGGGAGAGTCTAGTAAAGGAGTATTTTTAGACAAAGCATGTAATTTGTTTACATGGAGTAGACAAAGGAGCAGAGGCTTCTACTGCACAATGAGTGGATGCCCAGTGCTGGCTGCAGGTCTCCTCTGCAGCAGAGGCTGAGGCCAGCCCTGCAGTTCCCACAGAAGGAAGACATCTGTGTGTGGTGACTCTAAGTTATCCTCGGGGGCTCTCCCAAGTCAGCCATCTGAAGAATTACCAAGGAGGGGGGAAGGAGGGGTCACTGTGCCAACACAGTTCAGCTGTATAGTCACAAAATGTTCTCTGCCTAAAGTCCTTTTGGGAACAAAGAGGGATAGACAAAACTTTAATTTAAAAGAATGCTGTTCTATTTCTTTCATTAAAAAAAAAAAACACACACACCAGAAAACCTTCTAGAAAGTCAGCTCATGTAAATTGATTAAAGTACTTGTGCAGCTAAGAACTTATCCAACAAATTCCTGCTTTTAAAGACACAATGCATGTGAGTTACATATTCACATTATTAGGATAGCATAGCATGTAGCGGTTTTTCCTACCAATCCTCCAAAAGCAAAGGCCAACTCCAGAAGTCCACTGGCCAATCGCTTACAACTGGGGTCAAGTGAAGGGAGGCACTGTCGTTCGTGTCCAGGAGCGATGCTTTTATAAACCAGGGAAAGAAGTTTTGTGCCGATATAATGATGCTGATCTACAGACTAAAATAAAATCAACAACAAAATATTAAAAACACATGATTTCACACCTTTTGTTAATTAAAAATTCCATGTTAACTAACAATGACAACTGCCTTCCAACTGTAAGGAAACGTTTCACTCAACTTTGCTTTCTACGCCGTTTTTCACTGCCGTTGCCTAGCCACTAAGGCACAGTAGCAGTTAGTCCCTAAAGTTCTTTAGAAGGCTGCTGGAAGTATTCAAATAGCCTTTGTTCTATTTTCATTTGATATTAATTTTCATATTTACTTGTATATTTATATTCCTGGTAACATCTACAGGTCTGGAGCAAGTATTTCTATAATTCCCATTTCAGCACCCATAAAGGATGTTCAAAAAAAATATAAATAAATCGACTAGTTAGCTCATTGAAGTTAAGATACATGTAAAAACAAAATGTGATTACCTGAGATGGCAATACATCATGCAACACCCCAGCTCGATGAAGATGTTTACAAGTTGACACGAAAGAGGACAACTTGGCCCTGTCCACATAAGCATCAGGGCCATACAGGTCAATGCCACAGAGCTCCTCAAAGCTGGCCAAATGAGAAAAGCAAAAAGAAAAGCACATGAGAGCCCATCTCATTAAATTATTAGGATTACATTTATAACAGAATGCGCACATTACTGAAAAATGTGCGCATTCTGTTATAAATGTATTAACTAACTAAATACCCAGCACTCAAATACCTTACACAGCTCTGGAAAACAAGCATGGCTAACACAAACCAAGGGGCCCGTGCACTAAGCCAGCCACGGAAATCAACAAAGGCTAAGCCACATGCAAGGCTTGCGTATCAAGGGGCAGGGAAGGCATTTGCTAAATAGATGATTTTCAAACAACTGATGAGATCCTCTGCACCCAACACCCCATTGACGAGATCCTTCACTTGAAGAAATGGAGCTAGAGCTGACCGGCACACAGCTCCAGAGCATGGTGCAATCTTTAAGTCCCCCACAATCCTGACCCTGAGCATGACTCGAATGCCCACACGCTCCACGGCATGGTGCAACCTTAAACTCCCAACCCTGACCCTGAGCATGACCCGCTGCCCACCTCTGTGCTGTTATTTTTTCCTTGAGGTTCCTCTCTAGAATGTCTTTGTATGGAGACTTCTTTAGTGCTTTCATCAGGTTCACACAAACATCAGGAAGGTGATTCATAATGTGGACATCACTGATATTGAAACCTACGCTCGAGGGCTCACATAAGGTTTTCACCAAGAGTTTCATAAGGCTTGTGTTACATAAATACTTTTCAAGAAGCTGTAAAAGACAAATTTGAATAAGAACACATCTATTAGTCAGAATTAGATTTTCACTACAGTGTAAGGTCCATGAAGTTGGGAAATTCTGCCTGGATAGGGCAAGGGTTGGCAAACATTCTCTGTAAAGGATTGGACAATAAATGTGTTTAACTTTATGCGCCATACAGTCTGCTGCAGCTACTTAAATGCCATTAAGTGTGAAAGCCACCATGAACAATATGTGAACAAATGAACCTGGATGTGTTCCAATAAAACCTTCTTTGTAAAAAAATTTTATTGACTTTAGAGAGAGATGAGAGAGATAGATCAACTTGTTGTTCTACTTATTCATGCATTCTTTGGTGCTTCCTGTATGTGCCCTGACCAGGGACTGAACTCACAACCTTGGCATATTGGACAATGCTCTAATCAACTGAGCTACCTGGCCAGGGTTAAAGCCTTCTTTACAAGAGCAAGTAGCAGGTGGTATCTGGCCTAGGGCCCATAGTTTCCCAGCCACTGAGTCAGGTCAATGCTATATCTGCAGGACAGAACCAAGCATACAGTAGGTACTTAGTATATATTAACTAGATGGACTGACTGGACTTTGCTTATATAATAAGCCTGACAGATACATTTATAAATATTTGCTAATTTATGTTTCCTAAGGTAGATATTTGATTGTAGTATGAAAATGCAATCCTATATAATAAAAGGCTAATATGCAAATTGTCCCCTCGTGAGTTCGACAGCTCGCTATGACGTGTGCTGATCACCAGGGGGCGGAGTGGAACAAAGGAAGGCCCCACTCGGCCCTGATCACCAGCCAGGCCTAGGGACCCTACCTATGCATGAATTTCATGCACCAGGCCTCTAGTATCTAATAAAAATTCAGAAAAACTTGTATTTTCTTCATACAATGAGTATCTGAAGTATGTGCAGTTTTATTATTTTCAAAAAGAGGTAACTCCTACCGCAATGAAAAGTCCTCAGACAGCCCAAACCACTTCTAATAGGCACTTTATATGTATTTTTCCAGTGCCAAGTGTTGTCCTCAATAGAGCAGCAGGACTGACCCTACCTTCCAGCCTTCTGGGTAGATTCTGAGCAGTGTTGTAGTAAATTCCATAATCCGAACGACAATTGTGCATTTGCTGTAATTATATCTTTCTTCCTCTTGTGGGCTGAGTCTGTTATCTGTTATCCCAGGGCCAAAGCGCTTCATAGCTGCCATAGTATCATGCATAGCAATGTTTTCTAAAAAGAAAGCCACTGCTTTCCAAAGTGAAGACTGTGTTTCAGTACCTAGAAAAAATTGCATTGAAATATCAACATTTATTTTCTCTAACTCCGAAGAGATTAATGTGAAACCTCTTCTTTAAATATAGTCATGATGTAGTCAAAATTCAAAGGTAAAAGAAGACGTTCAAGAAAAGCTGAATAAAATGGCACTCATTTTCCTCTCATTTCAGAATTTCAGAATTAAGACCACCCAAACAGAATTCAACTTTAAACTCAGAGTAAGAACACATCTACTGAAGATTAGGTCTTGCTTTTCAAACACTAGTTGTGGGAATATAAATACGATCTTTTTGAAGGTCAATATGGCAAATCATACCAAAAGCTTTAAAAAAATGTATATGCCAATTTCTGTTAAATGTTCAGAGACTCATATGATTTGATCAAGCACTGAAATTTCATTCTAGTGAAAGAGTTGCAAGCTATGTTTATAGGGATGTTCATTGTAGCACTGTTCTTAATAACAGAAAATAGAAACAACCTAAATGTCCTTCAAAGGGGTGACAGAGAGACCAATTATGGCAATCATCTTCAAACAGGTGTACTATAGAATCAATTTCAGATCAACCAAATGAACTTTTTCACAAAACTCATCTATCTGAAAATATGATTGTGTTTGTGCTCCTTACTCATCTCCACCCCTTTCATAATTGCCCTTCTCCTGCTTAACAAAAGAAACACAGTCCTAGCTGGTTGCTCAGTGGTTAGAGTGTTGGCCTGTGGACTAAAGGATCTCAGGTTTTATTCCAGTGAAAGGCATGTACCTTGGTTGCAGGCTCGATCCCCAGCGCTACTCAGGGCACATGCGGGAGGCAACCAATGTCGCTCTCACATCAATGTTTCTCTCTCTGTCTCTCCCCCTCTCTCTAAAAATCAAAGGAAAAAATATCTTTGGGTGAGGATGAAAAAAAAAAAAAAAGGAAGGAAGGAAGGAAGGAAGGAAGGAAGGGAAGGAAGGAAGGAAGGGAGGGAGGGAGGGAGGGAGGGAGAAAAGAAGGAAGATACACTTTTTTCCTCTCCTCAAATTTACTGTAGACCTTTGGAGCCCCAAAGAGACAATCCATACTAATAAAAGGGTAATATGCTAATTAGACTGGGAGACCTTCCAGGAGACCTTCCGGACAAAGCCATGGTGGCAGGGCTGAGGCAGAGGTGGTTAGGGGCGATCAGGCCAGGAGGGGAGGGCAGTAAGGGGTGATCAGGCCGGCAGGGGGGGGCAGTTGGGGGCAAGCAGGCTGGCAGGGGGGGCAGTTAGGGGTAATCAGGCCAGCAGGGGGACAGTTGGGAGCGATAAGGCCAGCAGGGAGGGCAGTTGGGGGCAAGTAGGCCAGCAGGGGGAGCAGTTGGAGGCAATCATGCCGGCAAGAGGGGGCAGTTAGGGGTGAGAAGGCCGGCGGGGGGGCAGTTGGTGATGAGCAAGCCGGCAGGGGGGACAGTTGGGGGCGATCAGACCAGCAGGGGAGCAGTTGGGGGCAAGCAGGCCGGCATGGGGGCGTAGTTGGGGGCGATCATGCTGGCAAGGGGGGACAGTTGGTGGCGAGAAGGCCGGCGGGGGGGGGGGGGCAGTTGGGGGCGAGCAGGCCAGCAGGCAGAGTGGTTAGGGGCGATCAGCAGGCTGGCAGGTGAGCAGTTAGGAGCCAGCGGTGTCGGATTGTGAGAGGGATGTATGACTGCTGGTTTAGGCCCGATCCCCGATGGGCCCCCGATTGGAGAGGGTGCAGGCCAGGCTGAGGGACACACACCCCCCTGCCCCCATGCATGAATTTCATGCATCGGGCCACTAGTCCTATATAATAAAGATATAATATGCAAATGGTCATTACGCCGTGAAGCGTAACAACTAACCATGAAACAACTGGATCACAGATCAGCAGGAAGGTGGGGCAGCAAGCTACAAGCAGAGAGCTACAGGAGGGGGCAGGGCAGCAAGCTATGGGGGGGCAGGGAGGTGGAGGGAGTTACAGGAGGGCGGGGCAGCAGAGAGCTACAGGAGGGCAGCAGCGAGCTACTGGCCACAAGTGGGAGGTGGAGAACTACAGGAGGGGGCAGGGCAGCAAGCTATGAGGGAGGCGGAGCAGGGGAGCTACAGGAGGGCGGGGCAGCAGGCGGAGAGCTACTGGACGGCGGCAGCGAGCTACTGGCGCACGGATTCGTGCGCAGGGCTACTAGTTTAAAATAGTGATACAGGTGTTGAAAGAATAAGTAACGGTAATGACCGAGTGACAAATCCTTTTCTAAGTCTAATGGTTTCCAATTCTTGTTTTCATAAAGTTTAAGGAAAATAAATTATACTGTCAAATCATTAAAAAATAATTTTGATGACAGGTCACTATGTATTCAAAGTGAGAGAAAATACATTAAGAATTACATTCTCAAATACCAACTATTCCTGACTACACAGACTATGAGCTATGACACATTCCAACCACAGATATGTTAAATGTAGGAACAAAGTCTATTTTAGAATTATTCAAATATGGCACTTGTTTATTGTGAACAAGTTGTTTTAGTACTAAAATCTAAACAAACAAAAAATATTATTCTAACCATATAATCTTGCTTTTTATATATAATAATTATAAAAATGTTTATTATGTTTATGTTGTGGTGGTATGAGTATAATGCGCCCTAATAACAAATGTACTGGTAATGATAACTCAACACAGAAGAAACCTTTATATAAACACACCCTTTGTTTCAAAGACATAGGTAGAATTATACATGAAAATATAAGCATAAAAGCATAATACTTTAAGATAAAAAAAATGTAAGAAGAATGAAATAGTAATAATACAGGGATTCTGCAAAATTTCCAGTAAAGAAACTGTATTTTAAAGCTGATGATGTTGACTATAAAACTCCTAGTTCCATTGAGTACACTGTTAAGTTTCTTTTTAAAAAAACAAATTACAGTAAAGCACATATAATCATCCATTAACTAAAAAATGAAAATTTTAAAAATATATATTAAAAGTTTAAAAAAGTAAACACTAAACTGTTAAAATGTTTATCATTAGGAAATGTGATTAGGAAAGAGGTTTTGCATATTTTTATGCCTTTTTTCCTTGCTCAAACTTTCAAAATGAGGATATATGAGAGTTCTTAAAACAATATATTTAAGGTACTATTGGCATCTGCACAGCTACTATTGCTATTTTCAAAGTTTCATAACTTTTTGACCTATCACTTTGAGAATCTCATGCTAGAATCACACAGAATCTCATGCTAAAGAATCAGACTTCCGCCGAAACTGGTTTGGCTCAGTGGATAGAGCATCGGCCTGCGGACTCAAGGGTCCCAGGTTCGATTCCGGTCAAGGGCATGTACCTTGGTTGCGGGCACATCCCCAGTAGGGGGTGTGCAAGAGGCAGCTGATCGATGTTTCTAACTCTCTATCCCTCTCTCTTCCTCTCTGTAAAAAAATCAATAAAACATATTAAAAAAAAGAAGAAGAAGAAGAATCAGACTTCCCCAGAATGGTATAAGATCTGTTTCCTTGAACCCTCGCATGTATGCATTTCACGTCCATTAAACACTCCCCACTCTGCCTGCTTCTACCATCCTCAGAAGGAAAATAACCGGGTTCCTCTCTCCTAAATTCCCAAATATGAACTTTACCTCTGACAAAATTAAAGAGAGAATGGTAGTTCCCTTAGTCAGCCACCACCATCTCTAGAGTAATTCTCCACCTAAATTAAAAATCATTTAAATAACAGAACATGTTCTGAGTGGCACGCCTGAGGTTCTCTTGAGAGGATTTAAGTGAAATCTCCGAAGACCAACATATGCTGCTCAGAGAACCAGGAAGCAGAGAACACGCCTTCAAGCCAATCGTCAGCTCCAAGTGCTCTGTCCTTGGAGAGACGTACCTCCCCACAGCCAGCTCCTGCCCTGACAGGTCCTATTAAGTCACAAAAGGATGGAGCCTGCCCACCTTCTTCTACCTCTCTGTAAACAATAAAAATGCTTACAGAATATAAATAAGAAAAGCAAAGACGCATCATACAGAAGCATGAACACGATCTTAAAGTCTCAAATCAGGAAGAAACCTTTTAGTGTACAATCTGGAAACAAAAACCTCAAAAGGTGATTTTTATAAAAGGGTCAAGAACCTACGGGCAGGGCAAAAAGAACAGGTTTTTGTAGCTTCGGTGGTGGCATCTATACTCACACCCTCATTGTGAGATTAAGTAAGAATGCAGGTAAAGCTTTGTACAGTACTAAGTAAATGGTATGTTATCACTGTTATTATTCTGTGACAGCAGCAAACTGTCTAATCAAAAAGCCCACTGAGCCTTTCCCAGAAAGACTCCCGGCAGAACTGAACAACACTAGCTTAGGGGTAAGTTCCACCTACCCAGGACCTCGGATGCCTCCAAGGTTCTCTCTTCAATGAAGGTGTTGTAGCACTCCAGCGCCGCCAGCAGCATGTCCATCCACTGCAGGGCCGCTCTGAGGCTGAACGGCCCTTGCACGTCGAAGAGGGTTGGCTGAGCGAGGATGCCTGACTGCTGACCGCAGCCGCCTCCTCCCCCCTCAAATGTGTTTATGAGGAAGGAAGCATCTTTTTTCTTGATAACGTCTTTCAGCCATAAAGAAGGAGATGTGTTGCCTTAAAAAAGAAACAAAATTAAACGCACATATAAATAACTACCACATAATTAAAATTATTTCATCTAATCACTGTTCCTAATTAGAAATAGCATCCCCCGATAATAAAAAAAATGAAAATAAGTCTTTCAAGTTAAAAAATGTAATCAGAACAGAACAAGACTGGCACTACACAATATTTCAAGTATAGCTTTCCATTAAAATCCCACTTAAACTACATATCCGAACAGCAAAATTTCACAGGGATCCAGGGTCATCTTTTTTTTTTTTCTACTATAGTACTCACAACTTGTTTCACTATAATTACTGCCAGGAAGCATTTCCTCCAAAAGCCATTCTTCCCTGTTTCTTTAAACATTATAAAAAGAGTTGGACACCATTTTAATAGCTTTAAACTTTATGCCTTTTCTTTTGCCCTTTTTCTTTAATATTATTATTCCTTTTTAATAGAATAATTTAAGGAATAGACACACAAGAATACTGTGATTCTTATATTCCTATCTTGGTTGTGATACCTCTCAGCTTTAGGGACCTGGCCTCTCATGTCTGAGTTTACTTAACCTTAAATAAGAATCTTAACAGTATCTACCTCTGAGGTTATCACAAAGATTAAATGAATTAAAGTAGTTAATATTTTTTAAAGTGCTTAGAATAGAGTCTGCCATACAGTAAGTATTGTATTTGTTAAATAAGACACAAATGATCTGCTTGATAAAAGATATTTTTCTTTTAAGTATTAATCATTCCTAAATTAAAGAAAAAAATAAAATTATATTTTATATTCTCTCATATGAAAGGCTCTGAAAGGTCAAGTCATTTTGAGTCTAATGACATTCGTGAAGAATCCAAAACAGTAATGTAATTCTGATGTATTCAGAGAAACAGTTTTTCTTTTGTGTCAAAAAATACCTATCACAAGTTGTATAAGTAAAAGATTAATATCATGTTTTCAGGTTTTGCTTTAGAAAGAAGTATTAAACCATTCTATTATTTTCACTAAGAAAAGACAGAAAATAAAACTAGAATAATGAGTGAAAATAAGATATTTAAATTTTACATCAAGTGCTAGCTAAAAGTGACAAAAATTATAGAAATAAAGGACACAAAAAGCAGACCTAAGAGAAAGACGACAAGAGAACATGAGAAAAGAGAGACAAGCTGAGGAAAATAGGAAAGCACATTTGGAGAGTGTGGAACCTTCCCAGCTCTCTTCCTTCGTCACTGTCCTCCTCAGGACAGTGGCTGTCTGTCACACTGGCTTCCTTTGTCACTGTCCTCCTCAGGACAGTGGCTGTCCGTCACGCTGGCTTCCTGTGTCACTGTCCTCCTCAGGACAGTGGTTGTCTGTCACGCTGGCTTCCTTTGTCACTGTCCTCCTCAGGACAGTGGCTGTCTGTCACACTGGCTTCCTTTGTCACTGTCCTCCTCAGGACAGTGGTTGTCCGTCACACTGGCTTCCTGTGTCACTGTCCTCCTCAGGACAGTGGTTGTCCGTCACACTGGCTTCCTGTGTCACTGTCCTCCTCAGGACAGTGGTTGTCTGTCACACTGGCTTCCTTTGTCACTGTCCTCCTCAGGACAGTGGCTGTCCGTCACACTGGCTTCCTGTGTCACTGTCCTCCTCAGGACAGTGGCTGTCCGTCACACTGGCTTCCTGTGTCACTGTCCTCCTCAGGACAGTGGCTGTCCGTCACGCTGGCTTCCTGTGTCACTGTCCTCCTCAGGACAGTGGTTGTCTGTCACGCTGGCTTCCTTTGTCACTGTCCTCCTCAGGACAGTGGCTGTCCGTCACACTGGCTTCCTGTGTCACTGTCCTCCTCAGGACAGTGGCTGTCCGTCACACTGGCTTCCTGTGTCACTGTCCTCCTCAGGACAGTGGTTGTCCGTCACACTGGCTTCCTGTGTCACTGTCCTCCTCAGGACAGTGGTTGTCCGTCACACTGGCTTCCTGTGTCACTGTCCTCCTCAGGACAGTGGTTGTCTGTCACACTCGCTTCCTGTGTCACTGTCCTCCTCAGGACAGTGGTTGTCTGTCACACTGGCTTCCTTTGTCACTGTCCTCCTCAGGACAGTGGCTGTCCGTCACACTGGCTTCCTGTGTCACTGTCCTCCTCAGGACAGTGGCTGTCCGTCACACTGGCTTCCTGTGTCACTGTCCTCCTCAGGACAGTGGCTGTCCGTCACGCTGGCTTCCTGTGTAACATGCTCCCATCACTGAGTCTCAGCATTCAGAAGCTCCTGACACAGCTCACAGGAACATACCTGCACCTGTTACTATGTTCCCCTGATCTGGGTGTTGATGTGTCCAGCACCCCCACTCATGGTGCTGGACCTCAGGACACAGGACCTGATCTAAAGAGATGCCTAACACTGTCCCTTAAAAACCAATCGGGGAAAAGATAGAGGAGAGAGAGGCACATGCACCATGGGAGAAGACTTTAGAGGTAAGTCAAGGAATGTTTATTAATTTTATAAAAACCGTATTTTGGCAGCAGGGCAAGGTTCACATACTTTGCATCCTTAGTTTAACAAACACAATTCTAAGAGGTGGAGCTCATTTATTTCATTGAAAATATATGCCGTCCCTATTAGAGGAAATTGAACAGAACAGCAACAGAAATGTCTGGGATCAGTCAAGTTGTCATCACTAGAAATCATGTGGGCCAGAGGGAGCCAAACACCCAAATATGAAGTAGGGTTTGCCAACGAGTAGTTCTACCTGTGTAATATCTGGGCCTCAGTTTCCTTTAAAAATAATGAACACATGCCTACCGCTCTACCCATCCACTCTTCACTGCCGTTTTAGGATTGGCATAAGAATAACTTAACATTTAAAACCAACTTTAACTAAAAGCTGTAAGCAAATATGAAATAACCTGAGGCCCAGTGCATGAAATTCATGCATGGGGGAAGTGAGGGGGGTCCCTCAGCCCATCCTGCACCTTCTCCAATCTGGGACCCCTTGAGGAATGTTTGACTGGCAGTTTAGGCTGATCCTACTGGACATCCCTCTCACAATCCAGGATTGCTGGCTCCCAACTGCTCACCTGCCTCTGCCTGATTGCTCCTAACCGCTTCTGCCTGTCAGCCTGATCACCCCTAACCACTCCCCTGTCAGCATGATCAACGCCTAACGGCTCCCTGGCCGGCCCGATTGCCCCTAACAGCCCTCCCCTGCCGGCCTGGTCACCCCCAACTGCCCTCCCCTGCTGGCCTGGTCACCCCTAACTGCCCTCCCCTGCAGGCCTGGGTTCCCCCCTCAAATGCCCTCCCCTGCAGGCCTGGTTCCCCCCAACTGCCCTCCGCTGCTTGCCTGGTCTCCCCCAATGGCCCTCCTCTGCTGGCCTGGTCACCCCTAACTGCCCTCCCCTGAAGGCCTGGGTCCCCACCCCCCCAACTGCCCTCCTCTGCCGGCTTGGTCATTCCCAACTGCCCTTCCCTGCAGGCCTGGTCCCCCCCAACTGCCCTCCCCTGCTGTCCTGGTCCTCCCCAACTGCCCTCCCCTGCAGGTCTGGTTCCCCCCAACTGCCCTCCACTGCTTGCCTGGTCTCCCCCAATGGCCCTCCTCTGCTGGCCTGGTCACCCCTAACTGCCCTCCCCTGAAGGCCTGGGTCCCCACCCCTCCAACTGCCCTCCTCTGCCGGCTTGGTCATTCCCAACTGCCCTCCCCTGCAGGCCTGGTCCCCCCCAACTGCCCTCCCCTGCTGTCCTGGTCCTCCCCAACTGCCCTCCCCTGCAGGTCTGGTCCCCGCCAACTGCCCTCCACTGCTTGCCTGGTCTCCCCCAATGGCCCTCCTCTGCTGGCCTGGTCACGCTAACTCCCCTCCCTGCTGGCCTGATCACTACAACTGCCCTCCCCTGCAGGCCTGGTCCCTCCCAACTCTCTTCCCCTGCAGGCCTGTCCCTCCAACTGTCCTCCCCTGCAGTTCTGGTCCCCCCCCAACTGCCCTCCCCTGCTGACCTGGGTCCCCCCCAAATGCCCTCCATTGCTGGCCTGGTCTCCCCCAACTGCCCTCCTCTGCAGGCCTGGTCACCCCCAACTGCCCTCCTCTGCTGGCCTGGTCACCCCCAACTGCCCTCCTCTGCCAGCCTGATCACCCCTAACTGCCCACAACTGCCCTCCCCTGCCAGCCATCTTGTGGCGGCCATCTTGTGTCCATAGGGGGGCAGCAATGTTTGACCACATGGAGGCAGCCATCTTGTGACTTGGAGTGATGGTCAATTTGCATATTACTCTTTTATTAGATAGGATAATATTCTCTAAATTAAAAATATAAACATACATTTCTACAATATAAATAAAATTATAGTATGTATATTATATCTATGCCACATAATATATAGTATGAATACAATTATAATATACAGTATACAAAATATAGTATATGACATTATACTATACTTAATAATATAAAAAAATATAGAATCCGTCTAAGCTTCAGAATTACATGAATTTTTACCTCTTCACCCATGAAGAAGAAGCCCTAAAGTAGTACTCCACCCCATTTTCTAAAGACAACTGCCTATTATGATTCGCAGTGCACCGTCGTTAATTATCTTACGTGTGTCAGTACAGTTTACTGGTTTAGTACATTCATTATTGAAAAGCAGAGGTTCACTTCTTTCCTTTATCACGATGATCTGAGATCATTCAGACTTAGGAGACTAAAAGTTTCTTACTAATTACATACTGAAATAAAACAACTACATTATTTCATTAACATTAATATGACTTTTAAATCTTAATTGATACCATGTTAACAGCTGCAATGGTAATCCAACTCTATTTCTTTTAAATGGGATAGAAAAGCAAAAATGTAGTGAAATAAAAAAGATGCTGGAGAATTCTAAATGTACTTCCTCTGTACCATTTGACTAACATCAAAATAGCATTTTTTCTTTCCTTCTCTAAAACTTTGAGAAATGTACACACATAATTTATCATTTGTCATACAATTATCTGTAATGATTAGTAAACATACTTAATGTTATATTTATTAGAAACATATTATTTGTTACATTCATCTAAACAATGGAAAGAATACATTTTAAATAAGTACACAACTCTAAACTACTGGTAAAGCAAAACCCAACATTTATAGGGCATAAAGAGCACCATACCTGGCAATAAAGGAACAAATTTATAAAACAGTTCTATGGATTTGTGTCGACATTCAGTCTGGGGCCTCCCACAGTTGGCGAAAAGCCACTGGACCACATCCAATAAGCACACTGATGCCGCAGGTGGAAATCCTCTGTATGGAGACAGCACAAGGTACATGATACATAACCCAATATTTAGCATTTAAATGACCCACAAGTCTAGGCGTCAAAACTCAAATTTGCCACACTGATACCTGTAGAAATCTCATCAAAAGACATTCAATTTCTTTTTAATGTATTATCATTAGAATACAGTAAAAATGACACATTAAATAGTCCCTAAATGCTGCTTGCCTCTCCTCCCTCTCCCCACCCACCCCCCAGAGAGAAATTACAAAACATTTCTTAAAAAAACAGCACCAAGTATTTTTATGTTTCCTGTACACTGCACTTGAAAACAAAAGAGCATTTAAGATCTAAAGCAATGCTCCTCAAATTGTGGTCCCTGGACCAAGCTGCCTCAAAATTACCTGTAAATGTGGCAGAAATGCAAATTCTTGGCCCCACCTCAGACCTACTGAAACAGATTCTGAGGTCAGGGTCCAGTGACCTGAGTTTTAACTAAACCTCCAACTAATACTGATGCATGCTCAAGCTTGAGAACCCATGGTTTAACGAGATATAAGTTAATGGTGGAATGTGGAAGAATAAATTTTAAAACAGAGGACATATTAGTATCCAGTCTACATGGGTCAATGCTTTTACAGAGCAGCAGCCATCAGCAGACACCAGAGTTCCCTACACAGGGGCTAATGCATGGCACACCCCATACTGTCTGAGAATGAGGCCTGCTGGGATGGAAATGAGAGCAAAGACTAGAAACCACTCAAAAACCCAGCTTTGGCTGTGAGCAACTTCATCTCATAAGTCTATAATTCCATGTCTGTCAAAATCCTACTATTTCAATATTTCAGTTCTTATATTTCAAATTTACTCTAAAATAGTTCATGCATAGTCTAGGTAAATAATTCCACATCAAATTGGTATTCAAATTAGTGCAGGTAAAATAAACTGTTACAAAACGAATTTTCAAATTATATCCACTGTCCCAACCGAGATCAAATTAATACCTTAAGCCAAGCAATTTCAAACATAAAGCTTTTCAATGTCTTTGGAAAACTGACTCTTCATACTTCCACACATTCCTTGTTTAGAAAACTAATTCTGGCCTGGCAGGTGTGGCTCAGTGGTTGAGTGTCAACCTATGAACCAGGAGGTCACGGTTCGATTACTGGTCAGGGCATATGCTTGGGTTGTGGGCTTGATCCCCAGTGTGGGGCATGCAGAGGAGGCAGCCAATCAATGATTCTCTCATCATTGATGTTTCTCTCTCTCTCCCTCTCTTTTCCTTGCTGAAATCAAGAAAAACTTTTTTTTTTTAATCTAATTCTGCATATTTCCACACTATCCTCCCAAATCCTCTTTCATTAACTGAGAATTAGTTTTATGTTGGGGGAAAAAATGAAAAAATGAAGGAATATCACCTACCGTGGGCAACGTCGTTTTTTTGCTTCGTTTAAAGAAACGTGCTTCTTTTCAATGATACGCCTCAGGTGATCAATGGCATCATGACACTGTTGAAGTGTACCTGTTCTCAATTAAAAAGACATATTTCCAAAGAAGATATATGCCGGTTATTAATAAAAAATTAGCATCATAGATTTATTGATGTAGTTTTTAATTAGAGGTAAATTTACAAGAGTTAGTATCTTTTCACCCCTCAGAATTTAAACTTTAAATAAATGATTTACATTGTATGTCCAAAACCAAAACCCATATTTAAGAATGCAAGATGATAGCCCTAGCTCAGTGGACGGCAAACCACGGCTCGCGAGCCACATGCGGCTCTTTGGCCCTTGAGTGTGGCTCTGCCACAAAATAACACGTGCGGGTGTGCACGTACAGTGCGACTGAAACTTCGTGGCCCATGCGCAGAAGTCGGTTTTCGGCCTGGGCGAGTCTATTTTGAAGAAGTGGTTCTAACACCGAGCCACACTCAAGGGGCCAAAGCCGCATGTGGCTCGCGAGCCGCGGTTTGCCAACCACTGTCTTAGTCTGTTTGGCTCAGTGGATAGAGTGTCGGCCTGCAGACCAAAGAGTCCCAGGTTCGATTCTGATCAAGGGCATGTATCTCAGTTGCAGGATCCTCCCCAGCCAGGGCCCTGGTCAGGGCATGTGCAGGAGGCAACCAATCAATATGTTTCTCTCACATCAGTATTTCTCTCTGTCTTTCCTTCTCTGTCTACTAAATCAATGGAAAAATATCCTCGGGTGAGGATAAAAAAAAAGAAAAAAGAAAAAAGAAGAATGCAAGATAGTTATGGAGCACACTCACACATATAGCAATACCACACCTATTTAGAAACTGCCCCACCAGCCCTTCGGCCAAACAAAGCACAGCCTCATGCAACGGATTTGAGATGGAAGAGACTTTGGATGTATTATAAACCCACATAAGACACAAGAGCCTGTGCATCTCAATTTAAGGCTTTTATTTAAAGGGCATAATTTGACCTCTCCTTCTTCTTACGTAGGTTAAACTATATTATAGCTTAATAATATGACTACTATAGAAGAACAGAACTAAAATAGTAAAATGGTTATTTGGGAAAAGAGCCTTACAGAACTTCTTTTAACCTGTGTCCAAAAAAAAGTTTCCTTTCTGTACTTTTTAAATACGGCAGTATTTTTTAAATAGTAGTTTCACTTGCCGAAAAAAATAACGTAAGATATAAAGATAAACAAAGCAATAGTACACTAAATTTTAAGCATTTTTGCCCATAGCAGGCTATCAACATGAAGGATAATAGAGCTCAACCTGTCTTAAAAAAATAAACAGAAACCAAAATCTGGATAGATGAAAGAGAAATTCTGCCACCATGCAGCTATGGGACCTACATCAGCTGCTTATATTCTCTGGGCACCTGAGCCCTGACTAGTGTGGAAACAAATGGGGAAATCTCTAACAAGTCTTCCAGCTCCAACATTCCATGATGTTCCTAACAGCTTCTGTCCAGAATTTAACCATAAAGGCTATCATTTATTATTCCCTTAGCTACTTTAGCCTATTCCTGACTTTTTTATTTCTTAATTACAGTCAAAAGAGCTTTATCACAATCTTGTAGTGAGACTTATGTTCTACTTTCTAAGTTATCATTAGTGAGCTCAGGAACACTGACCACATCTCAGTGGTTTTCACATCCAGCTTTCTTTACATTGTACAATCAATATACTTTCACATTTTGTGTCGTCATAGCAACTGGTTGGCTTCATTGAACTCACAATAAAATTGTCCCACCTGTCCTGCAGGATATCTGACCAATCAAGGGTCAACCTCAGTGGCCACCAGGGGTACATGGTGAGTCTTAGAGAAGGAGGGCATGGCAAACTCTTTTACAAATTGGAAGTGAGGCACCGGAGGGGTATATATCCCCTTCACATGTATCACCCTAAATGGGACACATGAGAAAAGCATACCACTCTGTGACAGAAGCAGCTGAGGCTTAATCCCTGAGTGAAAAAAGCTCTTAAGAATTGTAAGGCAAACAGAATTGGCATGCACAGAGAAGCTCGGATAAGACCTACCTAAGGATTTCTCATCCGTATGTGCTAAGGCCAGACTTTCCATATATGTAACCAAGGATTCAAACACAAACTGTTCTACCAGGGACTCTTCTTCCCTGTAAAATAAAGAATACGATCTTCACATAAGGAAACAATAAAGCAGAAATGATGAGGACAATAACTAATGTTACTAAACAATACATACATTAATTAAATTTATTCTTAAAAATGGCTCATATGTTTTACAATATAAAACAACCTTTCGAGAGAAACCAACATGGCGGCATAGATAAACACCTAAACTGCTGCCTCACACAACAATTTCAAAACTGCAACTAAAAGACAAAACGGACATCATCCAGAACCACAGGAAGGCTGGCTGAGTGGAAATTCTACAACTAGAAGGAAAGAGAAAAGCACACTGAGACTCAGAGGAGCTGCGGAAGGCAGAGGTACCGAGGCAAGCGCGGAGAGTGCTGGCAACTGAGTACGTAGCAAGCTTTCTCAATTGGGCTTTCTCAACTGGGAGGGAGACAAAAGCTCCTTACGGCTCTGAACTCCAGTTCCGGGTGAGACTCTGGGGACCCAGACTCATAAGGGAAAAACTGGACTGTCAGGAAAGAGAAAAGCACACTGAGACTCAGAGAAGGTGCAGAAGGCAGAGGTACCGAGGAGCACTCAAGCGCGAAGAGGGCGGGCAACTGAGTACGCGGCTGGCTTTCTCAAGCGGGAGGGAGACAAAAGCTCGCGACGGCTCTGAACTCCAGTTCCGGGCGAGACTCTGGGGACCCAGACTCATTTGGACTGTCTGGCAGTGGGCAAAACTCAAGGGCGGCTTTCTCTCAGAGGTGCTTGCAGCGATTACCGTGGGACACTGAGACCCAGGGGTCTCTTAGGTGGGCTAATGGGAA
This sequence comes from Eptesicus fuscus, assembly GCF_027574615.1. Taxonomy (NCBI): domain Eukaryota; kingdom Metazoa; phylum Chordata; class Mammalia; order Chiroptera; family Vespertilionidae; genus Eptesicus; species Eptesicus fuscus. The sequence continues at coordinate 47,898,113 of NC_072491.1, read as the reverse complement.
GCCATTACAGTCTGCTCCATCCTGAGACTCCGCCCCATCCAAGCTGAACACAGAGGCTTTTGCAAGTCTTGTCTCATAAGGGTGTCTCCAGCACAGACGTTCTCCCAGCGTAGACATAGCTGATCCTCACAGCCAATTGGCCTGGAGGTCAATTCCTCCCAGTGATACCAACAACAATCAAGGCTTAACTACAACAAGACTATACACACAGTCCACAAAGGGGAGCACCAAGAGTATCCACCTCAGGTAACTGGGGAGGCTGAGCCACTGGGCCCTATAGGACACCTAGCACACAAAGCCACTCTATCAACTCAGGGAAGCAGCCAAAATGAGGAGACAAAGAAACAGGTCACAAATTAAAGAAATGGAGGAAAGCAAATGACTGGATATAGAGTTAAAAACCACAGTTATAAGGTTTTTCAAGAATTTTCTAGAAAAGGCAGATAAATTTAGCGAGACCCTTGAGGATATGAAAAGGGACGGACTAGAAAATAAGCATACACTGACTGAAATAAAAAATATTATACAGAGACCAACAGCAGACTAGAGGATCGCAAGAATCAAGTCAAAGATTTGAAATACAAAGAAGCAATAAACACCCAACCGGAAAAGCAAAAAGGAAAAAGAATCCAAAAAGTTGAAGATAGTGTAAGGAGCCTCTGGGACAACTTCAAGCCTAACAACGTCTGAATTATGGGGGTGCCACAAGAAGAGAGAGAGCAAGATACTGAAAACCTATTTGAAGAAATAATGACTGAAAACTTCCTCCACCTGATGAAAGAAATAGACTTTCAAGTCCAGGAAGCACAGAGAACCCCAAACAAAAGGAAGCCAAAGAGGACCACACCAAGACACCTCATAATTAAAATGCCAAGAGCAAAAGACAAAGAGAGAATATTAAAAGCAGCAGGAGAAAAACAGTTAGTTACCTACAAAGGAGTACCCATATAATTGTCAGCTGATTTCTCAACAGAAACTATGCAGGCCAGACGGGAGTGGCAAGAAATATTCAAAGTGATGAATAGCAAGAACCTACAACCAAGATTACTCTACCCAGCAAAGCTATCATTCAGAATTGAAGGTCAGATAAAGAGCTTCACAGATAAGAAAAAGCTACAGGAGTTCATCACCGCCAAACCAGTATTATACGAAATGCTGAAAGGTATTCTTTAAGAAGATGAAGAAGAAGAAGAAGAAAAAGGTAAAGATAAAAATTATGAGCAACAAATACATACCTATCAACAAGTGAATCTAAAAATCAAGTGAATAAAAAATCTGATGAATAGAATAAACTGGCCTCCAGCCCCAACCTCTCTGTGTGTTGTGTCTCCACTCTGGCCCGCCCCCAGCCCCAGCCCTTCCGTGGCTGCTGGGGCTGGGGGCAGCACACAGTCCCCTCCCGCCCATTTGTGCAGCAGCTCCTCCTGAGCGGTCGTGATGCCTGGCTAATTAGCATATTCCGTTTATATATATAGATTATGAACTATCAGAGATAATAAAAAGACAATCCAATTTCAACAAAAAAGATAAAAGAATAAAATACCTAAGAATAAATATAACCAAAGAGGTAAAAGATCTGTAGTCAAAAAAATTTAGGAAAAAAATAGATACAAATAAATGGAATATTATATTACATACTGTGTTTATGGGTAGGAATTAACATCATTAAATTTTCCATATTATCCAAAGCAATCTACAGATTTAAAGCAGTCCCTAACAAAATACCAACGGTTACTTTCCACAGAAATAGAATAAATAACACTATAGTTTATTAGCAACCACAAAAGACACCAAACAGAGAAAGCAATATTGAGGAAAAACAAAGTTGGAGGTATCACAGTACCTGATATCAAACTATACTACAAGGCATAGTAATCAAAGCAACATGGTACTGGCATAAAAATAGACACACAGAATAATAGAACAGAATAGAGAGCCCAGAAATAAATCCATGCCTATATGGTCAACTAATCTATGACAATGGGGTAAAGACAATTTCTTTAATGAATGGTGTTGAGAAAACTAGACAAATACATGCAAAAAAATGAAACTACACCACTTTCTTATGCCATATACAAAAATAAACTAAAAATGAATTAAATGTAAAGATCCAAAACCCTAACTCCTAGGAGAAAACAGACGGTAAACTCTTTGGCATCCCTCTTAGGAATAGCTTTTTGGATATGTCTAACCAGACGAGAGAAACAAAAGAAAAACTAAACAAATTGGACAATGTCAAAATAAAAATTTTTGCACAGCAAAGGAAACCATCAACAAGGGAGAAACAGCAGTGGCCAGGCAGCCCAGGTTAGAAAGCTTTGTGGAGTGTGGACATTCTCACAGTATTAATTTTTCCAATCCATGACCATGGAGTATCTTTCCACTCATTTTTGTCTTATTCAATATCTTTTATTCATGTCTTATAGTTTTCAATGCATAGGTCTTTCACCTTCTTTGTTAAATTTATTCCTAGGTATTTTATTCTTTTTGCTGCAATTGTAAATGAGATTGTTTTCTTAATTTTTCTTTCTGATAGTTTGTTATTAATGTGTAACAAATTGTTGCATACTTTTTATCCTGCAACTTTATTAAATTTGGTAAATAGGTACAACAGTTTTTTGGTGGAGTCATTAGGATTTTCTATACATAGCATAGTATGTCATCTGCAAATAGTGACAGCTTTACATATATGTTGCAAACATTCCTCTGTACCTATATGTTACAATTTTAAAAGATTGAAAAAATAATGAAGTGGGTTTCTTGAACTCTAGTCATTTTATACAAGACAGATTTCTATCAATCTATCCATCCATTATCTGTCTACCTAATCACCTATTTATTTTATTTTATAATATCTCCCCTCATCTCTATCCCAACTGCCACTGAGAAAAGCTATGCTGACCAAATGAGGTCAGGTTCCTCATTATACAATTATTTAGTAATCATGTACCACTACTTAAAGACACTAATTTCAAGTATAAATTTTACATTTACTCTGTGACTAATTATTCTCTCTCTCTCTTAAATGCAAACTTCATGAAGGGCTACATCCTTACGTCACCAGTATTTGGCACAATGTCTGACACATAGAGTCTTTTTGAATTTTTAAATTAAATTCATTGTAGTGACACTGATTAATTCCACTATATGTTTCAAGTGTATAATTCTATAACACATCATCTGTAGATTGCATTGATTTTGTATCCTTCAATTTTACTGTATTTACTTATTGTTTCTACTAGGTTTTGTGTGTGTGTGTGTGTGTGTGTGTGTGTGTGTGTGTTGGGAGTTTTTTGGCCTTCAAGGTTTTCTTTATAGAGTATGATGTCATCTGCAAAAATGTCTATTTTACTTCATCCCCAATTTGGATTCCAGTTTTTGTTCCTCTTGCCTGACTGCTCTGGCTAGGACTTCCAGAACTATATTGGATAACGGTGGTGAGAGTGGGCATCCTTTTCTGTTCCTGATATTGGAGAAAAAGCTTTCCGTTTTTTTTTGCCACTGAGTACAATATTAGCTGAGGGCTTATCAAACAAGGCACATAATATTTTTTTTTTTTAAGAATTTTAGTGAGTTTATTATTTTTAATAAATAATGCTAAGTGAATGAACAAACAATCACTTTAGGTCAAGGGCTAATTATCTTTTCTTAGACTTTTCCAAGGCCACTTTCATTGGCTGTCAGTCTTGTACCACTCGGATTCACACTCCATATAGCTATTGACAGGTACATTTTAGGAGGAAATCTAACCGTGATGCTCCGTGTTCCCACTGCTCCAGGGACTCACCGAAGGTGACCTATGTTTCTTAACTGGACAAAGGCTCCTGGCTGGCCTCACAACACTCTCTTTTAAGCTTTAAACTCCACAATCAATACAAATATAAAATATCTTTATCTCCTTGTATACCATCCTATTTCATATCTGAATTGCTCTAGCTAATCTCCATTCATCCTTTAAGTCTCATTTCAAGTATAAATGTGAGGGGAATCCTTTCCTAACCTACTCACGCTGGCTTAGACGCTTGTCTTCTGATGCTCCAAAAGACCCTGCAGTGCGTCTGCTGCATTTATAAGACTGCTGCAGTCTTATGTGTGTATGCATTTCTCAGCCGTTCCTGAGCTTCTTGACTACAAACTGCATTTTAATTCAGTTTTTTAATCCCTAGAAATTAGAACAGCATCCAGCACATACTTATTAAATACCTAATATATGAATACATGGACACATAAACACTAAGTCACTTTTCCAAATCACTACAGAGAATTTAAAGAACTTGTTTTACACTCTCCCCAGTCGTGTGGTTTACTAACCTGAATTCCCTGTAGATATTATTAAAAGCAAGTGATGCTCCTAGCCTCTTGAAAGCACTGGGGTGAAGTGCAAAGCTGTACAGTCGCTTGAAAAGTGATTTGGTGTTTACTGAACTTTTCTCCTGCTGCTGTGGTGTTGTCTGTTTGATGGACCATCTGAGGAATTCTCGAATACACCGACCACAAAAGTCTCTCAAAGTACTGTCAATGGGGTCCACAATTCCATCCTAAAACAAAGCATAACATGACAATTGAATACCCTGTCTTCCTCTGAGCATAACCAGAGTATGTTATAAAAATTAATTTACAGCACTATTCAAGAAAAAATAAAACCACCAATAATACCAATCTGTCTAGAATCTAGACTCTAATAAACTCCAACTGACATAATAACAATACTTTCTTTAAACAAATCCAGAAACTGAAAAATCCTTTAAAAAAAAAAAGGAATGTTTTAACCAGTTACAACAAAGCAGTCTTTCCCTGAAGAAACACAATCAATGGCCACATGCTAGGAATTTTTGTTGCTGACCTGACCCTATAACAGAATCAGAGATGCTTATGTATTGAGGTTAAAGAGACTAAGACCCTCGCAAGTTCCAAAGAAATTGTACTGCTACATAAACAAAAATCACATGGAGATGTGGTTCTAGAAATATAACTTTCTGTAATAGTCTCCATAAAGGCACAATCTCTAAATATCTGAAAAAACTGCTAAGGAAATTTGAATGTTTTTGTCTCCCTCTAGGCATTATTTCCTCTCAGATCTATATAGAAAAAGTTTAACTTGAAAAAGTACACTGAACACTGAAATAAGGGAGTACTTCTACCTAACATCCCAAGTTTTTTGCTATTTGTGAAATCTTTGATTACAGTGTTAATGAGAATTCAAGAAGGTAGTAATCTCTGGAAATAGAAGAGTCATTAACACTTCTCAGAGCAGAGGTAAATAGTGTTTGTGTTCACATAAGGAAATTAGCAATTCTTATTAGAAGACTGACAGGTGCCCTTTCACTTGAGTGCTGTACTACCAACTTCACATTTCCTCCTTTACCTTTTCTTTCTTCAACTCTCTCTTTTACGTTTTCATACTCTGACCCGAATGCTTTCTGAAGCTCTTATTTAAGATGATTTCAAGGTTCAAAAGGGGAAAAGAAATAGCTAAGATAAAAACTTCAGAATAAAAACATTAGAATAAGTTGATCTGAATGCAAACAAGCCAGAAATTTAATTTAATTTAATGTGCTTACATGAAGTTCAATATAGACAAAGCTAAACTATGATGATGAAAGTCAGACTGGTAATCTCTAGGTCGAAATAGTCTATATTGAACTTCATGTAAATGAAATTATTCTGTACCTACTCTTTTGTGTCTGGCTTCCTTTAATCAACTTAATGTTTTTGAGACTAATCCAGGTATTACATGTGTCACTGGTTCATTTTTTTAATATTGCAGTACAATATAAATATAACACAGTTTATGTATCCATTACCCTGTTATTTTCCGTTCTGGGCTTATTATGAATAAAGCTGCGTTAAACTTTTAAAAGTAATTTAATGTGTTTATTATAGTGCAGAGAAATGAAGCGTAGATATAATTATGTCACCATGCAAATAAGAACATTCAGTAACTCTCCACTCCCCACAACATGGCATCTATCCAATTAGGGTCACTCTGAGAGTGAAAGGAGTGCTCTTAATAGTTACATACACAACAGGCATACCCAGGACTGTCCTGGGAAAACGGGAATGTATTGTCAACCTACCTACAATGTTCTGCTATTCAGAACCAACACACCTTCCTAGCCCCACCTTCTCAGCACAATGCTCCGATGCAAGCAAAACTCAAAACAGAACTCATTCTTCACAAACACACCAAGCACCTAAAGCCTTTATCTCCTTTGTCTGGATGCCCTGGTCAAATCCCCTCTTTCCTCTGGCTTATTTCAAACAGAAGCAACACACAGATTCAAATCTGAATCAATTTGCAAAAGACACAGTGACAGGACTTTGTTTGGACAAACTTGCTATATGTTTAATTGGGACTTTTGATTCCAAAGTCAGTATATGGCAAAACAAAAATTATAGGTAAATAACAGGTAAAATCAAATCAAATAGCATTCAATGGGTCAAATGTAAAGTTATTTGTACAAGTTCAGAAAATTATAATAAAACAAGTGTCAAAAGCACACTAAGGCTTTAGCTGACCTCATTTTCTCTGCCTTTAGTGAACCTGTGACCAAATCTTAATGATTCTACCTCTAAGGTCAGGATAATGTTATGTAAATGCTAAGCTATTGTTCTAGGGCCCTTTAGTTGTTGAATCTAAATGCAGGAGAAAACTGGATAAGTTAAAAATAATCCTTAGTTATTGCACTAGAGATACTTTTAAAAATAGGTACTGCTAAAAGGGTTCTGATAAAAGAACAATTTTATTCACGCCTTCCACCCTCCACCCCACATCATAGCCTTAATATAGATCAAGTTTGTCAAATTTATGACCATTCTCCCCAAAACTAGAAAACTAATTAAAATGTGAATATTTGCTTGCAGATATTTCAAAGTATCACTTAAACAAATAAATATGGCATCCTGATTATTAAAATGGCATGTCACCAAATCTCTAAAACAAAAGAAAAAAGACAATATGATCTAGCTAAATGCTCTATTTTTGATATCTTGACAGGTAACGTTTCTTAAAGTACTAAATACACAGCAAATATAAGTAGAAAAATAGGAACAGAAGAAAAAAAGTCAACCCTTACTCACCAATATCGTTTCTAGTAAGGCAACAGTATCCTGGCTTTCAAATTTCTTATTGTTAGTGAACCAGTGAATCAGTTGCATAACTAGTGGCTCATACAGTTGCCTTGTCACCTGAAGAGAAAATACCAAGAGAGTTTATTTTCTTCATGTTGAATTAACTTGATACTGGAAAAGAGTCCATTTCAATGGCAGAGGCAAAATTAAGTGATAATACTGTCATGGTTTTGTTAGTTTCCTTTTCTAGTTAAATTCTATAATGAACAAGTTCTTCCTAATATACACACTAAAACTCATTGTTCTTCTAATCAAGAGGGCAAATTAGGATACAATATTATTGGTTTTATAGTATTCATCTTTATATATGCTGAATGTGCACTTGAGGAATTGTGGATCAGATACATTATCATTATTCAACTAACAAGTAAATAATGACAAAGAGAAAGCCGGACTTAAAGCTTGTATCACTGGAGAAGACAGCTGCCTCTCCATTGCTGTCAAATGAAAGAAGAAAAATCTCAATCCTTGGAGATGTTAAGGATCCTGAGTTCTCACTCTAACTTCCAAAATGTAAATAAAGTCTCTCCAGGGGCCAGACAGCCCTGTGGGTCTCTGGCTTTTATAATCCAGGGTGTCTTCCAGGCCTGGGTTCCTCCCTCTAAAAGGAAATACCCAGGGAAACAGTGCCCACCTTTCTGAAACCCTGGGAGCTTAACCGAGTGGCCTCGGTGTGACCATGTGATCATCTTGGAGAGGTAAGAAAGTTTAATTATCCTTTGGATCAGAGCACTGACCTAGACGAATGGTTACAAACCAATCCTCATTACATGAAGAGTAAAATGTTTGTAGCAAAGTGAAGGGAAGCATTCCCTACCTTTGCACCTTACACATTTCTGTGCCTCACAAGGCTAGGGCGCCTGCTGGAGCACTGACAAATCTAGGAGAGTTTTGTTTCCCACTGACACCGAGTTCAAGAATGAAGCACCTTGGTATGACCACCACCACCCAAAAACCCTGTACAAACCGTCCATGCCTCGGGGTGCAGAACAAACAACACAGAGACCTCTTGCACCTGGATATTTTTCTATAAAATATATCTTTTCTTTGAAGCAATTTTTAGGATTAATCAAAATAAAGGTCATACCTTACAGTTTAAACTGGTCTTAAAGCATTACTTTCTTCTTCAAAAGAATTACACTGTTTTATTCTTAGTATATCAGGTATGTATGTATGTCTACACACAGAAAACACATGCATGCACACATATACACACACACCACTTACAGAAATTATAGAAAATATAGAAAACCATCCACCTACAATCCTATCCGTAAGGCAACTCTGTTAACATTTAAAATTGCTATTAACTTTCAAAATATTTTATTTACACACATTTAAATATATGTGTATACATGTATATGCATATACATGTGTAAAAATACTTTTTATAAGCACTTTTCCTCTTAATTTTGAATATTTTCCATATACATACATAAGCTATGCCAATATGTTTATTAGCTGCCCCGTACCTCACATATGGATATACCATGATCCAGGAACCCAAATCCTGTTATTAGAATTGCAGGTATATCTAATGTGTGACTAACAAGAAGTCGCAATGAAAAGTCCCATACACACTGCTCTCAGTACAGGGTAGTGATGAAACTGCTGGACGAGGGCTGCAGGTCACCACGCCTTTTGCTCTGCCTCAGAGCCTGTGCGCATCCACACTCTCAGCAGACAGAAGTTGCAGGGCCCTTTCCCTACGTGCTTGGCAATACCACCGTCAGCTTTTAAGGTATTTGACAGAAGCTGCCAACAATAACGTTAAAATTTGAACTTCCTTTTCTTTACTAAAAACGTTCATGTTTGTAAATACTTCACTGGCCACAGATACTTCTTTGTTTGAGCTGTCTATTTTTGTTCTTTATCCGTTTGCCTATTTTTAGATCTTACATCTTCAGTAGAATGTAGCAAAAACATTCCTACATTATATATACGTTAAAATTGTGGTTTTTGTGCCTTCAGTAGTTGTAAACATTTGTAAAGTCAAATTATCACTACATTAGCACATTTCTTCTGTCTTCAATATCTTGTAGGAAAATTTCCCTTCCTACACAAACTTTATGAAAAGACAATTTTTTGGACACCTTTAATGTGATAACCAAATCCATCCACATCAAATTTTATAAACAAAAGAAAGCATTTTTTAATGCTATCACCCTACATTTTACAAATTAAATGAAATACTTATGCATGTTTGTAAAATGTGTTTTTACAAAGATCTGGGAGCATATTTTTTGCTAAGATAAAATGGCTTTTCCTGGGGAGTAAGAGTGGGAAATACAATATGGAGTTTTACTTTCAGTTTCATATGTTCCTATATTAATTAATACATTTTATCAATGAAAAAGACTATCCCGATCCAAATATACAGACAGCAATCACTCACCTGATCTACATCACATGCCAGTCGAAGTAGCACAGGAAAAGTTCGCTTATAGAGTTGGTACATAGGTGGGGAACCCTGACCACCTTCAGGTATTTGAGTGGCTTTGCCCAACATAAACATAACCATGCTATGTAAAAGTTCACAAGCTGCAACCTAAAATAGGCCAGGAGTTCAAAAAAGTTTAAGTTTTCATGTTAACAAGAGAAGAATATTGTATAAAATTAATGCTTTTCTGTTCACTTTGATCTTTAACCAAGAGTTAAGAATTGAAATTTTAAAACTTTAGGCAATGGGACTAATACATTCATAAGAAATATACTTCAATGCTGCCATATTGCGGAACTTTGCTCCACTTGTTAGCACATTTTCAATTATCACTACTACAGTGAATATTTGAAGCATTCTGAAAATGTACAAGTTACTAGAGAAACTTGGGATTATATGTTTCTAATCTCCTAGCTTGAGAAGATAATTGAGCACATGAAAAATCGCTGTTAAATGCCCTATGTACTATATTTTCTAATATAAAGTTTTTAGTATATTAATGTTTTGCCAGGTTATTATCTATTAAGATGATTTATGTTTAGCTTTCATTTATCAATGACATCTTCTGATAATTAAGTCATTTTTCTAATTATAATATTACAGAAAATATAAAATTAATAATATTGAAATGGCTGAAATATATTATCTATTCCCTAAAAAATATATGTCTTAAAATCAATAGACTCTAAATAATAGTGAAATGAAAAATAAAAGTACTTTAGTTTGTCTGTCACTGGCTGAAACAGCTAGTTCCGTAACCCGAGGCAGAAATATATCCAGGTAAATGACAGGCTTCATATCCATAAATGGTACTGGAAAACTGAGTCTTTTTTCTCTATCCCATGCTACATATTTCTTCATCATTTCATCTGAGGATGCAGCTGTTAAAAAATATTAAGAAGAGCATGTTTTTTTTCATTCAAAACATTCTCATACTAACTGCTCTACAATTCATTAGTGAAACCAGAGTATTTTGTTATACTTTTAAGTTAAGCACTTTATTCATTATTTCTCTTTTTGTTACTTCACACATGTAACTACAACATTACAAATCACTAATATACTATTTATGAATTTAATTTAAAGTAATATTATTTTTTAAATAAGTCTAATAATCTGGGGTGTTGAATTTTCACTTTCAGCAAACACTTAAGGTAATCTGTGAAAAAATTATAAGTAAATAATATTCTTATTAAAAATCTCCTTAAAGCACTTATTTTCCCAATATAGGCTGTTACTTCCTAAATAACCAAGTCACTAGTGTATTTAATATGAAATTTCAAATGTAAAAATAGATGAATTTTTGCTAAACGAAATGCTAATTCTCACTAAAAACACTCTAAAAATATCCAAATATTAAGAATATCATGTTTAAAAAATACTGAATTCCTGAAACAACATTTAATATTAAAAAGAATGTCAAATTAGATTGTTTCAAAATGAAAAATATGTTTAATAACCAAACTAGAACATTTTCCCTGTTACTGTAAAATATTATTCAGATGACATGGTACAATCAAAGTACTTCATTGGGCAATTATTTTTTGTAATCTTATTTGAAAATATGTTCATTACATATAGGATAAATATGAGAATATACCATGATCTGTATACTTCTAAATTAAAGGACAAATACATATTTTATTTATTTTAATAAAAAGTTCATTTACCTGTTACAAGATTTTTGCTTACTTGCCCTCCTAGAGTGCCAAGCATCTGTACTACTCTAATCCTTATTTCTTCTAAGGACAGTGCTTCATTCTGCAATGGAACAATCGCATTACATGTGATGATAACTGAGTTAAAAATTAAAGAGATTTATGAGAGGAAAGAAAAACAATTTTACAACTCTCTTTATTGTTAATGTTTCCCAGTGGCCCACTGTATCCTACACAGTACTACTGTTAATTTTATTGCAAAGTCATGAAAAGAAGAAACATCTCTTCCAATATTCCATTTACATGTCCATTTCCTAGGCCAGCGATTCCAAAGTTTCAGCAGAACCTGTCACACCCTTAAAAGTTGTAGTTGTCAAAAAATGGTGATAAAAAGAGTGGTAAACACACAATGCAAAATACAGATGATGTATTATAGAATTCTATACAGGAAACACATATGATTTTATTAACCCATGTCACCACAATAAATTTCATTTTAAAATATTTTCAAATTTTAATTTTCACTTTATACCTACATACTAATCCAATTTTCTCTATTTACATCATTTTTTCCAATTACATTACATGCCATATCTGAAAAATACTGTCAAAAAATTAACATGATAAAAAAATACTGACATGACTTGAACTTGACAACATTATATACTGAACACATTGCGGACAGATCACAAGAATTCTTGTGTTTTCTGTTCTAAGGTTTGTGGCCAATCACGAAAATTCTTTAAAAAGGTATTAGCTTGTAAGAACATGCAATAAATAACTTCAAAATGCAATGGGTATTTAATTTTAAAGCGTGCCTTTAACATTTATATAAAACGTTTTTTGTACTCGTTCAATAGAAACTTATCTGGCCACCGAGTAAAGCTAGCAATAAAACTACTGGTCCGCAATGTGTTAAGATCCAATCAGTAAATAAATCAATCATTCATAATATCAGTATTCCCACTGTTTACTGATTTTGAACTAATTACTTTTTATTACCCACTAACTATACTTAAAGATGGAGACAAACAGGAAAACAAGATCAAGACAGTAAACTAAATAATTTAGCTACACTTTTATTGCTAAAAATATATTGAGATTATTTCCATACCGTATTCTAATTTATATATAACACTAAGATTTTAAATAAAGATTTTTTACTTTTCACAAGCATTAGAATTTGATCTTTGCATTATTTAAGGTAAAGAAAATACAAGGGATTTCTTACTGATAAGATGTTCTTTGTGTTTTTCAGATGCTTCAACACAACTTTATTAAATCCTTTCTGGGCAGCCCGAGAAAGTGCTGACACTTCCCAGTTATTCTTGTTCTCACCTATCAACAGAAAACAAAAATGAATTTTAAATAGCATTCATTCATTGACTTGATTAATATTAGGGTGAACATACTGTATTACCAAATCAAGACATTAAAATCCTAATTTTAATTATGATTAAAAATTACTAAGTTTCTAAAACAAAAGTATATTAATAGTGGTTGTCTTAGTTTTAAATATCATTGTCTACACAAAGAAATATGATTCCTTGAAGAAGTGTTAATTCCAGAGATTGGGCAGGAAACACACTAAAGTAATAATGAGAGGTAGTGGGGCTTCAGGAAAGAAATGTTTTAACACTATACATCCTAACTTTATATAAGTTTATGAGTTCTAAAAAATATTTCTCTACATAACCACATAACAATCCAATTCAGGACATGGCCCTTGAGACATTGCCCATATTTAATCCTTAACCCCATTCAGGTTCTAGCATTGATCCCATGTTCAGAACCATATTACATTTTATTATTTGCTTCTTTAGTATCTTTTAAACTGAAACAGTTCTTCAGTCTTTCCTTGCATTTCATGATTTAAACCTTTTAAAATTATATGACAGTAATTTTGTACACTGTCCCTCTATTTGAGTTTGTCTAACGTTTTCTCAGGACTAGATTTAGGTTACAGACACCAGCTGTAACATCCTAATCCCTTTAATTAACTATTGAGTTAAATAAAATCTTTGATACGTGTTCATTTATATCAGCATAGTCATACTTTCATAGCTATAAAGTTACTTTTCACTGGTTCTGGAGATGCCTAGAAGATTTGCTGACAGAGCCAGGTAAACCGCATTGCTGAAGAATACATACCTCACAGGTTTAATCCCACCCTATCTTCTTGGCTCCTAGAAATGAATCCCAAATGACAATAGAACCTTGCACAGCTTTCTGCTAATCCAGTTCCTGCCTTTACATGATTTCATGCTTTTGGTTTGCTTATGCCCAATTAGCTGGTCCCCACGGATGGGAGTAATGTCCGAGAATTTGGGTTTATGGTCTACTGACCATTTGGTAAACTTCTGTGGACAGATTCTAGAGGTTTCTTTTCTATTGGGCCAGAGATGAAAAAGAGCATTTGTTTTTCAGTGTCTTTTTGTTATTATTATTATTATTATTATTATTTTATTATTATTATTATTTGTAGCTCAAATTAGTTAATTTTTCACACTGGGAAAAATAGCTCTTTGATATTTGAACTGTTCAGTGTTTTCTTGGTGTCTTGTGTCTCTTGAGCTATGATTCAAATTACAGAATTAAAGCTATAAGCTCTCCATTTGCTTATGTGTCTATTAGCCTGATTTGTTTAAAAATATATTTTATTGATTTTTTACAGAGAGGAAGAGAGAGGGATAGAGAGTTAGGAACATTGATGAGAGAGAAACATCGATCAGCTGCCTCTTGCACACCCCCTACTGGGGATGTGCCCGCAACCAAGGCACATGCCCTTGACTGGAATCGAACCCGGGACCCTTGAGTCCGCAGGCCGACGCTCTACCCACTGAGCCAAACCGGTTTCGGCTATTAGCCTGATTTGAGAAAGGCTTTTACTTCGTTCCTTATGTGTATAATGTTCTCCTATATTTGGAGAGTATTAATACATTAGATTATAAAGTCTCTTAAATTTAAAATCTGTTCTGACTTATTTATACAAATTAATAAACTTACATAAAGTGAATATTCCTAAATTTTTCTGAAAATAAGAACACTGTGCTTATGTTTTAAATGAGCCATGGCTTTTTTTTCATCTTACAGAAACTAGCTCAAAAACTAAGCATTTTATGAATCCATGTTCACATAATTCAGGCACATCTTTGGTACCTGAGACAAGTTTAATAATCTGGGTTTAAAAAAAGAAATGACATTAACAACATTCACAATGTTGTGCTCACCACTATCCATCTCCAGAGTTTTTCATCATCACAAACAGTCCTACATAAGTTTTAAGTTCATGAAAAGTGTTATAAGTTTATGTTCAAATAAACTGTATCTTTATTTGGACAAATTTTTTATTTCCCCAGTAATTATGTTTTACAGCATGTCAGCCAGAAGATAATTTATAAGATTTGCAGGAAACTTGAAAACTGGACTGAATGAGTTAATTAATGGATAATTACTGAATACTCAGGTAATATACAAGCAAAATACAATAAATGATTACTAAGCATCACTTTTAAGTTTGTGTGCTTCTGCTTCTCGTTTTTATAGGCTATTACAAGGCTAGAGCTTGGGATCATGTAAATGAATGTGTCAGTGGTATCGTTGTGCTCATAAGCTCTATGAATCTGACAGACAATTCTCAATTATGCACTCCAAGTTTTCTCAACGAAAGAGATAAGTTTGGTAATAAGTTATAATTAACTAGAAACCCAGTGCACAGATTCATGGACAGGTGGGGTCCCTCGGTGTAACCTGCGGGGATTGGGCTGAAACCCGCACCCAACATCCCCCAGGGATGTAGTAGTGCACGAAGTGGCAAGTGGCCAGGGAGGAGCCGCTCCCACTCACCCGGGCCCCGCTCATCCCGGCCCCACTCATCCCGGTCAGCTGAGTGGCACTCCCACTATGGGAGCACACTGACCACCGGGGGGCAGCTCCTGCGTTCAGCATCTGCCCCCTGGTGGTCAGTGCGCATCATAGCGACCTGTCAAATGGTCGACTGATAGCTTAGGCTTTTATATATATAGACTAGTGGCCTGGTGCACAAAATTTGTGCACGGGGGCGGGGTCCCTCAGCCCAGCCTGCACCCTCTCCAATCTGGGCCCCCTCGGAGGAAGTCCGACTGCCAGTTTAGGCCCGATCCCACAGGGACCTCACAATCCGGGACCGCTGGCTCCTAACTGCTCACCTGCCTGCCTGCCTGATCACCCCTAACCACTCTGCCTGCCAGCCTGATTGCCTGCAACTGCGCCCCGCTTATGGCCTGATCACCCCTAACTGCCCCCCTGCTGGCCTGATCACCCCCAACTGCCCCCCCGCCAGCCTTCTCACCCCCAACTGCCCCCCTGCCATCCTGCTTGCCCCCAACTGCCCCCCCGCCAGCCTAATCACCCTGAACTGCCCCCCCTGCTGGCCTTATCGCCCCCAACTGCCCCCACCGCCGTCCTGCTCACCCCCAACTGCCCCCCACTGGCCTAATCACCCCCAACTGCCCTCCCCTGCCAACCTGATCACCCCCAACTGCCCCCCGTGCCTGCCTTCTCATCCCCAACTGCCCCTCCCCCCGCCAGCCTGCTTGCCCCTAACTGCCTCTGCCTCAGCCCCGCCACCATGGCTTTGTCCGGAAGGATGTCTGGAAGGTCTCCCGGTCTAATTAGCATAGTAACATTTTATTAGTATAGATGAGTGGTTGAAACCACAGAAGCAATAGTACAGAAATACAATTTTAGGTGTGCTTTTCATTTTTAAGGAAAAGAAATTAGTTTTCTCAAAAGCAAGAGAATCTTGGGCTTTTTGGTATCTGGATCTCTTTCAACAATTGGAACATACTATGAACTCCACAGATCTTTGCTTATGTGGGTTAGAACTAGCAATAACTACCATATTGGAAGTAGATGTAATTTTTTAAAGACTTTCATATTTACTTGAAGAGCACATTAGCATGCATATCTTCGCAGTATTTTGTAAACAATTTAATCCCATCAATAGCCTGAGAGGGACTGCTATTTTAAAATTATGTCAGTTTGTTCCAGAATACGAAAGAGCATAATAAAGGGCAAAACTTGGAAAGTGAGTGTGAAAAGAAACTATAAAATAAGATAAAATTTTGGAAAAGGTCACTCAATTTTAAAGGATGTACTTCTTTGGTTTCCTTTGTCTATAATATGAAAAGTTACTCTTTACTTTCTGTGTAACCTTGCAAGACTACAAAAATTCAGGATCTTATCAGAATAATTTTCTGAGCTTTATGTTGACTTCATGGCCTAACAGAGAAGATTCAGATCGTGCACCTTTGGCAGAAGTGGCACAGAACAACTCTGCATTCTTCTCAGCAAGCCATTATCAGGGGACATATGCTGTTGACTGGTCCCACTATAGCCAACAGGCCAAGGAGGTGTCTGCAAGGTGCCTCCACTGAAAAGTTATAATTTTATCCATGATCATGGGGTAAAACATATGTTTGGGGGTAAGGCATTTTATTTATTTATTTTTTATTTATTTATTTATTTATTTATTTTTAGATGAAGGGAGAGGGAGAGAAAGATAGAAGTATCAATGATGAAAGAGAATCATTAATCAACTTCCTCCTGCATGCCCCACCCTGGGGGTTGAGCCAGCAACCCGGGCATGTGCCCTGACCAGAAATCAAACCGTGACCTCCTGGTTCATAGGTCAATGCTCAATCACCAAGCCATGCCAGCCAGGCTGGTGTAAGGTACTTTAAAAGTATATGTGATAGGCAGAATTTTAAGATAGCCTATGACCTTCTCCTGCTGTTACTCCCATAATTGTGTTCCCTTATATAACAAAAGATTAACAAGGTAGGCCTAATTTAATCACACCTGTCCCTTAAAAGCAGTCTTCTCCAGCTAATAGAAGAGGAAGCCAGAAAGATTTGCTGGATGTGAAGATGGAGGGGGCCATGAACAAGGACCAGAGAGAGGCCTTCAGGACCTGATCAGCCCTGATAATCTGATAAACAACCTGAATAAGACTGAAAGAAAATCCTTCCCCAGAGTTTCCAGTTAAGAGCCCAGCATGGCCAACACCTCAATGAAATGATCAGACTAAGTAGAGGACCTGCTGAGCCCACCTGGACTTCTGACTTACAGAACTCTGAAATAACGGATGGGTGGTTTTTCACTTTTTTTTTTTTTTTTTGATTGGTGTGGTTTTAAACTGCTAAATATGTGGTTACTAAACAGCAACAGAAAAAAAAAACACACTATAAGACTTTCAATTTTTTGTTGAATTGAATATTTTCTATTTGAGCCAATGGAATATAATCTCTTTCTAAAATGATTTATTTTGATGCCCAAATTATCCCAAATTTTATCTGTGACATATTCCCATCATTCTCTGAACAATTCCTTGCTTTCGGGATGTTTCAGAAAATAAAATTTTCTAGGTTAAGCTTGTATTTCCCCTGTCAGTCATTTCCCCAAGGAATTCTAATTCCTTTTCATGGAAAATGGTATTTAGAAGCCATGATCTTGACATTAGGTTTGCTCACTACTATTAAGGTATTACTACTCCCAAGCAGGCCCTTTCCATGGATAGAACTAGAATATATACATGCTTTCATCTCCAATTCTAGTTATTCCTCTCTGTGTATATGTGTACATGTACATACACACACACACACACACACGCACACACACGTAGATATGAATATAGATATACATTATCACCTTCCTCACCCTCCTTGTCTGGACCCCTTTATGCCAAAAGGCTGCCCCAACATATCAGCGTCCCCACCCTGCTCCAACTCTGACCCAACACAGGCCAACCCTCAGGGCTGCCCTCCTCGTGCTCCCTGGGAGCACCACTGCGACCCTAACACCCACCTTCCTCTCCGCCACTTAAAGGCCTTAGGACTTCAAGAAGTGGAGAGGGAGAGGACCTCAAACAACTGACTCACACAGAGGGAAAGAGTCACTTTGAAACTACGAAAAGATGGAGCAGACACTTGCTAACCAAATGGTCAAAATGAACATGACTGATAATGGCACCAATAGCTACCATTATGCTGTGAGAAGGACAGAGCATCAGCTCTGGGTGCTTCTGCCAAAAGGTATAACTTGAACCTCATCGTGAGAAACATCAGGCAAGCCCACATTAAAAGACATTCTATAAAATAACTGGCCTGTCATATTAAAAAACGTCAATGTCACGAGAACTAAGAAAGACTATCCCACTTTGAAAGAGGCTAAAGAGTTCTAACAAATAAATGCAACACATGGTGCTATATTGAAATCTAGACCACAAAAAATACAGCCATAAATACAGCTGTAAAAGAAATTAATGGGACAACTAAAAATTTGCATATGAACCAAAGATTAATATATTCATGTTGTTTTTCTTGATTTCAATAATGATACTGTGGTTTTGTAAAAAAATACCCTTGCTCTTAAGAAATATACATTGCAGTATTTAGACGTAAATATCCATGATGCCTGCAACTTGAAAAGGGTATACACATACATATACAAAGTGGGGCAAAAGTAGGTTTACAGTTGTGAGTGCATGAAACAGTTTATTCTTTTTTTTTAAATATATTTTATTGATTTTTTTTTTACAGAGAGGAAGGGAGAGGGATAGAGAGTTAGAAACATCAAATGAGAGAGAAACATCGATCAGCTGCCTCCTGCACAACTCCTACTGGGGATGTGCCCGCAACCAAGGTACATGCCCTTGACAGGAATCAAACCTGGGACCCTTCAGTCTGCAGGCCGACGCTCTATCCACTGAGCCAAACCGGTTAGGGCTAGAGTTTATTCTTGTGTTATTATTTATTAACTAGAGGCCCAGTGCATGAAATTTATGCACTGGAGGGGGAGGTTCCTCAGCCCAGCCTGTGCCCTCTCGCAGTCCGGGACCCCTCGGGGGATGTCCACCTGCCGGGGGGATCAGGTCTAAGCCAGCAGTCATACATCCCTCTCGCAGTCCAGGACCCCTTGCTCCTTACTGCCCACCGGCAGCGGAGACGAGCGAGGCTCCCGCCATCGCCGCTGCACTCACCAGCTGTGAGCCCAGCTTCTGGCTGAGCAGCACACCCGCTGTGGGAGCGCACTGACCAACAGGGGGCAGCTCCTACATTGAGCATCTGCCCCCTGGTGCTCAGTGCGTGTCATAGCAACCAGTCATTCCACCAATCATTCCACCATTTGGTCGATTTGCATATTAGGGTTTTATTATATAGGAAGGATCATTGTATTATTTTCCACACAAACAACTGTATATCTACTTTTGCCCAACCATGTACACACACACTCATATTATCGCAGAATATGTACAGAGAGAAAGTACATGCAATAATAATGTATATGGGACAAAAATCTTAATTGCTGAATTTGGGTAAAGAGTATATGGGAATTCTTTTTACTATTAATGCAACAGTTCTGGAAGTTTGATAGATCAAATAAAATGTTACTAAAATAGTGGCTGTCTTTAAGATTCTGGATTTTCTTATTATTGAATTTTACTACTCTCTACTTTTCCCTATCTTCTAATTATTTACAGTTACACATAATTATCAACAGATAAATCCTTTGCTTAAAAGAATCACAATAATTTCATTTCAATAAAGCAAATAAAACCACCAGAGATATCTGCTACTAGATGTATTAATTTTTTAACTAAGACCATTAATTTTTAGTGAGCTACTCAACAAGCAGCACTCTTTATAGAATGTGAATTTTAAAAGCCTAAGTAAGCTATAAACATTGACTAGTTTGTATTTTTTATCTCTAAGCAATACTTGTTATTACTATCATTTACAGAAATATCTCCCAAAATTGTGACTCACTTTTCATGAGCTCTGCATATATAATGAGGTGTTACAACACCAGACACAGTGAATGAAATTTGTCACACACTTTTCACTTAATGTTTCCAAGCCAACAATATTTAAGGTGATAAGCATAACCAATGGACAAAGACACCAGGGGGATGAGGGAATGAGCGGGGTCGGGGGGGGGGGGGGGGGCGGGCAATGGGGGGATAAGAACACATATGTAATACCTTAATCAATGAATTTAAAAAAATTCAGGTTGAGTAATAATAATGATTGACATAGATGGAATTTTATAAAATAACCCTCTATATTCTACTTTGAGGATAGTGAAGTTCAAATTCTTAGCAACACTTCAGTGTCTTTCTCCAAACTGAATCTTTTTGCTTCCTGTGATAACAATGTCCCTTTCCATCGTGGTTTGAGTAAATCTGTTCCCCTTAACTATAAGTACTACTCTTCTTGACTGTAAAACTTTTGCATGGAATTTTTTCTTTTAACCTTTTCCCAAACCTATTTCTCCTATAACAATTCTTAACTGGTTAGCATTAGGGCTTCATCAGTTATATTTTAAAAACCAATAAAAATCAAGTGAGATTAGATCAAAATGTGAAATTACTATTAAATTTCTTAAAGTTTTAATTCCTGTTTGACTTATTCAACAAGCATCCTATATAATAAAGAGGTGATATGCAAATTAACCCTCACACCCTCACACGATGGCTGCCTACAACCAGGCCGGCAGGGAGGTTAGTGAGGGACGACCAAACGACTGAACAAGCAGGCTGCGTGGGACAACCAGGCTGGCAGGGGAGGGGGGTAGTTGGGCGCGACCAGGCCAGCATGGGGGGTAGTTGGGGGTGACCAGGCTGACGGGGGGGCAGGTGGGGGCGACCAGGCTGGCAGGGGAGGGCAGTAAGAGGCAACCAGGCCAGCGGGGAGGGGGGGGGGAGAGAGTTGAGGGCGACCAGGCCGGCAGAGGGGGCAGTTGGGGGCGATTAGGCTGGCAGGGGGAGCAGTGAGGGACAACTAAGCCAGCGGGGGCGGGGGGCAGTTGGGGGCAACCAGGTCAGCATAGGGGGACAGTTAGGGGCAACCAGGCTAGCAGAGGGGGGCAGTTGGGGTGACCTGGCCAGCAGCGGGGGGCAGCTAGGGGAGACCAGGCTGATGGGGGGGGCAGTTAGGGGTGACCAGCCAGGCAGGCAGGTGAGCGATTAGGAGCCAGCAGTCCAGGATTGTGAGAGGGATGTCCAACTGCAGGTTTAGGCCCTATACCCAAGGGGTCCGGGATTGGAGAGGGTGCAGGCTGGGCTGAGGGGACCCCCCCATGCACAAATTTCGTGCACTGGGCCTCTAGTCTATAATAATCTATAATAAAAGCATAATATGCTAATTAGACCAGACAGCCAAACAACCTTCCCAACATCCTTCTGAACAACCTTCTGGACGAAGCCGCAGCTACAAGGACCAAGGCAAGATGCTGCAGCTGTGAGGGCTGAGGCAAGCCACTGAGGCTGTGAGGGCCAAGCGCCTTGCACGAATTTCATGCATCGGGCCTCTAGTTTTTTATAAGGCAGTGAACCAAAAGCTATAAGGAGTTCAAGATATTTAAGATAAGTTCTTGCTCTTAAAGATGTTATAAAGCTTAGCAGAATATAAGTGAATAAAATGAATAAGTCTAATGCCTCAGTTATATTTCCCATGTCCCAATTATACTGAAATGAATTGGAGAGATTACAAAAATAACAATCAAATATATTTTGACTACGTTGGGTTCATATTTCAGAAATTGCAAAACTACAAATAGTAGTCCTATTAAAATTATTATATTGCCCTCTTATTTGCTACACATAATTCTTTTAAACCTTACCTGATAAGGCTGAAGTTTTCAAATACCCATCCAGACTAGGGAGAATGTCCTTATAATAAGGCTGAATTACTTGTTTACTGATGTAAGCCGACCATTCTTCTAGGGCACGCAGGCCTGCTTCTGCCAGGGGGGGATAGCTCAGGCCCAGTTTAAAAGCCATCTATATGTCAATACAAACATAGTAAACAGACGCAGTAATTTAAGATTTAAAGAAAAAAAACACCACCAATTAATTATGGTTTCTAATAAATAAGCCTTTCTATAGCCAGAATGTGAGACCCTGCTGGAGGTAAGTGGGTGCATCCCAGGTCATTATTAGAAAACCCAGCACCACTAGTCTATATGGTTGGTGACATGCTGCAGACTTTCAACACATCCACCTATAAGGGAAGCTCAGAGAGGACAAGACAAGTGTTCCAAGTCCCAAAACTACTAAGTAGCAGAAGTAGAACTTACACCAGGAGTGTCTATTAGCAAGCATCTACTGTGACTGCTATGAAAAGACCTGGATATTTCCATGTTTTCTAGGAATTCATATGTATATGAAATTGATTTGCTCAAGACAATGAATGCATCTACCTGCAATGCGGGAACGTAGGCTCTAACATCAAGTTCAATGATGTCATGTGGCAGGGATAGAATAAAGGTCAAACAGGAGGCCAAAAGTTCATCTTTGTATTGCTTCATTTTAACTGATACCTTAAAAAGAAAGAAGAGAAAAACCTCAGAGGGAAGGCAGAGGAGGTTGGGTGGGAAGAGATTAACCAATGAACTTGTAATCATATATGCATAACCCATGGACACAGAGAATGGGGCTATGCATATATGGGCCTGGGGGGCTGGGTGGGTGGGAGCTGGCT
The DNA here is from genome assembly GCF_027574615.1 of Eptesicus fuscus. Lineage (NCBI taxonomy): Eukaryota > Metazoa > Chordata > Mammalia > Chiroptera > Vespertilionidae > Eptesicus > Eptesicus fuscus. The sequence goes on along the minus strand of NC_072491.1, from coordinate 47,875,362 downwards.
GGAAGAAGTTAATGGGGTGGGGGGAGGAGAACCTATGTAATACTTTCAACAATAAAGATTTTTTTTAAAAAGAAGAGAAAGACAATGATGTACACCTGAATAGAGCCTATGCTTTGAAATCAACTAAAGAAGTTACCTATTCTCAAATATGAAAAATGATAATGCAGCCTTTATTTGACATGGCCATGTTCATTTTCAAATTAAAGACTGATCTCTAGGAAAAGTTTATTTGAAGTAATTAAATCCCATTACATGGAAAAGCTAAAGAATCTATTTATTTTGAATTTCCATCACACAAATTATTTTAAGAAAAACTCAAGGGACTTTTGAAGCATAATGGTTTGCCCTGTTTGTTTCTTAATCCTTTAATCTGGATCTGAATAAAACAAACCAATTTTTAAGTAATTAGATCATTTATGAAAACTAACATTTTTTTAACATACATTCATTTTTTAAAAGCCCATTTTTTAAAAACCCACTGGATGAATCATTTTAAAATTACCTCTTTACCAAATTTTGCAAATAAAGCGAAGCAAGAATACTTTTCTGGGTTCTCAGGAGACTGTTTCTGACTCTTAGGACCAACTCCCTGTTGAATAAAAGAGTAACTTAGTACAGTGAGAAATAACCAGATATTTCTGTGTCCTAAGCCCAGTAATTCCCCTCCTTTCTTCTGAGAGGTGAACTCCTATTCACTTTGCCAAGGTTTCATGCAGATGGGCAGGCAGAGGCCAGTGAGAAACGGTATGAGTGGGAGGTGGATGGCTGGTCAAGAGCCACAGGGTTGGCTAAGTCCATTCCCCTTTCCCCATCTTCCAATACATACACTTATGAGCAATGAGACCAGCTCATCCTATAATTAACAAGTCAGAATACTCATGAATGACTTAAGCCTTAGGTGCACTAATCCAATTATACTCAAACTTCACTAACCACTTGAGTGGCCACCTGAGTGGCCTGTTAGCACAAACTGCTGAGCGCTGCCCTGAGAATTTCCCATAAGCCTGGAGAGGGCATGAGATGTCCCAAGTAATACTGGGCTGCTGGCGTAGGCCCACACTTTAAGAACCTCTGTTATGGCCCAGCTGGTGTGGCTCGGAGGTTGAGCGTCGACCTATGAATCAGAAGCTCACAGTTTGATTCCAGATCAGGCACATGCCTGGACTTTGGGCTCAATTCCTAGTAGGAAGTGTGCAGGAGGCAGCTAGCTGATCAATGATTCTCTCTGATGTTTCTCTCTCTCTCTCCCCCTCTCCCTTCCTCTCTGAAATCCATAAAAATATAATAAAAAAAAAAAAAAAGAACCTCTGTTATGCCCTAGCCCGTGTGGCTCAATTGGTTGAGCGTCTTCCCAAAAGGTCACTAGTTGATTTCCGGGCACATGCCCAGGTTGTGGGTTCAATCCCCAGTCGGGGTGCGTGCGGGAAACAACCAATTGATGTTTCTCTCTCACATCAATGTGTTTTATTTTTTTCTCTCTCTCTTCATTTCTCTCTCTAAAAAAAAAAACACCCACAAAATATTAAAATAAAATTTAAAAATCTTCATAAAAAGAACCTCTGTTAATCTAACACAATTAGCCAGGTGCTTGTAAATCAGAACAGAAAATACTATTAGTTAACTTTTTTAAGTGTCATCCAATTGCCACTCACATTATCAGTTTCTAAAAATACAGGTAATAAAATTAGACTTTAAAGTGCAATATGCTACAATCTCATACTTTTATAATATTTATACAGACACATGCAATCTAATTTTAAAAACACAGGCATATTCAATGTCCTGCAAAAACACTTACCTCAAAATACTTTATTTTCTTAGCATTACTCACAGCAATAGAAAGCAATTTGTAGAAACCACTAATGAGTGGCAACCGTGTACACTGACATATTAATTCGTATGCAAATGAGTATAGCCAGGGCTCAAAAAATTCTACATGTTTCTCAGGAAGAATCTCTCTGTAAAATCAAATTAAAACCTTAATGCAGAAATTTTTGTCATACTATTTTTATTCCGCTTTGAAATTATAAGGCACATAATTAAAAGGTTTACAATTCCATTATATAATATTTTTAGGTATATCTACAATCCTTTTTGTTTCCTACTTGAGGGTCTTTTAAATATAAAAATAATAGTACATTTAGAATATTTTAACAATTCATAGAAGCAATTTAGATTGTAAGTCTTTTGCTATTTTATTTCTTATAGCGATATAAGAATTTTTCCTATATTATAGCCAATAACTGACAATTTTCTCTCTTAAATAATCAGAATTTAAACAAAATACCTGCAAAATTCCACCAGGTTAATGAAAGCTGAAAAATCTTTAGGTTTAGCAGGATACAAATTAGCTGCTGGATCTGAAGTCGGGATCACCCAAACACCAGTGGGTTCATTTTCATCCTTAAAAATTGTACCAAAACAAACATTATACCAGTCAATCACACATTCATTCAACATATAACTGACCAACTGACCTCACTGCCAAGGTCTGATGGTATAAGGAAGGAATGCAAAAGTGAGAAAAGTAAAGATGAGTCCTTAAAGCTTACAATTTGAGAAAAATGATACAACTCACAGAAAACACTACATCTTGCCCTAACCGGTTTGGCTCAGTGGATAGAGCGTCGGCCTGCGGACTCAAGGGTCCCGGGTTCGATTCCGGTCAAGGGCATGTACTTTGGTTGCGGGCACATCCCCAGTAGGAGGTGTGCTGGAGGCAGCTGATCGATGTTTCTCTCTCATTGATGTTTCTCTCTCATCGATGTTTCTAACTCTCTATCCCTCTCCCTTCCTCTCTGTAAAAAAACAAAAAAAAAAAAACAACACTACATCTTTTCTTTTAAAAGGATATATGGGAAGTGATAAAAAATTGATACGGATACAAAAATACAAAGGGAGGAGTATCATTTGTTAAAGGAGCTAGCAATGATGCCATGACAGAGGCAGAATTTCCAAACTTAAAGTTTATAGAAAGCATCAATAATAATGGACTCGGAAGTTTCAAACTAAGAAACAGGAATAATTAACAGTATTAAGTAATAGTAACTTACTCGTAAGTTACACAATGAGTTTGTGTTATCAAATTCAGGCTGAAATTATTTCAGACATACACAAAGCATAAAAAGCAATAAAACACACATTGGTGTCCCCATCAACCAGCATAAAAATTTGAACATTACCAGCACTATTAAGTCAATGTGACAAATGGCCTTTTTCTGTTTTATTATCCTCTGCATATCCTCCCCATTATCTCTTACATAACTTGCAGCATCACACATATACACTAACTCTAACAAGCATAATCTAGTCTAAAAAAAAAAAAAAATCACTGGGCCCACCATAGTGTTTTGTAGCTAAAACTCCTCAAATAAGAGCAGAGCAACTTCCAGCTAACTGTCTAAAGCCATGAAAACTGGGTACAGACAACAGTCCTTTCCTGACTATGGTCTATATTCTACTATCTTAAGAACAAATTTAATACTGTGCACCTGAATTTGGAGTTTCCTTGGCTATAAAGAAGAGGAATACCAGGTTTCCTTATCCTACTACAAAGTCACCTCTGCACAAAATACGATTTGACGTTTTACTGTTGCTAAGGAACAAATAATAAAACAAGCCAAGTACACAACGTTTCACACAAAAATTCTTTTAACATATTAAACACATAAATTACTTACTTTTGAAAAATCTAGTGGTAACATTTGCTACACATTAAGCTATTACAAAAGTATCAACAATATACATTAATGTGGAAGAAACCAATTTCCTACATACTCTACAAATGTGCTATACCTACAAAGTGAGTTGGTATAAAAACGATGTGAAATTAGTAGTGACAAAAATTCTAACCTCTTGTTCTCCAACATTCTGTTTTTTTAGTGTAAGATCCAATTTGTCAATAATCTTCAAAACAGATTTTACAAATTCATCATATAGCAAGCGATTCAGTCTTTGAAGGGAGGAATTCACAAAGAAAAATGTTTCATCTGCTAAAACAGAATCCTTTAAAAAAATTATAAACAAAATTTTGTCCATAAAAGTATCAAAATCAGTCATAAATATGCATTAAAATATATAAAGATGTACATGCATTTTAGGTATTATGGAAAATGCTGTATAAACTGTAACAGACTTATCTGGAAGTTTACAAGCTCAAATTGTAGACACCTTCCTAAGTTATTAGGACAATATCATTTTGGTCAGATAATATTATTATACAGTCATGTAGCAAATACTAGGTACATAGTAATAAATAAGAAGATTCAGGCCAATCCTTATCAAAGCATTTCTCCCAATTAATTTGTGTGTTTGTGTGTATACACTTATATACTATACACACATACCATATGTATATACACATATACATGTATCTAGATAAATATATATATCTACCCTCAGAATGGATTTAAAAGCATCATCTATCATTTCTCTAAAAGTGAAACTATTCTACCATTTCAAAAACATAGGCCAATTACTGAATAAAAACTCAGTCAAATATTCTATGGAACTTAACCTCAATATAAGGCTATCTAACATCATATAAGAAAAAAATGTTTTAGGTAAAATTACTAACACTGCTATTTTACCTCAATAAGAAAACAACTAAAAACTCCTGCGATTTGTCACAGGATAGAAATCATCTATTGCCAAAAATTGTTTTTTCTAGTCTGTTAATGCTTTGTCAGTCTATGTTAAAATGGTGGCCAGAACCTGGCTTTAAAACATCTGCTAGAAATGTATCAGGCAGGAGGCATTACTCTAATCACAGATGATATAAATAATAGCTGTGCACCAATCACCTTCATACCTACTAGGTCAATTGGATTTATCTTCATCTTTAACAAAGAAGAAGAGAATAGCTCTATTATATTTTTGGTTGAATTAGAAAGAAAAACAGCATCAACTATATCACACTAATACTTAAAGCTAAAACATGAACTCAGTAATTAATTTTAAATGAGTTCTCTATAATTTAGCTCTTTTTTTTTTTTCAGAGGAGGAAAGCCCATTTTTATTCTCTAATGCCTTCAGCTTCCAGGCAATCCTGCTGTGGTGGTGGTGGCAATGGCAGCGGAGGCTAACCAGGCACCCAAAACTCCAAAGGAGAGCCTATCTCACCAGAGAAACTATGGGGGGATAGTCACATTGGGTTTTTTCCTCTATCCTCTTACTACTCGACCCTGGAAGCAAAGGTAGCTAGCCCATTTCTTCCTTTGGCCTTTAATTTGCAGAGAGATTAAAAGCTTCTGATCACTTTTTTTTTTTCCTGAAATATTCTTCCACTGCACTGACCACCAATAATTTTGTTCCCTTTAATTTACCTTTTTCTGGTTTCATTTTATCCTAACTTACACTGTTTTGATTTTTTATTACTTGTAGTACTTTTTATATAAACGACTGAAAGTCAGAAAAAAATAGAATTCTGAAATAAATAATTCTTAAGTGTATAAACTATGCACATAATACAGAGGAACAAGGGTATTTTATGACTAAAGTTGTCATTTTTACCATCATCTGGTCACAGTTCAGAAGATTTCTAAAAAGATCCAAATAGTCTTTGTATGTGGGCACTTTCCATTTGCCAGTTCTGACTTCCCCTGAGGCACGATGGTCTTCCAATTCAGACTCAGCACCCTGGACAGGAAGACGTCACACCAACATTTACCAATGAAGTCACAAAATAAGCATTGCTGCCAGTAGCAAATGCTAGGTACATAGCAATAAATAAGATTCAGGCCAATCCTTATCAAAGCATTTCTCCCAATTAATTTGTGTGTTTTTCAGGATTTTCTAAGCCAAATCAGCTACCAGTAGGAGACTATAGTATGATTGAAGAAGATAATACATTATGAAAGCGTAACAAAAAGGCAAGCTGAAAACAGGATTCTTCTCACTGGGACTAAAATAGTCATGTGCTAATATTTCAAAAACAATATCCATGGGATGTGTTATAAGGCATTTACCTCACTTTCTTATACAGGCCTATCTCTCCTCTCATCCTATTTCCTGTAACTTCAAGTCAAGTAAGATGTGTTCCATAATACACCTTTAAAATTTCAAGAGAAAAAAAACATTCCCTTTTTGTAAAAAGTTGTATATAACAGTAAATATATGTTTAAGGAACTTCATAGCTTAGGAGTTTATTCACCTGAAAAAAATATAGAGCTATTGATCCTAACTTTCCAAATTGTACAGCATGGCTAATAATAAAAAGGGCCACTTTTATATATTACAAAGTCCAGCAACATTTCTAACCTTCAGTGACGAAGGACTAATTTTCAAAACATTAGATTCAGAATTTACCTTTTGAAGGATCACTGCTTTAGAACATATTCTGATTAAACTCTGATGCACTGAAAAAAAGAAAACGAAAACAAAAATGAAATAAACAATGAAAAATACAACCAAACAACAAAAATGATAGTCATTCTTTTTTTTAACATAACTTTACTTCCCAATATTTTTCTCTAAGTTTGTTAAAATCTTTAATTTTAAAACGTGTACTATTCAGATTCAGAAGCACAAGGAAGAGAAAAAAATATTTTAAAAAAGCATAGAAAAAGGAGATTTTGGTCCACCAAAATATATGGAGTTCTCTAAGAGACGTCAAAAGATACAAAAGAATTTGGCAACCTGATGTTCTTCATCTATATCATAAAACATGGTAAGTGTTCATTATTCATTATCATGAAAACAAAGGTGAATTCCAAACTTACCCACAGTATTAATGCAATTCCAGAGAACTGGTCCTTTTTCTGCTAAGGCTAGGAAAACTTTCACTATGGCTTTACAACATAACAACTGCATTTTTGGACTATACTGTGGGAAACTGTCTATCTGTATCACCAGGAGATGTTCCAAAACTGAAGTATACACCTCAGGGACCTATCAGAAATGGATAGCAAACTAAAAGTTAGGGAAGGAAATGAATAAATATGGAATAACACAAATATTCAAAGTAATACAACCCATTAGACACTATTAGATCAATGAAAACCGTGGTTTGTTATCTACATCTACCAATAAATTTAACATTACTGTGATTACATTTTTAAAAATCAGAGAAAAACTGTCTGAATGATACTTAAGATGAAATTCTATCCCAAGCAGCAATCTTAATTAACCTTTTAGAAAGGCAGAAAGAGTAACAAATCATTTTTCCTGCTATGGGTAACAAAAAGTGAAGTTTCATGACTATAATTCCACTGACACCAAATACTAATTAAAAATGTCACTAATCATAACGGGGCCTGTTCACACAATTCCATCAAGTGATTGAAGAACTGAGATTAAATAAGTTATGTTCACTGTAACTAATTATTCCACTTACTGTATCCAGGTAAAGCAAGACACTTGCAATAGACTGGAGGAAGCTTGGCATCTGGTAAATGTGGTCATCAATAGTGTCCATCTGGGTGAGGAACAGCTGCTTGCAGCGCTGAATGAGCTCTACGTACATGAAGTCAACATCTTTTGCATTTATGACCTTGCAAGGCTTTAGCAAAGGTAAATAGAAATCTTTATCAATCTTATCAATATCAAAATAATGATATTTAAGGTGTGTTATTACACCATGATTATAAACTAAATATTAAAAAGCTTTTTAATGGAGAACAGAGATATAAAATACAGTATATCTTACAAAAATGTTTTAAACAATCTGTAAATACATTCTAAATAATTTTTCATACACAAAGCATCTAGATTTTCAACTATATTCTAGACACCGTTTCGATAGTAGGTATCAAAGACAAAAAAGATGCAGTCCCAGTCCCCAGGAGGCTAGTCACCCAGAAGAGACTGACAACTACATTCAAATTGGAATACACAACCACTCCACACTGAACACTGTAGGCCATCTTTACAACTCACAGATCTGATAATGCTACTCCCCAGCTTCAGATTTTCCAAAGGCTTCTTTAGGCTTCAGATCTACCCAGCCTCCTTAAGGATCTCACTAATTTCTCTTTTAGAGCCTCTCTCCTGTCTTCCTTGTCTAGCATGCTCTAGTTACTCTGTGAACATATCTAACTACATTGCATAAGTTGAAGTTGGTTAGACCATGAAGTTCAGTTCAAAATTCCATGCTCTCGTTTACCTCTGAGCCTCATTACATATTGTTTCTTCTGTCCTAAGTATTTTAAAGGAGCTAACAAAGACAAATGGAAGCAAATGAGGAAGTATCAGCATGAAATGAATAGTAATAGTGGAAGACTGAAAAAGGAGCTCTCGTTCTCTGAAACAAGGAAGTAAACACTGAAGGATAAATCTGTAGAAAGAGAGGCAGCAAGTGATTTTCTCCATAAAAGAGAAGTCACAGAGATCCACTAAGAGGGAAATAACTATGGCTATTGTCATTATTCTTATACTAGAGGCCCGATGCACGAAGATTCGTGCAAGAATGGGCCTTCCTTCCCCTGGCTGCCAGCACTGCCTTTGCTCCAGCTGGAGCCGCCTTTCCGCCTTCCCACGCTGCCCAGAGGCCCAGAGCGGTTGGGGCGGTGTGGAACGCCTGCGTTGTCACCGTGGCAATGACGCAAGTGTCCTGCCCTGGCTTGGCGCCTGCACATGCAAATTAACCCGCCATCTTTGTTGGGTTGATTTGCATACACACTCCTGATTGGCTGGTGGGCGTCGCAACGGTATGATCAACTTGCATGTTACTCTTTTATTAGTGAAGATATAGCTCCTTCTGTAATTAGAATTTCTATTTTTATAATGTTGAGTACCATCAATGACAATTTTACTTCATAAAAAAGAGGCAGCATAGCACAGTGAAAAAACATATGCCGCTTCTAGTCTTCACACCTAAATTGATGTTTTGGTTTGATTCCGGTGAGGGCACATGCCCAGGTTGTGGGCTCAATCCCTACCCTAGTGTCAGTTGTGCAGGAGGTGTGATTCTCTCACATCATTGATGTTTCTATCTTTCTATCTCTCTCTCTCTCTCTCTCTCTCTCCCTTTCTCACTAAAATCAATAAAAATATTTTTTAAAAGTTAACAGTAAAGCAAATAACAACAAAATTATCTAAAGTATGACATACTTTAAAAATGCAGTAAATTATATTTCTTTAAACACTCCCAATAAAACTAAAATGTTAAGAGAAAAGTAATGATCCATACTCCTGCAAAAAGTCCATATCCACGAATCGCAATGGATAAATCCTTGCTGCTTGAATCCATGTTCCTGATGATTCCATAGAATTGTTCCATAAAGTACTGCAGCTTACTTTTATGCATTTCTGCATCTTTTGCCACCAGAAAAGAAACCTGCAATTGCATAATATTTACTTTTTAAAAATATAAAATGGCAAAACAAAGTAATCTATACAAATGTTCTGGCTAGAATTGGTTAAGTAGAAATAATTAGTGTGTTATAGTCCCATACAACCACTTTTGCTCATAAAGAATCACTGATTCAATTTGCTTAGTCTCCATTAAGTTCAGAAAAGACACTCCCTTAAACAAGGCTTTATTATATGTAATGTATTTTTCCAAGAGAATGGAACTGAAAGAGACCAAAGAAATGCTGGAAGACATATGAACAAAAGAAAAAAGTTTTGAATGAAGGCTTTCTGATGAAGCAGAAATCATGTTTAGAGCTCATCTGTGGAACATAGGACAATCTACACAGAGTTGTGCATGCCCAATTGGCCAGCAAGTTCAGAAATCAGCAACTCAAAATAAAGTTCAGAACTAATAATCAGAAAGACAAGGCATCTCATTTTTCAAAAAAAATAAGCCACAAACTGCCCTAGCCGGTTTGGATAAAGCATCAGCCTTCGTCCCAAAGCGTCCCAGGTTCGATTCCGGTCAAGGGCACATACCTCAGTTGCAGGTTCCTCCCCAGCCTGGGGCCCTGGTTAGAGCTTGTGCAGGAGGCAACCAATCAATGTGTTTCTCTCACACCAATATTTCTCTCTGTCTTTCCCTCTCTCTTCTACTCTCTCTAAAAATCAATGGGAAAAAATATCTTTATGCCCGCTGGCTTAGCTCATAGTTTGAGCATTGACCTATGAACCAGGAGGTCATGGTTCAATTCCCAGTCAGGGCACAAGCCAGATATGGGCTTGATCCCCAGTGTGGGGTGTGCAGGAGGCAGCCGATTACTAGTAATGATTCTCATCATTGATGTTTCTACCTCTCTCTCCCTCTCCCTTCCTATCTTGAAATCAATAAAAACTATGTATTTTTTGCCTTAGCCAGTTTGGTTCAGTGGATAGAGCGTCGGCCTGCAGACCAAAGAGTCCCAGGTTCGATTCTGGTCAAGGGCACGTACCTTGGTTGCAAGCTCCTCCCCAGCCTAGCCCTGGTCAGATCTTGCACTGGAGGCAACCAATCGACGTGTTTCTCTCACATCAATGTTTCCCTCTGTCTTTCCCTCTCTCTTCCACTTTCCCTAAAACTCAATGGAAAAATATCCTTGAGTGATGATTAACAAAAATATATGTATACTTTTTTTTTTCAAAGCCACAAACTAAGGCTTAAATAAGTTAGGTGAGGCAAGGGAAAAAAGTATTTTGAGAAGCAAGTACATCACTATCTACCAAACTGACAACAGCCTAAATGCAAGACCATAAATGTTCAAAAAAGCATTCTAATTTCAGCACAAAGACTTCCAAGACAAGAATGAAAAGACTCTAGAAAACTATCAAAGGCAGAAAAAGGATATCCACCTTTCATTTCCATGCCCCAATCCCACACAAAGTCCCACAGGTCTTAGCATATGTCCTCCAGGGAACTTTATTTTGGAAGAAAGGTATAGCACACATACTGCTTCTTAATTCCTTTTTCCATAAACATATCATGAATATGTTCCTCAAAAAGTAAACAAATACCATCTTTTGTTTTTCAAATATATTTTTATTGATTTCAGAGAGGAAGGGAGCAGGAGAGAGAGAGAAATCAATGATAAGAGAGAATCACCGATCGGCTGCCTTCTTCACACCCCCTAGTGGGGATCGAGCCCACAACCCAGGAATGTGCCCTTTGCAGGAATCAAACCTGGGACCCTTCAGTCCGCAGGCTTGACGCTCTACCCACTGAGCCAAACCAGCTGGGGCCAAATACCATCTTACTTAATAACTGAATAAAGTATCACAAGATCTCACTCATTTGTGGAATCTAATGAACAAAATAAACTGATGAACAAAATAGATCCAGAGACATAGAAGCATGGAACAGAATGCGGAATCTCAGAAGGAAGGTGGGGGGTGGTGGCTGGGAAGAGATCAACCAATGAACTTGTATGCATATATGCATAACCCATGGACACAGACACTGGGGCAGTAAAGGCCTTGGGCAGAGGGTAGGCTAGAAGAGGTCAATGTAGGAAAAAAGAGACACATTTAATACTTCCAACAACAAAGATTTAATTTAAAAAATAAAAAATAAAAGCATGATATGCTGGTAAAAAACCCTTTATCATTTTATGAATATACTATGTTTATGAATTTAAATTTTTTCTAATTTTTTGTACTTTCAACAAACACACTTCTTATGCATTTTTACCCAAAAGTTTTATTTATAGTAGCAAAAACTTTGAAATAATTATCAAATAGTAGAGAATAGGTAAAAATATTTTGGCTCATATATATAATCCTATATAATAAAGAGCTAATATGCAAATGGTTGGGAAAGTGAAGATATGTGAAATTCCCTGGACAATAAAATATTTTTTAAAAGGGCTAAAATTAAAAAGACCTACAATACCAGATGTTTATAAGGATGTGGGGTGACTGAAATGATCATGCATTGCCGGTGAAAATGTAAAATGGTGCAACTAGCTTGGAGAAGAGTTCAGGAGTTTCCTATAAAGTTTATAAGAAAAACCATGTGACACAGCAACTCCACTTCTAGGTTTTTACTCAAGAGAAATGAAAACATATGTCCACAAAAATACTTGGTCACAAATGTTCTTTGCTATTTCATTTAAAACAGCTCCAAACTGGAAACCATGTAATATCCATAAACAAACCATGATATACCCCTACAATGGAAAACTATCTGTGCCAAAGTTCAAATTGGTCTTCATGTGAATTTAACTACCACTTATAACATTCAAATTTAACTACCACTTATAACATTGCTCCCAACAAAACTTTTATTGTGACCCTTCACTTTTCCTTCAGAGCCAACCTAAGCAATCTAATTCTGTAGCAGCCAGGCTGAACAGCAGGTATTTCCAGACACCTTTAGATGCTCTAAACCAGCGGTCGCCAACCGGTGATCCGTGGAACACTGGTGGTCCGTGAGGTAAAAGGTTAGCAACTGCTGCTCTAAGCCGCAATCCCAAGCACATTCTCTTTAGCCAACTGAGACATGTTTCTAAACTTGGAGGCTCAACCACATTCTATCTAGATGGAAAACGCCAGCCCAGCTGGTGTGGCTCAGTGGTTGAACATCAATCCAACCAGGAGGTTGCCGGTTCAATTCACAGTCAGGGCACATGCCCGAGTTGTGGGTTCAATCCCTGGTAGGAGGCGATCAGGAGACAGCTGATCAATATTTCTCCCTTGTGGATGTTTCTATCTGTCCCTCTCTCTGCAATCAATAGGCAGGAAACACCCAAGGGCAAATGCGCTCTCCCAGTTCTTAAAGTAACACAAACACAAACACAAGCACTGTATTTAACAGCTGACCCTCACCTCTAGGGAGATGTGTTTCCTCCTCCCCACCTGGATCTCTCTGACTCAAAAAAGGCCAGACATTCTAGCCATTCTTTCCTCCCCCCCGCATCACCACTTCTGAAGAATCGACTCTGAGGCCCTGATCACATCTGGTATCTTCCTAGCTTTCTTTCAACCCTGCTGTTATCCAGATGACTGATTAATAACCAAGCTTTTTTCCTTTAAATACTACAGAAGCTAATGAATCAACTTGCACTTATTTTTCAAATGTGTTATACACAAGATTGGAATTTAATTTTTTTGCATAGAAAAAAATGTTTAAATGATAGTTGAATTTTAGTACCTGTTTCAGAAAAGAGTCCAGAGCTGAATGTGCAGCTTTTTTCAATTCTATGTGTGTGTGGCTACACCATTTTGACATCACTTCAAATAAAGAAACGTAGTTGTCCAGAAGGCAGGTGCTAAATTGAGATGCGTGCAGGGTAAATAAGCATAAGCCAGCTGCAAATGCAAATATCATTGTATTTAAAATAGGACCACAAAATGCACAACAAAGAACCAAGAAGGCTTCAGTACATGTCAAAATTAAAACTATCCATGAAGACCCCGTATCATTACACTATAATGCCCTAAGGCCGTGATCGGCAAACTGCGGCTCACGAGCCACATGCGGCTCTTTGGCCCCTTGAGTGTAGCTTTTCCACAAAATACCAAGGCCTGGACAAGTCTATTTTGAAGAAGTGGCATTAGAAGAAGTTTAAGTTTAAAAAATATGGCTCTCAAAAGAAATTTCAATCGTTGTACTTTTGATATTTGGCTCTGTTAACTAATGAGTTTGCCGACCACTGCCCTAAGGTCCTGATCAGGGTTCAAATGCCGCTAACTTCCACTTTAATCAACAGGTCCATGATTTCGCCAATTACCCATAAAGCTCAGAAGTAGGAGCAAACCATCTGTATCCCCTAAATTATGCTCTGAAGTAATTTTTTTAAATCATGTAATCTAGGTGTGACGATCTCAACCAAAATTTGTGGTAAACACAAAGTCCCCCAAAACTTCCCCTCCCTCGTCTCCTAACCTACTTTACCTTCTCCTTCTCTGCCCTCCCCACTTCTCTCCTCTCCTCTCTCTTCCCTTAGACCAACTGCTTATGGCATGTCAGCCTCAGGCTCAGAGCATCCAGGCATCAGCCCTAGAGCCACATTTACTTTCATTGTAGTTTAAGTAAAAGTTTACTGAAGACATTAATTTAGTAACAAATTATTCTACTTCATTAAATATAGAATCTTACCTAAGGGCACTGCATATCTCTTCAGATCAATCTATTAAAAAAAACAAAACTACCATCAATGTTTAACAATCACAAGTCTGAACTGTAAAAGAATTCAAATAATATTAATCTCACCTGAGGATGAATTGCCTTTAATGCAAAATCAAAAATCTCCCTTGAAGTCTGGGGATCTGGGGAAAGAAAAGAAGCTCTGTTATATATCATAACATTATCATCTGACAAACCTCACAAATGACTTTACAAGTAACAACTTTGTTTCAGAGAGCTTGACATCTATATTAACCCCAGCAGTCTCTTATAAATTCAGGAATAACAACTCTATCAAATTCAGCTAGAGAGCTGCAAGTTAGTATTACTGCACAATTATTATTTTAGTAAAGTAAGAAGAAAACCTGAAATAATAAAGACATAAGTTTATATTTCAACTTACTTGCAAACTGTTAGGTAATCTCTGCTCCTCAGTGTTCTAATCTGTAAAAAGGGTCACTATACACTTTCTTTTAGAGATGATTGGAGAATTAAAGAAGGCCAAACACATTATTATTTTCCCAATATTCCCAAGCATTTATTCTACACATAGTATAAGCCAACTAATTATGGGAATTATAATTATAATATAATATGATCTTTGACCTTAATAGTAAGGTCAAAGATCATATTTTATTATCTAAAAGGGAAGGTAAAACAGGCAACCAATTATACTCTGAGGCTCTAATCCTGGCCTGATTGACATCACAGTTATTTGTATAATTGTCTCCCAAGAGTAATCACTGCAGCTGGGCAGAAATCATGCTTTATTCATCACTGAGTTCTCTGCTCCTGTAACAGTGAATTGCAAACAGCAAAGGTTCAAGAATTGTGTGCTTTGATTGCCAGGATTGATGTATTTGAAAACACAGCCCAGATGTGATAGAGGGTGAAGGGGTCAGAGAGAAACGTTGGCATGTATGGAGGATAATGCCATAAAAGACATACCAAAAAAAAGCTACTTTGGCATACAAAACAAGGAAATATTTCTTCTGGCAGTGAGTATTCAAGACAGGCTTTATAGGCAAGGTAGCACCTGAGTTGGACCTAAAAGATCAGATACTAATTGGGGAAAAGGTCATTCAATAGAAAGTAACAGTGTACACAGAAGTGTGCAGACAGGGCACCAGGCACTAGTCAGTGCACAGCTGGTCTAGAATGAGTGAGCTTTGTGAACATAGTGGAGTCCAGGGATTCAAGGGCCTGAGCTTGCAGTAGCAGGAATGAACGCCTCTCAGCTCCATGCCTTCTCCCAGGCTTTGCTTCCCCTGTCCACTCTCCTGTGCCCATCTCTCCTTTCTCATGGACTGCTTCCTCTACGAGCATCAACTGAAGCTGCCCTTGTTGAGCCGGACCCACTCTGCCACTCTGGTTTCTTTGCATTCAGACCCCTCCCAGAGTGAGGCAGTACCACACTCCCCCGTTGAGATTCTCCTTACATCCTTGCCTTAGTCTCTCTACTCTAGCTCTTTAGCTAATCTTACTCACACTCATAGCTTTACATATTATCTCTACATTGAAGACTTTCTAATTTGTATCTTGAAGTCTAATTTCTCCTGCAACATCCGGTTTTACACATGCAACAGCACAGTAAACATCTAAGCTTGGATGTTCCATAGGTTCCAGGTTTCTGCCTGAAATCTGGTCCTCTCCACTTTAATCAATCTGGTATTTATCCCACCCAGCTTAAAAACCAGATTCAGGCAGTCCCTCTTAAAAGGCCGACAAACTAATTTGCATGGTCCTGCTCCCTCTGAGCTCCAGCGCTTGGCAGGGGCATTGGGGAAACCAAAGACATACAAGGAGGAACTGGACTGTCTGGCGTCAGGGTAGGAACTCGGGGACAGCTTTCTCCCAGACAGAGGTGCTCACAGGGGTCCCTGTTCCTATGCTGAGACCTCCCCCACCACAGAGTGGACTGGCAGCCATATCCGAGTTTCCATCAGCCTGGCCCACACTGTTTGCTCTGCCCTGGTGATTCCATGAGACTCCACCACAGCCAACTTGCAGCCCTATCCAAGCAATCTGCAGATGGTTTTCCATATGTATAGCCTGTCCTGGCTCAGGGCTCAGACTTTCCTAAAATCTCTTAAACAAGCAGCATCTAGCATCAGCGTGCCCCATACCTATCAATAAGAGGCCCAAGGCCCAGCACTAGCACCAGCCTGCCTTGATTCACAGCTTACCCTCATCTGGGTACCTCCAAGCCCAATACAAGTATCAGCCATCTGCAGATCGCTTGGTAGCTCCTGCCAGGTGGCCCCAGGCAGTGGCTGATTTTGCAGCTCCCTGGAAGCCCTAGAGCCAGTGCACCCGCTGGACAGCTTCAGATCATAACAGATTAAAACTCTACACATCCACAAGCACCACACTCAAGGGGCAGACTCAGTGAACACCAAAGCTCCCCTAAAGCAAGTCCCGCTCCATAGAGGTGCACAGCAGCTCTTCCACTGTAGTGGCAGCTGGTCCTCACAGCCAATTGGCCTGGAGGTCAACTCCTCCCAGTGAGGCCAATAGCAATCAAGGCTCAACTACAAGACTGTGCGCACAACCCACAGAGGGGGCACCTAGAGTGCCCAGCTCAGGGGCCTGGGGAGGCTGAGCCAATGGGCCCTACAGGACACCTATTATACAAGGCCAGGAGACATAGCAGCTCCACCTAATACAGAGGAACAAACATAGGGAAGCAGCCAAAATGAGGAGACAAATAAATATGTCATAGATGAAAAAAAAAGAAGAAATCTCCAGAAAGAGAAATAAATGAAATGGAAGTAAGCAAATTACTGGATACAGAATTAAAAACAATGTTTATAAGGTTGCTCAAGAATCTTAATGAGCCCTAACCGGTTTGGCTCAGTGGATAGAGCGTCAGCCTGCAGACTGAAGGATCCCAGGTTTGATTCCGGTCAGGGGCATGTTCCTTGGTTGCGGGCACATCCCCAGTAGGGGGTGTGCAGGAGGCAGCCCATCCATGTTTCTCTCTCAGTTTCTCTCTCATTCATGTTTCTAACTCTCTATCCCTCTCCCTTCCTCTCTATAAAAAAATCTATATAAAATAAAATTAAAATTAAAAAAGAATCTTAATGAGAGCTTTAAGGGACTCAAAAAGATCCTCAAGGGATTTAGGAGACATTCAAGGATCTCAGTGAGAAAATCAAAGACATGAAAAAGGACCAGTCAAAAATTAAGCATATACTAACTAAAATAAAGAATAACTTACAGGAATTCAACAATAGAGTAGAGAATTCTGAGAATCAAATCAACAATTTGAAATATGAGGAAGTAAAAAACACCTAATCAGAAGAGCAAAAAGAAAAAAGAATCCAAAAATATGAAGATAGTATAAGGAGCCTCTGGGACAACTTCAAGTGTACCAACATTCTCATTATGGGGGTGCCAAAAAGCCAAGAGAGAAAGATACTGAAAACCTATTTGAAGAAATTATGAGAGAAAATTTGTTCTACCTGGTGAAAGAAATGGACTTACAAGTTCCAAATAAGAGGAACCCAAAGAGGCCCACACCAAGACAGATCATAATTAAAATGCCAATGATTAAAGACAAAGAGAGAATCTTAAAAGCAGCAAGAGAAAAGCAGTTAGTTACCTACAAGGAAACATTCATACAACTGTCATGTGCCCTGACCGGAAATTGAACTGTGACCTCCTGGTTCTTAGACCAATGCTCAACCCGTGAGCCATGCTGGTTGGGCTCAAAATACTTTTTATAAGATTGTGCAATGAACTCAGTGAGAACTTTAACAGATAAAAAAGGAGATAGAGATCAATGAAAAAAATATCCATGCCCAGCCAGCGAGGCTCATTAGTTGAGGGTCAACCTATGAACCAGGAGGTCACAGTTCAATCACTGATCAGGGCACATGCCCAGGTTTTGGGCTCAATCCCCAGAGGGGGGTGTGCAGGAGGCAGCCTATCAATGATTCTCTCTCATCATTAATGTTTCTATCTCTCCCTCCCTCTCCCTTTCTCTCTGAAATCAATAAAAAAATATTTTAAAAACGAAAGCAGGGACTCCAACAGATATCTGCATACCCATTTTCCAGCAGCTTTATTCACAACTAGAGGCCAGGTGCACGAGATTAGTGCACTCGGAGGGTCCCTCAGCCCGGCCTGCGCCCTCTCGCAGTCCAGGAGCCCTCAGGGATGTCCAACTGAGAGCTAAGCCAGCAGTCAGACATCCTTAGCACTGCCGCAGAGGCGAGAGAGGCTCCCGTCACGCCAACCGTGAGCCCAGCTTCTGGCTTAGCAGCACTCCCCCTGAGAGAGCACACTGACCACCAGGGGGCAGCTCCTGCATTGAGTGTCTGCCCCCTGGTGATCAGTGCACATCATAGCAACAGTTGTTCCGCCATTTGGTCATTTTGCATATTAACCTTTTATTATGTAGGATAGTCAAAGTGTAGTAGCAATCCCAGTGTCCACTGATATATGAATGGGTTAAAAAAATGTAGTATATATACTCATAAAATTGAGTATTAGCATTAAAAAGGAAATTCTGACACATATTACAACATGGATGAACCTTAAAGACATTATGCTAAGTGAAATAAGCCAGCCACAAAAAGTTACATACTATGAGTGCATTTATATAATCTGGAAATAACAAAATTCAAGATGAAGACAGATAAGTTATGGTTACAGTAGGAAAGGGGGAGAAAGAGAGGTGAATGTGGCTATAAAAGGTTAGCAGGAAGGATCCTTGTGGTGATGGACTGTTTAGTATCTTGACTGTGGGGGTGCATACACAAGTCTACACATGATAAAACTGCACAGAACTAAATCCAGATACAAAAGTGTATGCACATAAAACTAGTGAAACCTGAACAAGGTTGGTAGATCTTTTCAAAGTCAATATGTTGGTTGCGCTATTATACTATATCACTAGCCGAAACTGGGTGAAGAACATACATAATCTCTCTGTATTATTTTTCACAACTGCATGTAAATCCAAAATTGGTTTTAAAGTTCAAAAAATAAATGGGCAATTTATTTTAGACCTACAATTTCTGAATAAACAAAGAACCAAGTGAAGTCAAGCAATACCTTCTTCCATGGATTTAGTGAAGTTGCACATAAGTGATGACAATCCCTTCAAACATCCTGCTACAACAGGTAGTTTGGGCTCTCTTACTGTTGATGTCATCTAAAAGGAAAGTTTTAAGAAGATACAATAAAAAAGAAAAATACAACCAAATCTATGGAAACAGAATATCATAAAGTTTACATACCTGAGTCTTAAGCTCACCCAGAAAAGCCCGGAACAGTTTTTCTGAATTATTTATCATCTCACTAGGATGAACTTCCCCTAATACTCCTAAGAGCTCATATATTTTTTCTAAAACTGAAAAATAAATTTTAGGTAAATAAAGATCTAAAATAACATTTAGATAAATAACAAAAATTTACAAATAAGAAAATGAGAGGATGTTTAGTTCAAAGCAAAACATACAAAAATCTAGTTTTATGTACTAGAATATTTCCTGATAAGTTTTATGCAAATCTAATGTCATAAACAAATTACATTTGACATGTGTTGTGAGATTTATATTTAAAGAAATCATTTTATAAAGATTAAAGTTTTTATAAGTAGAAGTCTTTACACATTGTTTTTGTATGTTTTCATTTTGGTTTATTTTCAGCAAAAAAGGAATCATCCATAAAACATATAAATACCTTGACAGAGACAAACCTAAGTTTTATACTAATAACTTTTAATGTTAACTTTTTAAAATAACATTTAAATGCATCTCACCTGTATCTGGTATTTTTGTTTTCAATGCAAGTTCTCCATAGAATTTGCTAAATAATTCCCCAACTCTAAATTCATCCATGAGTCTAGAACTTCTCAAAGTCTGAAGTAACTGAAAAAATACAAATAAGCATTGGCTCAAGAGGAAAATAATGAAAAGGCATCAACTACCTAAGTCAGTATGTATACAGCAAAGTTCCAGAATCATGTGTCTCTAGGGGATTTATGCTTGGCCTCTCAGATTATTTGGTAGGTAGGGGCTAAGGTGGTGATATAAGAACAGAGGGGAGTTACAAAGGGGAATAGGGTGTAAACTTAATTTTACTTTCCAAGAAACCAGGAACATGACTAAGCACTTATGGACCAACAAGACCCAAATAGAGATGCAAAAAGAGAGATCCATCTAAGAGAGAGAAACAAGTGAAAGAGAGTCCCAATGACTACTTAAATGCAATATACAGACCCATTCTCATGGTAGGGTTCTAGGAAAAAACTCAAAGATACAATGAGATATATTTTTGGAATTCTTAGTAATTTTAAGAGAAAGGGTAATGAAAGTAGTGGAGGAGCAGTAAGTGTCTTAATTATTTTCCCCCTTCATTCTCTCTCCAAATACTTCTTTTGCTACCTAGAAGAGTCTGAGTAAGAAATACCAAAGTACTGCTGGGTGATGATGGGAAAACGTGCATTTTATCCACACAGCAATGTCACTTGAGCCTATCCTCCAATATCTCTAACCCGAAATTCCCATTTTCAGTTTCTTAAGTTATATGTTTAATATAGAATGCATGTACTTAGAAATATAAAATTACCTTAATAAGAAGTTCTAGGGCTGGAATCTTACATTTAGCAGCTTTATCCTTCGTATAAACACTGGTACAAGTATTCTAGGTTTTAAAAGGAGACATACCAAAAAATCAATAAGATATAAAACTAGATCTCTGAGAAGAGTAATACCAATATGTGCCATAACACAATTTATTATTCAGCCCTTAAAAATAACATTAGAGTATATAAAAATACAGAATTAAAATTACTGAAAACACTGATGCAATATGCAATAGTAATAATATTAATAACCAAAATAACAAAGCCAATGGAAACCTCAGCAGGATAAAAGTAAAAAAGTTAAAGTTATTCCTCTTTCTGTATTTCCCACAACACTTGTTGCCATATATCAAGAAAGAAAGAATGAAAAACAAAAAAATAACTAAAGCAATTCAGAGAAGAATGGCTGGGACTCTATAGTACAGTGCAATGAAAAAAGCAGGAGCTTTGGAAGGAGGCAACCTAGCTCCAAGACAGGGGTGAGTTTCTTAACTTGTAAACTAGAGAGATGAAGTATAACATAGATTTGGTAAATATTAAGTGGCAAACTATACATTAAAGAACTTTGTAAACTATAAAGTACTCTATAAATGTTACTCCTACCCTTGAGACAATGTTTTTAAATATTAAGATTCCAATCGAGAAAGATTAGAAGTCAAAAGAGAATAAAATCAAAACCTGCTATAAAAAGACTGATAAATCATTAAAAAACATTTTCTATATTAGAGCTACTTAAAATTTACTAGAGGCCCAGTGCACGGGATTCAAACACTGGTGGGGGGGCGTGGTCTTCGGGGATCAGCCCACTGTGGGAGCACTGCTCATTCCCGTCAGCCAAGTGGCTGTGGACCCGCCCTCTGAGTGGCTGTGGAGAGCAGTGCTCCCACTGTGGGAGTGCACTGACCACCGGGGGCAGCTCCTGCGTTGAGTCTTTGGAAAAGACTAAGGAAGCCTGGTGGTCAGTGCGTGTCATAGCAACTGGTCAACTGGTCATTATGCCATTTGGTTGCTGGGCTTTTATTATATAAGATAACTTCCTATAAATTACCATAAACTAAATACATCAACACTGAGCATCCAAGAACAAGAAGCAAATTGGGACAAATAAAAACAACTTACCTCAACACGTGGAACTTGTTGAAAGCATAAATAAGTCTAATAAAGAACAACTTAATTTATGATTACTAGTTCCTTAGTTGGTTATGAGGAAAACTTAGGGAAGGCAGGTTGAAAGAGAGTGGGAGGCATAAAACAGACAAACTTTTCAGATTGTTGTCAAAGAGAACATGAACTATAGGAAATATGAATCAGACCTGTGGGAAAAATTCTTTAAAATTGTTTTTTAAAGTATTCTGAGAGCCCTGGCTGGTTTGGCTCAGTGGATAGAGTGTCAGCCTGTGGACTGAAAGGTCCCAGGTACGATTCCGGTCAAGGGCACATGCCCGGGTTGTGGGCTCAGTCCTCAGTAGGGGGCGTGCAGGAGGCAGCCAATCAATGATTCTCTCTCATCATTGAAGTCTCTATCTCTCTGTCCCTGGCCCTTCCTCTCTGAAATCAATAAAAAAATATATTAAAAAAAAGTATTCTGAGATCTCCCCACAATTCAAAAATACAACTTATTTTTACTTTTTATAAAGGCTTTACTGATCCTATGTAAAAAAAAGTTATCAAATAGTTCTTGACAATGGCCTTAGCTTATTAAATCTAAAAACACAATCAAGCAGAAATAAAAAGACGGAAATCAAATAAAAATCCAAGTTGAACTTACACCATAAATTAAAATGAATATTGGTATATAATGAGCTATGTTTTCTCTTCCTTACCTTAATATCAAGAGAATAAGGTGTGATCTTCTGGCCAATTTTTTCTAAGAAAATACATAAAAATTTTAGGACCTCTTCTCGACAATCACGAAACTATAAAAAAAGAAATACACATTGGAGTAAATCCGAGTAGGATTATGAGTCACTTCAACATAAAGGAATATGCAAGGAAAGCAAAATGAAAATGTTCAACTTACTTCATCAATGCTAAGTGATTTCCGAACAAATACAAGCAAACCGAAATCTTTGGAAAAGACTAAGGAAGTCTGTAATGCTGGACCAAAAAAAAAAAAAAAGAGGTAAGAGAGAGACCAAGGAGCACTCCATAAACCCACCCTAAAGGGATTGCATGTTTCTCAGTTCACCTTTTTAAGTGATAATATGCTAACCTAAGGCTGATGTGTGTCGGCAAGGAAAACAAAATTCTAGATATCCCACCGGGATGGGTGGATATGTCACAGCTGTAAATTTACTAACTTTACAGGCGGAAAGGAAATCAAGGTGGCAAATTAATCAACTGACCTTAAAATGGGGAGATAATCCTGCATTCCCTGGTGGGCCCAATGTAATCACATGAGAGAGTCCTCACCCATGGAGGGAGGAAGAGGAGACACGGGAAGACAAGAGCAGGAGAGATTCCTAGCATGAGAGTTACCTGACCCCCCATTACTGGCTGTCAAGGTGGAGGGAGGGGGCCAGTGACACAAGAGATGTGGGTGGCTTCCAGAAGCAAGGAAATGTCAACAAGAAAAAAGGGACCTCAGGACTACACCGACAAGGACCTGAATTCTGCTTAAAAACCTGAGTGAAAAATAAAACAAAATCTCCCAAACAGCCTTCAAAAAGCAAAGTGGCTCAAAACTGGTGAACAAAAACAGATCCAGAGACAGAGAAACATCGATCAGACCATCAAACCTCAGAGGGAAGGTAGCGGAGGGTGGGGGTAAGGGGGAGAGATCAACCAAAGGACATGTATGCATGCATATAAGCCTAACCAGTGGACACAGACACCAGGGGGGTGAGGGCATGAGTGGGAGGGATGGGGGGTAATGGGGGAATAAGGACACATAGGTAACACCTTAATCAATAATTTTTTCAAAAAAAGTAAAGTGGCTCTCCTGATACCTTTGCTTTAGCTTGGTGAGACAGGTGTGGGCTTCTGATTACAGAACGGTAATATTAACAAACCTGTGTTGCTTTAAACCACTCAATTTAACAGCAGCGATAGAAAACTAATACACTGCTCTATAATCTCTCAAGTGAAAAGATATGCATTGAATATTCAGAGTAAACTTGGAAGATTTTTTTACCTAATTCTGATAGTTGTTCAATTTTTTCCCCATTAATATATCCTTGACAATATACAGATACTATTGTAGCATCTTGTTGAAGGTGTTGTTTACATTATTTCTCCACTACATTTAGCAACGACCTCTTAGGAAGAAAATCTCACCTCTTTTCATTAAGAGGACACACTATGGAGAAGTTGTGTACTTTTTTTAAAGGGATATCACAGACGTTTCCAAGCAGTGATGTATTTTTTAAGTGCTTTAAAGAAAAGCATTTTTACTACAAAGAAAAAAGTTCTCATCCAGGCATTGCTAAAAAGTTAAAAGAACAGCATGACTTTTCAGTTATATTTCTGTAATGGGTTCTCAAAAGTAGGAACAACAAATGTACAGGTTTGGAAACTGGTGAGTGTAGGCCAAATTATGGTGAAAGAAAATACCTGGCTCTCGTTCTTTCTTCCCACTTTGATAGCAATGGTTGGCAAATTTAGGGCATTTTCACCAACCTTTCGTTTAAAAATGCTTCCTCTGGTGTGAAAAGCATATGACTAACCGCTTTTCATACAAAACTACACAAAGTATGATGACCCACAGCCAAACACCTGGACTTCCAAACGCCGTGGGAGAAACGCTGGACTGGGGACCTGCCGCCCCTCTGAAACCCGGCATCACCCCCCGCCCCGGCACCCGGCACCGCACGGTACCCACCCAGCACGGCGGGGCCGGCGCTCAGCACGCACTCCTGCCCCAGGCCCCGAATCAGCTGGTGACTGGCCAACGCGGCGCCGCAACGGTCAGCAGCGGACAAGGACTCCTGCAGCTGCAGCAGGGAGCCCTGCACGCCGCCTGCAGAGTCGGCCATGACGCCCAGCCTCGACCCGCGGAGAGCGCTCTCGCAGCCCCGCCGGAAATGTAGCGGCGCAGGGAGGCGGGCTCGCGGGGCGGGGGCGGAGTTCCCAGAACGGGGCGGGGCTCGCGGGGCGGGGGCGGAGTTCCCAGAGCGGGGCGGGGCTCGCGGGGCGGGGGCGGAGTTCCCAGAACGGGGCGGGGGCGGAGTTCCCAGAGCGGGGCGGGGCTCGCGGGGCGGGGGCGGGGCTCGCGGAGTTCCCAGAACGGGGCGGGGGCGGAGTTCCCAGAGCGGGGCGGGGCTCGCGGGGCGGGGGCGGGGCTCGCGGGGCTCGCGGGGCGGGGCTCGCGGAGTGGGGGAGGAGTTCCCAGAGCAGGGCGGGGCTCGCGGGGCTCGCGGGGCGGGGCTCGCGGAGTGGGGGCGGAGTTCCCAGAGCGGGGCGGGGCTAGCGGGGCGGAGGCGGGGCTCGCGGGGCGGGGCGGGGGCGGGGCTCGCGGGGCGGGGCGCCTTCCCTGTAGGAATGGCCCGCTTAGCCGGGAACTGCTTAGGAGTTCTGACGGGCAGAGGAGTGCGTGGCACGCGGCACTCTCAGCGCGCGTTCACTGAAGCTTAGGGAGAAACAGGAATCCCTCGGCGCGCCCAACGCCAGGGTCTTTGGCCGAGACCTACAGCTTATCCCCTGATAAAGAGTGCAAATGCGTTTGGAGGGTCTTTAGCAATGAAAGGCTTAAGAGATAAAGGACCTTTTCCTTGGCCAGCGACCCAGCGCAGGTCACCCCCAGGGTGGACAAGGCCTGGGGGAACTCCCGAACTTCCCGCGAAACTGCCGCGCGGCTCTGGGTCAGACCATCTGAGCGGAGGGGGGGCACCGCGCGAGGCCCGCGTCCGCCTTCTGCGAGGCGCCGCGCGCGGAGCTCAGTCCCCCCTGTCGGTGCGCAGTGGCGCCGCTCCGAGGCGGAGCCAGGCGGAAGCGCCGCTGTGATTGGTGAGGCGCCGCCGGAAGCGGTGACGGCGGTGACGACTGCGCGGCCGGCGGGAAACCTGGTGCCGGGCTCGTGAGGTGTGGGAACGCAGCCCGCCGAGTGCAGCCGGGACCCTCGTGCGTCGGGAGCAGCGGCCTCCTTCCGGGAACCCCGCAGAGCGCTGCGAGGGCGTCTGTGCGGCACAGCAACCAGAAGCGGGAGCGGCGTGACCCCGAGTCTGTCGCGCAGGTACTCCGAGCGCCATGTCGTCCCCGGCGTCGACCCCCAGCCGCCGCGGCAGCCGCCGCAGGGCCACGCCCGCGCAGACGCGTAAGTCTCCCCCGCGAGTGGGCTCAGCCGCGCGCCCCTCTGCCCCCGCCTCTCCGCTCTCCGCCTCCGGCCCTTTCCCGCCACTTCTGAGAGGCATTGGCCTGGGCCGCTGTCTCCGGTCCCGGGAGGATGCCAGGCGGACGGCGAGCGTTTTGCTCGGGGCCTGCTGGTCCCAGTGGGCAGAGACTTTCTCGCGAGGCAGACAACGCTGGACGCCCATCGCCCACCCTTTCCAGGGTTTTCCTAATGTCGACCGGGTGAACATGCCCGTCCTCGCTCCCTTCTTTCGGTTTGGCCTGCGTTGGGAATTAGACTTCCCGAGAGAAGCCCACATCCGGGAAGGCCCGCCGTGAGGACTGATGGCCACCTTTTCTGTTTTGCATGTCACAAGCTCGGAGTGAGGATGCCAGGTCCCCGCCCTCGCAGAGACGCAGAGGCGAGGACTCGACCTCCACGGGAGAGCTGCAGCCACTGCCCACCTCGCCCGCCGCTGACCTGCAGAGCCCCGCCGCCCCGGACACGCTGTTTTCCAGCCCGCCGCCGATGCCCGCGTCAGGTGTGTTCGGACCCTGAGCTGTCCTGTGGCTCATGGACAGGAGAAGCTTCCGCGTGGGACGGTCCGCGTCCGGGAGTAGTGAGCAGATAAAGTGGTGCTTTTTTATTATTATTGATTTCAGAGAGAAAGGGAGAGGAAGAGAGTGGTAGAAACATCAGTGATGAGAGGGAATCATTGATTGGCTGCCTCCTGCACGTTGGGCCGAGCCCGCAACCCAGGCATGTGCCCTTGACCACCGGAATGGAACCTGGGACTCTTCCCTCTGCAGGCCAACGCTCTATCCACTGAGCACCCCGGCCAGGGCTAACCATGGTGGTTTTTATAGAACATTCAGTAGACCTCAGAATCTTAACCAGGAGAGGTTACAGTAAACAGCCAGTTTGCTATTGCATTTAGATGACTTAGATCAACAGAGAACATGCTGTATTTTCCGGTATGCTACCAGACTTTCATTGTAAACATCCACATGTTGTTTTTATAGCTATTCCCCTTGACTTTGATGTTAGTTCACCACTGACATATGGCACTCCCAGCTCTCGAGTGGAGGGAACGCCCAGGAGTGGTGTGAGGGGCACACCCCTGAGGCAGAGGCCTGACCTGGGGTCTGCACGGAAGGGACTGCAGGTGGATTTGCAGTCGGATGGGGTGAGTACACAGTACAGTCTTCTGATAGCGTGGTTTGGGAACATAACATGGTTCATTAACGTGGCTCTGTCATATTTTTCTGTGTAGCCAGCAGCAGAAGATATAGTAGCAAGTGAGCAGTCTCTAGGCCAGAAACTTGTGATCTGGGGAACAGATGTAAATGTGGCAACATGCAAAGAAAATTTTCAGGTGAGCTATATGTGTTCAAATTCATACGCTTAAGGCTGAAAATGCTGGGGGAAAGTGTTAATTACCTATATTTAAGTAGCCATAATACCTAGCAGTAGATTTTATTTTAATTAATTTCGGAGAAGAAGGGAGAGGGAGAGAGAATCGTGGATTGGCTGCCTCCTGCCCGCCCCCACCCCATCCCACCCTCACCCCACCCCCACTGGGGATGGAGCCATGACCTTCTGGTTCACTGGTGGATGCTCAACTACTGAGGCACTGGTGCCAGGCCCTGCTGTTAGATTTTTATGCGGCTTAGAATTGTTGATGTTTTCCTGCTTTGTAATAGTGACATACTCCTAACTTTGTATTTTGAATACTTGCTTATTCCTCAGTGCATTAACCTTAATATTTTTCTCTCCACATCAAGAGATTTCTTCAGCGTTTTATTGACCCTCTGGCTAAAGAAGAAGAAAATGTTGGTATAGATATTACTGAACCTCTGTACATGCAACGACTTGGGGAGGTAATTATATATTCTTACTTACAAATTCAAATTATGCATTTCAAAATAATCAGACTATAACTTGTTCATTTGATCTTGTAGATTAATGTTACTGGAGAGCCATTTTTAAATGTAAACTGTGAACACATAAAATCATTTGACAAAAATCTATACAGACAGCTCGTCTGCTACCCACAGGTAAGAATTTGTCTTTGACCTTGATGAATTACAATAAACATCTGGAATATCTTAAGAGTTTCTGAATAGCAGAATTTCCTCGGTGGTAACAGAATATGCCTCCAAGGCAAAAGAACTTTCTTTAGAAAGCAGTGTTGAATCTCCTTTAAGATAAGCCCTTTTCACACCTTTAACATTTGAATTCATTTTGTTACTAAGTAAGAGCCCAAAATATGCCAGTACAAACTGAAGGCACTATTTATATATAACCACATTTAACCCCAATGAGAGCATGCAGACGTAAGATAATTGAGTAAAGCCACGATTTATACATGGTATGTGTGTGACTAAAATAATGCTTTTGGATTATGCCATGTGGTTTTGTGTGTACCCTTTGCTAATATGAAGTGCTTTATGTTTAACCGTAAGATGGAAATACAAACACAGCCTGGTATCCTCTCATTTTTTATAGGAGGTTATCCCAACTTTTGATATGGCTGTCAATGAGATCTTTTTTGACCGTTATCCTGACTCAATCTTAGAACATCAGATTCAAGTAAGACCATTCAATCCATTGAAGACTAAGAATATGAGGAACCTGAATCCAGAAGGTAATTTTTTAATTGATTTTAGAGAGAGAGCAAAAAATGTTATTTATGCGTTTATTGGTTGACTTTTGTATGCTCTGACTGGAGATGGAACCCGCAACCTTAGTGTATCAGGACAATGCTCTAACCCAGTGGTCAGCAAACTCATTAGTCAACAGAGCCAAATATCAACAGTACAACGATTGAAAATTTCTTTTGAGAGCCAAATTTTTTTAACTTAAACATCTTCTAACGCCACTTCTTCAAAATAGACTCGCCCAGGCCATGGTATTTTGTGGAAGAGCCACACTCAAAGGGCCAAAGAGCCGCAGTTTGCCTCTCTGTTGACTAATGAGTTTGCCGACCACTGCGTAAGGCATTACCCTTACCCAGAAGTTTTGACTTCAGGTTAAAGACATTAGTACATTATTAAAATGTTTTTTAAGTGTTTTTCCTTAAGGCAGCGATCAGCAAACTCATTAGTCAACAGAGCGGCAAACCGAGGCTCGCAAGCTGCATGTGGCTCGAGAGCCGACCACTGATCTAACCTGTATGATTATGAACCCACCAAGCCTTTTTTAACTTAACTGAAATTATATAAAAGATTATGTAACTGTTCTCTATCTTAAGGTGAACTTATCCTAATACTATAATTTTACGCTTTCTCAGAATCACTGTAGAAAACAAGTACAAATATAATCCCTGCCCTAGAGCTTAAAAAATAAATCTAGTTGGGAAAGTAAATGAAAGAAGAGGTAGAATAACTGAAGAACAGTGCGGGAGATGTCTCAGTCTGGGGAGAGAAGGAAAGCACTGGGCCCAAGTGGGAAGAACTCACGGTGAAATAGAAATTGGGATTAAAGCAAGGATTTGGAAGGCAGACATGAAGGAATTCTCTCTAGACAGCAGAAAGAAGGGATATAGCCAGACACAAGGAAGCAAAACAGAGTTATGTGTGCACAGTAAGTGATGGCGCAAGCAGGGAGTTTGGCAATGTTGCATGGAAGTTGGAAAGCTTAGGTCCTAAAGAGCTTTGAATTCCAACTTAACTGAGATTTTTATTCCAAAGTCTATAGGGAGCCATTGAGGAGAAAGATTGACCACTCTTGAGAAGTTCATGGTCGGTCCAGTGTGCAAAGTATGTTGAGGTTCCATTAGGAGACGAACAGTAGCTCAAATATAGGGCAACTGGATCCTAAGCTGGACAGTGGCCATCAGAGTAAAAATACAGGACAAACATATTTGCCATGTATAAAGATTGAGGTATAAAAGTTATTGACAATTAGTGAGCACTGCTTTAGGTAAAAGTATAAAAGACATAAATTTCAGTCAAAGAAAAGACAGCAATAAACATGAGCAAGTGTTGGACTTCACTACTTATTGAAGAATTGTAATTTTTTTATTTTATTTTATGAAATCAGCACCTGGCATCATCTCTGATAGGAATTCTGGTGGGGACGTTGGAAGTGCTTAAGGGATAAGACAATCTATAAGGCCAGCAATAGCTGGCTACACTGTTTTGTTGACTAGAAATGACAGTGTAACTCGTTTAGAGCCAGCAGTGGGAATTGAGGAAAAAGTTGGGGAAGGTCCAAATTGCAGAGTGCGAAGTAACTATAAAAGGCCTTATATAATGAAGATTGGCTAAGTTATATAGTGCTTATTCTGTCAGATACTATTCTTTAGGCTTGTATTATATAAACTGACTCTTAATCCTCAACAACTCTATGAGGTATATGTGCCCCCAAGGTCCAGGCCAGGTGGCTCTAGAGTCCATGCTTTGTACATACACTGAGGCAGCAGGACTTCCATGTGGCACAATGAGTAAGAGGAAGGCCGTAGGACAAAATAGGCAAAAAGCATAGTTTCTCATCTGAAACTCGAAAGTGGAGGCAGCTGAGAAAAAAGGTGGATAGGGGACTCAGGAAGAAAGAGCCAGAGGTTCATTGGGGTTGAGAGGAAGGCAGACTGGACACAAGATGGGCATTCTAGGCCAGACCTGAAGGTAGTCAGAAGTTCATGCCCTGGCCACAGTGCCTACCTGTTACCCCAGCCATTACCAGGTACCTCTGCCCCTCCAGATAGGAATCTTCTTTGCTTGACAGCAGACCCAGACCTGCCTTGGCAGGAATTCAGCCCAGGGAGATACCACATCTGATGGAGCTGAGGGCAGTGGCTAACGGACAAGCCGACCTTTCTCTCCTTCTTGCAGACATCGACCAACTCATCGCCATCAGTGGCATGGTAATCAGAACATCCCAGCTTATTCCAGAGATGCAGGAGGCCTTCTTCCAGTGCCAGGTGTGCGCCCACACAGCCCAGGTGGAGATGGACCGCGGCCGCATCGCCGAGCCCTGTGTATGTGAGCGCTGCCACACCACCCACAGCATGGCACTGATCCACAACCGCTCTGTGTTCTCCGACAAGCAGATGGTACGTGGCCGTCCTGGGTGCGCTGGGTGGCCCTCCCTTTGGCATGTTTTGCCTTTTTGTTCTGCTTTGATCCGGATCCTCAAAACACCTAAAACACTTCTCCACTGTGAAGCCTTAAAACCCTGCTTCCTAAGGTGTTCAGCTACTTCAGTCCTCTCACTGTAGGATTTGTTACAGGGTTGTGGGCTGGATACCTGGAGCACGTTTAAGGCTTCCACTTTGGGATGGCAGTGTCCCTGCTTTATTGCCAGTGAGCATCAGTTCATTATATATTTCACATTCTCATGGCATAAAATACTTTATAACAAGAGATAGAGTGCATTCTTTCACCATACGCATTTAAATTTAATGGTCGACAGATCAAATTAGTCTCTTTGATTTATTAAATCAAATATAACGAGATGTTTCTATGGGAACTATTTAAGATTATAAGATTTTTAGTGTTTTAAATAAGATTATATAAAATATTTAAGATTGGTAAAATTATTAGGTTAAATTCTGTCATTTTTGCAAGTGTTCCACTGGTAAAAAAAAAAAATGGGTTGAGAAATTTCTCTAAAGTTCTCACAGATTTTATTGTATAAGAAGTTTGATCTTTTACCTCTCTAATCATGAAATTTTTAAGATGAAGTTTTTAAAATGACAGAAATAAGTGGGGAAATGCAGAAAAATTGTTTTCTATGATTGTAATGGTGTAAAAGTATGCACAAGGACTTGTTTTTGTTGCAGTGTTTAAATAATTGTAATGTTAAGAGAATGTGTTCAAAATACTACAAAAGGTTAATTTCCCTTATTGGGAGTCAATAAGAAAAATATTAACAAATGTGAAAAATAATTACTAACCAAATAATTGAAGATTAAATTAAGTTGTAAATTGTATCTAATATTGGTACAAATTATTGGAGCAAATCCTCAGCTCACACCAGCATGGTGTTAAGAGCTGGAGATACAAAGGTGGAACCCCTGCTCCCAAAGAGCTTTAGTGTATATTCATAGAATGCTTCAAAGACTCCCAAACAAACTTAGAATAAAACCTAATGTCTTAAACTCATCTCCAAGACTATAGGGCTCATCATCAGCCACAACACACCTTTGTACCCACAGACCTCATTGATGACTGTCTCAACTACTTCCTTACACCTAGATCATCAACCAGGCTCAAGCCTGCTGTAGGACCTTTGCACTTGCTGCTCTTTTTTTTTTTTTTTTCTTTAACATGTTTTTATTGATTTTAGGAAAAGGAAAGGAGAGAGAGAAACATCAATCAGCTGCCTCCTGCACACCCCCTACTGGGGATTGGGCCTGCAACCCGGGCATACAAACTGGTGACCTCTTGGTGCTTGGGACGATGCTCCATGAACTGAGCCACACCTGCCATGGCTGCACTTGCTGTTCTTTACATTGAGAGCACATACTTCCCCCCTAATATCCTTAAACCTCTGCCCAGAGGTCACCTGATTTGAGAAAGGCCTTTCCACCCAGGAAATCTACTAGAAGTAGCTTCTAAAAATATAATTAGAAATATAGACAAACATTTATGCAAAGGGATACCCACTAAACCTTAAAATGGCAAAAAATAGTCACCTAAATTGCTGCCTTCCTATTCCCCCAAATAGGGGAATATTTTTGAGGCATAGTAATCCCTCCTTCGGAAAACTGCTGTTTGAACTAGTCTCTTATTCTGTATGTCAACTCTGTTATTTTTAGACTGTAAAATAACTTTTTTTTTTGCTTGAATAGAAAAGATAAACTTAATTGTCTAACATTGCAAGCTAACCATCTAACTGATGCGCTGATATTGATGCCAGGTGCCTGTATAGATATGATATGTACTCAGAGTTATAAGTTGTCTGTATAGATATGACAGGTGTTGTTAGATATTATATGTACTCAAGGTTACAAATTGTCTGTAAAAATAACTTCCACAGGGACCTAAAAAAGATATAAAAAGAGAATGCTTCCTCCTTGGGGTGTTCAGAATTTGACAGAGGTAATCTTCTCTGAACCTGCGTGCAATAACGATGACTCCTAACAATTGTCTCATTAAGGCATCTTGTCCAGCTCGCTGATTTGTGTTACAACAATTTAAGTAAATAACATGTCATATTAAAAGCTTTTTTAAAAACCTAACTACCTAGAGATTAAAATAAAGAACAACGTTTTAAAAAGTAAAGATTCTGGACATCAAAAGTAGTTTTTTCTTAAGTGGTACAAAGATTTGCTCTTTTTCTCATTTGCTGACTTTCTGTTTTCACTGCTCTCTTTTCAGATCAAGCTTCAAGAGTCTCCCGAAGATATGCCTGCAGGCCAGACTCCTCACACTGTCATCCTTTTTGCTCACAATGATCTTGTTGACAAGGTTCAACCTGGGGACAGAGTGAACGTTACAGGTAAGAATGTAGGTTGTATTAATGCAATAAGCCTCTCTTGCCTTTTTTCTTTTTTTCTTTTTTTCCATTGATTTGTTGTTTTTTGTTAATCCTCACCTGAGGATATTTTTTCATTGTTTTTCAGAAAGAGAGAGAGTGGGAGGGAAGGAGAGAAAGGGGAGACAGAGAAAAACAAAGACATCAGTGTGAGAGAGACACATCAATTGGTTGCCTCCTGCACTCTTCCTTAACAAGGGGGGAGCAGGGACCGACCCACTACCCAGGTACATACCATTGGCCATTGATTAGGAATCAAACCCGAGACCCCTTTGGTGCAAGAGCTGATGCTCTAATCACTTAGCCACAACAGCCAGGGCTCAATTGATTTGTTTTTAGAAGGGGAGGGGAGGAGAGAAATATCATCGATTGGCTGCCTCCTGCACAGATTGAGCCTCCAACCTGGGCATATGTTTTTACCGGGAATCAAACCAGCAATCTTTTGGTGCACAGCAAAACGCCCAGCCAATTAAGCCACTCTGCCAGGGCTGTCTGTCTTTTATAATCACACTTATTGGTCAGTCCTTACACTTGGTCATGAATTGGCATGGGGCTTGGTCCTGCCTCCAGCTGTCATTCAGATCTAGAATGGGCTGTCCTGCTTTAGTCACTTTCTTCCTAACCTGGCAGGACAGTACATATCAGTGCCTTGTCCTTGCAGTCACTTGCTTCTTGCTGTTGCAGTAACCCAGAGCTGTGTGTGTATCTTGAATGATAGTGTTGAGAAAACAACTTCAGACACTGCCAAGATTTGAGCTATGCCAGCTGCTCCAGGAAGTAGGTCTCACCAACTCTGGAATTTTAAATCTATTTATTTCCTAAATGCAAAGTTAAGGGTTAACATTTGTTATAAAAAAAAAAATGGATCAGAGCACCCTGCTTCCAGTTACATTATGGTATTTTTAGAGATGAGGAAGCTGAGATTCAGGTAAGTACTGATCAATGTAGCTAAAATTCTACAGTAATTTGTGGAACTAGGACTCATGCTCTATTATTGCCGAGAGGGTACTCTTTCCACTGCACCACATGAATGTGTCAGTTTCTTTTGATGCTTCATAGCAGTGTGGGCACTTGGCTTCTTGGGGATGGGGGGTAGTTGTGTTTATGGCAGGCATAGTTCTTGAGTGAAGGCAGTGTGGAAATTGCATCCAAGGAGCAGCTAAGGATCCTGGGCAGTCAGTCCATCTGTTCCATTCAGTGACTCTGGACTTTTCATCCTGTGTCTTCTCCAGTACGAAGTTTAGTAGTTGCCACTAGCAATCTTAAGTTAGTAAAGTACGTGTAGTGTTAAAAATTGAAAGAATATGTCATCTTTAGTGAAAAGGATAGGTAATCCTAATTCTGCCCCCTACTGCTCTGAAACCTTTGATATTATATTTTATTAATAGATACTTTTATGTTAATAAAAGTATATTACTTTATCAAGTATTTAATCCAATATGTTTTTAATATATTTTTATTGATTTCAGAGAGGAAGGGAGAGGGAAGGAGAGATAGAAACATCAGTGATGAGAGAGAATCATTGATTGGCTGCCTCCTGCACGCCCCCTACTGGGGAGCAAGCCCACAACCCGGACATGTACACTGACGGGAATCGAACCATGACCTGCTGGTTCATAGGTTGATGCTCAGCCACTGAGCCACACCAACTAGACGCCAGTATTTTAAATTGGAAATTGGAATTAATGTGATGATACACGTTAAAGTACTTGTGCTGACATGTAAAATAAGTATTATCATTGCTATTCTGTGAAGATGAATAATTATAGGCATCAATAAAGATAATGAAATCACTTTAAACATAGTAAACATCCTATATAATAAAGAGCTAACATAAAAAAAAAGAGCTAACATGCAAATGGTTGTCACGCCATAATGGCTCAGATACTCAACACTGGGGAGAGGAATGGGGACCAGCCAGGCTGTGGCCCAGGAGAGGGACAAGCCACACCCCGCAGTCCCAGGCGCCAACAGCTGGGGCTGTGGCCCGGGAGAGGGACAAGCCGCCCGCCCTGCAGTCCCGGGCACCTGCAGCTGGGGCCTAGGCGAAGCCAACTGCCCATGGTTCCCTGCGGCTGCATCCAGCCAGAGGGAGGGAAACCCAGGTCCTGGGTGCTGCAACTGGCTGGAGGAGGGAGTCCTAGATCCCAGGTTAGGGGTGATCAGGCCAGCAGGGGAGCAGTTAGGGGCAATCAGGCAGGTAGGCAAGTGGTTAGGAGCCAGTGGTCCCAGATAGCAAGAGACCGTTGGACATCTCCGAGGGGTCCTGGCTTGGAAAGGGTACAAGCCAGGCTGAGGCCGAATTTTGTGCGCTGGGCCTCTAGTAAACATAATAAACATAGTCATCCATCCCTAATCTGTCTTTGTGTGAAAAGTAGTGTGTATTCTAAGACTTACATATAAACTGATTTGTATGTTTTGAAAAGAATAACATTGACCTGTTAAATAAACAAAGGACAGGTGATCTTTGTTGTGAAAGCTGTGAGGGAGAGATTAGATATTTTCTCCTCAAAAAGCAGAAAGAAAGAAAGTTGTCCTGGAGTTCAAGGATTTTAGTTTGAAATTTTAAAAAGATAAACATCAGATTTGGGAAATTTTTGTTCTTGGACAATGGATGAACTAATGGTTGAAGAGATGATTGTTCATCTAGTTTTTTTAATGTTCTTAAGTTGTATTCTTTAGCAAGCAGGCTGGGGCACAACCATTCATCTAGAAATATGTCCTATTAACCAAATACAGTCATTTATTCTAAATCGTCTTTTCACATTTTACTCAGTAGATTGTCTTATTGTTTGAAATAATTTTTAAGTGATTTTGAAAAGACTTGAGCTTCCTTTCCAAGTTTTTGGTACAGGATTTTAGTATTTAGTTCTGATCAAATAATTACTAAGCAGATTGTCCACTTAAGGGAAATGAAAATACTACTGGTATTTATTGAACACAGCCATGAGCCAAGCATTGTTGTAGAAACAAAGTAATTTCATTTAAACGTAAGAATGATTATATGTAGTGTAGTTATGCTCATATAGGTGCCCAAGGTCACAGTGCTAATAAGTGGTCACAGATGAAACCCATTTTCAGAAACCTGTGTTCTTTCCAACTTGATCCTGTCCCCTTTGGCGGAGAACTTTACAGTGTAACCCTGAACCTACACCCAGGGAGGCCCATGAAGGCAGTGTGCTGGGAAGCCAGTGCCAGCTGTCAGCTCCAGTGCTGCCCGTTGTCTGCACTGCTTAACTGAGCCCGTTAGTGGAAGTTGAAAGTATGTATGTCTCGTGGTTGTGCCCTCAGGCATCTATCGAGCTGTGCCTATTCGAGTCAATCCAAGAGTGAGTAATGTGAAGTCTGTCTACAAAACCCACATTGATGTCATTCATTATCGAAAAACTGATGCAAAACGTCTGCATGGCCTTGATGAAGAAGCAGAGCAGAAGCTTTTTTCAGAAAAGCGTGTGGAATTGCTTAAGGAACTTTCCAGAAAACCAGACATTTATGAAAGACTTGCTTCAGCCTTGGCACCAAGCATTTATGAACATGAAGATATAAAGAAGGTAACAATGGAGTTTTAAAATATATATATTTTTTTTTTTATTGATACTTAGATAAATGAGAGGGGAAGAGAGAGAAATAACAATATGAGAGCAGAACAGCGATTGACTGCCTCTTTCACGCCCCCTACCAGGGATCAAGCCCACAACCCAGGCATGTGCCCTGACTGGGAATCAAACCAGCAGTCTTTTGGTACATGGGGATGATGCCCACCTGAGCCACATCGGCCAGGGCAGTGATGGTGGATTTTTAATTTGTGGTTGAAAGAAAGTTCTTTGTGATCAAATAATGTAAACTGAACACGTCAAACATGCCAACCGCGCGTGGTGTAAACATCCATCTCTTCTTCCCCCATGGCCACCACCCCTCCCCACCATAAAGAATAAGAGCTACTGCCTATTGGGCAGAGCAAGGAGCTCACAACCTGACCTGGATATAGGTTGAGGAGAATCACAGCATCATTGTCCATTTCTTTATCTCCACACCAAGCATGTCAAACTCGCGGCCCTCAGGTGGCATGCCTCATTTATTTGATCCATATTAGCCTTTGAGTTTGACATGCTTGCTCTACACCAAACTTACATGTTACCGTATCTAAGAAAAGGCACACATGCCCAGTTTGCGTGGCTCAGTGGTTGAGCATCAACCTAAGAACTAGAAGGTCACAGTTCTATTCCCAGTCAGGGCACATGCCCAGGTTGCGGGCTCAATCCCCAGTGTGGGGCGTGCAGGAGGCAGCCAACCAATGATTCTCATCATTGATATTTCTTTCTCTGTGAAATCAATAAAAATATCTTTTTTAAAAAAGAAAGAAAGAAAAGGCACACAGTCAGAAGAGGGATTTACATGACCACCATTCTGACATGGTTGTGCTAATGTATAAATTAGTGATAACTTGAAGCAGTGTCACGTTCATTTTTCTATACCTTTATTTAAATTTCTTAATTATAACTCATAGAGTAGAAAAGTACCTCTAACATTTAAACTATATCTCAGTTATTCTATAGTAAATGAGAGTTGACACATGTTTCTTTGTTTAGGGGATCTTGCTTCAGCTCTTTGGTGGAACAAGAAAGGATTTTAGTCACACAGGAAGGGGCAAATTTCGTGCTGAGATCAACATTCTGCTGTGCGGTGATCCTGGGACCAGCAAGTCCCAGCTACTGCAGTATGTGTACAACCTGGTCCCCAGGGGCCAGTACACATCTGGAAAGGGTTCCAGTGCTGTCGGTCTCACTGCATATGTAATGAAAGACCCCGAGACGAGGCAGCTTGTGCTGCAGACTGGTGCCCTTGTCCTCAGTGATAATGGTATCTGCTGTATTGATGAGTTTGACAAGATGAATGAAAGTACAAGATCGGTATTGCATGAAGTCATGGAACAGCAGACCCTTTCCATTGCAAAGGTGCGTCACATTCTCCACCCATAAATGTGGACACATTTGAAATGTGTAGACACTTGAAATAAAGCATCTGTGGAACTGCAGTGTTCTTGGTTCTAAACTCTGGGACACTGGTAAATGCTTTTACTATCAGATTGCAGCTAAATCTCTTGAGTATTTCTTACAGGATCCTCTTTCATTCTTTTTGCTGTACTAACTCATTAATGATTTTGTCCTAAAGCTCATGCAAGAGGTTTAGTTTCTGAGAGAGATGCAGTTATAGCATATACAGTTATCTAAAACTCAGTCCTTTACATGAATCCAAGGACAGGGTATTGTCCCCAGTGGGACAACAAGGTGGCGTGGCTCTTGGTGACATTGGAGACAGGGTAGAGGCCATGCCAGGCAAAGATGTCTCGCACAGTTCAGCCATCATTCAGGTGAGACATCTAACTGCACTGTTTTCTCTGACAGGCTGGGATTATTTGTCAGCTTAATGCACGCACTTCTATCCTGGCAGCAGCAAATCCTATTGAGTCTCAATGGAATCCTAAAAAAACTACCATTGAAAATATCCAGCTACCTCACACCTTATTATCAAGGTATGAAAACATTTTTATTTAATAGAGATGTTTGGTCTTTACTTATTTGTAGAATTTTCAGAGTAGGGTTAAGGAAAGGAAATACTAATCAACAACTGTAAATAATATCACAAACTCTTGAATGCAGAAGTTTTCAAATTTGGTTGGTGAAGGGTTTTCATGGCAAGGACTGTGTTTCTCTACTCAGCTATGGGCAGCACCTTAACACATTGCGGACGGATCACGAGAATGCTCGTGTTTTCTGTTCTAAGGCTTATGGCCAATCACGAGAATTCTTTAAAAAGATACTAGCTTGTAAGAACATGTAATAAATAACTTCAAAATGCAATGGGTATTTAATTTTAAACCGTGCCTTTAACATTTATGTAAAATGTTTTTTGTACTCGTTCAATAGAAACTTATCTGGCCACTGGGTAAAGCTAGCAATAAAACTACTAGTCCACTCCATATTCATTTGATTTTTGAAGCAATTAGGACATTTCACCTTGGCACCTATTTCAGAAGCCCTTCACTCACTACTCTTAGATTATCTCAGTCCTAAAGCCACTATTGAGAATCAACCACTATACTCTGTTCTACATGTGGTAGATAAGGTTCTGAAAAGTTAAATTTTTTAAAGCATAATCATATAATCCCCAGTTTTGCTTAATCCACTACTACAAATATTCATAAAATTATTTTGTATTTTTATTGACTTTTTGACCAAATAGTTATTTTTTCCCTAAGCAGTTGAATGTATTTTTATTTGTATGCTAGAGGCCCGATGCATGACATTCGTGCAAGGGGCTTGTCCCTCACAGCTGCGGCCGCTGCCTCGGCCCTAGCAGCCTGGCTTGGACATCCGGTCTAATTGGCATATTAGGCTTTTATTATTATAGATTCCAGACTTTAAAATTATAGTAACATTTCCCTCAGGGAAACCATAATTCTTTGAATCAGCTGTTTCTGGCCAGAAGAATAGTCACTTGGATGGGAACAGAGCAGGGTGAATTGGATTGATCTGAAGGCTCGGTAGGCAACCTGGATAGAAGGGGCTTGGGGAGAATCCTCAGCAAGCCTGAGTAAATACCATGTTCACTGTACATGCCTAGGTGGCCCAGGAGCAATTTTTAAATTATGCTTACAGGTATATTGGTGTCCCAACTATGAACACATTGCTTTTACAATATTTCCTCAGGTTTGATTTGATCTTCCTCATGCTGGACCCTCAGGATGAAGCCTACGACAGGCGTCTGGCTCACCACCTTGTGGCTCTTTACTACCAGAGTGAGGAACAGATGGAGGAGGAGTTCATGGACATGGCAGTGCTAAAGGATTACATTGCTTACGCTCACAGCATGGTCATGCCTCGGCTAAGCCAGGAAGCCAGCCAAGCTCTCATCGAGGTAACACATGTCCATGTTTAAAGCCTGAAAAAAATGTCTCTCTACAACTATTTTTTTCTCCTTTGTTGCAAAATGATTTTTTCAAATGTAAAAATCCCTCTTTTTTTCAAATGTAAAGAGAGGGTTAATTTATATAGGTTGTACACACTTACATTTAAATACTAAGTATAGTGGATTTAAGATCAGAATATAGGAGTTGAAGTATAGGTCATTCTACTTAGTGACTTTGTAACTCTGGACAAGTAATCCAGTTTCTCTGAGCTTCCATTTTCTTATTTCTAAAAAATAAAATATTTTATATTCACTTTTCAGTATCGCTTACATAGGCAGCAGTGCATGATGACACATTAGGTTATTCAAACATTGTCATAGGAAGAGGATTTTTATGGGCTGTGCATCCTAATGAAGCTCCCAAACTATTCAAAAGTTGCAGATAATATTAAATTTCCATATGTATTATTCTTGTTTGTTGTTGTTAATCCTCACCAGAGGATATTTTTCCATTGATTTTTAGAGATAGTGGAAAGGAGGGGGAGAGACAGAGACACATCGATTGGTTGCCTCAGGCCTGGGCATCAAGCCGCAACCAGTACATGCCCTTGACTGGAATCGAACCTGGGACCCTTCTGTCCGTAGGTTGATGCTCTATCCACTGAGCCAAACCAGCTAGGGCCCATTTGTATTCTTGACGGTTGCTCAAAAAGAAATAAAACTATGTCATGTATATATATAAGTTTACTATAACTTAACCTTTGTAACATCTCAGTATTCTTTTGTGTGCCTTACTAAATGGGTCCTCAGCGAGGATACAATTTGGAGTCAGTGCCTGAGGAGCATTTACAGATAGGCATCCTGATTGTCTTCTGCTCTGACTGCAGCCTGCCCCTTAGTCCTTTGGGTACTGGGCCTCACGTACTTTCACTCCCATTCTCCAAAATCACATCGGATACCACCTTCTTGGCTTTGAGGCACAAAGCTTGATCTCACTTTTCATTCCCCTCAGTACCTGCACATGGCAGCCTGGCAGTAGTTTTGTTTATTTAATAGAATCCTAAATGTTTGAAGTTCAACCACAAAACTAAGGTTATTGTTAACAAGGAATTTTGGCTTTTTTTTTTTTTTCTGTCTACACAGGCTTATGTAGACATGAGGAAGATTGGTAGTAGCCGAGGAATGGTCTCTGCATACCCTCGACAGCTGGAATCTTTGATTCGCTTAGCAGAAGCCCATGCTAAAGTACGGTTTTCAAGCAAAGTTGAAGCAATTGATGTGGAAGAGGCAAAGCGCCTGCATCGCGAGGCTCTGAAGCAGTCTGCCACTGACCCCCGCACCGGCATTGTGGACATATCTATTCTTACTACAGGTTTGTTATTTGCATTAAACATAAAAGCACATGAAAATTATGTGATTGCTGTTAAATGTAATTGATATTATTTTAGCATTCAGCCACTATCCCCTAACCTTAATGGAAATTTGAGACATTTCACTTTCATATAGAAGAAATATTTTCATTAATTTCTTTTAAATTAGGAATGAGTGCCACCTCTCGTAAACGGAAAGAAGAGTTAGCTGAAGCTTTGAGAAAACTTATTTTATCTAAAGGGAAAACGCCAGCTCTAAAATACCAGCAACTTTTTGAAGATATTCGAGGACAATCTGACATTGTAAGTGTTCATATGTATTTTATGTGTAATAGAGTTTTTTCTCTTATTATTGGCTTTCAGGTTTTTTTCTAATCTTTTTCTTCATTTATTGAGTATTAAATGTTAAGGATAATGGAGAAAAGTAATATCACCCATAAACCCTTCATCAAGAAGTAATCACAATTAAAATTTTATTTGCTGCTTTTATAACTTACCTATGTGTATATATTCACATGTGGTCTTTTCTTTGAAAAAACATAGTTGATTATATTTATGCTGCTTTGTAACTTGCTGTTTCTTTTAAATAACAAATTAACATAAACACCATCTGTGAAGGCAAATAGATTTAATAATATTAATTGTACTGGTTGGTATCATTCTTTTGCATGCATATTTCATCATTTACTTAAACAGTTGTTGCACATTCAGGATGTTTGCGGTTTTTTGCTATTTTAAGTAGTATTAACTATCAAATTTATCAGATAAATTTGTTTTGGGGATGAAATACTCAGGTGCCCTTCTGTGAATAAGTAAAATTGAGTTGTTTAGTGAAAAGAACTCTGATGGCCAAAACCAGCCCTTTGTCTGCTATCATAATTCCCCTTCACTTATGTATTATCTGTGGCTGCATTGGTAGTTGGGGGCACAGTTGAGTAGTTAATGACAGAATGCCAAGTCTGTGTTATTTATCATCTGGCTTTTTACATGAAATGTTTGCCACTCCTAAGTTGGGACATAGAAATGTACACAACCACCAAAAAGAAAAAGATTGGTGGTTCTTTAACATTGAAAGCATTGTATCTCTGTTACAGGTAAAGGAGTACTTGATATGTGTAAAATATTTGTTTCTCCTTTTTCCCAAAGGCAATTACCAAAGATATGTTTGAAGAAGCATTGCGTGCCTTGGCTGATGATGACTTCTTGACAGTAACTGGAAAAACTGTTCGTTTGCTCTGAAGTACTTGTGAGCAGTGCTTGTGTGTTCTGCTTATCTGCACTTGCTTGCATATGTGTGTGGCATATGGGCCAATCAGCTGCCACTGCTGCCTTTACTGCAAATAGACTCTTAAAGTCATTATTTGGCTCCATAAAATTTTTCTAACCTGGGTCCGATTTTTGTAGAGAAATGTGTTTTCATTTTTCTAACAGTAAGTGAAAATACTATGCCAGTTTACAATAGAGATTCTTTTCTTGAACTGCCACTTCTTCTCTTTTTTTTTTTTTTGAACTGCCATTTCTTTAATACCAGGACTTTATTTAATCTGTATTTATATTCAGATGGCAGGATGTCAGACTTTTAATAAAGATGGCAGTCGGGGTCATGGTTTTGGTGCTAGACATTGTAAAGGCAATCATTCATATGCAGGAGGTTTTTGTAGTATGAGATAAGGTTTAGCCAGGGCATATCATTCTGATTGGGGTAATAAAAGATCAGAGCCTTTCTCCCTGATGTTACTCTCAGGTGTAATTCTAGTGGCTAGTTCTCATGGCTACTATCATATAAAAAATGGATGTTTAAAAAGCATTAGGCTCTACGTTAACTTCTTTACTACTTTATCCTAATGTGTAAAACTTTTTCCTAAATAAATGATAGACTTAAGTAGTAATTGTTTATCTGGCATTATTTTTAATTAAGAAAGCTTTAATAAATACTACATTCGTGGCTCAGTGGTTGAGCGTCAGCCTGTGAACCAGTCTGATTCCCGGTCAGGACACCTGCGCAGTTGCAGGCTCGATCTCCAGTGTGGGGCATGCAGAAGGCAGTCAATCAATGATTCTCTCTCATCACTGATGTTTCTATCTCTCCCTCTCTGAAATCAATAAAAAAAAATGTATTTATGTATGTATAAATACTGCATTCATGAAAATTTATGATGGTAAGTACTTTATAAATCTTCAAAGAAACTAATAAGAATTTTACTCAACAATTATTTAATTCCAGCAGTCATTATTCTTATAAAACCATCATAATCTGAAATCTTACATGGAAATACTGCTGTAATAAATAATCCCTGAAACATTTAAGTCATTTTATGAGTTAGGCCTATTTAAGTAGACTCTAAAATTGATTAATAAGCTATTCATATAAATGATATATCTAATTGAATGTTTAAACAGCATTAAAATGTTAATATTGGAATGAGAGAGCTCATTTGACCAAACTTTCATTTTTATGAATCATCATTCTTTGCTGTCCTTGATAGGTTTGCAAAAACATCTTATAGTTTGGAGGAGGCAATCGTTAGGTTGGTGTGTCACCAAAGGAT
Organism: Eptesicus fuscus; assembly: GCF_027574615.1. Classification (NCBI taxonomy): domain Eukaryota; kingdom Metazoa; phylum Chordata; class Mammalia; order Chiroptera; family Vespertilionidae; genus Eptesicus; species Eptesicus fuscus. The sequence goes on along the minus strand of NC_072491.1, from coordinate 47,831,240 downwards.
GCAAGGCAGACAGGCCACCAAGTGGCTTTACCAAGGGGGTTTCCTCAGTGAACTCACTGATAGGAGGTGCTTTTACACAATCCTCAGCCACTCTGGAGGACCAATTCTCTCTTTATAGATGATGGAGGCAAGAAGTTCCATCTCTTGCCTGAAGACCCAGCAGCAAGACAGAAAGCTGAAATTAAACCAGTTGTGTCTTCTGACTTTAGAACTTAACCATGCTGTGCTCAGGCTACAACTCAGGTTTTAAACTCTGTTCATTCTTTTGGACACACTGTTTACACTTCCAAAATCATGCAAAGAAGGTTCCCTGGTACTTGTCACATGGTGGGTGTTCTATAAATGTTCCATTGAGTAGAGAAGTCTTAATTTGTTGAACTGTGTTCTTGCAACCACATGGTTTTCAGACATGAAGTAAGTTTTATTCATATCTGTAATACTCTCAACAGTATAGATTTTTAAAAAAACAAAAACTGCCTTGGACTAGAGCCGTGGTCAGCAAACTGCAGCTCACGAGCCACATCCGGCTCTTTGGCCCCTTGAGTGTGGCTCTTCCACAAAATACCACGGCCTGGGCAAGTCTATTTTGAAGAAGTGGCGTTAGAAGAAGTTTAAGTTTTAAAAATTTGGCTCTCAAAAGAAATTTCAATCGTTGTACTGTTGCTATTTGGCTCTGTTGACTAATGAGTTTGCCGACCACTGGACTAGAGCATCTTCCCCATTTGCACAAGGTGGCATATGTTGTGAAGATTGAGAGCATAGGTGTGGGCTGCCCAGGTTCAAATCATGGCTCACCATTTATTCTCAGCATGCAATGCTTATTGATAAGTGCTCAATGTTGTTACTATTAACAAAGAGAATGGGTAGGACAATATAATTTCAGCTTAATTCCTATGAATTCGGTGTTTTAAAACACTAATGTAATTCCATTTGAACTTTTCTCTCTGACACCCTGAAAGATACTCAAAGTTGTTAATTAGAGTGACTTTATTTGATTTATATAAATATCCATGTGCCATTCTCCTTCCAGCATCCATTATAAATGTAACCAACTTCATGCAAAGGAGTAAAAAATTATCTAGAATGAAGAAATGGAGAACTTAGTAACCCTTAGCACACAGGTTAGGAAATACTAACTTAAAGACAGTCCTGTTACTTATTAAATCTATAAGGTAATTTCTTAAAATATCACTGTTACTCAATTTTTTAACTTTTTGAAATAAATTTTAAACACAACAAAAGTTGTAATAGTATAAATAATTCCCCGTCGCTCATATTCCTTTAATGTTAACATTTTCTAAAATATGTTTTTTTAATCATTTGAGAATAAGTTAAGATGCCCCTCTGCTACTAAATACTTCCTAAAAACTGTATATCCTAAAAACAACACTTACACAACCAGAACAAGTTCATCACATAATAAAAAAATTCTATGTACATTCAATTGTCTCAATAATGTTCTTTAGCAAAAATAAAAAATACATTATTTCTATTACAGGATTTCAGTTCCTTCAATCTGGAACATTCCTCAGTCTTTTCTCATCTTTTCATGACCGTAACATTTTTAAAGGCCAGTAGGTTTTTTTGTGAACTGTCCCTGATTTAGATTTGTCTGATGTCTCTATGATTAGGTTCTGGATATCCATTTTTGGCAAGAACACCACAGAAGTGACACATTGATGAGAGAAACACATTGATCAGCTGCCTCCTGCATGCCCTGAGCTGGGGATCAAGCCCAAAACCCGGGCATGTTTCCTGAACCAGAATTGAACCCAGGACCTCTTGGTACATGGTTCAGTTCTCAACCACTGAGCCATACTGGCCGGGCAGGTTTCTTAATTTTAAATTACTGTTTTTTCTTTTGTAATTTTAAGTATCTTGTGGGGAGATAATCTGGGGCTATGTAAATCATTTCTCATCAAATTTTAAGAGTGATTTACACACACAATTCCCTTTATGCCTAAACACTAGAATTGGTCTTTTTGTTGTTGTTATAAACATCAGCTTATCAGCTTTATGTTTCTGAACTTCTCATCCTGTAATTAGAATTTTTTTTTGTTTGCATCCCCCTACCTAATATCCCTAGAAATTTTTTCAGATTCTGCAAATCTCATAAAATTAAAATTTACATAGGAAATCATGCCTCAAAGGCCCCAAACTCCCAGCCATCGATAATACTCCTGCAGATATACATATTTAATAGGAAGGCTTAACTTGCAAGTACTTACAGAAATGGGAAGGTTTAACTAGAACTGATAGCAACTTAAGATGGCCAAGATGGAGCTCTATTGACACCTAACTTAATTTTTAGCATTCACAATTAGAAAATGCCAGCTCTAAAATTAAACTGAATAAATGGGAAGCTTGATTGGAAATTAGAAGCTTTTTCTACGAGAAGTTAATAAGAACATTTAGAGCCTGTCTGAACTAAGGAAGACTTCTAAAGCCTCTCAATGCCAATGCCCCACTTTTCCTTCAACTGCTCTGCTGTACCTTACTTTCATTGGCTGGACTTCCTCTTCCCTTTCTCTTCCTACCTCCTCCACCACAGCTCCCTACTGATCTCAGGGACACTCTGAATAAAAAACCAGACTTGGAAAAAGCACCCAGAAATTCTGGTAGCTCCCTTGGGAGAAAAGCCAGTCTCAGGCAGAGGGAAAACAGCGATTTTATACATTCCTTGAACTAGGACAAAATTAAGGCATCTACCTAAAAATTTTCTCTGGGACCTTGATGAGTTCACAAAGAAATTTAACTGTTAGAACATATGATTCTGGTTATTCTGACCTATTCCAATTAATACACCTACTGGTTTCTGGGAGCAAAGCAACAGAATTACTAAATAGGGTTTGCTGGGAAACTCCTGTAGAGGAGTCTGTTTTTATTATAGAAAGCCAGGCCACACTAAGAAAGGTTATAGAAAACTGAAATGGATTTAGAAAAAGAAAAGAGCCCTAGCCAGTTTGGCTCAGTGGATAGAGCATTGGCTTGTGAGCTGAAGGGTCCCAGGTTTGATTCCTCAGGGTATATGTCTGAGTTGCAGGCTCGATCCCCAGTGTGGGGCATGCAGGAGGCACCCAATCAATGATTCTTTCTCATTGATGTTTCTATCTCTACCTCTCCCTTTATGAAATTAATAAAAATATTTTCTTCCAAAAAATTGGAGCAGCCCTGACTGGTTTGGCTCAGTGGATAGAGCATCAGCCTGCAGACAGAGGGTCCCAGGTTCGATTCTGGTCAAGGGCATGTACCTTGGTTGCGGGCACATCTCCAGTAAGGGGTGTGCAGGAGGCAGTTGATTGATGTTTCTCTCTCATCGATGTTTCTAACTCTCCCTCGCCCTCTCTGTAAAAAATCAATAAAAAATATATATATATTAAAAAAATAAATAAAAATTGGAGCAGAATTGAATAAAATAAAGAACAAAAAGACTACAAAAAAATACAACAAAGAACTGGTTCTTTGAAAAGATTAATAAAGTTGACAAACCCTTGGCTAGATTCACTAAGGAAAAAAGGAAAACCCATATAAACAAAATCAGAAATGAAAGAGAAGTCACCACAGACATCACAGATACACAAAGGATCATACTAGAATACTATAAAGGACTATATGCCATCAAATTCAATAAGCTGGAAGAGAAATGGATATGTTCCAATGAATATATACACTTCCTAGACTAAATGATGAAAAATTGAAAAATCTAAATAGACTGATCAGCAGTGAGGAAATTGAAACAGCCATCAAAAACCTCCTCTCCACAAAAGTCTAGGACTAGATGGCTTCACCAGTGAACTATACCAAACACTCAAAATTTAAAATGCATCTATCTGAAACACAAAAAAAATTAAAGAGGCAGTACTTCCTAATACATTTTATTACACAGACATAACCCTGATATCAAAATCTGTCAGGATAACACAAAAAAAGAAAACTACAGCCTGGCTGGCGTGGCTCAGTAGTTGAGCGACAACCTATGAACTAGGACAGTGGTCGGCAAACTCATTAGTCAACAGAGCCAAATAGCAACAGTACAACGATTGAAATTTCTTTTGAGAGCCAAATTTTTTAAACTTAAACTTCTTCTAACGCCACTTCTTCAAAATAGACTCGCCCAGGCCATGGTATATTGTGGAAGAGCCACACTCAAGGGGCCAAAGAGCCGCATGTGGCTCTCGAGTCGCAATTTGCCGACCACAGAACTAGGAGGTCACAGTTCCATTCCCAGTCAGGGCACATGCTTGGGTTGTAGGCTGGACCACCAGTGTGGGGCATGCAGGAGGCAACTGATCAATAATTCTCTTTCATCATTGATGTTTCTAGCTCTCTTCCTTTTCCTTACTCTCTGAAATAAATAAAAATATATTTTTTAAAAAGAAAACTACATACCAATATCTCTGATGCATACAGATGCAAAAATCCTAAACAAAACACTAGCAAATAGAATACAACAGTACATTAAAAAAATAACGGCCGAAACTGGTTTGGCTCAGTGGATAGAGCGTCCCAGGTTCGATTCCGGTCAAGGGCATATACCTTGGTTGCAGGCACATCCCCAGTGGGGGGTGTGCAAGAGGCAGCTGATCGATGTTTCTCTCTCATTGATGTTTCTGACTGTCCCTCTCCCTTCCTCTCTGTGAAAAATCAATAAAATATATTTAAAAAATAAAAAAATTAATAGATCACGATCAAGTGGGGTTCATTCCAGGGGCACAAGGATGGCTCAACATATGCAAATCAATCACTGTAACATGCTATGTTAACAAAATAAAGGATAAAAATCACATGATCATCAATAGATGCAGAAAAAACTTTTTGATAAAACACAACACCCATTTGTGATTAAAACACTCAAATAAAATAGGAATACAAGGAAAATACCCCAACATAATAAAGGTGATATATAACAAACCCTGTCAATATTATACGGAATGGAAAAAAACTGAAAGCTTTTCCTTTAAAATCAGGAACAAGACAAGAATGCCTAGTCTCACCACTTTTATTCAATACTAGTGGCCTGGTGCATGAAATTCGTGCACGGGGGGGGGGTCCCTTAGCCTGGCCTACACCCTCTCCAATCTGGGACTCCTGGGGGGATGTTCAACTGCGGTTTAGGCCCAATCCCTGTGAGGTCAAGTCTAAACTGGCAGTTGGACATCCCTCTCGCAATCCGGGACCGCTGGCTCCTAACCACTCACCTGCCTGCCGGCCTTCTCGCCCCCAACTGCCTCCCCTTGCCAGCCTGCTCACCCCCAACTGCACCCCCCCCCCCCGCTAGCCTGCTTGCCCCCAGCTGCCCGCCCTGCCAGCCTGTTCACCCCCAACTGCCCTCCCCTCCTGGCCTGATCTCTCCTAACCACCTCTGCCTTGGCCCCACCACCATGGCTTTGTCCAGAAGGACGTCCGGAAGGTCTCCCGATCTAATTAGCATATTATCCTTTTATTAGTATAGATAGTTCAGGGAATGCTAGCCAGAGCAATAAAGCAAGAGAAATAAATAAAATGCATCCAAATCAGGAAGGAAAAAGTAAAAGTGTCGCCCTGACCAGTTTGGCTCAGTGGATAGAGCGTCAGCCTGCGGACTGAAGGGTCCTAGGTTCAATTCTAGTCAAAGGCATGTACCTTGGTTGCGGGCACATTCCCAGTGGGGGGTGTGCAAGAGGCAGCTGATCGATGTTTCTCTCTCATCGATGTTTCTAACTCTCTATCCCTCTCCCTTCCTCTCTGTAAAAAATCAATAAAATATATTTTTAAAAAAAAAGAAGTAAAAATGTCACTTACTGCCAATGCCATGATTTGGTACATAAAAAAATAAACCTGAAGACTCCACAAAAAAACTATTAGAAAAAAATAAACAACTTAATCAATAAAGAAATTTTAAAAAAAATAAAATAAACAAATACAATAAAGTTACAGGATAGAAAATCAATGCACAAAAGCCCACCGCCTTCCAGTATGCTAACAACAAAACTTCAGAGAAAGAAATGGAAAAACAAACAAACAAAAAAACAACGCCTTTTACAATTGTAACTAAAATAATAAAATAGCTAGGAAGAAACTAAACAACATCAAAGATGGGTAACTGAAAACTACAAAGCATTATTCAAAGAGATTGAAAAAGACACAACAAAGTAGGAAAATATCCCGTGTTCATGGATTATAAGAATCAACATGGTTAAAATGGCTATATTACCCAAAGCAATATATAGATTTAATGCAGTCCCCATCAAAATCCCTGTCATTTTTTAAAAAATAGAAGAAAAAATCTTGAGGTTTGTATGAAACCACAAAAGGCCACAAATAGTCAAAGCAATGCTGAGAAAAAAGAATTAAGCCAGAAGTATCACACTACCTGACTTCAAATTATACCACAGAGTATAATAATCAAAACAGCATGGTATTAGCAGAAAATCAGACACACAAATCAATAGAACAGAATTGAGAGCCCAGATATAAAACCCCATGTAGATGGGATGGTTGTTTTTTACAGAAGAGCCAGAAACAAACAAATACAATAAAATTTTGTTCAATTTTCTTTGTCTGCTAATATTATTAGTCATAATAATTATACTTGTTCTTTGGGTTTTTCTTAAAAACCTTGTGTGTATAGCACAACTGTTAATAATTGCTATAGGTGTTTACAATAACTTCTGCATTATCAATAATACACTTTTATGGTTTCTCTTTTGAAATATAGAAGGAATATTATTGCAAAAGGAAGGAAAGGGATGTGTGTGTTTTTAAGAGAAGTTAAAAGGAAATAATTGGTTCTAATAATTTGGTTATTTCTGAATTAGTAAAAGGAGGCAAATTAAGAACAATAAAAGTTATAGAAGGTTAGTGAAAAAGACATATTGAGAAATGAATTTTATGTATAAACTAGAGGCCTGGTGCATAAAAATTCATGCACTTAGGTGGTGGGGGGACCCTCAGTCCAGCCTGTGCCCTCTTGCAGTCTGGGAGCCCTCAGGGGATGTCCGACTGAGGCTTAGGCCCGCTCCCAGTCTGGCCTCCCTTTGCGGGAGGCAACTGGCAGGCTGATCTGGAGAGGTGCTGGCGGCAACAGGCGGCCCCTCCTCCCCCATCACCCCTCTACCACTGCTTTTTGCCACCACCCCCTGATCACCATCCCCTCCCTCTGCCCACTGGCCTGGCGCTGCCTGCTCGTTGTCCCCACCCCCCTGCCAACCTGTCATTCTGCCGTCCTGTAAATTTGCATATTATGCTTTTATTATATAGGACTATATATACAACATTTGTGCACTGGAGGGGGGGTCCCTCAGCCCCCCTTTCACAGTTCGGGAGCCCTCGGGGGTTGTCCAATTGCCGCAGAGGTGGGAGAGGCTCCCGCCACTGCCACTGCACTCACCAGCCGTCAGCCTGGCTTCTGGTTGAGCAGAGCTCCCCCTGTGGGAGCACACTGATCACCAGGGGGCAGCTCCTGCATTGAGCGTCTTTCCCTGGTGGTCAGTGTGTGTCATAGTGGCTGGTCGTTCCAGCCTTCGGTCAATTTTCATATTACCCTTTTATTATATAGGATTTAAGAATCTAATTATGAGAATGTGCTTACTCCCTACCCAACAAGGACTACTAAATATATTAATTCAGATGAAAGTTGAAGTAACTATTAAAATATGACCCTCTATAACTGCTGCTGAGGCACAGGAAATTTACTTATGAAACACCTTGTCTCTGGAAATTTTTATATGGTAATTGTAATTTACACCATTGTGTTCTTACAGCCTTGGCCTCACTTAAACCTTAAGGTTAATAGCCTCCGATTGCACAACTAGCAGAAGTGAGATTAATAATGGCGCTTGAGCCCTAGCCGGTGGTTCACTGGTCAGAGCATCAGCCTGCAGACTGAAGGGCCTTGCAGCCAGGGGTCCAGGAGCTGCAGTTAGTCACAGAGGGGGCAGTTGACTGCCCAGCCCTGGGCCCTGCTGAGACTGCAGATTGGATGGAAAGTGAGTAAACTGTGGTTAGGCCACAGAGTCGGGAGCGCTGGGAGCTGACAGAGGTGGCCAGGACAGCACTGATTGCAGGAGGGGAGAGGGGGTGGTGAGTGCTGCTGCAGGAGTCTAAGGCTGAGACTCATTGGCAGGAGCATGGCGAGCAACCCACCAGCATCCCAACTGGGAAGTTAGGCCCGATCTGATTCTGTGGGAGGGCGCCACCCATTGGACCTCAGGGTCAGTGGAGGGGTCGCACAGGTACTCCGATCAGTGATCCTAAGGGACCCTTTACTGTCTAGAGGAACTTTCAAAAAGAGCCAGCTGGGGACTGAACAGGGAGGCCCACCTCAAGAGCAGGGGAGGCCACCTTTCCACACCCTATGGGAGGGCTGGTTCTACCTGACCCTGCAGTGGCGTGAGGCAAAGGGGAAAGGCTTGGGGCTGGAAATTGCACCTAGTTCTGGAAGTGCAAGGAACCCGACATTGGGCCTGGTCAGAGCCTGGGAGGAGGCCCCACCCAGTCGGGGCCACCAGCACTGAAAGAGTGGCGTGCCAAGAGAGGCTTTTTTATTTTTTTATTATTATTTATGTTTTGGTTAATCCTCACCCGAGGATATTTTTCCCATCGATTTTTATTTTTTTAAACTTTTCATTTTAATTAAATATTCAGAATAAATGTTGATTAAATAAGTTTGCACTTAACAGTTAAATATTTAGGAACAACTAATGTACTAAATTAATAAGCTTTACTTTATTAGTTATGCAAACAATATAAATATTTAAGAGTGTTGGTTAATGGTAAAAGGATGTCAATTGCCCAATAAATGTGAAAGGTGAGTGAACAGGACCTTATAATTAATGGTGGATAATCTTCCCCACACACAAAATCTTCCTTGACATTAATGAGCTCATCCACTGGTTAACAGATGGGCTTTCCATTTCCTGACACCCTGACCAACAACCCTAAAAACATTATGTTTCCACCAACGCCAGCAAAGACCCTCAGGACACAAGTCCTCGCTTCCGTTGAGGATCTACTCTGGGGAATAAGGTAAACAGACGCCACGCAGCTGGGCCAGCCTGGCTCGAGTCCCTCCAGCGGTGTCCACACCGCGCATTGCAGCACTTGTAGAAGGTGGTCGTTGGCTCGTCCGCGGCGCGGGTCTGAAGCTGCATGCAATAGGCACGAGGATGCTCACATTTGGGACATGGCTCTGCAGTGGAGTCCACGTTCTCCCGGGCAGCTGCTCCACCAAGCAAGTCATCCACTTCTTTCAGCTTTGGATACTTCCAATCTGTTACCTTACCAGTGATGTTGTGCAGGTACGGGCAGGTGTTGCAGGCAAAACGGTGGCAGTGCCGTCCCTCCTCCACAATGAGCCCATTCCCACAGCCCTGGCAAAAGAGCAGCATGAAGGCCGGCTCTTACAGCCTTGGCCTCAATTAAACCTTAAGGTTATAGCTTTCAATTTCACAACTAGCAGAAGTGATATTAATAATGGTGCTTGAGCCATAGCCGGTGGTTCAGTGGTCAGAGCATCAGCCTGCAGATGCTCTGACCACTGTGCCTGCCCTGTGCCCCCCCCCCGTGCCTCCCCTCTCCCCCTGTGCCTCCCCTCCCCCCAACCTCCATTGATTTTTAGAAAGAGTGAAAGGGAGGAGGAGAGACAGAGAGAAACATTGATGTGAGAGAGAGACATCGATGGATTGCCTCCTGCATGTGCCCTGACTCTGGGCTGGGAATTGAACCTGCAACCAAGGTACCTGCCATTGACTGGAATTGAACCCATGACTATCATTGGCCATAGTGGGTAGGGCGACTACAAGCCTGTGAAAATTTGGGAATACATAATCCCCAAGACAAAGGAGCTTGCTCTCTTGGCACTCCTGTGTCTCTCTTGTTCCTCCTTTCCTCCTACCTGGGTTGCCTACGCAGCCATATGGCCCTGCTGACCCACACCCAATGGACTGATGGCCTGCAGCTGGGACACAGACTCACCTAGCATGATGCTGGGTTGGACTGTGCTCCAACATGCAACAGAAACTCTGGGCAATGGCTTTAATCCTAGCCCCACTGAAGGCCTGGCTGGGCTTCTTTTGGGGGAGACAGAGGGAAATGGGACCTTGGAAATGCAGGGATTTAACTCCATGCAAATAAATGTCACTCATTTTCCTGTGCAAGTCTCAAAAAAAAATTTTTTTTTCTCGTGACATTACAAGAATACCACTCCCGCCCTAGCTGGTTTGGCTCAGTGGATAGAGCGTCAGCCTGTGGACTGAAGGGTCCCAGGTTTGATTCTGGTCAAGGGCACATGCTGGGTTGCAGGCTCGATCCCCAGTAGGGGGCAGGAGGCAGCCGATCAATGATTCTCTCTTATTGTTTCTATCTCTCCCTCTCCCTTCCTTTCTCTGAAATCAATAAAAATAAAAAAAAAAAAAAAGAGTGCCATTCCCACCAGCAACAGGTGGGGACCTGGAGAGCTCCCCACTGCTAACACAATCTCAGAGATTTTCCCACGCTGCTTTCTCCTGCCTCCCTAATCTATCACCAGTGGATTTCATGTAACCCCCTATGTCTTCTTTGATTCTGAAATATAAAATAAATTATAATACTACAGTTTCCTGGAGCATGTTTTCAATCTGTTGAGATTTTGCTTCCCAGCAATTGCCACTTTGGCTCACGTAAACTCATAAAAACTTTCTACAGGTTTGGATGTTTCTTACATCTACAATGACAACATTTCTACTGTGTTGCTAGAGTGAAAACTAACATCAACATAAGAAACATTTATACCTATAGAGAATTTTTGTGAGCTTATTTGAGCTAAACTGTTGACAATTGCCTGGAATCAAAATCTCAACATATTGAGAGAACGCTCCAGAGAATGTCAGTTTTGCACCTTATTTTATACATTACCATCAAAAGAGAAGACCTAAGTGGGTTACCTGAAATCCTTTGGTGATATATTAGGGAGGTGGAAGAAAGCAAATCGGGGAAACCTCTGGGTTTGGATGAAAAGTAACATGATAGATACATACATCTTTTACATAGGTGGGTACAGGGTAGTTAAAGTCAACAATTAACATGATAACAACAAGGAGGGGACTTATGGTTTTCTGCCCTGGTGCATTGGTTGTGCCCTGAGAGGTCTGGAGAAGGGAATTACCCTGACATTCCTGAGGAATCCTACCTAATAATAGACAAATATGCAAATTGACCATACCTCCAACACACCCACAAGCCACGCCCACCATCCAATCAGAGCGAGCATGCAAAGTAACCCAAACCAAGATGGCTACAGCCACAGAGAGCAAGGTTTCCTAGGTAACAGAGGAAGCCAAGCTTTCCGCCTGCCCTGGCCAGGCCTAAGCCTCCACTCAAGCTACAAAGTTTCAATTATAGAAGGTAAACAAATTCAAACAAATGGCGGCAGAATGGAGCTTGAGAGAGCAGGCCAGGGTTGCTGCCGGCAACAAGGGAAGCAAAGCTTTCTGCACACCCTGGCCGGCCCACCCGCTTAAGGCAACAAAGTTTCAATTATAGAAGGAAAATAAATTCCAGATACCAGGGCCTCCGCTTGGGTAGCCAGGGGGCGTGGCCAGCCTGCAAACCACCACAGGCCCCTCGCTCAGGCCGCCCCACACCCCAAGGGAACCCCCACCTGATCCGGGACGCCCTTCAGGGCAAACCAGCTGGCCCCCAACCCTGTACCAGGCCTCTATCCTATCTAATAAAAGAGTAATATACAGATTGATCATCACTGCAACACACAATATAGCTGCCCCCATGTGGTCAAAGATCCTGACCCCATGTGGACACAAGATGGCCACCACAAGATGGCCAGCAGGAGAGGGCAGTTGGGAGGCACCCAGCCTGCAAGGGAGGGCAGTTGAGAAGGACCAGGCCTGCAAGGGAGGGCAGTTGGAGGTGATCAACCCTGCAGGAGAGGGCAGTTAGGGGTGACCAGGCCGGCAGAGAAGGGAAGTTGGGGGCAAACAGGCTGGCAGCAGAGTGGTTAGGGGTGATCAGGCTGGCAGGCAGAAGCAGTTAGGGGCAATCAGGAAGGCAGGCAGGCAAGCAGTTGGGAGCCAGCAGTCCTGGATTGTGAGAGGGATGTCCAACTGCCCGTTTAGGCCCAATCCCGGTGGTATCGGGCCTAAATGGGCAGTCGGACATCCCTTGAGGAGTCCCATATTGGAGAGGGTACAGGCTGGGCTGAGGGACAACCCCCCTCCATGCACGAATTTCGTGTCATCATAAATGCAAAAGGCAATAGATAAACTCAGTTAAGGTAAAGATTGACTTTTGTCAGGGAAGATTGACTTTCTGCCGGGAATTGCTTTTCGTTAAAAAGTTACAATTTCACCACGTGCCCCTGGGTCTGGGGGAGGCCAAGCGCGCCTGGGTCCGGGTGAGACCATGTGTCCCTGGATCCGGGTGAGGCCTCGTGCACCTAGGTTCAGGTGAGGCCACGTGCCCCTGGGTCTGAGAGAGGCCATGCACCCCTGGTTCTGGGAGAGGACAAGCGTCCCTGGGTCCGGGTGAGACCATGTGTCCCTGGATCCGGGGGAGGCCTCGTGCACCTAGGCCCGGGTGAGGCCACGTGCCCCTGGGTCTGAGAGAGGCCAAGTGTCCCTGGGTCCGGGTGAGACCATGTGTCCCTAGATCCGGGTGAGGACACGTGCCCCTTAGTCCGGGTGAAGCCGTGCCCCTGGGTCCGGCTGAGACCAAACCAGAGGGAGTCGGACCTCCGTTACCACCATTGGTCCACCATCCAGAGCTGAGGGGTCAGTGCTGACATGTACACATAAGGAACTGGTGGACATTGAAATTGGGTCTCAAAAGAACTGTTGGTCCAGAAAGAAACTCACTACAGACTGATTCATTTGCCTGTCAGCATAACTATTATTGCTTGTCTCACATTCAGTTCTCATAAGTATATATCTAGTGACATATGATCTTGCTCATCTAGGGGAAATGATGAACAACATAGACTGAGGAACAAGAACAGAACCAGAAGCAAGGAGGCATCGATCGGACTATCGGGCCTCAGAGGGAGGATAGGGGAGGGTGGGGGGAGGGGGAGAGTTCTACCAAAGGACTTGTATGCATGCATATGATCCTATCCAACGGTTAAGTTCAACAGGGAGTTGGGGCATGCGTGGGGAGGGGGGGGATGCGAATGGGGGGATGAGGACAAATATGTGACACCTTAATCAATAAAGAAATTTAAAAAGAAAAAAAAAAAAAGTTACAATTTCAGACCATCCTTTGTGGTTACTTTGGGTCTTTGTGTTTGCATGTCCGACACGCAGGCCCTCCTTAAGCTTGTCAGGTTAGCATGGGTTCACTTCTTGTCCACACCAAGGAAGTAAAATGTTTACTTTTTGAATACATAATTCTTCCTAATTACTTAGAATTTTAGTTTTATACTCTTTGAAAGGACTCTTTAGACCTCCATGTAGATTTTAATCATTTCACTATTATGTATATATCAAAAGTAAAATACGAATAAGTCAGTTAAATTCTTAGGGCTCCTTGACATTTTTGTTCAATTCTTTTGAATCATTTTTCAACACAGAATGGTCAATGCCCATATTTTGTCATGACTTTTATTTTAATAATGTACTTTTGGATGAAAAGGGGTCACATACTAAACTCGACAAGCCCAGAGAAGGCCTGCATGGCGACCTTACAAATCCAGAGACCTAAAGTAACCACATAGGTTTGTGGCAGGCAGTTAGACAGACATGAGCAGAGCAAGGACGAAGGGCCGGGTACAGAAGGTCATCAGGATGGAAAGCCCTAGGTGCCGAGCAACAATCAATTGTAGGGGGGACATCACCCCCAGGGGGACTTTTCCTCTCCTAGCATATCACTGGTAGTTAGATTTGGGCCCCTCCCGTTTCTTCCTTAGAGCTAACATCTATACCTCAGTTGTATTTCAGCTCCAGGCCCAGAAAAGCAGCAAAACCAGACCAGTGATCCCATAGTTGCCCTCAGGACCAGCTGCGTGGAATAATGACCCCCTGCCCTGGCATTGACTAATTAATCAGCGGAGACCACAACCCGGAAAGGACACACCTGGAAAGCTGCTGAATATTCTATTGAGATCTGCTGGGACCGCCCTAAAATCTCCATCCTTAAAACCCTTAAGATGGAGGACTCAGTGAGATCTCTCTCCCAGGAGCACCCTCCCGCTTCCTTCCCCTTCTCCGTCCTTGCCCCAGGCATGTTACCATTAGCTTCCTCACTCTCAAGCTCCCAGGGCCCTTCCTTTGCCTCCATAACTCCTTTCTTCTCCTACGAATTACTTTTTCTGCCTCTGTGATTTACCAAATAAATGTTCTCTTACAGTCTGCTTCTTGGCTCTGAATTCTTTCCTAGCCAGAATACCAAGGTTGCTGAACCCAAGTTTGGTCTGACCCCACGGTACCGTTCCCACCGCCTTCAACAGGTTGGTCTGAAATTAAGACTTTCTAGCTAAAGGCTGGTCATGGTGGGCAGTCACGTCTTAGGCTAGAATCTTCCCTGAAAAAAGTCATTATTTACCTTTACTGAGCCTGTCTAATGTTTTGTATTTTTTAAACATATTTTTACTGATTTCAGAGAGGAAGGGAGAGGGAGAGAGCTGGAAACATCAATGATGAGAGAGAATCCTTGACTGGCTGCCTCCTGCACGCCCCCTAGTGGGGATGGAGCCAGCAACCAGGGCATGTGCCCTTGACCGGAATTGAACCTGGGACCCTTCAGTCCGCAGGCCGTCGCTCTTTCCACTGAGCCAAACCAGCTAGGGCTGAAAAGATTCTTCATAAGACACTTTATTCATATGTAAAATTTTAACTCCACTAAGGTTTGAAAAGCAGCGTGCGTCCTTCTGATAGATCCTCCCTTCCCCCAACTGATGGACGGAGTATGACGTAAACTCCACCTGCAGCCGGACATTCCTGAACACCTTATATGGACTGTACATTGAACCACCAATCAGCACCTGCCATATACCCTAAACCCCCAATTCCTAAATCCCTAGGCCCCTAACCATGTACCTTACATGAAACCACCAATCAGCGTGGGCTGAGTGCCCTAAGCCCCGTCCCCTCTTTTCCTCCTCTTAAAAGGCACTCTCACCCCGGCAAGCTCTCTCTCTCTCTCTCTCTCTCCCTTTCCCCTCTGGAAGGCGGCCGGCAGGGTGATCGCCAATAAAGCCTGTGTCCTGGTATCCCATGGTCTCCGGCCCTCTGTTTCATCTTTCATCATGGTGCTGAACCTGGGTGAGCATGGACTATCCTCGAACCTAGCCCCGAGCTTCTGACTCCTGCTCTGGCTCTGCTCGGCGGCATGGTTCTGAGTCGATTGGCCTGCTCAGAACACTCCTCAAACCCTGCCGTACCAGGACACGTGGGAATCTCATCGCTTCCTTCTAACCGGTAGGCTTCAGGGATTTTCCCAACCACCCCCACCCCTGGTTCCCTTGACCTGGAAAGGCCTCAGAGTTTCCCGTACACGGCTCTACGTTCTACGTTCTACGTTCTACGTTCTACGTTCTACGTTCTACGTTCTACATTCTACTTTCTACGAAAGCCCAGGTACCTGGCCGGGAAAACTCTGTTCTACTCCACGGGAAAGGTTCAGGGTGACGACCTTGCAACCTTCTCCCGTCCTTTTTTCTACAGGTTGGCAGAGGGAAAAGAAGGACGCTTCTTATTCCTTCCCCAACTTCTCGGTGGCCTTTCCCTCCGGTCAAGGGAACCTCTCAATCCAAACCCTCTCGTAACTTCAAAGAAGCTCTACCTGGCCACAATATAAACTCAACAGTCTCTCTGTGGCCTGAAAATTCCAATTTCCTCCGAGATCTAGATAATTTTTGCCACCGGATTGGGAAGCATTCGAGATTCCTACGAACAGGCTTTCCCCTCCCCACCCATCCTCCCGCTCTCCCCACTTGCTTTATTCCTCGTGTTCCACTCATCAGATCCTCCTCTGGAAGTCCTCTTTGTCCTCTCAAACCCCTTTCTCTGTCTTCTGACTCTTTCAACCCAGCGGATCGTTTCTCTCCACGTGTCTCAATCTCGCCACCTCCTTACAATCCTAAACCTGTCCCTCTCTGACTAAGCACTTTTTTTCCCAGGTCAACGCCGCCGGAGTGGAGTCCAGGAGTCCTTGGAGAACTCCGGGAGTACGTTTAGCTTTTTTTTTTCCTTTACACACACTGGTCCCGCCCACTGACCGGCAGCAGAGGTGGCTGCAGCGTTTACAGGCCCTTCCTCTCCCTCAGGGTGTTCGCTTCCTGAGCTTCAGTCTCCCTGAAACGTCCCTCCTGGTCCCGCCCTCATGGGAGGCAGGATGGGGCATTTCTACCTCTGAGAATTCTAACCCCCCCCCTTCTTTCCCTGTGCTCTCCGCCTTATCTCCGCTCCTGTGGCCTCCAGCAAACGAATTCACAGGTGGCTGGCCATTTCCCTTCTCACTCTCTGACCTTTCTCAAATTGAAAAACGTCTAGACTCTTTCTCTTCAGACCCTCTTAACCAGCAGCCGCCTTCTCCCCAGTCCCGGAGCCCAAATCCTGAGAACCTGAGCTCCAAAACAGCCTTTCCATCTAACACTCATTCTCAGGCCCAAAGACCTCTTTCTTCAACAGCTTCTTCTACTCTTGCGTCCACTCTACCCCTGAGGGCGGCAGCAGGAACTGAGGGCACACTCTTTGAGTCCACGTCCCATTCTCTATGTCCAGCCTCACAGATTGAGAGGCATCTCAGGTTTCTTTTTCCACTGACCTGACCACCTTTACTCCCCAACATATGCCGCAACTGCAGGTCCACAAACCCCTCAAAAAGACCTCGTTAACCTAACCTTTAAGGTCTTTAATAATAGAGACAAGGAGACCCAAATCCAAAATCAAAGATGAGATCAGGCCAAGGTGGAGGCCCATTAGGAGGCCTTCCAGCTCCTAGCCACCACTCTCACGAACCCCAAACGGAGTGCCGGCCCTCCAACCGAGGGTAAGTCAAGGGCTAAGCCTCCTCCGGGCCCATGCCTCAACTGCAGCAAGGAAGGACACTGAGCCAAGTCCTACTCAAACCCGTGACCCCCGCCTGGGCCCTGCCCAAGGTGCGGAAGGGAAGGCCACTGGAACTCAGACTGTAGTCTGGCTCCTCCGGTCTGGCCTCAGCCAGTCCAGCATGGCCGCCCTCTGGATCCGGTTTGGAGCTCCCAGACCTCCTGGGACTGGCCACCGAAGAAGCTGCCAGGCCCTGACAGGGCCCCACAGACTTCCATCACCAGGACAGAGCCTCGGGTAACGACTGTGGTGGCAGGTAAGCCGATCTCCTTTTTAATTGACACTGGGGCCACTTATTCTGCCCTTCTAATCTGCTGGGACCCTTGTCCCCTCCTCAGTCTCTATTATGGGGGTTGACGGATCAGTCTCACAGCCATTAGCCACCTCATGTCTACACAGCATCTTACTAAATTCCCCCATTCATTCTTTTCTCATTCTACCTCGGTGCCCAGCCAGGGCTACCATGCATCCCCTTATAAAACCCAGTTGTCCCAAACCACAGTCACCTACCTCAGTTTCACTCTCTCAACCCAAAAGGCCGAGCCATTCCTTGGACAGTAAACGCCTTATCTCCTTATCTCCTCTATGATCATTATCTCTAGGAAGAATGTGGCCATTTGGGATTCAAGCAGCTAGAGGCCTGGCTAGCCTGGGAACGGGCTGCAGAGCCTGCTCCCTCCCCCGCTGCCATTTCTATCATACAATACTGAAAAGAAAGAAGTTACTCTGAGCAAGAAAGTGGGGCTTCAGTCTCCAAGCCTGGCAGGACTTCTTAAGCTAAACCAGAATATTCAGTGTCTAACCTCTTATCCAACCATCCAGGTCCCTGGCTCTCACTACTCCTTTCCTTCCCTTTCCCTCCCACTTTCACTGCAACACAATCTCAATCACTCATCTGTCACCCCTTATTGGTAGCACCATGGTGACCACCCTCTCAGCTTAGATTGTGGAACTGGAAAAAGGAATCTTATACCCTTTAGTCCACCTCTTCTCCCTACACCTTTCAGCTTGTCTCCATGATAGGGATTTTTCTTCCTCTGTGGGGAAAACACATACATCTGTCTCCCCATCAGCTGGACAAGAACCTGTACTCTCATCTATCTCTCACCCAATGTAGATGCAGTCCCAATAATCAGTCTTTACCTGTCCCATAACCCATCATATCTGACACAAAAGAGGAGTTCAGATCATCCCTCTCCTCCTAACCCTCAGCATCACAGAAGGAGTTGGAACTGCCACAGGGAGCTTAACCACTGCTCTACCTACTTTGAAACCCTGTCTCAGGACCTACAAGAAACATGTGAATGCCCAGCAAGGGGCAAAACTGAGAAAACAAGAACCTCACCCCCAGGGTAACCTATTCTCTCCTTTCATATCACTAGTGAGGCAACTGAGAACCCTACTCTTTTCCCCCCTAAAAATAACATCTAGGTCTCAGTTGTATTTCAGCTCCAGGTCCAGAAAAGTGGCAAAACCAGACAAGTGACACTGTGGCAGCCTCAAGACCAGCTTTTACCTCCCAAGTGACTCAACAGGATCACTCTCAAGACTTCACCAACCAGTCTCTTGGGGAAATTATGCTGCTGCACTCCTCGTCCAGCCTACCATCATTAGGCCAACTCGTGTCTATTCCTTTAATTTTGCTCTTTAGCCCCCTTTCTCATGCGCTGTTTTCTAGTCTTTTGCAGAACAGAATGCAGGTGTTCGCCAACCAGAAGGTGGGAGAGATCAATCTGGCACTGAATTCAGAACCTAACACCAGAATCCTTGAGACCCCGGGTAGACGCCCCTAACGACGCCCCCTCTCAGCAGGAAGTAGCTATGGAAGATGGACCTTCATCCCCTGACCCTGCCCGGACTCTCAATTTTTTTTAATATTAGCAAAAGCCTGGAATGATAGATCCTCCCTTCCCCCAACTGATGGACGGAGTATGACGTAAACTCCACCTGCAGCCGGACATTCCTGAACACCTTATATGGACTGTACATTGAACCACCAATCAGCACCTGCCATATACCCTAAACCCCCAATTCCTAAATCCCTAGGCCCCTAACCATGTACCTTACATGAAACCACCAATCAGCGTGTGCTGAGTGCCCTAAGCCCCGTCCCCTCTTTTCCTCCTCTTAAAAGGCACTCTCACCCCGGCAAGCTCTCTCTCTCTCTCTCTCTCTCCCTTTCCCCTCTGGAAGGCGGCCGGCAGGGTGATCGCCAATAAAGCCTGTGTCCTGGTATCCCATGGTCTCCGGCCCTCTGTTTCATCTTTCATCATGGTCCCGAAAAGGGGAAGAGAAGGCACCCATCAACTGGGGTCCGGAACAGGAAAAAGCCTTCATCACCATAAAGGCAAAGCTAACTGAGGCCCCAGCTTTAGGGCTACCAGATGTGACACGAGACTTTAATCTTTTTGTTCACGAGAACAGCGGGGTAGCCCTAGGAGTTCTAACTCAGGAGTTTGGACCCTGGCAAAGACCAGTAGCCTATCTCTCCAAGCAGATTGACCCAGTAGCCTCCGGGTGGCCCCCATGTCTCAGGGCCCTTGCAGCCACTGCATTGTTAGTCAAGGAAGCAGATAAGCTTACCCTGGGACAAAACTTAAATGTAAAAGTACCTCATGCTGTGGTCACCCTGATGGAAGCTAAAGGGCAGCACTGGCTGACTCAGGCTCGAATGACACAGTATCAAGGGCTGTTATGTGAGAATCCGCGGGTAAGATTAGAAGCAGTAAGAACTCTTAATCCTGCCACCTTTCTACCTGTTGCTGAGGGGGCCCCTGAGCATGATTGCCTGGAAGTCCTAGAAGAGGTTTACTCCAGCCGGCCAGATCTATCGGATAGGCCCCTGCCAAACCCGGACTTGGTATTGTTCACAGATGGCAGCAGCTTCTTAGATGAAGGAAAAAGACGAGCCGGATATGCAGTGGTATCAAACTTTGAGACAATTGAGGCACAGGCCCTGCCTGAAGGATGGTCAGCACAGAGGGCGGAACTTTGGGCCCTCGCCAGAGCCTTAGAGCTCAGTAAAGATAAGCGTGCCAACATCTACACTGACTCACGCTATGCCTTTGCTACCCTGCATGTCCATGGGGCCATATATAAGGAAAGGGGGCTCTTGACGGCCGGAGGAAAAGGAATCAAAAATCAGAATGAGATTTTAAAGTTACTAGAAGCAGTCTGGGAGCCCAAGGAAATAGCCGTCATCCACTGCAAAGGTCACCAGAAAGGGAAAGACTCAGTGTCAGAAGGAAACCATCGTGCTGATGCCGCAGCCAAGCTGGCTGCTAAGGAACAAGTGGCACCGTCACGGATCATGTTGGCCCCCGAATTACCTGAACCTCCAAACTACACTCCTCAGGAAGAGAAATGGGCCCAGCAAGAAGGGGGCAAGAGAACGAAGGAAGGCTGGTGGATACTCCCAGATCATAGGATCTATGTCCCAGAACAGTTAGCCCATAAGGTAGTCCTCCAGCAGCATGAACTCACTCATTTAGGGAAGACTGCCCTAGAAGCTTTGTTAGGCAGGTACTACCTGATTGCCCGTCTTCCCTCTTTGTGTGCCTCAGTCTCTCAGCGTTGCCTCCTCTGTGCTCAGAACAATGCCAAACAGGGTCCTGTGGGACCAATAGGAGTTCAGCGCTGTGGGCAAGCTCCTTTTGAGGACTTAGAAGTAGATTTTACAGAAATAGGGCCTAGCAGAGGGAATAAATACCTGCTAGTTTTTGTTTGCACCTTTTCAGGCTGGGTCGAGGCATATCCCACTCGCACTGAAAAGGCGAGAGAAGTCACTAAGGCATTGCTGAAGGATATAATTCCACGGTATGGAATGCCTCTGACCATAGGGTCTGATAATGGCCCAGCCTTTGTAGCAGAAATAGTACAACAGGTAGCTAAGGCTTTAGGAATTAAATGGAACTTACACACAGCCTACAGGCCTCAGAGTTCAGGGAAAGTCGAACGCATGAACCGGACTCTAAAGCAGACTATGGCTAAGCTATGCCAAGAGACAACCTTACCCTGGACAGATATCTTGCCTCTTGTACTTCTCAGGGTACGCTGTGCCCCAAGGGCCAGGGTAGGTTTCTCTCCCTTTGAAATTCTATATGGTAGACCCCCTCCCTTAATTCGGCCAAAGGGAGATTTGGGGGAAATAGGGAATTTAGAAATCCAGAAACAACTACAAGGACTTGGAAAAACTGTCTTTGAGGTTCACAGATGGGTTACTGACCGACTACCCATCTCTCTAGGAACAGCTGTACATCCTTACAAACCTGGAGACCAGGTTTGGGTAAAGGACTGGAAAAAGGAGCCCCTCACACCTATCTGGAAGGGAGGATCTATCACCTTCCTTACTGCACTTCTCTAGGCTCGCTCTCCGGGCACAGGCGGCTGCACGTGTCATTTGAAGACCTTTTCTCTGTCTTTTGCTCTACATTATGGTGATTGACTCAGCTGTGTCTCCCAGTCCTCCCAACAAACTCTTCCTTTCACGTTTCACTTTGAACTAATTAGAGTCTCCGAAAGCTGCCCAGGCAGCAGCGAAGTCCCGGGTCCCTTCCCCCCACGTCGCCGAAGCACCCGCCGCAGGGGGCGGAGTCCAGGGTGACGCGCGAGAAGAGACGCTGCGCGGCGGGCTGGTCCGCGCGTTCCCGACAGTGACGCATGACGTCGCCGTGCGTGCGTGCGTGCGTGCGTGCAGACGGCTGCGTCGGGGTGCAGAAGAAGATGGCGGTCTCCACAGGTCGGTTCTTGGGCCGGGCTGTGTGCTTTCGCACTTCGAACCCGGCTCTGCCACTCCGTCTGCTGCTGGCAGCTGGGCGCGACCATGTGGGTGAAGCCGGAGCGCGCCTTCTCGGACGCCGGGCTCCTGGCGGAGCGAAGCCCGCACCGGGGGAGGTCCGGGCGGGACCCGCGCCACGGGCCCGGGGTGGCCGTCGGGGGCGACGGGTTGTGCTCGTGCGGCGGCCGCACGCTCGCGGGTTGGGGAGAGGCCGGCGCGGGCGCGCTCTTAGGGTCCGCGGGCGCCTGTCGGGGTGTGGGGCGCCAGGCGATGTGGGCGGGAGGAGAGGAGGCTCTGGCTGGGCGGGTGGCCACCTCGGGCGTGCGAGGCGGTGTCCGGTGGCGGAGCATCCCGGGTGGAGGGGGGTCCAGTTCTCCTGGACTCGCCTGGACATGTGGAGAGGAGGAGAGGATTAATGAGAAGAGGACTGGTGCTTTTTTTTTGTAATAACAGAAAGATGACCATTCTTACCTCGTTGAATCCGAGTTCTCTTTTTTCATTAAGTGGAAAACTGCAGTGCAAACTACATAAAAGCTCAGAACGAGATGAAAGCTAATGGAAGAGAAAGTGGTTTCTTGGATAAGCTGCTCAGCTCCTGTCGTATTGAATACAGTGTTTGGTTTCCTGTGAGCACAGACTTTGAAATGAAGTTTTAACGATAAGGTTTTACAAATTTGACCATTTAGAAAAAGTGTTAAATTAAAAAATGTTAAGTTTTATTAAGAATGTTAATTGGATATGATCTTTTGAAATCAGATTATGGGACAGTGTTGATTTACTATTTCATGCTTTCATTGCATAATAAAACGAATTTTCAAATTATGTGCTGAAATGGAAGGCTTCAGTGATATTGTGATTGGTACTTTTAAGGTAATATTTCAAGATACATGCTACATACATTTTAATGGAAAATTGTCTTCTAATTCTCATCTTTATTATGTACAGGTGTCAGATGATAAGATTTTAACGATTTTAGGGTTGGGGAAATATTTCAGTGTATTTTGGGTCAGAGCTAACTAATAAAGCAAGGGTTATTTAAAAAGTGACGTTTTAGTGTTATAACTCTAATGTATTTGATATTTGAACTTGAGTGTGCCTGTGAATGGAGCCATATATTTTTTAGAGTTGTACTTAGTACCTATAGGTTCTTGAAAACTTAGTAATAAAATGGTGCATTTTAATTTGATTGATAGTTTTCATTTTATGGATTGCACTGTTTACTTAAACATCATTTTTGTCTAACGTAATTCATTTGAGAAAGAGAAAAAAATATTTTGAAAAGACCAAATATTAGATGATACTAATAGCAGATACTTTTTGTTAATCATGGTTGGTAATTTTTGGAAGTCAATGAAACTGGAATGGCAGAGTATCTCTTTGACAAGCACGCCCTGGGAGACCGATGAGGGCTAAGCCTTAGGCTGGCTTTCCATAGCCAGGGGGTGACTTCCTGGTCACCAAAGCAATACTGCGTGTTAACCTTTATCTTTTCTGTAATTTGTACCAGATCATCCACTTTTGTCTTTTCATTTGTATCATTCTTTCAAATAAAGTAATTTGGTATCCCCATCCCCAAGTAATATATGTAAATTCTAAAATTGCTGATTATTAGCGTGTTATACAGAGGAAGCCTGCATTTTACAGTTTATATTTAGTCTAATTGTGGCAGTTTCATTCTGCTTTTTAGATTTATGAAATTTGAAACTTAGAATAATAAAAAAGAAGGTATTTTTGGTAGTTGAGTTTTTTTTAACTGAAGTTAGTTTTGAAAGTGTTACTAACAACTTGGCCTGGTCAAGTTTTTAGTATTATTCCATTTATCCATTTTCTGTGCTTTATACCACTTAAATGTATTATTGTATTGGTAGAGAGATGAGTACAGAGAAAGCTTTGGACTATGTTTTGAAACTATTTTTAAGTTTTAAGCTATATTTTGTTTTGTTTGCTTTTTGGTAGCAAGGGAAGTAAATAGTACCTCTATATTTGTGAAATAAAAGTGATATAGCGTGAAATTTAAAATTAGATGATTTTGATGGATGTAATATACATTTTTTTATTTAAGTCAAAATAGTCTTTTAATGATTGATTTTAGAAAGAAAAAGGAAGGGAGAGAGAGAGAGAGAGAGTGAGAAACATCTATTTGTTGCTACACTTACTTATGCATTCATTGGTTGTTTCTATGTATGTGCCCTAACCGGGAATGGAACCCACAACCTTGATGTATCTGGACAACACTAACCAACTGAGCTACCCAGCCATGGCCTAAGTAAAAATCTTTTTTTTTTTTAAAATATATTTTATTGGTTTTTTACAGAGAGGAAGGGAGAGGGATAGAGAGTTAGAAACATCGATGAGAGAGAAACATTGATCAGCTGCCTCCTGCACACCCCCCACTGGGGATGTGCCTGCAACCAAGGTACATTCCCTTGACCGGAATCGAACCTGGGACCTTTCAGTCCGCAGGCCGACTCTCTATCCACTGAGCCAAACTGGTTTCGGCTAAGTAAAAATAATCTTGATAAAAATAGTTGTTTGATAATAGGCCCAAAAGAAAAAAACACTTGACAAATATTGTTTCATTTTTATTAAAGCACTAGAGGCCCAGTGCATGAATTCGTGCACCGGTGGGGTCCAGCCGTCCCACCCTGATCTGGGCAGATTGGGGCTGGGCCTGCTCGGGGAGGAGCCGTGGGTGGTTGGTGGGCCGGCCCCGCCCCCTGGTCAAACACCCTGTAGAGGGAACAATTTGTATATAAGCCTTTTATTACATAGGATTATGTATATTTCAACCCCCCCATCATATGTTTTATTGATTTTAGAGAGAGGGGGAAGAAAAGAGTGTGTGAGCGAGAGGGAGGGAGGGGAAGAGAGAGAGAGAGAGAGAGAGAGAGAGAGAGAGCGCGAGCGAGCGAGCGAGCACTGAGTGAGCTTGTGAAATGTTCATGTGAGAAACACTGATCTATTATCTTTGATATGCACCCGACTGGGGATTGAACCCACAACCTAGGTATATGCCCTGACCAGAACTGAATCCATACTCTTTTTGGTTTGCCAGAGGATGCTCCAGTCAACTGAGCCACCCTGCTAGGGCAAGCATTATATTTTAATGTGCATTATCTAAATAATCTATTTTACTATTCTCATAGTTGAAGAAACATTTTGGGAAGAAATTCTAATTGGATTGAGACCTTTAAGCTGAAACATGCTTTTCCATACCAGTTGGTCTTATTTTGCAGATGAGAAAACAGAGGCTTAATGAAATACAAGGTTTTACATAGTTGGTTACTAATAAAGCAAGATTAAAATCCAGGTTTTGTTTTATCCTCAGTCTAGTGTTCTTTCTGTTATGAGGAACTATTGAATATTCCTCAAATCATGAATCTTCCCTTTAGACTAGAGAGTGGCCTTCACACTTTCCTTCCTAGGAGATTCCACAAGACATACATAGCTTAAGGAACACTACTCTAGGAAATAGAATTTAGTGCCTGTGATTCAAAAATTTCATTATATCTCAGTACTAAATTAGTGTTAGGTTAAAAGGTATATACAGTACTTTTTTTAAAAATAGATTTTTATTGATTTCAGAGAGGAAGGGAGAAGGGGGGAGAGATAGAAACATCAATGATGAGAGAGAATCATTGATAGGCTGCCTCCTGCATGTTCCCTACTGGGGATCAAGCTTGCAACCCAGGTGTATGCCCTTCACCGGAATTGAACCCGGTACCCTTCAGTCTACAGGCCGACGCTCTATTCACTGAGCCAAACCAGCTGGGGCTGTGCAATACTTTTTTTTTCTTTAACTTTATTCTACAAGAGTTTTAGATTTACAGAAAAGTGAATATAGTACAGAATTCCCTTATATTTCATAATTGGTTTTATATTATCTTACGTTAGTGTGGTACATTTGTCACAATTAATGAACCATAGTGACATATTAACCAAAACCTATACTATATTAAGATTTCCTTAGTTTTTACCTAATGTCCACGATCTGTCCCAGTATCTCATCCAGGATACATTGAAGTGCAAAATATTTTAAAATTATTACTAGTGTTAAAATGTGATTCTGAGTGCAGATGATTTTAAATGTCTTTAAGTAATGAGAGGCTCATAAAAAATGGAATATTTTTTCTTAGGTCTGTGTAAGCCAAATGGGTGGAAAATAAAACTTGATCTTCAGAAGTCGGCATCATGTGTACTGGAACAGGAACTGTGCTTTAATTCCCCTGCTGCCCCTGATAGATTGCTGTGCCATGCCAGGCATACCACTAAATCTCTGAAGCCTTGCTTTCTCCAGCCCTTTCAGGCAAAGGTTGGACAACATGATTATGTTTTTCCCATCTTCAAGATGAAGACACTTGGATATATGGGCAGAACTTGGGAGTAGTAATAGATGAGATTTACATGTGTGAATCATAACAGAACCTGAGAACTAAATAATAGAAGATCTGAACTATAGCAGGTCTGTGTATTTCCTGCTTGAGACTTTAATAACTGGCCTGTTGGATTTTTCTAGGTTAGGAATCTGGATGCTCTTGATAAATGTTTGATGTTGATAATGTGATTAAACTAGGGGCCCAGTGCACGAATTTGTGCACCTTGAAAGGAACTGTGGGCCGTGAAGCTGTGGTGGGCACAGGGGCGGGTCCCGGCCCATTCTTCCTGCCCCCACCCTGGTCCCTGTCTGCTGGCAGCCCCACTCCCGCTGCCGCCACTCGCACGTGCTGATGGCGCTGGCCCCGTCACACCTGCTGATGGCGTGGAGCAGTCGGGGCCGGCACCAGCAGTAGGTGCGAACGGGGCTGGTGCTGTCAGTGGGTGCGAGCAGCGGCTGCTGCCTCAACTGCCCCACAGGAGCAGGGGGAGGTGGAGAAGCCCTGAGGGGCGATCGGGGCTGGCACGGCGCTGGCAGCGGGTTTGAGTGGCAGCTCCAGCGCCGGCAGTGGGTGCAAGTGGGGCCAGTGCCGGCAGCAGGTGCGAGCACCAGGTGGGACTGCGGTGCACAGGAGCAAAGAATTTTCACTAACCACCAGAGGCTCGCCCCGATGACAGCACCGGTGCCCCGCCTTGGTCTGGTGTCCCCGCTCACCTGCTCCACCATCCTGCCGTGGCCGATGCCCGCCATGTTCTGCGCTCTGCCGCCTGCTGCTTGCGCCTGCCATGTTCTGCACGCACCCCCTGGTGGGCAGCGCATGTCACAGTGACCTGTTCGGTTCTTCCGCCGTTTGGTCTATTTGCATATTAGCCTTTTATTATAGTACTAGAGGCCTGGTGCACAGCATTTGTGCACTTGGGGGTCGGGGGGCCCTCAGCTCGGCCTTTGCCCTTTCACAGTCCAGGAGCCCACGGGGAGCGGGCCTAAGCCGTCTGTTGGACATCCTTAGCGCTGCCGCAGAGGCAAGAAAGTCTCCTGCCATCGCTGTTGCACTTGTCAGCCGTCAGCCTGGCTTCTAGCTGAGCAGCACTCCCCCTGTGGGAGCACACTGACCACCAGGGGACAGCTCCTATGTTGAGTGTCTGGCCCCTGGTAGTCAGTGCATGTCATAGTGACCGGTCGTTCCGCTGTTCGGTCGATTTGCATATTACCCTTTTATTATATACAATAGGATAATACAACCTTACTATACAGACAGTCCTCCCTTTGCACAGTAGTACAGGGTGATAAAAAGGACCATTAAAACTGAACTTCAAATCAGTTTTATTAAGTGAGAAAAATTATGATTATTCTGTGACATTTGGAAATGTTTACTAAACCATTAAAAAGTTTTCTTGTGGTTATAATGTATTGGAAGTTGAATAAAATAGTAAACATACTTGTTTAGTACACTAAACATTAAGAGTTAGTGTTTTATTTCTTTATAAACTTCTCAATAGCAGTTTGAACAATGCTTGCCTTTTACTCCTGATTGTATAACTTATGATGCAGCACAAACATCTTTTCTATGCTTTGATGAATTCTCATATTACTAGGTTTGGATCAGTTTCCAATATTTTATCCTTTGAGCTTTCATTGTAAGGAAATCTCTTTCAGAGTTTATTCTGAAGTTTTTTTACTTCCTCTGGGACATTGTCATCCTTTCTTCAGAGTCACTTTTCTCATTTACATAAATAATAAATAAACTCAACTTTACAAAGTTCTGGCTGCTCCTCTAGAGTCTCCAACATTCATGTGGTGGGGTATTTCTTCTATAACTATTTATATTTGATTAAGATTGCACTTCCAATGTTACTAGTTTTTGTTTCTTTGCTGCACTTTCATCTTTGTGGGCTAATTTTCTTTTTCGACTATAGTTATAGAATGTCACGTGGGTTTACTTACCACTGGTAGACAAGGAGGCAACACTGCTACATGCTTTGCTGAAGTGAACTGAGTGACAAATGTGCAGTGACCCACCACCAACAGACTTTGAAAGATGTGAAGTGATTGGCCACTGATAGTATGCCCAACTCTTATTTACATAGAGATTTGTGGACTGAAGAACTAACTAGCAGTCTGACTTTTTGATTCTAATGGTGTGACATAGTATTTCATGTGGCTTTGATTTGCATTTCCCTGATGACTAATGATTTTGAACGCCTTTTCATGGGCTTTCTTTACACTGAGTGGCCAGATTATTATGATCTCTGAATGCATAATAATCTGGCCACTCATTGTATATCCTATATAATAAAAGGCTAATATGCAAATTGTCCCCTCGACCAGGAGTTCGACCAGCAGGCAGGCCGGCCAACCGCCCATGTACCCTCCCCCTGGCCAGGCTGGCCAGACCCCACCCATGCACGAATTCATGCACCGGGCCTCTAATACATACACACACACACACACATACACACACACACACTCTGAGTGGCCAGATTATTATGCGTTCAGAGATCATAATCTGGCCACTCAGTGTATATCTTATATGGAGACATGTCTATTCAGATCCTTAGCTGATTTTTAAAATAGGTTGTTTGTCTTTTTGTTGTTGAGTTGTAAGAATTCTTCCTATATTTCAGATGCAAGTCCCTTATCATACATGGTTTGTACGTATTTTCCACATTCTGTGGTTTTTCATTTTCTTGGTGTCATTTGAAATGCAAAAGTTTTAAATTTTAATAAAGTCCAAGTCCAATTTATTTCTACTTTATTAGAATGCAAACTCTTGATTCTGGTATGTAGTTAGTTGGTTTTTTGTTTTAAAAACATCATGTTGACATTTATGTAAGTTCTAATTAATGATCTGGTTATGGTTATCTTACATGATTTTTATGTGACAGAGGGATAGAAGTCTTAAGTTCCACCTGGGTGTGAGGTTTAACCTTACATTACAAAAAAAGTTGTATAGCCAGACACCAGGCATACTCCAAGAAGATTATGCTTTGTAAGTACTATAATTATGCCATATATTTTTCAATCTAGTGAAATGTACAAGCAATGCATAACTTGGTGTATTATTTTATTTGTTATTCATGCTAGTGTCATCTACTCAAATAATCAGTTTTGGTTTGCTCAACAGTAGTGATGTAAGTGGTTATTTCCTAAGAGGAAATATTTAAATTATTGAAAAGTCTTTAATTTTCTGAAAATGTTTATTTTATAAGCAGTGATTTGGAGGGAAAATATTGACTTATTTTGTTTAATATGGCTTTCTAACTTTGGAAGCTTACTGCAACTTCCAAGACTTAGAGGAGAGCAGTTCCACTTATTTAAGTGGACTCTGTCAGAAGACCTCACATTTTGTCGAGTGTATGCCACTCCTAATTTTACTTAGAAATTCATATAAGAGCAGAACCAGAGTATATTGTAGCTTACCTAATTTTTGTCCATTCCCTAGTTTGTTTGAAGGGAATTGTCCCTTCTTAGTTCTGAAATAAACATTGTTAGCTGCTTTTCTGGAGAATGTTCAATAACTTCTGTATTCTCCTTTGATCAATGAAGTATAAGTGTATGTGAGCAAAATCTTCTGCAGCAATTTATTGTATTGTATTGGAATGTATCTGCTTACATTGTTGTATTCACTCCCCTGGAATGTAATACCTTGGGGAAAGAATTTCTTTATGTTTGAAATCAGCAAAACCTGCTACAGGACTTTCAACATAAATGTTGAAAGTTGAAAGTAGCATCTTCCATAAATTCACCAAATGTTTATTGAGTGCCTCTTGTATTGTCATCACTTTATTATAATACTGTTTCTATGTAACTGACTTAATAATGAGAAAATAAATAGCTCAAGTAAAACCTAGCTTTCCCCCTTTGTATAATGTTTTACTTACAAACTTTGTTTTTAGTTTCCTTTTCTCAAGTGAAACAGTACTAAAAATATTTTATGTTCAAATATATTAATTGACTAAACACCAGCTGAATTAGTATACAGCATATAGACTTCTGAATGAATTATTCATATAGTTGTAGACATTTTTGGGAGTAGCTGGGGGCAGAGTAGTTTTGGTTGTACCTTAAAAGAGTACCAATAGCATGATTCATAGTATCCTAAACATAACGCATCCCCCTTACTACAGAATTGAGGTATTTTATAAATCCTCTAGTCCAGAGTTTTTTCCACTTATGTTTGAAGTGTAATACAGATGCTTTAGATGTACAATTTTTTTTTATTATTGTTGATTTTAGAGAGAGAGGAAGGGAGGGGGGGAGAGAGAGAAACAATTTGTTTTTCCACTTATTTATGCATTCATTGGTTGGTTCTTTTTTAAAATTTTTTTATTTTTATTTATTTTTAAAAATATATTTTATTGATTTTTTTACAGAGAGGAAGGGAGAGGGATAGAGAGTTAGAAATATTGATGAGAGAGTAACAGTGATTCAGCTGCCTCCTGCACACTCCCTACTGGGGATGTGCCCCCAACCAAGGTACATGCCCTTGACCGGAATTGAACCTGGGAATTGAACCTAGAGCAATCCACAGGCCGTTGCTCTATCCACTGAGCCAAACTGGTTAGGACTTATTTTTATTTTTTAAAATATATTTTTATTGATTTTAGAGAGGAAGGAAGAGGGAGAGAGAGAGATAGAAACATCCATGATGAGAGAGAATCATGGATCAGCTGCCTCCTGCAAGTCCCCCACTGGAATCAAGCCCACAACCCAGGCATGTGCCCTTGACCGGAATTGAACCTGGGACCTTTTAGTTCGCAGGCCGACACTCTATCCACTGAGCCAAACCAGCTAGGGCTTTTTTTTTTTTTTTAAATTTCATTGTTTGATTCTTGTGTGAACCCACAACTTTGGCAAATTGGAATAACACTCTAACCAACTAAGCTACCCAGCCAGGGCCCAGATGTACAGCGTTTGATTTGAATTTTGTTTTTTCAGATATGTTTTTACCTACCATGTTTCATCAATTCTAAGATAATTTAATAACTGAAATGGGTATTTGTTATATAGTTTAATTGGTAGTATTTAAAAAAATATATTTTTATTGATTTCAGAGAGGAAGGACAGAGGGAGAGAGATGGAAACATCAGTGATGAGAGGGAATCATTGATCGGAGGCCTCCTGTACACCCCCCACTGAGCCTGCAACTTGGGCATGTGCCCTGACCAGGAACTGAACCGTGATCTCCTGGTTCATAGGTCAGTGCTCAACTACTGAGCTACGCTGGTGAGGCAGTAGTAGTTTTTAATTTCTTAAAATAATGGTCTATCATATAGTTGATGTCATCTTAGATTTGATTAAAGACAATATTTAGAAATGTGTTAAAATATTCACTGAGATGAATATATAATAGACAATGTGTTTTCCCTCCTAAGTAATTCACTGTACTTAACTGAAAACCAGGACATTCTCTTACATTACAGTAATATAATTATCAAAATCAGGAAATTAACATTGATGCAGACTTTTATCTATAGGCCCTATTCAAATTTCTCCAATTTTCTGATTGATGTCCTTTAAAGCTAAATACTAATACATTTTTTTTTTCTAATACATGATCCAAGGTTGCATTTGATTGTTCTGTCTTTCTAGTCTCCTTTAATCTGGATATCTGATGACTTTTAAATGCCTTTATTAAATACTAGAGGCCCGAAGCACAAAATTCGTGTAAGAGTAGGCCTTCCTTCTCCTGGCTGCCGGCACCGACTTCCCTCCAGCTGCCGGGACCCGGGCCCGGGCTTCCCTCCCAGAGTGAGGCCCCACCCACCCGCTGCAGCCTGACGGTCAGTGGCCTGGGCCTCCCTGTGCAGATGATTGTGGAACCCCCGATTGATCACCCCACTGGCCAGTGGCCTGGGCTTCTCTCTGCAGGACGATCATGGGGCGATGGCCGGGCCCCCGACCAATCACATCTGTCTTGGCTGGCCTGACACCAGTGGGTGTCATAATGTAGTCCCAGATGGTCGTTCCGTTGTTTGGTCATTCGATCGATTTGCATCTTACGCTTTTATTATATAGGACTAGAGACCCAGTGCATGAGGGGGCGTTTCTCAGCCTGGCCTGTGCCCTCTCACAGTCCAGGAGCCCTCGGGGGAGCGGGTCTAAGCCAGCAGTCGGACATCCTTAGCGCTGTCACTGTTGCGCTCGCCAGCCGTGAGCCCAGCTTCTGGCTGAGCGGCGCCCCCCCTGTGGGAGTACACTGACCACCAGGGGGCAGCTCCTGCGTTCAGTGTCTGCCCCCCCCCTACACCTCCCCCGGTGGTCAGTGTGTGTCATAGCGACCAGTTGTTCAGCCGTTTGGTTGATTAGTGTATTAGCCTTTTATTAGATAGGATTCTGTTTTCATATATGCATTTATCTGTTTTGGGTGTTTTTTTTTAGTCTGTCGATTCCTGCACTGATTTCACATTATCTTTTTTTAATATATATATTTTTATTGATTTCAGAGAGGGAGAGAGAGAAACATCAGTGATGAGAGAGAATCATTGATCGGCTGCCTCCTGCACGCCCACACTGGGGATTGAGCCCGCAACCTGGGCACATGCCCTGACCAGGAATTGAACCGTGACCTCCTGGCTCAGAGGTCGAGGCTCAACCACTGAGCTATGCTGGTCGAGCTGATTTCACATTATTTTAATTAATTTCTTTGGCTGGTGATGAAATATCTAGGGAGTATCCCTTCTATTTTTTCTTTAACATTTTCTCCAAACTCTTGCCTCTTAGAAGACGTCTTCCATAAGAATATTAATCATGTTCTAGGATATGCTATTGGAATTTCAGTTTAAATGGGAAGAATCTGTACATTAATTGTGGCGAACTTAACATCTTTGCAGTGTTTGTCTGGTAGCTAGATTGATCTACTCATTTTCTTCTTGATGTTCTCCCTGACATCTTACATACTTTCACCCACTCTTTAGGTAGTTTCTGTTCTCTGTGGTGCTTCTGGAGAATTTCTTCTTCAAGGAGACCTTATTGTCCCTTCTCTTTTTTTTTTTTTTAAATATATTTTATTGATTTTTTACAGAGAGGAAGAGAGAGGGACAGAGAGTCAGAAACATCGATGAGAGAGAAACATCGGCTGCCTCCTGCACACCCCCCACTGGGGATGTGCCCGCAACCAATACATGCCCTTGACCGGAATCGAACCCGGGACCCTTGAGTCCGAGGCCGACGCTCTATCCACCGAGCCAAACCGGTTTCGGCTGTCCCTTCTCTTGAAGTGAGTTCTCCTTTCTAGGTGCTCCTGTAATACTTTTCACATTCTATTGTGCAGTCTCTTTAATTGTCCTCTCTTAGATTGTAAACTTCTTGAAGATAACCAAAGGTTCTAGTCCTCTTGGTAGTAAATGCCTAGTGTAGTAATTGCATTTAATAGTAGTCAAATGTTTGTTGAGCAAAGGAATGAGTGAAAGTAAAAGTGAATGGATGATAAAATACAGGTCTCCTTATACTTTGCTGCTTAATATGTGTTCCTCTATATGGTAGTATTTACGTAATTTTTCTTAGGAAAATAATCAGGAATTCGAGAATATAAGAATATTCAAATAAAACAAAAATACTTGAGTATTGAATTTCTGAAAAATTAGAAAAATATTACCTATAGAGAACTCTTATATTACTAGGGGCCTAGTGCATGAATTCATGCACCTTGAAAGGAACTGTGGGCCACGAGGCTGCGGTGGGCATAGGGGTAGGTCTCGGCCCATCCTTTGCACCCCCGCCTGGTTCCTCCCGCTGTGGCCCCCAGTGCCCTGTCTGCCAGAGCGATTGGGGCCGGCGCCAGCAGCGAGTGCGAGTGGCAGCTGCTGTCCCGATTGCCCCTTAGGAGCAGGGGGAGGTGGAAAAGCCATATCAGGGGCGATCAGGGCTGACAGCCGGCGCTCACATCCACTGACGGCGCTGAGTGATTGGGACTGGTGCCAGGCGCCAGCAGCGGGTGTGAGTAGTGGCTCCAGCACCAGCTGTGGGTGCAAGCAGGGCTGGCACTGGCAGCAGGTGCGAGCGCCGGGCGGGACTGTGGCACGCAGGAACAAAGAATTTTCAGTAACCACCAGAGGCTCGCCCTAATGACAGCGACTGGCATCCCGCCTTGGTCTTGCGCCCCCGCTCACCTGCTCCACCATCCCGCCGCGGCTGACACCCGCCATGTTCCACGCTCTGCTGCCTGCTGCCAATGCCCACCATGTTCCACGCGTGCCCCCTGGTGGTCAGCACACGTCATAGCCACTGGTTGTTTGGTTGTTCTGTCGTTTGGTCTATTTGCATATTAGCCTTTAATTATATAGAATATTAACGTGAGTTTAAGTACTGCAAAAGCAGCAAGTAAGTCCCTATTTCTGGGAATTAAGTTTTAAAACTTTCTTTATAGTGTTTTTGTTTATATAGCAAATTTCAACAGTGAATATTTCTTGAAAAATATGTACTGTATTTTAAGTTGTAGATATTTGTATTCTCCCTAATCCCTCTCTCCCCTATAAATAAGTTATAAGGTGCGATACAGTATACAGTTCAGAAAGAGTGTTATACCATGTTTGGAAATTTGGTTTTAGTTTTGACTCGGCTACCTACTAGTTTGCTGTGATCTTGATTGAGTTACTTTATGTCTTTGTAAAATGTGGATATATCTGTTCATCATACCTCAAAATATTTTTCTTGTATTCAGATGGATGGCTATAGGAGAAAGTACTTTGAAAAAATATAAAATGATACATTATTTCCCTGGATAGGAATATTTTGCTTTGAACACAACCAGTATGTGATATATGAAAAGGTTCTTTTTAAGAGTATTCAGAACAGGGTTTATTTTGTCACAGTTGTTCCCACAGTTGGTCAGAATGTATTCCTCATCCACATCAGATTTGCAGGGATTGGAGATGATTTAGCAGGAGCTAGTAGGGAAGTAAAGTGGTTTCATGTGGAGGCAGTGGAGAATAATGACTAACAGATGGGGCTTTGAAACTGAAATGTCAACCCTGACTCCCTACTCATTCTCCCTTGTTAGATTGAACCTTATGAAATTACTATTTCTTAGTTAAAAAGATGTCTGAATATCAGAGTTTTATTCCTAAAATTTAAACTGGTAATTTAAGCCTTAATTTTTTTTTTATATTTTATTGATTTTTTATAGAGAGGAAGAGAGAGGGATAGAGGTAGAAACATCGATGAGAGAGAAACATCGATCAGCCTCCTGCACACCCCCTACTGGGGATGCCCGCAACCAAGGTACATGCCCCTGACCGGAATTGAACTGGGACCCTTGAGTCCGCAGGCCGACGCTCTATCCATGAGCCAAACCGGTTTCGGCAAGCCTTAATTTTCTTACTTTGTGAAATGGTGATGTTAATAAGTTGTAAGGGCCCTAGCTGGTTTGGCTTAGTGGATATAGCGTCGGTGTGCGGAATGAAAGGTCCCGTGTTTGATTCTGGTCAAGGGCACATGCCCAGGTTTCGGACTCCATCACCAGTAGGGGGCGTGCAGGAGGCAGCCGATCAACGATATTCTCATCATTGATGTTTCTATCTCTCCCTCTCCCTTCCTCTTGGAAATCAATAAAAATATATTTAAATAAGATAAAACAAAAATAAGTTATAAGGTGAGCTTTAATGAAATACTTTTACTTGTAAATCTCACAGCAAACGTCTGTCATAAAGGAGGTGTTAAATAAATATGTTATTTTAACTAAGTAAGCTTGTTGGGGGTTTGACTGGAACTCAGTACTCCCAGAGTGGGGCAGGAACCAGAGAACTAAAATCATAGATGGAATTTTTCTAGAGTTCCATCTTAATAGCATAACCCAGCAGGTTTGTTGAACAGTGACAGAAACCCCTGTGCCTGAGAGAACTCTGCAGGGGGCAGGTAAGCAACCTAGCCCCCCATAAGCCTGGTGTGAACCTGGAAGAGCCAGTCATCTCATTGTACTGCACACGTGCCCAGGCACTCTCTTCCTTAACTCCTCAGACACTTTGGGCATTTGGTTGAGGGGGAAGGAACCTGTAGCTGACCTCTGTGTTCATGAGGACCAGCTAAAGTAGGGCTGGAAAGCAAATAAGACAGAAAAAATTTATTCCATTGCTGCTACAGGTCTTTTCCATTAATGTTTGAGTAGGTGGTGAACTCACCTGGTTAAGGAATATAGGAGTGCACAGTGGAAACTCCCTACCCCTGTCTCCCAGCAAGGCTAATATTAGTCACAGGGAGCATTTTAAATGATACTTACTTATGGTAGATATAGAGATATGTTCATAAGTGGGGAAAAAGGAATTAACAAAATTATGAGTTACATGATTTCACTTTTGGGAAAAACACAGAAACTATTGTGCTGTATGGAAAATAGTCTGAAAAGACATTAAAATGTTAACCATAATTATTTCTGAATTTTTTGAGTTTTGTACATCCAGACTGTTAACTGGGATCCGCATTTCAAAACTATACTATAAGTTAAAATTGGAAAATTCTTATTTCTAATGAACACAGCATGGCAACACTCATTTTAGTATTTATTTGGCAGTCTTTATGCCTTTCTTTCTAGTTTAATGGAATTAAAGGCAAATGATATCCTTCAGGTTAAAAACAAGCATGTTTTCTAGGTGGCTTGAATTCAGTTTTGCTTAGGAGTGATTACTTTTGATCTTATCTCTTACGAGTGGGGTTTATTGTAAAGGGGAGACAAGGTTAGTAGGAAGCCTGGAGACTTGGATTTTGGCTTTGGCAACTAGCTAGTAGATAAGTGTCTGGGATTATCACCTAACTTCTTCTGGTGAAAATTTTCTTCCAAAGTGTTTGGTGTCTGGATGATCTCTGAGATTTTTCTGAACTTAAAAATTGATAGAATTAAAGGATTCCAGCTAGAAAGGGGTGGGTATATGGGCTACTTTCTCTTCTTTTAATGACGATCCGAGACTAAGGGATTAAAATATTTAATAGTATTAAAAAATAACACATATATACACAGAAAAAGGTCTAGCATGACTATAAAAAAAGGCTCAGATCCTCGAGATCTAGAGAGCAGCTAACGTATACACTGCAACTTTTGTTGAGTAACATCCCTATTTTGTGGTTATTCCTTCTTCACAGGCATTAGTGGTTGGTTGAAATAAAAGCAGAGTGTTCTAGCCTTGAACTTAAAAATATAGTTTACTATTTGTTTTTGGTTTTGTCTTATACTTTTAAAACAAGTCTTAGCTGCTATAACCTTTTAAATGCTAACATTGCCAATAATTTATCCATTAATCTTAGAACTGTTTTCTTAAAATGCTATATAAAAAGATGATGAAAAGCTTAACAGTAACTAGGTTTATTCTTTGGCACTTATGTAAAGAGAAGCAGTCATTATACATTGTTTACATTGTAGTTTTGGATGCTCATAAAGGTCACCTGACTGAGTTCATTATAAAAATGAGGCAACAAGCCCTAACCGGTTTGGCTCAGTGGATAGAGCATTGGCCTGTGGACTGAAAGGTCCCAGGTTTGATTCCGATCAAGGGCATGTACCTTGGTTGTGGACACATCCCCAGGAGGAGGTGTGCAGGAGGCAGCTGATCGATGTTTCTCTCTTATCAGTGTTTCTAACTCTCTATCCCTCTCCCTTTCTCTCTGTAAAAAAAAAATCAATGAAAATATATTAAAAAAAAAAAAAAAGAGGCAACAAAACCCAACACATTTAGAATTATTCCATTGTGCCCTGCCCCCCTTGTCCCACTTTCGGGTTCTTCAGGTGAGGTCCACTTCAGTCCTGGATTCTGTGTCCTATTTGGACATTGTGGGGGGGAGGGGCGGCGGACACATGGTGGTAGGGTAGGCATGCTTGGCAGAAGGGGCTTGGATGTGCAGAAGGGCCACTTTAGCTAGGGCCACTGCCACTTGGGTTGGGGACTCTGTGTCCTGCTCTCAGAACAATGAGACTTGTGCAAGGTGGCTGGGCCCTATTTATTGTGGGGGCACTACTGGTGCTAGCACTGTTGAAAGCTGCCAGAGGCGGTGAATGAAGTAGCCCATATATCCACCCCTTTCTAGCTGGGGTGAGGGGGGATCTTCAAGCAGAAATCCTTCCACACTTCTGCAAAGCCCCACTACTTAACCAACAAGGAATACCCCATATGTGCCTTTCAGCCTTACAAGGGAATCTTCCAAAAGAAGCCCATGTACAACTAGTTTCCCCAGTCTCGAAAAATGTGACCTGTCAACACCTTGAAACCCATAGCAACATCTAAAGTGACAACACCAGGGGTCTCAACAAATGAGACTTCCACCTCCTTAAAGTCATACCCAAAATAAATGTTTCACAAAACACATCCTAAGATATCAACATCCAGGATGACCTCAATCCATAATAGTTCCGTGACATCTGTTTCTTCATCAGTAACAATCATAGCAACTATAAATTTTAAAGAAAATAAAGGATCAGAATTTGATGTTGGCAGCTCTGTTGGTGGTATTGCATTAACTCTGGGAATTTTCTTTTTTACATTGGATGCAAGTGTATTATTCAAGAAGAGCCATTTGGTATAGAACCAATGATGAATGTGATCCCATCATTTAAGGAAATCCAAGGACGTATGGAAAGAAGATTGATGCAGCTCTATTAGTTTCAAACAGTATTTTCTATTTGAAATAGTAAAACTAGGCCATGCATATACTGGTAATATACAATATTATATAAATACTAGAGGTCCAGTGCACGAATTTGTGCATGGGTGGGGTCCCTTGGCCTGGCCGGCTATCGGGGCTGATCCGGGCCATCACCCAGTCCCAGTTGGACCGATCGGGGCGGCTGGCTGGGGGATGAAGGAAAGGGATGGCAGGAGGTTGGAATGGGAGCACACTGACCACCGCGGGGGGGGGGGGGGGGGGGGCAGTTCCTGCTTTGAGCGTCTGCCCCCTGGTGGTCAGTGCACATCATAGCTACTGGCTGGTCGTCTGCTTAGGCTTTTATATAAGAGTCCTCATAATTACTAATGGTAAAAAGGATTTGGTTTGGGTTTTTAATAAATATTCGGAGCATATAGTTAATGCAATGGTTATATTCACTTTTAGAACATACATAGTAAGACAAGTCCTGTCCTATTTTCTTGTGGCATTGGTTACATAGGGCCAATAATTGGAAGACATCATTAAAGGGCCAGATGCCATCTGGGCATACAAATAAGGTGCTTGTGACAGCACTCAGGATGTTGATTGTGTTTGTTGTTTACACAGAGAACTTCAGTGCTATTCACAGCTGGATATATCCTAATTAGTTATGCCACATGGCAAAAATTTTATGAGTAAACCAGGTCTTAAGCATAATTTTAGTTTAAGTGTCTTTTCAGAGAGCATCAGTGTTTTATGTTTTAAAGTTTAGTGCTTGGTTTAGAAACAAAATGTATGCCACCCTTCTCCCTCCAGTCAAATCCAGTAACAATACCTGGACTTAGTCCTATTAGAGAGCCATTGGAGAGCCTGTATTTTTATTAATCATTTAAAAAAAATAATTCTTTATTGTTGAAAGTATTGCATATGTCCCCCTACATCCCCCATTGACCTCCTCCAGGCTGCTTCCCTACCCCCCGCCCCCAGTCCATACCGCCCGTTGTTTGTGTCCACGGGCCATGCAAATATGCATACAAGGCCCTTGGTTGATTACCTCCCACCCATCCACCCTCCAAGATTCCACACTCTGTTTCATGTTTCCATGTCTCTGGATCCACTCTGTTCATCAGTTTATTTTGTTACTTAGATTCCACATATGAGTGGGATCATGTGATACTTGTCTTTCTCTGTCTGACTTATTTCACTTAGCATGATACTCTCCAGGTCCCTCCATGCTGTCTCAGAGAGTAAGATATTATTCTTTTTTACTGCTACATAGTATACCCTGGTATAAATGTACCACAGCTTTTTTATCTACTCATCTCCTGATGGGCACTTGGGCTGTCCCCAGATCTTAGCTATTATAAATAGTGCTGCTATGAATATAGGGGATACATACTTTCTTTGTGATTGGTATTTCGGGTTTCTTAGGATATATTCCTAGAAGTGGGATCACTGGGTCAAATGGCAGTTCCATATTTAATTTTTTTGAGGACATTCCATACCCTTTCCACAGTGGCTGCCCTAGTCTGTGTTCCCATCAGCAGTGTATGAGGGTTCCCTTTTCTCCACATCCTTGCCAACACTTGTCATTTGTGGATTTGTTGATGGTAGCCATTCTGACAGATGTGAGGTGATGACTCATTGTCATTTTAATTTGCATATCTCAGATGATTAGTGACTTTGAGCAGCCTATCTAATAAAGAGGGAATATGCTGCCCTGGCCGGCTTGGCTCAGTGGATAGAGAGTCGGCCTGCGGACTGAGGGGTCCCAGGTTCAATTCCGGTCAAGGGCATGTACCTTGGTTGCGGGCACATCCCGCAAAAAATATAAATATATATATTTAATATACTTTATTGATTTTTTACAGAGAGGAAGAGAGAGGGATAGAGAGTTAGAAACATCGTTGAGAGAGAAACATCGATCAGCTGCCTTTCGCACACCCCCTACTGGAGATGTGCCCGCAACCAAGGTACATGCCCTTGACCGGAATCGAACCTGGGACCCTTGAGTCCGAAGGCCGATGCTCTATCCACTGAGCCAAACCAGTTTCGGCTAAAAAAATTTTATTGTTTAAGGTATTACAAATAGTAGTACATATGTCTCTTTTTTTCCCTCCACTGACCTCCTCCCTTAACCCATTTACTTTTAAAGTGATTACTGATAGGTACATACTTATTGCCATTTTATTATTATTTATGTTTGCTTTCTATAAAAATATATTTTTATTGATTTCAGAGAGGAAGGGAGAAGGAGAGAGAGAAACATCAATGATGAGAGAGGTACTATTGATCAGCTGCTTCCTGCAACACCCCCTGCTGGGGATCAAGCCCACAACCTGGGCACGTGCCCTTGACTGGAATCAAACCTGGGACCCTTCAGTTCACAGGCCAATGCTCTATCCATTGAGCCAAATCAGCCAGGGCTGCTTTTTTTAAAATCCTCACCTGAGGATAATTTTTCCATTGATTTCTAGTGAGAGTGAAAGGGGCAGGAGGAGGGAGAGAGAGAAACACCTGTGTGAGACAGACACATCGATTGGTTGCCTCCTGAATGCAGCCCTACTGGTGCTGGGAACCTGCAACCGAGATACATGCCCTTGACCGGATTTGAACCTCTGACCCTTTGGTCCATGGAATGATGCTCTAACCAGGAGCCACATAGCCAGGGCTATATTTACGTTTTTTCATTCTTCATCTTCAAGAAGTTTCTTTTACATTTTATGTAATACTGGTTTGGTGGTGATGGCCTCCTTCAGCTTTTTGTCTGTGAATTTATTTTTATTCAGTTTTTCTTCCATTTTAAAGAATAGCCTTGCTGGGTAGAGTAGTCTTTGTTGTAGGGCCTTGCTTTTCATCACTTGGAATATTTCTTGCCAAACTCTTCTGGTCTGAAATGTTTCTGATGACAAATCAGCTGATAGTCTTATGGGAACCCCCTTGTAGATAACTGTCTTTCTGTTGCTACATGAAAAAAATATTTTTATTGATTTCAGAGAGAAAGGGAAAGAGAGAGAGAAATGTCAATTATGAGAGAGAATCATTGATCGGCTGCCTCCTACACTCCCCTCACTGGGGATCGAGCCCGAAACCTGGGCATGTGCCCTGGCTGGGATTCGAACCGTGACCTTCTTGGTTCCTGGGTCGTTGCTCAACCACTGAGCAATACTGGCCAGGCTGTTGCTGCTTTTAAGATTCTCTTGTCTTTAACATTTAGTATTTTAATTGTGATGTGTCTTGGTGTAGCCCTCTTGTTTGGGACTGTCTTTGCTTTCTGAACTGTGCGCCTTTTTCCTTTGCCAGGTTAGAGAAGTTGTCAGTAATTATTTCTTCAAATAGGTTCTCAATCCCTAGCTGTTTCTCTTCTTCTGTTACCCCTATGACATGGATGTTGTTATGCTTGATGTTGTCCCAGAAGTTCTTTTTTTTAAAAATATTTTTATTGATTTTAGAGAGGAAGGGAGAGAGAGAGAGATAGAAACATCAGAGATGAGAGAGAATCATTGATCGGCTGCCCCCTACATGCCCCCCACTGGTGATCGAGCCCTCAACCCGGGCATGTGCCCTTGACCGGAATCGAACCCGGGACCCTTCAGTCTGAAGGCTGATGCTCTATCCACTGAGCCAAACCAGCTAGGGCCAGAAGTTCTTTTTTTAAAAAACTGATCTTAGAGAAGGAATGGGGAGTGTGGAGAGAGAGAGAGAGAGAGAGAGAGAGAGAGAGAGAGAGAGAGAGAAACATTGATGTAAGAGAGAAACATCGATCAGTTGCCTAGGTATGTGTGCTGAGTAGGAATCAAACCTGTAACCTTGCAGTGTATGGGACCATGCTCCAACTAACTAAGCCACACTGGCCAGGCTACCAGAGGTCCTTTAAACCAGCGGTCGCCAACCAGTGGTCCGAGGTGATCCGTGAGGTCCAAAAGGTTGGTGACTGCTGGTTTAAGGAAACCATTAGAGCAGCAGTCGCCAACCAGTGGTCCGTGAGGTCTAAAAGGTTGGCAACTGCTGTTTTAAACTATCCTTATATATATTTTTTTAATATATATATTTTTTTAATATATTTTTTTAATATATTTTAAATATATTTTTTTAATATATATTTTTTAATATATTTTTACAGAGAGGAAGGGAGAGGGATAGAAAGCTAGAAACATCAATGAGAGAGAAACATCCACCAGCTGCCTCCTGCACACCCCCTACTGGGGATGTGCCCGCAACCAAGGTACATGCCCTTGACCGGAATCGAACCTGGGACCTTTCA
Source organism: Eptesicus fuscus (assembly GCF_027574615.1). Lineage (NCBI taxonomy): Eukaryota > Metazoa > Chordata > Mammalia > Chiroptera > Vespertilionidae > Eptesicus > Eptesicus fuscus. The sequence continues at coordinate 47,788,242 of NC_072491.1, read as the reverse complement.
GTCTGCAAGCTGACGCTCTATCCACTGAGCCAAACCGGTCTTGGCTATCCTTACTTTTTTTTTTTTTGGTGGTTTATTTATTTATTTTTAATGAATCTTTATTGTTCAGATTACAATTGTTTCTCCTTTTTCCCCACATATCTCCCCACCACCCAGTTCCCACCCCCCCTCTGCCCTTACCCCCCCCCCCCCGCTGTCCTTATCCATAGGTGTATGATTTTTGTCCAGTCTCTTCCCATACTCCCCACACAGACACCCCTTTCCCCCTGAGAATTATCAATCCACTCCCATTCTATGCCTCTGATTCTAATAAGTTTACCAGTTTATTCTGTTCCTCAGATTTTTAATTCACTTGACTTTTAGATTCACTTGTTGATAGATATGTATTTGTTGTTCATAATTTTTATCTTTCTTCTTCTTTTTCCTTTTTTTAAGGAATACCTTTCAGCATTTCATATAATGCTGGTTTGGTGGTGATGAACTCCTTTAGCTTTTTCTTATCTGTGAAGCTCTTTATCTGCCCTTCAATTCTGAATGATAACTTTGCTGGGTAGAGTAGTCTTGGTTGTAGGTTCCTGCTATTCATCACTTTGAATATTTCTTGCCACTCCCGTCTGGCCTGCATGGTTTCTGTTGAGAAATTAGCTGATAATTGTATGGGAGCTCCCTTGTAGGTAACTAACTGTTTTTCTCTTGCTGCTTGTAAGATTCTCTCTTTGTCTTTTGCTCTTGGCATTTTAATTATGATGTGTCTTGGTGTAGTCCTCTTTGGATTCCTTTTGTTTGGGGTTCTGTATGCTTCCTGGACTTGTAAGTCTATTTCTTTCATCAGGTGGGGGAAGTTTTCGTTCATTATTTCTTCAAATAGGTTTTCAGCATCTTGCTCTCTCTCTTCTTCTGGTACCCCCATAATTCTGATGTTGGTTCGCTTGAAGTTGTCCCAGAGGCTTCTTACACTATCTTCAACTTTCTGAATTCTCTTCTCTTCATGCTTCTCTGGAGGAGTGTCCTTGGCCTCTTTGTATTCCAAATCTTTGAGTTGATTCTTGCAATCCTCTAGTCTGCTTTTGGGTCTCTGTATAATATTTTTTATCTCAGTCAGTGTATGTTTAATTTCTAGTTGGTCCTCATGGAATTTATCGGCCTTTTCCATGAAATTCTTGAAAAACCTTATAACCGTGGTTTTGAACTCTATGTCCAATCGCTTGTTTTCCTCCATTTCTTTGGTTTGTGATCTGTTTCCTTGCCTTCTCATATTCTCTGCTTCCCTGAGTTGGTAGGGTAGTTTTGTGTACTAGGTGTCCTATTGGTTTAATGGGTCAGCCTCCCAGTTACTTGAGGTGGACACTCTTGGTGTACCCTTGTGTACTGTGTGTTCCCCAGCAGGAGCTACAGCAAGGGCTAGTTTTCTCCTCCTTTGCTTGGGCGGTTTTGGAGCAGTCTGACTGGAGCTGCAGTTGGTTAAGCTGCCACAGAACATGCCATTTATATGCAAAAGCCGCTGTGTGGAGCCTGGGCGGGTTTGTAGAATGTGCGGGGCGGGGCCTCAGGGTGGGGCCTCAGGGCTGGGTGGGGTCTCAGGGCGTCACTAGGCTGGGGCGTGGCCAACAGCGATGGCTGCCGTCAGCCGTCTCTGCCTTTCCCGTTTCCAAGTCCCTGCGCCCCACGGTCCAGCGCAGTAAACAATGATTGCTGGGCGCACCACTGCAAAAAAGTCACTCTCACTTTCCGACCCGATGGCCGAGAGTCCAGCTTCTCCCCGTAGGTGTCTGGGTCCCCCGAGTGTCCCCAGAAACTGGATTTCAGAGAGATTGGGAGCTTGTCTCCCTGCGGGTTGAAGAAAAGCCGCGCACCCAGCCGCCCGCCGCCGGCCCGATTCGCGTGCCTCCGTACCTCAGCTTTTCAGCGATTGTGCTCCTTTCTGTTCTTAGTTGTCAGTCTTCCACTCAGCCAGCTTTCCCGTGGTTCTGGGTGGTAGACTTTTTTGTCTTTTAGTTGTGTTTTTGAAATTGTTGTGTGAGGCAGCAGATTAGTTGTTTAACTATGCCGCCATCTTGGTTCCTCCTATCCTTACTTTTTTAAAAGAACATCTTTTTCTTTTTGCTGCTCTGATTCGTGTTTTCTGCTCCTTTGTCTTCTAAACTGCTGATTCAAATCTCAGCTTCATCTAACCTGGTGCTGATTCCTTCTAGTGTATTCTTCATTTCAGACTAGTTCTTTCTTACAGTTTTTATGTCCTTTATTTTGCTTACTGTCTGTTTAAGTTCTCACTGAGTTTACTCAATCTCCCCTAGGTTCCTTAAGCATCCTTGTAACCATTGGTTTGAACTCTGGTAGGTTGCTTATCTTCATTTTATTTAACTTCTGCAGATTTCTGCTGTTCTTTCATTTGGGGAACGTTTCTTTGTCTCCCCATTTTGACTGCCTGTCTGTATTTAGATCTGTCTCCCAGTGTTGATATGGTTGCCTTATGTAGTAAGCTGTCTTGTTGGGCTCATTAGTGCAGTCTTTTTTTTTTTAATGTGTTTTCTTTTAATATATTTTATTGATTTTTTGCAGAGAGGAAGGGAGAGGGATAGAGAGCTAGAAACATCAATGAGAGAGAACCATCGACCAGCTGCCTCCTGCACACCCCCTACCGGGGATGTGCCCGCAACCAATGTACATGCCCTTGACCGGAATCGAACCTGGGACCTTTCAGTCCGCAGAGCGACGCTCTATCCACTGAGCCAAACCGGTTTCGGCAAGTGCAGTCTTTTTTATCACTTGAACTAGGTGATCCAGGAATGTCTCCTGTGTGGGTTTGTGATCTCTTTTGTTGTAATTGAGTCTTATTTTATTTTTAAAAATTTTTATTGATTTTAATTTTTTTTTTTTTTTAGAAAGAGGAAGGGAGAGAGAGAAAGAAACATTGATGTGAGAGAAAAGCATCAATCAGTTGCCTCCTGTATGCATCCCGACCAGGGATTGGACTGTAACGTGGCTATGTGCCCTGACCAAAAATGAAACCCTCCAAACCTTGGTGTACAGGACAATGCTCCAAATAAATGAGCCCCACTTGCTAGGGCTGTAGTTGAGTCTTTTAAAAAAATATTTTTTACTAGTGTCCCAATCTGTGCACAATGAAAGGAAATTAATTAGAAGAGATACTTTAATATCACTATTTGCTTTTTCTCTATAATAGAAGTGTCAACCAAAATCATGATTGACAGTGACAGATTGAAACACATGCGTGTGATTGGCGCCAGCAGGAGCTTTATATGTATCACACATGTGCGAGTCAACTTAGCCTTTTATAGATACAGAATAAACTTGCTTAATTAGACCTGCTTTCTAATTTAGTTAAACTTTTTCCAGCTTAATGAAGCCCCCCAATTTCTCTCTCAGGTAATTGTCAGCAACACAGCAATAAATATCAACACGAAGCAAGTTATTATTGTAGATCACGCAGGGAGAACAAAGGGTAAAATATTTAACTTAGCAGTGTTTGACTATATTCTGTGCAGTGAGAAAACCTGAAGTCACTTTCAAAGTCCACCATTTCTTCTTTTCAGTCGGGTCAAGTTTCTAAGCTTTCTAAATCTCTGTATTCTGGCTGATATAAAGAAAATAGGATTCTACTGAGTCTCTTATCTACCTACTCCAGGACTTCTGTGAGGATCAAATGAGATGAGGCATGTGAAAATGCTTCACAAACATTTGGTTAAATTGTAAAAATGTTTGCACCTGGCTATAAAGCAAGTTGGGTTCTTGGGCTGAGGAAACTCCAAGGAGGCTAGTCACTAGGGAGAGGAAGCTGGGCGTTGCTATGTGATGTCATTGCCTGGCACCCACAGCGGCCGTTTCTGGGCTGGGCTGGGCTGGCTGTGGGCCACATTTTGCGCCATGGGGTCTTGGCAGCATTGGCTGTGATTTGGTTGGGTGTTGCTCTGGGAGGGGGGGGGTGGTGTCCCACTTGGGGGAAGCCGAATGTTGGTTTGTTGGTGCCAGGTCCGTGGTGCCATTTATTTTTAAATGGCCAGTGTGTATCATGGCAGTTCCTGCGTTGAGTGTCTGCCCTCTGGTGGTTGGTGTGTGTCATAGCTACTGGTAGGACAGATGGACACTTAGCCTTTTATATATATGGATTGTTGATAGTATTACAGATATCTCCCATTTTCTCCTCCTTTACCCCCCTCCTCCCAGCCCTTATCCTTCCCCCCCCACCCCCCACCCCCCACCCCTCAGGTATTGCCTGTGTCCATGGGCTATGCATGTAAGTTATATAAGTTCTTTGGTTTATCTCTTCTAGTCTCTCCAACCCCACACTGAGGTATGTCAGTTTGTTCCATGCCTCCATGTTTCGGGTCTTATTTTGTTGGTCAATTCTTTTTGTTCATTAGATTCCACAAATAAGTGAGATCATGTGATATTTGTCTTTTTCAGATGGACTTATTTTACATAGCCTAATAATCCACTTCCTCTGCCACCATTTTTAATCTCTGTAGTTGAGTCTTTTAATTTATTTTTTAAAAATATTTTTATTGATTTCAGAGAGGAAGGGAGAGGAAAATAGAAACATCAATGATGAGAGAGAATCATTGATCAGCTGCCTCCTCCATGCCCCACACTGGGGATCAAGCTTGCAACCTGGGCATGTGCCTCCACTGGGAATCGAACCGTGACCTCCTGGTTCACAGGTTGATGGTCCACCACTGAGCCACGCCCACTAGGCTGTAGTTGAGTCTTGACTGCTGTTGGCATGTTGGTGGGATTCACCCACAGGCTGGCTGATTGTGAGGATCGACCCCTGACCACAGTGTATGTACTGCTGTGCAGGGCCTGGCCCTGGAAGTGGAGTTCGCCCCAGAAAGATCTGATTCCTTTCAAGATCTCCCTTTGGGTGTGCTGCTTGTGGAGCTTATTGGGTCATGCTGTGGCTTGTGTGAAGCCTGCCACCAGGGTGTGTTAGTTCTGGGGCCTCTTGGGAGGGCCTCCAGTGTACTTTAATGTCATGAGGTGCCTGTGACTGGCCCTTGGCTATCTGGAGGTAAAAAGTGATCCACAGTTTGTGGCTGCGTCTCCTTGACCTGGGTGTGTGTAGGAGGTTCCAAGCTGCCTTTCACCAGCATTGGGCCTGGGGTAAGTCAGCAAAAGGCCCAAGGCACCCGAGATTTGTCTCTGCCTACTGTCTGCCTGTTAGACTCAGTCCCTGAAAGAGTCTCTGGTGGTACATGAGTTGCGTGAGGTAGGTTCTCATTGAGTCAGCAGGTAGGAACAAGTGGTATTTACCAGATTGATACAGATTTGAACTCTACACCAGTGCTGGGTCTGAGGCCACTCAGCAGAAGTCTCTGTGCACCAAGGCCAGTCACCACCCGCCGTGTGCTTGCAGACTTTTGTGGTGGGCTGTCATCTCAGGGATTCGTTAGGGTGGGACCAATGACTGTATTATGGCCAATTGATGTGGTAGAGTTTGTCAGGCCAAAACAGACCAAGATTTCACTGTGAGTAGGGAGGACTGTGCATTGGTGGACTCTGCTATTAGGGCAAGATAAAAATAGCCCCTCCCCCAGAGCCACGTAAGTCAGCCTCTGACACCTCCTGTATATGCCCAGACTTTGTCAAGATCCCTTTAGGAAAGTGCACCACAGTTTCAGGCAGCTGGCTCCTCTGTAGTGAGCATGGTAGAGTGAGCAACAGGTAGGAGGGTGGGGCCAGTGAATCCCCCCAAGCTGATGCTGTGTGAAAGGGAGTGATCCACCCAGGAAATAAGGTATCTGTGGGCTGGTGGTGAGGGACTCCCTGGAGCTACCCAACTCAGTCTCTCCTCGTGACCCCAATCTGCTTTGAGCCATCCTTTGACGCAGCCCAGGGTGAGTGGCTGTGAATGAGATTTTTTGCACTGGCCATTTAAGAGGGGGCCTGGGTTTCTAGCAGACTCCTATTTCTCCCTGACAAACAGAATTTCTGATTTTCACAGCCAAATATGTGGGCTCCTTTTCCGGCTCTGGTGCCCTTGGCAGGGGAGCCCAGCATGGGGTTGAGACCTCTTCTCTCAGGGGACCTTTTTAGCTGAGCTATCCCTCCAGGTTCTCAACTGCTACATGTGGGTGCAGGCCCAGCCCTTGTCTCTTCACCCTTCCTACTAGTCTCAGTGTGGCTTCTTGTGAAAATCCTTGGTATAAGACTCCTGTTTAGCTAGTCCTCAGGTGGTTACTCAGGTTGACTGTTTTATAATTTAGTTGTAATTCCAGTTTGGTCCTGGGAGGAGGTATGTGTAACTTCCACTTACTCCACCACCATCTTGGATGCCCTGACAGAATTTCTGTCTTGGATTTTTCAAAATAAACCACACCAATTTTTAATAGTGTGAAAATGCCCTAAGATGTCCTGATAAACATGCAACTACAATTAATAGGTTAATAAGTTACATTTAATTATGTAACTTTTGTGATCAGTTTTTGGTTTACAGAAAATATCATATATCAAGAATTTTGATATAAAAAGATAATTTCTCACCTTAAGCCCCTCAAAAAAAAAAAAAGATAATTTCTACTTACTGTATTATGGCCAATTGATGTGATCAGTATGGGCAATCCAGATGTATATTAGGCAGAATCCAGTGAATGATTAAAAAATTTCCTTGGATAATCCATAAAATTAATAATTAAAATACAGATAAATGAGATTTGGCAATATATGATAGAGATGATGTACTTTTCAGAAAAAAAAAACAAACCTCTCTTTATTATTATGACCCATGTTTGGTATTTCATTATTACTGAGATCTATTTTTAGAATAAAATTTTGTCCTCTATGAAAAAAAGAAATTAGAATTATTCTTTGGTAATGACTACATAATGGTAAGTGTAATCAAGCTTGTGCAAGATTACTTTAAAAAGCATTTTAGAAGCAATATGTTGTGAAGATCATAACTGTATAGCTATTGGAAAATAGCAGTTGTCTCAATTATGTTATTAGAAACTTACAGGTTAGGGTAAAATTATCCAGGGGTCACCCTACAGGATTGTACAAAAAGCTCTTATTTTCACACAATTTTTATGGAGTTAAGTAGAAGTTATATGTAATTCTACCTAATATGGACACTAAAATTATCGTGGCCATGATTTATTGTTTCCAGTGGATTACCTTATTTAATTTTCACAATGATTCTGTGAGGTAGGAACTATTGTTATCTCACTTTTACAGATGAAATAATTGCTGAGGTCACATGTCAAGTGGGCAGTAGAACTGGGAGCTGGGCCCGGGCTGTCTGACTCCTAGATCTGTGCCATGATATGCTGCTTGTGTAGCTTGTAGTACTATAACTTCAGGGCTGAAAGAGTGACTTTGGTCTAGAAACTGGCAGGTCACATAACTTCTTTAAACTTGAGTTTCTGCAACTGTAGAAAGAATGCTTTTAATAGTAAGTGGGATACTTTATTTAAAATATAATGTATGCTTAACAAATGGTTATTAATAATCACAGTAGTTATAATAATGACTACTTCTGTTTTTGGGATTTATAACAGCTCCATATCTCTGTGGCCCAAGGTTTTCAAGCATTTTTTATGAAGCACAAAACATAAAGTGGCTAGTGTTTTTGTTTTAAGTTACAGTACTTACTAGCTTTTGATTATATGTCAAAGTATTACTATGAATTAGTAAGTGAAAGAGATATTTTGATTTCAGCAAGAGACAGAAGTTATACAAATCACTTCTTTCTTTGTGCTTCATAATTGCTTGTATGTGTGTGCATGAGAGAGTGAGAGTGTAAGTTTGTGTTCTTGCCTGAGCCAGAGAGGTTTTTTCAGGACTTGTGCAGTGGGATTGGAGGGTGTTTCATGTGAGATGGATGCTGTTGTGAATGGAGAAAACCATAGGGTCCATTTTTTTTTTTTTTTTTTGGAGAGGTTAGGCCAGTACTCCTAGGAAAGTTTGTGATAAATTAGAAGAATCGGGGTTTGATTCCAGGGATTAGAAGTTAAAATAATGGCAAAGACCAGGTTTAGTGAAAATGAGGGAGTGGGAAACTGAAAGGCTAGGAGAATCTAGGCGGAGAGGAAGGTATTTGTGTTAAGATTTCAGGATTTGTAAGGAGTGATGGAGTTAAAGGCTAGAGAACTGGAGGTATGTGAGGTTTGTAGATTGTGTAAAACTTGCCAGGGTTTGGGTAAAGAGGTGAAGGGCATGTCCTAGGAAACTGCTATACCCATAAGGAAATGAGCTGGGAGAGATAGGACTCCATTGATTAGGGATGAGAACAGGAAAGAGATTAACTGAGGACCATGGGTGGGGCTGCTTTAGCATATTCTAGAAAATAGTACCTCTTAGTACATTTTAAAAGAAGGGCATTATTTAAAAGTCATTAGAGAAGAATATATATTAATAAAATCGAACTTTTGTGAACTTTCTGGTCATGTCCATTTTGTTCTTGGCTAGGAACAAAAACTCATTTATAATGATTTTTGATGATTAATTTATGTCAGTATAGAATTGACTAATTAGGAATTTATATACATTTTCTGTACTATTAATATTGGTACAGTGCTTTCTGTAGGGTTTTCATTTTGAGAGGTTATTAGATTCAAAATTTTCTGGAGCAGAATGTTTTTTTCAGAGGAAATTTTGCTTTTTGGGGAAATAATTTATAAAGGTTAATTTGGAAAATGCTGAAATTGAATATGTGTAGCTCTTATAATTGTGAGCTTTTTGCATTTACATTGACATTCTTTTGTATAGGAGTTAAAGTTCCTCGTAATTTTCGCTTGTTGGAAGAACTTGAAGAAGGACAAAAAGGAGTAGGCGATGGTACGGTTAGCTGGGGCCTTGAAGATGATGAAGATATGACACTTACAAGGTGGACAGGCATGATTATTGGGCCACCAAGGGTCAGTGCTATAAATTACATATTTTTATTGATATTTATATCCACTTTACAATAAGCATTTTATTTTACAATATATTAAAATAAATAATTATGATAAATTCTAACTGAAACAATTATTCCCTTTTTATTTTGTATACATTTACTGATACTACCATTGTGCACAATATGATACTTGATTTTCTGGAGAATTGGGGGGAAAAGATTGATATAGTCATTGCCAGCAAAGTGTTTGCAGTTTAGTAGAGAAGAAAAAGTAAATGTAAATGACAGACTCTAAATATGGCAGAGAAAGATCACTATGGGACTTTAGAATATGTTTCTTCTAGCTGGAATAATTGAGGAAGGCTGAACAGTGGAGGAAGTTGCCTTTGGAATGAGCCTTAAAGAACTGACTAGTAGGATTTCAGAAGGTGGTGATGGGGATGGAGGACATTCCAGATAGAGAGGAGAAAAGGTGAGGAAATGGAGGGGTTATTTGGGAAGAGCAAACAGTGTGTTTTGACATAATACATTACTAAGTCACTATGTGTAACCAATAATTTCTAAATTGGTTTCTTTTGAGAGCACATTGCTATTTGCTTTGTGATATTTGACTTGCCATGTAAATGCTATAGGCCTCAGATTCTTCATTTATAAAATATATTGAAAAGTCTATGATTCTTGAATATTTTCTTGTGATGTTGGGAACAGGCCCATTGTTCTTTATTCTTAGGTCTTTCTGAAGTTTGTGAATTTTCCTTTTTACTCTAAATATTTTCATATTGGGAATTTTTTTTCTACTCTGCATTTCTTACTCAAAGGTCCCATTTATTGCACTCCCTGCAATGAGTCTTTGAAATATATATTGTATAATATTTTGACTTGGTGGAAAAAACACAAATTTAAAGGTTTTTTTTTTTTTTTTTCTCACTCTGGTTTTGTATACTGTTTGCTACCTTGCTAACTGAACATTTCACCTATTTTCCCGTTGGGTAGAGTTTACATTTCCTCTTGATTATTATAAAGAAAAAATGGATCAGGTAATAAGCATCGTTAAATTTAAAGAATTAATTAATGAATGTTTTATATTTTCTGGTATTCTTTTTTTTTTTTAATATATTTTATTGATTTTTTTACAGAGAGGAAGGGAGAGGGATAGAGAGCCAGAAACATCGATGAGAGAGAAACATCGATCAGCTGCCTCCTGCACAACCCCCACCAGGGATGTGCCTGCAACCAATGTACATGCCCTTGACCGGAATCGAACCTGGGACCTTTTTAGTCCGCAGACCGATGCTCTATCCACTGAGCCAAACCGGTTTCGGCTTTTCTGGTATTCTTTTGCAAAATTTATATACACTACTACAATAACAAATGCCCCCCACCCCCCATGCTCTGATTTTTTTCCATAAGACTTTTGAAGAAGGAAATATAATACTGGTGATTAGAATTTTTTTATGTGTTTTATAACTTGGTATTTATAATGAAAACTTTGATTTTCACTGCCTGTGAACATTATTACCATGGTCTGTCTGGTAAAAAAAAAAAGTGCTTATAACTTATAAGCAATCTTTCTTAATGCATAGTTTGAGATGGTCTGAACTTGATGGAGTATAAATTTCAAAAAATTTTTTTATCTGTTTATCCTCACCTGAGGATATTTTTCCATTGATTTTTAGAGAGAGTAGAAGGGAGGGGGAGAGACCGGGAGAGGGTAACATTGATGTGAGAGAGACACATTGATTGGTTGCCTCCCACATGCACCCCCACCTGGGCTGGGGATCGAGCCTACAGCTGAGGTATGTGCCCTTGACTGGAATTGAACCCGGGACTCTCCAGTCTGTGAGCTGACGCTCTATCCACTGAGCCACTACCTCCCGTGAACTTTAAACTTGAAGAATGTTTTGGAGCTTATGTGTAAGTTCCTCCGCAATTTTTGTGGGCTTTACAAAGCACAGTTCGCAAATGTGGAGGAACAGCTCCTGCCTGATCTCCTGTGGCCGCCAGCGGACTCTCCAAGTTGGTGTCATAGAACTGCAGGAAACTCCCATGTCTAGGGTGTGCCCAGTGCGGGGAGGGAGGGCAAACACTTTCCTAGCTTGTGGGGAGGGTAGAGTCTGCTCAGCAAGCAGGGCATACATAGACCAATGCTGCTGACTGCCAGGCCAGGCCTCTCTTCCAGTGAGTCCTCTGCTTGCAATTAGTCTTTGAGCACCCTCTCTCTCTTTGGTGCCAGGAAGAGGGTGGAGGGGAGGACCTTGCAGTGGTACAGTATTCCTCCTAAGCCAGACTATTCAGCACACAATGATTTTCTGCCTTGCATCCTCTTTCAAGTTATCTCCCTCACTGAGGCACATGGGACTGGGTGAAGCTGAGTGGTCACAGTACTCATTTGCCATTTAATAAAACCTGCTGAGATTGGTGTCTCATCTTAGTTTTCTGTTTAGAAGCTGCCATATTTAGAGCAATTTTGTCCGCAGCTTTAGCTATCTACATTCAGCCAGGGTAATAGGAAAATTCTTACCTCAACATACTGTAACTTGGCTAGCTGTTTTTCTGTTTGTTAGTTTGTTTTTTGCTACTGCTGAAGATTACTGTTTTTTTGTGTGTGTGTTATTTACTCCAGTATCTGAATTTATATGATTAGCAACTTTGTTTTTCGATATATTTGTGTATCAGTTTTCTGAAGCAATACTTTTTAGCATTAGAGGTTTAGTTACTTTTCCTTATATGTATGTTTCTATGTAAATGGAGGTACTATATCCATCTTTAGACATTTTGAGAATTAAATGAATTAATAATTAGACAATAGGAGAGTATCTGACTATAGTACATTCTTTTTAAAAAAATATTTTTATTGATTTCAGAGAGGGAGAGAGAGAGAGAGAGAAACATCAATGAGGAGAGAGAGTCATTGATTGACTGCCTCCTGCACCCCCGCCACTGGGGATCGAGCCAGCAACTTGGGCATGTGCCCTGACTGGGAATCGAACCATGACCTCCTGGATCATTGATGGATGCTCAGTCACTGGGCCACGCCGGCTGGGCATTCTTAATAATTATTAGTTTCTTTTATTACTCTCTTCTATTTCATTCTTTTGTTAGATAATAGAAAGATTTGGTTGTTAATTTAAAAGAAATCAATTGAAAAGAAAAATTAGCCCAGGGTATCAAAAGTTAGTGTGATGTTTATTCTGAGCACTGAATTAGATTAATAGTTTTTTGATTTTAGAAAATTTGAGGTGTGATGTACATATAGTGAAATACATACCGTTAGTTCTGACAAATGTACTTTGTTACCCACATGCTTATCGAGATAGAGAACAATTCTATTACCCCAGAAAGTTCTGTGTCCCTTCCCATTCTCATCCCCACCCTGTTTTGTGCGCCCTAGAGTAGTTTTGACTGTTGTAGAACTTGGTATAAGTGAAATCATGCAGTGTGTTCTCTTACCAATTTGCTTCTTTTGACTCGGCATACTGTCTCAGAGAGTCATCTGTGTTGTTCCATGTAGTAGTAGAGTTTCTTTTTATTACTGAGTACTATTTTACTTTATTGATATACTATAGTATGTTTATCAGTTCTCCTGTTAATGGGTATTTGGATTTTATCTACTTTCTGACTATTACAAATAAAACTACTATGAGCATTCTTTACATGTCTTTTTGTAAACATGTTTGTCTTCATTTCTCTTGGTTAAAATGCCTAGGTATGGAATTGCTAATTCATAGGGTAGGTGTATGCTTATCTTTATAAGAAAATGCCAACTTGTTTACAAAATGGTTGTATGATTTTCAACACCCAGTAGTATGAGAGTTCTGGTTGTTTCCACATACCTTGAGTATCTTTAACATTATGAATTTTGGGGGGTGTCTATTATTATTATCATTATTTAAAAAATGCAAGTTTTTAGAGAGGCTGATGTACATCCAAAGTAGAGAACCACAGACTAGATGATTTCCTTGAGATCTGTCTGGTGTTAGTCCTTTGTATACATATCAAAAGTGCTGGTTATATTAATATATTTACCATTAAACTGCGATGAGTTTTATACAACTGTTTCTTTTGTAAAATATTGAAATATTTAACATATATAAGAATGTTGCATCCTTTAAACTTCAGTAGCTTAATATCCAAGATCTGACCTCCTCTTGGGAGTAGCTTTTACTTAAGGGAAAGGAAGTTTTGGTAAGTGAAATCTGTAGACGGATGGTTAGCTACTCCCCTCTCCCCAAGGTTTATTGTAGAAACCAATAGGCTTTACATTTGTCTCTTTCACTTATTTTTCACTTTTATATTTTAATTGTATACCAATAAGTTAACCAAGTGAACAAGTCATAAGGATAAAGAAGAGTTAATTATAGGTATGAAATATCAGCCAGGAATAATCTAGAACCATTAAGTCTGATAGCTTTAAAATGGCTTTTTTATAGTATGGTTATGTTAAATTTCTTAATTAAGAAACTGTGTTTTAAAATGATGTGGAAACATAAAGTTTGCTCTAACTAATGAGGCATGAAATACTGTTTTCTCACTGTAACATGGTATAATATAGTGTTGTTCTTTTTGCTAGAAGTTATTGATTGCTCTATAAGTGGGATAACCATGTAATTTATTGTCCAACCAGATTCTTTTGAGGATGAAAAGAAGCACTATTAATATTAATACTGGAACAATAGGAATAAACAGAATTGTCCTGGACAAGTGGGAACTTTTATATGTGCGTGACATAGTCAGGTAGTCTCTCCTCCACAATGTAAACTTTTTAGTAAAACCTGAATTTAAGTGGTTTGATTTTTGCTTTAATTTTATTATAGGCATTGCCTGTATCACAAAAAGTGAGTTCTGATCATTTTGATATGGCTGTATAGAATTATTTTATAAAATCTCTGCTTTTTCTCTACTTTTAAATATACTTGCTGCAGTTTATTCTACCAATAGGTCTAATGAATGTAGAAAAGTAAATTCTTAATCACATACACAATAATATCAAGTACTTTCCCTCTTTATTAGCACTTGAATATTATTTTTATTATTTTTTTGCCTTCCAGACAAATTACGAAAACAGAATATATAGCCTGAAAGTAGAATGTGGACCTAAATACCCAGAAGCTCCTCCATCAGTTAGATTTGTAACCAAAATTAATATGAATGGAATAAATAATTCCAGTGGAATGGTAAGTTAAAGTACTCATTTTATTCTTTTTATAACTTATATAGTCAGGAGAAAGTTAAAAAAAAAAAAAAGGACCTTTGTTTAGATAAAAGAAGTTTATTTTATGTTGTTTTTCTTTTATGAGTCAACTCATCCTTACAACCTTCATGCACCAGCCTATATAGATGTGATAGCAACACTTCTCTTAGGGTTTTAATTATTGCTTCAGTAGTCATAGTTCATTGAATTCTTATTTGGTGAAAAGATGACCATTTTTTAAAAAAATTATTTTTCTTTAGGGTTAAGTTATATTTAGTGAGCTTAAAATGATGGATATTTATGAAGAGGAGGTTTTTCTTTGAGGAACCAAGTATGTCTGTATTGGAACAAGTAGTCATAGTTGAAACTGTTTATTTAAAGCAAATAAAAAAAAATGAGACACTACCTGACTCACACAAGAAAGTTAGTGAAAGTAGCTGAATTTCTAATATAAGTAGATTGTTAGGTTTAGACTTTGAAGTTTAGGCTCTTAAGGTGCCATGTTGAGATAACACTGATATGCAAAATGCATGTTAGCAATCATAATAACACAATAATAATAAATGAACTTCATTCACCTTAGAAAATAGAGTGTTAGCAATATTCTTAACTTCTGTGTGCTTCTCCTTATCCCATCTCTATGTTCTCTTTCTCCACCAATGGTAATTAATATCTTGAAAAAAATTTTTTTATATTTACTTACTTTTCTTTATAGTTTTACATAATGTACTACATTATTCTTTCTCCCTCTTCCTCCTCCAACAGTGAGAAACCTGGCTTTCGTTATCCTCAATACAGGGTGGGGCAAAAGTAGGTTTATAGTTGTGAGTATCCAAAACACAGAGTTTATTCTCATATTATTTGTTAATTACTAGAGGCCTGGTGCACGAAATTTTTGCACGGGTAGGGTCCTTAGGCCTGGCTGGCAATCAGGGCCAATCTGTGGGGTGACCGGTGGAGTGATCGGGGCCCCTGCTGGCACCCGCCTTGGCCGGCCTGGTGCCGCCTGCTCGCCGGTCCCGCCTCCCCGCTGCTGGTCGCCTCCCTCTGCGGGGTGACCAGTGGGGCAATCAGAGGGCCCCACTCACACTTGCCTTGGCTGGCCTGGAGTCTGCGGACAACTCCTGCGTTGAGCATCTGTCCCCTGGTGGTCAGTGTGTGTCATAGTGACTGGTCGTTCCACTGGTCGTTCTGCCGCTTGGCCGATTTGCATATTAGGCTTTTATTATATAGGAAAGGATTGTATTATTTTCAGTTGTAAACCTACTTTTTTGTGTGTGTGTGTCCAACTCCATTTTATTATTTTTTATTGTCTAAAGTTTTACATATGTCTCCTTTTTCCTCAATTGACACCCTGCCCCCTCCCCGCCATTCCCACCCCGGGCAAGCCCCCACCGCCCCAGTGTCTGTGCCTATTGGTTATGCTAATATGCATGCATACAAATCCTTTGGTTGCTCTCTAACCCCTCTCCCCTACCATTTGTCTCTAGATTGATCTATTCTTTTATATATATATATATTATTGATTTTTTACAGAGAGGAAGGGAGAGGGATAGAGAGTTAGAAACATCGATGAGAGAGAAACATTAATCAGCTGCCTCCTGCACACCCTCTACTGGGAATGTGCCCACAACCAAGGTACATGCCCTTGACCGGTATCGAACCTGGGACCCTTCAGTCCGCAGGCTGACGCTCTATCCACTGAGCCAAACCGGTTAGGGCTAGATCGATCTATTCTTTTTCATCAAATCATGTTGATCATTATGTGCCACATATGAGTGACATCATGTGATATTTATCTTGTAAACCTACTTTTGCCACACCTTTATATTTACTTAAATTTGCTCAGTGCTCCCTGTATGTAACCTTACTTTTGGCAACAGGTTTAGCCCTGGATGCACAGCTAGCTCTTCACCCTCCACCACCAGCCTAGTATGCAGGTCCAATGGTGGGTCTCATATAGGCTCATACCCCTCTGCTGGGTGCACTGGCCAAAAGCCTGACCCTGACAGAGGAAGAAGGTACAAAGGTCATTAGAAATCCCAGCTCTGGACCTGCCAAGTCACTCCCAGACCTCCCTATCTGGTATGTGCCAACTCGGAGGTGGGCCCTGAGAGTCAATCTTGTTAATTTACCAGGAGCATTTAGTCCATTTACATTTTTTAAAAATAAATCTTTATTGTTCAGATTATTACAATTGTTCCTCTTTTTCCCCCTATAGCTCCCCTCTACCTGGTTCCCACCCCACCCTCTGTCCTTACCTCCCTGCCCAACTGTCCTCATCCATAGGTATACAATTTTTGTCCAGTCTCTTCCCAAACCCCCCACACCCTCTTCCCCCCAAAAATTGTCAGTCCACTCCCTTTCTATGCCCCTGATTCTATTATATTCACCAGTTTATTCTGTTCATCAGATTTTTTATTCACTTGATTTTTAGATTCACTTGTTGATAGATATGTATTTGTTGTTCATAGTTATTATCTTTACCTTTTTCTTCTTCTTCCTCTTCTTTTTTTTTTATATTTTATTGATTTTTTACAGAGAGGAAGGGAGAGGGATAGAGAGCTAGAAACATCGATGAGAGAGAAACATCGATCAGCTGCCTCCTGCACAACCCCTACCGGGGATGTGCCCGCAACCATTGTACATGCCCTTGACCGGAATCGAACCTGGGACCTTTCAGTCCGCAGACCGACGCTCTATCCACTGAGCCAAACCGGTTTCGGCCTTCTTCCTCTTCTTAAAGAATACCTTTCAGCATTTCATATAATACTGGTTTGGCGGTGATGAATTCCTTTAGCTTTTTCTTATCTGTGAAGCTCTTTATCTGCCCTTCAATTCTGAATGATAGCTTTGCTGGGTAGAGTAATCTTGGTTTTAGGTTCTTGCTGTTCATCACTTTGAATATTTCTTGCCACTCCCATCTGGCCTGCACAGTTTCTGTTGAGAAATCAGCTGACAGTTGTATGGGTGCTCCCTTGTAGGTAACTTTTTCTCTTGCTGCTTTTAATATTCTCTCTTTGTGTTTTGCCCTTGGCATTTTAATTATGATGTGTCTTGGTGTGGTCCTCTTTGGGATTCCTTTTGTTCAGGGTTCTGTGCGCTTCCTGGACTTGTAAGTCTATTTCTTTCACCAGGTGGGGGAAGTTTTCTGTCATTATTTCTTCAAATAGATTTTCAGTATCTTGCTCTCTCTCTTCTTCTGGCACCCCCATAATTCTGATGTTGGTTCGCTTAAAGTTGTCCCAGAGGCTTCTTACACTGTCTTCATATTTTTGGATTCTTTTTTCTTTTTGCTTTTCCGGTTGGGTGTTTTTTGCTTCTTTGTATTTCAAATCTTTGACTTGATTCTTGCCATCCTCTAGTCTGCTGTTGGATCTCTGTATAATATTTTTTATCTCAGTCAGTGTATGCTTAATTTCTAGTTGGTCCTTTTTCATATCCTCGAGGGTCTCACTAAATTTATCGGCCTTTTCTAGAAAATTCTTGAAAAACCTTATAACCGTGCTTTTGAACTCTATATCCAGTTGTTTGCTTTCCTCCATTTCTTTCATTTGTGACCTGTTTCTCTGTCTCTGCATTTTGGCTGCTTCCCTATGTTGATAGAGTGACTTTGTGTGCTAGGTGTCCTATAGGGCCCAGTGGCTCAGCCTCCCCAGTTACCTGAGGTGGACACTCTTGGTACACCCCTTTGTGGGCTGTGTGCACAGTCTTGTTGTAGATAAGCCTTGATTGTTGTTGGTATCACTAGGAGGAATTGACCTCCAGGCCAGTTGGCTGTGAGGATCAGCTGTGTCTATGCTGGGAGAACTTCTGTGCTGGAGACACCCTTATGAGGCAAGACTTGCTTCAGTGGGGCTTTGGTGCTCACTGAGTCTGCCCCCTAAGTGTGTCCCTTATGGATCTGAGGAGTTGTAATCTGGATGTTCCCACTCTGACCACTGGGTACACTGGCTCTTGGATCTCCAAGGAGGTGCTAATTTAGCCTCTGCCTGAGTCCACCCAGCAGGAGCTATGGAGAGATCTGCAGATTCCTCTTCTTTGTTTGGGTTTTGGAGGTGCCCAGATGAGGCCCAGCTGTGAAGCAGTGCAAGCTGCTGTGGGGCCTTGGGCCTTCTTTTGGATGTTCTGGGTCTCTCTGACCCAGCTGTAGTTTGTTAGGTAATTTTAGGTTGCAAAGGACCAGGCCATTCATATGCAAAAACCTCTGCACACAGCTTGGGTGGGGCGGGGTCTCAGGGAATCGACAGGGCAGAGCAAACAGCAGTGGCTTCCCGTCAGCCCTGTCCTAAGAGGCCCCCGGGTCTGTGTCCCGTGGTAATCGCTGCAAGCACCTCTGAGAGAAAGCCGCCCTTGAGTTCCGCCCGAAGCCAGACAGTCCAGTTTCTCTCTGTATGAGTCTGGGTCCCCAGAGTCTCGCCCAGAACTGGAGTTCAGAGGAGTTGGGAGCTTGTGTCTCCCTCCCGATTGAGAAAGACAACCGCGTACTCAGTTTCCAGTCCTTTGTGTGCGCATGCCTCCTTACCTCTGCACTTTACTTCTGCACCTCCTCTGAGTCTCAGTGTGCTTTTCTCTTTCCTTCTAGTTGTAGAATTTCTACTTAGCCAGCCTTCCTTTGGTTCTGGATGATGTCCGTTTTGTCTTTTAGTTGTAGTTTCTAAGTGATTGTGGGAGGTAGCAATTTCAGGTGTTTACCTATGCCGCCATCTTGGTTTCTCCCCAAGTCCACTTACATTTAATGTACAATAATTATTGATGTGTTCAAGTTTAAATAATTCATTTTATTTTGTGAATTTTATTTTCCTATGTGTTTCTTTTATCTTGCCTACTTTTGAACTGGTTCTTTTCAACCTTTTTCATTCTGTTATTCCAGTGGTTATTCTAGAAATTACATTGTGAATACTTAATACTTCTATGTTAAGTAGTGTTAAGAGATGTGATGGAAGCAGGATTAAGAAACATTTTCAATTTACAGAAGGATATTGTTTAGGGAACTTCTTTTATGACATAGCATTGCCTTTATGAGGGTGATATATATATTTTTATTGATTTCAGAGAGGAAAGGAGAGGGAGAGAGAGATAGAAACATCAATGATGAGAGATGATTGGCTCCCTCCTGCACATCCCCCACTGGGGATTGAGCCTGCAACCTGGGCATGTGCCCTGAGCGGGTATCGAACCCCTACCTGATTCCTAGATTGATGCTCAACCACTGAACCACATTGGCCAGGCAAGGGTGATTTCTTTATTCTTTTTAAAATATATTTTATTTATTTTTTACAGAGAGGAAGGGAGAGAGATAGAGAGTTAGAAATATCGATGAGAGAGAAACATCGATCAGCTGTCTCCTGCACGCCCCCCACTGGGGATGTGCCCGCAACCAACATACGTGCCCTCGACCGGAATCGAACCTAGGACCCTTCAGTCCGAAGGCTGACGCTCTATCCACTGAGCCAAACCAGCTTTGGCAAGGGTGATTTCTTTAATTAAATTTCTCTTCCAGACCCTCGTCGATTTGGCTCAGTGGATAAAGTATCGGCCTGGGGACCAAAGGTTTCCAGGTTCAATTCCGGTGAAGTCTTGTACCATGGTTGCAGACTCCTCCCCAACCCCGGCCCTGGTCAGGTGTGTGCAGGAGGCAACCAATTGATGTGTTTCTCTCACATTGCTGTTTCTCTCTGTCTAACCCTCTCTCTTCCACTCTCCCTAAAAATCAGTGGAAAAATATTCCCAGGTGAGGAATAATAACAACAACAATTTCTCTGCCAAGAGTAGCTTTTCTTTTCAAACTGCTGGTTTGTTTTCATATTATAGACTCTGTAAATTAAGTAATTAATGCTTAATTCTGTAATATTGTGGGAACTAGTAAATTCAGGATTCAGTTTCAAACTGACCTTAAATAATCTCTACCGATCTTTTTAATGACCTTTATCTGACCTAAAAGGGACTTTTATATACCTTTTGACATTTTTACTTCCTCCCTATTTGTTTTTCCTCAACCTATCTATCAAGTCCTGTCAGTCTTTGTTAAAAATGTAACTTGAGTCAGGACTTACATTTCTATCTACATTGCCAGCAAATGAATATTGTCTAATATCTCTTGTCTGGACCCTTCAACAACCTCTCTGATTCTATTTATTTACCCCTTCCAGTCTTTACAAAGCAAGCTGCCGAAGGGATTTTTCTAAAGCACCAATTGTGTCACATCACTGTTCTTGGAATTCTTTAATGGGTTCAGCCACAATGTGCATGCTTCTTGGTCTGGCTCATCAGCTCAGAGTACACACAGCTCTGCACACCTTTGGTTTGGCACTAGGAGCTTGGCAGTTTTTGTTCTTCCTATCTGGACATCTCCTGCACTCTGGCTAATCCTTACAGATTCTAAGTGTAAATGTCACTTTCCTAGAGAAATCTTCTTTCATGATTTCCCAATCTTAATCAGATATCTTGTTACTCTGTTATGGTCACATTGTTGTTATTTTCCTTTGTAGCAGTTACTGTAAATTTTTTGTCACTTTTATTTTAATTTTTGATGTTTTTAAAATAACTGTTTCTAACATACAGACCAGTTTTAGAGAATGATATGACCAACATCCTCCACCTATCTTTGTCAGATCTTAACATTTTTGTCTTATTTGTAACATCTTTTTTAAAGACTGCATTATAAATAGTTAACTCCCTGATTTCCCCTTTCCATCATTTCTTAGAGGTAGTCCTGTTTTGAATTTGCTGTTCTAATTTCTGCACATGATTGTTGTACTTTTACTATGCCCGTGTGTATGTGTTCCTCTGTATTGTGTGATTTTGTGTGGAATCATGTCAGTGATTTTTTTAGGTTCATCCATGGTGGGTCATGCATATTAGATTGTTTCTTTTTATTGTTTAATATTCCATTTTTTACTTGCTGGGCATTTAGGCTTTTTTTCAGTTTGCTTTGAAAAAATTGTACAAATGTTTTAGTACTTTAAGGCAGTTTAGTACTTCTTTGGAACTAGTATTTATTTATTGGTTCTAATGTAGAGAAAAACTTTTGTAAAATATAATAAAATTTAATTACTAGAAAAGTGAAATAAAAAAGACAAAATACAAGCTCTGATTTTAAAAAAAAATTCTCTGTCATATCGCTGTAGAACTCTCTAAACACCTACTCTCAATCCCTATGTTTATCTTGTCATGGACTAGTAAAAATCAGTTCAAGGCCTGGCACTGTTCCATGGAACATACTTTGAGAAGCACTTTTCTTTTTTTTTTTTAAATACGTTTTTATTGATTTTTATTTTTAATGAAACTTTATTGTTCAGATTACAATTGTTTCTCCTTTTCCCCCCCATATCTCCCCACCACCCAGTTCCCACCTCCCCTCTGCCCTTACCTTCCCCCCCCCCGTTGTCCTTATCCATAGGTGTATGATTTTTGTCCAGTCTCTTCCCATACTCCCCACACAGACACCCCTTTCCCCCTGAGAATTATCAATCCACTCCCATTCTATGCCTCTAATTCTATTAAGTTCACCAGTTTATTCTGTTCCTCAGATTTTTAATTCACTTGACTTTTAGATTCACTTGTTGATAGGTATGTATTTGTTGTTCATAATTTTTATCTTTACTTTTTTCTTCTTCCTCTTCTTAAAGAATACCTTTCAGCATTTCATATAATACTGGTTTGGTGGTGATGAACTCCTTTAGCTTTTTCTTATCTGTGAAGCTCTTTATCTGCCCTTCCATTCTGAATGATAACTTTGCTGGGTAGAGTAGTCTTGGTTGTAGGTTCCTGCTATTCATCACTTTGAATATTTCTTGCCACTCCCGTCTGGCCTGCATGGTTTCTGTTGAGAAATTAGCTGATAATCATATGGGAGCTCCCTTGTAGGTAACTAACTGTTTTTCTCTTGCTGCTTGTAAGATTCTCTCTTTGTCTTTTGCCCTTGGCATTTTAATTATGATGTGTCTTGGTGTGGTCCTCTTTGGATTCCTTTTGTTTGGGGTTCTGTACGCTTCCTGGACTTGTAAGTCTATTTCTTTCATCAGGTGGGGGAAGTTTTCGTTCATTATTTCTTCAAATAGGTTTTCAGCATCTTGCTCTCTCTCTTCTTCTGGTACCCCCATAATTCTGATGTTGGTTCGCTTGAAGTTGTCCCAGAGGCTTCTTACACTATCTTCAACTTTCTGAATTCTCTTCTCTTCATGCTTCTCTGGAGGAGTGTCCTTGGCCTCTTTGTATTCCAAATCTTTGAGTTGATTCTTGCAATCCTCTAGTCTGCTGTTGGGTCTCTGTATAATATTTTTTATCTCAGTCAGTGTATGTTTAATTTCTAGTTGGTCCTTTTTCATATCCTCAAGGGTCTCATTGAATTTATCGGCCTTTTCCATGAAATTCTTGAAAAACCTTATAACCGTGGTTTTGAACTCTATGTCCAGTCGCTTGTTTTCCTCCATTTCTTTGGTTTGTGATCTGTTTCCTTGCCTTCTCATATTCTCTGCTTCCCTAAGTTGGTAGGGTAGTTTTGTGTACTAGGTGTCCTATTGGTTCAATGGGTCAGCCTCCCAGTTACTTGAGGTGGACACTCTTGGTGTACCCTTGTGTACTGTGTGTTCCCCAGCAGGAGCTACAGCAAGAACTAGTTTTCTCCTCCTTTGCTTGGGCGGTTTTGGAGCAGTCTGACTGGAGCTGCAGTTGGTTAAGCTGCCACAGAACATGCCATTTATATGCAAAAGCCGCTGTGTGGAGCCTGGGCGGGTTTGTAGAATGTGTGGGGCGGGGCCTCAGGGCTGGGCGGGGTCTCAGAGCGTCACTAGGCTGGGGCGTGGCCAACGGCGATGGCTGGCGTCAGCCGTCTCTGCCTTTCCACGTTTCCAAGTCCCTGCGCCCCGTGCTCCAGCGCAGCAAAACAATGATTGTTGGGCGCACCTCTGCAAAAAAGTCACTCTCACTTTCCGACCCGATGGCCGAGAGTCCAGCTTCTCCCCGTAGGTGTCTGGGTCCCCCGAGTGTCCCCAGAAACTGGATTTCAGAGTGATCGGGAGCTTGTCTCCCTGCGGGTTGAAGAAAAGCCGTGCACCCAGCCGCCTGCCGCCGGCCCGATTCGCGTGCCTCCGTACCTCAGCTTTTCAGCGATTGTGCTTCTTTCTCTTCTTAGTTGTAAATCTTCCACTCAGCCAGCTTTCCCGTGGTTCTGGGTGGTAGACGTTTTTGTCTTTTAGTTGTATTTTTGAAATTGTTGTGTGAGGCAGCAGATTAGTTGTTTAACTATGCCGCCATCTTGGTTCCTCCTTTCGACAACAGTTCGAAGCACTTTTCCATTGCATATACTTAGAAGTAGAATGTCTCCTGAGGTGTGGGGCTTTTCTTCAGCTTGATTGAATATTGCCAAGTTGCTTTCCACAGGGCTATGTCCATGTCTGTCCCACTCGACCCTGTGAATGTACATTCCCACCAATACTTCATAATGGGGATTTGAAAGCAGTAAAATAAATATTGATTCTAATTATTGGAGTATAGGTGTGTGTATAGAATGTTGAGGTAGGGTGAAAATATTGGGCATGAATTTTTCTCTTGATTGATATCTAAGAACTTAAATTACTTTATAACTAGTAAATAGTAGGGAATTTCACATTGACCATTAATGATTGTGCCAGGCTAATTTTATATAGTGTGAGGTTATTTACATACCAGATGAATTATGGGTGTTACTTTAGTCATTTGGGTTTAAATTTACTTAACACAACTAGTCAGAATTATTTCTTATGGGTGGTCGGCATTGCAAAGCATCAATTACAGTGCTTTATGCTGTGAGGTCTCAAATTTTGGAGGCTATTGTATATTACAGACTGATAAGATGCAGATTTGTTCTGACATGATATTTATTTTCCCATGCCCTTTGCTCCCTCCGCCCTTTTCATTAATTTTTGTCTCCAAATTTTTATACATTCTGTTGGTATTTTACAGGATTTGCAATCACTTATGTTTATTTAACTATCTTTTAACTTTACAGCTGGAAGTGTTTGTTTCTGCTTTGGAAAGAACTTGGTATTCTCTCGATTTATTTTATAAACTAGTTCACTGATGAAGTCTATTTATATAGGCTAATGGAGTTGCTACTCTTAAAGCATTAGAGGAAGCATTTTAAATATATCTTAACATTGTTTCAATTACTTGTCAGAAATTATAAAAATTATTTTTCTTTTTTTTTTTTTTTAAAATACGTTTTTATTGATTTTTAGAAAGAGAGAGGAAGGCAGGAGAGAGAGATAGAATTATCGATGAGAGAGGAACATCATCGTTAGCTTCCTTTTGCATGGCTTCTACTGGGATTGAGCCTAAAACCCAGGCATGTGCCCTTACTGGGAATCGAACTGGAAGCCTCTTGGTTCCTGGGTTGATGTTCAACTGCTGAGCCACACCGGCCAGGCTCTTTCCTATTTTTAAAGAGTTTTATTGTTATATGATTCACATGCCATACAATTCAGTCATTGAAAGTATAATTTAATGTTTTTTAGTGTCCACATGGTTGTGGACCTATTACCAAATTGCAATTTTAGAACATTTGTGTCGTTCTCAAAGCAAATCCTTTTCCCATTAGTTGTCACTTTCTACCTCTCTTCCTCCACACTAAACAACCACTAAATTACTTTCTTTGTAGATTTGCCTATTCTGAGCTTTGTGTATAAATGGAATTATAAAACACACTGTCTTTTGTGACTAACTTCTTTCACTTAACATAATATTTTCAAGGTTCATTGATGTAGCATTTATCAGTGCTTTAATTTTTTAAATTTAAATTCTTTA
Source organism: Eptesicus fuscus (assembly GCF_027574615.1). Taxonomy (NCBI): domain Eukaryota; kingdom Metazoa; phylum Chordata; class Mammalia; order Chiroptera; family Vespertilionidae; genus Eptesicus; species Eptesicus fuscus. The sequence continues at coordinate 47,763,412 of NC_072491.1, read as the reverse complement.
TTGTTTACAGTATTACATGTCTCCTCTTCCCCCATTGACCTCTCTCTGTAAGCCCTTGCCCCCCAGCATATGCCCTCACCCCCCCTAGTGTTTGTGTCCATTGGTTATGCTTATCTGCATGTATACAAGTGCTTTGGTTGCTCACTTACCCCCCACTCTCACCCTCCCCTGCCTTCCCTCTGAGGTTGGACAGTCTGTTCGATGCTTCTATGTCTCTGGATCTACTTTTGTTCATCAGTTTATGTTGGTCATTATATTCCACAAATGAGTGAGATCGTGATATTTATCATTCTGGCTTATTTCACTTAGCATAGTGCTCTCCAGGTCCATCGTGCTGTTGGGAATGGTAAGAGATCTTTCTTTTTTATAGCAGCATAGTATTTCATTGTGTAGATACACCACAGGTTTTTAATCCACTCATTTACTGATGGGCACTTAGGCTGTTTCCAAATCTTAGCTATTGTAAATTGTGCTGCTATGAACAGGGGTGCATATCTTTCTGATTGGTGTTTCTCATTTTTGGGGATATATTCCTAGGAGTGGGATTACTGGGTCAAATGGGAGTTCCATTTTTAGTTTTTTGAGGAAACTCCATATTGTTCTCCACAGTGGCTGCACCAGTCTGCATTCCCACCAGCAGTGCACGAGGGTTCCTTTTTCTCCGCATCCTCAGCAGCACTTGTCCTTTGTTGATTTGTTGGTGTTAGGCATTCTGACAGGTGTGAGATGGCACCTCATTGTCGTTTTGATTCGCATCTCTTGGGTGATTAGTGACTTGGAGCATTTTTTCATATGCCTCTGGGCCTTCTGTATTCCACTTTCGAAAAGTGCCTATTTAGAGTCCTTTGCCCATTTTTTTGGCCTTTATTTTTTTATTATTATATATTTTTTATTGTCTAAAGTTTTACATATGTCTCCTTTTCCCCCAGTTGACCCCCCCTCCCCAGCCGTTCCCACCTGGGCAAGCCCCCACCGCCCCAGTGTCTGTGTCCATTGGTTATGCTAATACGCATGCATACAAGTCCTTTGGTTGCCCTCCCCTACACTTTGTTTCTAGATCGATCTATTCTTGTTCATCAAATTATGTTGATCATTATATCCCACATATGAGTGAGATCATGTGATATTTATCTTTCTCCGTCTGGCTTATTTTGCTTAGCATAATGTTCTCCATTTCCATCCATGTTGTTGCAAATGTTAAAAGTTCCTTCTTTTTTATAGCGGCATAGTACTATATATAGTACATAGTACATAGTGGCTGCACCAATCTGCATTCCCACCAGCAGTGCAGGAGGGTTCCTTTTTCTCCACATCCTCGCCAGCACTTGTTGTTTTTTGATTTGTTGATGATAGCCATTCTGACAGGTGTGAGATGCTATCTCGTTGTTTTGATTTGCATCTCTCGGATGATTAGTGATTTTGAGCATATTTTCATATGTATGTCTCTCGGCCTTCTGTATGTCCTCTTTCGAAAAGTGTCTATTTACGTCCTTTGACCATTTTTTTATTGGGTTGTTTATCTTCTTTTTGTCAAGTTGTTGTATGAGTTCCCTATAAGTTTTAGAGATTAAACCCTTATCGGATGTAACATTGACAAATATATTCTCCCATGCAGTGGGCTCTCTTGTTTTGTTGGTGGTTTCTTTTGCTGTGAAAAAGCTTTTTATTTTAATGTAGTCCCATTTGTTTATTTTCTCCTTAGTTTCCTTTGCCCTAGGAAATATATCTATAAACATATTGCTACATGAGATGTCTGAGATTTTACTGCCTATGTTTTCTTCTAAGATTTTTATGGTTTCATGCTTTACATTAAAGCCATTTATCCACCTTGAGTTTATTCTTGTGTGTGGTTTAAGTTGGTGGTCTATTTTTATTTTTTTGCATATGCCTGTCCAGTTTTCCCAACACCATTTATAGAAGAGACTGTCTTGACTCCATTGTATGCTCTTGTCTCCTTTGTCAAATATTAATTGAGCATAAAGGCTTGGGTCGATTTCTGGGTTCTCTGTTCTGTTCCATTGGTCTTTATGCCTTTTCTTCTGCCAGTACCAGCTGTTTTGGTTATAATGGCTTTGTAGTATAGTTTGATACCTGGTATTGTGATCCCTCCTACTTCGTTCTTCTGTCTCTAGATTGCTGCAGCTATTTGGGGTCTTTCATGGTTCCATATAAATTTTTGAAGTATTTGTTCTAGCTCTGCGAAGTATGCCATTGGTATTTTAATAGGGATTGCGTTGAATCTGTAGATTGCTTTGGGTAGTATAGACATTTTAATGATGTTAATTCTTCCAATCCATGAACATTTGTTTGTATCTTCCTGTATTTCTTTTTGCAATGTCCTATAATTTTCCAAGTACAGGTCTTTTACTCCTTGGTTAAGTTTATTCCAAAGTATATTTTTGTTGTTGTTGTTACAATGGTAAATGGGATTGCTTTTTTAGTTTCTCTTTCTGCGAGTCTATTATTGGTATATAAAAATGCCATTGATTTGTGGATGTTGACTTTGTATCCTGCTACCTTGCTGAATTCATTTATTAAGTCTAGTAGTTGTTTGGTAGAGTCTTTAGGGTTTTCTATGTACAATATCATGTCATCTATGATGATAGTTTTACCTTCTTCTTTCCAATTTGGATGCCTTTTATCCCTTCTTATCTGATGGCTAGGACTTCCAGTACTGTCTATATATATAAAAGCCTAAGCAACTTCTGAACATTCGACTGGTAGCTATGACATGCACTGACCACCGCGGGCAGACGCTCAACGCACAGGCATGGAAACATGGAACAGACTGATGAATCTCAGAGGGGAGGAGGAAGCGGGGAGGGTGGGAAGTGATGAACCAAAGATCTTATATGCATACTAGAGGCCCGGTGTGTGGATTCTTGCACTGGTGGGGTCCCTTGGCCAGGTCTGTGGGGATCGGGCCTAAACCGGCAGTCAGACATCCCCTGAGGGGTCCCTGGATTGCGAGAGGGTGCAGGCCAGGCTGAGGGACCCCTCGTGCATCGGGCCTCTAGTATTGAATAAGAGTGGTTAAAGTGGACATCCTTGTCTTGTTCCTCTTCCTGTGGGAAACACTTTTAGTTTTTTCCCACTGAGTATTATGTTGGCTGTAAGTTTATTGTATATGGCTTTTTATTATGTTGAGGTCTGATCCCTCTATTCCCTCTTTACTGAGAGTTTTTATCAAAAAAGGGTGTTGGATTTTGTCGAATGCTTTTTCTGCATCTGTTGATATGATCATGTGGTTTTTATCTTTCAATTTGTTTATGTGATGTATCACATTTATTGATATGCAAATATTGTACCAGCCTTGCATCCCTGGAATAAATCTTACTTGATCATGGTGTATGATATTTTTGATGAATCCAATTTGCTAATATTTTGTTGAGGATTTTAGCATCTGTGTTCATCAGGGATATTGCCTGTAGTTTTTTTTTGTGTAGTGTTTTTATCTGGTTTTGCAATTAGGATAATGTTGGCTTCGTAAAAGCAGCTTGGAAGTGTTCCTTCCTCTTGTAATTTTTTTTAATAGTTTGAGGCGCATAATAGTTTGAATGTTTGGTAAAATTCACCTGTAAATCCATCCGATCCAGGACTTTTCTTTGCTGGAAGTTTTTAAATTAATGCTTCAGTTTCATCAGTTATTATTGGCCTACTCAAGTTTTCTGATTCTTCCTGATTGAGTTTTGGAAGATTGTATGTTTCTAGGAATTTGTTCATTTCACCCAGGTTGTCCAGTTTGTTTGCATATAGTTGTTCATAGTATTTGCTTATAATCCTTTGTATTTCTGTGGTGTCCGTTGTTATTTCACCTCTTTTATTTCTGATTTTATTTATTTAGGTTCTCTCTCTTTCTTTAAAAAAAAAAAAAAAAATATAATATATTTTATATAACATGCTAAACATCTCAGATCATAATGGCATGAAGTTAGAAATCAACTACAATAAAAAAAACTCAAAAACACTCAAATACATGCAGGCTAAATAGCATGTTATTCTAAACAATATTTGCATATCAATATATATATATATATTGATTTTAGAGAGGAAGGGAGAGAGAAGGAGAGAGAGGTAGAAACATCAATGAGGAGAGAGAATCATTGATCAGCTGCCTCCTGCATGCCCCTACTGGGGATCGAGCTCGCAACCTAGGCATATGCCCATGACCAGAATCGTCAGTCCGGAGGCTGACGCCCTGTCCACTGAGCCAAATTAGCCAGGGCTCTCTCTTTTTCTTGGTGAGTCTGGCTAAGTATTCATCAGTCTTGTTTATCTTTTCAAAGAATCAGCTCTTGGACTTATTGATCTTTTGTACTGTATTTTTTACTCTCTATATCATTTATTTCTGCTTTTATTATTTTATTCCTTCTACTTTCTCTGGGTGTTTCTTGCTGTTGTTTTTCTAGTTTATTTAGTTGTAGTGTTAGATAGTTTATTAGTCCTTTTTCTTGTTTCTTGAGAAGGCCTGTACTGTAGTGCTATGAACTTCCCTCTCAGGACTGCTTTTGCTGTATCCCATAGGTTTTGGTTGGTTGTGTGTTCATTTTTGTTTCAGGAAGTTTTTAATTTCTTGCTTGGTCTCATTGGTAACCCATTCATTGTTTAATAACATGCTATTTAGCCTGCATGTATTTGAGTGTTTTTGAGTTTTTTTTTATTTTTTATTGTAGTTGATTTCTAACTTCATGCCATTATGATCTAAGATGTTTAGCATGTTATATCAATCTTTTTGAACTTGTATGTACTTGTTTTGTGCTCTAACATGTCTTCTATTTTTGAGAATGTTCCATGTGCATTTGAGAAAAATGCATATTCTGTTGCTTTGGGGTGAAATGTTCTGTAAATATCAGTTAGATTCATCTGATCTAGTGTGTATTTTAAGGCCTCTGTTTCCTTGTTAATTTTTTGTCTGGAAGATCTGTTCAGTGATGTCAGTGGGGTGTTTAAGTCCCCCGCTATGACACTATTGCTGTCAATCTCTTCCTAAAAGTCCATCAAGAGTTTTTAAATATTCCATGCAAAAGGAAAGGAAAAAAAAAAAAGCTGAAGTAGCAATACTTATATCAGACAAAATAGAGGCCATAACAAGAGAAAAAGAAGTGGCCTTTGTCTCATTATGATGTGGCCTTCTTTGTCTCTTGTTTAGGGTGCAACTTCATTCATTTGCATGTGGATATCCAGATGTCCCAGCAACACTATTGAGGAGTCTAGTCTTCCCTTATTGTGTATTCTTGTCAAAAATCAGTTCAGTTTGTAATTATAAAGCATGGGTTTATTTGGGGGCTCTCAGTTATATTCCATTGATAGGTATGTCCATCCTTATGGAAGTACTATCTTCTTGATTACTGAAGCTTTGTATTAACTTTTGAAATTGGGAGAACTTGGTTCTTTTTCATATTCCTTTGGCTATTCTGGTTTCCTTGCATTTTTATATGAATTTAAAGATAAGCTTGTCCATTTCTTTAAAAAAAAAAAGCACTTGAAATTTTGATAGGGATTGTATTGAATCTGTAGATCAATTTGAGGCATATTGTTATCTTAATCAATATTGAGTCTTCTGATGCATGTGTAGAGGAACTTTACGTATATTTGGGTCTTAAATTTCTGTCAACAGTTTTTTTACTTGAATTTATTGGGGTGATATTGGTTCACAAAACCATACAGGTTTCATGTGTACAACTCAATAAAATATCATTTGCACACTGCACCATGCGTTCATTGCCCCATGCAAAGTCTCTTTCTGTTGCCATTCTCCCTCCCTTCTTTCCCTCTGGCTATCACCACACTATTGTCTGTGTGTTAGGTATACATGTTTTTCGGGGCTAATCCCTGCACCTTTTTTCATCTAGTTCCTCAACCACTCTCCTTTCTCACAAGCTTCAGTCTGTTCCATGTAGCCATGCTTTTGATTCTATTTTGCTTGTCAGTTTATTTTGTTCATTAGATTCCACATATAAGTGATATCTTATGGTGTTTGTCTTTCTGTCAACAATGTTTTATAGTTTTCGGTGTATCATGTTACACTTTTGTTAATTTATACTTGTGTAATTTATTCTCTTATCCCTGCTGTAATTGGCATTAGTTTCTTTCTTTGAATTTCAGATTGTTCTTTGCAGGTATACAGACATACAACTGGTTTTTTATGCTAATCCTGTATCCCAAAGCCTCGCACTTGTTTATTAGCTCTAGTAGTGTTTTTAATGTATACCTTAGTGTTTTCTGTATAGAAGATCATGTCAGCTGCAAATAGAAGTAGTTTTACTTCTTTCGTTTTTATCTGGATGCCTTTTATTTAATTTTCTTGCCTGATTGCTTATTTTGAACTTCCTTTACAGTCTTGAGTAGCAGTGATGAGACTGGAAATCCTTGTCTTCTTCCTGATATCAGAAGGAAAATACTCAGTCTTTCATAAATTATGAAATTATGATGCGAGCTGTATATTTTTATAGATTCCCTTCATTAGGTTGAGGCAGTTCCCTTCTGTTCTTAGTTTGAGTGTTTTTATCATGAAAGATTATTGGACTCTTGTCAAATGCTTTTTTTGTATCTACCGAGATAATAATGTTTTTTGTTTCTATTTTATGGCATATTATATTGATTGACTTTTAAAATATTGAACCAATCTTGCATTTCTGGGGTGAATCCCACTTGGTTATGGTACATAATCTTTTTTTGTATGTTGCTCAAGGTCAGATCTTTCATGAGCCTGTGCACAGCCTTATACGTGTGTGGTCTTCTAGATGTACAGGCATATGTTAGAACTTTTCCAAGTCCCTGTGGATATCAATAGATATCCTCTGAAGCACTTTAGTCACCTTCCTATTTGCCTTGTTACTGCCTCTCCAGGCAGTAGAGATGTTAAACAATTGGCACTGCTTTCAGTGCCAGGCATAAGGGTGGCAGTGGGTTGGTGGCAGAATAGGCAGTACCCAGTGGGTGAGTTTTGAGGTCAGATAGAGAAAAGTCTGTGATTGGCATTTTCCAGGGGAACTGTCAGGTGATGGCAGTTACTTGGGAATGAGACTTTGAAGGAGCTCCAACCCCATTCTGTCAGTCTTTCATAGTGGAAGATTAATTAGGTTCACAGTTCTTTCCTAAATCCCAATGGAGATAATTGCCCAGATTCCAGGTAGCGGTGTTGGAAATGGAGAGGAACCTTCTAACCTTATTTCATCAAAAAGGAATTGCCAAATATATTTACAGTGTAGTTATTTAATACAACATTTTTAAAATTTCTGATGACTAAAGTTCACTACATGTTTATTTGTAAAATATAGAAAAGCACAAATTCACACACATAAAAGACATAAATTATTTGGAAACACGTGTTAAAGAAGGAATATTTTCCCCTAAATATTACATGAAAATAATATTAACTTTTTTGAAAATAGAGCCAGGCTATGAATTTTTAAAAGGACTTATTTAAATAGTTAATAAATTGATGCCATACTATAAACTGGTAATAAATTTTATTCTTTTTCCTTCTTTCCAGGTAGATGCACGGAGCATACCAGTATTAGCAAAATGGCAAAATTCATATAGCATTAAAGTTGTACTTCAAGAACTAAGACGTCTAATGATGTCCAAAGAAAATATGAAGCTTCCACAGCCACCAGAAGGACAAACATACAACAATTAATTTTAGTGGATATCAAACTTGTCTTAAATCAACAATCTTCTACTCATGTTAATGTCTTGATTAAATATCACAATGCAGAATACCCACACATTAAGTAAAAGAATGCCAGCTGGTAAATATAACCTGGACATTTGTAAGAATATATTTAATATATGTATACACATTATGTTTTCAGGTAACAGGAGAAAAAATGCAGCACAATTTTTTTAAGGCACTGTCATTTAAACATAAACCTGGAGTATTCAAAACAGAATTCAGGTTTACAAGATGAAAGTATGGTGATTTTTACTAAAAAGTAAAAAATCCCAAGAAGGAAAGAGAAATGGCATGCTTTATCCATCTTGCTTAGTGAAAGAGCTTCAATTTAAATTGTCTAAAGTAGCAGGTACAATGCATATTGTCTCAAATTGTTTTAATTTTTGAAGTGGTGTGGGTGCTGACTACCAGTAGTATAAAAAATATGTTCAGGATTGTTTTCATATCTGTATTTATAATAAAAAAAGTCACGGAAAAGGTCAATGAATTTCTGTTAAAAGCTTTTCTGTGTGTTACATGTAAAAGACATGGTAAATATTTGTTTACAGTCTTTGTTTGACAAACCATGCATTTAAGTTGAAGTGAAATCAGCGAAAAGGAAATAGGTGAATGGATATGTGATTTTTGAGATTAAAGTTAGTCTTAAAATGTAAATAAAATGTGGATCGTGTTCTCAGAAACTGTGCCATTTCTATTATATTGATGTGGTATATGGAAAGTACCTTGCTGAGGTAGCAAAGATTGAAATTGTAGGTTTTCATCCATATAAAATTTTTTTATTGTTTTATCATGTTTTGTATGCTTCTTGTAAATTGGAATTTGCAGAGTATTTTAGAGAACAAATTACTCGATTAATTTAATTTCTTCTTTGCAGAAGGAGGAATGCCAAATATTATATTTTGACTTTGATTTCACCAGAAATATATTAAAAAGATGTTTGAATTTTAGCAAGTTTTATAGAATTATAGATTGTAATTATCCAAATATACATTCTATTTTTGATTCATAAAATTTTTTTTTGGATGACTTTTTTTTTCTCCCAATGCTTTTATTATTGACTGAGATTAATTTATCCATTCCACTTGTCTTTCACTTTGGGATCTGTGTAATTCTGAACTGATGTTCTGCTTTTACCAAAGTGAGAAATTTTAAGTAATTGTTTTTCATTTCAAAGCAGTAGGTATAGTACTTTGTTGAAAATACTCTTTTCTTATGGGTTCATGGCACAAAATAGAAAGGTGGTCTGGTAACAAGGAAAGATTTCTTAAACAGGCCCTGACATGTTTTTGTCAGGTTCATTCATATCTAAAGCTTGGAGCTACTTTTCTTAGTCATTAATAATAGTTTGTCTAAACTTTTAATTTCAACATGGCTATTCTATTTTAATCATCAAAGATGTTTAAAATGACATATACATAGAGAATATATAGATACAAATTAGTGCATGTGTAATTTATTAAAATAGGTTTGAAATGAACTATTACCTTGGAATTCATTCTGAAAACTTTTAAATTGTTAAGGGAGATTAAGTTGAATTACACTGATGTCATACACAGGAGTCTGATGGTCTAAGTCAGTCCCATTAAGAACTTCTTTTCCACTTCGAAAATGTGTCTTATCATACATGGGTGCTGAATGCTGTTAAATTATTCATATATTGGTGGGCTGAGACTCTGGGTACCTTGATCTTTTGTCCTCTTTCCTTTCCCCATATCTACTAATTGTGAAGGTTTTTTTGTTGATTTTCTCCTCTCCATTATATGTTTGAGTTGGGCCTGTAATGTTTATTTCCCCTTTTTGTTTTGGGACTGTGGATCTCTGCTGAAATCTGCATGCAAAAGCAAGATCCATTTTGCATGTCACAATCAAGATGTACGTGGCAATCTAAGACACACGAGTTGATTATAGAAGTTAATACTGAACCACTCTTAATTGTAGTAACATTTCTAAGACAACAGTTTTGAAGCTATTTTTCCTTTGTCTGTTTTGTAAAGGGGCTAAGGTTATAGGAGTGTGTGGTATTAAATGAACTGTAAAATTGCCTTTGAAATTTGTTTAAAAACTAGCAGATGAGCCCTAGGGGATGATCTTATATTAATAAAGATTACAAAAATAAAATTCTTGTCCTGTTAGGTCAGTGTTATGCTTTAATTACTTTCTAATTTTCAGAATTTTTTTAGTATTTTAAAGTAATGGCAGTTGTTGTTAAGAGGAGTTTTTAGAATTTCGAAACAAACATTTATAAGGATAGTCAATGGTATTTAAGTCTTTTATGTGTAAAATGCCCAAATTTATAATTTTAAATTATCATTTTAAAAGAATTTTTCACACTTCAGATTTGGGTAAATAATTGTAGAGTGACTTAGTTTGAATATCATATAATATTATTAGTCTAGATTGCTTAGTACAAATTTATTGATTTAAGTATTTCCCACTAAATATTTATTGCTATTGATATATATGTACAAAATTCATATATTTTTTTGAAAATTTAGAGGACACAGCTGGAAAATAATGCATTTTCTTTAATAGATTTGGTGTGCATGGCTTTGGGTGGTACTGGTAGACATATGAAATTAAATTATTGACTTGAGAGAGAGACATCTATTTGTTGTTCCACTTATTTATGCATTCACTGGTTGACTCTGGTATGTGCCCTGACCAGGGATTGAACTCGCAACCTTATCTGGCATATCTGAACAATCTGAGCTACCCAGCCTGGGCAAAACTATGTTGGTTCTTAATAAGCACATAACTGTGTTACATAAATTTTAAAGAGTGTAAGTACTAATGAGAAATTGTATCACGAATAATTGGATTTTCAGAGGTATTTAAGGAATTTTCCCCCAGATTTCCTTTTAAGTGTATTTTTTGACATATATGTGTAGAATCATTGTATCATTAGGCACTGGTTTTACTTTTTTGATAAGTGCCAATATAATTTTCCAGTGCCAATTTGATTGATTTTTGGTTATTTTCACAAAAAGATTCCAATATTTTGGTAAGTATATATATTTTGTTTATGTAATGGAAACATTAAAAAAGGTAATGGCTGTACTGAGCAACAGAATGGATTAGAGCATTAGCATTAAATTCCCATCCAGTATTGTGTTTATTAAAAAGCAGGACGTGCAGGGGAATAGAATATCTTTTATGCTAAAATTAATATGCCTTACAGAAGTTACAAAGAATAGATGGAAATCTTATGGTTCATACTGAAAATGTTGGCTATTTAAAAAGTATTGTGGAGCATTGAAAGTAAAACAGCATTTTCTGAAGAGAAAATTAATGAAGGCATTTGATACTGAAAATAAATGACAAGTCAAAACCATCATTTTGTCAGTAAAGGAGTTGGGGAACTCATGGAGTGAAGTGAATTCATGATAAAAAAAACAACAATTGGATATGAAAAGATTGCCATGTTATTTAAATTTGTAGTAAGATATTCTCACTCAGAAAAATTCCTAAGTGTTGGCTCTATTTCATTTTTAGATGTAGTCCATAAGATCAAAAAATTTTTTGGCAATTTCATTTATGAAATTAATGATAAAAGCCAGATAGATTTCACTTTCTTAAGTTAGAAAGGTTCCAGGAATTATCCTTTCTCAAATGAATAACTGACCAAATACTTTGTAAGGATTGTGCAGTGATCCTTTTGCTGCTAAATGTAGACCTGTGTGAGTTCTTGTATGTTGTTCGTGTTCAATGAGCAGCTACTTTAAATTTATCTAGGAAGTTTGGCTGTCGAAAGATTATATGAAAGTAAATAGTCTATCTCAAAAGGAGGACTAATAGTTGGCACTAAGAAACCAACAGTTGCCGAAACCGGTTTGGCTCAGTGGATAGAGAGTTGGCCTGCGGACTCAAGGGTCCCAGGTTCGATTCCGGTCAAGGGCATGTACCTTAGTTGCGGGCACATCCCCAGTGGGGGGTGTGCAAGAGGCAGCTGATCGATGTTTCTAACTCTCTATCCCTATCTCTTCCTCTCTGTAAAAAGTCAATAAAATATATTTAAAAAAAGAAAAAGAAACCAACAGTAATGAGAAACCTGTGGTTAGTAAAAAAGCAAATCATAGAACTGATTGAGAGGGAAAACTTAGTTACTTGTTCAGTGCAGTAGTTGACTAAAAATTATATTACTCAAAGACAATAAGGGCCTAGCTGGCATGGCGCTCAGTGGTTGAGTGTTGACCTGTGAACCAGGAGGTCACAGTTCAATTTCTGGCCGGGGCACGTGTGGCTGGATCCCCAGTGTGGGGTGTGCAGGAGGCAGCCAATCAATGATTCTCTCTCATCGATGTTTCTATTTCTCCCTTTGTCTCTGAAATCAATAAAAATATATTACAAAACAAAGTATAAGGAAGCACTGTTTATTTTAAAAATAATTCTTTATTGTTGAAAGTATTATCTATGTCCTCCTTTATCCCCTGCATTGACCCCCTCCAGCCCCCTGCCCCAGGCCTTTGCCACCCTATTGTCTTTGTCCATGGGTTATGCATATATGCATACAAGGTCTTTGGTTGATTACCTCTCACCCACCCACCCACCCACCCTCCCCTGCCTTCCCTCTGAGATTCCTCTATTCCATGCTTCCAAGTCTCTGGATTCACTCTGTTCATCAGTTTATTTTTTTATTTTTTATTTTTCTTTTTTTTTTTTTTAATGAATCTTTATTGTTCAGATTACAATTGTTTCTCCTTTTTCCCCACATATCTCCCCACCACCCAGTTCCTACCCCCCCTCTTCCCTTACCTCCCCCCCCGCTGTCCTTATCCATAGGTGTATGATTTTTGTCCAGTCTCTTCCCATAATCCCCACACATACACCCCTTTCCCCCTGAGAATTATCAATCCACTCCCATTCTATGCCTTATTCTATTAAGTTCACCAGTTTATTCTGTTCCTCAGATTTTTAATTCACTTGACTTTTAGATTCACTTGTTGATAGGTATGTATTTGTTGTTCATAATTTTTATCTTTCTTCTTCTTTTTCCTCTTTTTAAAGAATACCTTTCAGCATTTCATATAATGCTGGTTTGGTGGTGATGAACTCCTTTAGCTTTTTCTTATCTGTGAAGCTCTTTATCTGCCCTTCCATTCTGAATGATAACTTTGCTGGGTAGAGTAGTCTTGGTTGTAGGTTCCTGCTATTCATCACTTTGAATATTTCTTGCCACTCCCGTCTGGCCTGCATGGTTTCTGTTGAGAAATTAGCTGATAATCGTATGGGAGCTCCCTTGTAGGTAACGAACTGTTTTTCTCTTGCTGCTTGTAAGATTCTCTCTTTGTCTTTTGCTCTTGGCATTTTAATTATGATGTGTCTTGGTGTGGTCCTCTTTGGATTCCTTTTGTTTGGGGTTCTGTGTGCTTCCTGGACTTGTAAGTCTATTTCTTTCATCAGGTGGGGGAAGTTTTCGTTCATTATTTCTTCAAATAGGTTTTCAGCATCTTGCTCTCTCTCTTCTTCTGGTACCCCCATAATTCTGATGTTGGTTCGCTTGAAGTTGTCCCAGAGGCTTCTTACACTATCTTCAACTTTCTGAATTCTCTTCTCTTCATGCTTCTCTGGAAGAGTGTCCTTGGCCTCTTTGTATTCCAAATCTTTGAGTTGATTCTTGCAATCCTCTAGTCTTCTTTTGGGTCTCTGTATAATATTTTTTATCTCAGTCAGTGTATGTTTAATTTCTAGTTGGACCTCGTTGAATTTATCGGCCTTTTCCATGAAATTCTTGAAAAACCTTATAACCGTGGTTTTGAACTCTATGTCCAGTCGCTTGTTCTCCTCCATTTCTTTGGTTTGTGATCTGTTTCCTTTCCTTCTCATATTCTCTGCTTCCCTAAGTTGGTAGGGTAGTTTTGTGTACTAGGTGTCCTATTGGTTCAACGGGTCAGCCTCCCAGTTACTTGAGGTGGACACTCTTGGTGTACCCTTGTGTACTGTGTGTCCCCCAGCAGGAGCTACAGCAAGGGCTAGTTTTCTCCTCCTTTGCTTGGGCGGTTTTGGAGCAGTCTGACTGGAGCTGCAGTTGGTTAAGGTGCTCCAGAACAGGCCATTTATATGCAAAAGCCGCTGTGTGGAGCTGGGGCGGGTTTGTAGAATGTGCGGGGCGGGGCCTCAGGGCGGGGCCTCAGGGCTGGGTGGGGTCTCAGGGCGTCACTAGGCTGGGGCGTGGCCAACGGCGATGGCTTCCGTCAGCCGTCTCTGCCTTTCCACGTTTCCAAGTCCCTGCGCCCCGCGCTCCAGCGCAGTAAACAATGATTGCTGGGCGCACCACTGCAAAAAAGTCACTCTCACTTTCCGACCCGATGGCCGAGAGTCCAGCTTCTCCCCGTAGGTGCCTGGGTCCCCCGAGTGTCCCCAGAAACTGGATTTCAGAGTGATTGGGAGCTTGTCTCCCTGCGGGTTGAAGAAAAGCCGCGCATCCAGCCGCCCGCCGCCGGCCCGATTCGCGTGCCTCCGTACCTCAGCTTTTCAGCGATTGTGCTTCTTTCTCTTCTTAGTTGTAAATCTTCCACTCAGCCAGCTTTCCCGTGGTTCTGGGTGGTAGACGTTTTTGTCTTTTAGTTGTATTTTTGAAATTGTTGTGTGAGGCAGCAGATTAGTTGTTTAACTATGCCGCCATCTTGGTTCCTCTTGTTCATCAGTTTATTGGGTTAACTTAGATTCTACATATGAGTGAGATCATGTGATACTTGTCTTTCTCTGACTGACTTATTTCACTTAGCATGATACTCTCCAGGTCCCTCCATGCTGTCTCAAAGAGTAAGAGATTCTTCTTAGATGTTTACAAGGGTTATATTTTCTTGTTGAATCATTCCCTTTAATATTGTGATGTGGCCTTCTTTGTCTTTTGTTATGGCCTTTGTTTTGAAGTCTATTTTGTCTGATTTGAGTATTGCTACTTAAGCTTTTTTTGCTCTTTCCATTTGCATGGAACATATTTTTCCATCCCTGTTTCATAGTATTTCAAGATATAAATGTACCACAGCTTTTTTATCTACTCACCTACTGTTGGGCATTTGGGCTATTTCCAGATCTTAGCTATTGTAAATTGTGCTGCTATGAACATAGGGGTGTATATATTCTTTCTGATTGGTGTTTCTGATTTCTCATGATACATTCCTAGAAGTGGGTTCACTGGGTCAAATGGGAGTTTCATTTATAATTTTTTGAGGAAACTCCGTACTGTTTTCCATAATGACTGCACCAGTCTGCATTCTCACCAGCAGTGTACTAAGGTTCTTTTTTCTCCTCATCCTTGCCAGCACTTGTCATTTGTTCATTTGCTGATGGTAGCCGTTCTGACAGGTGTGAGGTGATACCTCATTGTTGTCTTAATTTGTATCTCTGATGATCAGTGACTTTGAGCATTTTTTCATATCTCTTGGCCATCTGTATGTCCACTTTGGAGAAGTATCTATTTAGGTCCTTTGCCCACTTTTTAATTGGATAGTTTGTCTTACTTCTGTTAAGTTGTATGAGTTCCTTATATATTTTGGAGATTAACCCTTTATCAGATGTGTTAACGAAAAAACCCATTGAAACCTGTAAAGAATTTTAGTGAGTTTATTTGAGCCAAACTGTCGACATATGCCGGGAAGCAGAACCTCAATGAATTGAGATAATGCTCCGGAGAATGCAGGGTTACATCTATATTTATACATTGAAATCAAAGGAGGGACATAGGTGGGCAACATGAAATTCATTGGTGACGGATTAAGGAGGTGGGATAAAGTCAAACGGTGGGAAACCCCTGGGATTGGATAAAAAGTAAAATGATGGACACATACTTAGGTGGGTACAGGAACAATTAACATGATAATGAAGGAATTTGAGGCATCTGTCCTGGCGCCTACCACATTTGGTTGTGCCCCAGGGGCTCCAGCAAAAGAAGGAAGTTACAAGTTACCCAGACATCTCACAGTTATGTTATCTTAGAGGCAAAAAGGCAAATGGGCTCAGGAAAGAAGATCTAAGTTGATCGTTGTCAGGGAAGATATCAGCTTAGGACATGACTGCCCACTATAACCTGTTTGTAGTTAAATATTTAATTTTCAGACCATCTTTTGTGGTTATTTTAGGTCTCTGAGTTTTCAAGACTGCCACACAGGCCTCCCCTGAGCTTGTCAGGTTAGCAGGTGGCTTCTTTCGTTCACAGATGTATCCTTGCCAGACTTGTTCTCCCACACAATGGGTTCTCTTTTGTTGATGGTTTCTATTGCAGTGCAGAAGCTTTTTATTTTGATGTAGTCTCATTTGTTTATTTTTTCCTTTGTTTCCTTTGCCTAGGAGATGTATTGTAAACATATTGCTATGAGAGATGTCTGAGATTTTGCTGCCTATGGTTTCTACTAGGATTTTTATGGTTTTACAACTTACATTTAAGGTTTTCATCCATTTTGAGTTTGTTCTTGTGTATGGTGTAAGTTGGTGGTCCAGTTTCATTTTTTTTGCATGTATCTGTCCAATTTTCCCAACATCATTTATTGAAGAGACTGTCTTGATTCCATTGTATGCTCTTGCCTCCTTTGTTAAATATTAATTTATCATAATTACTTGGGTTGATTTTTGTGTTCTATGTTCTGTTCCATTGATCTATATACCTGTTCTTATGCCAGTACCAGGCTGTTTTGTGTATGTGGCCTTGTAGTATACCTCCTATAACTGTATTTCTGTTGTTCTCTCCTTTAAAGTCCATCAAGAATTTTTAAATATATTTGGGTGCTCCTATATTGGATGCATGTATGTTTACAAGGGTTATATTTCCTTGTTGAAGCATTCCCTTTAGTATTGTGATGTGGCCTTCTTTGTCTTTTGTTATGGCCTTTGTTTTGAAGTCTATTTTGTCCAATTTGAGTATTGCTACTTCAGTTTTTTTTTTCTCCCCTTTCCATTTGCATGGAATATATTTTTCCATCCCTTCACTCTCAGTCTGTGTATATCTTTTGTTCTGAGGTGGGTCTCTTGTAGACAGCATATATATGGGTCATGTTTTCTTATACATTTAGCTACCCTAGGTCTTTTGACTGGAGCATTTAATCCATTTACATTTAAGGTTGTTACTGATAGGTATATACTTATTGCCATTTTTATATTTATGGCTATGATCTTCTCTCCTTTTCTTCTTCTCAGAGCAATCCCTTTAACATTTCTTGCATTGCTGGTTTGGTCGTAATGTACTCCTTTAGTCTTTTTTGTCTGGAAATCTTTTTATTTCACCTTCAATTTAAAATGATAGCCTCACTGGATACAGGAGTCTTGGATTTACGCCTTTGTTTTCATTACTTTGAGTACTTCATGCCACTCCCTTTTGGCTTGAAGTGTTTCTCTTGACAAGTCAGTTGACATTCTAATGGGAACTCCTTTATATGTAATTTTCTCTCTCTCCATTGCCTTTACGATTCTTTTTTTTATCTTTAACATTTTTCATTTTAACCCTTTGCACTCGCTTGCTTTTTTCTTGATTCCTTTATTCTACTCGGGATTTAATTTCTTAAATACCCCAGATTTTACAAAGCGCGGCAGTAGAACAAAAAACTGGAGTTTCTTTTCATACAAACTTATTTATTTGGATTTTTTAATATTTCAAATTATTGATACATTCAAAGAGTATAAAAAGAGCTGCTACCAATGCTAACCGTGTCGAGTCACACTCGACATCCGAGTGCAAAAGGTTAATTATGATGTGTCTAGGTGTGGGTCTCTTTGGGTTCATCTTGATTGGGACTCTCTGTGCCTTCTGAACTTGTGTGACATTTTTCTTCACCAGCTTGGGGAAGTTTTCTGTCATTATTTAAAAAAATAGGTTCTCTGTTCCTTGCTCATCCTCTGCCCCATCTGGTATTCCTGTAATGCAGATGTAACAGGAATACCAGATGGGCAACAACAATGTTGTCCCAGAGCTCCCTTAAGCTATCTTCCTGCTTTTTAATTCTTTTTTCTATTGTCTGCTCTAATTGGGTATTTATTTCTATCTTGTCTTCCAAATCGCTGATTCCGTCCTCTGCTTCATCCAGTCTACTTTCAATCCCTTCCAGTGTGTACTTCATGTCAGATATATCATTCTTCATTTCTGTCTTGATTTTTGTTAATGTCCTCTATTTTCCTTTTCATGCTGTTGTAATTTGCACTAAGTTCTTTAAGCATTTTTATAACCATTGCTTTGAACTGTCTGGTAGATTGCTTGACTTCATGTCATTTAGTTATTTTTTTGGAGTTTTCTTCTTTTCTCTCATTTGGGAGTTGTTTCTTTGTCTCCCCATTTTAGCTGTCTCTGGATTTGCTTCCATGTATTAGATAGAACTGCTATGCCTCCCAGTCTTTGTGGGATGGCCTTATGTAGAAAGTGTCTTGAGGGGTCCATTGGTGTAGTCTTTTTGTTCACCTGAGCTGGATGCTCTAGAAATGCCCCTTGTGTATGTGGCTTGGGCTCTCCTGTTATTATTTGGTCTTAATTGTTGATATTGCACTTGTGGGGGGATCTCCCCTCTGACTTGCTGCCAGTGAGGTCAACCCCAATGTCGTCATGCCAGCTGTCCAGTGGTCAGGGACTCCTCAGCCCAGAGGCTGGGTCTGCCTTGGTCTCACGCCTTGATTGTCTCTGTTCTGAGTTGTAGTACCTTCCCCCATGAATCTGGTCCAGCAGGTTTCAGCTGCAGATGCTCAGGGTCTGCAGGGGCCTGGGCAGAGTCCCTCTGGCGTGCAACTCCCTGTGAGGTCATGGATTCTGCTAGTATGTGACTCACTGTGGGGTCCCAGCACCTGTGGTGAGGATCACCTGTGAGGTCCCTCTAGTATGCGACTCACTGTGTGGTCTCTGAGCCCATGGTGGGGGGTTGTATGCAACTTTCTGCGTTGGTCCCTAGTGTGTGGCTGGCATGTGGCTCACTGGTTCTGTATGGGGCGGTATCCAAGGCTAGTTGGATGGCGGAATGGCTGTGCTTCTAGGCGCTGTTGCTCCCTGCTTCAAGATGGTGTGGTTTCCGTGCCAGAGAGGTAGCAGGGGCTCTTTGTCCAGGGGAGCCTGATCCACTAGCCTCCAAGACTCTGCAAGATCTAACTGTTCCTACCTCCCACACACATCACACACATCCACATAACACCCCTCTCACTCCCTCACTCACACTCTCCCTCCCTCCCATCCTGCCGGCTGCCATGTTGAATCCAAAAAATCTTGAGTGAATTTTTGTATATTGGGACATACTGTAATTAGTTGTTTTTTTTTTTTTTCATTTCTTTCTCTGAAGTTTTGTTATACAGGAAGGCAGTGGATTTTTATTTATTGATTTTCTGTTGTAAATTTATTTGTTTCTAATAAGTTTTTTTATGGAGTTTTTAGGTTTTCTATGTAGGTACCGAATCATGTCTTGTGCAAAAAGTGACACTTCTTCCTGATTGGATGTCTTATTTCTTTCTCTCTCCTCATTGTTCTGGCTTGCACTTTAGAACTATCTATATTATAAAAACCCAGTGGCCCTAATGTGGTAACAACCAAAGACCAGTGCGGATGGGCGGGGCCGTGGGATTTCTCGAGCTGGGCTTCTAGTGTTAAGAGTGATGAAAGTGAGCATCCTTGTTCCTGATTTTAGAGGAAAAGCTTTCAGTTTTTCATCATTGAGTATTATATTGACTGAGGGTTTGTCATATATGGCCTTTATTATGTTGAGGTACATTCCTTCTATTACTGTGTTATTGAGCATCTTAATTATAAATGGATACTGTGTCTTAGCAAATTTTTTTTCTGCAGCTATTGATAAAATTATTTGATTTAAAAAAATATTGTTGAAAGTATTACATATGTCCTTCCCCCCATTGTAGATTATATGATTTTTATTCTTTGTTTTGTTAACATGGCATATTACATTGATTGATTTGTATATGTTGAGCCATCCTTGTGCCCCTGGAATGAATCCCATTTATCATGATGTATTATTTTTTTAATGTACTGTTGTATTCAATTTGCCTATATTTTGTCTAGGATTTTTGCATCTATATTCATCAGAGATATTGGTCTGTAATTTTTCGTGTGTGTGTTTTATCCCTGCCAGATTTTGTTATCAGGGTCATGCTGTGTTAGTGTTGCCTCTTCTTCAATTTTTTTGCAAGAGTTTGAGAAGGATAGATTTTAAATATTCTTTGAATGGTTGGTAGAATTAACTGGTGAAGCCATCTGGTTCTGGACATTTTTTGGGGGGTGGTTTAAAAATTTTTGTTGTTGTTAATCCTTACCCGAGGATATTTTCCATTGATTTTTAGGGAGAGTGGAAGAGAGAAGTAAAGACAGAGAGAAACATCAGTGTGAGAGAAACACATCGATTGGTTGCCTCCTGCAGGAGCCCTGACCGGGGCCCAGGCTGGGGAGGAGCCTGCAACCAAAGTATATGCCCTTTACTGGAATCGAACCTGGGACCCTTTGTTATGGAAGTGGATAATCTATCCACTGAACCAAACTGGGTAGGGCTGGGTTGGTGTGGCTCGGGGGTGGGGTGGGGTGGTTTTTGATGTTTGTTTCAATTTCCTTACTGCTGATTGGTTTATTTAGATTTTCTAGTTATTCATAATTTAGTCTAGGAAGGTTATATATTTCTAGGAACCTATCCCTTTCTTCCAGGTTATTGTATTTGGTGGCATATATATAGTCCTTCATAGTATGACCCTTTGTATATCTGTGATGTCTGTGGTGACTTCTCTTTCATTTCGGCTTTTGATTATATGGATTTTTTCCTTAGTGAGTCTAACCATGGGTTTGTAAATTTTATTATTTTTTACAAAGAACTATTGGTTGTATTAATTTTTTGTATAGTCTTTTCTCTATTTCATTCAATTCTCTAATTTCTATTACTTCCTTTCTTCTGCTGACTTTGGGTTGGTTTTGTTCTCCTTTTTCTAGTGCTTTAAAATGTAATGTGAGGTTGTTTATTTGGGATTACTCTTGTTTCCGGAGATAAGCCTGTAATGATATAAAGTGCCCTCTTCTTACTGCTTTCACTGCATCCCAGAAGTTTTGAAATGTCGTATTATCATTCTCATTTGTCTGTATATCTTTTGATCTCACCTTTTATTTCTCCTTTAACCCAGTCATGTTGTAGTAGTATGTTGTTTAATCACGTACTTGTGGGTTTATTCCCTTTTTGCATTTGGTTTCTAATTTCAAGGCATTGTGACCAGAGAATATGCTTGGTACAATTTTAATCTTGATTGTTGATGTTACTTTTGTGACCTATCATATGGTCAGTCTTTGAGAATGTTCCATGTGCACTGGAGAAGAATGTATAATCTGATGTTCTGGGATTAAAGGGTCTGTAAATGTCAGTTTTGTCTGGTGTGTCATTAAGGCTGAAATTTCTTTGTTGATTTTTCTGTTTGGATGATCTAGCTAGAGCTGCCAGTGGAGTATTAAGGTCCCCAACTGTGATTGTGTTTTGATCTGTTTCTCCCTTTAGTTTTGTGACTAGTTGCTTTATACATTTCAGTACTCCCTGATTGGGTGCATATATATTAAGAAATGTTATGTCTTCTTGATATAGTGTCCCCTTTATCATTATAAAATGTCCATCTTTGTCTCTTGTTACCTTTATTATCTTGAAATTTATTTTGTCAGATACATGTATGACTTCACCTGCTTTTATGTGGATGTTATTTGCTTGGAGAGTCATTTTCATTTTTCACCCTTTCCCTTTTTTTAATGTATATATATTTTAATCACCTGAGGATTTTTTTCCATTGCTTTTCAGAGAGAGTGGAAGGGTGGGAGATAGAGAGATAGAGATAGAGATCACATGCTCTGACTCGGTGCAGGAGTGAACCTGCAACCGAGGTATGTGTCCTTGACCAGGATTTGATCCTGTGACCCTTCATTGGGTCGGCGAAGCTCTAATCACTGAGCCACACCTTCCTGGGCTCACCCTTTTACTTTGAATCTACCTTTGTCTTTGGACCTAAGATGTGTCTCTTGAAGGCAGCATATGGTTCGGTTTTGTTTTTTGATCCAGTGTGCTAATCTGTGGTTCTTTATTGGTGAATTCAGTCCATTTATATTGAGGGTAATTATTGATGTATGAGGATTTCCTATATTCATTTCATGCTTTTTTGTGTGGCAGCGTCTGCTGTAGCTGGGTGTGTTTGGCAAGGATCCAACTGCACATCAAGGCTGGCTTTTACCAACACCAGGCCCTGGGGCAGGTCAGCAAAAGTCCCAAGGAACTCTGAGATCTACCTCTGCCTGCCTCCGCCTTCTGACTGCCTGATAGGCTGTCACTGAAGCAGCCTCTGGTAGTACTTGAGCTGCATGAGATGGGTTCTCAGTGGGTCAGTAGGTAGGGACAAGTGGTGGTCACCAGGTTGATACAGGTTCAAAGTTGGTGCCAGTGCTGGGCCTAAGACCACCCAGCAAATGTTCCAGGGTTTACGAGGTCTGTCTTCCACCCGCTAGGTGCTCACGTACTGGTACCTTTGTTGTGGGGCAGGGTCTTATGGAGTCTTCAGAGTAAGGCCAGCAGAGTTTATCAGGTCCTAAGAGATTGAGATTTGGCTGTGTGCAGGTAAGGCTCTGTACCAGTTGGGTGTGCGAGGGGAAAGTTTCTCCCGTTCTAGAACTGTACAACTCAAGTCTGTCCCAAAGTCTTCCAGGAGTCAGAGCTCAGGAGGTCAAGGCTTGCAGGAAGGTGGGGTGTGTGTCCCTCTCTCTGTAGCCATACAACCCAGTCTGCCCCAGATTATGCCCAGTCCTCGACAGGGTGGAGTCACCAAGCGTAGGGCGGGTGGGGCCATGGAGCCCCAGGGTGGGGCTAATGGATCTCCCCTTAGGGGGAGGCACCGCCAGTCAGGTTAATAGGAAAGTGGAGGGATGGCCCCACCTCCAAAGCCACACAACTCAGTACTGACCTCCTGTGTCTGCCCAGACCTCTACATTGGTCTAGCCGCTGGACTCCTCTGCAGTTCATGAGCTCTGCAAGGTAGGGTGTCAGGGAGTCCAGAGGGTGGCGCTATTGCTTTCCCCCAGGCTGATGCCGTGGGACGGTGTGAGCCCCACCCAAGAAACACGACTTTTGTGTTACAGGAGTGACTCAACATAGGGGGTCCCAGCGGCTGTCCCCTCAGCTCCCTCCCCAGAGCCACAAACCAGACTGCAGACTCTCTTGCATGATTCTAGTCTGCTCTGTGCTCGCTCCACCAGCGTCCAAGCTGAGTGGCTGTGAATAAGATTTTGTTTGTTGGCCTTTTAACAGGGTACCTGTGTCCCTAGCAGATTCTGTCTCTCCCATGGTGAACAAAATCCCGCTGTTTTCGCAGCAGCAATTATGTGGGTGTCTTCTTAGCTCTGGTGCTTTGGGCTGGGGAGCCTGCTATGGGGGTGAAACCCATGCTTCTCAGGTGCTGTCCCTCACAGCTAGATGGCCCTTTGGACTCAGCAACGGCCTGTAAGGCAGGGCCAGTCCTTTTCGAACGTCCGCACTCCCTACCCGCCTCAGTGTGGCTGCTCTGTAACCGTTTGCAGGTATAAAACTTCTCTTCAGCTAGTCTTCAGTTGGTTATTCAGGTTGGTTGCTTTATGTTTTAGTTATAATTCCAGTTTGGTCCTGGGAGGAGGTGAGTGTAGCTTCTACCTATTCTGCCACCATTTTGGAATCCCTCGACATTTCCATGGTTTTTTGAGGTAAGCCTATAATGTCATAAACTTCCCTCTTATTATTTTTACTGTATCCCCCAAATTTTGATATGCTGTATTTTTGTCTCTGTGTATCGTTTAAATTTTTTACATTCTTTCTTTGATGTAATGTATTTTTAGTAACATTGTTTAATCTCCACATATTTGTGGTTTTTCCAGCTTTCCTGTAGTTGGTTTCCACTTTCATGCCATTGTTGAAGGAAGAAAAATATGCTTTGTGATTTCACTCTTAAATTTATCGAGAGTAGTTTTGTGTCCCAGCAGATGGTCTATTTTTGTGAATGTTTCATGTGCACTTTTGAAAAATGTGCATTCTGTAGTTTTGGATGGAAAGTTCTATAAATGTCAACGAAGTTCATTTGGTCTAAAGTGTCAATTAAGGCTATTTCCTTATTGACATTGCCTGGATAATCTGTCCATTGTAACAGCAGTACTCAAATCTCTGACTATAATTGTCTTTTTCTCCCTTTAAGTCTGTTAGTAATTGTTTTATATATTTTTGTGCTACCAGGTTGAGTACATTTATATTAATAAGCAATATGTCTTCTTGATGAGTTGTTCACTTTGTCATTATAAAATGTCCATCTTTGTCTCTTGGTACCTTTTTTGTCTTGAAATCTGTTTTGTCTGATAGAAGTATGGGCCTGCACTCACTTTTCTCTCAATGCCGTTTGCTTGGAGTATCATCTTCCACCCCTTCACTTTGAGCCAGTATTTGTCTTTGGAGCTGAGATGGGTCTCCTGAAGGTAACATATAGTTGGATCTTATTTTTTTTTTTTTTAAATATATTTTATTGATTCTTTACAGAGAGGAAGGGAGAGGGATAGAGAGCTAGAAACATCGATGAGAAAGAAACATCGACCAGCTGCCTCCTGCACACCCCCCACCGGGGATATGCCCGCAACCAATGAACATGCCCCTGACCGGAATCGAACCCGGGACCCTCCAGTCCGCAGACCAACGCTCTATCCACTGAGCCAAACCGGTTTCGGCTGGATCTTATTTTTGAATCTATCCTGCTATCCTGTGCCTTTTAATTGCTGAGTTCAGTCCATTTACATTTAGGTCGATTATTTTTTTCTTTATTGATTAAGGTATTACATATGTGTCCTTATCGCCCCATTGCCTCCCCACCCCTCCACTCAGGCCCTCACCCCCCTGTTGTCTGTGTCCATAGCAGGTGTCCTCAAACTACGGCCCGTGGGCCACATGCGGGTGTTTTTGCCGTTTTGTTTTTTTACTTCAAAATAAGATATGTGCAGTGTGCATAGGAATTTGTTCATAGTTTTTTTTTTTAAACTATAGTCCAGCCCTCCAATGGTCTGAGGGACAGTGAACTGGCCCCCTGTTTAAAAAGTTTGAGGACCCCTGGTCCATAGGTTATGCTGATATGCATGCATACAAGTCCTTTGGTTGATCTCTTCACCTTACTCCCACCTTCCCCTACCTTCCATCTGAGGTTTGACGGTCTGATCCAGGGGTCCTCAAACTTTTTAAACAGGGGGCCAGTTCACTGTCCCTCAGACCGTTGGAGGGCCGGACTATAGTTTAAAAAAAGACTATGAACAAATTCCTATGCACACTGCACATATCTTATTTGAAGTAAAAAAACAAAACGGCAAAAACACCCGCATGTGGCCTGTGGGCCGTAGTTTGAGGACGCCTGCCTTCTCTGTTTCTGGATCTGTTTTTGTTCATCAGTTTATGTTGTTCATTATATTTCACAAATGAGTGGGATCATGTGACATTTATCTTTCTCTGACTTGCTTATTTCACTTAGCTTAATGCTCTCCAGTTCCATCCATGCTGTAGCAAATGGTAAGAATTCCTTCTTTTTTTTACCGCAGCGTAGTATCCCATTGTGTAGATGTACCACAGTTTTTGAATCCACTCATCTGCTGATGGGCACTTAGGCTGTTTCCAAATCTTAGCTATGGTGAATTGTGCTGCTATGAACATAGGGGTGCATGTATCCTCTATGATTGGTGTTTCTAGTTTCTTGGGATATATTCCTAGAAGTGGGATCACTGGGTCAAATGGGTGTTCCATTTTTAGTTTTTTGTAGGTTGATTATTGATATATGAGGAGTTACTACTGTCTTGTTTTGTCTTGTTTTCCGGTAACTTTGTATGTCCATTGTTTCTTTTCCATTGTGTTTCTGTCTGCCATTTTAGTTTGGTGGTTTTCTTTTGTTTTTTTTTTTCCCCCTGTTAACTCCTTTTTTTGTGTGTCTCTGCTATGATTTGTTGTTTTGTGGTTACCATTTGGTTAATGTAAAACGTCTCGTACCTACAATAGTCCATTTTCTTTTGATTGTATCTTATCTTTATTCACCTTTAGTTCAGTCCTTTACCTCCACTCCTTTTATGTTTTTGTTGTCCTAAATTACCCTTTTTATATTTTTAATTCATAGCATATTGGAGAAGTTATCATTACTTTAAATGCTTTATCTCCTTTAATCTTTATATTAAGTGTTAAAATACCCTATTTGAAGTATAGTTATATTTTTCTGCCTCTGTCATCTATTTATTTTTGTTAATCCTCACCCAAGGGTATTTTTTCCATTGATTTTCAGCGAGAGTGGAAAGGAGGGAGGGAGGGAGAGACAGAAAGAGAGAAAAGAGAGAGAGGAACATCGATATGAGAGAGAGACATTGATTGGTTGCTTCCCGCATGCACCCTGACTAGGGTGGGGGATTGAATCTGCAACCCAGGTATGTGCCCTTGATCAGGAATCAAACCCATGACCCTTTAGTGCGCATGCTGATGCTCTAACCACCGAGAAACACAGCCAGGGCTGTCATCTTATTTAAAATTATATACTTTTGTATTTTTGTTTCAGTTAGAAGAGTTTTTTCCAACATTTCTTATAATGTAGTTCTTGTGGTAGTAAATTTCATTAGCATTTGTCTCAAAAAAACCTTTATTTTTCCTTCATGTATAAAAGATAATGTTGCCCAGCTGGGTGTGGCTCAAGGAGTGAGCATTGAAACAGGAACCAAGAGGTCACTGGTTCGATTCCTGGTCAGAGCATATGCCCGGGTTGCGGGCTCAGTCCCCAGTGTGGAGCGTGCAGGAAGCAGCCGATCAATGATTCTTCTCATCATTGATGTTTCTGTCCCCCTCTCCCTTCCTCTCTGAAATCAATAAAAATATATTAAAAAAAAAAGATAATGTTGCTGTATATATTATTATTGGCTGTTGGTTTCTCTCAATATTTTGAATATTTTATCCCACTGTCTCCTGGCTTTTAAGATTTCTACTGAAAAAATAATCGAATGGGATTTTCTTTGTAGGTTGTTCTCTCCTCAGTTGCTCTGAGAATTCTGTCTTTGTGATTCACTTTTGACAGTTTTAATATAATGTGTCTTGGAAAACACCTTTTTTGCACAGAAATAATTAGTTGTTCTGTTAGCTTCTTGTATTTGAATGTCCAGTTCTTTCTATAGGTTGGGAAAGTTCTCATTGATTATTTCTTTGAGTAGGCTTTCTATTCTCTCCTCTTTCTGGTATACCCATTATCTTTATGTTGCTTTTTCTGATGGAGTCAGATAGTTGTTTTGAGCTATTTTCTTTTTTTAAACTCTTAGTTTTCTCTTTCTCTACCTGAGTTATTTTAGGTCTCTATCTTTGAGCTTGCTCATTTCTTTCTTCCATCTGATCTGCTCTATTTCTAATGATCCCTAATGCATTCTTCCTCTGGTTTTTTGAATTCTTCAGCTCCAGAATTTCTGTTTGGTTCTTTTTTATCATCTCAATCTCTTTGGTAAAGTATTCGTTTTGTTTGTTAATTTTACTCCTGAGCTCATATAAGTGACTTTGAAGCTTCTTGTATTTCATTGATTTTTTTCACAACTGTAATCCTGAATTCTTTGTCATTTATTTTAATTTAATTTATTGATATTTAGAGAGAGAGGAAGGGAGGGGGAGAGAGAGAAACAATCTGTCAAATACCATAAATAACCAAGGTAGCAAGATGAAATCAAAGTCTCCAAAACCAAACTCAAAAGACATGAAAGATGGACACAGACACTGATGTTAAAAAATTAACATCAGTCAGCTGCCTCCTACCCAGACATATGCCCTGATCAGAATCAAACTGGCAGCCTTTCAGTGCATGGGATGATGATGCCCAACCAACTGAGCCTCAAGGGCCAAGGCACTGACTCCTTTGTCATTTAAGTCACATCTTTCATGTCTTTTTTTTTGTGTGTGTACAGTTTTACATATGACTCCTTTTCCCCCAATTGACACCCCCTCCTGCGCCTCCCCCTGTCATTCCCACCCCAGGCAAGCCACCACCACCCCCGTGTCTGTGTCCATCTTTCATGTCTTTTGAGTTCGGTTTCTGGAGACTTTGATTTCATCTTGCTACCTTGGTTATTTATGGTATTTGACAGATTGTTTCTCTGTCTGCACAATTAAGATAGTCAACTTGTAATTTTTTTAGGTACCATTTGCTCTTTCCTTGTTTTCCAGTAGATGGTGCTATAGCACAAGTTTGTTTGTTTATTTCCCTTGCTCTGCTGGACCCTCTGGGATATTGGTGGGGCTATGTTGCTTCATGGAAAACGCTCTGTATTTCCTGGGGTGGTGAGCCTCCTCCTTTGTCTGGGTAACCTGTTTCAGGAGACCACCCCCATGGTTGAATGTGGTGGGGAATAGGGCTCTGAGCAGGCGAACCCCTGGTGTTGCCTCTTAGTTACCAATAAATGCCATCCATGCTGTGCTATCCCAGGCATCTTGCTGCCTCTACCAAGTTCCACTGCCATGGTGGGCAAGGGGAGGCAGGTTCATGAACCTGTGGCTTTGCCTCTTTGTCAGTAATGGTTGCCTCGAGTCCAGAGCTTTCTCTTTATTAGTAATGTTCACCAAGAGTGAAGCTTTGCCTCCTTGCTAGTAAAGGTCACCTTGTGACAGTGGCTGCCAGACCGCTGCCACTGGGCTTGGCTGCAGTGGGAGCCTGCTTTTTAAGCAGGGATGTTGCTTCGTCTCCTCCTACCCTCTGGGCCATAATGTAAGGCCCCCAGCATGACACCTCCACTGCTACCTTGTCAGCTGGGGTCGTGGTGGTTGCCAGACAACTGCATCTATGGCAACCATCACACCTCCCCTGTTCATTGCAATACACCCACCTTCAGGTGTACCAGTGTATGGATGGATCTGTCGTACGTGTTTGTGTGTTGAGCTGAGGATCCTTTGTTGAATTCTAGTTGTCCAAGTTGTATCTTTAAGGTGAGATACAAAAGGGTCTTCTCACTCCACCTTGATGCTCACGTTATCTTTTACAGTTACAATATTTTCTGAGTCCAATTTTCCTAGATAATTAAAAAAAAAAACTTTTTTTTGCAGATCTAAGTTCTACCACGGACAGTTTATAGCCGTGGTCAGGTTTTATATCAATTACTTTTAGCAATAACATTTATTAGGATAAAATATTGACAGTTGTTTTCATTCTTAACTATTCTAGGGAGTATATTCTTTCTTTTTCTTTTTTGGCTGTTCACTGTTTTGTTTTACTTTATTTTTATTGTTGGAAATATTACAGATGTTCCCATTTCCCCTCTCTGTGCCCACCTCCACCCAACCCTCACTCTCCCCTCCCCTCTAGCTATCACCATACTGTTGTCTATTCTTTGGCTAATCCACCTTCTTTCATCCAATTCTTCCCTCTCCCTTCCCCTCTGACAGCTGTCAATCTGTTTAAGAAGTATATTCTTGAATTGTTCTATTATCTAAGATTGGTCTAAGTCAGTGGTCAGCAAACTCATTAGTCAACAGAGCCAAATATCAACAGTACGATTGAAATTTCTTTTGAGAGCCAAATTTTTTAAACTTAAACTTCTTCTAACGCCACTTCTTCAAAATAGACTTGCCCAGGCCGTGGTATTTTGTGGAAGAGCCACACTCAAGGGGCCAAAGAGCCGCATGTGGCTTGCGAGCCGCAGTTTGCCGACCATGGGTCTAAGTGATTGTTAAAAAAAAAAATATAAATAATATATATATATATATATATGTATGTATTTATTGATTTCAGAGAGGAAGGTAGAGTGAGAGACATCAATGATGAGAGAGAATCATTGATCAGCTGCCTCCTGCATGCTCCACACTGGAGATGGAGCCCACAACCTGGACACATGCCCCTACTGGGAATCAAACCTTGACCTCCTGGTTCATAGGTTGACACTCAACCAATGAGCCATGCTGGTTGGGCGGTCTAAGTGATTTTTGTCCCTTCAATTCCTCATTATACTTCTGGGCACTGTATACCAACTTTCTATGTACTTGGAGTAAATAACAAACTCTGGAGATCAAATTGTTCTAGGAGTTCAAAGAGATCACCCATCTCTTCCATAGTAGTAATTTGAGGATCAGACTGTATTTCTTAATTGTCTTTACTCACAAATTCTTCCCATGATCTTCTCAGGATCCCAAATCCAGTGAGAAATCAAGTCACTGAAAATTAACATTATTCTAGGGCAGTGGTCGGCAAACTCATTAGTCAACAGAGCCAAATATCAACAGTACAATGATTGAAATTTCTTTTGAGAGCCAAATTTTTTAAACTTAAACTTCTTCTAACGCCACTTCTTGAAAATAGATGCGCCCAGGCTGTAGTATTTTGTGGAAGAGCCACACTCAAGGGGCCAAAGAGCTGCATGTGGCTTGAGAGCCGCAGTTTGCCGACCACGGTTCTAGGGTAATGGAGTGAGGGAATAGTCATTCATGGATATAATATTTCCCTACTTTCATTCTGGTCCTTATTAAATATACATTAATATCGATATGTAGGACTTAAACATTAAGCTCTTAGTGATCTGGCCTAGTGTTATTTTTTGAAACCCCATGGTAAATTTACATGTTAAATCAGAATCTTGAAGCCTTAGGCCTGGTGAGGGTTTATGGAGGGAGGTGGGGGGCTTGTTCTTCCAGGGGCCCACAAGAGAAAAGTATTCATGTCCTCGGTGAGAAAGGTGATCAGCACTTTGAAAACCTCAGGTGTCATTGGTCCTGCAGTTGTGCTCTGTGAGTCTGCTGAACTGGTTACATCAGATGGGGAACCTTTTATCTGCCAAGGGCCATTTGGATATTTATAACATCACTAGAGGCCCAGTGCATGATTAAATCATGCACGTGCAGGCTGTCTGTCCGCTGGTCGGGACCCGGTGTGGCCGGCAGCTCCGAAGTCCCTGGGCCCCTAGGGCGAGGCGGGGTGGGGGTGTGGTCCTCCGGCGGCCTGAGCCCAGGCTGAGGTCTTGCCTTCGCCTCCTGCCCAGGAAGGCTGGGGCCGCCGCCGCCTCTGCCTTCCGGCTCCCTCATGAGCCCTCCCTCGGCCGGCCCGGGCTGCGCGGAAACCCTCGTCCTCTGTGGACACTGCCGCGCGCTCCTGCGGCCCAACTGCCGCCAGACTCCTCCCCCGGGAGCCGCGCCGCCCACCTGCCCATGCCGCCTCGTCAGCCGGGGCCTCCAGACGCCCGGCTCGCTGCCCCAGAGGCCCCTTCTGTGCCGCAGCACAGCCATGGCGCAGACGCTGAGCTTGTGCCGCCGCTGGCGAAGCGAGCTCAGCGTCCTGCCGGCCCAATCACCACCCCGGCCACCCCGAGTCCCGCCCCCTGCGCCTCCCGCTGGCCCAATCGTGGGCGTAGCGGAGTGATGGTAATTTACATATTACCCTTTTATTATGTAGGATTCTTAACATTTAATAAACTCACCCCTAATGCCGTGGCAGGGCCAGACCAAATAAGGCCGTGGGCTGAACATTCCCCACCCGACGGACATTTTAGGGCAGCTAGGTATGGACCCTTCAAGGGGAACTTGTTCCAGGGGGGATGGTGGAAGAAGCTAAGTCAGTCTTTATCAACATGGGTGAGGTTCTGAGAGCTGCGTGCCATGACTTCACTAACGTGATACCAACAACTGTTATCGGCCAACATAAATGACTTTGATACTGTCAAAATCTATAAGCAGTATTTCAAGAGTAGTTTTCCAGCTAAAGCTGCTTACTCGGTTATGGCTTTGCCCAAAAGAGGCAGTGTTGAAATTGAAGCACTAGCTGTCCAAGGGCCTCTCACAGCAGCAGGCATGTAAGCAGGCCCAGTGTTCTTTAGTATGACATTTTCATAATCTTTTAAAATTAACGTTCAGTTTTTACAAGTGATGTTGGAAAGTGTAACTTTGACTAAATTGTCTGAAGTTGTTATGGAAATACCATATAGTAAGGGGAATTTAACATGAATTGAAGATTCGATGGTTGAGTCCAGTCATTGATGTTATCAATTACATCTATGCATATTACTGAATTTGGGAAAAGATACACTCATTAAATATTTATGCAAATAAAGGAAAATAATATGTAGACAGATGAGTTACTATTTCTGAGAAGTACTAAAGAGTGAAGTTATAGTGTGTGTGTGTAATTATATATGCAGTATAGCACTGAATAAGCATTGAAAATTATTTTTTACATTCACATTTATTTTTCACTTTTAGCGTGCTCACAGAAAATTAGAACACTGTATGCAGGAGTTTAATAGCAATTTTTGTAAGCAAAGTTACATTCCATCTCTAAGTCAAATTGGTCAAGGCTTCTCCAAAACATGTCAGAAGAAGATGCTACATAAAACGATTGCATCTGAAGATTTTTTCCTTTATTCTCACAGACAACTGGAAAAGAAAGCATTGTCTGCTGTAATAAAAAACATACAATATAAACAGTAACGGTTCCACTGATCACAGCTTGGTTGAGTTAAAATTTGTGTTTAAAAGGTCCAAGATGACTGAAGTTTTACAAAAATGAGCAGGTTTGAAAGTTGCAAACTTCATGTGCTTCTGGATATTAAGATTTGTTATTAGCCCTAGCCAGTTTGCTCAGGGGATAGAGCCTTGGCCTGTCGACAGAAGGGTCCTGGGTTCGATTCCGGTCAAGGGCAGGTGACTCGGTTGCAGGCTCCTGCAGGAGGCAACCAATGGATGTGTTTCTCTCACATTGATATTTCTGTCTCTCCCCCTCCCTTCCACTCTCTCTAAAAATCGATGGAAAAATATCCTCCGGTGAGGATTAAAGAAATAAAGATTTGTTTTTATGCAATAGTCACAGTTAAAAACACCCTGCTGGTAATACATAATTACACTCCATTAAGGTCACAAACCAGCAGTAAACAGTAAGTCTATACAACTTCTAGTTCATCTTAATCCCTGACTGGTGCACCGAACATGAGATTAAGGGAGAAGTCCCTATGGTGTAAGCGAACTAAGACTATAATCTTAAAAATCTGGGTATTGGTGTTTTCTCTTTCCTTAGTCAAGACTTGTAGTGCTGTAAACCTGCCTCACAAAATACATCCTAATAACTTTTCTCTAAAAACAAAAACAGACCAAGCCTCCCACCATCATTTGTGGCACCGTACCTTGGCAATGCCAGGCACTTCCCTATGTGGCATTTCCCTATGGGCCCCGACCATTTCATCGGACTTCTATCCATGTCCACAGATGGGTGACAAAGTTTACATGTTCGAATGAAGATGCAAAGTATGCAAAAGACATTGATACTGATGCAAAAAAATAAAAGAAACAAGGTAGAGGAAGGTGTTGAAGGTTTCCTGGACCTGTTGGCAGGGTGGTAACTCCGCCGCTCGGCCGCGGGCTCCTCCTTGGCGCCTGGCTTGGGGCCGCGGGGGCAGCGTCAACGTTTACCGACCTCGCGGTGGTGACAGTGATTTCCGACGTTTTCCCTCCAAGCTCATGTGTTAAGGGCATGAGTTCTGGGCCAGGCTACCTGCGACCACATCCCGGTCCATTTGTCAGCTTTGTGACCTTCCGTAAACCATTTCAGTACAGTGTTTCCTCGGTTTCACGTAAAATGGGTGTATTACTAGTGCCCACCTTATAAAGATGTTACAAGGATTAAATAAATATGCAGGAAGCACTGGGAATAATGCTTGGCACATAGCCACGATGGTGATGGTGACGGTGATGGACGACGAAGAGCAAGAAGAGAGAAGCCTCCCCAAGTGGGACGTCACTCAGTACTAAGAAGAAGTGAGTTATCAAGCTACAAAGTCACGGGAGAACCTTAAATGCCTGTTGTCAGGAGGAAGTGTTACAGAAGACCAGAGAAGAACCCAGCAGCGCTTAGAGAGATGGAGTTACACTTTATTATTCCCCCCCGGGCCGAGAGAAACTATTTCAAATTCCGGCCCCAACATGGAGGAACTTTCCCTATTTATAGGTTTTTACCTTCTTTGTCTCCCAAATATGGGGTGTTTCCGGTCCCCTTTGCAAGTTCTTAAAGAGCCCTATGTGCTGGGGCTTTGAGACCTCAACCAAAGGCTTGGCCTGGCGCCAGCACTGATAACTTCGTCAGGGGAAGGTTTATGGCCTCTCTGGAATGGGAGTAGTCTTATTTTCCTTATTATTTAAGCAAGCAAGCATTTACAGAAGCCAAAATAGCAGGGTTAAGATTTCAAACAGCAGTTTTTATATGAGATGGATGCTTCAAAAGAAGTCATCCTGAAAAGCTACATACCATATGATCCCAACTACATGAAATTTTGGAAAAAATCAAACAGTAAAAGGATTAGTGGTTGTCAGGGGTTTGGGGAAAGGTGGGGGAGGTAGAGGAGGTGGAGCACGGGATTTTTAGGACAGTGTGGTACTATCGTGAAAGACACATGCCCTTATGCATTTGCAATACCCATAGAACGTACAACACAGAGTGAACCCAAATGAAAACTGAAGGCTTTAATAATAATGTGTTAATGTTGGTTCATCAACAAACAAATGAACCACACCAAAGCAAGAAGTTATTGGGGAAACCGTGTGCAGGGGGCAGAGGGAGTATATGGTGTTTTGTTCTGTTTTTTGTTTTTTTTTTTTTTTTTTACATAAAAATGCCCTAACATTTTTTAAAAAATTGGAGATAAAAATCAAGTTTTAATTGTAGTAAGGTATAAAAACTAAAACCAATAACTTTATTTTTTAATTTTAAAATAAATTTATTGATTAAGGTATTACATATGTGTCCTTATCCTCCCATTACCCCCCACGCCCCCCCCCACTCATGCTCTCACCCCCCTGTTGTCTGTGTCCATTGGTTAGGCTTATATGCATGCATACAAGTCCTTTGGTTGATCTCTCCCCCTTACTCCCACCCTCCCCTGCCTTCCCTCTGAGGTTTGATGGTCTGATTGATGCTTCTCTGTCTCTGGATCTGTTTTTGTTCATTAGTTTATGTTGTTCATTATATTCCAGAAATGAGTGAGATCATGTGATATTTATCTTTCTCTGACTGGCTTATTTCACTTAGCATAATGCTCTCCAGATCCATTCATGCTGTTGCAAATGGTAAGAACTCCTTCCTTTTTACAGCAGCATAGTATTCCATTGTGTAGATGTATCACAGTTTTTTAATCCACTCATCTGCTGATGGGCATTTAGGCTGTTTCCAAATCTTAGCTATGGTGAATTGTGCTGCTATGAACATAGGGGTGCATATATCCTTTCTGATTGGTGTTTCTAGTTTCTTGGGATATATTCCTAGAAGTGGGATCACTGGGTCAAATGGGAGTTCCATTTTCAGTTTTTTGAGGAAACTCCATACTGTTCTCCACAGTGACTGCACCAGTCTGCATTCCCACCGGCAGTGCCCGAGGGTTCCTTTTTCTCCGCATCCTCGCCAGCACTTGTCATTTGTTGATTTGTTGATTTGTTGATGATAGTCATTCTGACAGGTGTGAGATGGTACCGCTTTGTCGTTTTGATTTGCGTCTCTCGGATGATTAGTGACTTGGAGCATGTTTTCATATGTCTCTTGGCCTTCCTTCTGTCTTCTTTTGAAAAGTATCTATTTAGGTCTGTTGCCCATTTTTTTTATTGGATTGTTTACTTCCTTTTGTTAAGTTGTATGAGTTCCCTGTAAATGTTGGAGATTAAACCCTTATCGGTGATAACATTGGCAAATATATTCT
Source organism: Eptesicus fuscus (assembly GCF_027574615.1). Taxonomy (NCBI): domain Eukaryota; kingdom Metazoa; phylum Chordata; class Mammalia; order Chiroptera; family Vespertilionidae; genus Eptesicus; species Eptesicus fuscus. Next base: position 47,728,100 of record NC_072491.1, on the reverse strand, counting down.
CCCATGCAGTGGGCTTTCTTGTTGTTTTGTTGATGGTTTCTTTTGCTGCGAAAAAGCTTTTTATTTTGAAGTAGTCCCATTTGTTTATTTTCTCTTTAGTAAAACCAATAACTTGCCCTAACCTGTTTGGCTCAGTGAATAGAGTGTTGGCCTGCGGACTGAAGGGTCCCGGGTTCTGTTCTGGTCAGGGGCACGTACCTTGGTTGTGGGCACATCCCCAGTAGGAGTTGTGTAGGAGGCAGCTGATCGATGTTTCTCTCTCATCGATGTTTCTAACTCTCTATCCCTCTCCCTTCCTCTCTGTAAAAAAATCAATAAAATATATTTAAAAAACAAACAAACAAACAAAAAACCCCCAATAACTTTAATTTAAGGAAGCATTTTGATGAATCTTTGTAATATCTGTGAGGTTGATGTCTGGGATGGGCTGAAAATTTGCAGGCAAATTTAATGGATAAAGACCTATGATCTTGCCGAAACCGGTTTGGCTCAGTGGATAGAGCGTTGGCCTGCGGACTGGAGGGTCCCAGGTTCGATTCCGATCAAGGGCATGTACCTTGGTTGCGGGCACATCCCCAGTCAGGGGGTGTGCAGGAGGCAGCTGATCGATGTTTCTCTCTCATCGATGTTTCTAGCTCTCTGTAAAAAAATCAATAAAATATATATTTAAAAAAATAAATATGATCTTTTTGGTATTTGTAATTAAATTTATTTGTGTCACTGGTTAATAAGATTGTGTAACTTTCAAGATTCTATAACACATCATCTGTTTATTGTATTGTGCTCATCACCCAAAGTTTAGTCTCTTTTTATCTCCATCTGTTTGTCCCAGTTTACTCTCTCCCTCTACCCCCTTCCCCTCTGATCACCACTGTACTGTTTTCTGTGTGAATGAATTACTTTGTTCTGTTTGTTCATTTCTTGCTTTCTGTTTTACTTCCCACATATGAGTGAAATCATATGGTTCTTGTCCTTTTCCATCTGCCTTATTTCACTTAGCATGATACTTGCAAGATCTTCCATGTTGTTGCAAATGGCAGTATTTCATCTTGTGGCTGAGTAGGATTCCTTGTATTTATGTACCATATCTTCTTTATCCAATCATCCATCAAAGGACACTTGTTTTTTTCCATGTCTTGGCTACCGTAATTAATGCTGCAAAGAACATAGGAGTACATATATCTTTGCAAATAAATGCTTTCTTTCTTTTTTGTTGGTAGATACCCAGAAGAGGGGTTGCTGGGTCATGTGTTAAACTCTATTCTTTATTTTTTAAAAATTAATTTTATAGAGAGAGGAAGGGAGAGAGTAAGAGGGAAGGGAGGGAGGGGGAGAGAGAGAGAGAGAGAGAGAGAGAGAGACTTCAGTTTGTTGTTTTGCTTATTATACATTCATTGGTTGATTTTTGTATGTGCCCTGATTGGGGTTTGAACCCACAACCTTGGTATATCAGGATGATACTCTCCAGTGGTTGGCAAACTCATTAGTCAACAGAGCCAAATATCAACAGTACAATGATTGAAATTTCTTTTGAGAGCCGAATTTTTTAAACTTAAACTTCTTCTAATGCCACTTCTTCAAAATAGACTCGCCCAGGCCGTGGTATTTTGTGGAAGAGCCACACTCAAGGGGTCAAAGAGCCGCATGGGGCTCGTGAGCCACAGTTTGCCGACCACGGCTCTAACCAATTGAGCTAATTGGCCAGGGTGATTATTCTTAAGTTTTTGAGGAACCTCCATATTTTTCCCCGTAGTGGCTGTACCAGTTTACATTCCCACCAACAGTGAGTGAGGTTTCCAGTTTCTACACTTCCTCTCCAACACTTGTTATTTCTTATTGATAATAGCATTCTAACAGGTGTGAGGTGGTATCTCAATGTGGTTTTGATTTGCATTTTCCTTATAGCTAATGAAGTTGTGTTTGTGTTACCATCTTTCTATAGCCTGAAGCTTGTGGCAGAATTGTCCCAGCTGCCTCTACCAGGCTGTGCCATGATGATTGGGAATGGGTGGGCGGCGGAATGTGGGTTCATGAGTCTACAGTTTTGCCCTTCCTCGTGGGTTTAGCCACAGTGAGTACAGACCACTTAGGTTAGAAGTGTGGTTTTTTCCCAGCCCTTTTGTGATCTGCTGAGTGAGGATTTTGCTGCCTAGTGGGCCTCAGGGGGTGAGGTAGGCAGATTCCTGCATCTGTGGAATCATTTGTGTGGTGCTGTTGGGCTTTGGAGTGCTGTAAGTTTTTTAGATTATGTTTCTGCTCCTGGCCCTGGGTCCAGTCTCAATGTGTGCCAGCCATTAATTAAGCTCAATTGCTGTCTCTGCCCTCTTATCTGGACTGCCCAGTGGGTGCTGTATCCAAGCCTTTCACTGCTGTTGTGTTTAAAGGGCCACGGGGTGTGTTGTGGTGTGCTTGGTTTCTGTCTCTGCACTTCTCCATCTTTGTCTTTTTTCCACCACTCGCTCAGGTAAGCCCGCCTTACGATGTTTCAGTGCGTGATGTCTCAGGCATGTTTGTCCCTTGAGCAGGAAATCTTTTGTCCGATTTGTTGTAATTTGAAGAGGAGAGACTGGATGTCTTCTTGTCCTGCCATGTTGCTGACATCACTTTGTGTGTTTTAATTTTTAGATGAGTGGAGCAGATCTGCGTCCTTGGCCATCCTGGCAATTCGTGTGCAATGAGCCAGTTACATGTGCACAATCTGAGGCAACAGCCAGGGGTCAGAGGTCCTCCACACTCTCTCAATTTTATATCATTAACTGGCCCAAGTCAGGCATCCCATGTGAGAACTGACCTTCTTGGTTGGCAGAATGCAGAGAAAGAGTATGAGGTTATTTCTAGAATTTGATCTGTTTAGAATTGGGAAGTAGCAGAGTCATCGAAGTTGAGCTAAATGTAGAAACCTGAATAAGGTAGAAAGTCTGATTATATTCTATCATTACTAGAAGCGGGGTGCATGAAATTCGTGCACTTGTATGTGGGGGGTGTCCCTCAGCCTGGCCTGCACCCTCTTGTAGTCCAGGAGCCCTCGGGGGATGTCTGACTGACGGCTTAGGTCCGCTCCCCATCCTTAGTGCTGCTGCAGAGGCTGTGAGCCCAGCTTCTGGCTGAGTGGCACTCCACCTGTGGGAGTGCACTGGCCACCTCCTGCGTTGAGCATCTGCCCCCTGGTGGTTAGTGCAGGTCATAGCAACCAGTTGTTCTGCTGTTCCGTTGATTTGCATATTAGCCTTTTATTATATAGGATGGTTAATGTCTGGGCAGTTCCAATTGAAACAGTGTTAACCGGAATGAAATATGGTATAACTTGACAGTGCTCAGGATAAAGGATTATTCTGAAAAATCCTTCCTGTTTTTTCTGTCCTGTTGGTGAATGTAATAGCAGAAAATGACCAGTCTGACTTGAAGATAAGCAGGCACAGCAAGACAGCCATCTGGGGAAATTCACCAGGACTGATGCAAGACTGACAGAGAGAAAGGAGCTTGACGTAACCCCTTTTCATGGATTACTTTCCAGGAAGCTTTCTCTGCGATTTACAGGCATATGTGTTGTCTTGGCCCCCCTGAGAGCAAAAATGCATGTTTTGCTAGCAGGTGCTACCTTCAGAGAAATAGGGCATTTGTTTACTAGTTTTATATTGGTTTAGCTACATAAAAGCTGACATTTTGCAAAGACTAGAGTTGTTCATATCAGGAACTTTGTAGTTGTAAACATGTGTGGATGTGTTTTAATGCAATTATCTGTCATTACATAATACAGTATATGTCAGGGCAGCCCACAGTGTTCAGCGCTGCATCCAGTGAAGGACGTCTAGATTGGGTGAAGCAAATGTGTGCACAAGGAAGCAAAGCTTCCTGAAAAGAAAGGAATTAGAAGCCAAACCCACGTCTTCAGAGCATTTAGATGCTTTTCCTTTTTGACTCTTCTGAGGGATTTCCTTTTTATGTCATGCCGTAAGCACATAAGTAAAACCTACAGGGTTCTGAAGCCCTCTTTTCCTCTCTGGCTCAGCAACATCGCTTACCTCGGATATGACTCACTTCCCTCTCCTTCTGAGTTTGCTGGTGATTTGAGGTTATGGGTTCAGCCTGGCTGTGGGAGTTAGAGAAAGGGGTGCTCAGCAATTGAAGGGGAGCATTTCTACTCCTCCTTTTATTGAAATACTACTAATGTATGTGGCGACTGTGCTCTAGGAAACCATAAATAGTGTTTCCTCAGTTGATCCTGGCAGTTTTAAAAATAAAACCTGTTATAAATAGACACTGATCTTTTTTTATGAGCAAACAAAGAATGTGCCAAATAGTTATGAAGGGAAATAAAAACTGTTGGGTACTATTCAGAGATTGGTTAAGAAAACTAAATGCTAGCGGAGCTCTTATCTATTTTCTGATTGAATTTCTAGTATTTCTAGTATTGAATTTGAACCAATATTTTTCTTTAAGTCCCCAAATTATTCTTTATAGATGCTGGCACATTATTTGGTTATGTTTTAATATAGACTTGGCTATGGTCCAAAGTACAGGATTTTTTATTTTTTATTTTTTTGGATTTTTTTTTTTAAACAAGAAGTTTATTTAAACAACACGACACTTGACTTGAAGGGAAAACTATCTAGGTTTCATTTTATTTTATTTTAAAATATATTTTATTGATTTTTCACAGAGAGAAAGGGAGAGGGATAGAGAGCTAGAAACATTGATGAGAGAGATACATCAACCAACTGCCTCCTGCACACCCCCCACTGGGGATGTGCCCGCAACCAATGTACATGCCCTTGACCGGGATCGAACCTGGGACCTTTCAGTCCACAGGCCGACTCTCTATCCACTGAGCCAAACCGGTTTCAGCTAGGTTTCATTTTTTTAAGAGTAATTTATTCCTACTTACAGACCGATTGTTCTACATGTAACAGCTATGTACAAGAAAGTTATGAAATTGTCCTTGGTTTTACAATGATAAATGAAAAACTTTAAAATTCTCCAATCAAACAAGGTATGCAAGAATTTTTTTTTTTTTTTTGTTAAACAGTGAGAGCAAAATAACTTACTGGAATATAAAGATCAGAGCTGAATGAGCATGCCACTATTGGAGAGAGGCGGTGTTTTCACAGAACCAGTATTTTTTCCCCATCTCCTCTCCATTAGATGTCGATCAAAACATACCATTGGCTTAAAAAAGCCCACACAAGTGCGTGTGCACATACATCAGTTACTTTATGTACAATAAAGGGATGGGGAAGGGGAACAGGAAAGAATAGAGAACACCACTGGAGTAGTCAGGTGTGTTGAAACCAGATTGCGGTTTTCTCATTGAGAAGGTCGGAACAGAGTTCTGGAGGGAAGTAGCAGGTTCCCTTTTTAGCAGACGCCTCCTGTCTGCTGCTGGAACACATCATGTGTATCTCCATCCTCCATGTCCACCTGTGCAGGTGTGCCTGCTTCACTGCTGGGCTGCCCGGCCCATCGGAATCTGATCTGCCTCCTACACAAACCGTGCCGTTCACAATAGGCTTTCACTAGTTACTAAGGGGAGTGTGTCTCTGAACCTTCAGCTGCCCCCCAGACCCATCCTGCCCCCCACCTTCAAGTTAATAGGATCGCTGTTCTCAGTCTTGCCTCCTTCGGGCCCCTGCGGCCTGAGGCAGGGTCCCCAGAGGCCCGCACTGCTCACCCCAGTGGGGGAAGTGGGGACCAAGGGAACTCCGCCAGGGGTCAGCGGAGGGTGGGGACCCCGCGCCGCGCCCTGTCACCCCTCCTCACACGCGCCCGCGTGAGGGGCCCGGGAAGGTGTGGGGAGCCCCGGAAAATGTACAGAATTTTAAATATATATATATAAAAATTGCTTAATCAAGAATGACAAAATTATTAGAGAATTGCAGTAAATCTAATTGCTGGGATACCTTCATTCACTTGATAAACTGAGTAGAGATCTAGATTAATAAGTTTATAAATATGGCATCTATAAAAAAGAAAGTACAAGAAGGACATATATCTGAGTCACCTTTTTGTTTCAGGCCTTTCAAATAACCTGAAATATGCTTTCAAGGGCTTGCTTTTATTTTGGGTAATTTCTGGCTTTCGTGGCAGGGAAATTTTATGCCATTGTGGTCTGAGAAGATGCTTGATATGATTTCAGTCTTCTTGAATTTGTAGAGATTTAGCCTGTGTCCTTACCTGTGGTCTATCTTTGAAAATGTCTCATGTGCGTTTGAGAAGAATGTATATTCCGTAGCTGTGGGTTGTAATGTTCTGAAGATGTCAATTCCATCTGATCCCGTGAGTCATTTAGGATTGCTGTTTCCTGGTTGATTTTTTTATCAATGGGATATTAAAGTCCCTTACTATGATTGTATCGCTGTCTATCTCTCCCTTGATATCCTCCAGAAGTTTTTTTTTTTAATGTATTTGGATGCTCCCGTACTGGGTGCATGTATGTTTACCAGAGTTATAGCCTCTTGTTGTATCAATCTCTTTAGTGTTACGAAGAAGGCTTCATTATTTCTTTTGACGGCCTTCATTTTGAAGTCTATTTTGTGAGATATAAGAATTACTACCCCACCTGTTTTTCATTTCCATTTGCCTGATAAAAACTTTTCCATCCCTTCCCTTTCAGTCCGTGTGAGTACTTTGTTCTGAGGTGGATCTCTTATAGACAGCATGAATGGGTCATGTTTCCTTATCCATTCAGCTACCCTATGTCTTTTGATTGGAACATTTAATTGATTTACGTTTAAGGTTATTATTGACTACTAGAGGCTCTGTGCACAAAATTCGTGCACGGGGGTGGAGGGTGTCCCTCAGCCCAGCCTGCACCCTCTCCAATCTGGGACATCCCTCTCACAATCCAGGACTGCTGGCTCCCAACTGCTCGCCTGCCTGCCTTCCTGATTGCCCCTAACCGCTTCTGCCTGCCAGCCTGATCTCCCTCTAACCACTTCCATGCCAGCCTAATTGATGTTTAACTGCTCCCCTGCCAGCCTGTTTGCTCCCAACTTCCCTCCTCTGCCGGCCTGGTCATCCCTAACTGCCCTCCCCTGCAGGGTTGATCGCCTCCAACTGCCCTCCTTTGCAGGGTTGATCGCCCACAACTGCCCTCCCCTGCAGGCCATCTTGTGGTGGCCATCTTGTGTCCACATGGGGGCAGGATCTTTGACCACATGGGGGCAGCTATCTTGATCTTGTGTGTTGGAGTGATGGTCAATCTGCATATTACTCTTTTATTAGATAGGATAGGCTGGATGCACGAAATTTGTGCATGGGGGGGTGGGGTGGGGTCTCTCAGCCTGGGCTGTGCCCTCTCACAATCCAGGACCTCTTGCTCCTAACCGCCCACCTGCTCACTCCTTACCACCCGCCTGCCGCTGTGCTTGCCAGCCATGAGGCTGGCTTCTGGCTGAGAGGTGCACCCGCTGTGGGAGCATACTGACCACCAGGGGGCAGCACCTGTGTTGAGCGTCTGCTCCCTGGTGGTCAGTTTGTGTCATAACAACCTGTCATTCTGGTCGTTCTGCTGTAACTGTCGCTGGGCTTTCATATATAGACTAGAGGCCTGGTGCACCAGTGGGGTCCCTTGGCCTGGCCTGCGGGATTGGGCCAAAACTGGCTCTCTGATATCCCCTGAGGGGTCCCAGATTGTGAGATGGTGCAGGTCAGGCCAAGGGACCCCTCCAGTGCATGATCGGGGCCAGGGAGGGACGCGGGAGGTTGACCAGCTGGGGAGGGACCACGGGAGGGCTCCAGGGCATGTCCGGCCTGTCTCACTCAGTCCTGATCGGCCAGACCCCAGCAGCAAGCTAACCTACCTGTCAGAGCGTCTGCCCCCTGGTGGTCAGTGCACATCATAGCGAGTGGTTGAGTGACCTTAGCATATCATTAGCATATCACGCTTTGATTGGTTGAATGGCTGACTGGATGACCAGACACTTAGCATATTAGCCTTTTTTAAAAAAAATATTTTTTATTGATTTTTTTACAGAGAGAAAGGGAAAGAGATAGAGAGTTAGAAACATCGATGAGAGAGAAACATCGATCAGCTGCCTCCTGCACACCTCCTACTGGGAATGTGCCCACAACCAAGGTACATGCCCTTGACCGGAATCAAACCCAGGACCCTTCAGTCGGCAGGCAGATGCTCTATCCACTGAGCCAAACCGGTTAGGGCCATATTAGCCTTTTATTACATAGGATACATAGGTACTTGTTTGTTGCCTTTTTTATTCTTTATGTCTGTGTCCCTTTCTATTTCTTCTTTTTACAACAGTCCCTTTAGCATTTTTTGCATTGCCAGTTTGATGGCAATAAACTCTCTTAGCCTTATTTTGTCTCTGAATCTCCTGATTTCACATTTAATTTTGAATGATAGCCTTGTTGGATAGAGTATTCTTGGATTTAGTCCCTTGCTTTTCATCACTTTGTATACGTCATGCCATTCCCTTCTGGCCTGATGTGTTTCTTTCTTTTTAAAACTAATTCTTTATTGTTGAAAGTATTACATATATCCCCTTTCTTTCCCCATTAACCTCCTCCAGCCCACCGTGCACCCACCACAGGCCCTCACTGCCCTATTGTCTGTGTCCATAGGCTGTGCATAGATGCATACAAAGTCATTGGTTGATTACCTCCCACCCACCCACCATCCCCTGCTTTCCCTCTGAGATTCTGCATTCTGCTCCAAGCTTCCGCATCTCTGGATCCACACCATTTACCACATATGAGTGAGATCATGTGATACTTGTCTTCCTCTGACTGACTTATTTCACTTAGCATGATACTCTCCACGTCCCTCCATGCTGTCTCAAAGGGTAGGAGATTCTTCTTTTTTATTGCATAGTATTCCATGGTGTAAATGTACCACAACTTTTATATTCACTCATCTTCTGATGGGCACTTGGGCTGTTTCCAGATTTTAGCTATTGTAAATTGTGCTGCTATGGACATAGGGGTGCATACATTCTTTCTGATTGGTGTATCAGGTTTCTTAGGATATATTCCTAGAAGTGGGATCACTGGGTCAAATGGCAGTTCCATATTTAAGTTTTTGAGGAAACTCCATACTGTTTTTCCATAATGGCTGCACCAATCTGCATTCCCACCAACAGTGTATTTCTCCATATCCTTGCTAGCACTTGTCATTTGTTAATTTATTGATGGTAGCCATTCTGAGGTGTGAGGTGATAACTCATTGTCATTTTAATTTGCATCTCGCTGATGATCAATGACTTTGAGAATTTTTTCATATATCTCTTGGTCATCTGTATGTCCTCTTTAGAGAAGTGTCTATTTAGGTCCTGTGCCCATTTTTTAATTGGGTTGTTTGTCTTCCTTCTGTTAAGTTGTATGAGTTTCTTATATATTTTGGATATTAGCCCTTTATCAGATGTATCATTGCCAAATCTGTTCTCCCATACAGTGGGCTCACTTTTCATTTTGATGATGGTTTCTTTTGCTGTGCTTATGTAATCACATTTGTTTATTTTCTCCTTAGTTTCCAATGTCCTAGGAGATGTATTGGTAAACATAATGCTACGAGAGATGTCTGAGATTTTGCTGCCTATGGTTTCTTCTAAGACTTTTATGGTTTCAGTCTTACATTTAAGTCTTTTATCCATTTTGAGTTCATTCTTGTGTATGATGTAAGTTGGTGGTCTAGTTTCATTTTTTTGCATGTATCTGTCCAATTTTCCCAACACCACTTATTGAAGAGACTGTCTTGACTCCATTGTATGCTCTTGCCTTCTTTGTCAAATATTAATTGAATGTAATGGCTTGGTTTGATTTCTGGGGTCTCTGTTCTGTTCCATTAATCTATATGCCTGTTTTTGTGCCAATACCAGGCTGTTTTGATTACGGTGGCTTTATAGTATAACTTGAAATCTGGTATTGTTATTCCTCCAACCTTGTTCTTCTTTCTCAAGATTGCTGTGGCTATTCAGGGTCTTTTGGTTCCATATAAATTTTTGGAGTATTTGTTCTATATCTGTGAAATATGCTTAGTATTTTAATATGAATTGCTTATTTGAACTCTATACCTAGTGGGAGATGAAGTCCTGCCAATTCTTCATTAGTAATAGCTCAAGAACCCGGTCTATTCTGTGTTGTCAAAATCACATTGGGTCACATTTCTTGACTATTATATAATGACAAATGTCATGAGAAAAGAAGAGGGCAATACAACAACAACAAAAATGTAGAGTAAGGAAGAAGATGCCACTTCATCCAGGAGGTCAGGGAGATTCCATTGACTAGGTGGCACTTGAACTAAGCCCAGTGTAAGTAAGATTTTGGAACAGAGCACTCTAAGTAGGAAGGAGTAGCACTGAGTGTGATGAAGGAAGGTGTAACCTCACATTGCTTTTGGACACATGTGACACATTCCCAAACTCAGATTGATTCACACCATAAGAAAGTTTATGATCTACTACTTTAGGAAGTCTTAAAAGAGGTGGACTCTGAAGTCGTGTGATTGAGGGACACATCATCAAGGATCCAGAACCTCTTCATCTTTCTGCGTTGTGTTGATGTCTTTGGTGATGGCTTTGTTATGAGACAAGAAACAAGTTGAACAGCAAGCACAACTTGGGGTCAACTCGAGGGACGCCAATATCCAGAGGTAAAAGAGAGAATTTCTCTTTTTTTTTTTTTTTTTTTTTTTTTAAATTTCTTTATTGATTAAGGTGTCACATATTTGTCCTCATCCCCCCATTCCCATCCCACCCCTCTCCCCACGCATGCCCCAATCCCCTGTTGAACTTAACCGTTGGATAGGCTTATATGCATGCATACAGGTCCTTTGGTTGAACTCTCCCCCTCCCCCCCACCCTCCCCCTACCCTCCCCTATCCTCCCTCTGAGGCCCGATAGTCCGATCGATGCCTCCTTGCTTCTGATTCTGTTCTTGTTCCTCAGTCTATTTTGTTCATCATTTCCTCTAGATGAACGAGATCATATGTCACTAGATATATACTAATAAGAACTGAATGTGAGACGAGCAATAATATTTATGCTGACAGGCAAATGAATCAATCTGTAGCGAGCTTCCCCCTGGACCAACAGTTCTTTTGAGACCCAATTTCGATGTCCAGTAGTTCCTTATGTGTACATGTCAGCACTGACCCCTCAGCTCTGGATGGTGGACAAATGGTGGTAATGGAGGTCCGACTCCCTCTGGTTTGGTCTCGGCCGAACCCAGGGGCACGGCGTCACCCGGACTGAGGGCACGTGGCCTCACCCATACCCAAGGGGCGCGTGGTCTCACCCGGGCCTGGGACCCAGCCTCACCCGGATGGATCCAGGGGCGCACGGCCTCACCCGGACCCAGGATCTGGCTTCACCCGTACCCAGGGACGCTTGGCCTCTCCCAGACCCAGGGGCACGTGGCCTCACCCGGGCTTAGTTGCACAAGGCCTCACCTGGATCCAGGGACACATGGTCTCACCCGGACCCAGGGACGCTTGGCCTCTCCCAGACCCAGGGCCACTTGGGCTCACCCGGGCCTAGGTGCACGAGGCCTCATCCGGATCCAGGGACGCATGGTCTCACCCGGACCCAGGGACGCTTGGCCTCTCCCAGACCCAGGGCCACTTGGGCTCACCCGGGCCTAGGTGCACGAGGCCTCACCCGGATCCTGGGACACATGGTGTCACCAAGACCCAGGGATGCTTGGCCTCTCCCAGACCCAGGGCCACTTGGGCTCACCTGGGCCTAGGTGCACGAGGCCTCACCCGGATCCAGGGACACATGGTCTCACCCGGACCCAGGGACACTTGGCCTCTCCCAGACCCAGGGCCACTTGGGCTCACCCGGGCCTAGGTGCACGAGGCCTCACCCGGATCCAGGGACACATGGTCTCACCCAGACCCAGGAACGTTTGGCCACTCCCAGACCCAGGGCCACTTGGGCTCACCCGGGCCTAGGTGCACGAGGCCTCACCCAGATCCAGGGACACATGGTCTCACCCGGACCCAGGGACGCTTAGCCTCTCCCAGACCCAGGGGCACGTGGCCTCACCCGGGCCTAGGTGCACGAGGCCTCATCCGGATCCAGGGACACATGGTCTCACCCGGACCCAGGGATGCTTGGCCTCTCCCAGACCCAGGGCCACTTGGGCTCACCCGGGCCTAGGTGCACGAGGCCTCATCCGGATCCAGGGACGCATGGTCTCACCCGGACCCAGGGACGCTTGGCCTCTCCCAGACCCAGGGCCACTTGGGCTCACCCGGGCCTAGGTGCACGAGGCCTCATCCGGATCCAGGGACACATGGTCTCACCCGGACCCAGGGACGCTTGGCCTCTCCCAGACCCAGGGCCACTTGGGCTCACCCGGGCCTACGTGCACGAGGCCTCATCCGGATCCAGGGACACATGGTCTCACCCGGACCCAGGGGTGTGTGGGCTCTCCCAGACCCAGGGGCGCTTGGCCTCGCCCGGGCACGGGATCCAGCGTCATCCGGGTCCAGGGGCACTTGGCCTCACCCGGACCCGGAGTCCGGCCTCACCTGGACCCAGGGGCATGTGGCCTCACCTAGACCCAGGGACGTGAGGCCTCACTTATACCCAGAGGCGTGTGACCACACCCGAGCCCAGAGGCGCGCAACCCCGCCCGCACCCGGGCCTCAGCAGGGCCCCGTCTTCCTGATCCCAATTCCTGCCGGTCAATCCCCCCTCAGCAATTCCCCTGGCCATCCTTCCAGAGCTCCAGTATGGCTGCTGCAGAACTCGTCGGGCGGCGGCTCGGCGAAGCTCCGGTGCACCTGGTGCATGGCGGTGGGCCAGTCTGGCGTCGCTGCGTCGGCCCTTGGGTCTGCATCGGTGGCCGGTCGCCAAGCATGCGCACCTGGCCGCTTCCGGGGCGTTGAGATTCTTGACGGACTCGGAGGTCAGCAAGCGCGGAGTCTCCCACCCCATGTCTCATAGGGGCTCGTCTGTCCGTGCTTGGCTGCCAGTGGAGCCGTCCCCTCAGCCGGAGACCGCCGGGGGAACTGTGCCGAGCACGTTCCAGGCCGCTGTTGTATCGCCTGAGCCATAGTTCTTTTGTGTCGCCTGAGCCGTAGTTCTTAAAGTGTGGTCTTTGGGTCACCGGCATCAGCATCATCCCACATACCCCTCTTTTATTCTAGTTGTATAGCATCTACTCAGCCAGCCCTATGGTGGTCTTGGATGGTGTCTGCTCTGCTCTCTTGTCGTAGTCTCAAAGTTGTTGTGGTAGGCAACAATCAGGCTTCCGCCCTATGCCTCCATCTTGGTCCTCCTTTGTATAGTTAAGTCTTGATTGTTGTTGGTGTCACTGGGGGGGCTCTCTTTGTCTATAAAGGAAGAGTTGCTGTGCAGGAGACACGTTTATGGGCCGAGTCTTGGTGCAGCAAAGCTTTGGCGCTCACTGAATATTCCCGTTGAATGTGTCCCTTATGGACGTGGTTGAAATCTGGTGTCATCTCCCACAGACCACTAGATGCCCTCGTTTCTGGGTCTCCAATGGGGTGTAGATCAGCTACTGCCTTAGGCACTCAGCATGGATTACAGCAAAAACTGTAGTTTCTTCCTCCTGTCTGAGTGGTCCTGGAGCAGTCCGATTAGAACAGCAGATCATCTGGTCCGCTGCCAGAGGGCAGGCCACCCACATGTATAAGCCGTTGCTTGGGGCGCAGGTGTGCCTGCAAGACTTTCGGGGCAGGTCTTCAAAACGTGCGGGGCGGGTCCCAGGGCGGGGCGGGGTCTCAGGGCGCCAACAGGCTATGGTGCGGCGAGCCGCGATGGCTGTGAGTCTGGTCCTTCTGCCTTCCACGTATCTAAGTCTCCTCGTTCCGCACTCCAGCGCAGCAAACACTGATTGCTGGGCGCACCTCCGCAAGAGTCCCGCCTCTCCCCGCAGGCATCTGGGTCTCCCGGGGTTCGCCAGAAGATGGGTTTCAGGGTGATGGAGAGCTAATCTCCCTTAGGTTTGGAACAAAAGCCCCTTTCCCCCCGCCACCAGCCAGACCCACGCACCTCCACACCTCATCCCCTCCGATTTCGCTGGGTGCGAGGCAACAGAACAGCCTTTAACCTCCGCCGCTATCTTTTTCAAACTTCTCAATTTGTACTTCTTAATCCCTTCATTTCAGTCAACTCTACTGAAGTCTAGCGCCGCCGAGAGGTGCACGGAAAGGGCGCCCGGGCCTCCGTCCGGTGCGCGGTGCGCAAGTCCCGCGGAACCAGGCGCGCGAGGGCTGCGCGGCTGGGACGGGCGCTGGGCGGCCGCCGAGCTCCAGGCACCGCCATCGCCGCGTTCCGGACGTCGCCGCCGCGGCGTCCCCCCAATTTATACTTCTTAATCCCTTGAATTCAGTCAACTCTACTGAAGTCTAGCGCTGCCGGGAGGTGCACGGAGAGGGCGCCCGGGCCTCCGTCCGGTGTGCGGGGCGCGCGGCCCGCGGCACCAGGCGCGCGGGGGCTGCGCGGCGGGGACGGGTGCTGGGAGGCCGCCGGGCTCCGGGCGCCGCCGCTGCGGCGGCGTCCCCAGTGTCCCGGGCCGGGCGGCCTGCGGGGGCGGCGGAGTTGCGAAAGTGAGTGAGTTTCCCAGGGTTTCACCCGGAATGGGGTTCAGTGCAATCGGAGCCGGTGCTCAGCGCACTCCGGAGCCTTTATCTCCTTCCTGCCAGTGAACTCCGGCCAGGTCATCAGCCGCCCCCTCCTCTCCGGTTCCATCCTCCCCGCAGGCGCGTGTGCTCGTGTCTCCGCCCGTTTCTCCATACCTCAGGCTTTTACGGCTTCCCCGACTGTCCCCGTGGCCTTCCCCTTCCCCCCAGCTGTGGGCATTTCAGTCCACCAACTTTCCTGTGGTTCTGGACGATGTCCGTTCTGACCTCTAGTTGTATTTTTGAAATTGTTGTGCCCGGCTGCAGGTTAGGTGTTTAACCTATGCCGCCATCTTGGTTTCCGAGAATTTCTCTTTTTTAGGATACCTCTCCTGTGGAAACTCTTTCTCAAAAATCCCTGTAGACTCTCCTGTAAGTCTCACTTCCTATATGCTAGGGTCTAAATATTATGTTGAACAGATTTATATGTTGAAATCCTAATGCCCCGTACGATGCTGCTAGGAGGTGGGCCCTTTGGAAGGCTCTGCCCTCATGAATCAGATTAGTGCTCTTATCACAGCGAGCCCTTATGCCACGTGAGGATACAGTAAGTCTGTGACCTGGAAGGGGCTCCTCGCCTGACCGTGCTGACATCCATATCTCAGACTTCCAGCTCCAGAACTGTGATCAATAAATTTATTTTACTTATAGGGCACTCAGCCTGTGGTATTTTGTTATTGCAGACCTAACAGACTGTGTTCTCATTAACCTTAAAATAAAAGCCTTTCAAATTGAGAACCAGCAAGCATTTATTTGAGATCAATAATAGTAGCTATTTGGGATGCACTGATTCAGGCGTAATGCCAAATAGTGTTCGATTAGGACACAAAGGCAATGGGTATTTATTAGAAGGGGAAGGGGAACAATTTAAAAATATATATTTTATTGATTTTTTTACAGAGAGGAAGGGAGAGGGATAGAGAGTCAGAAACATCGATGAGAGAGAAACATCGATCAGCTGCCTCCTGTACACCTCCCACTGGGGATGTGCCTGCAACCAAGGTACATGCCCTTGACTGGAATTGAACCTGGGACCTTTCAGTCTGCAGGCCGACGCTCTATCTATCCACTGAGCCAAACCGGTTAGGGCAGAAGGGGAACAATTTTATCAATAGAAGGGAGGCATTTATATTGGTGCAGATAACATAACATAGTGGTGTTAATTCTAAATAATGTTTTTAATTTTCAGTCCAGTAGTCATCAATCCAGTTGTCATAATAACTGCTTTCTTTTTTAAAATATATTTTTATTGATATCAGAGAGGAAGGGAGAGGGAGAAAGAGATAGAAACATCAATGATGAGAGAGAATCATTGATCGGCTGCCTCCTGCAAGCCCCCTACTGAGGATCGAGCCTGCAACCTGGGCATGTGCCCTTAACTGGAATCGAACCAGGGGCCCTTCAGTCCGCAGGCTGACGCTCTAACTCGGCCAAACTGGCTAGGGCATAACTGCTTTCTTGTTATCTTTGCAGTTCTTGGGAAACAAGGTTGCTTAAGCACAGTCCAGAGGTTATTTTGCCGTTTTATCAT
The DNA here is from genome assembly GCF_027574615.1 of Eptesicus fuscus. Lineage (NCBI taxonomy): Eukaryota > Metazoa > Chordata > Mammalia > Chiroptera > Vespertilionidae > Eptesicus > Eptesicus fuscus. The sequence goes on along the minus strand of NC_072491.1, from coordinate 47,711,961 downwards.
TCAAAGATTTGAGACATAAGATGTGCAAGGCAGTATCTTTGGCAGCTCCAGCTCCATTTTAAAGTGGCTTTATTTATATTACTAGTGGCCCAGTGCATGAAATTAGTGCAGGGGGGAGGGGTCCCTCAGCCTGGCCTGCACCTTCTCCAATCTGGGACCCCTCAGGGGATGTCTGACTGCCTGGCAGTCGGACATCCCTCTTGCAATCCGGGACTGCTGGCTTCTAACCGCTTACCTGCCTGCCTGCCTGATTGCCCCTAACCACTCTGCCTGCTGGCCTGCTCGCCCCCAACTGCCCCCTCGCCAGCCTGATCACCCCCAACTGCTTCCCCCTGCCAGCATTCTTGCCCCCAACTGCCCCCCCCCTTGCTGGCCTGCTTGCCCCCAACTGCCCCCCCCCTGCTGGCTGGCTTGCCCCCACCTGCCTGCTTGCCCCCAACTGCTCCCCCCTGCCGGCCTGATTGCCCCCAACTAACCCCCACTGATGGCCTGCTCACCCCCAACTGGCCCCCCTGCCAGCCTGATCACCCACCCACCCTCCCCCGCCGCCCACCGGCCTGATCACCCACAACTGCCCTCCCCTCTTGGCCTCTAACTGCCTCTACCTTGGTCCCGCCACCATGGCTTTGTCCAGAAGAACATCTGGAAGGTCTCCTGGAAGGTCTCCCAGTCTAATTAGCATATTACCCTTTTATTAGTATAGATAGAGGCCTGGTGCATGGGTGGGGGCCAGCTGGTTTGCCCTGAAGGGTGTCCTGGATTAGGGTGGGGTTTCTTTGGGGGGCAGGGAAGCCTGGGTAAAGGGCCTGTGGTGGTTTGCAGGCCGGCCATGCCTTCATTGGGGTGGGGGTCCCCACTGGGGATGGTGTCAGCCTGTGTGAGGGGCTGGGGCAGTTTGCAGGCCAGCCATGCCCCCTTCAGGGTGGGGGTCCCTGCTGGGGTACCTGGCCAGCCTGGGTGAGGGGCTGATGGCTTTTTGCAGGCTGGCCACGCCCCCCAGTGGGGACCCTCACCCCATGGAGGCGTGGCCAGCCTGGGTAAGGGGCTGAGGGCCATTTTCAGGCTGGCCACGCCCCCCAGCAGGGGCCCTCACCCCAATGGTGGTGCAGGCCCCTCCCTTGGCAGCCAGCCTGGGTGACCCAAGCCTCTTGCTTGCTCTGGCCTGCTCCATGGCTGCCACCCACAGGCCCCTCTTTCGGCAGCCGGCCCAGGCGGGCGGGAAGCTTGGCTTCCTCCATCGCTGGAGGTGACACAAGCCTCCCGCCCACTCCAGCTGGCTCCATGGCTACTGCCATCTTTGTCCCACTAATTTGCATATTCCCTCCTGATTGGCGGTGGGGCATCGCAGAGGTACAGTCAATTTACATATTTGTCTATTATTAGTGTAGATTGTTAGTGTAGATTGTTTGCATGCTCCTGCTGAGCCATCAGGAAAGGAAACTGGCACACACCAGTACCTGTGTGAGCTGGCTGTTTTGCTGACGACCACAATACTCATGGTAGGAAATGAGGTCACGGTGTAGATGAGGCATGGTTCCCACAGGACCATAAATGTTGGTAACTGCAGATGGAAGCATTTGGAAGTTTGAACAGATAGTTCAATACTCTCACTGCTGTATGGAGGCTGGCTAGGGGTGAGAGTGGGCAGGAAGACCCTTTAGGTTTGGCATTGGAAGATGGTACAATAGTCTAGAGAAAAGAGGAAGACACGGGTTAGTATGGAAGCAACTGATGTGGAGAGGAGTTCTACTTAGGATATTTTTGAGGTGGACTATGTAGGACTTGCTGTTGCGGGGACAGTGGGGTGAGGAAAGAGAAGAATAAAAAACTCTTCCAGAGTTCTGGCCTGAGCGACTGGGTGGCGACACAGCCTGGGTTCGATTCCGGTCAAGGGCACATGCCTGGTTGCGGGCTCAATCCCCAGTAGGGGACGTGCAGGAGGCAGCCGATCAACAATTCTCTCCCATCATTGATATTTCTATCTCTTTCTCCCTCTCCCTTCCCCTCTGAAATCAATAAAAATACATTAAAAATTATGTTAAGTGTATACATTTCACTAAAGCCAAGTGTTTAATGCCACTCTCACCCTGCAGGAAGCAGAGGTGCATCCTCAGGCTCTGCTCTCCCAAGATCCCCTGAAGCTTGCTTTCTGCGCCCAGAGTTTCCCAATGTCACGGAGGAAACAAAGGCCTTTTCTGTGATCCTCGAGTGCCAGTTTGGCCAGGCAAAGACAAAGGGCCATTTAAATGAAGTCTCCAGACATTTACTTAGACGCAAAATTACTTCTCCATGTTTGCACATTTTGCAACACTGCCCATCTCCAAATGTGTTTCTGTAACTGGCTCCAACGTGCCTGTGTTGTAACTTTTCTTTTTGTCATGGGGAGGGAGCTGGGGAGGGAGTATTAGTCCCCTCTCCCCGCTTCCAGAGACCTGCCAAAATAACTGTGACCTGAAGTAAGTTTTAAAATTGTGGTTCTCCAGAGGTTTGTCTGGAAGAAGACACAAGCAGTTCTGAGAAACCAGCTGCAGGGGCTGCCAAGATGCTCCGCTTCCCTGGCTGCGGCCTCTGCCTCCTCGCCTCGGGGCTGGTGTGGGAACAACACCACAGTCTGTGAGGGTGCAAGGGGCTCGTTCAAACATGTGTCCTGTCCCCCTGAAAAGCCTCCTGCCTCCCTCAGCATCACCGCTGGAGTCTAAAATGCATTCCAGATTTTAGAGTTTGCCCAGTGGTCTGGCTCTCTCACCGCTATCTGCTCTTCCTCAGGGTGAGCCACTTCTTCTGTTTGGGGGGCACCGGGGAAAGTTAGGGTGCACACGGGGCTCAGGCTATTTTTGCACATACGCTGTTTCCAGGGAATTGGCGTTTGCTATACCATAACGCAGCATCTTTGCACCTGGGGTTTGAGGTAGAAGGGAAAACAGGGCGGCGAAGGGCTGGTCAGAGTTGTTCAGAGGTTGTATAAGAACCACAGCATTTCACAGCTGCAAGGCACTTCTGGACAGAGCTGCAGAGTGGAAGGAGCCAAAGTAGCGAGATGAGGCTGACCTGGGGGTCGAGGGCAGTTCGCAGTGTGTGCCAGCGGAAGACACCTGGACTCCGCCTTCTCTTACCTCTCGGAAGGACCGGGAAAGTGACAGTTTTGAAATGGAACATGATGGATGTTCAGAAAAGAGGCATGAGGTACAGCACCGTGGGGCCATGTTCCTAATAACCACGGCTTTCCCAGTTCCAGAGGATGCAAATATTTAAACTCCAAGTCCTAGTAAAAGGGGATTGTTTGGGGGAAAAACGAGATAATTTATTGAAACGTGCCTGGATGTAGCAGATGACTTTGGTAAGTGCATGTGTTATGACCATCATCCAATATAATAACTTCATTTGAGAGGTAAACACACCAGAGGCTGGGGAAGCTAGCTAATTTGCCCGCCAGCACACAGCACTCAGCTGGCAGCCCCGAGGAACAGACCCCCTCTCCCGACGTGCTGAGGAGCGCTTTTTCCCACGTCACCACACTGCAGTGCAAGTCTTTTGGGTAACTCCTCGTGAAAGAATACATTGGAATGCTTGATGATCAGTTTTTATGATTGCCTTTTGGATGTAAAGATTTCAATGTGAAAATGAGAGGTTTTGCGGGTGTGCTTCTGCAGGCTGCTGCCCAGGGTCTGACGTCATCGGGGCACTGTCCTTGTGGAGATCTCTTATGAGGATTGCTCTGTGCAAGGCCCTTAAACCTGTGCTGGAGACGAAGGATGAAAATCACTGTCCTCGTCCGAACCTTGCTTATTGCTTCCTGGGGAAGGCAGCTTAGGGAAGAAATCATTTATACATAACCTCATAAACTGTGACTGACAGCCACTTAGCCCAGGGGTATGTATTCAGGGTTGTCAGCAGCCAATAGCCCTCCACCGAATCTAGAAGGTTGAGGGGGTAAAGAAGGGGTGGGGCCAGGTGGAGCTTGGCAGGAGAGGGAGGAGTGCGGAGGCAGAGCTGAGAGAACCATGTGTATACCAGGAGAAGCTGGGCAGGGTGCTATGTGGGGCCCCTGAGCAAATGATGAGAGATTAGGCTAGAGAGGCCAGGAGGGAGTAAGGCCTGAGCCATGGTGAGGAATATGGATTGAGTCTTAAAAGAAGATGGTTTTTTTTTTTTTTAAAAATATATTTTATTGATTTTTTACAGAGAGGAAGAGAGAGGGATAGAGAGTTAGAAACATCGATCAGCTGCCTCTTGCACACCCCCCACTGGGGACGTGCCCGCAACCAAGGTACATGCCCTTGACCGGAATCGAACCCGGGACCCTTGAGTCCGCAGGCCGACGCTCTATCCACTGAGCCAAACCGGTTTCGGCAAGATGGAGGGTTTTAATTAGTGTGCATGTATTTGTGAGGGTCGGATGTCCATTTTAGGAGCATCACTGGCCCCTACTGAGATGATAAACGGGCAGGGAGCAGGGTTAGAGTTGACGAACCTGAAAGTTACAGGACTCCAAATGCAGAAGCAATAGGAAGGCAGGAAGAGAAGGGCACTTGCGGCATGCTTTGCTTGGGTCTTGTGTTTGGTGACACAGAGGAGGCTGCGCTGGCCTTCAGCTTGGTGGTTTGGACCTCCAAGGCTCTGTGATTTTTCACACGGAGCCACAGAACTCAGGGTAGATACAGGGCCCCTCTCTCAGAAAAAACCATGCTTTCTAATTGTCACTGTCTTGAAATTGTTAATAATTTTATCTCTGAACCTGAGTATTCTCAGTGAAGTTCCATGGGATGATGAAGCATGCTTGTGAGCAGAGGAGATCTGGGCAGGGGAGGGCGGGTGGGTGGGAAGAGATCAACCAGTGAACTTGTGTGCGTATATTTCTTGCAGTCCCATTGACATAAGTATAGAATTTCAGTGGGTACATTCAAAGTGAGGACCAGGTAAGTGGTTCTAACTGTGACAGCTCCGAGCAGCCACCCTTTCCAGTCAAACCAGAACTGGCTGAGAACTCAGAAAGAAGGCGAAGGCGTGCTAGGAAACACGAAAAACAAACTCTAGTATATCCTTTTTGCTCATGTTCTTTCCTGTGTTTGCTGAAAATGATGACATTGAAGGAAAGGGCGAGTTCTTCCTGTTCATCAGTAAGCTAAAGACAGGATGGGTAGATAGATGTACACATGTCAAGAAGCAAAATTAAAAACAGTCCTGCTCGTTTTGTGTTGTATTTCCACCGTTTTGGTAAGAACAAAATACATGTGCATGGATGAGCTGTAAAATGGGAATTGTGCAATTTCTGTGAGTCCACATATGAGTTTAAAGCTCCTGTGTTTATATTTAAAACTGGTATTCCATAAAATGAGAATGAACCATAAAATTCACCGTTACAATTAAAATTGTGTTTTTTGTTTACCCAGAACAGCTTTAAATAGCCAATAAACACCGCGACAGGCTGAGGAAGAGAGAGATCCTGGAGGAAGGGGAAAAGCTGTATATTTTAGTTCCATAATCAGTTTCCTCTGCCCTCTCATTCTTTTCTGGGTGCTGCAAATTGTGTAGCTGACCCTGAATAGACAGGGCTGGGGAAGGGAAGATGTAGCATTTAAATTTTGTTTGTGGACATGTTGGTTTTGAATTTGGTCTGGATTTTAGGACAAAATATCTAGATATGGGAGCCAGCAGCAAAGCAGTTGGCAGTTGGAACCATGGGCTGAACATTTTAAAACATATGTCAAACCTCAGAGGGAAGGCAGGGGAGAGTGGGTGAGTGGGAAGAGATCAACCAATGAACTTGTGTGCATATAGGCATAACCCATGGACACAGACGGTAGGGTGGTGAAGGCCTGGGGTGGGGGTGAGGGTGGGCTGGGAGAGGTCAATGAGAGAAAAAGCAGACATATGTAATACTTTCAACAATAAATATTAAAAAAAAACTCTACAAAAGAAAGAGAAATGTATGGTTTATGTTATCTCTGGAATAACAAACATTAAGGGCTATGCCACACTTGGGATAATAAAAACAAAATATGGCATTTAATGAATGTTTATTCTATGCCAGGTATTTCACTAAGTGTTTTACATACTTTAAAAAATTATCTCCATAATGGATGTATTAGGTAGGTGCTATTATTATTATTACTATTTTTTTAATTGAAAATTTAGTGTTTATTTTTCTTTACTTTTATTTTCAATTGCAATTGACAGTCAATATTATACTAGTTTCTGCTGTACAACATAGTAGCTTAGTTAGACATTTGTAGCGTATTTTCCGGCATATAAGACGACCTTTTAACCCAGGAAAATCTTCTCAAAAGTCGGGGGTCTTATACGCAGGAAAATACGGTAACCCACCCATCATTTGGCAATAACTTACTTTAATTCTAAATTGTAAATACCGTATTTTCCAGCGTATAAGACCCCCGACTTTTGAGAAGATTTTCCTGGGTTAAAAGGTCGTCTTATATGTCAGAACATACGGTAATTTACAGAGTGACCCCCAGTAAGTCTAGTACCCACCAGGCACCATACAGCTATTGCAATGTTATTGACTATGCTGCACTTTACATCCCCATGGTTATTTTGTAACTGCCAATTTGTACTTTTTAATCCCATCACCTTTCCCACATAGCCCGCCAAACCAACTCCTTCTGGCAACCATTAGTTTGTTCTCTGGTTCTATAAGTTTGTTTCCATTTTGTTTGTTCTGTTGTTTTTTAGATTTCACATATAAGTGAGATCATATTTTTTCTTTTGTCTTTCTCTGACCTATTGCACTTAGCATAATACTTTCTAGATCCATCTATGTTGTCACAAATGGTATAATTTCATTATTTTATGGCTGAGTAATATTCCCTTGTATAAATGTACCACATCTTTAATATCCAATTATATATTGATTATAGGTTGCTTCCATATCATGGCCACTGAAAATAAGTTCTATTTTTTGAGGAACCTTCATACTGTTTTCCATCACGGCTGCACCAATTTGCAATCCCGCCAATAATTCACAAGTGTTTCCTTTTCTCTACATTCTCACCAACACTTGATGATTTGTTGATGATAGCCATTCTGACAGGTTGAGGTGATAGATTATTATGGTTTTAATTTGCATGTCTCTGATTATTGACATTGAACACCTTTTTATAGTGCTATTGGCGATCAGTCTGCCCTCTTTGGAGAAATGTCTTTCTAGGTTCTCTGCCCACCTTTTAATTGGATTATTTGGTGTGTTTTTTTGTTGTTAAGTTGTAAGTTTTTAATAAATTTTAGTTATTAACCCCTTATTGGATGTAACATTGGAAAATATTTCCTCCCATTTAGTAGGTTCTTTTTCATTTTAGTTGAATTTTTTAAAAAATGTGTAAAAACTATTTAGTTTGAAATAATCCCCTTTGTTTATTTTTTCTTTTATTCCCTTACCCAAGAGAAATATTGGAAAAAATATTACAAGAACAATGTCTTAGAGTTTATTACTTATGTTTTTTTCTAGGAGTTTTATGGTTTCTGGTCTTACATTGAAGTCTTTAGTTCATTAAAATTTTTTTTTAGCCCTAACCGGTTTGGCTCAGTGGATAGAGTGTCGGCCTGTGGACTGAAGGGTCCCAGGTTCGATTCTGGTCAAGGGCATGTACCTTGGTTGCAGGCGGTGTGGGGGGTGTGCAGGAGGCAGCTGATCAATGTTTCCCTCTCGTCGATGTTTCTGACTCTCTCTCTATCCCTCTCCCTTCCTCTCTGTAAAAAATCAATAAAATATATTAAAATTTTTTTTATTAAAATATATTTTAATGTTGACATTATTGCAGGAGTCCCAAACCCACTTTGCCTACCTCCACCCTCCCCTGCCTATACCTTCCTTGGCCTTTACCAAATTATTGTCTGTGTCCATGGTAAATGCATATATATTCTTTATTTCCTTCACCTTCTATATTCAGTCACTCCCAAGTCCTAGTTCATTTTGAGTTATTTTTATATATGGTTTAAGAAAGTGGTCCAGTTTCATTATTTGCATGTATTTAAATTTTTTCCAATTGATTCTTTTTCAATATTTCAACCTCTCTTTTCAAGTTGGTAGCTCTCATTTAGTCTCTTATAATTCTCATTAAGTTGCTTGTAGTTCTCATTGAATTGTTTTAGTACCCTTATTACCATTACTCTGAATTATTTATCTGACAAATTGCTTGTCCTTATTTCATTTAGTTCCTTTTCTGGTGTTGCCTATTTTTCTTTCATTCAGGGGTTGTTTCTTTGTCTCCCCTTTTTTTGCTATGCCTTTGTTTTTGTTTATATCAAGCTGCTATAGCACCCAGACTTTGTGTGGTGGTCTTATGTAGAAGGTGTTTTGTGGGACCCAGTGGTGCAGTCTTTTAGATATTCTGATCTGGGTATTCTAGGAAAGCCCCTTATTTGAGTTATGTGGGTTCTCCTGTTGTAGTTGGTTTTTCAATGTTATTGTTCCCTTCATGGATGGAGTCTCCTCTCAGGCTGGCTGACTATGTTGCTCACCCTAACTATGTTGTTCAAGCTGTTGTGGAGGTGCTGACTGAACAGAACAAAATACAACACAACAAAACATGAAACAAAAGGAACAAAGCAAAAAACATACACAATGCCCCCGCAGCACCAACAAAAGCAAGCACCAGAGAAAAGAGAATTAGGAGAGAGAATAGAGAACAAAGATTATAGAAAAATAAAGAAATAAAAATAGAAAACAAAACAAAACAAATTTAAAAAAGCACACACAAAAAAACAACAAAAAAGTGGTAGAAAGGAATATGTAGATGCAGAGCTAAAATAAAGAAAATAAGAATAAAGAATTAGGGGAATAAGGAAAGGAAAACAGTTGAAAATAAAGAAGAACAAAAAGAAGGAAAAAAAAGCACAGAAAAGAAAAGGAAGCAAAAAATTTTGAAAAGAAAAATAGAGAAGTCAGATCGACCTAAAATAAGAAAAGGAAAAAAGATGAGAAAGCAGGAGAAAAAGAAAACAGAGAAATAAAAAAAATTCAGTAGTGAAAAAAAAAATTAAATAGGAAAAGGGAAGAGGAAAATTATATATATAAATGAAACAACAGAGACTAGAATAATAATAACCAATAAACCAGATAAAAACCGTAATTTAAAAACGGAAGAAAGATAGAAAAGAGAAAATATTAAAAGAGAAAAGAAGAAAAAAGGAAGAAAAATTGAAAAGAAAAAGTGAGGGGAGAAAAGTGAAGTGGCGCTCATTTCAGCAGGTTAGCGCGGGATCCCCCTTTGGGTCCTACTCTTCTGTCTGTCTGCCATTCCGGGCTTCCTGTGAGGTGCTCCGGGGCTGACCACTGCCAGGAACTGCCCTCCGTTGGCTTTTAACAACCTGCTTGTAGCTCCGAGCAACCCAACTACCCACCGTCTGTGTCTGCCTCTACAGGCCTTGGCTGCAAGCAGGAGGGGCCCATCTGCCCTCTCACCTGGGTTTGTTAGAGGCATGGGCCATCGCTGGGTCAGCAAACTCCCTCTGGTTCCCCGGGCTCCACCTCTGCCTGCCTTGGTCTGGTGGCCAGCTGTCAATCTTAATCCCTGAAAAGTGTTTCTGAAAGGACTTCAGGTGGGGGAGGTGCTGTTTGGCTCCTAGGGAATGTGGCGGGTGTGCTTCCCTGTACCAGAGCTCCCCTCTGAGATTGGCCCAAAATATTATTCTGCCCTTGGCTGGACAGAGATCCTTCTAGGAGGCCAGTGGGGTCAGCTGCAAACCTGGGGTTTCCATCAGCTGCCCAAGCAGGGAAAGTACCGGTCTGGTTCCCAGGATAGAGGGGCAGATGGCCCTCCGCCAGTCCAGTCCCTGACGCTCCTGAGACCTTTAAACCAGGAGGCTTAGCTTCTGCTCTGGTTTCCTCTGAAAAGGTCAAAATGCAGGGTGTGGCATGCACAGCTCCTGAGTGTGGGACAGGCTGTATCACCCAGGGTGGGTTTTTTCTTTTTCTTTTTCTTTTCCTGCCCTGAGCCTCCTGGGAGCGGCCAGCTCCTGTCAGGAGAAACGGCTGTTTGGATTTGGGGGCCCAAGACCCAATGCTCCTGGCTGGGCTGCTGCTGTTCCACGTCTCCCTGCAATGCGTCCCACCCCAGCCTCTCCCGAGGCACCTCGAGTCTGCACCTCCCTCCCTGCACCAAAGCCTTGGGTGAGAAGCTGCAAATGAAAACTCCTGTGCTCTGGGTTTTTAAAAAACACACAAAAACCAAAAGAAACCCCCAAAAACAAAACTGCGGCTTTCTCTCTGACGGGGACTGGTCTCCAGCTCCCGACTCCCCGGGGCCAGCAGCCCTGCTTCCTTTCAGGACTGGATGTTCCATGGGCCGCTGGTCGTGGCTCTGGCGCTCTAGCCGTGGAGCCCAGCCCGGGTTCTGCACCTCAATATTCTGAGGGGACAGACCTCCCACAGCGAGAATGCCCTCCTCACTCCGGGCCGGCCAGCCTGCTGCCCTGGGAGCGGGGCCAGGTCCTCTCTTGACATCGCCCTTCCTCCCGGTCTCCAGGCGTTCTCTGTCCTTCCTGGATACGTCTCCTCCTCAGCTGGACCTCAGCTGGTACCTCCAGGGGAATGAATGTTCTCCAATTTGGTTGTATTTCCAGTCTGGCCCTGGGACGAGGTGCATGACAGGTCTGCCTATTCGGCCGCCATTTTCTCCCCTTTCTCTATGGTTTTTTGAAATATTCTTTTTTATTTTGTTTGACTTTCTATTTTTGTTTATGTGAATTAAACAAAACAACCCTCTCTTCCAACCTTGAAACAGAATGGCCTTTTGTAGAAGTAATCTCTGCATAGACTGTGTGTAGGGTAGTCTGGCAGGCTAGTAGGAGCGGGGTGAGTGGCTAAGGCATCTGGGTGCTGGCCTACTGAGGCAGAGTGGTTCCAGGAGGGAAGGCCAGTGCCTTGGAATGGTGCCTTGTTAATCCTGTTTGCTCCCTTTGTTTGGGGCAAAAATAGACGCAGGCAATGTGTCCAGGGACATGCTACAGCGACCTTGACAGGCAGGCCAGAGCACTTGGACTGAGCCCTCTCCCCGCCTTATGAAGATGGGAGGGAGGATAAACAATGGTGCTCACCAGCATCACTTGACCCCAGAGAATTTCTGCAGTCCCCGGAGAGTTCTCCCGTCGCCCTGACCTTCTCAGTACTGTCTCTCGCTAGTTTGTTGTGCGGAAAGTGGTCTTGTGCGGAAGCAACCTCTGTGTAGTCGTTATGTGTTGGTTAGTTTTGGGAAGCTGGTAATCACGTGGTTTTGTTAGTGTAGGTAGCTAGTCCTATCTAATAATAGACAAATATGCAAATTGACAGCACCTTCGCCACACCCAAGCCACGCCCACCAGCCAAGCCACGCCCACAAGCCAATCAGGACGAGTATGCAAATTAGCCCAACAAAGATGGCGGCTATTTTGCATATCAAGACAGCGTGGAAAGAAGCCAAGAGCTGCAGAAGGGAGTAAAGCTTCAGAGAAGCAAGCAAGCCGGGGGGGGGGGGGGGCGCGGGGTGGGGAGAGGAGAAGGGAGGAGCGGAGGCGGGGCGGGGGGTGAAGGGAAAAGCAGGCAGGCTGGCTGAGAAGGCGGGGTGGGCGACAAGGGAGGAGCGGAGGTGGGGTAGAGTGTAGAGTGCAGCAGGAAATCCTATTGCAGGATTTTTCCTGCAACGGGAACGCTAGTGATTAACATAACTTGCCAGGCTGGAGTGGCTCCCAGCAGGGAGACCAGGTGCTGTGGTGACATCCTATTGTTCTTGCTTGCTTCCTTTGTCTGGAGGCAAAAAACTCCTGGCGATGCAGTTGGGAATTGGGAAGGCCCCGTGGTGATCTGACAGGTGGGCCAAAGCACCTGAGTAGAACTCCTGCTGTTGAAATGGAGGGAACATCAACAATGGCACCGATGGGCACAGAGGATTCCCGCAGCTCCTGCAGTTTTCCACCTATGCAGTCCTCTTCTCTTGCTTGTTACTCAGAAGTCGTTCATGTGGCCTCATTATTCTCACAGGAATAGTTTCTCTCTCTACACGTATATTTGCGTTTGCTCATGGAAGGGACAAGGTCAGCATCCTTTTCACTGCTGCCATCTTAGATCTCCTCCAGTCTATGCCTCTCATGGACCTACTCAATTGCATGCTCAATCTCACTTAATTTTTGAGTTGCCCTGAAAATGCCTGCAGCGTATAAGGAGCTCCACACCTGCCACAAGGTGGGGACAGTGTTTGTCTTGATGCCTTTAGCTCAGTTCAGGCCACTAGGATGGGGTACTTGGTGAGGCACACCTCTAAGCATGCCTAATGACAGAGTTGCTTCTCTGGTTACTTAATGGTCTCTTTCCCCCTCCCCCCAAAGTCTTGAATTTTCTATGATGCCCAACCCATTGGGCTGCATGCTCCCTACTGCCTGCTCCTACCATGTCGCCATAGGTCTCAGCCCTTTTTTTTCAAAGCTCCCATTTCAAACTGATGACCTTTCTTGTTACCACCTGTTCCACTAGAAGCGTTGCCACTATAAGGAGATCCGATGACATCTAGTCAGCAGAGATGATCTTTGGCTGCTGAAACTGGCCTGGCTAGAGCCGAATTTCCCACAACAAACCCTCCAATCATGCCGCAACTCTCGCTTTGGGGGGCAAAGCTAGTTAATGCCCTCGCTGAGATCCCACCTGCCTCTTTCCCACGTGGTGTATGGTTAGTGACCTTGTTCCTACCACCCATGGGCCAAATTGGGCCAGCACCTCTTGTTTTTGTATGGCCTGCAGTGTAAGGATTGAGGACACGTTTTTTTTTTTTTTTAATTTCTTTATTGATTAAGGTGTCACATATTTGTCCTCATCCCCCCATTCCCATCCCACCCCTCTCCCCACGCATGCCCCAATCCCCTGTTGAACTTAACCGTTGGATAGGCTTATATGCATGCATACAGGTCCTTTGGTTGAACTCTCCCCCTCCCCCCACCCTCCCCCTACCCTCCCGTATCCTCCCTCTGAGGCCCGATAGTCCGATCGATGCCTCCTTGCTTCTGGTTCTGTTCTTGTTCCTCAGTCTATGTTGTTCATCATTTCCTCTAGATGAACGAGATTAAATGTCACTAGATATATACTAATAAGAACTGAATGTGAGACGAGCAATAATATTTATGCTGACAGGCAAATGAATCAATCTGTAGCGAGCTTCCCCCTGGACCAACAGTTCTTTTGAGACCCAATTTCGATGTCCAGTAGTTCCTTATGTGTACATGTCAGCACTGACCCCTCAGCTCTGGATGGTGGACAAATGGTGGTAATGGAGGTCTGACTCCCTCTGGTTTGGTCTCGGCCGATCCCAGGGGCACGGCGTCACCTGGACTAAGGGGCACGTGGCCTCACCCATACCCAAGGGGCGCGTGGTCTCACCCGGGCCTGGGACCCAGCCTCACCCGGATGGATCCAGGGGTGCACGGCCTCACCCGGACCCAGGATCTGGCTTCACCCGTACCCAAGGACACTTGGCCTCTCCCAGACCCAGGGGCACGTGGCCTCACCCGGGCTTAGTTGCACAAGGCCTCACCTGGATCCAGGGACACATGGTCTCTCCCGGACCCAGGGACGCTTGGCCTCTCCCAGACCCAGGGCCACTTGGGCTCACCCGGGCCTAGGTGTGAGGACACGTTTTGATGATTGTATATCACTTGGTGACAAATGAAAATTACATAGTTACACTTTCAGTATCTATAAGCCAATGTTGTACCGGAACACAGTCATACTCATTCATTCGTGTATCATCAACTCCCATGATACAATGGCAGAGGTGAGCAGTTGCAGCAGAGACCAAGTGACTCATAAGCCATACAGCTTTTATAGTGGCTCTTTACAAAACACACCTGACAAATGCTGGTATCCACAATTATGTTTATAAAATTATTTTGAATTTATTTTACTCCACTGTTTGTTCCTTCTGTGTCTCCATCCTTTTCAAGTCTCTTGATTATTTCAAATAGTTAAAAAAAAAAAACCAACTCCCATATTCCGTCACCTGTAACTTTAAATACCGATTTAATAGAATTTTTATTGCTGCAAAATATTTTCTTATCCCAGATTATACATTAAAAATCCTTCTTCTTCCTTCCTTCCTTACCCATTCTTTTTTGGTATATACTTCTCCATGTGAATTTAGCGTAATTTTAAGCTTAAGATTTGATCTACTATTCTACGGAAATGTTCCATGAATGGTTTCTATGGTTGCTTAGCTTCAAGTATATTGTTTAGAAATCACTCCCGGCTCTGTAATCTGAGATGTCACAAAGAAGCAATGCTCTGAATTTATTAGGAGCACTAAAGATCCAAATGTTGATAAAAATAGTTTTCCATAAAATTGCAATTACCTAATTATTTGCCATTGCACATGTTTCTCAGACTCTAGAAAGAAGGAAAACATTTGAATAGTGAAGGCCAGTCTGGAAGATTTGAGAGCTTTTAATCTCTGTAGGAATCAAATAAGTGAGAACGCCAGGATGTGCGCTATGATCAGTTTTTTTTAAAAAATATATTTTATTGATTTTTCACAGAGAGGAAGGGAGAGGGATAGAGAGTTAGAAACATCGATGAGAGAGAAACACCGACCAGCTGCCTCCTGCACACCCCCCACCGGGTATGTGCCCACAACCAAGGTACATGCCCTTGACCGGAATCGAACCTGGGACCCTTCAGTCCACAGGCCGACGCTCTATCCACTGAGCCAAACTGGTTTCGGCTAATCAGTTTTGTGTATTGACAATTCTAGTGCCCTTTCAGTCCAGTTAGGCCATGTTAATGAAAACTTGATTCCTAGAGAACATTTTGTACTTATAATATTTCATGGCCAGTCTAGGTCACCTGAAGCACTTTACTCCAAGCAAGTTAAGTCAAATAAGTATGTGCGTAGTAAAAAAAGCTGACGGACAACTGAGGACTAAATTTTCATGTAATGAATAATATGGAATGACTGCATGGCCTTGAAATGCTGTTGACTTTTTAAAAAATTATTGATTTTAGAGATAGAGAGAGATGAAGGGAGAGAGATATATCAATAAGTACCACTACTTATGCATTCATTGGTTGCTTCTTGTATGTGCTGTGACTGGGAATAGAACCCTCAACCTTGATGTATTGAGATGACACACTAACTGAGCTATTTAGCCAGGGCTAAGATGCTGTTGACTGACCCCCCTCCCGCCCCCCCGCACAAACACACACACAACAACCAAAAAGCAAGCTTCAGAAGCATAAAGGACCCTTTGCTTTTCTTCATTTTTAGGTTTGCCTTTGTCTTGTTAAGCAGCCATGAAACCATCAGATTCCCTTACTGTGGTAAGAATGTTGGCCAATCCACTACCCACAGGGTATTTGCTTTGGAAGCTATCTGATGTTATTTGGGCTTCCTGTAAGTGACTGTTTCATTATCTCCAGCAGCCCTGTGTTTTACATAAATAATTCTTGAGAGTTTATGTTGGATTTGGTTTGTGTTTGTAATGACTGCTCACCCTAGATGGAGATAATGTGTTTATACAGGTAATTCAGTTGCATATGCGGCCAGACCCCTAAAACATCAGTGATCTCTTGCCCTTTCATGGCTTATGTTTATAGCTTCCTTTCTAGTAGTTTGTATAGCTCACCTAAATTGTTTTTTTTTTTTTATAGCTTTCACTTTGTGGTTATTTAAATAGTGAATTGCCTGTTACAGCAAAATTAAAATATGCTTAAATGTTCGCTAAGCATATTATTCTGGAAATTTGGGTTATTAGAACTTTTCTGTTTCTTTATGTAATTCAAGATATTTTCAGGCTACATGATGTTGGGATAGAAATAGTCACAAACAGAGAAGCTCAAGAGTATTCTTTTTTTTTTTTTTAATATATATTTTATTGATTTTTTTACAGAGAGGAAGGGAGAGGGATAGAGAGTTAGAAACATCGATGAGAGAGAAACATCAATCAGCTGCCTCCTGCACACCCCCTACTGGTGATGTGCCTGCAACCTGGGCACATCAAAGGCATGTATGTGCCTGCAACCTGGGCACATACATGCCTTTGACCGGAATCGAACCTGGGACCCTTGAGTCCGCAGGCCGACGCTCTATCCACTGAGCCAAACCGGTTAGGGCAAGAGTATTCTTTGTGTATATGTTTTTGTATATATTTCTCCACACTTTCTTGGACCTTTAGTTTAACCTTAAATTTCCCCAATCTGGTTTTGGGAGTCTCTAAAGGTCGCTTCCCATGCACTGGGGTAAGGATTCTCTGAAGCTTCTTTATGTCTGCCATTTTCCAATTTCCTACTCTGGCTTTAGGGAGGACTTCTCCCATAGCTGCCAGAGAAGTTTTGATATTGTTGTAATAACCTGGTTATTAAAAAGGGAAAGAATAAAGGGGAGGCTAGATAATATAGGCATGCCATTTACACAGCTTTGCCAGAAAGCTGCCATCAACATTCTCCAAATCTGCTCCCCACAGACTCCTGGGGCCCACAGCCAGTGGGATCCACACACGGAACTGAATCTAGCCTGAGGCTGCATTGGACCCGGCTCAGCCACGGGGCAGACACTTTTGAGCTGGACCTGCTTTTTGCTCTGCTGGAGCCCCAGCTATGTATTTTCCAGGACTGGTTTAAGGACAGTGGGACTTTGCAACCTGAGACGTATAATTCCACGCCAATAAAAACCATTCACTCTCCCATGTGAGTCTTAGAAAATTCATTTCCTAAAGATATCGTAAGAACCCCACTCTCACTAGCAATGGAGGAATCCCACCAACTGAATCCTCCGGCTACAGTTTGAGGCCTGATGTCTTCTTGCTTAAAGTCTCTGAATCCCCCCACCCAGACTGCCCCTAACAAGTGTGGCTTACATGTGTAAATGCTACCTAATAAAGAGGGAATATGCTAATTGACCCAAGCTGTCGCAAAGATGGTGGCGCCCACAGCCAATAAGGAAGGAATATGCTAATTGACTGCCCTGCCCTCAAAGATGGTGGCACCCAAAGCCAATAAGAAGGGAATATGCTAAATGACCACTCCACCGTCAAAGATGGCAGCACCCACAGCCACAAGATGGTAGTGCCCAGTCCCCTCAGCCCTGCCGGGGTGGCAGGTATGTGGAGTAGCAGGGCCTGCCCCCAGGTGGGCCCAGCCACTCTGCGCGCCTGCCTCTGGAGTCCCCCAGTCCCCTCAGCCCCCCAGTTACCCAGCCGCGCAGGGCCGGCCCGAGGCACAGGTAAGCCTCAGATGGCGGCTGCCCAGCCGCCCAGGGCCGCTCGAGGCTCAGGTAACCAGGGCTGGCCGAGGCTTGCACTGCTGGCAGTGGCAGCAGCAGAGGTGTGATGGGGCGTCGCCTTCCCCTGATCGCAGGGTCACCTCCCACCCCTGAGGGCTTCCGGACTGTGAGGGGGGCAGGCTGGGCTGAGGGACCGCCCCCTCCAGTGCATGAATTTTTATGCACCGGGCCTCTAGTAGTTAAATAATAAATTAAACTAATAAACACTTAACAAATGTACCCATTCTATTATTGTATCTTGATAAATGTCTTCATAAACACAAAATAAAAATATATGTAAAGCTACAATTTTTGTATAACTGAAAGTAAAATATCAAAGATGAACTTAAGCATTCTACATATCTGGGTGTTTGATAGATGTTTGAAGGCATAATACAATAAAATATACATATTTAATATACTTTTATTACAAAATTTATTATAACTTGCATTAATTTCTGGTAAATTAGTCATTATATAAAAGCAATAAAGATTTTTATGTAATTTATATTCAATTGACAGTAATGACCTACATGATTAAAATAGACCTATTTTTATAAAATATAAATGAAAGCATTTAAAATTCTTAAAAGGTTATTTTTTAACACCTTATGATTTTGAAAACATATTTTCCTCCTGAAATATTAAAATAAAAATACAAAACACACATTTCATAAAATAAATATAAAAATTTAAATTATTGAAATAAAACTGAAATTTTAAATTTAATTTTAAAAATATCTTGTATCTCATAAAATTTTTATTATATTTGTATATATTTTTTCTTTTGAAAAATATACCTTTATTGATTTCAGAGAGGAAGGGAGAGGGAGAGAGAGACAGAAACATCAATGACGAGAGAGAATCATTGATCGGCTGCCTCCTGCACACCCCCCTCTGGGGATCGAGTCTGCAACCCAGGTATGTGCCCTTGACCAGAATTGAACCTGGAACCCTTCAGTTTGCAGGCTGACGCTCTATCCACTGAGCCAAACTGGCTAAGGTGTATATTTATATTTTTATAACCATAAAATGATTTGTAGTTCTATCATTCAATGTCCATCTAGTTGTCAATGTACAGAATTGGTATTATGCTTTATTCATGTTATGTCTAGAATAAGTTGTTTAATGTTGCAAAATATTTCTCAGTAATCATGTGGTTTTGTTAGTGTGGGTAGCTAGTTATTAATATAAGGAAGAATGCAAATGGGAACTAAATAATAAACTTAAACTGGGAAGCCGAGGCAGGTAGCAGGGCAGCATCCCATCTAGCTTGCTAGGAAACTATAGCATGAACAGACTCATTTACACACTCTAGGGCGCTCAATCCTCAGCACAGACAGGAAAATCTCCCCAGGGATGCTGCAGGTACTGAGTTCCCAGAGGAAGAAGGAGGGGAAATTCTCCTGCTGGGCACTGGGCAGTAGAAACCAGATGATGTAACAGAACTTTTGGACTTGTGCAGCGAGAGCCAGGGTGTGGACAGAGCGGGGCAGAGCCAACCCTGGGAAAAACTGGAAAAGTAATCAGATGAATAGAGGGTGTGGAAGCCCTGTGGAGGGAGGAGGGCCTTACTCAGGCCCAGGACAATTCAGAGAGTTGGTTTGGATAGTTTGAATGGTGCTATATTCTTTATGTGAACCAAGAAAATATATGGAGGATTAACAAAAGCTCCGTGGCAGTGCTTTTATTTTATTTTAATTAATTACTTTATTTATGGTAGTGCTTTTAGAGCCTGCCCACCCTCTACGTCCCCGAGGTTGTATTAATTCCCTTAAATCAAAATAAAATCTTGCAGTCACATTTAAACTTCTCCATGTGTATGCCTTTAAAATTCTTTTCTCACAACACCACAAAACAACTCATTTTCACCTGTAACAGTTTCTTAGCAATTGTGGTGAATACTGTGCTGATATGTGGCTCCTACCGAAACCATAAACAGGCACAGCAAGAAAGCAAGAAAATGGACTCTCAGTAATATGGGGTGCTACTGCAAATCAATATTTTGTTATGCAAGAATGTGTTGTATTCAGACGAAGGAAGATTTGTAAAGGTAAATCAACTTTTTAAGTGATGTGCGCCAATTATATGTCCTTTCTCATACCTCAGCATTCTCCTCATTAATTCCTCCCTGCATGCACACCACCTGTGCGTGGTGATGCAGCTCACAAACGTGCATAGCATTTGCACACCTTTTGTGTTGTGAGCATTGGGTAAGAGAGGAAGAGAAGTGGTGCCTGGGCAGGGTGGTGCCGAGTCTGGAGGGGAATCATCCTTGGCCAGCGTGGCACCAGGTGTAGGTGGAAGCCATGCCTTTGGGCGTAGCAGTATGTCAGTCTGTGGTGTTTGTTCTGAGCAGCACCTAGTATGTGCCCCTGCTCCCTAGTTTAGCTCCTAAACTGTGGGTCTTACATTGTTCCAAAGGGGGTGAGAATTTCTCTCTTTGACTTGTGTTTCATTATGTTATCGCAAGTATAAGACAGCATGGATTTGTGTCCCTTTACGTTCTGAGGAAGTCAAGTAAAAAGTATTTTATGTCTACTTGCTGTTCATTGTATTCCTCTCTCTCTGAGAGTCAGGCATGAGCAAAGGGAACTGGATGGGGGACAATCTGAGTAGCACACATCATTGTGGTACATTCAAAGAAAAGCTTACTCTTTGTGTTGTTTTTTTCACTCCCTTTTTATTTATTTATTTATTTTTCACTTTTTTTTTATTTAGGTATTATATGTGTACATATCTTACCATTGTCCCCCCCACCCCAGACCCATACATGCTCTCACCCCCCAGAGTTTTGTGTCCGTTGGTTATGGAAAAGCTTACTCTTTGACTTGTACTAATTTGATTGGGCAACATGCACAGATCTTTACTCTCTCTTATAAGTAAGTTTATATTAAGAAAGTTTTTACCCCTCATGTAAATATCTTCCTAATGGGCTCCCCCATTTGTCAGTCATAAATGTCCTATCTGATATGTTACATCATATTAAATCATGTTATAGGATACGGAAATTAGAAAGCATATAAAACAACACTTTGGCCTCCACATAATACCTCTTTAATAAAATTAGTCAGAATTAATAGTTTTAGGGAAAAGGTCTAGATTATGTTATTATGTTTTAGAGACTAGGACTTTTTATTTAGTGTTAAAACTTTATATGTGCTATTTTATTTAATTTTTATGGTATCCCTGCAAGGAGTTGTTTTCTCCATTTTATTCCCCCAAGTGAAATAGTTTTTTAGAAGTTGAGTAATTTGCTTAATTAGTAAGTTCCAACATCAATATTTGAATACTGGCCTATTTGATTTTAAAGCTTTTACTTTTTCTGATAACTAACTGCTAGTTTTTATTGCTACAAGTAAAATTCCATTTAAAAATTTAAATGTGAAATAAAATTTTTTTTTTGTAATGGAATTTGGGGGAATGAAAGAATCTATGTCACTTAAAAGCCATCAATAATTAGCTCCTTTGACATTTAGTGCTTTTGAAATCGGCAGGACTGCTAGATATCTATTGACTGTTTGCTGGGGAGATTTCATGGCTTGGAAACCTTATTTTAGAAATCATTTATAACCAAAATAATTATAAGAAACTTGTTATCAGAGAAATGCATGGATGGTCTCTCTTTGTTGCTAGTGGGAATGGGGTTCTTGGGGTACCCCTGGAATAAGCATTTCTAGAGGCCCCATGGGAGAATGAGATGTGGTAGAAAGCTTTATTTTCATGGAATTACATCCGTTGATTTACAGAAATCCCATTTTCTTTAATCCAGTCCTGGAAGAGGTGCAGCTGGGGATTCAGGAGAGCTAGAAGCAGAGCCAGTGTTCCAAGTTTCCTTTCCACGGTGGAGCTGGGTCCGGCTTAGTAGTAGGCTGGTGGCAGTTCATTAGTCCATTGTGTGGGGTCCACTTGGCTGTGAGCCATGTGGGCAAATGTAGGAGCGTGAGAGCCTCTGAGAAACCAGGAGCACAAGAGCCCACGAGCCCAAGCTCCTTTGTTTAGGAGATGAAATAGTTCAAATGTTCCCACGCTTGCAATGACCATGCCTACTCTGGCCAAT
The DNA here is from genome assembly GCF_027574615.1 of Eptesicus fuscus. Classification (NCBI taxonomy): domain Eukaryota; kingdom Metazoa; phylum Chordata; class Mammalia; order Chiroptera; family Vespertilionidae; genus Eptesicus; species Eptesicus fuscus. Next base: position 47,690,673 of record NC_072491.1, on the reverse strand, counting down.
GACCTGTTCCCAGGTGTCACTGATAGACAAATACCTTCCCTCTTTCACCCAGATTTTATTGGTCATGCGTCTATTCTCCACCGGTCCGTTCCCTCTCCCAGAGATCCATGGGGAACAGACCGGTGGCTCCCTGGGGAGGGTTCAATTGCAGCTTCCTGACAAAGCTACACAAATGGCATGCCTAGACTTTTTGGGTTTCCCTTTGCTCCTTTCATAACTAGGTTTATTACAATGGCATCACACTGTTCTGATTATTGCATAGATGTTGGTGAGGGCATTAAGAAGAACAGAAGACTTGGAGAACACTGCATTGATCATGCTATTCTTTGAAACTTCAAAGAGAGAACTGGACAACAGTAAAGGGTTTGCTTATTGGCTTGTAGATGACAAGAAGCTGGTAGAGATATAGAACATGCTGTGTGAGATTATCTGAAAACTAGAGTCATGAAAATCAATAGGCTGAAATAATATTTTAAAATTGGCAAATTTCTAAAGAATAAAAAAAGAATTGAGAGAGGGATTTATTTTAGCAAAATGGTGGCCTAAGGAAGCTCCAAGCTCTAGTTCCCTTATAGAAACATGAAAGATGATAGCTCCATCACCACCAACAAAAACAGAAATTGTCTCAACCAACTTTGTCAGAGCTCTAAACAACAAGCAGTTTCATAGCTCCCAAGCTTACACCCAATTAAGAAAAGACCATATTCAGAATGGTCAGAAAGTTTTGTGGTATTTTTACTCACTCTTACCCAACCTCTTTCCTGGCATAGGGGCTGTCTTGGTCTTGAAGCAGCAGCAGCAAGAGCCCAGTTTCCAGTCTTCTCCCTTTAACTGGAAGGGATAGAGCATACTTTATTGGAAAATTATTGTATATTCTTGTTCTGAATTATTTGGGGTGATAAAGACTAATGCAAGGTGTTCATCTATTTTGTTTAATCAGAATTCAGGAGGAAAATCTATGGGCAGTGCTTATAACAGCTATAAGGTCACTCACAGATGCCTAGGGTAAGAGATTGTGGGGGTGGTGGTGAGACATAAAATAGACAACCTAAAGGTTGGGGCAGAAGTTTGGATTACAACACTTAGGAAATTAGGACATTTATAAGCAGCTGTATACAGGGGACATTAGAAAGCCAAATGCAAGCATGGGAAAGACACATGCCCAGAAAAATCACAAGAAGACTTAAACTGTCACATTGGGCTCATTCCTAGGCTCAAAGAAAGCCTAACTAAGTGTTAAAATTTCCATAGCACAGAGCCAAGTGGTAAAGACTGGAGAGCTCTTGAAATTCAAGGAAATATCTGTCACAAAGCATTAGCTACACATACCTAAAAGAACAGTGACTTTAATGAACACACAGAAGGACTAGTATTTGCAAAAATTGTTTGGAAATGTCTCAAAACTAATGGACTACTACAGTCTTTAACAATCAAAACAGAAAACAAACAACTCCTGGAGAAGGAGGATTCTGGTTTTAAGAGATATCACATTGTGACATTTAAAGGCCCAATTTTCACGAAATAAAAAGCAGGGCACACGAAGAAACAAAAATGTGACATATTTAAAGGAAAAAAAATCACACAAACTATCCCAAGGAAGCTCAAACATTAGATTTATTATATAAAGACTTTAAAAACAGTTGTCCTAAATTTGCCCCAGAACCAAAAGAAAAATGGACAAAGCACTAACAAAATCAGGAAAATGATACATGTGGATGAAAGGGGCCCCAAAGTAAACCTGACAAGCTCAGGGGAGGCCTGCATGGTGGCCTTACAAATTAAGAGACCAAAAGTAACCACATAGAATGGTTTGAAATTAACATTTTCTAACTAAAAGCAGTTCATTGTGGGTAGTCATGTCCTAGGGCAGTATTTTTCCCTAACAAAGATCCATCTTCACCTTAATTGAGTCTGTCAGTCTTTTTGTACAGTACATCTAGTACAACATACCTGCTAAACAATGCCTTTGCAATAACAAAGTAATTTCCTTTTTTCTAGACCTCTCAAAGCTCAATCACTACATCAGAGTGGAGACCAAAAATCTTCTCGTAGCTAGGAAAGATAAAAAAATGGCTGTAAGTGGATGCTGCACAGACACCCTCCTAGGACCAAACTGGCATGACAACTAAAACACTGAAAACTTCCTGAATAATCAATGGAAGACTCACTGGAGAGAACCCTGATAACTGAGGATAGAAAGTGGAGACCACATAGAGACTGGTAAGAGAGGCTCAGGCTCAAAAGGGCTGGCTGGGCTCTCACAGACAGCAACTGAAGTTCCGGAGAGATATCTCAGCTGTGGGGGGTGCCACTGAGAACTCTGGGGTCTAATCCCCAATCTGGGCCCCCAAGCAGAGAGCACCAGAACTGAGAAGGGTGCCCACATAACATCTGGCTGTGAAAGCAGCAGGGTTGCTGTCTGTCAGGGAGAGATGGCTGGAAATTCAGGTACCCTCTTAAAGGGCCAATGCACAAAATTCCCTGTGGAGCCACTGACCTTGTGCTCCAGCAGAGGGAGGGCAGAATGGACTGGAGCTGTGTGAGCAGAAGCCAGGATCAGGGGCTCTGGGGTTAGAGTTCAGAGGGCAGACATCCTGGTTTCCTGTGCTGAGTCATTCCCTCGTGCTGGGGAGGTCATCTTTCTCATGCAAACATTTGCTATACAGGCAGCTTTGCCTGGGGGGAAGACAGTTGTCCCTCCCCCCCCCCCCCCGCTATTGTAGAACACCTTGCCCCATGGTGTGGAGTTGCTGAGGCCCATTAAGAGCAGAGAATAACAACTAGCCTTCAGGCCGAAGCTATTGCCTGACCCTGTTGAAAAAAACCCTCACCACACCTGTGGACAACTACCTGAGAGCTATTCAAGACAAAATCCTGTCAGTTTGTAGGCAGAGGTGACCTCTGGAGGATTTGACTCTTTGCCTGATCTAATTAGTTAGAAACAGTGTTTGACACTGTCCTGCATTAGAGATTGAGAGGCATAGCAGATCTAATACATAGTCACAGACCCAAACAGGCAGCCAAAATGAGGAGACAAAGAAAGAACCCCCAAATGAAAGAATGAGAATTCTCCAGAAGAAGAGCTAAATAAAATGGAGATTAGAAATTTATCTGATATAGAGTTCAGATAAATGATGATAAAGATGCTCAACAGCATGAGAAAAGATATAGTAACTCTGAAGACAGAAATAAGAATGACATATCACAAATAAAGAACACATTGAAAGGAATACACAGCAGATTAGGGGAAGCTGAGGATCGAATCAGTGAATTAGAAGACAGGGTTGAAAAAAATCACTCAATCAGAGAACCGAAAAGAAAACACAATTAAAATACAGGACAGCCTAAGGGAGCTGTGGGACAAGATGAACCATAACAATATTCGAATAGCAAGTCTGCCAGAAGAGGCAAAAAGGGAGAAAGGGGTAGAGAAGGTGGTTGAAGAAATAATGGCAGTAAACTTCCCTAACCTGATAAAGGAAAAACTCACACAAGTTCAGGAGGCATAGAGTCCCAAATAAGAAGAACCCAAATAGGCCCACACCCAGACACATCATAATTAAAATGCCAAAAATTAAAGACAAAGAGAGAACCTTAAAGGCAGCAAGAAAAAAAGCAAACTGTTACCTACAAAGGAGCTCCCATAAGGCTGTCATCTGATTTCTCATCAGAAACTCTATAGGCCAGAAGAGAATGGCATGAAGTACTCAAGGTAATGGAAAGCAAGGATCTGAAACCAAGATTACTATATCCAGAAAGGTGATCATTTAAAATAGATGGTCAAATAAAGTAGACCGTCAAATAGGCAAAGAAAGGCTAAAGGAGTACATCACTGCCATGCCAACATTACAAGAAATGCTAAAGAAACTGCTCTAATGAGAAGAAGAAGTAGGAAGAAAATCTAGGCATACAGAATTAAAATGGCAATAAATAAATACATATCTATAATAAAGTTAAATGTAAATGGATTAAATGCTCCAATCAAAAGATATAGGAAAGCTGAATGGATACAAAAACATGACTCAACTATATGCTATCTACAAGAAACCAACCTCAGAATAAAAGACACACACAAGATGAGAGTGAAGGGATGGAAAAAATTTTCTATGCAAATGGAAAAGGAAAAAAAGCTGGAGTAGCAATACTCATATCTGACAAAATAGACTTCAAAACAAAGGCCATCACAAGAGACAACAAAAGTCACTGCATAATACTAAAGGGATTGATCCAGCAAGAGGATAAAACCCTGGTAAACATATATACACCTAAATATATAAAAAAAAACTTCTAGAGGACCTTAAGGGAGAGATCTACAACAATACAGTCATATTAGGGGACTTTAACACCCCGCTGACTTCACTAGATAGATCCTCCAGACAAAAAATTAACAAGGGAACAGTGACTCTAAAGGACACACTGGATCAGATGGATTTAATTCACATTTCACCCAAAGCCTGCAGAATATACATTCTTCTCTGCCAGAAGCCAGTTCCAGCATGTCATAATTGCAAGAGTTTCATCAAAAGGTTGATGGAACTTGGGGACTCAACAAGGAATGAGTCACATATGTTACCACCTGTTGGAATGGCTAAAGGCATTTCTCCCAAACCTGAATAGGATGATTGTTTGCTGCCAGACAGCTCAGGGCATCTTAATCTACATGTTATTGCCTCCTACTGGCCAAACACCTGAACAGCTGTAGGCTATTCCCCAATCTGATAATGCTTCTGTATGAAACCCTACCCCAGTGATGGGCAACCTTTTGAGCTTGGTGTGTCAAACTTCACCAAAAAACTGAGCATAACTCGGGTAGTGTGTCACTTTGAGGAAAAAACATTATTTCGCAAATGTTTCATCCTCAGGAGCAGCAAATGTTTCATCCTCGGCATGTGGCCGCCTCAGCGGCCGCGTGTCATCAGAAATGGCTACGCGTGTCAGTGCTGACACGCGTGTCATAGGTTCGCCATCACCACCCTACCCTTTGAAGTGTATGTCTCCACCTTGCCTTAGGACAATTTGTGTTAATAAAAAGCAAGGGGTCATGAGACAAGGAGAACCTGGTTTCTTCAGCCAGGCTCCTCTGACCCCCAATGCCTTTCAAAATTATCTTTTGTCCTTGGACTCCTACTTAATCTATGCACAGCCTTTCTCCAGATTGCTGAACCCTTCTTAATGCTGGAATAAGAACCCCGGCGCTTCTCAAGTGCACATGGATCATTAACAAAGATAGACCACCTATTAGGACACAAAACAAGTCTCTACAAGTTTAAGAAGATTGAAATCATATCAAGCATATTCTCAGATCATAGTGGAATGAAATTAGAAATCAACTACAGTAAAAACACCTAAAAACATTCAAACACATGGAGGCTAAATACCATGTTATTAAACAATGAATGGGTTACCAATGAGATCAAGAAAGAAATAAAAAACTTCCTGGAAACAAATGAAAATGAAGAAACAACAACCCCAAATGTCTAGGACACGGCAAAAGCAGTCCTGAGAGGGAAGTTCATATCACTACAAGCCTACCTGTAAAAACAAGAAAAATCAACAATAAGCTATTTAACCCTACAACTTAAAGAACTAGAAAGAGAAAAACAAGGAAAGCCCAGAATAGGTAGAAGGAAGGAAATAATAAAGATTAGAGCAGAAATAAATGACATAGAGACTAAAACAAAACAAACAAACAAAAACAACAACAAAAAATCAATGAAACCAAGAGCTGGTTCTTTGAAAGGATAAACAAAGTTGATGAATCGTTAGCCAGACTCATCAAGAAACACAGAGAGAGGACCCAAATAAATAAAATCAGAAATGAAGGTGGAGAAGTAACCACTGACACCACAGAAATACAAAGGATTGTAAGAAAGTACTATAAACAACTAATACTACTCATAGCAAAAGAAACCATCAACAAAAAAATGTAGTCCACGGTATGGGAGAACATATTTGGCAATGATACATCTGATAAAGGGTTAATATGCAAAATATATAAGGAACTCATACAACTTAACAGAAGGAAGACAAACAATCCAGTTAAAAAATGGGCAAAGGACCTAAATAGACACTTCTCCAAAGTGGACATACAGATGGCCAAGAGACATATGAAAAAATGGTCAAAGTGACTGATCATCAGCGATGTGCAAATTAAAATGACAATTAAGAATCACCTCACACCTGTCAGAATGGCTACCATCAACAAATCAACAACTGACAAGTGCTGGTGCGGATGTGGAGAAAAGGGAACCCTAGTGCACTGCTAGTGGGAATACAGACTGGTGCAGCCACTATGGAAAACAGTATGGCATTTCCTCAAAAAATTAAATATGGAACTGCCATTTGACCCAGTGGTCGCACTTCTAGGAATATATCCTAAGAAACCCAAAACACAAATCAGAAAGAATGTATGCACCCCTATGTTCATAGCAGCACAATTTACAATAGCCAAGACACGGAAGCAGCCCACGTGCCTACCAGTAGATGAGTGGATAAAAAAAGCTGTGGTACATTTCTACCATGGAATACTATGCAGCAGTAAAATAGAAGAATCTCTTCCTCTTTGAGACAGCATGGAGGGACCTGGAGAGTATCATGCTAAGTGAAATAAGTCAGTCAGAGGAAGACAAGTATCACATGATCTCACTCATATGTCGAATCTAAGTAACACAATAAACTGATGAATGGAGTGGATCCAAAGACATGGAAGCATGGAACAGAGTGTGGAAATCTCGGAGGGAAGGTGGGGGAAGATGGATGGGTGGGAGGTTAACCAAAGACCTTGTATGCATATATGCATGACATAGACTATAGGGTCTTGAAGGCGTGGGCTGGTGGGTAGGAGTGGGGTGGAAGGGGTCAATGGGGGAAATAGGGGAACATATGTAATACTTTAAACAATAATGAATTATTAAAAAAATAAAATAAAATAAAATTCATGAGTGAAGAAAAAAATAAAACCCCTCATTGTTACTGTTATTGTGTTAATTGTTGACTGTTAACTATCCTGTACCAACCTATGTAAAAAAGATATGCGTCTATCATTTTACTTTTTATCCTATTCCAGAATTTCCCTGATTTGGTTTTTCCTGCTTCCCTCATCTGTCATCAGCGGATTTCATGTAACCCACTTATGCCTCCTCTTTGGATTGTAATGTATAAGTTAGGGTGAAAACTGCCATTTTCAAGAGCATTATCTCAATTTGTTGAGGTTTTGCTTCTGGGAAATTGTAAGTGTGGCTCAAATAAACTCATAAAAATTCTTACCAGTTTGGATGTTTCTTACATTGACATGTATGAACAAAATGAGAATATCAATAAAGAGATAGAAGTTATAAAAGGGAGCAAAAAAATCCTGGAGGTGAAACATACAGTTATTAAAACAAAAATTCCACTACAAAAATTTCACAGAAGATTCAAACAGAGAGGACAAAGAATCATTGAACTTAAAAATAGGACAATTGAAATTATTGAATTGGAGGGACAAAAAGAAAAAATAAAGGAAAGTGATTAGGGCAAGGAAATCTTACCTTTTGGACAGCATGGATGGACCTGGAGAGCATTTTGCTAAATAAAATACAGTTAGAGAAAGCCAAGTACTGTACGACTTCACTCATCTGTAGAATCTAATGAACTAAATAAACTAACAAACAAAATAGATATGGACTCATAGATGGAAAACAGACTGACAGCTGTCAGAGGGGAGGAGGGTTGCCAGGCTGGGTGAAAAAGGTGAAGGAATTAAGCAAACAAACAAAACAAAAGTCGTAAATGTATACAACAGTCTGGTCTTTGCCAGAAGGGAAGGTGGTGGTGGGGACGTAGAAGTGGTTATAGAAAGGATAAATAGTGATGGAAGGAGACTTGACTTGGGGTGGTAAATAGACAGATAATGCATTGTAGAATGGTACACCTGAAACCTACATAATCATATTAACTAGTGTCACCTCAATAAATTCAATTTTAAAAAGTGAACATGGCCTAAGGCAGTGGTCGGCAAACTCATTAGTCAACAGAGCCAAATATCAACAGTACAACGATTGAAATTTCTTTTGAGAGCCAAATTTTTTAAACTTAAACTTCTTTTAATGCCACTTCTTCAAAATAGACTCGCCCAGGCCATGGTATTTTGTGGAAGAGCCACACTCAAGGGGCCAAAGAGCCGCATGTGGCTCGCGAGCCGCAGTTTGCCGACCACTGGTCTAAGGAATTTGTGGGATGCCACAAGCAGACCAATAATTGCATTATGGGAGTTCCAGAAGAAGAGAATGAGAAAGAGACAGAGAAATTATTTAATAAAATAGTAGCTACTCCCCCTGCCCCCCCCAAATTTGTTGCTATACATGACTCCACAGATAAAATAAACTGTAGTATGAAGTAAGGTAAACTCAAAGAGACCCACCGGGTACATCATAATCAGTCTGTCAAAGGCAAAGACAGGAGCTCCCAAATGGCGGCAGGTTAAGTGGAGCTACACTGACACTCTCCCAGGACCAAACTGGAATTACAACTAAAATATAGAAAAACCATCCTGAATAATCAACTAAGACTAGCTGGAGAGGACCCTGATATCCAAAGATGCAAAGTGGAGATCGCATAGAGACTGGTAGGAAGGGCGGAGGTGCGAAGGGCGGACCGGGCTCCCACAGACAGCAGCTGGAGTTCGGAAGGCTATCTCAGCTGTGGGGTTCCCACTGAGAATTCTGGGGTCCAATCCCCAAACTGGGCCTGCAGGCAGAGGTGGATCTTTGGATGCTTTGAGTCTTGCCTGATCTGCTTTTGGACTCGGTGCACATCCTGGTCCTTCCCAAGGCACTCAGCCCCAACCGGGGGAGCCATAAGCCATGGGTTGCTGATAGGGGGTCAATGGGGGAAATGGCAAAAGCAGTCCTGAGAGGGAATGAAATTAGAAATCAACCACCAGACTGCTTTCCATAGTGGTTGTGCCAATCTACATTCCCACCAGAGACCCTCCAAAAGGCAAGAAAAAATGGTATGTATGACATACCAAGATTACTTGCCTATTCCTCAGCAGAAATTTTGAGGTCAGAAGGATGTGGGACTATATCTTTATTTTATTTATTTATTTATTAATTTTAATTTTTTAATTATTTTTTAAAGTTTCTTCATTGATTAAGGTATCACATATTTCTCCTCATCCCTCCATGGGACTATATCTTTAAAGTACTTAAAATATAAACTGAGAACCAAGAATTGTTTGTCCAGTAAAACTATCCTTCAAAAATAAGGGAGAAATGAAAACATTCTCAGATAAACAAGAGCTGAAGAAATTAATGACCACTATTCTTGCCCTGTAATTGATGCTAGCGGGAATTTCTAAGCTGAAATGAGAGGATACTTGATAATAAATAGTTATACGAAGATATAAAGACCTCTGGTACAGGTAAATTCATGGCAAATATGATTACCAGTTTCATTGCAACTCTGGTTTGCAACTCCATTTTTTATTTTCTACAGGATTTAAAACACAAACACATAAAACAATTAAAAATCTATGTTATTGGACACAGTGCATAAAGATGTAATTTCTGAAAATAGCATGGAGCTGTATAGAAAGAGTTTTTGTATGTTATTAAAATTAAGTGAATATGAATTCAAATTTAAATGTCACATTGACACCATTGTGATAATTTGGTTATTATTTAATAGGAAAGGAGTAAATGGAAGACTAGATAATATAGGCATGCCATTTATACAGCTTTGCCAGGAAGCTGTACAGTTAATATTTTCCTAGTCTGTTCCCCATGCAGATGGATGAGGGAAGGGACTGGACAATAGACACCTGCTCAGTAAGGTCTGAGTGACGTGGGAAGGTGCTTGTCTGTCAATCACACCTGGGAACAGGTAATTGGCCAGAATAGGCATGGCCACTGCAAATGCATGAAACCTGAATATTTAAAAAAAAAATGAAATTTATTCTATATTTTTTTCCTTTAAATATATTGTTATTGATTTCAGAGAGGAAGGGAGAGGGAGAGAGAGATAGGAACATCAACAATGAGAGAAAATCATTGATCGGCTGCCTTCTGCATGCCCCACACTGGGGATCGAGTCTGCAGCCTGGGCCTGTGCCCTGTGCATAGGTTGATGCTCAACAACCACTGAGCCATGCCAGCTGTGTGAAACCTGAATATTTAAACTTCTGAACAAAGGAGCACACTTTCTTGGCCTTTTGTCCTCTGGCCCTCTTGGGACTTCAGTTGCAGGGGCGCACTCCCCTGTGCCCATGTGGCCTACGGCCCCGTGGGACCCACCCAATGAAGCAATGGACTTTAATTAACCTGAATGCTAAACGGGACCCAGCTGCAAATGGCAGTATTTCATCCTTTCTTATGGCTGAGTAATATTCCATTGTGTGTATGTACCACATCTTCTTTATCCAGCCCTCTATCACAGGACACTTTGGTTGTTTCCATGTCTTGGCCACCGTGAATAATGCTGCAATGAGCGTAGGGGCGCCTATATCTATGCAAATACATGATTTTGAGTTTTTTGGGTATATACCCAGGAGTGAGATGGTTGGGTCATATTTTTGGAGGAATCACCAGATTGCTTTCCATAGTGGTTGTGGCAATCTACATTCCCACCAGCAGTAAATGAGGGTTCCCTTTTCCCCACAACCTAACACTTGTTATTGTTTGTTGTGTTGATAATGGTCACTCTAACAGGCATGAGGTGGCCATCTCATTGCAGTTTTGATTTGCATTTCCCTAATTGCCAGAGAGGTTCAACATCTTTTCATATATCTATTGGCCTTTCATATGTCTTCTTGGGAAAGGTGCATTTTCAGGTCCTTTGCCAACTTTTTGATGGGATTGTTTGTTTGGTGTTGAATTTTAGTTCTTTATATATTTTGGAAGTTAAATCTTATTTTAGAAATTAAATCTTTCTTGAGCTATTGTTTGCAAATATCATCTCCCATCTGGTTGGCAGCCTCTTTGTTTTATTGTCAGTTTCTTTTGCTGTGTGGAAGATTTTTAGTTGGATACAGTCCCATTCATTTACTTTTGCCTTTACTTCCCTTGCGTTTTAGGTCAAGTTATAAAATGTTCTCTACAAACAAGGTCCATAAGTTCAGTACTTATATTCTCTTCTATGTAGCTTATTGTTTCGGGTCTTATATTTAGGTCTTTGATCCATTTTTTAAAAAAATATTTTTATTGATTTCAGAGAGGAAGGGAGAGAAGAGAGAGACAGAAACATCAATGACGAGAGAGAATCATTGATCAGCTGCCTCCTGCATGCCCCCTACTGGGGATTGAGCCCACAACCCGGGCATGTGCCCTTGACCGGAATAGAACCTGGGACCCTTCAGTCGGAAGGCCGACGCTCTATCCACTGAGCCAAACCAGCTAGGGCTCTTTGATCCATTTTAAATTAATTTCTGTACATGGGGACAAACTGTAATCCAGTTATATTTACTTGCATGTGGATTTCCAGTTTTCCCAGCACCCTTTATTGAAGAGGCTATCTTTATTCCATTGTGTGCTTCTGGCTCCTTTGTTGAAAATTATCTCTCCATATACCTGTGGTTTTATAGTTGGGCTCTCTATTCTGTTCCATTGATCTGTGTGTCTGCTTCTCTGCCATTACCATGCTGTTTTGATTATTGTAGCTCTGTAGTATAATTCGAAGTCAGGCAATGTGATACCTCCAGCTTGGTTCTTTTTTCTCAGGATTTCTTTGGATATTTAGGGTCTTTTGTGGTTCCATACAAATCTGATGATTTGTCATTCCATTTCTTTAAAATGACATTGGGATTTTGATGGGGACTGTATTAAATCTGTAGATTGCTTTGGGTAATATGGCTCTTTTAACTAAGTTGATTCGTCCAATCCATGAGCATACGATATTTTTCCATTTTGTTGTGTCTTTTTCAATCTCTTTTAATAATGACTTGCACTTTTCAGTATATAGGTCTTTCACTTTCTTTGTTAAGTTCATTTCTAGGTATTTTATCTTTTGTTTCAATTGTAAAAGGAATTGTTTTATCATTTCTTTTTCTGAAGTTTTGCTGTTAGTATACAAGAAGGCAATGGATTTTTGTATATTGATTTTGTATTGTGCAACTTGACTGTATTGTTTCTAAAAGTTTTTTGGTGGAGTCTTTAGGGTTTCTATATACAGATTCATGTCATCTTCAAAAAGTGAGTTTGACTTCTTCCTTCCCTATTTGAATGTCTTTTATTTCTTTCTCTTGCCTTGTTGCTCTGGCCAGGACTTGCAGCACTATGTTGAATAAAAGTGGTGAGAGTGGACATCTTTGTCTTGTTCCTGATCTTAGTGGAAAAGCTTTCAGTTTTTCACCACTGAGTATGATATTAGCTGAGGGTTTATCATATATGGCCTTTAGTACATTGAATTACTTTCCTTTTATTCCTATTTTATTGAGTGTTTTAATCATAAGTGGATATTGTATCTTATAAAATGATTTTTCTGCATGTTTATAAGATCATATGATTTTTATCCTTTCTTTTGTGAGTGTGGTGTACTATATTGTTGGTGTATGTTGAACCATCCCTGTGCCCCTGGAAGGAAGCCCACTTGATCATGATGTATTAGTTTTTGATTTACTATTGTATTCGATTTGCTAGTCTTTTGTTTGGGATTTTTTGCATCTGTATTCATCAGAGATATTGGTCTTCAGTGTTTTTTATTTGTGTTGTCCTTGCCAGGCTTTGGTTATATTGGCCTCATAGAATGTGTTAGGAAGTATTACTTCTTCAATTTTTGGAAGAGTTTTAGAATGATAAGTTTTAAATCTTATTTTAACATTTGGTATAATTCACTGGTGAAGGCATCTGGTCTTGGACTTTTATTTTTTTGGGAGGTTTTTGATGATTGTTTCAATTTCCTCACTGCTGATTGGTGTATTTAGATTTTCCAAATTCTTCATGATTCAGTCTAGGAAGGGAATACATTTCTAGGAACTTACCCATTTCTTCTAGGCTATTGAAGTTGGTGGCAAATAGTCTTTCATAATATTCTAGTATGATTCTTTGAATATCTGTGATGACTTTTCCTCTCTGATTTGGTCTATATGGGTCTTTTCCCTTTTTTCCTTAGTGATTATAGCCAGTGGTTTGTCAAATTTATTAATCTTTTGAAGGAACCAGCTCTTTGTTCCATTATTTTTTGTGTAGTCTATTTGCTCTCTATTTCATTCAATTCTGCTCTAATTTCTATTATTTTCTTTCTTCTGCTGACTTTGGGTTGCTTTTGTTCTTTTTCCAATTCTTTAAGATTGATGTTAGGTTGTTTACCTGGGATTTTTCTTGTTTCTTAATATAGGCCTGTAATGATATAAACCTCCCTCTTATTACAGCTTTTCCTGCATCCCAGAAGTTTTGATATGTTGAGTTGTCATTCTCATTTGTCTCTATATCTTTTATTCCTTCTTTGACCCAGTCATTTTTTAGTAGTATGTTGTTTAATCTCCACATATTTGTGAGTTTCTTTATATCCTTTTTGCAGTTTATTCTCATTTCAAAGCATCGTGTTCAGATAATATACTTGGTATAATGTCAATCTTTTTGAATTTGTTGAGGCTACTTTGGTGACCCAACATATGGTCAATCCTTGAGAATATTCTTTGTGCGCTGGAGAAGAATGTATAACCTGATGTTCTTGGATGAAAAGTACTGTGATTGTCAATTATGTCCATTTGGTCTAGTGTTTCATTTAAGGCTGATATTTTTTATTGATTTTCTGTTTGGTTGATCTGTCTAGAGCTGTTAATAGTGTATTAAGGTCCTCAGCTATGACTGTGTTTTGGTTTGTTTCTTCCTTTAGTTCTGTGAGTAGTTTTGTATATTATATATGTTATTGCTTCCTGGTTTGGTGCGTATATACTAAGAAGTGTTATGTTTTCTTGATGTAGGGTCCCTTTTATCATTATAAAGTGTTCATATTTGTCTCCTGTTATCTTGAGATCTATTTTATGAAATGTAAAATAGATACACCTGCTTTTCTGTGGATGTTATTTGCTTGGAGAATCATTTTCCACCCTTCATTTTGAGTCTACCTTTGTCTTTGCAGCTTAGATGTGTCTCTTGTAGGCAGCCTATGGTTGGGTTTTGTATTTTGATCCACTTTGCTACTCTGTGCCTCTTTATTGGTGAATTCAGGCCATTTACATTTAGATAATTATTGATGTATGAGGATTTCCTATAGCCATTTTATCCTTTGTTTTCTGGAAATGTGTGCCTCAATAGATTTTTTCCTTTTGTGTTTTTGTCTGTTGTTTTTGTTTGGTGGTATTTTATACATCTTCCCTCTGATTCCTCTTTTTTTAACGCGATGTGTCCTGGTTTTGGGATTTTTGTGTGTGGTTACCATTAGATTTATTAAAAAATCAAATTGCATATATATAGTAGTTGGTTTTTTTTTTAGTGCATCTGATCTTCATCCTCCTTTGCCAGTTCAGACCTTTAACCTTTTATGTTTTTGTTGTCGTAAATTATCCCTGTGTATGCGGTAAGTTTTTTGGTTTATCTTACTCTTAGTGTTGTGACCTTTTGTTCTTTGTTTCAGGTAGAAAAGCTCCCATGAGTATTTCCTGAAATGGAGGTTTTCTGGTGCTATGTCCTTCAGCCTCTGTATGTCTGGCAACATCTTTATTTTTCCTTCATATTTAAGGATAATTTTGCTGGATATACTAGTATTATTCATGGCTGGTAATTTCTCTCTTTCAGACGTTTGTATATTTGGTTCTACTCTCTTCTTGCTTGTTGAGTTTCTGCTGAGAAGTTGGAAGAAATTATGATAGGTTTTCCTTTGTAGATCACTTCCTTCTTTTCCATGGCTGCATTGAGAATTTTTTCATTGTCATTAATTTTTGATAGTTTTAATACCAAGTGCCTTGGAGTGGGCCTCTGTGGACTGAGGTAACCAGGTGTTCTGTTTGCTTCTTGGATTCAAGGATCTAGTTCTTTCCATAGGTTTGGGAAGTTCTCATCCACTATTTGTGTGAATAGACTCTCCGTTCCATGCTCCCTCTCCTCCTCCTTTGGAATGCTTGTATTTCTAACATTGTTTTTACTGATGAAGTCAGATAGTTCTCATAGGGCTCTTTTACTTTTCTTTACAACTAGTTCTCTCTTGTCTTCCCTCTGCGTTGTTTCTTGATTCCTATCTTTAATATCACTAATTCTTTTTTCCATCGGGTTGATTCTGTTTTCTATGCTCAGTAGCTCACCCTTAATCTCCTTAATTGCATTCTTCATTTCCAGGATTTCTGACTGGTTCTTTTTAAAATTTCAATCTCTTTGTTCTTTGATTTGTTTTCTGAGTGCATTGAATTGCTGGTATATATTTTCTCACATCTTGTTGAGTATTTTCAGAACTGCAATCTTGAAAACTCTGTCATGTATACCATATATTTCCATGTGTTCCAGATTGCTTTTTGGGGATTTTTCATTTTCTTTTTGGTCATCCTCATTACTATGGTTATTTATGGTATTTGCTGTTCTCCTTTGCCTACTCATTTATCTCCCTGTAAGTACTGATAGAAGTTTTAATCTGAAGAGGTATTTCTATCATTTTCCAGTAGATGGCACTGAATCGCAAGATTTTTTAGCTCTGTGATCTCCCAGTCTTGAACTGTCATGGCTTCTGTAAGACAATACAGCTGCATTGCTTGTGGGGTGGGGTTTGTTTTGCCCTCACCATAATGGTGACCCCTGACCTCCATGTGGTTCTGCCTCAAGCACCCCTCTTTGGATATCAGTAACTGAGGGAAATAGCAGTCTACTGCAACAGCTCTTGGTTTAGAAATAACATGCTCCTGGCCCCAACTCTAAGGGTAACGGGAGGCGAGTTTTGGGAGCTGTGATTAAGTTTTTTGGAAACACCACCATACTGGCCACAAGGGAGAACCCCATGCTCTGTCAAGGGGTCTGCTGGCTCAGACACTCTGTTCCTCCTGGGCTACGTATGTGCTTTCCTCCCTTTTTGTCTCCCCATTTATTCTGGTTGCCCACCTTTGGATGTTTCAATGTGTGGGTCTCTCAGGCATGCATCTGTGATAGCAGGGATTTCTTTGTTGAATTATAGTTGGTTAACTTGTTGATATTTCAGGGCATGAGGACAAGGTGTGCTCTCACACCACCATTCCTCTGACGTCACTCTATAAACAATATTCTTCAAACTATTGACTCCTGTGTAAAAACATTTAGCGTAAAACACAAACACATACATGTACAAAAACATTTTCTTTTTTTATATCCTTATTCTATAAGCTTTTTTTCTGTTTAAAAATTTAAAAATATTTTTACTTAGTTTTTTTTTTTTGTTAAAAACTAACACAAACATATTGATGATCCCATGTAAGGTCAGAATCATCAATATCACTGTCTTTCAACTCCATAACTTGTCCCACTAGAAGGTCTTCAAGGGCAGTAACACAGTTGGAGCAGTGATCTCCTATGGTAATCATGCCTTCTTTTGGAATACCTCCTGAATGACTTGCTTGAGGCTCTTAAGGAGCTGTCAATGTTTTCAGAAATATGTCCCTGGTGGTTTGCTTCTTTAAAAAAAATGATAGATTTACTTGTAAACAGATAATGCACCATGAACATTCTTCTCCAGTAATTAAAAACTTTTAGTGCTGGAATCCATATTTTCAAAACATTTAAGGAGCTTGTTGAGGTTTTCAAAAGCTTCTGCTAAATCCTTCACTGTGAATTTCCTTGGAGAGGGGTTCTTATTTTTTCTACCCCTGCAGTTTCATTTTCTCTTGCCTGGTTTTCTGTCATGTGTTCCTGTTCCAGTTCCAACAACTCCTTATTAGTCAATTCCTCGGGAACCACCTCTTAATGTTATTCTCATACACACCCATGTTAAAGTTGTTTGTCATCTCAACCACAGCCTTGTTGATTTTTGCAACCTACCTCATCCTTGGCAAATCTTTTGATGTTTGGATGAACCTCTTGAGTGTCTCTTTCCAGATGCCATTTGTATACTTTTTGGTGATATCACCCAAAGTCTAAGAAAGGTTCTTGATGCAGTCACAGATGTTTCAATTCTCCCAGAATTGCATTAGAGTCTTCAGTTGCAGCAATAGTCTGGGAAAAAGTTTTTTTTTAGAGGGAGAAACATCATTTTGATATTAGGATAGAGTAAAAGGAGGATGTCCTGGCATTATCAATAATAATCAAAGTCTTGAAAGATACGTTATTCTCCAAACAGTACTTCTCAGTTTTGCTGGCACAGCAATTTAGGAGGGCATCTTGAAAGAGTTTGTTCATTTATATCTTCTTATTGGAAAAGTGTCTACGTAGGTCCTTTGCTCATTTTTAAAGGCCTTGGGTTCCTCAATTGTGCCATTTCACAAAGGGTTTCAATTTGTAGCCTGCAACATTGCTCTCAAACAAGACTGTTATTTTGTCCTTAAAAGCCTTGAAACCTGGCGATGACTTGGCCTTCTTATAGGTAAAGGTTCTTTCAGGCATCTGTTTCCAGAATAGAGAGGTTTTGTACATATTGAATATTTTCTCTGGCAAGTATTTTTTTTCTTTACAATCAGCTTATGCAGAACATTCCAAAAATTTTTAGCTGCCTTCACATCAGCACTCAAAGACTCACTGTTCACTTTCACATTAATGAATTATAATTCTTAATTTTTTTTAAACCAGTAAGAAGTAGCAGTAAATTTAGCATCATAGTTGGTTTTAGCTTCCCCCCCAACATTGCAAATAATTATTTTGTTTTTGGCAATGATCTTCATGGTTCTGAGAGGAATATGTTTCTATGCCTGGTCTATAATCCAGATCATTAGATGTTTCTCTATATCTGACATAGGCCCTACTAAAATATTTGTTAGTCTTTTAAAAATTTTTTTATTGTTGAAAGTATTACATGGATTCTCCTTTTCTCCCCATTAATCCAATCCAGCCTGCTCCTGTCCTCCCCCCACGCCCCCCAGGTTCTCACCACCCACTGTCTGTGTCCATAGGTTATTCATATATGCATACAAGTTCATTGGTTGATCTCTTCCCACCCACCCTCCCCTGCCTTCCCTCTGAGGTTCAATAGTTTGTTCATGCTTCTATGACTCTGGGTGTATTTTTGATAATCAGTTTATTTGGTTCATTAGATTTCACATATGAGTGAGAGCATGTAATACTTACCTTTCTATGACTGATTTATTTTGCTCAGCATAATACTCTCCAGGTCCATTGATGCTGTTGCAAATGATAAGAGTTATTTCTTTTTTATTTCCATGTAGTATTCTATTGTTTAAATGTACCACAATTTTTTTTTATACACTCATCTGTTGATGGGCACTTAGGCTGTTTCCATGTCTAAGCTATTGTAAATTGCTCTGCTATGAACATAGGGGTGCATATATTCTTTCTAATGAGTATTTCAGGTTTCTTAGGATATATTCCTAGAAGTGGATGATTGGGTCAAATGGGAGTTCCATTTTTAATTTTTTGAGGAAACACCATACTGTTTTCCACAGTGGCTGTACCAGTCTGCATTCCCACCAGCAGCCTATTAGGGTTCCCTTTTCTTTATAATCTTGCCAACACTTGTCATTAGTTGATTTGTTGATAGACATTCTGACAGGTGTGAGTTGATATATCATTGTTGTTTTGATCTGCATCTCTTGGATGATTAGTGACTTTGAGCATTTTTTTCATATGTCTCTTGGCTTTCTGTATGTCTTTGGAGAAGTGTCTATTTAAGTCCTTTGCCCATTTTTTAATTGGATTGTTTGTCTCCCTTTTGTTAAGTTGTATGAGTTCCCTATATATTTTGGATATTAATCCCTTATCAGATGTATCATTGGCAAATATGTTCTCCCAAGTAGTGGGCTCTCTTGTTATTTTGATGATGGATTCTTTTGCTGTGCAGAAGAATTTTATTTTCATGTAGTCCCATTTGTTTATTTTCTCCTTATTTTCCATTGTCCAAGGAGATGTATCGGTAAACATAATCCTATGAGAGATATCTGAGATTTTGCTGCCTGTGGTTTCTTCTAGGACTTTTATGGTTTCATGTCTTACATTTAAGTCTTTTATCCATTTTGAGTTTATTCTTGTGTCTGGTATGGTGGTATGGTATAAGTTGGTGGTCTAGTTTCATTTTTTTTGCAGCACCATTTACTGAAGAGACTGTTTCTGTTCCAATGTATGCTCTTGCTTGCTTTATCAAATATTAATTGAGCACAGTGGCCTTGGTTGATTTCTGGGTTCTCTGCTCTGTTCCATTGATCTATATGCCTGTTCCTTTGTTAGTACCACACTGTTTTGAGTTCAATGGCTTTGTAGTACAACTTGAAATCTGGTATTGTGATTCCTCCAATGTTGTTCTTCTTTCTCAAGATTGCTGCAGCTATTCGGGGTCTTTTTTGGTTCCATATAAATGTTTGGAGTATTTGTTCTAGGTTTGTGTAATATGTTGTTGGTATTTTTTAAAAAAATATATTTTATTGATTTTTTACAGAGAGGAAGAGAGAGGGATAGAGAGCCAGAAACATCGATGAGAGAGAAACATCGATCAGCTGCCTCTTGCACACCCCCTACTGGGGATGTGCCCGCAACCAAGGTACATGCCTTGACCGGAATCGAACCCGGGACCCTTGAGTCCACAGGCCGACGCTCTATCCACTGAGCCAAACCGGTTTCGGCTGTTGTTGGTATTTTAATAGCGATTGCATTGAATCTATAGATTGCTTTAGATAGTATGGACATTTTAATGATGTTGATCCTACCAATCCATGAACATGGTATATTCTTCCACTTGTGTATATCTCCCTCCCTCTCTTTTTTCAACGTCCTGTACTTTTCAGAGTACAGGTCTTTCACCTCCTTGGTTGACTTCATTCCTAAGTATCTTAATTTTTTTTTTGTTACAGTGGTAAATGGATTGTTTTTTAGTTTCTCTTTCTGAGAGTTCACTATTGGTGTATAAAAATGCTATGGATTTTTGGGTGTTAATTTTGTATCCTGCTACATTGCTGAATTAATTTATTAAATCTAGTAGTTTTTTGATGGAGTCTTTAGGGTTTTATATGCGCAGTATCATGTCAACCTCAAATAGTAAGAGTTTTACTTCTTCCTTTCTAATTTGGATGCCTTTTATTTATTCTTGTCCGATCGCTGTGGCTTGGACTTCCAGTACCATATTCAACAAGAGTGGTGAAAGAGGGCATCCCTGTCTTGTTTCTGTTCTTAGGGAAAATGGTTTTTGTTTTTGTCCATTGAGTATGATGTTGGCTGTAGGTTTGTCATATATGGCCTTTATTATGTTGGGGTATGTTCCCTCGATTCCCACTTTGCTGAGAGTTTTTATCAAAAAAGGGTGTTGGATTTTGTCGAATGCTTTTTCTGCATCTATTTATATGAGCATGAGATTTTTGTCTGGTAATCTGATTATGTGTTGTATCACATTTATTCATTTGTGAATATTGTATCAGCCTTGTATCCCCAGAATAAATTTCATGAAGTGTTATCTTTTTAATGTACTGCTGGATCTGGTTGGCTAAAATTTTGTTGAGGATTTTAGCATCTATGTTCATCAAAGATATTGGCCTGAAGTTCTCTTTTTTTGTTGTGTTTTAACTGGTTTTGGAATTAGGGTAATTCTAGCCTTATAGAGTTTGGAAGTGTTCCTTCCTCTTGAATTTTTTTGAATAGTTAAAGGAGAATAGGTGTTTGCTCTTCTTTGAATATTTGGTAAAACTTCCAAGAATCTCTATAGACCAGGGATTTTGTTTGCTGGGCATTTTTAAAAAATTACTGCTTCAGTTTCATCAGTAGTTATCAACCTATTCAGGTTTTCTGATTTTTCCTGATTGAGTTTTAGAAGATTATACTTATCTAGAAATATGTCCATTTTGTCCAGGGTTTCCCATTTGTTGGAATAAAGTCATTTATAGTATTTTATTACAATTCTTTGTATTTCTATGTGGTTAGTTGTTACTTCACCTCTTTCATTTCTGATTTTGTTTATTTGGGTCCTCTCTTTTTGTTTCCTGGTGAACCTAGCTAAGGATTCATCAATCTTGTTTATCCTTTTGAAGAACCAGCTCTTGGTATTATTTATCTTTAGTATGTTTTTTATTTTTGTCTTTATACCATTTATTTCCACTCTGCTCTTTATTATTACCTTCCTTCTACTTGTTTTGGACTTTTCTTGTTGTTCTCTTTCTAATTCTTTAAGTTGTGGTGTTAGATAACTTATTACCAGTTCTTGTTTTTTGAGGTAGACTGGTAGCTCTATCACTCGGGATCTCTTGCATTGTGTCCCATAGATTTTGGAATTTTGTGTGTTCATTTTAATTTGTTCCCAAGATGTTTTTTTATTTCTTCTTTGATCTCTTTGGTAACCCATTCATTCTTTAATAGCATGCTTTTAGCCTCCATGTATTTGATTGTGTTTGAGTATTTTTATTGTAACTGATTTCTAATTTCATGCCTTTGTGGTCTGAGCAGATGCTTGATATGATTTCAATCTTCTTGAATTTGTAAAGACTTAGCCTGTGTCCTAACACGTGGTCTATCTTTCAGAATGTACCATGTGCACTTGAGAAGAATGTATATTCCACAGCTTTGGGGTGGGATATTCTGAAGATGACAATTAGTTCTATCTGTTCTAGAATTGCGGGAAGCCACCCACTGCCGATACTATAATGAGAGTGCACCATGGAATGCGGAAGGCCCATGGACCTTGGACGTTGGAAGGGCTGATGCTAAGCACCCGATTGTTAAGATAGTGGTGGCTCAAGGCAATTCCCTAACCTGATAATCCTTTTACTGTTTACCAAACTTTACCTTTGATATGCCTGTATGCATTGCTAAAGGGAAAATGTGTATTCAAGTAAATAAAAGGTGGACCAGGCCAGAGGTTGGGTGTCTCTTCAAGAAAGGCTCCCCCTGGCTCCCAATGCCTTCTAAATTCATATTTCTTGTATAGTATTTTCATTTGTACATCAGCCCCTCCTTCAGACCCTGAACCCTTCTGCGAAGGTCATGGCATAGAGTGTCATTTAGGATTGCTGTTTCCTTGTTGATTTAAAAAATTTTTTTAAAAATTGATTTCAGAGAGGACGGGAGAAGGAGAGATAGAAACATCAATGATGAGAGAGAATCATTGATTGGCTGCCTCCTGCATGCCCTCTACTAGGGATCAAGCCCACAATCCAGGCATGTGCCCTTGACTGGAATGGAACCTAGGACCTTGCAGTCTGCAGGCTGATGCTTTATCCACTGAGCCAAACTGACTGGGGTTCCTTGTTGGTTTTTTGTCTAGAAAATTTATCCAATGATGTCAGTGGGGTACTAAAGTCCCCTACTATTGTATTGCTGTTGATCTCTCCCTTGAGATCCTCCAGAAGTTTTTTTTTTTATATATATACTAGCTTTCCCGTTGCAGGAAAATTCCTGCAATGGGATTTCCTGCTGCACTCTACCCCGCCTCCGTTCCTCCCTTGCCGCCCTCCTCGCCTTCTCCTCCGGCCAGCCCACGTTTCCCTTCGCCCCCGGCCCCGCCTCCGCCCCGCCCTTGTCACCGGCTCCACCTTCTCCTCCAGCCCGCCGCGTTTCCCTTCACCCCTGGCCCCGCCTCCGCCCCACCCTTGTCACCGGCCCGCCTTCCCCTCCAGCCTGCCCGTGTTTCCCTTCACCCCCGGCCCCGCTTCCGCCCCATCCTTGTCACCGGCCCCGCCTTCTCCTCCAGCCCGCCCACGTTTCCCTTCACCCCCGGCCCCGCCTCCACCCCGCCCTTGCCGCCCGCCTCGCCTTCCCCTCCAGCCCGCCCACGTTTCCCTTCACCCCCGGCCCCGCCTCCGCCCCGCCCTTGTCACCAGCCCCGCCTTCTCCAGCCTGCCCGCATTTCCCTTCGGCCCCGGCCCCGCCTCCGCTCCGCCCTTGCCGCCGGCCCCGCCTTCTCCTCCAGCCCGCCTTCGTTTCCCTTCGCCTACGGCCCTGACTTCACTCCTCCCTTCTCCTCCCCCCGCCCCCCTGGCTTGCTTGCTTCTTCGAAGCTTTACTCCCCTTTGCAGCTCTTGGCTTCTTTTGACACTGTCTTGATATGCAAATTAGCCGCCATCTTTGTTGAGGAAATTTGCATACTTGTCCTGATTGGTTGGTGGGCGTGGCTTGGCTGGTGGGCGTGGCTTAGGTGTAGCAAAGGTGCGGTCAATTTGCATATTTGTCTATTATTAGATTAGATATTTAGATGCTGCTGTATGGGGTGCATAAATGTTTACCAGAATTATAGACTCTTATTGTATGGATCCCTTTAGTATTATGAAGTGGTCTTCCTTATCTCTTGTTATGACCTTCACTTTGAGATCTATTTTGTCAGATATAAGTATTGCTTCCCCAGCTTCTTTTTTATTTCCATTTGCCTGAAAAATTGTTTTTCATCCCTTCACTATCAGTCTGTGTCAGTCCTTTGTTCTAACATGGGTCTCTTGTAGACAGCATATATATAGTCATTATTTCTTTTTTTAAAAATTGTTTAAAGTATTACAAATAGTAGTACATGTGTCCCCTTCCCCCCCACACCCATTGACCTCCCCTCAGCCTCCCCCACTCCCCGGCACATGCCCTCATCCCCCAAGTGTCTGTGTCCATTGGTTATGCTTATATGCAGGCATACAAGTCCTTTGGTTGATCACTTACCTCCCACTCCCACCCTATCCTTCCTTCCCTCTGAGGTTTGAAGATCTGTTTGATGATTCTCTGTCTCTGGATCTACTTTTGTTCATCAGTTTATGTTGTTCATTATATTCCACAAATGAGTGAGATCATGTGATATTTGTCTTTCTCTGACTGGCTTATTTCGCTTAGCATAATGCTCTCCAGGTCCATCCATGCTGTTGCGAATGGTAAAAGATCTTTCTTTTTTACAGCAACATAGTATTCCATTGTGTAGATATACTACAGTTTTTAAATCCACTCATCTACTGATGGATACTTAGGCTGTTTCCAAATCTTAGGAGAAGAAAAGAGAGAAAATAAAATTGAGTAGTGAAGAAAAAGAAAAGAGAAGGGGAAATGGAGTAGGAGCAGGGAAGAGCAAGTTAGATATGTGAATAAACCAACAGAGACTAGAATAGTAACCACCAATAAAGCAGATAAAGAAGATCAATTTAAAAAAGGGGCAAAAAAAAAAAAAAGGAAAGAGAAAAACTAAAATGGAGAAAAGAGAAGAAAAATGGGAGGAAAAAAAGAGAAGAGAGGAAGAAAAAGGTGCAAAAACTGAAAAAAAAAAAAAAAATAAAAAAGTGCAGTGCCAGTCACTTCAGCCAAGTTTTAATGCCCCATGGGAGCTGATTTAGGACCCCATTCTTCTGTTCTGTCTGTCAATTCTGGGTTTCCTGTTAGGTACTTAAGTGCTAACCACTGTCAGGCACTGTCTTTTGGCTTTTAGCACACTGTTTAAAGCTCCAAGCAATCCACCTGGCCCTCTGCTTGTGTCTGTCCCCCAGGCCTTGGCTGCAAGCGGGCGGCGCCAATCTGCCCTCTTTGCCTGTCTGCCAGCTGTCAGTCTTAATCACTTAAGCGTCTGTTTCTGACAGGGCTTTAGGTGGGGTTAGTGCTGTTTCGCTTTCAGGGAATAAGATGGGTGTTTTTTCCTGACCCAGAGCTACTCCTCCTTTTTTTTTTTTTTTTTTTAATGAATCTTTATTGTTCAGATTACAATTGTTTCTCCTTTTTCCCCACATATCTCCCCACCACCCAGTTCCTACCCCCGCCTCTTCCCTTACCTCCCCCCCCCCCGCTGTCCTTATCCATAGGTGTATGATTTTTGTCCAGTCTCTTCCCATACTCCCCACACATACACCCCTTTCCCCCTGAGAATTATCAATCCACTCCCATTCTATGCCTGATTCTATTAAGTTTACCAGTTTATTCTGTTCCTCAGATTTTTAATTCACTTGACTTTTAGATTCACTTGTTGATAGATATGTATTTGTTGTTCATAATTTTTATCTTTCTTCTTCTTTTTCCTCTTTTTAAAGAATACCTTTCAGCATTTCATATAATGCTGGTTTGGTGGTGATGAACTCCTTTAGCTTTTTCTTATCTGTGAAGCTCTTTATCTGCCCTTCAATTCTGAATGATAACTTTGCTGGGTAGAGTAGTCTTGGTTGTAGGTTTCTGCTATTCATCACTTTGAATATTTCTTGCCACTCCCGTCTGGCCTGCATGGTTTCTGTTGAGAAATTAGCTGATAATCGTATGGGAGCTCCCTTGTAGGTAACTAACTGTTTTTCTCTTGCTGCTTGTAAGATTCTCTCCTTGTCTTTTGCTCTTGGCATTTTAATTATGATGTGTCTTGGTGTGGTCCTCTTTGGATTCCTTTTGTTTGGGGTTCTGTGTGCTTCCTGGACTTGTAAGTCTATTTCTTTCATCAGGTGGGGGAAGTTTTCATTCATTATTTCTTCAAATAGGTTTTCAGCATCTTGCTCTCTCTCTTCTTCTGGTACCCCCATAATTCTGATGTTGGTTCGCTTGAAGTTGTCCCAGAGGCTTCTTACACTATCTTCAACTTTCTGAATTCTCTTCTCTTCATGCTTCTCTGGATGAGTGTCCTTGGCCTCTTTGTATTCCAAATCTTTGAGTTGATTCTTGCAATCCTCTAGTCTGCTTTTGGGTCTCTGTATAATATTTTTTATCTCAGTCAGTGTATGTTTAATTTCTAGTTGGTCCTCATTGAATTTATCGGCCTTTTCCATGAAATTCTTGAAAAACCTTATAACCGTGGTTTTGAACTCTATGTCCAGTCGCTTGTTCTCCTCCATTTCTTTGGTTTGTGATCTGTTTCCTTGCCTTCTCATATTCTCTGCTTCCCTAAGTTGGTAGGGTAGTTTTGTGTACTAGGTGTCCTATTGGTTCAACGGGTCAGCCTCCCAGTTACTTGAGGTGGACACTCTTGGTGTACCCTTGTGTACTGTGTGTCCCCCAGCAGGAGCTACAGCAAGGGCTAGTTTTCTCCTCCTTTGCTTGGGCGGTTTTGGAGCAGTCTGACTGGAGCTGCAGTTGGTTAAGCTGCTCCAGAACAGGCCATTTATATGCAAAAGCTGCTGTGTGGAGCCGGGGCGGGTTTGTAGAATGTGCGGGGCGGGGCCTCAGGGCGGGGCCTCAGGGCTGGGTGGGGTCTCAGGGCGTCACTAGGCTGGGGCGTGGCCAACGGCGATGGCTGCCGTCAGCCGTCTCTGCCTTTCCACGTTTCCAAGTCCTTGCGCCCCGCGCTCCAGCGCAGTAAACAATGATTGCTGGGCGCACCACTGCAAAAGTCACTCTCACTTTCCGACCCGATGGCCGAGAGTCCAGCTTCTCCCCGTAGGTGCCTGGGTCCCCCGAGTGTCCCCAGAAACTGGATTTCAGAGTGATCGGGAGCTTGTCTCCCTGCGGGTTGAAGAAAAGCCGCGCACCCAGCCGCCCGCCGCCGGCCCGATTCGCGTGCCTCCGTACCTCAGCTTTTCAGCGATTGTGCTTCTTTCTCTTCTTAGTTGTAAATCTTCCACTCAGCCAGCTTTCCCGTGGTTCTGGGTGGTAGACGTTTTTGTCTTTTAGTTGTATTTTTGAAATTGTTGTGTGAGGCAGCAGATTAGTTGTTTAACTATGCCGCCATCTTGGTTCCAAATACTACTCCTCCTTGAGTGGCCCAAAATATTATTCTGCCCTTTGTTGGATAGAGGCCCTTGTATGGAGAACAAAGGGATAAGTTGGGACCCTGGGGTTTTTATCAGTCTGGTCCCTCTCCCTCTCCCTCTCCCTCTCCCTCTCCCTCTCCCTCTCCCTCTCCCTCTCCCTCTCCCTCTCTCTCTCCTTCTCCCTCTCCCTCTCGAGCCTGCCACCCCTCTTGAGCCCTGTCACCTTTCCTACTGGTCTCCAGGCATTTTCTGCCTTTTCTTATTGTAAGACTAGAGGTGGGGTCCTTCAGCCTGGCTGGCGATTGGAGCCAATCTGGGCCATCTCGCCCAGTCCTGATTGGGGCTGATGGGGGCCAGCCGGCCGGGGGGAGGGACTGTGGGAGGTTGGCCGGCCACGGGAGGTTTTCTGTGGGAGTGCACTGACCACAAGGGGGCAGCTCCTGCATTGAGTGTCTGCCCCCTGGTGGTCAGTGCATGTCATAGTGATCAGTTGACCGGTCGTAAAGGTTGTTTAGGCTTTTATATATATAGATGCCTCCTCAGCTGTGCCTAAGTTGTTAATTCTGGGTGGATGTTCTCCAATTTAGTTGTATTTCCAGTCTGGCCCTAGAAATACAACTAAATTGTTTATACTACAAGTCTGCCTATTCAACCGCCATTTTTTCTTCCTTTTTGTTAGTCTTATCACCTTCAACAAAGCAGGTCCTTTAACAGCTTCTATTATTTTTTATATATATCCTATATAATAAAGAGCTAATATGCAAATGGTCATCACACCCTCACGCCATCACATAGTAACAGCTCAGACACACAACACTGGGGAGAGAGGAATGGGGACCAGCCAGGCACAAATGAGCTCGCTAGAGAGGAATGGGGACCAGCCAGGCTGTGGCCCAGGAGAGGAACAAGCCACCTGCCCCATGGTCCCAGGTGCCAGCGGCTGTGCCTGCACCTGCAGCCCAGGAGAGGGACAAGCTGCCTGCCCCGCGGTACCAGGCACCAGCACCTGCAGCTGCGGCCCTGGCGAAACTGCTTGCCCACGGTCCCCTGTGGCTGTGGCTGGCCCGGGCAAAGCCAGCCTGGGTCCTGGGTGCATACAACCGACTGGAGGAGGGAATCCTGGGTCCTGGTTGCAGGGCAAGGCAGAGGCAGTTAGGGGTGATCAGGCCAGCAGGGGAGCAGTTAGGGGTGATCAGGCCGGTAGGGGAGCAATTAGCAGTGATCAGGCAGGCAGGCAGGCAGGCAGGTGAGCGGTTAGGAGCCAGTGGTCCCAGATTGTGAGAGGCAGTCGGACATCCCCGGAGGGGTCCTGGATTGGAGAGGGTGCAGGATGGGCTGAGGGACCCCCTCCCCCCATGCATGAATTTCATGCACTGGGCTTCTAGTCTGTAATAAAAGCATAATATGCTAATTAGACCGGACATCCTTCTGGATGACCTTCCGGACGAAGCCAGGGCTGTGAGGGAAGCCCGAGTCCCGGCTGCCAGAGGGAAGCCAGTGCCGGCAGCTGGGGGAAGGAAGGCCTACCTACTCTTGCATGAATTTCGTGCATCAGGCTTCTAATATATATATATATCTATATATATATATATATATACATATATATATATATAATTGATTTTAGAGACAAAAGGAGAGGGAGATAGAAACATCAATGATGAGAGAGAATCATTGATCAGCTGCCTTCTGCATATCCCCACAGGGGATGTGCCCTTACCGGGAATTGAACTGTGACCTCCTAGTTCATAGATGCTCAGCCACTGAGCCACACCACTGGGCTATCATTTGTTCAAGATCATAGATATGATGGACTGGGACATAACTGAATGGAAAGCAATGACCATCACTGATTTTTCTACTTTGTAGTCCTAATCACTTTTAATTTCATTTTCAGGTCAATCTTTTGACATGGACTCTTACTGACATAATTAGCAGTAGATTTTGTGTGCTGAGGGAAAATGCTGAACAAGACAACTGAAGATTAGATTAAGCACAAGAAATGATAAAATCAAGAGTTAAACACAAGATGTATGAGACTGTTGCTGGCATAACAGCATACTACTTCACAAAAAACCTTTTTTTATAAGTAAAAAGCATACACTTTAAAATAAAAATAAAATAATAATGAAATATAGAGTATAGTCAACAAGTAAACCAGGAACTAGTAGTTTATCATTATCAATTATTATGTTCTATAAATAATTGTATGTGATATGTTTTTATACAACTGGTGACACAGTAGTTTTGTGTACACCAACATCACCACAAACTTGTGAATGATGTCAAATACATACACATTGAATATTGGAACACCTGAACATATTAAGCAAGTAGTAACAAATTCAATAGGAGAAATGGACATCAATATAATCATAGTAGGGGACTTCTGTATCTCACTTTCAGCAATCAACATAAACCATACTTTAGACCAAATTGATTTAACAAACATGTATAAAAAA
Organism: Eptesicus fuscus; assembly: GCF_027574615.1. NCBI lineage: Eukaryota > Metazoa > Chordata > Mammalia > Chiroptera > Vespertilionidae > Eptesicus > Eptesicus fuscus. The sequence goes on along the minus strand of NC_072491.1, from coordinate 47,661,579 downwards.
TTCCATCCAATGATAGCAGAATATACATTCTTCTCAAGTGTACATAAAATATTTTTCTGATAAATTATATACTAAGACACAAAACAAATCTTAGAAAATTTAAGATTAAAATAACTATCTTTTCTGATTACAATAATATAAGGGTAGAAATCAATAAGAAGAAAGCTATAAAATATACAAGTAGATGAAAACTAACACACTTCTGAATAACCAATGCTAGTTGGAATTGCATTAGACTGAAGCAACAAAAATTTAACCAATCATGCTAAAATAGCATCATTTTTCTTTTCTTTTCGCAAGGTGTTGAGAGAGAGGCATCTGGGCTGGTGTAGATGCTAAGAATCCTTTACTCTTTCAAGTTTCCTGCTCAACCCTTATCAGTTTGTGTTTTTAATTTTTCTGAGTCCAAGGATACTAGAATCCAGACATTACTTCTGTATTGGAGCAAATGTCCAAATATGTCTACCATTTGTCTCTTCTTCTTTATTAAGAAAACAATAGCTTTATTAGACTTGCCACTGAGGAGAATTCAATTTCATCTCATTGACCAGGTCATGGTTGTCCTACCAATAAAATTTCATTCATTTGTTAAGAAAGGAGAGAAAGAATATTGAAATTGAGTCTACAAGGATACATGCCATACTCTTGTTTAAATGAGAACGTTAATTTAGGAGTTGGCTATCTACATAATTTAATATGTTATCCTATATAATAAAAGCCTAATATGCAAATTGACCAAATGGTGGAACAATTGGTGGAATGACTGGTCGCTATGATGTGCACTGACCACCAGGGGACAGATGCTCAATGCAGGAGCTGCCCCCAGCCCTCAGGCCCCGGGCCAGCCAAGGTGGGTGCCAGAGGGGGGCCCTGATTGTCCTGCTAGTTGCCCTACAGAGGGAGGTGACTGGCGACGGTGGCGGAGGGCAGGGCTGCGGGTGAGCGAGCAGTGGCAGGGGGCGGTGCTGCCCCCCACCCCCATCACAGAGGAAGGCGACTGGCTGTGGAGGGCGGGGATAGCGAGTGGGTGGGGCCAGGCCAGCCAAGGCAGGTGCCAGAAGGGTCCCCCGATCATCTTGCTGGTTGCTCCACAGATCAGCCCTGATCACCGGCCAGGCCTAGGGACCCTACCCATGCACAAATTTCGTGCATTGGGCTTCTAGTCTATATATATAAAAGCCTAAGCGAACATTATGACGGAACGACTGGAATGATCGGTCGCTATGATGCACACTGACCACCAGGGGGCAGGCGTTCAACGCAGGAGCTGCCCCCTGGTGGTCAGTATGTTCCCACAGCCAGAAGTGAGCACCACTCAGCCAGAAACCGGGCTTACGGCTGGCGAGCACAGCTGCAGTGCTACCGGCGGCAGCAGCAGGCACAGTGGGGCTGCGATGAGCAACAGCGGAGCTGTGCCTGGCCCCTGCCACTTTGGCACTGCTACATTCCTTGCGGGGGATGTTGGACTACTGGGTTTCAACCTGATCTCTGCAGGCCGGGCCTTTGGGGATTGGGCTGAAACCCTGTAGTCCGACATCCTGAGGGGTCCCGGATTGGGAGAGGGTGCAGGCCAGGCTGAGGGACCCCACCTGTGCACAAATCGGTGCACCAGGCCTCTAGTATTTATATAATTAGGTAAATATATCAATTATATTTATTTTCACTTTTTTTTCTGTGAGAATCTTCTATTAAGTACTAGTGACTGAAAATCTTTGTGAGACCTCCACCCAGGGGAGGAAGGGCAACAAATGCACCTTGGGAATCCAGGGCTTGTTCTGGACTTGTCCATAATGAACAAGCAGTGCATGGCCTGCTACCATTTGCAGAGATATATGTGAGGTATGTCCCTGGTCTACTAAGAAAGGGAGGTAGATATCTAAAACTAAAAATGGTGAATTATTTATGATGCTCTAAATAATACAAAATGTAGCTATAAAGTAATTTGGTTTTTATTAGCACATTATGAAGATGAATTATATAATCTAAAATGATATTCTTGCATGGCCTTTCAATTTGCCAGGTGATACTTTGTTAATATGTCTATTTAATGCATATGAAAACTGAGATGATTTAGTTTCATTTTTTTAAATGTATCTTTCCAACTTTCTCAACATCATTTTTCCATGACTTTACTTTCAGTCTCTGTGTGTCTTTTGTTCTGAGGTGGGTCTCCTATAGACAGTATATATATTGATATTGTTTTTTTCTTTTTCATTCAGCTACCTTATGTCTTTTGTTTAAAAAATTAATCCATTTGCATTTAAAGTGATTATTGATGTATTTGTCATTATATTATTTATAATGATGTCTGTTTTCTTTCTATTTTTTCTTCTTAAAGAAATCTCTTTAACACTTCTTGTGAAACTGCTTTGGTTGTAATGAAGTCCTTTAGTTTTTTCTTGTCTGTGAAGTTCTTTATTTATCTTTAAATTTTAAATGATAGTCTTGCTGGGTGGAGAAGTCTGTGCTGTAGTTGTTTGCTTTGTATCATCTGAATATTTTGTGCAAATGTCTTCTGGCCTGAAATATTTCTGTGGAGAAATCAGCTGACAGTTATTGTAAGCTCTTTTGTAGGTAACTAACTGTCTTTTTCTTGCTGCTTTTAAGATTCTCTCTTTGTGTTTAACCTTTGCTATTTTAATTATGACGTGTTTTGTTGTGGGCATCTTTAAGTTCATTTTCTTTGGGACTCTGCACTTCCTGGACCTGAGTGTACTTTATTATTCACCAGGTTAAGAAAGTTTTCAGTCATTATTTCTTCAAAAGGTTCTTAATTCCTAGCTTTCTCTCTTCTCCTTCTGGTATCCCCATAATGCGAATGATGTTATGCTTGATGTTGTTTTCCAAATCATTTAATCCACTGCTTCATCTAATCTTTTGATCTAAGGTATTCGTTATTTCTGATATTTTATATTCTTCAATTCAGAGTGTTTTTTAAAATGTTTTCTATGTCTTTTTCTTATGCTTAGTATCTCTTTAAGTTCTCACTGAGTCCATCCCCTAAGTTCCTTGAGCATCCTTATAACCATTGTTTTGAACTCTATATCAGGTAGATTGCTTTCCTCCATTTAACCTAGTTCTTTATCTAAAGTTTTGTTCTATTTTCTATTTGGGGCATGTTTCTTTGTCACCCTATTTTGGCTATTCTCTGAGGGCCTCATTCTGTAGTTGTCTTGTGGGGTTCAGTAGCAGAGTCTCCCTGATCACCTGAGCTAGGTGCTCCAGGAATCTCCTTTGTGTGAATGATGTGAGTGCTCCTGCTCTAGTTGCATCTTGATTGCTGTTGCCCTGTACATTTGTAGGGTTGATCATCAGGGTGGCTGACTTGGAGGATTGATCCTGACCACAGCATATATGCTGTTATTCAGGGGTTGACTCCACCAAGAGGAATTCGTCCCAGCAGGGTCTGGTGCCTGCCTAGATCTCCCTTTGTGTACGCTGCTTGTGGAACTAATTGGGCCATGTTCTGATATGGTTTGAAGTCCGAAACCAAGTATGTAGCTGCTGAGGATTCTTCAGAGAGACTCTGGTTCAAGTCAGTGTCAAATGCTGCCTGTGACTGGCCCTGGGTACATGTTTGTAGCTACCAAGTGATTTAAAGTTTGTGACTTCCTCTGCTGAGCCTCTGTGTGTGTTGAGGGTCCAAGGTACATACCAAGGCCAGATTTCATTGACAAAGAGCCTAGGGGAAGATCACCAAATGGCCCAAGGCACCCCCAGATCTGCCTTTGCCTGATGAGTGCCTTTTAGGGTCAGTGACTGGAAGACCCTCTAGCGGTACACGAATTGCATGAGGAAGGTTCTCAGTGAGTTACCAGGTAGGAGTGAATGGTGCGCACAAGGTTGATATAGATTCAAACTTGGCACCAGTGCTGTGTCTGTGGACATTCAGCAAAAGTTTCAGTGTACACCAAAGCCAGCTGTCACCCGCCTGGGTCCTGCAAACCTTTGTGATATGGTGGGGTATCAAGGAGTTGTCAGGATAAGGGCAGCTGTGTTCATCAGGCTAAAACAGATGAGGTTTTGGCCATGTTGAAAGAGGTCTCTGCACAGAAATGGTAGTGCCTGTCAGGGGATGTGAGAGAAAAAGCATCTTGCTCTAGAGCCACACAACTCAGTCTCTCCCTATGCATTTCTGCCACTCCCATGCCCCCCATCTATCTCAGTTGCCTCCCATTCTAATTTAGTATATTCTTGTCCTTGATCTCCATTTAATCCTTCAGAATTGAAAAACGGGAGCAGTTTCCTTTATATGTTGAGAGGGAAAACTGTAAAGATAATGAAATTAATAACCTGCTCAGAGTTTATCCTGAGGAGGAGCCACAAAAAGAAGGTGGACCCCTTCCCTGTGTAGCTGTAGCTCTCAGGCTTTGCCCAGAATCACTTCCCCTGGGGCCGTGCTGCTGTGTTGGGAGCCCTCCGCCTCTCAGGACCAGGGTCTTCTCCACGGCGCTCCATGGCCAGCGGGGAGCCCAGATGCCTGCCTGAGTCCTTCTCGGAGCTGCTCGCTCACCCCCCTGCTGCCTTTGTGTTTACATGTTTTACTCCTTTTGAAAAACATTCATTATTTAAAAAATGATATCTCTTCATCACAAAGTTTACATATTTTATGTGCATGACATATTTTATATCTATCTAGAGAGATAGATATAAGGAAATCAGAGTTAGACAAGATCTCATTTTTTTAGAAATGATCACTGTTATTATGTTGGTTTCACACTATTCTAGAATCCCCCAGTGTATATATACAAATATGCAAATATAGGTAAATAGACATTTATCATTTTACATATGGTAAACTAGGATATATTTTATATGTGGCCATGTTACATAGTTTTTCATAAATAACATGTCATGGATTTCTATCTATTCCAATAAACTAAATTTATATCATTATTTTTAAATGGTGAGAAGAATTCCTTTGTATATGTATACCATAACGTACTTAACTAGGCTTTTGTTAATGGATATAAAAGAAAAGGGATAAAAAGCTAGGTGGGTGTGGCAGGCGACATGCCAGGGATCTCAGTATGGGAGGTACTGGCACCGATTCCAAAATGCTGAGCCTTTTCTTATCTTGCAAGTGTCTGTGCAATGCTTTGGTTTCTAGCCAAGCTGATAAGATCAGGGTGAGAGTACAGAGGGAGCATCAAATATCTGGAACCCATTTCCACGCTCCATCAGGTAGGTTTATCTCCTGCTCATGTCCAGAAACCCACAAGTGGGTAATTTACTGCTCCCTTGGGCACTGTTTCCCTGCCTAGAACACTCTTCTTGTGAGAATATGAGGTGTCTGCAAAGTAGGGCTAGTGCAGGAAAAAGTCCAAAGCCCTAATGACCCTTTCTTCATGTTTATTGAGTCCTCAGAGTGTTCGGATGTGGCATTCCCTCTCCCACCTCCTACAGAGTCACAGGCTCAGTAGGTAGGCACAGGCAGGTTGCAAGACCATCTCCACACAGTACACCCTGGGCTTCCTTGCCTGCTGAGCCACACTGCTCATTGCTCAGGACTAGTTTTCCTTCTACTTGATCCTGGGTCACTTGGGAATGGATCCCACCAGATCCTGATTTGTCCTGTCGCTGGTCTTTTATCCCAGTGGCATGGATCCACCTCGCTAACTTACAAACTGGGGCAATAAATTGTGGTTCACAAATGGAGGAGGGCAGAACAGCTGTTACCAGTAACAATAATGACATGATTGCTGAAACAAACATTTTCATGGTGATGCATGGGAACACTAAATCCAAACCACATTGTTTAGCTTTCACTCCAGAAAGGGGAATGCCACATCCCCTAAAGTAAATGGAAGAAATCATAGTTTAGAAAATATGACAGCGTTGAAAACTTAAAGCTGTATCGCACAGTAACATCCTTTAGAAGAAAACAATGTATACAAGGGAGTGTATATATATTTTCATGGCATTTGGAGTTTTCCCTCGTCCAAAAATGGAGCCCAGTGGCCATGAGTCAGGGGTGCCTCCGGCAGGCAGGACAGGGAGATGGGAACACTTTAACAGTCACTGTTGGGAAAGGAACACATGTTGACAGACTTGAAGTATGCATCAGACCATAATTCCATCTTCATGCGTGTGCTTCCATTCAGTGTTTGTTTCAGAATGACATCAACTACTCTGCATGGAGCTGTGCAGCCCTGACATTTAAATGCTCTGGTTCCCAGTTCTTCTTATGGATTGAAAAGTCATTAGGAGTTTGTAAACACGGAGGCTTGGGAAGGACCTGGGGTCAGTTCAGCTCACCACCAGAAGAGTGGGCAGGAGCGCACAGCGAGGCCTGGGTTCACCTCACGACCAGAAAGAGTGGGTCGAAGTGCACCTCGGAGGCGGAGGCGAGGCGCTGCTGCCGCCTCCCCTAGCAGTAGAGCATGAAGTTAATGAGGGAGCTAAGGAATCTCAAAGTGCAGGCCCTCCCTTGCTGGGGTTGGTGGGAGAGTCTAGGAGTGGTGTTCTCGGCAGAGAGAGGAAGCCAGGTGGCTGAATGTCAGCAAGCATTGCTATGTAAGCATTTCCAGTCAATAAAAGAGCTTTCAGGTGAAAGGATCTGAACCCCCAAAGCTCACTTAATTTCTTTTTTTCATCTGGTAAGGTTTGGATGTAATTTTAGAATAGTAAACATGCATTCTTTTCCCTAAAGAAGAGCCCCAACTTGCATCACAGAACCTGAAGCCTAGCACTATGGTCTTTGGCGAGTGAATTTTGACTAGTTGTCACCCTTAAAATGTGCGTCATCAGATGGGCCGGTTCCAGACAGCCCAGGGCCCCCACACGGTGCTCTCACCTGCTCAGCGGCACAGCAAGTTATCCAGCAGGTTGTTTGCAGCCTGTAGATAGCAGCCAATGTGTGAAGCCCAAGATGAACTCCCAGAAGTCGCTTCCTAAGTCTTGCCAGGTGCCTTGTGTTCTGGTGAAGCATTAGCTTAGGAAAAGAACGCTGAAAAGGAAGAGATGGAGTGCCCTTGGGTGCTTCCCGTTGAGCGTGTCCGTGTCCTGGCACCCAGGCTGTGGGCAGCCACTGAGAGAGCACCGAGGCTGTGCGATGGGAGAACCAACCGTCGTCCTGGACTTGCCATTTGGAAACAACCTTTGGTAACTGACCACGAGGGAAGACTGACACAGGACAAAGGAAAGGGAGTGTTCACTAGCTGTTAGAATTTGAAGAACCTGAGATGCATCTAATTCAGTTTCTAATTTTACAGATCAGAAAAGAGATCTGGAGAGATCTCTGACTAGCCCTAGGTGGAGGTGGCTGAGAGCACAATTGATGGGGGCCCTGCAGAAGGGGCAAGTGTTGGTCAATGAAGGTCAACACAGTCTGGCACTATGAAAGGCCATGGCTCTATGAAAGCAAGCAAGGTGGCACTTGTGGATTGAAAAACTTGGTCTGGCAAGCAGAGGGTGTGATGACTGGCATGCAGACTGTGGAAACCCCAACTGGGGCAGGTTGATGACGTAGCAGACCTTCCTGTGGTGCATTGTCAGGTGGCAAATGGGTACCCTGAGAACAAGGGTAACCCGGGCCACGTGTGTGGGCACAGCTGTCTCAGGACTTAGCTTGTTTCTGCCTTCTGAGCGCCCAGAGGGCTGAGTTAACTCCTGTCCTGCCTTCCTTTGTGTGTGGTGCTGGCCACCGGCAGACACGGTGGGGAAACAGGAGCAGGAACTTGGTTCTGCCAGCATTTGGCCTTGGAAGCTGCTCACAAGACTCTTTCATGACTGCTTTCACAAGGCTGCTCAGATGGCTCACACTTTTCCACTTTTGCCATCAGTAAATGAAGAAACCCTGCAGTGTGGTTCTCTTGTGGGACTGAACACCGGGCAGCACAGATCTCCCAGAAAGAGGACATGAATGCTTTTGTTTTATTTCATAAGCTAGAGGCTCGGTGCACCAATTCGTGCACTTGTGGGGAGAGGGACCCTCAGCCCAGATTGCGAGAGGGCACAGGCCAGGCCAAGGGACCCCACTGCTGCATGATCGGGGCCAGATAGGGACGCAGGAGGTTGGCCAGCCAGGGAAGGACCACAGGAGGGCTCCAGGGTGTGTTCAGCCCTTCCCATTGGCTGGACCCCAGCAGCAAGCTAATCTACAGGTTGGAGTGCCTGCCCCCTGGTGGTCAGTGCACATTATAGCAACTGGTCGACCGGTCAACTATCTGCCTCCTGGTGGTCAGTGCACATCATAGTAAGCGGTTGAGTGGCCTTAGCATATCATTAGCATATTACACTTTGATTGGTTGAATGACTGAACAGACGACTGGACACTTAGTGTATTAGGCTTTTATTATATAGAATTCTTAGTCCCTGTTCAAAGGAGTAGCAAGCTAGAGAAACCTCACAGGGAAGCAGCAGCTCTCCTGACAGTGGCTCTGAGCATTCCTCCCTGCAGGCCAGCACCACAAGCCTCTTAAGCTCCTTGACCAGATGGCCCCACAGGTGATGCATCCCTGCTCCTCAAGGCCCTGGCTTGTGGGCCTCATCTGAAGAAGCACCATTCCATGCTCTGAGACATGTATGTGAGGAACAAGAAGCCATCTTAGATGGGCTTCCTGAGAGATGATTTCATGTGATGCCTCAAGAACAGGGCCTCCGAAGGATGGGCGTCATGCTCACGCCCCTGGAACTGCTTTCAGAACCCAGCAGGGAGAGCTCATGTGGGGCATTTACCTGTGCCCTTCAGGCCTGGCACTGTGGCACTTCGGCACTTCATGGGTTTTAGCTTGTGTTTTACAAGAACACAGACCAAACTCAAGGCTGGCAGCACAGGAGAATCACCAGGATGTGTTATAATGAGGGTGCTGGGCTCCACCCACAGAGGCCCTAATACTGTAGGTTTGGGTAGATTCAGGAAATCAGCAGTTTTAAAACTGCCACTGACTAGATCACTGCCTCTGACTGTATCCCTGCCTCCCCCGGATCACTATCTCAGCCTGGATCACTGCTTCAGACTACATACCTGCTTTAGACTAGATCGCTGCCACAGACTGGTCAATGATTCTTGACCTTGACACCATGTTGGACTCACTAGGGAAGCATCACCAGCCCCACCATACCAGCCTGGGAAGAAAAGAGCGGAAGGTCAGTGCATGTGTCTGCCTCTCTGGAAAGGAAGTCCATGTCCCACATAGAGCACCAGTGTCCTGTACGGGCCGCACTCCATCGTCCCACGCGCCACCTCATTGTGCTGCCCAAGGGCCTCCCCAGATCAGCAGCAGAGGGGAGCAGAAGAATGTTTGTACTAGTGCCTCAGCAGGTCATTGGGTTCTTCAAAGAACCATCCTACAAAGATTCAAAACCAAAGTTAAGGTTTGAGACAAGCAGTTGCCACTAGTAACAACTAGAAATATAAAGTGCGAGGGCCCTCGGGTGCCTTCTAGGTGGGGCAGCCTGAAGGACAGGCTTCACAAGGTTGAACCTGCTTGGACACCTGTTTTAAGGCCCTTGGTCTGAAAAGGAAAGACCTAAGCAGACACAGACTTCTGTTGCTTCAGGAAATGGTTTAGTGACTAAATTGAAAAAAACAACAAAAAAAGCAAAACCCCACAAAAACCCAGTTTGATTTGAGTTACATTTTGTGCCCCAAACATATTTTAAACATGTGCTTATGCCACAATATATTTTTTAAAAGACAGAAAATCCATTTCTCTTTTATAACTGACGTGATGTTCCCTGCAGGTTTCTATCATGCTCTAAGAATGATTCATGTACTTAGTGAATTTGCTTAAGTTTGAAAAAATAAAAGCCAGTATTTTGGGACTCCCTACTGATCCCACCCTTTTAAAAAATCTTTATTGTTGAAAGTATTACATAGGTCCTCCTTCCCCCCGACCCCATTAACCTTCTCCAGCCCGCTACCATTCCCCCACCCCCACCTGCCAGCCCTCCCCACCCCATTGTCTGTGTCCACGGCTTATGCATATATGCATACAAGTTCATTGGTTGATCTCTTCCTGCCCACCCTCCCTTGCCTTCCCTCTGAGGTTCAACTGTCTGTTCATGCTTCTCTGTCTTTGGGTCTATTTTTGATCATCAGTTTATTTGGTTCATTAGATTCCACATATGAGTGAGATTATGTGATACTTATCTTTCTCTGACTGGCTTATTTTGTTCAGCACAGTATCTCCAGGTCCATTCATGCTGTTGCAAATGGTAAGTGTTCTTTCTTTTTTATTGCTGTGTAGTATTCCATTGTGTAAATATACCACAGCTTTTTTTATCCATTCATCTGCTGATGGGCACTTAGGCTGTTTCCAAATGTTAGCTATTGTAAATTGCACTTCTATGAACATAGGGGTGCATATATTCTTTTTGATGAGTGTTTCGGGTTTCTTAGGATATATTCCTAGAAGTGGGATCACTGGGTCAAATGGGAGCTCCATTTTTAATTTTTTGAGGAAACTCCATACTGTTTTCCATAATGGCTGCACCAGTCTGCATTCCCACCAGCAGTGCATGAGGGTTTCTTTTTCTCCACATCCTTGCCAACACTTAATGTTTGTTGATTCGTAAATGATGACCATTCTGACACGTGTGAGGTGATATCTCAGTGTCATTTTGATCTGCATCTCTCAGATAATTAGTGATTTTGAGCATTTTTTCATATGTCTCTTGGCCTTCTGTATGTCCATTTTGGAGAAGTGTCTATTTAGGTCCTTTGCACATTTTTAAAATGGATTGTTGGTCTTCTTTTTGTTAAGTTGTATGAGTTCCCTATTTATTGGAGATTAACCCCTTTTCTGATGCATCATTGGCAAATATGTTCTTCCATACAGTGGGCTCTCTTGATATTTTGTTGATGGTTTCTTTTGGAGTGCAGAAGCTTTTTATTTTAATGTAGCTCCATTTGTTTATTTTCTCATTTTTCATTGTCCTATGAAATGTATAGATAAACATACTGCTATGAGAGATGTCTGAGATTTTGGTGCCTATGGTTTCTTCTAGGATTTTTATGGTTTCATGACTTACATTTAAGTCTTTTAACCATTTTGAGTTTATTCTTGTGTATAGTGTAAGTTGGTGGTCTAGTTTCAATTTTTTTGGCATGTATATGTCCAATTTTTCCAACACCATTTATTGAACAGATTGCCTTGACTCCATTGTGTGCTCTTGCCTCCTTTGTCAAGTATTAATTGAGCATAATAGCTTGGGTTGATCTCTGGGTCCTCTGTTCTGTTCCATTGATCTATATGTCTGTTCTGTGCCAGTAGCAGGCTGTTTTAAGCACAGTGACTTTGTAGTATAACTTGATATCTGGTATTGTGATTCCTCCAACTTTGTTTTATCTCAAGACTGCTGTGGCTATTTGGGTTTTTTTTTGGTTCCATATAAATTTTTGGAGTGTTTGTTCAAGGTCTGTGAAATATGCTGTTGGTCTTTTAATAGGAACTTCATTGAATCTATAGATTGTTTGGACAGTTTAATGATGTTGATTCTACCAATCCATGAACATGGTATATTCTTCCACTTGTTTATATCTATCTATCTATCTATCTATCTATCTATCTATCTATCTATCTATCATCTATCTATCTATCTATCTATCTATCATCTCTTTTTTTTTCAATTTCCTATAATTTTTAGAGCACAGGTCTTTTACCTCCTTGGTTAAGTTTATTCCTAAGTATGTTAAATTATTTTATTGCAATGGTAAATGGGATTGTTTGTTTAGTTTCTCTTTCTGAAATTTTATTATTGGTGTATAAAATGCTATGGATTATTGGGTGTTAATTTTGTATCCTACTATGCTTTGGAATTAATTTATTAAATCTAATAGTTTTTTGATGGAGTCTTTAGGGTTTTCTATTTACAGTATCATGTCATCTGCAAATAATGAGAGTTTTACTTCCTCCTTTCCAATTTGGATGCTTTTTTTTCTTCTTCTTCTTATCTGATCACTGTGGTCAGGACTTTCAGTACTATGCTGAACAAGAGTGGTGAAAGAGGGTATTCCTGTCTTGTTCCTATTAGGGGAAATGGTTTTAGATTTTGCCCAATGAGTATGATATTGGCTGTAGGTTTGTCATATATGGCCTTTATTATGTTGAGGCATGATCCATATATTTCCACTTTGTTGAGAATTTTTATCAAAAAAGAGTGTTGGATTTTGTAGAATGCTTTTTCTTCATCAATTGATATGATCATATGATTTTTGTCTTGCAGTCTTTTAATGTGCTGTATCACATTTACTGAATTTTTTTGGAATAGTTTGAGAAGAGGTGTTAGTCCTTTTTGTATATTTGGTAAAACTCCTCTGTGAATCCCTATGGACTTTTGTTTGATTAAAAAAAATTACTGCTTCAATTTCATCAGTAGTTATCATCCTATTCAGTTTTTCTTATTCTTCCTGATTGAGTTGTGGAAGGCTGTATTCTAGGAATATGTCTATTTGGTCCAAGTTGTCCCATTTGTCCAAATAAAGTCGTTCATATTATTTTTTTATGATCCTTTGTATTTCTGTGGGGTCAGTTGTTACTTCACCTCTTTTATTTCTTTTTTTTAAATGAGACTTTTTTTAAGTTTATCTCTTTATTTTTTATTATTATTATTTTTGTTTAAAGTATTACATATAGTAGTACATATATCTCCTTTTTTCCCCCCATTGACCTTCCCCCAGCATCCTCCACCCCCTGTCGCATGCCCTCATCCCACACCCCCAGTGTCTTGTGTCCATTGGCCATGCTTATATACATGCATACAAGTCCTTTGGTTGATTTCTTTCCCCCTTTCCCCAATACTCCCCAGCCTTCCCGCTGTAATTTGACAGTCTGTTTGGTGCTTTACTGGCTCTGTATCTATCTTTTGTTCATCAGGTTATAATATTCTTTATTTTCCATTAATGAGTGAGATCATGTGGTATTTTTCGTTCATTGCCTGGTTTATTTCACTTAACATAATGCTCTCTAGGTCCATCCATGCTGCTGCAAATGGTAAGAATTCCTTCTTTTTTCTAGCAGCAGAGTATTCCATTGCGTAGATGTACCATAGTTTTCTAATCCACTCATCTGCTGATGGGCATTTAGGCTGTTTCCAAATCTTAGCTATGGTGAATTGTGCTGCTATGAACATAGGGGTGCATATATCCTTTCTGATTGGTGTTTCTAGTTTCTTGGGATATATTCCTAGAAGTGAGATTCCTGGGTCAAATGCGAGTTCCATTTTCAGTTTTTTGAGGAAACTCCATACTGTTCTCCACAGTGGCTGCACCAGTCTGCATTCCCACCAGCAGTGTATGAGGGTTCCTTTTTCTTTGCATCCTTGCCAGCACTTGTCATTTGTTGATTTGTTGATGATTGCCATTCTGACAGGTGTGAGATGGTACCGCATTGTCGTTTTGATTCGCATCTCTCGGATAATTAGTGACTTTGAGCATGTTTTCATGTGTCTCTTGGCCTTCCTTCTGTCTTCTTTTGAAAATATTCTATTTAGGTCCATTGCCCATTTTTTTAATTGGATCATTTATCTTCCTTTTATTAAGTTGTATAAGTTCCCTGTAGATGTTGGAGATTAAACCTTTATCAGTGATAACATTTGCAAATATGTTCTCCCATACAATGGGCTTTCTTGTTGTTTTATTGATGGTTTCTTTTGCTGTGCAAAAGCTTTTTATTTTGATGTAGTCCCATTTGTTTATTTTCTCTTTAGTTTCCATTGCCCTAGGAGCGGTATCGGTGAAGAAACTGCTTCGGCATATGTCTGAGACTTCTCTGCCTGTGGATTCCTCTAGTATTTTTATGGTTTCCCATCTTATGTTTAAGTCCTTTATCCACTTTGAGTTTATTTTTGTGTATGGTGTAGGTTGGTGGTCTAGTTTCATTTTTTTTGCATGTATCTGTAAAATTTTCCCAACACCATTTATTGAAGAGACTGTCTTGACTCCATTGTATGTTCATGCCTCCTTTGTCAAATATTAATTGAGCATAGTGGTTTGGATCAATATCTGGGTTCTCTATTCTGTTCCATTGGTCTATATGTCTGTTCTTGTGCCAATACCAGGCTGTTTTGAGAACAGTGGCCTTGTAATACAGCTTGAAATTTGGTATTGAGATCCTACCTACTTTGTTCTTCTTTCTCAGGATTGCTGTGGCTATTCAGGGTCTTTTTTAATTCCAGATGAGTATGATGTTGGCTGTGGGTTTTTTCGTATATGGCTTTTATTATGTTGAGGTATGATCCTTCTATTCCCACCTTGCTGAGAGTTTTTATCAAGAAAGGGTGTTGGATTTTGTCAAATGCTTTTTTCTGCATCAATTTATGTGACTATGTGATTTTTCTCTCTCAATTTGTTTATGTGATATATCATGTTTTTTGATTTGCGGATATTGTACCATCCTTGCATCCCTGGGATAAATCCTACTTGGTCATGGTGTATGATGTTTCTGATGTACTGCTGGATCCGATTTGCTAGAATTTTGTTGAGGATTTTGGCATCTATGTTCATGAGGGATACTGGCCTGTAATTCTCTTTCATTGTGTTGTCTTTACCTGGTTTTGGTATTAGGGTGATGCTGGCTTCATAGAATGAGCTTGGAAGTGTTCCTTTCTCTTGAATTTTTTGGAATAGGCTGAGGAGGATAGGTTTTAGTTCTTCCTTGAATGTTTGGTAAAACTTCCCTGTGAAGTTGTCTGGCCCCGGGCTTTTGTTTGCCAGAAGCTTTTTGATGACTGCTTCAAGTTCTTCAATAGTTATTGGCCTATTGAGATGTTTAGATTATTCCTGATTGAGTTTTAGAAGGTTATATTTTTATAGGAATATGTCCATTTCCTCCATGTTGTCCAGTTTGTTGGAATAAAGTTGTTCATAGTATTTTTTAACAATCCTTTGTATTTCTGTGGGGTCTGTTGTTATTTCTCCTCTTTCATTTCTGATTTTGTTTATTTGGGTCCACTCTCTTTGCTTCTTGGTTAGCCTGGCTAGAGGTTCATCAATCTTGTTTATCCTTTCAAAGAACCAGCTCTTGGTTTTGTTGATCTTTTGTATTGCTTTTTGGTCTCTATGTTGTTTATCTTAGCTCTGATCTTTATTATTTCCTTCCTTCTCCTTACACTGGGCTTTTCTTGTTGCTCTCTTTCTAACTCTTTGAGTTATAGGGTTAGGTGATTTATTACCATTGTTTCTTGTTTTTTGTAGTAGGCTTGTAGAGCTATGAACTTACCTCTCAAGACTGCTTTCGCTGTGTCCCATAGATTTTGGATTGTTGTGTTTTCATTGTCGTTTGTTGCCATGATGTTTTTTATTTCTTTCTTGATCTCTCTGGTAACCCAGTCATTGTTTAATAGCATGCTGTTTAGTCTCCATGTGTTTGATTTTTTTGGATTGTTTTTATTGTAGTTGATTTCCAGTTTTATGCCAATGTGGTCTGAGAAGATGCTTGATATGATTTCTATCTTCTTGAATTTGAAGAGACTTTTCCTGTGACCCAATATATGATCTATCTTTGAAAATGACCCATGTGCACTTGAGAAGAATGTATATTCTGTGGTTTTGGGGTGAAATGTTCTAAAGATGTCAATTAATTCCATATTATCTAGTGAGTCATTTAGGATAGATGTTTCTTTGATGATTTTTTGTTTCGAGGATTTGTCCAATGGTGATAGTGGGGTATTAAAGTCCCCTATTATGATTGTATTGCTGTCAATCTCTCCCTTGATATCCTCCAGAAGTTTTTGTTTTTTTTTAAATGTATTTGGGTGCTTCTGTATTGGGTGCATATATGTTTACCAGAGTTATTTCTTCTTGTTGGATTGCTCCCTTTAGTATTATGAAGTGGCCTTCTTTATCTCTTTTTATGTCCTTCACTTTGAGATCTAATTTGTCAGATATAAGTATTGCTACCCCAGCTTTTTTTACATTTCCATTTGCCTGAAAAACCTTTTTCCATCCCTTTACCCTCAGTCTGTGTGCGTCTTTTTTTCTGAGGTGGGTTTCTTGTAGATAGCAGATATATGGGTCATGTTTTCTTATCCAATCTGTTACACTATGTCTTTTGATTGGGGCATTAAATCCATTTACATTTAAAGTTTTTATTGATAGGTACTTGTTTGTCGCCATTTTTATTCTTTACCCCTGTGTTCCTTCTTTGCTTCCTTTTTTTTTTTTTTTTTACAGCAGACCCTTTAGCATTTCTTGCATTGCTGGTTTGGTGGTAATCAATTCCCTTAGTCCTTTTTTGTCTGTGAAGCTCCTGATTTCACCTTCAATTTTGATTGATAGCCTTTCTGGGTACAGTATTCTTGGATTCAGACCCTTCCTTTGCACGACTTTGTATATTTCATTCCATTCCCTTCTAGCCTGATGTGTTTCTGTTAAGAAATCAGTTGCTAGTCTGATGGGGGATCCTTTGTAGGTAACTTTCTGTCTCTCTATGGCTGCTTTTAAGATTCTTACTTTGTCGTTGGTGTTTGCCAATTTAATTATAATGTGCCTTGGCGTCGATCTTTTGGGGTTCATTTTGCTGGGGACTCTGTGAGCTTCTTGGATTTGTGTGGGTTTCCTCCCCCACTATGTCAGGGAAATTTTCTGTCATTATTTCTTCAAACAGGTTTTCTATTCCTTGCTCAGTTTACTCTCCTTCTGGCACCCCTATTATGTGGATGTTGTTTTGTTTTGTGTTGTCCCAAAGTTCCCTTAGGCTCTCCTGCTTTTTAATTTTTTTTCTAGAAGCTGCTCTACTTGGGTATTTTTTACTACCTTGTCTTCTAGCTCACTGATGCAGTCCTCTGCTTCTTCTAGTGTACTCTTGATGCTTTCTATTGAGTTCTTTACAGCAGCAATGTAATTTTTCATTTTTTCTTGGTTCTTCTTCATTTCATCTTGGTTCTTACACATATTGTCAAACTTGTCTTCCATTCTTTTCAGCCACCTTATGACCATTTCTCTGAATTCTTTCTCTGTCAGGTTGCTTGCCTCCATTTCGTTTACTTCCTTTTCTGGTGATGCCTGCTTTTCTTTCATATATGGGCTGTTTCTTTGTCTCCCCATGATCTCTCTTCTCCGGTTGTCTGGTTATGTAGTTCTCTCTCTTCTGTGTTGATTTAATGGCACAAAATATAACACAACAAGGTACAACGCACAAGGCACTGAACACAAATGTATTCACGATATTAATAACACCAAATAAAGGTGACCACCAGAGAAAGGCGAATTAGAGGATAGGAGAGAAAGGAGAAGAGAAAAAAAAAGTAGTGCAAAAATGAAATTGGGTAAAGGAAAAAAAAGTAAGAGAGAAAAGAGAGAGAATAAGAAAGAAGAAGGGAAAAAAACTATATATATGGGGAGAAAACTCCAATAGAACAGCCACTAATCCCAATACATGCCAGCAACAAGTACCTGGAGATGAATGCAAACTACAAACAACAACTAATATCAAGTGAGGCAAGGGAAAACAGAAGCAAAAAACAAACAAAAACAAAACAAAAAAACAAAACAAAAGAAAAAGCAAAACAATCTCACAAACAAGAATAAAAAATTGATATAATCAACAATCAAGCAAACAACAAGAAAAGGACAGAGAGAAAAAAGAATTTTGGATAGTGAAGAAAGAGAAGAGAGAGGTGTGTATGGACTTGGAGCAGGGGATTGGAAATTAGATATGTAAGTAGGGTGAAATTTTAACAGGGGGTAAAAAGAAGGAATAGGGAAAATCTAAAGTAGGAGTAGGGTAAGAGAAATAGGACAACAAAAGGGGAAAAGTGAGGATAGAGAGTGATGGCATAAAGGTAAAGTTGTGATAGAGTAAAATGATGCTAAAGGAAAGATGAAAATAGAATGTAGAACACTAATCCCAAAATAAAATAAAGAGAAAACAAAATGACACTTAAAAAAATGGTAAAATAGTAGTAGTAATAATACTGATTGAAAATAAAAATGTAATAATTAAAAAGGTAAAATCAAGTGAGGAAAAAAAGAAAGAAAAATTAGTTTCTTAAGTAAAAGATGAAAAAAATAAAAATAAAAATGTGCAGTAGTGAAGGTCATTCACTTCCTCTACTGTTCTGTGAGGCACGCCTGTTTCCTAGTGAAGACAGTATTGCAGTTCCCTGTGTTCCACTGCTCCTCAGTGTTGTAAGCCAGTCCTGATTTTTAAGCAGGCAGTAAGTCCTTATTTTTTCTATTCCTTTATTTGTGTTTACACAAGAGTCAATTTGTGATTCAACCCCTGGGTGGCAGTGTTTCTGGATTGACCTCCAGGTCTATAGGTCCTCTCTAGCTAGTGTTTAGGTTTTGTTTTCCCTGTGGCACTTAATACTGGTTTGGGGGAGTGGGTTTCCCCAGAGCTGGTTTTCTGAGGGTTATTCCTGCTCTGATCCCCAGGTTCCAGAAAAACAACTTTCCCCTGCAGTCTCTTAGAGTGTCCCCAATTGGGTGATCCTATGAATTGGGCTTAGTAATCAGAAGCAAGGATTTAAAGAGGAAAAAAAAAAAAAAGAGTCAGAGTAAGGAGTAAGTGTGTGAACTCCAGGGCTGTGCAGTCTTTTTTCCCCTTGGGTCTAAGCAGCCAGCCCACTTTTAAAATTTTTAGGCTGTCCTTTTGTGCCCAGATCAAAATGAGTTGCTTTTTAGAGTTCCCTTCTCTTAGCAGCTCTGTGGACCCCCTTCCACATTCACGGATCACGCCAGCCCCAACAGCCACTGATTTCTCTAGGCGCAGCCTTTCCCCGGTCCTCCAGCTCCCACCTTGTGTGCGGTTCTCTCTCCTGCCAGGACCACAGACCTCACCCAGGCGAAATCTGACCTTTCTGTGAGCTAGTGTAGAGCTCCTCTGAATCCCCGTGCTTGCACCACTTGGGGACCGGTGTGGTGTTCTCGGGTTCGCAGCAGTTCTGTGGGTGCCATAGTTGTAGATTCCCTGGGTTTTTCAGGCTCCCGATAACATCCACTTTCCCCTTCAAGATGGCGCCCTCTCCGTGTCCCAGGGAGGGAACCCAGCAGCAGTGGGGGCTGCCCCATCAGGGGAGCCCCGTCCAGCAGTCCCCCACAGTCTCCTGGAGTGTAGCTGTCCCTCAACTCACCAACAAACACTCCCGTGCGACCACACACTCTCCCTTTGTTTTCTCACTCACACACTATCTTGCAGTCTCCCTTCCTGTCGGCAGCCATCTTCCTATCCTCTAAGGAGACTTTTAATAACACTCTCAAGAGCAAGCACCCATTTTACAGGATCACCCTTTCATTTTTTTGTTTGTTTGTTTGTTTTGTTTATTTGGGTCCTTTCTCTCGTTTCCTGGTGAGTCTGGCTAAAGGTTCATCAATCTTTTTATCCTTTCAAAGAACCAGCTTTTGATTTTATTAATCTTTTTATTTTGTCTCTATGTCATTTATTTCCTCTGATCTTTTACTCCTTCCTTCTACTTATTGTGGGACTTTGTTGTTCTCTTTCTAATTCTTTAAATTACAGTATTAGATTTACCAGTTTTTCTTGTATTTTGAGGTAGACCTCTAGTGCTATGAACTTCCTTTTCAGGTCTGCTTTCACTGTGTCCCATAAATTTTGGATTGTTGTATGTTCATTTTCATTTGTTTCTAGGATGTTTTTTATTTCTCTTTTGCCTATCTTCAGTTGGTTATTTAAATTTTTGGTTATTATGATTTTTCTATAAATTAGTTGTATTTCCTGTTTGGTTTTGGGAGGACATAAGTATAGCTTCAACCTATGTCATTGCCATCTTGGATTCTCTGTATCACTATTTCTTGAGCACATACTTTTCAGGACTCAGCAGTGGGTTATAGAGATGAGTAAGACTACTGCTGTATGGTGTTCTTCTTTTCTCTGTTGATGTTGCTAACTCTATAAGATGTTGTCTCTGAGATATTTATACAATCACAATGAAATACATGGGGAATATCCTTTATTTTCATACTCCAGAGCATTCCAATGTGTCATATATCCTGGAGAATATGCTCAGTATATTTAATTTTCAAAAATGTTAACACGTTGTGTGCAGTGCCCCTATGTACCTGCAGTAGAACCTTAAAAATAAAGATGAATTTCAGACATTCATGGCAATGCTATTCACAATAGCCAAGATATGGAAGCAACCTAAGTGTCCATCAGTAGATTAATGGATAAAGGAGTAATGGTGTATGTATACAATGGAATATGACTCAGCCATAAAATTATTGAAATAATGCCATCTGCATAGCATGGATGGAGCTAGAGGGTATTATGATGTGCAGACAGAGAAAGACCAATGCCATATGATTTCACTTGTATATGGAATCTATAAAACAAAATAAATAAGCAAGTAGAGCAGAAACAGACTCATAGTTACAGAGAACATTTTGGACCATTTCCAGAAAGGAGGAAGCTTTGGGGGATGGTTAAAAAAGGTGAAGAGATTGAGTTACAAATTGGGAGTTATGAAATAGTCATGGGGATATAGAGTAGAGCATAGGGAAGATAGTCAATAATATTGTAAAAACTGTGTATGGTGTCAGATGGGTACTAGATTTATCAGGTGATCACTTTATATGTTATATAAATGTCTTAATTATTGGGTTGTACACCTAAAGAAATACAATATTGTACATCAATTGTAATTGAAAATTTAAAAAATATTTAAAAAATTAAGGTTACATCAGTAAGTAATGGAGGCTATATTCTCATGGTTTCACCAAACATTTGAACCTCTGCAAAAAAAGGGACATTGAAATATTCATATATTTTCTTTCTTTTTTTTTGGAACGCTTCATGAATTTGCATGTCATCCTTGCGCAGGGGCCATGCTAATCTTCTCTGTATCGTTCCAAATTTTTTAGTATATGTGCTGCCGAAGCGAGCACTAAATATTCATACATTTTCTTCTGGTTTGGGAAATGAAGACTGAGGTGAAATTAGAAAATCAGTTATTTACTTTTTAGGTAGATATCTCTGAACATGGGAATTGTTTTCACTTGTCTTTTCTATTGTGGCAAAAAAACCCCAACACTTTACTTTGTGTATTTCAGCTTAGTACAGTTTAGAATTTTCTTGTTCTATTTGTCTTCATTTTTTGTGTGCCAGCATCAAAATTCTATACTGTTACTATGAGTCTCATTAATAGTCACATATTCTCCCCTCCCCCCTTTTTTTTAAGTTACAATTTAAATGCTCCATCCATCCATCCTTCCATCCATCCCACATCCACTCATTGGTCCTAGGTCTTCTATAGGTTCTAGAATTCTTCACATAAATATGATAGTCTATCACCCTTCTGTGTCCACTAGTCAATGTTTTAGTTAAGGAGGGTTCTATAGCATCAGCTGGTTGAAAGGATGCTTATGGGCCATGAACCTTAAAAATGGAGTTGGTTACTATATTTAGGGAGGTTTTGTTGAGGCTTCATTATATAGATCAGAATAAAGTGATTATGAAAACTTATTGGCTTTGCTAAATGCCTAGCCCTGAATACTGGATTTTAAATAAATAACAAACAGTTGAAGCTTGTTGTTGAAAAGTCTGCCTATGAAATGATGTGTGAGTACAGT
This sequence comes from Eptesicus fuscus, assembly GCF_027574615.1. NCBI lineage: Eukaryota > Metazoa > Chordata > Mammalia > Chiroptera > Vespertilionidae > Eptesicus > Eptesicus fuscus. Next base: position 47,640,104 of record NC_072491.1, on the reverse strand, counting down.
TTTAGATTTAAGGTAAATAGCTCATTGGACATTATTGCATTTGTTCTGTGTGTAGAATTTTATTTTTTAATATATATTTTTATTGTTGACAGTATTACAGATGTCCTCCACTTCTCACCTCCCCCCTTTACCACCCTCTTCTCAGACTCTACGCCCCAGGCCTTCACCACACTATTGTCTGCGTCCACTAGTTATGCATGTAAGTACATAAGTTTTTTGGTTTATCTCTTCTTGTCCCCCTCAGACCTCAAGATATGTCAATCTGTTCCATGTCTCCATGCCTCAGGTCTTTTGTTGGTCAATTAATTTTGTTCATTAGATTACACAAATAAGTGAGATCATGTGGTATTTGTCTTTCTTTGATTGGCTTATTTCACTTAGCATAATTTTCTACAGATCTATCTATGCTATCTCAAGTGGAAAGAGTCCTTCTTTTTTAAAGTTGCATAGTATCCCATTGGGTAAATGTACCACAGCTTTTTCATCCATTCATCTACTGACAAGCATTTGGGCTGTTCTCAAATCTTAGCTATTGTAAATAATGCTTCTATGAACATAGGGGTGCATATATGTTTTCTGATTGGTGTTCTGAGGTTTTTAGGATATATTCCCAGAAGTGGGATCACTGGATCAAAGAGCAGTTACATTTTAATTTTTTTGAGGAAACTCCATACTGTTTTCCATAGAGGCTGCCCCAGTCTGCATTCCCACTCTCAGTGAACTAGTGTTTCCTTTTTTCCATATCCTCACCAGCACTTGTCATTGTTGACTTATTGATGATAGCCATTCTGACAGATGTGAGGTGATATGTCATTGTGGTTTTAATTTGCATTTTTCTGATGATTAGTGACTGAGCATTTTTTCATGTATCTATTGACCATCTGTATGTCCTCTTAGAAGTATCTGTTTAGGTCCTGTGCCCATTTTTAAATTGGATTGTTTGTCTTCTGTTGAGTTGTTTGAGTACTTTATATATTTTGGAGGTTAAACCTTATTCACATGAATCACTAGCAAATATAGTATGTTATCCCTTCTCATTTTGATGATGGTTTCTTTTGCTGTGCAGAAGCTTTTTATTTTGATGTAGTCCCATTTGTTTATTTTTTCCATTGTTTCTCTTGTCCTGAGAGATGTATTGGTGAAGATTCTACTATGTGAGATGTCTATTTTACTGCCTTTGTTTTATTCTAGGATTTTTATGGTTTCATGACTTACATTTAAGTTTTTTATCCATTTTGAGTTTATTCTTGTGTATGGTGTAACTTTCATCTCTTTGAATGTGTCTTTCCAATTTTCCCAACACCATTTGTTGAAGAGACTGCCTTTACTTAATTATATGTTATTGTTTCATTTGTCAAATATTAATTAACCAAAATGGTGTGGGTCAGTTTCTGGGGTCTCTGTTCTGGCCCATTGTTCTATATGCTTGTTCTTGTGCCAGTACTAGGCTGCTTTGATTAAAATGAAATTGAGGCTATAGTTTGATATCTGTATTGTGATTCCTCTGACTTTTTTTTCTTTCTCAAGATTGCTGTAACTATTTGGGGTTTTTTTTTTTTGGTTCCATATAAATTGTTTGGAGTATTTGTTCTAGTTCTGTGAAGTATGTTGTTGGTATTTTAATAGGGATTGTGTTGAATCTATAGATTGCTTTGGGTAAGTGCAGACATTTTAATAATGTTAATTCTTCCAATCCATGAATATGGTATACACTTTCATTTGTTTGTATCTTCCTCTGTTTCTTTTTTTCAATGGTTTATAGTTTTCTAAGTACAGGTCTTTTACCTTCTTGATTAAGTTTATTCCTAGGTATCTTATTTATTTATTTATTTTTTTGTGTTGCAATGGTAAATAGGATTTGTTTTTAAGTTTCTCTTTCTGAGAGCTCATTATTTGTGTATTAAAATGCCATTGATTTCTGGATATTGATTTTGTATCCTGCTATGCTGCCTAATTCATTTATTAAACCTAGTAATTCCTCGGGGGAGTCTTTGATGTTTACTATGTACAATATCATGTCATCTATGAATAATGATAATTTTACTACCTCTTATGCCTTTTATGCTTTCTTCTTGTCTGATCACTGTGGCCAGGACTTCCAGTACTATGTTGAATAAGAGTGATATGAGCTGACTTCCTTGTCTTGTTCCTGATCTTAAGAGAAATACTTTTAGTTTTTGCCTTTTGAGTATGATGTTGGCTGTAAGTTTGTCATATATGGCCTTTATTATGTTGAGGTATGATCCCTCTATTCCCATTTTCTGAGAGTTTTTATCATTTTGAATACTTTATGCTACTGCCTTCTGGCATGAATGGTGTCTATTGAGAAATCAGCTAACATTCTAATCGGAATTCCAGTGTTGGTAATTTTCTATCACTTTCTTGCTGCCTTTAAGATTCTTTCTTTGTCTTTTATGTTTGCCACTTTGATTATGATGTGTCTAGGTGTGGGCCTCTTTGGGTTCATCTTGATTGGGACTCTCTGTTCCCCTTGAACTTGTGTGACTTTTTCATTCATGAGGTTAGGAAAGTTTCTGTCATTATTTCTTGAAACAGGTATTCTATTCCTTGCTCACATTCTTCCCCTTCTGGTATTCCTATGATGTGGGTGTTTTTACATTTCATGTTGTCCCAGAACTCCCCTAATTTATCCTCCTGCCTTTTATTTTTTATTTTTTTTCTATTTGCTGCTCTGATTGGGTATTTATTTATACATTGTCTTCCAAATCATTCATTTGATCCCCCCACTTCATCCTATCTACTTTTAATTCCTTCCAGTGTATTCTTGATGTCTAATATGTTATTCTTCATTTTTTACTGTTTCTTGTTTATGGTTTCTATTACTTTTTCATGCTGTTATAGTTCCCACTGAGTTCCTTGTAATTCGCACACCATTCCTTGAGTATCTTTATAACCATTACTCTGAACTCTATGTCTGATAGGTTGCTTGCTTCTATCTCATTTAGTTCATTTTCTGAAGATTCCTCGTTTTCTTCCTTTTGGTGATTGTTTCTTTGCTCCCTCTCCCCCCCCCCATTTTAGCTAACTCTTTGTGTTTGTTTCCATATATTAGGTAGAATGGTTACCCTTCCAGTCTTTGTGGGATGGCCTTATGTAGAAAGTTTCTTGAGGGGTCTAGTGGTGCTGTCCCTTTGATCTCCTGAGCTGAATGCTCTAGGAATGCCCCTTGTATGCATTATTTGGGCTCTCCTGCTGTAATTGGGACATTATTGTTGATATCTCATTTGTGGGTAGAATCTCCCCTCTGACTTGCTGACTGTGAGGTTCAATTCCAACTTCATCATGCAAACTGTTATATGGGTGTTGACAAAACAGAACAAGGCACAATAGAACCGAACCAAAAGCACCACCAAAATCATACTCAGCAAAGCAACAAAAAACAAGAAAGAGTATGAAGGAAAAAGAAGAGAAAGCGAAGCAAAAAAAAAGAAAAAGAAAAAAAAAGAAAGAATATTAAAAGACATGAGAGAAAAGACTTAGAGGGAATATAAAGAAACAGGGATAAAGAAGAAGAAAAAAGAATATGGAAGCAAGAAGGAAGCTAAAAGAACTAGAATAAGAATAACAGAGAAAAAGAAACAGAATAAATGAAATAATAATGAATTTAAAATATAATAATAATAGATATATTATGATATAAATAGGAAAAGTAAAACAGGATAATAAAAGAAAAATGTGAAAATAAAATGAAATAAGAAAAAATTATGATAACAATAAAAAGAAGAAACGAGAGAAAGAGAATAGAAAAAAGCAAAAAGAGTCTGGCTGGCATGACTCAGTGGTTGAGCATCGACCTGTGAACCAGGAGGTCACTGGTTCAATTCTTGGTCAGGACACCAATTCTTGGTTCAATGCCCAGATTGTGGGCTAGATCCCCAGTAGGGGGCGTGCAAGAGGCATTGATGTTTCTCTCTCATCGATGTCTCTAACTCTCTATCCCTCTCTCTTCCTCTCTGTAAAAAATCAATACAAACATATTTAAAAAGAAAAAGAAAAAGAAAAAGAAATTAGAGATATGCAAAAAAAAAAAAAAAAAAAGAGAGAGAGAGAGAAGATTTAAAAAGGAGGGAACAAGCAAACAAACAAACAAAAGAAAAAAAAACAAAGAAAACTTTTGGGTCCCCTCTTTGTGAAGCTTGCTCAATTTTGTTCTGATGTTGAATCTGGTCACTTGGTGTGACTAACCTGGGCCTCCCAGGAGCTTCTCTGGTGCAAGCAATGTGAGTCACTGTCCCTTCCTGGCCCTGGGCAACCTGACTGAGGCCTGATAAGTTGGAGTCCCAAGTAGTCCAGCAGGTAGGGCCTCCTTAGCCCAGAGGCAGGGTCTGCCTCCTGTCTTGCACCTTGAATGTCATTGTTCTGAGCTATTCTCCCTTCCCCCATGGAGCTGTCCACTGCAAGGGGTATCCTGGCCTCAAGTTTAATTTCACCATAGCTCCAATGTTATGCTTCAGAAGATTAGCTCACTGCCTACCAAGTGGGATTTTTAGGCATTTTGGTACAACCCTCTGCTGAGTCCTCCTCCAATCAGAGAGTAGGCATTCATTCATTAGGTATTATTCTTTTGGCTCACTTCTTGGTTAAAATAAAAATTTATTTATGATGGAGGCACCTTAACTTGACAGCTTATGTTGAGGTCACATTGTTGTTCAAGAAAGAAGTTTGGATGAAGGTGGGTGGAGCGAGTGGAGGGAATAGGTCTATGCTGGCTAGGGAAAGAGGGCAGCCTTAAAACAGAAACTTAAACACAAACCTCCTTCACAGTGACCCTTAACACAGGGCCACCTGGCAGTTCTGATTGCTGCTCTTGAGTGCAGACAGACCTGGATCATTTGCAGGTGCTATCTATTCTCATTTTGCCTATTGGCCTTCATGGGAGTTCAAACTATAGAGCCTTCAGGACAAATCACTGGCTCTTATATATTTATTGATGCAGAGTCTGTGGGACATGGTGCCTTGGGAAGAACTGGTCTTCTAAAAGGATTGTGTAAGGGAGCTGTCTGGGACCCACTGGGAACTCAGGGGTAGGAATCAGCCTCTAGGACTCATTTAATCTATCCCTTTTATTATTTAGATTAATTGGAGATTCCAAGAAGATTAATGGTTATCTGCCAGTACTTGAGGCTCCTGACTCCTAGCCCATTAGCCCAGTAGACTGAGCACTGTTTTCTGCACTGGTGGATTCTCTTTTCACCTAGATTTCCCCACATCTGAATATAGAAAAAAGGCTATCCATGATGGGGCTGGAAGGCAGGCTGTATACCATCTGTAGTGGCTGGGTGCCTCTTCCCTGCCTAGCTGTAGGAAGAGGCAGGAGGACAGGGAATGGGCTTAAGGGAGAAGGATGGAAGAGTATTTCCAAGTTGGAGAAACTTGCTGCAATATAAGTTTAGGTCAAAGCCTTAGCTGTAGAGGGTAGTGTTGGCAGACTCTGATTTGTGGCAGTGGTCAGTCCAGGCCTGTTAGGCAAGACTGTGAGTTCACTGAGGAAGTAGGTTCCAGCTAATTCTCCAGGGGACAGATGCTCATTGAATAATTACATTAATTCAATGTGCTACAATTTCAGCTTAGTCTGTATTGTGCTAGGGTGTAGTGTGGCACAGTACAATACAGTGTAAAACAGCACAGTATACTACAGCACAGCACAGCATAGCATAAATACAGTATAATACAGATAGTATAGCATAGTGCACAGTATAGGGCAGTACAGTATGGTATGGTATACTATAGTATAATACAGTATCATGTAGTATACCACTGCATAGTACAGTAAAATGCAGCATAGCATGGCACAGTACGGTATAGTATAATGCAGTATACTATAGTATAGTAGAATGTGGTACAGTATCCTATCTAATAAAAGAGTAATATGCAAATTAACCATCACTCCGCGACAAAATGGCGGCACCCATAGACACAAGATGGCGGCGCCCAGTCCTCTCAGGCCCGCAGGAGTACCCCAGTCCCAGGGAAGGCTGCCGCTGAGAGCAGGCAGCGAGCAGCCCAGCCTATTGGCCTAGGAGGCGGCTTTGCCCTCCGGCCAGATCCTCTCCTAGCCCTGAACCTGGCCGTGGGTCTGGGAGGTGCCCTTGCACAGCCACCATGATCAGCTGCCCGCCCTGACCCGGGCCGTGGGTCTGGGAGGCGCCCGCGCACGGCCGCCTCCATCAGCTGCCCTCCGCGACCCGGGCCGTGGGTCTGGGAGGCGCCTGCGCAGGGCTGCCTCCATCAGCTGCCCTCCATGACCCGGGCTGTGGGTCTGGGAGGCACCCGTGCACAGCCGCCTCCATCCGCTGCCTGCCCCGACCCGGGCCATGGGTCTGGGAGGGCCGTGGGTCTGGTCTGGACATTGCAGTTACATTGTGCAAGGTGTGCACAATCAGCTGCCTGCCGAGGCCCGGGCTGTGGGTCTGGGAGGCGACTGCGCAAGGCCGGCGCGATCAGCTGCCCACAGCGGCCCAGGCATTGGGCCTGCGAGGTGCCCGTGCAGGGCAGGAGCCATCTGCTGCCTGTCCCAGCCTGGGCTGTGGGCCTGGGAGACCCAGGAGCTGCCTATACACCTCCCCCCCCCCCCCAGCCCGGCCCCTCTGAGATCAGCTCCCATCTGCAGCTGGGGGGTGTAGGCCTGGGAGGCAGCCATGCCCCCCAGAGCTATTCCCTCCAAGAGGCAGCCTGGGGTGTCAGGCTGCACCCCCATGGAGTGATCCCCCCCACACACTATAGCCTTGGAACTTCCCTTGCTGCCAGCCGAGTGATTTGAGATGGGCAGTGATATCTGGGCGATGCTGCCCAGCAAACCTCTCCCATTGGGTAGAAAGTTCTGACCAGGTTAGGGAGGTAAATGGGTTTTGTTTAAAATCTTTAGGAACCACATGGAAATGTCTGAGGTAGGGTTTCACATCGGAAGTAACTTACAACTAATTTCTGAAGGCAAACCTGGACATTGCAGTTACATTACTGGAGAGTACCCCGAGGTCCGGAGGTTGGCTCTTGCAGCGGCGGTGCAGAGTGCTACCCACCCTGGTTCCTCAGCACCTTGGGCAGGGCTTGAGCCCACCCAGGAAGGCCTTTTCCCCTACAGTTTTCACCAAGGCAGGGAGGTTTTGTAGACATGAATAAGAAGTGCCCACGCACAAGTCCTGAAGATGCCGGGGCCGGCAGAAATGACAATCAAACTGGGAAAAGAGCAAAACCAGAAACACCACCAATCCCATCATAGATCATCTTTTTCTTCAGATGACTGTGTGTTTCCCTCTTCTTCGTCTTCTGGAAGCAAGACAGATTCAAGTACTGACAATTCTATCAACGGAAAAGTTAAGAGAAAGAGAGGACAGAAAAGGAATAAAAGGAAAAAAGAAAGAAAGGACAAAAGTTGAAACATCAAGAAAAAGAAAGGAAGAAAAAAGGAAGAAACAACCACATCATATCACCTTTCTAAGGTCTCATGAAATTCCTGTTTAAGTTTATTTTATGACACTTTTAGTTTGGGTTTACATTTTTACTGGTTTGTGAAGACCACGGCAGGTACAGTGTCCAATATGTTAAAGAAAAAAACCCTATCTACTAAAGAGGTAATATGGAGGGGAGAGCATTTGGGGGTGACAGGGCTGTCAGGGGAAGGCAGTTGGGGACGACTGGGCCGGCAGGGGAACAGTTAGGCATTGATCAGGCTGGCAGGAGAGTGGTTAGGGGGTGATCAGGTTGGCAGGCAGAAGTGGTTAGGGGCAATCAGGAAGGCAGGCAGGCAAGCAGTTCGGAGCCAGCAATCCTGGATTGTGAGAGGGATGTCCGATCGGGCCTAAACGGGCAGTCGGACATCCCTTGAGGGGTCCCAGATTGGAGAGGGCGCAGGCTGGGCTGAGGGACACCCCACCCCCGTGCATGAATTTCGTGCACCGGGCCTCTAGTAGTATATACTATAGTCCACTATAGTCCAGCATACTATAATATAGTGCAATATAATACAATATAATACAGTATAGTATAGTATAGAATAGTGTGATATAGTCAAGCACAGTAAAGGATACAATATAATGCAATATGGTACTATACAGTATAGTTTAGTACAATATAGTACTTGTACAATATAGAGCAGTGTATCACAGTACAGTATAGCAAACAGTATAACAGAATACAGCACAGTATAGAACAGTATAGCAAAGTACAGAAAAGTGTGATACAGTACAGTATAGTAAGAGCAATACAGTGCAATGCAATACAGTGTAGAACAAGATGATAAAGTACAGTGTAGTACAGGATGGCATTCAGTATAGTCTAGTACAGTATAGTACTTTCAGTCCAAAATGGTAGAGTATAGCATGGTACAGTCTAGTATATAGGGTGCCCCCAAAGGTTTACACACACTTTGAATAATTATAAAGGCAGTGTTTATTAAAATACATTTCATTTTCAAAATTGAGCTGTTAAAGTGTATATACATTTTTGGGAACACCCTGTAGCATATTAGAATGCAGTACAGTTCATCAAAGTATAGTATATACAGTGTAATAGAATATAGTACAGTAGCTGTGTGATATAATATAGTACAGTATTGTAAGTATAATACAGTACAATTTAGTACAGTACTGCAGAGTAAAGCACAATACATCATAATATTGAAGAGGAAGTACAGTACAATAGTATTTTAAAGCCTCATGCGTTTTTACAGCTACGTGGTATGGCATGGCACGGTACTATTTAACCAGTACCCTAATGATAGACTTGTACATGACTTCTGGCCTTCTGTGTGTATAAACAATGCTGCTATGAACAGCACTCGACGTTATGTGTCTTTGCACGTGTGTGTGATTTCCTTGCCATCCTGATTTTCCGAACCAGAATTAGGGCCTAGGGTCAGAAGCGCCTTGCTGAAACCTTCTCCATTCTGCTAGTCAGCGCCGTGGGGTGGTGTGCAGTTGGCTGAGGTCCTGGAGCTGCCGAGTCTACCCCAGTGGATGTGCGGGTCCGCCCTGGCTTGCTAGTGGAAGTGACCTGGTATACAGTGCAGCACAGATTCATAATATTAGCAACTCTTCATCAATCTGGCGAGACCAAAGCCAACTCTCAAAACAAACATTTCCTGCGTGAACAGCGTGTTTGTTATGTTTTCCTCATTTGTTTATGATGGCTGTGTCAGCCACACTGATTTACATAAACACTGCCAATCTGGGGATGTTACACTCTCAACAAAAGTAGCTGAGTACAAACAGCATTCCTCAGTTTTAATTCATATTTTCTAAACATTGAAGATGTTGATAAAATGAGCCAACAAGAAAATGCAACAAAGGAGACCATTTCGAGGGGCGATTTTGATGAAGACGCGTTCCAGATTGACAAAATGTTACAATATTAATGAAGTGAATCGCTTACTGTCATATTTGGCTCCTACAGAACCATAAAGCAAGCTAGGCTCAAACTTTTGCAGACTCCAGACCATAAATGTACAAGATGACTACTAGTATGTATGCATTTGTAATTGAACCAGTTCGATTGTTCTTGTTTCTCCATCACCTACTTAGCTGTTTATTTCTACAAATGCTGTGCTGCTGCCGTGTTGCAGCCATAATCCTGGACTTTGTTGTGTTGGAGACACATAATTCTGGCAGAGGGTGCCCTTTGCCCTTCCTATGAGCCACGTTGATCCATGGGACAGAGTCCCCAGTGCCCAGCGCTGGGACATAGTCTTGCCCCAATGGGCCAAATGACTAATTTGGAACCTCTCACTAACATGATTCTGGGAATCAGGGCCTATACTAGTAGTCCAAGTTGGTGTGATTGCAAATGAGGAGACAACAGTAGACAGGATTTGATCAATTCCTTACACTTTATATCTGATACCAGGGTATGGGTAAAATCTTGCCATTGAGTCATTTAAAATCAGATTAGAGTGAGCAGTAGGGTTAGGACCTTCCATAGTAAGAGATGACATAATCTACTTTGAATGTTAACAATGAGACTTTGATTATTATGGGTCACAGAAAGAAATAAAATGGAAAATGGCATTTTGGCCTTTAAATGAATACTTGGATTCCAAGAGTTTTGGAATTAGCTGTGGGGGCCCTGAGCTGTGACTGGGCTGGCGCTCCTGGCGGTGGGAGACCCACCTCGTGCAGTTCCTGTCCTTCCTAGGCTGCCTCGCATCCCTGGGGTGTTTTGGCCCAAGAGCTATCCGTAACTGGAGCTGAACCCCAGTGCGCGCACAGTGAGCGGGAACGCAGCCAGTTTTTAGTGGGTCCAGGGCAGGCGGTCAGGAATTCGAGAAAGGCCTCTGCTCCCTGGAGTTGCTACCTTTTCATTCTATGCTCAGACATGGCTTCCTGCTGGAAGTAGGCTGCCACTTTGCGTCTCTATGTGTAGATTTGAAATGGGAGTATTAGTATTCATTACATTAGATTGCTTTCAAAAATTAAACTGTATACAGCTCTTAAAACAGAGCTTATCCCGTACTGCAAATCCTGTAAATGGTAGCTATGATTATTACTGCTGCATTTGTTTTTGTTTTTAGCTCATCAGTGCCATTTCTCGAAAAAAGTCATTTACACTGACTTTTGTCAGGATGTTGGAATCAGTCCCAGCATATGTCTGAAGTCTTTCCACCTGACAGGGGAAGTGGGGCTCAGTCTAGGGCCAGAGACCATCATTTCGATATGGAATCTTTGACATAAGGAGAAGGGAAAAGGAAACAGAACTAATTACTTCTTTGAATCATTAAAAAGGAGGCGCGGAACAGGATAGTATTTCTTTGTAGAAGAATAATATGTTAATGCTCTAGAATTTGGTATTTAGGTCCATTTTGTAGGCGGAGAAATAAAAAACAAAGAGGCTAAGTGACTCATCCAAGGTCACCCAGATTTTGGAGACAGCTCCAAACTCAACGCCAAACACTGTGTTTTTCGGTCAGACTTTATATGAACTCTCTAAACCATGGAGCCCATTTTACTGCAGAGAGGAGTGAATATGGTATACAATATCCAAGTAGGTAGTTTGTTCAGTAGCTTTGCTGAATGTTCAAAAAGGATAAACAATTTCCTGATGCAGAAAAGAATAGGTAGAAAGCATTAAAAATGACAAAAACATCTCTCCCCCCCCCCCGTATTCTAATTAGGTTTTGGGTACCAATGCATTGTCATTAACTTTTTAAAAAAACCTTTTTATTTTGAGATAATTGTATGTCCACATGCAGTTATAAAAACAGTACAAGCCGGATCCTGGGTCCGGGTGAGGCCGTGTGCCCCTGGATCTGGGTGAGGCTGGGTCCCGGGCCCGGGTGAGGCCACGTGCCTCTGGGTCCGGGTGAAGCCGGATCCCGGGTCTGGGTGAGGCCGTGTGCCCCTGGATCCGGGTGAGGCTGGGTCCTGGGCCCGGGTGAGGCCACGCGCCCCTGGGTCCGGGTGAGGCCGTGTGCCCCTGGATCCGGGTGAGGCCACGCTCCCCTGGGTCCGGATGAAGCCGGATCCTGGGTCCGGGAGAGGCCGTGTGCCCCTGGATCCGGGTGAGGCTGGGTCCCGGGCCCGGGTGAGGCTGTGCACCCATGGGTCTGGGAGAGGCCACGCGCCCCTGGGTCCGGGTGAGGCCACGTGACCCTGGGTCCGGTGAGGCCACGCGACCCTGGGTCTGGGTGAAGCTAGATCCCGGGTCTGGGTGTGGCCGTGTGCCCCTGGATCCAGGTGAGGCTGGGTCCCGGGCCCGGGTGAGGCCACGCACCCCTGGGTCTGGGTGAGGCCACTTGACCCTGGGTCTGGGAGAGGCCACGCGCCCCTGGGTCCGGGTGAGGCCACGCGACCCTGGGTCTGGGTGAAGCTAGATCCCGGGTCTGGGTGAGGCCGTGTGCCCCTGGATCTGGGTGAGGCTGGGTACCTGGTCCTGGTGAGGCCGCGCACACCTAGGTCCGGGTGTGGCCACGCGCCCCTGGGTCTGGGAGAGGCCATGTGCCCCTGGGTCCGGGTGAGACCGTGTGCCCCTGGATACGGGTGAGGCTGGGTCCCGGGCCCAGGTGAGGCCACGCGCCCCCTGGGTCTGGGTGAGGCCACGTGCCCCTGAGTCCGGGTGAAGCCATGCCCCTGGGTCCGGCCGAGACCAAACCAGAGGGAGTCGGACCTCCGTTACCACCATTTGTCCACCATCCAGAGCTGAGGGGTCAGTGCTGACATGTACACATAAGGAACTGGTGGACATTGAAATTGGGTCTCAAAAGAACTGTTGGTCCAGAAAGAAACTCACTACAGACTGATTCATTTGCCTGTCAGCATAACTATTATTGCTCGTCTCACATTCAGTTCTTATAAGTATATCTCTAGTGACACATGATCTCGCTCATCTAGGGGAAATGATGAACAACATAGACTGATGAACAAGAACAGACCCAGAAACAAGGAGGCATCGATCGGACTATCGGGCCTCAGAGGGAGGATCGGGGAGGGTGGGAGGAGGGGGGAGAGATCAACCAAAGGACTTGTGTGCATGCATATGAGCCTATCCAACGGTTAAGTTCAACAGGGGTTTGGGGCATCCGTGGGGAGGGGTGTGGGATGGGATTGGGGGGATGAGGACAAATATGTGACACCTTAATCAATAAAGAAATTAAAAAAAATAAAATAAAACAATAAATATAGATAAAAAACAAAAACAATACAGAAAGATCTCATGTAAACTTTATCTGATTTTTTCAATGGTAACATATTGAAAAATTATAGTACAACTAGAGGCCTGGTGCACGAATTCATGCACCAGTGGGGTCCCTGGGCCTGGCCTGCAGGATCGGGCCAAAACCGGCTCTCCGACATCCCCTGAGGGGTTCCAGATTGGGAGAGGGCGCAGGCCAGGCTGAGGGACCCCACTGGTGCATGATCAGGACTGGGGAGGGACGCAGGAGGCTGGCCAGCCAGGGAGGGACCAAAGGAAGGCTCCAGGGTATGTCTGCCCATCTCACTCAGTCCTGATCAGCTGGACCCCAGCAGCAAGCTAACCTACCGGTTGGAGCATCTGCCCCCTGGTGGTCAGTGCATGTTATAGTGACTGGTCAACCAGTTGACTGTCTGCTCCCTGGTGGTCAGTACATGTCATAGCGAGCGGTTGAGCAGCCTTAGTGTATCATTAGCATATTACGCTTGATTGGTTGAATGGATGACAGGACGACCGGACACTTAGAGTATTAGGCTTTTATTATATAGGATATTAGGACTCAGATATTGACTTTGATACAAAATACACATTTCCATCGCTACAAAGATCCTTCCATTTTCCCTTTTATAGCCATACCTACCACCTTTTCCTGTGCAACTACTTGAAAGAGGGCAACCACTCATCTGTTCTTTATTTTTGTAATTTTGTTATTTCAAGAATGTTATATAATGGAATCATATTGTGTGTAACATTTATTCACTCAGAATAATTCTCTGGAGATTCATACAGGTTGTTGTATATATTAACAGTTATTTCCTTTTTATTACTTAGTATTATTCCATGGTATGAATGTTCTACAGTTCATTTAACCATTCACCCAATGAAGGACATCTGATTTATTTCTAGTTTCAGCTATCATAAAGTTATACATTTTATATACATGTTTTTTTTGTGTGGACATAAATCCCCATTACTCTACAACAAATGCCCAGGAGTGCAATTGCTAAGTTGTATGGTAGTTGCATGTTTAATTTTTTATTGTAAAACTGTTTTCCAGAGTGACTGTCATTTTACATTCTCACCAGCAATGTATGAGTGATCTAATTTCGAGGTATCCTTGCCAGCATTCTATACTATCACTATTTCTAAAAAATCAGCCATCCTGATACTGTGCAATGCTATTATATAGTCTTATTTTGCATTTCCCTACTGGCTAATGATGCTGAACATTTTTTCATGTGCTTATTTGTCATCTGTATATTTTCTTCAGTGAAAAATCTGTTTATGTCTTTTGCCCATGTTCTAATGGATTTTTCTTTTTTACTGCTAAATTTTGAGAGTTCTATAATATGTTCTCTATTATTTATACATCCTTTGTCAGTTATATGGCTTGAAAATATTTTCTCCCAGTCTGTAGCTTGTCTTTTCATCCTCTTATCAGTGTCTTTTTTAGGCAAAAGTTTTAAATTTTGATGAAGCCCAGTTTTCAAATTTTCCTTTTATTGATTGTGCTTTTGCTCTCAAGTTTTAAGAACTCTGAACTGAATACTAGATCATAAGTACTCTTTGTTATACTTTTCTTTAAAGTTTTATAGTTTACACTTTAAATTTAAGTTCATGACTTATTTTGAGATGACTTTTGTGTAAGGTGTGAAACTTAGGTTTACATTAATTTCTTTCCTTTTTTTTCTTTGTTTGTCTTTGGATATCCATTTTTCCAGCCCTATTTATTGATAAGCTATCTTTATACCATTAACCTGCTTTTGTAGCTTATCAGAAATCAGCTGTACCCAGGTCCATAAGTTTGGTACCTATATTTTCTTCTATGTAACTTATTGTTTTGGGTCTTATATTTAAGTCTTTGATCCATTTTGAATTAATTTGTTTTACATGGGGACAAACTATAATCCAGTTTCATTTGTTTGCATGTGGCTTTCCAGTTTTCCCAGCACCATTTATTGAAGAGACTATTTTTACTCCATTGTGTGTTTCCGGCTCCTTTGTTGAAAATTATCTATTCATATACCTGTGCTTTTATAGCTGGGCTGTCTATTACGTACCATTGATCTGCATGTCTGTTTCTCTGTCAATACCATGCTCTTTTGATTATTGTAGCTCTGTAGTGCAATTTAAAGACAGGTAGCATGATATCTCCATCTTAGTCCTTTTCTCTCAGAATTGCTTTAGCTATTCGAAGTCTTTTGTGGTCCCATACAAATCTGGTCCCATACAAATCTGATGATTTCTCATTCTATTTCATTAAAAAATGACATTGGGATATCAATGGGGATTGCATTAAATCTGTAGATTGCTTTGGGTAATATGGTCCTTTTAATTATGTTGATTCTTCCAATCCATGAACACAGGATATTTTTCCATTTTGTTGTATCTTTTTCAATCTCTTTTAATAATGATTTGTAATTTTCAGATATAGGTCTTTCACATTCTTTGTTATTTTTGATATTTTATTCTTTTGGTTTTAATTGCAAAAGGAATTGTCTTATTTTTTTTTCTGAAGTTTTGCTGTTACTATACAGGAAGGCAGTGGATTTTTGTACATTAATTTTGTATTGTGCAACTTGACTGTATTTTTTATTGTTTCTAAAAGTTTTTTGGTGGAGTCTTTAGGGTTTCTATATACAGACTCATGTCATCTGCAAATAGTGAGTTTGACTTCTTCCTTCCCTATTTGAATGTCTTTTATTTCTTTCTCTTGCCCTTTTGCTCTGGCCAGGACTTGCAGCACTATGTTGAATAAAAGTGGTGAGAGTGGACATCCTTGTCTTGTTCCTGATCTTAGAGGAAAAGCTTTCAGTTTTTCACCACTGAGTATGATATTAGCTGAGGGTTTATCATATATGGCCTTTAGTACATTGAATTACTTTATTTTTATTCCTATTTTATTGAGTGTTTTAATCATAAGTGGATATTGTATCTTATAAAATGATTTTTCTGCATATTGATAAGATCACATGATTTTTATCCTTTCTTTTGTGAATGTGGTGTACTACATTGTTGGTGTATGTTGAACCATCCCTGTGCCCCTGGAAGGAAGCCCACTTGATCATGATGTATTAGTTTTTGATTTACTATTGTATTCGATTTGCTAGTCTTTTGTTTAGGATTTTTGCATCTGTATTCATCAGAGATATTGGTCTGCAGTGTTCTTTATTTGTGTTATCCTTGCCAGGCTTTGGTTATATTGGCCTCATAGAATGTGTTAGGAAGTATTACTTCTTCAATTTTTTGGAAGAGTTTGTGAAGGATAGCTTTTAAATCTTTTTTAAACGTTTGTTATAATTCACTAGTGAAGGCATCTGGTCTTGGACTTTTATTTTTTGAGGAAGTTTTTGATGGTTGTTTCAATTTCCTCACTGCTGATTGGTGTATTTAGATTTTCCAAATTCTTCATGATAGGTCTAGGAAGGGAATATATTTCTAGGAACTTACCCATTTCTTCTAGGCTATTGAAGTTGGTGGCATATAATCTTTCATAATATTCTAGTATGATCCTTTGAATATCTGTGATGTCTGTGATGACTTCTCCTCTCTCATTTCTGATCTGGTTTATATGAGTCTTTCCCCCTTTTTCCTTAGTGATTATAGCCAGTGGTTTGTCAAATTTATTAATCTTTTGAAGGAACCAGATCTTTGTTTCTTTATTTTTTTTGTGTAGTCTATTTGTTCTCTATTTCATTCAATTCTGCTCTAATTTCTATTATTTCCTTTCTTCTGCTGACTTTGGGTTGCTTTTGTTCTAATTCTTTAAGTTCAATGTTAGGTTGTTTACCTGGGATTTTTCTTGTTTCTTAATATAGGTCTGTAATGATATAAACCTCCCTCTTATTACAGCTTTTGCTGCATCCCAGAAGTTTTGATATGTTGAGTTGTCATTCTCATTTGTCTCTATATCTTTTATTCCTTCTTTGACCCAGTCATTTTTTTGCAGTATGTTGTTTAATCTCCACCTTTTTGTGAGTTTCTTTATTTCCTTTTTGCAGGTTATTCTCATTCCAAGGCAACGTGTTCAGATAATATCTTGGTATAATGTCAATCTTTTTGAATTTGTTGAGGCTAGTTTTGTGACCCAATTTATGGTAATCCTTGAGAATGGTCCATGTGCGCTGAAGAAGAATGTATAATCTGATGTTCTTGGATGTAAGGTTCTGTGATTGTCAGTTATGTCCATTTAATCTACTGTTTCATTTATGGCTGATAGTTCTTTTATTTATTTATTACTTTTAAAGAAAAATATTTATTGTTGAAAGTATAATACTTTCCTTCCTCCCACACCCCCCCATTGACCTCTTATAGCCAGGCCTTCACCACCCTATTGTCTGTGTCCATGTGTTATACATATATGAATACACGGTCTTTGGTTGATAACCTTCCACCAACCTTTCCCTACCTTCCCTCTGAGATCCCACACTCTGTTCCACGATGCCATGTCTCTGGATCCACTCTGTTCATTAGTTTAATTTGTTTATTAGATTCCACATATGAGTGAGATCATGTGATACTTGTCTTTCTCTGACTGACTTATTTCACTTAGCATGATACTCTCTAGGTCCCTCCATGCTATCTCAAAGGGTAAGAGATTCTTCTTTTTTACTGCTGCATAGTATTTCATGGTATAAATGTACCACAGCTTTTTTATCCACTCATCTACTGCTGGGTCCTTGTACTGTTTCCAGATCTTAGCTATTGTAAATTGTGCTGCTCCAAACATAGGGGTCCAATACATTCTTTCTGATTAGTGTTTTGGGTTTCTCCAAATAGGTTTTAATATCTTGCTCTCTCTTCTCCTTCTGGCAAATGTTGGTGTGTTTGAAGTTGTCCCAGAGACTCCTTACACTATCTTCATATTTTTCAATTCTTTTTTTCTCTCTTGTGATTGGTCGTTTTGTTTCTTCATATTCCAAATCATTTATATGACTCTTGTAATCCTCTACTCTACTGTTGAATTCCTGTAAATTATACTTTATTTCAGCTAGTATATGCTTAATTTCTGACTGGTCCTTTTTCATGTCTTTGACATTCTTACTAAGATCCTTGAGAGTCTCAGTAAGTCCTTTGACACTCTCATTAATTTCCTTGAAGCTTTCATTAAGTCCCTTAAAGCTCTCATTAAGATCCTTCAGTAACCTTAAAACCACTGTTTTGAACTCTGTATCCAGTAGTTTGCTTGATTCTATTTCTTTCTTTTTTAACATGTTTATTTGTATCTGCATTTTAGCTGCTTCCCTGTGTTTGTTTCTATGTATTAGGTAGAGCTGTTATGTCTCCTGGAATTGGTAGAGTGGCCTAATGTAGTAGGCGTCCTGTAGGGCCCAGTGGCTCAACCTCCCCAATCACCTGAGCTGGGTACTCTAGGTGCACCCCTGTGTGGGCTGTGTTCACAGTCTGGTTGTAGTTGAGCCTTGATTGCTGTTGGTGTCACTGGCTAACTGGCTGTGAGGACAAGCTGTGTCTATAATGGAAGAGCTGCTGTGCAGGAGACACCCCTATGGAGCAGGACTTGCTTCAGTAGGGCTTTGGTGCTCACTGAGTCTGCCCTTTGCATGTGTCGCTTGTGGATGTGCAGAGTTGTAATCTGGTATAGGCTGAAGCTGTCCACCAGGTGCAGTGGCTCTGGGGCCTCCCTGGAAGTGCGAAGTCAGCCACTGCTTGGTGCCATCCAGCAGGAGCTACAGAGAGATTTGCAGATGTTTGCTACTTGTATTGGGCTAGGAAGTGCCCAGGGGAGGCTCAGCTGTGAGACAAGGCAGGCTGGTGCTAGTGCCAGGTCTTGATCTTTTTATTTATAGGCTTTTACTCTTTCTAATTCTTTAAGTTGTAGGGTTGCATAGTTTTTAGAAAATTTTCTTGGTTTTTTGAGGTATACCTGTATTGTTATGAGCTTCCCTCTCAGGACTGCTTTTGCTGTGTCCCATATATTTTTGGTTGTTTTGTGTTCATTTTCATATGTTTCCAGGAAGTTTTTGATTTCTTCCTTGATCTCATTGGTAACCCATTTATTGTTTAATAACATGTTATTTAGCTTCCATGTGTTTGAATGCTTTTGAATATTTTATTGTATTTGATGTCTAGTTTCATGACATGGTAATATATGTAGATGTTAGATATGATTTAAGTCCTCTTGAATTTGTAGAGAATTTATGTCCTCACATGTAGTCTATCTTTGAGAACGACTCATATGCACTTGATAAGAATGTGTATTCTGTAGCTTTGGGGTGAAATGTTCTGTAAATGTCAATTAATTCTATCTAATCTAGTGTGTCCTTTATTTTTACTGCTTCCTTGTTGATTTTTTGTCTAGAATATCTATCCAGTGATATCAGTGGGGTGTGAAAGTACCTTATTATTATTGTATTGCTGTCAATCTCTCCCTTAAAGTCCTCCAGATGTTTTTTTCTATATTTAGGTGCTTCTATATGGGGTGCATATATGTTTACCAGGGTATACCCTCTTGTTGTATTGATCCTTTTAGTATTATGTAGTGATCTTCCTTGTCTCTTGTTATGGCCTTCATTTTGAAGTCTATTTTGTTGGATAGGAGTATTGCTACCCCAGCTTCGTTTTCATTCCCATGGAAAATTTTTCTCCATCCCTTCACTTTCATCTTGTGTGACTCTTTTGTTCTGTGGTGGGCCTCTTATAGACAGTACTCTATGGTCTTTTGATTGGAGCATTTAAGCCATTTACATTTAAGGTCATTATTAATAGGTATTTATTTCAATTTCATTCATTTTGCCAGTGTTCCTCTCTTTCTCTCTATTTCTTCTTCTTTCTCCACTCCCTTTAGCATTTTTTTGCAGTGATGGTTTAGTGGTGATAAACTCATTTAGCCTTTTTTATCTGTGAAGCTCTTTATTTCACCTTCAATTTTGAATGATAGCCTTGCTAGACAGAGTATTTTTGGATTTAGTTCCTTGCTTTTCATTACTTTGAATACTTCATGCCAATCTCTTCTAGCCTGAAGTATTTCTATTAAGTCAACCAACAGTTTAATGAGAATTTCCTTGTAGGTAACTTTCTATCTCTCTTTTGTAGCCTTTAAGATTCTTTCATTGTCTTTAATGTTTTCCATTTTAATTATTATGTGCCCATGGGTCTTTTGTGGTTCATTTTGATTGGGACTCTCTGTGTTTCCTGAACTTGAGTGACTTTTTACTTCATCAGGTTAAGGAAGTTTTCTATCATAATTTCTTCAAACATGTTCTCTATTTTTTGCTCTGATTCTTCTACTTCTGTTACCCCTACAGTGTGGATGTTGTTATATTTCATGTTGTCCCAAAACTTTCTTAAACTATCCTCCTGCTTTTTCTTTTTCTTTTTTTTTTTACATTGTTGCTTTGATTGGGTGTTTTTCTACCTTGTCTACTAATTCACTCATTCAGTCCTCAGTTTCTTCTAATCTACTGTTGTTTTCTTCCAAGGTATTCTTCATTTTAGCTATGTCATTCTTCATTTCCAATAGATTCTTATTTATTTTTTTCTATATCTTTTTTCATGCTGATATAGTTTCCACTAAATTCCCTATAGTTCTCATTGCGTTCTTTGAGCATCCTTATAACCATTTGTTTGAACTCTATATCTGATTAACTGGTCTCCTCCATTACTTTTATCTCTTTTTTCTGAACATCCCTCCTGTTTTTTCACTTGGGGCCTATTTCATTGTTTCCCCATTTTTCTGTTTCTTTATGTTTGTTTCTGTGTGTCAGAAAACACTGCTATGTCTCCCTGTCTTGGTGGGTGGTCTTCTTGTGGGATTCTGTAGTAGTCTTTTTGACATTCTGAGCTGGGTGCTCTAGGAATGACCCCTGTGTGGGTTATGTTGGTTATCCTTTTGAATTTGATCTTAATTGCTGTTGTTCAATTTCTGGATGAGCTCAGTCCTCAGGTTTGTTAACTGTGAGTCTCAACCCTGACGACATCATGTCAACTGTTATACAGGTTCTGACAGAACAAAAAAAGACAATACCAGACAAAAAATAACATGAAGGAAAAAAACAACAAAAAAATAAAAAAGCAAACAAACAAAAACAAAACAAAACACCAACAATAATGAAAACAGCCTCAACCAAGAGACTAAAAAGAAACAAAACAAACAAACGAAAAAAAAACTTGTCACTCAGACACACAAAAAGAGTGCTAGAAGGAGGAAAGAAAAAAACTAAAATAAATAAATAAAAGAGAATATGAAAGCAAAGAAGGAAGAGACCAGAAATAGGGTACATATAAAAATAAATGATGGACCATAATGAATAAATAATAATAATAATTTAAAAAAGTAATAATACTAATTAAAATAAAAAATAGAATGGGAAAAGAAAAGAGGAAAGAAAAGAAGCAAAGAATCTCTATATATAAAAGCCTAAGTGACTGAATGACCAAACAACTGAATGACTGGTTGACTGGTCACTATGATGCACACTGACCACCAGGGGGCAGATGCTCAACACAGGAGCATCCCCCTAGTGGTCAATTCGCTCCAGCCACCTTCCCGTGGTTCCTCCCCCAGCCTGGCTGGCCGGCCTGATGGCCCCAATCACAGGCCAGGCTGAGCGACTCCACCCGTGCACGAATTCATTCACCAGGCCTGTAGTTGAATTATAAATGGGAATTAACAAAAAGTATAGAGAATGAGAAAGAAATTGGGCTAAAATAAAAGATAGCAATTAGAGAATATGGAAAAATGAGAGAAGAGAAAGAAAATCCAAATTAAAGAAAAATAAACCAACTAAAAAAAAAAAAAAAAGGAAAACAATGATAACCTCCTCTCCCCCAAAATAAAAAATGTTTTGGGTCTGCTATTTGTGGAGCTTGCTGAATTTTGCTTCCATGCTATTGTTTCTAGCCCCTTGGTGTGTGGGTCCTAGGCCTTCCAGGCAGTTCTCTGGTGCAGGCCCACGAGTCATCTCTGCTTGGCCCTGGCAGCCTGGCTGAAGCCCTGCAGGGAGGGTCCCCACGTATTCTGGTGGGCGGCAGAGGCTAGGTCTGCTTGGTCTCACCCTTGGGCTGCTTTCCTTTTCTGAGCTCTGCAGGTTATCTGGCCCCAGGCAAGATGGTTTCAGTAGCTTTGCATTGTGGGTGATTCCTGTAGCTGGTAGGAGAGTCTTGCAGGCGCTTCCTCTCCTCAGCTCTGCCTGGGTCGCTGGCACCCCCTTGTCACAACCTTTAACAGTGGGGGATTTAAACAAAGCATACACACAGAAAACAACAACAACAACAAAATAACCCCTGCCCTACTTGGCTCTCTAATCTTTCAGCACAGCTGGCTCTCACTGGGCGGAGCTTATGCTCAGGCTCCCACCCGTCCAGATGTCAGAATCCCCCCCCTACCTCCCACCCACCCAACCAGGACCAGCCACTGGGATGCAGATTTCCAGCTTAGAGTCATTCCACAGGTGGGAGATTGGGCACTTCCTCTTCACTTGAGGTGGGGAGGATCGCGCCTCTTTCCCAGGACACTCAGACTGGCCCCTGTCCTGCTCTCTGCCAACAGTTCTGTCAGAGAATAATCGATCCTCAGATTCACTGCTGGGTGGTCTGCTCAGACCCTGCTGGGGATCCCGAGTTCTGCTGAGCAACCCCTCCTGCAGATACTGATCAGGGTGAGCTTCCCAGGCTGGTATTGTAACTCAGCACTCCCTTTTTGCCTGGGATGAGGCAGTCTGAGCTCCCCTGGTGGACTGAATTCCCACTGTCCCATGCTACATGGACTCCCCTTTCCTTCTCTGTTGCTTTGGCCTGGCCATACCTGCATGTGGCTGAGACTCCACACACCCAGGGGGGCAGTAACTGTATTCCACACCTTACCTCCGGCTTCCCAGCCGCGGTGCACAGCTGTGGGCTGTTGGCTCACCGCATCTTCTGTTCTCCCTCCACACTCTATGCTCGCCGTATTCCCAATCAGCTTTTTCAGCTCGTTTTTCAAGTCGAATGTTCTGCAGATTCCCCACAGGTCTGATCCGTTGTTGGGAGCAAGGAGACCGAACTTCCTTACACTGCAGCCATTTTTTTTAACCTATTCTTTGAGCATTCTTAAAAAAGTATTTTGAACTCTGTATCTGGTAGATTTCTTGCCTCCATTTCATTTATATCTTTTTCTGGAGATTTCTTCTCTTCTTTGATTTGTGGTGTTTCTTTGTCTCCTCATTTTGACTACTTCTCTGCTTGTTTCTATGTATTAAGTTGATCTGCCGTATCTCCCAGTCTTGGCAGGGTGGCCTGAGGCAGTAGGTGTCCTGTGAGATAACTTAAGCCAGGTGCTCCAGGAGCGTCCCTTGTGCGGGTTGTGTGTGCACTCCTCTTGTATTGCTCCTTGACTGCTGTTGGCAGGTCAGTGGAAGGGATTGACCCTCAGGCTGACTGGCTGTGAGGATTCACCTTGCACACAGCATAAGAGTTGGTGTATGGGGCGCTGGTGCCTGCAAAGACCATCCTTTTGGTGTTCTGCTTTTGGGCTTACTTGGGTGGTCCTCTGTTGTGGTTGAAGCCACTCACTGGGCGTGCTGTTTCTGGGGCCTATTTGGAGGAGCCAAGGTCAGCCCACTGCCTGTGATAAGCCTGGGGCTACCTGGTGAGAGCTACAAAGCGATCCACAGGTGGTAGCTGCCTGTGCTGGACCTTAAGGTGCATGGTAGAGGCCATGCTGCAAACAGAGACCATCTGCCATCAGTACTAAGCTGGGGCATTTCAGAAAAAGGCACGGAGCCTGCTGCCATTTGCTAGCTGTCCATATGGCGCAGCTGCTAAAAGAGCCTTGGGAATTCTAGAGTTGAGTGAGGAGGGGGTCTCAGGGTGTCCCATGGTGGGGAAAATGATGCTCACTAGGTTAATCCAGATTCAGATTTTATTCCAGTGCTGAGCCTGTGTCCATTCAGTGAAAGGTACAGGGCACACTGATGCCAGCAGCTACCCTCCTCGAGCCTGTGGGTCTTTGAGAGTTTTATAAGAAAAACTGCATCATGGCCCAAGGCACTGCCAGCCCCCTGAACAGCCTCTGGTGGTGTGCCAGTTGGATGGGGTGAGGTCTCAGAGAATCATCAGGGTGGAGCAAGTGGTGTTTACCAGATAATGCAGATTCAGATTTGGCCATGTGGAGGAGGGTTCAACACAGGGACAATGGCAGCTGTCCCTCCAGCCCTCACCCTGACGCCACATAACTCATTTCCTTTCTGTATGTCTTGGCACCTCCCAAGCCGCTGTCCCTCTGCCAGAGCCTAGGGTAAGTGTCTGTGAGTGACTGTGTGTGGGCCCTTTAAGAGGACACCTGGCTTTCCAGCAGCCATCTGTTGAATTCAGATGGAATCCCTGCTGATTTTCACAGCCAGCTGTTGTGGACACTCCTCTTCCCAGCCTTGGAGCCTGAGCTGGGAGTCTAGCGTGGGACTGGGACCACTCACTCCTCAAGGTGGACCTCTGCAGCCCAGATAGCGCTCTCAATTTTCAACCACCACATGGGGATGTGGGGCCAACCTGTTCCCCACCTTTACCCCTCCTACCAGTCTCCAAATAGCTTCTTCTGTATATCCTTAGTTATAGGACTTCTGTTCAGCTAGTCTTCCGATGGTTCTCTGGGCTGGTTGTTCTAGAATTTGGTTGTAATTCTTCTTCTTTTTTTTATTTCAGAGAGAGAGAGAGAGATAGAAACATCCATGATGAGAGAGAGTCATGGACCGGCTGCCTCCCGCAAGCCCCACACTGGGGATGGAGCCTGCAATCCAGACATGTGCCCTTGACGGGAATCGAACCTGGGACCCTTCAGTCCCCAGGCCGATGCTCTATCCACTGAGCCAAACAGGCCAGGGCTAGAATTTGGTTGTAATTCTGAAGTGGTCATGGGAGTGGGCAAACACAGCATATACCTACTCTGCCATCTTGGCCAGAACTTGTTTTTCATACTTCTTTTGACTCCAGTGAAGACAACCTCTTCCCAGTTGTGTGATTTGAAAAACAAGCATTCTGAGAATTGTAGCAGGTCAGCAAATGACTGAGAAAGGCAACAATTGCCTGATGGTTGAGTTTGTGGACAAGACACATTCACAAAACATGAAATGAAGACAGACTCTGACAAGTCAGAGTCTCAGACATTAGGTCAGGATCATTGAAGAAGAAGGCTTTGCTGTGTGAAGCATGAGCAGGTTACGGAAATAAAATAATTTCAGAATGATAGGGGACCCTCTGCTGTGCAGGCTTTCCTAGCCAAAAGGCTCAGAACTGCCTAATTATCATTGTGCCTTTACCTTTCCCTTCCCAAGGAATAATTGCAAGAGCAAACAGTTCTCTAATAAAAGCGAAATAGTTACTTCTGTATAATTCTTTAAAAAATAAGATCAGATGTATTTGTGTTATTCTATTTTTATCTTACCAGCTCATTTTTTAAAAATATATTTTTATTGATTTCAGAGAGGAAGGGAGAGGGAGCGAGAGATAGAAACATCAATGATGAGAGAGAATCATTGATCGGCTGCCTGCTGCACACCCCCTACTGGGGATCGAGCCTGCAACTGGGGCATGTGCCCTTAACTGGAATCGAACCTGGGACCCTTCAGTCTGAAGGCCAATGCTCTATCCACTGAGCCAAACTGGCTAGGGTGCCAGCTCATTTTTTTTCAATGTCCAAACACTCTCAGGAAAGTACTAGAAGCAGACAAGATGCCAGATGACCAGGCCAGCGCCCCCCTGCGCTCCACACAGAGTGCCTGTCAACTGCAATGCTATTGTAAATCAGGGCCAGTGTAAAGAGAGAGAGACAGCAATAGTATAAAACCCTTGTTGAACTTCCAAAGGGAAGCTTCAGGAGGAAAACAAAGGTTTTCCACAGAAAATTAACTTATTTACCATAAATTTTATTGCAGAATCATATTTCAAAATATATCATTGAAGGCAGATAAATGGATGGCGTGCTGTGTGTGTGAGCCCCAAAGGCTGTTTTCTGGAGGTGTTAGAAGTAAAAGCTCTGTAGCAACATGAGTTTGGAAGATGATGGGTTAAGCAGGTTAAATAAATTATTTACTGCATGATTTCTCAGAACACCATTATTCTAATGTGCACTTGAGTCTCCAGGAGAGGGATATGGTATACAGTGTTTCCTGAATCCATGTAATCATGGGACCTTGTTTTCCCCTTTCCCATCGGAGGTGGCTCAATGTAATGGATAAGCATGTAGTATCTGGAATCAGCTGGTCTGCTCCAATCAGGATCTTCCATCTATGAGCTGTGTGGTATTACCCAATTTATTTAACCTCTTTAAGCTCCAATTCCTCATCTATAAAAGCAGCATAATAATAGTACTTACTTGATAAATATAAGGTTGTGGGAAATAAATCAGATAGCTCATATAAAGTACTGAATTTTTCCATAGCCTCAGAGGTGGTTAAATCTTAGCATGCTCTCAATATAAAGCCTCCTGCAGTATGAGTGTTGCAAAATATCAGTGCGGTGGACACTGGGGCTGCTTAGCATTGGTCAAGTCCTGCTGGCAAAAATGACTGGTTAGTTATTCTAATGAGAAGGATGTTCAAGAACATTCCTTGATAGGTGGGGAGAGAATCTCCCTTTGACGATGGGTGATTGGTCTGTGGGTGTGGATGAGACTGCTGTGGGTGTTTTATTATAATGAAGGGAGTGAGCCAGAGTAGGAAGCATACACCCGGAGGCCCTTACTACAACTGACCCTCCCCTGGGCTTTTCAGCCAGGAGAGGTATACACTCCTTGCAGCCGAAGTCTGAGTAAAGGCTTTCGGTGTTGCTGCCTCTGTAAGCCTCTGAGCGGGTGGAGTGGTGAGTTAGAGTGACTAAGGACGCAGCGTGGTGCGCTGGACACAGCTCTGAAGCTCAAATACAGCCGGCTCTTTGGTGATGGGCTGCACGACTTCCATTTCTCACTTGACCACTCTCACCTTAGTTTCCTCACGAATAAAAGGAAAAATCAATATCTTTTATACCCAAACTTCACAGTCCAAGTGAGTATAAAGGGGAGAGGTATGTGAAAACACTTTGGTGACAATCAAGTGTTCTAAAATGCAGTGCAGAAATATTTATAGCAATAGTGAAAACTCGGCCACTTCGTGATTTAAAGCTGTTACACTCTGGTGGTACAAAATTTTTGGCTAATGCTAAAATAAGAACATAACAGCCAGCTGTCAAAATATTATAATTGGTTTGTGACTAACCCTAAGCTTTAAATTCTGTGATGCAATAAGTTTAAGGGCTTATCTGTGGATTTCTGCCATTCTATAACTCTCTATTCCATTAAAATTTTTAAAGTTCTGAATACTTCCAAAGAGACTCCAGAAATTATTAATGTATAGACAAGAAACTTTATATCTATAATTTTATTTTTTAAATTTCCAAAATTTGTAAAGTATTAATCCTTATCTATAATTCAACCAAAGAACCAAGTATTATTTGATAGTGAAGTTTTTACTTCTGGTTTTAGAGAGTAATAAAAAGTTTTAACTAAAAAATGGTAGAAATTTTAAAAAAGAAAATCATCTAAAGTACACAAGAAAAAAGGATTATTCCAAAGACTTCAATGAAATGGAAACTTTAAATTATTAACAATAATATCTGGTCTTTAATGGGGAAGACAGTTTTCCCACGGGTTTTTGCACTTCTACAAGCCTTGCTGGGTATTCCAAGAATGTAAGGCCCTGACTGTTCTTTAGTTGGGTCATTTCTCAGGGTTGTGTTTGCAGTGAGTACCTTTGAGCAACAGGGTAAGTTCCCCTCCATGACGAAGGGTGGGCTTGCTTAGTGCTCCCTGTAACAACGGTGGACCCCCAAGCTCAGTGTTCCTGGATTTGACACAAATACACTGCAAGTAAAACACCCATGGGGTCCTCCATGTCAGCTTATAGAACTGGGGAGAAAAGTCACTGACATTCACGTGCTGGTGCTCCTGGTGCTTCCGGTGCCCTGAGTAATACAGAGGTCAGTAATACAGACCTCTGTCTCTGACCCAGAGGTCTCCTGTCTGCATCAGCATTCATGGGACAGAAACAGGCTAATTGAGTAGCAGAGAAGGAGGGTGAAACCAGGTCCCGGACACTTCACAGGTCTTGATGCTCTTGGTGATGCCGTGTTTGGTTCATTTTCATAAAAGTTTTTTGTCAAGGATATACTTCTCGGGTACTGTATTCTTTGTGGGCTCCTGGCATCTTCATCAACCAGCAGAGGGAGCTCACACTAATTAATTAGCTTACGTTTGCTTTCCTTGCTAATTGATTCGCTTAGGCATGCTAGAGCAGCTCACATAGGAAGTGCACTTATAACTATCTTGCTGCTGAGAACACACAGGGGAAAGTGAGGGACATGAAGCACTTGGGCTTCATTTACTTAGGTTTCAGGGCATAAAAGGTAAAATTACTATATTTTTGTAGGGAGTCTCTCAGGAAGGAAGAAGTTAGGGAAGCCAGAAGCACTGAAAGTAGTAAGTTGATAGCTCTGGACTTTGTGAAAGGAAAGGTCCTGAATATAACATTTATCTTTGGAGCTATAGAACTTGCTCTTTCCTTTACACCATGTATGTTATTAAGAAATGAGGTCCTAACTTGAAAATTATCTGACACCATAATTAAAACATTTTATAAGTAAAGTACACAAATGAGTGCACATGCAAGGCTTTTGCACTTTGCTTTGACATCTTCACATTTGTACTTTTATTTATCAAAATTTTAGGTGCACCTGGGCAAGTCCAGAGCTGACCATCCGCCTGAGGCTAGGTTCATTTCCCCGGACAAGTTTCAGCATCAGCACCTGGCAATCTTAAAACCTTCTGTTTGTTTATAAAGTAAAGCTTCTCTGGGTAGAAGCACAAAAGAAATATATTTATTAAAATAAAGGAAAAAATATTTACAATAATTTAAAATTGTATTTAAAAATTACCACAAGAAGGGAAACCAAACAGAATATTATTAATGACAAGGATGGTGACAATGATAAATATTCAAATAGTGTCTGTGGTTACTTGATTTTTATTCTGAAACTTGAGCATAATGTAGATTGTAAAGTGATGGTATTTAACCTCCAAATCTGGCTTTTTAAATTCTGTCTCACAGTGACATGACTCAGTGGATTTGACAAAATAGTCTCTGTACCTGTGTATGTTTTCATTAGCTTTAATTTTTAAATTTTACTTATCATTATCACTATCTTACTTAAAAATACTCGAGAGAACTTAAATGTTAGGAGAACAAGAGTAGTGAAGAAAAGAAATGATTGGTTTTCAAACATAGCAGTCTTGAAGGCATATTTGGAATATTTTTTTTAAATCCTTACCTGAGGATATTTTTCCATTGATTTTTAGAGAGAGTGGAAGGGAAGGGGGAGAGGCAGACAGAAATATCCCTGTGAGAGAAGCACACTGATTGGTTGCCTGCTGCATGAGCTCCCACCAGGGCCTGCCTGGAGGAGCCTGCAATGAAGGTACATGCCCTTGACCTGACTCAAATCTGGGACCCTTCAGTCCACAGGCTGATGCTCTATCCACTGAGCCAAACCAGATAGGGCCATATTTGAAATATTTGCAAGAGGAAGTAATGCAAATCAAATCTAATTTTTCCATACAAACAAGTTATGAGTAAAGTCTTATTTTTCTTTCTTTTTTCATCGTTTTCAAAGAAAGGCAGATTGCCACGGGCAGCGCCTCATTTGGATGTGTCTGGAGTCCTGGAAGCTTGACTACCCTAGTTCCCCTACAAATGGACCTTGAGAGCTTGTTTGGAGGTTCTAGTTGGGGAGCACAGCTACTCGTATACCCTTGACCGAAGACCCGTCCTCTCCTCTGGGGGGAGGTAGTCCTCTTCCACCCAAGTGCGCAGCTTCGGGAGGGACGCACCTGGATCGGTGAGGGAGGAGGGGGACACCAGCCTAGCCAGCCAGATCAGCCCAATCAACAACTCTGGCGATCAATGGGGCGAGAGATGTTGCAGCCAGATCGCCCTCACATCCAAGGCTTATTTTTCTAAGAAAGGACTTAAACATAAAACGTAAAGGAAATTTTTTGAGAGTTAACACTTTTTTATCATAGCAAAATACACATAGCATGAAATTTATGATTTTAACCATTTTTAAGTGTACAATTCAATGTCATTAATGCATTCGCAGTGCTGCGCAACCATTCCCACTGTGTAGCTCCAGACCGTATCCACTACCCCAAAAGGAAACCCGTACCCATAAGCAGTTCGTCCCCCACCTCCCCACCCCTAGCCCCTGTCTATCACTAATCTGCTTTTGTCACCATGGATTTGCCTATTTCAGATATTTTATATAAATAGAATTATGTAGTATGTGCTTTATTGTGTCTGGCTTTCTTCTCTTAGCATAATGTCTTCAAGAGTCACCTATATGATAGCATTTCTTTACATGGCTTAATAATACTCTGTTGGGGGATATACCACGTTTGGTTTACCCATTCATCAGTTCATAGATATTTGGATTGTTTCCACCTTTTGGCTAATATGAATAGTGCTGCTATGAACATTTGTTTACAAATGTTTGTTTAAACACCTGTTTTTAATTTTTTTGAGTATATACGTAGGAATGAAATTGTTGAATATCACGATATTTCTATTTATAACTTTTTATGGAATCACCACACTGCTTTCCACTGTGGTGGTACTATGCTACATTCCAATCAGCAGTGTAGGAGGATACCAATTTCTCCATATCCTCCCACGGGTTTGTCATTTTCTGTTTGCTTTTATTTATTTATTTATGTATTTATTTATTATTTTTTTGTGGGAATTTATCTTATTTTATTTTTTAAAATAAATCTTTATTGTTGAAAATATTACACATTTCCCCTTTTCCCCTTGTTAGAGAGTGGGAATTTTTGAGCACTCCAGAGAGGCTGTGGACCATGCCCCAGATAGAGTTGTCAGTGCTAACACCAGGCCAGGCCTTGAGATAGGGTCTCATGGCCCCTTCCCAGTTGCACCTCACAAAATAGCCTTGCAAGATAGAACACTGTCAGCTTTCTGAAGAACAGGATAACCCTGTAAATAACATGGTTGTCAATAGCATGACCCTGACATTACTTGGGAAAAACTGTTTTGTCTTGGGTTGCTTATTCTGCAAAAACAGTATGTGGTTAATGTGCTTAAAAGTGGTCCTGCACAAAGGGTCGGGGCTGCTCTCTGGACTTCCTGCATGGAGAGAGAGCAGTCGCCAGCTGGCTATTAAAGGCTCCCTAAATTTTAATTTGGTCTGGACTCCAGTGGTCGTTTACTCGCATTGACCTCTTCCAGCCCACCCCCACGCCCACCCCAGGCCTTTACCACCCTATTGTCTGTGTCCATGGGCTATGCATATATACATACAAGGTCTTTGGTTAATTACCTCCCATCTCCCACCCTCCCCCACCTTCCCTCTGAGATTCTGCACTCTGTTTCATGCTTCCATGTCTCTGGATCTACTCTGTTCATCAGTTTATTTTGTTCATTAGTTTCCACATATGAGTGAGATCATGTGATATTTGGCTTTCTTGACTGACTTTTTTATTTAGCATGATACTCTCTAGGTCCCTCCATGCTGTCTGTCTCAAAGGGTAAGACCTTCTTCTTCTTCTTCTTCTTCTTCTTCTTCTTCTTCTTCTTCTTCTTCTTCTTCTTCTTCTTCTTCTTCTTTGTTTCACTGCTGCATAGTATTCCATGGCATAAATGTACCACAGCGTTTTTATCTACTCATCTACTGCTGGGCACTTGGGCTTTTTCCAGATCTTAGCTATTGTAAATTGTGCTGCTATGAACATAGGGGTGCGTGCGTTCTTAGGATACATTCCTAGAAATGGGTTTCTTAGGATATATTCCTAGAAATGGGATCACTGGCTCAAATGGCAGTTCCATATTTAATTTTTTGAGGAAACTTCATACTGTTTTCCACAATGGCTGCACCAGTCTGCATTCCACCAGCAGTGCACGAGGGTTCCCTTTTCTCTACATCCACACCAGCACTTGTCATTTGTTGATTTTTTGACGGTGGCCGTTTTGACAGGTGTGAGGTGGTCGTTAATTGTCATTTAATTTGTATCTTGCTGATGATCAGTGACTTTGACCATTTTTTCATATGTCTCTTGGCTATCTGTGTGTCCACTTTGGAGAAGTGTTTATTTAGGTCCATTGTTCATCAAGGATATTGGCCTGTAATTCTCTTTCTTTGTAGTGTCTTTATCTGGTTTTGGAATTAGGATAATGCTGGCCTCATAAAAAGAGCTTGGAACTGTTGCTTCTTCTTGGATTTTTGGGAATAGTTTGAGGAGTACAGGTGTTAGTTCTTCTTTGAATGTTTGGTAAAACTCCCCTGTGAAGCTGTCCAAACCTGGGCTTTTATTTTTTTGCTGGGAGTTTTTTGATTACTGCTTCTATTTTATCAGTTGTTATTGGCCTCTTCAAGTTTTCTGATTCTTCCTGATTCAGTTTTGGGAGATAGTATTTTTCTAGGAAGTTGTCCATTTCAGCCACATTGTCCAGCTTGTTGGCATATAGTTGTTCATAGTATTTTCTTACAATCCTTTGTATATCTGTGGTGTCAGTGGTTACTTCCCCTGTTTCATTTCTGATTTTAATTATTTGTGTCCTCTCTCTTTGTTTCTTGATGAGTCGGGCTAATGGTCCATCAATCTTGCTTTTCCTTTCAAAGAACCAGCTCTTGGTTTCATTGATGTTATGGAGGGACCTTTGTTGTCTCTTGTGTTGGCCTTCATTTTGAAGTCTATTTGTTTAGATATGACTATTGCTACTCCAGCTTTTTTTCGTTTCCATTTGCATGGAAAATTTTTTCCCATTCCTCCACTCTCATCCTGTGTGAGTCTTTTGTTCTGAGGTGGGTCTCTTGTAGACAGCATGTAGTTGGCTCATATTTTTGTATCCATTCAGCTACCCTGTGCCTTTTGATTGGAGCATTTAATCCATTTACAGTTAAGGTTATTACTGATAGGTAGTTATTTGTTGCCATTTTAATTCTGTACACCTAGGTTTCTCTCTCTGTTTCTTCTTTTCATTACAGCAGTCCCTTTAGCATTTCTTGTAAATGGCTGGGGGGCAACAAGAAACGTGACAATATTCACATAGCAGGTGTGCCAGAAGAGGCAGAAATGGCAACCCCTCTCAGCTGAGATATCTCTCCGGAACTTCAGTTACTGTCTGTGGGAGACTGGCCAGCCCTTTTGCACATCAGCCCCTCCTACCAGTCTCTATGCAATCTCCATTTTCAGTCCTTGGTTATCAGGGTTGTCTTCCAGTGAGTCTTCCGTTGATTATTTAGGAAGTTTTTCTGTATTTTAGTTGTAATTCCAGTTTGGTCCTGGGACCGTTTCTTTGCAGCATCCACTTATTCCACTGCCATTTTAAATCTCCTGTTTGTTTGCTTTTATTATAGACTTCCTAGTAGGTATGAAGTAATATCTCACTGTGGTTTTGATTTGCATTTTCTTTATGGCTGATGATTACGAGAATATTTTTATGAGTTTATTGGCCATGTGTATATCTTCTTTGAAAAATATCTTTTCAAATCTTTTGCCTGTTTTTAAAATAGATCTTTGTTGTTAGGTAATGAGCTCTTTATATATTCTGGATACCAAACTAAATTAAAATTAAAAAAAAAATCCCTTGAAACTTGGTTTCTGTTAACTCTTCCACCATCAAGTTCCTTCTGATTTGTTAGCATATACAGCTAAATATTAATAAGGGAAGGGAGCAAAAGGCATCAGACATCAAGCCCAATAAACCAGGGAACTGAATTGAAAAAATAAGCCTGCTTGCTTCCCTGTAAAGTTACAGCTTCACACACTCCCCAGGGCAACCTCTGCCCTTGGGACCAAATCTCCCTGAAGCTTACAGGAAGAAGAATCATTTCTGAGGGGAGGAATAAGAACAGCAGAAATGCCTCTACTTTGTACAATCCCTAGTAGAAGCCAAGATGGCACACGGAGAGA
This sequence comes from Eptesicus fuscus, assembly GCF_027574615.1. Taxonomy (NCBI): domain Eukaryota; kingdom Metazoa; phylum Chordata; class Mammalia; order Chiroptera; family Vespertilionidae; genus Eptesicus; species Eptesicus fuscus. The sequence continues at coordinate 47,606,518 of NC_072491.1, read as the reverse complement.
TAAGTAGTAGAAGTCAAGAGGACAACCATAAGATCTGTCTGTCTAGCCTGTGTAAAGGACCAGATTGAATAAGGGACACCCAGGAAAATCTAGGTAATAGTTTGGTTAGGAAGTAGACCCATCATAATCCTGTGAAAGACTGTAAAGTTGATTGGTTAGTTTGAAAGGGAGCCTGGTCCTTTCCAAGCCCGAGTTAATATAATATAATCCAAGCTTAACCAAGAGTTCACTCGCTCTTTCTCACTTGGTAAGCCACGCTCGCCCCATTCATTCACACATTCTCTCTCCATAGCAGCCATGTGTCTCTAGCAGCATGTTGTTGGGTACAACAACACAGCACCAACAGAAGTGCATCTTGTAACACGGACTAAGCTGGCCTGATGAGGTCAAGGACTGAACTGGGCTGAAAGAGTGGCACAGGATTTTTGGACACTGGCCTTTGTACTGGGCTTGACGAAGATAAGGTTGGATTTTTTCCATGGCAGGATGGACCAAGATGAAAGACTGGAGCTAAACCCTGGACAGTCTCTTGTGTTTGATTCCATTTCAATAAATCTTACCACGAAACCCCAACCTCCCATACATGAGTCTCCAAAAATGCTGTTTTCATGGCTCCGTGAAAGGACTCTATTTCCATTGACAACAATTTTACCTTGAACCAGGGCTACTCTTATATTTTCCACATCAGTATCTATCTCACTGGTAGAAATCTTGAAACCTGGGACTTTCCTAACTGTTCCAACATCAGCATTCCTCTGTTCTGAGCTTGAACCTCAGCCTCTCTTGTCAGTGCTGCTCTGGTTAAAATTCAGCCTGTGTGTAGGTTAACTCTTCCACAATAATTGCCCCTGTGGTCTTTTACTTTATCCTCTCTTTGCCCTCTTCCACCTCCTCCCACCCCATTTCCCTCTGACAATCATGATACTGTTGTCTGTGTCTGTTTCCCTCACACTCCCCCTGCCCTTATCCCTTCACTTAAAAGAATGCTTTAAATATTCTATGGATTCAACTGCAAATGTAACCTGTAGAGTTTTCTGAGGCACATGCAAGTCAGTGAAATCTGTGAAGGAGGGTAATTCTGAAGCTGGTTGCATATTTTTATTTATTTAATTTATGCAGGTAAGACTGGAGGCTCTCTAGGAGAATGTCTGGTTTCAATCTACAAACCTCAGGAAACACTTGGGCAAAGTTGATGGCCTAACTAGTCAAGAAATGAGGGGGATGGCCACCAACAAGAGTAATGGGGTGTCATGATTCTTGGGCTGGTCAACAATGGGCAGAGTTAGAAGTGAATTATTTGAAAGTCCTGAGAGGCTGATATTGGTTTCATAAGGAGCACCCAGAGAGAGTCCAGCTGAGATGTGAAGGCCAATAAGGCCGGGAGTCTAAGGGCTTGAGAATCCTCTCAAAAACTCTCTCTCACCCTGGCCGGTTTGGCTTGGTGGATAGAGCGTCGGCCTGTGGACTGTAAGGGTCCCAGGTTCAATTCCGGTCAAGGGCATGTACCTTGGTTGCGGGCACATCCCCAGTAGGGGCTGTGCGGGAGGCAGCTGATCGATGTTTCTCTCTCATCAATGTTTCTAACTCTCTATCCCTCTCCCTTCCTCTCTGTAAAAAATCAATATAATATTAAAAAAATTCTCTCTCTCTCTCTTTTTTTCCCCACTGTGGTAATTTTATTTTATTTTATTTTATTTATTTATTTCAAGGAAAATGATTTTAAATATAATAATGTTACATGCAATAAACATTAATATTTCAAGAAAAAAAGATTTTAAATATAACATTACCAAAACTGTACTAACAGTATAGTATCACAAAAATTGTATGAAATATTAAGAATCTGCAAATAACAGGATTACTTCTATTATATTCTAAAATATTTTTTTCTCTGGCTCTATTTTGGTTCATCAGTTTATGGTGTTCATTATATTCCACAAATGAGTGAGACCATGTGATATTTATCTTTCTCCGACTGGCTTATTTCACTTAGCATAATGCTCTCCAGGTCCATCCATGCTGTTGCAAATGGTAAGAGTTCCTTCTTTTCTATAGCAGTGTAGTATTCCATTGTGTAGATGTACCACAGTTTTTTAATCCACTCATCTGCTGATGGGCACTTAGGTTGTTTCCAAATCTTAGCTATTGTAAATAGTGCTGTTATGAACATAGGGGTGCATATATCCTTTCTGATTGGTGTTATGATTTCTTTGAAATATATTCCTAGAAGTGGGATTACTGGATCAAATGGGAACTCCATTTTTAATTTTTTGAAAGTACTGTTTTCTAGAGTGGCTGCACCAGTCTGCATTTCCACCAGCAGAGTACTAGGGTTTCCTTTTCTCCACAACCTCATCAGCACTTGTCGTTTGTTGATTTGTTGATGATAGCCATTCTGACAGGTGTGAGATAGTACCTCATTGTCATTTTGATTTGCATCTGTCGGATGATTAGTGATTTTGAGCATGTTTTCATATGTCTCTTGGCTTTCTGTATGTCCCCTTTTAAAAAGAGTCTATTTAGGTCCCTCTCAAAAACTCTTGACCGGGACAGTGAGGAGGAGAACAAAGTGCTCTGCAAACACATTAAGTGATGACCATGCTGACTGTGCTGTACTAGGTGCTCTTCCACCTCAGGTTAAAGAGGGAGGTGGCTGCCCTTCTGGACTTTCAACTCAGTGTATACAGCTCCATCCAACCCAGGTGCACCATGAACTAACCACTTCCTTTTTTTTTATCTCGATCTCTTTGCCTTAACAATTTTTGACATTTTTCACTCTTCCTATTTTGTTATCCCCCCAAAAATAAGTTTCCTTGAAAGCAGTAGCTGTGTATCAGAAATTGGCTTTTGTATTTTATCTCTAGTTATTTTCCATGAAAACACATACACAAAATGTTGCAACATTCAGAAAAATGGAAGTGAGAGCAAATTAAATCATTTTAAGTTGCACCACAATCAGGGACCAAGAAAAATTCCCCCCCACCCCCGACTGTACATCAAGACCAGCTCTTGAGGCAGTTATATAATTCACTGTGGCAAGTCTGAGTTTCTGCTTTGGCACTTTAAAATCTGAATTGGGTTGGTTCAGAGACAGGAGGGCCAACTGGCTATCATGGTGCATGCTGGGGAGGGTCTTGGAAGGCCTCTCAGTGTGGACTCAGCCACCATGACTGTGCTGACCCATAAACAACATGTCAGGTACCACAGAGTCCTATTCATGAGCTCGTGTTTTTGGAAGCAAGGTCCAGAGACTCTAAAAATGAGCAGCGAGACAGTGACATCATAATGGTATTTATTATTTCAGGTTAGACTGTCACCTCCTAAATCACTAAGGCCACAGGTAGGTTTTTCCACTTGAGGGCAGTCTTCTTTTTCCATCTAAAGCTGGATTGCTGGCAGGCATGCAACACGCATGTTCCCCAGGAGTGCTAGTGTGGGTGAAAGAAAGGCTCAAATAACTCTTATTTCATTTTATGTTCACACATTACCCTCCCTAAAACTTGAGTGAATTAATTTTATAGGACACAGACTGGGTCAGGCTCACACACAGGCCTTCCCCACTGCTGCCTCCATAGCATAAGCTTAATGTGAGGAACGTCTCATGCCATCCTGTCCTCAAATGCCTCCTTTGGGCCAGATATTCCCGTTTTAGTTAAGTCTTTGTGTTCAAGTACTCTATTAACATGTATTATCAATTTATTTGAGATACATGATAAGCAAAATTATTAACCTGTTAACATACATTAATTGATCACATTCGCCTACCCTAGTAGGGTCTGAGAAAATGGGTCGGGTAAATTTCAGTGGGAAGGAAGGGAGGTAGAAAAGAGAAAGTGTCCAATGTGTTAACTGATGGAATGTGTGCACATATCTGTGTGCATGTGCCTGTGGTGTGCATGTATGCATGTATATGTGCATACGTGTGCACATGTGTATGTGGTGCATGTGTGCATACAGAGTAGTTGTAGCAGGGTGGGAGTTGGTGGGAGGTGAAAGTTGTACCAGACTACAAAATGGTTGAGATGCATGATATATGTTAGGACTTGAAAAAATTTGAAATATATATGCACCTGGACGGTTTGGCTCAGTGGATAGAGCATCAGCCTGCGGACTGAAGGGTCCCGGGTTAGATTTTGGTCAAGGGCACATGCCCAGGTTGCAGGCTCGATCCCCAGTAGGGGAATGCAGGAGGCAGCCAATCAATGGTCCTCTCTCATCATTGATGTTTCTATCTCTCTATCCCTTCCTCTCTGAAAGCAATAAAAATATATATGTATATGTGGGATTATACATATATATTTACTTAAACAAAATGCAGAAAGTATATAGTGGCTAAGAGAGTAATGTTAGTGATCCCGTGATTGTATCTTAGATATGGAAAAATTCCAAAGGCTTTGGGCCTTCATAAGCCTTTATTTTTTCCCCAGAGTGAAGGTTGGGCCCGGTTTGGGTGATGCCAGAGAAACACAGCTTCCTACGTCTCTGGGGCTCAGCCGGGCCCGTCTTGGGGAGCTTTCCCTGCATCCATAGTTTCGTCTCCTGTCTTGAAGCAGCTGCATCATTAAACTAACCTGGCACCTGAAAAGAAAGCTAAATCTATGCTGAGATTAATGATAATGCACTTAAATTTACATAACACGTCAATTCCAGAAGGGTTCCGAAGTATCACGTAAACTTTCCAGGACAACTGACTTCTGTTTACTAGCTGTGGGAGCTACAGCAGCTCGGCTGCGGATTATGGTAAAGAAGAACAAAATGCTTGACAGACTTCTTTGTTGTGGTTAAGCTGTTACAACACTCCAGTTGAGCAACTTAGAAGAAATCGTTTTACCTCCATTTTGCAGATAAGGATGAGAGGCCTGACGTGCCACAGCAGGAGGCTGCAGATGTTTCGTGGAAGGAAGGGTGGCAGCTTGGCCTTTCTGGCCAAGCCCACTGGCCGCTCTGAGCTGCTGCACAGACATGGGATGGAGAGGAGAAGCTGGCAGGGGACCCGCCTAATGCTGCCTCCCCTCACTCTTTTCCTGAGGGCGCATGCGTTTTCCCAGCTCATGTTTAGCCCGCCCTAGGATGTTGCATTCTGTTCTCTGTCTGGAATTGTTCCTGCCCCAGAGCTTGCTCCCTCAGTTCACCCAGGTCACTGGCCAAATGTTAGCTCAACAGGGAGGACTTCCCTGGCCCCCCAACCCCCATCACAGCATCAGCCTCTAGGCACTAAATCTTTTCTACCTCCCTTCTCCCCCACTGAAGCTTACCAGTCCCATTTTCTCAGACCCTTCTAGGGTAGGCTAATGCGATAAATTAATCTATATTAAAATGTTAGTAATTTTGTTTGTCACAGATCTCAAATAAATTGATAATGTATGTTAATAGAGTTCTTTTATCTGTCCCAATTTTTTTATTGCACGGAGATATCTAAAATCATATTACATTTTTTATTTGTGTACTGTTTTTTGTCTGTTTCTCCGACTAGAATATGAGTCAGGGCTTTTGTTCCATTTCCTGCTGTATCCCAGTGCCTACAGCAGGGTCTGAGACACAGTTAGTGCTCGGTACAGATCCTTTGGATGGAAAATGTGTGAGATGATTGTAACCCTTACATCATTCTTCTGCAGGGCTAGGTGGAGAGCCTTGGGAATGTGTCCAGATGTGGCCACGTGGCACCTCGTCCAGTGCCTTCTGTAGAGGTGACATTTTGTTGAATTAAATTGAATTTGTCTTGGAGAGAGGCTTAATTTAGGGCATTTTTGATGTTGGACACTAGGGAGGTTGAAGCTCGCCTTTTCCTTTCCCATTGAGAAGGGGCTTTGTGTGGCTGGGCTAGGATAGATCGAAACAGCTCCCTCTCTCAGACCTTTTCCACTGGAAAAAAGTGAAGCGTCAACTGAATTGGAGTAGCTACTCCCTGGATCTCCCCTGTTTGAAACTCACTCCTCAAAATGGAGTCAGAGCTGCCTCTGCTTTCAAGAACCCCATGGACTTTGGACAACAGATCTAACAACCAGAGGACACAGTATAACCACATATGTAAGATGCCCCATGGGGCTATGCAACAGGAGGGTCTTGGGACAGCAGGATTTTCCTTGGTGGGATGAAGGGGAAGGGGCATTCCAGGCAGAGGGAACAACAAGAGTTGATGCAGGAATCTAAAAGCATATGGGGGTGGAGCGGGAGGAGTTATGGGTCACTGTAGACAGATAGGTGGTGATACCGATCCATTCCCTGGGAGATGATCTCATTAGCTAAGCAGAGCCAGGCCTGGCCAGGATTTATAAGGAAGACCTCCCAGGAAATCCCACGGATTGAAGCTGGTGATTCACCCAGTGGTAAACCCTTTTTCTGAGTTATCCCTGAATCAAAGTTGCAATAGTGTGTGTGTGTGTGTGTGTGTGTGTGTGTGTGTGTGTGTGTTTGCATGTGAGTTTGTGATTATGAATGTTTTATTGTGAGAGTATGTGTGTGTTAAAGGGGATAGCTCACTCTTCTGGATAAGCAGAGAATTGAGTCTCTCACATCCTCAGAGGGGTTCTGATGGACAACACCCTCCTGAAGTCTGAGCTGGGGGACTTTCCTTCTGCTCATTGGCTTCCCTCTGGCAAGATTATTTCAGTTGCCTGCTTCCCTTAAAGTAACTCCTGGGACTCCTTTGTTCTGAGATAATGCTGGCTGTTTTTATATCAAGTGGAAATGCGCGTGCATATAGTTCTCTGCTGGAGGATACCTTTCAGAGAGTTAAGGTCAAATGCAGTGGGATTCTCCTCTACAAATCAAACTCTCCTGGACAAAGTGAAGGTGTCCAGCTGTCCACAGGAGGATCTTCAGGATCCGGGCTCCAGGGATCCCCATGAGACCATGGCCTTTCCCGGAGGAGAGGGTCACCTGGAGGGGAGGCAGTGGGAAGTGCCTGTGGGGTGTGATGGTTGCTCTAAAGCATCTCTTTGTCTCCAGTACCATTTCTGCCTCTGTTAACCCCCGATCTGACCTGAAGCACATTGTTGGAGTGCACCCCCTTTCTTAAAGGTATTTCTGAGTTACTTTGGTGAAAGCGATAATGGTTGCATTAATAAACTGTTCCCTCCTCTGGGCTTAGCTGCCATGATTTCTATTCTGGACAAAGAGATCTCCATAGGAAGTGTGTGAGCTCACTCCCCACACAGGCGATAAGCCTGCTTACTAATTTACTTGTTATCAGCAGTAGGATGACTGGGTAAGAATGGCGTGAGATGTATAAGAAGTTGATCAAAAAAGCAACAGGCAGCCGCTCAGCTGGTGTGGCTCAGTGATTGAGCATTGACCCATGTACCAAGAGGTCACCAGTTCCATTCTTGGTCAGGGCACATGCTCGGGTTGTGAGCTGGACTCAATCCCCAGCGGGGGGCATGCAGGAGGCAGCAAATTGATGCTTCTCTCTCATTGATGTTTCTATCTCGCTCTTCCTCTCTCTCTCTCTAAAAAACAAACAAAAAAAAAACCCAAAACAAACCAATAAAATAAAATAAAATAAAATAAAATAAAAAGAAACATAAGAAAAGAAAACAACAAGTAGATTTTGTTCTCTTTACTCATTGATAATTTTCGAGTAGGGATTTAAATGGGATTTTTTTTATTGGTCCTGTCTTCAGTCAGCTAGGTTTTCTTAAATCACTTTTGTCTTTTTTCTCTCTTAAATAAGGACATAGTCTTGATATTTAATTATAAAATAGTTTGACGTGCTTATTACTGGTAGACTTATAATTAAGAGACACAGGCCAGCAATTTTTACAGTAATTAAAAAAAATGTTAGGTAGCTGGATGTAGGATGCTGTAGATCATGGGGTAAATGTAAGAATGTGGCATGGTTTTCAGGGCGATTCTCTCTTTCATTCTTTAAGATCAACAACCCTTAAAACTGAGGTCAAGAAAACTCAAGGCTTCAGAATACTATTTACGTTCAAGTTTAAATAAGTCAGTTCATAGATGTAAATATAAGCTTTTTCTGTGACATTACTTGGCTGTGTATGGATATAAGAATTTTATTGTTCACTACATAATTTTCACTCTTATTTTAATTTGCCAAGTATACATACATCACATTAGTGAGTTGGTAATAAAAAATGAGCTTTCTACATTTCTTGAATTTTGTATGTTTGAATTATAAACTATGTAATGAATATTCTTATCCATATGCATAAATATCAAGAATTCTCCATGTGCTAACTGGGCATATGTATCTAACGTTTCTGGCACACACAAGTAATAAATCTCTTTGGAAATTTAGACTGCATGAAACTGTACTTAAGGTTCCAATTGTATTTCTGCATTTTCACTCAACATTGGACTTTGTCCTGGCTGAAGGTACACCTTCCTTATCTCTGCCTATTCCTGGCAATTGCAATTGCATTTGGAAATGCTGGTCACTATGGGAGGCATATCCTTAATTACAAACTCTAGTGCTTGTCCTTTAAGAAAAATGAAGCCTCGCCATGCCCACCAGAGCCCTGATGACTGATCTCTAATCATCTCCATACTATTTTTATATTATATTATATTATTATATTATATTATATTATATTATATTATATTATATTATATTATTATTATATTATATATATTTTTAGAATAGACTCCAGCCTGTGTGGTTGCCTCTGACATGCCCACTTCTGTGCATTGACTCTTACCCCAGGGACCTTCTGAGCTGACACCCGTCTGCTGTAGCCGAAGGCTCACTGACTCCTGGGGAACTAGTTTGGCAAGTGGAGAGTTGGAGGGAAATGCCAAACCAAACCAGTCCCTCCAGCATGAAGGGCAAAAGCAAGGACAGAGATGGCCTTTTTCAGTGCCTTTTTCTTAACACGTGTAATTTGCTGAGATACCTGTAGTGTGTTTTCTAAAATTCCTTCCCTACATCCTCTTCTAGAGCCACTAGGTGTCACTACCTCCAACCTGTTCTGCTTCCTGCCGCTGGCCGAGCTGTGCAGGAGCCCGCGGTGTTTCAGTGGGAGAGGAGCCGCCTTGGAGGGTTCTGCAGAGTTCTCCGGGCAGGGCGTGGGCCAGGTGGAGCAGCCGGGTCCGCAGAAAGAGGAAGGGACTCCCTCCGCGGTGCCTGGTGCGGGTGCAGGTGCATGCCTTGAGTCCCCACATGCGCTGGCCTATGGCTGCCTGCCCATCGCCCATCAGGCCCCTCTGCCTGTTTCCACTTCACAGGACAGGAAACAGAAGGGGGGGTCAGTAACAGGCATGGGAACTTGTTCCCCCATCAGGTCAGGGAGCAGTATTCACTGTGCCCCCGGGCGGGGCCCCACCTGGCTCTGGGTGGGGAATGGGGTAGGTCCCTACGGGATGGGTGCAAGCGGGACAGGGAAGCTTTGGAACACAAAACTAATGTCACTAACGACAGGAGGCACTTGGCCCACAGGCAAAGCCTTGGAAGGAGTAACCTGGAGTCACCAAATATTTGGAAATGTTTCTTTGGGGCAAAGATCACACTTTAAGGGAAAAAGATCACAGTTTCTTGAGTTTGTTGCAAGGGTAGCATGGCTAGGGCTTGGATTCATTTTTCTGCTAATCTTTTTATATTTTGTGATTAAATCATTTTCTTTTTGCAGTGCTGCGCAATTTTAATATCCATTTCTATATGTAGAAACAAACTCATGTGCAGATCATAGCAGAAATGATCTGTAAGTTGATAACAACCCAAATTAGTCTGTGACAATCCAGCTACAGCTAGAAGGCTTACAGTATTCTACGATTCTAGAAGAAAGAGGATAACAAAATAGCAAGTTCTGCATTTTTATTCATATGGGTAAATTGAGAAGCACCTGTTTCTGAGGCAGACTCTCCCTGTGTTTGGGATCTGAGGGTGCTGATTTCCTCTTTCTGAACTTCAGACGGCGAGGAAATGCCTGTCAGCCTGGTAAGGGGCCCGAGATGATCACTTTCTTCTGCCAGCCGGCTAGGAACGCAGGCCCCCGGGCTAGTGAGAATTCTCCCTTCCATGAGCACATTTGGACAGATTCCATTTCCCCCCCTGTTCCTGCTTGAAGGAATTAGTTGCTAGACAGGATTCAAAGGTTTCATCCACAGCGGGTGTTTGGGCTGTGGCTGAGATGGTTGTAGTGAAACAGGGTACAGGACCCCACAGGTGTAAAGGGAGACCTCAGCAGGGGCTCCCGGAACAAGGTTGCTGGAGCACAATGTGCTGGAGTATTTCATAAAATAGGGAGGAGCCAAAAGAGGAGAAGGCAGGGAAAATAAAATGACTGTTTACCAGATACTCAAACTAAATCCGGGGTTCATTTGATTAGTAAATGTGGGGCATTGACCATATGCCATAGGCTGCTTTAGGCTGGGGGTACACCCATGAATAAAGCAAACAAAAGTCACATGCTTCTAGGGAATGTGTCTTCTAGTGGGAAGATACACAATGTAAATGGGAGAAACCAGTTACATGGTATGTGAATACAATAAGAAGTGCCAAGGAGAAAATAAAGCAGAGAAGGGGGGTAGGAAGTTCTCCCTGAGAAGGTGACTTTTGAGCAAATGTTTGCAGGATGTGCAGGAGTTAGTGATAGAGATGGCAGTGCCCAGATCCTGAGGCAGAGCCTGCTGGTGTCTTGAGGAATAGCCGGATAGCCGGGAGGACATGCTGAGATGGGGAAGAGGAGTCAGGACCAGATTGTTGTGAGCTGTAGGTCAGCGCAAGCAAAGGCGTGCCATGCTCCGACTTCTATTTTTAATGCTTAAAGATGTACTGAGAGTAGACAAAAGGAGGCAAAGCCTGAAAGAAGATGAATGAAACGCCTGTTGGAATGATCCAGGTAAGAGATGGTTAAACCTAAGAGATAGTGGGTGATTCTGGGAAATAGTCATTATCTGGATAGATTTGGATTGAATGTGGCAGGAGACACAGCTCTGTGCTCGACTGACTAGAACTGTTAAATATTCAGGAACTCTGTCACCTGGTGGTTAAGCCATTGGTAGCTGGAAATGGACCATGGTGGGAGTATTTACACTGTATAAATGACCAAGTGCTACAAATCGAGGTTCTTTTCTTTTGAAAAGGCTGATTCTCAGCACATCACAGGATGCAGAAGAGAGGTAGGATGACTTGTCTGGGACCTTCAGTCACTAGAGGGAAAGGTTGTATTACTCACAGGGCTGGGGTTTTTGCTTAATTTCTGCTTAGCTATTATATCCACTTTGTGTCTCTTCAGGGGGAAGTAGGTATGCAAAGTACCCTACTAGTATGATTAAAAGTTACCACATACTTAAGTCCATATTCTTTCTTCTTAAAATGATGAGAGCTGGGTAATAGTTCTATATAGTCATGCCAGAGGAGCCAGAGTCATTGGCCCACTGGGGGATATTTCTATGAGCGGTTTTGGATAAAATACATGTCCAATGAACCTTCTTTTTTATGGCCGAATAGTATTCCATTGTGTAACTGTACTACAGCTTTTTTATCCACTCATCTACTGATGAACACTTGGACTACTTCAAAATCTTGGCAATTATAAATAACTAGAGGCCCGATGCACGAAATTTGTGAGAGGGGCTCGGCCCCTGCCCGCCATGGCAGCTGCAGGCCTCTGCCTTGGCCCTTGCCTGCAGCGGCTTTGTCTGAAAGGATGTATGGAAGGACATCTAATTAGCATATTATGCTTTTATTATTATAGATGCTGCAATGAACATGGGGGGGGGGCATGTATTCTTTCAAATTAAGATTTCAGGTTTCTTTGCATATATTCCCAGAAGTGAAGTCGGGTCATAAGTCAGTTCCATTTTTAATTTTTTGAGGTAACTCCATACTGCTTTCCATAGTAGCTGCACCAATCAGCATTCCCACAAACAGCACACCAGGGTTCCCTTTTCTCCACATCTTCGTCAGTACTTCTTGTTTGTTGATTTATTGATGATAGTCATCCTGACAGATGTGAGGTGATATCTCATTGTGGTGCTAATTTGCATCTCTCTGATGATTAGTGATGATGAGAAGTGTCTATTCAGGTCCTTTGCTCATTTCTTAATTGGATTGTTTGCTTGTTTTTGGTGTTGAGTTTTATGTTCCTTATAAATTTTGGATATTAAGACTTTATCAGATGTATCAGTAAATATGTTTTCCCATTTAGTGGGTTGTCTTTTCATTTTGTTGATGGTTTCCTTTGTTGTGCAAAAACTCTTTAGTTAGATGTAGTCCCATTTGTTTATTTTTTCTTTTGTTTTCCTCACCAGAGGTGATATATCTGAAAAAAATACTGCTACAAGAAATATTCGAGATTTTATTGCTTATGTGTTCTTCTAGAACTTTTATGCTTTCGAGTCTAACATTTAAGTCTGTAATCCATTTTGAGTTTATTCTTGTGTGTGGTATAAAAATGTGGTCTAGTTTCATTTTTTTGCATCTGTCTGTCCAATTTTTCCAACATCATTTATTGAATAGACTGTTTTACATCTTTATATGTTTTGCCTTGTTTGTCAAATATTATTTGACTGTAAAAGTGTGTTTTTTTCTGGGCTTTTTATTGTGTTCCATTGATCTATATGTCTGTTTTTATGCCAGTACCATGCTGTTTTGATTACTATGGCCTTGTAGTGTAGTTTGATCTTCTTTCTTAAGATTGCCATGGCTATTCAGGGTCTTTTGTGATTTCATACACATTTTAAAAATATTTTTTCTATGTAAAACACGCATTGAACCTTCTTCTCCTGGCATATTATCAAACTTCCTGTCTTTCCATCTAAATCTGTACCTCTTGAGGAAATCAATGAACTAAATATTGTGTTTCCCAACATTTTGAAAAATATAATAGAGTTCACCTCAAAGTTCAATAAGAATTATTTTGGTGTTATCTGTGATTTTGACACATTTGGTTTTATCAATATATCCTCTGAAGTTAAATTTTAGTAAGAATTTAGCCCTCACTCAGGTTATATATGGTGGGCACTCTTTAGCATCTGGAACTAGAGCAATTCAAAGCACAAAGATCTCCCTTTTGGGGCTTACAAAAACACACTGGAAATTTTACAAAAACTGACTTTTCTGTAAAGTTTCCAGAACTTTCACCTACTATGTAGTCTGGCACTGATGGCCCATGTCCATCAGTATGAATGGTTCCAGCTGGGAGCAGGGAGCCCAGAGGTGCAAATCTGAAGTGAGGGCTGTGGTGGGCCAGGCGTTCAGGCTGGAGCCATGAAGTCCCGGCACCATTTCCATCTGGTCTTGACTCACTCTTTTGGATGAGAAAAGCCACAATGGACTCAGCCTCTCTAAGGATGTTGTGGGGATCTGGTACTATGGGCCCATACCCTGCCTTTGCAGGGAGCTATGGCTGTTCGTCCTCTTCCCATGAGAAGCATCTGGGAATATGTGGGGAATACTTCTGATTTTCCTGAAGCGTGGGGAGTGTTACTGTCATTAAGAAGTGGGCCCAACAGGCAAACTTGCCCTGCTCAAAATGCCAATATGCCCCATGGGGTGATGTGAGGTGGTACTTGCTACTGCATTCAGCAGGAGTTAAGGCTACAGTGGGAAGGTACAACAGACATATGAGGGTGCCAATGGGGGAAAGAAGGGGACATCTGTAATACTTTCAACAATAAAGATACTTAAAAAAAAAGACATAAAATCTCATTTATGCACTGAAAGTAGCTATAATCCTGTCACAGAAGAATGAAAACTGAAGAGGGGCTGGAAACCTCACACAGAGTTCACAGCAGTGCATTTTTGGACATAGCTTTTGAGTGGGAGAGGGGGGCAGTTAGGTCTCCCTAGTTCTCTGAGTGATCATGGTTAAGTTGCTTACCCTCTCCAGGCCTCCATGTCCTTTGTAAAACCAAGTGATAGACAGAGATGATCCTGAGGCCTAGTCCACTGTGGTTTCTGAGTGGAGACAGGAATCAGGTTAAAAAATTCCTCTCAGTGGGACAGGTGGGCAGATGCCACTTCCTGAGGAGGTGAACTGAGTTTTAAGGGGAGAGTGCTTTCCAGGCGGGAATCAGCCATGAGAATGGTGACGGCTCCTCCATGCAGTTGGTTGCCAGGTGATGTTGACAGTAGTCCCAGCATTCTCATGCAGAGATTCTCAGCTCATATAAATGGAAATGTAAGCTCTATAAGGAAATTACTCATGGTCTCACTGGCTTGGGCTCTGCCATAGATGTTGGTTCCTCTCATGGTTCATTGAAGGGTTAAGAAAACTGGATTTCAGCGAAGGAAAGTTGTGAACTGTGCCATGTTCCTCTCTGTGCTCCTTCTGAGCAGCGCTTCTGCTTGACATGCACACAAAGTGTGATGGTTAATTTTATGTGTCAACGTGACTGGGTCATGGGCGTGTCTAGACATTTGATCAAACATTATTCTGGGTGTTCCTGTGCGGGTGTTTTGGATGAGATTAAAACTTTAATCCTTTGACTGAGTAAAGCAGATAGTCCTCCTTAATTAAGGTGGGCCCTTTCCAATTAGTAGAAGCCCTGAATAAAATAAAAGGCAAATCTACCCCAAGAAAGAGAGAATTCTCTGGCATGGTGGCCTGCAAACTGGGGATTCAGATCTTCCTAGGTCTACATCAGTTTCTGGCCTTCAGGCTTGAACTGGACATCAGTTATTGGCTATGAAGATTTTGGACTTTGTCAGACTTTATAATTACATGAGCTAATTCCTTACAATAAATCTATCTATCTATCTATCTATCTATCTATCTATCTATCTATCTATCTATCTATCTATCGTCTATCTATATCTATGTATCAGCTATCCATAATGATATATATCTACCTCTGTAAAGTGGTGTATCTGGAAGGGTCGGCAAATGTTTTCAGGCTTTTGCTAAGGAGATGAGCTATGAAAAGAAGTGATTGCATGAGTTAAAACCAGGAGTTTGAACTGCACTGTGGAAATGCTGATATATTCTGGACATGCTGTGATGCTGCACAGATTCGAAATTCTATTCTCCTCAAACTATTCCAAAAAATCTGAGAGGAGGGCAGACTCCAAGCTCTTTTTACAAGGTCAGCATTATCCTAATCCCAAAACCAAATAAAGATGCCACAAAGAAAGAAAATTGTAGGCCAATATCCCTGATGAACATAGCAAAATATTAGCAAATCAGATCCAGCAACACATTAAAAAGATTATATACCATGATCAAGTGGGATTTATTCCTGGGATGCAGGTTTGGTATAATATTCACAAATCAATAAGTGTGATATATCACATAAAGAAAATGAAGGATAAAAGTCACACACTCATATCAGGACCCATTTTTGATAAAAACTCTAAGCAAAGTGGGAATAGAGGGAACATACCTCAACATAATAAAGGTCATTTATGACAAACCTATAGCTAACATTATACTCAATGGGCAAAAACTAAAAATGTTTCCCTTAAGAACAGGAACAAGACAGGCTTGTCATTTTCACCACTCTTATTCAACATTGTACTGGAATTCCTAGCCACAGCAATCAGACAAGAAAAAAAAAAAGGCATTCAAATTGGAAAGGAGGAAGCAAAATTGTCATTTGCAGATAACATGATATTATACATAGAAAACCTAAAGACTCCACCAAAAAATACTCGATTTAATAAATGAATTCAGCAAAGTAGCAGCATACAAAATTAACATCTGATGGCATTTTTCTATACCAATAATGAACCCTCAGAAAAAGAAACTAAAAAATCAATCCCATTTACCATTGCAACAACAATAAAAAAAGATACCTAAGGATAAACTTAACCAAGGAGGCAAAAGACCTATACTTGGAAAACTATTGGACATTGGAAAATGAAATAGAGGAAGATACAAACAAGTGGAGGCATATACCATGTTAATGGATTGGAAGAATTAATGTCATTAAAATGACCATACTATCCAAAGCAATCTATAGATTCAAGGCAATTCCTATTAAAGTACTATTGGCATACAAAAATTTATATGGAACCAAAAAAGAACCTGAATAGCCTCAGCAATCTTGAGAAAGAAGAACAAAGTTAGAGGTATCACAATACCAGATATCAAACTATAGTACAAAGCCATTGTAATCAAAATAACCTGATAATGGCCCAAGAACAGGCATATAGATCAATGGAACAGAAGAGAGACCCCAGAAATTGAGCTACATTATGGTCAATTAATATTTGACAAAGGAGGCAAGAGCATACAATGGAGAAAGAAAGTCTCTTCAATAAATGTATTGGGAAAATTGGACAGATACATGCAAAGTTTTCTCCTCCTTCACAGAGATGAGGGGAGAGTGCACAGGCCATCAATTCACATTTTCCCCCATTATTCACACTGAGTTTTCAGATAAACAGGCCCTTGGATGTTGTGAGGATAAGAAAGCTAACCTATGTGTATGTTCTCAATGTTTTTGAAAAAAAAAAAAAAAGAGGAATTAGAAAAATATTTAGTATTATTACCATGATTATTTCTGGACTTCATTCTACCTATCTCTCTCTATATAAAAGGCTAATATGCAAAGTGTCCCCTCAGGAGTTTAACTGTGAGAACAGGAGTTCAATCGCTTGCTATGATGTGTGCTGACCACCAGGGGGCTGTGCGGAATATGGCAGGTGACCAACAGCTGCAGCAGGGCACAGAAGGGAGCGAGGGAAGGAGGAGGCAGGGAAGCAGGGAGGCAGGGGAACCGTACAGTGGCGGTGCGTGGGTGGCAAGGGAAGGAGGAGGCAGGGAGGTGGGGGAACCTGATCAGCCCTAATCCCTGGCCAGGCCTAGGGACCCTACCTGTGCACTAATTTCATGCACCAGGCCTCTAGTATTTAAATAAAGTAAGGGATAGGGTTTAATGTTTTATTTTTTATTTTTTTTGCAAAAGCATTTAAAATTTCCCCCCGGATCAAATTGAAAAAATAATCTTTTTTTTTTCCCCCCAATCCTCACATGAGGATATTTCTCCATTGATTTTTAGTGGAAGGGAGGAAAGAGAGAGAGGGAGAGAGAGAGACAGAGAGAGTGAGAGAGAGAGAGAGAGAGAGAGAGAGAGAGAGAGAGAGAGAGAGAAAGAGACATTGATGTGAGAAAGACACATCCATCGGTTGCCTCCTGCACGTACCTGGACTGGGGAGGGGATTGAACCTGCAACCGAGATACATGCCCTTGACTAGAATCGAACCCGCCTGGGGCCCTTCAGCCCATGGGCCAACACTCTATCCACTGAGCCACCAACTAAGGCAAAAATTTTTTTTCATAATTCCTAGGTCAGAACTATAAATATTTTAAACAAAAACTCTCATTAGTTCAGCAACTCCACCATCTATTGAGTTGAAACTGGCTAATTCAGAGCTTGACACAGTTAAATAAAAAAGTTAGGTTGGAACTGTTATTACCTTGCAATAACACCTTGAACTTATATAGAACCTTTTATGCTAAAGGACTGCAAAATGCTATGCAGACAGTGTATAAATAGAAACACCTTTCCTCACCACCAAGGACAGCCTTCTTACAGATACGGTATGTGTGACCAAAACACCATCCTACAGTCTTTTTGTTGAAGGAGAATATTGAAGACTATTTTCTCCATTTCAAATTGAGAGGATTTTTCCTCACATCAATCAATTTTCTAGTTCTTTGATACCAACTGGGTGTCCAACAATTCAGTTCTGACACTGACTCCTGGAGTGAGCACAGACGTCACAGGTTAAGGGCTCAGTCCCACAAGATTGCCCCCATGTCAGACATCAGCTTCAAATATGGTGCCCAAGCCACCCACTTTTCTGTCTGTCTGATTACAAATTTGGGGGTCCCCACTCCCTCTCACAGGTTCAGTAATTCATTAGAATGACTCACAAACTCAGAAAAGCACTTAACTTACTATTAGTAGGTTATTAAAAAGAATAAAACTTAAGAACAGCTAAATGGAAGAGATTGTATGGGGGAGGGGCCTATGGAGACTCACTGCTCTCCTGAGGTGCACCTTCCCAGCATCTCCATGTATTCACCAACTTGGAGGTCTCTGAACCGTATCCTTTAGGGACTTTTATAGAGGTTTCATTAGAGGCATGATTGATGAAATCATTGGCCATTGGTGATTGAACTCAATTGCCAGCTCTTCTTCCCTCCCCAGAGGTTGTGAGGAGGGTGGGGCTGAATGTTCCAACCCATTAATCATGCCTCAGTTTTTCTGGTGACCAGCCTGTCTTAAAACTATCTAGGGACTCACAAGAGTCACCTCATTAGCCAAATGTAGGTATGGTCTAAAGGTGCTTGTTATGAACAATACATAGGAAATTTTAAGGGTCTTAGGAGCTCCATGCCAGGAACCAGGGACACCAAATATATACCATATTTTTCGGCGTATAAGATGACTGGGCGTATAGAAGATTTTCCTGGGTTAAAAAGTCATCTTATACGCCGGAAAATATGGTAGTTCCCATTATACCACATAAATGACAGTGTTTCCCTTGACCAGTACTGGTCACTTTGAAATGAAGCCAGAGTACTGATATGATTGTGTCACTGCTCATGGAAGGAGTTCCGAGGACCCTAAGTGAGTTTCTCACGTTTTCTTGTCTCACAGAACATACCCTCTGTATCAGCACTAACTAATAACATTTCTGTGATGATGAAACATTTCTATATGGTGATCACTAGTCACATGTGGCTATTGAGCACTTGACTGTGGCTAGTGTACTGCAATGTTATTATTTATTATAATGATTACTTTATTTAATTCTAATCAGTTTAAGTTTACAGAGCCTCTATGGATGTGGTTGTGTTGTGCAAAGCTCTACAGCACAAATCCTCAGGAAATGACTGATGACTTCAAGGGGAGAAGGCAGCTCCTGCTGAGTCAGGAGAAGCCATATGCCCCTCATTTCTTACCCTTTTCCTTGGAATTGTAACTCAAGTAAGAGACTCTGGCATCTCCATAAATGTTTAAATTGGATTATCTATTTATCTATCCATCTATCCATCTATCCATCCATCTATTCATCCATCCAGTTATACTTTGAACAAATATTTCTTGAGCATATTTAACACTTGGTCATATTCAATGCTTTTCTAGGTAAATGGGGGTTTTGAATTTAGTCATCTAGCAATTCTTGGTATAGATGCAGAATCAAATTTTAAATAAAAGCAAAGTTAATTACAAAAATTATTCCTGAAAGTGCTCCTCTGCAGAGAGACTGCAGATTGAAGGATTGATTCCAAGCCATTCCCTGGGAGGACAGGTAGTTGTGAAACAGTGGGAAATGATGACTCCAGGCATTACATATTTAAAGGGTTCTCCCTGAATGAGATGATAGCTATTTTTAACATGGACATGTGCTTTTAGTATGTACAAATGTGGTACTTCTTTTTTTTGAGGGTGTGTGTGTGTGTATATATATATATATCCTATATGATAAAGGCTAATATGCAAATTGACCAAACGGTGGAACAACCGGTTGCTATAATGCACACTGACCACCAGGGGGCAGACGCTCAATGCAGGAGCTGCCCCCTGGTGGTCAGTGCGCTCCCACAGGAGGAGTGCTGCTCAGCCAGAAGCCAGGCTCATGGCTGGCAAGTGCAGCAGTGGTGGCAGGAGCCTCTCCCGCCTCTGCGGCAGCACTAAGGAAGTCTGACTGCTGGCTTAGGCCCGCTCCCCATGGGGAGCCATCAGTCAGACATCCCCCGAGGGCTCCCAAATTGTGAGAGGGCGAAGGCAGGCCTGAGGGACCCCTCTGAGTGCATGAATTTCATGCACTGGGCCTCTATATATATATATATTAGAATATATATAATATATATATTCTACTACCATTTATCCCCTCTATGCCCTCTTCCACCTCCACCCACCCACTTCGCCCTGCCCCCTACACTCACCACATTGTTGTCCATGTCCATGAGTTCTCTCTCTTTTTTTTTCATTATGCTCAATCCCTCCAGCACCCCCAACACCCCATCCCCCAACACCAGAGCTGTATGCCTTTTCTCTATCTATGAGTCTATCTCTATTTTGCTTGGTAGTTCAGCTTAAGAAGAGTAATTGGTGATTCTTGCAATAAAGAAGGCATTAGTGACAGTGGGAAGCTGAACAGTGTGGAGGGCAGCATTTTAAGCAGCTAAGTTATGTTACCTCAAGTAAAACTGTGGGTTAGAAAGAGAAAAGGGAAAGCAAGAGTCATTGAAGCAGAATTTAGGCGATGGCATGAAACACGATTCCAGAGAAATTGTAAGAGCAACGATAAATGTGGACAGAAAGAAGCAATCAGAACAAAACCGGAGTAGGGAGCAGTGCAAAGTGAGCAAGCTGGCAGTGCCCAGGCAGCCTTGTGTCCTCAAGCAACAGAAGCGCTCAGAGTTTCTCTGAGGGAGAAGCAGATTCAGAGGTGAGAGGAGAATGCTGGGCCCAGGTCAGGGAGGGCTCAGAGGGAAGCCTTGAAGAAAGAGCTAAACCAGAGGGTAAACCCTGAGACAGGGTGGCCTCTCTGGAGAAGTGGCTCCAAGGATTGCCTGGAAGAGGCACTTACTCTGACCCTGAAGGGAGCGAGTCTACCACAATAGGCTTGTGCCCTCCTTTATGTGACAGTGAAGTTGGATGTCTGCTGGGGGCAGGAACAGGTTTTTCCCAAGAGGAGAGAGAAAAACCAGGTGGAAGATATACTAGGCAAGGTGTGGGTAAACATTTTATTCTGTATGCAATGGGCAGCATTGGCTGAGCTGGCTTGCTTTGTCCTACGCTTGTCTAAATGTTTCATGAGAAGGCACTTGGCTAGGGCCCTTTATGTGTCTTAGTCTGTTCATAGAGCTATAACAAAGTATCATATACTGGTGACTTATAAACAACATAAATTTATTTCTCAGTTTGGAGGCTGAAAGTCTGAGATCAGGGTGCAAGCATGGTCTGGTGAGGGCCTCTTCCAAGTCAAAGACTTCTTGTATCCTCACATGGTGCACGTACATGTAAATAAGTATATATAAATCAATATGTGACATATACTGCATTCCAAACAAATTACTTCCACGCAAAATGAATATGTATGTATGTATGCACATGTATATGTGTGTGATTGTGCATGTATATAGTATATGTATATGTGTGTATATATATTTGTAGATATGTGGAAAGGGTTTTATTTACATCAATCACCAATCACTTGGTCTGATTTTTCTAAACCTTTATGAGTTTACATAAGTAATTTTAATCTAATTACTTTAAAGGACTACTGTTACCAGCGTTCCTACAACTCAAGATCCTAATTCCACAGTCAAGTTCGCTGTGCATTGGAAATGTAAAGGACAGAACCTCAGACTGAGGAAATTGCTTCATTTCTTGATCATGTTTTGGACAAAACTTAGGGAAATTGATGCTGATGCCAGCCTTAGGGGGCAGGGATGTGTCGGTGTTCCTGGCCTCAGAGACCTGGGATTAGGTTGTACCAAGACAGTCCAGAGTAGGTGTTGAGATTTGGCATGTAGACTGCAAAGGCTGGCTCCGTGGGGGAGGCTGTGTGACAGAGGTTGGCTGAGAGCAGACATTGACCTGGAGGCATTCAGAGGACTTGCCAGTGGATAGCAGGTTTGCAGACACTGTTCTTGATTTGTGCGGGGGTCCAGCTCTTAGGGGTTGAAGGTGATAGATGAGAGTACAACAATGATGAATATTCCAGAGGAAGTCTGCCTAGGCCTCTACACGATCTTTCTTGGGAGTGTCAACTTTCCAACCTCAGAATAACAGACTTTTGTTTCACAATTATGCAATTGTTTCATAGAAAGCTCTTATAATTTGACTTCTATCCAAGAGAGAATGAAAGCAATTAATGGTAATATAGTAAAATGTTTAATTTATTGTATGGAAGTTGAATTTTCATGCCGAAGTTTCACATTGATGTTGGGGGTGTTTGATTCTGCCCATCCCTCTACACATAGACAGTTCTGACCAGCACATAAATGTTTTCAGAATGAAACTTATACTCCATTAATATTAACTGGAGGAAAAATGCTTGGCTCTTCAGGAAAGTTTATCTGGGGTCTCCTTGACTCCTTTCTAGCAAATGGGGAAATGGTCTAGTGAGGTGTGGCAATGCATCCCTTAAACGGAGGTCCAGGAGGCTGAATCCAGGTGATCTGGCTGAGGTTAGGGTCCAGGCCCTCTGCCAACACTGGCAGGGGACGGGGGGATTCCATAGGCTCCAAATGAAATGACAAGCTTGCTTTATCAGCATCTGCTTGTGAGTAGCTATTGCTTTTGATGCTATGTTCATGCACAGCCTCTTCCACCAGAAGATTGTCCTATCCACAGCCAAACGCAATGTGGATGTAAGAAAGCCCCACTGCCCAGAAGAGCGATAAGCCTGCAGGGCCTGCCACGTGGCTGAAACCACCTCTGGTGCCCCTGATCAATGACATGGAGACATGCCTTACCTGGGTACATGGCAGGAGGGGTCTTGCCTTGTGCCTGGCCTGGGTGTACTGTTCTGGGGATGGCTACCAGAGGGGCATACTTAGGTTTCTTTCTGCCTGTGGCCAGCTCTACTTTCTTGAGATGCTTCTTGGACCATCTGGAAGGGCACGAGCTGAGCTCCAAGTCTAGTGGGTACAACGGCTGCCAGAAAAATGGGTGATTCTGCAGCTCCAAGGAAAGGGGCTTCAAAGTTGAGCACTTCCTTCCACTTGGTCACTGTGGTTTGAAATTTTTTTAGCAGGGGGAGAATCCTTCCAAAGGAGCCAAGTGTAAGTCCTCATAATTCTTTTGGCAATCTATGAAGAATTTGTAATTGGGATGGCCTACTCAGGGATTTTGAGTGTTAATGAAAATATTTTAGTGTCAACCTTAAAATTATTTTAAAAAATCACTAATTATGTTTTAGAAAAATAAATTTTCAGGATGAAGAGGCTTTTAGAAACATATTTAGCTATGAATTTATAGAAAACGCTAAAGACTCCACTAAGAATCTATTAGAAACAATAAACAAATATAGTAAAGTTTCAGGATACAAAGTCAATGTTCAAAAATTCATTGTGTTCCTATACACTACCAATGAAATTTCAGGAAAAAAAATGAGAAAAAACACATTTTCAATTGCAATTGCAACCAGAAGAATAAAATACTCAGGAATAAACTTAACAAAGAATGTGAAGGATAAGACATTGTTAAAAGAAACTGAAGAAGACAAAGAAATGAGAGGATATTGTGTTAACAGATCAAAGGAATCAACATAGTTAAAATGGCCATATGACCCAATTCAATATACAGATTAAATGTAATCCCCATCAAAATCCCATTGGCATTTTTTAAAGAAATACAACAAAAAATTCTGAAATTTGCATGGTTCCATCAAAGATCCTGAATAGCAAAAGCAATCCTGAGAAAAAATGACAAAGCCAAAGGTATCACATTCCTTGACTTCAAATTATGCTACAAAACAGCATGATATCGATGAAAAAACAGACACACAGACTAATGGAACAGAACGGAAAGCCCAGAAATAAACCCACATATATATGGGAAAATAATTTTCCACATAGGAGCAAAAAACATACACTGAAGAAAAGAAAACCTCTTCAATAAGTGGTGCTGGAAAATTGGAAAACCACATGCAAAAGAATGATACTAGACAGCTATCTGACACCATATGCAAAAATTAATTAAAAATGGATTCAAGACTTAAAATTAAGACCTGAAACAATAAAATATATAAAAATATAGGTACTAAATTAATGGATCTTGACCTTAGAAAGGATTTTATGAGTTTGATCCTAAAAGCAAGGGGAGCAAAAGCAAAAATAAATGAATGAGACTATATCAAACTAAAACCTTCTGCACAGCAAAATAAATAAATATATATATCTATATATATAAAAAGTGGGCGACTGGAATATTGGAACGACTGGAACCACCGGTTGTTATGACGACCACTGCACCAGTGAATGGGCCTGATCAAGGGGTGGGGCCGACCAGCCAACCTCCCGTGGCCCCTCCCCCCAGCTAGCCCCACCCCTGATCGGCCTCTCCCACCCCAATTGAGGGCGGGGTGGCAGGCCAACCCCCCACGCGGCCCTTCCCCGCCGCTGGCCCCACCCCTGATTGCCCCTCCACCCCAATAGGGGAAGGGGCCGGCTGGCCAATCTTCTGCAGCCCCTTCCCCCAGCCTGCCCCGCCCCTGATGGACCCTCACCACCCCAATCGGCCCTCGGCCCCCCCCCCCAGCCAGTTACGCCCCCATTGGCCCCCCCACTCTGATCAGGGGCAGGGCCGGCCAACCATCCATGGTCCCTCCCCCAGGCCACTGGCCCCCGATCGACCCCCTACCCCATTTGGGGGCGGGGATGGCCACCCCCCGCCTACAGCCCCTCCACATGGCCGGCTCCATCCCTGATCAGCCCCCACCACCACGATCGGCTCTCGGTCCCTCTCCCCAGCCAGCTCCACCCCCTATCGGCCCACTCCACACCAATCGGGGGTGGGGTTGGCTGGCAAGCCTCCCATGACCCCTCCTCATGGCTGGCCACACCCCCAATCATCCCTCCACCCCAAACGGGGGTGGGGCCTGCCAGCCAATCGCCCAAGGCTCCTCCCCACAGCCGCCTGGCCTTGATTGGGCCCCAATTGGGGCAGGCAGGTCGGCCAACCTCCTGCCGTCTCCTCCTCCTGACAGGCCCAGAGGAGCCAGCTGGACCCCACTCATGCATGAATTCATGCACTGGGCCTCTAGTATATAAATAAGAAAGAGAAAATTAGAAAACCAACTCAATGGGAGAAGATATTGGCAAATAATACCTCCAAATAAGGGGATAATATCTAAAGATATAAGGAACTGATACAACTCAACAACAACAAATACCAAAAAAATACTCCAATAAAAAATGGACAGAGCATCTGAGCACACACTTCTCCCAAGAAGAGATACAAATGGCCAACAGATATATGAAAATGTGTTCAATTTCACTAGCTATAAGGAAATGCAAATCAAAACCACAAGGAGATTCCACCTCATACCTGTTAGAATGGGGTATCTACCCACAAATTTGAAAACATTTATTTGTAAAGATATATGGACCCCTGTGTTGCAGCATTGTTCACAGTGGCTAAGCCATGGAAACAACTGAAGTATCCTTCAATGGATGATTGGATAATGGGATGTGTACATATATACAATGGAATACTATTCAGCCATAAGAAAGGATGAAATACTGCATTTGCAACAACATGGATGGATCTTGAGAATATCATGCTAAGTGAAATAAATAAGAAAAAAACAAAAATATATGGTTTCACTGATATGTAAAATATAAAACAGAAAGCAATGAACAAACAGACAAAACAAGAGACAAAGAACTCATAAACACAAACAATATGGTAGTTACCAGAGGGGATGTGGGGAAGGAGAAGTGAAAAGAGAGGAAAGGGTTAAATATATGGTGAAGGGAGGAGATTTGACTTTGAGTGGTGAGCACACAATGCAATATATAGATGATCCTATCTAATAAAAGAGTAATATGCAAATTAACCATCACTCCGCTACACCCACCAGCCACGCCCACCAGCCAATCACAGTGAGTATGCAAATTAACCCCAACCAAGATGGCTGTGGCCACTGAGCCAGCAGGAGGAAGGCATGGGTTTCCCTGGCTATAGAGGAAGCCAAGTTTCCACACACCCTGGCGGGCCCAGGCCTCCACTCAAGGATACAGTTTCAATTATAGAAGAAAAATAAACAAAAATGGCGGCAGCCACGGAGCTGCAGAGAGCAGGAGGCTAGGGTTGCCCTCGGCAATAGAGGAAGCCAAGTTTCTGCAGCCCTGGCTGGCCCAGGCCTCTGCTTAAGGCTACAAAGTTTCAATTATAGAAGATAAATTAATTCCAACAGAAATGGCAGCAGCCACGGAGCAAGCAAGAGGCTTGGCTCCACTCAAGGCTACAAAGTTACAATTGTAGATAAATAAACCCCAGATACCAGGGCCTCCGCTTGGGTCACCGGGGGGTGGGGGGGTGTAAGGGGGGCATGGCTGGCCTGCACACCGCCACAGGCCCCTCACCCAGGCCGCTCCACACCCCAAGGGAACCCCCACCCTGATCCGGGACACCCTTCAGGGCAAACCAGCTGGCCCCCACCTGTGCACCATGCCTCTATCCTATCTAATAAAAGAGTAATATGCAGATTGACCATCACTCCAACACACAAGATGGCTGTCCCCATGTGTTCAAAGATCCTGCCCCCATGTGGACACAAGATGGCCACCACAAGATGGCCAGCAGGGGAGGGAAGTTGCAAGGGACCAGGCCTGCAAGGGAGGGCAGTTGGGGGCGATCAGGCCAGCAGGGGAGGGCAGTTGGGAGGGACCAGGCCTGCAAGGGAGGGCAGTTGGGGGCGATCAATCCTGCAAGGGAGGGCAGTTAGGGGTGAGCAGGCCTGCAGGGGAGGGCAGTTAGGGACAAACAGGCTGGCAGGGGAGCAGTTAGGCATTAATCAGGCTGGCAGGGGAGTGGTTAGGGTGTGATCAGTTTGGCAGGTAGAAGCGGTTAGGGGCAATCAAGATCGGGCCTAAACGGGCCTAAACGGGCCACCAGGATCGGGCCTAAATGGGCAGTCAGACATCCCCTGAGGGATCCCAGATTGGAGAGGGTGCAGGCCGGGCTGAGGGACACCCCCCCCCCCCCCCGGTGCACGAATTTCATGCACTGGGCCTCTAGTGTGTAATAAAATTGTACACTTGAAACTTAAATAATCTTACTAACTAATGTCATTCCAATAAATTTAATAAAAATTTTTACAAAGAGGAAACAATCATAACCCTTTGAGAAACTACTTAGTTTTTTTTTTATTATTCTTTTGGCTGTGAAATTTGCATGGATTTTTTTTTTTAATCCTCAGCTGAGGATATGTTTTATTGCTTTTTTAGAGAGAGAGGAAAGAAGAGAGAGAGAGAAACATCAATGTGAGAGAGAACATCAATTGGTGCCCTGACCTGGGATTGAACCCTCACTTTAGGTATATACCCTGACCAATAATCGAATCCACAACCTTTCAGTATGGTATATGGAGTGATGCTCCAACCAACTGAACCATACCAGCAAAGGCTGAAATTTGCAAGGATTTTACAAAAGGCATTACATTTTTCAAAAATAATAATAATATTATGTGTTTTCAGAGTGACTTACATAGTTCTTTAAGGTTTAAAAAAGGTTCTGTTTTAGGGTGACCTCAGTTGGCTTTATAGTCTTCAATGTTTCTGGTTAAATGTAGTTTGAAAAAACAACACAGTCTGCAAAATCTTTTGATGCCCTTTCAATGACTTCATCACCTGTGCATGGGAGTCATGGAAGACCCTTTGCCATCCCTCTCTTCAAGTCAGCAGACCAGCTGGCCTAGAACCTTCCTGAGGGTCAGAGCTTCCTCACAGCTCTCTGCCTCCCTTGCAGGCCAGCAGCTCAGGCATCTGTGGCGTTGCCTTCCTCCCCTGGCCCTGGGAGTCTCTCTTGGTGTAGGGGTCACAGAAGGGTGGAGTGAAGGCTGGCTATGGTTTTTTTTCTTCTATTCTCTAGTTCTCCTCTAGAGCTACTTCCTGTTGATTAATACTTTGCAAATGTGCAGTATAATTTATTACATGCTGCTTATTTTAAAATAAGGAAACGAAGTTGCCTAGGTTAAAAGTCACATACAAAAGACCATTAAAATTAGAATAAAGAGCCTTGGCTGGGTGGCTTAATTGGTTGGAACACCATCCAAAAGGTTGTGGGTTCGATTCCCGATCGTGTACATACCTAGGTTGTGGGTTTGATCCCCTGTTGGGGGATTAGAGGAGGCAACTGATTGATGTTTCGCTCTCACATCAATGTTTCTATCTCTCTCTCTCTCCCTTCCTCTTTCTCTAAAATCAATTAAAAAAATCCTCAGGTAAGGATTAAAATAAATAAAATATCCACTCATCTACTGATGGGCACTTGGGCTGTTTCCAGATCTTAGCTATTGTAAGTAATGCTGCTATGAACATAGGGGTGCACATATTCTTTCTGATTGGTGTTTCAGGCTTCTGAGGATATATTACTAGAAGTGGGATCACTGGGTCAAATGGCAGAAAGCTGTGGTACATTTACACAATGGAATACTATCCAGCTGTAAAAAAGAAGGATCTCTTATCCTTTGAGACCAAATGGAGGGACCTGGAGAATATTATGCTAAGTGAAATAAGCCAGTCAGAGAAAGACAAGTATCACATGATCTCACTTATATGTGGAATCTAATGAACAAAATAAACTGACAAACAAAATAGAACTAGAGACCTGGAAGCATGCAACAAACTGAGGATTCTTAGAAGGAAGTGGGAGGGAAGATTAACCAAAGAATTTATATGCATAACCCATGAACACAGAGAGTAGTGGGGAGGGAGCAGCAGTGAGGAGGAGGGGTCAATGGAAGGAAAAATGGGAACATCTGTAAAACTTTAAACAATAAATATAAATTAAAGTAAGTAAATAAATAATAAAAATTAAAAGATAGAAAGGAGGATATAATCATAATCTAGAGATACTCGGTACTCTCAGCCTTACTCAGTTTTGAAACCGCTGGCAACCTGGGGAGATGATATTTAGAGATAAAATTACATAAAACACTATGAATTATATGGTCTCCATTGGGAATAGCAGTAGACCAGTTTGAATATTGACTTAACTGTTTTGCTCTCAACTCAGAGGAATATATTATGTGTGTCTTTATGTAAGAGATGTTGACCAAGTAGTAGGTAAGTCTTCAATACAAATGGTACAAGAATTTCAGGGACTTCATTGCTCATATGTCTCTTCTATATTTTCTCTAATTTATCACATTGAGAGGAGATATATGTAATTCTACTCTAAAAATGTAAGGAGAGTCCAGCATAATGAGGGCCTTAAAAGGAAATTCTGTTGAATTGCTAATGAGGAAGCTACATAGAACTGAACTGCAGTCCTGTTAACCATGAGGCTTTTACCTGCCTGACTTCCAGTATCTCTTATTACTGAGTTCTCCCCACCAGATTGGACCTACTCCATCTTGACTCCAAGATAGAAGGGAAAGGAAGAACAAGTCAATATAATGATGTAGAGATAGGTAGGGGCCACCCACACATAGTTCCTGTTAATGGTTCTTTCTTTATTATAAGAGCAATGAAAAGCCATTGAAAGTTTTGTTTTTATTGAATTTTGTTATTATTGTTATTATTAATAGCATGGAAGACACATGCTGGATATGGATTTTGAAACTATTATTCTGTGTGTGTATAGATCAGTAGCAGGACAGGGATGTCCGTGGAGGATTGCATATGAAGACAACAAAACAGGTTAGATGACAGATGAAGGTGTTGGCGTGAAATAGGATGGTGGCCGTGGAAATGGACAGAGGTAGGTGGACTTGTGGGAAATTGGGTGTGGGTTGGGTGATGAGGGAGAGTATGAGACAGAATTTAAAGAAGAAAAAAAAACAGTGAGAGACGCCTTAATTCTCCCAGCCAGGTAGGTGTAGTACATGCTGTGCTCTCCAAAATTCTTAAATCTACTTTCTAAAGTGTAAAAATAGTTTCTGGCCTCTTCTGTTTAATGTATTTGGTGTTGTTTGCTCCATTGCTTAAAAGAGCACATTTCAGATCAGCTAATACCTCTGAACAAAGGTCCTGTTTCTGTCTGTGAATATACCCTGTGCCATAATAGAGACAGTTTCAACTCTTCCCCCCCTCCCCCCGCCTTCTCCTCTCCAAATAATCCCCAGAAATGCAACCCATCAAGCTACACCTCTGTGGCGAGGCCCAGCCAGGGCCCAGGCAGCCAGAAGCCCAGCAGTGCCAGCTTTGGACAACACGCTCTGCCTCGGCAAAGGGAAAGGGAGCAAGCTCCAGAAACGCAGGCGTGGGAAGGGTTTGTGCCTGGGAAAGGGATAAAGTGTGAGGCATCTGTTTGCCAAGTACCTCACT
The DNA here is from genome assembly GCF_027574615.1 of Eptesicus fuscus. Taxonomy (NCBI): domain Eukaryota; kingdom Metazoa; phylum Chordata; class Mammalia; order Chiroptera; family Vespertilionidae; genus Eptesicus; species Eptesicus fuscus. Next base: position 47,576,654 of record NC_072491.1, on the reverse strand, counting down.
TAGCCATGTTTTCCAGTGTTGGTGCCTACTGGGGGTGGGATGAGAAAACACTCAGCGTGTTTCTCTTCCCGAGAACCGAGAAGGTTCACTTTCTCAAAACACAAAACACAAAAACTGTGATCTATGAGATTTTAGATTTCAGAAGTTAACTGTGTATTGTGCATTCATATGTGGTGCATTTATTTTTATTTTATTTTATTATTTTATTTTATTTTATTTTACACAACCAAAAACATTCTCTACTTCCTAGGGATCTAGCCATCAAATCCAGGCAAGCAGATAGTTTGTTTAGAATAATTAAAAAATAAAATCTACATATTGTAAGTATGTGTATGGGGATGGCCTTCCTTCCCCTAACTCTCTATGGCTAATTGCTCATCTCCTTCCCTAATCAAACATACATACATGAGGTTTATGAGGGTAGACAGCACACATAAACCCCAGATAGACTTGTTCACACCTACAGATGAACCTGCCTGATTGCCCTTTCCTGGTACAGTAAGTGGGTTCATAGTTGTCAAGCTGTGGACAGATGTGCTTTGTGGAAACATTTCCTCTTCATTGAGATACTGAGTTGATAACTAAAGCAGCTACTGATCATAAGCCCAAACGTAAATGGGAGAGGAGTGACAGAAAGGAAGGTTAGGTGGAGAGAAAGAAAACTTTTTCCATGGGCATTACAGGGAGGCATAGAGCCATGTGTATAAGAACCTAATTTTGATTCTTGGAATTGGGGCACTGCAGATTTTTGGTTCTCATGTTGAAGGCTCCCAATGAGATTGGCCTCTGTGATGTGTACTATCTTTGGGTTGAGATCCCTAGCTTAGTCTCCTGACTGCCCTTCCAGATATTAGCACCTCTGCTTCTGGAGAATGCAGCAGGAAGAGTGTGGGCCTGGGATGCTTCGGGGAAACAGCAATAGCCCTGGGGAAGATTGACATCAGTATCCAAAGGGACCTGATTGATGGGCCAGGCATGGGCAGAGGCAAAAGCCTTAGGTAGTGACATACATGAGGCCAGAACAGTGATGACACCATAGGTCAGAGTGGTCTGTATGGAGAAGGACCTTGGCTAGCAGCTGGGAGTGTGGTAGTTGGTGTCTAAATGAGAGGCAAGCACTAAGTTTTTGCTTAGCTTCAGAGGAAACCTGGATAACTAACAATTCTGGTGGGACTATCTGGTAGTTGCTTGGGAAAGTTGGGAGTTAGAAACAGTATAGCTTGGTGATCTGTCTCCTCAGAAATTGCCACCCCAGAATATATATTGTGTTTTTCCTGGTTCTGAACTCTGATCACACATTAGAATCATCTAAAAAACTTAATACTGATGCCCAGGGCTCACCCACTGACCAGCTGACCAAAAAGTCTGCTGTGGAAAGATATATTGATATTTTAAAAAGCCACAGGGCGGATTCTAAGGTACAGCCAAAGACTGAGACACTTCAGTAACTAAATGGTCCTGCTAATGCCTTCTCCTTTTGCTGCTGTGATGTCCTTGTAAGCACACTGCCTCTCCTGGTTGCAACTGGCTCAGGAATGGGGCAGGCACTTCTAGATCTCACTGCATTATCCTATCTAATAATCAAGTAATATGCAAATTGACTGTACCTCCACTATACCCTCAAGCCATGCCCACCAGCCAATTAGGAGCGAATATGCAAATTAACCCAACCAAGATGGCTGCAGCCACAGAGCAAGCAGGAGGCTTAGGTTTCTCCGGCAATGGAGGAAGCCAAGCTTTCCGCACACCCTGGCAGGCCCAGGCCTCCACTAAAGGCTACAAAGTTTCAATTATAGAAAATAAATAAATCCCAACAAAAATGGTAGCAGCCACGAAGCTGGAGAGAGCAGGAGGCTTGAGTTGCCCCCGGCGATGGAGGAAGCCAAGCTTCTGCAACCCTGGCCTGCCTTAGCCTCCACTCAAGGCTACAAAGTTTCAATTATAGAAGATAAATAAATCCCAACAAAAATGGCTGCAGCCACGGAGCAAGCAGGAGGCTTGGCTCCGCTTAAGGCTACAAAGTTTCAATTATAGAAGATAAATAAATCCCAGATACAAGGGCCTCCGCTTGGGTCGCTAGGGGGCATGGCTGGCCTGCACACCACCACAGGCCCCTCACCCAGGCTTCCCCACACCCCAAGGGACCCCCCACCCTGATCCAGGACACCCTTCAGGGCAAACCAGCTGGCCCCCACCCATGCACAAGGCCACTATCCTATCTGATAAAAGAGTAATATGCAAATTGACCATCACTCCAACACACAAGATGGCTGCCCCCATGTGGTCAAAGATGGCTGCTCACATGTGGACACAAGATGGCCACCACAAGATGGGCAGCAGGGGAGGGCAGTTGTGAGCAATCAGGCCAGCAGGGGAGGGCAGTTCGGGGCAATCAAGCCTGCACGGGAGGGCAGTTAGGGGTGACCAGGCCAGCAGAGGAGGGAAGTTGGGGGCAACTGGGCCTGCAGGGAAGGGCAGTTGGTGGGGACCCAGGCCTTCAGGGGAGAGCAGTTGGGGGGGTGGACCAGGCCTGCAGGGGAGGGCAGTTAGGGGCAAACAGGCTGGCAGGGGAGTGTTTAGGGGGTGATCAGGCTGGCAGGCAGAAGTGGTTAGGGGCAATCAGGAAGGCAGGCAGGCGAGCAGTTGGGAGCCAGCAGTCCTGGATTGTGAGAGGGATGTCCCAGATTGGAGAGGGTGCAGGCTGGGCTGAGGGACACACAACCCCGTTCACGAATTTCGTGCACCGGGCCTCTAGTGTTAGTATAAATCTAAAATAGATTATGATAAGATAAAATGTATGTGGTAAGCCCTAGAGCAATCATCAAGAAAGTAACCAAAAATATGATTTAAAAACCATTAGAGGCATTAAAATATTAAGCAACAAAATATTTACTTAATATAAAACAATGCAATAAAGGAGTAACAGAGAAAGAAAAGGGACATGAGATAAATAGAAAATAAATGTAAAAATGGTGGATTTATATCTAAGTATCAATAATAATGTTAAGTATGAGTGAATCAACCAATCTAATCAATTAAACAATCTGAAAGATTGAAATTGTTATACTGAATAGAGAGACAAGATCCAAGTATATGCTCTGTACAGGTGATAGAATTTAGATTCAATTGCAAGTAGGTTGAAAGTAAAAAGATGGTAAAAATAGATCATGCACACAGCAACCAAAAGAGATCTGGAGTGCTATTATTACAATAATAGCAGACAAGATAGACTTTAGAAACAAAAAATGTTAGTAGAGATAAAAAGGAACATTTTATAATGATAAAAAGGTCAATTCATCAAAAAGCTATAACAATTTAAAACATATATACTATCTAACAACAAATACCAGAATATATGAAACAAAAACTGACAAATTGAAGAAAAAATAAAATTCAATAATGATAGTTGGAGACTTCAATACTTCACTCTCAACAATGGATAGAAAAGCTAAGCATACCACAAACAAGGAAACAGAAGGCTTAAATCCTATATAATAAAAGGGTAATATGCAAATTGACCAAATGGCAGAACAAACGGTTGCTATGACAGGCACTGACCACCAGGGGGCAGATGCTCAATGCAGGAGCTGCCCCCTGGTGATCAGTGTGCTCCCACAGTCAGAGCATGGCTGAGCCACAAGCTGGGCTCATGGCTAGTGAGTGCAGTGGTGGTGGTGGGAGCCTCTCCCGTCTCCACGGCAGTACTAAAGATGTCCAACTGCCTGCGGGGAGTGGGCCTAAGCCATCAGTCAGACATCCCCCAAGGGCTCCCAGACTGTGAGAGGGCACAGGCTGGGCTGAGGGACCCCCCCTCCCTGCCCCCCAAGTGCACAAATTTCATGCATTGGGCCTCTAGTAGTACTATAAGCCAACTGGATTCAACAGAGACCTCATCCAACACAACAGAATACACATTCTTTTTTATTTTATCAATAATCACTTTAACATTTTTTATTAAATTTACTAGAGGCCCGGTGCACAAAATTCGTGCACGGGGAGGGGGGTGTCCCTCAGCCCAGCCTGCACCCTCTCCAATCTGGGACCCCTCAAGGGATGTCTGACTACCCGTTTAGGCCCGATCCCGGTAAGATCGGGCCTAAACGGGCAGTTGGACATCCCTCTCATAATCCAGGACTGCTTGATCCCAACTGCTTGCCTGCCTGCCTTCTTGATTGCCCCTAACCGCTTCTGCCTGCCAGCCTGATCACCCCCTCACCACTCCCCTGCCAGCCTGATTGATGCCTAACTGCTCCCCTGCCAGCCTGTTTGCCCCTAACTGCCTCCCCTGCAGGCCTAGTCACCCCTAACTGCCCTCCCCTGCAGGCCTGGTCACCCCTAACTGCTCTCCCCTGCAGGCTTGGGTCCCCCGCAACTGCCCTTCCCTGCAGGCCCGGTTGCCCCCAACTTTCCTCCTCTGCCAGCCTGGTCACCCCTAACTGCCCTCCCCTGAAGGTTTGATCGCCCCCAACTGCTCTCCCTTGCAGGCCTGGTCCCTCCCAACTGCCCTCCCCTGCTGGCCATCTTGTGGTAGCCATCTTGTGTGTTGGAGTGATGGTCAATTTGCATATTACTCTTTTATTAGATAGGATTGGGGTGACATTGGTTAATAAAATTATATAGTTTTCAAGTGTACAATTCTATAATGTGTCATCTATATATTGCATTGTGTTTACCACTCAAAGTCAAATCTCCTTCCGTCACCATGTGTTTGAGCCCGTTTACTATTTCCTCTCACCCCCTTTTCCCTCTGGTAACCATTATATTGTTGTCTGTGTCTATAAGTTTTTCTTTGTCTTATTTGATCATTCACTGCTTTCAGTTTTATATCTCACAGATGAGTGAAATCATATGGTTTTTGACTTTCTAACATGACTTATTTTGTTTAGCTTAATATTCGCAGGATCCATCTATGTTATTGCAAATGGCATTATGTCATCATTCTTATGACTGAGTAATATTCCATTGTATGTAAATACCACATCTTTATCCAATAGTCTATTGAAGGACACTCTGCTGTTTCTATGTCTTGGATACCATGAATAATGCTGCAATAAACAAAGCGGTACATATATCTTTACAAAGAAATATTTTCAAAACTTTCAGATAGATACCCAGAAGAGGTTTGCTAGTTCATATGGTAACTCTATTCTTAATTTTCCGAGGAACCTCCAGAATGTTTTCCATGGAGGCTGTACCAGTTTACATTCCCATCAACAGTGAATGAGGGTTCCCTTTTCTCCACAACCTCTCCAACATTTGTTACTACTTGTCTTGTTGATAATAGCCATTTTAACAGCTAAGAGGAGGTAGGTGCTATCTCATTGTAGTTTGTAAAAAAAAAATATTTTATTGATTTTTTACAGAGAGGAAGGGAGAGGGATAGAGAGTTAGAAACATCGATCAGAGAGAAACATCGATCAGCTGCCTCCTGCACACCTCCTACTGGGGATGTGCCCGCAACCAAGGTACATGCCCTTGACCGGAATCGAACCTGGGACCCTTCAGTCAGAAGGCCAATGCTCTATCCACTGAGCCAACCGGTCAGGCTTATTGTAGTTTTGATTTGCATTTCTCTAAAGCTAGTGAAGTTGAGCATATTTTCATATATCTGTTGATCATTAGAATATACATTCTTAAATTAGCATAGTATAGTCTCTAGGATAGACCCACATGCTAGGCCATAAAACACACCTCACTAAATTTAAAAGGATTGAAATTGTGCAAAGTACATTCTCTGATCACAGTGGGGTAAAATATGGAATTAATAACAAAGAAACTTGAAAAATTCACAAATATGTGAAAGTTAAATAACAGCACTAAAATAAACAATGAGTCAAGGAAGAAATCACAGGGAAATGAAAAAAAATACATAGAGATAAATGAAAATGAAAATCCAACACCTATGGAATGCAGCTGAAGCAATGCTTACAGGTATAAATGCCTACATTCAAAAAGAAGAAAGATCTCAAATCAATAACCTAACCTTCCAACTTAAGACACCCAAAGGAAGAGAAGACTGTATCCCAAACAAAAGAATCTAAGTGTTCAATTAGGACAACAAGCCGAACAGAAGCAGCAAGCCTTTCTTTACTTACAGTTCAGGTAAGAGGCAGAAGAGAAAGGTGCTGGCTTCCCAATGTTCCTATTCCCCAGGAGCAGCATGGAGTGAGGATCAGGGAACAAATTGGCAGAATGGCTTCACTGCCTCCCTCCACCCTGCCCCACAAAAGACTCCTTTTTGTCCTTTTGTGGACCTGGGGGTTTAAAGATGAAGGTGAAGGGCTGGGAGTGGAAAAGTACCAGTTAGAGAAAAAAACAAATGCCTCCTTCCTCCCCGCCCCCCTCGCCCCCAAATTGCAACACCCTGGCTATGCCCCAAGGCATCTGCCCGCTATGATCCTGCACCCAAAGTCTTTCTCTGGTTTGAAAACTCACACATTAGATTTTGACCTGGATTGCTCAGAATAAAGAAATAATATTGATTACAGTGCAAATTAATGAAATAGGAAACAGTAAAACCAGAGATAAAATCAACAAAACCAAAGTTGGTTCTTTAAAAGATCTACAAAACTGACATACCTTTAGTTAGATTGACCAAGAAAAAAAGAGAGGACTAAAACCACTAAGATCATTGGCAATATCTGTGCCTGCAGCTGAGGACGGGGGCTGGCTTGGCCCGACATGATCTCTGGTGTCTTGTCCTGGGTTTTGTCTCCCTGTAGGAGGAAAGGTCTCCTCCTTTGGGTTCCTCTCTTGTGCTTCAGAAAGTCATTCACCTTTCACCGTATAATCTCTCTTTTTCCTCAATGGACTCTGTGACTATAGGCCCTGGAAAAACTGTTTATCCCTGCCCTAGCCAGTTTTGCTCAGTGGACAGAGCATTGGCCCACGACCTGAAAGGTCCCAGGTTCGGTTCCGGTCAATGGCATGTACCGAATTTGCAGGCTCGATCCCAGATCCCCAGCCCTGGCAACCAGGAGGCATCGATGTTTCTCTCTCTCTGTGTCTCTCCCTCTCCCTTCTACTCTCTCTAAAAAACTCAATGGAAAAAATATCCTCGAGTGAGGGTTAACAAAAACAAAACAAAACTGTTTATCACTTGTCTATTTCAATTTGCCTAAAACTTATTCCCTAGTTGATTATAAGGGGTTCATTTTACCTTTGGGTATAGGTTACTTCTATCCCCTACTACTCTCAATATTAGACTATTGACCTCTATGAACATCACTTTTATTCCAGAAGTTTGTCATGGACATAAGGCCCTTCTAAAGTTCACAGAGGACTTCTCTCTTTTGCTGCTCAAAGTCTGTGCCCATTTGAAACTCCTAGGAAGATTAGTTTTGGTAGGGTGATGGTGGCTGGAGGCTGTAGTTCACAGATCATCAGTTAAGCAGAGATGAATACTACAATCTGAGCCTCATGAAGTCTCGGACTTTCCCAACTCAGTTTGAAGTTTAATCTCTTTCTCCAAGTTATTTTACCTGACTCATCTTAGTCACACTCTTTCTACCTAGAGAGCAGTCATCCATAACTTAGAACTACTGAATGAAAAAATGTTTTAACAACAGAAATAACAAGAAGGACTCCCTCAAGAGAAGGCTTGCTAAGTGAATGAGTGGACCATTAGTAAAAGGTAGTTAGGTGGAGAACAGTTCTGCTCTCTATATATTTGATACCAGAAGATTGTAGTAAGTTATGGATACATAATATGATAGATATGTATGAGATATGTATATATATTGTGATACCCAGAAGTCATTAAAAGAATTATAGAAACAAATATACCCCAAACCACTTTAGATAAATCAAAATAGAGTGCTAACAATATTCAAGTAATCTACAGGAAGACAGGAATATAGAGATATGAAAAACAAAGAGAAAAAATAGAAAACAAATAAATGACACACTTAAGCTCTACCATATTAATAATTATTTCAAGTGTTTATGGTCTAAATATATGAATAAAAACATAAAAATTGGCAGAGTGGATAAAAATATCTTGACCAAACTATATTGTGTGCATAAGAAACTAATTTTCAATTCAATGACATATGTAGACTCAAAGTAAAATGATGGAAAAAATATATCATGCAAACATTAACAAAAGAAAGCAAAGAAACTTATCATGGAAAAAGAGGAACATTACATGATGATAAAAGGATTAATCAATCATGAAGACAGTCATTCTAAATGCATAAAGAAAAAACAAAGATGAAAGAAGTTGAAGCAAAAACTTAGGAAACATAGAGCACTTCTAATTAAAATTGGAGACTTCAATATCCCATATTCAGCAATATCCCATACTCAGTAGTTCTGTCTAGAACTGCTAGACAGAAAATCAACAAGATCTAGTATGCAACAGCACTATCAACCAACAGGATCTAATTGATATTTACAGAATATTCCATTCAACAACAGTAGAGTACACATTCATTTCAGGTGTCCATGGAGCATTCACCCAAGCAGACCAAAATTTGGGTCATAAAGAAACTACAAAGATATAAAGTTATAGGCCAATACCCCGGATGAACACAGATGCTAAATTCCTCAATAAAATATTAGCAAATCGTATCCAGTAATATATGAAAAAGATCATACATCTGACCAAGTTGGATATATTCCAGGGACACAAGGCTGGTACAATAGATAAATCAATAAATGTGATATATCACATAAAACAAATGAATGACAAAAATCACATGATCATATCAATAGACACAGAAAAAGCCTTCAACAAAATACAGCACTCATTTATGATTAAAAACTTTCAGCAAAGTGGGAATGAAGGGACCATGCCTCAACATAATAAAGGCCATGTGTGAAAAACCTACAGCCAGCATTATACTCAATGGTCAAAAACTAAAAACATTTCCCTTAAGATCAGGAACAAGAAAGGGATATCCACTTTCACCACTCATTCGGTATAGCACTGGAAGTCCTAGCCACAGTGATCAGACATGAAGAAATAAAAGGCATCCAAATTGGAAAAGAGGAAGTAAAATTTTCATTATTCACAGAAGACATAATATTATATATAGAAAACCCTAAAAACTCCACTAAAAAACTACTATACTTAAATGAATTCAGTAATGTAGTAGTATACAAAATTAACATCCAGAAATCAATGGCATTTTTATACACCAATAATGAACTATCAGAAAGAGAAGCTAAAAAATAAATCCCATTTACCACTGCAACAACAACAACAAAAAGATACCTAGGAATAAACTTAACCAAGGAGGTAAAAGACCTATACTCAGAAAACTACAGGACATTGGAACAAGAAATAGAAGAAGATACAAACAAGTGAAGCATATACCATGTTCATGAATTGGAAGAATTAACATCATTAAAACATCTATACTACCCAAAGTAATCTATAGATTTAATGTAATCCCTATAAAAATACCAATGCCATATTTCACAGATTTCAAAATTCCAAAATTTCATATGGAACCAAAAAACACCGAATAGTTCCACAATCTTGTGAAAGAAGAACAAAGTTGGAGGGATCACAATACTGGATATCAAACTATACTACAAAGCCTTTGTAATCAAAACAGCCTGGTACTGGCTTATTTTGCTTAATAATCTCCAGGTCCCTCCATGTTGTCTCAAAGGGAAACAGATCCTTCTTTTTTACAGCTGCATAGTATTCCATGGTGTAAATGTACCACAGCTTTTTTATTCACTCATCTACTGATGGGCACTTGGGCTGTTTCCAGATCTTAGCTTTTGTAAATAACGCTGCTATGAACATTTGGGTGCATGTATTCTTTCTGGTTGGTGTTTCTGGATTCTTAGGATATATTCCTAGAAGTGGGATCACTGGGTCAAATGGCGCTTCCATTTTTAATTTTTTGACTATTTGTAATCTTGTTGAAAAAAGGGAGATGGACGTTGCCAGAACACGACCAGGATTGCTAGAGAAGGTGGTCCTCTGTGAACAGATGTCATCTCCTCCCAGCCTGAGTTACAGCTACCCCTATTTAGGGTTGATGATTGACATTTACAATCAGAGGGGTTTTATTTTTCTTAAGTGTGCATTGCTTATGAAAATGGAACCTCCCTAGAGGGAAGTGCTAAACTCCTTAGCCACCAGTGATTTTTTAAGGATGGTTAGTTCATCACATAATTTCAGAAGATTAGACGCCAGAGGGAACTAAGAGAGGAGCCAGAGGGGATGGGATGCCTGAAGACAGAAACTCAGAAATGGCTGAAGACAGACAAAACACAAATTCTGGCCATTTCACACTGTTGCTTCTGACCGGCCTTTAGAGGGGCAATTCCATATTAACTCTTTCAACAATAACTTTATTATCAAAAGACTATCAGTGTTGAAAACATTCACCAGGAGAAGTTAGATACACACCTTCCTATAGGATCCTTGTTTTTAAAAGAATGTAGTTTTTATTCTAATTGAAAAAGATCCTTGACTTACTAGAGTCACACCTCTGTGTATCACAGAAAAGCAGAATGGAATATTACTGGCAAAAGAAAGAGAAATTTGCTTTCCAAAAGATGTCTAATCACCAGTACCTCCAACAGTTTCTATAGTTTCTTTCTTATAAACGTATATGACGATTTGTTGTTCTTCAGAACAACATCCTAAGGCCATGGTCGGCAAACTGCAGCTCGAGAGCCACATGCGGCTCTTTGGCCCCTTGAGTGTGGCTCTTCCACAAAATACCATGGCCTGGGCGAGTCTATTTGGAAGAAGTGGCATTAGAAGAAGTTTAAGTTTAAAAAATTTGGCTCTCAAAAGAAATTTCAATCGTTGTACTGTTGATATTTGGCTCTGTTGACTAATGAGTTTGCCGACCACTGTCCTAAGGCATTGCATGATCTTAATTTATCAACGCAAATTTAAGTCATGCTCACAATACTGTGCTTGGGGAGAGAGAGCTGACTTATAGAACACCTACTTTAAGCTGGGAGCTTTGCCTAAAATTTTTAATTAAGCTCACTCTATTAGCTGGGCTGCTAGAACAAACTACCACAGACTGGGTAGCTTAAACAATAGGCATTTATTTCTCACTTCTGGGGGTTGGAAATCCAAGATTAAGGAGCTGGCGGATTGAATTTCTGGCGAGGGCTCTGGGCCTGGCTTTCCGACAGCTGACTTCTCACCGTGTCCTCACACAGCCTTTCCTCAGTGCCTGTGGAGGGAGAGCTCTCTCTCTTCCTCTTCTTATAAGGTCACCAATCCTATCAGTGGAGGACCTGACCTTTGTGACTTTATTTAACCTTAATGACCGCCTAAAAACCCTGTCTGCACGTACAGTCACATTGCAGATTGGGACTTCAAAACATACACTTTTGGGCGTACTAGTACAATGCAGTCCATAGCACTCACATTGACTCAAGGTCAAGTACGTTAATGAAACAGTAGTTACAGAAGAGGATACTGAGGCCGAAGAGGAGGAGTCAAGTAGAAAGCAGCGGCTCACCTGACGCTGGCGCACTGGCTGGTCAGCCACAGAGCACGGTGAGCGATGAGAAGGTCCAGGTGCCGGGCTTTGTTTAGAAGGATGGGTGGGGTGAGGGCTCCATCCAATCTGTCACTTAACTTTGCTCTGAGGAAGCTTGGATGGGGCCTGGACAGTGAAGACGCCTGGTATAGGGCGGGCACATGGTGCTTCTCCCCTGTAGATGTTTGGTAAGTTGAAAAGCAAAATTCAGAAAACACGGATAGTTTTCTCTGAAACGTAAGGCCCCTTGTGGACTCCATCCCTTATCTAGTTGGCTCTTTCAATACCCTCCATAGAAGAGAGGCTCTAAAACACTCTCTATACACCCAGCCACAACACATTTCCATTGAAATGGGTAGATAGGGCCCCTGAGGAAAGCATGTAATTCCTTTGGCATTAGTGTTTACAAAGTTTTTTCTTTAACTTATTTAATCCTCTCATGAATTCTCTGAGGTAATTAATATCTCCATATTTCTGGATTAAAAATGGAGGCTCCACCCTAGCCAGTTTGGCTTAGTGGATAAAGCGTCGGCCTGTGGACTGAGTCCAGGGTTCAATTCTGGTCAAGGGCACATGCCCAGGTTGTGGACTTGATCCCCAGTAGGGGGCATGCAGGAGGCAGCCAATAAATGATTCTCTCTCATCATTGATGTTTCTATATCTCTCTCTTCCTATCTGAAGTTAATAAAAATATTTTAAAAAAGGAAATTACAGACTATATCTGTGCTTCTAGCGATAATAAAAAATTATTCCAAGTAAAAAAAATGGAGGCTCCAAGAGAGATGAATGATGTGGGCAAAATAGTAAGAACTTGTGATGGAACGAGGGTGCCAATTCAGGTAACTATCTAGACTACTCTCACCTGCAGTAAGTTATTCTTTTTTGTTTTTGTTTTTGTTAATATATTTTTATTGATTTCAGAGAGGAAGGCAGAGAGAGGGGGAGATAGAAACATCAATGATGAGAGAGAATTGATCTGCTGCCGCCTAGGAATTGAACCTGCAACAGCCTAGCCCAGCCTGGAAATGGTGGCTGTGGGTGCTGGGTAATGACATCACGTATCAACACCCAGCTTCCTCTCCGTAGCGACTAGCCTCCTTGGAGTTTCTTCAGCCCAGGAACACGACTTGCTATATAGCCAGGTGCAAACATTTTACACTGTAACCAAATGTTTGTGTAACCAAATGTGCGTTTTCCCGTGCCTCATCTCATTTGATCTTCACAGAAGTCCTGGAGTAGGTACATAGGAGATTGGGTGGAATCCTATTTTCTTTTCATTAGTCAGAAAACAGAGATTTAGAAAGCTTAGAAACTTGACTGGACTAAAAGAAGTAAGAAATGGTGGACCTTGAAAATGACTTCAGGTTTTCACACTGTGCAGAATATAGTCAAACACTGCTGCAGTTAAATATTTTACCCTTTGTTCTCCCTGCATGATCTATAATAATAATCTGCTTTGTGTTTATATTTACTGCTGTGTTGCTGACAATTAGCTGAAAGAGAAGTTGGGGTGCTTCACTGGGCTGGAAAAAGTTTAGTTAAATCAGAAAGCAGGTCTAATTAAGCAAGTTTATCTATATATATAAAGCTCTTGCAGGTGCCAATTGCACGCATATGTTTTCATCTGTCATTGTCAATCGTTAATTTGGTTGACACTTCCATTATAGAGAAAGGGCGAACAGCAATATTAAAATACTAGAAGCCCTGCACGTGAAATCGCGCGGCCCCACCCACCCGTGCCAGTCTTTGGTTGTTACGGCATTAGGGCCACAGGCCTTTTATAATATAGATTTCTTCTAATTAATTTCCTTTCAATGTGCATGAATTCGTGCACTGGGCCTCTAGTATTAAATCAAAAATAGAAGAAAAAAAATAGAAAGAGCCCTGGAAAGGCTTGAGTACTGCTCCTGGTTAGTAATAGTCCATATGTATTATGATTCACACATAAAGGTGGGGAAATTAGTGCTATCCACAGGACTGCAAAGGGAGAGGAGAACTGGACTCTTGTAAGTAGTATTTTTCTGGACTCTTTCTTTGGTATATTTTTCCTTTGACAATTTTAATTTGTATTCTCTTACTTTAAGCTAGATTCATAGTCTGTGTTCACTTTGAACATAAGCCCAAGTCGCAAATGAATTTCCTTGGCTCAACAAAAGCTGGGATCAACATTTCAAAGTACCTCCTGAAATGCCTTAATTGCCCAATGAAATGCATTGTAGTAGAAGTAAACCAAACCAAGGCCATATAAAAAGACAGCATTCTTCCAGTAGTCAGACTGCAAACTGTAGTATCGCTGATATACACATAATGCTTTTGGATAATCTTCCAACAGGAGGTTGAAGTGACCTAATTGAAAAAATACATCAGACTCCACTTTTCCTTCAGTTTTTTTTTTTTAAATTTCTTTATTGATTAAGGTATCACATATTTGTCCTCATCCCCCCCATTCCCATCCCACACCCCTCCCCACGCATACCCCCACCCCCCAGTTGTCCTTAACCACTGGTTAGGCTCATATGCATGCACACAAGTTCCTTCAGTTTTTAAGATTAAAGATTCATAGCAGTGAACGGCCTTGCCCAATAGGGTCTTCGTCCTGGAGCCATCTTTGTGAAGCCTCACGAACCCAAAGAGCCGGCTGTCCAATTTGCTGAGCACCTCCTCCTCTTCAGCTGTCAAGCTTAAGGACTCCTCCTTGCTCTCGCCGCTCACTTTTCCCACCGCCATTTTCTTTCCCTCATCACAGAAATGCGGTAAGTTATTCTTTATCCTACCTGTGCTCAGGGGTGTCATGGCAGAGCTGTCAAAACTTCACCTACACTGATTCTACCTTTACTCTCAGTCATCCCTTAATCTTCACTTACTAAATATTTATTAACTAGAGGCCCGGTGCATGAAATTCGTGCATGGGGGGGAGGAGGTCCCTCAGCCTGGCCTGCACCCTCTCCAATCTGGGACCCCTTGGACATCCCTCTTTCAATCCAGGACCACTGGTTCCTAACCACTCACCTGCCTGCCTGCCTAATGCCCCTAACTGCTCCCCTGCCTGCCTGATCACCCCTAACCGCCTCTGCCTGCCTGCCTGGTCGCCCCTAATGGCCCTTTCCTGCCAGCCTGGTCACCCCCAATGTGCATATGGCTGGGGTCCCTCAGCCTGGCCTGTGCCCTCTGCAGTCTGGGAGCCCTTGGGAGATGTCCTCGGGGGAGTGAGCCTAAGTCAGCAGTCAGACATCCTTAGCTGTGCTATGGAGGCAGGAGAGGCTCCTGCCACCACTGCTGCACTTGCCAGCTGTGAGCCCAGCTCAGGGCTTCTGGCTGAGTGGCACTCCCCCTGTGAGAGCGCACTGACCACCAGGGGGCAGCTCCTGCATTGAGCATCTGCCCTCTGGTGATCAGTGTGCATCATACCAACTAGTTGTTCCACCATTTGGTCGATTTGCATATTAGCCTTTTATTATCCATGTAGCACTGTTCTGGGCACTGGAGAGAAGGAGGTGAGAACAAAGCTGCGGCCTGATGGTCAGGACTTGATTTCCTTTCTAGGAGGCTGGAAGGGCAGGGGCCTGGTCACTTGAGGCTTCTGGACAGGCCCAGTATTGTTTATCCCTCTTTTTATTTTAATTAATTAGTTAATTAATTAATTAACTAGTTAATTAATTAATTAAATTTATTTTATTTCATTTATTTTAGGACAAATGCATAAAACCATGCTGCCAGGGTAGTTAGTGCCACAGAAGAAACTAATTATAAGGACCAAGTGGTCATATATTTGCAGGATTTGCCACTGTAATAAAAAGTTAATCTGACACCCATTTCATGATATACATGGCCATTATTGTGCTGCATGATAATTAGGCATAAGTAATGAGCACTTAATTAAAATAAGTCCAATCAGTATGACTTTTACACAGACAAGTCACCTTCTAAATGTTTTCTCTTATTAGGTCTAGCATGCAGAGTTGGTGTCAGTTTAGCTTTCCTGATACAGTGCGTAGCTGTCACTTCCCAGTCTGCAAAGACAGAGCTCTTCATCTCATGCTCCATCAGCTGGTCCTTTCTGGGCTCAACTAACCCCCCTGGGGCCCCTCTGCACTTCCCCACATGTACCAGAATTCCCCACCTTCTGCCTCTCATTCTACCTCGCACCTTCATGTCCCTGTGCTGAGATCAATGCTGTAGGAAGAGTCAGGATTGTCAAAGTAGTTCAACAGGGATGCGGTCTCCCAGTGGGAGCTGGCCAATGAGGGGAGGGAGAGAGGCCGCTCCTCCACACCCTGGAGAGTCCTAGGTGGAGGAATGGAAGAGAGGTTGGGAGCCAGGGAGAGAGAGTGTGGGCAGGCAGAAGGCCCCAGCCCCAGTGCTTATAGCTCATTTACATCCAGCCATGTGAAGCTCTTATGATTTGAGGTGTAAGGAGGATTTATTAAAAAAAATCCTCCCCTGAAACCAGACATTCCTTAAACAAGAGTCAAAGCTTCCATTTTATGATTGGAGATAAAAACCTGAACACGCAAATGCTTGGAGAGAGAATTTTACCCTGACTTGAAAGGGTTTGAGTTCCAGGATAAATATGTTCCTTTACTTTACAGAGGATTTAGGAATTGGGAAGCCCCAAGAGACAGGAGAGGAAGGAGGGAGATGCCTTTTAGGAGAGAAGGAGGAAAATGTGATCGGACCCAAAGACAGTCCTAATTTTGCCTCAGGTCTCTGCTTTTCTGGATCTGTTCTAGGCCAATGGGAATTGTTGGGGAAACATCTGTGACTGCGGTTATATGATGCTGGGCCACCTCCAGGTCTTATACCAACCAGTTTGGCCTCTTCGCCGTAGAAGGCTCTGTGAAAAGTGATTCTCAAAAGGAAAAGATTGCATACATTAATAAAGTGAGGTCAGATTGCAAGGAAGCTATCTAACGTTGAACATCACATTTCAGGGCCATTACTCTGTGTTTTAGGTGGAGTTCTAGGCATAGGAAGAAAGGATGAATGACTTTAAGCCACCCAAGTAGAGTGATTCTTGCTATGAAATTGATGGCCTGGAGCGTGGAAGTGGTTGGGTGGCTGCGAGGGAGTGGGGGCAGCTTCCCCGGGGAAAGGTAGCTGGCTGAAGCCATGCACAGCCTTATAGGGGAAGACTGCAATGAAGAGATTGGAGAGAGCATAGGAGACCAGTATGAAAGCAGACACTGCTCTCTCTGTGCCTGGAGCATCCTGGTGGTACCAGAGGGAAGTCTGCACCCCAGCCAGGCCCACCCCAGTTAACCTGCACTAAACATGCTAGGAACATGGGAGGGATGAGAGCCACATTATAAGTTTCTAAGGAGCCCAGGGAAACAAACATAGATTCCCAATTTACTTTCCTCTAATCAGCACAACAGAATTACTGATTTTGGGATTAGGCTGATTAGTGTGGGTGGCACCCCCCCTTCCTGCCCCCAATCTAAAGACAGATGGCTCACTCTGAGTCATATTTTTCTCAGATAATAGTTAATGTCAAAGCAAGTATAGAAAATAATTAGGACCCAGATAGCCTGATACAGCACATTCTCTTGTCATGATTGTTTCGGTTTCTTAGGTTTCACTTGGGAGGTTCTTATTTGGGACAGGATACTAAACGCTGTCATTTAAGACACATTTCACAAGAAAGTACTGTTCCTGATCTCGAGGGGGAAACACTGGTTTCTCTGGAAAGCTTAAGTTCTTAAAGCCATCTTATCCGACTTCTCCCATCACAGAATAACATGTGTTTCTCATAGTTTTACATATTTATAAAATACGTTTATTAAAAAATACCAGATTCATTTATGTAGTATATAAATATATGTCAAATATTTTGCATCTGATAGAGAACTTTTTTCTACCAGAAAGAGGTGGATGTTGGTCCACACACCAGGACCCTCCATGTGGAGTGGAGAATTCCATTCTTGGCCCAGATACAGATGAGGGACTTGACCTGCCTCTTCCTGGCTCTCTTTCTTAGTGGGCAGAGAGGTACATTTTATCCAATCAGAGGAGCTTGGAAGCTCATCTTATCCATGTTTTTTTCCATGTGGTCCTTGTGTAGTCTGGACACGCATAGATATCAGGTTGTGGAGGGGGTGGGCATGTGTTTTCTGAAGAGACCTGCATTCCCACCCGAAGGATTGCCACACCTCTTACTTGTTGGGATGGCTGAAAATATTGCTTGAAGTGAATTACCACCAGGTCTAGCTGACAGTCCCCGTTACTTATGAAACCATCCCTGACTGCTCTCCCAATGCTGCGAGCTTCCTTAGCAGTGCAAGCAGTTCGACATCGTCTAACTTCCATCTCAAAGTGAAATAGTAAGGGACTCTTATATGGTAGTCACAATATGCCACTTACTGTTCCAAGTGCGTTTCAAATGTTAACTCATTCCATGCGCACAAAACTCTGCAAAGGGACACTGGGATCACTCTCTGTTTGCAAGTAAGGAAAGTGAAGCCCCAGAGGTCACTGGTTTCTGCAGGGCACACAGCTTTTCAAAGTCGGAAAACAAAGCTGTGCACTCAGCCATCTGGTCCAGCCTCTCCCTGCAGGCACCACATCAAGAGGAAGCTTCTCCAGGGAAGCCCAAGTAGGAGGACATGCCCTGCCGGTGGCTCCTGGGCAGTGTCCAGTGGTCTGGGGAGCGTTTACAAATAAAGGGTCCTGGGCCTCACCCTCAGAGGCTGTGATTTAGGGCTTTGGAGAACGAAGCCAAGTATGGGGACTGTATTTCCTGCAGCATGATCTTAGGTGCACAGTCGGTGTCTCAGGAGTGTGTGTACTAGTATGTGTTTGTGTGTGCGCGTGTGTGCAAATTGCCTAGCAGAGGCCTCAGCATCAGAAGTCTCAGACGCATGTGAGTCTGTAGTTCGAATGCCAAGCTGAGAGCTGCCACTGAGCTTATCATATATGGAAAACGTTGGCCATGGTGGGTGACTAACTTTAGGAGAACTTACTGTCATTTACATTAAAAACTTCTAACTGGAAGACACATGTCTTCCAAAGCTTATGCACCCAGTTTTGTCAGTTCCTTCATTATTGATCTCCACTTGCCGGTCAGAATGTGCCCCCACTCCGGAGGGACGATAACGGTGCTCAGAGCCGGGGCAGGAGGGCTGACCACTGTCCCGTGGAGATGTGGCCTCAGTTTCAATGAAATCAGCTGCTTCCCTGTGTATCAAAGTCAGTTTCACACACTTTTTAGAAAGTGCACCACCTTGTTCGCGGCCCCGTGTTGACTGATGTTCCGTTTGGTCTGTCAGATGGACAGCCCTCTCCTCAGGACTGGCCTTGCCCTTGCTTCCCCTCTGTCAGAACCGAAGGAAGACATTTTAATATAAATCCCTGCTCACTGCAACTTTCCAAAGTTCACAGCCGTCTCTCTACATCAGAGCAGGAAACAAAAAAACCCAAAAAATCCTAACGTAGCAACTATTCAGGACTACTGTTCCTTTTCTTCTGGCCCCTCTCTCCTCCTCTAAGGGTTAAGTATGTGGAGGAAAGAATTGCTAGACTTTTTGTCTGTTCTCGGTGGGAACTATTAAATTACGGCTGGATGTTTTTGATTATACCACACATCGGTGCCTGAGCGCCGCGGCCCTGGCAGTCACATGTGCCTCACCGGCCTGGCCCGAGTCTGTGCCCACGCCCCCTCCCCCAGCCCCCTGCCTGTGGAGGCCCCTTTGTGGCATCAAAACAGTACAAGGATGGGAGCTAGTGCTGGCTAAGCGAAAGGAAACGGGAAATAAAACTGAGAGCTGAGCAGCTTACTGGAGCCAGGACTCTGGGGTCTGCTTAATTGCTCTGAAATGAAAAAGATTCAGGGGTTTTCATGAAATCCCACAGGTACACTTGCCAAGCCTCAAATATTAGATTGAATTACAGTTTCTAATCCCTCCCCTCCCCCTCCAGGCCACGTCTTATTTCTTCTGGAGGTTTGTCCACAGCTTCGGGCCTGGGAAGAGAGAGGTTAACACGAGTGGTGCCAGGCTCTCTGAGGTCTTACCAACCACAGAGGCATTCTCAGAGCTACTCCCTTGCTGGGCATCAGGCCTCCGCCAGTGCCCAGGGCTCCAGAAATAGTTAGAACAAAGGTGCTTCTCCCGAAGCCCCAGGAACGGGCGGTGCTCTGAGGCTGACCAAGATGAAAGCATATGAACCTTTCTCTGGGGCAGAATCAGGATCTTCTCTCAGAGTCTCAGAGGAGTCTTAAAAAAATGAAGAAGCCCTACTAGAGAATATGGAAGTATGTTAACACAGGCGTTTTCCTGGGGGTGAAGACAATTTTAAGGAATGATTGAAGGAAGAATTGGGGAAGTAGACAAGGCTGCTGGAAGCCAGAAGGGTGGTGTGACAGGAGGCATCCAAATGAGAGGGGGTGGTGGGGGAGGGGATGAAGGTTCCCCATCTGATCTCATTCACTGGGAGTGTCTCACTGAGTCATTGAGGGAAGGAAACCTGGCTCAGGGTCCAGAGGATGTAGCAGGAAAACCAGCCCAGATGAGTCAGCCACGATGAACATCAGCGTATAACAAGTGTGAAGCTTTGTTAGAGGGAGAAGCAGGGAGCACAGCGGGGGGTGGGCAGGAGATAAGAGCCCGCGCATGCTCCAGAAGGGTACACTGAGCTGATGGTGTTGCCCGTTGTCCCTCAGTTCACACTGGCTTCACCCTGTCCAGACTAAGCCCGGAGGGGAGGGGCCGTGTGATCTCTCAGAACGAGCCCACAGGCAAGAACCCTTTTATGCGCAGGCTTTATCTTCTCTGGGGTTTCAGTGAATTGATTTTGTTTGTCCCACACACACATTTGGGCTCATTTGCATGCCTCCTGGAACAAACGTAGTGGGGTTGTTCTGGAAGGCACAGGCTTCCGTCGGGGGCAGGCTCCAGAAGGAGCTTTCCTTCTGGGTGAGGAAAACTCTCAAACATTTCAAAGTATCTTACCTTATAATAGACAAATATGCAAATTGACCACACCTTCGCTATGCCCAAGCCACGCCCACCAACCAAGCCACACCCATCAACCACGCCCACCAGGAAACCGTTGCAGGGACGTTGGGGTGTGGCGGAGCCCAAGGCCGGGAAAGCCGCCTGAGGCTTTCCCGGCCTTGGGCGCCAGTGCCGATCGCAGGGACGCTGGGTGCGGCCGAGCCCAAGGCCCTTGGGCGCCAGCGGGGTGCCTGCGCCGATCGCAGGAGACCACTGGGGGTTGGCTCCTGCGATCGGGTAGCAGGGACACTGGGTGCAGCCGAGCCCAAGGCCACCGCCCAGGGCCAAGCCCGGACCCTGAAAGAAGGCAGAAGGCAGTGGCCACAGCCAAGGCCTGGGTCCCCGGTGCCGGCAGAAAACTGGTGCAGGCAGCCAGGTGAATGAAGGTCTATTGCACGAATCTTCGTGCAAACGGGCTACTAGTTCTAACAAAAAAAGGAAAAATTAGACACCGAGATCTCTTTGGAGGAAATCTGCAAGAAAAGCAATAGGAAGACTGTGAGAGCAGCGGGGACGTGGTGTGAAATCAAGGGAACTTTGGAAGCCATCCAGGTGGATACGGAAGGAAATCAAGGAGCGTTCATGTGCGTGGGCGCTGTTTTTGTCATCATCATCATGAATGAAGAGGTACTTGGGATTCTAGTTCCAAGTTTACTGAGCACATGGTTTAACGTAAAATGAACCCCCCCCCCCCCCCCACACACACACTAACCCAGTTCTTAGTCTCACCTGTGGCAGATATTGACTACGACTTAGAGGTGGAGCCTCTCTGACACGTGTGCCATTGCAGTCAGTGACAGTCATCCGTTCCCTGACTCTATTTCTTCCTGACTCTCTGAGGTCTTACTTGGTATCTTGTGCTCCACTTATGTTTATAATTGCATATCGTGGATTTTTCCGAATCAACTCTGTGTGGTCTTTTTTTTGTGTGGTTTTGTTGGTGGGGGATGCTGCTGTGACCACACGGCTCCTAAGAGGTATAGTCCAGACTTTAAGTGTCTGCTGTCCCCCAAAGAACAGTGGAGGTCGTCCCCTTGCTTCCATGGCAGACACAGGAAACTGGGATCTTGTGACACACAATCTTCATAGCATTACTTGTTCCCAAGGCACAGCATGGTCTTCGAGGTAAGAACCGCAGCTAGACCTCAGGGTGAGGAAAAGCACCGTGGCAGAGAGACAGATGAAGCACAGAAGGAAAGTGCAGCTGACTTTTTCAACTTCCCCAGCCCTTGGAGCCCTATCCAAATGCCCTTATTTCTTCAAATAGGTTTTCAGTATCTTGCTCTCTCTTTTCTTCTGGCACCCCCATAATTCTGATGTTGGTATGCTTGAAGTTGTCCCAGAGGTTCCTTACACTATCTTCATATTTTTGGATTCTTTTTTCTTTTTGCTTTTCTGGTTGGGTGTTTTTTGCTTCTTTTTATTTCAAATCTTTGACTTGATTCTTGCGATCCTCTATTCTGCTGTTGGATCTCTGTATATTATTCTTTATTTCAGTCAGTGAATGCTTAATTTCTAGTTGGTCCTTTTTCATATCCTCGAGGGTCTCACTAAATTTATCGGCCTTTTCTAGAAAATTCTTGAAAAATCTTATAACCATGGTTTTGAACTCGATATCCAGTAGTTTGCTTTCCTCCATTTGTGATCTGTTTCTTTGTCTCCACATTTTGGCTGCTTCCCTGTGTTGATAGAGTGGCTTTGTGTGCTAGGTGTCCTATAGGGCCCAGTGGCTCAGCCTCGCCAGTTACCTGAGGTGGACACTCTTGATACACCCCTTTGTGGGCTGTGTGCAGAGTCTTGTTGTAGTTAAGCCTTGATTGTTGTTGGTATCACTGGGAGGAATTGACCTCCAACCAATTGGCTGTGAGGATCAGCTGTGTCTACGCTGGGAGAACTTCTGTGCTAGAGACACCATTATGAGGCAAGACTTGCTTCAGTGAGGCTTTGGTGCTCACTGAGTCTGCCCCTTGAGTGTGTCCCTTATGGATCTGAGGAGTTGTAATCTGGATGGTCCTACTCTGACCCCTGGGTACACTGGCTCTTGGATCTCCAAGGAGGTGCTAATTTAGCCTCTGCCTGAGGCCACCCAGCAGGAGCTACAGATTCCTCTTCTTTGTTTGGGTTTTGGAGGTGCCCAGATGAGGCCCAGCTGTGAAGTAAAGCTGCTGCAGGGCCTTGGGCCTTCTTTTGGATGTTCTGGGTCTCTCTGACTCAGCTGTAGTTTGTTAGGTAAGTTTAGAATTCAAAGGACCAGGCCATTCATATGCAAAAGCCTCTGCGCACAGCTGGAGTGGGGTGGAGTCTCAGGGTGGAGAAAACAGCAATGGCTTCCCGTCAGCCCTGCCCTAAGAGGCCCCCAGGGTCTCAGTGTCCCTTGGTAATCGCTGCAAGCACTTCTGAGAGAAAGCCGCCCTTGAGTTCTGCCCACTGCCACACAGTCCAGTTTCTCCCTGTATGAGTCTGGGTCCCCAGAGTCTCGCCTGGAACTGGAGTTCAGAGCAGTCGGGAGCTTGTGTCTCCCTGCGGATTGAAAAAGCCAGCTGCATATTCAGTTGCCAGCTCTCTCCGCGTGCGCTTCAGTACCTCTGCACTTTACTTCCGCAGCTCCACTGAATCTCAGTGTGCTTTTCTCTTCCCTTCTAGTTGTAGAATTTCCACTTAGCCAGCCTTCCTGTGGTTCTGGATGATGTCCGTTTTGTCTTTTACTTGTAGTTTTTTTTGAGAACGGCATTTTCGAATAAGAATGATCATAGCAATAAATAGTCCAAACTTCATATTTTATTAGATTAAGAAACTCAGACTCAAGGAGATGGAGGGATTGGCCAAGGTCTCAAAATCAGGTCATATAAAAATCAAAGAAACCACAAATTCAATTCAGCTCTTATTTGAAGACATAAAGGAGTTCCAAGTTCTTCTAGAAACCCTCGGTATTTATATTTTGGCAAGGAAAAAGTAATACACGTAGCTATAGGTGGCAATGCCTTTCAAGGGAGATAACAGTAGGTGCTTTCCCTCCACCCCCCACTTAAATTTTCACCTATCTTCCAAAATATTTGTTTGTTCCCAATAGGTGACAAGTGAGATTTCCTGATTAAACATCAAAAGGGCAAATTAGGTTATGTTTTATTTTTGGTATTCCTTATATTCCCCATGAACATGCAATGTGGAGCAGAGTAAGAAAGGGAGAAAGCATCCTGGCCAGTGTGGATCAGTGGTTGAATGTCTGACCTATGAACCAGGAAGTCATGGTTCAGTTCTGGTCAGGGCTCATGCCTCAGTTGTGGGCTCTATCCCCAGTAGGGGGCATGCAGATGGCAGCCAATCAATGATTCTCTCTCATCATTGATGTTTCTATCTCTCCCTTCCTCTCTGAAACCAATAAAAATATTTTAAAAAATAAAGAAAGGGAGAAAGCAAATGCTTCACAGATCTTTATCAGGTTCCCCTGAGGTAGCAGGAGGTGGTGACTCAACTGTAAGACTAGGATACAAAGACTGGATAGAGAGGAAACAGTGTTTCTAAACAGAAAACAACCAAACAAGATGAGTCAAGATGGTGCTGGTGCAAAAGATACAAGGAGAGGATGAAGTGATAGGCTAAATTCCATCATTTGATTCACTTCTATCTAGAGACACAGAATAAATTCATTTCTTTTCCTTAACAGATTAAAATCCTTTCTTGCTGTCTTTACCTCAGAATGTCTGCTTCTCTAATTAACTGGATTTCCATATGTGGCATGGGAATGACATAAACTGTGAAGGGCCAGGAGGCTGTCCAGAGCAAGATCAGATTGTACTCTCCAAGCATTAATTATTTTTTATCCACACGCTCAACATCTACTTCCTACTATGAAATAAAAGGTACAAAAGAAGAACATCAACATAAAACCTCCACACAGTCTGTAATATTCAGTAAAACCCTGGAACTGTTCATCTGCTCTTAAAAATACATTTAGGACTAAAATCCACATTACTCATTTTTGTTTGGCTGTGAGAGTACACAGAATAGCTCTAATGAAATCTTTAACACCGGGTCAGGAGAAACATACACAATGTGTTAAGAAGATCACCAAAATAAAATGTATGCTTATTTTATTTGTATATACAATAAGTCTAGGTTCGCATAGTGATTTTTTTTAAGTGAGAGTAATAATTTGAAGAGCAAAAGTGGTTTTGAACACCATATTTTGTCCCTGTTTGGTTATTTGTGGCTGCCAAACCTACAAAAGTGAAAAACTTTAAGAAACCCCTGTTAAAATTTCATGGAAAATGTACAATCTTCCAGAAATAGCTCTGTGTTTTTCTTTAAGTTAAACAATAAATGGAAAGAAGGGGTTTGTTATCTTAGAACATGTGGTAACAGAAGTGGAGTGTAAGTCTGAAATTGGAGGCATTGATTCTTATCAATTGTGTAGAGCAAAAGGGCAACAAATTACATCGATTTCAAGTAGATTAGTTTTCTAAGCTCTTTGGAATCTTTAGTGATTTTAGTAGTGAAATTCTGATGCTCTCCAACACCAACAAAGGCAAAATCACACAAAAAGCATGGCTAAGATTGGAGAAGTTTCAAGTACAATGACATTTTTAGACATCTCCTTTTATAAAAAATTTTTAAACAAATTAAAACCACAAACATTTATTATTTCACAGTTTCTGTGGATCAGCTTAGGAGCAGCTTCATTTTTATACACCAATAATGAACTATCAGAAAGGGAAACTGAAAAAAAAAATCCCATTCACAATTGCTTCAAAAAAATATCTAGGAAGAAATTTAAGCAAAGATGTAAAAGACCTGTACTCATAAAATTATAAGACACTGAAGAAAGAAACTGAGGGAGATACAAATAAGTGGAAGCATATACCGTGTTCATGGATAGGAACACTTAATATCATTAAAATGTCCATACTACCCAAAGCAATCTACAGATTCAACGAAATTCCTATCAAGATACCAATGGTGTATTTCACAGAACTAGAAAAAATATTTCAAAAATTTATATACACAGAACTACAAAAGACCCTGAATAGCAACAATTTTGAGAAAGAAGAACAAAGTTGGAGGAATTACACTACAATATATGACAAGGCTATAGTAATCAAAACAGCATGGTACTAGCATAAAAACAGACATAGAACCCTAGCCAGTTTGGTTCAGTGGATAGAGCTTCGGCCTGCGGACTGAAGGGTCCTGGGTTTGATTCCAGTGAAGGGCATGCGTGTACCTCTGTTGCAGGCTCAATCCATGGCCCTGGTCAGGGAGTGTACGGGAGGCAATGAATTGATGTGTCTCTCTCCCATCAATGTTTCTCTTCTCTGTCTCTCCCCATCCATTCCACTCTCTAAAAATCAATGGAAAAATATCCTTTGGTAAGTCTTAACAAACAAACAAACAAACAGAAAAATAGACATATGGATCAATGGAACAGAATAGAGAGCCCAGAAATAAATCTATGTCTTTATAGTCAATAAATATTTGACAAAAGAAGCAAAAACATACACCAGACTAAAGATAGTCTATACAATAAATGTTGTTGAGAAAATTACCGATATGTGCAAAAAGATGAAACTAGACCACCTTCTTACACTGCACACAAGAATAAACTTAAAATAAATGAAACACTTAAATGTTAGAATCAAAACAATAAAAATACTAGAAGAAAACATAGGCAGTATAATCTTGGACATTGCTCATAGCAATATTTTTTTTCTGATATGTCTCCTTGGGCAAGGGAAACAAAAGAAAGTAAACAAATGGGACTAAATTAATCTAAAGAGTTTTTTCACAGCAAAGGAAACCATGAACAAAATGAAAAGACAACCCACTGAATGGGGGAACATATTTGCAAATGATACATCTGATAAGGGGTTAATATCTAAAATTTATAAAGAACTTATAAAACTCAACACCAAAAAACAAACAATCCAATTAAAAAATCGGCAAAGGACCTAAATAGACACTTCTCCAAAGAGGACATACAGATGACCAGTAGACATATGAAAAGATGTTCAATGTCACTAATCATCTGAGAAATGCAATTGAAAACCACAATGAGATTTCACCTCACACCTGTCAGAATGACTTATCATCAACAAACATTAAGTGTTGGGGAGAATGTGAATAAAAGGGAACCCTTGTGCACTGTTGGTGGGAATGCAGATTGGTGCAGCCACTGTGGAAAGCAGTATGGAGTTATCTTGAAAAACAAAAAATGGAACTGCCTTATGATTCAATGATTCCATTTCTGGGAATTTATCTGAAGAAACTCAAAACACTGATTAAAGGAAGATATGTACACCTATGTTCATGGCAGCATTATTTATAATAGCCAAGATTTGAAAGCAGTTCAAGTGTCCATCAGTAGATGGATGGAATACTACTATTCAGTAAAAAGGCTGAAAATTTTGCCCTTTGCAATAGCATGGATGGAACTGGATAGCATTATGCTAAGTGAAATAAGCCAGCCAGAGAAAGATAACTACCATATGATTTTATTCATATGTGGAATTTAATGAACAAATTGAACTTCTAAGCAAAATAGAGAAGACTCATAGATAGAGAACAGGCAGACAGCTCTGGTGGGGGATGGGGAATTGAGGGAGAATGGAGGGATTGAGAAAAAAAGAAAAAGAGAGAGAACTCATGGACATGACAGCAGTGTCATGATTGCAGAGGGGGTTGAAGGTGGAAGAGGGCAAGAGGGAATAAATGGTGATGGAAAAAAATAAATTAATTAAAAATGAAGTTAGAAAAGTATGAGACTAAGCTATGTGCCTTAACAAGAGTAACTTAAAATAAATCATATTATCCTTAAGAAAGATTTTATACAACAGAACATATTTATTCTTTCAGGGATAGTGACTCTTTTAGATTTTGGTGGCTTACAATAATAATACTAATCCATTCATTCCATAAATATTTGGATCTCTATAATCAATACCATTTTAATTAACCTAGTTACTAATAACAGGAAAGGAGCAAAGGGAAGGTCAAATATTATAAGCATCTCATTTGAGCAGCTTCTCCAGGAAGCTAAGCTTTACACTTCCCAGGGAGCCACTGGTCTATTCCCAGCAGATCACTGGAGGAAGGGACCTGACAGGGGGAGGTGTATGCCCAGTGAAGTTGGAGGGGGCGGGGGGAAACTAGGGAAGGTGCTTGTCTGTCAGTCACACCTGTGAACAGATCATTGACCAGAATAGTCATGGCCACTGCGAGAGGTGAAATTTGGGATACTTAATTCCCTGAACACAGGAACTTGCTCTCTTGTACTCCTGGTTTCTCTTGTGCTCTTGGCATGGTGTGCTCTTTTGCATTCGCTCACGTGGCTCACAGCCATGTGGACCCACACACAATGGACTAATGGACTGCAACTAGTCTGATGCTGAACTGGACCCAGCTATAGCATGGAATGGAAACTCTGGACACTGCTTGGCTTTTAGTTCTGCTAAAACCCCAATTATACTTACTCCAGGACTAGATTAAGGGAAATGGGACTTTTGGAAACCCAGGGATGTAATTCCACGCAAATACATCCTCCTCTGTGAGTCTCAGAAAATTCTTTTTCTTAAGATATTGTAAGGACTCCACCCCCAGCACTCAGTGGGGAAAGGGAT
Source organism: Eptesicus fuscus (assembly GCF_027574615.1). Classification (NCBI taxonomy): domain Eukaryota; kingdom Metazoa; phylum Chordata; class Mammalia; order Chiroptera; family Vespertilionidae; genus Eptesicus; species Eptesicus fuscus. Next base: position 47,548,580 of record NC_072491.1, on the reverse strand, counting down.
ACCTCAACTTCCCTGATAACACCATGTTATTCTGAAAAAATTATTCCTCAGAGTTCCAAATAAATGTTTGTTAAATGTCAAACAAACAAACAAACAAACAAAAAACAGATAATCTTGCTATGCTGTATTTTTGTATGAAAACATTTTTATATTAAAAAAACTTTCTCTAATAAAAATAAGTTACATATTTTCTCTGATACTGCAAACAAGTAGCTTAGGCGCTAGAAATATTAACATCAACAAAAACATATTTATTGTAAGAACTTAAAAAATTCTTTAATTGCTTGCACTTTTCTTCCACCTCTCTCCAGTTCTCATTTGTCTTATTACTAGTAGAAGGATACCTGTAATGCCCTCCGGGACATGTTTCTTAAAAAAAAAAAAATCAGATCATTTCACCCTACTACTAGTTTTTGACCCTCTGAAATTTCATAAGAGGCGTCAAGTTTAGCTGATCCAGACTTTTCACTTGAACAGAAATGGAAGCATGCAGAGGAAAAGCCATGCTAAATGCTAAGGATGTCGGACTCATAAATAGAACTATAATAAAATATTTTAAATGATCTTGTTAAAAGCAATATAGCTCCTCAGAGTTCTTTTACTTTCAATTTGCTGTGGCTATCTTATTTAATTAAAAAATTTAAAAGCCTGAAATGAGTTTCTATTTATTAATTTAATGCTTTAACCAACATTACTTTTTTCATTTCTTCATCTCCTCTATTATCAGTTGTTATTCATTCATTCATTCATTCATTCATTTCTTAATGAGTGCCTATCATATTTCTATGGGGGAAAGTAAATAAGATACAAATCCTACCTGCAAGGCATACAATATATAAATTTTGTCCTTTTAAAATTCCAATGAAATGATCAGGTGTTATTTTATATGTTATATCTTTGTGTATTCTACAAATGCAGCTTGGTATTTTATGGCAAACACAAGGTGCTGTTTGTAGGGGCATCTGCTATTTATGATTTTGCTCATAGACCTTTTATTGGTCTGAAGAGTTTGCTCAAAATGATCCTTTGCCATTTCTAGCAGTGAGCCTGGCACTTCTTGGTGAGAGCAGAGGTGTAAAGACATGCCTGCTTCTCCTCAGAGCCTGTGCAGAAGATGGTGAGGCTGCACATGGAAACAGAAGACTGCCATTCGTGCTACAGGAACTCATACTGCATTGCAAACAAAAACATGGAAGGCAATACATGGGATGCGACAAGTTCTCTAATGAAGGCTCATACCGAGTACTGTGGGAGCAGAACTGGTAGGACGCTGGGAAAGGAGATGGCCGCAATCCATGCCATAGGTAGCCTGGGAGACTTCAACAAGAAGAGATGCCATGGACAGGAATGGCACAGAGGGCAGGGAGGAAGGGAGCAACCCGCTGAATGGGTTTGTTGGAGAGCAGGCGGAGTCAGGTGCTGGTGTGCCTCTAGCCAGAGTTGCAGACCCAATAGGTTTATTCTTCACCAAATCCAGTCCCAAGGAATGGCTACGGCTCTCCAATGCACGTGCCTGTGTAAAGCAGCCTGGGTGAATGCAGTGGTGGTAAGAGCCATTCACTTGGCGATCCTCGGAGATTCTCAGAGAACTGTCCTTGGACTAGGGGAGGGTCTAACAGCATGCTCAGAGGGGAAAAATAATTTCTGTTTTCGATATTTATTTTTTAAAAAAATATATTTTATTGATTTTTTTACAGAGAGGAAGGGAGAGGGATAGAGAGTTAGAAACATCGATCAGCTGCCTCCTGCACACTCCCTACTGGAGTAGGCAACCAAGGTACATGCCCTTGACCGGAATCAAACCTGGGACCCTTGAGTCTGCAGGCCGACGCTCTATCTACTGAGCCAAACTGGTTAGGGCTGTTTTCGATGTTTAAAAAGAGCTCTCTGCTGACTTCAGCACACTTCATCATCTCTGCTAGAGAGGAACAACGTCCCATTTAAAACCCTTAGGGGTGGAGGCATGGCCTGACGGGTGCTGGGTTGTCGCAGTGGCCTGAGGGTCTGCCCAAGGACACCGCTGGCGGGAGTGCAGCCCACTGTGCTAAGTCAATCTGATTTACTGGCAATTTGCTTTTCTAGATCGGGGCGTTCTTCTAATTATGAAGGACATTAAACTGTTTTACAGGGAGCAGATGGAACCTTCTCCATTCCTGGCATTTGAAATTCTATCTCGAAGGGTTTCTTCCTCCTATGAATAGTTCTGAACACGGAAAACTAGCAAAGTCTTGCCAGTTACGAATAGAAAGACTATCAGAGGCTCCTGTCAGAGCTGGCTATCATTGGGCGCGGTCAGGGCAGGTGTCACCAAACCATCACGGGGCGGGCCAAGAGGGACCTTGTAGGCTGCCTGTGTGCCCAAGTCAGTCTGCATTGTGAACTGGAACACAATTATAGAAAACTCAGCCCTTTCCCAACTGAGTTCAGATGTTCCATTATAAATCTTCAGAGTTAGACCAAGTTAGTACAAATAGCATTTTGTTTACCTGACCTAGTTACACAGCTTGTTTTTTTTTTTTTAAACAAGAAACCAAATTCATAGCCTTTTTCACCCTGTAATTACTGCACCCGAGAACTGGAATGGAGACTTCTAGTTCTCAATGACTTCATTTTGTGGAGGAGTCATGTACTGGCAGGGCCAAAGCACAGGCTTTGGAGGCCTACAGACCCAAGTTCTGATTCTCGGGTCTTAACTGTGTGAGGGACAGAAGCGTTTGACATCTCAGTTTCTTCCTTTCTAAAAAGGGCATGGTGCCACGTACCCCACGGTTGCTCTGAGGATTACCTGAGGTGGCCATGTGGAGGGCACGGTGCTGTTGCCATCGCTGTTGGTATCAGCAGCCTGCCTAAGTCCACGGCCCTGCCTGCGTTCAGAGAAACAGTGCAGATCCAAGGCAGAGCAAGTGGCCTGTGTCCCCAGCCCCAACCCTGGTCACTCTGCTGTGTGCCCTGGAGTATGCCCTGTGCTTACATGGTGCACCACTTATGGTCATGTTCTTACTATTGTAATGAAAGCAGAGCAAGGACATTAGCTGTATTCTTTGCTATTTTATACTAGCATTCCCGTTGCAGGAAAAATCCTGCAATAGGATTTCCTGCTGCACTCTACCCCGCCTCTGCTCCTCCCTTGTCGCCCACCCCGCCTTCTCCTCCAGCCCGCCTACGTTTCCCTTCGCCCCCGGCCCCGCCTCCGCTCCGCCCTTGTCGCCCGCCCTGCCTTCTCCACCAGCCCGCCTGCGTTTCCCTTCGCCCCCAGCCCTGACTTCGCTCCTCCCTTCTCCCCTCCCCCCCCCCCCCCCCCCCGCTTGCTTCCTTCTTCAAGCTTTACTCCCTTCTGCAGCTCTTGGCTTCTTTCGACACTGCCGTGATATGCAAATTAGCCGCCATCTTTGTTGGGGTAATTTGCATACTCATCCTGATTGGTTGGTGGGCGTGGCTCGGCTGGTGGGCGTGGCTTAGGTGTAGCGAAGGTGCGGTCAATTTGCATATTTGTCTATTATTAGATTAGATTCTGGGATATACAGGGGAAGAAAGCAAGCTTAAAAAACACACAACAACCACAATATCTGACTGGATTTTAGAACTGGGCTCCACCATGTCCCGTGAGACCTTAATTTCTCTACATCTGTCTCCTCATCTGTAAAATGGGTATAACAACAGAGCCTCGGCCATGGGATGACCTAGGAGCAAACAATCTCTGGAGGTGCTCCCACGGCGGCTGGCACATAGCCGTGCTCCCTACACGGAGTTGTGGCTACTCCTGGCAGTGGCCTCATCACCGGGATGAGGGCTGTGAGGAAGCTGAGATCCCTGTCCTCTTCCACTGGAGCTGGGAGAGCACCTGGCTCCTGGGGGTGTCAACACCATGCTCCCAGGACCTCCACCAAGTCACAATCTGTCATTAGACAGTCATTTGTGAGTCGCTGCACTGCCTGCCCCTCTCCCTGCCCCACAGGGAGGCCTGGCTGCTCTGCTAGCGAGGAATCCAGTCTGCTTGCTTTTCCTGCCTGGGTCCTAGCTCCTGGCTCAGGTACGCGGTAGGTGCTCAATGAATGTTTGTTGAATGAATGAATACAGAGGGATTACATATTCTTGCTGCCTTTCTGGACATCACCTTCTGGGATGGCGTAGCCTCCAGATGGAGCTTTGGGTTCAAATCACACCCACTGACTGGCTAGCCGTGGCTGTACTGCTGACCCTCATGCCTGGGGTCCTCAGGTGTGAGGCGTGGGACTCATAAGCACACCTAGCTCACACAGTGTTTCTGAGCATCCAAGGACGTAGCGAAGGAACAATTCTGCAGTCTTCCTTTCATATTAAAACATTTTATGGGAATTTAACTAGCATGGTTATAGTTTCCTTAATCACCAGCTCATAATTGTAATACCTTTTCAAAGAGGGAATTTCTGTTTTTCACTGACTGTGTCTGTATAAACATATATGTTGGACATAAATGCACTACAGTTAAATCTAGTTTTTAAAAACGTATAAAAACTGAAGGATGCCAGTTGCCCAATTTGGCCTTGTGTTCAGCCTTTTGAAGCTGCCGTGGCTCCGTAAAGGCACGACTGGGTTCTCCCCGAGGCACGGAGGGTGGCTGTCTCACAGACCCGGGGCTGCCCTGTGCTGCTGGACAGCTTGCCTCTCCCACTGCTACGTTTCTGCAGTTTATTTGTTGGACTAATTCTGATGGTACCTTGCTTTGATTCTTGGAGACACAGAAGAATGAGAACACCTTACTCAAGAAGGCATGTTTAAAAATCTTCTCAAAGGACAGCTCTTTCTAGGAAGTACCCTCTCTTAATTCCGGGACCCCAGGAAGGCCACCCCAAAACACTTGCCATTACTTGGGTCTCCTCTCCTTGTCAAAACCGGGGTTTTATTCCATCCCACTTCTCTTTTTGTTGTTGTTAATCCGCAGGGGAAGGTATTTTTTTTCCATTGAGTTTTTTAGAAATGGTTGAAGGGAGGAAGGTGGGGGAGAGGGAGGGTGAGAGAGACACATACACACAACCATTGGTTGCCTCCCACACGCACCCCCACTGGAGCCAGGGATGAACCTGGGACCCAGGTATGTGCCCTTGACGAGGAATTGAACCCATGACCCTTCATGCGCAGGCTGACTCTCTAACCACTGAGCCACTCGGCAGGGCCATGCCACTTCTTTACAGGGTAGATGTCACCTGACTGGGCACCCGGGGCCCCTGGCAGGACAGAGGTTAAGAGGCCCACCCTGAGCGGGCCAGCGTTATGTGCACTCACTTAATTTCTTTTTTTTTTTTTTTTTTTTTTTTTTTTTTTTTTATTTTTTTGGTTTTTTTTTTTTTTTTTTTTTTTTTTTTTAATTTCTTTATTGATTAAGGTGTCACATATTTGTCCTCATCCCCCCATTCCCATCCCACCCCTCTCCCCACGCATGCCCCAATCCCCTGTTGAACTTAACCGTTGGATAGGCTTATATGCATGCATACAGGTCCTTTGGTTGGACTCTCCCCCTCCCCCCCACCCTCCCCCTACCCTCCCGTATCCTCCCTCTGAGGCCCGTTAGTCCGATCGATGCCTCCTTGCTTCTGGTTCTGTTCTTGTTCCTCAGTCTATGTTGTTCATCATTTCCTCTAGATGAACGAGATCAAATGTCACTAGATATATACTAATAAGAACTGAATGTGAGACGAGCAATAATATTTATGCTGACAGGCAAATGAATCAATCTGTAGCGAGCTTCCCCCTGGACCAACAGTTCTTTTGAGACCCAATTTCGATGTCCAGTAGTTCCTTATGTGTACATGTCAGCACTGACCCCTCAGCTCTGGATGGTGGACAAATGGTGGTAATGGAGGTCTGACTCCCTCTGGTTTGGTCTCGGCCGATCCCAGGGGCACGGCGTCACCTGGACTAAGGGGCACGTGGCCTCACCCATACCCAAGGGGCGCGTGGTCTCACCCGGGCTTGGGACCCAGCCTCACCCGGATGGATCCAGGGGCGCACGGCCTCACCCGGACCCAGGATCTGGCTTCACCCGTACCCAAGGACACTTGGCCTCTCCCAGACTCAGGGGCACGTGGCCTCACCCGGGCTTAGTTGCACAAGGCCTCACCTGGATCCAGGGACACATGGTCTCTCCCGGACCCAGGGACGCTTGGCCTCTCCCAGACCCAGGGCCACTTGGGCTCACCCGGGCCTAGGTGCACGAGGCCTCACCCGGATCCAGGGACGCATGGTCTCACCCGGACCCAGGGACGCTTGGCCTCTCCCAGACCCAGGGGCACGTGGCCTCACCCGGGCCTAGGTTCACGAGGCCTCACTCGGATCCAGGGACACATGGTCACACCCAGACCCAGGAAAGTTTGGCCACTCCCAGACCCAGGGCCACTTGGGCTCACCCGGGCCTAGGTGCACGAGGCCTCATCCGGATCCAGGGACACATGGTCTCACCCGGACCCAGGGACGCTTGGCCTCTCCCAGACCCAGGGCCTCTTGGGCTCACCCGGGCCTAGGTGCACGAGGCCTCACCCGGATCCAGGGACACATGGTCTCACCCGGACCCAGGGACGCTTGGCCTCTCCCAGACCCAGGGCCACTTGGGCTCACCCGGGCCTAGGTGCACGAGGCCTCACCCGGATCCAGGGACACATGGTCTCACCCGGACCCAGGGACGCTTGGCCTCTCCCAGACCCAGGGCCACTTGGGCTCACCCGGGCCTAGGTGCACGAGGCCTCACCCGGATCCAGGGACACATGGTCTCACCCGGACCCAGGGACGCTTGGCCTCTCCCAGACCCAGGGCCACTTGGGCTCACCCGGGCCTAGGTGCACGAGGCCTCACCCGGATCCTGGGACACATGGGTCACCCGGACCCAGGGATGCTTGGCTTCTCCCAGACCCAGGGCCACTTGGGCTCACCCGGGCCTAGGTGCACGAGGCCTCACCCGGATCCAGGGACACATGGTCTCACCCGGACCCAGGGACGCTTGGCCTCTCCCAGACCCAGGGCCACTTGGGCTCACCCGGGCCTAGGTGCACGAGGCCTCACCCGGATCCAGGGACACATGGTCTCACCCGGACCCAGGGACGCTTGGCCTCTCCCAGACCCAGGGCCACTTGGGCTCACCCGGGCCTAGGTGCACGAGGCCTCACCCGGATCCAGGGACACATGGTCTCACCCGGACCCAGGGACGCTTGGCCTCTCCCAGACCCAGGGCCACTTGGGCTCACCCGGGCCTAGGTGCACGAGGCCTCACCCGGATCCAGGGACACATGGTCTCACCCGGACCCAGGGACACTTGGCCTCTCCCAGACCCAGGGCCACTTGGGCTCACCCGGGCCTAGGTGCACGAGGCCTCATCCGGATCCAGGGACACATGGTCTCACCCGGACCCAGGGACGCTTGGCCTCTCCCAGACCCAGGGCCTCTTGGGCTCACCCGGGCCTAGGTGCATGAGGCCTCATCCGGATCCAGGGACGCATGGTCTCACCCGGACCCAGGGACGCTTGGCCTCTCCCAGACCCAGGGCCACTTGGGCTCACCCGGGCCTAGGTGCACGAGGCCTCACCCGGATCCTGGGACACATGGTCTCACCCGGACCCAGGGACGCTTGGCCTCTCCCAGACCCAGGGCCACTTGGGTCACTTAATTTCTCTGTCTGCACATCGAAGTAATGGTCTTGGGCAGCAGCTGCAGAGATGGCATGTGAAAGGGTTTGTGGTAAAATGTTCCAACCTTCCTACTGGTGGAAACAAGGGAGTACCTGCCCCACAAAGCAGATTTGGAAAGCTTTTCCTGGCCGGGACTCTCCCTGGGGAGCCGCCCCAGATGTCTCTGCACCCCATAGTCTGAGCAGGCCTGTGACCAGTCACCAAGCCTTACTGGTAACCAGTCTCTCTCTCTCCCCCCCCCCCCCCCCCCCACCCCCTCCCCGGTCCTCTTGCTTCTTTATGCACTGGCCTCACTGCCATTAAGGCCACCCCTTTGCGCTGGGCCTCAGAGGGCGGCTGTCAGCAGGTAAGAACCACAGCACACCCCCTTCTTAGGGTGCTGGTGCGTCCCGCTCCGCCTCCCCCTGCCCTGGGTCCCTGGGTGCGGCCCCCACCAATTCCCCCCAGTCTCCACCCTCCCACCCCCAGGCCGCCCACCTCCCCACCCTTCCGTCCTGTCCTCCTTCCCCAGAGGACACCCCGCCCCGCCGCCCCCGCCCCCGCCCCCCTCCTCCGCGCTTTGCTGGCGCCAGTGCTGGCTAGGTCTTGCACTTTGATTATTTGTGTTAACAGTTAATTTAGCACCTTGGCCACGTGTGCCAAAGCTGCCTCCACTTCCTCCTGCCTCCCAACAAATGGCACTTTTATGAGATCCTTTCCAAGTGGCTCCCAGGCCGGCTCCTGCCTCCGCGGCTCAGGCCTCTCGGTTCACAGACTCCGTCTCTCTCGCCCTCCATCCTCCACCGGGGCACCCACTCTCGCAGGCCGGCGATCCTGAGACCTTTGCAGGAAAGGAGCTGTTTGTGGCCGCTCGGTCGCTCCCCACGCCTCTGTCAGACCGAATGGAAATTTATAGAGCCGGCCCTGGGCACGCCTCAGCGCTTTCCTGTCCGCCGGGAGCACCTGGGAATTAGAAAATTTGTGGTGTCATAGCAGATGGCTGGCAGCTAGAGTGACGTACTTGGCAGACTTAAAAAAAAAAAAAAGAAAGAAGAAATTTCCGCAATAATTTCAATAAGATGTTAAAACACTCAGAACATTTAGGATCCTTTTCAACTCGTCTAACAAGCCATTCTTTCCTCAGATCTGATTTCCCTCAACCTCTTCTCTGTGCTAACACAGCCTTGGATGTCACGGAGTGTGTTTTGCCTTTTTAATCCCTTACATTCTTTTTCCTAACCAATGGGCAGTATTCTGCAACTAAGAGAGGGCTATGGCTCTCCCAAAGTATTACAAAGAGGATATTCATTTATTTGTTCGTTCAAATACTGTTGAGAGTCTAGTACTGTATGTTTTGGTGTTGGGGATACAGGAGGAGGGGGAACAGTCCCGTCTCCCCCGATGGGGGTGAGAACCTACCAGGAGCAAAGTCCCAAGCACCCAGGACTGCCATGCTCTCTCCCTAGCAAACGCTTAGCATCGGTTTAAGTTTCCTTTCATGTTTAATTTTTACATTTCATTCAAGCCCCTTGCTTCTTATTTCCCAATTTCTTTCTAACCCATTCCCCCTTTTTGTTCTCCTTCTTCATCATTCTCCATGGTTCTGAATTCCCAACTGCTTCTAACTTCTTCAGATCTGCCATCATTGGCACTGTGATACAGTCTCTCCCTGCTGCTGGATTACGCAGCACACAGTAGAGATCCGATCAATCCCAGTGTTCATTCAACAACCACGTATTGAGAGCCTGCCATAGGCCACACCCAGGGATATGTGCTGAGATTGCAGAGAAAAGAGAGACAGCCTGGAGGTCCTTATGGATCTCACAATCTACTTCAAATGCCAAATTAACAAACAGTGTGTTAACTGCTGTGATAGAGAGATGATTCCCTATCATCTACCGGATTAAATTTGTTTTTCTACTTTGGATCCCAAACTGCCCACCACTTGGGCCCCACCTGGCTTCCTAGCTTCCTTCAATGTGCTTCCTGTCCTCAGGGCCACACTCCATTAACTGCCTTGTCTAGAGCACGCTCCACCTTTCCCGCCATCCTGGTTTTCCTCTGTCTTTTCTATTTGTCTACAACACCATCCCCTTACCACCATCACTCTCTTTTTTTAAAAAAATATATTTTATTGATTTTTTACAGAGAGGAAGGGAGAGGGATAGAGAGTTAGAAACATTGATCAGCTGCCTCCTGCACACCCCCCACTGGGGATGTGCCTGCAACCAAGGCACATGCCCTTGCCCGGAATCGAACCTGGGACCCTTCAGTCTGCAGGCCGACACTCTATCCACTGAGCCAAACTGGTTTTGGCTCCACCATCACTCTCAATTCAGAGTCTCTCTAGCCTCTATAACCGAGCTTGAATTCCATGTCTCACAAGCAGCTTTTATTCAGAATTCCCCCAACTGAAAATCTTATCTCTCCCAAAATCGTTTAGCATTTTATTTGGATCTCTTCCATGACAGCGTCTGACACTGTCTCATGTTGAAGTTATTTTTATCCTGGACCCCCTGCTGGACTGTAAGTCCCCCAAGTGCAGAGAGCCCTGCTCTTTATCTTGTTAGACTCTGCAGTGATGACACAGCATATCCATCTACAGAAGTAAACTTGTTTGGGGCTTTAGGAGGGGCATCATATCCAGGGTCATTGATGTGAAGAACACAGGGTCCTTCCTGAGGAGAGAGGACGTTATGAAGGGAATGGGACAGGAAGCACAGACAAAGAGAAAGCAGCCCCAGCATGGTTGGAACAGAGGCGCCTGAGTTGGCGAGGCTGTATCTTCAAATGAGTATTCAATAGAGTTCAAGTCTGATAGTGTCTGGGGCTCTCACGTGTGGAAGGCCTTATTTTAAGTGAGTTAAAGGAAATGACTCAACTCTGGTCTCTAGAACAGACCAGCCCAGAAGTATGGTGACTCCAAGGATTAAAGGGAAATAATGACTAGAAACGTCCAGAAGTTAGCTGAATTCTTTCAACCAGTTAACTAAGTCATGTAATTTTTTTTCTTTTGCAATCTCTACTGTACATAATTTGTACCCTGATTTTTCTTCCTGATCTTGGAGAAAGAGAGATGTGTTAGAAGACTGGATCCCAGGGATCCCCTTTTCTGTGGAAGAACCATGGAGACTGACATTTGAAAAGATGAAGGCCCATAGGGACCCTGGAAGCATAGAGATGACCTCCTCCTACTGTGGATGGGAAACAAGGCACTCAGTAACGCATTAGTGGCGGAACCAGGGCTGGGGTCCTTTATAGAACATTCACCAATGTGGACCTTGTTGGATGCATTTGGTTTCAAGTAGTTGAAAGCCCACTGCAAAGTGGTTTAAACAGTAAAGAAAGGCATTTCTCCTGTCTCTGAAAGGCCAAAAGGAAGGCAACTTCCAGGATGGTGGCTCCATTTCCTTATGGTTGACCCCCAAATGGCACCAACATTGGGGGCAGTAGCTTTCTCATTGGAGCTTCCCATCCACTTGGAAGCTGAGGCTCACCGGCTGCAGGTGGAGTTCCAGAACCACTGACAAGGGAGATGAGGATTGAACTTGGCGTAGATGACTCAGGGCTCGCTCCCAGAGGAGGGCATGGTGTCAGATTCCCTCAAATCCCATGGGCTGCCCCAGGTGGCTTCTTGCAAAAGATTATGGGATGGTTGGAAGGCACCAAGAATGGCCAGGGAAGAGGAGGGCAGCTCGTACACATCATGCTTGGGAGCTACACAACATTCAACAACTTACCAAAAATGTTGGTTGAGTTTTAAACACCTCAAGGAAAGAGATTTCACTTTTTTAAAAAAAATATATTTTTTATTGATTTTAGAGAGGAAGGGAGAGGGAGCAAGAGATAGAAACATCAATGATGAGAGAGAATCATTGATTGGCTGCCTCCTGCACGCCCCCTACTGGGGATCAAGCCCAGCAACCCAGGCATGTGCCCTTGGCCGGAATCAAACCTGGGACCCTTCAGTCTGCAGGCCCACGCTCTATCCACTGAGCCAAACCAACCAGGGCAGATTTCACTTTTAAAAAGCCACCCATGCTGCATTAGACTGCACTGATTCCCAGGGGAGTGTTGAGAATGTGTAGTCTGCTGGTCTCCTCTGGTCACACACCCCTCCCCACATGCCTGCCTTCATCCCAGGTTTCCTTGAGTCCCCCTGCCTCATTTATCTGCTTGCTCTCTTTCTGGATGGTCTGTCATCCTTTCTCTCGCTTTTTTTTCCCACCAGCTACTTCTTTTCCTTCCATAGACACAATACTAGTATACTAAAGTAGCATTTTTATTCTGAATTGAAGCAGATAGAGAAATTGGGGAAGTACATTAAACCTTTTTCATTTCTATGCTCTTTTAGTACCAGTTACTCTTTATTCTGGACATTTATGCTGGACATTGTACCTAATAGCTCATCTAAGTCTGACAACACAGCTCTATGAAGGGCTATTGAGTGACTTGCCCCAAATCGTATCATTTGTCAGGGTGTGGCTTCAAACCTAATGTTTTTACCTTTTACAATATTCTGCCAAAGCCTATTGCACTGAGGGAAATTTAATATTGCATAGTTTCTCATCACCAGCACCTGTATCCCGCCAAAGAGGTGATGGTGTTTTCTGACTACTCCCCTGTTAAAGACTTAAGGCAGTTTGTCCTGGAACAGTGCACTCTATAGGGTGGAGCAAGTTGATTAATTTCTCATTGGTACAGATGTGGATACATTAGGGGCCAGTAGTACCACTTACGCATTTCTACATCATGTGGTTAGAAGTACCGTAGCCTGTGTGTGTGGAGGCTAGCTTCTCCAAGCCTGAGCATCCTGTGCCTGGAGGCCACCATCACAGAGTGACCTCATGGTGCCAAGGCCTTCGTGGCAAGTGAGAAAGCAGGGAAGAGACAGAGGGCTGGCCTCGAGCAGTCGCTTTACTTTTTCAGGGTTTGTGATTTGTAATCAAGGCTCTTTCACATGCTGATGTGGCATGTGCTGTGTATGTACACTGCCTAGGCCAAGAGCTTTGCTTTTTAAAAGACATGTCCAGGTATGTGAAGAACAAGCTGCTGTCTCATCACGATAAAGATCCCAGAAAAAGCTTCACTTGCTTCCTGATTTAGGTTATAATTAGCAACATAATCTAATTAACCAAGATACCTTGAGCCCTGCTCTTCCTATTTTCCCTAGATTTTGTGAGCTATAGCATATCTTTTTAATAAATTGCTATTTATGTTACTGAACAAGAGCTTGCTGCCCAATGTACATAGAAGCCGATACGGTGGTACTGGTTTTTGAGGGGGAAAAGGCTTTTATTGCAAGGTTGACTGGCAAGGAGAGAGGAAGCCAGGCTCCAATCTGTCTCCCCAGCATTTAGGGCAAGTTTTAAAGGGCTTTCGGCACCAGGCCTTCTTGGACAACGGAACCTTCATTTCTGAAAGGGTTCTGGCATTCGGGTTCAGTGTGGTCTAAGACAGCATCTCCCGGTCTTTTGATTCCATGGGGGTTCACAAGTGTTACTCATGAGTGCTGTTCCCAAGTGTTACTTGTAAACTTTGGTTCCGGGTCTTGTTAGAAACAGGATAGGACCAGTTTGAGCTGGTTCTGTGGATACATTTACTTTAGGTTAGCCAAGTAGGTTTCTTTTGATTGCAGTCAAAGAGAACTCACTGAAATCTCACTGACATGACAGGTAGCTGATGGTTTAGAAAGCACAGAAATATGACTCACCACTTGGTTGTCACAAACAAATAATTCCAACCTGGCATCCCAGCCTGTGTCTCTGAAGAAGCCGTTTGAAGGATCTGATTTAATAGTTCAGGAATATATGGTTTAAATCAATGACCTTGAGAGGAAGGCCTAGTGGAAACAGCTTGCAATACTATATCCAGAATGATCTATTGGGCTCTTCTTACTTCCTTAACCAGGATCTGTGCCCCAATTTCCACCTGGATCTATGATATCTGCCTGATTGCCTGCTGTAAACTATCTCTGAGCCTTAAATATCTGGGCCAAGCTATAGTTATAAAGACAAAGGGAAAAACAAAAACAGAGGTAATAGTTTTTGAATGAGGGGTGGAATTTAGAGCAAAAATTTATTTGTCTCCAAAGGGTGTCTGTAGCTATTTTAATCCCCTCATTCCTCTGTTGAAAGGATTTCTGTACATTAGTACAACCAGACCTTAATCTCCGGGCTGGCCAAGGGAAATCTGTGCAGGCGTGGTGGCTGTTTGTCAAGCAGAACAGCGTTTTCCCAGTCGTTGGAGCTCGCAGGACCCTCAGAGATCATGCAACACCCACTCCTCATATAGTAGGTGGAGACCATGAAGTCCAGACAGGTGAGCCTGAGGTGAAGCAACCCCTGGAGCTGGCCTCCGACCAGCTCATCTGGTGGATTAGCCCTTTTGGTGGTCACTGCCCAGGGCTGTGTCCTGGGTACAGGATTCATTGAGCCAGGTAGACACAGACATCCTGAAATAAACACAGTTGAGAAAAGACACGGATGGCCAAAAAGAAAGATGCACATACCAATGGCTGTGTCCTCCACTCTTCTGACGACATCGAGCTGGACCCTGTCATGCACTCTTCCCAGAGGCTATATCATCATATGCTGCCTAGGAATAAACGATTGTCTGAGGCTTTGGTCAGTTGGAAGTAAATCACTGCACTTATTTGAGCACAAACAGACTGAAGGAGGTTATGGATGAATAAATGTAACTTGATTATGTACTGAGCTGCATTCACAGGTGTGTGCTTGTGGTAGAACAGTAGAAGTTTCAGGATTACAGCTAATGGAGTGTTTTGATGAATTGATTTTTCCTCCCAGTAGTTACAGGCTTTGCATTGCTGTGTATCATGTTGTACTTTCTTGGCTTCAACGAAAATTTCTTCCTATTTTATCTAAATTCCAATGCTACAGTTGAATTTCTGGTGAGGAAACTACAGTCAACGTTGATTGTCATTAATTAAGCTGTTGTTAACAAGGACAACCAAACCCAGAACCATGCCAAACAGACCTCCCTTAATGTGTATTGACAATAGTGCAAAACTATGTGTGGAAAGAAGAAAACCAGTCAGTTACTCATCTGGAAATCGCCACAAATTGTTCCTAAACTGGAAAATGCTTGGTGGAGGTGTGTCTTACTTCTCCTAGAGCTTCCTCAGCTTACCACTCCTGGCCCTGCTCCTGAGAATGAGACAAATGAGTGCTCGCTATCCTTACTCGTGCCTCCAATAACTTCCTCATGCACTGCAGGTTGTTGCACATCTTATTTCCTAGTCAATCACTATTGAAAGGAAACTCTCAGATGGATTTTTCATGCTGCTATTTGTGTTTTTACTTGGTTTGTGAAATGATATTGTTTAAATCATTTCCTATGTTAACTTCAAACACTGTTAGAATCACAGCCATGGGAGTTATCTGATCTGGTTGTAAAGGATTAGTACTTTCTAGCAAAGAAAAAAATCCATCCCTAGATCATATGCTGAGTACCCCAGAGAAAGTCTTTCTCACAAAAAATGTACATGAGGCATATGCTTTCACTGGGAATTTTAAGATGCGTTGACTTTTTAAAGGATAATTGGTTTGTTTTTTCTTTTTGTGGAGGAACTTCCTTATCCTCTGCCCCCTGCTTAACTTAAGAACCACTATGCAGAATTCTGATGTTTATAAGGTTTTGACTCTTAAAATCTTCTAGCTTTGAACTTAAAAGTGCTAAGCGGATGGAATAAAAATACTGACAATGCTGTGTATCACAGCCAACCATTTTATTGTTCATTTAAGGAGACATACGTGCTGCCTATGGTCAGTGAAAGAAGATTCAACCAATCCTGGGAGGGTGCTATGAGCGAATGGCTCCTGAGCCCAGAGCACAGGGCCTTTGACTTGGGGTCAAGCTCTCCAAGATGGAACAGAGTCTAATGTCACATTAAAATATTACAATATATTGAAGTTTTTCCACTAGGCTATGTAATTTACATGTAGAGAAAGCCATATTGCTTCTTGTTAAATCTGTATGAAAGAAACAAAATTTCCCAGAAACCCTCATAAGGGGTGGATGGAGTGGGAGAGCCTGTAGTCAGCTGGAAATGTGTACATGGACATGCATCCATGAAGCTGGCTGTGCACATGAGCTCCTGCTGGGAATCAGAGTGTGCATCTTCTCTTGCAGGCACCACACTCTCACAGGGGCACCGGGCCCTTGTTCAGGGCACCCAGGCCTCACTCCTGCGGCTAATACAGCCCCACATGCTGAATGTGAAACACTGGACAGTTCTCCTTGGATGCCTTGGGTTTCCTGCTGTGCACGAAGGTCTTCCGTTTCCCCGGGGTGGAGGCACCGTCACCTGTTCTCTGTCATTTCTGCCCACTGCGGATATGAGAGAATTAGGAGAACGATAGACCTGTATTAGAGAACACAGGTTCTCAGGGTCAACTGGAGCCTTTCTAACTTCCCATTTACCGAGCCACCTCCTATGCCCACATGTTACACTAGTGCATTGCCATGAACCACTGCATTTCATCCTCACAACACTCTTGTAAGGCATAGGGTGTTTTCTCTACCTGATAGATAAGGCAACTGAGGCACAGAGAGGCCATAGAATCTAACCAAAAATTTAAAACTAGGGAGTGGTGAGGAAAGGATTTAAATGAAGGTCTATTTTGGCTGAGCTTTGTGCTCTTTCTCCCAAAGGGCACTATTTGCCACAGGTGGAATAAAGAGGATGTAGAAGTGGGACTAAAATGGCCAAGTGTCTGCTGTGTAAGGGCTATGTTTTCTCAACACCCACACCATCCCTTTGTATCTGCTGTCATTTATGGTGATGATTATGATATCAACATTGTGAGTGTGCAAAATCAGAGCAATATGAAATGACTATTGTGAGTAAAGCCATTGTGGTGTCTGCATGATTCATTTGTATTCTACCATGACACCAGGTGGTTTTGTGCAGGAACTGGAACATATTACTCATTCTCTAAGTTGGTGCATACAGCTGGCCCCTGAAGTCTTCTGTGCAGGTGCTTCTCAATTAGTGGCTATCAAGTGGAAAGCAGCTGTAACAAACCTAGGAGTTCGTGGCCCAGGACCTGCTGTGCACTCTGTCTGTGCTTGTGTGTGGGTGACTCTGGCTTCCCAGCTTGGTTCCAAGGCTTTGCTTGGCCAGAGGGCACCCCAAATATTTCACTCTCCAGCTGTTGGAGAGCCTGTTGCAGACACAGAAACCTAACTTACTGAGAAGCTTCAACCTGGGTTCCATTTTCCTCATAGCTAAATCTTTTTTGTGTGTGTGTTTTTTCATCCAGGCCAGATAAGCTCTCATGTCTCCTTATTGAAAAAATGATTCCTTGCTCTTCTCAGTTAGGGTCCTCACACTTTGTCATTCCCAAAGAAATTATCTAGGAAGAAGAAAACAGTTACTTTGAGAAAACAGCATATTGTGATGTAGAAAAACTTGAATCCACTTCCAAAATTGAATTTTCTACAAAAAAAGCAAGGAAAGGTGAGAAAGGACAATTTCCCTCTTTCTCCTGATCCCCCTCTCTCCCTCTCACACACATATATACAACCTCCCCCACACACATACACACACACACACACACACACACACACACACACACACGACTGCAAGCACCAGTGGGACTGCTCCCTGTTGCAAGCAAAGCTGCTGAGAAAGCACATGGAAGCCACGGGGGTGAAGTCATGCAAATGCTATGCTCCCAAAGGCCACAGGAATTGTGGAAAGATTTGTCTAAATATCTCATGCATTCTTGTAATCTAAGGTTTATGGAAATAAAAACCACAATTGAAAAACCAACACCACATTTATTACCCTTTTCCCCTTTTCTCCTTTAGAATAAATTCATAGAACATTTTATGAAGCAGCCAAGAAAATAAATGATTTCAATTTTATTACCAAAAAGACATCAACCAAGTGTACAGCAAGTACTAACCAGGTTAAACAGGATCTGCTTGGGAAGAAGACAAGCACACTCTGCTGGGTGTCCCCTGCTGTTCTGTGAGCTAGAGCTCTGAGACAGGGGGACAAGGGTCGCTCCCTCATTTCACCCATTTCCAGATGGTATTTGTAGAGGTATGGATAAAAGTTGGTTCAAGCCTTATCTTACTCCAGTGAACTTCAAGCTTCCTTTTCTCACCTCTCCTTTTTAGATTTTGTGTTGAGTATTAGAGTTGGCTCATATACTCAGAGACATTTGCTGAAGCTTCCCTGGCACTAAGTTTAAAGAAACCATCAAGGAGCACATGGTTTCCCACACACTCCCTGGGCCAGGGCACACCCTTCCCGGGCTCCCAGCACTCCCAGCACCAGTCCTCCAAGAGCCTCTCTGCCCTGGTCATTTCAGAGGCCTGAGAGTGAAGAGGGGCTTTCTCTGGAGAGGAGCCTGGGATCGTATGGGCTGATGCTTGCACTCTTCCCTCACACCCTGCATAACAAGGCAGGGAAGGCAGTGCTATGAGAACACAATTCAACTCTAAGTTTTTTAATGCTTTTGTGTGTGATGCTAAAATTTTAATTTAATTTTTTGCCCCCAATTCTTGTTGTTTTATAAAATAGGGCAATGGGTTAAGTCTGTTTGAATCTGACTTCCTGTTTTCTCCTGCCCTTCTTTTTCTGCCACTCCTCTTCTAATTATGTGTCATCCATATATTGAATTAACTTGGCTTGGAAACATACAAAGCAGGAAATAACACTGTTTTTAATTAATCCAGTTGAAGCTTCCTTCATTGTCCTTGGATGAGATCTTGAGCAGAGCGCATAGCTTTCTTGTTCACTTTCGGGTATTAAAAGTTCAGCTTAAGTTAAATAAAAACTTTAATCTCTCATCAACTTTGAAGTATGTTCCATTCCCTGCCCTAATACCATCTCAGTCGTGATCCAGGCTTGGGACCAGGCATTGGGGAAGGAGAACATTTATCTGTTCTTTCTTCTCCTCAGGAGTTATGGCTAGAAAAGGGGGAGAATTTGTGTTAGGAAGATCTCATTTGCCTAGTGTAGCTTTTATTTGACATTGGTTCCCTCTCCAGGTGCCCAGATATTGGCTTTTTCTTTAAATAAATGCTCCAGTGGATTCTTTAGAAAACATTCATTTAAAAGGGGAACGTAAGACTTAAGATGTTTCTTGACACACTTATCTGGTTGAGCTGACCACTTTGATTTCCTCTTGATTTCTGCTCCAAAGTACACCCCACCTAGACTCTTTCTGGTGGTTTGCCTTTCTCTTTAGTTCTCTTAGGTTAGGAACTTTTCAAGAGAGCTTAAGCTCAGCTACCTCTGCACTGTAGAATCTGGCTCATGGTGACATGGGCTGTGACCTGTGGGAATGCAACTCCTGCTGCAACTTGCTCTCCTTGCTCTGCCATTGGGACAGCTTATGTAGCCCCTCAAGGTTAGACTTTGCCAATAAAAAGCAGGCACACCCATTCAGTTCCTAACCTCTATGACAGGCCCTGTAGATATCACTGGGCTTGTGAAACAACTTCATTTGGCTTGATGAACATGTGTCTTGGGAAGTGGATGGAATTTCATAGCACCTCCTCTCTCACTAGGTGAAAAACTCTCTTATAAAATTTTTTTCCTTTTGGCAGGGCAAGTCAGCAAAATGGCACAGTAGGCAGCTATTGTCCTTTTATAGAACTGTGAGAAAATGAGCAGAACTGTCAGAACCAACGTTTTCAGAACTCTAAAAAATAGTCAAAAGTTCATAGCAACCAAAAAACTGCTGAGTTAAGGAAAATTTGACTTCGAAATGGTATTTAATCTTTGTGGCATTATTTTGTAGCCTTATTCCACCCCTTTACGGTTAACAGTGATTTTAAAGAAGGCAGCCTAAACTCCCAGAGTGGAATCCTGGTCCCTGACTATCGGGTCTTATTTGCAAATTATAGTGTTTGTCTCTTCTCACTTTTCTGGGCGTTACCTAAAGGACTGACACTAGGTACTTGTTTCTGATTCACCCAACTCAGAAATCATCGAGGCTGGGAAAGTGGTAGGCATTTCTTGAAGACATTGTAAGGCAAACAAGTAACCTACAGCCTCCTGAGCAAAAGATTGTGGTTGAGATGTACAATAACCTACCTAAATGCTTTGAGGGAAAGCCAGAGAGAGTTTCTTTGTGAAATTAGGGCATTTAAAAGTACTGATATGTTCTAGGGAATTTATAAAGCAGCATGCAAGCCCAGGGCAAGACATATGTACAGAAAATATCTGTGAAAACTTCAGGCTTTCATCTCTGGATGATCTACAGGCTTAATTCAAGCACAAAATAAAGGCTAAAGCAGTACTGCAAAAGTATCTGCTAACTGTTAAAGGAATGCTCAGCAAATTGTCAACCTTAAAATATTAATAGACTTCTGTTTTGTGTATGTTTTTTAACTCCTGGCATTCAAGGAAACCTTCAAGCAAGCTATAGAAACAAAGCCTTCAGTGACCACACATGACAAGGAATATAGTCTTTGAAAAATTAGTATGGTAAAGTCACTACACAAATGGATGACTATACCCTTCAAATCAAAAACAGCGAATCTTGAGGAAGAGAATATGATTTCCAGAGTAGCCACATTATAATATTTAAACATTCAATTTTAAACAAGAAAGCACAAACATACAAAAATATAGGAAAGTGTGGCTCATTGAAAGGAACAAAATAAATGGACATAAATCTTCCTGAGAAAGCTTAGACATTCATGTTATTAGACAAAAATTTAAGTCATCTGTTTTAAATATGTTTAAAGAACTAATGGAAACCATGGTCAAAGAACTTAAGAAAAACAGATAGGAATTATTAAAAAGGAACTAAGTAGAAGTAATAAAAATTCTGGAGCTAAAAATAGTATAATAACTGAAATGAAAAACTCATTGGAGGATTTCAACATGAGATTTGAATGGACAAAAGAAAGATTCAGAAAAATTTAAGAAAGGACAGTTCAATTATATATTCCATGAGTTAAAAGAAGAAAGGTAAATAGAGCCCAAGGGATTTTTGAAATAATATTAAACAAGCCAATGTATGCATTATGGAACTCCCAGAAAGAGAAGAGAACTAGAACAAGGGGTCAAATAAATATTTGAAAAATAATGGCTGAAAATTTCCCAAATAGAAGGAAAGAGATGGATTTAGAAAATCAAAAAGCTCTACAAATTTTAAGAAAGAAAAATTCAAAGAGATCCACACTGAGACATTACATAATTGTTAAAAGCCAAAGACAATGAAAGAATCTTGAAAGCAGAAGAGAGGTGACTCATCACAAACAAGCAATCCTCAATTATATTAACAACCCATTTATCATCAGAAACCATGGAGGACAGAGGCAGTGGGATGGTGAATTTAAAACATGAAAGAAAACATGGTCAACCAGGAATTCCATATCTGGGAAGACTATCCTTCAAAAAATGTGGTTAAAATTAAGACATTCCCAAATAAACAAAAGCCGAGGAAATTTGTTACCAGACTTGCCCTACAAAAAATAATAAAGGGAATTAAATAAAAGGAGACTAGACAATAACTTGAAGTCATATGAATAAGTGAAGATTGCCAGGAAAGTTAACTATATAGGCAAGCATAAAAGCCAATAATTGCATTTTTGGTTTTTAATTCCACTTTTTATTTACTACATGATTTCAAAGACAAATGCACAAAAATAATTACAAATATGTTATTGGGCACACAATGAGTACAAATGTAATTTGTGACAACATCACAAATGGATGGGGACAGAGTTATATAGGAGCAGAGTGTTTAAAGATAAGAAGGGAACCAAAATGGTTCATTACAAAAAAAATCAACTAAATATAAAAGAACACAGTTGTGGAAGAAATGAAGAACAAAAATGTAAAGAAAGACAAATCGAAAGATGTCATAAAGATGTTCTTTCTTGTCAATTAGTCTTTCCTTCCCTACATTTAACTGCATTAAATGCAAATGGATTTGACTCTTCATTTCAAAAGGCTGATATTAACAAAATGAATAAAGCACACAATTCAACATTCTTTCATGATAAATATCCTCACCAAAATAGGAACGTATGGAAACTTCCTCCACGTTATAAAGAACATTTATGAAAAACCCGGAACTAGCACCACACTCAATGGTGAAAGACTGAAAGCTTTCCCCTTAAGATTAAGAACACTACAATGAGGTACATTTTTGTCACTGCTATTTAACATACTTTTGGAAATTCTAGCCAGAGAAATTAGGCAAAAATTAAAGATGACCACATTAAAGAGGAAGTAAAACTATCCCTAGATGCATGTAACATGATCATACACACACACACACACACACACACACACACACACACACACACATGCCTATGTTCTTCTTTAAGTGTGGGCTGGACAAGGCTTTCATCTCTGGATGATCTGTAGGGGTCTTAAAGAGATAGAGACTTTGGAGGGTTTTCCCAGCATGCACATATCCCCGTTTCTCTTCTTTTGCAGATGGAGAAACTGTGGCCCAGGCATATTAAAAATTTGCCTAGAGTCTATAGAGACAGAAAGTAGATTAGTGGCTGCCTAGGGCAGAAGTGGTTGGCTGAAAATGGGAATGGCTGCTAATGGGCACTAGTTTTCTTCTTGCGCGATGAAAGTATTCTAAAATAGATTGCAGTTCTGGTCACATGACTCTATGAATATACTAAAAATTATTAAACTATGCACTTTAAATGGGTGAATTATATGGTATGTAAATTATATCTCAATATATATACAGGAACCTTGGTTCTTGAACTTAATTTGTTCCAGAAGGCTGTTCAAAGACTGAATCTTTTTTCTCATTAGAAATAATGTAAATTGAATTAATCCATTCCAGACCCCCAAATGATTCCCTGTTTTAACCTTTCTTATATACAGTACATGTCTAATGTACTGTTAATCTATAAATAAACACTTTAAAACAAAGAAGACATGAAATGTAAATGAAAATCTAACAAGAAGGAAATAAAATATATAAAATATACAGTAAAACATGAAAATATTCACAGCACAATTTCCTGAGATGTTAACAATGTGAGGTTTAGCAGTAAACTGACTCATACTCTTGCATTCTCTCCTTTGTTTGTCATCTGAAAGAATGTGACTGATCATACAGGTATCAGCACGAAATGGCTGTCAGGTTGAGGAGCAAATTGTTTGAGATGGGAGACATTCCAGAACTGAAGTTTGATTACATATATGTATTTTGCTTGCACTCATACATGGCTACATAGTGGCAGGGAAACCCTCCAACTCTCTTACCATGATAATTAGCTATCACTATAAATCTCACACAACCCTTTGTCCCAGTTTCTGTCTTTTGCCAGAACTGCTGTGGATAACTGCATAAATCACTTGCTCATGTGACAGCTTCATTTATCTACTTCTATAAGACAGGTCAGACGGACCATGCTCTACTGGATTTCATATTGAATATGGCCAATATTATGGCTAGGCTTTGGAATAAAGATAGATGTACATTTAGGGAACAAACTCTTCCAAGGAAGCATTAATGAGTTGTTCAGTTTCTAAGGGTCTCCTGATGCAGTGGCCCCTGTTGGGAAATCCCTTCTGGCCATCCTGTAGAAGAGGGTCAAGTAAGATAAAATAGGAAAGAATTCACCCAATGAGGAGGCTTACTCCACTTCTGAAAATACCTGGGTACAAACCACATGAAGGTGGCACAAAGCTCTTCTGGCAGTTACAGTTCTAAGCCCTCTTGGTAGTTGGTAAATGCATTCAAGAAACATTCAATGAATTACTGCTAGCAAAAATGCGTTTGTATAAATATTGAACTCAAAGCATATAGAAAATCCTACTGGCCCAAAGTGTGTGTGTGTGTGTGTGTGTGTTTGTGTGTGTGTGTTTAAATACAATAACCCTGTAGCCATTGAGCTTATCTGAAAGTGAGTGGGAAATGGCTCAGGTCTTCTGAGTGAGGCTGATATATCTGAAGTTGCTCTGACTGGGGGATTGGCCTACAGATTACAAAGTCAAATGTAAACTTGGCGAGTGACTCACTCAGTGAGGCAATCCACTGAGAGAAGACAGCAGTGTGCATCATTTAGAAGCACCCAGCCTTCTGTCAGGGATCTGCATAACGAAACCAGAGAGCTCTCTCCTACAGGCTTGGGGATTTTTCACCATAAAGGATTTGGTAAGTCTGTTCATGAAGATGTTATCTTGTACGAAGAAAGAAGCCATATTGGGTTTAAGACAACGTTCCTCAAAATAGCTTATTTTTTTTAAATACATGTCTCTGCCACACTTCCTTCTTTATCTGCTCTCAGTTCTGGGGAAAGGCTGCTGTGCAATCCTGACCTGAGTTCAATGGTCTATTGTTTATTTTTTCTCCCCAAACAAAACAAATTTCTCTACATTATGTCCTGTTTCCTACAAATTAGAATCTTTTGTTTTCACTTGCTGCCTTGTCAGCTTCCAAGAATTTTTCTTCTTGAGACTTGTTGAGGCACACAGATTTCAGTGGTCTGCAGCCCAGCTCTGGTCCAAGGTTGAGGATTCCCTCCTTTTCCTTCCCAGTATTCTCCGGAATTCTCCGTGGCCACATTGGTGGGACAGTATGGGCCTGGCATAGGTATCCTTCTGTAACCTCCGGGCGTAGCTGAGTCCTCATCACGCCTCACCATGGTTGCATATTTTCCAACTCTCTACTGAGGAGGAAATAAGAAGCTTTGAAAGAGCAGGTTCTGTGTGATTCTTGGTTTTCTGCCTTTTTCAGCAAGAATATGTTGGAGAGCATCAGAAAAGACAGCTCCCTCATGCAGTCAACTCCAGCACCTTGTAATGTCGCCTGTATTGCATGTGTCATCTGCCAGATGGGGAGCTTTACCTAAATTTTAAGAGGATGCTAAGTAGGACACCCCTCAATATTAGCACCTCAGAAGGATGCTGCTTAATGGATCCCTATTTACGAACATAGAGTATAGGTGGGGACATAAACTATAGTATTTTGATGTTCAACTTATATGTAAGTAGGTAAGCTTCTCTTTAAACTCAAAAATCACTTAAGAGAATTATCTCTTTTATTTATTTTGAGTGAATTCCTTTGTTCAGATAATGAAATCGCTCTTCACTTAAGATAGTTTAAATCATTTGCTCTGAGAGAATGGAGCAACGGGGGTAATTTAGGAGCTGGAGTCATTTTATGGGAAGGAAGGCCTGACACATCGCTCCTCACTGTAATCCCAAATCCTTTCATCTTCAGGGCAGCAACGTCAGGCATGCATGTATTGTGCAGAGAATTAAATGGATCTAAATATGGAGGTTGAGGGTGAAGGAGGTGTCCAGAATGACTCCTGAAGAGTGTATCATTTCTGAGGTAGAAAACAGAAAGGGGATGAGTGAACAGTGGAAAGGCCATGAGGTCCATGTGAGGATGTTGAGTTGAGGAGCATTTTATTTATCTAAAGAGGCAAAAATAGGTCTGGAACTCAGAAGAGAAACCTAGTAGAAACCACAAATGTATATAGTAGTTGAAACCTTGAGAATGGATTTGTTCACTCAGGATAGAGTAGAGTGGAGGGGTTGGCAAATGCAGGCCCACAGGCCAAATCTAGCCAGCCACCTGCTTCTGCAAAAAAAGATTTATTGGAACACTGTCATGCTTGTGAGTTTACAAACCTTCTATGGCTGCGTTTGTGCCACATGGGCAGAATTCAGCAGTTGCAACATAACCCTATAGTCTACAACACTTACAATACTAGCTATCTGACTTTTAAAGCTTTGTTGACCTCTGGTGCATAAAGTGAGAGAAAAAGTGGGCCTGGGGCTAATCCTTCAAGAAATCCCACATTTTGAAGCGTGAGCTTCAAAGAGTCAAGTGCGGGGTTGGCAGAGTGTGGTGAGGCACACAAGCCAAGAGAAAGCAGCATTTGGAGAGGAAAGTGTGGAAGCTTTGGAAGGTCAGAGGGAGATGAGGGAGAGGACTACCACCCACTGAACTCAGTGCTGGGCGTCACTGGAGAGCTTGATGGGACTTGTTTCACCGGAAGGATGAGAGAAGGTACGTGGTGTTGAGGGTTGAAGGAGAACAGAGAAGAGAGAATTGGGGGTACACAGAAGAGGAAACGGAGCCACATGGCCCAGTGGCAGAAGGAACATAAACACATACAACTCAAGTAAATTGTAAGGTTTTGCATTGATTCTCCATGAGCCCCCATCCATAGCTCTAAATTCCTCAATAAAACCTTATGTCACTGCTGTGAGTATGTACATGTGTAAAGCAAGGAAAGACTTAGCTGATGTAATATGTGTAGAAAAGAATTCAGAGAAGGTAGGAAATAGGAGGCAGAGATAAACCTGAGAAGTAAGTTCCTGAAAATTGGTTTGCAAAAAAATTTGAGAGATCACCGGATTTTCTCCATAGGGCTCAGAAAAGAGGTAGACAATAATATTGTCTAGATCTTAAGGAGCTGGGAGTCCTCAGATAACATCTGGGTTACCATAGCTGTAGTTTTTTTTTTTTTTTGTAATATATTTATGAAATTATTATTGTCACCATCGTTTCCCACTAGGGTATAAGCTTCATGATAATATAAATCTGGTCTGACTTGCTCATTGCTGAATCTCCTTATACCCAGAGCAGTGCCTGGAACAAAAAATAAGTGAGTCCTCTGAACAAAGAGAAGTAGAGATTGTTATTGCTACCATTTTATGGATAATCAAACCAGGGTTTAGAGAGCCAAGTGTGTAAGTAACGGATCTAGAGTTTTAATTTCTAGTTTATATATAATTTATTTATCCTTAATCCTTATGCTATGTGAATCAGGAGGATGCCACTGTCTTGGGTGTCTCCTTATACTGCTATGTTCCTCTGCACTGCAAAGTTCCTTTCTATGGTCCTAGCTGGTGTGGCTCAGTGGATAGAGCGTCGGCCTGTGGACTGAAGGGTCCCGGTTTGATTCCAGTCAAGGGCACATGCCTGGGTTGTGGGCTCGATCCCCAGTAGGGGGTGTGGCGGAGGCAACCATCAATGATTCTCTTTCATCATTGGTATTTCTATCTCTCTCTCCCTCTCCCTTCCTCTCTAAAATCAATAAAATATATATTTTTTAAAAAGTTCCCTTTTATGATGTTGATAGTAGGTTAAGAGGGACCCCCAAGAGGGATGCCTTCTGACCTCCTGTTTTATAGTGGCTCCTATTACAACATCTACTTAGGAGACTCCACCTCTGTCTAGAACTTTCCCCCTCACTCTCTTCCCTGACTCCACCCTTCATCTTCAATTAAGTTCCCCACTCAATCTACAGTTTTAAGTGTACACTCAATTATGTGAGTACAGGTTACAACAACATAGACTGAATGTCACACCAGTGTGGTGAAATCCCCTAAACTTTGCCTCAACTATACTTTCTTATTAGAAGTTAAATTTGACATGTATTTTTTAAAGTCTCATAAGCTTCCAAGTGTGAGGAGAGGGTGTGGGGAGTATGGGACAGAGAACTTCATCTCTGAGGTTTGACCTTCTTGGTCAATTCTAATTTTCAATAGTTTTTTGGATAAGAAGAAAGGTATTGCCTAAGTATTATTTTGAATATGAAAGTTAGGATCATTTTCCTTCTTTAAGAATGTTGTTGGAGAAACCAAGATGGCGGCATAGATAAACACCTAACTGCTGCCTTGCACAACAATATCAAAACTACAACTAAAAGACAAAACGGACACCATCCAGGTGTCCTTCTACAACTAGAAGGAAAGAGGAAAGCACATTGAGACTCAGAGGAGCTGCAAAAGGCTGAGGTATGGAGATGTGCGCCTAGAGGACAGGGGCAGAGTGCACAGCTGGCTTTCTAAAGTGGGAGGGAGACGGAAGCTCCTGACTGCGCTGAACTCCAGTTCCGGGCAAGTTTCTGGGAAACCAGACTCATTTGGGGAGAAACTGGACTGTTTGGCAGCGGGCAAAACTCGAGGGCGGCTTTCTCTCAGAGGTGCTTGCAGGGATTACCAAGGGACATTGAGACCACCCAGGGGCCTCATAGGGCAGGGATGATGGGAAGCCAAGACTGTCTGCTCCGCCCTGAGACTCTGCCCCATCCAAGCTGAGCACAGAGGCTTTTGCAAGTCTTCTCCCATAAGGGTGTCTCCAGCACAGAAGTTATCCCATTGTAGACACAGCTGATCCTCACAGCCAATTGGCCTGGAGGTCAATTCCTCCCAGTGATACCAACAACAATCAAGGCTTAACTACAACAAGGCTGTGCACACAGCCCACAAAGGGGTGCACCAAGAGTGTCCACCTCAGGTAACTGGAAGGCTGAGCCACTGGGCCATATAGGACACCTAGCACACAAAGCCACTCCATCAACACAGGGAAGCAGCCAAAATGTGGAGACAAAGAAACAGATCACAAATGAAAGAAATGGAGGAAAGCAAACTACTGGATATAGAGTTCAAAACCACGGTTATAAGATTTTTCAAGAATTTTCTAGAAAAGGCCGATAAATTTAGTGAGACCCTGGAGGATATGATAAAGGACCAACTAGAAATTAAGCATACACTGACTGAAATAAAGAATAATACACAGAGACCCAACAGCAGAATAGAGGATAGCAAGAATCAAGTCAAAGATTTGAAATACAAAGAAGCAAAAAACACCCAACCAGAAAAGCAAAAAGAAAAAAGAATCCAAAAATTTGATGATAGTGTAAGGAGCCTCTGGGACAACCTTAAGCATACCAACATCTGAATTATGGGGGTGCCAGAAGAAGAGAGAGAACAAGATACTGAAAACCTATTTGAAGAAATAATGACCGAAAACTTCCCCCACCTGGTGAAAGAAATAGACTTACAAGTTCAAGAAGCGCACAGAACCCCAAACAAAAGGAATCAAAAGAGGACCACACCAAGACACATCATAATTAAAATGCCAAGAGCAAAAGACAAAGAGAGAATATTAAAAGCAGCAAGAGAAAAACAGTTAATTACCTACAAGGGAGCACCCATATGATTGTCAGCTGATTTCTCAACAGAAACTATGCAGGCCAGACAGGAGTGGCAAGAAATATTCAAAGTGATGAATAGCAAGAACCTACAACCAAGATTACTCTACCCAGCAAAGCTATCATTCAGAATTGAAGGGCAGATAAAGAGCTTCACAGATAAGAAAAAGCTAAAGGAGTTCATCAACACCAAACCAGTATTATATGAAATGCTGAAAGGTATTCTTTAAGAAGAGGAAGAGGAAGAAAAAGGTAAAGATAAAAATTATGAACAACAAATACATGTCTATCAACAAGTAAATCTAAAAATCAAGTGAATAAAAAAATCTGATGAACAGCATAAACTGGTGAATATAATAGAATCAGGGGCATAGAAAGGGAGTGGGCTGACAATTCTCAGGGGGCAAGGGGTGTGGGGGGTGTGGGAAGAGACTGGACAAAAATCGTACACCTATGGATGAGGACAGTGGCAGGGGAGGTAAGGGGAGAGAGTGGGGTGGGAACCGGGTGGAGGGAAGCTATGGGGGAAAAAAGAGGAACAATTGTAATAATCTGAACAATAAAGATTTATTAAATTTAAAAAAACAAAAACAAAAAAACCCCAAATAGTTAAATGAAAAAAAAAAAAAAAAGAATGTTGTTAAAATCCTCAATGGCTCCACTATTTAGAAACTGAAGTCTAAATTTGAATCTGTTTTGCAAGCTCAGCTTTTTTCCCAACATAATTTCTTACCACAGCTCCCTCCTCGTGGGAACTCTCACACACTGATGGTGGGTGTGCAAGCTGGACAGCCATTCTGGACAGAACCTGGGCCCCTTGAACCAGATCTAGTATGGGATGGCCTGTTACCAGCTATGGGCTCCTTGGAAATCCCCAGGTGGGTCATTGAAAGGACAGTCTGAAGATGTTCATTGCAGCTTGGTATGTGGGGGTAGGGAGCTAGAATAACCTGGGGGTAGATGGGAAGTGGTGCAGGTTAGAAGCAATGGACTTGGTGTGTGTGTAGTGACATGGACTGTCTGAAAAACAGTACTTGGTTAAAAGGACAGGAAATGTAATAAGATAAATTACAACATCCATTTACATAAAATAGAATACATGTGCATAAGACTACAAAACACCTTGAATAAGAAGAAATACATTTAAAGACATTGCCTTTGAAAGGAAAGCCAATAGGGTGGGGTATTGGAGTCAATAAAATGTAATGATTTTAGGGGCTAATGATGAGAATGGAGAATATGGTTAACTCAACCCTCTGCATTGGAAGTTTAAAAAATATTTCAAAGACTTTCTCTTGGTAAGTCTAATTCTAATAACAGGTGCTGGCAGGTGTGAGGCAATTGGAATACTTGTGCACTGTTGGCGAGAATGTAAAATGATGCAGCTGCAATAGAAAATAGTATGGCCGTTTCTCAAAAAGTTAAAAATGAATTACCATATGATCCAGGTATCACACTTCTGCGTGTACTAGTATATCTAAGAAAATGAAAGCACAGTCTAGAAGAGATATTTGTGCACCCATGTTTATATCAGCAGATCCACAATATCTAAAATGGTGAAGCAATTCAAGTGTCATGAACAGATAAGTGAATAAACAAAATGTGATGTATACTAGCACATACAATGACATAATTATTCAGATTTAAAAAGGAAAGTTATCCTGACATATGCCACAACATGGTTGAACCTTGGAGATGTAATGTTAAGTGAAGCAAATACTGTATGTTATGACTCCAATTATATGAAGTATTTAATGTAGTCAAGTCACAAAGACAGAAAGTAGACTAGTGCTTGGCCATTGGGGGGCAGGGTATGGGGAGTTGTTGTGTAATGGGTATAGAGGTTCCGTTTTGCAGGATGAAGAGAGTTCTGAAAATAAATGTTGGTAATAGTTGCACAACAATATAAATGTACTTGACACCTAGGAACTGTACACTTAAATGTTTAAAATAGTAAATGTTATATTATGTGTATTGTATCACAATGAAAAAATTAAAAAAAGAAGTCTCCTTAACATGGCTTACTAGTTTGGTTAGCAGTTTGTCACTGCGCACTTCTGCAGACTAAACTCCCTCCACAGCATCCTCCTCTTCCACCTCCCACCCTCTGTCTGTACCAGGCCCTAGAGAATGACAGGCAGGTCCCTTTGCCTAAAATACTGTTCAGCCCTGGCCAGGTAGCTCAGCTGTTTAGAGCTTCCCCAGACATACTAAGGTTGTGGGTTTGATCCCTGCTCAGGGCACAAACAAGAATCCACCAATGAATGCATAGGTAAGTGGAACAACAAATTGATGGTTCTCTCCCTTACTCTCTGTCCCTCTAAAATCAATATATTAAAAATAATTGTAATTTAAAAAATAATTGTAATCATTACCTGGGTAATTCATTCAGATCTCAGTCTAGAGTCTGCTTCCACTGTGAGCCTACCTCATTCCCTAAACTTGAGCAAATTTCTCTCCTCAACTCTTTGAACCCCCCTGATCCAGGGGAGTGTGCAGGCAGACCTCCGCCCCCTCCACTGTGGACAGACCCCAAAGCAGGACTCATAGTAGGAGCTAGTCAGTGTCCTTTATCAAAAGAACATTTTGTTTCCTGACTAAGCCCAAACTTTCAGCTGCTAAGGATAAGATTCATCTTGTTTTCTGATAAATTATCTGGGGGGAGAAATAATGTGGTCTATTTCTTTCTAACTTGGAACTTGAAAACTCGCCTCTTTAGCTGGCCTTGCTGCTCTGTTTGCTCATACACCTCTCTGTGGATGAGAACCATGTCCTCTCTGTCATGCTCTGTGCTGTTTTCTCCTGGGACGGCTGATTTATGGGCAGCCCCCAGCCCTCTGGGGCTCTCCTCCTCAGGAGTCTCCATGGGAGAAGGCCTGGTCTCCCAGCAAACCACAAGCACAGCAAACGTCAGCTGGTTCCCGTCACCCCAGCCCCTCACTTCAGATCTGGAGCAAGCCCTAAATAAGGACTGTCTTTGAAAGAAAAACAAAGAGAGTTAAAAGGAAACCAAGATCTGAATTAAGCAAATGCCCCATCTGGCATCCCTTATCTCTGGTCGCTGCCTTGGGCCCTGCATGTATGGGGGACTGGGGGAGGGAGGAGGACGGAAACTAGGGACAGGAGGCCCCGGGCCTCACCTGTGCTTGGAAGGGCTCCTGGCTTTGGTGACTCTGTTTTGACGTTCCTGTGTCCAGGCTGGGCATTAACCAAGCTTCTCTGGGTGCATTTGTTCCCAAGTCCTTATCTCTGGGTGAATTTCCAGACACGCCTGCTTTTCTTCAGTAGGGCTGGTGGGGGCGCCACTGGGAAAGCTTTGATGTCACTGCCCCTTGCTTTCTGGTGACATGTCAGGCTGCATCCAGCTGTTGCCTGTGTTCTCCTTCCCTGCCACCTTGTGCCATGTCTGAGAAGTGAGAACAGATGCCGCTGCCTGCACTGCCTGGTGACCTTCGGGAGGCCACCTGGTGGCCCCGGGAATCCGTAATCCAGACCGCAGGTTCTGGACTAGAACTTGGATTTGCCTCAGGGGTGAGGGCAGGCAGGGTCTAGACAGGTACCCTCCTCTACTCCACAACATTTCTGTAGCCAAACGGAGCTGTGAAAGGCCCTGTCCACCCTGGGAAGGTCTTCAGCCTCAACTTCAGCTCGTTTGTGTCCTTTTCTGAGCACACATCACCAGGTCTGGCAGTTTTTGAAAGAGGACTTTCTTTCCATCTTGGCAATTTGTCTCTTTAAAGACACTGCATTCTTTTTATTGGATGGGAAATAATTTCACAAATAACACATTTACTTCAGTAATCAGACCTCACCTCGCTTTCCTACCATCTCCCTCTCAATAGACTTTTTCTCTTATCTATTTTTCCCTTGGCCTCTGGTGTTAATTGTCATAAGGTCAAAGTATAAGCTCTCCAGGGGACCCCAGCGTTGTAAGGATTTGAGTGAAGATCAGAAACAAATTGCAGCGAAGTAAAAACATCAGGGCCGCAGCGCCAAGAGCTGTGAACTTCCCTAACGGCTGCCATCTGGGCTGTGCTGGGCCTCCAGTTGGCGCCTGAGTCAGCTTGGTTTGGCAGTCTTTTCTTCAATGTCTGTTTTCCTTGGGGGCTGGAGGAGGGTGGGAGGAAGGTAGAGGGTGAATCAGGGAAGGCGGGAGGAGAGAGCTGAGGGAGTTAAGTTGCCCTTTTGCCTCATGATTTATATTTGGTGAGAGTGGCCCTGTTCCGTTTTCTTCTAGCTGGAATGTGTCTTGGACATGTTGTTTCAATATGAGGCAGTCAGCTGGGCCCTCTGTGGAATGTCCCTGGAGACTGGAAACGACTTCCCAATAGGGTCATTTGTTCAGCAGAATTCTAAGTCAACTTCTCTAACATCTGCATTTTATTAATACCTTCAGAATATTTCCATCAGATTTGTGAAATCAGAAGATGCTCTGCGAGATGTTCAGCACCAAATTCTGCGGTATTTTTAATTCTCGTCCTTTGTGATTATTTTGTGTTTCGTGGGAACGTCCTTTACCCGTCCCTTTTCATTTACCGCCACGCAGGTGGATGTTCACATTCAGCCAGTAAAACCCCAGGGTGGGTTGAAGTTCGTTGGGCGGACTGCTTTAGTCTAGGCGGGCCCACAATAGAAGGTAAACTTATACCCACAGGAAGAGAGGGATGCAGGCAGAGCAAGAATCGACATGCTGACTGCAGCTGCTGGAAGCGAGGGAAAAGAAAGGCCACCCTGTAAGAGGCTCTGGTGCAACGGCACGGAAATAACTTCCAAGTTCACATGGGGCCTCACCCGGGATGGCCTGCCCCGTCCTGTCCGTGAAGAGCACGAGGGTGTGGAAGGAAGGAAGGGAGGAAGGAAGGTAGGAAGGAAGAAGTTTTGAAGAAAGGGGTGCCATGAAGTCATGGAGGTAAGGGAGCATTTCTTTAAAGAAAAACTAGGTGTAACATCTAGATCAAACGGAAATGAAACTTACATGAGCACAAAGCACGCTTGATGAGTGTGGGGTCTCTGAGCTGAGGCTTGAATTTGAGACACAGCTGCCGCCTAGGAGGAAGGAGGCCTCCAACACTTGGCCTCTGAGGAACTGCATACACAGGAGACCCAGGGGGAAGGTCATGAGGTGGAGGGTTTCTTGGTTGGAAAGAGGAGGGAGAAAAGGGCGAACTTGCAAATCCTCTAAAGGTAAATTCCATTCATTCAATGGAGCATTTGATGAATATTCCCTCAGTGTAAGCAGAGTGTCTACGTTGTAAAGCAGGCTTTGAGGGGAGAGGAAATGTGATCAGAAAGAGACCTGACACCCTGGAGACGGGTTCCAATGAGGCGCCGAGGAGGCACAGCTCGCCGAGGTCTCTCTCCCCTCGGGGAAGGGCAGAGTGTGGGGTCCGGGCGGGCTGAGCCTGTCGGGGAGGGCCCGGCCATGCACCTGTTGAGGGCAAAGACGCACCTGTCTGGGTGTACAGCTCATCACCTACACCTGCATCACGCCAGCTGCCAAAATGGTGTCTCCAAAAATCCATTTGATAACTACCTTAAAAGGATTCAGAAAGAAGTTTCCGCCTCTAAAAAGTTCTGAAAACATATCTTACCCAAGATGTACTTTATTGTTTAAAATTCTAATGTGCAGGGTTAGATGCATTAATTCTAAATCTTGGTGAAAAAAAAACACAAACCCACAAAAAACACACACATCAAAAACAACCAGCAATGATGGAGTTTTCTTGGAAATTCAGAGAAATGCCAGACTCTGATAAGGCCTCTGATAACGATAAATTGCTTCCTGGCTGGATGACTCTGGGAGAACTCCCTTCACTGGCCCCGAGGAGGCTGATGCAATAGAAAAACACACCCTGGGCCTGAGGGACCATCCGCGGGCCAGCTCCCCAATGTGCCTGCTGACCAGCGTCCTCTGCCAGCAGGAAGGACTGTCAGGCACCCCTGCCGCTGCCTGTGCTCTGCTGGCCCACATGGCCAATCCTGAGTTCCAGACTGGTACCCCTTTGCCCAGTACCACATGAGAGCTCTGCGAGAAAAAGCTTCAGAACGCAATCATATGCATTCTGGGTTTATGTCTTTTTTCTCTTTGCTAAAATTAAGCAAGATCACTGCGGGGAAAATAAACCGAGAGAGCAAGTAACGAGTCAGAGTTTGGCTCGGGATGGTCTCCAGCTCACGTGTCTGCTCGGAAGAGGTTCCCACAGCCTCGCCGTTATTTTTTATCTATCCCCACAGGATGTACTCCTACACTCGCTCTTCCAGGGTCCTTTGCTTCCTGTCCACATTCCCACAGCTGCTGAGGGGGACAGCCTTGGTTTGCACTGGGAGGCGTGTGAGTTTAGGTTCCTGGCTGTCAGCTTGAGCTGGTGGGTCCGCACAAAAGTGTGACAGATGTTCGGCATCAGAATCAAAACCAAGCTTTTGCACCACGCGACACATTCTTCCTCCCAGTCCTGTTCATTTCCTCTCAGCAGGATATGGAACAATTTCCCTCATCTGTTGCTCACTCAGTGGGTTTGGGATTTTACAATAATACTTAGATTTCTCCCAAATCCCTTCCAAGAAGTGAAAAAAGGAGCGTTCATTCAACCACAGACTCT
Source organism: Eptesicus fuscus (assembly GCF_027574615.1). Lineage (NCBI taxonomy): Eukaryota > Metazoa > Chordata > Mammalia > Chiroptera > Vespertilionidae > Eptesicus > Eptesicus fuscus. Next base: position 47,513,416 of record NC_072491.1, on the reverse strand, counting down.
TTCTAGTTGAGGAGGAACTGGTTTTGTGTGATATGCAGGTGAAATCCAGAAGGAGATGAAGGAAACCAAGTGTTTCATGGGGTTTCCTGAGACTTGGCATTCAACGAATGCCCTTTGACTAACTCAGGGGTCCTTTAAATTATGGAGAAAACATGACAAATCTGCAAGATTAAAGGAAAAAGCACAAGGCATTTATGTTCATTTGGAAACTGGACAAATTCTAAGCAGAATTACTCCAATATTGTGTTGGCATCGAAGACATTCTGGTGGGGAAGAGAAGTGGGGCACTGTTTCTCACAATATACCCAATATGTGACCAGTGTCCAGTGACACTATTTGGAAAATATGCCCGCTGCAACGGTTTCCTTCTGGATTCCCAGGCTCTGTAAGTTCCCTTGGCTTACACTCTGTTTTTCTCTTACATTAGCAACCGGGAAGGCAAACTAACATTTGCAGTAACTCACTAGGGACCAGCCCCTTTGGATGTTATCCCATTGGATTCTCACAACACTGAAATGAGGAGTGTTGTGCCTATTTTATTGATGAGTAAATTGAGGCTCAAAAAGATGATGTCATTTTCTCAAAGTTCACCTGGTAGCAGGTACGGTTGGTATACAAAGTAAGATCTTAGACTACTAAGCTGTGCTCTTTACTACACTGAATTGGTTTGATTGTGTATCTGCAGTTTTCAACGCACTAGCTAAGAAAGAAAATCACACACTAGGAATTCAGATTTTTATTTTTGCCTTTTACCACTGGAGAGAAATGGGTATTTTTCAAGCACTCTCATTTTTGCTGCCTGGTTTTCTCGTTGTCCCACTAGGACATAGGGTTTCACAGACGCTGTCCCATATGAGCATGGTTCATCCACTGTGTTGACCTACTAGGAGTCAGTAAATGTTGATAAAGGGAACTGAAGCATTCAATCACATTATTTGTTCAAAGGCAGAATTGGACCAGAAAACTTCTAAATCAGCATCTTTGTGCCTTGTCCAGGATTTGAGCCTGGAGAGTTTGGTTCAGAATCCCTCATGGGGAGTGGCTACTAATTACTAATCTAGGTGAACCATTTTACTAACTCTAAGGTTCCAGGGTGTGTATGTCCTGCTGGTCCTTTAAAAATCACTATCTCTGATAAACTGTAGTGGATTTTTTTTTATCTTGGCTACTCCCATAAGCTTTCAGTTTTCGGTTTACTTCAAATAGCCACAGACCAGCTCATAGCTGTTTGGCCATAGACTAAGGATCGAAACAGAATTGCTGACCCTTTTTTTTTTTTTTGCATTACTAAGGCAAGTCAATGAAATGATTTTCTTTCCATGCTCTGCTTAGAAGCTCTGGAGTTCTGTTTCTCACCTCCTGTGAATGCTGCTGGGTGAGGCTCAGTGCCTTGCAGCCTATTTCAGCATGGCAGCATTCCTGCGGGAGCCTATTAATAGCCTTCATTTCCAGTATGTGCCCTGTAAAGTCAGGCTTCATTTTTAGTAGCTTTCTGTTACTCACAATTCTAGGAAAAGTTCCCTTTGAATGTCTTCCTGCCAGAGGACTGTTCAACTCCCTTTGCCTGCTCAGGGAGCAGAGAAAAGGAGCCCAGGGATATATAGTGGGTGGTACATTCCTTACCCAAACCCCTCCTACAGACAGGACTGTCTTTGTCTAGAGAGTTACCTTGATAAACCTCCTGGGGGAGGAGAGTGAGATGCTGAGTGGGTGAGGTTGTGGCTGCCCAAAGCTGAAGTCATGTTTGACTCATCTCTTCCTCTCATGCCACACATCCAGTTCATCACACGTTCTGTTGGCTTCACCTTCAAGATGCATTAAGAAACCGGCCCTTTCTCACTGTTACTCACGCTGCCTGATTGCTCAAGCTGCCCTCTTTTTTCACCAGGCTCTCTGCAAAGCCACCTGCCTGGTTTCCTCCTCCACCATAGCTCCCACAGTCTATCATCCACCTATATCGAAAGTAGACTCTTAAACAATATAATCAGACTGATTATGTCACTTTCAGCTCAACAGCTTCTAGTGGCTTGCTGTCTCATACAGAGCAGAAGTTGGAGTTTCCTAGTGACCTGTAAGACTTGCATGACCCAGACTCTCTGTCCTCATCTATCACATTCTTCTTCCCTTCTGTACCCAACAACACTGTCTCCTGTTATTGCTGCTCTTCTTGCCTCAGTGTTTTGCACATGCTTTTTCTTCCTACTGGAATGTTCTTACTCCAGATAATTGTATTTTTCCTGGTCTCTGATCGAATGCTCCCTTCTCAGAGCAGCACTATGGGACGACCTTAAACAAGATAATCACCCTCAGCCCCGGCAGCCCCTGTGCACCTCCTTGTTTGACTTCCCTGCATTGCCTCTACTGCTGTCTGTTATGCGGTCTGTTTTCTTGCTGCTGGTCTCCCACTACTGGAGGATAAGCCCCGTGAAGGCAAACGTATGGTTCCAACTGTACCCCCAGAACACAGAACAGTGCCCTCCTCAAAGAAGTGTTCAGTCAATATTTGATGAAGGAATAGTTGTGGAGCAAAGGTGACATGACATAGCTAAACTGCTTTGCACACCTGGCCATGTACAGGAATGTGCTACTGAGGGAGAGAGGAGCCAATGCCTGTGGAGGGGTCATGACAAAGGGGTAGTCATGAGGCTGGCCTTCAGAAACAGGACTCTCCAAAGCAGAGCTTTCTGATGTTGACTCTCACTGATGTGGCATCCTCCACTCATCTGTCTTCTTTTCTTTCTTTTTTTTTTTTTTGGTACCCCAAAGGGGGTGCACCATTCCCGGAGGTACTGCAATATCGGGTCGATGCGTGGAGTGGACGGAGCAAGCTCCTATTCCAACTCCCAGTTTCAAAAATCCATTTAATATATTGTCCTCGGATAGAGGACGTATCAGATATTAAACTTATAAGAACAGATACTACACTTGATCTTAGCCAAAAGGCCGAGAAGCGATTCCACTCCTCATCTGGATGTCTTTGGTTTTTGTCTTGATGGTCACTAATTAACGGAAAGGACTAGGTCTCACAGTAAGCTAATCAATAATAATAATAATAATAATAATAATAATAATAATAATAATGGCATAATATGCTAATTAGACTGACAGCCAAACGACCTTCTGGATGTACTTCTGGACGACCTTCAGGACGAAGCTGGGGCTGCAAGGGCTGAGGCCCTTGCATGAAATTTCATGCATGGGGCCTCTAGTTATAAATAGTTCAGATAATTTGGAGCCAGAGGGCAGGAGAATAAAGCAACCAGCCTCAGGGGACTCTCTGAAATCTTACTGAAGGCATCAGTCATTCACAAAACATAGTTAGAGGCAGCTCAATCTCAGTAAATGTTAGGGGCTGGTGACCCTGGTGTTTACTAATATTTCAACAAAATATTAGTAAAAGAGAGAGGAAGCATGTTCTTCACTAATCCAAAAAGAAAAACAGAAATAGTGAGTAGAAGTACTAAGATTTTGATTCAATATCTTTTAAAGAATTTCTAATGTTGATAATTTTTTAGTTGCCTGAAAGGAGAAACTGGTGTTTTGGTAGAGAAATTGATAGGGGCAGAAATGGAACGTTGGGGAAAAATATTTTTTTGGTGCTTCGGTTACTTTTTGCTAGAAAAGCCACAGTTGACTCTCAGGCTGACAGAAGGACAGAAGGAAATGTAGAGTCAATAACTTGATGCTACTGTTGTAGGAATATCAGATAATGAGGCAGCCATGTTTCTGATCAGCATCATTAACTGCCAAACCATAGGATTTAAAATGGAAGGAAACCTAAACATTATTTTGCTACCTCCTTCTCTAGCCTGAGCTCCAGGAAGCCGGAATTGAAAGGTTTGCGACGCAGGAAACAAGACACAGAGTCCAGGCGATTAAAAGGGGGCAGGTTTTAATCTTGCGCTCCCGGGCGAAACTCGCTGGTCCGAGGGTGGGCCAGAGAAGTTCACGCCAAAAAGGGGGCATAGGTACTTCTTTTATACAGCTGTTTAGTGAGGGGAGGGTGGAGGGCCTGAGAGGTGTGGAATTCCTGTCTAGGAAGGCGCCGGTTACCTTTGTCACCATCTACCTTGCAGATGCTTGCATTGGCTCTGGACTTCCCCCCTGCCTCGACCTAACATCCCGGCCTTTTGGTGATAGGGGGCGCCGAAATCATCCTGGCTACTTCCTGCTGACCAGGGGCGAAGAGGGTGGGGGATGTTAAAGGCCATGGTCAGGCAGAGGCGGGTTGAAGGGCAGCTGAGTGTAGGGATGGAGCAGGAGCTGGTTTACAGTCACCCGAGACAGGAATCATGACTACCTCTCTGGATTTGTCTGGTCCTTATGCAGATTTATGGAACCTCCATATTCTTCTCTGGATGAAAGGTGAGGGGTTCCAATGGAATTAGTGAATTAATCTTCTCTATAACAAAGTAAGTTAGTTTCTTGTTGAACATTTCTAAAGAAGATAAGTGATTTTGTAACTGAGCAAACAATGGGTCCATTCGGCCTGTCACTATTTGAGCCAATTAAGCAGAGGCAGGGTTGAATCATATATGAGCATTTATTCCAATACTGCCAGCAGTATGGGAGAGCAGCAGGTCATCCACAAAAATCTGCTCTGAAATCCCCCATAAGCCAGCTGCTTATATAGGGTAGGACAAGGATTACTTGGGGAAGTAGCTAAAGGGTATGCCAAATGGGCAGTTAACAGGTAAGCAGGTTGGAGATTTGCAAAGGCCTGCAGGTATGAAAGGGGCTGGCTGTCTTCAAAGGGCTAGTGAAGTGCAAAGGGCTGGGGATCTTCAAAGGGCTGGCAATTCTGGTTTCTGCAGCAAAGTTGTTAATCTTTCCATGATAGTAGGCAGCTCCAAATGGGGAGATGGGCTGCATTTCCAGGTGAATTCCAAGGTCCCACAGGCAACTCCCAGCCAGGTTAGAATGTGCCTTCTTTAATCAGAATAAAACAATCACAGTTAACAGAGCATGATTAATATTTCTTACAATTCTAACTGTTCCCCAACGTTCCATTTCTGCCCCTATCAATTTCTCTACCAAAACACCAGTTTCTCCTTTCAGGCAACTAAAAAATTATCAACATTAGAAATTCTTTAAAAGATACTGAATCAAAATCTTAGTACTTCTACTCACTATTTCTGTTTTTCTTTTTGGGTTAGTGAAGAACATGCTTCCTCTCTCTTTTACTAATATTTTGTTGAAAATTTATTGGGCCAGCTCAAAGTTATTTTTGTCAGTAGGGCATATTACTATTATTATATTATAAGAATAAATATCAAGAAATCTAAAGGGAGAGGGTATGACATCCTGTGTGCAAGCATGACATTCACCACTTTTAAGATTGGGCCCTTCTACAGTTGGCTCCACTTCAGCAGGAGAAGGCTCTGAGGTTGCCCAATGTGGTTTGCCCGACTTAGAAAGGCACCAGTCTGGGGGAAATAGCTGAGTACTGTCCAAGCACAAGCACAGCCCCAAACATGGAAGAAGGAAGCCTTGCCTGCCAAATGCAGTGTGGGGTAATGGAATGGCATTGAACCAGACGTCTGGGAGGCTGGCATTCTAGTCTCCACTTCCATCTTATCTGCCTGAAGCCACGTGATGGTGAAAAGCCACCTCAGCTTCTATGTGAAAGAATCACTGCTAGTGGCCCTGGCACAGAGTCCAGGCGAGGCCTCTGTCTCCCAGGCAGTGCTCTGTCATCCTTGGCTTCTTCTGCATTGGCCAAGTGTGTCGAGATACCCGAGTTTTGCACCAATTCTGATCCACCTCTGCCTTTATCTCCATTTGACTCCAGCAGTGTGGATCATGCCCTCAAAGGTAAGCCTCATCAATGTTCATAGCTCAACAGTCTCTGCGTGTGCCCTGGGGACAGACGTGCCTGGAGCCCTGGGGGATTATGGCCTCTTTCCCAGATCCCAGGGACTTTCTGGCTGGATCATCATTAGTTTAGCAGCGAAATAATGAGTTTCACATGGTGAGGAACAATAGAAAAAAGGCCATTCAATGCCTCTCTTTCAACTCCTTCCCCCCCTTTTTTCCTCCCTCCTTTCCAGAAACAAACAAAAACTAGAAATAGCTGAAAGCCCAAATTTAAATTCATGTAGGAGCAGCTCCTTAGGCTGAAACTGCATCTTCACTGGGGAGTTCCAGAGAGCGATGGAGTCCTGTGTGCAGAGGTTTGATGAAAAGGGTCTGTGTTCCTGGCAGTGCTCCTGACTTGTGTGTTTTTCCCCTCACAGGAGCACACCGCTTCTGTGGACACATCTGCAATGGTGCCCAGAGCTCCAAAAAACCTACCACTGAGATCTCTGAGAGACCCCTGGCCTGAACATTGAGGCTTCTCTAACCCCAATGGCTCTCGCTACAAGCTGAGTTTGAGCATTCATCATTGATGTGGTGACTTCTGTCTACCAGTTGCGTTGCCACAGAGCCTCCTTACATGGAAATTCATGATCTGAATTCTGCCTGGTGAAACTTCCAAGTTCTGCTGAGACATTCAAGAGCTCTTTCCCTGCCTTAACAGGAGACCTAAAGTGAAGTCAACCAGATTATGGCCAAGAGTGAGTGCTTCTTGCTTCCCCCTGCTGTCAATTTTCTGATTTTAGGATCAAAGGAGAGAGGTATCTCCTGAAAAATTGATTGTCCTGTTCTTTACTGGACAATCAATGGTTCCATGCCAATTAAGCAGAGACAGGATTGAAGTATATAGGAGTGTTTATTGCAACACTGCCGGCAGTATGGGAGAGCAGCAGATCATCCACAAAAATCTGCTCTGCCCCCCACCATAAGCCAGCTGCTTATAGTTGGTAGAAGGACAAATATTACATGGGGAAGTAGGCAAAAGGGTATGCCAAATGGGCAGTTGACAGGTAATGTAGGCTGAGATTTGCAAAGTATGCAAAGGGCTTGGGGTCTTCATTGGGCTTGCAGTATGCAAAGGGCTGGGGGATCTTCAAAGGGCTGGTGGCTCTGGTTTCTGCAACAAGGTTGTCAATCTTTCCATGATAATAGGCAGCTCCCTGATGGGGAGGGTGGGCTGCATTTCCAGGTGAGCTCCCAGGTCCCATGTGCAACTCCCAGCCAGGTTAGAATGTGCTTTCCTTTAATCAGCACAAAACAACAGTTAACAGAGCATGATTAATATTTCTTACAATTATAGTTGGTCCTCAATATTCTATTTCTGCCCCTATCAATGGGACCCAAAGCAGTTGCTAGAAGCAGGCTCAGGTTACAATGGACGCTGTTAACACTGCTTTAAATGGATGTCTAAATACCAGCTGAGAAAAAAATTGCTTAGGATTTAGTACTGTAGCCAACTTGCCTTTCTCGTCAGAGCCAATTCCTTTATAGGTTATCTAAGCCCAGTGTTTTGCTTTCCTCTCTTTTGCGCTTTCTTCTAGCAGTTGAATACTTGGCTTTGGAGCCCAATGAGCATGGCTTTGCTTCCTGACATAGTCCTTGTTTGGCTTTGAATCACTTAATTAACCTCTCCAAGCCTCAGTTTCCTCATTAATCACTTGGGAGCAATACCAGTACCCCCTCTGCCCCCATGGTGTGGTTCTGAGGACTGTGAGCTAATTCCTGTAAAATGTTTAGCACAGTCCAGGCACATGGTAAATATTCAGTTAATGTTGGCGCTAGCCTATTTTTGGAACCTGAACCTAAAAATCCACTTTGAAAAGTCTTAGAAATGATAAAGAAGTTTCTGGGTACAAAGAAAAAATATAGTTAGAATATAACAGAGTTCTTCCTCATTGTAGAAGAAATAAAGAAGTTGCCAAATAAAATGCCAGATAAAATCGCAATGAATAAACCCTTTTAGAAAAGTGATCTTTTTAGATGGTGGAAATCTGAATCCTTTATTATTTAAATTTGAACAGTTTTGGTGTGACACTTATTTTGAAATATACTACCCAATTTCCTGCTTTCTCACACAAAGTTTCCAGGACATAATTTATCAGTTTTCTTCTGCTCTGGATTGTCATCATCAACATCAATTTTATGGTACTGTGTTTCAGATGGTGATGGTGTGGAAAGCAGGGTTTGCTATAAGCTTGACTTGTCTCCCTGCTTTCCTGTGGAGTGAAGGCCTCCCATCCTGCCTGAAGCGGAGTGGCTTGTGGCTGTGCCTTCCCTCCCCTCTCACTCTTTTGAAAGAGGCAGATGTGCCCCGAGCCTGCTCCCTACGGTCTGTGACACACACAGAAACAAGAAACCTATTTAGATGTCCTGGAATCTTTCCTTTGGGCCTGGGGATATTGCAGACATTGAGGGATATGAGACACAGGTCTCTGGTCACTGAGGTTGTACTTTCTTTGCTTGCTTCATTGTTAAATTTGTATTTCCCAATTTCATTTTATTTTTTATCTTTCTCCACACGCACTTTGGTGGGACTAAACCTCCACTGAATATTCTCTGTTCTGAGAGGGTTTTGGTGTCTTTGTTGATGATGAGGATTGTTTGCCCTTAAGAAGGGCACATGGCAAGTGGAGAAATAAGGTCAGAATTTAATGTTTCTCTGTATCCAATGTTCCAATTGTCCAAGAGCAGTAGCCCTCGAAGTAGGAAGAGCCATTATTTGGTCTCATCTGCCCTACCATTTGACCAAAGGGCAACAGCCCCAAGAATATCAGATTCTCCTCCAAATACACACAGAGAGGTAAAGCCAGTATGGACCTGAGATGGCCCTTTCCTTATCCAGGGGTCATTCTACTCTCCACATTTTTCAAACTCAAGGTTGTTCCAAACAAAAAAAATCATAAGAATAATATCAGCTTTGTACATAAAATGAGATCACCCATATAATCGTTGCAGAGTTTCTACTTGATTTTCTATCCCTCGAATTGGCTAAATACTAAGTTTTAATTAAATATTAAATTCTAAATAGTTGAAATATGCATAAACTCCTCAGATACAAATACAAATGAGAAACTTGGCCAGGAAATTCTCTCTCTTTCTCTCTTACTTTCTCTCCCCTCTCTCTCCCTGCCCCCTAAATATCCCTATTCTATTGCAGTTAGAATAATATATAATATAAGCCACTAGCTGGGCTGTTGGATGCCAGCAGCAGTCCACAACTGGAAGATACAGGACATACATATACACACAATAATAAAAACTCATCCTATTTCCATTTCGCTTAAAAAAATACAACACACAAGCTTCTTTTCCGAAATTTGACTGGAGAAATGCCACGTTTCCCATCAGAGACATCTGGAATGATTGTCTGGAGTGACTTAGAAGAAAACATGTCACACATTAAGGGCTTGGTACCTCTTTTGAGACAACTCAGAATTTCTTTATAAAGTCTGCACTCAGCCATAACTCACTTCATTGTGATACCTAACAATATAAAGCACCATATCATAGAGGAGAATGGAAAGACCTTTTTTCATTCTCTATAAACAGGTTAATAATACCAATCTCCTCAGGCTATGAGGATAAACTGTATTAATTAACACATGTAAAGCACTTAGATCTGTCAGTTACACAGTTAAACCCAATAAATATTACCTCTTTTTTTTCAGTAACAGCACTTTATTGATAGACACTAAAATTTAAATATTTGTGATTTTCACTTACTATGAAATTTTATCATTCTATTGGATCATTAACAATTTATTATTTTTAAAATTTATCTTTATTGTTGAAAGTATTAGAGATGTCCCCTTTGTTTGTGTTTTTTTTTTTTTCCCCTCCATTGGCCACCTCCATTCTATACCTGCCTTCTAGGCCTTCATCACTCTTTTGTCTGTGTCCATGGGTTATGCATATCTATAATAATAAAAGGGTAATATGCTAATTAGACAGGACATCCTTCTGGATGTCCTTTCTGACAAAGCTGGGGCTGGAGGGAAGCCAGCCAGGGTCCCAGGTGCCTGCGGGCAGCCCAAGGGAAGCCAGCCCAGGTCCCAGGTGCCAGCTGGCAGTCAGAGGAGGGAAGCCAGCCTGGGTCCTGGGTACCAGAGGGAAGCTGGTGCGAGCAGCTGGGGGAAGGAAGGCCCACTCTTGCACAAATTTTCGTGCATCAGGCCTCTAGTATGCATATAAGTCCCCTGGTTAATCACTCCCCTCCCACTTAGCCCCCACCCCATGTTCCCTCTGAAATTCGTCAGTCTGTTCCATGCTTCTATGTCTCTGGTTCTATTTTATTCATCAGTTTATTTTGTCCATTAGATTCCACATATCAGTGAGATAATGAGATACTTATCTTTCTTGGACTGGCTTATTTCGCTTAGTATAATACTCTCTAGGTCCATCCATGCTGTTACAAATGGTAAGACTTCTTTATTTTTTACAGCTGAGTAGTATTTTTGCACAATTTCTTTCTTTCTTTCTTTCTTTCTTTTTTTTAGGTAGGCCTATAACACTATGAACTTCCCTCTAGGGTCTGCTTTCACTGTGTCCCATAGATTTTGGGGTGTTGTGTGTTCATTTTCATTTGTTTCTCAGATGTTCTTTATTTCTTCTTTGATCTCTTTGGTAACCCATTTATTGTTTAATAGCATGCCATTTAGTCTCCATGTGTTTGAATGTTTTTGAGTGTTTTTATTTTAGCTGATTTCTAATTTCATGCCATTGTGATATGAGAAGATGCTTGATATGATTTCAATCTTCTTGAATTTGTAGAGACTTAGCATGTGGTCTGTCTTTGAAAATGTCCCATGTGCACTTCAGAAGAATGTATATTCTGTAGCTTTGGGGTGAAATGTTTTGAAAATGTCATCTGATCTACTGTGCGTATAGGATCACTGTTTTCTTGTTGATTTTTTGTCTAGAAGATCTATCCAGTGATGCCAGTGGGGTGTTAAAGTCCCCTACTATGATTGTATTGATGTTGATCTCTCCCTTAAAATCCTCCAGAAGTTTTTTTTTAATATATCTGGATGCTCCTGTATTGGGTGCATATATGTTTACCAGAGTTATATGCTTGTCTTATTTTGTTTTCTTTAGTATTATGAAGTGGTCTTCCTTATCTCTTGTTATGACCTTCACTTTGAAGTCATTTTTCAGATATGAGTATTGCTACCCTAGCTTTTTTTTTTTATTTTCATTTGCCTGGAAAAAAATTTTCCATCCCTTTACTTTCAGTCTGTATGAGTCCTTTGTTCTGAGGTGGCTGTCTTGTAGGCAGCATATACGTATATTTGGGTCATGTTTTCTTATCCATTCAGCTACCCTATGTCTTTTGATTAGAGAATTTAAGCCATTTAAATTTAAGGTTAATATTGACAGGTACTTATTTATTACCATTTTTATTCTTTAAGCCTGTGGTCTCTTTCTCTCTATTTCTTCTTCTCACAACAGTCCCTTTAGCATTTCTTGCAATGCTGCTTTGGCGGCAATAATCTATTTTTTTGTATGTGAAGCTCTTTATTTCACCTTCAGTTTTTACTAATAGCCTTGCTGGATAGAGCAGTCTTGGGTTCAGTCCCTTGGTTTTCATTTCTTTGTATACTTCATGCCATTCCCTCTGACCTGAAGTGTTTCTATTGAGAAGTAAGCCAAAAGTCTAATGAAATCTCCCTTGTAGGTAACTTTCTGTCTCTCTCTTATAGCCTTTAAGATTCTTTATTTGTCTTTAATGTTTGCAATTTTAATTAATATGTACCTAGGTGTGGGTCTTTTAGGGTTCATCTTGATTGGGACTCTCCGTGTTTCCTGAAGTTGAGTGACTTTTTCCTTCACTAGGTTAGTGAAATTTTCTGCCATTATTTCTTCACACAGGTTCTCTGTTCCTTTACCAGATTCTGTTCCTATTATGTGAATGTTGTTACATTTCATGTTGTCTCAAAGCGCTGTCAGTCTCTCCTTCTTTAAAAATGTTTTTCCATTTGCTGCTCTGAATGGGTGTTTTTTTTAAATACCTTGTCTTCTAATTTGCCAATTCAGTCTCAGCTTCTTCTAATCTACTGTTGAATCCTTCCAGGATGTTCTTTATTTCAGCTATGTCATTCCTCATTTCCAATTGATTTGTAATTATTGTTTCAAGCTCTCTTTTCATGTTGGTATAGCTCTCATTAAGAACCTTATAATTCACATTAAGTTGCTTGTAGTTCTCACTGAATTGTTTGAGCACCCTTATTACCATTACTCTGAATTCTTTATCTGACAAATTGTTTATCCCCATTTCATTTAGTTTCTTTTCTGGGGATTTCTTATTTTCTTTTATTTGAGGTTTGTTTCTTTATCTCCCCATTTTTCTGTCCCTTTGTTTTCTTTTCTATGTATTATATCAAACTGCTATGCCACCCAGATTTTGTGGGGTGGTCTTATGTAAGAGGTGTTTTGTGGGAGCCACTGGTGCAGTCTCATAAATCTCCTAAGCTGGGTATTCTAGGAAAGCCCCTTAGTTATTTGGATTCTCCTGTTGTAGTTGGGTCTTGATTGTTATTGTCCCACTCATGGATGGAGTCTCCTCTCTGGTTGGCTATGTGGCTCACCCCCGACCACGTCCTGCAAGCTGTTGTGAAGGTGCTGACCGAACAGAACAAAATACAGCACAACAAAACATGAAACAAAAGAAACTAAACAAAAACATTCATAATACCCCCTACAATACCAACAAAAGTAATCAGCAGAGAAGAGAGAATTAGGAAAGAGAAGAGAGCAAGAATGACAGGATAAGAAAGAAAAAAAAATTCGAGGAGAAAACAAAACAAAACAAACAAACAAAAAAAGCACAACCCAAAAAAATGGGGGAAGGAATATGTAGATGCAGAGCTAAAATAAAAAAAATAAGAATTAAGAATTAGGGGAATAGATGAAGGAAAACAGTTTAAAATAAAGGAGGAAGAAAAAAAATTGAAAAAGAAAATAGAGGAGAAAGCAGATAGACCTAAAATAAGAAAACAAAAATAAAGATGGGAAAGCAGGAGTAAAAAAAAAAAAAAAAAAAAACAGAGAAAAAAAATTGAGTAGCGAAAAAAAAAAAAAAAAGAGAAAAAATTGAGCAGGAAAAGGAAAGAGGAAAATTAGATATATGGATGAAACCATGGAGACTAGTATAATAACAAATCAGTAGACCAGATTGATAAAGAACATAAATTAAACAAGGGAAAAAACAAAGGCAAAATAAAAAATAAAGAGAAAAGGGAATAAATAAGAGAAAAAAAAAAAAAAGGTGAAGTGGTGTTTAGAGCCCTGAGGGGGCTCCCTTTGGATCCTACTCTTCTGTCTGCCAATTCTGGGCTTCCTGTGAGGTACTCAGGTGCTAGCCACTGTCAGAAACTGTCCTCCTTTGGCTTTCAGTAACCTGCTTGAAGCTCTGAGCAATCCACTGATCCACGGTTTGTGTTTGTCTCCGAAGACCTTGGCTGCAAGCAGGAGGGGCCAGTCTGCCCTCTAAAGTAGGTTTGTTAGCAGCATTGGGCCCCAGGCTGGGTCAGCGAACTTTCCCTGTTCCTGAGGCTCTGTCTCTGCCCACCTTTGCCTGCTAGCCAGCTGTCAATCTTAATCACTCAAAAGTCTGTTTCTGAAAGGGCTTTAGGCAGGGGAGGTGCTGTTTAGCTTTCAGGGAATGTGGTGGTTGTGTGAAAAATGCCATTGGAATTTTGAGAGGAATTGCATTGAATCTATAGATCTCTTTGGGTAGTATGAATACTTTAACAATATCAATTGTTTCTATTTATGAACATGGAATATCTTTCCACTTCTTTGTGTTTTTTTAAATTTCTTTCATTAATATCTTACAGTTTTTAGTCTCTCATTTCCTCCATTAAATATATGCCTAACTTATGCCTAGTTATTCTTTTTGGTACTATTATGGATGGAATTGTTTTCTTAATTTCTCTTTCTGATAGTTGATGGTGTATAGAAATGCAACTAATTTTTGTATGTTGAGTTTGTATTCTGCAACTTTACTGCATTTATTTATTTAGGTCTAACAGTTTTTTGTTTTTTATTTGGTGCAGTCTTTAATGTTTTCTATGTATATCATGTCATCTACAAACAGAGACAATTTTACTTCTTCATTTCTATTTTGAATTTAGTATTTATTTATTATATAGAATTGTTTATTTATTTATTTTTGTTTATTTATTTTTTATTGTCTAAGGTTTTATATGTGTCTCATTTTTCCCCAATTGACCCCCCCCCCCCAAGCCATTCCCATCCTGGGTAAGCCCCCACCACCCCAGTGTCTGTGTCCATTGGTTATGCTAATATGTATGCATACAAGTCCTTTGGTTGCTCTTTAACCCCCCTTCCCTACCATTTGTCTCTAGATCAATCTATTCTTGTTCATCAAATTATGTTGATCATTATATCCCACATATGAATGAGATCATGTGATATTTATCTTTCTCCTACTGGCTTATTTCGCTTAGCATAATGCTCTCCAGTTCCATCCATATTGTTGCAAATGGTAAAAGTTCCTTCTTTTTTTTATAGTGGCATAGTATTCCATTGTGTAGATGTACCATAGTCTTTTAATCCACTCATCTGCTGACGGACACTTAGGCTGTTTCCAAATCTTAGCTATTGTAAATTGTGCTGCTATGAACATAGGGGTGCATATATCCTTTCTGATTGGTGTTTTTGGTTTCTTGGGATATACAGCTTAGAAGTGGGATTACTGGGTCAAATGGGAGTTCCATTTTTAACTTTTTGTATCTATGTAATTTCCTTTTTTTCTTAGTGTCTTTGTTTGGTTTTGCTGTCAGGGTGACGGTAGCCTTGTAAAATGAGTTTGGAAATATTTTCTCCTCTTCTATATTTTGGATGAATTTGGGAAGCCTCATTGGCTTTTAGAGCTAGGTGTTTTTGGGAACAGCTCTTGGGTGAGTGTCATAAAAGCTTGAGTCCTAAATGTGAAGTTCGAACCTTTCATTCTTTAGAGAAAAGCTTAGGGGAGTAGGGAGTTCCCTACTATTATGGGGTGGGGTTTATAGAGATAGTGTATCTCAGCCTTTCCTTCCCATTTTGATTTGGATATTTTTTCATTTGGCTGATGTGTAGGAGTCATTCAGCTAGAGTCTGTATTTCTTTCATTGAAAATTGATCTGTAAGTAACTTTACATTTGCTGGGTCTATGGGAACAGGGCAGTTCTGGACCCTCCTATGTAATTATCTTGGTCAACCCCCCTAAAATCTTAATAAAGGTTACTTCTTCCTCCCATGAGATCACCTCTAAAGCTATTGCATAAGAACTACATTTTAAGCTTTGAGAACATCGGAACTATGTGGATGAACCCAATGATTCAGGCTGGGAGCTATGGCCAGCCTGCCTGGGGCTAAATTCTGGTTCTGCCACCTGCATTTTGTGGGACCTTGAGAAAATTACTCTCTGTGTTTTTGTGCTCCCACCTGTAAAAAGGAGATAAAGACAATAATCACCTTTATATATAAAAGCCTAAGCGACCGTTATGACCAGAAGACTGGATGACTGGCCGGTAGCTATGATGCTCACTGACCTCCAGGGGGCAGATGCTCAATGCAGGAGCTGCCCCCTGGTAGTCAGTGTGCTCCCACAGCCAACCTCCCATGGTCAGCCAACCTCCTGGGTTCCCTCCCCCCAGCTGGCCAGCCCGATTGGCCATGATTGAACCTCCCTCAACCCCTCCCCCCAGCTGGCCAACCTCTCACAGACCCTCCCCCTGGCTGGCCCCAATTGGGACTGGGTGAGAATGCCCCGATTGGCTGGGAGGGACCCCACCCATGCACAAATTCATGCACTGGGCCTCTAGTAATATATATTTTTAAAAGCAGAATAAAATCTGGCACATAGTAACTGCTATACAAGTGTATAATTTATATGTATGTATATATATAACATGGGCACTTTATATTTCAATAATACAAGCAGCTGAGATATATATATATATCTTCCTCACACACACACACACACACACACACATCCAGTCAGAGACAGGAGAGATTAATATAATCCAGAAGACACAGGAAAGTCGCCTTAGAAAAGTTTACAATTGAGATGAGCATTAAGCAGATTTGGGTGGTGAGTGGGAGTGATATGGAGAGAAGCTGGATGAGTCCTCCTGGAGTCTGAAGTCTGCACACAGTGGGGTTGTTGGTACTCATCAGAGTAGATTCTGGGGGTTGGGGTTCTGTGAAACCATCAGCACGGTCACAGAGAGGCTGTGAAGAGACCATGGAGACCTTGGCCAGGAGGAAGACGAACTTTGCTTATGAGAAATAATCCCCCCTGGGTTGTTGAACCATGACCTGGTCTAACCAAAGTATGTTTAGGAAGACTGCTAACATTATTCTACAAGGTATTTTTGCCAAACCCTGCAAAGTAGGATTTGTCACTGGATTTTTCAGATGACTAAAATCTCAAGATGAAGTCTCAAGGTGAAGGTTACACAGGAATGAGGTGGTTAATATTGGATTCAATCCAGATCCAGAGCCCATGTGTTTCCTGCCACCCTGGGCTGCCTTCTAGGCTTTAAGAGATGAGGCACTGGACCATTCAATCAGCTATGGAGATGGAAAGAACTGGCAATTTTCAGACATAATTTGAAGAAACCAATAACTTCGGTTGGGTAGAAAGAATGTATTGAAAATAAAAAGTGAAGGAAAGACACGACTCACTGATACTGGCAAGATATTTTCTAGAAAGGGTCATTGGCTGGTGTTGTTAGAGAAAGGTGGTGAGTACGGTTTGGGCCAGGTGAGGGTGGAGATCAAAGTTACATATTTCCCTATTGGAACGGGATTGTGTGGCGGGACACAATATAGGGCGGGAGTTGTAGATGTGAACGGCATCTGTGCTGGATGGGGTGAGATTACAGGGTGCTGGTAGGAATTGGGGCCATCACCTCTGAGCACAAAGAGCCTGCCCTTCTATAAGTCCCCAAAGCCTGGTGCTCTATTTCCCAAGTTCCCAAACTCGGCCTTATTGTTGGAAACATTGCAAGCCCTATTGAAAATTTCTCCACTTCCTGTCTGAGGATCACTCTGTCTTTGTTATCTCAATCCTGTCTCTAGGGCCGTCTATTTACCTTTTCCTGGTGTTCTTGAGTCCGACTCAGCATGTTATCATGAATTAATAAATGAGTGATGCTTGGACCATGTTAATGTCACCACAGTCTCTCATGAACCAGGAGCTACCTGAAAGCTATGCTGCCTGCCCCGACTCCCATGAGGGCTGCCTGCTCTGCGAGCTAGATGACTAAGTCATATACGTGGAATGATTTCTTGTGTGTTTCACGGAGGGACTCTTTCCCTCTGCATTGGAGTCGTTTTAAAGAAACTTAAGCCTTGCGGGCACTTTGTATTTCAATAATACAAGCAGCTGAGAAAGAAGAACTGCAGCTGAGAAGCAGCGGATCAAAACTGATAAACACAAAGTGGAATAAACGGCCAAGAGCTTTTTTATAATTTCCCAAGTTAAGTAATGAATGGAAGATAAACAAAGAGTGGTACAAATAGTGAAAACCAAATCAGATTGGAGGCTTCTTCCCCCTCTGATTCAATAATGAGTAATCCAAACAGTTATCATTTGGGGGAGCGAGGAAGTGACACTGTGAAAATCAATGCCTTTCTTCGGCCGGTGTCCTCTGTCCCTGCGTGTTATTGCAGTGAGAGCAGGGCTTGCTACCCCAGGCTCCCACTGCAGGGCTTGGCATGCGCTGCGAAACGACTCCCTGAGAAGCAAGGAAAGCATTAGTTATATGAGAAAGGAGAGAGTTTCAGGCCCAGGGTCCCCCGTGAGGAAGGAAAAACGGGAAGCGCACGAAACGCTGTGTTCCTAGAAGCTGAGTATCTGTGTCCAAAACCACCCCAGGTCTTCTATTTATTTATTTATTTATTTATTTATTTATTTATTTTAGCTCTTTTGAAAGTGAAAAGTCAATTTGTTTTTATTTTTCACTTATCTTTTTTTTTTCCTCTCTCTCTCATGAAAATGACTTTTTAAGGTGAAGATTCTGTGTTAGAGTAGTTCTGAGTCAAAGTCCACGTCATGGCATGTCATTAGTAAACCCCCAGGAGAGAACCAATGTGACTCGAGCAGTTTCAAAAAGCGGCAGGACTTTGGATTCAGGTTTTGTTTTCGTCTCTCTGTGTCCTGCTCCTTAGCTCAGCGTCCAGGCCAGGAAATAGCTTCCATGGCTCCTCAGGCCTGTCATGCCAGACAGCAGCCCTGGGAATCCAGCTTAGCCTTCCAGAATAACTGGACCTGCATGGAGGCTCCGTGGTGTTCATCCAATGCAGCTTGGCCTGTCCGCAGTAACAGAAGAAAAAGTGAATGGAATTTGTTTCCCAATGCTTTCTCCAAAGCAGTCCTGGGAAAATGAAACACTGGCCATTCTCACCTTGAGAAATAATTACCTCCGCTTCTCAACAATAGCATACAATCCCCACAACTGTACTGTTAGAATTGTGGTTAAATCAGTAGTCTATATCTAAATCCCTTAAAACCTGTTTCTTCTTTATATGCCTTTTCCCCTGTGGCATGGCACTGTGCTATGGCTTTAATTTTTCTCAGTAAGGACAATTGACTAAACTAATTAAACCAATTTGATTAAGGATAGCAGACATAATTTTCCAATGACATTAACAAATACTATTTATTTATTTTTTCTTTTTCTTGTTTTTATATATTTTTAAATCTTTTATTTTATTTTATTATTATTACTAGAGGCCCGGTGCATGGATTCATGCACTGGTGGGGTCCCACAGCCTGGCCTGCACCCTCTCGCAATCTGGGACCCCTTGGGGGATGTTGGACTGCCGGTTTTGAGGGATGTAGTAGTGTGTGAAGTGGCAGGTGGCTGGGGAGGAGCCTGAGCCCTGGCCAGGTGCCGCTCCCGCTCATCCTGTCCCTGCTGCGCCTGCCTCCACTGCTCTGTAAGCTCGCTGAGAGGTGCTCCCCTGTGGGAGTGCACTGACCACCAGGGGGCAGCTCCTGCATTGAGCGTCTGCCCCCTGGTGGTCAGTGTGCATCATAGTGACCAGTCAAACAGTTGACTGGTCAAACAGTTGACTTGTTGCTTAGGGTTTTATATATATAGACTAGATGCAAGAAATTTGTGCAAGAATAGGCCTTCCTTTCCCCGGCTGCTCTGGCACCTGGGACCTGGGCTTCCCTCCAGCCGCTGGCACCTGGGACCTGGGCTTCCCTCGCAGAGGGAGGCCCTGCCCACCTGCCGCAGCCTGCCCGCCCCCCTCCCCCCCTGATTGGTCACCCTGCTGGCCGGTGGCCTGGGCCTCCCTCTGCGGGGCGATCATGGGGTGATGGCCAGGCCCTTGACCAATTGTATCGCACCTGTTTTGGCTGGCTCGGTGCCAGTGGGTGTCATAGCGTGGTTGTCTGGAAGGTGGTCTGGTCTAATTAGCATATTACCCTTTTATTATTATAGATAATTTGTGCACGGTGGGGGGGGGGTCCCCCCAGCCTAGCCCGTGTCTTCTCACAATCCGGGACCCCTCGGGGGATGCTGTGCCTAAACTGGCAGTTGGACATCCCTCCTGCAATCTGGACGCTGCATGCACCATGACCATACTTTTCGTGCAGGTAAAAGGCATCTTGCTGTTGTATGGGCAGCTACATTGTTTTGCCCTGATTATAAAAAGTAGTACATAACATGATCCTTCTGGGGCAGTAGTACCATTTTCCCCATCTGATGGGTGGAAAAACTGAAGCAGAGACAAGTTAAGTAATTGGCTTTGTCACACAGTTATGTGTCAGAATCAGGGCTGACCCCAAAATGTGCAAGCCAGAGTCCATGCATGTCATCGCTGCATCATCCTGTTTTTTCAATGTTAGAGTAGCCTTGCCAGGTTTTAATTGTTAAATCTAAGAGACTGTTCCCATTATATAGGGTAAGGTCTCTAGGCCTGGCTGGAGATTAGCAGGTGGGGCAATCAGAGGACCCTGGCTGGCACCTGCCTTGGCTGGTGGTCTGGCGCTGCCTGCTGGCCAGCCCCACCCCCCACTGCCACCGCTGGTCGCCTCCCTCTAGGGGGCAGACACTCCTGCACTGAGCGTCTGCCCCCTGGTGGTCAGTGCATGTCATAGTGACCGGTCATTCCACGGGTTGTTCTGTCGTTCGGTCGATATGCATATTAGGGTTTTATTGTACAAAACACTGGGGGGGTGGGATGAGGGCATGCGACAGGGGGTAGAGGAGGCTGGGGGAAGGTCAATGGGGGGGGGGAAAGGAGATATATGTACTACTACATGTAATACTTTAAATAATAAAAAATATTAAAAAAAAAAATAAAAAAATAAATGTGTTTTGAAAAAAAACAACAAAAACCCCAAAAAACAAATACTATTTAAATTGGCTGAACCTTTACATACAAAACCTCTGTCTTTTATGTTACCCACAGTTTACAGACAGAAACTGAGATTCAGACAGAGCTGCCAAATTAGGAAGCAGCAGGTTCAAATCCCAACTCTGCTCCAGCTGAAGCCTATTGTCATTCACTCTGCCATGTTGCACCCCTTTACTTAGCAATCATTTTAGAGACAGTCACGGAGAAATGCTGTTCTTCATTCTTACCATGTGTCTCTGCTTTGTAATGTTTGTAACATTCAATGGGTCTTTGAATCACAATGATAGAGTTCCTGTTGGATATTTCCATTTATTTATTTTTATTTATTAAAATTTTTTTCTTTATTGATTAAGGTATTACATGTGTCCTTATTCTCCCATTGCCCCCAAACCCCCCACTCATGCCCTCACCCCCTAGTGTCTGTGTCCATTGGTTAGGCTTATATGCATGCATACACATCCTTTGGTTGATCTCTCCCCCTTACCCCCACCCTCCCCTACCTTCCCTCTGAGGTTTGATGGTCTGATCGATGTTTCTCTGTCTCTGGATCTGTTTTTGTTCATCAGTTTATGTTTTTTATATTTACTTTCAAGGTTGCTCTTAAAGCTCTGAAGAATTATATGTGAACTCTTGACTAAACCATTTCCTCTGATCTTCCATGACTGAGAGGTTATATTTGCCACATGGCTGTCTGAAATGAGCACATAATCATGAAGTTTGGAATTTTGAATAGATAAATAGGCCATATTTTCATTTGAATAGATTCATTTGAAGTTCAGATAGAGTTGTGGGTTCCTCTGACTCCTACTTTGGGCCTCTGAGTTGGTACTGGATGCCTGCCTAATTGTGTGTGAATGTTTATGTTGACTTGAATGAGTTGTCTAAATTCTCTTCTTTGCTTAATGGAATTCCAGTCTTATTGCGAGTGGCAATTAGCTCAGCTAAACAGAGCTACATTTCCAGGCAGGACTTCCTGAAGCGTGGCCGCAGGACTGTTCCGCCCATCAGATGTGGCAGAAGTCAACTGGCTGGGTTTGGAAAAGCCCCTTCAAAGGCAGATAAAGGCTGGAACATGCTTTGCCCCTCCTCTCTCCCTTCCTCACTGAAATGTGGGGTCCCAGCTTCTTAAGACGGATGGTCGGATGGAAGCCAGCTTGCTCCTGTGGAGAAGAGAACGATCTCCTAGGCTGACTGAGCAGAAGACTGAAAATACCTGAGACACTTTGATGCTGCAAGCTGCTGTCCTAGCCCTGGCGTTTTGTAACTGAAGTCTGATTATTGTGTGGAAAGACACGCTCTTTGGGTTAAGTGGTCTTACTTAAGTCACCTCGTGTGCAGCTGAAAGTCACCTCTAACGGATATCCTGTGTCTAGTAAATATTAAGTAATTTTTTATGTGACCACATTAAACTTTCTGTTGAAGTTCCTGTTGAAACAGTGAGTTCTGAGGAGTGGTCGTGGACCATCTCCCAGAGAGGAGCACACTCCGTCCTCCACCCGCGCAGCCTTACTGTGCAGGCCTTTCAGGAATGCCACAGTTCGCCTAGGACAGCCCCACATCAGTAGATGTAGACAGTGCCATTTCTCAAGTTCAGAAAATGCACCTAACAGCCATAGAAGCAAAGGCAAAGCACTGGAGTAGAGAAGATTATGGTCATATTTTGTGGAGTAAGGACATGCATCCTGGGCTCACATCTGGTACATGCCTGCACTCGGCACCTTGACTTTGTGAGGAAGGGCAGGGGGGCCGCGGGGGCAGGCTCCACTTTTACAGCTGACACTGGTGGTGATGTGTCTGACACCTGGGAATGTATGAAGTATAGAGAGAGCGCGTCAGGACCCAGTGACTTTCTTAGCACCTCTCCAGTCATGTTTACAGACATACCTAGTCCTGCTTACTTTTGTGTCAGAAGCCTTCTGGGTCAGAAGATATATATCCAAGATACATTTTTTATTTTATTTTAAAATTTTATTTATTTATTAATTTTTATTGTTGATGCTATTACACATGTCCCTCTCCCCCACTTAGCCCATTTCCACCCAGCGTCCCCCCACCACCACTCCCCTGGCCTTCACCACACTGTTGTCTGTGCCCAGGGACTACGCATATGTACTCTTTGACTATTCTCTTCACCTTCCTTTATTCAGTCTGAGATCTGCCGCTGATATGGCTTTCCCCAAGATGTTGCTTCTTTGACATGGTAATTTAAATATCTATCAGCCACAGTAACGAGTAGCAAGAGTGATCACAAGTCAGAAAATAGAGATGTGGCATTCAACTTGCTTCTATTTCCTTTTATGAACTATAAAAATATGCATTTATAGCACTTTAGAGAAGATTTCTAAGTTATGCCCTATGTCTATATTCTTTTAAGTGAACTATGTGGAATGCACAGAGACTTACATAGAGTGATTTGTACCCAACCTCTGCTTCACTCTGCCCAGGGTCAGCTGTGAACAGCACAGCCAACACTCAACCCTCTCCAAGATAAAACCACAAATTGGCTAAAAAGTATAATGACAATGAAAAGGATGCATTCATTCCTTTCCTAACTCATAAAATATCTTTAGCCTCCTTTTTAAAAAATATTTACTCATATCTAAGAGGATATTGACCTAAAATAGTGAACTAAAATTATCATGTTTTGCTTCTTTTTTCAGCATCTTTCTGTCACTCATGCAGGTGTTTATTTAATAAATGCTTATTGCATACGGAATATATGCCAGGCACTGTGCTATGCATCAGGGACAAGAGATGCACAAAACCATGTAGTGGTTGGATATAAAGGCCTGGTGAGAGGGTGTGGGGTGTATGCAGAGCTGCAAACAAGGGCTGGGCCAGAAGTAACAGGAGGGGGAGAAGGGAGTGGACCTACGGAGGACTGCACGTACTAGTAACTACCCTGAGGCTGCAGGGTCGGCAGTCGAGGATGGTGTGTCAGAGTGTGGGTGACAGGAGACACCTGGGAGTCCGCTGCAGGGATGGAGGCACGGAAGCCTGGGCTAGTGTGGGCTTTTATCGGAGGTCCATCTATGAAGATTTGGTGACAGATCGGATGTGGGAGGTGAGGGTCAGGAGACATGGAGGGCTCTTAACCTCCGACTCCTGATGTCAGGGAATCCTGGAGAGAGATGTCAGGGAATTCTTTGGAAGGGGAGATATGGAAGGGGCTGTGGCAAGTCTGAGGTGCGTGCGGGACAGCTAAGTGTCCAATAAACTGCTCTATACGTGTTGGTCCTGAATCTCTGCGTTCAGGTTCAAGTTACGGTCTTACGTTTGGGAGTTCTCAATCTGTGGATGGTCAACAAAATCATGAGCAGGTGAGAATGTTTAGTTGGCGAGGAAAGTTTTTTCCTTTCTGATTAAAATCTTCATTCATGCATTTACAATGGAGACACGTGCAGATGCTGACTGTCTCTCTCTGTGCTGTGTGATCGGGACTTTTCAACTGTGTGTGCTTGTGCGGCTACCAATGCATTAGGTGCTTTTACTGCTGCTAAGATCTCTGCTGGAGAAAACAGGGGAAGTCCTATTTTCTGTCTTGGGCTCGAACTTTAACATCACATGAACTCTGCCCATTCCAAGTCCCTCGACTCCCGTTCAAGAACAATGATAACCTTGTGTGTGTTTTCTCAACCCCCATACAGTACACCTCCCGCTTTTACAGGGAATCTGTGCACCGTTAGAGATGAAGCAAACCCCCCCCCCCACGCCTGCAGTGTCTGACCTGTGACATTTGAGTCTAAAACCGAGCAACAGTAAAAGACAAAACAACGCCTGGCAGCAAATGTCCACCTGGACTTAAAACAAACAAAGAAGGAAATAGAGAGAGAAGGCGATCTGGCCAAGTTTGGCCTCCACAGCACACCCCTCCGTGCGGAGGGTTTGTCCTGGGCCAGAGCAGGCCCCTTCTCTGAGCCTGGTCCTCCGGGAGCTCCTTTCCCGGCTCGTTCCCCTGTGGAAGGAGCACGCAGCGAACCGCTTGGCAGAAGCGGGATCCAGGGACCCTTTCTGGCTGCGGGGACCATCGGGCGGGGTGGCCTCATCAAGGAGCTTTCCTGCTCATCTGCCTTGGCCCTGCGCTAAACTGCCTTTTGTTCAGACGCAGGGGTGTGCATGTTGTTTAAAGGTGCTTTATGAGAGATTAATTTTTGGTTTTCTTGCGAATGTCTGTCCATGTCACTGGGTGTGCTCAGCTGCACAGAGGAGGGCTCTGAGGAACAAGTCACAGTCACAGCCATGAAAATGAGCTAAACTTGGGTCAAGATAAGTAAATAAATATCCAGGACCATGCACTAGACCCAACCCTGAAATGACTGAATTACACATAAAGACTTCATTGAAGCCTTTCAAAATGAGATTGCAAAACCTTGCCGTTTGCCGAGTAGCTAAGGGAGCCTGGTAAACAAATCCGAGGCCGCACCGGGGCCCCTGCTTCACCTCGCCTCCCAATCACTGCTCTCCATTTGTTCACAATCAACACCAATATCCAGGACTTAGGACGAGGTGTTTTGGAGAAGAATAAAAACTATTGATTATAATAATATTGGGATCACAGATCCCTTTTTCAAGGGGAGGATAAAGTGCTGTACTGATCCTTACTGGGGTCAGATATCGGCGTAGGACTTACTCAGAGGGAAATGCTGCCCACTTGGCCTGGCCTGAGGCCAAGGGAATGTCCAATTGTCCAGCCGTTCACTGATCCACAGTCATCGGAGGCCCCAGGTTGGGAATCCGGGCATTCATGACTACCGCTGATCAGCTGTGGTCTTTGGTTTACAATTCCCCTCTAAGATAGCACCCAGTTGAGATGCTTGGCTGGAGGGATTCCTTCTTTACAAACCACCCCTCTGATCATGCTTAACTGTTTTATTCACCAGACAACAGGCCTCTGACGGATTCCTACAGACTTTGTGTAAACATAAAAATTAGGAGCAGAAATTCAAGGATTTGGGTAGCAAGAAAAGACTAAAAATGAAGATTTGCAAAGGATCGTTATAAAATAGTGAGTCTTAGTATTTTGGGTCACATTCTTTACTCCTTTTGCTCCTTCAAGTTAATCATAAGAACAATTAAAATGATTTGTTTGTTTACCAAAATGTTCTGAGGTGTTGGTCAGGATTGAATGTCCCAGAAATAATTTCTTTAAAAGGTTGACAGGGTAGGGAAGAAATGGCTCTGAAAAAAAAAAAAAAAAAAAAAAAGACCTATAAATGATTCTGGAACAGGACATAAAATATGTATGTGATTCATCTAGGAATGTGCAGGGAACTCTACCGGGTTCTGACCCACACTCTGTGGCCGCTTTGTGAAATTTGGGTCCCAAGATCACCTACAAAACCGTCCCTGTGCCGCCCCAACAGCCAAAGGACACCAGGACACCAAATGGCGTGGGCCTGCAGCTCCGCCTTCAAGCACGTGACCTCAAAGCATTTCAGAGACCAGATCAGCTGTCTGGGGGAGCAGAAGGGAGTCAGAGAGCTGGCAACATCAACAGCTGACGATTACAGCCTTCAAATGACATTAGTAAGGGAACTAAGGATTTTCTGATACATTTTTTAAAATTGAAGATTATCTTTTTAATTTAAAAAGATTAAATTAAACCTTACCATTGTTTATTGGGAGTTATTTTTCTTGAAGGTTGCAACTCAGATTTTGGAATGTTATATTGGAGATAGAAATTAAATTGATGTAAAGTATGGAAGAGTTTGTATTTGTGTCCAAAGATTTTTTTGAGGTTCTTAGATAGAAGTTATACCTAAAAGTTGTTGTACATGTGTTTCTGATGTCATGTACATATTCATGTAACTGAAATTTAAGACATTATCCATCTATTGATTTATTGATCTGTCATATATCTGTCTATCTCATGTGTGCACTCAAACACATCTGTGAGGTATAATTTTTATCTATTTAAATTTTAAAAATGTTATCAGTCAAAAGCAAAAATGAGAAGAAACAAAATATTTTTAAAATAAAATTTTGAATTTATAAAAAAATATAAATTTACAGCAATATTGCAAGAGTAGTACCAAAACTCTATTCAAATTTCTTCAGTTGTCATAATAATAAACTTTACAGGAAAAGGATTTAATCCAGATTCACACATTAGTCCCTCTTTAGCCTTCTTTGACCTGGAATAGTTTCTCTTTGTTTCCTGGACTTTCATGACTTTGATGTTTAAAAACATTTATTGATGAATAATTTTGTAGAATATCCTTTCATTTGGGATGATCCAAAATTTCCTCATGATTAGAACTTGTTTATGCATATTTTGACCAGAATATCATAGAAATGATATTGTGCTATTCTCATAGCATCTTTATTTTTCAATTACAGTTTACATTCAATATTATTTTGTACTAGCGTTCCCGTTGCAGGAAGAATCCTGCAATAAGGTTTCCTGCTGCACTCTACCCCGCCCCGCCTGGGCTCCTCCCTTCTCCCCCACCCAGCCTTCTCCGCCAGCCCGCCTGCTCTCCTTCCTTCTCCCCTGGCCCCGCCTCCGCTCCTCCCTTCTCCTCCCCACGGCTTGCTTGCTTCTCCACAGCTTTGCTCCCTTCTGCAGCTCTTGGCTTCTTTCTATGCTGTCTTGATATGCAAATTAACTGCCATCTTGGTTGGGGTAATTTGCATACTCGTCCTGATTGGCTGGTGGGCATGGCTTGGCTGGTGGGCATGGCTTGGGCATAGCAAAGGTGGGGTCAATTTGCATATTTGTCTATTATTAGGTAGGATTAGTTTCAGGTGAACAGCATAGTGGTTAGACAATCAGATACTTTACAAAGTGTTCCCCCCAATATTTCATTGCATCTTAGCAGTTGGCAAATTGATGTTGATTTTTTTCATTACTTGTGACTTTAAATTTGATCTCATGATTAAGATACTATATGCTTGGTTTCTCCACTACCAAGTGACCTTTCATTTTCTTTGTAATCAATAAGTATTTGGTGTGGAGATAACTTTGGAACTATTTAAATATTATTTCCTCCCAATTGATGTTTCTTGCCAGAAGAATAGATTACTGCCAAAAAGTGATTTTTTAATGCTTTCTGCATTTATTAGTTGGCATTCTACTATAAGGAAAAACTTTCTCTTTCATGTATGTATGCATGCATTTTTTATTATTAAAAGAGATCTCATAGAATTCTGTTTTAGTCAATGAATTATAATTCATTGCTATTACTATTTGTTTTGATGTTCAGATTGTCCTACATTTGGCTACTGAGAGTCTCTACAATGTAGTTTCTGTAGCCTTTTGACATGTCCCCATTATTTCTCGAGCACATTTTTACTTCCTGCACTGTAAGATGTTTCAGGCTCATCTTGTACTTTCCCTGCCTTTGCCCTGAATCTGCTTTTTACCAAAATATTCCTGGTTTGAAGTGGGGGGAGACAGGGAAAGGAGGAGATTAACCAAATAACTTATATGCCTATATGCATAATGCATGAACATGGACAATAGTGCAGTGAAGGCCTGGGGGTGAGGTGAAGTTGCAGGAACAGAATGGAGGAAGCCAATGGGGTGAAAAGGGGATATCTGTAATACTTTCAACAATAAAGATAAAAAATATATTATATTTGGAAGTCAAGATCTAGGAGTTGGATGTATTACTTTTGTGGACAGCATTAGGAGATATATGTTATATATCTATATGTCTACACTATACATATATGCATACATATATACACATTTACATCTATACTTTTTATATTTATAAATTTATATTGAAAACCATGAAAATCACTGATATGTCACATTTCAGGCTTATACCATGCATTTATTCAACCTTCCCCTTTTCTGTATTTGTTAGTAGTTGCTGAACAGTGGAAAACCTGGCTCCCTTATCATATATATATATATATATATATATATATATATATATATATATATTATTTACCTCTATGTAGCTAAACTCCCCACCCTGCTTGTTAGCCATCTGCTGGCCTAGGACTCTGCAGGGATGGCTTACACCCTTGTTCTCTACTTTCTTTTGTCCTTTTTTTCATTAATATGTAAACTATGTACTATAAGAAATAGGAAATATTTCAACAGGAAAAGAAATATTTTTCAGCATCATAAAACCTCGAAAAGACAGAATGAGAATGTCAGGAACAGAATATTAAGTAAGAAGGAAGATAAATCTGAAAAATAAGAAAGTATTTCTATTTCTCTATCAAAAATTCATAATACACATACACCCTATAGAATTCAGTAGTTAATTGTGCCATATAGAGTGATTCTCAGGTCCCCCTTTATGCTCTGTATTGTAGTTTAAAGAGTGATATTTAGGCTTTGTACAAATAGTTCCATTAGCAAACTCAGATTAATGCTAGTTCTGTCCTAAATCTTATGAATTCTTTGTTTAATTGATGGTTGTTGAACCCACTGGGATCTGGTAGCAATTAAAATAGTATTTATTTATTGAGTTAAATAAAATTAATATATTGTGCTTATTTTAATTCATTGTTTTCCTTATTTATTACCTTGTAAAACACAATTCCACTGTGTATTGAAGACAGTCACAGGGGTCTAAGTTGGGGTTGCTGTGTTCTTGGGGATCTAAGATCCTTGTCTTAGGAGCCTCCCCAAGTCTGGGCTCTGGTGGAAACTGGTGCTTGAATGTCTGCCTCAGAAGACAACACACAGGATACTCTGAGGGAAGCCTAGAATAATGTCTAACATCTATTGTCCCTCAGAGGAAGAAAGGAAAACAGATGAAAGGCAGCAGGGCATCTGAAGTCTACCCTTCATGCCCTCCTACTGAAGAGTTCCTCGCCCTTAGTTGCCTCAGCACAGCCTTTCCTGTCTTCATGTTGCAGAGAAGGTTGGCCCAAGCCAGCTGCAGTCTTTTACCTCGGAATGTGGCCAGGCTTAAACACTGACAGCAGAGGCTCCCACTGCGAGTCAGATGAGTGTCTTGCAGCTTTACAATTCAGAGGCCTTTCAAAGCAGGCCTGAAATGGAGGCATGACATGCAGAGCTGGTGGCTTTGGGGCTTGTTTGAGCTGCCTGGCCTTTGGTCGCCATAGCTAGAGGCCTTCCAAGCCCGGCTCCTGCGGTGCTGGCACCAGCTTGCTGTAGGCCTGGTGAGCTTCTGAGAGCACATCTGTGTCCAGAAGCATCAGGGGACATGTGTCCTTGTCACAGCTCTGACGCTTGGCTGACATCTCCATCAGCAGGCGGAAGCCAGCAGATTACCTGGGTGGGAAATTCTTGCCTCCGTCCAGCATTTGAAGTTGCTGCTCAGGGGACACTGCGTGTGGGTTTTGGCTCTGGGGATTCTCACGTGACAAGAGGTGAGAAAACAGATGCCTGTGGGTTTTCTGACCCATTGAAGCAAGCTGCTTTAAAGTTCACCTTGGATTCGTTGGCGCTCATTTAAAGAGAATTAAGACTCACAATGCTGTTCAATTGAAATATAAAGCAAGCCACAGATATAATTTTAAATTTTCTGATAGTTATGTAAAAACAGTAGCAGGTGAAACTAATTTTAAAGGTATTTTTTAGTTATCCCCATATATTTAGATTATTAGCTATCAATATATAATCAATATGAAATTATTAAGGAGACATTCTACATTCTTTTTCTCATATAATGTTTTTGAAATCTAGTGTGTGTTGTGCATCTATAGCACGTCCTGGCTCACACCAGCCACATTCCACGGGCTTGAGAACCATGTGGCCAGTATACAGGTCCTCAGGGGTCAGCTGGACTCTGCATTTTGGAATCAGACTAAAAAGCGAGAGACGGCCTTGGGAGCCTGTGTATGTCCGAAATAGAGACCAAACTCTGGACATACTAAAAGAACCTGAGAAACTAGTCATCAAAATATATTGTTTGAAAAAAAATATATTGTTTGCCAATCAATGAAACAATTAAACCACAATACTAGAGCACCTTCCTGTGTGACACTCTGCTAGACAGTGTGTGTGTGTGTAGGGCATGCAATAATAAAATTTGGCCTGTGATAAAAGATCTTAGATTGAACTAGAATGTGTTGACTATCTGTGACTAGGTTTACAAACTGTGTCTACATTCATAAACTGTTCCAATAAAAACACTGCACCATGTGATGAAAAACTTCTCAACCAGTGAAGCAACCCTGTCATGGAACGAGAAGGTCACAGAGGGAGAATTTCATAGCATTATTTTTCTCATATTTTTAATATTAAGTAAATTTAAAAACCCTTGATATTGTTGTAACAAACAAAATGCATTGGGCAATTGCGGAGGTGATTGCAGTAGGAAGAAGTTTCATTTGAGAGGGACACCTTAGAAAAGGAAGAGAGTCCGAATTTTGTAGAAGCAGGTAGACTAACGAATAGGGTCAGAATCTGATAGCATACAGGATGCTAAGCGAGAGGTCTGATGAGAGTTCACAATAAGAATAGTGCAACTGACAAGGAAATTTGGTTGTTACTATGGCATGTAAAACAAGGTAAGAAAGTAAATCCAAAAAACCTGAATGAAATACGTATAAACATGATTAAACCTATTTTCAAGAAAGAATGGTTATTACATATAATTTATTAGGATGGATGAACATGACCTCTATAAAAATATCTTCAGATATAACAAAAATTCTGACATAAGATAAAATGAATACATAGTTAAAATACATCAAGGAAATATCAAACACATGAGTTTATTAATTAATATTAATAAAAATAGAATCTGAAAATTAAATAAAATTGAAACTATTGTGTATCTCTTTGACTCTGAAAGCCACAAACCACAAATTAAAAACACAGACACTGAGTGAATAGATGAAGGCACAACAAGCAAGGAGAGAGATGAAGGCTAGAGTGAGTCCTAGACATCTGTACATTAATAAAACCTCATAGGTAAGTAATGTGAATATCCATTTGAAAACCACTGGTGGAGAAGATAACGGTTCAAATTAAAGAAGTAAAGTTGTGATCAAGTTGACATCTAAAAAATACCTGAAATTACGGCTGATCATTTTACTAGCCTATTGTTGAATGACATCAGCAAAGTAGCCTCAGGAGTCTACTTTGGTAGAAAACATTTGCGCAGCAAGGATCTGGGCAAATCTCTAGGGCCTTCCTGTGGAGGACACAGTCTCTGGAGTTTTCATGCTGACGCCAGAGGCCCATGCACATTTAACCTAGGGAAGGTGCAGCATCTTTTCCAATGTGATAACACTTCCTATACAACTCAGTAGTTACATATCAAATAAACCTAGTTATTTCTAGAAACTTGTATTTATCAGGTGAAAAAACACAACTTTTGTGATTTTCCAAGGGCTTTCTGAGAGATCTCAAAGACAGTTTTAGGTGCAAAACATGTAATTTAAGATTTGATTTGGGATGCCAAACTATCAAAAGTTGTAAGATTTGAATCCTTGAGATATAATCATGGATTACTGAAAAACAGTACTTTGCTATCTACTTAACCAAAATGACAATAAAAGGGTTTAAAAGAAACTGGGGGTAATATGACTGTAAAGATCCTTCGCTCTTTCGAAAGTGAAAACACTTGGTATCTTAATAAATAATCAAGCACATGATAAAGTAAACATAAAGCAAAATAAATTCTGGCAAGACACAGAACCTTTGCCTTCTAAGCAGATTACTCAGAAAGTAACGGACAACCTTTTTACAAACTTTTAGTGAGAGTAATGCAAACAAAGCTCCTTTTGGAAATCTTATAAGTAAACCCATTAAAACTTTGCCAGCTTTGACCACTGCAAATAAAACTCCCTCTCTGAGAACCTTCTGTAACTTTCTATATCCATCCAGATTTTGCTCTTCACTTTCCTCTTCCTCATTCTGAAATAACCAGTCATTTTAGTTCAGGACAAAACTACCATCGTTGTCTCTTAAAAAAAAATATATATGTCCTGCATACCTTGCATACAAAGTTGTTCCTCTCTGCCTTATTGCTTCTGGTAAAGTCTCATTCATGTATGCCGACTATAACTTTTAAGCAAAGTAACCTCTTTTTTTTTTTTAATTTAAAATTTTTATTGTTTAAAGTGTTAAGCAAAGTAACTTCTACTTCACAGAGAAAGCTAGGCAATAGATCATTGTGAAGTGTCTGCCACCCCCTTGATTTTGCAACAGACGAGCAGAGCTCACGAATATACATCTAACAACTTTGTATGACCGTACATATTTCTTAGAGTGTAACTTCCCCAAATGGCAAAAATGACCATATTTATTTACACACCCAAGTATATATAGCCTCTCTGTATATAAACTTAAGAGGCAAAAATTATATAATCTTAAAATTATGCTTAGTAAGTAATGTTTCAGCATTCTCTTACCTAGAAATGATGTAGGTATCTAATGAAAAGTCATTGGTTAATTTAGGATCAGTTTGAAGTTACCTAAAGATTTTGGAAACTATCTTCAAGCTGACATGTTACAAAATATATAAAAACAATTACTGTTAAAATAAAATTTGTCAAAATAATGATTCAAGTATAATAAACACAAATGACATTTTTTCCTTTTTATTGAATTTGTTTGGGTGACATTGGTTAACAAAGTTAAATGAGTTTCAGGTGCACAATTCTACAGCACATCATCTGTACACTTCATTGTGTGCTCGCCACCCCAAGTCAAGGGTCCATCCATCACCATTTATCCCCCCTGTTAACATAAGAAACATCAAACCTGTAGAGAATTTTTGTGAGTTTATTTGAGCCAAACTGTGTACAATTGCTGGGAAGCAGAATCTCAACAGATTGAGATAATGCTCCGGAGAATGGCAGTCTTGTTTTATACATTACAATCAAAAGAGGAGCAGTAAATGGATTACATGAAATCCATTGGTGATAGATTAGGGAGGCGGGAGAAAGGAAAATGGGGTGGGGCGGGGTAGGGGAAACCCCTGGGATCGGATAAAAAGTAAAATGATAGACACATACTTAGGTGGGTGCAGGAACAATTAACATGATAATGAAGGAATTTGTGGTCTCTGTCCTGGTGCCCACCACATTTGGTTGTGCCCCAGGGGCTCCAGAAAAAGGGAAGTTACAAGTTACCCGGACATTTCAAGGGTATGTTATCCTAGATGCAAAAAGACAGATAGGCTCAGTTAAGGTAAAGGCTGACCTTGTCAGTGAAGATACCGCCTAGGATGTAACTACCCACCATCACTGCTTTTAGTTACAGTTTAATTTCAGACCATCCTTTGTGGTGACTTTAGGTCTCTGAGTTTGCAAGACTGCCATGCAGGCCTCCCCTGAGCTGTCAGGTCAGCACGTGGCCCTTTTCATCCACACCCCTATGCCATCCTCCACCTCCCCGCAAGCCCCTTTGCCCCAACAATCACCACACTGTTGTCCCTGTTTTTCCTCTTTTTTTTTTTTTTGCACAAATTACATTTTTCATTATCTTAAATATTCAGTAGAAATAATGCTAGCTTATTTCATAGCACTGAAGAGAGAGTTTTATTAAATAAGTAATATCAAACTAGTCTTATTTGTCAAAAATCACCTAAATTATGTGAGCTTGAACTAGTAACACATTTGAATTAGTTTCTATGAGAAGATATTTTATTTTTTTAATTTGTATTTTAAAAATTTTATTTTTAAATTACAGTTGATATTCAATGTTATATTTGTTTCTCATGTACAGCACAGTGGTTAGGCATTTATACAACTTATGAAGTGATTTCCCCTATAAATCTTGCATCACCTGACACCATATATAGTTATCTATAATAATAAAAGTATAATATGCAAATCGACCAAACGGCTGAACAGCGGAACAACCATCCTGATGATCATGCTATGACACCCACTGGCGCCAGGACAGCCAAAGTGGGTATGATGCGATTGATCGGGGGCCTGGCCATCGCCCTGCAGAGGGAGGCCCAGGCCACTGGCTGGCAAGGCGATCAGTCAATTGGGGGGCTCCACTATTTCTCCAAAGAGGGAGGCCCAGGCCACTGACTGGTGGGCTGTGGCCAGTGGGCAGGGCCTCCCTCTGTGGGGGTGATCCATCGTGGAGCCCTGGCTGGGTGGGTGGGGCTTACCTCTTTGGGGTGGTTGATCATGGGGCTCCAGGACTGTGAGAGGGTGCAGGCTGGGCTGAGGGACACCCCTCCCCCCTGAGTGCACAAATTTCAAGCACCGGGCTTCTAGTTACAATATAATTGACTATATTCCCTAAGCTGATTTTTACATCTA
Organism: Eptesicus fuscus; assembly: GCF_027574615.1. Taxonomy (NCBI): domain Eukaryota; kingdom Metazoa; phylum Chordata; class Mammalia; order Chiroptera; family Vespertilionidae; genus Eptesicus; species Eptesicus fuscus. The sequence continues at coordinate 47,479,012 of NC_072491.1, read as the reverse complement.
TTTTATAATTGTCAATATGTACTTCAATCCTTCACCTAGCCCTTAACACACCTCCCATCTGGCAACCATCAGTTTGTTCTCTGTATCTATGAAGTTGTTTCTGTTTTGTTTGTTCATTTTTTAAATTTTCAGATTCCACCTATAAGTAAAATCACATGGAATTTGTCTTTCTCTGCCTGACTTATTTCACTTAATACAACACCCTCTAGAACCATCCATGTTGAACCAAATGATAAGATTCAATTTCTTTTATGGTTTGAAATATTCCATTTCACATGTGTATCACACCTTCTTTATCCATTCATCTTTTATTATTATTATTTTTTTCTTTTTCTTTTTTTGAGTGTCTAATGTCAATATGTCTCCTTTGTCCCCCGAATGACCCCCCAGCCATTCTCACCCCAAGCACGCTTCCACCACCCCAGTGTCTGTGTCCATTGATTATGCTAATATGTATCCATTCATCTTTTGATTGAATCATTTAGTCCATTTACATTTAATGTAATTATTGATAGATATGTAGTTATTGCTATTTTATTAATTGTTTTCTGATGGGTTTTAGCATTCTCTGCTCTTATTCTCTTGCTCTCTTCTCTTGTATGTTGATGATTTTCTGTAGTGTTGTGATTAGATTTCATTCTCTTATTTGTTCTTTGTATATCTCTTTTAGATTTTTTGGTTTGTGTGTATTATGTACTTCATATGTACCAAGCAATATTTATTTATTTATTTATTTATATTTATTTATTTATTTATTTATTTTTGTTGTTGTTGTTGTTGTTTCTTTTTTTAAAATTTCTTTATTGATTAAGGTATCACATATTTGTCCTCATCCCCCCATTCCCATCCAAGCAATATTTACAGCAGTCTATTTTCAGTTGATGGTTGCTTAAGTTTGAACATATTGTAGACACATCTTTTTTACTTACCCCCTCCACACCTCCAAATTTATGTTTTTGTCATTTTTTATTTCTTTTGTGTTTGTATATATTCCTTAATTTACTGTTGTAATTACACATGATATTTCTATCTTTGCCTTTAACCTTTGTATAGCTTTAATGCTAGTTGATGCACTGTCTTAATGCATTTGCCTTAGTCAGTAAGAATATTTTTCTTTGTGATATATATATCTATATCTATATATATATATATATACTCTTTTAAAAAAAGTTCCTTTAACATTTCTTGTAATATTGGTTTGGTGGTAACAAACTCCTTTTGCTTTTTCTTGTCTGTGAAGATATTTATCTGTCCTTTGATTCAAATTTATAGTGCTGCTCAGTAGAGTAATCTTGTTTGTAGGTCCTTGCTTTTCATCACTTTAAATATTTTGTGCCAATGCCTTCTGGCCTGTAAAGTTTCTGTCAAGAAATTGCAATCTTATGGAAGCTCCCACATAGGGAACTAACTGCTTTTCTCTTGATGCTTTTAAGATTCTCTTTGTCTTTAAACTTTGGCATTTTTCCTATGATGTGTCTTGGTGTGGGCCTCTCTGAGTTCATCTTATTTGGGACTCTCTGTGCTTCCTGGGTGCTCTAGGGGTGTCCCTTGTGTGGGTTGTGTGTGTATCCTGTTGTAGTTGAGCCTTGATTGCTGTTGGCACCTCAGTGGGTGGGATTGACCCTCAGGTTTACTGGCTGGCTGGCTATGAGTACTGACTGTGACAAGCACTTGTGAAAGGGCTGACCTTACTGAGTGGAATTCATTTTAGTGGGGCTCTGGTGACTTCTGAGTCCACGCTTTGAGTGTGTCTAGCTGGTTGAGTGGTATGAAACTTGTCATCTGGTGTGTTGGTTTTGGGACCTCTTGGGAGGGGCTCCAGTGCAGGCCAAGGTCAGCTGCTGCCTGAGCTCACCCAGGGCCACCTGGTAGAAACTACAAGGTGATCTGCAGTTGGAAGCAGCCTGTGCTGGGCTTGGAGGCACCTGGTAGTGATTATTCTGTGAACCAAGCCCAGCGGCCACTAGCGCTGGGCATGGAGCTGCTGAGGAAGCACAGGGCACGCGGAGGGCATCGTCTGCTTGGTTGGGGTTTGTAGACATTCGAAAGCTTTTTAGGAAACTCTGCAGCATTGGCAGGGGTCAGCTCTTGTGAGGAACAGCTACTAGAGGAGGTTCAGCCAGTCTGCGCGTTGGGTGGGGTAAGTTCTCAGAGAATAACCAGCGTGGGGTGAGAGCAGTGTTAGCCAGATTAATGGAGACTGGGATGGGGTGCCTGCCTGTGCTTACAGGCTACGTGGGGGAGGGCTCAACCAAGGACCCATGGTGCCTGCTGGCACTTTTAGTCTCAGAGAGTGCAGTCCCTCCAGCCCTCTTCCTGAAGCCAGACCATTTAGTTTTCCCCATATGTCCCTGGCACTTTTTGAGCTGTTGTACCTTCTCTGGATCTTAGCACAAGTGTTTTTTGAGCACGAGTCTGTTCTCGGGCCCTTTAAGAGAATGTGTGGGTTTCCAGCAGCCATCCTTCTCTCCAGGACTGAGCGTTAGACCAGACTGCTTTGTGTGTTCACTCCTCCTGCCAGTCTCAACACGGCTTCCTCTTTATGTCCTTAGTTATAGGAGTTCTGTTCAGCTAGTGTTCAGGTTCTCGAGTGGTTGTTCCCTAATTTAGTTGTAATTTTGATGTGGTTGTGGAAGGAGGGGAGCACAGCATTTATCCACTCCACCATCTTGACCAGAAAACTGAGAATACTTTTTTACAAAATATCTGGAAAGTATTAGAAGCCCCATTTTCTTAATTTCTAAAAATTTTAGAAATATCCAATGTTTGTAAGCACTTATTTATCTCTAAGCCAACCAGAATAGAGTTTCTATAATTTAAGGGATTTTATAAACTAATTTGCTAGTACCATATGGAGGCAGTAAAATATTACATTCTCATACAATGAGAGGTGAAGGCCTTTCTTAATTATAGACATAAAAACATACAACATACAGAAAGAAAGAGAGCTTATAGTTTTTTTTTAATATATTTTATTGATTTTTTACAGAGAGGAAGAGAGAGGGATAGAGAGTTAGAAACATCGATGAGAGAGAAACATCGATCAGCTGCCCCCTGCACACCCCCCACTGGGGACGTGCCCGCAACCAAGGCACATGCCCTTGACCGGAATCGAACCTGGGACCCTTGAGTCCGCAGGCCGACGCTCTATCCACTGAGCCAAACCGGTTTCGGCGAGAGCTTATAGTTTTAATTCAAAATTAAGTTTTGAATCAAGGGTAAACATAAAATAAAAAAGACGACTGGCAAATATTAAAAAGCTGTTCTCTGCCCAGTGGGTGTGAATCCTTACTGTGCTACCTTGAGCATGGATTGGGAGCTAAACCAACTCTGGACTCATTGGACCACTAGTCAGGAATGGAGCACAAAGAACCCCGAGAGCCTCGTTATCTGGGGGGAGTAAAAGGGGGTTCAAGGCAAAGTCCGGTTATATCCAAGTGACAGCACCAAAACTGTGAAAGAAGAAATGCACTGGAGAATTAAGGGTATGAATTTATTCGGGCTAGTGCAACAAGGGGGAGGTTTACTAATGAGAGACATTTCAAAGCAAATCAAGGTGGCCTGCACATTTGCAGAGGCAGGTAGACAAGGCAATCATTCACAGTCTTTGGGAGTCATGAGGAAGGGGAGCTGGGTCTTATTTGAGTCACCGAGAAAGAAAGGAGGAAAATCTTAGCTCGGGATAAGAAAGAGTTGGAGATCCTTTGTGGTTATTTATTTCTCGAAACACAAAAGTGGCCTGAAGGGGGTGATGGCCAAGACCCTCAAATATCATGGAAGGTCAACTGTAATGGACACTTCCTATTTTTCCTTTTCATATATCTTTCTTAATGTTACTTTCCATTTAGATTCTTCATTTTTTAAAAAAATTTCTGTTATCTTTCTAACTTTTAACAATACATTCTTTCTTTGCCTGATGTTCTTTACAGAGGAAGAATGCATTGTTAAAAGTTAGAAAGATAACAGAATTTTTTTTTAAAAGGAAGGCAGCAAGCTTCTATCACCAAACCTTGAATTCTGGAGAATTTCATTTTCTTCCTTTCCTAAGAATTTATTGAAAGAACAATAGCAAAGCTGATGATTTTTAAGGAACAAGTAATCCATCGATTTTGGGAAAGACTGTCGTAGTGTTCTGTTTGATGGAACTGCGGGGAGAAGGGCTGCAGAGGAGAATGTTTTGTTAGTAACTGAGAGTCAGGGTTAAAGAGCTGAATTGATCTCAAGGAAATCTGACTTTATTTTCTCTGTTTCTCTCCACCCCCCACGAAGAGTTTATTCATTATAGAACTTCTTTGTAAAGTGATCTTTGTGTTCTTTTGAGCTTGAAATTATACGCAAATGTTCTGGAATGTTTTCATTTTCCTTTAAAATAATAAATTTATTGACTCTCTGGAGCTAAATTAAATTAGGCAACATGGCCAGGAAGGAGGGAGAGAAGCTGGACATCACTGCTCCTCTCGGGTTATTGCTCGTTGTAACGACTCACGCTCTGGCCAGTGTGGCCTTGGATAAGCTGCAGTTTGCTTTTCAAAGGCACGCCAATGCCATTCCTTGCCAGCTGTGATCTTGGGCAAGTCCCTTTACCTCTTGAAGCAGTAGCATTTTTAATCAGTGAAATGGGGATAATAATAATATCTAATCCACAGGGTTTTCAGGAAGGTTAAATGGGAAAACATACCATAAACGCCTGGGATATAATGAGTGCTCAAAAATCTTGGCCATTATTATTGCAATGGAGAGGCCATGTGCTCAGTTCATGTGGAAGGAAAACCTGTCTGCTGGGAAACATTCCATTCCATTAATATGCTATTTCCAGAAGGCCCAGATCGAGGTCAGATGAGGTCTTAGGTTAGGGGAAGGTAGAAGACAGCCAGGGGCCTGGGGACTTGGCTTGTGAGCGAAGGGAGGGACTGCCTTCAAAATACCATGTCACTGATAGGTCGCTCTTGACAGCCTGGCTGGCCAGAGAGAATTCACACATCCCACTGGGTAAACCCAGGCATCCTAACCCACTCCTGCAGCCTGGGTTGGAGTTAAGCGGCAGGGCTGAGTGTGTCCACGCCTGAGTTACTGTGGCCAGGGCTGAGCACGGTCCTTTTGTCTGTGGGTGATGTGTTGAGTGTCCCTAACAAGGTACTCTGGGTGAACTGGAAACTCCAGTTTGCTGTGTCACTTCCTCAGTTGTCCATAGGTTAGAGGGTAAGGGATGAATCGATTTTAATTCACCCTTTAGTGTGCATAAAGAAGAGTGAGTAGTGCACAGAACATACACACTTTTCAGCTAAAATAGGTTTTAACATGTAGAATATTTGTCATGAAAATGAGGATATGGGAATATTAAGGAAGTGAATGTTAAAAACCTTTATCAGCTTCTGTGGACCTTTGCAAATAAAGTACTGTGACAAGCTAATAGCCTTTACAGCTGCTCCTATGTCCTACTCATGACCTCTGGGTAATATCTCTGTACCTTATAAATGTATCATTTTCCTTGGAACTAGGTGTTCTTTGGATGGCCTATTCATTCACTAGACTAGCTCTTGGGTCACGGTGATGTAATTTTAGGTCCCCATCCTCAGGATCTTACAGCCTAATTGAGATGACAAGTAAGGAAACCTAAGTGACAAAGAGTACAGTAAGTGGCCTAATATAGGCAGTTTATCATTTCTCCCGGGTTGGGGAAAAGATGAAAATCATAAAGAGGAAATCACCAGGGGGATGGACCATGACTGGGTGGGAGGTGTTTGGGTGGAGAAGATAGCAGGTGAAGGAACTAGAGGTGTTTGTTCAGCTTTCTGTTTACATCTCTGACGTCTTTCTGCTTCACTTATAGGAAACACTGCTCAACACCTGTTAACACACATGCCCAGGACATGGGTAGGGACCCTGCCAGTGGCATCATCCCTTTCCCACTGCCTTGTTATTCGTGACTGTGCTGCACAGCTCTGATGCCGACCAGCTGTCTTGTCAAGGGCAGAAGCCCAGTCCTACTGTCACTCCCTGGCCCACATGGAAAAGCCATGTTTTGGTTTCCTCTTCTAGGAAATGGAGGCAACGTTTCCTGGTTGGAGGATTAAATGGCATCACATCTGTTCAGTTCTCAAGACGATACACCCATTACATATCGTCAATATAGTTAAATACGTAAGTGATCACATTCCTGACTTCAGCGATCACAGTCATGTCTCATCAACGTGGAAACCATGTTACATGAATGGGTAAAAGTTTCTATTCCCCCAGGGTTCCAGAGAAATTGGCAGATGTTAGCTAGTCCTAATCTAATTTTTCAAAGAGTTATTTCCCAGAATAAGTCACTGTGACTTCACCAAGGACCTTATATGGTGGGAAAGAGAGTCCTGATTTCATTCTTAAAGCTGCTAGCCTTTGCTGGCTCATTGCAAATTGAGCAACACCGATGAATCCACAAGTCAAACATAGCCAAACATCAACGCCTGAGATTTTTTTCCTGTGAGAATCTCTTGCTTGTCTGTCGATGATAAAGGGATGCTCCAACCACTGCAGTGGCAAGCCCTTGTTCCTGGTACTTTCTTGACCTCAGGGTTTCAGAATCTTTTGGACGTGAGCACAGCCTGAACAGGAAGTGCGGCTGCTCTTAGCCTGCTGGGGCCTGAAAAGAGAGTGGCTCGGGCTTTGCCAAAGGCTGGCGAGAGCAAAAGCTCAGCTCTAGGAAAAGCCAGCCCTGGGGCAGAGCTGGGCAAGCAAGGGGGCTGCTTTTCGCTTCATGTTTTCCTGAGTAGTGAGAAATTTACTGAGCAAAATGCACGTGTCCTTGGAATGTGATGCATGTAGATGACAGGTATAAAGTTATGAAAAGAGGAGTCTGCTGAATTGGAAGACGTATTTTGTCTTTCAGGTGTTAACATTTCATACAGTCTTCCTTTACTCCAGTCCCCAGAGTTCTCCATGGTGCTGTGTAAGAGGGAGAAAGAGAAGGTGGAGAGAGAAGAATGCTGCAGGGATGGGCCCTGGAGGACAATAGCAAAGGCTCCAGGCTAGAGCTGGAGATGCAGTGTGTCCGGGATGAGAGCTCGGGCAAGGCTTCCTCACCTCTAAACGTAGTAGAAGAAACACCAGAATTCAAGGTCCTAGGTGCACCAGCAAGAAGCTTCAGTGCTTTTCTGGGCACTTCTGGTTTTACAAAGCCACCATCTGAGACAAACTAGTGACCAGCGGCTGGAAGGAAGGGCAGGTGTGTGTGGGCCCCTGGGGTCAGGGTGGGCTTACAGAGGGCCTTCAGGCATGTGACAGTTACCTAGAGACTAAATTGCTCTTTCTCTGGAGGAAATGGATAACAAAGAGTAACACACGCTTATTTCTACTTTCCTACCCTGGTGCAAACCACTTCAGTATCCAGCGCTCATTCTCAGAAGCCCCGAGCCAGGAGCTCCAGCATTAGAGTTGCCGGATTTGACAAATACAAATACTGAACACTAGTCCCATTGGGATTTCCGATAAACAACCAATGATATGTTTAATATAACTATGTCCCAAATATTACACGGGGCATTCTTATATTCAAAAATTGTCCCTGTTTATGTTATTCTAAAACTCTAATTTAACTGGACCTCCTGTGTTTCTCTTGCCACCCTATCCATGATGACTATTTACGCTAATTACTTCACAGGTTGTTTTGTTTTGCTCAGTATATCTTTTTCTAGTTTTTATGGTCAATCTTACTTTGTGATTGTAATTTAGATATATGTCTCTCATGTAAATTGCATGGTGCCTGATGTAAGAATCTCTCTCTTTTTTTAATAGGAAAACTGAAATAAATTGCACTTATGTATATGCATTATATGATACTACCAACTTATTTTCCATATTCCATCTAATATGCTTCATCTATTCTTTTTCTCTTTTCTAGTGGATACATTGTTTCCTTTATATCTTTTCCCTTTCCTACGGGAAACAAGTTGCATAATTTTGCTTATTGTTTTTAATGTTGCAAGAGTAATATATATATTTTAATTAACAAATCTTATAAAGTTAATGTCTCTAGCATTCTCCCTACTGACATAATATTGAACAAATTTAATGCTGACAATCTCTTTTTATCTTCCATATTATCTGTTGGTCTTTTAATTCCACCAAATTGTTTGACCTTGTTATTATTCTTATGTTTATGTGATAGTCAATACTTATTGCTATTTACCAAGATGCTTAGCAAAATTCTTTGTTCATTATTGCTCCTTTCCATCCTTGGAGTCAATTGTCTGCTAACTAAAGTGAATTATTTAATAGTTTTGGTAGGCAAAAGGATGACCCTAATGTTGTGCAAATCTTAATCTCCAGAACCTGGAAATATGTTACATGTCAGAGGGGAATGAGAGTGCAGATTAAGGAAGTAGAATTAAAGTTACAGCCAACTGACCTTTAGATGGGGACATTAATCTGGTCTGTAACCACAGGGGTCCTTTACAGTGGAAATGGCAGGCAGAAGAGGATGTTGGAATCAGAGTGAGATTTGCAGATGCTGCTCTGCTGGCTTTGAGGATGGCGATGGGGACATGAGCTGAGGAATACGGCGCCTTTAGAAAGTGAAAAAGGACAGCGCTGCTGAAACCTCGAGCTTAGCCCAGTGAGACCCATTTCGAACTTCTGACCTCCCACATGGTTAGGGAATAAATATGTCTTATTTTAAGCCACAAAGTTTGTGGTGATTTCTTGCATGAGAAATTGAAAATTAACGTGGAAGTCCTTGGCATCGAAAATCAGAGAGGTAACTTTTCAGTGTTTTTTTTTTTTTTTTTACCCCCACTTTGTGAACTTGTGAAACCATTTACTCTCTCTGAATTCCCTGCTTCCTCATCAGCAAAATAGGCCTCATCGTCATCACAGCTCATCTCCTGCCTACTCAGCAGAACTGAGGGAGGCAAGGAGATAAGGTTTATCTGAGCTCTTTGACGATGATCAATCTCATGCACCCTTAGTGATTGTCCCCACTTTGGTACTTCAGGGAACCTTACCAATCCCTAACCGTCTCCCAGGCTTTGTGCTTAAACCTCACTCACATTCCCAGCCCTATAAGGGACAGGGTTTTAAGGGCTACGATCTCCATTTGCAGGGGAGGCACATGGAGCTTGAAGCCACTGGCCAGGCAGGGGAAGGTCACTCTGCCATGAGCAGCAGAGCAGAACTTCAGCCCCTGCCTTCACCGCAAGCACCCTTTATTCAAAGTCCACTCATCTAAATGTTAATCAAATCTAAAAAAAACCATTCACAACAATATCTAGACTGATATTTGACCAAACAGCTGACACCATAGCCTAACCACGTTAATACATAAAAGGAAAAACCATTATGTATGTTCCCAACGAAGTATTAGGATATACTGAGCATTTGGTTTCCTAGGGCCTTATAACTAATGGCCACAGACTTGGTGGCTTACGACAACAGGAGTTTATCCTTTCACACTTCAGAAGACCCGAAGTCCAAAAGAAGGTGATGGCAGGGCCATGCTCCCGCTGGGGGCTCCAGGGAAGAGCCTTTCCTTGTCTCTTCCTCCCAGTCACCCTTGGCATTCGTTGGCTTGTAGCTGTATCCATCTAATCTCTGTCTGCCTCCATCATTATGTGACACTAGAGGCCCGGTGCACAAAATTCGTGCAAGGGGCTCGGCCCTCGCAGCCGCAATGGCTGCCTTGGCCCTTGCAGCTCTGGCTTTGTCTGGGAGGTCATCTGGAAGGATGTCTGAAAGGTCGTTTGGCTGTCTGGTCTAATTAACATATTATGCTTTTATTATTATAGACTAGAGGCCCGTTGCATGAAATTTGTGCACGGGTCCCCTCAGCCCAGCCTGCACCCTCTCCAATCTGGGACCCCTTGGGCGATGTCTGACTGCCGGTTTAAGCCTGATCCTAAACCGGCAGTTGGACATCCCTCTCACAATCCAGGACCACTTGCTCCTAACTGCTCACCTGCCTGCCTGCCTGATCACCCCTAACTGCCCCTCTGCTGGCCTGGTCACCCCCAACTGTCCCTTCTGCCAGCCTAGTCGCCCCCAGCTGCCCCCTGCCGGCCTTGTTGCCCCTAACTGCCCCTCTTCCCCCCACCCCCCACCAGCCTGGTCGCTCCTTACCAACCCCCTTGCCGGCCTGGTTGCCCCACGCAGCCTGTTTGGTCGTCCGTTTGGTTGCGATGGTCGCTTAGGCTTTTATATATATAGATTCTCTCCTGTATTCCTGTGTCCTCTTCTTATAAGGACAATTGTCATTGGCCCACCTAATGCAGCAAGACTTAATCTTAGGTAATTTCATCTCCAAAGACCCTATATCAAAATAAGGTCACATTCTGAAGTTCCAAGTAGACAGGAGTTTGGGGAGAGCACCTTTTATCCCAGTATAGTTGCCATTTGTAGCTGATAGCACTTCTATTTCCAGGTAAATACTTATTTCTTCAATCCCGCTCTCCTTTGCTTTTCACACGAAGGTTCTCAAGAGATGTTTCACAAATGGACACATTTAATTACTGAATGCCCCACATGTTCTTATATTAACTTGTATACTCTGTTGCATATTACTAGGAACTAAAGACAATCCATTTATTCTTTCCTCTTATAGTGAGAATTAGTTTTGAATTGAAGGCCAATAATGCTGTTCACTGATACAAATACTTTGCCCTTTGTTTTGAGTTGCAGAACTCAGACTCCAACAAGGTTTCACCTTCACTACAGCCCTGACGCCTTTAGGTGTTCCCTAATGAACCTTCCCACCTCTTCCCTATTTTGGGTGAGACATGCTCGCTAAGCCCGCAGACCTTACTTGTCAACACATCCTTCTGCCATTTCCTGGCCATGGCCCTGTCTTTGTGGTCAGTGTCCAGTGGACGTGTGCTTACACCTGAGAAACATTCTGAATGAGAAGCTCCTAGAGTGGTGAGAGCAGATGACAGCGGGGTCTTCCTGAGGCAACACAGGACTGGGCAGCAGTGGGAATGGTGCTAGGAAGGAAGAAGAGGGGGAAGGAACACCCATGCGGGGCTCTTCAGGTGCAGCTCTGCCATGGAGAGGCTAGGTCTGGGACTGGGCCCAGAGAGGGTGGGCTGACCTGAGCAGCAGGCACTGGAGGCCAGTGGGAAGCCATTGAAGATATTTAGTGGAAAGAAACAAGATTAAGTTCACACTGAAACCCCCTATCCCTCCAGCTTCTGGCCTCTTCTACTCCAGTTCTCAGACTGTTCAGGAACCTGCCTGTCCTGAATTGTATGGAGATAATGAATTGCTTTTTCATTTATTGGGAGCAGCTTTCCTCTCACTTGTGTTTTTACCTCAGTCCCACCCTCCTCCCTCCTGTCAGATCTTGGAAGTGTGCCATCTTGTCACTTGCTCTGTGACCACATGCGAGACCCTCCAAAGAAGCCTGTGTCCTCTGTTCTGTGTCCTCTAAGTGCAGAGACAGGGATGGCATGTCCTTGTTCATCACTGTACCCAAGAAGAACAACTCATACTAGTACGTACTAAAAGCTCAAAAAGTTTTGTTTCTTAAATGAATAAACAAATGAATTGGTGCATTGGGAAGATCCAGTGTATCAGGCAAGGCTCAGTCATGACAGCTGTCATCCTAAGAACCTCATGAGGTAAAGGGTTTATGGCAACAGTCTGGCCTTATACAGTGGTGGGAGGAGTTGGGGTTCCAATGAAAGTCGGGGATTAGGGAGGTATCAGCATGCCCTCAGACTGAGGAGGTCAGCATGTCCAGCCATCAAAGTGGGAAAGTAGAGAGGGCAGTGGGGGAGGTTCACATTGTCTCTGTGTAGCTGCTGACTTGTGGATCCCAACTAGTTTCTGTGGTGGGGTTGGGGCCACTGTTTGTAAGTGAGGTCAGAAGTCAAGACAGATAGCTAGATTGGGGAGGACAGCCTAATCCTCCCTGAACATTTCATATCTGTCCTTCACTACATCTAATCTGGAAGAAAACCTTCAGATAATAATGATAACTCAGCTTCTGCCTTCCAAATCTAGCATAATTCCTTCTTTTGGCCATTCTAAACTGGAACATTCAAGAAAGGGAATTCTGGGAAATGTAGTTCTCAGCTTTACAGAACAGTCAACCATACCTGGTACCAGGTGAAAAGCCAGCATCAAATTCATTACAGAAAGTCAAATAATAATAATATTTATCATTATCATTATAATTACAATAGTTAACATTCATATAGCACTTCTGATGTATCATACACTGTCCAAGGACTTAACACATAGTAAATAATGTGAGCCCAACTTTTTAGTCACATTTAAATAAAGAATCCTGATAGGTTTTCATGGTATTTTTCTTAATTATCCCTGATGGAATATCAAAATCTAGAACATTTAAAAATAATAACTATATATAGATATAATTCACATAATATAAAATTTACCCTTTCAAGTTATACAATTCAATGGCTTTTAGTATATTCACAGAATTGTGCAAACATTACCACTATCTAATTTTAGAAGATTTTCATCGCCCAAAAAGAAACCCACCCCATTCCCCCAGACTCTGGAAACCACTAATCTACTTTCTATCTCTATAATTTGTCTATTCTGGGTATATGTCATCATGCTATTGGCCTCACTTCTAAGACACAGACATCACAAGGAAAGAAAGGCACCACAGGCCTGACCCAAGGTCATGAAGATTTACTCCTATGCTTTATTCTAAGAGTTTTATAGTTTTATGTTCACATTTAAGTCTATGATCCATTTTGAGATAATTTTTATATGTTGTGAGGTAGAGATACAAGTTCATTTCTTGCATGTGCATATCTAGTCCCATAGGCATTTGTTGAAAAGACTGTTCCTCCATTGAACTGTCTTGGCATCCTTGTCAAAAATTGACCATAGATGTATGAGTTAAATTCTGGACTGTCAATTCTATTCCATTGGTTTATGATATATGTCTGTTCTTATGCCAATACCACACACTCTTGATTATGGTAGCTTTTTAGTGAATTTTAAAATCAGGGAGTGTGCGTCTTCTAACTTAGTTCTTTGTTAATATTGTTTTGTCTATTTTGGGTCCCTTAAATTTACACATAAATTTTATAATGAACCCTGTCAATTTCTTTTAAAAAGCAAGCTGGGATTCTGTAATGATTGTAATGAACCTACATGCCAATTTAGGGAGTATTACCACCTTACCAATATTGAGCTTTCATGAGATTTTTTCCCCCATTTATTTAGCTCTTCTTTAATTTTTTTTCAGTATACAAATTTTGGACTTCTTTCATTAAATTTATTCCTAAATTTATTTTATTCTTTTTGATGCTATTATAGTGGAATTGTTTTATTATTTTCATATTTGGATTGTTCATTGCTATTATATATAAATAAAAATAATTTTTGTTTATTGCTCTTTACTCTGAAATGTTACTAGTTCTCATAGTTTTTTCTCAGGATTTGTGCTATATAAGATCATGTCATCTGTGAATGTGAATAGTTTTGCATCTTTTCAAATCTATGTGACATGTATATATATTTTTTCTTGCTTAATTCCCCTGGCTAGACCCTTCAGTACAACATTAAGTGGAAGAAATGACAGTGGACATCCTCATGTTGTTTTTGATCTTAAGGAGAAGGCATTCTGTCATTCACTATTAAGTATAATCCTAGCTGTGAGTTCTTCATGGTAGCCATTTGTTAGTTTGAAAAAATTCCCTTTGATTACCAATTTGTTGAGGATTTTTATCATAAAATTATGTTGGATTTTTTAAAATGCTCCTTCCACATCTATTGAACCAATCATATAATTTTTATCCTTTATTTTACTAATATAGTGCATTGCACTGATATATTTTGAATGTTGAACCCTTGCATTCCTGGGATAACTCTGACTTGGCCATGGTGCATAATAGTTTTTATATGTTTCTGGATTTGGTTTGCTGGTGCTTTCGTGAGATTTGTGTCTAATTTTATGAGGGAAATTGACCTGTAGTTTTCTTTTCTTGTCTGATTTTAGTATGAGGGTAACAGTTTTATCTCATGTAGTTTTGAAAGAGTTTATAAAGTACTGATACAAATTATTTTTTACATAATTGGTGGAACTCACTAGTGAAGTCATCAGATTTTCTTTGTGGAAAGTTTTAAAATATAATCCTATAATGCATTCTCTTTAATATATATATATATATATATATATATATATATATATATATATTCTGATTATCTATTTCTTCTTGAGTAAATTTTGGCAAATTGTATCTGGCTAGAAATTTGATCTATATTATCTGATTTGTTGTCATAAAGTTGTTCATAGTATTTTTTTATAACCTTTTTAAAAATTTCTGTAATATTGGTAGTGATGTCTCCTCTTCATTTTTGACTTCAGTAGTTTGAGTCTTCTGTCCTTTGTTCTAGGTCAGTCTATCTAAGGGTATGTCAATTTTATTAATCTTTTATTTATTTATTAATAATTTCTAATTCTCTTGATATTCGTTATTTGGTGAGATGACAATCTCATATTTTCTTTTAATACTTAAAAAAATCTTTATTGTTGAGAGTATTATAGATGTCTCCCTATTTTCTCCCCATTTTCCACCTGGTTCCCAACCTACCCCTGGCCTTCACCATCCTATTGTCTGTGTCCATTGGTAATGCATATATGCATATAAGTTCTTTTGTTAATCTCTTCCTGCTTCTCCGTCCCTCTGAGCTTCATCAATCTGTTCCATATTTCCATGCCTCTGGTTTTATTTTAGTCATCAGTTTATTTTGTTCATTAAATTATTTGTTCATTTATTTTTAGATTCAATTGTTGATAGATATGTATTTATTGCAATTTTATTGTTCATGTTTTTATATTTCTTCTTCTCCTCCTCCTCCTCCTCCCTCCTCCTCCTCCCTCCTCCTCCTCCTCCTCCTCCTCCTCCCCTCCTCCTCCTCCTCCTCCTCCTCCCTTCTTCTTCTTCTTCTTCTTCTTCTTCTTCTTCTTCTTCTTCTTCTTCTTCTTCTTCTTCTTCTTCTTCTTCTTCTTCTTTCTTCTTCCTTCTTTAAAAAACACACACAAAAAAAACCCTTCAGCATTTCATATAATACTGGTTTGGTGGTGGTGACCTCTTTTAGTTTTTTTCTTGTGAAGCACTTTATTTGACCTTCAATTCTAAATTATAGCTTTGCTAGGTAGAATAATCTTGGTTGTAGGCCCTTGTTATTTATCATTTTGAATATTTCTTGCCACTCCCTTTTGTCCTGCAAAGTTTCTATTGAGAAACCAACTGACAGTTACATGGGTGCTCCCTTGTAGGTAACTAACTGCTTTTCTCTTGCTGCTTTGAAGATTCTCTCTTTGTCTTTAGCCCTTGACATTTCAATTATGATATGTCTTGGTGTGGTCCTCTTTGGGTTCCTCTTGTTTGGGACTTTCTGGGCTTCCTGGACTTGTAAGTCTATGTCTTTCACCAGGTAGGGGAAGTTTTCTGTCATTATTTCTTCAAATAGGTATCCAATATCTTGTTCTCTCTCCTCCTTCCAGTACTCTCCATAATGCGAATATTGGTATGCTTGAAGTTGTCCCAGAGGCTCCTTACGCTTTCTTCATATTTTTGGATTCTTTTCTCTTTTTGCTCTTCTGATCGGGTGTTTTTTGCTTCCTCATATTTGAAATTGCTGATTTTATTCTCGGTGTCCTCCACTCTACTGTTGATTCCCTATAAATTATTCTTTATTTCAGTTAGTATATCCTTCATTTCTGATTGGTCCTTTTTCATGTCTTTGAAATTCTTACTAAGGTCCTTGAAAGTCTAACTAAGTCCCTTGAAGCTCTTATTAAATTCCTTGAACATTCTTATAACCATTGTTTTGAACTCTGTATCTAGTAGTTTGTTTGCTTCCATTTCTTCTGTTCTTTCATTTGTGACATATTTCTTTGTTTGTACATCTTGGCTGCTTCCCTGTGTTTGTTTCTATGTATTAGGTAGAGCTGCTATGTCTTCTGGAATTGGTAGAGTGGCCTTATGTAGTAGGTGTCCTGTAGGGCCCATTGGCTCAACCTCCCCAGTCACCTGAGCTGGGCACTCTAGGTGCACCCCGGTGTGGGCTGTGTGCACTGTCTTATTGTAGTTGAGCCTTGATTGCTGTTGGTGTCACTGGAAGGAATTGACCTCCAGGCCAATTGGCTGGGAGGACTAATTGCAACTACAGTGGAAGAGCTGCTGTGCAAGAGACACCCCTATGGAGGAGGACTTACTTCAGTGGGGCTTTGGTGCTCACTGAGTCTGCTCTTGAGTGTGTCACTTGTGGATGTGTAGAGTTGTAAGCTGACATGGTCTGAAACTGTCCACCAGGTGCACTGGCTCTGGGGCCTCCCGGGAGGTGCAAAATCAGCCACTGTCTATGTCCTGCCTGGGGCCAATGAGAACAAGCTACAGAATGATCTGCAGATGGCTGCTATTTGTATTGGACTTGGAGGTTCCCAGGAGAGGCCAAACTGTGAAACAAGACAGGGTGCTGCTAGTGCCAGAACTGTGACTGCTTATGGAGAGGTATGGGGCATTCTGAGTCCAGCTGCTACTTGTTTGAGAGATTTTAGGAAACTCTGAAGCCTGAGTCAGGACAGGCCTTTCATATGGAAAAACCACTGCAAACAGTTTGGGTGGGGCTGCAAGCTGGGATGGGGTAGCATCTCAGAGAATCACCAGGGTGGGGCTAACAGTGTGAGCCAGATTGATGGAAGTTCAGATATGCCACCTGCCAATCAGTTTTGTGGCAGGGGAATTTTCAGCTGGGAGAAAGCTGCCCCCCAAGTTCTTGTCCTGATGCCAAAAAACTTAGTTCCTCCCTGTATGTCCCTGGATCCTTTCAAGCTGCTGCCCCAGTGCTAGAGCTCAGAGGGAGTGAATCTGAGTAAGTCAGCACTGGCCCTTTAAAAGGCTGTGTCTGGGTCCCCAGCAGGCTCTGGTGTCACTCAGCCACAATTTCTGCTGTTTTTTTTTTTTTTTTTTACAGCCCGAAGTTATGGGGACTTTTATTCCCAGCTCTGGAACCCTGGGCTGAGGGGTCTGGTGTGGGGCTGGGACTCCTTACTCCTCATGCAAGTCCTCCCGATTAAACACACATAGGTATTTGGACCAGCCTGTTCTGCACCTCCACCCCCTACCAGTCTTGATGTGCTTTCTTCTTTACTTCTCTAGTTGTAGGACTTCCATTCAGCCAGAATTCAGGGGGTTCTGAATGATGGTTTTTGTGTATTTTAGTTGTAATTTTGATGTGGTTGTGGGAGGATGCAATGCAGGCATTTACTTATGGTGCCATCTTGGTTCCTCTCTCCTTTTAATTCTTTAAATATGGTTTCCTTCAGTCTTTAGTATATACTGGATGGTGGAAAAATAGATTTACACTTGTTCATATGGAAAATAATACAATAATTAATAAATAAGAACACAAGAAAACAGTTTTGTGTACTCACAACAGAAATATATAATTATATATATTATATTATTATATATATTATTACTTTGTTGAAATCCTGTCTGATGTATATTTATATATTTTTTAAACTTTTTTCTTCAAAATCCAATAACTGGGCTTTGTGAGAGGAAAGTTTCTATTGGCACATTTTCTTGTTCTTGCTTTTGGGTTATGCTTTTCTGTTTCTTTGTGTGTCTTGTGTTATTTTGTTGTTGAAAATTGCATATTTTTTATAGAATGTGGCAACCCTTGAAATCAGCATCCCCTTTCCTTCTTTTCACCCCAGGATTTCTTGTTGCTGTTTAGTTACTTTCCTGAAATAATTTTGTAAATTCTCTAGTTTTTGTCAGGTATGGCCACTGAAGTCTGCTCATTTAGCTTAGTGGCCAGCTCATGATTGGATATAGATTTTCTTAAATGCCTTAAGCCAGTAAGTCTCTTCCTATTTGCTGAGAGGGTCTGTGTGGATATTGGTCCATACTTTAAATACTCTGACAGGTTACAATTCTGCTTGAATCTTCACTTCCTACTTGCACAGGCCTTTAGGTAATCCAGAGTTTAGGGATTAGGGCTTTCTCATGTTTTTCCTGAGCATTCACACAGCCTTGCACATGCACAGAGCCTTCCCATTTCCCAGCAATATGTTAAAACATTTCAAAACTGCTTATAGACATCTCATTCCTCAGATATTTCTTTAAAGGTTAATGGCCAATCTGTTGTTTGCCCCATTGGTACCACTATCAGGAAGCTGCGATGTTCAATAATTGCTATTGTTTATTTTCTACAAATAACAGGCATAGGATTATGATAGGCAGAATAATAATTCCTTTGTTTGCATGGAGTGAGTACTATGTCAGATGAAATAAAGACAAGTGCTGGGAACGGAGTTTTTCAAAGAACTGCCAGATGGGTTAAATAGTGACTTAATTGCTGAAGGAGCTTTAAGAACTCCAAATCCATTCCCCCTGCTCTTGTGGCTAGTAGGCTGTTAGTTTTCATGGAAAGTGTACTTGCAATGTTGGTGATTTTCAATCCTATTGCAGAGCTTGGGAGAGAAATATGATAGGCAGAATAATAATTCCTTGCTTTATGCTCACGCCTTAATTTCTATAACCTATGAATATGTTAAGTTGCATGGCAAAGGGGAATTAAGTTTGCTAATTAGTAGCCCTTAAGAAGTATTATTCTGGATTGTCTGTATGGGCACAGTGTCATCACAAGGGTCCTTAAATGTGGGAGATGGAGGTAAAGATGAAGTTGGTGTGATGGGACCTAGGAAGGACTCAACCCTGCATTGTTGGCTTTGAGGATAGAAGGAAGCTATGAGCCACAGAATGAGGACAACCTACAGAGACTTTAGAAGGCAAAGAAACAGATGGACCTCTAGATTCTCCAGAAAGAAATGCAGTTCTGCCATTATCTTCATTATAGCCCAGTGAGATCCACGTTGAAATTTTGACCTACAGAAATGTAAGATGATAAATTTGTGCACTTTTTAAGCTACTAATTATGTGGTGATAGAAAACTAATACAAGGGGGACTGGCATAGGACAAGTTAAAATGCTCAGTTTTCTTACTGAGATTCAGCCATTTTTCTTTTTTTTGTTAATCCTCATCTGAGGATGTTTTTCATAGATTTTTAGAGAGAGTAGAAGGGCGGGGGGAGAGAGAGAGAAACATTGATGTGAGAGTGACACATCAATTGGTTGCCTTCTGTATGTATCTCAATCAGAGCCAGGGATTGAACCTGCAACCCAGGTAATGTGCCCTTGACCGGGAATCAAACCCGCAATCCAATGCGTAGGTCGATGCTCTAACCACTGAGTGACACCAGCCAGGTCTCAGCTGTTTTTCTTTTTCTTTTTTAAAAAAAATATTTTAATTTTTTTTTTTTTTTTTACAGAGAGGAAGGAGGCGGGATAGAGAGTTAGAAACATTGGATCAGCTGTCCTGCACACCTCCCACTGGGGATGTGCCTGCAACCAAGGTACTGCCCTTGACCAGAATCGAACGTGGGACCTTTTAGTCCGCAGGCCGACGCTCTATCCACTGAGCCAAACCTGTTAGGGCTCAGCTGTTTTTCTTAATTAAACACTCATTGGATATTGTAATCCTTTCGATAATATTCAGAGTTCTGAATAAGTTGCTTTTGATTTTTTAATAGAGTTCTTGTTGCTTTTATTCAGAAGTGGATCTTTGGAGGTCCTTATTTGCTTTTCCAGAATTACTTCTATTAGGACAACAATTTAAAGATGTTTGTTGAAGTCCTAGTAAGTCTGCAGAAAGTTTCGAAAGCACATTCATTATAGGCAGCCACAGGATGATCAAGTAAGACTCTAGGCCTTGATCCAAAAACATTAACCTAAAGCAATTCCATTTTTATATGTTTTATACATTGGGCTCCCATTTAAAGTTTATTTGAAGGGTTTTTGTTTACTAAAAATAAGCAAATTTGAAAACTCTGCTCTGTCTTCTTGCCCTGATTTTTCACACAATTCTTGTAATCACAAATGACACATCTTAAATAAGTTATATGATGATCACTTCCTTTGCATGAGTCATTGCATTGTTCTAAGCAGTGGTGGATGACACCTAGTTCCAGATATGAGAACATAGACATGAGTAGGTCATCCAATGGAACTGCCAATCAACCATGAACTGGTTGACTAAATTAGTATGAAGTAGGCTAAAATATCAATCTGAATTGAAGACAGATAATAATATTTTAAAAAGGCATCAGCATCAATAGTCAAGTCTTGAGTGTTAAAGTTGAGTGGCTTCACATAGGTCATCTGTACTATAATCTCCAATTTACAGAGGCAGCTATGTTGTTCTTAAGTTCCATAGTGAGCGGAAGTTAGAAATAGTTCAGTAAATTTCTGGAATGCTTACAAAGAACTAGGGCTGAGTCCATGGTGAGGTGGAGGATCCACTGCTGATGGGCCTTGGGCTAGAAGGCTATAAGCACCACCCTGGAAGCTGTTGTTTGTGATCATGAGAAAAATAGGACTGTGACAGAGAGTTCCATGAATTTCACTCACAGACTTATTTGAATCCCATTGCAAATCATTAGCTGTGTTATCTTGGGGTAACAATGTAATATCTCTGAGCCTTGTTTTATATCCTGAAAAGAAAGTAATACTTATCTCTCAGGAGTAGGTGGGATAGCATATAAAGTTGGCTAACACAGGGTTGGCCCTCAGAAGAAATTCCCTTCCCTGATCTGTTAGCTGATGTTTTGGTAAAAAGCCTAATCATAGAAGTTAGTTTTTGCCAGAAGTGATATATGAATCCATAGAATTAGTGTGATAGTATTTATAGTGTCATATATCCAGCCATTCTATTAAGTTGATAATTTCTAGATGATTTTCAGAGTAGTCTTTTATTTTCTTATCTTGTCCAAGGCATTGGAAGAATTACTTATCAACTCCCGAAGGAAAATTTCCTAGTTGGATTAGGAAGTATTGATGATGGTAGACATGAGTTGAGCAATTTCTGCCTGGAAGGCAAAAGTCTCCACCTCCTCTTCTCGATGGTGCACCACTTCCTCAGGCATCTTGAAGGTGAAGAGATCTAAGTACTGAAAGGCAGGGACTGTAATTGGCTCACAGACAGCAAGCTGTGCGCATGTGGGAGTGACTCAAGAGAATACTCTGGAATTTGATCTCCCTGATAATGCCCTTTCTCCTTCAATTGTAAGGGATATTAAAGCATTCCTAAACTTCACTAAGGACCACTGAGCAGAGCATGGTTATCTCAAGAGGAGAAAATCGATGGAGGACATTACGCTTATTTATAGCAAACTAGAGGCCTGGTGCACAAATTCGTGCAAGGGTAGGGTCCAGCTGGACAGCCCTGATCAGGGTGGGAGGGCTTATTGGGGGTTGGGCCAGCCAGGGGGAGGGGCCTTGGGCAGTTGGCGGGCTGGCCCCACCCCCTGTCTGAACTCCCAGTCAAGGGGACAATTAGCCTTTTATTAATAGGATAAGTTCCAAAAAGATTGTCTTAAAAAAAAGTATTTTTTTTCCTGAAATGAGACCTTTGGACCACTGTCCATATTTTTCAAGAAAGTGTTTCTTCTCAATATTGTTTATTACAACAGGAATAAAGTTGGGTATTAATTTTTTTATTACCACTTTGTATGATTATTCACAACCAAGAAAAACTGCTAATTCTCCTTTTAACCAAAAGGATGTGATGTGTTTCTGTCTTAGGACTTGCACATTCTAGTGGTAGTTTTGGGAGGAAAGGATTAAACCTGGACCTATTCTGAAGAATAAAATTAACTTCAAGACATGTGAGAAGTGTTTTAAAAGACTCCTCAATTCTAGTTTGTGGAGCAAATGTTATTGTGCACAAAACCCACCAGAGAACATTATTAAAAATGTAGATCACAAGACTGAACCCCAAGATTCTGATTTTGCTAAGTCTGCTAAAATATTCTTGAAATTGTCTTTTTAATGAGCACCCCAGGAAATAGGTTACAGGTGTTACAGAGCCACCTAGTGAGAATCCTGGAAGCCCCATTGCTTCCCCCAACACCTTACTTCATACAGAGAGACTGGGCGATTTCCCCCAAGTTGGGCAGTTAATAAAGACTAGAACTCCATTCTTAGATCGGTATTCTTTATATTATTTCATCATATTTTCTAGGAAGGTTTCTTATGATTTATATTTTGAGAAGAGTCATTGCAAAAAGGTGGGTTAAAGTAGAATTTAGAGAAAGTTCCCAAGCTGATAACTTTGCAAAAGCAATTTAAAAATTCAACTACTCTTAATCCATTCAATGTCTGAATTGATTCCCTGCAGGTTGGAGAGACAGGGAGTCACAGAGAGTCACCAAAGGAACAGGTTCTCTCCTCACAGAGCAGTTTGTCACACTGTGTTTCACTTTCCTGTAATGTCATCTTGGTGGCCCTTGGAGGTTGTATCCTTGCAACTCATTAACCTGTTCAGCAGCAGGCCCTCAGGACTGTGCTCAGAGCTGGCCTTGAAACTGCCCATGAACATTCCTGGTACTTCATCAGTATTTGTCACAAGATGGGAACAGCTGTTGCATGAAGCACCAGGACTTGTGTGGTGTGGCCCACACTGCCAGAGACCAAGGGCTAAGAATCCTATTGGGGCTTAGAGTGTGCTTTGTATCTACCTTTATTTTCTAAAGTGAATTATTTTTCTCCATTTGGTCTTAATTCTGAAAATCAACACTCTTAACAGCACAGAACAAAATAGGAAAAAACAGAATATAATTAATTGTCATTCTGGGTAAAGAAATCATTCTGGTGAGTTCTTAAATCAGAAGTTAATCATTTTTAGAAAGCTGGAAAAAATGGTTCGATGGGAGAAATTAATTGAGCAATTTAGTTTGTTCCCTTCCCGAAACCTCCATCAAAACCTGAAGTAAATTGATTGTCGGGGGAAAACACCCTGGGACATTCGTGAGAACAATGGCGCTCCTGGGACTTGTTCAGACAGGACCACCTCCCCCGGCCAGGGAGCGTGCCTGAGAGGGGACATCCTGAATGTGTCTTGCACACTCTGCTTCGGATCCAATAAACAGAGCGCCTGTGCCTTTTATCATCAGATGATAGAATCTTCTTTTCAGAGATGGCAGCGTTCCATCGTGATCACCTGCCAAGTTGGGCCTCTTTCAAAGTCTCACAATTCAAACTGGGCTCAGGACTAAAGGGTGAAACTATGCAGCTCCGTTTGACTTGGACCTAACTGTCCAGCGGAGGTCATGCTTCCTTTCTCTTTTTGTTGCAATAACACTTTGCTAGCAGCAAGATATCTTGGGGGGTGTGGTAGAATTGAGATGAGAGAATGATTCATAAAAAAATGTGCAGGCTGGAGACTTTTTCCTGTGGAATTCCCACATGATGTGGGAAGATGTTGAGCACATTGTATGCATCAGTGCCCCCGCCAGCTGTTTGGATCCCATCCCTGTGTGCAGGTTGTCAGGGGTTTTAGCAGCAACACCCACACGGGCAAGAGGTATAAGAAACTGCTAGCAACTATGTCATATATCTATTTTTAGTAGTAATCTAATTTTATTTTTCTAGAAATTTCAAAGCTTGGTAATCCAGTTTTATAATATATTCAGTATGTTGTAACACAAACAAACAAAGGAGACTTAAGAGTGTTGTGATAATATATACATTAGAGGCTACTGTGCTTTAAATTTTTTTTTTTTTTTTTTTGCTAGCAGCATGTGTCATAAAAATGATGTTGGTGGAAATTTGTTTTTATTTTGTTTGTCCCAGCAGGGTCTGGTGCCTGCCAAGATTACCCTTTGGGTGTGCCGTTTATGGGGCTAATTGGATGGTGCTTTGTGTAAAGTTTTTATACTTGAAAATGTATTTTAAATTTAAACTGTTAAGTTTTTAATCTGAGATTTGGAAACCTAGATTGTAGCTCTTTGAAAAAAAAGATAATTTATTGAGTGCTGAATTTAAGATTTGATATGATTTTGTTTTAATGCATGTGTTGGCATAAATTATATAATTTGATTACTTTTTTTTAAAGATATGAAGCCTGTTTGCTTTCCTCCAAAAGGCTTAGGATATATTATAATGAGGCTTAAAATCATCTGCACTATAATAATAGCTTCAGTATTAATATTTTATTTATTTATTATTTATTTATTCATAAATAGCAACAATTTATTTCTCATGGTCCTCGACACTGGGAAGTCAACGATCAAGGTGCTGGTAAATTTGGTGTCCCAGGAAGGCTCACCTCCTGGCTTGTGAATAGCGGTTTTCTTGCTGTGTCCTTACTTGGTGGAAGGGGCAAGGGAGCTCTCTGGGGCATCTTTTATAAGGGCACTAATCCTGCCTAAGAGGGCTTTGTCCTAATGACCAAATCATCTTCCCAAGGCCTACCTCCAAACACCATCACATTGAGGACTAGGTTTCAATGTGAATTTTGGGACACAAACATACAATTTATAGCACCAGGGGTTGGCAAACTCACCTTCGACAAGTCATACCCAGCTTGCTTCTTATTTTTGTAAATAAAGTTTTATTGGAATACAGCCATACTCATTCATAGTGCCTCTGGCTGTTTTCATGCTACACTAGCAGAGTTGAGCAGTTGTGACAGAGATCTTACGGTCTATGCAGCTGAAAATATTTACTCTGTGACCATGAGTCTACATAGCCTAAGACCACTTGGGACTCCTCATTCTTCTTTCTAGATCAAATTACAAATCAGGTTAATTTTTAAAGCTGTGGTAGCAAGATAAAACTTGCAATTTGAATATTATCATTCATTTTTATTAGCAGTTAATTTAATAAGAAAGCATTTTCCTGTGGCCTCACTAATATAAAGAAAAAAAGAATCTGATGATTTTTAAATTGAATTTCTTATACTTTCCTACAATTCTAAGAAATTCTATCCCTGTGAAGGTTAAGTAGAATTTTTTTCCTTTATAGGGAAAATCTAATATTTAATGAATATCAGTCATGTACCCAACACTGTATCAGACACTACATTAAATAGTGTCATTTAATCATTTATAACATAATCATAACATTCATAGTCATTTCTTTTAGTTCTTTTGGGATATGGGGAAACTGAGGGCTAGAGAAGTTGTAGCCTGAAATATCCTCAATGTCAACATTGATAAGTGAGGGAATCTGATTAGTCTCCACTGCCCAGGATCTTTCTACTTATGGAAGATAAGCATACTCATGGGGCTGATAAAGTGCAATATTAAGAAAAAAATGTTTAACTGAGTGACCAATACAGTTAGACATTCCTGACAGAGTTTCTGAAGTAGCTTTCTTACATTGTATGAGGAGAAGGTTCTGCTCAAATTTGCCATTGTTACCACATAAAATTAAAGCAGACCCTATTCTCCAAGCATGCTGGATAACTGAAATTATATTGTTTTCAATAGACTTACCATTTTAATAAGATTATATTAAATATCTTTTTCCATCCCTTCATTTTCAATCTGTGTCTGTCTTTAGATCTGAAGTGGGTCTCTTGTAGACAGCATGGGTCTTGTTTTCTTATTCATTCTATGTCTTTTGATTGAAGCATTTAGTCCATTTACATTTAAAGTGATTATTAGCAATTAACTTAATAAGCACTTTCCAGTTGCCTTACTAATATAAAGAAAAATATGATGTCATATTTTTTTATTGAATAGGTACATAGTTATTGCCATTTTATCATTTATATTTATGTTCTTCTTTTTTTCTTCTTTTTCTTAAAGAGGTCCCTTTAACATTTTCTGTAATACTGACTTTATAGTGATGAACTCCTTTAACTTTTTTTAGTCTGGGAAGCTCTTTATCTATCCTTCAATTTTAAATGATATTCCTGGTTGTAAGTCCTTGCTTGTCATCACTATGAATATTTCATGCCAATCCCTTTCTGGCCTGAAAAGTTTCTGTTGAGAAGTCAGCTGATAGTCTTATGGAGTGTACTTTCAGGTAACTAATGGCTTTTCTCCTGCTGCTTTTAAGAGTTTTTCTTTGTTTTTAACCTTTGTCATCCTGGTATGGGTCTTTTTGGGTTCATATTGTTTGGAATTCTCTGTGCTTCTTGGACTTGTAGGTCTATTTCCTTCAGCAGGTTGGGGAAGTTTTCAGTTATTATTTCTTCAAGTAGGTTCTCAGTCCCTTGTTCTCTCTCTTCTTACATCCCTGTGATGTAAATGTTGTTATTCAGCTGTTGTTCCAGAGATCCCTTAAATTTTCCTCATATTTTTTGTTCTTTTTGCTGTTCTGATTGGGTGTTTTCTGCTATCTTGTATTCCAAATTGCTGATTCTATCTTCTACTTCATCTGGTCTGCTGATTATTTCTTCTAATTAATTCTTTATTTATGACTGGGTATTTCCTATGGCTTCTATGTTCGTTTTTATGCTTACTATCTCTTCATTGAAGTTCTAAGTTCCTTGAGAATACTTATGACCAGTGTTTTAAACTCTATATTTGAAAGATTACTTGCCTCCATTTCTTTCAGTTATTTTCCTAAAGATTTCTCCTGTGCTTTCACTTGGAACATATTTCTTTGTCTCTCAATTTTGGCTGCCTTTTTGTATTTGTTTTTATGAATTAAGTAGATCTGCTATGTCTCTCAGTTCTGGCAGAATGGCCTTATGTAGTAGGTGTCCTGTGAGGCCCAGTAGCACGATTTATCTGATCACCTGAGCCAGGTGCTTCAGGAGTATCCCTTGTGTGAATTGCGCCTGCCTTCCTGTTGTAGTTGAGCCTTGACTGCTGTTTGCACATCAGTGGGTGGTATTTACCCTCAGGCTGACTAGCTTTGAAGATTGGCCATGACCACAACATATGAGCTGCTTGCTGTGCAGGGGCTGACCCTATAGAGGGTCTACCTATTAGGACCTACAAAGCAATTTGCAGTTGGTGCTGGGCCTGGATGCACATGGGAGAGACCTCACCATGAACCTAGGTTAGCTGCCATCAGTACTGGTCTGGAGCAGGTCAGAAAAAGGCACACTGAGGCCTGCTGCCCCCTGTCTGTTTCCTGTAAGGCTCAGCTGCTGCAAGAGCCTTGAGTGGTATGCAAGTTAGGTGAGACAGGGTCTCAGGGGGTCGCCAGAGTCGGGTAAGTGATGTTCACAAGGTTATTGCATATACAGATTTTACACCAGTGCTGAGCCTGGGGCCACTCAGCAAAAGTCATAGGGTCCATCAAGGCCAGCTGCTACTCACCTGGGGCCTGTGGACCTCTGAGAGTTTTGTAAGAAAGACTACAGTGTAGGTCAAGGCTGTCTGCCTACCATGAAAGAGCCTTGGGTGGTGCACAATTAGGATGGCGCAATGCCCTACAGAGTGGTCAGGATGGAGCTAGTGGAGTTCACCAGGATAATGCAGATTTAGATTTGGCCTCGTGGAGGAGGATCAATGGCAGCTGTCCTTCCAGTCCCTGCTCTGAAGCCACACAACTAATTTCTTCCTGGATGTCTCTGGCACCTCCTCAGCCTCTGTCCCTCTGCCAGAGCCTAGGGGAAGTCCTTGTGAACAAGTGAGTCTGTACGTGGGTCCTTTAAAAGGATGCCTAGGGTTTCAGCTGCTTTTCTGGCTCATCTAGATGGACAAGATACCCATTAATTTTCACAGCTAGATGTGGAGGTTCCTCTTCCTGGCACTGGTGTTCTGGGCTGGGGAGCCTGGTGTGGGGCCGAGACGCCTGGCTCCGCAATGGGGACATCTGCAGTGGAGATATCCCTCCTGCTCTCAACCACCACATGTGCGTGTGAGGCCAGCCTGTTTTGGGTGTTCATCCTTCTACCAATTTCAATGTGGCTTCTTCTTTATACCGTTAGTTATAGGACTTCTGTTTAGTTAGTTTTCAGAGGTTTATCCAGGTTGATTGTTGTATAATAGTTATAGTTTCGATGTAGTCATGGGAAGAGGTGAGTACAGCATTTATCTATCTTGCCATCTTGACCAGAACTCTGTTTCCATTGTTTATTAGCAGAGATCACTTCTTTGATCTGTAGTACACTACTGGCTTTTGTTTTATTTGGTTATGAGCTAAGTGGAAAAGAGCAATTATTTTTGTATTTACTGTTCAGAATCCATTTTACTGAAAGTCCATAAACAAAACTGACTCATTGGTCAATCCCAATACCTCTCAAATATCTTACCTTAGCCTATATCCAAGGGTGACTATCCTAGATTCAAATCCAAATATATTCTTTTTTGTTTGTTTGTTTGTAGTAGACTCTTCATATATACTTGTAAAGCCCAGAGGTGTTTATTAGGCAAACTTTGTGGGGAATGTGAATGGAATCAGAAGTATTGTGTGTGCACTTGAATGTATCTACTTTTTTCTCCTACCTGGCATCATCTACTGATGCATTATTGGTTCACACACACAGGGGGATATCTGCAGGGGAAGAGAGGGGCCATTCCTTTCCCACTATTGATCCTAGAGCCTGGCACAGCTCTTGCCACAGAGCAGGCACTTAATAATATTTTAGAAAGATTAAGATTTTTTTTTTCTTTAAAAAAAATCTGTATTGTTGTAAGTATTACATAGGTCCTCCCTTTTCCACCTTTAACCTCTTCCAGCCCACTCCTGTCTCCTCCCAGGCCCTCACTACCCAGGGGTTAGCATATATGCATACAAGTTAATTGGTTGATCTCTTCCCACCCACCCTCCCCTGCCTTCCCTCTGAGGTTCGACAATCTGTTCATGCTTCTGTGTCTCTGGGTCTATTTTTGTTCACCAGTTTATTTGGTTCATTAGATTCCACATATGAGTGAGATCACGTGATACTTTTTTTTCCTTTGAGTGGCTTATTTTGCTTAGCATAATACTCTGCAGGTCCATCCATGCTGTTGCAAATGGTAAGAGTTCTTTCTTTTTTATTGTTGCATAGTATTCCATGGTATAAATGTACCATAGTATTTTTATCCACTCATCTACTGATAGGCACTTAGGCTGTTTCCAAATATTAGCTATTGTAAATTGCACTGCTAAGAACATAGGGGTGCATATATTCTTTCTGATGCATGTTTCTGATTTCTTAGGATAGGTTCCTAGAAGTGGGATCACTGGGTCGAATGGGAGTTCCATATTTAATATTTTTAGGAAACTCCATACTGTTTTCCATAGTGGCTGCACTACTCTGCATTCCCACCAGCAGTGTACTAGGGTTCCCTTTTCTCCACATCCTCACCAGCACTTGTCATTGTTGATTTGTTGATGGTAGCCATTCTGACATGTCTGAGGTGTTACCTCATGGTCGTTTTTATTTGCATCTCTTGGCTGATTAATGACTTTGAGCATTTTTTCATATGTCTCTTGGCTTTCTGTAGGCCTACTTTGGAGGAGTGTCTATTTAGGTCCTTTGCCCATTTTTTTTTTTATTGGATTGTTTGTCTTCCTTTTGTTAAGTTGTGTGAGTTCCTTATATATTTTGGACATTAAAACTTTATTGGATATATCATTGGCAAATATGTTCTCCCATACAGTGGCTCTCTTTTCATTTTGTTGATGGATTCTTTTTCAATGCAGAAGCTTTTTATTTTAATGTAGTCCCATTTATTTATTTTTCTCCTTAGTTTCCATTGTCCTAGCAATGTACTCCAAAGTCTCTCCTACAGAACCTCTAACAGAGCCTGAAGGAGAAAGCAGTGGCCTGTCTTCCCTGAAGAAAATAATGTCCCCTTTGCAGGAGGAAAAAGCATGAGGCAACCTAGGACAAATCACATATTTAAGGCAAGCTTTCAATCTGAGCACAAGATACTGGTTTTACAATTAGACTGTTTTGCAAATAGATGCATGGTACATAAAAGGCCATTTGTGTGCCAGAGGGACAGTATTTTCCATAAACGCTGTAAGACAGCCAAAATGTCACCTCTCTAGGAAGTGTTTCCTGAACCAGCCAGGAGCAACTATTTTTCCTTTTGAAATCCTCAAATACCTTATAATTTTAAAAAATTGTATTTTCAATTGCAGTTTACATTCAACATTATTTTGTATTACTTTTAGGTGTAAAGCATAGTGGTTAAAAAATCATATACTTTACAAAGTGTTCCTGGTACCCACCTGACATTATACATAGCTGTTGCAATGTTGACTATTCCCTATGCTTTACTTTATATCTCTATGACTATTTTGAAAGTACCAATTTGTACTCCTTTATCCTTCAGAAAATATATTTAAAAGTGTTATTGAAACCAACCTAAATTTCATTCTCTTTAAGTAACATATACTATATATGCATATACAAATATATATATATATATAATAAAATAGTACTTATATATAATAAAATAATATGTATATATTTTCCTGCTTTAGAAAAGCACACCATACAGGAATAAAAAGAAAAATCACAGTGGCATCAATATCCAAGTAGTCCCACTGCCTGCTTTCTTCCAGCCCCATATTTTTTGGTTGGGGCTTACTTTAAAAAAAAAAAATCTGACTGGATAATTTAGTTACTTTAAGTCTGTTACCAAAGCTTAGGTTCGCAGACCTTATGCTCCAACTTTTCAATAACAATTAAAGAGTTCTAACGAAAATAAAATGCTATAACTGCCATGTTTTTGTTGTGCTTCTGTGTACTTTTTCGTTTTTAAAAACAATATTAAATGTATATTGCTTTTATACATTGCAATTAATCAGGCAAGAACCCCAATAAATGTCATTTCCTGAAATGGCTTTAGGCGGTGAGGGCTGTGCCAGGTTCCCATCCTATCAATAGCACGAGAAAATCTCCCAGGTGTTCCCCAGGCTGGGAACCTGCCGGGAGCTTAAACCTGCTGTGGGACTTTGTCACCTGGCCATTAGCTGGGCCCATCCCTCGCAGCCCAGCACCACTTGCAGCTTACCTTGCTGAGTCCGGGCCCATAGGGCAGCTTTCCCACAGGTGCCTCCTGACATTACTCTTCCTGGAGCTTGTGAAACCTGTTTATTGAATGTGTTTCTCAGCAAGCTGTGGATTATGCATTTCCCAGCAAGCCGTGCCCTTTCTGTGAGGATGGGTAATTCGTTCAGAGGGTTTAATTTTGCTATGTGACCTGACCTACCGAAGCTTTGAACGCTCTTACTTTATAAGGGTGTTGCTGGTCATCCTAAGGATTCTAATGCAACAACTGCGGCCTTTTTTCCACTTGGGAATCAAAAGCAGCGTGTTGGCACTCATTTTGTGTGACTTTTTTTAACAAATGTATCTAAACAAGTGTGCTTTACACTTTACAAAATCAACCCACTTAAGATCTAAAATAAGAATAAAACCAATGCTACTTGCTCTGACCAGAGCTCTTTCCCTCTCCTTGTCTGTCTTACAGGTCTTTCTGTAGTGCTCAGGAGAAGAGGGAACTCTTGCCGGGTGTTCATGGGGGGAAATCTTTGGTCTGTCAAATGTGTAAGCATTTGTGGGAAAAGCTCTATTTGGGGAACATTTATTTCTCTCTCAGCACTCACATGTTGTGGAGATGATCAATAAGCACTAGGTTATATGGAGACTAAAACAATAGAGAGAGCCAACTTCTCTGGACTTTCCAGTGTTTGAGAGTTATACTTTGCCCTACCCTCAAGAAATCCATGTTTCTAGCCAGAAAACAGATATACTAACGGTTACAAAGATAGAACAAGACATCAACTAAAATGTACTTTCTATAATTTTACTCCCATCTCAGACACACTCCAATTCAGTTATGTGGGCCCCTGACTTCCTCTGGGTTGTGGGGTGCTCTTGGGGATAAAGGGAGTCAAGGGATGGTTCTGCTGGGGCAGTGTGCAGATGCCAGCTCAACTCAAGATACAGGAGGTACAATCAATCACTCCTTTAGTTCTTCATTGATTATTCTGTTCTCTGATGCAATACATATATTATTTTTTAGTAAAGTCACTCTGTACTGGAAACTCAGGAAAATTGAATCTGATGCTGTTTTCTCACATTGTCCTATTGCTTCCTACTGATTTTATTGATCATTATGGCTATTCAGTTTTCTGAATAAGGCAAATTGTAATATATATCAATGTCTCCAACATTTTACTGCTGTTGATGCTTGTTTCAGGAGAAGAAGTTGGACACTCTCTACCAAGAGCTTTTGCTTTCAAAGCTATTATGACGAGTTTAAACTAGTTTAGCTTTTTTGACTCTACCTCTTATGAGGAGTTGGATTCACAGTCGTTCATTCAATATTTGTTGAAGACATGCTAGGTATCAAGCAATGGAACACGGTGATGAACAAAATCACTCTCATCCTTACTCTGGTGAGAAGGAGGCTAATCTGAGATGTGGGCAGACAATGCTAGATATTACGTTAATGTGTATTTTATATCTTATCCTTTATGTGGTATGTATACTGTTTATGTACATGGTATGATAATACAATAGTACATGTACTTACTTTAAAATGAATAATAATGGGTAGATGAACTCAATTGATTTTTCCTGAAAAATAATTAAGATAAAACAGATTTAGACAACTTTGGTCTGAAGAATGGTCAATGAATTAGAAAGTCAGTCAAAGGTCAGTCTTGAACTGTGTGTTGTAAGCGCCACTCTCACCCTTGCTTCCGTGTCCTCGCTCATGCTGCTCTCCTTGTTTGGACCATTCTTTTCCAACTTCACAGGCATTTACTCTGTTCTGCTTGGCTGAGTTGTCCTCTCCTCCAGGGAGTCTTGCCAGGCCTTCACGGGCAGCATGGAGAGCTGCTTCTCAGCTTCCTCAAATGTGAGCATGGTGGGCAGCTTTCACAGTGCTTCCTGCTGGCTGCTGTGCCTGATGTCTCATAACTCTTCACACTGATTGCCGTGCCTCTCTAGGACATTGACTACGGTTTATTGTGACACTCTGTTTACCTGCATGTCTTTCCATTCTATGATCGTCTCAGCTCCTCAATTTCCATTTAGGACCTACAGATTCTAAATCCCCTTTACTAGTAGCTGGAGAAACCCTTGAAGAAGACAGTGGGAGGCAGCTGGAGGGCTTGTGCAGGGCATTGTCAGTACAAGGATGATGGCGGAATGGAATGAGGCACCATATCTCATAAAGGACCCGGTCACACATAAGCAGCATGCAGGCAAGTGGTGAACTGTAGGTCTGCTGGGGAAACTGCTAGAGATTTTTAAAACTAACAAGAGGAATACAAACTCAGTGGAAGGCATCAAAGGGGGTATAGTCATGTTTGTATCATTTTTAATCTCAAGTATACAGATTAGAATTAAGACAACTTTTAGATGGATTAGTACTTATCTCTTTTGCCTTATAAAGATTAAAAGAGGCTTAGCCATTCAAGACCCCAGATAGAAAACTGTTTTGCTTTTTTGACTCTACTGTTCACTGCAGAGTTCATATATATAATTTATTATTTCAATTATTTGATCTAATTGCTATACTTAACTCTAGGTTCTTGCTATTCTGACCGGCCTACTGGTTAACTATCCAGCTAGTAATTCCTCTCCTCTTCATTGTGGCTTTGTTTTTTACCTAAATCCTGATTTACCACAAAACATTCTGGGAATGTGACACATATGTGAGAATTTAGTTCTCAAGCCAAGATAGAAAATCATCAGAGAAATGTAGAGTCAGTGATTAAGAAAGTGCCTCCATATGAAGGTTTTAAAATGAGTCAGTGGGAGCAGCAGCCCACTCCTGAAAATTCATCCTCCTCTTGCTCTTGTGTTTGTTATTCCTTGTAAGCTTCTGGATTAAATAGCATCATTGGAATATGCAACAACCCCTGGTAAAATGGTGAGGGAAGATGGCATGATGTGGTGTGATGTGTGGGAATAGTAAGTCTTCCTTATTAGCTTGTCCCAGATGACTGATGGGCCTGTGAGTTCTTATTGCATGAGAATTGCCCAGTGAGCATGAATGGAGAATGTCTACCCTTGGGTACAGCACCAGAACTTCAATTACTATGATGATACAGCCTCAAAAAAAAAAAAAAAACCAAACAAATAAAACTCAACATTTTCCTGTACTAAATTGTGTGAAAACAACTCTACATTTTCCTTTATACTGTTTGCCTCTTCTAGTATATTGCTGAGGGTAGGCCAATTGTTTTAACAAATAATTCTAATATCTCATGGGTCTCCACAGCCTTATAGATTTGGGGACATAAAGGAAAGTGGTAGCAATGGAGTGGAGATGTGGATTGGGAAGTGCTTGCTTCACATAGTCACTCTGGGATCCAAACTCTTTTCAACTGGAAGGTCAGCCATTGTATAGGGCAGGGTTTCTCAATCTCTTTACTGATATTTTAGGTCCGATACGTGTTTGCTATGGGGGTGGGGGGAGGGGGTGTTGTCTTCTGAATTGTAAGATGTTTAGCAACAATCCTGTCCTCTACCTACTAGTTACCAGTAGCACCCTGCCCAATTTTAGCAACCAAACTTGCCCCTAGTGGAGAACCTCAGCATCCCTCCCTGACCAGCAGGCAGGAGAAGAGAGAGAGCATGTAGGATCACAAGAAAGGTTTGAGAGCCAGGCTAGAAATCATGTGTTACTTCCACCCACATTCCATTGACCAGAGAATTATATGACCCCACAAACTAGGTTCAGAAATATGGTGAGGCTGTGAAAAACACACACAGAAAAATCCTAAAATATAGAGATAATATTTTAACTTAAAATAATAATAGTACACATATTATGTGACTGTATCAATTGTCTGCAAATAATATCTATCTTAATGTATTTGTAATATTTCTTGTAAATGTCAGTATACTTGGTTGAAAATTTTCTTATAAATTTTAGCTGATGTTTGGTTGATATATTTTAGATATTTTGTGTGTATGTGTTTGTATGAGTATGTCATATAACATAAATGTTATTCTTCACATAATTTCTTCTCACAATGTAATTATCAGCTAAAGCAGCAGAAGCTGGTATGATATCCTATCTAATAAAAGAGTAATATGCAAGTTGACCATACCTCCACTACACCCACAAGCCACACCCAGGTGCTTGGGTCACCAGGGGGGCGTGGCTGGCCTGCAAACCACCACAGGCCCCTTGCCCAGGCCACCCCATGCCCCAAGGGAACCTCCACCCTGATCCGGGACACCCTTCAGGGCAAACCAGCCAGCTCCCACCCGTGCACCAGGCAGAAGTAATTAGGGGCAATCAGGAAGGCAGGCAGGTAAGCAGTTGGGAGCCAGCAGTCCTGGATTGTGAGAGGAATGTCTGACTGCCCGTTTTGGCCTGATCCTACCTGGATCAGGCCTAAACGGGCAGTCAGACATCCCTTGAAGGGTCCCAGATTGGAGAGGGTGCAGGCTGGGCTGAGGGACACACCCCCTGTGTACAAATTTCGTGCACCGGGCCTGTAGTATAATAATAAAAATGGAACAATGGATCCTTTATGGTTGGAACAATAATGGAAGCATGTTTAATCATGGTAAGAAAGCCTGGAGAGACTTGGAGGTAGGGTGATGCTGGAGAGAGGAAGAAATAATCCCACTTGAATACCCAAGAGCTGGTGATTTCCATGTCTTTCTCTATTGGGTGAGGGTGGAGTGCTTACCTGCACAGTAAAAAAAAAAAAAAAATCTATAAAGATGTTTGTGTGTATAGGGAGGAGGATTAGCAACCCGCCCCCTCAACAAAAACACAGTATATGTGTCTTAATACATTATCTACCTAATAAAAGAGTAACATGCTAATTTATTGTACCTTTGCAACGCCCATCAGCCAATCAGGAGTGGGTATGCAAATTAACCCAACAAAGATGGCAGGTTAATTTGCATACACAGGCGCAGAGCGGCTGGGGGCGGGGAGGGATGCTTGCGTCGTCGCCATGGTGTCGACGCAGGCATTCTGCATCACCCCAGCCGCTCGAAGCCTCTGGGTAGCAAGGGAAGATGGAAAGGCGGCTCCGGCCAGAGCGAAGGCGGTGCCGGCAGCCAGGGGAAGGAAGGCCCATTCTTGCACAAATCTTGGTGCATTGGGCCTCTAGTAATAATATATATGGCCTTTGGGGAGGAGTAGATGTGGCCCTTAAAAACATAGGTCTAAATATTAGAGAAATGACAATGTTCAGTGAGTATTAATTTTATGTTCACTATTGTATTAAGTGTAGAGGCAGGTACAAAGGAAATAGAAGTCATGGCTCATGTACTTAAGGAATTTATAGGCAAACAGATTATGTACACATGCCATGAATATGGATCACTTTGGCTAACAACCAGATGTAGAAATGTTGTTCTCCCTGTATTCCTACATTTTCCACTAAGGATCTCACACAAAATAAGTAGGATTGTTTGAAAGAGTTCTTACTCAAATAAACAAGTATTTTTGTGTCTTTTATGATAAATACCAGACCACTCAGAGATTAAGGGTAGGTCTATATGGGCAAAAAGCGATGAGTGTAAATACTTTGAGTGTAAACTAAATCAGTGTGGATTATCAATCTGGATACTTTTGGTTTCTTACCATCCTCCTCATCACTCCGAAAGATTCTTCATAAGTTAGACTTCTGCCCAAACAGATGGCCGTGATTTTCCACCCGCTTTGCTTGTATAACTGTCATTCAGGACAGTGATAAAGCATGATTCACAGGGCTATCCGAAGCCACCGCTGAGGCATGGGTCTGATTTGGAACTATTCAGAGCTTCTTTCTTTACAAATGGACCAGGTCTGCGGAGTCATGGGGAAGACACTGCTTTTCTCCAGGGAGGTGACATTTCCTCTGTGGAAGCAAAACATGCTTCACTTTAGCGTCTAAAGCAGAGGTCCAACCAGATTCTTATAGTCCTACATACGTTTGGATCTTGCTGGTCTTCATGTTTGTTAAACGGGAACAAAAACCTAATCAGTTGAAGGACTGCTTCAGATTCCTCTTCCTTTTCCTCCCTACCCTCACCTATGCTGACCCCTAGCAATTATTTAACAGTCAGGGGAGTTATAGGCAAGCTCCAGCCTGCCGGCTGAATGCTTCCATCTTTGAACAGAACACACTGCACAGAGCTGGGAGGGCCTTCAGAGAGCCAGTCACAGGCACTCAGGCTTTTAAGCACATTTGGTTTTATTTATTTATTTTTTAAATTTGTGTTGAAGGAAGAGACCTAAGTGAAATAATATAATACCCATTAAGGTTAACATTGGCTGAAACCCTTTTTATTTCTAGAATGTGAATTCCTTCATTTCCCAGGTTTCCCCTGATGGCTGAATTAGCTGTGAAGACCGGCCAGTTCCCGAAAAACTAGCTGAAAAATAATCTGAAGTGGAGTTCTTCCTTAAATAAACGAGCAGGCATGTGACCTTATCTTATTTCATTCTAGTTACACGGTGTTCTAGTTTTTAATAGCCATGGCCTTATGAGAAAAGCTGAAATTTACTGATAACCTGGACCTCTACAAAGCACCACTAAATGATTTATCTTATTAAAAAATCGTAAAGAACCCTGTAGAATAAGTACTTTTTATTACTCCCATTCTACGGATAAAGAAACCAAGGTTAAGGAACTTAGAATAACTTGCCCAAGGGTACAGAGCTGTCACATCTAGGGCCTAGACCAGTGATGGCAAACCTATGACATGCGTGTCAGCACTGACACGCGTAGCCATTTCTGATGACACGCGGCCGCTGAGGCGGCCGCATGCTGAGGATGAAACATTTGCTGCTCCTGCGGATGAAACATTTGCGAAATAATGTTTTTTCCTCAAAGTGACACACTACCAGAGTTATGCTCAGTTTTTTGGCGAAGTTTCACACACCAAGCTCAAAACGTTGCCCATCACTGACCTAGACTCTGAATCTAGCTCCATATCCTCGAGCTTGGCTCATAATGCTCACAAAACTAACATTATAGTAGACCAATTAATGAGGGAGGAGCTTAAGGCTAGCCCACTAATTACTTGGTAAGTTAGTTTCTCCCATCTTCCTTTTCTAGTCAGTTTTCAAGCAAATATATTTTGGGTGTATTTGATACATATTTTTGTTCCTGGAAAGTTCTAGCTGTTTAGTACATGTTTATCTTTTATTTATTCATGAGACTATCATGAAGGAAGTTCACCCTTAGGGCATGAAGGAAGTCTGTGCCTTGTGCAGTTTATCCTGAAATCATAGAGCTGAATTTTTATGGGGTTCAGGCAGGGCTTACCATCAGGGGCACAGCAAATTCAAGGACAAGTGCAGAAACAAAACCCTCATCTGGATGTGAATGCTATGGGCTGGATTGTGTTCTTGCCCTTCCCTTCCCTCCCCATGAAATTCATTTGTTGAAACCCTAACCCCAATGTGATGGCATTTGGAGATAATTAGTTTAGATGAGGTCCTGAGGGTGAGGCCCCATGATGGAATTGTTGTCATTATAAGAAGAGGAAGAGACCAGAGCTCTCTTTGGCATGTGGGCATGTTGGGAAAGTGGCTGTCTGCAAGCTAAGAAGGGTTTTCTCACCAGACACTGGATCTGTTAGCCCCTCGATCTGAGATTTCCAGCCTCCACAACTAAGAGAAATAAATATCTGCTGTTTAGTCCACTCAGTCTATGGTATTTTGTTGTAAGAACCCAAGGTGATTCTGGCCACTCAAGATCGCCCTGGTTTGTAACTATTAGGTTTATGCTGGTATTTAACATTGGAGTTACTTTTGGTAGGCCTGGAAATCTGTATTTTTAGAAATCTCCCCAAGTGATTGCAAGGATTAATCAGATTTACAAATTATTTACTTAGGTTCAGCGTGGGCAAATGTCTTCCATAAAAGACCAGATAGTAAATACAGGATGGGGAAAAAGTAGGTTTACAGCTGTTCCATGGAAAACAATACAATAGTTAATAAATAAGAGTATAAGAACAAACTCTGTGTTTCATATACTCACAACTGTAAACCTACTTTGCCCCACCCTATATTTTCAGTTATGCAGGACATACAGTTTCTGTTATAATTATTCAGTTCCAATGTTGTGCCAAGAAATCAGACATAGATGATACATAAATGTATAGACAATCAGATTTGGCCCATGGGTTATAGTTTGCTGACCTCTGGACTAGGTTATCAGTACTTATAGTAGTCAGCTCAGGTTGCTATAACAAAATACGACAGGCTGGTAGCTTTAAAAACAGAAATTTATTTTCTCACAATTCTGGAGGCTAGAAGTTTCAGATGAAGCTCTGTCATGGTAGGTTCCTGGTGAAGACTCTCTTTCTGGCTTGTAGATGGTCACCTTCTCACTGTGTGCTCACATGACGGGGAGAGCCAGTGAACTCTTTTCTGAAAAAAAAAACTGTTTTATTGATTTTAGAGAGAGAAGAGGGAGAGGAGGAGAGAGAAACATTGATGTGAGAGAGAAACATCAATTGGTTGCCTATCATATGCACCCCAACCAGAGATCAAACCTGCAAACTGGTTATGTGCTCTAATGGGGAATCAAACTGGTGACCAGATGATGCTCAACCAACTGAGCCACAGAGGCCAGGGTGAGAGTGAACTCTTTGGTGTCTCTTCTTTTTTTTTTTTAAAATATATTTTATTGATTTTCTTACAGAGAGGAAGGGAGAGGAATAGAGAGCCAGAAACATAGATGAGAGAGAAACATCGATCAGCTGCCTCCTGCACACCCCCCACTGGGGATGTGCCCGCAACCAAGGCACATGCCCTTGACCGGAATCGAACCCGGGACCCCTGAGTCCGCAGGCTGACGCTCTATCCACTGAGCCAAACCGGTTAGGGCATGGTGTCTCTTCTTATAAGAACATTAATTGTATTAGATCAGGGCTTTACCTTTACAATCTCATGTAACCTTACTTAACTCCTAAAGACCCTATCTCCAAATACAGTCATCCTGGGGGTAAGGCTTTAACATATGAATTTGAGGGTGAGGGACACAAACATTAAGTTCATAACAATACTCTACAGGCTAATAAGTAGAAGACTCTTTTGAGGATTTGGGCTTCAGTTTAATATATTTTCACAAATATTTATTAAACACATACCATATGCCAGGGAATATATCAGGTATTAGGCAGACAAAGAGAAAATATCCCTGCTTCTAAAGAGTTCATATACAACAGTGGTTCCTAATCAGGCTGATCATTAGAATTCACCTTGCTGACCCCAAGAAAGAAAATACCTGCCAAGAAGAACTCCTGGTGGTTAATTGGGCTCAGAAAAACCCCCACACACAACAAAACAACAACAGGTGCCTCTCACCCAACCCTGCTTTGGGGAGAAGCCTGCACTGACCTGCCTGCCTGCACTGGTTCTGCCATCTGAGCCACTCCTTACATAGGCGTTCCTGGAATCGTATTTCAACCAATAGGAACGACACTTCCCTGTCCAATCAAAGTTGCAATACTATCTCTTCATTAGCATCTTCATTGATCAACTAGAGCAGCTCCATTTCAATCAATCAGTATCGTGTTTTTTTGTACCAATCAAACTGTGAGGATTTGGAGTCCTCATTCACAGGAGGGTGGACCAATCAGGGATCAGAGGCAGGGGCTTCTCTCTCTGTAAATCAGCTCCACTTGTCTTAGGGATTGTACTTTCCCTTTCCTTTGAAGACTGCACTTCTGGTTTCCCTGGCTGGAGCTGTAAGCAGAGGCTGAGCAGTCCTGCTGACGGCAGTGGAGCCCTCGCAGCAGACCACAGGGGAGCTGTTTTGGTGATTAGAAGGGGTAGGGCCCGAGTGGACTGGACTGGAGCAGAGCGAAGTTGTGTAGTCTGAGAGGACCCCTTCATAGCCAGTTGTTCCACTGCTATGCTATATCACAGTTGAGCTGTTTGCACTGAATAAAGTCTCCTCTTTTACCATATCCCAAATTGGGGATTCCTGTTGGCATTGATTTGGTGCTAGTGATCATGGTTGGCAATCTCAAGCATGTTAAAATGCAATTCCAGTCCTCACCAACACCCAATCCTACTCTCTGGAGAGATGCTGGTAATTTGTACTCTTATAAAATATTCATTGGTAATTTTGAAAGCAGTGGCCTGGGACTACAGATATAGGATATGTTTTCTGAGCTGGCTTATGGGCTCTTATTCATGGTTACTCTATGAATCTTGTAGAATTAACCATGAAAGAGCCCTCAACTGTCTGCAATCAGAAAGTCCATATTTGAAACTTGGCTGGTTTATTCATTAGCTGTATTACTCTTGGCAAGATATTTAATCTACCTGAACTTATGTTTCCTCACATGTTAAGTGGGGATAAAATACTTACGAGGAGGATTGTCATAATAACATAATGAATGAAAATATTTTGAAGTGGCAATTGCCAGTGCATGCAATAATTGTTGCAATATTATTGTTATTGAATCAAATCTGGCCTTACTTCCAAAGAACCATCATCAAGATCTCCACATCAGACCTAGACAACAACCTTGGTAGAATCAAATAGGTGAGGTTTCAGGAGAGGAACAGATTGTTGAAAGAAAACATTCCTACCTGCTTTACCTTCCCACTTTTAATACAGACTTATCACAACTGGATAAGGAAATATAATTTGGTAGTACTTAGTATAGTTTTGCCAATCCTTCAGGGCTCAACTGAAACACTTTCTTGTTCAGATTTCATTTTTCCTATTAAATTTTCATGGGTAAGAACCCAAACCAAAGTATGGAAAAGCCAGATAGACTATCAGAAATCCTTGTAGCTCTGAATTCCCTTTGTTCTCAAAATGAAGATTTTTCTAGACCATTGGTTATAACCATAGGACCTTTTTGAGTATTTTGAACAATTTGAAGGAAATCAGCCCCATAAATTCAGGTTCCCTCAATAAAACAGATTTGCTAACTCAGTTTTTCATATAAACCTATTCCCACAAGAGCTAATATCTTATTTCTCCTGGATGCCAGAAATTCTACTATGAATAAAATAAAAATGGGATTTTTTACTTTGAGTTAATGCATCCATATACATGCATGAATGAACTCCTTTGTTCGGGGTTTTTTATTTTTATTTATTTATTTTAAAAAATATATTTTATTGATTTTTTTTACAGAGAGGAAGGGAGAGGGATAGAGAGTGTGCTGAGAGTTTGATGAGAGTTAGAAACATCGATCAACTGCCTCCTGCACACTCCCTACTGGGTATGTGCCCACAACCAAGGTACATGCCCTTGACCGGAATCGAACCTGGGACCCTTGAGTCCGCAGGCCGATGCTCTGTCCACCGAGCCAAACCGGTTAGGGCTGTTCAGGGTTTTTTAAAACTAAGTCCGCGGAATCAGCACACACACTCCTGTGCCTGGGCAGGAGCAGGTGGTCTCTCGGAAGAGAGGGGGCAGGTTCCAGGCCTCACGTCACATTTGAATGGTTGTGAAATGTCTGTGAAAACTCATTTGTGGTCAGATGGCAAGCACCACTGTAGGCCTCTTGGGGGTTCTAAGAAACCATGTAGGTACGGTGAAGACAGAATTCGAAAATATTGGTATACTTTTTAAAGGAGTTATAAGAATTTTTAAAGTCCCAATTGCAGTGATAAAAAAACAAAAAACCAGACACCCCACTGTCTGCTCCATTTTTGTAGACATTCCTGTCAGGACCTCAAGGCAGCTGCGCCTGTGGCGCTGCCCCTTCTAGGTCTCCACATCCAGGCTTCTGGTGAGCTGCACGTCTTCCTTCTCCGCACAGCCCCAGGGCACCTGATGGGGAGCCCGGCCTGTGGATCCTGTGGATCAGTGTCCCCCAGCATCTCTGCGGAGTTTGGCCAGGATCCTGGCACGGGCTGAAGTTCCCAGGCCTGCTCTGTGTTGTGCACTCAAGCACAGCGCCGCGTCCCCGGCTTACCCGGGCCCTTCCTCTGCGCCTGACCCCCTGTCCCCACAGGCAGGTGCTGGGATTGGTGGGGAGCTGTCTGAAATGCTCCCGGTCACATACTGTGGATGGCTCTTCATTGGTGAACACGTCTGCCAGGCGCACAGCGCCCGGTGTACAGTAAGCACCGAGCCCACGCTCCGGCGCGCCTCCTGCTTCTCCCCGGGCCCTTGTCAGGGGCCTCTTAGCCGGGACCACACAGTTCCAGGAACGCGATCAGGTGGCCTCCCGCGTCACAGGAGTTGCTGCCTCTCCCTCCCCGCACGCCGCTGCAGCAGCAGGTCCGGCGGCCAGGAGGAGCTGTGATCACCTGGTAGTTGCACCGGCAGCCGGGGCAGGGAGAGCTGCGGGAGGGGCCGGCGCACCCCGCCTCCTCCTCGTCCTTGCAGGCACCGGCCCGGCTGTCTGACTCCGCGGCGGTGATGGATGGCGCTGCGCCTCGCCAGGCAGGCGGTGGCCGCGGTGGCTCCAAGGCCGGCCTCCTGCGCTCACCCCGCGCCCGGCCGCGTGGGGCCATCGCGAGCTGCCCGCGCCTGCAAGGGAGCAAGGCTGGCACTGATCTCCCCACTGGCTTTGAGGACTGGTCTCCTTCGCAGTCTTCTCCCTACTGCCGCGCCCCCCTCCACCCGCCCCTCCCCACGCGCCCCTCCCCACGCGCCCCTCCCCACGCGCCCCTCCCCACGCGCCCCCCCCACCCGCCCCTCCCCACGCGCCCCTCTCCAAGCTCTCACAGTTAATTGAAAACATTGATGGAAAAAGTCCGCGCTGAGGCATCCAAGAGAGGTCTCTCTCCCCAGAGGAGCGATTCCCTGCTTGGCGCCGCTCTTCCAGGCCGGCTCCTCCCAGGGATGTGGGGGGTCGGGTGGGGGGCGTTCTGCGGAGGGATGGGGCGCAGATGCTGCCCGCGCTGGGAACTGCTTCTGGTCCCGCCACTCCCACTAGTCTCTCCTCTCCACGCATCTGTTTTCATTTTTTTTGGCATTTAAACCTGATTCTCCCTCTACCTACGTCTCCTCCCACCACTCCCATGAAAGACAGAAAGTGGATTTTATCTGCGGCCTGAAAGAGGGGTTGGGGCCCTCCGAGAGGGGACACCAGGGGATGCAGAGTGCACACTTGTGACCCGAGCCGTCGCCAGAGGAAATTAAGTGCTGTAAGGTGTAATTAAGATC
Source organism: Eptesicus fuscus (assembly GCF_027574615.1). NCBI lineage: Eukaryota > Metazoa > Chordata > Mammalia > Chiroptera > Vespertilionidae > Eptesicus > Eptesicus fuscus. The sequence continues at coordinate 47,435,231 of NC_072491.1, read as the reverse complement.
CCAACTAAAAGTCCCATCACTTTTCCCCATTAACTTCACCAATGACGTGTGATACACATGAACTAGTTTCTCGGGTGTAGTATCAGTTTTCCTTTTTTTAAAAAAAGTATTGATAAGCGGTGGGATGGTAAGACAGTTATCACATCTGGGTCTGCCTCGGTATCTAGATCTTTACCCTATGTACGCCTATGCCACTGCACCCAGGTCATCTCAGTCTAGTTTGTAGGAGAGGGTAGCAAGCAATATATTTGCTCACCATTCTTCAACTTCCCCTCTTTAGATGGGGTGGCTGAGGGCTTGAGGAGGAAGCATCAGGCTGGTGTGTCTCAGTGGCTGCCTCTCACCCCCAAGGAGACAGCCCAGTCCTATGGCCTCCCAGTCAGAGTCTTACAGTTTCAGGACGGTTGCATTAAAAAAATTAAAAAAAAATTAATTAAGGCTAAAATCAGGTCATTGTGTAGGTGAGAATGATTAGGAAATTCCCTCGTATCCTACCAGGGAGACTCCCTAGTCTTCCCACTCCAAAAGAGGCTTCCAGAGAGAAGAGCTCTCTCTTCCAACTGTCCCGTAAAACTCACTTCCCCAGAGCTTTCCACCTCAGCAGGAGGACTTGTGTTGTGTGCTTGGGGTGCATTTTCACTGCACCGTGGGGTAGACTTGCCTTCAGCAAGGAGGAGGTGCTGTGGCCTGTGTGGCGGGTGTTTTTCCCTGGAGTTGTCCGTGAACGCAGTTTATCCGCTCTGAGTCAAGGTGATCCCTTGGGCATGGTACTTCAAAAGGACCCCAAATATTATTGGTGTCAATGTCAGAGTAAGTTAAGAACGCAAGGATTTTTTTTGTTTGTTATTTTCACTTGAATATACTCTTCAAAGTTTCAATTGAGACACATTCTAAACTGCCTAGTGCAAATTACCTAATATATTTTTTTCTGTGGCAAAAAGTAAAAAAGAATGAACATTTTCTATTTGTGTATATGTCTGTATGTAATAGTCTAATTATTTTGACAATGAATACGTTTTGTAGTATATATAGACATTATACAAAATATACACAACATAGAAACTCTTGATAAGAAAAATACATGGAATGACTTCTTTTACCTTAGGGATTTAAAAAAGTAGGTTTCTTTTCATCTACTTTGTTTCATCTAAAAGAGCCTTACCCAGGAGCACAAAAAGATACCAGAGCCTGAAACCAACCCCTCATGAACTGGCTAGGTTAGCCCACTCTTCAAATCCAAAGGCTCAGTAGCCCCCCTGAAATGAAATCCAGAGGTGAGAATTTCCTCCAATTCCCGCTCTTCTTTTTCTCTTCCTTCTCCATTGTATTGAAAATATAATTTGCAACAATCAGCAACTTTACTCTGGCGACGAGTCCCTGGCAGAAAAGCAGAATGAACCGTTTCAGAGGTGTCCCTTCTTTCATTTCCATCTGAAGAAGGAGCCTCTGAGGGTGTTAATGTGGTCAAGGGCTGCCTGTCTGCGGAGCCCCCCATGACTGCGTTCCACAGTGGTCCCAGGGGCTCAGCCTATTCCCAGTCCCAGCATCTTCACAATTCCTCAGGGTCATGGGGTTCATCTCTCTCAGGGTCTTCCCTTTGCTGAGAACACTGGGCGGGGGGGAGGGGCAGGAAGGGGGCTGAAGTTGTTATCAATACGGCACCTTTGAGTGGATAAGGAAAGAAGATTCGGGACTACTGGGAAAGTAAGCAACACAAACATTTCTCAAAGGAAAGACTGTTTTCAGCAGGCAGTTGGTGACCCTTGCCTTGATGGGAAATGAGAGCACAGTATGCTGTTTGTGAAGGGGGAACACTGTACCTTTATGCAGAGTTTGGGAGTTTAAGAGGCCTGAGATTTATGGAAATAAAAGGATTTTTTTTTTTAAAAAAGAAGAAACTTCCCTTTGCCTGGCTGCAGGTGCAAGAACAGTAGGGGTCTCTCCTCCCCTATGAGGCTAGGAGAACTGCCTCCTAGAAGTCAGTGTTAAATAATGTTCCCTCCTGCAGGACCTCATTCAACCCTCTGTGTGTTGGGATGAAGACACAGTGAAGAGGTCAGAGCTCCACTCGGAAAGGGCAGGCTTGCTGGCCAGAAACATAGTGGGGATATGGGGCATTAGAAAGGTCCTCAGACTCAGAGGGACAAGCCATGAAGTGTTATACTATGGATTGCAGCAATATCTGGGATCCACTTTCCTGCTACTCGGTGTCTCCCCTGTGTCTCAGTTGAACTCGTCATAAAAGAAAGGCAGTTGTTGCAGTGGAACCAGATAATGACTCCACACAGAGTTTCTCGGGGAGGCTATTAAATCTCTCCGGGTTGGGTTTTCCATCAGACTGCTCAAGGTTTCTACACAACAACCAGGTATGCAGTCTTGAGTAAGGTGCTAACCTTTCTGTCCTTTGGCTTCTTGCCTATAAAATGGGCACAGTAAAGTGCCTACTTCATTTGTTTGCATTAGGATTAATTAAGCAAATGCATGGGTTTTAGGTAGAATGCTGGGTTGCAAAGAACATAGATGACTTCTGGTTAATTTAAGCAGGGAAAGAACTTATGAGAAGGCTACCATGGCACAGTTGCAGAAGTAGGTTTAGAAAATGATCAAGAACCAAGGATGGCTGGACCATGATGGCCCTGAGCCGTGGTTGGGAGTCTTGTGCTGCATCAGGACTCAGCTCCGCTGCACCGTGGGGAGACTTGCTAACTATTGCTGAGAGGGAACCATTTCTCTGGATTAAATGGCCCATCTGAAAGATAGGATGCAAGGCACGTGGGTGTGCATGGAGGAAAAATGGGACTCATTCCCTCAAATAGGCTGAAGATTCAGATGTTAAACTGCTAACCAATGGGAAAAGTTAGACTAAATAACACCTTGTAAGGAGCAAGCACACTCAATAGAAGCTAGTTATTACAATGATTCCGATACAGTTGTAATTAACCTAGTTATTAATACCAGGAAAGAAGAAAGGGGAAACCCAAATAGTATAGGCATGCCATTTGTGCAGCTTTGTCAGGAAGCTGCAGTTAACACTCCCCAGGGACCACTAGTCCATTCCCCATAGACCTTTGGGGAAGGGACTGGACAGAGGGAGATAGACACATGCCCAGTAAAGTCTGGGTGAAATAGGGAAGGTACTTGCCTGTCAGCCACACCTGGGAACAGGTCACTGGCCAGAGTAGGCATGGGATGATGAAGCACTGGGATGATTTGGAATATTTAATCCCCTAAACAAAGCAGTTTGCTCTCGGCTCCTGGCCCTCTTGGTTCACACTCTCTTGGTCACTCTGATGCTCCTGCTCTTTTGCATTCGCTCACATGGCCCATAGCCATGTGGACCCCACACAGTGGACTAATGGACTACAACTAGCCTGCTGCTGTACCGGACCCTATGCCACCATGGAACAGAAAGTCTGGACACTGGCTTTGCTTTTAGCTCTACTGAATCCCCAGCTGCACTTCTTCCAGGACTGGACTAAGGGAAATGGGACTTTGGAAACTCAGGGATGTAATTCCACACAAATACAAATGACTCATTCTTCCATGCAAGTCTCAGAAAATTATTTTTCTTGAGATATTATAAGGACCCCACATCCAGCATGCAGTGGGAAAGAGGATACCCCACATCCACCGGTAACAATTCTTTTCCACATTTTGTGAAACAGTTGTGACAATACCTGCCTAAAAAGGCATCCTATCTAATAAAAGAGAAACATGCAAATTGACCGCACCTCCACTATACCCACAAGCCACACCCACAAGCCAATCAGGAGCGAGTATGCAAGTTAACCCAACCAAGATGGCGGCTAATTTGCATATCCAGGTGCAGAGCGAAGACTGAAGACAGCATAGAAGGAAGCCAAGTGCTGTGAAGCTGTGGAGAAGCAAGCAGGGCGGTGGGCTTTGGGGAATCAGGCGGGGCTGTGGAGAAGGGAGGGAAGCAGGTGGGGCAGTGCAGATGTGAGGGAAGCAGGTGGGGTGACAGAGAAGGCCGCAGGAAGTCCTATTCTTGCAGGAATCTTTCTGCAATGGGCCTCTAGTAAATATATCAAAGACAAAGTGTATACTTGAGACATAATACATGCTCAACACATGCTAGCTGATACTATTATGAGAATGACAATGATTAATGGATAAATTAATGGATAAATTAAAATATTTTAGTCTGATCAGCATCTTCAATGTCTTTCCTCATAAGCCATTTTAAAAATCTCTATAAAAGAGAAAGTTGGCCAAGTTTCCTTTCCTTAGTTTACTCTTGTACTTCAATATTGTACCATCCCCACTTCATAAGAGAAAAAATTTTTGCTGAAAGCTGAGTTTTCTCTGAAAATCAAATTCTAATGAAAAAATATACATAGAAAGCTGCATTTGTTTATTTCCACTTTAGTTTCTAAATCTTGAGGGAAAATGCTTACTTTTAACTCAGAGGAATGTATACTGTCTTGGGGAAAACATAAATTATGTCACTCCTGTATTTTTCATAAGGTTATATTTGTGTGTTAATTTTCTTAGGTTTTTAAACGAGAGCAAATTAACAAAGATTATAGGTATTTTATATCTTTCTTCAGCATCCTATTAAAAATGCAACCTGTTATAGTGAGGGATCCAGATCCAGAGGAGGGAAAATGGATGTGCTGAGCACTTTCCCTTTTCTCTATTGGGTGATATGTGTTTCTATATAAGGAAACTACATAGTTTGCAAGATGCCAGTATTATATGTTTCCATAGTAATCTGTACTTTCTATTCCTCCTGCAATTATTAAATACACGATGAGCATTTGTTTAATCTCTGTGTTGTCCCTTGTCAGATCTACCAGGTGGGATCTGGGGACATTTTGTTTACCCTGTATCCTCTGGCCCAGCTGTGGTTTAGCGCTCTGACTTTTGAGGTGGATGATCTGGCTAAAGCATCAGTTTTTCTATTTCTTTGCTATGTGACCCTGTGCAAGGGACTTCAATGCTCTGTGGCAGTTTCCTCATCTGCAATGTTGGGGGTAATAATGTTATCTACTTAATAACATCCTGGAAAGGTAGCTTTGGGAGGTGACACCTGCAAACTGCCTAGGACAAAGGCCTGCCAACAATGAGCTAGCGAGAGACCTGCTCTCAAGAAGAGCTTGTTGACGGACTAAGTTGCAGGTAGTCTGTCTTGGAATTAATGGATCTGCCCACTTCAAAGATTGAGAACTCTAAAACCATTTGAGACCAACTGAAATATGAAGATCATTTGCAAACGGCTTACTAGAGACACAAAGGTGGAAGGCTCAGGATTCAGGATGCATCTGGGGGAAAAAACAATGGCAAACATGAGAAAGGTCTGCAGAGTGTCTTTGATGAGTTCGAAAAGCTGACTTTGAAAGCATTTCCCATTCAGGGCAGGAATTTACTGATAGTGCTCACCCAAAAGCAAGCCAGTAATTCCAGTGGTTTTGCATGACCCTAAACATTTTAGTTTACTTGGGGAAGGGGGTTTCTGCACTTTGGCTTTAACATGGAGATGTGGAGGATGAGGATATTAAACAGAGAAAACTGATATCCTTCGTTCTGCCTTTGTAACTGCTCACAGAGTGAGATGGCTGCTGTATGGTGGGCATTGCTTTCCCAAATGGAGTTAAATTAAGATAAATGCACCATTAGGGAGTGGGCACTTTATTGTGCTCGCCATGCCCCCTTGTAACAATGCTGTAACAATTTTAAGACCTAATTAAGGTTTTATAAGCAAATTTATTTGACTCCGAAGCTGTAAGATAAAATGTGGCTGTCTGCTGGTTAACCGAGGCCCTGTGTTCAGATTTGGATTTCTCAGCTGCAGGGCCCACCCTGGGGCTCCTTCGAAATATGCATGCACTTCACATTGCAGTCAAAGCTGCTGAGAGAGGTAGACAGATGGTGGGAGCCTCAGTTATACAGCTTGACCCACAACCGATAGCATAGAAAATTGCAATGTGGTGGAAATTGGTTGACTATGTTGGATATTTTCTATTCCGTGAATCCAATGGACAGCCCACCTGCACTACATTGGGCTTACATGCACACAGGGTTCACATCCATCCATTTGCATAGATGACTCCTGGTTTTGGTCTGTCTGAGAGTCTGGGTCTCATATCTTCCCGCCACTTGCTCCTGTAACTCTGAGCATTATCGGCCTTGTCAAATGAAATCCCCCAAGGCTGGCTTAGATCCAATATTTTTCACTAATTTTTGCATTGTGAATACAAGAAGTGGATTTTGGGCCTTTGAATACCCATACTAGAAGGAAAAAAAAATGTTCACTGACCTATGTTTATAAGTAGTTAATGGTTAGGAGTGCACTATAGAAGAGTCTTTTCGGGGAAGAGATAAAATGGCAATAAGTTGGCAACATTAAACATGGGATAAACATCTAGGAGGAAACCACAATATTGACCACAATGGGTTGACCACAGACCACAGACCAAGAATAGACAGGCAACTGCTTCCTGAATACAATGGCTTTGTTCGCAGAGGCCATGGAGGAAGCAGCTAGAAACAAAAGTGCAGGATTCACCTGGGCTTTTGCTGGTACAGGATGCTGAGGATTGGAGTCTGCTAACACCTGCGTTTCGGATTTCTCTTAGAAGCAGCTGTTCATAGAAGACAAGAAAGAAGACAGGAGGGTCCACACTGTACAGGTTCTAAGCCAGAAAAGAAGTGGGCAGCCAGAGGAGATAGAAAGAAACCTCAAATTATTTTTTCCTTTGTCATGAAAACTTGTCTTATTTACTCCATTTTAGTTATAAATGAGTGTAGAGAATACAGATGCAACTCCCTATTTACATACGTGTTCACTGTGCTTTGCAGACTCTTGAGGAGAGTCTCACTCATATGATGGCACTATGAAAATATTCCTTATTGATTATCATGGGGGCACTCGTTTAGTGTCTCTGTGCAATTAGATTTGGCTTAAAATGAGGATTCATTTCTCAGCAGGATTGCTCAATAAATTACGTGATTGTCTCTTTGTTCCCTGAATGTGGTATTTTTCCAACCAGCGCAGGGAAAATGCTGCTGCTAGGCAAATGACAGTCCTGAGGACCAGGAAGTGGCTGATGGTGTCCATGGGCCATGGCCAATTTCCTTTCCTACTGTTTGTCAGCAAAGAGTTAAGACTAAAAATTTCAAACTGTTTTCTTTTAAATAAAGAGCACCCCAAAGTATGTTAGTTATAAAAATTCATGCTCAATAGTAGACACTTTCTTCTGCATCGAAATACTGATCATCTGATCAGGCTTTCAAGCTCCACGGGGCATTCTCCCCACTGTTGTAAGAGTTTGAGCACAAAGCATTCTTTTTTAATGAGTCAGGGATCATTGTTAAGAATATAACTGTGGTTTACAAACACCTGCTCACCCTCCCTCATCGTGCATGCATGTACAAGTAAAATTTTCAGCAAGTACAGGTCTATTTCCCAATTGCTTTAACAGGTAAAAACTGGCACAATTTCTTGGCACAACATACGGTATAATTGTCCCTCTAGCTGATACCTGTTCTGAGTTGCTTCAAGTGGATTTATTATAAAGCCTTCTTATGATCACCCAACTATGGAGCCTTCCAGTGGGCTTGTTTTTAAAACTCGGTGATTGCACAGACCATATAGAAGGAATATGAGAATTACAAAGTTGGAAGAAGCACCACATGGCTGCTATTGGCTTCCCAACCATGCGGGGCAGAACAGGTGTATGTAAAGGTGACTCTTACTCCCAGCAGACAGCGCCTTGGGGAGCCGCAAGCTGCAGCACGCAGAGATATTTTCAGGAGTGAGGTGTAAAATTCCAAAGCTATTGGTTCAGTTCAGGTTAGCATCCACATGTTTGGGTCTTCCGTAGCAACCTGTCTGAAATGTCTCAAATAGTCTCAAACAGTAAGTTGGGCTGGAAATCTTACAGGAACTTCATTTCTCCTAAGGTTTTGGATACTTCCTGTAAAAGTCAGCCCAGAATAGCCTTTGCATGTCTGAGTCAAAGATGGAAAAGTAATGAAACAGCCTTCTCGCTTTCTATTGTTTTATGTTAAAAAAAAAAGTATGCTTATTTGAGGGGTGTGAGTGCTTTCAACAGAGATTAAGTAATAGAAAAGTTCAGACATTTAGGCTCCTGTTTGGTGGGGGAAGTCTGCAGAAACCGAGTTGGGAGAGGATTCTCATTTTATTCAGAAGAGTTGCCCACATCCAGCTTTTTCCCTGTACGTGGGAATTTTTATTCTGAGGATGAGAAACAGTGGCAGGACTGCGTAGCGGAACTAGATTTGCGCTGGAACCCTGCATTTCCAGGAGCTGATGGAATGGCCAAACTGATCAGCGAATCTGACTGGGTGTTGATTTCCTGGAGAATCTGCACTGCAGGCGCTTGGTCTGTGGGAGCCACTGTGAGGCTGGGTGGGTGCTACACGCGGGCCCAGCAGGATCCTGGGATTTTCCCAAGTCACACGCTGTCCTTGAGTGTTAGAGAAGGACTGGATGACTAGTAGGTCTTTCCTTGCAGCAGAAGTGAGTGATCAACTACTGACAATTGGCAGCAAAACTGAATGGGTTTCCTCGCTGGGAAGAGAGACACCTCTATGTTTGGGATGTGCGTTTCCTAAACGACTCCATGGAGCAGCCTCTCTTAGGGAGGCAGCAGGACGCTCTGAAGGCCACGCCGAGTCTGAGTGTGCTGTCCCCGCTCTTCCTTTCGGTGAGAATCCGGCGGTTTGTTCCTTGGTGATGGATTTACAACACGGTTGCAAAATTGCTTCCTTATTAGTTCCTCCACCTGACCATCCATCTGATTTTCAAGGTGGAGGACTGGCAAGCCCATCCTCCAGCTGTTTCCAGTGTTTTCTCACCATTATTCAGTGTTTTCTCCTGTTATTCATTTTAATGTATCACCAGAGCAATTTGGAAACGTTATTCCACAGAGGCCATGCTGGACCACCAAACCCACCCCTCCGGGCTTTCCTGTCCTGTGCAGTCCTTCCGAGGGACAGGAAATGGTGGAGACTCAGAGGAAGGTGCCCTGGAGGGAGCTCCTGGTGTGGGCCTGCCGATGCAGCTCCTGAGGTGAGCTTTGCGCTTGGCACGCACCCGATGCTGTGCCAGGAGGCATTGCTGTGAAGGGCGGGCGGCTCGGCCCACGCCTCTCTTGGCACGCAGGGGAACCTGCTCCATCTGCTGCGAGAGCCGCGCTGTCTGGGGGACCTGGAGGGCAGTACTTCGGTTCAGATACAGGAGGCTTCACCCCCATCCTGTGGGGACACTTGCTTTTCGGCTGTGGAGGGGTCAGGCAGAGATGCGTCTGTTCATTGTGGAGAAGTGTGATATGGAGCATTTAGAAAGATTTGAAGAAAGGATCAAAGCCTGGGGGTATGTGGGGGGTAGGATGGAGGGGGCCCATGGGGGTGAGGGGGAGAAATGGGGACATGTATAATACTTTCAACAATAAAGATAAATTTAAAAAACACAAAAGAGAAGACCAAAGCCTGCGCATTTAGTTTCCCGCCTCCTCCTGTTAGCTGCCACCTGGCTGCTCAGTATTCCATGGTGCCTATTGCTGGTGGCTCGCCACCCTCTGCACTTTCTTCCTCTGGCCTGGCTGCGCCCAGGGTGGTAGGTTCACAGGTGTTTGCACATGAAAATCAATGGCAGTTTGCAGTGAAGAAGCTGGGGACAGGATGACCAAGGAGGACAGGAAGGACAAGTGGTGTCGGGACAGAGGCATGAGTTAGATATAGAGCCTCTCTAACATGTTATGGACTTGTGAGCACTTACGAGCAAAAGTCATGATTTTTCAGAATTCTTAGACACCAATGGACCACTGAATACTGTCTGATAAACACACCGCAGCAGGGTCATGGTGAACAATCTCCAGGAAAGACTGTTCTTTTACTAGAATTTGGTGGGGCCTGGACTGGGTAGGCGGGGAAGTCAGGCTTCTAGGTGGCGGTGACAGAAGAGGCTGGCATCCAGGCTTGGCCCATGGTGGGGGATGTGGGAGGGTTATCCCTGCTTTGTGTCCGGACTCAGGGAACCATCCTGGACCTTTTTGCTCTGTGGAGGTGCTGGCCACTCAGGTCCGATCAGAGAAAGTGTTCCTGGGAGGTTGGCAGGCAGTGGGGCCTCTGCTGGCCTATGGGTCAACCCCAAGTGCTTTGTCACTGAGCTGAATAAAGCGTATCCTTCATCCAACAGCGTGAGAGAAACACGTTCAGATCGTGTGGCATCATTCTGTTGGGTTTGGTCCTCAAGCTTTGCGGAGCACTTTGATGAGCAGAAAGACTATCCCAGAACGATTATTTTATATTTTTGCTTAATGATTACTAGAATAAAAGCTGTTTTCTGTTAGCAGGGACATAACTATTTAATAGATTTTGAAATGGTCACACACCTGGAACCTCTCTGCAAGCTCGTCTGAGGTGTCCTCATGTTTGCCTTCTCTGTGGGCACTGGTGCTTCTGTGGAGGTTTGAGGGTAGTAAATACCCACTAGGTGAGTCCTGGTTTCTGGGAACTCCAGTCTCTGGCGTGGATCTTATGGGCTGGTTTTATTTTTCTGTATGTCTCTCAAAAAATTCTCCTCATGAGATATATTCTAGGTCACTATCAACTAAACACACTCAGGCAGCAGCCCTGAGAGCAGGTCCCCCAGAAATCCCGATCCGTCTTCTGGGGTCCTTGCTTTAAACTGTGGGTTATTTTTGAACACTGTATTATTTTCCTAAGTTGCATTTCAGAAGTTTGCATTTATTTTTACTTTAGCTAGTCTCCCTTTCTTCCAAGAAGTCTGGGGAAGCTAGGTTAACCCCACCAACCAGACTGAAGCATGCTAGGGCGTTCGTGCAGAAGGTGTGAGAGAGTCCGGAATCCTGGCTTTCTAAGCCCCTCCTAGGTGCTCAGCCACGTTCATGCCCTGTTTTGGGGAGCAGCATAGCGCCCATGGTGTTCTGAGCCCTTTTCCACCTGACCATTCTCAAAATTTGAGTCTCTGGATAAAATATGGACCCAGACTTTGTCCACTGCCCTTTAATTCCCACACTGTTGTAGGTTTACATGGATGGGAGGGCAGCCCCCGAGATCTGTGGAATGCCCTCATGCTTCACATGCTTTCTAAAGCTTTAGTTTGTTTATGCTTCACACATGGGTCTGCTGCTGAGGCAGCCAGAGCGGGGCTCCTACTTTTTTGCTCTTGGTGTGTGAAAAGGGCAGACATTTTATGTTTATTATTGTTGAAGTTTTCTCAGCTAAGCTAAAGAGATACATCAAGATGGCTTATTCTCAAGGGACCAAGTTCAGACATTTCACAACATGTCAATAATTGTCTTTAACCATGAGCCACTATGTCATCTTTGTTTATGAGTAAATTTCCTTATTTAATGTTAATAACATGACTGATGCAGTTAGTGGGCTCGGTATCTGGTCCTAACTTCTTGACCTAATCTCATACATAGTGCTGAGAAAACTCCCTTCGATGTGGTGATAAAACCTTTGCTGAGCCCCATTGTGTGCCTACTACACACTGAAGAAGGTGCTGGGATGTGACTCTGGTCAAGACAAAGAGTAATCATGTCCACTTTGGGTTCAGTTACAGAATATTCTTTCTTTTTGGTCCAAAATGAACTTGTACAACAACCATTTGAATATGTAACATAAATTAAAAAGCCAAAGGGACCTTAATTAATCCTAAAGCTATCAATAATTTCTCCTAGGGAACCTGAATTGTAGATCTTTTTAAAACTCACTGGCCATTGAGTCTCTGATTTGGAGCTTTTATTAGCTTTTCAAACATAATACCTCACACTTTCTGAAAAAGGGTTGGGTGCAATGGCTACTCTCATCTCCTAGATTCTGAACCAGAATTTGTGCAGAAGAATTTCTCCCTTTTAGGGGCAGACTGATTCCCCGAAAATTCACATGTTCTCTCTGAAGACATGTGGTATCTATATGAATCAGTAATTCTGCAAAAGTCATGATTTAATTTAACAATGTTGATTTTGGTTGGCCTGACCATACATAATGAACATTTTCTGAGCTCTAAAATAAAATTGGAGGCTATTTCCTCTTAATCTTATTTCCATAACATTTTAGACTCAGATTTGACACAAAGGAGAATGTGCCAAAATGTAAAACTTTTCTGACACAGGGAAACCCTGGAGGCATTATGAATCATTTAGCATCTAAAGGTTCCATAATTTAATCCAACACATTATTTTTAAAAGGTTTGGAGCCAGGCAGACTTGGACTTGAATCACACTATTGCCACCTTCTACTCATGTTCCTTTCTTATCCTAGTATCCTCATTGGTAACATTAAGCAAAATGGCCACTTACCTCACAGAATTGTGTCTACAGCACCAGCACTTGGCCCACAGTGAGTACTCAGTGAAGTCAGATATGGTTAGTTGTACCATTTTTTTGCTCTGTTCCTGTCTTCCCTCTATGTGATGTACCAAATTTAAGAAATTTTACATATATAGAAATATAAATTCCAATGTGTTCACACTAAGTGGCTGTGTTTCTCCTAAGAAAGAATGGGAGAATCAGGACATGTTGGACATTATGACAGAATAATGACAGAAGAAAAGTTGATTCAAGCCAAATGTCATGATGTAGGATCATTAAACAAAGATTGTGTATGTAATGCTGCAGCTTGGTGAATAAGAGAAGGTTCTAACGGTTTGGTTTGTTGGCTGAAACATGGACCAAAAGATGGCACACAGTGAACAAATTGAAAATGCTGGACAACCTTAATATAGTGTAGAATAAGGAATTCAAAGGCTTAGGGAGATTTGAATGTTCGAATGGAATTGTCATTTAAGATTTACTCACCCGTGGGGAGGTCCAGAACTATGAGAAATAATTTATGAGGGGAGCCCAACACTATTGAAGAGCTCTGTGTTTGCTCTTTACTGTAGGCTATACCTCAGTGCGAACTGCAGCCCTCTATTGGAAAACCTAAAAGCAATGGCAAGCATCAGTTTATTCTCTGAATCTATGAGAGCAATTGGATCCTGGACAGCAGGGGCAAAGAGATGGCATTCAACTGCCAAAGGCAAGGGGGATGTGGTTTCATAATGGACAGTAGAATTAAACAAGCAACCAGAATACTTTGACTTAAGCAGACCTATGACATTGACTAGTTGATCATGGTGTTTCTAGAAGTGAAATATATAGGAAGCCTATTAAATTTTTACTTGATCTGTTCAGGCAAAGAAGTTCTAGGCCAAGAGAACAAAAATCTAATCGGAATCCTAAAATCAGAGAGTTATAGCGCCTCAATTGATTCTCAGACTAAAACCAGTTTAGAGACTCACAACCCCCTGAATGAAGAGGAGGCAGGGTCCTCTCCAGGAAGGACCATGGTACACTGCAAAAATTTTATTCTGTTAACATTTCCCCAGCCTTCTCCAAAAGGACCTGCAGATCTAAATTGCAGCATGAGTCTCCTAGGTCTTCAGCCTGTCATACCATCCTGCAGATTTTGGACTTGCCAGCCTCCATAATCATGTGAGTTAATTCCTTATAATCTCCCTCTCAGGTGGAAGCTACACTCACCTCCCCCCAGGACCAAACTGAAAATACAACTAAAGTGTGGAAAATCTTCCTGAATGACCAACAGAAGAGTAGCTGGAGAAAAGCATTATAACCAAGGATTTACAGAGTAGGCCACATCAGGACTGAATTAGTTTTTTTTTTTTTTTTGGTGTGTGGTGGGGGGGGGAGGGGAAGCAATAGCCCCACTCATTGGAATCCTGTTCACCCCACCCTGTGGAACATAAACCCTACTGAGGAGTAGAGCCTAAGGCTCTTTAAGTGACTGAGAATAACAAACAGCCTGCAGGCAGAGGTGGATCTCAGAGTGCTTTAAGAATTTTGCTGACCTACTCCTGGGCCAAGTGCTAGTAAAAGCAGGCCTTGGTGCACACCCAAGCCCACCAGAGGGAATCATCAACTGTGGATTGCTGATAGCTACAAACAGGTTGCTCAGGGGCAGTCACAGTGCACGGGAGACCACCTGAAGAGGCCCATAACCAATACACCCAGTGGCTAACTCCAGACAAGAACAGAGGAGGATCCAATAAGCTTCACAAGCAGCATGTCCACAGACATCAAACTCTACTGAGGTGAATTCTGCTTCATGTGATCAGCACGTGCATAGCAACTTGCACACTTTGTTGCAAGTGGGGCATCACTGTCAGCAAGTCAGAGGGCCAGTAACAATCAAGGCTCAATGACAGCATATCACACACAAGGGACATTCTTAGAGCATCCAGCTCAGGTGATGAGGGAGACTGCCACTGGGTCCCACAGGTCACCTACTACATAAGGCCACTGACAAAGACTAAGAGTCATAGCAGATTTATTTACCTAATACATAGACACAAATATAAAGAAGCAGCCAAAAGGAGGAGACAAAGAAACAGGCCCCAAATGAAGAAACAAGAGAATTCTCCAGAAGAAGAGCTAAGTGAAATGGATGTAAGCAATTTATCAGACAAAGAGCTCAGAGTCATGATTATAAGGATGGGACCTTTCAGTTTATGAGTGGTTGATGGATAAAGAAGACCTAGTCTGTATATACAATGGAATATTGTTCATTCACAAAAAGAAGGGAATTCTTCCAACTGTGACAACATGGATAGATCTTAAGGATGTTCTGCTAAATTAAACATGTCAGACAGAGAAAGAAAAATGCTGCATGATCTCACTTATATGCAGAATCTGAAAACAGCAGCAACAACAAAACCAAATTAATGGGAAAAAAAAGAGATCAGATTTGCATTTATCAGAAGTGGGGGGGAGGAGGAAATGGAGAAAGGTAATCAAAGGTACAAACTTCCAGTTATGAGATAAGTAATAAGGACATATAGTAAATTACAACATGATTACTATAATTTTCTAGAATGCTATAGTTGACATACAATGTTATATTAGTTTCAGGTGAACAACAGAGTGATTCAATATTTATATACCTTACAAAGTGATGATCACAATAAGTCTAGTAACCATCTGTCACTGTACTTAGTTATTATTATATTATTATTTTTATTACTAGGGGCCCAGTGCACGAAATTTGTGCACAGGGGTGGGTGGGTCCCTCAGCCTGAACTGCACCCTCTCCAATCTGGGAGCCCTCAGGGGATGTCCTACTGACAGATTAGGCCTGCTCCCGTGGTTCTCTGCTCTCTGCGGACCTGCCTGCTTGACGCCACCACAGGCCCTGATGTCTGCTGTCTGTGGGGGCCCTGCGGGGGACTGCTTGCCCCTCGCTGCCATGGCCAGGAGCAAGCAGGGCCCTGCCTGCATATGCAAATTAACCCGCCATATTTGTTGGGTTAATTTGCATACTCATTCCTGATTGGCTGGTGGGCATCACGAAGTGACGGAAATTTGCATCTTTCTTTTATTAATGTAGATTTTAATCTTTATTGTTCAGATTATTACAGATGTTCTCTTTCCCTCCCCCCATAGCTCCTTTCCACCTGGTTCCCACCCACTCCAGGCCCTCGCCCCTCCACTGTCCTCGTCCATAGGTGTAAGACCTTTGCCCAATCTCTTCCCGCACCCCCCACAACCCTTCCCCCACAAGAATTGTCAGTCCAGTCCCTTTCCATGCCCCTGATTCTATTACATTCAACAGTTTATTTTATTCATCAGATTTTTTATTCATTTGATTTTTAGATTCACTTGTTGATAGATATGTATTTGTTGTTACTTTGTTGTTCATAATTTTTTATCTTTAACTTTTTCTTCTTCTTCCTCTTGTTAAAGAATACCCTTCAGCATTTCATATAATACTGGTTTGGTGGTGATGAACTCCTTTAGCTTTTTATTCTCTGTGAAGCTCTTTATCTGACCTTCAGTTCTAAATGATAGCTTTTCTGGGTAGAGTAATCTTGGTTGTAGGTTCTTGCTATTCATCCCTTTGAATATTTCTTGCCACTTCCTTCTGGCCTGCATAGTTTCTGTTGAGAAATCAGCTGACAGTTGTATGGGTACTCCCTTGTAGGTAACTAACTGTTTTTCTCTTGCTGCTTTTAAGATTTTCTCTTTGTCTTTTGCCCTTGGCATTTTAATTATGATGTGTCTTGGTGTGGTCCTCTTTGGTTTCTTCTTGTTTGGGGTTCTCTGTGCTTCCCGGACTTGTAAGTCTATTTCTTTCACCAGGTAGGGAAAGTTTTCTGTCATTATTTCTTCAAATAGGTTTTCAGTATCTTGCTCTCTCTCTTCTTCTGGCACCCCCATAATTCGGATGTCAGTATGCTTGAAGTTGTCCCAGAGGTTCCTTACACTATCTTCATATTTTTGGATTCTTTTTTCTTTTTGCTCTTCCAGTTGGGTGTTTTCTGCTTCTTTGTATTTCAAATCTTTGACTTGATTCTTGGGATCCTCTAATCTACTGTTGAATCTCTGTATATTATTCTTTATTTTAGTTGGTGTATGCTCAATTTCTGACTGGTCCTTTTCCATTTTTTTTTTTTTTTTTGGCATTCTCACTAAGATCCTTGAAGGTCTCACTAAGTTCTCAGAGGTTTCTAGAAGATTCTTGAGTAACCTTATAACTATGGTTTTAAACTCTATATCCAGTATTTTTGCTTTCTTCCATTTCTTTCATTTGTGACATGTTTCTTTGTCTCCACATTTTGGCTGCTTCCCTGTGTTTATTTCTATGTATTGGGTAGCTGCTAAATCTCCTTGAGTTGATAGAGTGGCCTTGTGTTATAGGTGTCCTATAAGGCCCAGGCGCTTAGTCTCCCCAGTCACCTGAGGTGGACACTCTTGATGCACCCCTTTGTGGGCTGTTTTCACAATCTTGTTGTAGTTAAGCCTTGATTGCTGTTGGTGTCACTGGGAGGAATTGACCTCCAGACCAATTGGCTGTGAGGACAAGCTGTGTCTACAATGAAAGAGCTGCTGTGCAGGAGACACCCTTATGGGGCAGGACTTGCTTCAGTGGTGCTTTGGTGCTCACTGAGTCTGCCTCTTGAGTGTGTCGCTTATGGATGTGAAGAGTTGTAATCTGGTATGGTCTCACACTGACCACTGGGTACATTGGCTTTTGGATCTCCAAGGAGGTGCAAAGTCAGCCACTGACTGGGGCCACCCAGCAGGAGCTACAGAGAGATCTGCAGATTCCTCCTCTTTCTATCGGGTTTGGAAGTGCCCAGATGAGGCCCAGCTGTGAAGCAAGGCAGGCTGCTGGTGGTGCCAGCCTTGGGCCTTCTTTTGATAGCTTTGGGGCTCCCTGACACAGCTTCTGCCTATTTGACAGATTTTAGGCTGAGAAAGGACAAGCCATTCATATGCAAAAGCCACTGTGCACAGTTTGGGTGGGGTTGTAAATTGGGTGGGGCAAGGTCTCAGGGAATCTCCAGAGCAGAGCAAACAGCAAACAACTATGGATGTTCCAGTGCAGGAACAATGACCGCTGTGAGCACCTCTGCCTGAAAGAAAGCCACCCTCGTGTTCCTGCCCCGATGCCAGATAATCCAGTTTCTCCCCATAAGTGTCTGGGTCCCCCAGAGTCTCACCCAGAACTGGAGTTCAGAGCAAGTGGGAGCTTGTATCTCCCTCCCAATTAAAAAAGCAACGCACCTGGGTGACAGCCTGTTGCACGCCTCCGCACTTCCTACCAGTCTCAATGCACTTTCTTCTTTACCTCTCTGGTTGTAGTACTTCCATTCAGCCAGCTTTCCTGTGGTTTTGGATGACAGTTGTTCTGTCTTTTAATTGTAATTTTGATGTGCTTGTGAGAGGCAGGAAGTACAGGTGTTTACCTATGCCACTATCTTGTTTCTCCCTATTATTATATTATTGACAATATTCTCTATATTATACATTATATCCTTACTAGAGGCCCGGTGCATGAAATTCATGCACTGGGGAGGCTGTCCCTCAGCCCAGCTTGCACCCTCTCTAATATGGGACCCCTCGGGGGATGTCCAACTGCAGGTATAGGCCCGATCCCTGTGGAATCGGGCCTAAACCTGCAGTTGGACATCCCTCTCACAATCCAGGACCGCTGGCTCCTAACCGCTCACCTACCTGCCTGATTGCCCCCTAACTGCTCCCTTGCTGGCCTGATTGCCCCCTAACTGCTCCTCTGCAGGCCTGATTGCCCCCAAATACCCTCCCCTGCTGGCCTGATCACCCCCAAGGCTTTTATTAGTATAGATATGACACTGCACAGAAAATTTTACTAACCCTGCTTTACAATAAGGGCTTGACTATTGAATCATTAGGACCAGACACCAAGATTTCCTTTCTTTGAATAGTGGAGGGAATACTTACCTTGTCTTTAAGTTGCCCGGAAATTAAAATGAGATAATGACTTAGAAAAGTATAAAAGCACCATATAAAGACAACTGTCTTTTTAATGAAGTGGCAAAATGAAAAACACTTTTTATTCTCCCTTTCCTTCCTTTACAGCTTTTATTTAAACTTTGAAATTTATAAAAATTTCACTCCAATTTTCATTTCTTTACATTCAACATTATTTTGTATTGGTTTCAGGTTTTATACTAGTTACAGAATAGTGGTTAGACAATCATATACTTTACAAAGTGTTCCCCGATATTTCTAGTACCCACCTGGCATCATACCATCATTACAACACTATTGACTATATTCCCTATTTAAGTGACAATGGGTTTACAGGTTCCTTTCAGTCTTTCTTTTGTGTTGCTTGTCCTTCCTTTTCTTTCTCACTTCTTCCCTCATTTTCTTTATATAGTATCTCAATTGGCCATCAAAGCTCAGTGAAGGCACTGGGACACGCTTCATCCATTTTACAGACCAGGAAACTGAGGCCAATTCCAGTTGGCTGTGGAACTTGACTCAGCACACAGGAAGCCCTCAGAGCCATGCTCTTTGCACTTCCTAAGGGGCAGCGGCCCAGCAAACAGAACAAACCTTCCAGCCAGGCTTCTGAGCCTCTTTCTCAAGCACCTCTTCATTGCGGATGCTCCACATTCTTTCCTCTCCCCCCATTCTTTACTGCCCCCCCTTCTCTGAAGCAGGTGGAAGGCTTCCCGCTCACTGCCTAGGCATGCTCTGCCATGGGGTAGGGTGTAGCGAGCTTGCTTTTAGGTCAAGGCAGGAGCAGGAGTCACTGCCTCTGAAGTGTGAAGGCCGCCTGAGCGAGGCCCATTAGCACTGGGAGCTTCTCTGAATCACATCAGTCAGTCCAGTACCCTGCAGTGCAGCACCCCTCCACTGAGGTGGCACCACCCCTCAACCCCCGCCTCAGGGGTGAGGGTCCTTGCCCCTCTGCCAGGAGTCCTTCCATGCCCCTTGATCCCTGGCTGGGCCCACCCACGTCTTGGGGGCACTGCAGAACCTCTGTCTCTCTGCAGATGAGGCAGATCCCTGCCCTAGGTCTCCGCAAAGCTATGAATCTGTGGCCAGAGGCCTGGTCTGGGTCTCAGCAACCACATGCCTGCAATGTTCCCAGGGACCCTGGGAGCAGCTGGGTGAGTCCCGCCTCACCTCCCCGGGGTGCCGATCGCCCCAGGGACCCCCGGAACTAAGAGGACTGGGCGCCGCCATCTTGATCTTCTCAACGGCCGGATAGGCCACCCGGAGTCCCGCCCCCCAGCCTCCCGCCGGCCCAATTGTGGGCTTAGTGGAGGTGCGGTCAATTTGCATGTTTCTCTATTATAAGGTAGGATGGCTTATTTTATAATTGGATTTGTGCCTCTGAATACTCTTCTCCTACCCTACCCTTTCTCACCTCTGGCAACCATCAGTTGTTTTCTGTATCTATGAGTTTGTTTCTGTTTTGTTTTGTTGGTTCATTTGTTTTTTTGTTTGTTTTGTTTTGTTTTTTTAGATTTCATATATAAGTGAAATCAAATAATGTTTTGTAACTTTGTTTCTTTTAGTTCCTGGTGATACTTAAATTTTTAACACTTGTTAAAAATCATCTCAAAAAAATCATCTCCAACACAAAACATCATTTGTGTCTCTATACACTAGCAATAAACAATCTAAAAATGAAATAAAAACATAATTCCACTTATAATAACATTGAAAAGAATAAAATTACTTTGGAAACTCTTAAGTAGGTGAAAGATTTGTGCACTGAAAACTACAAATACTCTTAAAAGAAGTGAAAGGATATTGTGTTAACAGATTGGAAGAATCAACATAGTTAAAATGGCCATATTTCCCAAAGCAAAATACAGGTTAAAGGCAATCCCCATCAAAATCCCACTGGCATTTTTAAAAGAAATAGAACAAAAAATTCTCAAGTTTGTATGGGACCACAAAAGACCCTGAATAGTGAAAGCAATTCTGAGAAATAAGAACAAATCCAAAGGTGTCACACCCCCTGACTTCAAATTATTCTACAAAGCTACAATAATCAAAACAGTATGGTCTTTGCAGAAAAAGACACAAAGACCAATGGAACAGATTTGAGAGCCCAGAAATAACTATGGGGAACTAATTTCTGACAAAGGAGCCAAGAACATACAATGAAGAAAGGAAAGCCTCTCCAATGAGTGGTACTGAGAAAAAATTGGAAAGCCACATGCAAAAGATTAATACTAGACTGCTATTTGACATCATACAAAAATTTTTAACTCAAAATGGATTAAAGACTTAAAAAATGTAAGACTTGAAACAAACAAAAATACATAGAAGAAAACAGGTACTAAACCTATGGATCTTAGTCTCACAGAGTCTTTTATAAACTTAACCCCAAAGACAAGTGAAGTAAAAGCTAAAATAAAATATATCATATTAAAAAGGTTCTGCACAGCAGAAGAAGCCATCAACAAATCAAAAAGGCAATTAACTGAAAGGAAAAATAGATTTGCAAAAAGTACCTCCCATAAGGGACTAGTATCCAGAATACATAAAGAATTCATACAACTCAACAACACAAATGCAAACAATCCTATTAAAATTGTACAGAGAATCTGAACAAGTACTTTTCTCAGGAAGACATACAAATGGCCAACATACATATGAAAAAATGTTTAACTGCACTAGTGATAAGAGAAATGCAAATCAAAACCACAAAGAGATACCACGTCACAATTATTAGAATGGCTATTATCAGCAAGGCAAGTAATAATAAGTGTTGGAGAGGTTGTGGAGAAAAGGGACCCCTTATATACTGGTGGGAATGTATACTGGTATAGCCGTCAGGTAAAACAGTATGGAATTCCCTCAAAATTTTAAGAATAAAACTGAGATGTGACCCAGCAATCACTCTTATTGGTATCTACACAAAACAAATTGAAAACATTTATTCGCAAAGACATATGTACCTCCGTGTTCATTGCAGCATTATTCACAGTAGCCAAGATGTGAAAACAACCAAAGAATTCCTTGATGGGTGATTGGATAAAGATGTGGTACATATAAAATGGAATACTACTCAGCCATAAGAAATGATGAAATACTGGATTTGTGACAACATGAATGGACTTTGAGAGCATCATTTTAAATAAAGTATCAGATGAAAAAGGACAAGAAGCTGATTTCACTCATTGTGAGATGTAAAACAGAAAGCAACAAATGAACAAACAAAAGAAACAAACGCATAGACACAGACAATAGTATGGTGGTTACCAGAGGGGAAAGGGTGGGGGGTGGTAGTAAAGGGTAAAGAGGGTCAAATATACGGTGAAAACCTGACTAAGGGTGGTGAGCGACAATGCAATATACAGATGATGTATTATAGAATGCTACACTTGAAACTAATATAATGTTATTAACAAATGTCACCCCAACAAATTTAATTTAAAAAGAAAAGAATCATCTTGTCACTGCACAGGAACCACAAAATCAATGTGTAATGCTACATCTCTTAAAGCAGTGTGCTGCTCATGACCACTGGGGAAGTTGGTCCAAATGTAACTGATGACACATGTGCATGGTGGGAGGCCACAGTGACTTCTGGGAGCCATTGGTTCATTCTAAATAAAGCAGATTCAGTAAAGGGAAAAAAATGAGCTGCAACTGCGGAAAATATTCCTGAACACATGATTATTGTATTAAGTTCCCCTGAACCATGAGCTCTTATTACATGAATCCTTTGCCCATGTCTGGAACTCTATCTTGTGGTTGAAAAAGGGAAAATTTTGTTAAAGCTTTAAGGATATATATTGCATATAGAAAGAAAGAGACCAATTTTTAAAAAAGTGTCTCAAATAACTTAAAAAACAGCGATCCCTGTCACTTTCAGAAAGACTGGGCTGAAATTGCCCCATGGCTTTGACTAACAACCCCCTCTTTTGTGTGGGCTCCATTTTAAACCACATGGCTTTAAGGTTGTGAAGTGGGTGTAGCTTATAAATACCCAAATTACAGCAGCAAGTCTGCATGAATGATTTTTTCCCCTTTGTAATAATAATGTCAGGACTGTTATTACACTTGGCTCTGTGGGGGAATTGGAAGTGTTTCTCAGAAGGGAAGTGCTTCCAGCTCCATGGCTCTTTCAAGAGCTCCATTCCCATGTACTTGCTGGAAACTTTCAGGAAACCACATTACTTTTCACATCCCCATTTAGCAATGTGATCTCTCCCAGCCAGAATGCTTCCCAGACCACCTCATCAGTCAGGCCTGGGAATGGAATGTGACCATGAGGGGCTAACACGTTGGGGTTTAGGTCTTGTTTCCATGTTGTGTTTGTGAGTAAGAGAGACAAGCAATGATTTTTTTTCCCTCCTGAGAATATTTAGTCAACCCCCAGCATATTATTTCAAAGGATTCAAAGTCTCTAATAAATCAAAGGATTCAAAGTCTGTAATCTGGGGATTGAGTGGAAATGGAACTTAAGATGACAATGATATCAAATTCTGTCTCAAAGTGGCTAGAGTTGGCCTGGACTTTAGGTCAAGAGACATTTGACAAGTCTCAGAAAAATCCATAGAAATCTAACAGGTAATTTTCTGTTACTTCTTTTGGAAATAATCAGACCAAAGGAATTTAACTGTAAGAATAGTGAGATGACAGTCTCTTGTTTTAAAATGCAATTAAAAAATAGGGAGGAAGGGATTAAAAAAAAAGAACAACTAGATTTTTGAAAACAAGGTATGGATTTTAAATATTATATGATTTTGAATGAACGATTTACCTTATTAAAAAAATCAACAAATTATTACATACCATCTCATGTTACCAGCAGATGATACCATGAAAATTTAGGCCATAAAGAAGTTTCTTATCACAAGCAGAACAGTCTTAGTGGTTTGACCCTTTGATTTTGTGTCATTTTTTGTTTTATTGCATACATATATGTGGTGGGGTTGATAAAAATGGGAAATTAGATGATGGGAGTAATAATATTCAATGGTCAGATATAGCACAGGTTTTATTTTTTAGATGTTTATTTGATGCAACTACTTATTATTCTATATAATATGCAATTAAAACTCATTTCCTTCATGACTAAAATCTGTAAACTGACATCATATTAGTTGTCAAAGATTTCTATGTAGCACCAGAAAATATGGAGTAAGTCCCTTTAGAACCTAAAGTACTCCCTATGGTAGGTCTTTTGACTTTACAATCTGCTTCTTTGATAAATAACTGGAGACCGACAAAGAAATCTGTAGAGTAACTGAATCCATTATTTGCTAAAAAGACTATAGCAGAGCGGTAACTGCTTGTTCTTACCTCAACGCATTTTTTAATCATAAGCTTTTGTTACGTTCCATATAGGTTTTCATGTACACTTTTTAGAGTTTATTACAGTCATGTGTCACTTAATGACAGGGGTACATTCTGAGAAATGCGTTGTAGGAATATCATGGAGTGCACTAACATAAACTTAGATAGTATATATAGCGTACTATACACCTAGTTATATGGTATAGCCTATTGCTCCTCAGCTACAAACCTGTACAGTAGACTACTGTACTTAACACTGTAGGCAATTGTAACACTATGGTAAGTATTTGTGTATCTAATCATAACTAAACATAGAAAAGGTACAGTAAAATTATGGTATAAAAGATTAAAAATGGTGTCTCTGAATAGAGCACTGACCATGAATGGAGCTGGCAGACTGGAAGGTGCTCTGGGTGAGTCAGTGAGTGAGTGGTGAGTGACTGTGAAGGGGTAGGACGGTACTGTGACTGCTGTAGACATTATAAACACGTAGACTACATGGTTTATTAAAATTTTTCTTTCTCTAATAATAACTTAATCTTAGCTTCTGTAACTTTTTCACTTTATAAGTTAAGAGTTTTTTTTTTAACTCTTTGACTCTTTTGTAATAATACTTAGCTTAAAACCCAAATACATTGTAGAGCTTTACAAAAATATTTCATTTCTTTATATCCTTGCTCCATGTGCTTTTTCCTATTTATTTTAAACATTTTTTAAAAAGAAACTGATATATAAACACACTCACTAACCTAGGCCTACGCAGGGTCTGGGTCATAAATATCACTGCCTCCCGCTTCCACATCTTGTCCCGGTGGAAGGCTTTTAGGAGTAATGGCATTTGTCGTCTGTCCCCTATGCCTTCTTCTGGAACACCTCCTACAGGGCCTGCCTCCGGCTCCAGCTGAGGAGGTGTCACTTTTTTCAGAAATATGTCCACAGTGGTTTTCTTGGTTTGTATCTTCTTTTTTTCATCATAGGTTGTAAGTAGATAATTCACCATGAACATTTCTCTCTATTAATGAAAACCTTTTGTTGTTGTCGGGGGTCCATGTTTTTAAATTTTTTAAGGAGCTTGTTGAAATCTGAAAACCCTTCACCATGATTTTTACTGGAGGTTCTTCTTTTTCTTCTCCTTCAGTTTCCTTTTCAGTGAAGCCTTCCTATTTGAGTTCCAGCAACTCCTTATTAGTCAATTCCACAGGGACCTCCTTTAGGAGTTTCTCAATGTCATCACCACCCACACCCATGTTAAGATTGTTTGCCATCTCAACCACGGCCTTGTTGATTTTTGAAACCTCCTCATCCTTGGAAAGTCCTTTGAAATCACAGACAACTCTTCTGCGTGTCTTCTACCACATGCCATTCATACACTCCTTGGTGACATCACCTCAAGCCCAAGCAAGGTTCTTGACGCAGTCATAGAGGTGGTAATCCTTCCAGAGGGACATCAGTGTTTTCTCAGTTGTAGCAACAGCCTAGGAAAAGGTCTTCCTCACATAGCAGGCCTTAAAAGCTTTTATAACTCCCTGATTCATTGATTGGGTCAAAGAGATTGTGTTTAGAGAGAGAAAGACCACTTTGATATTGGGGTGAAGATCACCAATAAAAGGAGGATGTCTGGGAATATCATCAGCAATAAAAATCTTGAAAAGTATGTTATTCTCCAAACAGTATTTTTCCATGTTGGTGGCATAGTAATTCAGGAGGGCGTCCTGGAAGAGAAGCCAGGACATCATGATTTCTTGTACAGTACACTGGCAGTGAGTGCTGATTGATATGCTTGAAGGCACTGGGGTTCTCACTGCGCCAGTCACAAAGGGTTTCAATTTGAAGCCTGCAGCATTGCTCCAAATAAGACTGCTAACCTGTCCTTAGAAGCCTTGAAACCTGACATTGACTTGGCCTTCTTATATGTGGAAGTCCCTTTAGGCATCTGTTCCCACAATTGGGAGCTTTAATTTATATTGAATATTTGTTCTGTCGAGTAATTTTCCTCCACAATCAGCTTATCTAGGGTTTCCAAAAATTCTTCAGCAGCAGCAGACTTACCACTCACATTTACATTATTTAATGAGTAATAATTCTTGAATTGCTTAAACCACCCAGAACTAGCAATAAATTCAATATTGTAGTTGGGTTCAGTCTTTTCTTTCAAGATTGCAAACCAAAGTTTTGCTTTGGCCATAATCATCACGTTGCTGAGAAGGACACACTTTTGTGTCTGGTCTTCAAACCAGGTTATCAGAAGTTTCTCCATGTTTGATAGAGGCCCTTCTTGAATTTTTGGTAGTCTTGTTTCCTTCGTTGAAGCAGATCCTTTAGTAGCTTGTTGTTCTTCAAGACTGTAGCCTTACTGTCAAGCAATAGCCATCGCTGATTTTCCACTTCCATAGTAACTAATCACTTTTAATTTTGCATCCAGGTCAATCATTAGACGTGGCCTCTTACTGGCAATGTTAGCAGGGGTTTTTTCAAACTTAGGGGCCATGATGAATAAAACAACATGAGATTAAATCAAGCATAACAGAAAATGATGCAACCAAGAGATCCAGTAAACAAGACATGTATGAGACTGCTTCTGGAGTAACATGGCATACTATTTTACAGCAAACTTTTTTTTATAAGTAGGAAGAGTCCATGATAGGAATTCTTCAGTTCTACTTTAATCTTTCATGAACAACATTGTGTATGCGGTCAGTCATTGACTAAAATACCATTATGCAGCTCATGACTATATTATTTGGATTTACATCTTTATCAATGTCTATTCATTATTTAATTTCTGTAGGGGTTTTATTGTTCCACTTACCTTTTTTAATAATTTAAAGTTATTTATTTTGTAATTCACTTGACAATATTGTTCTATTATTGAAATCACTGTGCTTTGCTATGTCTGCTGATTCATTTGTAATGAATACTTTCTCGTGTGTTATAAAATTTTTGATTATGATGTGCTCTTGCGAGGAATTTTTTTCTCCTGCAATCCTGTGTGGTCTTGATTGAAAGAACGTGTCTCTCCAAGCAGCTTTGTGCTTGCTTTTCCAGGCCCTCGGGGGTTCCTGAGCCCTGAGAACATCAAACCATGCAAGGCGCTGTCCTAAGTTTCTGTTTCTCATATGGGCCTCTTTGTATAACTAAAGTCTAAGCCGTGGATGTGAGGGCTGATTTGCGGTTTGTTGTGGTCCCACCTGTTTTGGGGACTTTGGCTCCCACTCGTCTCTGTCCCTGCACAGTGTTTGGCTTTCCATGCTGCCCAAGGCCTGGAAGGAAGTGGCAACACAGCAGAGCTAGAAGCTATTGTATGCACAGCTCACAGCTCTGCACAGAGACTGGGAGGCTCTGCGAGAAATAAGTGTCACAACAACATTAATCCAGTGAAATATTCTGAAGACTCAAGTAAAAATGAGAAACAACAAGCGGCAAACCAATAGGTAATTCAAGACATTACCTTGTTTAGTTCTTACACTTAGGACTGCTGGTCTCTAATCCGTCTGTGACAGCTTCTTGTGCTAGTCTTGGAGATTTGCCAGTTGGAAAGCACAGATGAGAATTAATGTTGGGAAAATTAAAGGCGTTCAATGTTTCATTAATATCACTGTCTGTGGCCCTTCAAAAGTGTGATGCAGTCTTCTGTCCTCGTCGGCAGAAATTAATGAGACAGAGTTTTTGTTCTTAAGTGTGGAGGAAAATACACAAACCAATTAGTATAATCGCTACAAGACTAAGGGACACAGAGAAGAGGGCTGCTTAGTTTTGAGAGAACACTTCATGAGGAAGTAGTGCTTGGGCTAGGTCTTGAAAGATAAGCAGAATTTTGATTGGTGAATAAAGCATGAAGCCAGTTAACAAGTTTTTTGTAATAATGGCTTTAGTTTTAAATATGGTCCGTTTGAGTGCTTATAGAATAGCCAACAGACAGTTGGAGTTTACAATTCCAGAAATCAAAAGGAAGGGAATTAGAGAACCTGTCTGGGAGGCACTGGTGTACTGAGTGAACTGATGGGACTTGAAACTGGGACAGCGATGGGAGCACTGAGTGAGGCTATGGGGAGAGGAAGAGGGGGACAAAGAAGAGAGGGGGAGGAGAGGAATAAAAGCGGGGGGGAAGAGAATATAGAAGGGGAGAAGGGGTAGAACACATAGGTTACCGAGAGCTAGATGAGGAGAGACAGTGGGAGAACAAGGAACAGTGTTGCTCTAACAATGGGATAGGAGATTGGCTATCAGTATCAGATGCTGCAAAGAAATCAAATAGGAAGAAAACCAAAAGATTCTACTGACGTGGCAATTTCTGGAAGCCTTAGTAAGAACACAAGTAATTGCAAACATTTCTTAGTAGTTTCCAGGAGCAACGCAAGGAAAATAGAGCTGCTCGCTTTGAGGAGCAGCAGAGCTCAGGGCTGGGAGTGCTGACCCTGGGGTGTCCGGTGTGCAGGCTCTGAGGTGGAGGGCTCAGCGCTTGGAGCACTTTACTCTCTGCGGGCTTGCCTGTCTTCTGTTAAAGGATATAGGAAGAGCAGACTGCAGGAAATGTGGAAATTTCCCCCCACAATGTTCGTTCTCTTTCACCGGTGCTTGTATTGAAGGCAGAAGATCCTAGAGTAAGGAGAAAAAGGATTAGCTTGTAAGGAAGAATCAGGTATGTCGCCCTCTACACGTCACTCTCGTGACCTGGAGCACCACGGGAATTGGTTGTACACGTGGGGAGGACTGCACTCAGAGGAAGAGAGGAGAGAACCGCCATGGGGCACTGTAAGCATTCTTGGGAGATATCAAGAGGGCCATCGAAGGTGGGAGTTTCGACCCTGGAATTGCCCAGGTTGACCTTGCCGTTGTCATGGCCATGACCATTCCCCTACTGTCTTCTGTTAAGTGATAAGGGTATGACAGTTGCTCAAGTGACTAAGAATTAGGAAATCAGGGACAGCACTTCCCACAAAGCTGGTCTCCTGGACAGTCATCCCTCCCCCATCTCCACCCTCCCTCCCCCTTGCATTCCATCTTGCTGTGCTTTCCCACTCTCACAAACATCTGGCCACAGCTGAACTGCTTTCCATTCCTTTCCCACCCCAGGGCATTTGCACAGTCTGTCTTTTCTGTCTGCCTCCTCTCCCCTTTTACTTTGCCTGGCCGGCTCCTTCCTCTCATTCTGGTTTCAGCTCCAGTGTCCCCTCCTTGGAGAGGTCCTCCCTGACAAGCTCCTTTAGAGTAGTTCTTCCATCACTCCCTATCACAACAGTCTGCTTAGTTCACTTTGTAACACTTCTTTCTGATATTTCTTGTTTGTTTATTAACTTACTAGAGGCCTGGTGCACGAATTTGTGCACGGGTGAGGTCCCTCTGGGTGGCCTGCAGGGATCTGGCTGAAACCCGCAGTCCAACGCCGCCTGCAGCTCTTACCTGCCGCTCCTACTCATCCCGGCCCCACTGTGCCTGTCATGATCAATCGGGAGAGGCTTGTGCTGCCACAGCAGCGATCGCCAGCCATGAGCCCTGCGTCTGGTGCCCTCCCAAGGGGAGTGGCCTGTGGGATCGGGCTGAAACCAGCTCTCTGAAGTCCCCTGAGGGGTCCCGGGTTGCGAGAGGGCACAGGCCAAGCTGAGGGACCCCACCAATGGGCCGGGGAGGGCCCATGGGAGGGCTCCAGGGTGTGTTTGGCCCATCTTGCTCAGTCCCGATTGGCCAGACCCCAGCAGCAAGCTAACCTACGAGTCAGAGCATCTGCCCCCTGGTCGTCAGTGCACGTCATAGCGAGCAGTTGAGCAGCCTTAGCATAACATTAGCATATTACACTTTGATTGATTGTTTGGTTGTTCTGCTGTTCGGTCTATTTGCATATTACCCTTTTATTACATAGGATTGTCTATGTCCATTCCCCCATAAGACTGTAAGGCTCATGAAAGTAGAGACATTTTTTTTTTTGTCCAAGTTACTGTAGTATGCACAGAACAGAGAGAAATATTTAGCACCTGATGATAATAATTGTGTGAGTGAAATGGCATGCTTGGATTTCCAATATGAGTGAACAAGAGTAAGCCCCATTGGGCTCTCATCTGGGGATGCCCAGGTGCACAGGAGCGGCACGTATGGCTTTCTGTCCAGCTCTGCTCCCAGGAGCACACTGCTCCCTCACTGCTTTTTCCTCAGCCCCCAAACCAGCCCCTCCCAGTCTTCAACTTTGCCATCATGCCAGGCAGGATTCTGTTTACCCGTCCCCAACCCCCTTTTTTTGTTTGTTTTTTTTTTTACATAAGGGAGATGAACAATCTTTTCTTTTAATTTTCACACAACTATCTACAGGATTTACTTTTCATATCTACCTTGAACTGCTCAAAAAGTAAAGTAGCTAAGCAACTGTTCCCTCATGCCTTTCTGGGTTGTGTTGCCAAATCTGGTTTGCGTCACCTATGTCAATCAGATTGTGTCCTTTTTACTTTGTATTAAGCAGATGTGGAGTCATCTTAAAGTTAAAAGATGAAAGAAAAAAGAAACGAAGAAAGCAAGAAGAAAAAGCATTCCAAATTCAAAACAGCCCAAACTTTCCTCTTCTTCTGGTCCCTGTGAATTCATCAAGTAACTGTGAGAAATAAGGTGATGCTTATCATTGATCACAAATTCTTTGGAAAACAAAGTGACCCTATCACTCGTAAGGTTTCCCTTCACCCCAACAGGAGCAGTGGGCAGGGCGCAGGGTCAGCAGAGTTAGCCTGAGGTTCACACAGCAGTGTCCCCAGATGCCCACACAGCCAAGGTCCCCGCGCTCTCGCTGACGCAGACCATGTGCAGGACTGAGAAAGGCAGCCAGGGCCTTGCTTTTCCTCTATGTGCACTCTTCAGGAGTTGCTACATTTACACTAGAGTGCGAGAGAGGGGTTTGTATTAGAAAACGTAAACGAGACTCCAAGAAGCTTCACAACATTTCAAAGTGGGTGGTGTCTTTAACGAGCTCCCAGCTGCTTACTGGTTCCCTTCTGCCCCTGAGAACGCCCTGGGGGCAGCGCCTCGTGAAGCCAGCCCAGCCTGGCCCCTGCAGGGGGAGTGCAGCAGCAGGCCAACTGTGGCCAGGCAGCCCCTGAAGAAAGCCTTTTGAGCAGGTATTTCTGCCTCGGTCTGCATGGCTGATTGGTTAGCGTTGGCCATGTACTGAAGGGTCACAGGTTTGATTCCCGGTCAAGGGCACATACCTGGATTGCAGGTTTGATCCCCGGCCTCAGTCAAGGCACATGTGGGAGGCAACCAATCCATGTGTCTCTCTCACATTGTTTTTTCTCCCTCCCTCCCTCCCTCCTTCCCTCCCTCCAACTCTCTTTAAAAAAATCAATGGGAAAAAATATCCTCGGGTGAGAATTAACAAACACACACACACACACACACACACACACACACACGCACAGATATTTCCGCTGTCTTCAGAGGGAGCGTCTTTTTGTTCTCTTTCCAGAAGGTCACATGTACAGTCAGCCTCCTCCAGAGCAGGAGAAATTCCTGAGGAGTCCCCTTGAATTGTGCTTCTGTTCTATATCAGGCCACAAGTGCTGGGCGCACTGTTTACAAGACACCCTGTGGCTTCTCAGAGTGACCTGGCTTCAGAGAGCGGGTCCCAGGTGAAACATGAAAGCTGTCCAGGCTTCCAAGACAGCCAGCAGCGCTTGTCTGTGAGGCGCATGCTACTTGATTTAGAGAGGATCACATGTTCTGTGAAAGGGGTTTGCACATGGAGCTCTCTGGTTCCTTAAGAAATCTGGTGGAGTGTGTTATTAATTTGTGCAGGCTAATCAGGCTTCATTAATCCTTCTGGCTGATTAAAAAAAAAACACAACACACAAACAAACAGGAAAAAACAAAACCAAACCCAACAGCACACACTTCAAACCATTTGGTGCTTGAAGGGTACGAGATCCCAGAAAGGAGAGCAGCAAAACGATACATGTTCTTTGCTTCTAGGGGGAAAATATCAGCACATTACCTTTTTTATTTTCTGCTGTCCTTCTTTCCCCGCTGAGATCATCCATAGGCATATGCATCTTTAGGCGTTTTAAATGCTGAGAACAGTTGGACCTTTTAGTTGCTGTTGGGAGAGCAAAAGCACCAGCTGACTGAGATTTCAAAGTTGAGTTAATGTCGCAGAGATGAGTTGTTTTTCTTAATTAAAATGTATGAAGACAGATTTCAGAGCAATTTCTTCTCTTCATCTCCTCCCCACTTGTTAACCAATCCAATTATTTTTTAAGGAGAGATTTTATGAAAGCATGAAGGAAAGCTTTTACTTTGTATCCTGCTGAAGAATGTGCCTGTCCACCCGTCCAGGGTTCAGAACTTTTTCAGATGTACGCTACCCGTGATGGGTTTAGTAAGTGATAAGGAAATGCGAACTGTATAGTCTGCTCAGAGACTTAAAAAATTCAGATTCTCAATTCCATGGCCCTCATGGAACATGTAAAAACTGAACTTCATGGGAGAATAACATAGTATAAATGAAAAACATAGAATAGAAGGGAGATAGAGATGAAAGGAAAGCGAAACAGGAAATTCTAGTGCAAAAGCTCCATTCTCAAGTCCCATTAAAGGAAAACACCAGAGTTAATGAGAGTGCTGAGCCCACTTTATCCCGTATTGACTTTGGCCAGACATCAGCTTTCTCTCGGAAGATTGGAGGAACAGAGGGAACTGCCGCTACGAAGCTGCAGGGCTCCCGCACTCCGCTGCCTGCCAACCTGCAGCATGCAAAGTGTAAGAGCGTTTGTTAAGAGCTCATAAAGCACTTTCTTCCACACTGAATATTTTCGTTTTGTGGTCCTTGAAAATGAAGTATGTTTTAATATAACTCTAAGCCTCAAATTTAACATCTATGTTCTCAATTAACAATGCAAAGATTGGCTTCTCCAGGAAGCTGGTTGTAAACAAGCAAGTTCTCTATTGCACCTTTTAAAATATGACTTCTTTTCCCAAAGGATGGTGATTAATGCATAGGAATTCACTTAGTTTGTCTTGGTTTAACCGCAATTGTAAAGTGCTCAGAAGTACCATGTTGAACCAAAAAATAAAAATAAAAAATAAATGAGAACAATTATACCTTTGGAAAGTTTTTGTTTTATTTGTTTATTTTTTAATCCTCACCCAAGAAGTGAGGCTATTTTTTCCATTGATTTTTTTTAGAGAGAGTGGAAGGGAGGGGCGAAGAGGAGGAAGAGGAGGAGGAGGAGGAGGAGGTAAAAAGAAAATGGACATGAGAGAGATACATAGATTGGTTGCCTCCCACTTGTGCCCAGCCCAGGGCCCAGGATTAAACCTGCAACCAAGGTACTACAAGCCCTTGACTGGGAATTGAATCTGAGACCCTTTGGTCTGCAGGCTGACACTCTAACCACTAAGCAAAACTGGCCAGGGCTGGAAAGTTTTAATATGCTGCTCAACCTTATTTCAACTGATCATCTCAAGCTTCCTGAAATGCAGGTAGCAAGCAGCATTATTATGATTTTATTATAAATGTGGTGGTGAGTTAGAGAAAGACTGAAAGAATTTTCCTGAAGTCTCATAATCTGTCTTGAGAATGAAGCTTTGCCACTAGAATATCCTGTTTTATTTTACACTAGAGGCCCGGTGCACGAAATTCATACGGGGGTGGGGGTGGGATGTCCCTCAGCCCAACCTGCACCATCTCCAATCTAGGACCCCTCGAGGGATGTCCGACTGCCCGTTTAGGCCCTACCGGGATCGGGCCTAAACGGGCAGTCGCACATCCCTCTCACAATCCAGGATTGCTGGCTCCCAACTGCTCGCCTGCCTGCCTTCCTGATTGCCCCTAACCACTTCTGCCTGCCAGCCTGATCACCCCCTAACCACTCCCCTGCCAGCCTGATTGATGCCTAACTGCTCACCTGCCAGCCTGTTTGCTCCTAACTGCCCTCCCCTGAAGGCCTGGGTCCCCCCCAACTGCCCTTCCCTGCAGGCCCAGTCGCCCCCAACTTCCCTCCTCTGACGGCCTGGTTGCCTCTAACTGCCCTCCCTTGCTGGCCTGATTGCCCACAACTGCCCTCCCTTGCAGGTCTGGTCCCTCCCAACTGCCCTCCCCTGCTGGCCATCTTGTGGTGGTCACCTTGTGTCCACATGGGGGCAGCCATCTTTGACCACATGGGGCAGCCATCTTGTGTGTTGGAGTGATGGTCAATTTGCATATTACTCTTTTATTAGATAGGATATTGCAGCAAGCCGAAAGAAAGCCAAAATTCCCCCATCTTTGTTTGTTCCTCATACAGATGATATGTGTAAAATAAGGTTTGTGTAAGTGAAATACTTTAGAATTTTACTTTAAGTTTTTGATTTCGGTATTTTTATTGCCACATGATATAAACTAAAGATCAGTGGACTGTATTTGTTTTCAAAAGTATTGATGGCAGCTCTGTCTCTGGACATGCCCTGCCTTCCCCACACCCCCCTCTCCCCCCAGTTGCATTTCCTGGCCTCTCTCTCTCCTAAGCTCCAAGGGACCTTCTTTTGCCTTTGAGCCCATTTCTTCTACAGCTCACTTCTTCTACCTCTGACTTTCTAAATAAACTTTCACTTATACTTAAAAACAAAACAAAACAAAGTATTGGTGACAAGAAGCCTGATTTTGACTGCATGATATCCTTCATACTGAATTATCTGCAGTGACACAGCTCCACATGTATTCCATGACACAAGGCTTTACACCCTCTATAGGCTCCGCTGACATCATCTATATAGATATAGATATAGATATAGCTATAGATATAGATATAGATATAGATATAGATATACATATACATATACATATACATATACATATACATACACATTCATATCTCCAAGGTTAAGATGGTCAGTGTTTTCAGGAAGTGGTCCTTTTGACATTTATGGAAACACAGATTGCCATCGGGATAGACCTAGGAAGCTATGACATCATAAATGAAATTCTGGAAGAATCTCCACAAGGTCAAGGGCATCAGGCACACTGTGCAGAATGCTTGGGAATAGAGACTTGGCCCCAGGGCGCCTCTGCCGCTAGCATACTTGGTGACACTGGGTCTAATGCCAAAGCCCCTTTGACTCAAAGAGCTCATTACCAGAGCTGGGGAGGGCGAGGCAGGCTGGTGTGTGGGGAAGCCCAAGACCCAGTGGGTCAGGTTTCAGCAGCTCCCCAGCCAGCCTGTCCGTGGAGTGGGCAGCATGGTGGGTAGGTAAATACGGCCACAAGGAGGATTGCTTGAGAAGCCAGGAGTTACCCCACACACTGTGGAGATTGGCCCCAAATCTCTAATTTGCAATTCAAGTTCCAGCTGGTGGTGGTGGTGTGTGGGGGTGCTGACAGGAGGCAGTATGGCATTTTGGAAAGAGCTTGGGCTTTGGACTTTGGCAAGAAATAGATTCTACTTTAAATCTAGTATCTGTCACAGTGATTCAATCTCGCAGTGTTCTCATCTGTAAATGGGGATAATAATGCTGACCCCACAACGATTGCTGTGAAAATGAAATAGATATGGGGAAAGCCTTTTTAGCATGTAACAAGTGTCTTGTGAACATTGGTTCCTTCCCAGTGCTTGGGGATTTGGTCTACCAAGTGGTTGGTGGGTGTCTTAGCGACTTGGCGACCATGGTCCAGCATGGTTGGTAAGGCAGCACCCGCATGGCCAGCTGGTGACGCTTCCAGATCTGACCTGTTTGTTAAGCCCTGGGGTATAGTGCAGTTAATGCTGAAAGCGTAGCTGGGACCTTCCTTAGGAAGCTAAGTGAAGACCCAAGGATCAAGGAGGGGAAGAGGTGGGTACACCATGCTGCTTTTGTTTTTTTCAGCTTTTCTTCAGGTAGTCTAAGAGGAGGTTCCCCTCTTGGTTTGTAACCTTGATACTTAAATGCAGACACAGCTCTTGGTTTGCAGACTTCCTGGAAGCACACGTCCCTTTTAAACGTGGCACGAGCCGTTTGTTCAGAGAGGGCTTGAGTAATGTTCTTTTCAACTAATAAAGAGGTTGCCAATGCCGTCACATTGCATGAAGAGTTTATCTCAGTTGCGGAGATATTTTGCAGTGACCAGATAGCTAACCCTGTGTGCAGCCTCCTTCCCGAGGGTGCGGCTCACTCCCAAGATATGGATTCAGTTGCACCACAGTCTCCCTCCGCCCTAGCCTAGGGAGTGGAGGTAAGGAAGGGGAGGCTTGCTGTCCTGTTGCTCCCCTTGAAATGGAAGGACCGACACACAAGTGCTTACTTTTGCAACCCTAGCATTCAGCACAGTGCTAGGCACAGAATTGGTGCTTACAGAACTTTCACTGAATAAAAGGCTTGGGTATACCAGTGGGACCTGCAAAAGCTCATCTCATTGTTGTGCTGCTTCTACATTATTTAGGTCTTAGCTCAAATATCAGAAGCTCCACTCCTGCTGCACTAAAGACTCCATCATATCTTCCTATGTATGTCCCTTTTAGCTCTTCTCCTACCCATACCAGCTATTATGTATGTACTTCTTTGTCTATTGTCTATCTCCTCCTCCCAGAAGGATACAAGCTTTGTTCCATAATATGGGACATTTTCTGTCTTGCTCAATGCTTAGAAATGTATCTTGCCCAAAGTAGCCACTCAATAAATATTTGCCATCAATACTTTATCTAGAAGTCTAAGTTTGGGCAGCGTGAATCCTCTGGAAAATGTCTTTGAACCTAGAAATGACTCTTTCAACCTTGACAGTTAGCTGCATTGACATCTTGGAGCATATAAGTCTTAAACCAAGTTATCTCATTTTCCAATCTACACCAGATTAGGAGTACTTAAACATGAATGATGTTGGAGGGAGATACCGACAGGATAACTTTCTGTCAGAATAGGATATCAAAAAAGTAAGAAGTCAGCATAGGGTTTGGAATATTAGAAGTATTCATATTTTGTTCTTTGAAATTTTACTCAAAGCACTTCCTCACCTCTGTTTCAACTGTCCCAACACCACGAGGTACTAATGTTATACAGATGAGGAATTTCACTTCCACGGTCAACTTAGTGGGAAGGTGAATTTGAAACTTGAATCTCCCAGGTCCTATTTGAATCTTTGTCCATTACTCAAAACAACATAGGTTGTAAGGTATAAAATTAGATAAGGTGCCGCACCAGCACTATTCCTTCAGAAAAATACAAATGTACCCTTCTTCTGAGAATGACAAAAGGTTAGGTCTCTTCTCTCTCACATAACAGCAATGTGGAAGAACTCTCACCACTTTTCTAGGGAGAATGAGACCGAGGGATTCTTCTACAAAAAAAGACTGAACTTTAATAACCTCTCCTTGTTAGAGTTTTTATCAGGATTTCATAAACCCAAAGCCTCATGGGCAATTTCAGGGAGCATAGAATCCTGATTAGACAGCAGATTGAAGAGTGGGACACCACCAGTTTCTACTACATGAAAATAGGCCCAGCTTCCCTCATAGTTGACTCTTTCAGCAGTATTTACAAAGAGGGGAAACAGAAAGGTAAATTTGTTGATTTAATTATAGTATAACTTTAATGCATTAAAAGCTACACCAGGGAATACTGTAAGCATCATCTCATTTCTTCCTCTTAGGAACCTACTTGATAGTAGAGTGTGATTGTTAAGAGACAATGGCCAGCCTGCATTACAATCTTATCTCCCTTCATCTCTGTATGGGTAGTTATTTAACCATTGTGAGCCCAAGTTTCTTCATTTGTAAATGCCCGGTCATCTTAGGTCTATAGCGATATTTAAGTTAGATTGAGGGGTGAAAGCCACTTAGACAATGCTCAGTACCTAGCAATTACTTATTCACTGTTAACTGTTGCATTGACATCAAATCCCATTTTACAGGTGAGGAAACTGAAGTATAGGAAATAAAATGACTTACTCAAAATTACGATTAACCAGCTAAACAACTAGTTTCTTAAACACATACTTTGTCCAAAACTCACAACAGAATCTGTAACAGAGGAGAAAAGCACAAAAAGGCCCTGTCTTCTGCTGAGGATGGCATTTTGCCCTCTCTGGCTTGTGTGGGACCTCCCGTTTTACCAAGGCTCCTGCGCGCTTATGTCCAGGGAGACTTGGATTTTGTGAAGAAAATCCTGATGGTTGCCATTTTCCAAAGCTGTCATTTATTCTGACATCAGTTTGGAAGTCTTTGCATCCTACTCAAAGAAATCAAATGCAGACCTCAAATGAATAGTGCTAAATGGGTAAAATGGTTGCCTTTTTTTTTTTTCCTTATAAAACTCACCAAGATAAAATATTTTCCTTGAAATCATATGCTTGTGATTCTCACTAACTGCCTGGCAGTAGGTGACCGTGGTCTGAGGTAACACTGATTGTTATTTCAACTTATCTTTGCAAGGGGTTTGGGCCATCACTCTTGCTTGCATACATAGTACACACTACACTAACTCCTAGTTCTGGTTAGCAGACCAAATTATTAGGTATTTTAGCCAAGCAGTTGTGGATTCCATGCTGGCTCTTGCCTTGGTAGCCAAGAGAACATGATGTAAGAGGACAAGAAGGGAGAGAAGAGAACATGAGGGGAGAGCTGTGTGGAGATGCTCTCTGGATAAGGGAAGAAGGTAGGCTTATGTGTTAAATCAAGATTTCTCTCCCTCTGCACTATTGACATTTTGAAGTAGATTATTTTGTATTTAGGGTGAGGGGACTGTCCTGTGCCCTGTAGAATGTTTAGCAGCATCTCTGGTCTCGGCCCAATAGATGCCAGCAGCACCCTCATCCCCCAGTCATGACAACTAATAATATCACCAAACATTACTGAACATCCTGTGGACAGGGTTGGGGGCCAAATCACCCCCTGTGTTAAAAGTGTGGCATTTCTTGCATTGTTGGCTTTGCTATGGTGCTCAAAGAGAAACCAGCCTGGATAGGCATGCAGTAGGGAAGGAGACAGGCATTCACTAATAGGATTATATGGATATTAAAACACATACTAAATAAATATGATGGCTATATTGGCTGTATAGTTATTCACTCTGAGGCATATCTGGATAACTTGCCTTTTTAATGGTTAATTTAGTTGTTTTTCAATGATCTTGTACATCCATAAGCATGTTGGATTTTGTTTTTCACTGTTTAAAAAAACCTGTTATGTGTCAATCCTTATACATATCACCCCTACCTCTTTAGGAAATAAATTCCACAAAAGAAGGGAAAATGTTGAATAGATCAAATATGTTAACTGCCACACCAGGACTGTTGTATGGTTTTCATTTCTTCTGCCCTGGTTTCTTCAAAGCTCAGAGCATGTCTGCAGGCTGGTCCAAATATTTTTCTTTACTCCCGCTGGACAGAATTAAGACAATAGGAATAAGAAGAAGGAAGAAAAAGAGAAGAGCAGGTTCTCCGTGGCAGAATCAAAGTGCTACCCAGTCTACCTGTGTCTTTTTCAGGTACTGTTCCTGTGTCTTGGGGTATGTTTCTGAGTGTGTGCATGTGTGTTCTTGTCTCTTTGTGTCTGTGTGTGTGTGTGCTTGTATGTATATACATGTATGTACATGGTTTGGACTTTGGTCTGTTAGTCCCAGGCCGGCCTTCCAATCCCTTTTGCAATCTAGAACAGAAACATACTTAACTGCTGCTAGGAAGAGAGAGCTGCTTTGTGGAACTTGTTTCAAATGGGTTTTGTTTTGAATCTTCAAGTTCATTCAAATCCAATACGAAGCAAAATTCATAGATTGTGATGTCATGTGGATTGAAACCGAAAAAGGGCTGTATTTCTGCCAGAATTTACTCATGGCTTCAGGAAACTCCCCCACTCACCAGCCATCTTCCTCCCACTCCTCCTCCCTCTCCTCCTCCTACTTCGTCTTCCTTCTTCTTTCTTCTTTTTCTTTCTTCTTCTTTCATCTACTTTTTTTTTCCTTGTGAGCCAAGACTTCAGGGTTGTGCTCTACTAAGCCTTGCTTTCATTTGCAGACTTTTTTTTTTTAACAGCCCTTGTTCTAAGGCATGCCATTTGTGCTGCTATTTTACTATTTCTTTATACTTATATTACTAATTCATGTTCACATTAAAAAGGGAATAGATCTTTCCAATTGTATAGACTCCCATTTTGTCTAGGGCAAAATTGAATTGGGAAGCTAATTGAATTGGGAAGGCTTTCTCAACCCACAGGGAAGTTCCCATGGTGGTGGCCCTTCCTGTTGTGCAACCCCTATGGTGTGACACTACTGTCCCCTGACCTCATGGCCGACTGGACATTTCACTCTTCCATCCTGTGTGGTGGACCTGGATTCCAGTAAACCAGCACTGTCATCGAGGATAACTGAAGAAAGGGATACACTTGAAGTATGTTTAAGAGAAGGGGTACATGCCTAGCCTTAGGCAATTGGCTAAAGGAAGAGGAGGACTGAACCAAGGACACAGAAGGACAGAGAACTAGGGCATGTATGTGCCTTTCACCCCCTTGTATCTATGGAACTAGGAATATTGTGTGGGCACCCCAGCACTGTCTATCCACCCCAGCCTGGTGCCCACATTGCCATCCGTGGTAGGAACTATACTCATTTTCTCAGGGCTGCATTAGAATTAGGGTCACTCTGATTTCCTGTGCTGAGTGCTTTCTAGTTAGAGAAAACCAAAATCCACCTCCTCCTGATGTAACTCCTGAATGACACCAAAGTGTGTGTTAGTTCAAACTATTGGACATGGGGAGTGGAATATTAGTGACCCAATTAATGAATAGAGAAGTGGCTTAGTGTTACTGACTGGGTTATTGGCTGGGACCTCAGTTCTTCTCAACACCCCAAGCAAGGAGCAGGCCAGTCCAGAAAGACAATGACCCCAAACTCCCTGGGTTATGTGGTTTAAATGAGGGATTTTCAGGATGTAGACTTTCATTTGCATCCAGGGATGATTGACAGAAAAGGGTTATATAAGTATATTTCTTCTGTGCATGCCCTTATACATAGTGCATATAGAAAAACCCACGAGGTTGGGGGGAGGGGGCAGGACTGTCAAAACTGCAATGCAAATCCTATCTAATAAAAGAGTAATATGCAAATTGACCATCACTCCAACACACAAGATGGCTGCTCCCAGGTGGTCAAAGATGGCTGCCTCCATGTGGACACAAGATGGCTGCCACAAGATGGCCAGAAGGGGAGGGCAGTTGGGAGGGACCAGACCTGCAAGAGAGGGCAGTTGGGGGCGATCAAGCCTGCAGGGGAAGGCAGTTAGGGGTGACCAGGTAGGCAGAGGAGGGAAGTTGGGGGCGACTGGGCTTGCAGGGAAGGGCAGTTAGGGGTGACCAGGCCTGCAGGGGAGAACAGTTAGGGGTGGCCAGGCCTGCAGGGGAGGGCAGTTAGGGGAAAACAGGCTGGCAGGGGAGCAGTTAGGCATCAATCAGGCTGTCAGGGGAGTGGTTAGGGGGTAATCAGGCTGGCAGGCAGAAGCAGTTAGGGGCAATCAGGAAGGCAGGCAGGCAAGCAGTTGAGAGCCAGTAGTCCTGGATTGTGAGAGGGATGTCCAACTGCCCGTTTAGGCCCAATCCTACCAGGATTGGTGCACGAATTTTGTGCACTGGGCCTCTAGTTTTATTATAATTATCCGGGGCCCTAGTAAAGTTGCCTTGAGGTCATGTCCTCTTCCTCTTTGCTTTGGAGAGAACCAGCTCTTTCTGAACCTGCCCCCTGGTGGTTTGCTTCAGGAACTGCCAGCTGCTGGGCGGCCCTGAGGGAGGTGGTCTGAAGGCAGTGTTGGTCCCACCCCTGTAAGGACCCCAGAGCAGGCCCCACCCCAGCCGCTCACTTCTAACTTCCTACCTCACATTAGGAGTCAGAACTACTTCCTGACTTTTTTTTCTTTCTCTGAGTGTAGACATCTGATGAGCTGAATTCCTGAACTGCCAGGGGCAGCTCCCTGTTCACATGTCACTAGCTGCATGAGGTCTTCCATGGCTTTTAGAGAGTTGCATACAGCTTCTTCTGTGCTATGGTGGCAGTGTGCTAACTCTTACTGCAGTGCTTAGCTTTTGTGTTTCTGTATGGTAAGCCCAGTGTCACATTTCAGTTTCTCTAGTTAAGATATACATTCTTGGGAATTGCTCCTACACTCAGCACACTGATTGATGATTGACATAATAAACATTTGTTGAGAAAATAACAATAACATCTAATGAGCTGAATTCCTAGGACTGAATAAATGAATATAAGTGAGAATAAATGAATATAAGTGAGAATAAATGAATATAAGTGAGAATAAATGAATATAAGTGAGAAGCCCTCCTCATCGCCTTTGTTAGATTAAATGAATATAAGTGAGAAGCCCTCCTCATCGCCTTTGTTAGATTAAATGAATATAAGTGAGAAGCTATTCTGATCGCCTTTGTTAGATTCTCAGTTTGAAAACGTTATGGTGTGATATACCAGAGACAGGTCGGAAATACCAACACAGAAGAAATGGGAGGAGTGTGTTCTTTTAAATAATAAAAATGAAATGATTATGATATTATTTAACTAGAATGAAATTTTCTACTTCTCTTCCCCTTCCCCCCTCCTCTTTTTTTTAAACTTTATTCCTGTTTTATAGCTCCTTTCTGGTAGAGACTATACTCAATCTTTCAAAAACTCAGCTTTATTTAATAAATAATTGCACTTATTATATGTAAACATAGGTTAAATGCTCTGTGAGATGCCCCTAAATTTACAATCTAGTGGCTATGAAAGTCACACTAGAGACTTACATATCAGTGTGTATTCACTAAGTAATTCAATCATTCACTTGGTAAGCTGTTATCAGTTTCTTGCTATGTGTCAGGAGTTGTGCTAGGCCTGAGATCCTAAAGTTATATGATATACAGAGTTTCCAGTATTTAAGTTTTCCTGGCAGAAAGCATTCTCAAATTGGGTCATTTGAGGAGAGTATAATGAAGGGACTATGTACAGAGTTGTGGGTAGGTTTAGGAAAAGCAGCAAAGAATAGCATAGGGTCTGAGATGAGTGGAGACAGGACATTTGCTTTGCCCCTCAACTTGTAGCTGCACCTCTTACTGGGAGCTGGAGGACAGGAACTTCCACGTGCACAGTGGAGAAGGCCGAGGAGTGGTTCAGAAGGGCATTTTGGTCAAGGCAGTAGAGATGACTGCCCTGGAAACATACTCTTGCCAATGTCGCCCTCCCATGCTATCCTGAACCACAGGCGGTGAAGCTTGGCTGACTGGACTTCAGAGTAGAGAAATCTGGAGGTGTTCTCAAGTTTCTTTTTCTTTTTAATAATTACCCAAATCAATGGGGAATACAAAAGTATGAAGGTAAAGATGGGTCAATTGATTTTAGTGCTTTTGAGTTTCAAGTGCCTATGAGACATCTAGTGGAGATTCTAGACAGACCTGAAAATAGGACTTACCACTTGGAAACAGCCCTAGCTGGTGTGGCTCAGTGGCCTGCAGACTGAAGGGTCCTGGGTTCGATTCTGGTCAAGAGCACATGCCCAGGTTGCAGTCTTGTGATTTCCAGTAGGGGGCGTGCAGGAGGCAGCCGATCAATGATTCTCATCATTGATGTTTCTATCTCTCTCTCTCCTCTCCCTTCCTCTCTGAAATCAGTGAAAATACATTAAAAAAAAACAACAACAAAAAACTGGGAAACAAAGAGGGAGTGCTGTAGGCAGTGGGTAATGTCTCCCTAGGGATGTGGGGTCCCTGAGGAGGACTGCAGGCTTGATTTTGCTTTTAAGGTTTGCCTAGAATTCACCCTACTAGAAAGGAGGGAGGAGTGTCAGCCTCCTCCAAGAACTCAAGATCTGTAGAAGGATGGCTCTCCAGGAAGAGATCCCAGAGGGCAGACAGTAGGGCAGCTTCAGCAGACAGGGGAC
Organism: Eptesicus fuscus; assembly: GCF_027574615.1. Lineage (NCBI taxonomy): Eukaryota > Metazoa > Chordata > Mammalia > Chiroptera > Vespertilionidae > Eptesicus > Eptesicus fuscus. The sequence goes on along the minus strand of NC_072491.1, from coordinate 47,391,791 downwards.
GGGTGGCTAAGAATCTCTTCCCAGGGGAGGTCCCGGGGAACTGAAGATGGCAGCGGACGAAGAGCTAACTCTGGTTGAGATTTTCAAATTTAATGAATAAGAGCTTTATCATATAAAGAAAGGGTGAGGATTACAAGCATTTAGGCAGAGAAATGAGGCTACAAGGTGGCGCTGGTATGACTGACACGACTTCCATGTGTTTAGTGGGGAGCTACAGGATGTCTTGCTCTCTTTAGTATCCCCAAGAATGGAGCAGGGCCCAGCATCCCGAGGTCTCATAGAAATGAGAATAGAGCAGCAAGAAAGAGAGGGATGATGAGTTAAGGAGCAACTGAGGTGATGGGGGCCTGTTTCCGGGGAGAGTAGTATTAGCTTTGGTAGAAATTGGAGAGCCAGGAGGACTGAAGGAAAATAATGTGTTTGCTTTTCAAGGTACTGAATTTCGAATGATGATGTGAAGTTCAACAAGGGAAATGTCTAGTTGCAGCTAGAAGAATGCACCTAGAATCAGAGGAAAACTGCAGGTCAAGATTGCAGCTTTAATTTTCAAAGTCAATAGTGTAAACTGTTAGTTGGAGATAGTTGTGGGAGAAAACAATATGTACAGAGAATAGCAGAAGGCCAAGCTCTCAGCCAGAGGGTTCAACTGCAATCGGGTAAAAGGTGAAATGGAACTCTTCAAGGAGTGAGATGAGCCAAGGAGTGAGGGGGACGTTGGGCCGAGACAGAGATGGGGGCAGGTGGGGAGCTTTGTTCAGAGAGAAGCTGCAGAGAAATAATATTAGCTGGAACAGGCTTGCCGGCAAAACCCGTGATATTATTTCTGATGCCTCAGTTTAGAGGAGACATAATTAATCTGCTGCTGACCCTCCCACGGACAAAGCTGGCCCATCAACGTGAGGAGGCCCAGTTCACAAGGCTCTTCCAGTTCGTTCCTGATTAGAACATTTCCACTGAATGACTTCAAAACTGTATGTTATGAAGGTAAACTCCTTTGAAAGGAGGAACTTTTGCTATTTTCGCTTCTGTCTCTGAAGAAGGCTCAGATCTAACTAATTCCTTCCCTTTAACTTTAGGGACAGTGGCTAGGAACTCCTGAATGCACACATGTGAGGTTGTTTGATGATTCTATAAGAATTCTTCATCTCTTGTTTGGGTTACTGTTATTTTAAAATAGTGTTTGTGGTTTAATCATTTCTTGAGATCTTGCTCCTAGATTAAAAAAAACCTGTGGCTGGAAGCCAAATTAATTTGCTTATGTAATTGTTTTTCAGATAGATCTGATGCAAGGTATTGTGTACGGGTAAAGCTGAGCTGTGTGCATCTGCTGGTCTGTGGCCAGGCACCAAGGAGGACCCTGGCTGATTAGCAGAATTGTACCCCAGCCAGGGGTTGGATCTGAGGCACATGTGGCTGTCCTTATGACTCAGAGGAGGTGGGGACTAGAATCCTGTGGGCTGAAATCTGGCTGGGGGTGGGCTCCTCAGACTGCTGAGATAAGCAGTTCCTCTCTCACCAGCAATATTTGCTCCCCTGGGAATAGGCTTCCTCTCCAGCACCCCTCCCCCCCACTTCCTGGAGCCTCATGAGCTATCACAGCCTTTCCCTGGAAGAAGCATTGGGAGTTCTAGGCTTTTGCCTGCAACCTTAACATTGGGCCGGGCCCTATCTCTTCACTTATGTGAAGTCCTGAACAAGGTCAATACAGTTACTGCAGAAGGTCTGGGAGTTTCAGCCAGATTCATTTCAGTTGATGATGTTACAAGTTCTTATATCCTTGAATTTGTCAAAAAAAAAAAAAAAAAAAAGCAGGGATCAAAAAACCAAACAAACGCACACAAAGATTTCAGTCAGAATTAACCGTCGCGTTAAAAACAGTTTTCAGCCAGCATGGCCTCGGTCTGCTTGAGGTCTGTGGCTGATGTTTGTTCAAGAAGCGGTTCTTGTCCTTTTAAAAATTATTATTGCAACTCAGCTAGCAACGACCACGTAGACAGCAGGCGATCAGAAATAAATGTCTAACTTTGATTTTGCAAAACTGGGTTCTCCTCCAAAGCACACTACCTGCCCGCTGACCCAGTCTGAGTCTCACAGGGACGGCAACAAGGTATAGCTCGGAACCCTCAGGGTCCCCTCTGGGGCTGCCCTGGGAACTGGCTGGTCTGCAGGTCACCCCTGATGAGAAGGCCGCCAGCTGTCCTGCTTCCCCTTTCTATTCCGGGAACACCACACACACACAAAAAAACGCATCGAGTTTCTTTAATTTTTATTTCCTGGGGCATTTTATTCCTCTTTTATTCCTCCCGTTCCCTCCTCTTTCTCTTGTTTTTACAGTCTCCCTGTAATGACTAATTGGCAGTCTCTCCCGGCTTTTTTATGTTCCTCTTACTCTGGTTACAAGTCGTACTAACCCAGTAATATCCACGGGGACCTATAGACAAGCCAACATTTCCAAGTGATATACAGCATCCCCCTTTCTTTTAAAGCATAAAACATTTACAAGGAAATGTACTAATGTATCGGGAACATTTCCCGGGTCGGTCATTAGGGCTGGCCTCCCCGCGCCCAGGGGAGCGCCCGGCCCGGTCCCCTCCCGCGGCCCGCTTCCGCGTGCCAGCGGGGCCGCCCGCGGGACCGCAATTGCTCTGGCCCAGATTGACGAGCCTCGGATGCCCATTTACTGCGCGCGGCAGCCACTCTGGAGCCGCGGCACATCTGGATGGAGTCAGCCGCCCAGCGCCAGGGGCCAGCGCGGCGGAGCCAGCCCAGCGCGGCGGCGAGCGCGAGGGAGGCCGGCGCCCGGCCGCCTCCGCCCGCCCGCCCGCCCCCCAGCCCGCGCCCCGCTGGATTTCCTGATGTAAACAGAGCGGCCCGGCGGGAACACAGCCCCTCTGCTGAGTGTGTCGTGCCGTGTGCTTTATCTGCTCGGGGTCAGCGCGGCGACTTAGGAAAAACAGAAGCGCCGCTTTGAATCCGAGCAGCTCCCAGCCGTGCACGCGGGCCGCTCCGGGTGGGGGGGGAGGGATGCCTGCAAACGCGGCTCCTGCTTGGTGTTTACTCGTTCCGCTTTATGGTAATTTGGGGGCTAATCTCATTATCTCCAGCCAAATTGGAAACAAGGTGTTTCTGTCGAGGTTGCAGAAGGCGTGTGTGAATTTCTTGCTGGAGGTTGCAAGGTCCAACCTCCCTCCGGAGCCCGCCGCCCTGCAGCCCCTCCCGGGGCAGGGAAAAGGGTGGAGACTCTGGCTTTCCCAGCGGACAGCCCACGGCCCTGTTTCTGGGAGAACTGTGTGGCTCTCTGCCCCCCGAGGGCCGGCCAGGAATGCGTTTCCTTCCTGGGTTCCCGGAGAGGCCCAGCTCCTGCGGCTCGGGGACAGGTTCTCTCTCCTGCACAGCGGGGTGCGCTGCCCTCCCATTTCCCAAGGAATGGGCTCTCTGCCTACCCAGCGGCCTGCCCCCCCTGTGTCCGGCGGGGCTGCGGCCTTTCCCCATTTCGCTGTGTTGCTTCACTTCTCTCCTCTGGCCAGGGATGAGACGAGAAGGATTTGGGACCCTGAACATTGATTAAGTAAAACTCAGCCAACTGTAAACGATGACAAAGCCATTTTGAAATACGTGGCAGAGAGGGAAGACACAAAATGATGGCAGAGCTGGTGTTGTCATCACCAATAATTAAAATGAAATGAAGATGTATTTCCAGTGCAGTCACAAGCCATTTATTTGAACCGTAGGGTCTAGAGAAATTTCAACTGGCCAGAGTCATCCTCCGATCCTGGCAGAGCTTCCCTAGCCCTCAAGTAGGGACCAGCTCTGCAAAGTCTCTAAATGGAAATCAGGAGGAGCCCCCTGGGTGCATATCTGAGGGCAGGATTTGGCCCATAAGCAGGTTGTGAGTAGGCTTGGGGGGCAGCTCTGGGCTGTTGGGGTAAGATTTCAGAACGCAGCTTCATGTGAAGATTTGTCAGAATGGGGGAGTCATCTGACCTAAACATTGCTTGGCTGTCAGGAGCACTTGTATGTTGAAAGAACCTTGGTCACTGTATCGTGTATAGGTTATTGGAGAATCACCGCCCCCCCCCCCCCCCCCCCCCCGCAGACTTTATTTGGATGAATTTGTCAGAGGTTGGGCAGAGACTTAGGGACAGAACCAAGGTCTAATTCAGCAAATTGGCTCTTAGCAGCTCTGCCTGGTGGTTTGATAAAGAGATGGGGCTACAGCCCATACTTTAAGTGAGGTTTAGAGGAAACCCCTGTACATCGAAAGGCAAATAGAGTGTTGCCCCACCCCTGTGCTCCCTTTACATGGTAACATGCTAAGAAACAAGAATATTCCACGACTTCCTGTGATCACTGCAGTGTCCTAGCTCACAGAGAACTGGTGAGGAATGCAGGGGTTATTAGTTCAAAACAATTTACTTTTTCACATTATTGGATTTTTACGTAAGTGCCACGTGAACAGGTAACGGGTTCTAAATATACAATTCTTAATTTTCTGCAGGAGAGACAAGCATGGTTACTTGGTTACTTAGCAATTCTAGCCTCAGTTTTCCCATCTCTAGCATGCAGAGAAGAAGTACTTCTCCGGGTTACTAGAAGTCAAATTGTCAAGTTAGATCACCCATATGATCTAATGTAGACCAGTGCCTGTTACAGAGGGGTTAATAGATACATGCTTGCAGTGGAAGGCTTTTTATCCCACAGTTGGATTTTTTTTTTTTTTTGGTATTTTTACATACCATCTATTAGAGGCACAAGGAATATGAAGACATTTTGAACTCTTGTCCTTCAAGAAATTTCTTCAAAATCCACTCCAAATACACATCTTGCATTTTCTAGGGGCTCCTTGGTTTTAAACACAGTGTCAGAATTTAACCCTTATTTTTTTTTTAAAGTTTGGGCAATATGTTCACTTTAGGCACAACCCCATCTCCGCAGATCAACAAGAGCAGAAGTGGCAGGAGATCCTCATGGAGGCCAACGGGCCATGCTAATCACACCTCCTGATTTGCACCTGCAACAGCAGAAACCTCTATGTGCATGTGAGTGGGACCAAACAGGAACAGCTCAGAGCAATGACCCAGTCATAGCCATAGTATTTTTTTACATTAATTGAAATTTTTATTGAGATAGTTGTAACTTCATATGTAGTCCGAAGAAAAATGTGAGAGATTCCATGTAATCTTTACCCAGTTTCCCCCAATGGTAACATTTGCAAAACTGTAGTACAATATCAAAACTGTAGTACAAAACTGCAACATTGATATTGACACAATTTGCCAACCTTATTCAGTTTTATTTGTAAACATTTGTGTGTATGTTTACCAGGTGTACCAGTGACTAATGCGGATTTTTTTCAATAGATGGAGTTACACATATGTTGATATATATGTGATTTGATATGTATGCTACTTTGTTGTATTGACAGCAAGCTTCAAAATTTCATATGTCAAATTTGCTGAAGGTGTTAACATTATAGATATTTTTACGCTTAAAAATGTCGAATTTCGTGCCAAAAAAAGAGCATTTGTGGGAAGTTTTAATTCATTACTTTATTTTGAAGAAAAGTGCTGCTGAATACTTCGGGAAGCTTATGGTGAACATGCTCCATCTCAAGATACTTGTGAACTCTGGTTTAAATGCTTTAAAAGTGATGATTTCGATGTGAAAGACAAAGAAAATCCAGGTCAACCGAAAAAGTTTGAAGACCAACAATTACAAGCATTATTGGATGAAGATGCATGTCAAACTCAAAAACAACTTGCAGAAAGATTAAACGTTGCTCAGCAAACACTTTCCAATTGTTTACAAGCAATGGGAAAGATTTTAAAGGAAGGAAAATGGGTGCCACATCAACTGAACAAAAGACAAATGGAAAACCGAAAAGTCATCAGTAAAATGTTGCTTCAACGGCACGAAAGAAAGTATTTTTTTTGCATTGAATTGTGACTGGCGATGAAAAGTGGATTTATTTTGAGAATTCCAAACGCACAAAATCATGGGTTGATCCAGGTCAACCATCAACATCAACTGCAAGGCCAAATCGCTTAGGGAAGAAGACAATGCTCTGCGTTTGGTGGGATCAGGAAGGTGTGGTGTATTATGAGCTTCTAAAACCAGGTGAAACCGTTAATACTGATCGCTACCGACAACAAATAATCAATTTGAACCATGGTTTGATCGTGAAATGACAGAATGGGCCAGAAGACATGACAAAGTAATTTTGCTTCATGATGACGCACCATCACACACTTCAAAACCAGTTAAAGACATGTTAAAAGATCTTGCCTGGGAAGTATTAACCCCCCCCCCCCCGCCCCCGTATTCACCAGACCTTGCTCCTCCAGATTACCATTTGTTCCAATTGATGGCACACACACTTTCTGAGCAGCACTTCAAAACATACGAAGAAGTGGAAAATTGGGTCTCTGAATAGTTTGCCTCAAAACAAGAAAAGTTCTATTGGGACGGTATCCACAAATTACCTGAAAGATGGGGGAAATGTGTAGCTAGCAATGGGCATTACTTTGAATAAAGCACCTTTGATGTTTCTCTTGAAATTATCGTGTTTTCTTTGATTACAAAATCCGCCATTATTAACCGGTACACCTACTATTTGTTCTATATAGTTTTGTCACGTGTCATTCCTAAGTATACCACCATAGTCAAGACACAACAGTCCCAGCACCACAAGGACCCCTTCTGTAGGCCCTTTATAACCATTCCCACTTCCCTCTCACTCTTTACCTCTCTCTCTCTCTCCTGTTCCAGTCCTTGGCAACCATTAATTTGTCTTCTAGTTCTAAAATTTTGCCACAGCAAAACATTATGTAAATAGAATCACACAGTATGAATCTTTTGGGATTGCTTTCTTTCACTTAGCATAATTTTTTGAGTATTTATTCAAGTTGTTCCATATGTCAATAGTTCTTTTCATCTTATTGCTGGATAATATTCCATAGTATAGCCGAATGAATAGTTATTTTTTAAAATTATCTTTATTGTTGAAAGTATAACAGATGTCCTGTTTGTTTGTGGGTGTTTTTTTTTCCCATTGACCCCTCCACCCAGTATCCCCACTTACCATGCCTTCACCACTCTATTGTCTGTGTCCATGGGTTATGCATAAATGCATATAAGTTCCCCAATTAGTCCCACCCCTCCCAACCCCCCCACCTTCTAAAATTCATCAGTCTGTTCCATGCTTCTGTGTCTCTAGATCTATTTTATTCATCAGTTTACTTTGTTTATCTGCCAAAGGACATTTGGGCTGACTCTAGTTTTTGGCTATTACAAATAAATATGCCATGACATTTGTGTATATATTTTTGTGTGAAAATAAGTTTATATTTTTCTGGGATAAATGTCCAAAAGTACCATTTCTAGGTCATATGGCAGTTTAATATGTAATTTTATTGAAAAACTGCCAATTTTTAAAAATGGCTGCATGATTTTACATTCCTACAGCAATGTATGAATGATCTAGTTTCTCTGCATCCTCACCAACATTTGGTTGTTACTTTTTTTCATTTTAGCCATTCTGATAAGTGTACTAGTATAGTGATCTCAATGTGGTTTAAATTTTCATTTCGTTAATGACGTTGACTATCTTTTCATGTGCTTATTTGCTATGTGAATATCCTCTTCAGGCTTTTTGCCAATTTTCTAATTGAATTATTATTATTATCACTGTTGAGTTTGGAGAGATTTTCATATATGCTGGATACTAATCTTTTGTCAGGTGCATGGTTTGCCAACATTTTCTCCTTGTCTGTAGCTTGCATTCCCTTCACCAGAACTGTCACAGAGCAAAAGCTTTTAATTTTGATGAGGTCCAACTTATCAATTTTTCTTTTCATGGATGTGCTTTTAGTGTCAAGTCTATTTGCCCAACCTTAGATCCTGAAGATTTCTCTCCTATGTCTTTTTCTAAAAGGTTTGTAGTTGTGCATTTTATACCTAAGTCTCTAATCCAGTTTGAATTAATTTTTGTATAAGAGGTAGTCTGAACTTCATTCCCTTCCCCTGCTCCAATATACAGTTTCACCAGTACAATTTCTTGAGAAGGCTTGCTTTCCATCATTGAATTACTTTTGTAGCTTTGTAAAAAATCAGTTGAAAATATTTATCTAGGTCTATTTCTATGTTCTCTGTTCCATTGATCTAATGTTTGTCCCTCTGCCAATACCACATTCTCTTGATTACTGTAGCTACAATGAACTCAAAATGGATTAAAATATTACATGTTAGACTCAAAACCATAAAAATCTTAGAAGAAAACATAGGCAGTAAAATCGCAGGAATTTCCTGTAGCAATATTTTTTTTCTGATTTCTCGCCTCAGGCGAGGGAAACGAAAGAAAAAATAAACAAATGGGACTACATCAAATTAAAGAGTTTTTGCAAAGCAAAGGAAACCATCAACAAAATGAAAAGGCAACCCATTGAATGGGAAAACATATTCGCTGATACATCTGATAAGGTTTTCATATCCAAAATTTATAAGGAACTTATAAAACTCAATACCAAAAAACAAACAATCCCATTAAGAAATGGGCAAAGGACCTGAATATCCACCTCTCAAAAGAGGACATATAGATGGCCAATAGACATGTAAAAGGATGTTCATCATCACTATTCATCAGAGAAATGCAAATTAAACTACAATACTACAATGAGACATCACCTCACACCTGTCAGAATAGCCATCATCAATAAATCAACAAACAAGTGCTGGTGAGGATGTGGAGAAAAGGGAACCCTCATACACTGCTGGTGGGAATGCAGACTGGTGCAGCCACTGTGGAAAGCGGTATGGAGTTACCTCAAAAAATTAAAAAAGGAACTTCCTTAAGACCCCACAATTCCACTTCTGGGAATATATCCAAAAGAAACCCGAAACACTAATTCGAAAGAATATGTGCACCCCTATGTTTATTTCAGTGTTATTTACAACTAGGGGCCCAGTGCACGAATTTGTGCACCTTGAAAGGAACTGTGGTAGGCACAGGGGCAGGTCTCGGCCCAACCTCTGTGCCGCTGTCCAGCCCCTCCCTCTGTGGCCCTTAGTCCCCTGCCTGCCTGCAGCCCCGCTTCCGCCACCGCTCCCACGTGCTGACAGTGCCAGCCCCGCTCATACCAGCTGATGGCGCCAAGCGATCGGGACCGGCTCCGGCACCGGTTGTGGGTGTGAGTGGAGCCTGCACTGGCAGTGGGTGCAAGCGGTGGCTCTGGTGCCAGCAGCGGGTGCGAGAACCAGGCGGGACCGCAGTGCATGGGAGCAAAGAATTTTCAGTCACCACCAGAGGCTCGCCCCAATGACAGAGACCAGCACCCCGCCTTGGTCTGGCACCCCCACTCACTTGCTCCACCATCCCGTCATGGCTGATGTCCACCATGTTCTGCACACGCCCCCTGGTGTTCAGCGCACATCATAGCGACCGGTTGTTTGGTTGTATGGTTGTTCCACTGTTCTATCTGTTTGCATATTAGCCTTTTATTATATAGGATAGCCAAGATTTGAAAGCAGCCCAAGTGCCCATTAGTAGATGAGTAGATAAGAAAGCTGTGGTACATTCACACAATGGAATACTACTACGCTGTAAAAAAGAAGGAAATCTTACCTTTTGCGACAGCATGGATGGACCTGGAGAGTATTATGCTAAATTAAATAAGCCAGTCAAAGAAAGGCAAATACCATATGATTTCACTTAAATGTGGAATCGAATGAACTAAATAAACTAACAAAGTAGAGACAGACTCATGGATACAGAGAACAGACTGACAGCTGTCAGAGGAGAAGGGTTTGGGGGCTGGGTGAGAAGAGTGAAAGGATTAAGCAAAGAAAAATAAAGAATGACTAATGGACACAGACATCTATATGGTGATTGCCAGAGGGAAGGGGGTGGGTGGAGGTAGGAGAGGGTAAAGGGTTGATAAATGGGGATGGAAGGAGACTTGACTTGGGGTAGTAAACACACATTATAATATACAGATGATGTAGTGTAGAATTGTATACCTGAACCTATATAATTTTATTAACCAATGCCACCCCATAAATTCAATAAAAAATAAATTTAAAAATAACAAAAACATTTACAGTTAAAATTAAAAAAAAAAAAAGACTTGTTACTGGATAGAGTGCTTTCTCCCACTTTATCTTTTATTTTTAATATTATTTTATTTTTGCCTGTGCCTTTCTATAAAATTTTTTAGAATAAACTTGTCTACAAAAACCTTGTTAGATTTGGGTAGGAATTGCATTAAACCTATCGACCCACTTGGAGAAATTTGATATCTTTATTATATTGAATTTTCTAGTACATGAATATGGTATGTCTCTTCACTTATTTATGTCTTCTTTTATTTCTTTCATTAATATTTTTCAATGTGTAGCACATAGTTCCTGTACATACTTACTGTAAAGTGTATATCTAAATATTTCATTTTCTTTGGAGTGATTATAAATGCTATTTTTTTATTTCAGTTTTAAATGTTTATTTTTTAGTACATAATTAACTTTTTTCTTGTAGGAATTTTTTTGTAAATACTTTGGAATTTCTATGTAGAATCATGCCATTTACAAATACATTTTATCTCTTCCTTTCTAATCTGTCTTTTGTTGTTGTTGTTCTTCTTTGCTATTGTAGTTGCTAGAACTTCTTACACTATCTATATATATAAAAGCCTAAGCGACCAAACAACTGAATGACCGAACAACTGGTTCACCGGTGGCTATGATGTGCACTGACCACCAGGGGGCAGGCACTCAATGTAGGAGCTGCCCCCTGGTGGTCAGTGCACTCCCACAGCCAACCTCCTGTGGTCCCTCCTCCTGGCCGGCCCCAATTGGCCCCAATCGGGACTGGGTGAGGTGGCCCTGATTGGCCTCAATCGCCGGCCAGGCCAAGGGACCCCACCTGAGCACAAATTCATGAACTGGGCCTCTAGTTTTGAATAAGCGTAGCAGAGCCTTGCCTTTTCCCTGATCTTAGAGAGAAAGCATTCAGACTTTCACCATTAAGTATGATGTTAATTATAGGGGTTTTTATAGATGCTAGATGCTTTTTATAAAGTTGAGGTTATTCCCTTTATTTCTAATTTCCTTCTATTTTTGTTATGAATGAGTATAGTCTTTTTTTTTTGGTCAGATGCTTGTTGATATGATGGAGTATGTTGATTGATTTTCAAATACTGAACTAGCCCTGAATACCTGCAATAATTCTATGTGGTGGTCACATTGTATCATTTAAAAAAATCTATTGGATTTAATTTGTGACATTGTTATTAAGGATTTTTGCAGCTAGGATTTTTTCATTAGCTATATTGAGCTACAGTGTTATTTTTTCACTGTCTCTGTCTAGTTTTAATTTCAGGATAATACTGGCATCATGAATTGAGTTGGGAAGTGTTCCTTTTTTTATACATTAGCTTTTTCTTTAAATGTTTGGTAGAATTCTCCTGTCTTGTGAAACCATCTGTTCTGGAGATTGCTTTTCTTGGCAGCTTTTAATGATTATAGAACTATTCAGATTGTGTATTTTGTCTTTGATGAGTCTTTGTAGTTTGTAGTTTTCAATCAATTGGCCTATTTCTTCTAAGTTGTTGCAATTATGAATATAAATTTGTTTATTGAGTTTCCTTATCTTTTAATGACTGTAGAATCTGTGATACTAATACTGTTTGTGATTTGTGTCTTCTCTCTATTTTTGTCATTTTTGCTATGGGTTTGTCAATTTTATAAGTTTCTTCATTGAGCTAGTTGTGTGTTTTATTCACTTTCTATATTATTTTCCTGTTTTCATTTCATTGATTTTTGCTTTTATATTATTTCTTTTCTTCTGGTTATTTTAGATTTATTTTGCTCTTCATTCCTTAGTTTCTAAAGATAAGAACTTAGACCTTTCTTGTTTTTAATTAAGAATACACTAATGTAGATATTTAGTGCTATAACGTTCCCTCTCATCACTACTTTAACTGTGTCCTACTATTTTGACATATTGCATTTTTGTTTTCATTGTGTTCTATGTTTTAAAAAATAATTCTTTTGAGACCTTTTTTTTTTTTTACCGTGGATTATTTAGAAGTTTGTTTGGAAATTTTCCTGTTGTACTAGTACTTTGTTATAGATTTCTAGTTTTATCCTATTGTGATGAGAGAACATTCTATGTGATTTAAATTCTTCTAAATTTGTTGGTATTCATTTTATTTCCCTAAACATGGGCTATCTTGGGGAATGTTCTATGTACACTGACAAAATTTGTTTGCTACTGTTGTTACATAGTATGTTTAATATACGATAATTAGATCCCCTTGATTGAATTTATTTTTCAGATCCTGTATATTCTTGCTGAATTCCTGCCTAGAGGTACTATCAGTTGCTGAGAGTGGGATGTTGAAACCATTGACTGTATTTGTGGATTTGTGTATTTCTCCTTTCAGTTGTATCAGTTGTTTCATATATTTTGAGGCTCTGTTGTGTGCTGCATACAGAATTAGGATCATTATTTTTCCCCAATATATATCTTTGTCGCCAGTCATTTTCTTTTTTTTTTTCATTTTTTTATTAAGGTATTATATGTGTACATATCTTACCATTGCCCCCCCCCCCCCCACCGCACTCCCATACATGCCCTCACCCCCCAGAGTTTTGCGTCCATTGGTTATGCTTATATGCATGCATACAAGTCCTTTGGTTGATCTCTTATCTCCCCCACCTCTCCCTAACCTTCCCGCTGTAATTTAACAGTCTGTTTGATGCTTTACTGTCTCTGTATCTATCTTTTTGTTCATCAGTTTATAATGTTCTTTATTATCCATAAATGAGTGAGATCATGTGGAATTTTTCTTTCATTGACTGGCTTATTTCACTTAGCATAATGTTCTCCAATTCCATCCAGGTTGCTGCAAATGGTAAGAATTCCTTCTTTTTTATGGCAGCATAGTATTCCATTGTGTAGATGTACCACAGTTTTCTGATCCAGTCATCTGCTGATGGGCACCTAGGCTGTTTCCAAATCTTAGCTATTGTAAATTGTGCTGCTATGAACATAGGGGTGCATATATCCTTTCTGATTGGTATTTCTAGTTTCTTAGGATATATTCCTAGGAGTGGGATTACTGGGTCAAATGGGAGTTCCATTTTCAGTTATTTGAGGAAACTCCATACTGTTCTCCACAGTGGCTGCACCAGTCTGCATTCCCACCAGCAGTGCACGAGGGTTCCTTTTTCTCTGCATCCTCGCCAACACTTGTTGTTTGTTGATTTGTTGATGATAGCCATTCTGACAGGTGTGAGATGGTACCGCATTGTTGTTTTGATTTGCATCTCTCAGATAATTAGTGACTTTGAGCATGTTTTCATGTGTTTCTTGGCCTTCCTTCTGTCTTCTTTCGAAAAGATTCTATTTAGGTCCGTTGCCCCTTTTTTTCTTGGATCATTTATCTTCCTTTTATTAAGTTGTATAAGCTGCCTGTAGATGTTGGAGATTAAACCTTTATCAGTGATAACATTTGCAAATATGTTCTACCATACAGTGGGATTTCTTGTTGTTTTGATGATGGTTTCTTTTGCTGTAAAAAAGCTTTTTATTTTGATGTAGTTCCATTTGTTAATTTTCTCTTTAGCTTCCATTGCCCTAGGAGCAGTATCAGTGAAGAAGTTCTTTCGGCATATGTCTGAGATTTTGCTGCCTGTGGATTCCTCTAGTATTTTTATGGTTTCCCGTCTAATGTTTAAGTCCTGTATCCATTTTGAGTTTATTTTTGTGTATGGTGTAATTTGGTGATCTAGTTTCATTTTTTTGCATGTTTCTGTCCAATTTTCCCAACACCATTTATTGAAGAGACTGTCTTGACTCCATTGTATGTTCATGCCTCCTTTGTCAAATATTAATTGAGCATAGTGGTTTGGGTCAATATCTGGATTCTCTATTCTATTCCATTGATCTATATGTCTGTTCTTGTGCCAGTACCAGGCTGTTTTGAGAACAGTGGCTTTATAATACAGCTTGAAATCTGGTATTGAGATCCCTCCTACTTCATTCTTCTTTCTCAGGATTGCTGTGGCTATTCGGGGTCTTTTTTTATTCCAGATGAATTTTTGGAGAGTTCTTTCTAGGTCTGTGAAATATGCCATTGGTATTTTAATGGGGAGTGCATTGAATCTATAGATTGATTTGGGTAGTATGGACATTTTAATGATGTTGATTCTACCAATCCATGAACATGGTATGTTCTTCCATCTGTTTACGTCTTCCTCTATCTCTTTTTTCAGTGTCCTGTAGTTTTCAGCATATAGGTCTTTTATCTCCTTAGTTAAGTTTATTCCTAGGTATCTTAATTTTTTTGGTGTAATGGTAAATGGGATTGCTTTTTTAGACTCTCTTTCTGTAAGTTCACTGTTGGTGTATAGAAAGGGCATAGATTTCTTGGCGTTAATTTTGTATCCTGCTACATTGCCAAATTCATTTATTAAGTCTATTAGTTTTTTGATGGAGTCTTTTGAGTTTTTTATGTACAATATCATGTCATCTGCAAAAAAGGACAGCTTTACTTCTTATTTTCCAATTTGGATGCCTTTTATTTCTTCTTCTTGTCTAATTGCAATGGCTAATACTTACAGTACTATGTCAAACAGGAGTGGTGAGAGTGGGCATCCCTGTTTTGTTCCTGTTCTTAGGGGAAAGGGTTTTAGTTTTTGCCCATTGAGTATGATGTTTGCTGTGGGTTTATCATATATAGCTTTTATTATGTTGAGGTATGATCCTTCTATTCCCACCTTGTTGAAAGTTTTTATCAGGAAAGGGTGTTGGATTTTGTCAAATGCTTTTTCTGCATCAATTGATATGACTATGTGATTTTTATCTCTCAATTTGTTTATGTGATGTGTCACATTTATTGGTTTGTGGATATTGTACCATCCTTGCATTCCTGGGATAAATCCTACTTGGTCATGGTGTATGATCTTTCTGATGTGCTGCTGGAGCTGATTTGCTAGAATTTTGTTGAGGATTTTGGCATCTATGTTCATGAGGGATATTGGCCTGTAATTCTCTTTCATTGTGTTGTCTTTATCTGGTTTTGGTATTAGGGTGATGCTGGCTTCATAGAAGGAGCTTGGAAGTGTTCCTTCCTCTTGAATTTTTTGGAATAGGCTGAGGAGGATAGGTTTTAGTTCTTCCTTGAATGTTTGGTAAAACTCTCCTGTGAAGCCGTCTGGCTCTGGGCTTTTGTTTGCTGGAAGCTTC
Organism: Eptesicus fuscus; assembly: GCF_027574615.1. Classification (NCBI taxonomy): domain Eukaryota; kingdom Metazoa; phylum Chordata; class Mammalia; order Chiroptera; family Vespertilionidae; genus Eptesicus; species Eptesicus fuscus. The sequence goes on along the minus strand of NC_072491.1, from coordinate 47,376,547 downwards.
AATTTCTTCCATAGTTACTGGCCTATTGAGCTATTTAGATTCTTCCTGATTGAGTTTTGGAAGGTTATATTTTTCTAGGAATATGTCCGTTTCCTCCAGGTTGTCCAGTTTGTTGGAATAGAGTTTTTCATAGTATTTTTTAACAATCCTTTGTATTTCGGCGGGGTCTGTTGTTATTTCTCCTCTTTCATTTCTGATTTTGTTTATTTGGGTCCTCTCTCTTTGCTTCTTGGTGAGCCTGGCTAGAGGTTCATCAATCTTGTTTATCCTTTCAAAGAACCAGCTGTTGGTTTTGTTTATCTTTTGTATTGTTTCTTTGGTCTCTATGTCGTTTATCTCAGCTCTGATCTTTATTATTTCCTTCCTTCCGCTTACACTGGGCTTTTCTTGTTGCTCTTTTTCTAACTCTTTGAGTTGTTGGGTTAGATAATTTATTACCATTGTTTCTTGTTTTTTTGCAGTAGGCTTGTAGAGCTATGAACTTCCCTCTCAAGACTGCTTTCGATGTGTCCCATAGATTTTGGATTGTTGTGTTTTCATTGTCATTTGTTGCCATGAAGTTTTTTATTTCTTCCTTGATGTCTCTGGTGACCCAGTCATTGTTTAATAGCATGCTGTTTAGTCTCCATGTGGTTGATTTCTTTGGATTGTTTTTATTGTAGTTGATTTCCAGTTTTATGACACTGTGATCTGAGAAGATGTTTGATATGATTTCTATCTTCTTGAATTTGGAGAGACTTTGCCTTTCTCCCAACATATGGTCTATCTTTGAAAATGACCCATGTGCACTTGAGAAGAATGTATATTCTGTGGCTTTGTGGTGAAATGTTCTGAAGATGTCAATTAATTCCATCTGGTCTAGTGAGTCATTTAGGATTGATGTTTCTTTGCTGATTTTTTGTTTAGAGGATTTGTCCAATGGTGATAGTGGGGTATTAAAGTCTCCTACTATGATTGTATTGCTGTTAATCTTTCCCTTGATATCCTCCAGGAGTTTTTTTTAATGTATTTGGGTGCTCCTGTATTGGGTGCGTATATGTTTACCAGAGTTATTTCTTCTTGTTGGATTGCTCCCTTTAGTATTATGAAGTGGCCTTCCTTATCTCTTGTTATGTTCTTCACTTTGAGATCTAATTTGTCAGATATAAGTATTGCTACCCCAGGTTTTTTTTCATTTCCATTTGTCTGGAAAACCTTTTTCCATCCCTTCACCCTCAGTCTGTGTGTGTCTTTTTTTCTGAGGTGGGTTTCTTATAGACAGCAGATATATGGGTCTTGTTTTCTTATCCACTCTGTTACCTTATGTCTTTTGATTGGGGCATTTAATCCATTTACATTTAAAGTTATTATTGATAGGTACTTATTTGTCGCCATTTTTATTCTATAACCCTGTGTTCCTTCTTCACTTCCTCTTTCTTTCTTTCTTTCTTTCTTTCTTTCTTTCTTTCTTTCTTTCTTTCTTTCTTTCTTTCTTTCTTCTTTCTTTCTTTCTTTCTTTCTTTCTTTCTTTCTTTCTTTCTTTCTTTCTTTCTTTTTCTTTTTTTTACAGCAGACCCTTTAGCATTTCTTGCATTGCTGGTTTGGTGGTGATAAATTCCCTTAGTCCTTTTTTGTCTGTGAAGCTCCTGATTTTACCTTCAATTTTGATTGATAGCCTTGCTGGGTACAGTATTCTTGGATTGAGACTCTTCCTTTGCATGACTTTGTATATTTCATTCCATTCCCTTCTGGCCTGATGAGTTTCTGTTGAGAAATCAGTTGCTAGTCTGATGGGGGTTCCTTTGTATGTAACTTTCTGTCTCTCTCTGGCCGCTTTTAAGATTCTTACTTTGTCGTTGGTGTTTGCCAATTTAATTATAATGTGCCTTGGTGTAGGTCTTTTGGGGTTCATTTTGCTTGGGATTCTGTGAGCTTCTTGGATTTGTGTGGGTTTTTTCTTCCCTATATCAGGAAAGTTTTCTGTCATTATTTCTTCAAACAGGTTTTCTACTCCTTGCTCAGTTTCCTTTCCTTCTGGAACCCCTATTATGCAGATGTTGTTTTGTTTCATGTTGTCCCAAAGTTCCCTTAGGCTCTCCTCCTGCTTTTTAATTTTTTTTTCTAGAAGCTGCTCTACTTAGGTATTTTTTTCCATCTTGTCTTCTAGCTCACTGATGTGGTCCTCTGCTTCTTCTAGTCTACTCTTGATGCTTTCTCTTGAGTTCTTTACAGCAGCGATGTCATTTTTCATTTCTTCTTGGTTCTTCTTCATTTCCTCTTGGTTCTTACTCATATTGTCGAATTTGTCTTCCATTCTTTTCAGCCACCTTATGACCATTTCTCTGAATTCTTTCTCTGATAGGTTGCTTGCCTCTAATTCGTTTACTTTCTTTTCTGGTGATACCTGCTTTTCTTTCATATGCGGACTGTTTCTTTGTCTCCCCATGGTCTCTCTTCTCCAGATGTCTGGTTATGTAGTTCTCTCTCTCCTTATCCCTGGCGAAATCTGACCTTTCCATGGTGGAGTGAAGAGCTCCTTTGAATCCACGTGTTTGCGCCAATTGGGGACCGGTGTTCTGGGGCTACCAGCTGTTCAGTGGTTGCTGCAGTTGTGGATTTTCAGGCTTCTGATAAGATCCACTTTCCCTTTCAAGATGGCAAGGTTTCCCCGTCCGAGCCCATAGCTCCGGGAGGGGACCCAGCTGCAGCCGCAGTGGGGGCTGCCTGGTCAGGGGAACCCTATCCAGCAGTCCCCCACCTTCTTCTGGAGTTTAGCTGTCCCTTAGCTTGCCAACAAACACTCCCTGTGCGACCCTCAGCTGCTCCTTCTTTCTGCTTCAGGACAAGGCTCGGAAAACGTCTATCTATTCTGCCGCCATTTTCTCTTCCCTGTCGCCAGTCATTTTCTTTGCTTTGAAGTCTATCAGATATTAATAGAACTACCAATGTATTTTAAAATAATGTTTTTGATAAATCTATTTTCATCTTTTTGCTTTCAATTTGCCTTTGTTAGAAGCATATAGTTGGAGTATTTATTTATCCACTCTACTAATCTCTTTGTTTTGATTAGTATATTTAGACAATTTACATTAAAGGTGATTATTACTATGTTAGTGCTTAAAGGTGCCATTTTGTTATTTGTCCTCTGTTTCTTCTTTTTTTTTTTTTCTGGGTTATTTGAATATATTTTAGGATTTCAACTTGATTTGTCTTTAGTATTTTAGTGTGTCTCTTCGTATAGTTTTGGTAGTGGTTTCTCTGGGTATTAACATATACATATGTGACTTAAAACAGTTGACTGGTATCTGTATGTTACCATTTTCAGTAAAGTGTTGAAACCTCACTTCCATTTAGTTTTTTTACCTTCCTTGCTTTTAAGTATAATTTTCTTATGAATCAGAAGGTGTTATGATTTTTGTTTCAATTAGCAAATATATTATATAATATGAGGAAAAGCATAGTCTATTGAATGTAATCATGTCTATTCTTTTTGTTGTTCCTTCTTCCTTCCTGATACTTTCTTCTTACTCTATTTTCCTTCTATTATTTCATTTCTATTTGAAGTAATTTTTAAGCCAATCTTTAAGGGTAAGCCTACTAATAAGTTATTTCATTTTCCTTCATTTAAAAATGTTTTTATTTCACCTCCATTCCTGAAGGATAGTTTTACTGGGTTTAGAATTCATTGCTCACATTACTTGTCTTTCATCACTTAGAAAACATTATTTGAGGTTTGTTAACTTTTTGGATCTGTAGGTTTATTTTTGACAGATTTGTAAAGCTTACAGCTATTATTTCTTTAAATACACTTTAAGCCACCCACCCCTGCCATCTCTTTTCCTTTTAGGTCTCCAATGATGTAAAGTCTTTTGTTTCCCAGGTATCTGGGGCTCTGTTAATTTTTTCAAAATCATTTTTTTCTCTAGTGTTTTATTGGGTGAATATCTATTGTACTGTACTGTCCTAAAGTTCTCTGATTCAATTTTCTTCACCTCTGCTCTACTATTAAGCTTGTGAAGCCAATTTTTATATCTATTATTTTGTTTTTTCATTTCTATATTTTCCATTTGCTTCTTTTTAAAATTTTTTATTTATTTTCTGTGATTTAATTTATCTGTTTTAAGAAAATGTGTAATTTATTATTGGAGCAGTCTTAGGACTACTACTTTAAAATCCTGTCGGATAATTCCAACATTATATTCATATAATTGTTGGCATCAGTTAATTGTCCCTTTTCATTCAAATTGTGATGTTCCTAGTTATTTGTATAATAGGTGATATTCATTTGTATCCTGGACATTTTTTTCCTATTATGTCAGGGGTTTCTGGGCCCTATTTAAATTCATATTTTAGCAGATAGTCATCTTATTTAGATTAAGCATGTGAGTCTTGACCTATTTTTTTGTGGACTGTGGTTCCAATGGCAGTTTAATATTCAGAATCTTTGCAATGTTGTTTTGGTCTGGTTAGTTTTTCTGGTTCCTTGGTGCTTCCACTGGTCCCTCCTGGGACAGCCTGAAGAACAGAGTGGGATCCCTCAGGCTGGCCACCAGGTGTCTGTCGGTGGGAGAGGAGTGTGGTGAGATCCTTGTACCTGTGCCCTAGGCTCCCCAGGTGTGTCCGGACAGGCAGGAGAGCTCAGACCCTTTGGGATACAGTGCTCCCAACCAACCCTTATTGTGGTGGGTTCCTTCCCTGGTTTCACTCCTGCCCAGGTGTGTCTTGGCAGGAGAAGGGCTTCTCAGGCCCTATAGAAAGGAGGGCCCTGTGGCCACTGATTTTTGGTGGGGCTCTAACGGACACCTGATGGTGACTTACCAGCAGGTAGTTGGAGGAATCCTGTTTCACTTGGGTGCCTACTGTTTGTGGGTGGAAGTTGGGAGGCATCACACCTGGTTGTCTTCCTCCACTTACCCTCTTTTCAGAGTTTTCCTGATGTTGCTTTATGCCCTATCCTGGGGTTCATATCTGTGCTTAGTTTGTGTGTGTGTGTGTGTGTGTGTGTGGGTGAGGGGTGGGGTGGGGGGGGCAGGAGGATGTGTCTATTATATCCTATCCCTCCATATGACTTTTATCATAGCTCCTTATCAGTAAAATCATTTAGTGATTTATTTGAGTTTTCATCATGCAGTGCAACAGTACAGTTGAGAGCCCAGCCTAGGACTGGGACTCCATTGGTCTGTGCACATGAACTTTATTAATCATTTCTTGGGCTTGGACATTGCTCCCAGGGGTAGGATGCCCTCTATGTCTGTTCCCTTGGCTGGTCCAGATTTATACCTGCTGCCATGGAGCAGTTATTAACAGTGCCCTTTGACTCCTTGAAGGGCTTTGGTATGGATGGGCTGTTGTGAGGGATCAAAGAGCTAACACTTGGCACATTGCAAGACGTCAATAAATGTCACCTATTATTTGTATTATATGAGTTTTTATCAAAACTGTAATATACATATGACATGTATGTCCTATACTTAACCATTTATTAAATATTAAGTAAGCTCTATTTCTTTATTTTAATAATCATAAATATAAATAAAAGTTCTAATCTTTCCTTCCATACTCAAGGGGATTACATGGTACGTCTCTGGTGCTCATTCCACTGCATGAAGAAATCCATGTGCCAGCCAGCCCCATGAGTAAGCACGGGGAGTCTGATACTAACTGATGAGATGGTCAGACAGTGAGTAAATAGATATACAGACTCAAGAAGGCTGAATCACTTTTAACTGAGAATCATGATGTAACACGATAACGCAGGGTTCTGGTTTTGATATTTCCCTCTATTAATTTCATACCGAATTCATCATTCCTGGGGCTATACTTTTTACTCAGAGACCACTGGGATAAGAAGAGAGCAGGGTTGTTTTACTCTCAGTCTGGAATTCAGCTTAAGTATCTGGCTGTTGGAGAAAGTTGAGAAAAGCCTGGTACACTAATTGTGGAGAAGGAAGGGTTTGAGCTGTGAGGATGACATACAAGAGAGGGAATATAGAAGGCTGTATCTTGTCTTATATGTGATATTCTCTATAATTATTTAATATTTTATGATACAATATAGTAGCAAGTTACAGCTCTGTTCTTGGCAGTAGGATGTTTGAAAAAAAAAAGATTTCATGCTACAAATCAACTTATGAATGTTTTCCTTTTTGCAAAGTTTGACCTTTGTTCTGCTGCTGGCTTAATTAGAATACAGGCATTTTTAATAGTGGCAGGAACATGTTTTTGTATGTTACTTCTCAATTACATTTTTGTGCTCATTTAATGATGTGCTAAGAGGGGGGCAGTACAAGTTATGCTAAGGTATTTGTCTTATCTATATTTTCCAAAAGTATGGATAATTGGAGATTTACTGGACATTTGCCATTAGTTTCTATCAAGGTTCATGTTTACAGCAAGCTAATTTTAAGAAGTTGATGATGGACAACCACATTAAAATTACAACTAAAATACAGAACAACCATTATTCAGAACCACCTGAAATCTAGCTAAACAGAAATCCTACAACTAAAGATTTACAGAAGAAGGCACATTGAGACTGATAGGAAGGGCAGAGATGCAAAATGGGCTGGTCCCACACCCATGTGTGGCAGTTAAAAATCAGGAGGTATATCTCAGTTGTCAAGATCCTGTCTGAGGAGTGAGGCCCCCCAGTCCAGGGTTCCAGTGCCAGGAAGAGAATTCCCCATAACTTCTGGCTATGAAAACCAGCCAGGATTGAGGCTTAGTGAGATGGAGGACTGCTAGAGTCCCAGGCGTTTTTCTTAAAGGGCCTACACATAGGGCAGCAACTCGATAGGTGCCAGAGACTTACAGGGAAGAACTGAATTATCTGGCATCACAGTGAGGGCTGGAGTGGCAGTTTTCTCCCAGAGAGAAGTGCTGGGAGAGGCTATTTTTCCTTTGCTGAGTCCTCCTTCCACAGAGCCAGCAGGCAGATACCATATTTGAGTCTCCATCAAGCAGTCTAATATCTTTTCCTTGCCCTGGTGATTCCCTGAGAACACGCCCCACCCAACTTTCAGGCCTACCCAAACTGTTCCCAATGGTTGTTCCATAGGAATGGCTTGTCTTGGCTCATGCTTTGTTGGACTTTTCTAAAATCTCTCAAACAAGCAGCACCTGGCTGTGGCACTAGCTAAGTGACCCCAGGACTGGCATTAGTGGCAACCAGCCTTTGCTTGCAGTTTGGCATCTCCAAGGCACCTCTAAGCCCAGCACAAGTAGCAGCCATCTACAGGTGACAGGTGACAACTGACCTTGGCCTCACCTTGCAAAAGACCCCAGAGCTAGTGTACCTGATAGCCAGTTTCATACCATGCTAGAGCACCACTTAACCATCTTTGCAAGCAAAACGCTCAAGGGATGGACTCAGCAGGTACCAGAGCCCCACTAAAATGAGTGGATTCACTAACCTTCTCTGTGGGATCTAATCCTGCACAGCAGATCTTCCAAAGTGTTTGCATCCAGTCCTCATAGCCAATCTGCTTGGGGAAAATCCCACTCAATGATGTGCCAATAGCAAGCAGGGCTCAATTACAACAGAAGGGTGCATGCAGCCCACATGGGGTGGGGGGCACATCTGAAGTGCCCATCTTGGGTGGGTGATTTGGAAGGCTATGCTACTGGGCCTTACAGGACACCTACTACATAAGGCCATTTTACAAAGACTGGGAGACAGAGGAGCTCTACCTAATACAAAGAAATATACACAAGGAGGCAGGAAACAATGAGAAGACAAAGAAACATGTCCCAAATGAAAGAACAAAACAAAACTATATTAAAAAAGAGAAAATGAAAAACTAAAGAAAATGGAGACATGCAATCTTACAGATGAAAATTTCAAAATACTCGTTATAAGGATGCTCAATGAACTTAGTGGAAGAGTAGGTAAACCTAGTGAGAACTTCAACAAAGAGATAAGAAACATAAAGAAAAACAATTAGAAATGAAGCATAGACTAATTGAAATTATAGGGAATAAATATTAGAGTAGATGAAGCAGAGCTTCAAATCAGCAATTTGGAAGAGAAGGAAGCAAAAACCATCCAATCAGCACAGAAAAAAGACATAAGAATAAAAAGAAACTGAGGGTAGTTTAAGAAGCCTCTGGGATAACTTCAAGCAAACCAACATTCGATGATGGGGGTGATGGAAGTAGAAGAGAGATAGAGAAAAGAATTGAAAACCTATTTAAAAAAATAATGACAGCAAACTTCCCTAGCCTGGTGAAGGAAATAGACATACAAGAGCAGGAAGCACTGAGAGTCCCAAAGAAGATGAACCCAAAAGAAGCCTTCACCAAGACACATCATGATTAAAATGCCAAAGGTTAAAGACAAAGATAATTCTAAAAGCAGGGAACTTTCATAAAACTTCCAGCTGATTTCTCAACAGAGACTTTGCAGGCCAGAAGGGATCAGCACAAAATATTCAAAGTGATGAAAAGCAAGTTTATTATCATTCAACCAGGATTATTATACCCAGCAAAGCTATCAGTTAGAATAAAAGGACAGATAAAGAGCTTCTCAGATAAGAAAAAGCTAAAGAGATGTATCACCACTAAACCAGTATTACAATAAGGGTTATAGGGTCTTCTTTAAGAAGAAGGAAAAAAAAAGATAAAAAATATGAATAACAAAATGGCAATAAACATACATCTATCAACAATTACTTTAAATGAAAATGGATTTAAGAACTCCAATCAAAAGACACACAGAGGCTGAATGGACAACAAAACAAGCCCCTTACATATGCTGTCTACAAAACACTCACTTCAGATGAAAAGAAACACACAGACAGAACATAAAGGGATTGAAAAAGACATTTCATGTGGGGTAGCTATTTTTATACCAGACAAAATGGACTTTAAAACAAAAGATACACAAGAGACAAAAATACCCAGCAATTCCACTTCTGGGTAGTTATCTGAAGAAACCCAAAACACTAAATTGAACAAGACATATACATCTGTATGTTTATTGCAACATTATTTACAATAGCCAAGATATGAAAGCAACCTAAGTGCTCATTAATAGAGGAGCAGATAAAGAATAACTGGTACATATACAATGGAATACAACTCAGACACAAAAAAGAATGAAATCTTGCTCTGCAACAACAAGGCTGGATTTAGAAGGTATTATGCAGAGTGGAGTAAGTCGGAAAGGAAAAGACAAGTGCCAGATAATCTCACTTGTATGTGGAATCTAAATAAACAAAGTAAATGAACACACAAAACAGAAACAGACTCATAGATACAGAGAACATTTTGACAGTGGCCAGATGGAAGGGTCTTGAGGCGATGGGTGGAAAGGTGGAGGGATTAAGAAGTGCAAATTGGTGCCCTAACTGGTTTGGCTCAGTGGATAGAGCGTCGGCCTGTGGACTGAAGGGTCCCAGGTTCCATTCTGGTCAAGGGCATGCACCTTGGCTGCAGGCACATCCCCAGTAGGGAGTGTGCAGGAGGCAGCTGATCGATGGTTCTCTTCCATTGATGTTTCTATCTCTCTATCCCTCTCCCTTCCTCTCTGTAAAAAATCAATAAAATATTTAAAAAAAGAAGTGCAAATTGGTAGTTACAGAATAGTCATGGGGATGTAAAGGACAGCATAGGGAATATGGTTAATAATATTGTAATAACTATGTATAGTGTCAGATGGGTGCTAGATTTGGGTGATTACTTTGTAAGTTATATAAATGTCTAATCAGTGGGTTATACACTTGAAGCTAGTATAATATTGTATGTCAACTGTTTCTGAAAAATAATAATTTTTTAAAAAATGTTGATGATAAAGTCTTCTTTGCCATTCAGGGAATGAACTGAAGAAAAGAAAAATAGATTATATTAGGAATTACCCCATTTTTTGGTATGTGCTGTAAAGTTTTTAGAATATAATTTTTTTTCCTAATTTTTGTTTTAGTATTAATTTCCAGTTATACAAGTAAATTGTTGGCAACCAATATAGGAGTCAATGAACTGGCAACTAATTTTTTTCTTAATATTCAGTTACTTCAGTACCATTTTCATCTACTCTAAAAAAAGATTATTTAATCCAATTAGTTCTCCTCTGATTTATCAGACTTAAAATTGCTTTAAATGAATGTTGCTTTATACTCATGTGAGATATTAATTTGGCTTCAAAACCCTTTAATACTATGTTGTCTTAAATATGTTCATGTAGGGCTCCGTACTATATCTTGTAAATGTGTTTTCTTTTAAAAAGCAGTACTGATTTTTTCAACAATGAGTTTTAGTGTTATTATTGAAAGCACATAGAGACTAAGACATTTCTTTAAACCTAATGCTAGAACTATATTACTAATCTAGACAACTTTCCAAATAACTCTAAAAATATTTCATATTATTTTTCTACCTGCCTAATTTTTTTCCACTAGAAAAAACAAAGCCATTGATTCTATAGTTCCAGCATTCACATGGGATACTGTGCAGGCTGGTGTCCTCTAGCACATTCCACCTTAATGTTCACAGTACAATGAATTTCAGAGATACACAATATAATCAAGAAAAGCCACTTACAAATAGACATTAAATGATATGGGGCAAAAGGTCATGAGAGGCTTAGTTAGGCTAGAGTGACTAAGAATTTGTGAAGCCCAGATTAGGGATGAATAATATTATGTTAGATTTTCTCATTCAGGGCACTATTCAAGGATAAAGCATCAGACAGGCCACTTTCTGAGTGTATCTCTATCAAAAGATAAATTTTCAGAAAAAGGTGAAAGTTAGCTCTCATACAGATATAAAAATGAACACATGTTGAAAATTTTATTTTACTACTAAAGCCTGGGGGAACCAGAAAGATTTTAAAAACAATCAAAATGATATTTTAAAAACCAAATTTATATGGAGTAAATGAATTGAATTGTAAATGGAGGCAAAACTGGATTTTCCATAGGAATAGTGAATGGTACTAAGATTCTATAAAACAAGACAAATTTGTACATTCATTCTTTCCTGCAGTTTATAAAAGTACAAAATAGCCTGATGATAATGAACAAGATAAAAATCAGACTGTGGTATAGAAAATGCATCATTTTTCATTGAAGTACAACATTTATTTTTTTTATCTTGCCTCTGTTTATTCTCCTTCCTCCCCCCTTCCCCCTAAAAAAGTGAATTAAATTAGGAAAGGGAGCAAGAGACAAAATAAAACACAACATGCTTATATGATCCTTCAGCTCACTGGGAACAAACCAAACAAATGAATATACACTATTTCCAATTTACTTGAGGAAAGGCAAAGTTGATTTATAATGGGAATAGGCTTTGTATACCATCATATCACTCTTCCAGCAATACTTTGAGGCTATTACATCACTTTTAGGTCCAGTGAATTACAGAAGTGATACTGCTTACTGAAAAAAGATCAGAAACAACACATCAGAAAGTAAGAGTTTAATAGAAATAGTGGAAGATTAGATAAAATAGTAACAACTTTACATTCTGGGTAAGGAAAGTATTGACTGTATATATCTTTTCGTATGTATTCTAAGTCTTCAGTCCTCCCACTCAGGGCCTGTGAATAGTTTGGGTGGGCAGTCATAACCACACGGACCTTGAAGCAAATCATCAAGAGCAAGAACATGGGATTAAAGAATTTGGAAGTTTATTTCACTTGTTCCAGCCCTTTCTTCACCAACTGCTTCAGCATACAGTGGAGGTTTTTGAGGGCAAACTGAGAGCTAAAAACAATTTAAAACTCTCTCAAGAATTTAGCATTAAGTCAGCTTCTGGGAAGGGGAGAAATAGAAAAAAAGTGCTGACTAACTAATTTTCCTTTTTGGAAAGAAAAACATGAGCACATTTTAAAATCAAACAACAGAATATAAGGAAGTTTTGAACTGTGTACAAGGACAATGTCTAATGAATGAAATGAGCTAACTGAGGGTGAGACCTGCTCACTGTTTTACTTTTCTCAAGATTGACTTGGATAGTGGCTAAAAGTCACTTGGATATTTGTCCTATCACTAAACCCACTGAATCTTGGTTTAATTACCGGAGAATCTAATTAAATGAGAAAAATAATAGTTACCTTATAGGGTTGTAAATAAATAAAATAAAACAAAATGCCAAAAAGCAAAAGAAGCACTCACCCTCACCATTGATTCAATAGGTGGTCTCTATGTTGAGGCTACTGTTAATGAGTGTCATTGCCCACAGTGGCTCTGCCTCACTGCATGCCAAACCCATGCCAGTTTGGGCCACATTGACTAGGGAGTAGAAGGGAGGGCAGCCTGGAAGAGGGGAAGGAGATGGGCATTGAATGAAGAGGTACAATTTCAAATCCTGGCTTTGCCATCAACAAGCTACATAGGTGGGCAATTGGTAGCTTACTAAAGGTGCAGAGGTATTATATCTGAAATGGAGATGATTTTGTAAAAATTTAATATTTTTTAGTAAGTATTTAGTAAGAACTAAATGAGGTCAAAGATTTAAAGCTCTTGGTATGTGATACTTAGTAAATGATGTAATATCATTATTGTTGCTATTATTATTGGTGACTCAGCTACTTCCTACAAGGTTTGCAGTTGGCCCATGAGTTCATCCTCTCCTCTCAGTGTCTGCGGTCCATTCCTAGTCAGCTGTGGAGATCTAGCACAAACAATCACTCTCTTTGAGGCCTTGCTTGTCCCTCCTTCATGAGCCTCCATTCCCCAGTACAGGCACTTGTACAGTGGGCACTTGGTGGCTCTGAGCAGGGGATGAGGAAGGACTGTTTGTGTCTCATAAGTCTGTTTGTGACTGTTTATTGAAGGAAAAACCTACACTGCCCTATTTGGGAACAAAGCCTGTGAAAACTTCTCTTAAAGTCTGAGACATAGGGGCAATATACTTCTCTGAGCCTCACATCATCAAATATCTATATGGCTCATAGATTTTATATTCTTCTGAAAGAACATGGCCCTGATCATATGAACAATGAGAGTGTATGAAAAAGTGACTTGGACAATCCCAGCTTCTACGTGTTTCTCCCACACTTCTCAGGGTAGAGTTCACTCAGATGTGTCTTCATGGTGGGTCTAATAAGCATGAAAAAGGTCCTTCTTGGCTGAGAACGTGCACATTTTGTCATCATTGGGGCCTGGATCAGATACATATTGAAAACTCAGGAGAAAAAAAAAAGGCAGCTTTCATTAAAGGCTTTTCCTTGGGATGTCCTGAAACCACCCAGACTTGGTGATCTTCCTCTTTTCCCTGAATTCTCAGAAGGCTCCAGTGAGGTCAATTCCAAGAAGGAAGTTCTTTTCCAAGTTCTGCTGTAATCTAATAGACTGCGGGAGGTGCAAGTCACTGTGTGAGAAATGTGCAAGCTAAGCAATTCAAGTCGACCCTATGCTTTCTGAGGACAGGAGAGGGACTTGATCTTGTGACTATGCCTGCATTTGCATGACTGGAGTAGAGCAAAGAGGCCAGGAGCGGGGGCTGTTACCTGGAGCACTAATTCCTGAAATATGGCACATTAGTAAAACTGCATTCTGTCCAAGGGGAAGGAAGACATAGTGGAAAAGAGAAAGCCTTGGACTTAAAATGATGATTTAAAATGGTGATAAATGATGATTCTGGGAGACTTCTGGGCATGGGTTATCCCTTTGGATTAAGTATTTTTCCCTTTGCTTCTTAGTTTCCTGGTGTTAAGAGGCAGTTATGATACAGTGAAAGTGTTGGGCTTGGAATAAAAGATCCTGGGTTTAAATTGAGGCTCTATCCCTTTCTAACTCTATGACCTCAGAAAACTTAGTTTAACCCTAGGATGCTCAATAGTCCCAGCTGTCAAAAAAGAGGACAATAATACTAATGGCACTTTATTGTGATAGGGAATAAATGTGAAAACTTGTGAAACTTTGACACTGAGCAAATGCTCAATAAAAATTCATTATCTTTTTTTTTTTTTTTTTTACTTTGCTAATCCCAGTGTTGACATACATTTTTCTGGAAGATTATTTTTTAATTTCTATGAAATAGCAGTTTATTATCATTATTGTTTATTAAATTATTATTTATTGATATTATTTATGATATTTTCTTGCTTGAATATCTTTACTCCACATTCTGTCTACACACTGAAAACTGAAATCACACTCCACTGTCTACATTAGCATGATTTTGTGCTATTCCTCTGCTTCATTAGTCTAATTTTATTTTTCCATAAATATCTTGCCCAAGCAAATTGTTTGATTTTACATTACAGGTATGTCCACCAGCTCTTCCATGGAAAACATCAACATATGCTCTAATATTCAAAAGAATCCCCATCTCAAAGTCTTCACTTGCTTTTTTCTCCTGTTTTGGACTATTGTGTCATGAGCCTTACCTGATCCTAAATGAGCTCTGCTTTAAATAAACTCCCAATTCTCAGTCAATTATTACCTCCCCTTCCCACCTTTGAGGTTCTGTGAGAGCTTTGTAATATGGTAAAAATTGCTTACCACAATAAGTAATAAACTGAACTTTGTCTTATCAACAGGTTGTTTTGCGGATGTTTAGAGATTCAGATGTTTTGATGTTTAGTAGCCCCACTGAGATCTAGTCAAGATGAGACTTTCCAGCTACAATATTTGACTGTGAAGAGCCCACTTCTTATAGGCCTCTGGAGCCCCCTGCTAGGCTTGGGGGCTTCCTGGCCACAATGCTGAGGTAAGCGGGTCTCATATAAGTTAGAACAACTATCTCTTTTAATGAGATCCTAGGTGCTGAGTTTACTTTGTTTATAAGGAATAAGGAATACTCTTCAGATACCCTTTGGCCGTCTGATCAGATTTGAGAAATGCTTACCCTTGCTGGTAACCTACCTGACACTCTGTCCCTGTGGTTTTATTGTCCCTCATTAAGAGGAACCTTGAAATTAGCTAATTCCTCAAAGCAGCCTGGGGACTAGGAAGTTGAAGGTCTAAGACTGACATCCTTTGGACAAAGTTTGCCATAGGTTACTTATCAAAGCCATTTGAGAATTTTCCTCAGTCTTGTCTTCTTTCATCCAGGAAAATCTGGTTCTGGGAAGTACCTCCTCTGCAAACCATTCCATTCCTCTGGGGCCATAAACCTTGTCTGGGTTTGTAGCTGGATGGCCTATCTGGTAGCTTTGAAGGCTGAGATAAGCGATGTATAAGCAACCTTTTTGGATAAAATATTCCCAGACGTTCATGGATTTGACTCAGTCTAAAGTTAAGTCTGTGCCTCCTCTTCCTGGCTGGACTCCTGTTTCCTGAATAACATGTTTACATTATAATCCAAATTTGTGTGCTTATATTACTAAATGGAATATGTTAACCAAGAACATTTGTGGAGATTTTGATATGACTAAGATTGTTTATTTGAGAGGTATATTAAAAAAAATGTAGAGCAAAATTTCAAACTTCTAATAGTTTTCATTTTTTAATTAGTTTGAGAAAGCATTAAAACTTTTTTTTTTAGTTAAAATAAAAATCTCTTCCTTAAGATATTTATTGGCTAAGTCAAAAGAAAAATGTAGAAAACTTACAACTGTCTCTTCTAGATCCCCCTAAATCCCAACTTTAACTTAATAGCCATTATCCTACTAGTTCTTTCCCCTACTTTATACTCCACTTTCTTCTGCCCCATATCTCCCTCTGATCCACTCCCTTCCCTCCCGGCCAGCCAAAATCCCCTAAGATTCAGTTGCTTCTTAAAACTAAACCTCTCTCAAGATAGGGAGCCCTTTTCTGTTGATGTCAAGCCCTGTTTTTTCTCTGTACCTAGAGCCATTATTAAACTTTCCAAAGATTCATCAAGACAGGGAGACATTTGCAAAAAGACTTAGAATAATTTTAGGAATGTATAATCCAGAACTCCATAATATATACCAATTGATTCATTGTTATTGGGAATATAAAAAAAATAGGAAACTCTGAAGATGATTTTAAAAACCTCAAATTTTATAGGAAACCAGAGGGACTTAGTAAAGCTGTCAATGTCAGACAATGTATTTTGGAGACTACCCCCAAAGTCTTGTCTGTGAAAATAGACTGTAATGCAGTCCCACAAAAAAAGAAAGAACAGAGGGTGGAGAGCTCTGGAATGAGATCCTTAATACCAGTAGACAACATCCAGGAGCAGTTCTGGAAGCATATGGGACACCAGCTCTCACCTCAGTTTTTGTAAATGGTGTTAAGGCAGAAATTGGGGATTCATACATAAGCACAAACTAGAACGGGAAATAACCCATGCCAGAAATCCAACACCTTGCTGAGTATTTTATCTATCTATCTATCTATCTATCTATCTATCTATCTATCTATCTATCTATCTATCTATCTATCATCATCTATCTATCTATCTATCTATCTATCTATCTATCTATCATCATCATCATCTATCTATCTATTATCTATCTATCTATCTATCTATCTATCTATCATCTATCTATCTATCTATCTATCTATCATCATCTATCATCTATCTATCTATCTATCTATCTATCATCTATCATCTATCATCTATCTATCTTTCTATTATCTATCTATCTATCTATCTATCATCTATCTATCTATCTATCATCTATCATCATCTATCTATCTATCTACTATCTATCTATCTATCTATCTATCTATCTATCTATCTATCTATCATTTATAATCTTCCTCACCCGAGGATATGTTTTTTGACTTTAGAGAGAAAGGGAGAGGGAGAGAGAGAAACAGAAACATCAGTGTGAGAGAGAAACATCAGTTGCCCTGACTGGGAATCAAACCCACAAACTTTTGGAGTACAGTACGATGCTCGAACCAACTGAGACACGTGGCCAGGGCAACTTGCTCAGTATTTTAAAGGCACTTTAGAATGAAGGCAAAGTAGAACCCTGAATAAATTTATGGCTTTACTGATGAGACAACTAGACATGTCTACTTCTGTCATTCAACCTCCCTCCTTGGAGTCTTTTGATAAAGAAGCTTGCAGCCATGGTAACAGAATGGGCATTGGAATTAGAATTGCCTTATAATACAACTGATCAATCAAAGGGAATTTGCAAGAAGTTGAGTTAAGATTAAAAGAGCTCTACTGGCTTGTAGAAACAAATAAATGCAAATAATGGATCTGAAAAGCTATGATTTCATATATTTAATATAAAATTGATTAAAATTTAAGCAAAATTTGCTCAATTTTGATGAGATTGTTTCTTTAATTTACTATTGATTGACTTCACCTAAAATATGAAGAGAGATTTTTTTCTGTGTAATCTGCCAAGATATTATTTACCAGATTTTGTTGTTTTAAGTTGGCTTTATAATGCCCTTGGTTATTTAATTTAATTAGTTAATTAATTTATTTTTAAATCTTTATTGTTGAGAGTATTACAGATGTCCCCTATTCCCCTCCCCCCCCTTTGTTCCCCTTCACCCAGTTCCCACTCCACTCCAGGCCTTTATTACCCTATTGTCTGTGTCCATAGGTAATGCATATATGCATATAAATTCTTTGGTTAATCTTATCCCATCCCTCCCCCCTTCCCTCTAAAATTCATCAGTCTGATCCATGTTTCCAAGCCTCTGATTCTATTTTATCCATCAGTTTATTTTGTTCATTATATATCTTGTTCATTTATTTTGATTTTTAGATTCAATTGTTGATAGATATGTATTTATTGCCATTTTCTCCTCCTCCTCCTCCTCCTCCTTCTTCCTCTTCCTCTTCCTCTTCCTCCTCCTCCTCCTCCTCCTCCTCCTCCTTCTTCCTGTTCCTCTTCTCTTCCTCCTCCTCCTCCTCCTCCTCCTCTTTCTTCTTCTTCTCTTTTTTCTTCACCCTTCAGCATTTCATATAATACTGGTTTGGTGATGATGAACTCCTTTAGCCTTTTCTTTTCTGTAAAGCTCTTTATCTGACCTTAAGTTCTAAATGATAGCTTTGCTGGGTATAGGAGTAATCTTGGTTGTAGGTTCTGGCTATTCATCACTTTGAATATTTCTTGCCACTCCCTACTGGCCTGCAAAGTTTGTGTTGAGAAATCAGCTGACATATATGGGCACTCCCTTGTGGATAACTAACTGCTTTTCTCTTGCTACTTTTAAGATTCTCTTTGTCTTTAATCCTTGGCATTTTAATTATGATGTGTCTTGGTGTGGAGCTCTTTGGTTCCCCTTGTTTGGGACTCTCTGCACTTCCTTGACTTGTAAGTCTACTTCTTTCACCAGGTAGGGGAAGTTTTCTGTCATTGTTCCTTCAAATAGGTTTTCTATATCTTGCTCTCTCTCTTCTTCTGGCACCCCCATAATGTGAATGTTGGTATGTTTGAAGTTGTCCCACATGCTCCGTACACTATCATCATAGGTTTAGATTCTTTTTTTCTTTTTGCTGGTGCTGGCCTTCAGGGAGGTGCAAAGTCAGCCTTTGTCTGTGCCCTTCCCAGGACCACTCTGCATGAGTTACAAAGCAATCTGCAGATGGCTACTACTTGTGTTGACCTTGGAGGTGCCCAGGAGAGGCCAAACTGTGAACCAGGACATACTGCAGCTAGTACCGAGCCCCAGGCCACTTACAGGGCATACTGATGTTAGCTGCTGTTTGTTTAAGAGATTTTAGGAAAGTCCATAGCATGAGACAAGAGAGGCCAAGTGTATAGAAAAGCCACTGGAAATGGCTTGGATGAGCCTGCAAGTAGGAAGAGGTGGGGTATCAGGGAATCACAAGGGCATGGCAAAAAGTGTGAGCCAGATTGATGGAGATTCAGATATAGCATAGCCTTTCAGCTGTATGGCATGGAGGGCTCAGCAAAGGAACATTAGCCCCTGCCAGCACTTCTGACTGGGAGAAAACTGCGCCTCCAGCTCTTGCCTTGAGTCCAGACAAGTTAGTTTCTCCCTGAATGTCCCAGGTTCCTTTCTAGCTGCTGTCCCAGTGCTGGAGCTGAGAGGAGTGATTCTGACTAAGTCTGTGCATGGGCCTTTTAAGAGGAATTGCATGGGATTCCCACAGACTCCATGTCACTCAGCCACAATCCTCCACTGGTTTTACAGCCTGAAGTTGTGAGGGTTTCTCTTCTTCCCACTGGAACCCTGGGCTGGGGGTCTTGTGTGGGGCTGGGACTCAGCAAACCTCCACAGCCAAGACTTCCTTCCAATTTTAAACTGCCACATGCGGATATGGGACCAGCCAGTTCCATGCTTCCACCTCAAGTCTCTGCCCTGTGTCTCTGCCCCTCCTACCAGTCTTGATGTGCTTCTTCTTTAATTCCCTAGTTGTAGGACTTCTGTTCAGCTAGATTTCTGGTGGTTCTGAATGATGGTTGTTCTCTATTTTAGTTGTAAATTTCGATGTGGTTATGGGAGGTGATGTTTACCTACACCACCATCTTGACGGAAATCCAAAAATATCCTTGTAGACATTCTGTCTAAAACTTTAGATTGTCTTCATTATGTTTGTTTTACATGACATGGAAGCAACCGGAATTTTTTGTCATTTGCATTTTTATAATGTGCTCTCATCAGATCTTTCACTAAAATGTTCAGTAATAAGTTATCCATGGCCATTTTTAGTATCTGCCTTCTACAAATACAGTCAAACCTCATTTTTCAAACATTTAACATTTTGAAAAATTCAGTTCTTGACCAAGATGTTCACAGAAAAAATGTCTTGGTTGTCAAACCAAACTTTGGTTTTTGACCTGACAACCCTTTCATGTTGATACCTCAGCATGACAAAAAAGCATCATCTTTCAGACAACAAACAAAGGAGAGAATGCTTTTGTTGCTGGCAAAATCAATGATTAGCACAATTTTAAAACATAAAGAGGCTATCAAACGTGCTAATCTTGCTAATGGTGTGAAAGAAACAATCACAGGCAATTGAAGGGATAGAAAAACTGTTGTTGATTTGAATAAACAAAAAGCAGTTAGATAGTGACAGCATTTTGGAGCAGGAATATATGAATAAACAAAGATGCTGCATGCTCACCTGAAAGACACACCTGGAACAAGTGCTGAAAGTGGTTCCTTTAAGGCTAGTAGGGGGTGGTTCAATAAATTTTAAAAAAGAAGTGTTTCTTTATAGATTAAACAGTACATTAGACATGTACTGTATATAAGAAAGGTTAAAACAGAATCATTTGGGGTCTGGAATGGATTAATTAAATTTATATGATTTCTAATCGACACAATGATTCGGTTTTCAAACAAATAGCTTCTCAAACAGCCTTCTGGAATGAATTAAGTTCAGGAACCGAGGTTCCACTGTACTGTTTGACTTTGATGCTTCTCTGAAGCCTCAGCTACAGGTGAGATTTTGTCATCAATGAAGGACTGTCTCATAACTTGGACTGGAAGAATTCTATCAGGTATCATTAACAACTAGAACAGCTGTGAAACTCTTAAGGGGTTAACTCTTGGATCCATGCCCTAAACATCCTCAAATCACAAGAAGACTGCCCCCATTGAAGACCGTAAGCTGTGGGTCCTGAGGAGCCCTCCTGAGTCTGCTGGTCTTCAGACACAGCCAGCTTCCATTTCAGATTCAGAGAACCAGACCATGATCGTCACTCCTTAATCTGCATTCTTCTTCTAGTTTAGATATTCCCTTCCCTTAACTGGTTTAAGGTGACTATTTACTTACACATCCCCTATTTTTAATATTGCTTTGTACATATGTAGTCCTTTTTAGTATGAATTTAATATCTGGCTATAATTTAGCACAAAATTGGCTAGAGTACAATCAAAATGACTGTTGGGTTTGTATACATTTCTCTTTGGGAAGTACCCATTTCCTTAGTTACAGTTCCTTGCAATAAATAAGTTAGTTTCCTAGGTAACTGGATTCAACCATTTGGTGATGTTTTAAATTGGCAACACCACCATAGACCACACATCCAAAAATCTAAAACTCTTATCACACTGTACCTGTAAAAGGAGGTTTCTGCCTCCATCTCACAATGCTCCGGACCTTTTGTGGGAGCCAGTCTTTAACCGAAATAGACCCTTGTAAGGGAGTAGGGAATAGGTGGTGTCTATTTGGAGTCTGTCTTACTCATAGGCCCTACAATTATGATACATTACTGTCCTTTTACTTTAGACCTACCTAATCATCATGCTATACCTAATTATTTGGCATCTGAATGTCTCAGCATTACTTGAGAATCCTATAGGGATATTTGGCTCAAAACGGATCACTAGTGTCTTCCATTGACTAGTGTTGGATCGGTGGCACAAAAACCCACTGGTCCTACTGCAAGCTAGGCAGGGACTTTTTACCTTAATATCTGTTTCAGAATTGTCTCTGACATCACTCACGTGGGTCCTCTAAGAAAAAGAAATTAGTAGACAATTTAATTCAAGAAGGAGGAAAACATGGCTCTCACCTAACTACTCTGATTTCTTTATGTCCCCCCCTGGCTCTTTATTTCATGCTTTACAAGAGGCCTGGGAAGTTAGGTGAATCCTGCATGCTATGGTTGTGAGAATAGCAGGGAGTAGATGATGACACGAAGGGTACCAAACTCCTCACCTGAGAGGCTCATGGAAGTAGATGGCAATGGCTCAGAACAGAGCTTCCTCAGTATGGCAGTGCCTCTCCAGGGATGAACTACATGTGGGAGAAGGTTGCACTTAAACCATGTAGCCCTCTATAGAATCTTTTATATTATAAGGTCTAGGATGCAAAAGTAAGAAATCAGAGAACCAGGTAATTTGGGTAATGATCTATTCTCTTGGTTTAATCTGGGCACTCTTGGCAACTGGCTGAGAAATGAATTACAAACTTTGATCACAATCCTTCCCTGAGTATGTGTCCTGATGTGTGATCTCCAGAGTTTTAAATACTGATGCACAGCCACCATTCTGTTAAATGCTCCAGCAAAAGGTATTCAAAGAAAAAACTGGAAAACTTGATACTTCTGGATGTTGAAGGAAGAATGACTGGAAATTTGGAGTCTGGAATAAGTATCTACAAACCACTTTGCATGTGATTATGACACCCCAAACAGCAGTGAAAATCTGGATGTAGCACACACTCAGATACTAATCAATGATCTATCCTTCTTGGATGAAGAATGACCAGAAGGGGGGCTGAAGAGAGAAATCATCCACTACCACAATCATTCCGGACACTGAAAATCACAACCACACGTACTGTATACATTTTTCCGGTACTCTCCTTCCAGGCAAATAGTTTGATTGTTCATTATAGGAACATCCGAAAAGACCCATCAACTTTCAAGATGAGCAAAATTTATGCCCTAAGATTAAATCTCTAGTCTCAAAGTCTTCACCTTGCTGTTTCTTCCTATCCTGTACTATTGTATCATGATCCTTATTTGGTCCTAACTGAGCCTTTGCTTTAAGTCATACTTAAAATTCTCAGGCAATTCTGACCTGGCCTTCCTCTCTGTGAAGCACTGACAAAGCTTCATGAGGTGGTGTTTTCCCTTAAGACTTACTGCAAAGAACTCGGCTCCATTCGGAATTAAGGTTTATATATTTCAGCATCTTGAACTCAATCTAAAAATGCAGTATTTTTTTCAAAGTCCACTATGCACCTATTTGATTTCATAAGAAATAATTTTTGGCCATTTACTGGCTCTTTGCTGCTAAATTCCAGGAATGAAGATCCAGGGAAGTGGCTGCCAGTAGTAGATGGGATGGATCTGAGAGCTGTTGGTGACTGAGCAACTACTCTGTGTCAGGCTTTGTGCAAGTAGCTTCACATACACCGCATTGCCTTTAATCCTCACTACTTCTCTGCCATAGGGGTATCTTCTTTGTTTTACAGATGAGGAACTGTCTCTCTGGTCAAAGAACTCAGATGAACAAGGATTCAAACCCATGTTTGTCTGACTGGAAAGGAGAGAGCCTTGCTTTCAGCCTCTCCCCTAGCATTTATTGACTGCCTCTTGCAGAGAGCTTGTTGTTGTGGATCCTGAGTATCCAACCATGAGGCATGCTTTAAATCCTCAAGGGACTCTCAGATGTCTTGGACAATTATGAGGTCCTGTGGGAAATGCAACCATATTTTTGCAAGTTATTTTGGGAGCACTTATCTCCTGAGGTAGGAAATGGGGCCCTGGATATGTGCTAACAACCTGAGTCTTTGCATCTTAAGAAAGAACTGGTTGCTGTGAATGCCTGTTTGTGCTGCAGTATGGCTTCCATCTTTCACTGTTATTACCCTGATGCCACCAAGAAGTGTGGGGCTGACATAACCCGTTTGTAAGTGAGGAAGTGTGTACTCTCTGCTGGCTCCTCAACAGGCTCTCTAAAGGGCTTTTTATGATGCTCTTAGTGTTGTAACTCATTTATTAGGCTTATGATCCAATGTTTCAGGAAGAGAGAGGACACTCAGCTTTTTCTTATATCAGAGAAACTTGCTGTCCCCTTAGAGACTGTCCAAAAGAAGGCCCAACCTTTCTCTTTATTGTTTCTCTCAGGGAAACATGAAATCTTCATGCCGGAGAACTTCTGCTGGCTCACCATTGCATGTCTGGATTCCTAGAGAGAAAATGTAGAGTAGGCTGATCTAGGATATTTAACATGAATGACTTAATTCCTTGAAATTCATTCAACTCTTATTCAGGATTGTCTTCCTTAAAATGATGAAAGTGTTCATATTATCCTTCCTCCCTCCTCTCTTCTTTCTTCCTTCCAACTGCCTTTTCCTCCCTTCCTTCCTTCCTTCCTTCCTTCCTTCCTTCCTTCCTTCCTTCCTTCCTTCCTTCCTTCCTTCCTTCCCTCTTTTCTTTCTTTCTTTTTCTTCTATCTCTTGAACCCCTCTTTCCTTCCCCCGCTTTCCCTTTCTTGCTCTGTATTTTCCTGAATAATGTACATCAGGTAGCTATTAGGAAATCTGCTTGAGGATATTTGAGTTTTGGGAGAGCAGGTACTTCTCAATTGTTGGGAAGTTAATTTGGGTTACATAACTTTTAGTTGGTACTTGGCCAAAGAACACTTTTATTGGGAATAAGTCATTACTACTAAGTACTACATTCCTCATTCTTTTCGATATTTAAGAATCTTTATCAGAAGCAAGTAGGACACCAGTAAATTTTGGTCCTTTCCAAATAGAATAAATTTGTTGAATTATAGCAAGGATTTATTTGTCACGACAAATTATAATTGTGTTATTTACAGGTCACTTATTTGTCTCTTAGAAGAAATGATGCCTTGGAAGGAAGTTGAACTAAATCAGATGTGGAGAACTTTTTCACATTTCAGGCCACAGAAAAGCCTGCGCATGGCTTTCCTGAGGCTGGTGCCATTCACTTGTGATGAACTACAGGGAGTAGAACCAGGGTGGGAATTTGGAGATGGAGATGGGAATTTGGGGATGGGGATAATATCAGGCAGGTCCTCACTGGGCTCCGCTGGATGCAAACAAGGGGTTATGCGACTAAATCAACAGTGACCGTGTCATTAAAAACAATGCATCCACTCAACTAAGACAGACATTTTTTTTGAAACATAATTATGTTATAGAAGTCCTATGACATTGAACAAAAATAAAAATTCTTTAAAAAATGTAAAGGGAAATGTCTTCTTCCAAATCATATCTTACATGACATCATGGAAACATTTTGAATTGGGTTATTCTTTTTTGGGATGGAATTAATTTTATTTTTTCAAGTTTATGGTTTGTCTCTAGATCCCTTTCTGCCAGTTGAGGTACTACTTTTTACCCCCTGGTGATGCAGGCTATTCTTCTGCAATTCATTCGAATAAGAATCTTCAATTCAGATTATAGAAGTTCTTGTTTTAATGTTGGAAGGTGACTTCATAGTAAAAGAAAGTAGCATTTAATAGATTCTTTTTATCTGGGATTCCTAAAAAATTCTTTATAATCATAAATACAGTCTTACTAATTTGAGTTAAATGGCTACAACTCTAACAGTCATGGACAGAGAATCTGTTAGAGAAAGCAAATAGCCCAGGTCCGTTGTGTCCGGTGTTACTCCTTCAGTATAGAGTCAGAGGCCTCAGGAACCAGAAGTATGTTTGCTTTGCCAGAACAGGAAAGATGTTAACCCCATTTACCTCCTCTCCTGCCCCTACTCCCACCTCTACCAATGGATTAAATTTGGTGGTTGGCCAAGACCTTGGCTAAAATATTTAACAATAGAGACCTTGCACTAGCCTTTTAATGTATAGTCATTCTACAAACTATAAACTGAGTTATGTTCGTATCATACACTAGGTATATTGTTGAGAACAAAATTTCTTTTATCAGCAGGTGCATGATGTCAGAACCATTTCTTAGCCACTTTTAATGTACGGTAGTTGCTTCAAAGGCAGCATCACTGAATAACATTAAAATGTGTAGCACAAAATTGCCGAATTAGAAGTTTGAAAACATTGGTTACTAATATATGGTGTTTAATCAGATACATTTGCGTTGCTCTGTGCTTATTGCTAGTCACTGCCAGACAGGATTTTACTAAAGGCCTTGTCTGGCGTAATTCACCAGCCTGTTATGGGCAGAAGATGAACATGCCCGAACCCTGCTTCAGATTGCAATTAATTCCATGTCCACTGTCCCGATGAAGGCTTTGAAACATGGTATACCTTTAGCCATGCTGCCATGGAGGCATACTTGGAGGTTAAAACGAGAAAGAAACTCTACACCTGAACCAAACACCTAAAGTTCCCACTTGAGAAAGAGTAATTTACAAAGAAGCAATGCCCTGCGGAAACAGAGCCTGCTGGCCCCTCTCAGTGCCCAGGAGGGTTTGTTCCGGTCTGCCTACCTGCCAGCACAGCTGTATGGGAAGGATCAGTGTGATTGGCTTTGCCAGTTTCTTAGGCAGGGCACGAGGCTCCTAATTGCTTTGTGTCCTTACCAAGGGAATGCAGATTGGTGTTAATTGGAGTTCTTAATGGGATCAGGGCTGGTTTGGAGAGGTTGTCTAGTCTTCGGCTCGCTGTGCCCCTGACATAAGGGGAGAAAGCATGTAAGGTTACAAGCCTGGTTCAACTAATGTCCACTGTCCTCACTCGCTGGCTGCGGCCCTGCACACTTTGGGCAGGGTTTAGTAAGGGCTCTTGTAGGCCCCACGGCGGTGGGTGCGGCCTGCCATGACTTCTGTCTGAGAAAACGTTGCATAAGTGGGGACGGGCCTTTGGCAAAGCGGAGGGAGAGAACAGCTTGGAGGGGTTAACTCTTAGGGAAAAATGTAGTGGAAAGGATGTGTTTATCATCCATTTGAAATCTCTGACTTTGCTCCTTAAAGTCTAAACTTGGCACTAACAAATGCTCCATTGTGAGAGAATTTGGATTAAGTCACCATGGACAGTTTAGCTGGCTTTCGGGATTTGGAAATGGCAATTTTCACCTCCTCCACACTAGCCTTTTCAGTTGCTTGCCAAGTATAATGAGGGAAAAAAAAAATCCCTTAATTCTGGTTAGAAGTGTTTCAAACGTTACATAAAGAGTAATTTGGCTGGTTAACTGCAGGAGCAGTGTGGCTAACTTCTAAGTAAGTTTTGCTCCAGGAAGCATTTAAGCATGCTCTGTAGGATAGCACTGCTGGTAAACAACGCGTGATTTAAAGCCCCTCTGTACACATAGACCTCGGCATTCCTACTTTACTGCCTCATGTTCTACCCAAGAACGTCACTTGTTGTAATATTTTGGTCTATGTTTGAAAAGATGCAATAAATTCTAACTTGAAAAATGAAATAATCTCAAGAAACCATTTCTATTCCTGTTTTAGGTTTTGCATTTTGGCCTTCAAGTGAAATTCAAAATCAAATTGGCAGATGGTAAAGGCAGTACTCCCATGCCATTTAACGCTTCCAATAAAAGAAATGAGGAAATTCTGTGCCATTGATAATATTTGAGTCTAAATGTTATCATTAACTATATTTAGTTTTATTATTATTATTAATTTTTTTTGCTACATATTTGTAATTGTGTAGACAGGGAGAGCCAAAACAAAGTCCACTCTCTACTAACACTGAGAGAGGAGTGTTGAGTATTTAGGCTATAAAAATAGCTTTCAGTTTAACCTGGTAGTTGCAATTTGTAGGAACAAATTCTGTGTCCCTGTTCGGGTAAATTCAATGGCTGCCACAATGGTTTGTCTCAGTGCTTTGTGGTTGGAAACAGAATTTCATGCCTAGTCTTAGAGTACAAGTGGAAAAAAGTTCAGCTGTATTAACTAGGGTGGTCATGGTACAGAATTCTGCCATGGCTACCTCACGTCACAGGGCAAGCTTACCAGGCACTCGAATGAATGGGGGTGATGTGGGGCGGAATTCTCCAATTATTGGCACTTCGTGTTTGTTATGTAGAACTTGTTCCCAAGTGCATGGGTGATTATGTGCCAGGATCCAGTTCTTTCTGATCTTTCAAATACGGTGGGAGCTGCAATGTTTATGCACAGGGCACCTGTCACCAGCAGTGATCTCTCTCCAGGAAATGTCCGGCATCGTCCACAGATGCTCCTCTAGAAGTAAACATCCTTTAGAGGGGAGCTGAATTCACCCAGTGACTTTATGGGGCTGGAATGTGAGCCGCTTCTCCAGCTCTTGGCTACTCAGTTCCAGGCTCAGCCTCACCCCCGCCCTCTCTCTCTCCCCCGCAGGCCCTCATTCATACCCAGCCATGAGCTTATTCCCTCTAACTCATTTTGTAGCTCTTTAGTTTCAAGCACGTTTTGTTTTCTTAGGAATTTTTTTAAATATAATACTTGGAGCTTTTCAGATAAAAACCCCAATAAGTGATTGCTGTGTAGAAAAATTAGTGAAGGTAATTCAAGAGAAACATTTATATTCTTTCCATACAAAGATGAACTTATTCAGGCCCAGCATTGTAGATGGGCCCTTTAGATTCCCTGCATATTGCTGTGAAGCAAAACAAACAAACAAACCCCCCCCCCCCACAAGAGTGATGATGTATAGGGTGTTGGAAAAAAAAAAAGTACAATTATAAAGGCAGTGTTTATTAAAATACATTTCATTTTCAAAATTGAGCTGTCCGCTGTTCAAGTGTGTATGCATTTGTGGGGACACCCTGTATTTCAAACCACAGGGCTGCAGTGGCTTTCTGACTCAGGGGTGGGGGTAGGACAGACAGAGCAGGAGGCCGGAGGACCCAGGCACTAACCTCTTTGTCAGTTCAGATAAATTGCACAGCCCTGTTCCCAGATCCCGAATCTTCAAAGCTGGAGTGTCTGGTTACATTTTATAAGTGGATAGTCAGATTCAAAAGACTCACAGAAGATAATCTAGTCTTAACTGGGGAGACACTGAAAACATACTTTTGATATTTATATGTTTTGTTTTCCCAGGCGCTTTCCTCTGCCAGTGCTTTAGTAGGTCAGGGCTTTAAACCTGTGAGCATCATTCCAGCCACAGAGTCAGCCTGCTTCTACCTGGGGCCTCAGGCTGGCTGCTGGTCGTCCTCTCTGGAGATTGCTCTGCCCCTCCGGGCTGGGTCATGATCCCACGTATAACTGGAGCGGTCTCAGATGTGCATCCCTGCAAGGGCAATTATGTCTGGAGCCTGGTTGGTGGGGCATTTGTGACCGCTCACCGGACAGTGTAACTTGTAATCCGTTCCCTCATGTGTAAGTCTCTTGCAAGGTTTCTCAATCACTGCAGGGCTTGCTGGTAACATTCCATGTTTAACTAGAGGCATCTGGTGCCTTTGCTGCTGTTTACTGAAGCCCTGCACTTCACTTCGTAAAACAGTTGGCTCGCCCGCCGGGCTGTTCTTCCTCAGAATGACTCCCAGCCCTCGCCCCTGTGAACGGAAGATTACTTTGTGGTCGAGAAGTCTTCCCCGGGAGACCCCTCTTGTTCATGTGGACTGATTCAGATACTCAGTCCAAACTCTGGCCTGTTCCTCTCCATTCGAATCCTTGGATATCTTAATGGGACTTAAGCATATTGGTCAATCCTCTTTCAGAGAATCATTAGGGATTTCCCAGAATACTTGCTCAAGAAGAATGACAGCATCTGCTAATAGGCAGCAAACAGTCAGGAGGTCTGCATGGGAACCGTGGAGAGGGGCGGGGGGGGGGGCAGAGAAGGGGCCTGAGGAAGAGTGGGGGAGCCCAGATTAAAAGTCAGGGGCTATGGAAGAGACTGTCTCCTTCCTGGTCCCCTGAGCTGGGAAGACCGTGCTGCCTGGCAGCCCTGTGGAGTGTGTGTGCTGCAGGCTGTTTGCTCCTCATGGACTGTCACAGGCAGGCTCTGGTTTCTGGCTGGGGGCACGTCCACGGTGATATACGTCTCCTCCTTTTTGTGCCTCCACATCGCTTTATTTCCACAGCTTCCCCTTGCAGCTCTCCATTCCCAGTTTACCACCTTCATTAAGGAAGTAACTAGTTTTCTTTTGCATTCCACTGCCTTCCCCCCTGTGCGTGTGAACACTTTGGAAATCTGTCGGAGGTGACTATGGCAGATGGAGCTGAGAGCTGCAAGGGGAAGAAAAAGTTAAGGGAGCAAATAAGTGTCAAGGAATTCATTGTCTGCGCTCCACCTGTTGTTATTCTGGTCCCAATCAACCTGCTCGCCAGGCTGGAGCCAGCAGCCATCTGGAAACACTGCTCTGTTTATAAACTTGGCATGAAGCAGCACTCCGGAGCCCTGACCTCCCACACAAATCTGGAAACAATTAGAGCAAGATGATAGGCAGGCAGGGAACTACTCCAGGGAGGAGGAGGAGGAGGAGGAGGAGGAGTGGAGCCTGCAGTGGAGGGGGCAGAGCCCGGCTGGAGCCCAGGGAAGCGTGGGTCTGGGTGGGGGTTGGGGAAAACAGGGGTCCTGGGGTGTGAGGAGCAAGGCCCCCAGTGGGAGGCCTATGTGGGGGAAGGGAATCTGGGGTAGGAAGCGCCGGATGTAGGAGGGGCTGGAAGTGAGGGTGTGTGTGTGGGGGGTTTGGGGGTGCAGGGTGTGGGGAGCCAGAGGTGGAGGTGAGGAAGCCAGAACTCTGGCGGGGGAGTGGGGTATGGAGAGAGGTGAGGGTGGGAGCTGGATGTCTAGGAGGATCCCAGGGAGGCCTGGATCTAAGGGTGTCTGGGAGGGAGCCAGAGGCGGGAGGATGGGGAAGTTTGGGGCTCAGTTGAGCCAGCCCATAGGGTATGAGGGCCAGAAGAGGGGTCCTAGCTCTGCCTGAGATGGTGCAGTCTTCGGCGCACACCATGTGCCCTCTGCTCACAGGGTGACCTCCAGTCCCCTGGGATCGCTCAAGGAACAGCCCACTCTGGGGAGGCAAGGAAAATCCCACTGTCTGCCCTGCCCTGGGACAGTGAACACAGTCCTTTCTGATCCCTGTAAGAAAACATTGTACAGTCTCTCTCTTTTTTTTTTTAGTTTTGAAAACACATTCTTGAAGAGCACTTTTTAACCAAAGCGAATTTAAGCAATGTTCCATTTTGCTACAGGAAAACGGAGAGATACTTGAACTACAGGGGGGCACTTCTCTAAAAGGGACAGCATTTGTAGATCCGTTCCTTTGAATCTGTGGAGACCACTGTCATGCTTTCGTGTTTCGGGAGCCGATTCAAGCTTCCAGAGTCCCGAGTAGTAACAAGATGAATGAATCTCTTCCTCCTCACTCAAGAAACACTTTTTCCCCCTCTCTCTTTTCTTCCTGTAGTTTTGAAATGTGATTCCCAACGCTGAGCTGATGCTCTTTTCACGCTCAGCTGGGCTTCTAACTTCTAAAATATTAATCTGTGGGAGTTGCTGGCAAACCAAAAATTGGCACCAACGAACAAACTCCCGGTTGGGCCAAATGATATTTGGAGAGGGAAGTTGACTCTGTGCTGGCCTTCTTGGCTCCTGGGGGCTCAGGCAGACCAGCCTGGCACCGGGAAAGGCAGGCTCTTCGTACTCTCTTGTCCTGCTTCTGAAAAGCACAGAACCCCCTGGTCCCAGCCTGGAACACGGGCCACAAGCGCATTTGCTTAAAAGCATTGTCATCACCCAACCAAAATCCTGGAGTCCTTTGGTGTGTGAATTCACCTACCGGGCCCCCGATGCCTTGTTTTCACCATTGATGTCCCATGCATTTTTTTTTTTTTTTACCTAAACATATCATTTCACATGCTTCTGATACCGCTGGTTACTAAGACCCTGCCCAAGAATGTTTAGGACTGCAGAGTATGCAGCACACAGGGCTGTGAAAAAATAAGCAAGATACACAAGGCCCTCCGCACAGCCCAGAGCGCAGAGCGGAGCGGGAGTGCAGCTTCCCATGCTTTTGCTGCCCAGTGGCTGCACCTCGGAGCGGTGTTTGTGAATGTCCCTGGAGATATGCAATCCAGTAAGCCAAGTTTAGACTCCGGGTCTTGTTGCAAATGGATTAATAACATTTTGTGTTTATTTAACCCCTGTAAGCTAATGTCTGTTGTCTCTGCGAACTGGCTGGGCAGTTAAGGATCCACATTCCTTCCACAGTTAATACAATTTCATATTTTTGTATGTATTCATAAATTTAATTACACCCAGACCTATTTAATCTACATCAGTTTTTTAAGCTTTACTTAGATTCACACACACACACACACACACACACACACACACACCCCACAGCATACAACTTAATTATAATCTTTAGGCTAAAAGATATAAATTGAAAATTCACTTTGCCAGTTTTGTCCTCAAGAAATCATCTGTGTCTTTACCATTTTTTGTCTTGGAGATAGCAGAGATGTAAATTGACTTGGCTACAATTCTTCCCAAGATAATAGATTTACACTTTAAATGCTTATATCCAACGCTATTAAAACAAAATGAAAAGCACCGCCTCCCCCCCCCCCCCCCCCCCACACACACAAAGAAGTCAAATCTAATTTACTTCATGCAAGGCTGTAAATTCTTTAAAACACTTGGTATGTACTTGGGATTTATATATATTCTCAGAAAAGCAAGAAGGTTAGCTGCCTGGGTGGTGTCCCCACCCAGACAAATCCCGGTACCCAGTCAGTGATCAATAGTACTTCCTTCTGCTTCATTGGCCCCTCCCAGGGTGTTTTTTGTTTTTTTTACATTAATGACATTTCTATAAAGTGTTTTGCTCTTTTTGGGAGACATAAATGCAACCTATCAGCATCAGATACTCTGTGTCTCCAGGTCCCCACCTTAGAGATTAGACTTTGATTATCCTAGCTCATGTCTGAAACTTTTTTCGTGATAGCCTTCTCCTTCTGTTAACAAACTCCAGGTTTGCCACTTTGGGTACTCTGACCAAAAAGAAGACAGGCAGTTTTATTTACTTGAATCAAGTAAAGTAGATGGGATGCATATCCAAAGCTCTGCCTGCTGATTTCTCCTTTCAGTTGGCTGCTGTCATCTGGTTGAGGTCCTCTCAGCTCATCCTCTTTACAGCTGCATCTACAAAATACCAATCTACGTTTTAATATTTAGCAAAAAGTAACATTAGAACTGCCCAAACCTTGAGATTCTTGTCCTATGTAACACTTGTCTTGAATCTTTTCTAAATAACATCTATTCAAATGGTGCTT
Source organism: Eptesicus fuscus (assembly GCF_027574615.1). NCBI lineage: Eukaryota > Metazoa > Chordata > Mammalia > Chiroptera > Vespertilionidae > Eptesicus > Eptesicus fuscus. The sequence goes on along the minus strand of NC_072491.1, from coordinate 47,344,143 downwards.
TAAAACCATCTTCCTATGTGTTATTAAGAACACAACTTCCTAATTAAAACATTTATCTTAATTTTCAAAGTTTGGCATTCTCCTTAACTATCTGTTGTCTTTAGTGAGCTCTTTAATTCCCTCTCTAGACAGACTCCTTTCTGCCCAACTCTTCCTCCCCTCTTCATATCTTTTGGCCACCATTTGGCTTTGCCCTTATTTGATTTGTAATAGCAATCTTTGTTCTCACCAGAAGAAAAACAAACAAAAAACTAAAATGAAACTCAGATGTATCCTAGAAAATGACTCCCCCCCCCCCATTTTATTGCTTCTTAAAACTTTATAATATATTCTTACAATAACACTTTTCTTAAATGTTTGGTCCAAGAAAGACTTTAAAGATGAGAGAGTGTTTGTAACTTTCTCATCTGGAGGTCAGCTAGTATTCAACTATTAGATGAATGGAAGAGTGATGGCTTTGTTTTCCTCTTCTACTTCTAAGGAATGGACCACCAGAGAGAAGTAACTCTGCAGTATTCTCTCTTTTCAAGAATGTTCAGGTGAGCAGTGTGGATTAAAATTCTAAAATGTGTGACTAAACTTTAATTTAAAAAAAGGACAACATTCTTGCCTCATCTTGTTTTTGGAGAGGCTTTATATGGGAAAAAGGTGAATGGCATTTTCAACTTCATGGTGTATTCCGTTTGCGAACTCTGTTGGATGTTTAACTATGAGATAATGTAACGGAGAGTGGCCTTTAAGGTGAATGTGTGATTCCGTGTATTGTTTACTCTGTATTTCAGAGGGTTCACTCTTTGCTCCTGGGCCTCTGCAGGATGTAGAGTTGTCCTCTCCTTAGCTGTGATGTAAAGGCAGTGATGGGCTCCAACCTGATGGGTTGGGCATTTGCACTGCTGGTCATGTAGCCAGCAATTTGCCTGCGATAGGGATGGAAACATCCAGAGGTATTTGCGTAAGGATGGTTACAGCTTGATTGACATCAAGTTTCAGGGCCACACTACCAGAGCATGACATGGCACTGTTAGCTATCACAGGAAATGCTCAAGAAAGATGGTATCAATACTAGAACTGTATAGAAAGTGCTGACAGAATTATTTCTGTATCTCCTTTTTTGTCTGTCCTTCTAGATCAGTGATGGGCAAACTTTTGAGCTTGGTGTGTCAAACTTCACCAAAAAACTGAGCATAACTCGGGGAGTGTGTCACTTTGAGGAAAAAACATTATTTCGCAAATGTTTCATCCTCAGGAGCAGCAAATGTTTCATCCGCGGCATGTGGTCGCCTCAGCGGCCGCGTGTCATCAGAAATGGCTATATGCGTGTCAGTGCTGACACGTGTGTCATAGGTTCGCCATCACTGTTCTAGATAATACATTTCATGTCTGCTTTATTTACCACTATATATCCTATCCCTAGCACATTGCATTTAGTAAATATTGGTCAATGAGTGAACGAATGGTAAGGGACATTTTTGCAATAGGGGAATATTTTGCACAAAAATAACCGAGAAGGCCCACTTCAAATATATTTTCCATCTCCTACCCCTTCTCACTAAAGAGGCTTTGTTCCCTGATGCAGATTTATTATTGCTACTGTTCTTAGAAGCAGTATCAGTATTCCTAGTGGTGGTGTTAGGAGTAGGGGTTTTGTAATGTGGACAAATTTTACAGACGTATTGCTATATCATACTCATCTTTTTGTCCCACAGGCTTTACAACCTTGGAAGGCGCTGGCTTTTTATTTGACAGGAAAAGAGAAGATACCTACTGAATAACAAATAGATTAAAAAATTTTTTTTTGACAGTCAAATCCAGTTTTTATTTGGCAACTTAATATGCTTGAAAGCAATGCTTTGCAGAGAGCATGAGAGAGGGGCAGGGAGGGAAGGGGAAGAGGAGATAGAGGGAGAAGGAGAAGAGGAGGGAGGGGGAATTAGAGAGGGCAGGTGGGACAGAGAAAGAGGGATTACATAATTTCTAAATCCCTTAGTTTATCAAGTATGGATGGACATAGAGTACTGACCACAGGATAAAGAAGGTCATGGTGTTGTTTCTTTGAGGACAAAGAGGGATGTGATCAAGAAATCCTATTAGCATGGAGGGATAATGGGGAGAAGTTTAGGGCCTCCTTCAAGTTGGTTGCTTTAGAGACATTCAAATTAGCATGGGGAACCTAAAGGACATGAAGTCTAGATGCATCTCCCCCCTCTCCCCTTATAGGAGCTGTGGCTTGCAGGAGCAGCCACACAGCCACTTCAGATCCACAGGGACACTGGTGCTACCAGCAACTTCAACGATGCCTTCTTGAAAACTTGTGAGAGAAGGACAGGGCAATATCAGAAAAACAGTCTTTGCCCAAGGAGTTCTAGTCATCTGAATGGGACATTGACCATTGAACAAAATGGGTCTGCATTGAGCAGGTCCTCTTACATGAGGACTTTTTTTCAAAATATCCACAGTCAGACCTCCATATCCCTGGGTTTTGTATCAGGAGAGTAAATCAACTGTGGATTGGAAACAGTATTTTTTTTTCCTCTCTCATTGCTTGGGGAGCTTACAATTTTTATTTCTCTCTAAATTATTTTTTTCTTTATTGATTAAGATATTATTTTCTTTCTTTTTTTTTTTTATATTTTTATTGAGGTATTATATGTGTACATATCTTACTATTACCCCCCCACCCCACACCCACACATGCCCTCCCCCCCCCAGAGTTTTGCGTCCATTGTTTATGCTTATATGCATGCATACAAGTCCTTTGTTTGATTTCAAAACTCCCCCACCTTTCCCAAACTTTCCCCCTGTAATTTGAAAGTCTGTTTGATGCTTTACTGTCTCTGTATCTATCTTTTTGTTCACCACTTTATAATGTTCTTTACTATCCCTAAATGAGTGAGATCATGTGGTATTGTTCTTTCATTGACTGGCTTATTTCACTTAGCATAATGTTCTCCAATTCCATCCAGGTTGCTGCAAATGATGAGAATTCCTTCTTTTTTATGGCAGCATAGTATTCCATTGTGTAGATGTACCACAGTTTTCCGATCCAGTCATCTGCTGATGGGCACCTAGGCTGTTTCCAAATCTTAGCTATTGTAAATTGTGCTGCTATGAACATAGTGGTGCATATATCCTTTCTGATTGGTGTTTCTAGTTTCTTCGGATATATTCCCAGGAGTGGGATTACTGGGTCAAATGGGAGTTCCATTTTCAGTTTTTTGAGGAAACTCCATACTGTTCTCCACAGTGGCTGCACCAGTCTGCATTCCCACCAGCAGTGCACGAGGGTTCCTTTTTCTCCGCATCCTCGCCAACACTTGTCGTTTGTTTGATTTGTTGATGATAGCCATTCTGACAGGTGTGAGATGGTACCTCATTGTTGTTTTGATTTGCATCTCTCGGATAATAAGTGACTTTGAACATGTTTTCATGTGTCTCTTGGCCTTTCTTCTGTCTTCTTTTGAAAATATTCTGTTTAGGTCTGTTGCCCATTTTTTTATTGGATCATTTATCTTCCTCTTATTAAGTTGCATAAGCTGCCTGTAGATGTTGGAGATTAAACCTTTATCAGTGATAGCATTTGCAAATATGTTTTCCCATGCAGTGGGCTTTCTTGTTGTTTTGTTGATGGTTTCTTTTGCTGTAAAAAAGCTTTTTATTTTGATGTAGTCCCATTTGTTAATTTTCTCTTTAGCTTCCATTGCCCTAGGGGCAGTGTCAGTGAAGAAGTTCTTGTGGCATATGTCTGAGATTTTGTTGCCTGTGGATTCCTCTAGTATTTTTATGGTTTCCCGCCTTATGTTTAAGTCCTGTATCCATTTTGAGTTTATTTTTGTGTATGGTGTAAGTTGGTGATCTAGTTTCATTTTTTTGCATGTATCTGTCCAGTTTTCCCAACACCATTTATTGAAGAGACTGTCTTGACTCCATTGTATGTTCTTGCCTCCTTTGTCAAATATTAATTGAGCATAGTGGTTTGGGTCGATATCTGGGTTCTCTATTCTGTTCCATTGATCAATATGTCTGTTCTTGTGCCAGTACCAGGCTGTTTTGAGAACAGTGGCTTTGTAATACAGCTTGAAATCTGGTATTGAGATCCCACCTACTTTATTCTTCTTTCTGAGGATTGCTGAGGCTAGTCGGGGTCTTTTTTTATTCCAGATGAATTTTTGGAGAGTTCTTTCTAGGTCTGTGAAATATGCTGTTGGTATTTTGATGGGGAGTGCATTGAATCTGTAGATTGCTTTGGGTAGTATGGACATTTTAATGATGTTGATTCTACCAATCCAGGAACATGGTATGTTCTTCCATCTGTTTACGTCTTCCTCTATCTCTTTTTTCAGTGTCCTGTAGTTTTCTGCGTATAGGTCTTTTACCTCCTTAGTTAAGTTTATTCCTAGGTATCTTAATTTTTTTGGTGCGATGGTAAATGGGATTGCTTTTTTAGTCTTTCTTTCTGTAAGTTCATTATTGGTGTATAGAAAAGCCATAGATTTCTTGGCGTTAATTTTGTATCCCGCTACATTGCTGAATTCATTTATTAAGTCTATTAGTTTTTTGATGGAATCTTTTGGGTTTTTTATGTACAATATCATGTCATCTGCAAATAAGGACAGCTTCACTTCTTCTTTTCCAATTTGGATGCCTCTTATTTCTTCTTCTTGCCTAATTGCGATAGCTAATACTTCCAGTACTATGTCAAACAGGAGTGGTGAGAGTGGGCATCCCTGTCTTGTTCCTGTTCTTAGGGGAAATGGTTTTAGTTTTTGCCCATTGAGTATGATGTTTGCTGTGGGTTTATCATAAATAGCTTTTATTATGTTGAGGTATGAGCCTTCTATTCCCACCTTGTTGAGAGTTTTTATCAAGAAAGGGTGTTGGATTTTGTCAAATGCTTTTTCTGCATCTATTGATATGACTATGTGATTTTTATCTCTCAATTTGTTTATGTGATGTATCACGTTTATTGATTTGCGGATATTGTACCATCCTTGCATTCCTGGGATAAATCCTACTTGGTCATGGTGTATGATCTTTCTGATGTACTGCTGGAGCCGATTTGCTAGAATTTTGTTGAGGATTTTGGCATCAATGTTCATGAGGGATATTGGCCTGTAATTCTCTTTCATTGAGTTGTCTTTATCTGGTTTTGGTATTAGGGTGATGCTGGCTTCATAGAAGGAGCCTGGAAGTGTTCCTTCCTCTTGAATTTTTTGGAATAGTCTGAGGAGGATAGGTTTTAGTTCTTCCTTGAAAGTTTGATAAAACTCTCCTGTGAAGCCATCTGGCCCCGGGCTTTTGTTTGCCGGAAGCTTTTTGATGACTGCTTCAATTTCTTCCATAGTTACTGGCATGTTGAGCTGTTTAGAATCTTCCTGATTGAGTTTTGGAAGGTTGTATTTTTCTAGGAATATGTCGATTTCCTCTAGGTTGTCCAGTTTGTTGGAGTAGAGTTGTTCGTAGTATTTTGTAACAATCCTTTGTATTTCGTCGGGATCTGTTGTTATTTCACCTCTTTCATTTCTGATTTTGTTTATTTGGGTCCTCTCTCTTTGCTTCTTGGTGAGCCTGGCTAGAGGTCCATCAATCTTGTTTATCCTTTCAAAGAACCAGCTCTTGGTTTTGTTGATCTTTTGTATTGTTTCTTTGGTCTCTATGTCGTTTATCTCCGCTCTGATCTTTATTATTTCTTTCCTTCTGCTTACACTGGGCTTATCTTGTTGCTCTCTCTCTAACTCTTTGAGTTGTTGGGTTAGGTAATTTATTACCATTGTTTCTTGTTTTTTGCAGTAGGCTTGTAGAGCTATGAACTTCCCTCTCAGGACTGCTTTCGCTGTGTCCCATAGATTTTGGATTGTTGTGTTTTCATTGTCGTTTGTTGCCATGATGTTTTTTATTTCTTCCTTGATGTCTTTGGTAACCCAGTCATGGTTTAATAGCATGCTGTTTAGTCTCCAAGTGTTTGATTTCTTTGGGTTGTTTTTATTGTAGTTGATTTCCAGTTTTATGCCACTGTGATCTGAGAAGATACTTGATATGATTTCTATCTTCTTGAATTTGGAGAGACTTTGCCTATGTCCTAACATATGGTCTATCTTTGAAAATGACCCATGTGCACTTGAGAAGAATGTATATTCTGTGGCTTTGGGGTGAAATGTTCTGAAGATGTCGATTAATTCCATCTGTTCTAGTGAGTCATTTAGGTTTGATGTTTCTTTGCTGATTTTTTGTTTAGAGGATTTGTCCAATGGTGATAGTGGGGTATTGAAGTCTCCTACTATGATTGTATTACTGTCAATCTCTCCTTTGATATCTTCCAGGAGTTTTTTAATGTATCTTGGTGCTCCTGTATTGGGTGCATATATGTTTACCAGAGTTATTTCTTCTTGTTGGATTTCTCCCTTTAGTATTATGAAGTGGCCTTCATTATCTCTTGTTATGTCCTTCACTTTGAGATCTAATTTGTCAGATATAAGTATTGCAACCCCCGCTTTTTTTTCATTTCCATTTGCCTGGAAAACCTTTTTCCATCCCTTTACTCTCAGTCTGTATGCATCCTTTTTTTTGAGGTGGGTTTCCTGTAGACAGCAGATATCTGGGTTTTGTTTTCTTATCCAGTCTGTTACCCTGTGTCTTTTGATTGGGGCATTCAATCCATTTACATTTAAAGTTATTATTGATAGGTACTTATTTGACGCCATTTTTATTCTATACCCCTGTGTACCTTCTTTGCTTCCTATTTCTTTCTTTTTTTTTTTTTACAGCAGACCCTTTAGCATTTCTTTCATTGCTGGTTTGGTGGTGATAAACTCCCTTAGTCCTTTTTTGTCTGTGAAGCTCCTGATTTCACCTTCAATTTTGATTGATAGCCTTGCTGGGTACAGTATTCTTGGATTTAGACCCTTCCTTTGCATGACTTGGTATATTTCATTCCATTCCCTTCTGGCCTGATGAGTTTCTGTTGAGAAATCAGTTGCTAGTCTGATGGGGGTTCCTTTGTATGTAACTGTCTGTCTCTCTCTGGCCGCTTGTAAGATTCTTACTTTGTCGTTGGTGTTTGCCAACTTAACTATAATGTGCCTTGGCGTCGGTCTTTTGGGGTTCATTTTGCTTGGAACTCTGTGAGCTTCTTGGATTTGTGTGGGTTTTTTCTTCCCTATATCAGGGAAGTTTTCTGTTATTATTTCTTCAAACAGGTTTTCTATTCCTTGCTCAGTTTCCTTTCCTTCTGGCACCCCTATTATCCTGATGTTGTTTTGTTTTGTATTGTCCCGAAGTTCCCTTACGCTCTCCTCAATCTTTCTAATTTTTGTTTCTAGAAGCTGTTGTAATTGGGTATTTTTTTCCATCTTGTCTTCTAGCTCACTTATGCGGTCCTCTGCTTCATCTAGTCTACTCTTGATGCTTTCTATTGAGTTCTTTACAGCAGCGATGTCATTTTTCATTTCTTCTTGGTTCTTCTTCATTTCTTCTTGGTTCTTACTCATATTGTCGAATTTGTCTTCCATCCTTTTCAGCCACTTTATGACCATTTCTCTGAATTCTTTCTCTGATAGGTTGTTTGCCTCTAAATCGTTTACTTCCTTTTCTGGTGATGCCTGCTTCTCTTTCCTGTGGGGGCTGTTTCTTTGTCTCCTCATGGTCTCTCTTCTCCGGATGTCTGGTTATATAGATTTCTCTCTCTGGCGTTGATTTAAAGGTATAAAATACAACACAACCAGGCACAACAGACAAGGCACTGAACAGAATTGTATTCACGATATTAATAACCTCCAATAAAGGTAACCACCAGAGAAAGACAAATTAGGGAATAGGAGTGGAAGAGGGAGAGTAAAAAGAAAGAACAACAACGAAAAAAAAAACAAAAAACAAAGAGTGTGAATCTGAACTTGGGAAAAGAGCAGAAAGAAAGAAAAGAAAAAGAAATAACAGAAAAGAAAAAGAAAAGAAAAAAAAAAGTAAGAGAGACAAGAATGATACTAAGAGAGAAAAGGGGAACAAACTATATATATGGGGAGTAAACTCCACTAGAACAACCACTATTCCCAGCAAATTCCAGCAACACGAGCCTGGAGATTAATACAAACTGCAACAGCAGCTAATATCAAGTGAGGCAAGGGAAAGCAAAAGTAAAAAACAAACAAAAACAAAGCAAACAAAAGAACCAACCAAACCAACAAAAAGAATAATCAAAACAATCTCATAAAAAAGCATAAAAATTCAATCTAATCAACATTCAAGCAAACAACAACAAAAGGCCCGAGAGAAAAATAATTTTTTTAAGGTAGCGTAGAGAGAGGTTTGTATGGATTTGGAGCAGGGGGTTGGGAATTAGATATATAAGTAGGGTGAAGTTTTAGCAGGGAGTAAACTGAAAAAGTAGGGAAAATCTAAAGCCAGAAAGGGTTAAGATAAACTGGGGACCAAGGGGGAAAGGTTAGGAGGAGAGTGATGGCATAATGTTAGCTTTGAGATAGGGTAAAGCGATTGTAAGGGAAAGATGCAAATCGAATGTAGGACACTAATCCAAAAATAAAAGAAAGAGAAAATCAAATGACATTAAAAAAAAAAAAAAAGTAAAATAATAGTAATAATAGTGCTGATTGAAAATAAAAATGTAATAATTAAAAAGGTGAAAATCGAGTGAGGAAAAAGAAAAAAAATTAGTTTCTTAAGTAAAAGATGCAAAAAATGAAAATAAAAAATATGAGAATAAAAAATTTAAAAAATTGAAAAAAGAATTGAAAATTAAAAAATAGGAAGACTAAAATGTGCAGTAGCGGCTGTCATTCACTTCCTCTATTATTCTGTTTGGTACGCCTTTTTCCCAGTCTGGGTGGTATTTCAGTTCAGCTTCATTCCAGGGCTCCTCAGTGTTGGAAGCCAGTCCTGCTTTTTAAGCCAGCCGTGTCTTAATTTCTCGTATTTATTTTTTATTACACCAGAGACAATTAGCGTTTCAGCCCCTGGGTGGCAGTGTTTCTGAATTGACTTCCGGGCCTCTCTAGCTCTTTTTTTTTTTTCCCTCTATGGCACTCACTACCAGTTTGTGGAGGTGTGCGCCTCAGAGCTGCCTCTCTGATGGTCACACGCAGCTCTGGTCCCCAGGTTCCGAAAAAACACCTTCCCCCTGCAGTCTTTCAGGGTTTCCACCTGGGTTTACCTCTGTATTGGGCTTAGCAATCAGAGTCGGAAAGAGCCCAAGTGTGCGGACCGTGGGTCTGTGCACCAGGCTAAGGAGCCTGCACTCCTTTGAAAATTCTTAGTCTGACCCTCCTCGTCAGATTAAAATGAGTTGCTTTCAAGAGGTCACTTCTGTTAGCAGCTCAGAAGACCCCCCTCCTCATTCACGGATCACGGCAGTTCCAACTGCCGCCGATTTTTCTAGGCACAGACCTCCCGGCTCCTGCCGGTCCTGCGGCTGCAGCGCTTCCCTCACCCAGCGCTTCCCTCACCCACCGCGGGGATTAGAAACCGCCCCTCATTTCAGGCGAAATCTGACCTTTCCGTGGTGCAGTGAAGAGTTTCTTTGAATCCGAATGTTTGCGCTGATAGGGGGCTGGTGGTCTGGTGCTCCCAGCAGTTCAGTGTTTGCAGTTGTCGCGGAAAGTCAGGTTTCCCCTAAAATCCTCCTTTCCTTGCAAGATGGCGAGGCGCAGCTCCAGGAGGGGACCCAGCCCCTGTGGGTGCTGTGCGGTCAGAGGAACACTGCCCAGCACTCCCCCGCCTTCTCCTGGAGTTTAGCTGTCCCTTGGCTTGCCCACATACACTCCCTCTGCGAGCCTCTGCTGCTCCGACTCTCCGCCCCAGGAACAGACTCCAAACCCGACTCTATTCCGTCGCCATTTTTTCCTCTCCTCCAAGATATTATTTTCAATCAAAGAATGTGGAGATCTGATTTAAATTATATGATGGTGGTGGGCACCCCTACCCCTGTGTTATGCAACAGTCAACTGTAAAGGTGCCGCAGCTTTTTTTATCCACTCATCTACTGATGGGCACTTGGGATGTTTCCAGATCTTAGCTATTGTACATTTTGCTGCTATGAACATAGGGGTGCATATATTCTTTCTGATTGGTGTTTCTGATTTCTTAGGATATTTTCCTAGAAGTTGAATCATTGGGTCAAATAGTAGTTCAATTTTTAATTTTTTGAAGACACTCCAGACTGTTCTTTTTTTTTTTTTTTTTATAGTGGATGCATTCACACTAGCAGTGTACTAGGGTTCCCTTTTCTCCACATCCTCACCAGCACTTGTCCTTTGTTGATTTATTGATGGTAGCCATTCTGAAAGGTGTGAGGTAATACCTCCTTATGTTCTAATTTGCATTTCTCTGATGATTAGTGACTGAGCATTTTTTCATATGTTTCTTGGCCATCTGTATGTCCACTTTGGAGAAGTGTCTAGGTCCTTTGACCATTTTTTAATTGGATTGTTTGTCTTTCTTTTGTTAAGTTGTATGAGTTCCTTATGTATTTTGGAAATTAAGCCCTTTTCAGATGTATCATTGCCAAATATGTTCTCCCATGCAGTGGGCGCTCTTGTTATTTTGTTGTTGGTTTCTTTTGCTGTGCAGAAGCTATTTATTTTAATGTAGTCCAATTTGTTTACTTTCTCCTTAGTTTCCATTGTCCTCGGAGATGTATCAGTAAACATATTGCTATGAAAGATGTCTGAGATTTTGCTGCCTATAGTTTCTTCTAGCATTTTTATGGTTTCATGGCTTATATATATATATATATTTTTATCCATTCTGAGTTTATTCTTCTATGTGGTATAAGTTAGCAGTCTAGTTTCATTTTTTCCCCATGTATTTGTCCAATTTTCCCAACACCATTTATTGAAGAGACTGTATTATATGCTCTTGCCTTTGTCAAATATTAATTGAGTGTAATGGTTTGGTTGATTTCTGCGGACTCTGTTCTGTTCCATGGATCAATATGCCTGTTCTTGTGTTGGTACCAGGCTGTTTTGATTACAGTAGAATACTATGCAGCTGTAAAAAAGAGGAATCTCTTACCCTTTGAGACAGCATGGAGGGACCTGGAGAGTATTATATTAAGGGAAATAAGCCAGTCAGAGAAAGATAACTATCACGTGATCTCACTCATATATGGAATGTAATAAACAAAATAAACTGGCGAATATCAGAGGGAATGCGGGGGTGGGTGGGAGGGGAGTGATTAACTGGGGAACTTATATGCATATGTGCATAGCTCATGGCTACAGACAATAGTGTGGTGAAGGCCTGGGAGGGGCAGGTGCTGGGTGGGGGTCAATGGGAAAAAAAGGAGGACATCTGTAATACTTTCAATACTAAAGATAAATTAAAAAAAAAAGATCAACTGTATTTTAAACAGCTCTGATGAAGATTTAAATAAACTGGGTGGGAAACTCTGATCATCAAGATTACTCTACCTACACCTTTCCTTTTCTTATTCACTGTTTTGTTGTTGGCTTCCGCCTCAGTGCAGAGGAGTGAGAGGGGGCTGGGGATTCAGTAGGGCAGGAAGGCATGCTCCTGGACTGTAAAAACCGCTCACTACTCATAGACCCTTCTACTGCTCATACAGAAGCATTCGATACACTTTATTAATCCCCAAATTTTTTCTTCTAAACTATACACATTTTCTAGTGCACCATCTTCTAAGGCTCTCACTTTTCTTCTCTTTTCTCTTCCAAGCCCTGTCTTTTATTTTCTCCTCTTTACTATCTCTAAAGTCACCCCAAGTAATGATCAGGTTTACTCCTTAGTCCAGGGCTTCTACTTAGAGACCTTATTTCATCTAACATGCAATGCTCTTGTTACAGTCACTCTGGGAGGCGGATTACTAAAAAAATGACTCCAATTTTCCACCCCTCCCTGAGAAGTTATCTACATCATTTGCAATGCAGTTCTGTAGTTTTCCCATTAAGAGGCCGATCTGTTTCCCCAGTCTTTGAGTCTGGGTTATGTAGTGATTTACTTTGGCCAATAGAATATGGTGGCATGTGCCAGTTCCAAGCCTGATCCTCAAAGTATCTTTGCGTCCTCTCTCTTCCTCGGAACCTGGCCACTACTATGAGAAAATTTCAAGCTGACCCATTGGAGAATGAGAAGCTATGTGGACATAAACTGGGTCATCATGGCCCAGGTGACCTTTAACTGACCTACACCAGTAACAGAATCATGACCCTGCTCAGATTAAATCAGCTGAGTCCTGCCTACGTCAGCAGTGTGTTCTAGCTAAACCATAGATCCATGAGAAAAAATATAAATCATTGCTTTTTAAGTCACAAAGTTTTAGGGTGGTTTGTTAAGCAGCAATAACTAATTGATACAGCCAATAACCGTCTTTTGTTGCTCAACTTGAAGGATCTTTTTTTTTTCAGTTCTTATAGCAGAGAGTTATAAAGAGAAACCAAAATCTGTGTCATTTTTTATCACAAGCATACAGCTACATTGTATTTTCTCATCTCCCTGTGCCCATGTTAACTTAGCTGGCTGCTTGAATGTGTGTAGAAGTGACGGGCATCGCTTCCAAGCTCATAAATACCTCCTCTTGCAACACTTTCCCCCTCATCTGACTGAATGGAGAGAAACTGAGGAGGGCAGAACCATAGTATGGAAGACACATGGGTTCCCACATGACCCGATGGAAGACTGCTACTCACCAGGAACATAGAGAGTGGATTTCTGTGAGTGATAAACTAACTTTTGTTGAGTGAAGTGACTGAGATTTTGGGATTTGTTATAGCAGCTGGAATTGTTTACCTTCGTTACTACTCCCCTTCTCTTATTTGACCTCGCGGTGGTCTTGGGCAGTGCTGACCCCTCCCTCCTTTAAGAAGCCTCTTCCCTGGGTTTCCTTGATTGTGTAATCTATAATTCTTGCATCCATCTATCAATGGCTCTCTATTACGTTCAAGAAGATAAAGTCCAAAATTCTTAGCATGCTTTTATTAAAGCCTTTGTTTAGTTTTCCACCCTCCTCTCTCACCCCCCTAGCCTTCAAATCTATGCATTTACATAAACACATCATGATCTCATTTGCTCTGAGGTTTTACATTTGTTGTGATATCTGCTTGAAATACTCTTTCTATGTATCGTCCTACTAACTTTTGCTATCACTTTAGGTCTGGTCTATTACTCATTCTAAGAACTCTGGGCCCTAAGGTTGGGTGAAGAGCCAACTATGGGCTCTAAGGTAGTTCTGTGTTTGCCCTAATCATAGGACTGTTGTAATTGCACTTGATCTCTTTTCACCAGCAGACTCTGAGCTGTTTCAGCCTATTGTGCTCATTATTGCATCTCAAAGGCATAAATGAGTGCTTGTCACTTAGTTTGTGAAAAACCATTTGGTGAGTGTATAAATTAATGAGCTTTGTAGGATTGGGGGAATAAGAGTGCATAAAATCTAAAAATTAGACTCAAAGTTCAATAACTAGTAATTAATGAGGAAGCCAACCAGACAAATGATGTTGCGTAACCTTCCTTGAAGATGATCTATACTTGGTTCCTCTGACAATTACTGGACTGTTTACAATTACAGGTATAGAATAGCCTTCTTTCAAATAGTGTTGTTTCCTTCTATTATCAGTAGTGATGAAAACTGGATTCATTACAGTGCAGAATTTGGTGTTGTTTTTATGTGAACATAAGTGCTCTGTTAAACCTCAAGCATTTTTTTTCTGTTATAATTGGCAGATGAAGGGTTGGTTATATAAACTTATGACCAACTGAGAAGTTCCCAAAACAATGCTATTGAAGTAGAAGGAACAAAGGGCATAACATGGGTGTCTGAATTCCTTCTTCGGGATGTTTGCATCTGTTTTTTATTATGGTGCTGCTCTTTAACAATAAGACTAACTCAGGCAACGGAAGGTTCAGCGTGCTGCCCCAGGTCACACAATAACGTGGGGTTGGTACCATACATGAAAGCAGGTGTAGGTGTCTTACTCTAGGGACCCATACTGACTCCCTGTGCTCCTGGGCATAGAAATGAATGATGAAGAACTGTTAACTCAACATGATAAGCCTGGTGAAGCTGATGACACATAATTGTGAGGCTGTGTGTGGAGGAGGTTCCTGAGTGAGGCTTCTGGCACGTATTCTCTGTTAAACTGATGGAGAAGGTATTGTCCTGGCACTTGCTTTCATTGCCAAGCTTGTGTTCTGTGAATCTGTCCTATGTGTGTTCTGCCTGCCCTGATTTCTGATCCCATGAGGAGTGTACAGGGGACCATAGAAAGGGTCCAGGCCATCTCGCTATTATCTTGCCATGGCTTGTAATAATGACAGAAGCTAAGATTGACTGAGTATTGGCTTTGTATGTTTCCAACTCTTCCCCTGAATGGTCTCATTTAATTCTTCATTGGCATCACCAGGGAGGTGCTATAGTTATTTTCAGCTCTCGAGCAAGGAAACTGAGGGAAGGAGGACTCCAGGACTCACCCCACAGCACATACCTGCCCTTTCTTTCAGGATACTTGTCACTGGGTGGGCTCTATCCCTGAACCAGGTATTAATCCCCAAGGAGGATTTGTGGGCAGGGATCCTACCCATAGGTCTCCTGGGATCCTGTCTACAGAATGAATCCTCTTTCATCTTCCTTTCCCTGGGCCCCCTCTTCCACTCCCTGATTATTTTTGCCTACTTTAGGAGAACTATTTTTTTTTTATATCCTGAAGTGAGGGCAAGTAATTTTGATTATACAGGGAAAGGTGGTGAAATGATCACATTTGGAGTAAACAAAAAATACATCCTCATGATGACAAACATTTGTTTGTATTTAGTAGATTTGCTATACACCGGAATTCTTCACCATATATTTTTGTGTTTATTTAAATTTGTTGGTCACAGATAGCAAAGGACAATGAAAGAGGTATGTAAGCAGGAAGAGACTCCCCTCTACGTGACACCCATCTCATTATGGTGAGTGTATGACCCTCTCATGACTAAATCTTTCCACATACTTCTGCGCAATACCCCCACGCATCCTGTTTAGAGACAGCTTAGATCCTGCAGAATACTCCTTCTATTTTTCAGCAATGAATATGAGGAGGCAAAGGCCAAGAGCTGCTGATCTGTGTTCAAAACTTGGAAGGGCCACTGAGCTACTATTTTGCAAAGTGAAGAGGAAACACATACTGCCTGGGCCTCAGAGCTCCTTACAGACTCTAGGAAGTTAGTCAGCAGCCTGCAGCCTGCTCTCACCCCACTAATCCTCCCCCGTGGACTATGTCTGGTTTGGAGTCCCTGAGGCTGTCCCGTCTGCACTATCTTCCTTGCATTCTAAGACTGCATGGTGAGTGTACAGGTGGCAGAGTCCAGGGAAGTGGGCCTGAGAAACGCTGTGACTCACCAAAGAAGCTGGGAGGGCTAAGGCACTCCATCCCCTTCACCTGCTTAATTGAGTAGTAGTCACCAAGATTGCATAACCAGCACCATTACAGCCTGTGAGAGCCCAGGATGAGCCAGTTGTGGTTAAAGACTTAAAAACAACCTTTGCTTGCTGACACATACTTTTTTACACACAAAGAGCTTCAGTGCTCTCTCTGGGACTTCTCACTTATTGCTGTCATCTGAGTTCAAGTTTGAGATTTTTATATCAAACAGGCTGATGTCTGCCTGCATGGAACTCATATTCTTGTGTGTGTGTGTGTGTGTGTGTGTGTGTGTGTGTGTGTATGCACACGCACACTATACAATAAGCATAATCAGTAATTGTCATATTATGTTAAAATTTACCATAGCTTAAGAAATAAAGCATAATGCAGGGTATGGGAAGGGAGGAGCTGCAGAGAGGGCTACAACTTAAAGCAGGGTGGCCAGGAGGGGCTTCTCCGTGGAAGTGACGTTGGTGAAATGAGTGGAAAGAGGTGCAGGGTGCATATCTCTGAGGGTAGAGTGTTATGGAAAGAATAAACACCCCATGCAAAGGGCCTGTGCGGGGCGGTGGCTGGGGAGACCAGAGTGCCTAGTCTAGTTAACACAGCGGAGAGAGCCATTGTTTTGAGACCCTAGTGAACCGTGTTGCTTCTCTGATGTACACTTGCTGTGGCCCCTGACGTCACTGAGGGTAAAAGCAAGGTTTATAGTGGTCTTTCTGTACTCTGCCCCTGCACCCTCTCTGACCCCATTGCTCCCCTATGGTATTACTATGTCAGCTGTGTTGCAGGTGGACTGTGGGGAGCAAGTGTGGAAGGGAAAGACCATTGAGAGGCTGTATAACTAACTCCTCCATACCTTAGTGACTTGCAGCAGCACCCTTCCATAATTCTGTGGTATGTCATGTGAAATGACCTGAGCAGGGCAGGACTGCTGCTCTGGGCTGGGATCCCTTGTGCATCTGGGCTCCAATAACATCTCTCAGGGAGGCCTGGAGTGTTGATCCTGGAGTGTGGCTGAATTCTGTCTGGGGGATGCAGTGACTGACCTGAAAGTCTCTCATCACTCATCAGGATAGCCAAGGTAGCTACTCACAAGGCAGCTTAGGAGTCTCCAGGCACCAGCAATGTTATTCTGAAGGAGCAATGCTTTCCAATTTCTGGCTTGCTTTTCAAGCTGGCCACATTTCGGAGTTCATGTGGGAGAGCCATGCCAATGAGTGCAGAAGCAGGGAGGCCTGGACAGATTGGGCTGTTACTCACTCAGCCACAGAGAGGTTATTGCTACGGTCTGGGGGACATGTTGTGCATCAAGGGCTGTCATTAGTGATGGTGAAAGGCACAGATGTGGCTAGACTTATGAAAGGGTTATGTCCTCACAAATCTATTGTACGCTGAAAATATCCTAAGTTGAAAATGCATTTAATACACCTAACCTACCAAACATCACAGCTTAATTTAGACTACCTTAAATGTATCCAGAAGACTTACATTAGCCTATAGTTGGGAAATTATTTTCAGTTTTATCTCCAGAGTAATTGCTTTCTTTTTCTCTCCAGAAGCCAGAGATAGAGATGGGTATTTTGCAGACATGATGGGACATAAAAACACAAAATACAATGGTCAAAAAATACTAGTGGGGGATCCCAAGATGGTGGCAGATTAGGTGGAAGCTACACTGACCTTCTCCTAGGACCAAAGTAGAATTACAATGAAAATATAGAAAAATTATCCTGAATAATCACCTGAAGACTAGCTGGAGAGAAGCCTTATAACCCAGGGCTTAAAGAGGAGGTCACATTGAAACTGGTAGGAAGAGAGGAGGTGCAAGAGGGCTGGCCAGGCTCCCATAGGCAGCTGCAGAAGTTCCAGAGTGATATCTCAGCCGCAGGGGTTCACCTGAGAAATCTGGGGTGTAAGCCCCAAGCCAGGCTCACCAGCCCAGAGCACCAGAACCAGGAAAGGTGCCCACATAACATCTCACTGTGAAAAGCACCTATTCTTCTCAAACTATTCCCAAAAATTCAAGAAGAGGGAAGACTTATAAGCTCATTTTATGAGGCCAGCATTATCCTAAATCCAAAACCAGATAAAGACACTGCAAAGCAAGAAATTATAGGTCAGTATCACTGATGAACATAGATGCTACAATCCTCAACAAAATGTTAGCAAACCAAATCCAGCAACACACGAAAAAGATCATACACCATGGTCAAGTGGGATTTATTTCTGGGATGCAAGGTTCATACCATATCCACAAATAATAAACTTGATACACCACATAAACATATTGAAGAATAAAAACTACATGATCATGTCAATAGACACAGAAAAGGCATTTGATAAAATCCAGCACTCATTTATAATAAAAACTCTAAGCAAAAGGAACATAACTCAATGTAAAATATGCCATATATGACATACCTACAGCCAACATCATACTCAGTTGACAAAAACTAAAAGCAGTGCCCCTAAGAATAGGAACAAGCCAGAGGTGTCCGCTTTCATCACTCTTATTCAACATAGTAAGGGAAGTCCTAGCCACAGCAATCAGAGAAGAAGAAATAACAGGCATCCAAATTGGAAAGGAGGAAGTAAAAATATCATTATTTGCAGATGGCATGATATTGTACATCGAGAATCCTAAAGATGCCACCAAAAATTACTAGAACTGATAAATGAATTTAGTAAAGGAGCAGGATACAAAGTAAATAATCAGAAATTAGTTGCATTTTATACTCCAAAAATGAACTATTGGAAAGGGAAATGCAAACAAACAAACAGCAAAACAAGACAATCCCATTCAAAATTGCTTCAAAACCAATAAAATCCCTAGGAATAAATTTAATGAAGGATGTAAAAGACCTGTACTTGGAAAATTATAAGACACTCTGAAGAAAGAAATTGAGGAAAATACAGATAAGTAGAAGCGTATACTGTTCCATGGATAAGAATAATTAACATCATTAAAATGTCCATATTACCCAAAATAATCTACATATTCAATGCAATTCCTATCAAGGTACCAGTGGAGTATTTCAAGAACTAGAACAAATGTTTTAAAAATTTGTATGGAACCATAAAAAACCCAGGATAGCAATGGCAGTTGTGAGAAAGAAGAACAAAGCGATAGGCATCACCCTACCTGAAATCAAACTATACCACAAGGATAGTGATCAAAACAACATGGTACTGGCATAAAAACAGAATAGGGGCCCAGAAATAAATCCATGCCTTTATATTCAATTAATATTTGACAAAGGAGGCAAAAACACACAATGGACTAAAAATAGTCTTGTCAATAAATGGTGTTGGTTGGGAAATATTGGACAGATACGTGAAAAAAAATGAAACTAGAGCACTTTCTTACACAACACAGAAGAATGAATTCAAAATGAATTAAAGACTTAAATGTTAGACTTGAAACAATAAAAATTCTAGAAGAAAACATAGGCAGTAAAATCTTGGACATTTCTCATAGCAATATTCTTTCAGATATATCTCCTCTGGCAAGAGAAACAAAAGAAAAAATAAATAAATGTGACTACAAAGGAAACCATCAACAAAATGAAAAGACAATTAACTGAATGGGAGAATATATTTGCCCATGATACAAGTGATACGGGGTTAAAATCCAAAATACATAAGGAACTTATACAACTCAACACTAAAAGCCCCACAAAAAATCCAATTAAAAATGGGCAAGAGACCTGAATAGATAGCCACTTCTACAAAGAGGACATGTTACAGATGGAAAATAGACATATGAAAAGATGCTCAGTGTCACCGATCATCAGAGAAATGTCAATTAAAATCACAATGAGATATCACCTAACCTGTCAGAATGGCTATCATCAATATATCAAGAAACAAAAATTATTGGCAAGAATGTGGAAAAAATGGTACCTTCATGCACTGCTGGTGGGAATGCAGATTGGTGCAGCCACTGTGGAACTGCCTTATGACCCAGCAATTTCATTTCTGGGAATTTATCTGAAGAAACCTGAAAAACTAACCCAAAGAATATATGTATCCCTGTGTTCAATCTGAAGAAACCTGAAACACTAACTCAAAGAATATATATACTCCTATTTCATTGCAGTGTTATTTACAATAGCCAAGATTTGGAAACAGCCTAAGTGCCCATCAGTAGATGAGTGGATAAGAAAGCTGTGGTACATGTGCACAATGAAATACTACTCTGCCATAAAAAGGAAGAAAATTTTATCCTTTGTGACAGCATGGGTGGACCTGGAGAACACTATGCTAAGTGAAATAAACCAGTCAGAGAAAGAAGTACCATATGATTTCATTCATATGTGGAATTCAATGAAGAAACAGATCTAACAAGCAAAATACAAACAGACTCATAGAGAGCAGGCAGACAGCTCTGGTGGTGGTGGTGTTGTTGGTGGTGGTGGGGGAATGTTGGGGGTGGAGGGATTGAGCAAAAAGAAAAGAAAGAGAGATAAAACTCAAAAAGAAAGAGAGAGAAAACTCATGGATATGGACAACAGTGTGGTGATTTCAGGATGGGGAGGGGGTGAGTGGATGTGGAAGAGGTCATAGAAGGAATAAATGGTAATGGGAAAAATATAATTAAATTTAAAAATATTACAAAAAATGCTAGTAATACAGTACATTGTAGAGTATCAGTTGTTTACCCTCGTGATCACGTGGCTGACTAGGAGCTGAGTCTCACTGCTGCTTCCCAGCATCATGAGAGAGTATCAGTAGTCTGGGAAAATATCAAAATTCAAAATGTAAGTTATTATTTCTACTTCAATGAATATTACTTTCGCACCATTGCAAAGATGAAAAATTGTAAGTTAACCATCATAAATTGGGCACTATCTGTACTTGGATTTCTGAAGATGGAGTCAATACAATTTGCTGATGGAATATATGTGCAATATGAGAAAAAAAGAAATCATGGGTGACTGAGGTTTTAGATTTGAGCAACAAGCATGGGGGTGCCATGGACTATAATGAGGAAGCTGGAAATGGAGCAAGCTTGGGGAGAAACAGGGACTCCATTTCCAACAGGTTGAGATTGAAATGTCTATTGGACATCCAAGTGAAATGTTGAGTAGACAATTGGACATATGGGTCTGGAATTCATGGGAGAGGTTTGAGCTGAAAATATAAATTTCACCATGAAAATTTTTAAAATATATTTTTTATTGTTGATAGTATTTCAGATACCTCCCGTTTTCCCCTCTTCCCCCCTCTTCCCAGCTCCTACCCACTCCTCCAGCTCTTTACTACCCTATTGACCCTGTCCATGGGCTATGCATATAAGTATATAATTTCTTTGGTTTATCTCTTCTCATCCCCCCAATCCCACATTGAAGTATGTCAGTCTGTTCCATGCCTCCATGCTTTGGGTCTTATTTTGAAATCAATACATTTTGTTCATTAGATTCCTCAAATAAGTGAGATTATGTGATATCTGTCTTTTTCAGTTTGGCTTATTTCACTTAGCATAATATTTTCCAGGCCCATCCATGCTGTCCCAAAGGGTAAGAGATCCCTCTTTTTTACAGCTGCATAGCATCCCATGGTATAAATGTCCCACAGCATTTGTATCCATTCACCTACTGATGGGCACTTGGACTGTTTCCAAATCTTAGCTATCCTATCTAATAAAAGAGTAATATGCAAATAGACCGCACCTCCTCGACACCCACAAGCCATGCCCCCCAGCCAATCAGGAGCGAATATGCAAATAAACCCAACCAGTTTTGGCTGCGGCCACAGAGAGCAGGAGGGAGGCTTGGGTTTCCCCAGCAATGGAGGAAGCCAAGCTTTCCACCTGCCCTTGCCGGCCCAGGCCTCCACTCAATGCTACAAAGTTTCAATGATAGAAGATAAATAAATCCCAACAAAAATGGCAGCAGCCACAGAGCTGGAGAGAGCAGGAGGCTTGAGTTGCCCCCAGAAATGGAGGAAGCCAAGCTTTCCGCCTGCCCTGGCCAGCTCAGGCCTCCACTCCAGGCTACAAAGTTTCAATTATAGAAGATAAATAAATCTCAACAAAAATGGCTGTAGCTACGAAGCGAGCAGGAGGCTTGGCTCCACTCAAGGCTACAAAGTTTCAATTATAGAAGATAAATAAATCCCAGATACCAGGGCCTCTGCTTGGCTTGTTGGGGGGTGTGGCCGGCCTGCAAACCATCACAGGCTCCTCGCCCAGGCCACCCCATGCCCCAAGGGAACCCCACCCTGTCCAGGACACCCTTCAGGGCAAACCAGCTGGCCCCCACCCATGCACCAGGCCTATCTAATAAAAGAATAATATGCAAATTGACCATCATTCAAACACACAAGATGGCTGCCCCCATGTGGTCAAAGATGGCTGCCCCCATGTGGACACAAGATGGCTACCACAAGATGGCCTGCAGGGGAGGGCAGTTAGGGATGACCAGGCCAGCAGAGGAGGGAAGTTGGGGGTGACCGGGCCTGCAGGGAAGGGCAGTTGGGGGGGACCCAGGCCTGCAGGGGAGAGCAGTTGTGGGGGACCAGGCCTGCAGGGAGGGCAGTTAGGGGTGACCAGGCCTGCAGGGGAGGGCAGTTAGGGGCGAACAGGCTGACAGGGGAGCAGTTAGGCATCAATCAGGCTGGCAGGGGAGTGGTTAGGGGGTGATCAGGCTGGCAGGCAGAAGTGGTTCGGGGCAATCAGGAAGGCAGGCAGGTGAGCAGTTGGGAGCCAGCAGTCCTGGATTGTGAGAGGGATGTCCGACAGCCCGATCCTGCTGGGATTGGGCCTAAACAGGCAGTCGGCATCTCTCGAGGGGTCCAAGATTGGAGAGGGTGGAGGCTGGGCTGAGGGACACCCCCTGCCCCCCTCCCACCCCCCCGTGCACGAATTTTGTGCACCGGGCCTCTAGTTGTAAATATTGCTGCTATGAACACAGGTTTGCATACATTCTTTCTGATTGGTGTTTTGAGGTTGTTAGGATATATTCCCAGAAGTGAGATCACTAGATCAGATGGAAGTTCCATTTTTAATTTTTCGAGAAAACTCCATACTGTTTTCCATAGTGGCTGCACTAATCTGCATTCCCACCAGCAGTGAACCAATGTGTTCTCTTTTCTTCACATCCTCACCATCATTGTTTGTTGATTTGTTGATGGTAGCCATTTTGACAGGTGTGAGGTGATATCTCATTGTGGTTTTAATTTTCATTTCTCTGATGATTAGTGACTTTGAGCATTTTTTCATGTATTTTGGCCATTTGTATGTCCTCTTGGAGAAATGTCTATTCAAATCTTCTGCCAATTTTTCAATTGGATTATTTGTCTTCCTTTTGTTGAGTTGTATGAGTACTTTATATATTTTGGATATTAACCCCTTATCAGATATATCATTGGCAAATATGTTCTCTCATAGAGTGAGTTTCCTTTACATTTTGATAGTGGTTTCTTTTGCTGTGCAGAAGCTTTTTATTTTGATAAAGTCCCATTTGTTTATTTTCTCCTTAGTTTCCTTTGCCCTAGGAGATGTATCCGTAAACTTATTGCTATGTGAGATGTCTGAGGTTTTATTGCCTATTTTTCTCCTCTAAGATTTTTATGGTTTCATGCCTTACATTTAAGTCTTTTATCCACCTTGAGTTTATTCCTGTGTATGGTTCCAAGAGCTGGTTCTTTGAAAAGATAAACAAGATTGATGAACCCCTTGCCAAACTCATCAAGAAACAAAGAGAGTGGACCCAAATAAATAAAATCAGAAATGAAAGAGACCATGGAATATTTAAAGCTGTATAGACTCCTCAGATTGAAAAGAACCCCAAATGTGCAGCCTAACTTTGGTAAGTATTTATCCTGCTTTTACTTAGAGGCCTCCTATTAATCATCAGTTTAACAAACTTCAGCTGACCAATCATTGAGCATCTGTACATAGAGTATATTATGGTAGCCCCACAACCATAGATATGAATGCATGACTATAGATATGCACACATGAGAGTTTGTCACTGTTTCCTTATCTAACAGGCCAGTATGTCAGTCATGGAAGGGATGACCAGTCATATTTTACAGATGACAAAATATGAGTTCACAGCAGGGTTTAAGCACTGCCTCAGCACCCCAAATCAGCTCTCTGTGGAGCTGCCCTGGTCTGGGTCTTCTGACCTCCATTTGAATGTCCTTTATGGATTAAAAATTAATAGTCGATTCTCATAAAAAAAAAAAGAGAGAGAGAGGCTAACCCACTCCATGGGCAGGTGGACCACAATATGAGCATGAATTCTAGGTCAAAAAACTTTCTCCAGAGTGTATTATTTTTTAATGTTTTTGTTAAAATTATTTTTAGAGTGAGAGGGATGGAGAGATAGAAGCATCAGTAAGAGAGGAACATCATCAATTGGCTGCCTCCTGCATGCCCCCTATTGGGGATCAAGCCTGAAAACCAGCCATGAGCCCTGATAGGTAATCAAACTAGCGACCTCTTGGTTCCTGAGTTGAATGTCCAAATTCTGAGCCACACCGACTGGGCGAAAGAATGTATCCTTAAACTTTTTATCTTGAGATAATTATAGATTCACATGTATTGTAATATATTATACAGAGTGATCCCATTTATCTTTTACCCAGTTCCGCCAGGGGTACTATCTTATAAAAGTATAGTACAATATTACTGTATCACAAACCAAATATTGAATTGATACACTCCACGAACTTTATTTAATATTTTACCATTTTTACATTCATTTGCATATTTGTGTGTGTGACTTTTCTTTTATGTAGTTGTATCACTTGTATCAATTACTATGGCACTATAACTGTTAAGATACAGAACAGTTCCATCACAAGACCACTGTGCTTCTCTTCATATTCATTCCCCTCCCCCTCCTATCCCTAAGTCCTGGCAACTACTAATCTCTTTTCCATTTCTATAATTTTATTATTTCAAGACAGTTATATAAATGAAGTCATACAATATGTATGAGATTATTTTTTTTCATTTATCATAATTCCCTTGAGATCCATTCAAATTGTGTGTTCATTCATTTTTATTGACAAATAGTATTTCATGGTATGGATGCACCACCATTTATTTAACCATTCATTTGTTGAAAGACATCTGAGTTGGCTCTTTTATAAAGCTTTTATCACCATTTATATACCAGTTTTTATGTGAACACAAGTTTTCAGGCCTTAAAAAAGAAATCTTTTCAAATTCCTGAATAAATAGTCAGTCAGGACAGCAGGGCACCATGGGAAGTAATGTGAACACTAAGATTACCTAGAATATGATCTACATGGGGATTACCCGTTGGCAACTCCAGCCATTACTAAACTAAACCTCTGAGTGTGGCTCACGTGGAACATGTGGCTTGAGCAGCACGGCCTCTGTTTCCTTCCCCGGGGAGCCCACGGCAGATAGCCCGCCACTGCTGGAGCGGACCTGGTGAAGGAAGTATTGAATACTGTCCATGTGAACGTTGGCAAAAGCCTGCCACACATTATGTTAGCTTTGCTGTGGTCAAGTGTTCTTTATGACTACGCAGAGCTAACCCTGTGTCTTCAGAATGTCTTCAGTGCATTACCATCATGTTATCACTTAGGAAAATAGTTCCCATTTCATGACTTACACAGGATGAAATGCATTCGTTTCAAAATTTTAACTGGTTACTTTGGAAATGCAAAAGCTTGGGGGTGAGAACTTTTGGATCCTGCTCTATTTGTTATAAAAAAAGTCATAATATTTTATAGTCAGACATGATACAAAGCATTCTTTTCTTCTCTGGCTATGGTATTTAAAGGAGATGGTCTTCATGGCTTCTTAAACCTGTCACTACCAGGTGCTGTGACTGATGGCAACACAAAGTGGCTGCTTTTCTCAGAGAAGACAATGCATTGCTCAGCTGACTCAATAAGAAGGAAGCTACTTTCAGAATCTTATTGGACGACATTTCATTTTTTGTTTTTGGACAACCTTTCTCAAATGCACCTCGATGCCATCCTGAGAGTTGAGGTTAGTCAAATTTTGTAATAAATAAGATGGGTATATTTATGGCATATTAAATTCATACTGGCAATGCCATTGTTTAAATAATCATCTCTAAATAATAAAACATAGCATATTATATTTGGCTTTTGTCTGTTATTAATGAGTTGTTCTTAATTTAAAAGAACTGGATAGGGATACCTTGAGTAACATTTAGCATTTGAGTATTAATCTTCTATAATAATAAAAGCATAATATGCAAATTGACCGAACAGCAGAACGACTGTCCAGACAATGTTCCGGATGACCACGCTATGACACACACTGGCCTCTGGTGTGATAATAATTGCCCAGATGAGTTAAGTGGTGCATTTCTGGAGAAAGCAGAGTATCAGAGGCTCTTCCTTACTGGGTCCCCTGTTTATCTGTTCAGTCTCCTCCTGACCATTGCCATATGCTGCCTTTCACAATTTCAACCCCATGGCTTTCCCTGAAAAACCTACGGGCACTGTTCTCAGCTTTTCCAGACCTTGCTCATCTTCTGCCTGGATATTTCCCTTTACTACTTCGCCACATTTCACTTCTTGAAGGTCCAGCGTCAAACTTTTAGAGGTTCGTTTATTTATTCATTTCTTTATTCACCAACTTATTTAACATTTGGTGAATGTTTACAATAGGACACATATTTTGCTAGGTGTTGAGGATACAAAACACATAGTTCCAAGTACCTTCAAGTGCCTTCCAGAGAGACCCAGGACTGGAATTTGCATACAGGATGCTATTGTGCAGTAGGGTTTATGCAGGCATTCCAGGACCCTGAGAGGGAGGTGCAGCCACCTGGGGAAGGAAGGAGGAACCTTTCCTCTGGTATCTGCCTGGCTCTCTCTTAACTGAGGTAGAGTGTCCCCTGCGCATGCGTGGTGCAGCACTTACACAGCACACTGTGTTGCTTTCTCCCCCATACACCAAATCCCCCGCCTCCTGCCAGAACATTTTAGCACATAGCAGGCATTCTGTGTACACCTCTGTTTTAGTTTTTTTTTTTCAGCCTTTGGTTAATGTTCTAACTACACCAGAAAAATATTTGAGGTGGCTTTCAGTAAAAATACACAGGACCATTAAAAATAAAATTAGAAGGAGAGAGCAGCTAGAGGAAGGGAGGGAAGTGATGTTATTGAGAGTTTGTTTGCAGGCATGTGGGTTGCTCTGAGCTGCCTGCCAGCCAGCCAGACTGCTCTGTCAGACCTTTGCCATGGTCTCCTGCAAATTGAGTGATTTGTTTTAATATTACTTGTAAAGAATAACACATTTATCAACTGAAACAGAATATGTGCTGATAAAATTTTTACATACCAGGTATCCCGTAATTCATAGAAAATTGGAAATAATATTTGAATTCTAGAGTTCAATGTTCATGGCCTTCATACCCTCACTAAGCCCTGGAATCATGGGACTTGGTCTTCTTCTATATGAGAATCCAAGAAAGCTGCTGATTGGTTGATTTTTGACTTCTGTCAAATCTCTTCTTCCCTCCATTTCTGAGCCCTATTTCTAGCTGTGGTACTTCTTCCTATGCCAAACATGGGAATGTTTCTTAATCTCCATCTTCACTATTTGTGTGTTTAAAATAGGTAATTAATATGTACATTAAATTGGTGTCACTAGATACATTAAATGTTGTGAACTGCTGGAAGAAGATGTGTTCTCAGTAGCTCTCAGAAGGTCAGGTTGTGGTCCAGATCTGTTGACTTCCTGCCCATGGTTCTTATGGAACAGAGTAGTTAGAAGGGAGGGGACCTTGCAGTGCATGGGGAAGGAAGGTGATCCCGACAGTTTACATACGGCAGGTGATCTATGGGCTGGGATCAGTGAACATCACCCCCAACACCAGTGGCCACAGTGTGTGCTAAACTGGCTTGACTGCATTCATTTGCAGACCTACCCTCAAGGCTCCCTGTGCAGGGACCAACTAGGACTCTATGTTAGCTGACATGAAAACCTGAATGTCTGTATTGTGGATGAGTAAAAGTGAAATGACCATATTTAACGATATCATAAGTATGGCCCTGACAGGGTAGATTATTTGGTTGGAGCGTTATCCCATTATGCCAAAGTTGTGGGTTCGATTCCTGGTCAGGGCATATACAGGAATCAACCAATGAATTCATAAATAAGGGAACAACGAATTGATGTCTCTCTCTCTCTCTCTCTCTCTCTCTCTCTCTCTCTCTCTCTCTCTCTCTCTCTCCCTCTCCCTTCCCCTCTCTCTAAAATCAGTTAAAAAAAAAAAACTCTTATAATGACATCATGTTAAATTTCTCAGAAAAGTTCCAATGATTGTTTTGAATGCAGCCCACTTAATGCTATTATATTTCAATAATGTCTTAATTTTTATGTTATTGCTCCAATTAAGTCTATCATCACAAAATCTTTAATAGTATTTGTTAAATCCTGGCATTATTCCCAAGGATATTCCATAAAATAACATTTTTAAATGGGTAATACATTCATAGAGTTTCAAATTTTAAGCAATAAAATATAATAATTCTTACATTCTTCTTTTGACACTCATTCCTTTCCTGTTTTATAAGTTTCTAAATACCTTTTCAGAAATAGCTTGTGCACCTGTAAAACAAATCTGTACATATTTATATTTTCTTTTTATATAAATAGTAAAAGTATTATGCACATTATTCTACCCCCTGTTTCTTTCATGTAGTAATATGTTTTGGAGTGCAGTCTCTATTTGTACATAAAATCTTTTTCAATTCTATTCTACTGTGTGGTGTGCTATATCATTTATTAACAGTTTTTGGATGGGTTTTTGGTTGTTTCAACTTTTTGATCCTACAAACATTATAAGAAAAACTCTCTATATATGTTATCTCACATGTTTAAGAGTATTTCTCTGCAGTAAATTCATAGAAATAAAATAGCCAGATCAAAAGGTAATAGAAGGTTGCTTGTATATTACTAAATTGCTTTATAGGGGTTTTATCAATTCCCACCCTCTCCAGCAACGTAGGAGCATGCAGTGACTGATCTTACTATGTGCTCATCCTGCACCATGTTATCTAATTTTTTATCTCTACCAATCACAGAGGTGAAACATAGTATAACTTTGACATCATCCTATATAATAAAAGCCTGATATGCTAAGTGTCTGGTTGTCTGGTTGGCCATTCAACCAATCAAAGTGTAATATGCTAATGATATGCTAAGGCCACTCAACCGCTCGCTATGATGTGTACTGACCACCAGGGGGCAGACACTCCAAATGGTAGGTTAGCTTGCTGCTGGGGTCTGGCCGATTGGGACTGAGTGAGAGGGGCCGGACACCCCTTGGAGCCCTCCCGCAGTCCCTCCCCAGCTGGCCAACTTCCTGCATCCCTTCCTGGCCCCGATTGTGCACCAGTGGGGTCCCTCAGCCTGGCCTGCACCCTCTTGCAATCCAGGCTGAGGAAACCCCCCTGAGCCCCGCCAGTCCCTAGTGCACGAATTTTGTGCACTGGGCCTCTAGTCTTATTATAAGAGAGGACAAGCCTTCTTTCCAAAAGTTTGAAGGTCATTTTTAGATTCTTTCTATTTTTTTCACATTTCCCTACTCTGTTTTTGGCCTGTTCCCTGTTGATTTGTAACAGTATTGTATATGTTAGAAAAATTCTCATTTTCTGTTTGTAAAATGCTATTATTTTTCTCAGCTTTTCTTTTTCTTTCTGATTTTTTCCCAGCTTTTCTTTTAAAATAAATAGTGGCTGTAGTAGTTCTTTTCCATATGGAAATTTTTATAATTAAAATGTCTACAATGATATTAATTTTTAATACCTCCAAGGTTATGTGAATACTTTTAAAAGGTTACCCATTGAATATTTATTAATAAATGATTATTACATATTTTTTCTATAAATTTATGGATATACATATATTCACATGGAATATACAGTATACGTATATCTATTCTATGAGAATTTTAATTTTTTTATTAGGTATGAAATGTACAAACATATTTTCAGGGAATATATATTATAAGATTTAAAAAATGTGGTGCAATATATATAACATAACATTTACCACTTTAAACATCTTGAAGTGTACAGTTTACTGTCATTAAATACATAAACAACTATTATTTATCATCCTCCAAAGTAACTCCTTATATATTAAGCAGTCACTCCTCATTGACCATTCCCTCAAGCCTCAGGCAACCACCAATCGGCTTTCTGTCTCCCAGGGCTTGCTTATTCTGGATATTTCATGTAAATGGAATCATATAGTCTGTGGTTCTTTGCGACTGGCCTCTTCGATTATCATTGTGGTATTGAGGTTCATCCATGTTGTAGCATGTGTGAGTGTTGCATTCCTTTTTATGGCTGAATAATATTTCATTGTGTAGATTGACCACATTCTGTTTATCCATTTATCACTTGGTGGATGTTCGGTTGTTCACACCCTTTGGCTATATGAACAGTGCTCCTATGAATATTTATGTACAAGTGTACTTTAAATACATGTTTTCAAGTTTTCTGGTTATATGCCTAGGAGTAGAATTGCTGGGTCATATGGTAACTCTATTTACCTTATTGAGGAACCACCAAAATGGAATAACAGGAACTTTTCAAAGCCCCTCTTCCTTCCAAATTTCACACCCTGGCTTCTCCTTCCAGGCTTTTAGTGTGTCTATTGGTCTATTGTTTCCCAACTGTTACTGTTTGCTCCAGGCAGCAGTGCCTGCTCACCTGGCTTTCAGTGTTTCTGGGAAAGCTCTTCCACTTACCACTCCACCCTGAACGCTCCAGGTTAGATAAACAACTGAGCCACACTGACCAGGGCTCTACTAATTCTAAAACTTTCTTGGCGATGCCCCCTGGACACCCAATTTTACCCATTCTAATTTTCTCTTTAATCACAATTTGTTATTTTTATTTAGAGCAGTTATTTAACACAATCACGGTTACATATTTATTAGTATGCTGAATTGCATAATACCTGTCTCACTTAGTAGACTTTGCTTCATGTGGTCAGCGACCCACATCAATTTTTCTTCACTCTATAGATAGTGCTTAGAATAATGCTGGATACATAATGGATGTATACACCTTTATTGGACTAGTGAGAAAATGAACATGCTTTGCTTTAGTCAGACATACTACAGCACCTTGAACATATATCATAATTGCATTCCTACATGTTTTTATTCATATTATTTCTCCCCTCTATGCCTGTCAAAATTCTGTCTGTATTTCAAAGTATATTCAAATTCCATTCCTTTGTTAAAGCTTTTTCTGAATAGTGGGAAGAAACATAAATATTGAAAAAAGATGAAACACTTTTTGGATAAAGGATAGAAGATTATTGCTATAAAGGAAGGGAAGATGAAGAGTTATTGTGAATATGCTAAATATGAGACATATATAAGACCTATAATCCAACAAAGGGCAGAATGTCCCTAGAGTTTGGAGGAGAGGTTAGGGGAAAGATGGAGATATGAGAACCAACTGCAAGGTGAAGTTTGTTGCAGTCTAAGAGTGAGTAAAGGTGAGGAGGGAGAAAAAGGATTTAGGTGTGATGGACAGGTGAAAAACTCCTAAGGTAGATAATAGAAGGGTGAGGGAGCAAGACAAAATAGTAAATTACTTGTCAATGCAATTGAAAAACTAAGCGAGACGGAAGGAAGGAAGGAAGGAAGGAAGGAAGGAAGGAAGGAGGGAGGGAAAGAAGAGAGGGAGGGAGGAAGGGAGGGAGGGAGGAAAGGAAAGCAATATGCCAACATCAGAAATGAAAAAGGATATCACTAAAGGCCATATAGACATCAACAGGAAAAGGGAGTATTACAAATAGCTCTATCTACATAGATTTTGCAACTTAGGTAAAATGGACCGACTACTCAAAAAACAAACAAAAAAACTACCCCAACTCACTCAATATAAAATAGATAACTTGAATAACCTATAACTATTATGGAGATTGAATTCATAATTTAATTTTTGAGGAAAACCCCCCAGGGACAGTGATTTCACTGGATAATTCAACCAAATATTTAAACAGAATTAATATATTAATTCTACAGAATCCTTTCAGAACATAGAAGAGGAGGGAACACTTCCCAATTCATTTTATGGAACTGGTGTTGCTGTCATAGTAAAACCAGAACATGTACAAAGAAGAAAACTGTTGACCACTATTCCTTATGAATATAGATGTAAAATTCTTTAATAAAGTATTAGGAAATTGAATTTGTCAGTATATTAAAATAATTGTACCCTGTCACCAAATGGGTTTTGTTTCAGGGATGAAAAGATGATCAATATTTAAAAAGTAAATCATTCTTTCCTTTCCATCAAGCAAAGATTTCACCATGTCCTTTTACCTTTTATAACTACCATTTTAATTTCACCCTCACTTATTGACCATGCTTTTGATAAATGGAGAAGGGTCTAAAAAAAGGAGTTTGCAGGTAAATAGAGGAAGTATTAATAAAAGTATAAATTTAAAAGCTGGCAGTAGGAACAGGGTTATTAGAATGGCATTTAAAAGAACCAATTACAGAAGTGAGAGAGTACATACTGAAGGGCACAATAATACACTATTATTCTGAAAAAATGTGCTGTGTGAGTAAGAGATACTCATTGTTGATAGAATGAGGATTTTCTTGTAATAATCACAACAGTGACATCAACAATTACTTTTTGAAGGAAGTCCTACTGTGTGCCTAACAGTGCTGTAGGTCTAACTTCCACATACCAAGGATAGTCAACATTTATTGAGACTTCATTATTTTCCAGGCATTCTTCTGGGCTTCGCATTTATTTACTCTTTAATCTTTACAACAACACCCTGAAGTATTATTATTATTATTATTATTATTATTATTTTATTCTAATTTTATAGGTAAGGAGACTAAGACACAGAGTGATTAAGTTACTTGCCAATAGTAACTGAACTAGTGAGAGGTGAGTTGAACATAGGCGGCATTTTGGAGATTCTAGAGAAGCCTTCCACTCCTTTTAACAGGCTATAGAACATGAGTTGATGTGAGTTGAGATTTTGTCTTTAAGATACATCCTATTGTAGGATTCGGCTTGTAGACTCCTACAGGTGGCTTTGTGTTTATCCAGTATTAGCATCACTCTCTTCCTGCTTAGTAACAGGACCATTTCTCAGCAGTTGTCCTCAAAGCACACCTATTTAAATATACTATCCTGATACACAGAATTCTTGGTTGGAGAAAAGGATATCAAAGTCAAAATTCTTTTTCTGCCAGCTATTTGGTTGATCATAATGGAATTCACTGTATTTTCAGATACAATCCAGATTTTGAGTTATTTCCTCTCTCCCTCTCGTTTACTGTCCCCTGGTTGCTGAGTGCACATGTTTCTTCTTACTGACATGAAGTGTTTCCTGTGCTTCCACATCTCACTTTTGCAGCCTCTCCCACAAGACCACCTGCACCGCTTCCAACCACATCCTTCTTGCTGAGTGGGAGTCCCAGGTCTTAGAGTGCTAATCTTCTCACATAAATGGTTCCATCACAATTTCCCCCCCCAGAGGTTTTCTGGGCAAATGGGGCAGGTCCATTTTAGAAAAAAGAAAAAAAAATGTTTCTTGAAC
The DNA here is from genome assembly GCF_027574615.1 of Eptesicus fuscus. Classification (NCBI taxonomy): domain Eukaryota; kingdom Metazoa; phylum Chordata; class Mammalia; order Chiroptera; family Vespertilionidae; genus Eptesicus; species Eptesicus fuscus. Next base: position 47,311,212 of record NC_072491.1, on the reverse strand, counting down.
TTTTTGCCTTTCTCGGAAACTCATGAAGATTCTTTCAATTTGATGACCCTGCCTGTAAAAAGCATAGGTGACATATGCTATCAAATTTATTAGCTACCATGTTTAATGTGCATATATAAGACTAAAAATTATTGCCTTCACCATCATTCTATTAATGGGAAGAGGATCATGAGGTAAACCCTAGAGGAAGTGCATTTTGTTCTTTGCTTGCTGTATGGACTCAATTCTATGTGCGCCTTCTATTTTTTTCTTCATCTGTTTGAGGTAAGTACATTTACATTAACACACCTTATCAATGGCACAGCTAGCGAAAGCTACAAGAACAGGGGTAATAAGACCAGTGCTTGAGATGGATTATCCATGTACCCAAATCCTAAGAGGCAGTGCCAGCAGACTTTCCTGACGGTCCAGAAGGAGTTTGTTGACTGATGAGCAAATGCTGTGTGGTTTTTCCATGTGTTTCTTCCTTCTGCTACTTTATCTTGGACACCCTCACCCTTAATTTTTGTCTAGAGATGAATCAAATGGTCTATTGGTCTATCAGTATTTGTCAGTAGAAATTAGCTACTTCCCACCATGATCTATAACCTCAGGAAAATAAATATTCTTTTATTTCACAATTATAAGAGAATGGGCCCCACCTATGTGGTAGGAAGGCAGTGGGCTTCAGGAGTTTAAAGCACTCCAGTAGAGGCCCCTGGGTGGCAGCTGGCCTCCCACGTTGCTCTTCAGACAGTTTTTTCGAGGCTCATTTCTTCCGGACTATCATGTCGTGTCAGCAATGTTGATTTGGACATGGTTCTAACGTTGAGAACATTTAAATTAAAAATGAACAAACAAACAACAAAATCTTCTTAGCCAGAATTAGTTTCTCAATTCCCCTTTTCCAGTATGGAAAATAGTTTTGCTTTAACAAGCATCCTTTCCCTCACAGTTCTGCTTCTCATTTGGCCCATACTCCCAGGAAGTCATCATTTTGTGCTTATGATATGGCAGTCATTACTAAGATGGAAATGATTGTGATATCATGGATGCCCTGCACAAGGGATGGTAAGTGAACCATTACAACCTCAGCCACAACCACTCACCTTCTTCCCCACCCTGTCTGTCAGGAGTGTCGTTCTGCCTACTCAATGTTGTTCTTGCAGTTGTTGATATGGCCTTAAAAGTTTGGGCAGTAATCTCTGGGCCAGCCGTATGTGCCTGCTTCATGGGAGTCTGGGATCTCTCTGGGAATTAGATAAGGAAAGGCTTTCTGAGATACCTTTCAAGTAGGGAAACTCTCCAGCAGATGCACTCAGGGAAGGCAGCTGCAGCAAATCTGGTAGAGATGACGGTATTCTTTGCTGAGAACAGGCAGGGGGCCTAACCATGTCTTGAATGAGTTGGAAAGAAAAGGGAATTTAAAAGGACAGAGGAAGGAGTTTCTATATTTAAGGTGAATCTTGTTAGGAAGTCCACAGAGGAAGAAAACTATGGCCATCAAAATTTCAAATAATTAAACTTTTCAGGAGCTAGCATAACAAATTTAACCTTTTGGATAATATTCCTTAAAAGAAAACAAACTTACGTGCATATATACATAACCCATGGACACAGACAATACTGTGGTGAAGGCCTAGGGAGGGGATGGGGGAGTCAATGGGTGGAAAATAGGACATCTGTAATACTTTCAACAATAAAAAATAAAATTGAAAAAATAAAGGATAACTTTGCTGGAAAAAAGAAAACTAAAGATGAGATTTTTGTTCACAGTGCAATAACAAGCTAAATGAGATTTTTGCTCGTCTGCCTGTTCTGTCTTTGGACTTGATATGTACTCACATTGTTACCATTGCCATGAACTACTCAAAACCAAACCAATTTGCTATTCTCTTGGCCTGAAGGGTTTACTGGTGTTCGTGTTACTTCAGTCTTAACCCCTCTCCACGGTAAACCCTAAGCTGCTGGACCTCTTTCCTGCTGTTTCGGGTGACAGAGGACTGAAGTCCCATGGTGCTTTCTATGCGCAGCACCAAGGAGGACTGGCAGGGGTCTCCAGGTCATCTAGTAAACATAAGCTCCACGCCCTGACTGGTTTGGCTCAGTGGATAGAGCGTCTGCCTGTGGACTCAGGGGTCCCGGGTTCGATTCCGGTCAACGGCATGTGCCTTGGTTGCGGGCACATCCCCAGGTGGGGGGGTGTGCAGGAGGCAGCTGATCGATGTTTCTCTCTCATGTCATCGATGTTTCTAACTCTCTATCCCTCTCCCTTCCTCTCTGTAAAAATCAATAAAATATTAAAAAAACAAACAAACAAACAAAAAACATAAGCTCCACGTTCATAGTCAGGCTGCCCTTTGCATGTTCTCAGCAGGTCTTCCCGATAGTCATAGCCTTCTGAGTATTTCACAGAAATATCCAATTCATTACTCAATAGATTCAGCAGCATAAGAGCAAGGTTTGGAAGCGCTGTGGACAAACCTTTGCTTCTCAGATAAATGGAAATTAACATGACCCCGTACAACGAATGCTTGGAATGAGAAAGTGCAGAACTACCGACCACCTGGTCAAGTCTGGCTCAGGATGTCTGATGGCTGTCACCAATAGAAATCTTCTCTTTAAACCATCTGATGAAGGCGTATGGGAAAGGTTACACTGATTTTGCCCTCACATAGAATCTTTTTGGAGAAAATAACAGCCTTGGAATGAGAAAATAATTTTGAGGCATGAGAATACCGAAACATTGTTTAAGGACTTGGCAGATCTGTTTTCTGCATTTTCTTGTTTGTGTACTTTAGTTTAAGTAAGCTAGGGGTTAGGACTATATCTCACTGCCCAAGGGCATTTTTTAATCAAGTAAACACACATTGTCTTGGTCTTGAGGGAGCCTATGTCACGTGTAATTGGGGGGTACCCAACATGAAGAACTCTCAGAGTAAAGGATGTCAATGTTGAGCTTGGGATCATTGCAGTGTTTTGTGGTTACACTTGTGAACTATACATCTTTTTTTTCTTTATTGATTAAGGTATTACATATGTGTCCTTATCCCCTCCCCCATCCCCTTAAATCTTTACTTCATTGCTAACAAATCATTTATAATCTCTATAGAAGAGACTTATAATAACTACTAGGGGCCCAGTGCACAAATTCGTGCACCTTGAAAGGAACTGTGGGCCACGAGGTTGTGGTAGACACAGGGGCAGGTCTCGGCCCATCCTCCGTGCCCCCACCTGGCTCCTCCCACCACGGGCCTCAGTCCCCTCTCTGTCAGCAGCCCTGCTCCTACCACCACCGCTCCCATGAGCTGATGGTGAGCCAGCCCCGCTCACACCTGCAGAAGGCATGGAGAATTGGGGCCAGCGCCAGCAGTGGGTGTGAGCAAGGCCGGCGCTGTCAGTGTGTGCAAGTGGCAGCTGCTTCCCTGATTGCCCCTCAGGAGCAGGGGGAGGTAAAGAAGCCCTCAGGGGTGATTGGGCCGGCAGCCACCGCTCACACCTGCTGATGGTGCCAAGTGATCAGGACTGGTGTCGGGCACCAGCAGCAGGTGCGAGAGGTGGCTCTGGCGCCAGCTGTGGGTGTGAGCAGGTTCAGTGCTGGCAGTTGGTGCCAGCAGCGGCTTCAGCACTGGCAGCGGGTGCAAATGGGGCTGTCACCAGCAGTGGGTACGAGAGGTGGCTGACGACCCTGATCTTCCCTGAAGAGCAGGGGGATGTGGAGAAGCCCTGAGGGGCAATCAGGGCTGGCAGCTGCCGCTCATACCCACCACTGATGGCGCCAAATGGGTGTGAGCGGTGGCTTCGATGCCAGCAGTGAGTGCAAGCAGGGCTGGTGCTGGCAGCAGGTGTGAGTGCCGGGTGGGACGCTGGCGCATGGGAACAAAGAATTTTCAGTAACCACCAGAGGCTCTCCCCAATGACAGCGACCAGTGCCCCACCTTGTCTGGCACCCTCGCTCACCTGCTCCATCATCCTGCTGCAGCCGACACCCGCCATGTTCCACGCACGACCCCTGGTGGTCAGCGCACATCATTGTGACCAGTTGTTTGGTTGTTTGGTTTTTCTGCCATTCGGTCTATTTGCATATTAGCCTTTTATTATATAGGATTGGCACCATATTCAAATATGGTGGAAGGCATTCACAAGTAAAGCGCAAGCATGGCTCATAGAACCAGGTTTACCACTTAGGAAATATTTTCGGGGAGGGGAGTTTCCTGGGGTGAACTGCTTGCTTCTGGAGCAGTTGGGGTATGTTTTCTGAGGGAGCCTGATTGCTGTTGCAATTTGTATGCTTAATGTCTTCCTGAATTTTTGACTGTGATTAACAAATGGATTTGATGTTCACTTTGCAAAAACAACTTCCTGAGTCAAAACTCATTTGTACTTCTTCATTAGCTGCTGTGTGGAAAAGGTCATTCATTTCCCTTCTGAGAGTTTGCAAATGAGAATGAGAGTTCACTGGGACAAGCAAAAAGACCTGCATCCCTGAAGGTCAGACTGAATTTTCTCCTGTGAGGTGGCACGTTTCAACTAACTCTAAATTCAGTTGACGTCATTTTCACTAGGTTTATGTCTACTAGCCATGAAGTATCCAAGGACAATGGCTTCACTCGGGAGATTGACAGTGTCAGCCTGGTGCTTCCACAGGCAAGATGGCTGGAAATTGTGGAAAAGAGGCTGCTGGAGAGTTTAAACTTTTGGTAGAGGCTTATTTGATGGGCAGGTGCTACTGGGGAAGCAGAAGTAATTTTAGGTCTGAAAATTGGCCTTGTTCTAAAGGTGGATACTATGGATGATTTCAGATTAAGAATCTATTGCCACATGAGACAAAACCTATCAGTTTCAGATCTGTTATATAGTCTTTCCTTGCCACTGCTTAAGGAATGCTTCGGCTAATTAGAGTTACGCTTCCATAAGATAAGTGTGCAAGTATATCCAATTGCACTTTGTCTTTTTTCACTGTTTTCATTGTCTCCTGAGATGCCGGGAAAACCAATAAGTGAAACTGCCGCCTCTGTAAGGATGCCTGTCACATCAATACCTTTGAGTCCAGGAATTCTGACTTACGCACTAGTGTTGATCCTAGGGGGAGGTTGTTTACAGTGGACATTCTGGGAAATGGGCTAGCCTCGATGAGTCGTTCAAAGATGAAACTGGGAGTTCTCAGATGGGGAAGCACTGTAACCCCTGAACATTAATGAATGTGAATCTGTGGCACACTCTTGAGCTATTGTGCATCCAAAAGCTATTATGGAAATTATGCTGGTAAATCTCAATTACTTCCACATTGTTGGCTCTGCTTCAAGACTACTTTCCTTCCCATCCCTCCCTGTCATGCTTTTCTTTTTATATCCCATCTCCAAGCAGCTTTAACAATAGGCAGCAAAGAGCACAGATATGCAATGTGGAATTGGTATTCCCCCTTAATTATCTCTCAATCAGGCATTATTTGAGGAGAACTCATTTGGTTTCAGAGAGAGAGTTAGGGAATGTCTCTATGTGGGTTAATATTTTCCTGTCCACTGTTCTGCTGAAGCTGTGCAAGACAGTACTTTACACATGTCCATTGTTCTTTTAGTTCCCTTTCCCCTAAAAAAAATAGTTTTAAGCCTCTAATCTTTTAAATCTAAGAAAAATCTATATATATAAAAGGCTAAGTGACCAGCTGACTGGCTGACCGACCGATAGGTAAGATGTGCACTGAACACTAGGGGGCAGGTGCTCAATGCAGGAGCTGCTGAGCAACAGCAACTTTGCAGAGTGTCCTCTCACACTCTGGGACCCCTCGGGGGATGTTCGACTGCCGGTTTCGACCCAATCCCTGCAGGCCAGGCCGAAGGACCCCACCTGCCAGAGGGAGCCCACTCACTCTGCAGATGCCCTTCAAGCCCTGGCGCTGCCTCAGATGCTGCTGGCCAGGGAGGGACCATGGGAGGTTGGCTCCAGGGTGTGTTTGGCCCGTCTTGCTCAGTCCCGCCCCACCATCCACCTTCTAATTAATTTCCTTTCAATGTGCATGAATCCGTGCACTGGGCCTCTAGTAGCATTATAATTTTTTAAGTTTGTAAAACTTAGTTTATATTAAAGTTGTGGAAGTTTTCATTCCAACCTTCTTGTTCTGGAAATAATTCTTCACATCTTCTAGATAAACATATGCTAGCCTTTTGTAACCTTTAAAAAAATCATTTGTTGGGGTGGCATTGGTTAAAAACATTATGTAACTTTAAAGTGTGCAATTCTATAATATGTCATTCATATATTTCATTGTGTGTTCGCCACCCAAAGTCTGGTCTTGCTATGTCACTATATATTTGACCCTTTTTATCCTCCTTCCATCCCGTTTCCCTCTGGTAATCACCATGCTGTTGTCTATGTATATAAAACTATTTATTTGTTTTGTTTGTTTTTTTGTTTTATATTCCACATGTCAATGAAATCATATGGTTCTGGTTCTTTTCTGTCTTACTTTGTTTAGCATAAATACTCTCAAGATTCATTCATGTTATCATAAATGAGAGTATTTTATCCTTTCTTATTGCTGAGTAGTATTCCATTCTAAATATACTCCCTATTTTTTATCCAATCATCCATCCAGGGACACTTAGATTGTTTCCATGTCTTGGCTCTGTGTGTGTGTGTGTGTGTGTGTGTGTGTGTGTGTGTACATATGTATGTATATATATATGTGTGTGTGATATATATATATGTGTGTATATATATATATATATATATATATATATATATATATATATATTTAAATTTTTTCAGTAGAAACCCAGAAAAGGGATTGCTGGGTATATATTAATTTTTTGAGGAACCTCCATACCGTATTCCATAGTGGCTATACCACATTTACATTATTATCAGCAGTGTAAGAGAGTTCTTTTTTCTCTACATCTTCTCCAACACATTTTATTTCTTGTCTTATTGATAATAGCCAATCTAACAGGTGTGAGGTGGCATTCATTGTTGTTATTTTGTGTGTGGATTTGCACTTCCCTTATAGCTAGTGAGTTTGAACATATTTTTATATAACTGTTGGCCATTTGTGTAGCTTTTTAGAATGTCTGTTCAGGTCCTCTGCCCAATTTTAATTAGATTGTTTTGTTGTTGTTGTCATTGAGTTGTATAAGTTCTTTATAAAACCTGATAAAGATAACACAAAAAATTACAGAACAATATCTCTGATGAATACAGATGCAAAAATCCTAAACAAAATACTAGTAATTGAAACAACAGTACATTAAAAAATGCATCACAATCTAGTGGGGTTCATTTTAGGGGCATATGTGTGTTTCAACACATACAAATTGATCAATGTAATACAACACATTAACAAAACAGAGAAAAAATAATATATTATCAATAGATGCAGAGAAATCATTTGAAAAGACACAATATCTTTTTATGATTAAAACATCCAATAGAATGGATATAGAAGGAAGGTACCTCAACATAATAAAGGCCATGTATGACAAATCCTCAGCTAACATCATACTGAATTGTGAAAAATGAAAGCTGTCCTTTAAGATCAGGAGCCAGACAAGGATGTTCACTCTCACCACTGTTATTCAACATAGTGCTAGCAGTCCTAGCCAGAGCAATCAGGCAAGGGAAAGAAATAAAAGGCATCCAAAATGGAAATGAAAAAGTAAAATTGTCATGTTTTGCAAATGACACGATTCTACTACTCCACCATAAAACTATTAGAAGCAATGAACAAATACAGTAAAGATGCAGGATACAAAATCAATGTACAAAATTCCATTTCCTTCCTATTTACTGACAAGAAAATTTCAGAAAAAGAAAGGAAACCTCAAAATTATTTTAAGCCATATTCTCTGACATGGTCAGAGCTTAATTTGTCAAAACAATAAAGCCTCAGCTTTTTATTATTTTGTGGGACAAATATTCTTAATAATAATTAATATATTATATATATATAGAATCTAAAAGAATACATTTGTCTATTTGAAAATGTTTGGAAATAAAGCAACCTCAAAGTTATAACACATGCTGGGTCAGGGGGAGGCAGGAGTCCCGGTACAGCCCAGCCTACGATCATTGAGAACTGAGAGCTGTATGCACAGAACCTACTTCCAGCCAAGTTTGAACTCTGAATTGTATTGCAGGTGTCAGCTTGTGGTGGCCAAACTGGTTTGAAAATCCTTGTGGATTGTAGGTTGCTTTACAAAGATGCCATAAGCGTAAAAGGTAAACGTGGCCTTGCTTGGAATAATCTAGAAGCCTCTTGGAAACTTTTTCCACCCAGCAGACATTCTAAAGAGTTTATTGGCGGCAGAAAGCCACCTCACCAGCATGACTCTGGGTCCCTCCACTACATCCCTGCCTGTCGCTCCCACAAGCCTGGAAGCTAGCCCAAGGGGTCCACGGCACCACCGTCCCATGGCTGGTGGGCCCACACCAGGGCGTGTCTTCAGCTTCATAAAATAGCTGTGAGCAAGCAGCTCAACCCAAGGGAAAGCACAGGGCGTCTATTCGGAAGCCCACCTTATTCCACTGGTTCTAAATTGTAACTATCTTATAATATCACTTTTTGACATTTCTTAAATTAGAATTGTAATATTAGATAACATCTTAGAGTCAATTAATTACCATACATTTTATTCCAGTAATATGTTGATAAAATTGACTAGAGTATATGGAAAAAAGAAGGGAAGGGCTAAAGCACACACTATGGTGATTATTTAGGACCAGCGTAAAAAGATAAGTGAGGATTTGCTTTTGAATCCCTGAATGACTTTGGTCAGGATTTCTGTTTTCTCATAACTAATGCTCAAGGTGATGCAAATATTTTACTCAGAATGGACTCTGAAGAGCCACCGCAAGCCCTAACCCTGTCCTTAGAAGGCCGGAGAAGATTAGAGCTCCGTGATCTAAGTTGTCTGAGAAAATGGGGAGCTCCACAAATACCATCTCTCTAGCCTCACCTGAACCTATTCAGAATTTTTTGGGTCTTTTTCACTCATTTTTATACAGCATGGTGGTATCTGTTATGCGCAAATATATTTATGGGTACCTGTCATATGTTTATACTCTTCTAGGCACCACACAGTCAACTATGAACAAAATTTTCTAACCTTATGGAATTTATCTTCTAATGGGGCAGACAATAAAATTAGAATATATCTTCATATTCACACACACATATGTATATGTATAGTATGTTAGATGGTGATAAGTGATAAAGAAAAAATAAAACAAGGTAACAGTAACGATAAAGAGTATCATCACAAACATATGTATAACTTACACTGTGTGCCAGACACTGGTATCAATATTCTGCCTGAATGTCCTCATTAACCCCCAGGAGAACCCTGAGACTGGTGTGACCATGATCCCAATTTAAATCTGAGACAGCTGAGGCACAGAGATGAAGGGCAGCCAGGTGTGATGGGAGAGGCAGACTGCAGAAAGGAGTAGCATGTATTAGTTGAGCATAATGGCTTGGGTCAACTTCTGGGGTCTCTGTTCTGTTCCATTGATCTAGATGCCTGTTCTCGTGCCAGTACCAGTCTGTTTTGAGTATAGTGGCTTTGTAGTATAACTTGATATCTGGTACTATGATTCCTCCAACTTTGTTCTTCTTTCTCAAGGTTGCTGCGGCTATAAGGTTGTTGTTTTTTTTTTGGGTGGGGGTGTTTGTTGTTGTTGTTCCATATGAATTTTTGGAGTGTTTGTTCTGGATCTGTGAAATATGCCATTGGTATTTTAATAGGAATTGCATTGAATCTATAGATTGCTTTGGGTAGTATGGGCATTTTAATTGTGTTGATTCTATCAATCCATGAACAAGGTATATTCTTCCATTTATTTATATCTTCCCCTATCTCTATTTTTCAATGTCCTAAGTATTCCTAAGTAAATTAGTTGTTTTGTTGCAATGGTAAATGGAATTGTATTTTTAGTTTCTCTTTCTGAGAGTTCATTATTGGTGTATAAAAATGCCATAGATTTCTGGGTGTTAATTTTTTTTATCCTGCTATGTTGCCAAATTTATTTATTTATTTTAAAATATATTTTTATTGATTTAGAGAGGAATATAAATTATTTGGAATCCTTGTGCACAAAAGATGTGTCTCTTCTTTCCTATTTATTCAATCACTTATTTTATATTAACATAAATTCAAAGATATTTAATTTATGCTTCGAGTTAGATTTATACTACTTTATTTTGTTGCTGAACATTAGTCCATCTATGTCCAGTATATGGAAACAGCCAACACCATCTTTTACAGCCTTGCTCCAGGGGTAGAATCAGCCATTTCTCCAGTGAGCCCTGGTTCCATTCACTGGAGAATGGTATTGAAAATCAAAATCCAAATCGGGGTGATGCATGTGCTTGTTGCCAGGGTGTCTGCTTCCAAGTCCTCTCTGCCTGTAGATCAAGGGGATAAATGTATACATATCGGAAACCATATATATATACACTTGTCTATAAATATTTCTATGTGGAACTAGCTGTATCTATATCTAAGCAAAACAGAGGTTCATCCTGACATCTTCAACTCTCATTTATCATCATGTGGAGCGTTCTAGCCTCCTCCCCTATGCTTAACTGTAAGCTCCTATTCCCACCATTTACCACTGAGTTACGTAGTCATTCAATTCCAGCATAAATCTATAGCAGTATCAGAATTATTAATCTTTACCCCATGGGAAACAAGATTATAAACTAGAGTAGAATAAATATATATAATTTATTTTGCCTGTAGTCCTACAGATTTCACTAATTGCTAAAGTGACTTAGGTCAGGAACTTTTTTTTTTTTTAGGAACTTTTTTTCTTTAACACCCTCACTGAAGTAGTAGACTTGCTGCTAGACAGTCTTATTTTTTTCTCCCTGACTAATTTTATTGCTGCTCACCCTTGTTTCTTTAAAAAAAATATTTATTGTTGAAAGTATTCCATATGTCCCCTTTTACACTCCATTGACCCCTCCTAGCCCACCCCGCCCCCTACCTTAGGCCTTCACAACCCTATTATCTGGGTCTATGGGTTATGTATATATGCATACAAGTTTTTTGGTTTCCTTCCTACTTACCACAGCCTTCCCCCTGGAATTCAACAGTCTGTTCCATGCTTCTATGCCTCTGGATGTATTTTGTTCATCAGTTTATTTTTTTCATTAGATTCCACATATGAGTGAGATCATGTGATACTTTTCGCTCAGCATAATACTCTCCAGGTCCCTCCATGCTATCTTAAAGGGTAAAAGATCCTTCTTTTTACTGCTGCATAGTATTCTATAGTGTAAATGTACCACAGCTTTTTTTATCCACTCATTTATTGATGAGCACTTCGGCTGTTTCCAGAACTTAACTATTGTAAATTGCATTAAAATGAACATAGGGTGCATACATTCTTTCTGATTGGTGTTTCTGGTTTCTTAGGATATATTCCTAGAACAGGGTCAAATGAGAGTTCCATATTTAACTTTGAGGAAACTCCATACTGTTTTTTACAATGGCTGCACCAGTCTGCATTCCCATCAGCAGTGCACTAGGGTTTCCTTTTCTCTATGTCCTCGCCAGCATTTTTCATTTGTTGATTTGTTGATGATAGCTATTCTGACAGGTGTGGGAGATACCTCATTGTTGTTTTAATTTATATATCTCTGAAGATCAGTGACTTTGAGCATTTTTTTTTCATATGTCTCTTGGTCTTCTGTATGTCCCCTTTGGAGAAGTGTCTATTTAGGTCCTTTGCCCATTTTTTAATTGCGTTGTCTTCCTTTTGTAAAGTTGTATGAGTCCCTTATATTTTGGATATTAACCCTTTATCAGATGTATCATGGACAACTATGTTCTCCCATGCAGTAGGCTTTCTTGTTTGGTTGATGGTTTCTTTTGCTGTGCAGAGGCTGTTTATTTTGATGTAGTCCCGTTTGTTTATTTTCTCCTCAGTTTCCTTTGCCCTAGGAGCTGTATCTGCAAACATTTTGCTATGAGAGATGGCTGAGATTTTGCTGCCTATGTTTCTTCTAGGGTTTTTATGGTTTCATGTCTGTTGGAACTCAGTTCCTTCACCCTGCTTGACTATGCCAACTCTCGGGTCTGAGCCCCTCTGCTAGGGACTGGACCCCCTACTTGGATGCCAGGTATTCGACGGAGAAGCCATGAGAAGTTGTGGGTATATAAGACAGTCTTTACTGTAGGAGCCAGTGGCCATGTAGCCATTGCTAACAAGTAGCCATTAGACAAAGCAGTTCTTCACAGCCAAGTCCCATACAGTAGCCATACACCGGCTAGGTAACAATACACCTTTCCCACACAACGGCAGCAGCCTCTGTATCCACAGCAGCAGCCTGCTGGTCAGTAATACATCTTCCCCATAATACAGCCCCATACTTGCTGCTCAGTAACAACTTTATACTACTTAAACAAAAAGGCTTCTTTCCAAAATAGTGACTTCACTATTTTGGGTTATAGAAGGGCATGCTTGTGCAGTGTACAGTGCAATAGCTGTGGCCTTGCTGTGCACCTGAATATAGCAATTCTACCTTGAACACTTTGATTAAGATTCCCACGCTCAGACAGGGCCCCACAATGTCTTAAGTCTTTTATCCATTTTGAGTTTATCCTTGTGTATGGTGTAAGTTGGTGGTCTAGTTTCATTTTTCACTTGTATCTATCCAATTTTCCCAACACCCAAGAAAAGACTGTCTTGACTCCATTGTATGCTCTTGCCTCCTTTCCCAAATATTAATTGAGCATATTGGCTTGAGTCAATTTCTGGGGTCACTGTTATGTTCCATTGATCTATATGTCTGTTCTTGTGCCAGTACCAGGCTGTTTTGATTACAGTGGCTTTGTAGTATAACTTGATGTGTGATATTGTGATTCCTCCAACTTTGTTCTTTTTTCACAAGATTGCTGCAGCTATTCAAGGTCTTTTTTGGTTCCATATACATTTTTGGAGTATTTGTTCTAGAGTTGTGAAATATACCATTGATATTTTAATACGGGTTGCATTGAATCTAAAGATTGCTTTGGGTAGTGTGGACATTTTAATGATGTTAATTCTACCAAATCTATGAACAGGGTATGTTCTTCCACTTATTTATATCTTCCTCTATCTCTTTTTTCAATGCCCTATAGTTCTCCAGTACAACTTTTTTTCCCACCTGGTTAAGTTTATTCCTAAGTAGGTAATTTTTTGTTGCAATGGTAAATGGGATTGTTTGTTTAGTTTCTCTTTCTGAGAATTAATTATTGGTGTATAAAAATGCCATTATTTCTGGGTGTTAATTTTGTATTCTGCTACATTGCCAAAATCATTTATTAAATCTACTGGTTTTGGGTGGAGTCTTTAGGGTTTTCTATGAATAATAACATGTTATCTGTGAACAATTACAGTTTTACTTCCTCCTTTCCAATTTGGATGCCTTTTATGTTTTCTTGTCTGATCACTGTGGTTAGAATTTCCAGTACTATATTGAATAAAGAATGCTAAAAGTGGACATCCCTGTTTTTTTTTTCTAGATTTTAAGTGAAATTGTTTTAGTATTTGCCCATTGAGTATGATATTTGCTGTAGATTTGTCATATATAGTCTTTATTATGTTGAGGCATGATACTGCTATTCCCACTTTGCTTAGAATTTTTATCAAAAATTGGTGTTGGATTTTGTCAAATGCTCTTTCTTGGTCTGTTGATATAATCATGTGACTTTTGTCTTTCCATTTGTTTATGTGATGTATCATGTTTATTAATTTGTGAATATTGTACCAGCCTTGAATCCCTCAAATAAATCTCACTTGGTCATGGTGTGTGATCTGCTTTGCTAATATTTTCTTGACATATTTTAAGCATCTATGTTAATCAGGGATATTGGCCTGTAATTCTCATTCTTTTTAGTGTCTTTATCTGGTTTTGAAATTAGGGAAATGCTGGCCTTGTAAAAGAGTTTGGAATTGTTCCTTCCTCTTAGATTTTTTGAAACAGTTTGAGAAGGGTAGGTGTTACTTCTTCTTTGAATGTTTGGTAAAACTCCCCTGTGAAGCTCTCTGGACCAGAGCTTTTGTTTGCTGTGAGTTTTTATTTTTTTTATTACTGTTTCAATTTTATCGTAGTTATTGGCCTATTCAGATTTTCTGATTCTTCCTGATTAAGTTTTGGAAGATTGTATTTTTCTAGGAATTTGTCCATTTCCTTCACATTTTCCAGCTTGTTGACATACATTTGCTCATAGTATTGTCTTACATCCTTTGTAATTCTGTGGTGTCAGTTGTTATTTTATCTCTTTCATTTCTGATTTTATTTATTTGGATCCTCTCTCATTTTTTCTTGATGAGTCTGGCTAAAGGTTCATCAATCTTGTTTATCTTTTCAAAGAACCAGTTCTTTGTTTCATTGATCTTTTGTATTTCTTTTTAGTATCTGTGTTATTTATTTCTGCTTTAATCTTTATTATTAACTTCCTTCTACTTACTGTGGGCTTTTTGTTGTTGTTATCTTTCTAATTCTTTAAGTTGTAGGGTTAAATATTTTATTATTAATTTTTCTTGTTTTTTGAGGTAGCTTGTAGTACTATGAACTTTCCTCTCAGGACTGCTTTTGCTGTGTCCCAGAGATTTGGGGTTGATGTGTGTTCATTTTCATTTGTTTCTAGGAAATTTTTGATTTCTTTATTGATCTCATTAGCAACCCATTCATTCTTTAATAACATGCTATTTAGCCTCCATGTGTTTGAGTGTTTTTACTGTAATTGATTTATAATTTCATTCTATTGTGATCTGAGAAAATGCTTGATATTATTTCAATCTTCTTGAAGGTTCTATAAATGTCAATTAAATCTTTCTGATCCACTGTGTCATTTAGAGTCACTGTTTTCTTGTTAATTTTGTGTTTGGAAGATCTCTCCAGTGAAGTCAGCAGAGTGTTAAAGTCCCCTACTCTGACTGTATTGCTGTCGATCTCTCCCTAAAAGTCCTCCAGAAGTTTACTTTTATTTTTATTTTTATTTTTATTTTTAGGACCTCCTATACTGGGTACATATATACTTACCAGGGTTATGTCCTCTTGTTGGGTCAATGCCTTTAGTGTTAGTGACCTTTATTGTCTCTTGTGATGGTTTTCATTTTTGAAGTCTATTTTGTCAGATACACGAGTATTGCTACCCCAGCTCTTTTTTTTTTGTTTCTATTTGCATGGAAAATGTTTTATAACGCTTCATTTTCATCTTGTGTGAATCTTTTATTTTGAGGTGTGTCTCTTGTAGACATTATATAGTTGGGTCATGTTTTCGTATCCATTCAGTTATCCTATCTTTTGTTTGGAGCACTTAATCCATTTACATTTAAGTTTATTATTAACAGGCACTTATTTATTGCCGTTTTAATTCTTTATGCCTATGTTTCTCTCTCTCTCTCTCTCTCTTTCTCTCTCTCTCTCTCTCTCTCTAATTCTTCTCATTACAGCAGACCCTTTAGCATTTCTTGCAATGCTGGTTTGGTGGTGACAAACTCCTTTATTCTTTTTGTCTGGGAAGCTCTTTATTTTACTATCTATTTTGAATGATAGTCTTGCTGGATATAGTGATCTTGGTTTCAGATCCTTAGTTTTCAATATCTTGAATTCTATATGCCATTCCCTTCTGGCTTGTAGAATTTCTGATGAAAAATCAGCTAACAGCCTTATGGGAGTTTCTTTGTAGGTAACAAAATGCTTTTCTCTTGCTGCTTTTAAGTTTCTCTCTTTGTCTTTAATTTTTGGCATTTTAATTATGATGTGTCTGGGCCTGGGCCTATTTGAGTTCTTTTTGCTTGGGATTTTCTGAGCCCTAAACTTGGGTGATTTTTTTCTTCACTAGATTTGGGATGTTTTCTGCCATTATTTCTTCAAACATGTTATCTATACCTTGCTCACTTTCTTCCCCTCTGGTACTCCTATAATGAAAATATTGTTATGTTTCATATTGTACCACAGCTCCCTTAAGCTGTCCTCTTGTTTTATAATTGTTTTTTTTTTTTCTTTTTGGTTCTCTGATTGAATGATTTTTTTTCTACCCTTTCTTCTAATTCACTGATTTGATCCTAAGCTTCCCCTAATCTGCTCTGTATTCCTTCCACTGTGTTCTTTATTAGTGTTATGTCATTCTTCATAGTTACTATATCCTTTCTCATGCTATTGAGCATCCATGCCATCATTATTCTGAACTCTATGTCTGATAAATTTCTTATTTCTATTTCATTTATCTTTTCTTCAGGAGAATTCTCTTGTTCTTTCATTTGGGGCTTGTTTTTTGTTTGTTTGTTTTTGTTTTTCTCTCTCCCCATTTTGGCTGCCTGTTTAGGTTTGTGTCTATATATTAGGTAAATCTGTTTCAACTCCCAATCTCTAGTGCAAAACAGTCAGGCACTGTTTCTGACTAGCCCTGAGTACCATGTTTGGTCTATCATCAATCCACAGCTTGTGGCTCCTTCTGATGGGCTGGGTTCCTTTGAAAAGGACCTAGATGTGCACCAAAGTCTCTTTTTCCTAACCCAGACCCCAAATTAGATCAGACAAAGACTCAGAGACTCCCGAAACCTGTCTCTGTCTGAAGTCTGACTGTTTTTCAGTCTTGATTAGCCTCAGGCTATTGACCACAGAGTTGGCAAGAGATTTTCCAACAGGGTGGGGTAATTGCTTCGATCAGCTGCCTCCTGTACACCTCCTACTGGGTATGTGCCCACAACCAATGTACATGCACTTGACCAGAATTGAACCTGGGACCTTTCGGTTGGCAGGCCGATGCTCTATCCACTGAGCCAAACCAGTTAGGGATATTCTTAGTCTCTTAATGGCCCTCAGAAACTCCACTGTGGATTGTATTTGTGGCTCAATTTAGTTTTCTGTTGTATAGTACTGACCTAGACTGAACTGCTTTTATCTCTCTAACCACATAATGCTTCCATACTTTTGTTCTTGATATTCCCTCTTCTTGAAACACTCCATTCTTTATTTTTTGCCTGAATCACTCATTTTTCAAAATTGAGTTAAGTAACCCCCATTTGAGTTTCCATACTGTATTTGCTTACCTCTGTCATAGCACTTATAATAAAAGGTATGTTAATATGTTTGTCTTTCCTGCTAACAGGAACAGGAGTTGTGTTTATTATTATTATTTTTTTATCTCTAACACCTGCCATATACACATAATAGGCATGCAATAAATGTAGCAGGACTGAATTGTGGAATAGAGTACCAGGTTTTATATGGGAATGGGACAGTATGCTATCATTTGGAAGGTACTTGTAAACATAGCTAACTCATGAACAATTAATAATAATTTATAGTCCAATGAATACACAAATGTGTAGATCTTGTGTATTCAACATATAAGTCAGACACCAGCGTTTATTGATAATCTACATTGTATGCAGAACATTTACTGGTGTGTTTTACTGGTTCTAAAATATTTCCACTTAGAGCAGCAGTCAATTGTGTGGGGCTGATCATTCTTTAAGATAATCTTAACTTCATTATTATATAAAACTTGGCTATTATTATTTCATAACTATACAGCAAAATTTGGAATTCTTAATAAGGTAGAGGTCCAAATATATTTAAAAATAGTTAAAATAAAAGCATGGTATTTTGTTAAAAGTCCTAGACTCCTAGGCATTCTCAGGAATCTTCTATAAAGTTGGCCTTACTAACACTGAGACTGCTGTGTGCTGAACATTTGCTTTTTTCCTGCCCATCATTCTGTCCTACCTTTGGTTAATAGCCCTCCAATTTTCCTATGGGGAGCCTACCTTCCCCCACCTCGGTCCTTTTGGAGACACCCTTGATTTGGAGGGATCACAATCGTAGACTCTCCCATCACCACAGTCCATCGACCTTGTGACAATATTTAGTTCAGGTTTGGGCATAAGGCCTAAATGTGGCCAGCACATGTCTGCCCCAGGAAGCTGCTCCAGCTCTTGGGGAAGAGTTCTTTGTTTGTCACTGGCATTGCCAGCTATAAGCGTCCTGGCAGTCGGAGACACCTTTTACACCCCCTGGTAGGAGCCAGTTGGTCATCCCTGTTGTCTGCTGGTTTGAGTTTGGGTTCTGTTGCATTCAAGCATAAAGCATGTCCTGTGCTCACTGAAGTTGACATAGCGCAATAGGTACAGGGAAGCATGTGTCTCAACTATGATACTCAGTTTCCTCATCTTTAAAAGGAATCGAAGAACCTGCCTCACAGGCTTTTGTAGGAATTAAATGAGTCAACACATATAAAACAGCATAGGATTGGGACCATCAGTGTCCAGTGACCATCAGTTACCTGTAATGGTGATGATGATATTCTGATAATACCTCCTGACAGTTTTAGGGTCTCTGAAGCCCTACAAATTTTGTGGTTCAAGATGAAAAGTTTTCAAGAATGAGACATTTCTGTTGTAGGGTTTTGTCCCCAGGTCTCTTCTCTATGTCCTGTCTCGCTAGCAGATGATCCATCTGCATGTGGGCTTGGGAGTTCACCATATCATGAGTCAGCAGTCAGATTGCTAAGAATACCATTGTTAAACTCCCTACAATATTCTCTCTGCAAAATTCAAGCCCAGAGAAACATGTTTGTGATATGGAAGACCTTCTGAAGATATCATGTTTATTCCTCAGGAACGGTTTTCGTCTTTATAATGAACCGTGGATATATAACCTGCAATACAGACCATTGGGCTGTGAAATCCAGGCTTTCTTTTCCTACAGCACTCTACCATAAAAAGCCAGTTCTTCCATGCCTGCAGATGTTTGAAAAATGGTTAATATCCTCTTGGGTTATAAGCTTTCAGTAGTAGTGGGAGTGCGTGGATTATAGAGAAATAAATAACAGTTTTCATTTCAAATCTTCAATAATTAATTAGACAACTAATGCCTAAACACAGTGCTTTTCATTCTAATGAAGGCTGGTGGCTGATGAGGGAACCGTTTGTGGGCTAACAGCTATCAAATGAGCCTTTTGAATAGAATTGCTACATCATTTCTGCAGACAGCAACCCAAAAGGAAAACTTAGAAACCACTTGGGTTGAAGAGACAGCAACATCCTTTCTGAAGTGGCTAAACTACCTCTTTGTACTAAAGTTATTCATCTTGATAAAGTTAAGCAGGAATGCAGACTTCTCAAGATTGTCATGTTTTTATCTTTTACGCGATTGGGACTATTCTACAGTGTGGTGAAAATGTGTCTGCGTGTCCTGCACTTGGAAAGCTCTAAGAAGCTTCTCTCCTTGCTTATCTCCCTGGGAAATGTCAGCTGGATTTCTTATGGCTCTGGGATCCTTCAATGTCCAGCTGGGCTCTGGGTGGAATGTCCAGCACTGCAACCTCAAGTGGTTCTGTTCTTCATCCCACCAGGCCGGAGTGCTGTGGAGACGAAGTTGGCTGTGTGGAGCTGTGATAGCATTTTACGTGGCTCTGGGTAGTCACTGATATTTCGCACTGGAATAAAGCTGAAAGAATCTTTTCCTGCAACCTCCTCATTTCTGCATAAGAACATTAAGTCACAGAGAGCACTCCCATTTGCCGAGGCCGCATAGTGTCACATCTCTCTAGTTTACAGCTGTAACATTTGAAATGGGTCTTCACATGTAATCAAAGCACAGGATTTTTTTTTTTAACAAGGGAGGTAGTTTTAGGATTCAAGGTCCCTCTGTTAGTCTATAAAAGACAGTGGATTGATAAGCCTTTTTCATTCTTTGAAGGTTTTCCAGGAAAGTGCCGAGCTTAGCAAGTCAAGAACCCAGCTCATTGGTTCACACAATTCCCACCTGGGGTCTACTCTCCACCATTCATCCACTGGGGTAGGACTTTCTCAGTGTCCCTGTGAGCATACCCTGTAGGCCTTGGGGAGAGGGCCAGGGATGCTTGCTGCTGTCTTCCTCTCAAGGGCTCCTCAGGTCTGCATGGTCTGTGCCCTGGTCTCTGAGGCTGGGCCTGGGGCATGGGGGTGGAAGGAACAGTGAAAACTACTCTGCATGTTTATATGGAAATAATTTTCAAACTTGTGTCAGGATGGAGAGTCATCTGCTTATTGCCTTACAGATGAGAAAGATGGGAGAGGGACACATTAGGGGCTAATGGTCACATTTCCTTCAGCTCTTCTGGTTCCAAAAGGCTCAATTCCAACTGATATCAGAAGATGCAGTTAGGGGGAAACAAAAATAATAAGAGAATGCACACTTCTCACCTGTCTGTCCAGAGAGGCCTTGTTTAATTTAATTTATTATTATTTTAAAGTATGAAATCTCCGAAGTATAGCCACAAAAAACAGAAAGAGTTTTTAGAGTCCTTGTATGATCAATATATTTCGTTCTGGGTAGTGTGTCTGCTCGCTGTGCATTGTTTGGGATCTTTCCTCTCTTACTTGCCTGCTAAACTGTGGATCTCTGTCTGTCTTTCCCATGACAATTAGCTCTGTGGTTGGTTGCAATTTGCACAAGCTGCTTTCCTTTCCCAACACTTACAGAGATTAAAACCAGGCCATGTGAGGTGCGGCGTCTTAAATCCACTTGCATAAAACCAGTGAAACCCCCAAAGTGTGGAGGATAGTGATTATCTGACCTTTTGATACCAAGAAAGAATTATAGGAAGTGGAGAGGGATCATGTTCCTTCAGATGCAGCTCAGGATCCATCCAACCACTCTGAACAATAATGTTGGTAGCTATGATCATGCGTGCTATTATAATCATCTATTCTCTACAAAATTAAAATATTTAAAAACACAAGCCTTGTTTGTGTGGTCCCTGTGAATTGAAATGAATCTTTAAAAAATTACAGATTTTTAAAAATTAAATTTCTATGTAATTTTAAAATTGAATTACTGCATTTATGATTCTATTGCAGCACTGGGAATTCAGGAACGTTTATATTTGGAAGTTCTCAGTTGATAGTTCATGCCTTCAAATTGGTATGTGAAATGAGATGCACCAGAGACAGGAAAAAATCATTAGGAAGCAATAGCAGGCCCTCTGAGCCTGAGAAGCTGTTGGGCAGCCATGCTTGTCAGTTGACATCTATCTGTCTATTTCTTTCCTTCTTACTAGATCCCAAGCTCTGTGAGGGCACCTGTGAATGCCTAGTTCCCAGCATGGTGCGGGTGTTCAGTAACTCACCATGAAAGGTAGAAAGGAAAGGCACTTCGTGGATATGACAGAAGGTGTGGACAGGTATGGAAAATGACCAAGTAGTCCCAGTAGAAATGATGCATAGGTGTCCAGAAACACGTTTGTCAAAAGGCATCCCAGGCAATGTAAGCGACGTGAAAAGGATCAGGAATGAGAACAATTTGGCAAGACCAGAGCATGAGGTCCAAGGGCAAAATAGTGAATGATGAGCCTGAGACGCATGCACTGTCTCAGAAAAGGAAAAATCCTGTATCGCCTGCTGAGGAATATGGACTTAATCCTGAAGGTTTGGGAACTGTAGTCCCACTGCAATGCTCTCAGATTCACGTTTTACACTGATCACTCCCAGGTTGGTGTGGGGCAAGGAAACCAGGGCAGAGACTGTTGTAGCAGACACGCAGGATGATGGGTGCCAGAACAAAGGCAATGGCCAGGGATGTATGGAAGGGGCTGTAACCGAGAAGGAGAGAGGGACTTAGTGACTGATTATGTTTACAGAGGTGTGATGAAATACAGGTACCTCAGGGTTCAGGCTTGGGAGAGGAGGTGGGTGGTGGGTTATTTGTAGGGGTGGAGAGTTCAGAGCAGCATACTTAAGGTGAAGGGTCGAGGAAAATTGTAAATTTATGGATGCATTTGAGGTGTCTGTGGGATTTCAGTGGCCCCTGGATATATGGATTTGAGCCTGAGGTGGAAGAGTTCGGTGATGCCATGGGAGTAAGCCCAGACGGAGGGAACAGTGAGAGGCAGACTGAGGGAAGAGCCAAGGAAACATGAAAGGATCTCTAGGGGCTGAGGAGAGCAGGGAAGTCTGCACACAAGGTGAGAGGTCAGGCCACCGACCTGGGAGGTAGACCCGAAGATCTGCTGAGAGGAGCCACTTCTCTATGAAAAAAGTAGGGATGATGAAATGATGGGAAAGTATGCCCATTCAGGAAAATTTGGGTTTGGTTTTGAGATGGGGGATGCTTATTGCTAATCCTGAGCTTGGAATTGGAGCGTCATGCTGCCAGGGTTCTGGGTAACACTCAATGAGCTGCGTTTGATTCGTGCAGGTGATGTTATCTTATGCCTCAACGTCCTCATTTCTAAAAGGAGCATTAAAATAGAAGTGACACAAAGAGCTTCAATGAGAAAAATGCATGCATGGTGCAGCGTTGAAAATCTAGCAAACAATAAATGTTCAATTAGTGATCATTGTTCTTGAGATTACAATTGTTAGTTAACCTTTCTATGTGGAAGGGAGAGCGAGGTCCCTGGTGTTGGGGGAAGGACATGCTTGGCACAGGCATAGCAATTAGTCTTGACAAGTGTGGGCACCTCTTCTTCAGAGATGTGAGATGCAGAAAACAGTGGGAGAGATGCTAATTCATCCAGTTTCCCTCCTGCCATCCCTTCGGAACCATCATTAATCACCTTGCTCCCCAAAACCTTTGTAATAAAATAAAAAGGAAGAATTCTGATGGGCATTCTGGCATCAGAAAGACCCTCTGGAATTCTCTAGACTACATCTGGGTATATGCTCTGGTGTGTATATGAGTCAAAGGTTAGACAGACAAGGGGAAATTTTGCAAAGCCATTGCATTTTTCACTTACATTCTGTGTTCTTCTTCATCTTCCTTCCAGATTCTAGGTAGTTCATTCATGCTTTGGCACAGGTACCCCTCTGCCTCAGAGGGACTGTGACTCACAGGAGCTGCAAGTTGGGTATTTTCTTGACATTTCCTGAGCCATGTCTGGCTCTGACTGGTGGCACTCAGTGGCCTGTGGCACCTATTCATGAACACAGGCATTACTGAGTGAGCTGTTTCTCAATTTTTCTTTCCATCAGAG
Source organism: Eptesicus fuscus (assembly GCF_027574615.1). Lineage (NCBI taxonomy): Eukaryota > Metazoa > Chordata > Mammalia > Chiroptera > Vespertilionidae > Eptesicus > Eptesicus fuscus. Next base: position 47,288,281 of record NC_072491.1, on the reverse strand, counting down.
TTGGCGTGTCTACCATATGTCTGATTCGGAAAGCAAAATCCTTTTCTCTGTAAACACCCTGACATGTGGCACACATTTACACAAAGAATTCACACAAAGCCACGGGAAGGGAAGACTTCTTGTTTTGCAGTTGAATTGCTTTCCGTATGTTTCAGGCATGTGTTCTTATGCATCCATTTTTATATTTAGAAGGCGACTTCATATTTGCAATATCCTTTTGCAATAGCTGCAGTTGTAATGAAACGGTCTTATTTTATGTATAAATAATAAGAGGTGGGTAGTTCTCAGTGTACATGTAAGGAGAAAGGGACAAATGAGTTGTGGTCATGAGGAAGCACTACAACGAATTCCCATCTGTCCTCCATCTCTCCTGTCCCCATGAGATGGCTCATATAATCTTGGCTCTATGTTAATTTCCTTCCATTTTCAACTTTCTTGCTTGCTTCAGGTGGTAGTAGCAGATTTGCTATTTGCCAGGTGCCTCAATTCCAAAATAAACTGGGATTGGACTGCCCACTTTATCGCAGTCTTTTCATAGCAAAAATGCATGCAAAGGCTACAATTACAGTGCCAACCTTGTTTGACTTATTCGGGCTTAAAATTCATTAAACATTTAAAAAATAAAAAAGAATGCTTATTATAAAACTCTGTTAAGTGTTAATATTTATTCAAGCAGGAAGGGTTTTCCTAAGAATAACATAGAGCAGCCTTATAGCAAAGGAGATAAATCCAATGGAAACTGTTACTTTTGGCATTTCACTTAATCTTTTATATATGAGTCTGTGGGTGAAAGTTCTGGATTGTTTTGTGTTCTGAAGAACAGACACAGTGTACTAGGACTTGTGTTTTTACTATCGAGTGTGTTTTTTTTTATATGGGAAATTAAGACTCTTTGTTGACTATTAAACTTACAAAGTTCTAAACTGTGATATTCTGAAGGTGGGGAGTATAACCTTTCTTCACCCTTTGGGGGAAATTTCACAACCTGTGATGATTTATGTATCTGGGGTCTTCAATGCTGAATATAAAGGACTTTGCACAATCTAAACCTTCTCTGTAGCCCCAGAGGTGTGTTCCAGAAGTGGGAGAGCGTGTTGCCAGATGTAGGTTTCAATCCCCAAGGCACCCCAAGCAGGTGGCTGAATTCTACTGACAAGTATTATCTACTTCCTGTGTCAAGGACAGCAGGCTTTCTCCCTCTTGCACAAATGATAGAACCAAAATGTTTCTTTTTAAGGAAAACTTTCAAAGTCAAGAAGATTTATTTCTGTCACAATCTGGAGACTGGTTCCCCGTGTGATGCTTGTTATAGCCTTAATTACACCATATTAAAAATGCTAGCTCTTCACCTCACAATGTGCCTGTGGAATCACTTGGTTTGTTTTGGCTCCACTATTCTCGTTTGCTCAGAATCTGAATCTTGGCAAAGAAATGGGAGCCAGAGTCCAAGTCCAAATGACTTGGAGTTTGCAACACCAAGTCTGTGTGTGTGTGGGAGGTGGGGGGGAATTGTGAGGGGGTGCTGTTTGCCTACCCACTTACTGCCTTTGAAGTAGTCCTGGAAATCGGGTTAGAAAAATGTTTACTTTCAATATCTTAGGGAGAAAATGGGAGGGGACAAGATGATGAATGACCAGGTATCTCTACTGGCTTACAAAGAGTGCTTGCTGAGACTGTAGCTGTAGCAACCCTTGAGGTGCAGGCAGGGACCCTGAGCCAGCCTCAAGAGGGAGGACCGAGAGGTTCAAGGGGAGAGCAGAGTCAACACCCTCTGGTGTCCTTCTTCACTTTTGTCATCAGCTCTTTGAAGCTCTTGCCAGTCACCAGCTGAACTCTGTGGCCTGTTTGAGGCCGATAGGAACACGACTGCCACCAATCCCAGAGTGGTTTCATGAGAGCCGTTGATACGGCCCCCGGAATCCAGGAGATGACAGGCGACACCAGACAGGCGCGGAGGGTGTGTTTACTTCTTGGGGTAGAATGTCAGGGACGTTCATACGGGAGGGTCAGTGACACAGACAGACTCAGATGTGGAGGCTGCACAATAAAGATATAGATGAAGAGTTGTCGTATGTGAGAATTATGATGGGTTTTTATTTTTAATGATTCAAGTTATCAAAAAAATTGTTATCTGAACTGTATGCACATTCAAAAATATGTTTCAGGGAACAGAAGAACTTCTGAAGACCCAAGGTTTGGTCCCAAAAGGGAAAAATGTGTGGGGATTATTTATAAAGTGGTCCTGAGGCAACTGGTTTTATAAACTACTTTTGACTAGAAACAAATAAGTATGCATAAGTCCCAATGGTAAATTCATTGTTTGAAAGTAACTTCTGGTTTCCTTACCTATTTCTAAAATGTATCCAAAGACAGGAAACAATGTGAAACAGCACAAAGAGAGGTTTTCAAAATAGGCATGGACAAGTTAGTCACTAAAATCAAAGAGTCAAATAACTAATAAGATTACTCATATTTGTATTTTTGCTTTGAAGTTTTAAAGTTCTTTAACATGCACATAAACTTGGGTATAGAAATCAAACTTAAATGACAGATAAACTTCTTTTCCGCAACAAGTTTTGGAGGTGCTTTAGGAAAAGAAGCACAAAATATTCAAAATCACTTCATGATTTTGAGAAAATACATCATTTTTAACATTTGGAGACATTTGCTTACACACACACATTCATGCTTTGGCACAGACACATTTAAGAGAGACAGCCACAAAAAAAGTGTGTGTGTGTGTGTGTGTGTGTGTGTGTGTGTGTGTGTGTGTGTGTAATTACAAAATAGGAATTACGCAGTTCTGCATTGTTCTTTTCCCATTTATATCATGGTATAAGCATTTCCCCATGTCATTAGACATTGTTTACAAATCATGAGTGAAAGGCAGAGAGAAATTCAGGATTCTGGGTCATAATAAATAGAAAATAAAATCTAAGCTTCAACTCTTTCAGCTGCTAGCTACATTCCCCTTCATTACAGCGTCCTCCATTAAAATGATGTACTGAATACTAAGACCTTTCTCATATGGTAGTTTGGAAGATTCACTGTGTTAACTGGTATAAAAGGCTTGCTACATACTGAGTGTAGCCAGCTACTATTATAGAAGTGAAATATTGCACAGTATGTCATCATTTTAAATGTGCATAATTTATTTATTCTTAAACTTTCTGTTTCTGTTATTTTTCACTTAAATAAACACCACGCTAACACACAAACCCTATTGACATCTCTGTTTTCTTTATTGACTCAGAATGGACTCTCAGAAGTGCAATTGTTGCATCAAAATATATGACTATTTTAATGGCTCTACATTTTCATAAATAAATAATTTTCCAGGAAGTTTCCCCTTCCACAATAATTGTCTCATTATGCTGTGAAGGAAATTATGTGATTGTTTGATTCTGTGGATATAAAACTCCATGCAAAAAATAGAGAGCTTGTGTTTGTGGTCTGGCATTGTATCCCTAGACCTAGTATTGTCCCGAGCACTCAACGCAACGTTTGTTAATTCCATGAGTTGAATCACCAAGTCATCCTAAGTGAAATGGTTTAAATGTTCTGAGAAAAGCTTTTTCCTGAATATTTAAAAATACATTTTTCAGAAATAGACCTAATTATTAATTATCTCTTTGCCTGTCAGACACCCTACTGCTCTTCCCTCCCCCACTTCTCCTTCTTTGCTATTCCCTTAATTTCCCCTCCCCTTGTCTCATCCCCACCTTCCTCTTCTCCATTCTGCTGGAGCACCAAGACCTGCTTTGTCCAACGCAATAGCCAGAGAAAGATATTCACAACCTGAGTCCCTCAGTCACGCTGGTCACACTCCATGTGCTTAGTGCCACACGTGGCTAATGGCCACCACCTCAGACAGTGCCAATTATATTGCCATCAAGGCAGAGAGTTTAACTGGACATGCTGTGGTATGGACAGTCATAGCGATGCTTTGAATATCACCTCCACAGGGTCAGTCCTTTCATAGCTCCCTGTGTTTTCCCTTATGGTATTTATTACAATTGAAATCAATGATTTATCTAATCCTTTTTGTTTTTGGTTCCATCTCTAAAATTTAAGACCTCAAGTATCAAGATTATATTCATTTTATTTGTGACTCAGCTAGCACCTAGTACCTAGCAAATCCTCAATGTTTAGGGAAGAAAAGGAGGGAGGGAGTGCAGGAGGGAGAGAGTGAAGGGAGAAGAGGACAGGAAGACACGTGGAGGCAGAGCCGCTGTTTGGAGCAGGCCCCGTGCTGCAGTTTGCTCTCTGAAAGTGACCCATCCTCATGGTTCTGGAGGCGTTGATGTGGGCTCCTCCATCAGCGCATGACTGGCAGGTGATCAGGGAGGAAGGAGCAGCTGCCCAGCTTGCTTCCTCTTTCAGCTCATAAATTTGATTAAACCTGAACTGCAGCAGGAAACGAGAGAGGTTTGAATTGAATGGAAATCTCTGTTCTCTGAATAATTCTACTTGAACAACTTTACCTTTCGAGGTGTCATGCAGAAACAAATATACTTACTATTACGTATTTTTTTCTAGTCTGTGACACTCCTCAACATAGATAGGAGATAGTTTATAAGTACTAATAGGTTAATATTTTCAAATATACAGTACCTTAAGCTATTAATAGTATGGTTGAGAAAAGAATGAATTATACGATTCAGGTGATCTAGCACACAGACCTTTCTAAATCATGTTCCCATGTCTGGGCTTCATATTATCAAATCGAAAATCAAATGAAAACATGGAGATACAAATTAAAACTACAATGAAGTATCACCTCACACCTGTCAGAATGGCTACTATCAATAAGTAAACAAACAACAAGTGCTGGCAAGGATGTGGGGAAAAGAGAACCCTAAGACACTGCTGGTGGGGATGCAGAATGGTGCAGCCACTATAGAAAACAGTATGGAATTTCCTCAAAAAATTAAAAATAGAACTACAGTTTGACCCAGTGATCCCACTTCTAGGAATATATCCTAAGAAACCCAAAACACCAATCAGAAAGAATATATACACCCCTAGGTTCATAGCAGCCTTATTTATAATAGCGAAGATCTGGAAACATCCCAAGTGCCCATCAGTAGATGAGTGGATAAAAAAGCTGTGATACATTTACACCACAGAATACCATGCAACAAAGAAGAAGGAGAAGAAGGAGGAGAAGGAGGAGGAGGAGAGGAGAGAGAGAAAGAGAGGAGGAGGAGGAGGAGGAGGAGAGGAGAGAGAGAAAGAGGAGGAGGAGGGGGGAAAGGAGGAGGAGGAGGAGGAGGTGGAGGAGGAGGAGGAGGAGAGGAGAGAGAGAAAGAGGAGGAGGAGGAGGAGAAGGAGGAGGAGAAGAAGGAGGAGGAGGAGGAGGAGGAGGAGGAGGAGAGAGAGAGAGAAAGAAGGAGAGGAGGAGGAGGGGGGAAAGCAGGAGGAGGAGGAGGAGGAGGAGGAGGAAGAAGGCGGGAGGAGGAGGAGGAGGGAGGGGAAAGAGGAGGAGGAGGAGGAGAGGGAAGAGGAAGAAGAAGAAGGAGAGGAAGAGGAGGAGGGGGAGGAGGGGAGGAATCTCTTAATCTTTGAGACAGCATGGAGGGATCTGGGAAGTATGCTACATGAAATAATCCAGTCAGAAAAACACAAATATCACATGATCTCACTTGTAAGTGAAATCTAATGAACACAATAAATTAACAACAACAACAAAAATAGGTCCAGAGGCATGGACCAGACTGACATATCTCAGAGGGAGAAATGGGTGTGATAGGAAAAGATTAATCGAAGAACTTATGTTGGGTCCGAGCTCCTCTGCTAGGGACGGGACCTCCTTGGATACCGGGAATTGAAAAAGACACGAGCAGCCGCAGGTAGATGGGAAATGCTTTATTGCAGACAAAGCAGTAGCACCTTTTATACTAACTCAAACAAAAGAGGCTTCTTGCCAAGTAGTGACATCAGTGTTACGCAAAACAGGTGGGTGATGTAAGAGTGTGCCTGCGCAGTGCGTATACTGATACTGCTGAGTCATTTCCTTCACGCATGCATATGGCAAACAGGCCTTTAACATCCGGCGTACTCTGGTCAGGGCCCCGACAACTTATATACATATATGTAGAACCAATGGATACAGATAATAGTGTGGAGAAGGCCTGGGTGGCGCAGGGGCTGGGGGGAGCAGGAAAAAAGGGGGGGGGGATTGTGGGACATCTGTAATACTGTCAACAATAAAAAAAATAACATTTGCAAAAAAAACATGGGTATGATGCACTCTGGAGACATTTGGTGTATTACATACATATGTGTGTAACAGAATGCATGAAATTCTCTACATGTATGTGTAAATATGTTTAGGCTAGGTGTGAGGGCCTGGAGGGCAGGAGACCACAGGGGAGGGGGAAGGGCTGGCTGCAGTGGCAGGTGCCAGGCAGCTGGGGAGCACCAAGAGAGGAGGGAATGAGCCAGCCTGCTGAGCATGCTCGGGGGAGTGCTCCACTTACACTTCACCTCTTGTCCTGAGTCATTGAGACCATCTGGAATTTTTTACATCTTCTGGAATTGTTGCTAACCAAAACAGTTTTGCTGGTCAGGCAGCTTCATATACAGACAGCCACTTTTATAATCAAATCCATCACAGAGACATTAAATATAAATTTATTAAATATAGCACCCAATTTCTTATAGAGTTCAGCAGCTCATTCTCACTTCCTCCCTCCCATTAACCTCTCACCATTGCCAGGATGACTACTTTAGGTAGAATTTTGTTGCTTATTTCAACCGAGATTTAAGCCACATATTTCTTTACCTCCTAACCTTGGGTTTTTTCTTTTCCTTATTATATGTTTTCAAGTATCCACTATCAAATGGCTTCTGAAACTTTAGTAAAGTAGGAATGGAATGTCAGGAGGCCCCATGCTGAATCCTGCTGCTGAGATAAGAACAACACCTGGCTAAGCTAGTTAGTTAGTTAGTTCCGAATTTCTAACATACTCCCCTCTGCCCTCTCCCCGCCCCCCACCACCACATACACACACCCTGACATCTCCAGAAGCCTAAAAGGGAATGATTTCCCTAGCAAAACATTGCTTTTTCATTAAAAACTCATCAATCAATCTTCCATCTATCATCTATCTATCTATCTATCTATCTATCTATCTATCATCTATCTATCTATCTATCTATCTATCTATCTATCATGGCTTATATTTGAAGCTTTTAAAAATCTGAACTTATATTAGCCTAATCTTAATTTAAGAATGAGAAATGAACAGCTACCCATGGTCCTTCATTATTTATCCTGGTCATGACCCTGCATGGAGGCTTTGCAGGGTTAAACACTGAGGCTTTGAACCAAAATGAACATGCAAGAAAATGCACACTCCAAACCAACTTCAGCTCTCCTATAAAACATGAAAGACTTTGGGAAAGAAACACAGAAAAGAATGCTAACCAGAATTCTCTACTTCCAGGCTTTACATTATGGTCTGTCACAATTTAAAATGTATTTTACATTTGTTAATGCATTTACAATTTTTATTTATTCATGCATTATTTATCTCAGTGCCTAATCTATCTCAGATATTGTAATAAATTACAGAAACACAAAGAAACGTAACATTTTTCACACTCTACTGAGAAGATAGACTGATAGTAGCCTTTAGTAGTAGATAGCGAAAAGAGGAATTTTAAATTGTGTGAAAATATATATGCACCCAAGAGCAATCTAAAAAGGTTCGGGCAGAACCTTTAAATTATATAAATGATTGTAACAGCTTGTCCTTTGTCATTGGGTCTAACACAAGCCCTTCTTTAAGGATGAGAATACAGAGAGAATATAGGATATTGGACACCCCCAGTATAAAACACTGGGATGAATAATTTTTTCAAGTGAAAAATTGTCATTCCAAACCCATGCCCCCCACATTATAAGTTTATGGTTTTAAAATTAGGTTTTCATAAGAATGAGCACACTATGTTTGTGTGTACATGTGTGTGTGCACTTAGTGAGACAAAAGATTATCTATATTAGAGGCTAAGTCAATAAAACTTAGATAGATTTTAGTGAGTTCCCATGGGCTTTGCAACTAGACTTATTTGGCTTGAATCCAAGCTATGCAACCTTAAGTAAAGTTCCTAATCCTTGTTCGGTTTCATCACCTGTAAATATTAAAAAAAATTATTACTTACTTTCTAGGTTTGTTGTAAAAATTAAAAGAAAATAGTTGGTCTGTGAAAAGTGCTTAGCGATGTACATTGCTCAACAATTGTTCCTCATTGGATTATAGCCCGTTGTCAATGACATGATGTGAGTAGATCATCCAAAGCATAGATTTGTTTTGAGTCTTTGCTTTTGTCTAGTTACATGCTCTCTGTGTGTGGTTTCAATGCATTTTCTCTCTCACGTTATTTCTCCCAAATTCGCAATCTCTCTTGTCATAGGTCAGCGGATACCATTCTCAATGTTTTAACCTTTTAGGTAGGTAACTATAAAATGAGTCCCTTCCTGCTCGAGGTGGGGTGTAAGCCCTCAGTAAAGAAGGTGGAGGGTCAGCCTCCTGTGTGCTCCTGAGCCAGCCGTGCATCCTGTGTCTGTTGCAGTGACACTGCCTGGCCTCACACAATGACCAGGATGGAGCTGAGCTGCTGCTTCTGCCTCTCAAGGCATCCACACACACAATGTTTCATTCTTATGTACATTACAAGTCCTCCAAAGTCTAATTTCTTGGAGATTAGAGTCTAGAACTACACTCCATTATAATAGTCACAGCCACAGGTGGCTATTTAAGTTTAAATTAATTAATACTAAATAAAATGAACACTTTAGTTCCTTAGTCACACCAGCCACATTTCCAGGGCTCAGTAGCCATTGGGACTAGTGACTCCCTCTTGAACAGCACAGTACACAAAGTCATTGGATCATCACAGAACAGTTGTTGGATAGCATGGGTCTCTGGACGGCTATTCAGCAGCTCATTTGGGTCAGAATTTGTGCATAAGTCAGAAGAATAAAGGATGCCTCAAACTGTGTCCTTCAACTCCGGTTCATGCACAGCATAGTCCTACCTTTATTTAAAGGGAGACCATTTCACTTAGGTCAGCGTGTATTTCTGAATTTCCTTTTTTGTCTTCTTCACTGAGCATGAATGAAAGAACCTAAGTGGAACAGGCATTTTGAAAGTTGGGGGTGGGAGGAGGGGGAAGATAAAAGATATATCTGAGGGAGTAGCAAAAGGCCAGAGCTGAGGCCCTCAGCAAAGTGATAGAATCTGCAAGAGTCAGCTGAGAGATGTGGACTTCAAAGGTCAAATGCTTTGGATTTAAATTCTCTTTCCATGTACATTGTTCAAGATCAGCACCAGCAAAGGAAGTCTGGGGTCAACTTAACAAATACATGAGTCTAGAGGTATGCCATGCCTTTAATGAAACAGAGGAAAATTCTGTCATCAATTAAAAGATACCACAAGACAGACAACTGGGCCTCTCACTTTCTCATTGGAATTCTCTCTAGCTTTATTTTCTTTTTTTTTTTTTTTTTTTTTTAATTTCTTTATTGATTAAGGTGTCACATATTTGTCCTCATCCCCCCATTCCCATCCCACCCCTCTCCCCACGCATGCCCCAATCCCCTGTTGAACTTAACCGTTGGATAGGCTTATATGCATGCATACAGGTCCTTTGGTTGAACTCTCCCCCTCCCCCCACCCTCCCCCTACCCTCCCCTATCCTCCCTCTGAGGCCCGATAGTCCGATCGATGCCTCCTTGCTTCTGGTTCTGTTCTTGTTCCTCAGTCTATGTTGTTCATCATTTCCTCTAGATGAACGAGATCAAATGTCACTAGATATATACTAATAAGAACTGAATGTGAGACGAGCAATAATATTTATGCTGACAGGCAAATGAATCAATCTGTAGCGAGCTTCCCCCTGGACCAACAGTTCTTTTGAGACCCAATTTCGATGTCCAGTAGTTCCTTATGTGTACATGTCAGCACTGACCCCTCAGCTCTGGATGGTGGACAAATGGTGGTAATGGAGGTCCGACTCCCTCTGGTTTGGTCTCGGCCGAACCCAGGGGCACGGCGTCACCTGGACTAAGGGGCACGTGGCCTCACCCATACCCAAGGGGCGCGTGGTCTCACCCGGGCCTGGGACCCAGCCTCACCCGGATGGATCCAGGGGTGCACGGCCTCACCCGGACCCAGGATCTGGCTTCACCCGTACCCAGGGACGCTTGGCCTCTCCCAGACCCAGGGGCACGTGGCCTCACCCGGGCTTAGTTGCACAAGGCCTCACCTGGATCCAGGGACACATGGTCTCTCCCGGACCCAGGGATGCTTGGCCTCTCCCAGACCCAGGGCCACTTGGGCTCACCCGGGCCTAGGTGCACGAGGCCTCATCCGGATCCAGGGACGCATGGTCTCACCCGGACCCAGGGACGCTTGGCCTCTCCCAGACCCAGGGGCACGTGGCCTCACCCGGGCCTAGGTTCACGAGGCCTCACCCGGATCCAGGGACACATGGTCTCACCCAGACCCAGGAACGTTTGGCCACTCCCAGACCCAGGGCCACTTGGGCTCACCCGGGCCTAGGTGCACGAGGCCTCATCCGGATCCAGGGACACATGGTCTCACCCGGACCCAGGGACGCTTGGTCTCTCCCAGACCCAGGGCCACTTGGGCTCACCCGGGCCTAGGTGCACGAGGCCTCATCCGGATCCAGGGACGCATGGTCTCACCCGGACCCAGGGACGCTTGGCCTCTCCCAGACCCAGGGCCACTTGGGCTCACCCGGGCCTAGGTGCACGAGGCCTCACCCGGATCCTGGGACACATGGTCTCACCCGGACCCAGGGATGCTTGGCCTCTCCCAGACCCAGGGCCACTTGGGCTCACCCGGGCCTAGGTGCACGAGGCCTCATCCGGATCCAGGGACGCATGGTCTCACCCGGACCCAGGGACGCTTGGCCTCTCCCAGACCCAGGGCCACTTGGGCTCACCCGGACCTAGGTGCACGAGGCCTCATCCGGATCCAGGGACACATGGTCTCACCCGGACCCAGGGACGCTTGGCCTCTCCCAGACCCAGGGCCACTTGGGCTCACCCGGGCCTAGGTGCACAAGGCCTCTCCCGGATCCAGGGACACATGGTCTCACCCAGACCCAGGGACGCTTGGCCTCTCCCAGACCCAGGGCCACTTGGGCTCACCCGGGCCTAGGTGCACGAGGCCTCACCTGGATCCAGGGACACATGGTCTCGCCCGGACCCAGGGACGCTTGGCCTCTCCCAGACCCAGGGGCACGTGGCCTCACCCGGGCCTAGGTGCCCGAGGCCTCACCTGGATCCAGGGACACATGGTCTCATCCGGACCCAGGGACGCTTGGCCTCTCCCAGACCCAGGGCCACTTGGGCTCACCCGGGCCTAGGTGCACGCGGCCTCACCCGGATCCAGGGACACATGGTCTCGCCTGGACCCAGGGGTGTGTGGGCTCTCCCAGACCCAGGGGCGCTTGGCCTCGCCCGGGCACGGGATCCAGCGTCATCCGGGTCCAGGGGCACTTGGCCTCACCCGGACCCAGAGTCCGGCCTCACCTGGACCCAGGGGCATGTGGCCTCAGCTAGACCCCGGGACGTGAGGCCTCACTTATACCCAGAGGCGTGTGACCACACCCGAGCCCAGAGGCGCGCAACCCCGCCCGCACCCGGGTCTCAGCGGGGCCCCGTCTTCCCGATCCCAATTCCTGTCGGTCAATCCCCCCTCAGCAATTCCCCTGGCCATCCTTCCGGAGCTCCAGTATGGCTGCTGCAGAACTCGTCGGGCGGCGGCTCGGCGAAGCTCCGGTGCACCCGGTGCATGGCGGTGGGCCAGTCTGGCGTCGCTGCGTCGGCCCTTGGGTCTGCATCGGTGGCCGGTCGCCGAGCATGCGCACCTGGCCGCTTCCGGGGCGTTGAGATTCTTGACGGACTCAGAGGTCAGCAAGCGCGGAGTCTCCCACCCCATGTCTCATAGGGGCTCGTCTGTCCGTGCTTGGCTGCCAGTGGAGCCGTCCCCTCAGCCGGAGACCGCCGGGGGAACTGCGCCGAGCACGTTCCAGGCCGCTGTTGTATCGCCTGAGCCATAGTTCTTTTGTGTCGCCTGAGCTGTAGTTCTTAAAGTGTGGTCTTTGGGTCACCGGCATCAGCATCATCCCACATACCCCTCTTTTATTCTAGTTGTAGAGCATCTACTCAGCCAGCCCTATGGTGGTCTTGGATGGTGTCTGCTCTGCTCTCTTGTCGTAGTCTCAAAGTTGTTGTGGTAGGCAACAATCAGGCTTCCGCCCTATGCCTCCATCTTGGTCCTCCTTTGTATAGTTAAGTCTTGATTGTTGTTGGTGTCACTGGGGGGGCTCTCTTTGTCTATAAAGGAAGAGTTGCTGTGCAGGAGACACGTTTATGGGCCGGGTCTTGGTGCAGCAAAGCTTTGGCGCTCACTGAATATTCCCGTTGAATGTGTCCCTTATGCACGTGGTTGAAATCTGGTGTCATCTCCCACAGACCACTAGATGCCCTCGTTTCTGGGTCTCCAATGGGGTGTAGATCAGCTACTGCCTTAGGCACTCAGCAAGGATTACAGCAAAAACTGTAGTTTCTTCCTCCTGTCTGAGTGGCCCTGGAGCAGTCCGACTAGAACAGCAGATCATCTGGTCTGCTGCCAGAGGGCAGGCCACCCACATGCATAAGCCGTTGCTTGGGGCGCAGGTGTGCCTGCAAGACTTGCGGGGCAGGTCTTCAAAACGTGCGGGGCGGGTCCCAGGGCGGGGCGGGGTCTCAGGGCGCCAACAGGCCATGGTGCGGCGAGCCTCGATGGCTGTGAGTCTGGTCCTTCTGCCTTCCATGTATCTAAGTCCCCTCGTTCCGCACTCCAGCGCAGCAAACACTGATTGCTGGGCGCACCTCTGCAAGAGTCCCGCCTCTCCCCGCAGGCGTCTGGGTCTCCCGGGGTTCGCCAGAAGATGGGTTTCAGGGTGATGGAGAGCTAATCTCCCTTAGGTTTGGAACAAAAGCCCCTTTCCCCCGCCACCAGCCAGACCCACGCACCTCCACACCTCATCCCCTCCGATTTCGCTGGGTGCGAGGCAACAGAACAGCCTTTAACCTCCGCCGCCATCTTTTTCAAACTTCTCAATTTGTACTTCTTAATCCCTTCATTTCAGTCAACTCTACTGAAGTCTAGCGCCGCCGGGAGGTGCACGGAAAGGGCGCCCGGGCCTCCGTCCGGTGCGCGGTGCGCGCGTCCCGCGGAACCAGGCGCGCGAGGGCCGCGCGGCTGGGACGGGCGCTGGGCGGCCGCCGAGCTCCAGGCACCGCCATCGCCGTGTTCCGGACGTCGCCGCCGCGGCGTCCCCCCAATTTATACTTCTTAATCCCTTGAATTCAGTCAACTCTACTGAAGTCTAGCGCCGCCGGGAGGTGCACGGAGAGGGCGCCCGGGCCTCCGTCCGGTGCGCGGTGCGCGCGTCCCGCGGAACCAGGCGCGCGAGGGCCGCGCGGCTGGGACGGGCGCTGGGCGGCCGCCGAGCTCCAGGCACCGCCATCGCCGTGTTCCGGACGTCGCCGCCGCGGCGTCCCCCCAATTTATACTTCTTAATCCCTTGAATTCAGTCAACTCTACTGAAGTCTAGTGCCGCCGGGAGGTGCACGGAGAGGGCACCCGGGCCTCCGTCCGGTGTGCGGGGCGCGCGGCCCGCGGCACCAGGTGCGCGGGGGCTGCGCGGCGGGGACGGGTGCTGGGAGGCCGCCGGGCTCCGGGCGCCGCCGCTGCGGCGGCGTCCCCAGCGTCCCGGGCCGGGCAGCCTGCAGGGGCGGCGGAGTTGCGAAAGTGAGTGAGTTTCCCAGGGTTTCGCCCGGAATGGGGTTCAGTGCAATCGGAGCCGGTGCTCAGCGCACTCCGGAGCCTTTATCTCCTTCCTGCCAGTGAACTCCGGCCAGGTCATCAGCCGCCCCCTCCTCTCCGGTTCCATCCTCCCCGCAGGCGCGTGTGCTCGTGTCTCCGCCCGTTTCTCCATACCTCAGGCTTTTACGGCTTCCCCGACTGTCCCCGTGGCCTTCTCCTTCCCCCCAGCTGTGGGCATTTCAGTCCGCCAGCTCTCCTGTGGTTCTGGACGATGTCCGTTCTGACCTCTAGTTGTATTTTTGAAATTGTTGTGCCCGGCTGCAGGTTAGGTGTTTAACCTATGCCGCCATCTTGGTTTCTAGCTTTATTTTCTTAAGAGAGATACTTAAAGGACAGCACCCATATTCAAGAAAGTCAGTATAACACAATTAATTAAGATCTCTTCCCTAATTCATGTTAATAATTTCATGTTAATTCATGAAAAAATGGAAATAACTGAAATCTAGGATTCAATGAATTCTTTGTTATATATCATTTTGTATTTGACATCTCTAGAATTCTTGATAAACATGGCTTTGAGATATAAGTTATTTTGGGGGATAGGGATAAAAAATCTTTATCTAAAGAGTGGTATATAATCTCCTCCCCATGGACACAACCATGGAGGTATTTTAGTTTCTGGAAAATGCTGAGTCCTGGTGCTGCCAGAGGAATTAATGGGCCAGATTTCCCAGACATGAGTGGGAGTGAGGCTCTTGAGGTATCTTCAGAAAATGAATTTTCTAAGACTCTCATGGGAGGATAGGGTATAGAAAAAGGTTTTATTTGCATGGAGTTACATTTTTGGGGTTCAAAAGTCCCCCCTGTCCCTTAAGCCTGAAAAGGGTGCAACTGGGGTTCCTGCAGAGCCAGAAACAAGGCCAATGTTGAGAACTTCCATTCCACATTGCAGCCAGGTGTGGTTTAGTATCCAAGCTAATTAAAGTCCATTAGTCCATGTATGGAGTCCAACATGGCTGTGCACCATGTGGGCACAGGGAACATATCCTCCTGCCACAGGAGAGCCAGGAACCCGGTGTGCCAGAGAGAGAAGAGAGAGAGCTTCTGTTGTTTGGAAGTTTATATATTTAGATTTCATGCACTTGCAGTGGCCACACCCATCTTGGACATTGACTCGCTTTCACTGACGGGCAAGCACCTTCCCACATCACTCAGACCTTTACTGGGCAAATGTCTAAACTGCCTTTGACTAGTCCTTTCTCCCATCAATCAGTGGGGAAGGGACTTGGAGAATGTTAAATGCAGCTTTTGGCAAAGCTGTGTAAATGGCATGCCTATATTATTTGGCCTTCCTTTTCACTCCTTTCCTGTTAAATAATAATTCGGTTATTACAACAGCATCACTGTTATTGGTTTACACAACATGAAAATGTTTCAATACCATTTTTTTAAAATTGTAGTAAACAACTTTTGAGACATAGTCTCAAGGACTATATCAGTGGAAATATATGTATATATAGATAAACTTATACAGAGAGAGTTATATCTTTATATGTAAACATAAACATAGAGGTTAGATACGGGTATAGATAATTCCTTTATATTTCTGTTCAGCAAGCATTCAATAAATATTTGTGAATAAATGAATTATTTGGTGGACCCTACTGGAATTTAACTAGGATGATAAGTAAACTCGGAATTTCAATGTAGAGTCCCTAAATCACAGTGTTTGGTATATAGGACAACCTGATAGAATCACCTAACTCAGTGGTCGGCAAACTCATTAGTCAACAGAGCCAAATATCAACAGTACAACGATTGAAATTTCTTTTGACAGCCAAATTTTTTAAACTTAAACTTCTTCTAATGCCACTTCAAAATAGACTCACCCAGGCTGTGGTATTTTGTGGAAGAGCCACACTCAAGGGGCCAAAGTTTGCCGACCTGCGAGCTGCAGTTTGCCGACCACGGACCTAACCTATAGATAATCAATTCTGAAATTTTTGGATACATGGAATTGGAAAGGCACATAGCCTAATTCTAACCCCATTCAATCATAAACCCTGGGCATGGGAACTTTTTGTGGAAGTTTTCCAGATGATTCTGATACAGTATTAAATTTTAGGTATCACTGATATCCTTGGGTCAGGTGACTAGTTTCAGGGATTTCAAAAGACATTATGCACCATCATTTTTTATTTCATCTGCCTAAAATCCAGCTAGCACCTTAAATTCTCCTCCAAATATATTGAAATACAATTGGTGAGGAGCAGAGAATCTAAGGATAGGCTATCTTGTGGGCAGTGACAGGTGGCAGGGGGAGGCGATGGAGACAGGCCAGGGTATGTCCTGAGTCACTTTTCTAGTGCTGCCTCTGGGATCTGTCTAAGACTACAGATCTGCAAAGATCAGAGAGAAATCTTTTAAAAAAATATATTTTATTGATTTTTTACAGAGAGGAAGGGAGAGGGATAGAGAGTTAGAACATCAGTGAGAGAGAAACATCGATCAGCTGCCTCCTGCACAACCCCCACTGGGGATGTGCCCGCAACCAAGGTACATGCCCTTGACTGGAATCGAACCTGGGACCATTTAGTCTGCAGGCCGACGCTCTATCCACTGAGCCAAACTGGTTAGATCCAGAGAGGAATCTTTACTAACACTGACAACCACCCATGTCACAGTCCTCAGTATTCCCGAGGACTCTGTGGCCTGGAGAATGATCATTTATGTTTAGGTTGGACAATGTTTTTCCTTTCTTAATTGAAACTCTCTGAGGTTGGGTGGGCTGTGGGGAAGGGGGTGCACCTTTAACTGATGGAATTTTGAGGGTGGACACACCCTTTCTCTATTCTTAGTTCTCACTCCAGAACACGGATCAGCAACCTTTCAGCAGCCCCTGTGATGAAATGTGTGGTCTGTAAAACTCAGTGTGGCAACTTGGCCACCCCCATGCCTGCATCCCTGGCTCTCAAGCCAGTGTGTGTTGTAGGAGTGCGGGTGGAGTTCATATCATCCATTGCACAGTGAAAAGACCAATACATATTTAGCTTTTTGAAGTGAAGTTGCAGAAATAGGCATCAAGTACATTTGAAAGAAAGAAAACAAGCAATTTACTCTTAGTGTTCAGTGGTAATTTGGAATTATGATTGGCTCTATCTAACCACCTAAGAGGATGATGAAACACTCACTTCTCTTTGCTTCTTGGTTCCATCCGTGACAAAGGAGATGGGAATTTGTTTCCATTATGCTCATGGGTTGGTGCAGATTGCTCCATTGTCACCCTGTGAGTGCCCCTCCTGGGTAGGAACAATACACAAGGGACTTCATAGAAAGCTCGCCGGGGGAGTTCGAGTCCCACCTCTTCCTCTTGTGCTTGGCTGTAGCCGTGGTGAGAAGTAAATCAGCACAGCTCCTGCGGTCTACAGTCCAGGGCAAGTGTGATGTTTTGGAACCAACGTATTCTGGGAGACAAGTCTCCCTGTGGCAGCAAAGAGAAGGGAAGAAGAGTTAGTTGGTGACCTTAATGATGCAGTTTAATTAAAGCAATTTGCAGCAAGCTTGAAGAGAAAGAACATTAAAAGCAGACCAGGTGAACAAGTTTGGCTTTGTCAATAACCAACAAAACTGGCGGAGAGAAATGGTGGCAACCGCTGCTCAAACACGTTCTTCCTTCCCTCCAAGAAATGAGGTGTGGTATATAGAATCCATTGTAACTAATTGTAAACAGGTGCATCTTAAACCCTTGAAGCCAACCTGCTCAAACATGTTGTGAGCCTTAACTGAAGCAGCAGCTAATTACCTATGCATTCTGATTGGTGAGGGGACCTGCGGCTGGTATTGCAGGCAAGTGGAGTCATTACAGGAGACACTCACACTCAGGTTTAGACCTGTGAGTCGTTCAGGGACAGGCCTTTGATGGAGTTGTGCATTTCTTCATCTCCCCTCAACTACCAAGGCTGTTCTTAACAACCCTGCACAAGGGGCTTCACGGAAAGCTCCCTGAGAGAATCAGAGTCCCACCTCTTCCTTTAAATTAATCTAATCTAATAAAGAGGGAATATGCAAATTGACTGCCACACCACAACAAAGATGGAGGCATCCACAGCGGAGGTGGGGTTGCTGTAACACAAGATGGTTGCACCCACAGCGGAGGCTGAGTTCCCATACTGAGCCTTAACAAGCAATCAGCAGGGACCGGATAGGGCTTGACAGGAGACCTCAGGTTGCACCCCCTGCCCTGGTGCTGGGCCGAGAAACCTCAGACGCACCCCCCACCCAGTGGGGCTTGACTGGGGACCTCAGGCCATGCCCCCACCCCAGTGCTGGGCCAGGGGACCTCAGGCTCCACCTCCCCGCCCTGGCCCAGGCTGGGGAACCTCAGGCCGTGCCCCCCACCCAGCGGGGCTTGATGGGGGACCTCAAAGCATGCTCTCCACCTCACCCCAGGCCAGGGGACCTCAGGCCACACCCCCCATCCCAACACCTGGCTGGTGGACATCAGGCTGTGCCCTCTGCCCTGGTGCTGGGCCAGGAGACCTGAGCCGAGTCCTCTGCTACGGCACTGGGCTGGGGGACCTGAGGGTGTGCTGGGGGACCCGAGGCTGCACCCCCCACCTGGCAGGGCTTGACAGGAGCCCCATCTGGCGGGGTTTGACGAGGGACCTGAGGCTATGCCCTCCACCCAGTGCTGGGCCAGGGGACCTGAGGCTGCGCCCCCCCTCCCGGCGGGGCTTGACGGGGGTGGGGCCGGCCAGGTCTGGGTCTCATGTGATTTCGAGGCATGCGCGGGTGGGTGGGGACTTGACTCTGGGTCCCGCGACGCATCCCAGATTCTGACAGGAGGATGATTTTCATATACATTTTACTAATTTTCTTTCATCTCTGATATTTCTATTATAGAGAAAGGGCAAATAGCAACATTAAAATATTTCCTCTAATTAATTCCCTTTTAATGTGCACGAATTTCATGCACCGGGCCACTAGTGAGAATATAAAAGTATGACAGCTGAAAAAGCTATGGGAAATATTTTTATCCTTTTAGCAATGGTTAGGTCTTAGAATTCTGATGCAAACCAATCACAGGCTATCATTTTGGCTGGTGGTCCTCAGATTACCTATATGGATGATTTTTGTATGATGACTGATTTGGATTAATGTGTTGCCTCTTATTATATTACTTACCCTATGTTTTAACCTAGTAAATTTTCTGTCAATTTATTTCTCTTTTGTAGGGCCTATCAGATTGCTAGGAATAATATTTTGCAATTCATACTCAATTCTAGAAATAGTCAGTAAATATCCTAACGTAGTGAATTTTCCACTAACTTGGGATAAGATATATTTGTATAGATGGATCTGGAGGTAAACAATGAAAAAGAACACCAGGGTTTCAAGTGAGAACTTTAAAATCCCTGAACCTATTTTTGTACATATAACATTGTATTTTTACTTTCAAAGGGAAAATCTCTAGAATGTTGTGTTATGGGTCCCTTAAAATCTATACCTGCCCTGGCTTAACTATTATTGTACCATATTATCTTAAGAGATTCAAGTCTTTAGTATGAGGTTCTCACTGACAAAGAAATGCTTAAATCAATGCTTAATAGTAATTAGTGCTCATTAATAATACTGATAATAAACACTAATAACTAATAATGGATAAAATTAATTGTTATTTATAATAAACAACATGCCATGCACTGGTTTTTAAAAAAATAATTATTTTTTCATAAACTTATTGTTTAAGAATAGTTTTAAATTTACCAAAAATTTGTAAACATAATATAGATGATTTCTGTATACCTTGCACCCAGTTTCCTTTGTTAATATTGTCATATTTTATAAACCAATATTGTTACATTATTCATAAAAGTTTATAATTTATTTATATTTTCTGAATAGAATTCTATGTGTATAGGTTTTTGTTTCAGTATTTTAAGTATGTTGCTTCACTGTTTCTTGCTGGTATTAATTTGGCTAGAAATCTGCTAGCATATTTATCTTTGGTTCTCTATATAACATCTTTTTTTCCCCTTTCTGGTTGCTTTACAGACTATTACTTGCTTTGAGTAATTTGATGTTAATGAGCCTTGCTCTAGTTTTTTTTTTTTTATTGCTTGAGTTTTGTTGTGCTTCTTTAAACTGTAAATTTAGAGTTTTTATCAAATTTAGAAATATTTCAGTTATTTTTTCAAATATTTTTCTAGTCACATCTTTTCCCTCTTGGAGCTCCCATTCAAAAATTGTCCCACAGACAGTGATTGTCTGTTTATTATTTATGACAGATTCATGCACATTGAAAGGAAATTAATTAGAAAAAAGATTCATGCGGTAATTACATTACTGCAAAAAATTACATGTCAAAATAGTATCTATACAAATAAAAGGGTAATATGCTAATTAGACCAGATTGACTGGACGTCTTCCAGACATCATTCTGGATGCCTTCCTGACAAAGCTGGGGCCCGGGCAAAGCCGCCTGGGGTCCCAGGTGCCTGCGGCCAGCCAAAGGGAGGG
This sequence comes from Eptesicus fuscus, assembly GCF_027574615.1. Classification (NCBI taxonomy): domain Eukaryota; kingdom Metazoa; phylum Chordata; class Mammalia; order Chiroptera; family Vespertilionidae; genus Eptesicus; species Eptesicus fuscus. The sequence goes on along the minus strand of NC_072491.1, from coordinate 47,267,909 downwards.
AAGCCTGGGTCCTGGTTGCCTGCGGCCAGTTGGAGGAGGGAAGCCTGGGTCCCGAGAGTGGGGCTGAGGCAAAGGCAGTTAGGGGCGATCAGGCAGGCAGGCAGGCGAACAGTTAGAAGCCAGTGGTCCCATGGGATCGGGCCTAAACCAGCATTTGGACATTGGGCCTAAACTGGCAGTTGGATATCCCCCAAGGGGTCCCAGATTACGAGAGTGTGCAGGCCAGGCTGAGGGACCACCCCTCCCCCGTGCACGAATTTTGTGCACTGGGCCTCTAGTATATAATATAGTATTATAAAATTAAAATACAAAATATTTTAATATTGCTATTTGCCCTTTCTCTATAATAGAAGTGTCAGAGATGAAAGAAAATTAGTAAATGTATATGAAAATGATATATAAATTGATTAACAAATAAACAATATTATGTCAATGACGTTGTTTTCTTTTGGCTTCAGAGGTACAATGTGCTAATAGTTGGTCTTCAGACATATTCTGTTGACAATGCTGCTTTCTTTCAGCTTCAGAGGTATGTTGTGCTAATAATTGGTCTTCAGATACATTCTGGCATCACATGCAATTGGCACCAGCGAGAGCTTTATATGTATCGGGCATGCACAAGTCAACATTTATTTTTAAACTACAGGCCCGGTGCACGAAATTCGTGCACAGAGGGGTTGTGTGTCCCTCAGCCCAGCCTGCACCCTCTCCAATCTGGGACCCCTCGAGGGATGTCCGACTGCCTGTTTCTTTTTGTTGTTGTTTTTTTAAAATATATATATTTTATTGATTTTTTACAGAGAGGAAGGGAGATGGAGAGAGAGTTAGAAACATTGATGAGAGAGAAACATCAATCAGCTGCCTCCTGCACTCTCCCTACTGGGTATGTGCCCGCAACCAAAGTACATGCCCTTGACCGGAATCGAACCTGGGGCCCTTGAGTCCGCAGGCCAACGCTCTATCCACTGAGCCAGGGCCCAACTGCCTGTTTAGGCCCTATCCTGGTGGGATCGGGCCTAAACGGGCATTCGGACATCCCTCTCACAATCCAGGACAGCTGGCTTGCAACCACTCGCCTGCCTGCCTGCCTGATTGCCCCTAACTGCTTCTGCCTGTGGGCTTGATCACCCCTAACCACTCCCCTGCCAGCCTGATTGCCCCTAACTGCTCTCTCCTGCCAACCTGGTCACCCCTAAATGTCCTCCCCTGTAGGCCTGGTCGTCCCCAACTGTCCTCCCCTGCTGGCCTGGTCACCCCTAACTGTCCTCCCCTGCAGGCCTGATCACCCCCAACTGCCCTCCCTTGCAGGCCTGGTCCCTCCCAACTGCCCTCCCCTGCAGGCCTGGGTTCCCCCCAACTGCCCTCCCTTGCTGGCCTGGTCACCCCTAACTGTCCTCCCCTGCAGGCCTGATCACTCCCAACTTCCCTCCCTTGCAGATCTGGTCCCTCCCAACTGCCCTCCCCTGCCGACCATCTTGTGGCAGCCATCTTGTGTCCACATGGGGGCAGCCATCTTTGACCACATGGGGGCGGCCATCTTGTGTGTTGAAGTGACAGTCAATTTGCATATTACTCTTTTATTAGATAGGATTTCCAGTGCACATCATATGTACCATCCGGTCACTTAGCCTTTTTTATATATAGGTACTTTTTCTTTCTGTGGTTCATTTTAGATAGTTTTTATTTCTATGTTTTCTAGTTCACTAATATATTTTTCCCACAATGTCTACTATGCCATTAATTCTAATTTTTCAATTATAGAAGTCTAATTTGGGCCTTATATATTCCATATCTCTACTTAACTTTTTGAACATGTTATAGATGTTTTAATGTCTTCTGCTAATTTTATTATCTGTATCAGTTGTTCAGTTGTTGATTTTGGTTTATTGATTTCAATCCTCTTTATGGTTTATAATTTCCTGCTTCTTTTTTGTACCTGGTAATTTTTAATTATGTGCCAGACACTGTAAATTTTGGGGGGGACGGTATTGGATAGTGTAAGTTTCTATAGATATTCTTGAGCTTTTTCCAGTTAAGTTACTTGGAAACGTTTTGATTCTTTCATGTGTCACTTTTAAAATTTTCTAGGTGGGACCAGGCTGTACTCTAACCTGGGGTATGGAGTTAAAACCCCACTAAAATTCAAGTTTACTCTCATTCTGGAGCTAAAACCATTCTGATTACTCTATCCAATGTCTGATGGTGGGAACAGACACTTCCCAGCGTTGTGTGAAAGCCTCTTACCTCTGTTTCTTTCAAATGCTATTTTATCCAGCTACACTGCAATGGTCAGTACTGAACTGAATATATGAATGGGACTGTCGCAGATTTTCAGAGTTTTCTCTCCTCTCCAGTTCTGCAAGTACTATCTTTCTTGGTCTCAGCTTAATCTCAAATCAGGAGCCTGTCTCCTCTGCCTGGATCTCCATTCCTGTACTATGGCCAGAAACCATCCCAAAATAGTCTGATGGACAATCTTAGGACTCCCTGGTTTGTTTCCTGTCTTCCAAGAATTATCGTTCTCTGTTGCCTGACATCAGTGTTTCGGATATCTTTCTTTCATATATTTGTGGGTTTTGTTTTGTTTGTTTTGTTTTAGTCAGGAAGGCAAATTGGCCCCTGCTATTCTATCATGTTTGGAAGCAGAAGTACTACAGGCAATATTCTAATTGTTCATCTACATTGTCCTATATAATACTTAGGACAATTTTATGAGACTTAGGACAATAAATTGTGAAATTAGTATTTTCTCCCAGTGATATATAATTCTAGAGCCTGACTTATTTATGACTATTTTAGAGATGCTTCTAGTTTAACTTTAGTAAGAACATTTGTTTATAAAATGTTTTTTCTTAAATATATTTTTATTTATTTCAGAGAGGAAAGGAGAGGGAGAGAGGGGGGTAGAAACATCAATGATGAGAGAGAATCATTGATTGACTGCCTCCCGCATGCCTCTACACTGGGAATCAAACTCACAACCCAGGCATATGTCCTGACCAGGAATCAAACCCTGAACTCCTTCATGATTCATAGGTCAACACTCAACTACTGAGCCATGCCAGCTGAGCTGTTTATAAAATGTTTTAATGTTATTACCAAAATTTGGGAAGAAATAATCTTGATTTCCAAAATTTCCACTGCCATGCTAAAAATAAAATAATATTGCTATAATTGATAGTGCTTTAATGAAATGGCTGTAGAACACACAGGCCATTACCCCTTCCTAATGAGTAATTATATGATTTTTGACTCATTGTACTTCAAGTTTCAAGCAGAGACTTTAGGCAGAATCTTATAACTGGGTGAATATGGGGAGAAATGACCTGATAACTCAATTGAAAAACAAAAACCTCTTATATTACATACTGAGAAAACATAACAAAAAAGTCATTCTTTTTTGCCAGATAGATATGACTGCACATTTCTCCAAAGAGGACATGGAGATGGCCAATAGACATGTGAAAAGCTGCTAAATATCACTAATAAAGAGGAAAATGCAAATCAAAACCACAGTGAGCTATTACCTTACACCTCTCAAAATGCCTGTTATCAATAAATCAACAAACAACAAGTGTTGGCACAGATGTGGAGAAAAGGCAATCCTGTGCACTGTTCATAGGATTGTAAATTGATTCAGGTACTAAGGGAAACTGTGTGGAGGTTTCTCAGAGAAAAAAATAGAACTACCATATGACCCAACAATTCCACTTTGGGGTATTTATCCAAAGAAATCCAAAACACTAATTTGAAGATATATGCACCCCTATATTTATTGCAGCATTATTTGCAATAGCCAAGATATAGAAGCAACCAACATATCCTTCAATAGATGAGTGGTACATGTGTAAAAATGAATATTACTCAGTCTTAAAAAAATGAATGAAAATCTGGCCATTTTCAACAACAAGGATGGACCTAGATGGTATACTAACTGAAATAAGTCAGACAGAGAAAGACAAATACTGTATGATTTCACTTATATGTGGAACCTAGAAAAAGGTGAGCAAACAAAAAACTCATAAATACATAGAGCAAAGTGATGGTCACCAGATGGAGGAGATGGGTGAAAAAATGAAAGGGATTTAGAAGTTCAAATTGGCAGTTATAAACAGGCATGAGGATATAAATTACAGTATAGGGAATATAGTCAATAACATGGTAACACTATGTTTGGTGCCAGATCAGTACTAGACTTAACAGGGCGATTACTTCATAAGGTATATCAAAGTCTAATTACTATGTTGTATAACTGAAACTAATATAATATTGTATGTCCACTATAATAGAAAAATAAATTTTAAAAAATGTTGAATTTTGAACCTCTAACATCCAGACAGCGATGTCTAGCCCTGGCTGGGTAGCTCAGTTGCTTAAACACTATCCCATTATGCCAAGATTGCGGGTTCGATTCCTGGTCAGGGCACATACAGACTGTGACCTCTAAATATTATTTTCTCATAAAAGAGACCAGAGCTTCGTAGAGAATTGGCTAATTCCAGGTCTGGAACAGGACGTGCACAGGATAAGACCAGAATATCTTGTCATTCAGGAAATCAAGAAAACTCTTGAAGTCTACTGAGATTGTGACAAAAGGGCTCAGTAGCCAACTTAAAGAGGTCACAGGTGGAATCATTTGTGGATATGAATTGAAACCTATCAATTATTGCTCAATCACCTTCCCTGAAATCCTTGACTTTCTATAAATCCTATCTGTTTACATAGCAATTTGAATTTCTTTCGCAGTGTCTCTTGCCACCTGCTTCTCCAAATTAGCCCAAAGAACCTAGAAGGCAGGGAATCCATCTGGCTTATCTGTCATTGGATCCTACATAGTCACTCAGTAAATATTAGTGAATAATCAATGAATAAATGTGAGACAGGCTGATGCATGGGAATGTCCTTCAGTTACTTCTTGAGCCTCTCCCAGATAGGGTTAGGTTTCCTTTCGGGTGTCTCTCAAACGTTGCACCAATTAGTGTGAGTCAATGCCAACCCACAGCAGGAACCTGAAGAGCAAAGAAATCCACTCTGTGTTTGCACTAAGAAAGCCAGCTCTGTATAAGCCAGCCCTAGCAGCAGTTCAAGGAGCCATAAGCTCTGTCAATGTGGGCTCCCTGATGCATCACCCTCCCTCCCTCTCCCTTTGCCCTTACTGTTTTTACTAAACCTCTTCTCTTCTGAATCTGTTTCATCTCCTCTCTTGACTTCTATCCTGGGGGTGGGGGGCAAGAACCCCTTCGCCAGTGACAAATGGACAGAATAAAAATACATACTGAAATCGCTATACTGAAAGGAAAGGGTTGAAAGGCTCTTACTATTTTTAAAAGGTCAGGTAACCGTTGAATAGTGTAAAGGAGAAGTTTTCTCTAGAAAAATTCACATGGGCACATTTAAGACACAAACACAGTTTTCTCTAAAATCACAGAAGATTCAGGCTCACTATAATCTGTCTATATCATGGTTCCACGAACTCCATTTTCATAAAATATGACTTAATGAGTGTCAGGAACATTCTTATCTAATCAGGAACTGTGTTGTTGCTTTTTTAATTGCAGAATGAGAAAGTATGTTTGGAGCTGAATAATTTATGGTATGATTAGATAGCATATCATAAACTGTTATACTTCACCTTATATAGTCCACAAAGTTTATTATACTTTACTTCGATAGATGGTTTAAAACTTGGACTCTATTTTGGAAACCAAAAAAACCCCAACAATTATCTAATGTCTTAGTTTTTTCAATAAGATTTTCTGTAATTAAGACTAAATTTAAAATCTGAATGATTGTCCAGAAAGTTTTAGCATTCTTTTTAATCCTCACCCAAGGATATGTGTTTTTTTAAAAGTTGGAGAGAGAGAGAGAGAGAGAGAGAGAGAGAGAGAGAGAGAGAGAGAGAGAGAAACATTGATCAGTTGCTTCCCTTATGTGGCCTGGAATTGAACCCACAACTCTTTTGGTGTATGGATGCTGCTCCAGACAAATGAGCCACCCTGCCATGGCAGTTTTAGCAATCTTCAGAGAGATTTTTTTAAAACTACAAAATGATCATATCTTATGTATATTTGTAACCAACTTATCAATAAACACTTATAAAAAGGTGTAGTATGATCCAATAAGCAAAACATATTCATTCAGTCAAAATACACCCCATTCCTGTTCTCCCCCCTACATCTTGCTCAGCTCATTTTTTTTTCTTTTGCATCCTATAGCTTATGGCTTAATTTTGATCTTGAAATTTTATCTATATCTGACAGCTGATTCTTTCCATGTGCAAAATTGAGTGTATCTCATTGCCAGTTTTGTACTCACATAACTTTATCTACATCCTGGTGGCTGTTAAGTGCTATGGAAATGACATAGAGAGAATGCACTTTATTCACATCCCAAAGACCCAAAGCTGGATGACATGTTGGGTGTCTATACAATACCCCAGCAGCTGGCGCTCCTTGGGTTTACATTTCATTTACATCAAAGGAACATCAAAACACATAATGATGTTCTCTGCAGTAGACAGTTATCCTTTGATAAATGCATGTGTGATGTGTCCTGATGCTCCCTGGCCTCATGTCCTTGGCCATTATACTTATAACTTAGCATTACAATGTGGTTTTCTGTGAGGAAAATGCTATTGGAACATTAAAGAAAGCATTTCGAAATTACATTAGGATATAATAAATTTTTTTCATTAAAACTGGTAAATGCTTCGGAGTGACCCTTACTCCAAGCAGAAGTGCTGTTTCCATAGCTCTGATTTATTATGTAACAGTATACCTTGATCTACTCATTGTTCAGTTCACTTTTGCTTCTCTATTATAGTGTCAGCTTACAATTATTCCCAGGAACATATACACTTAAGACTTCCAATGTGTTGAAGGATAAAATTTAGAAGTGACGTGTACCAGGATAATGACTTTATATTCCTCTTCTTTTTTTCCTTGGGGAAGGGACTATTAACTTAGTAAAGCACACAACCAATTTCTAAGGTTGTTTGGCTGTTACAGATAAGAAAGAAAGCCTATATGTCCTAAGCAATAGGACATTTATTTAAATGACTATTTTTGTTCCCTTGTCCAACAATGGGTCAGATTCTGGGAAGGGTTTGAGCTGGCAGAGGTACCTTTGATTAAGTTAACCATATCCAGGATTTGGAGATGAACCCTTGGTCTGTGATAGCCCCCAGCATGCAAATCTTATTGCTCATCAAATGCATACTGACCCAGCTGGCTTTCATCACTTGAATAGTGCTCCTTGACAATCAGCAAGACAGTTCCAGCCAGAAAGCAATCAGTGGTTTTTCTAACAACAGCAAAAGGCAAAGGAGAACCTTCTATTGTTTCACTAATTGCTATAAATCAGGAACATTCCTGTGTCGAAGCAGGACATACAAAAAAAAATACACAATGATGCCCAGCCTTGCTCCCGAAGGGATGGTCTCTCATCACTGCATTTTGTAGCATGGCCCTAGGCAATCCAGTGACCTCACACTTACTTAGATTTCTTTGGAACAGAACAACTCATCTGTATATTGTGAAAATGATGATGGAGTTATTTACCATCTGAAGTTTTGAAAATGGTTACAAATAGCAAATAAGAAGCTAAAGAATTTTTGTTGACTTTTTGCTCTGTTTACAGCAGTAGGAGATGGCCCTATAATGTTGCTCCTATCCATATCTGAGTTTGGTGAGATAAGAGAATCAATGTGAAGCTGGACCTGGGAACATTAGATGGCTTCTGCTCTACGTCTCCTCCTCTTTTCCTCATTCTTACATCCATGAAAGCTTTATTCACATCTATTTATGATATGGCCTTGGCCCTACCATATTTTTTATTCTAGGGTTGTTTTTTTTTTTAACTTGTTCTTAAACAAAAGACATAAATACATGGATGGAGTACTTTCAGACCCCATTATAGGTTTTCTACTGAAATCCAGATGAAGCATATTTTCAGAAGGCTGAAATAATATTCAGTGTTAGGCTCCTGAGTTGTTTCCTAAATCATAGTTTGATTTCCATTGTAGCTGGCCCATAATATCCACATTGCCCACCTCTAATAAGTTTCCTGAAATCCTTTTTGGCAGAGGAGGTGGGTTCCCATCTTCAGTGCCTCACAAATCTAACTGGATTTAGGAGTTTATTTTCTTTCCTTTCCTTCCACCTCCCACTGGTTCACTCAGGCTCTTAAAGACAAACGCTGAATGTGATTAATGATGGCAGAGATTAGGAACATAAAGTTCATGCGCTGAATTGTTTATTTGTTTAAGAGAGTTGTTTTCTGGCTGTTTCTTTATGCAGCCACATGCTCACTTAAGAGCTTTATTCCGTTGCAGGGGCTGGAAGAGTACTGCCCAAGAGAGTGCTTCATCTAGAGAGGCAGGGGGGAAGTTCACGTTTCTAAGTGAGCCCTTTCCATCTTTGAGATAATTCTTCTTTCATCCTTTAGAGGAGGGAGACGCATCTTTTGTGAAGTTTATATTAATTTCAGCAAATCTTCTAGAGTCTGCCTAACATGTCATCAGTTTGGTTCAAATAAACTCTTATACAAATTCTTTAAAAAAAAAAAATCTTCTAGAGTCTGAAATCTGATTGCTGGGTTGAAACATAGAATTGGATCAGCAGGGTTCTCAATGAAGTTAAAAGCAAGTGGATGCTTATCCTAGCACAAGATGCATTTGGAAAGGGAAGGCCTAGAATACTCAGGGTTTACATTCAAATTCTGTCTTAGTGGGCACCTCATTCCCTGGGTCAGAATTATGTGGTCCCCACAAAAGGCTTAATGCAATTCTCCAGAAAGAGATTTCAGGTTAGTAGGTCAAAGCTATTCTTTTTCTCACAGAAGAAAAACAAAAGTATTTTCTCCAGGGGTGCCTCTCCAAATGCCACCTGCTTTCTGACGTAGGCCATGCAGCCGAACTTCCAAGGCCCACCTTAGAATGGAAGAGACTGCACAATGGGGAAGGGAAACAGGTATCCCCACATTTCTTTCTGGATGAGGGATCTTTGTGCCAGGGTAGCATGCATTTCATTGTGGTCCTGGAAGGCGGAGAGGTTCATCTGTTTCAGCCAGATTTCCACAAGCTCGAATGGGGTCAGGTCACCCCCTAAATTATTTACTTAGCTTTAGTAAAAATGGGCTTTATATAATATGTGTTGGGATTGAATATAGCCAGAGTTGAAATGAACAGGATTTCATTTGAAGTTTATTTTCAGTTCACTGCTGTCATTTGCCTCATTCTGAGCTTCTGTCTTGGTGGAGATTGTTGAATGGAGTTGGCCCCTACAGAGTAGAGTGCCTGCCCCGGGGAACAGGCAGGCATTCCTGCCTAATTCAGAAGTCTCCTTCATTAGGAGGGCTGAGTCCTTGTAAATAGCACCTCTGCACTTCATTAGTTCCCTGCCATTTATGGCAGCATTCTCAGGGGAAAGGGAATAATGTGCTCTACATTATTTTAATTTTTTCATGTTCAACATGAAAAAACTATATGAGTTTTAGTTTTGCCTTTGTAAGTAATTCTTTCTGTTTTACTTCATTGAAAATGTGTTCCAATTGAATATAAAGTCATTTGTCATGTCACCTTTCTCTTGAGAAGAGGGACTGTGGAATTTTTCAATTTATTTATTTGCTTAGGCAAATTTAAATCTTTACTTTTATCCATGTGTCTTCCACAGTGAATGCTAACAATCTTCAGGAGAAAAAAATCTTGAACTTTTAACATTAATTTTCAGTATTTTCCCTACACTTAAACGTTTTAGGATTGCTATTGCTCACCAGTTGATTGCCAAATAGTTATTTAAAATTACAGCATTTGCTTCCTGTTTTCAAGGTTTATCTGAAACCAACTACTAAAAACAGGGGTGCTTAATTAGACTGCATGGGGTCACGGTGACAATTCTGCATAGGGAAGGTGTCGTGGCTCATTCATGCAAATGCGGCGACCCTGACCACAGTAGGAGCCAAGGTTGCACAAACATCCATGCCCACATCCACAGATCCAAGCTTCACCTCCACTTTGTGTCACTACTGCATGGCTCTGAAATCTTCAAGCTGCCTCCACCTGGTGAGGTCTGGTATATTCCTGAAGGTGGGTGAGCTCCCCACTTCTTTTATACTGTTATCTTGTCCTGGGACAAAGAAAGAAAAGGAAAATTTGATGTTTCCTCTATGTTTCTTTTGATTAATCTTTGTTTGGGCTAGAGGTATTTATAAGCATTCCCTGCATGCTGCATTTTCTGTAGGAGCCACCCAATTGTATAGCTGCATCACTTCTCCTTTGCAGTGGCCAGGGCATATTTTGTTTTCATTAAGAGTGGCCTCACTTAACAGTCTCAGTAATTGCTCCAAATATAATAGCAGAGTAAGTTTGTTGTGCTGACAATGCCAGAGATTTGAGGTAAAAAGAAGCAGCAATACAAAGTGGATACTTGAGTGGATTGTTCTGTGAATAAGAATGAAATTGTTGTGCATTAATCTCTCTTAATAGGTAAACATTGAAATGCCAGCCAGGTAACTTTCCTTTATTCAACAATGAAGACATTAATGCGATAGTGCTGTTAATGGTGTGCTCATTGCTATGGCCAGTTTCCTTTCATTTGATCACAGAGCTGTGGGTTACGTTGCTCGTCAGCAGTGTCACCATACAGACATCACTGATGATTGACCAGCGTTATGATAGTGTACGAGCAGATGGAAATTCACCCACTGTGGTGACTTTGGCTGCTTCTTGTTGACTCATTCCCAAAGCTCTGATGCTGTACTTCAGAAGAGGACAAAGTGAGCCCAGACGGTGCATGCAGCAAACTCTTCACACAAGACGCCATACTCCTTCCTATCAGTACAGTTAGGTGCTCCGTAGGCTAAAGTGCTTGCTGATGCCTTTTGTGTTTTATATGAGTTAGCTGCATATCATCTGCTTGGAAACCTTACCCTAGAGCAGTGGTTCTCAACCTTTCTAATGCCATCTTTCTGATGGTCTTAGGCGACCCTGCTAGTGGTTCTCAACCTGTGGGTCACGACCCACAGGTTGAGAACTGCTGCTGTACAGCCTAAGACCATCGGAAAACACAGTTATTTACATTACAATTCATTAACAGTAGCAAAATTACAGTTATGAAGTAGCAACGAAAATAATTTTATGGTTGGGGGTCACCACAACATGAGAAACTGTATTAAAGGGTCGCGGCATTAGAAAGGTTGAGAACCACTGCCCTAGAGGAATGTTTGTTGAATGAGTTAGTCTGTATTCCTACACATTCCACAGGGCTATGTATCATCATGATGAGCCATCAAATTGGGGGCTCTCCTCTGACTTTGAGAAGTGACATTTGGCTGGAGAATGTTAGTGCAGTCATGCCTGATAGCCCACCAATCATGTCCCTAAAGGACCTGGTCAGTCAGCTCCATGGCACAACCTTCACTTATTTTCATGACCTAGCAATAGCATTTTTGTGTACAAATTTTTGATTCATAGCCCTGATTTATTTCTGGCTAAAAATCTTGGGTCACGAGGCCACCACCAATAAACTCACACCTGTATTCTGAGCCCTGGGCCCCAAAGCTGGTGTAGACTTTGTGAGTTATGGATGCACTGGTCTGTATTCCAGCTTGTAGATGTGGATGTCCAGTGACCTGAGCCATGATGAGGCACTGTCTTCCACCATATGCCTGTCCAGAAGGAAGATGCACTTCCTTTTGTCTGTCTTCTCACCTGCAGGCCATCCATGCGGTCACACAGATCAATAGTTCAGCATGACTCTGTGCCCAGACATACAATTACTGGGAGGTTTGCACAGAAGAGTTAGGAAATCCTTGTCATTCCTCATCACTATTAAGCAATCAATTTCCCAGGAAACCTACTTATGTTGGAACAGATAAGCTGTCAGCACTCTGAGTGGCTTTTCAATGATGTGCACTGTCTAGGCCCTTGTTTACTTAGGACTTGCCTAACGGTCAGAATCTGTCAGACCCAGTGGATCCAACACACCGGTTAGTTCTCCCCCAGGTACATCACTGAAAAAATAATTATAAGAAAAAACGAATGTGCAGACCGACTAATGCCAGCAGCCGAAAGTGAGAGAAGCAGCGTGCGCGTTGTCGAGTACTGGAGTTGTGTGAAGCGCAGTGGGAGAGCTTTGTGGCTTGGCCCTGGGGCTGGCTTTCTTCTCACAGATAGAGATGGAGAGCAATTAGAGTCTCAAAGTATAAGCAAGCCAATCTACTGTGTTTATACAATGAGGTTCCCCTGAAGTGAGGCAAAAGCAGAGACACAGTAATGAATACATGTGTTTGGAAAAAGTAGAAGTTACTTATAAATATTATAGTGGCATCGCTATAGTTAAAGGTCTGGCAGCATTTCCATGATAAACTCTCATTGTCAGGGGTTTAAGACTCTGCAGTAAAAATTCCAGTCTGCAACTTGGCATCCCACAATATGCTTGGGAACAAAGCTTTTATCCTTGACCTCCTGCAGGTTTCTCCTGGTCTTCCCCTGCAGCCCTGCTCCTGTCTCCGCCCCTGTGATCCTGTGTGCATTTACAAGGGAAGCAGAGGGCTAGGTCTAGAACTCAGCTGGCAGGGAAAGGCCTTTTGGTGGTGAGCAAGGGGACATCCGATGAGACGCTCTCACATAATTTCGTTTGCCTCTTTATTTGGCATGAAGTTTGGTCTGCATAACATGCTTTCTCAGTTGTAAGTGGCTCCTGTGATCACAATTACTAAGCACCAGATGGCACTGGATATGCAAATCAGGTTGGGAAAACACAATTAAGTTAAAAATTCTAATACCTGAGAGGTAAACATTTTGCATAGGTAGCTTCTCTAGGGTCCATCAGTGATTTGTAAGGAAATCTCAGTGAGGCTGCTGTCCCAAGAGACTATGCTCACCAGGAAAGCACTATGCTTTATCAAAATTGTTTAGCAAATGTGGCACAAGGTTACATGAACATAATTAAAATACTATTAGAGAGTTTCCAGAGTTAATCTGCAAACAATCTTAGGCTAACAAGACAACTTTTGAGAGAAAAATTTTCTTTTCTCTCATTTAATGATATCAGCATGTGGGGAATTTACCCAACAAATGCTCTGTCTTAGATAAGCATTAGCTTAAACTGAAGACAAGTCTGACAAGGAGCATATTTGTGGGTCTCCAGTGACCAGCCATGCTCTGTAAGGGGTGGTCCCTGCCTTGCTCTACAGGTGATTTGTGTGAGCTCCTACAATCACGTGCAGTGTGTTTGAACCTTGCCAATAGTAAGCTAGTCCTAACAACTTCTGCTCTTTTATCCTTAAATCATTCCCATTTGTTACATTCCTGTAGAGCTACAAATAAACTTCTTTTCCTTTAGTGTCAGACTGACATGAGCTGTGTCACCAGAGATATCATGAATGGTTAGGAAGAAAAAAGATTCTTAAGACAATACATCAGGAAACTTAACCGAACACGTGCCAAGAAGCTTGTCGAGCTGAGAACTTTGAAATTTTAAAAAACCCACGATGAGCTGAAGGCCCTGCCAAGCCTGGGTAGACGCTTTGTTGGGGAGCTGGGACTTCCTTCCATGAATTTATTGGCCATCAAAGGTGGTCAAAAGCAAGTATGAAACTTAAGAAAAATATCTTTTTTCAGTTCTCAGTCATAAAATTGCATTTGACTTAAACGAATGCCACTCTCAGAGTCACCATATCATTTTCACATTGGCAGGATTAATCTTTATCAAAGGGAACATTACTATCAATTGCCACTTGCCATTTATTCAATTTTGTCAAACCCAAGGCTTACCTGACATATGGGAGACTTACTTAACTCCGTCAGAAAGAAATTCACATCGATCTTTTTGAGCCCACGGTATAAAAAAGTAAGAAACAAAAGTACAACTACTTGCGTTACAGTGGCAGAGCTTGGATTTTCAAGCTTACTTTCAAGTGCCTTGGCTTTAGGTTAGATCCTAGGAAATATAGAGTGAGAATTTGGGTCCTATTTTAATTTTGGATTTGCCTTTCTTTGAGTATCACCGGTAGGGGCATATACATCAAGCTAAATTCTAAACGTCAGTAGTAAAAATCCAAGTTCCCTCTGGACTAGAGTATAATAGTTATGTAGATTACAATATTTTAAAAGAAAACTATTGCATGCTTCTTATCTAATCAGGCACCATGCTTTTTTGAGCTATGAGTCACTGACTAACGGTATATTTTGTTTTGTTTGGAAGGCAAAGTGAAAAACCAATGGAGGACTCAGGAGGCCTGCCGAGCCCTTCCTCCTCTGACTGCTCTAACCAGCGAGAACAACAAGCCAATAAAGAAGATGGCAGCACCTTGCCAGGCGGTCTGCAGGGTTTGGTTGGGGTCTTGACAGTTTGCCCATTGTTTTCCGCCACAAGGTTGTAGACCTGGGACTTGAATGAACCAAACCATGTACAAAACCCGAACAAACTGTATTGGTTTGAAGCACACAGATGGAAATATATGATTACTGTAATTATTTTTGTAATTAATCATTGGTTGAGACGTTGTTACCCATTCTTAATGACTTTTCTTCAAGAGGGACATTTGAAATCTATTACTTAATCTTTAAGCCTTGCATATTTATATTAGCTCCTTTGTTACAGCCAATAATAATTTTTCTTCCACATTAAACACAACACACATACACATTAATCTGCAGAGCAGCCATAGAACATAGTTCCTTTTATGAGCCCAAATATGAACAGAACTTTCAAATAGTACCTGCACTGGCTTTTTCTTTTATGGAAGTTGCTGATTAAACTGTTTTATTTCTGTCACTATGTGTTTCTTTTCTTTTTTTTAAGTTGTTAACACATATAATAATGTCCCTCATTTCCCTCTCCCCTTTGCCCACCTCCACCCAGTCCCTGCCTCCCCATCCCTGGCCTTCACCACATCCTTGTCTGTGTCCATGTGCCATGCATATATGTTCTTTGACTATGGAGCCGGCCTTTTTCCTGAAGTGCCCCAGGACCTCAGGCCATCAATAGCGGGAAAGATTCACTTAGGGATGATTTCAATATTTTAAAAAATATATATATTTTATTGATTTTTTACAGAGAAGAAGGGAGAAGGATAGAGAGTTAGAAACATCGATGAGAGAGAAACATCAATCAGCTGCCTCCTGCACACGCCCTACTGGGGATGTGCCCGCAACCAAGGTACATGCCCTTGACCGGAATCGAACCTGGGACCTTACAGTCTGCAGGCTGACACTCTATCCACTGAGCAAACCAGTTAGGGCGATTTCAATATTTTTAATACCTTGTTTTTCATGGTAAATAGCCAAGTTGGGGATAGGTCAGGGAGTTTTATCACTGGGTAAAGTTTCAGTAGTTACATATATGTGGATAGTCATGAGTGATAATTTCACTCTAGGTGGCATGATATCCGTTGAAGCAAAAGGCCCTCTCTCTTTCAAGTAGATCTGACCACCTTTGGGACTGGACAAGAGCTCATACTTTCCACATAAGAGCAGGGAGGTAAGGAGAGGATGGGGCGGGACTTCCCATGCTTGACCGGAGTGGGTTAGCTGGTATCAAATTCCCACATTGTTTTACGTTTCAATAATTCTTAATAAATCAACTTTTTACTTTAATAGAAAACTGACCTATAATTCTGTCATAAAGTAGAATTCTTGTTCCAGGAAAGTATGCCTTGCTTATTCTGAGCCCTCACGAAGTTCGCAAGGGGCACCTCACCTGTTTGAGACCCCCATGTTTGTAAGATGGAGGCCCACCGCCTGGCTTGCTAGGCGCAGCTCCAGCGTAGTTCCTAGCTCCTTCCCATGACACTGTGCTGTTCTGCTTCAGTGCAGTGCAGCCCGCCAGTGACCCACCAGTATCTACTGTCGTGTGCAAGCCATTATGCTTGGGAGCAGGACCTAGGAGAGCCACGGTGCTGGTTCCCAAGCCTGTCCCAGCACTTGTCATGTCCTGGAGGTAACTGTCTACCTGTCTCTTCACCTAACATGGGCGTTCCCACGTACTCATCTCTCTTCTACCTTAGCAGTTATGCATGTCCTGTGGTTAACTGTACACCTGTCTCTCCACCTGACACATACTCCTAAATATTGGACCATGCCTCCAGTAATTACGCATTCACTTGAGTTAATTTTTTCGCTATTTGTCTCCATCATTGCAACAAATAGTTCTTATTGGCAGTGATCCTTTTGCCCTTAACACTTGCATTCACTATCATTTACATGATGCAATGCATATTTGTCCTGTGGGTGAAGAAAGGGACTTCTGGGCAGGATGGACGTGAAGAGTTGTAGATGCTGTCAGTGTTTGGGGGTGGAGTGCAGACCTAACAGCTGGGGTTCAGGCATTCATAACCTGAGGAGCCCTTAATTCTCTAGTTTCAGGCCTTTGCCACCAATCTGAGCACACCCTGCAAGGAATGAAGAGGGATCTGGGCTGCGTAGTATGGATATTGCTTGATAACTGTAAGAAGTAGTAGTGGATCATTTTAAACCATTCCCATTTTAAGCTCCAAATTTTAAGGCCAACCAGGTAAAGTAAATATAGGCTCCTTACAAAACTTTAACATGCATGTGTCTATGTGTATAACAGAGCAGAAAGTTACTGTTATCTTGATCAGTACCACATTTCTAGGATTGGGACAACTGGGTTGGGCTTCATGGTTTCTAAAATCACTAGTTCTTCTAGTTAATAGGATAAATGTGGTGTAAAAAGTGATGCCTTTCAACTGAATCATGCAACCCTATTAGTGTTATTTGATGCAATCAAATTATTTTGGGCCTGCTTACATATGCATATGTTGATTACTTTTCCATGCTAATTTCACATTATTTCTTAAGATATCTGAAAATGTTCCCTTTATCTCATGCTCTTATAGTTATGATTTGGTAACATTTTAATTTTAGCTAGAAGATTGATATTTCACTAATTTAAAATGGGTTAATGTGAGCCCAGATCCCAATCAGATCCAAATTTTAAGTGCTCATAAAAACCTGAAACTCTGCAATACTACCAAATCCCCATATGCAGAGAAAAACAATTTACATTTTTGTGGCACTTGCAGTGAACTTTTACAGGCATTTCTGCCTGTATTGTTTGTTAAGCCTTCTACTATATTAATGTAGCTTTGAAAGAAAAGGGCTAAGTTAGGTTTAAATGTCACATTCAAAACATTGTGAGTATAAGGAATATATTCCCAGGGCCAAAAATCACCAGTGAAAACAAATTATACTAGTTATGTTAACACTGGCCCTTGGGCAAGGAGGTGATGGGTTATGGTGCAAAAGAAAATCTATCCCATTAAGTTAGAGACATAAAGTCTCTTACACAAGAGGAAGAGAAGCAGCTGGTAACATGTTAGGAATAGATGATTGGTCTAATAGTTAAGGGTTTTCTCCTACTATTAGAAGAGGTATTAAGTCTTTCTTTAGAACTAGAGGCCCGATGCACGAAATTCGTGCAAGAGTAGACCTTCGCAGCGAGGCAGCTGCCTGGATCCCTTCCTCACAGCTGTGGTGGCTGCAGCCCCAACTTTGTCCTGGAAGGACGTCCAATCTAATTAGCATATTACACTTTTATTATTATAGATCATGCATAAGGAATATGCTAGAGGTGTCATTAACTCTCCAATCTCATATTTTACTATTCTTTTGTATTACTCTTCAGAATTATTGGAATACTGAGCTACTGGCAATGCTTGGGGCCAGCTTCCTTATATATAAGACTTTATATATGCTGCTGCTTTTCTCTCCAGAGAAAACTTTCCCTCCAGTCTCTCTCCTGCAGACTTGCCAGTCCATCACATTTAAACTTGGAAGCTATTTCCTTTGGGCCTTCCTGGACCCTTTAATTCTGGGTCAGTTTTCCTTTCATGAGCTCCCATATACCTTATACTTAGTCCTAAAACACAATACCAGTTACCAGGACATAAACCAGCTACAAAGAAAATCTCCCATTACGACTATGCCAGCTTTTGTGACTGCCCGGCTCATCTCCATCCAGGATTAATTGTTCCATTATGTTAGCCTTAGGGACATTCTTAAGCACATTTTCAGTATCCCTAGGAAAACTTTCCTGCCACCTGCCACCTGTTTACAAACCTGTTTTCAGCAATGAACTGATAATCTATACAGCAAGTGTCCAGTTTATTTCAATCATGGGTGTATAAATAGCTTAGAATTTAGAATTAATATTTAAATGTGTTGAAAATTGTTGAGGAAAAATGCAGTTTTCTCATTTGGGGTGGTTCCTGTAAGGTAGTAATAGAATGAAACTTTCTTAATTGGCCTGGCAGTGACCTCTGGTATCAAGCCACTAGGCAGAGTAATTCCCCAATTCTAAGACATTAAAAAATGTAGGTGACTTTTATGCAAGGTTAGTAAGTTATATCCGCTGACACCCCTGTATTTTCTGGTTCTAGAAGATTCTAGAGAGAAACATAAGTGGAGACCAGTGAATGCAGAAACAGGGCAACGATCCATCCAGAGATACTGGGTTTTATTTCTGATGCTCCATTGACTATCGATGCTCCTTCCCAGCCTTCTTAAGCTTGTAGTACAGCCAATTCTTCAACTATAGCAGGTGCTTCATAGGCATTACGTAGGAGTCAGTGCAGTAACATCATGTGAATAAACTTTGGGTCTTCAGAGGATAAAAAAGCTATAAAAATTCAAGGTATTTCTATAATTACATGGCCTAATGCTAAATTGAGACTATACAGCTGTCTCTCTGCATTTATTCTTGGGGAATTAATATGTCATCTTAAACTAAAAGAAAGAGGGAAAAGCTAGAGCACTCAGCACATGTTTCTGAGGAGTGACTTATAAAGCATATAATGCATTTAGAGAAAAACTCACTGTTTAATACAAATATCTTTTATTTAGGCTCAATTAGTTTACAAAATTACCTTTCTTACAGAGTTCTTTGAATAAATCCAGTTATTTTTCCTTGTTAATTAGTCATCTGAAGTTAAAATGACTGCATGGTTTTTAGGGACAAATCTATTTTATTGTGCTCCCTCCACTTCATTCTTTTCTAAAAGCCAAACTTCTTGAACAGATGTTACTCAGATTTCTCAAAAATCTAAATAAGTGACCCCTGGAGAAAGAGAAAATTATAGCATGGAAAGTTTTCAGGAAAAAAAATACTTTGTTTTTAGAAATTTATTCATGAAGGAAAATGAGATAAATGGGAGCTATGATGAAAATATTTATGCAACTTTAGCTATAATATTCTCTTAATATTATAATTATTCTGCTTTATCTGTTTGAAAATTTTACTTTTGTAATTTTGGCCATCAGAAACTACAATATGTGCTCATTTGTTTATGATATGAAACTCTGCTTTACTTTGTATCTAAAAAATTTAAATCTTTCTTCACACTCTATTCCTGTATCCATGACTACATGAGATGATTTTTAAAAAGCATCAGTATTTCTGAAAGCTGTATAGTGTTTTAAATTACACACCTAGGGAGAAATTATAATTATTGTTTCAATATGATTTGAAGCTTAAACTACTTAATATTTGGAAGTAGATTTTTAAAATCTATCAATTCCTTAAAAGATTTAGGTTTTATTTTCTCAATCTCAAACATATAATTTTAAACTTTAGTCAAAACCATATACTCTATAATCTGTGAAAGATAACAGCTTGTAAAAAATTCTAAGGAAAACAGGAATACAGAAAGACAAGTAAGTGCTGAGGGAACATTTGACTAATTTACACTGAAATGCTTCAGATGATTTGAATCAACATGCTTCTGTCCTACCTATTATCACTTAATATCAACCCATAAAGAAACAAAGATAGTGGGTGTAATTAAGAAATAGGAGTTCAGAAAAAAATAGCTCCTGAAAACAGGGGTTGGTCATTCTATTTCCCTCTGTTTTTCAACATATGTTCTGGGACAATTATAAAATACTTGCTGGGATGTAAAGTTGGAGGGACAGTAGGGAAGTAAAAGAAAGAGGTAGATATGCAAGAAAGGGAGGAACTAGCACACATAAGAAAAATGAGCGAGACAGTTTTAGATCAAGTTGATTGTTCTGGGTCTCACTGACCTTGGCAATTCTCAAAGGGTCATATTTTATATAGATGAACTGTCTTCAATTTCTTCTGCATCATAGGAACATGCAAATGTTTTTTCTCATGCTTTATTACTACATTCCTTATATTCCTCAAAGTTTTATTATATTAAAAATGTTTTTTGGTGTATTTATTTGAATCCATCTTGACATTGTATTTTTCATTCTTAAAAATAATACATTTTGTTGTTTTGCCTGAACTTTTGAACCTCTAGTCTCTAGCATGATACTGAAATTTTCCTGACATATTCCCCAACCACACTATATTTTAGAAGTAGAATAACATAATTAATTGAGTTTATGAGACATATGAAGTCATCCTCTTTAAATATTACTATTAACCATGATAGAGCACCCTCAATGCCATTTCATTGGTGAATTCTAATTTGAGGTCATCCTGGTAGGTTACTCCACATATGTCCCAGGCAAACACTGCAAGTGATGTCATTTTCTTGACTTCATTTTCCCATTCTTTGAGAGTTTTATTAGTTTAGAAAAATACCCTCAGATGTAGTTAAAGATAAAGCAAGAAGATGGAAACACATTCTGCATAGAACTTTTCTCAAGTAATTACAGATGAGAGATTAGGCAGCTCTTTAGCAAGTTCAAATGTCCATAAGGCACTCTGATCACCAGCCATATTACTCCTGGAGCTGTAGGTGATGTGATTTTCAATGTGTGAGAAATCCTACTTAATTTTCATGCTGCAAATGATGATAACACTTTGTTTCACAGTGAATTCCTCAAGATGTAATATATGTTTTTAGATGAGTTTGGACCACTGCTTTAATATCTTTAAGAACTTTGGCAGTAAGACAAAAATTAGTAAAGACTAATTGAGCTGCAAGTACAAGAAAACACCTACAATAAGGAAATTTATGACTTCACAAAAAACAAGTTCATAAATAAGATATGTTTCAGGTTGGTTGCTTTAACAGCTTCTGGGTGTCTTAAAAACCAGGTGTCCTTTTTTTCTGCCTTCTATGTTAGCCTTATCCTCAGGCTCTGAGAACAAGATGGTTGCAGATCTTCCAGGTATTACTTTCAGACCAAGAATGTCCAAAGGTGGGAAATGGCTATATATTTCCAGAGTCTCTTTCCTAGAAGTATAAAAAACTTTTCTTAGAAGCCTCCATTATATATTATACTAGTGACCTGGTGCACAGATTCATGCACATTGAAAGGAAATTAATTTGAAGGTGGCTGGAGGGGCAGGACTTGGCGAGACATGCTGGACAGGACATGCCCTGTAGCCAACCTCCTTGCAGTCCCTCCCCGGCATCTGTGGAGTGAGTGGGGTCCTTCCAGCAGGTGGGGTCCCTCGGCCTGGCCTGTGGGGATCAGGCAAAACCTGCTCTCTGACATCCCTTGAGGGGTCCCAGAGTGCAAGAGGGCACTCTGCGAAGTTGCTGTTGTACAGGGTGTGGAATGCAAACACAAGTGTGCAGTAAACCAGATTCAGGGCCACAATGCCCCAGCAACAACATAACTCACGACCAAAGGTGGAATCGTGCAGCCCTGCAAGGAATCCGGCTCCCTCCTCTCTGGTTTCGGGGTGTGTCACCTGAGAACCACCACTGCCAAGTCACTGCAGCTCGGCAGCTGCTGGTCTGCTGGCTGGTGGTCAGTGCGCATCATAGCGACTGGTTGGATGGTTGGACACTTAGCATATTAGCCCTTTATATATATATAAACAGCTTGGTCAAAAATGGATCACTTGCCTTGCTGAACCACTGGTATGATAAATATGACTGTTATTACTGACTTAAACTGGTCACCAGTTACCAGTATACCTAAATTTGGGTAGAGCGTGAGTAAACATACTCATATTGGTTGACATTTGAACTAAATATGGATGTTGCCTTCTGAGAATAAATGAAAAGGTAGACAACCAGGAGTGTCTGCTAAACCCTCAAATCATTATGAGCAACATTTCAAAGAGAAATTAGTTTTCTAAATCCCCAAATTAAAACCACAGAAGGACTATCATATTGAAAAATAATAATTATGTCTCGCTTTTTTCTTTCCTTGCTTATATATGATGACTGTGCTTTATAGGTATCCACTGAGATGTCAGCATTTTCATATACAAAACAACTCATTGTCAATTAATAATGACATATCTGAATAGAAAGGCTACATGCCTCTCATTTAAAAAACCAAATTTATTTCTCATAAATTTCTCTGACATAGGTACTAAGCCACTTTCCATGAAGACAAATAAAAACCTAAGGAGAATAAAGTCTTAAAAAAAAATCAAATGACAAGTCAGTAGGAATTCAAATTCAATTTCTGGGTATTTTGAAGGCCTTAAATGAAATGAGTTAATGAGATCTTGGGTTCAAGTTTTTCATATAATATACTGCTCTCAAATTGAATTCCAGAAGAAATATTACATTAATCTGCTTTACCAATCAGTTATGATTGGACATAGTTCTAATTCCACCTTCTTATGGAGCAGTAACTTTTATCCTAAGAGCTTATGAAGATGGGCATTAAGCTCTTTCCTGCACATAATGATATGTGTCTATCTTTTAAATGTGAGCATTTTAGAGTATCTCTAGAGTAATCCAGAATTTGCTTCAATAATTAGATTAATGAATGATTTCAAATTTTACTAGTGAAAAAATACTGGTACAAACTAGGCTGGACACTCAACAGATACCTCTGAGGGGTCAGATGGAAGTCGTAGCTTTCTGAGCACTGTAATTAAGATATGTAAAAAAAAAAAAAAAGGATATGTATAAGAGTTGTCATGCTATGTGCTGAATGCCTACGTAATAATAGCAAAAACTTATAATGGCATAGAACTTTAGAATTTAAGGTACCTCAATAAACTTCTTTCATCCTCATGGATGTTCTAGGACAGCTGTTATTACTCATTTTCCAGATGAGAAAACTCAGGTTCCAAGAATGAGTGATTTACATGGCTTCATAGTTGAAACTGGGACATGAGCCACATCTTCCAGCACCTAGTCCAGAGGTTTTTTCCATTCCATCATGCTGCTGAGCCTAGAGTGGGCAAAGCTTATAGTTTCAGTGATTCCTGGAACCACTTGCCGCAGCTCTACAGAGCTTAGCTGGAGATCTCTCCCCATTGAATGATCAGGGACTTCAGCCCCTGTGAGAGTGTTTACACAACAGAAATAGGTAGATGCTCCAAACCAGAGATTCACTTTTCCTTTGTTCCTCAAAAAATTCTTGTTTTCCTGGCCAGTGTGGCTCAGTTGGCTGGGTGTCATCCCATGCACCAAAAAGTTGCCAATTTGATTCTGGGGTCAGGGCACATGCGAGGGTTGAGGGTTAGGTCCCCAGTGGGGGGTGTGCAGGAGGCAGGTGATTGGTGTTGCTCTCTCACGTCGATGTTTCTCTTTTCTCCCTTCCTCTCTCTCTAAAAAGCAATAAACTATTTTTAAAAAACCTTATTGTTAAACATTTACCAGAATACCACTGGTTAAAACTATGTCTGCATATATTTGCTAATTCAACTGGACATAAGTAATCCATTTCCTCTTTAGTGATCAATATCATTTTGTAGGGTGAGCTTTGTATGTGTATAGAAAATGAAATTCCCAATGTTTTGAATTTACCTCTCTTGGCGATTGTGTTTGTAATTTGCACAAGTGGGCACATAAGATGTGCACAAAGCATTGCTCTTCATTTTAAAAGTTGGTAGCATAAGCCTGTTTTATTTAAAGAGCATGTTTCCTCTGAGCAGATTCAAACAACCCCTGGATTTTATTCTTGCGAATATTTTTATAAGTATTACTCTCTTTTCCTTTGTAAAAATTAAAAAAAAAACACACACTGAAATAACACAAATGTATTGAGTTCTTTAGTATTTAACATTCTAGGCCAGTAAGCTAAAGGAAAAGGTAGGCAGCGGAACTGAAGGTGGGATTCTCACGGAGCAAGATGCTAGTTTGGTTGGAATAAATGGAACTCCTCCGGATTTACTATCGTGAGTCTCTTTTTCACAGTTGAGGCTTCCTCTGTCCAGTTTGGATGGCTACACAATGTAGGTGACGCCAAACTTGCTTTCTGCGCCCCCACTAGCTGACTGCCTCATTGGAAATCCACATACTTGTTAGTTAAGGCTCAATAGTCTCTTGAAACGTGTACTTTGGAGGGAGTAACCAGTTCAACCAGTGCTACCACTAGAACACCTGTGCAAATTCTCAAGAGAGGTGCATTTTGGTCGGGAGAACTGGTGAGGATGCCTGGTGGGGATCTGTAGATGGCAGCAGAGGAGGCACTGCAGCCCCAGAAACACGGGCCAGGAGAATTGGGAAAGAACTGTGATAAACATTACTACCCTTTCCTTTTAATAAATGGTAGACAAACAGAAGCAACACAAATGTGTTGACTTCTTTGATATTTCACATGTTGTAGGCAGCTGAACTGAAGGAGGGATTCTGCTGCCTGTACATCTCTCCTGCTACCTGTTACTCTGCCAACTACCACGAAATCCCTGTGGACAGAGGCTGTACCTCATTCACTTGTATGTCTTGATTTTTTAGCATAGAGTCTGATCCACTGCAATTCCAATAATAATAATAGTATCAATCCTAATAACATTAGAGATGGGAAAAACAACATTCTTGATATACGCCAAGAACCATGCTAAGTTGTTTTACAACATGACCTCATTTTACTATCACAATCACCCTGGGAATTAGGCCTTATTATCCCTGTTGTGTAGATTAGGAAACAGAGGTTCTCAGAGGATACGACACTTGCTCAAGGCTGAGAAATTACTAATGGATGGAGTCTAGCTTAGCACCCAGACCCTCCGAGTTAGGGAACAGGAGTTCTAAATAAATGCATAGTTTTGCCATGGAAATAATGCTCGTTGAATATCTTTGAGTAACTCTTCCTCTCTCAGTTATTATCTGAACACACAGACTTCATTTATGCAGGCTGTACATTTTATGAGTCTTCTTTCCTTTAAGGTTGGTCTTGACACAAAGAATAAAATAAACAAGAGTCCAATATGCCTGTTCTCCAAACCACCTGATTGAAGGCAGCATCAAGGGCAAATACCAGACAAAAAGTAAGTGTGTTCTCCCACACTGAAAGTCGCTTGTAATGCCAAACTGGTGACATCAGGGTCTATTGAGCTGCATTTCTGCCTTTCTGCTACGTTTGACTGTATCCACCACCCCTTCCTTCCTCAGGCTTCAGACTTCTGCAGAAGGCCCGACAGCTTGGCTTTGAAGTCAGACTGACTCTCTCCCCCTCCATAACCTGTTACTGGGTGTGCTTGGTACCTTTCCCACTCCGAGCCTCGGTCTCCCTACTCAGTGTGAGAAAGCAATAGGACCTGCTGCACGGGCTTGCTGCCAGTTACATGAAGTGATGCTCCTGAGTGTTTAGTACAGTGCAGCGTCAGGTACCACTCACCCGTTTCCCATACCAGGGTCACTTGTCAAATAAGAAACAGGGCATGTTGTAGTCTGAGCTGGCCCTCTAAGGCCTCCTACTGCAGAGGCCCACCAGAGCCATCCTTAGTCTCTCACCTCTGTTCCGAAATAGCAGGACCCAAGTTGTATTAAAGAAGCAGGGACCTTGGTGGCAGTTGTTGCCTTGTGAAAGCCGAGACTTCAAATGCAGTATCTTGGGAGTAAGCAGCTTCTTCAAATTTATGGCTAAGTCCCAAGTCTAATATTGAGCATCTGCCTTTCTGTCTTTCCAACTAGGACTCCCAGCCAGCCAGGGGTGGGAGGATGTCTTATTTATTTCCAATGGCATACAGTAGGCATTCAGTTAATGTTAGTTGAACAAATAAATTATCATGTAATCACTCTTTAGTTCTGTGGAACCATATGAAATGTAGAAACATCGGAAGAATGCTACCATTGCATTACTTCCTCTAAGACAGGGATCACCAAACCTTTTTTTTTAAAGGGACAGATAGTACATTTTTAGGATTTGCATATTATACTCCATCACAGCTACCCAACTCTGCCATTGAAGTGCAAAAGCATCCATAGATACACATAAATGCATAAGCATGGCTGTGTTCCAATAAGACTCAATTGGGTGCAGAGGCTGTAGTTTACTACTCTGGCCTTAAGGGTTGACAAAGATCTCACATTCTTTAAATTCAGAGCCATAGCAAATTTTCATAACAAATGTTTTTCAAACATAAAGCCTTCAAGCAACTATGCCTACCCTGGTTGGCAGGCTCAGCATATCATTCATTCATTCATTCATCTCATTACATTGGACTAGTGACCTGGTGCATGAAATTTGTGTGGGGGTGGGGGGAGGGTTCTCTCAGCCCAGCCTGCACCCTCCCCAATCAGGGACATCCCTCTCGCAATCTGGGACCGCTGGCTCCTAACTGCTCACCTGACTGCCTGCCTGATCACCCCTAACTGCCTCTGCCTGCCTGCCTTATTGCCCCTAACCTCTCTGCCTGCCTGCCTGTTAGCCCCTAACTGCCTCTGCCTGCCTGCCTGATCGCCCCTAACTGCCTCTGCCTCAGCCCCCACCACCATGGCTTTGTCCAGAAGGAAGTCAGATGTCCGGAAGATGGCCAGTCAACCCGGTCTAATTAGAATATTACCCTTTTATTAGGATAGATTCTACTATGGTGAAACACTTTTCTAGTTTCAAAAAAGAAACAATTCCAGAAATACAACTTTATTTTCATCATTAGTCCTGAGATACTTGCCCCCAGAAGTATGCTACTCATTTTTTCCACTTTGTCTCCTCTGAATTCTGGATATTTCTTGAATGGCTTTTGCGCTATTCCTTGCCCACCTGGCATCATCTATATCTCATTCTCAATTTAGCATGACCTCAATAATTGTGCTCACTGCAACTTTGTTTCTTTGCTTTGGGAACATGTTATGAGCTTTCTTGGGCAAATTCCCTCTAAGATTGTAGCTACAGCCAGGGATGGGAGCTTGTCTTCTTTCACTGCCCCTTTGGGTTGATCTTCCAGCCTGAGCTCATGAGAAGAAGCTGACCATGAAGGTTGCTGGTGGTCTCTTCTGATAAGCAAAGTGTGTGTATGTATGTGTGTGTGTGTATGTGTGTGTGCGTGTGTGTGTGTGTGTGTGATTTTTAAAAATATATGATTAAAGTATTATAAAAATCTCTATTAAAATAATAATTGAAATTATGAAGTATGTATGATTATTATATATTTAGATGAGAATATAATTTAAAACGGATAAACTTGGACTATATTTTTTGATGCACAATGATACTGGAATGGAAGCATCTAAATCATTTTTAAGTACTAGCATTTTGGTAAATCATCTTTTGGTAATTATTACCAAATAAATTTATTTCTTAATTAAAGTTATTTATTTCTGTAAACAAACAAACAAACAAAAAATCCCTTACCACCTCCTTAAGAAAAATGTTTTGGCAAATATAGGTCTTTAGACTGCCTAGAATTTTCATACACACAGAGGAAAACTAATAAAGACACTTAGTCAATGGTGTAATGGCAAATGTTTAGCAACCAAATGTTTGCATATATATATATATATATATATATATATATATATATATATAATTTTATTATTAGCCATCCTATTATGTATATGCACAAAACTTATAAATAACAATAAATATGCATTACTCTTTATCATAAATTCTATTTGATTCTCAAGTAATGCTTTTGTTGAGTTTTGCTGAAATCTTATTTCTATAGCCAACTTAGCATTGCAGCAGATGTACAAATGCGATTCTGACATGACTGCAGGTTGATATTTTCATAATGATGGTAGCAAGTAAGGTGAAAGTGAAACAATGAAAATGGATTTTGGAACTGCACTTGTTCACTGATGACAGTGACTTTTTTGCTAAATTGATAATAGATTTTGAAAACTGGAAGAATATTTTCTGTTTGTTGTGCTATTTTATAATGTAACAGCTATATATACAACACACTTTTAAATGTAATTTGTATTATAAATATTTGCTTCATCATTTTCTTAAGCCTGGTCAGTCAATAAACAATAATGGAACTGGAGAGCATTATGCTAAGTGAAATAGCCAGTCAGAGAAAGATAAATATCACATGATCTCACTCATTTATGGAATATAATGAACAACATAATCTGATGAACAAAAACAGATCCAGAGACAGAGAAACATCGATCAGACCGTTAAACCTTAGAGGGAAGGTAGAGGAGGGTGGGGGTAAGGGGGAGAGATCAACCAAAGGATTGTATGCATGCATATAAGCTTAACCAAAGGACACAGACAACAGGGGTGTGAAGGCATGAGTGGGGGGAGTTTAGGAGGGTAATGGGGGGATAAGGACACATATGTGATACCTTAGTCAATAAAGAAATTAAAAAAATAAAACAATAAATTAAGCCCTGATTTACTGCTGATTTCTGTGGTGTAAATACTCCCATTGTGGCCCATCTCATGCTACCAATGATATATGTTAAACACAGAGTTAGGACTAGAAGCACCTTAATTCCCTATTATATAGTACTTCCACCATACCGATATGATTGATGTAAAAATTCTCAAGAATATAAGTCACAATAAAATGGAGTAAAATATATAGGAAGTGATGATATTTGAGTTCTTATTGCTTTTGCATTTAGTATAATTTATTAAGTTGTAAGTTTATATCCTATCTAATAATAGAGTAATATGCAAATTAGGCATCACTCTGTGACAAAATGGCAGCCCCCATACCCACAAGATGGCGGCGCCCAGTCCCCCAAGCCCCACTGCTGGAGTGTCTGGCCTGTCCCACCAGCAAACAGCACTGAGAGCAGGGCATGGTTGCTTCTTTAGTGCTGCGGCAGCGGGAAGCCGCCAGGCCCTGCGCACGCGGAGCCGGTGGAGGAGCAGGGGACCATCAGGAAGACTCCAGGCCCTGCTCCTCCGCTGGCTCCGCATGCGCAGGGTCTGGAGTCTTCCCGATGGTCGCCGTGGCGATCAGGAAGACGCCAGGCCCTGCACACAGAGCCGACGGAGGAGCAGGGCATGGCGTCTTCCCGATGGTCGCCTAGGCAATGAGGAAGACTCCAGTGTCAGCAGAGCAGGGCATGGCGGCTTCCTGATCTCAGCAGCCGGGAAGCCACCAGGCCCTGCAAAGCCGGGCATGGCGGCTTCCTTAGTGGGGCAGTGGCAGGGAAGTCCCCAGACATGGCAGACAGAGCCCAGACAGCAGGGTTTGGGGGCTTCCTTAGTGGGCAGTGGCGGTGGGAACACCCCCAGGCCCCACAGACAGAGCCTGGACAACAGGGCATGGGGGCTTCCTTAGTGTGTCCGTGTCTGGGAAGCCCCCAGGCCCAGCAGACAGAGCACACTGCAGGGTATTGGGGCTTCCTTCACATGGCACATGGTGGCAGCAGGCAGAGAGTGACAGCAGGGCATGGGGGCTTCATCTCCATGGCTGCAGGGAAACCTCCAGGCCCCACAGAGAGCAGAGAACCATGGGGAGTGGGCCTAAGCCATCAGTAGGATATCCTCTGAGAGCTCCTGGATTGTAGAGGGTACAGGTTGGGCTGAGGGACCCCCGTGCACGAATTTCGTGCACCAGGCCTCTAGTAATGTAATATTTCCTAATGATAAAGTTTAACAATTCCTAAAAATTTGACAAGTGTTTTTTTGTAAGCTACTATAAAATTTATGAAAATTTAATGTGTTTCTTGTGAGTCACTTTAAGCTTGTTCCAGCTCTTGGCAAAACATATATTTTCCACTGATATTGTTAATTACCCAGTTGAGTTGGCAAATGACTCAACAATTAAAATTAAATATAAATACAGTTTTTAAAAAGCCCTTTAAGAAGTTATAATTTTTTATTTGTAAAACATTGACAGTGACTCCTAACAAGATCAGTTGCTTACATTCCTTTCAAAGAATTACCTTTGAAACTCATAATGCATGTGGTGACTTTTATTGAAATATAGCAAAAAAGGTATACATATTGTAATAGTGAGCCAATTAATTGACCTAATTATTAATAGTAGATATTGTGAAATGTATATTGACATAAAATGCTGATTATAAATTTCATGGGTGTGGGCTGCATCTAAATTCTTATACAAGAACATGGATTATTCTTGGCAATTTGTATCTAAGATTATTATAGTCTATCATTATGATAATGTGTCATCAAGATTTAAACCACTTAATACATGTATAGTAATCATGAGGTTAATATATTAAGAACTTGGACCCAAGTAGCAATTATTGAGTAAATACCAAAGCCAATGGATAAACATAGATGGGAATACAATAAAGAAAATGTTAATGTGAAATCTTTGGGCCCATTGGTTGCTTTTAAATTTTTCTAAGTGATTCTCTAATTATTCAGGTGAAATTAACACAAAATGTTTCTTTAAATATTCACTTCTTTTTGTTCTACATTCCTATGAGACATTTGCTACTTAATTAGGGTGACTGTGTGTGTCTGTGTGCAAAAGCCCCAGTTCATGTCACTGCTGGTTTGCACAAGTAGGTGTGACTTTCCAGAAACAGGAAGTAATGAGTGAATACATAGTGAATGAAGGAGATGAACCCCAATAGCTATTGAGGGGGGATAGACAAAGAGGAACCCCAACTCTGGGCAGAGACTCCCCACAAATTGGACAGGCTTTTCACAAACTTCTTCTGGGACCAGCAAGGTGTGGTTGCCATGGGCGCCACCAGCACTCTGGGGAGCAGCTCCTCCGTTTGTGCCTCGAGCAGGGATGGGGACATAACTGCTCACAACTGGCCGCATCCGGCAATCTGTACAAGTGTCCTCGGTAGTTATATTTAAATATTTATCTTATGTTTAAGAAAACAAATATGAACATTTTCTCCCTAATTTAAATCACGTTTCCCATAGGTGACCTATTGGGTTTCACCTTACCAGTAGGGTAGAATGCACTGCTTGAGTTTTCTCTGGGCTGGTTGGCCTGTCAGGAAGAACTGGGAGCCCAGTAGTTGTGCTCTAACAGAATTCTTTTTGAACCTGAATGAGCAGGAACAACAACGCTGTAGTTGAGGTGCTGTCATTCATACTTTATGATCCCAGGCCTCAAAGACACAGGTAGACTATATGTACAATAAACATAATTAATGAATTCATAAGGAGACTGGGCCCATCCCTCCTTGGCATTGTTAAACCTGCAGCTTCAATCACTGTGAAAAGCTTGATTGCTCAGTTCCCATGCCATAAGAGCAGTTCTCAGATTTAGTCTATCATAGTGAATCCTGTAGTTCCCTTTAATTGGTCTGTATATATGAATAATGCACATTCCAGTTATTATAATAGGAGGTATGACACTTGGAACCTTTTTGTAGGAAGAGGGTCCAATTTCAGAGCAAGTGACTGTTGGAAAATGATCCTGATTGCTAACCTCTTCACACTCCCGGCCCCACCAGCGTGAAACAAAACACACCATAAAAACAAAATAATCACACACAAACATTGGCACTGGGGATACAAGCAGGGTTACTGCAATCTTGGAGTATCCATTTCACATTTCAACAAATTTCATTCAATGACTGAAATTATTATTGGTACATGGTTCTAACACAAATAATCGCCAATACTAGAAACTCTTCTAAGTACATACCATACTAATTTTACTCATTTACTCCTCAAAACAACCCTAGCAAGTCAATACTATCTTCCCAAGTCAGAGATCTGACTGTCTGTAACCACAGGAAGGATGAGCTGTGTGTTGTGCCCCAGTGCGTTGTGACACAGAGAGTCTTGGAGCTGTAGCCTCAGTTGCCGTCTACATATAACAGAGTAATGAGTGCCAATGCACCTTACACGTCTTGGAAGAGGAGCGAGGAGGAAAGGGCCTTCCAGAGGAAGCAGTGTGAGCAGAGGCCTCAAGTTCTGCAAGACCGCAGAAGGAACGCCAGCAGTTGTCACTCCACAAGTTTATCTTTCTCTTTATTGTGATGAGAACAAATAACATGAGATCTACCCTTTTAAACTTTTAACTGTACAGTACAGTATTGTTAACTATAAACACAATGTTGTAGGATTTATTCATTTTGCATAACTATCATTTTATACTCAATAAAAAACTCCCTAATCCCCCCTCCCACGACCCAGGGCAACCACCATTCTACTTTCTGTTTCGATGAGTTTGACTACTTTAGACATCTCATATAAGTGGACTCAGGCAATATTTTTCATTTTGTGACTGGCTTATTTCACTTAGCATAATGTGCTCAAGAGTCATCCATGTGGTTGCACAGGGCAGAATCTTCTTTTGAAGGGTGAATAATATTCCACTGTATACCACAACTTCTCTGTCCATGGGTATTTGGTTTGTTGCCACAATTAAAAATAGAATTGCGATGTGATCTAGCAATTCCACCCCTGGGTATTTATTCAAAAGAACTGATATCAGGATCTTGAAAAGATAATGCATCCCTATGTTCACTGCAACGTTTGCACCTGCATTTTGGGAAGGAAGATTAGACTCTTCAGTGTCTTGCAAAGTGCTCAGCCACAGGAGCTGCCACAAATACTTTGGGGTGTGTGTCATTTCAAAACATCATGCTTTGACACACACACAAATGTTTGAAAGCCAAGTGGACTTTGCCAAGGATTTAGAGCTGGGGTTTTAAGGAAGGATTATCTACTACATTATTCAAAGGCATCTCTGGTGTCTGGGCCTCACCCGAGGCCATGAGCCTTGCAGGACAGTGTCAGGAGCCAAAGTGAAGTGTGAATTCCAGCTCTCATTTAGGGCTGCCTCTAGCAAATGCTCCTGCATTGTAAACATTAGTGATAGGAACATGAGATACGACATTCTCTCATAGGGCTCTTCTCCTGAAGAGATGCATGACATGATTACATGTTGCAGAGGAATAAAATGCATAAGGCAAAGTATCTCCCTGAGCTTACCTGGTCTTATGTGCCTTTCTTTTGTTATTCTTTTTCTTGGTAAACTGATTTTCATAGAAATGAGAAATTTATTCTCTTGACTTTGAATTTGTCAAATGGGATATTACATTCCTTTGACAGTTCCAAAAGAAAAGAAGTGACATATTTGGTACTGAAACATTGCTTATGCTTCATTATCTGGAGATTTTTCTTCCAGCACCTTTTCCTCAGTTTTTTGAGTATATGAAATCCCCCATGCTTTGACTGGGAACTGGAACAGATCTCACAAAGGGTTTGCTAGGGTGTAGAAATATTTCGGACTCATGAGAGGAGCAGACTAAACTTCATGCTGTGATCTCCCAGAGAGCAGAAGCCAGCATCGCTGGGAAGTCATCATTAGGAGAAAACTGGGCTCCTGCATGCTCTGACACCATGACATTGCAATTTTGGCCAGCAGTGGGGAGTGGGGAGTGAAGGGGCAGAGCCCTGCTCTGAACTCAGAGCTCCGCAGGAGCAGATGAGCAGGTGGGGAAGGTGCGTCTTTGTGACCCTGAAGGTCCAGGAGGCATGTGGCTGCTCTCAGGTTCCATTCAAACTTCTAAATAGCAGCCACAAAGGGCCACAAAGGAGGCTCAGATGGCTGTGGGTGTTCCCTGGGAAGTGAGTTCATTCGGTGATTTTCTCTCGGACTCAGGCTTCTTGGCGATCAGAGCTGCCAGTTAGCCTGGGAGAGCTGACTGAGTATGAAAATGAGAAGCATGACCGTACACCATCCGCACCGCGGAAGGCTCCTGTTCAAGAGCGGCCGGCGGGAAGTCATTGTATGAGATTTCAGCCTCCTGCTTCCCACAGTAGGTCTGAGACTTCTGCACAGCCCCCTTTTCTTATCTTTATATATTGGGGGCGGGGTGGAATGGTAGAAGGGTGTGTGCTCCATAGAGTGCGGGGGAGTGAAGGCCAGGGCTGGCACTGGGACTAGACCCTGGCTCAGGGAGAGGGGGGTGGTGGGGTGGGGTGGGGTGGGCCAGGACATGCCGAGGGCCTGATGGTGGTCGTGGGGGCTGAGTGTGGGTGGCAGCTGCCTCCTGTCTCTTCCAAAGAGTCATGTGTCTGGGTCTCTGACTACTGAAGGCAACTAGCAACACGCCCGGACTCGCCTGTGTACTTACCTCTGAGGATAATGACAGCGTTTCTGAAGGGGCAGAGCCCTGCTCTGAACTCAGAGCTCCGCAGGAGCGGGTGAGCAGGTGCATGGGGCTGGGAAGGTGCGTCTTCGTGACCCTGAAGGTCCAGGAGGCATGCGGCTGCTCTCAGGTTCCATTTAAACTTCTAAATAGCAGCCAGCATTGGCCATTGGGCAGCCCTCTGAGGATGTATAAAATAAAATTAAACTTGAGTCCTGAATGCTCTATATCTATCTGTCTCTGAGAGAATATCCTTGGATTTGTTTATTATTGGAGTACCTCATAAGAAAAGCAGTATAAAATATAAGCAAGTAAAGTGTCAATGTCCTCTAAAACATATGTATTCAATACAATTTATTAATATATGATTCTACACAGATATCTTTGTATTTGGAAGTCGCATGTTAGTTCCTAGCCTGTTCCCTGGTGTTCCAGTATAACGTAGAATCGAAGTGGTCCACAGCAAACACTCAAGGCCTGTGGTAGCTTGAAATGGACGATCTAACTCCCAAATCCAATGGGAGCCAGGTGTCCTTTGCCAGATTGGCAGACCAAATGGCCTGCGACAGTCTGCGACTACAAAATCAAATGGCATAATGCAGTGCCTTTCTTTTCACAGGTACTTCTTATGCCAACATTTAGATCACTTAAGTTCTGTAATGAGTTTTTAGCCAAAGGGTGTACAGATGCAACATGCTTTAATATAATTGCTTTTAAAAATCTTATTTATTTTATTTTGTGTATTTATAACATTTTTATGAGAAGGAAGTTTATAGGCCTCACAGAAGTCAAAGCGGTCCACCTACAAACAGGCTAAGAACCCCCAGTCAGGGGGCTGGCTGTCCATAATGGACACCAGTCACCACCATCCCTTAGGTCACTACCTCCTCTCAGCCTGCGCCTCCTCCCCCAACCCAGGGAGCCTCAGCCCTGACACCGGGCCCCACAGAGGACATGCTCTCCCACTTCAACTCACCCGGTGACTGACAGTGGACACTGTCCCGTTCTGTCACGGGAATCTGTGTTCATACAGGAGCGCCGATTGGTCTTTGGTCCTCACGAGCACTTGTCTGAGTATGTGGGTCGCACTTCTCGGAGGCTGAGCAGCCTCTAAGAATAGCGCCGGCTGCACAGCCGGCCTGCTGGGCTGGGGCTGATGGTGCGGCATCTTTTTCAGTCCTTCTTTATCTTGGTCTTCAGAAACCTGTAGCCCAGCCTCACCCATTGGTATAGTGCTGCCTGCGGAAGCCTTCGCTGCCTCGTTTTTGTTGTAGTATATTTTTGTGTGGAAAGTGAAAAGACAAATGTAAAATACAGTATTTGTTCAGACAAAAACGTGTGAGGAAAATCAAGTATTAATTAACTTTGTGGGGTAGAATCAGGGATTTGAGCTTTTCTTTGCACATAGGGCATCACCCCCCCCCCCCCCAAAAAATATATAGTGGCCTTTCCCACCCACAGCCCTGCACCAGGGCTCTCAGCTATGCTGTAGGGAACACACCTTGACTGAGATGAGAGACAAATGCCACTGTGCTAGGAGGTGCTTGCAAATATAGATTCAAGACTCGGATAGTTTCATTTGTCCTTCCATTTGTGCATTCAGACCTGAGGCCACTGTTGTATGGAGAAGTTGGAGCAGTAGGTCTGAAGACAGCAAGCTGTGAGTCAGAGATCTTCTGTGCTCTTTATTTGCTGAATTACCCTAGACCCGTTATTGGCCCCAGTTTCTCTATCTATAAAATGGGGTAATAACAGACGTTTCCCTGCAGTCCTGTCCGCATCAGCTGGCTGCAAGGCCTGAGAGTCATCGGGGTCTGGCTTTCCCATTGACAGGATGAGCCTTTAATCTACATGGTCTCCACTCATCCTGACCTTACAAGATGGCACTTAGTGAGCTCTTGGTGTTTTAGGATGAAAATATAGACTTAAATGCTGTTTCGCGATCCTTTGCAGATGTGTCAAATTCTGTTCTCATGGGCCGTCCTCTGCTTTGGCTGGGACCAAGCCAGTCATGCCAGTTTGCTCACTGCTACATCTCACTGTTAATATTTTGACTGTTATTTAACATGCTTAATTCTTTGCTTATTTTTAATTGACATTATTCCAGAGCCCTTGAGTTGCGTAGGTCTTTCTGAAATTCATGCTCTTCCTCCTAAGCTAAGAGGCCAGTTCTTTGACTTTATTCTATCTGGATTATCTTTCACATCTCCACGTGGAAGGAGGAGCAATGCGTTGGTTCTGGGAAGTCCCTCACCAATCGACGTTTTTCACAACATGTTGCTGTGGAGGGGGCATCCCATTGGAACTTAGCAGGTGTTATCTCCTCCTTCCACTCCCTCTCAAGTCTCCTCTTGATGGCAGTTCGTGGCTTTGTTCAAACAGAGTCTGTGCCAGCAGAAGCGAAGTGTGGTTTTCCTCATTATTATGGGAGTTTTTTCACTTATTCTTTTTTTTTTTTTCAAACTGAGAGCCCTTCAAACTGCAAATATTATGGGTGATAATCTTTCTACGGTTTGATGGAAGTGCAATGAGAAGACAGAGGAAACTGTGATTTAAGAACAAAATAGTGAAAATCTTTGTCAAGAGGAATATTTCCTTACTTCTGTTTTCTTTCCAGGTCTCTTTCCAGGCAGGTGCTTATTAAAGATACAGGTGTGTGTGTGTGTGTGTGTGTGTGTGTGTGTGTGTATGTACTTTCACACATGTGCACATGTATGCATAGAAAACAAAGAAACTGAAACCTCGAGGGACTCCACTTCGAGGAAATCTCTTTGCAATGGTTGATGCAGAGAAAAAAAGAACCCCCCATCGTCTCTCAACTTAAGTGTGTGTTTTTTTTACCGTTTACAGAAGTCTAAATATTCAGCAGTTTGATGGTGATAATGATGCAGTAACTTTTTAAAAAAAATTCTTTGAACTCTTTAAAGCCCTTTTGTGTTTTCCTGACTGTTACTCATAAGGCTGGGATAGGAAAAATGCAGGCAGGCTGGTGCCTGCTTCTGGGTACTCAAGTTTGAGCAACAGTATACCGCACAAATCCAGCTAGTTTTTTATATCTATATTTTCCTGGTAGTGGTGGCAAGAAGTGGAACAGGTTTTCTGGGTACATCTTGTTCTCCAGTCAAATAAATGATGTCCTCCCAGCCTTGTACGTTTGAAACGAGCTCCTGACACAGGCTCTGTGTCCGGATGGGAGCTTCTCGTCTGTGTGGAAACAGCCAGCAGGACACAGGGCTCCAGGCAGCCCAGACCATTGTTCTAACTGGGCCCAGCGGCTGCCGCATCTACCCGAGAGCCGTGAGAGAAAGGGCTGTTGCTGCCACATGACTCTCTTGCTGCAGACGGCAAGTGGACTTCGGGCTCTCATGTCTTAATACACGTGGTGCGATGCTCCTAGAAGAAGCTGCTGTTGCTTTTGAAGTGTCCTTGTGGCCAGGCCTGGCGGGCAGATGGCCAAGAGATGCTATCTGTGTAACATCTGCTATCATCTCTGCTGTGTGGGAACTAATTAATGGCTGCGTTGGAATAATTAGGACTTTGCGCCATAGCACAGCAGGAACACACTTTGCTCCATTAAAACAAACATAATTACTGCACTGCACATATTAAAAGCCCCTTTGACCACTTCAGAACCTGCAGCATGTGGGAGGGTTTCCATGCAAAGTACTTTCTCGGGTTCCATGGAACCAGCCCTCCTCTGGATGAGGGTCCCCCCTGGGGTGGGGATGGATGTTGGACTTTATATCTTCCTCTGTGCTCCCTAACACTTCCGTCAGACCTCTGTTGTAGCATTCATTCACTCTTCTACTGGGTCGCATATGAATTCTGTTTATCCTAAGCTGCTGGGTTTCTCGGGGCCAGCATTGTAACCTTGTCCACAGGCATTTATTTCTCTCATGCAGACTCTGGAACTAAAGTCTCCTGACCTCTTTGTGCCTCAGTTTACTTATCCATTAATTACCACATCTGCCCCATCCACTTCCAGGATGGTTGTAAAAGGCAAATGAAGCCATGAACATAAAAGTGATTGTAAGGTATTAAAATGACACAAATCATAAAAATTCTGCAGTGAGCTGGTTAAGGCACGGATACTCTTTAACCAGACCTGCAAATCATTTGATTCAGTATGTGGCTCCTCATCAAGAAGTGACTGCATCACCACCACCACCAAACTGCTGAATATTTAGACTTCTGTAAACTGAAAATACTTTTGAGAAATACATTTTGTTTTCATGGTAGCCAGGATAGCTCGAAAGAAGGACAGTCCTGTTACTAGAAACTCTAGCCTTCAGCTTCCTGAGAGATCGTCCCTTTAGATCAGTGATCCGCATGGTCTTTTTATCAATCAAATAGTCAATATTTATGGAACACCTATAACATGCCAGTTAATGCTGAAATATGAATGTGTAAGGGGGGAGTGGTGAATACAAGGCTTTCAAATCTCTTAAATCTACAAAACTGACAAATCGATGTCCAAGACAAAGATATCGAGGATTCAAAGGATGAGAAGATAATTCTTGCATACCTCTCTTATTTTCAATTTTTGGATTTTCTGGAAGAATATAGGGTTGGGGATGTGCCATAAAAGTACAACTTGATATGTACCTTCAAGAACAGATAGACCCTTAGCCGACAGAGGAAAGATGCATGAACTTGTAAGCCAATTCATTGAGAGTACTGATGTGAGTCATATTTTGGCATTTGCCTAAATATACCCAACTATCTATTTCTTTCCCATGTGGCTGTGCACCCCACAGTATGTGTGAAGAGTATTCATGTTGACTGTCATTTGTAGGAATACCCAAGATTAACCTGAGATAAAAGT
Source organism: Eptesicus fuscus (assembly GCF_027574615.1). NCBI lineage: Eukaryota > Metazoa > Chordata > Mammalia > Chiroptera > Vespertilionidae > Eptesicus > Eptesicus fuscus. The sequence continues at coordinate 47,229,001 of NC_072491.1, read as the reverse complement.
CTTCAAGGAACTGCATTGCACTGTGGGTAAAAGAGGAAATGGGAGGTAAATTCTTCATAAATATCAACTCCTCAATGAAAAAGTGTTTTGTTCTCCCATTCAGAATTTTAAACTTGTAGAGAAGGGCCTGAATAGATTTGGTTTTCTTTAGATCTTTAGCGGCACTCCTGGTGTGCTCTAACTTCCCAAGGATCCAGGCAACTTTCTTTCTTTTTTTTTCTAAATTTATTTGAGAGAGAGAAACATCAATCAGCTGCCTCCTACTGGGGATGGATCCTGCAGTCCAGGCATGTGCTCTGATGGGAAATTGAACTGGACATTTTAGTGCACAGGACGATGCTCAACCAACTGAGCCATACCAGCCAGGGCCAGTCAACTTTCTAGCCTCTGCAAATTGCATTTACAGACCTTTCCCAGGCTGCCTATAGAAACTTTGCACAAGGGGAGAGGTTAACAACCATTTATTGACATAGATTGCAGATGAATAAAGTATATTTTTTCCCTTAGGAGCTCATGTTTTGAAGAATATATAGATACACTAACAGGAAGTTGTACTATAAAGGACTGTGTATAGCAATGGAATGACAGGAGGGTATGCTAACATCTCACCAATGACCACCAGAGAGAGTTTCTTTTTAAAAAAAATATATATTGATTTTTTTACAGAGAGGAAGGGAGAGGGATAGAGAGCTAGAAACATCGATGAGAGAGAAACATCGATCAGCTGCCTCCTGCACACACCCCACGGGGGGATGTGCCCGCAACCAAGGTACATGCCCTTGACCGGAATTGAACCTGAAACCCTTCAGTCCGCAGGCCGACGGTCTATCCACTGAGCCAAACCGGTTAGGGCCAGAGAGAGTTTCTTGAAAGAGACAAGGCCAGAAGCAAATCTGGTGTATGAGTAGGAGTTACTCATATGAAAAAATAAAACAGGGAATGCTAGGAAGAGGGAATAAGGTACTGTCAATTCAAGTTGATAATTTGGGAGAAAATGTAGGGATTATGTATGGTAGTAGAAGTGTTTATGACATGAAAGATAAAGTGAAATGAGACTGGGGTTTGAGAGGCAGAAATTTACAAGATGGTGTTAAAAGTTTAAAATAATAAAGATGAAGATTTTGGAGGAAAATATGTTCATGTAATGGCCAGGTCTGTGGTGTGGCATGCTTCTTGAGAGGGTAAGGTACCATGAAAATAGTAAAGGATGGGTAGTCTACACAAGCATTTGTTATTCATGAGGGTAGAAGATCTTAATTCTGAGAATGTTTGGGAAAATTTTAGCGTCCTTTAGAGTCCATGAGTTTGGTTTGAAAACTTCATGTATCTGTCACTTTAATGGGGAATTATTATATGCCAGACAAGGCAATGAAATGAATTATGGTCCCTGGACTCAATGAAATCAACATTGATAAATGAGTGCAATGCCATATGATGCTATGAGAGGTCTGGACAATGGGCTCTGGGCCAGACTTCTTGGCAGAGAACGGAAAAATTTAGAGTGGAGGTGAATTTGATGTGAAGGGAGAGTAAGAATTTGTCAGGCAGGAAAACGTGAAAGGAAGGCTGAAAGAGGTGTGGAGGTGTGTGAGGCCTTGGGCCAGTCAGGTATGTGAGCGTAATGGCAAAAGTGACTGGAAGAAACTCCAGAAATCCTTTATCATATTAAGATGTTCTAGTCTGTGCTAAGAATCTAGGCAACCTTTCAGAAGCACCAAAAGTGCAATAACTTCTAACTGGCATGGGCATTGTCCATTTCTAGGAATGTAACAGATACCTGTGAGGAAAGAAAGACTTTTCTCAGTCAGTATAATTTTACCAGATAATATCTTATCTTATTGACCTACACATTCACAGCTTTTAAAAGTTAAAATTTTGTGGCTAGCCATGTGCTAAATACTTATGAGTTTTGAAATCCTCAACATTATTACTTTACCTAAAGCATTATCCTAGTGTAATTCTTCAGTTGTCTACTCTTGCAGGGGATCATCTTAGAAAACAGAATATATATAATAATTTAATTTTTAAGCTTCACAATGTTAGTTATTTAACAGATTGTCATAACTTGTTCTAGCATTATCAATATAATAATCTCTCTTTGAATGAAACCAAGCTTACTGTACATGTCAATTGGAGTCTACTTTTGTCCCCATTTTGAAGGTGTATTCCATGTAATATACTCACATGTATAGAATTCATGTAAAGGCATTGAATCAGCTCTTACTCTTCTATAAGCAAAGAAATACTCATCACAATAACTATTGCAGTGTGGGGTGGCCATGGTTAACTCCTTGTTCTCCAAGAGGCCATTTTCAATTATGTTTGGTGATCAATGAATAGGATGCTACTGAAGCCCATGAAATGATGGGTAGAATAAAAACATTGACACTTGCACTTGATTTCATATTATATGTCACTAGAGGCCCGGTGCACGAAATTCATGCACTGGTGGGAGGGGGGTAGGGGGGGTGTGCCCCTCAGCCCAATCTGCATCCTCTTCAATCTGGGACCCCTCAGGGGATGTCCAACTTCCAGTAGTCGGACATCCCTCTCACAATCCGGAACATCCCTCTCTGGCTCCTAACCACTCACCTGCCTGCCTGCCTGATTGTCCCTAACCCCACTGCCTGCCTGCTCGCCCCTACCTTGATCTCCTGCCAGCCTGATTGCCCCTACCTTGCCCTCCCCTATCAGCCTGATCACCTCAAACTGCCTGTGCCTTGGCCCCCCGTCTGGCCTCCCTCTGGAGGCACCACTCCCATAACCCCAATGCTGCTGCCACTGCAGCTGGTTATGGCTGCCTGAGCCTTGGCCTTTGTAGCCACTGCGGCTTTGTCTGGAAAGATGTCCGGAAGACAACCACTCTAATTAGCATATTACCCTTTTATTAGTATAGATTTGGGGACCATTACAACCACGCAGAACTTGAAGAAAACACATGGCCCTGGTCAGTTTGGCTTAATGGAGAGAGCATCGGCCTGTGGACTGAAGAGTCCAGGTTTGATTCTGATCAGGAGCACACATGCCTGGGTTTCGGGCTCAATCCCCAGTAGGGGGCCTGTGGGTGGCAGCTGATCAGTGATTCTTTTTTTTTTTTTTTATAAATATATTTTATTGATTTTTCACAGAGAGGAAGGGAGAGGGATAGAGAGCTAGAAACATCGATGAGAGAGAAACATTGACCAGCTGCTTCCTGCACACCCGCAACCGGGGTATGTGCCCGCAACCAAGGTACATGCCCTTAACCGGAATCGAACCTGGGACCTTCCAGTCTGCAGACCGACGCTCTATCCACTGAGCCAAACCGGTTTCGGCTGATCTGTGATTCTTATCATTGATGTTTCTATCTCTCTCTCCCTCTCCCTTTCTGAAATTTTAAAAATATATATATATTTTAAAGAAAACACATGATCTTCACTTTGGGCTTTGTCATCTTACAATATCCTTTGTGCAGTGTTTTAACTTCCCTCAACTTTCCTTTACCCACCTTTAAAGTGCAATCTATTTTGGGGAAGATGATCAGGAAAGTGATTCCAGTGGGTAGAAGTTTTTTTTGGAGGGGATGGGTCATGAAGATATTTAAAAATTGAGCATGGTGATGGTTGTATCACTCTGAATTTACTTTAAAAAATCAGTTCATTGTACACTTTAGGTGACATGTACAGTATATGGGTTATATCTCAATAAAGCTGTTCTTTTATTTATTTTTAAATAAAGACCAGTCTTATAATCAGTTGCAGATGTTTTCAGAGGCCCCTCAAGATTTGCTTACCATGTCCCAAATCACGGCTGTGATTCCCAGTTGCCTCCAGTCCTGGTGGATCTGGATGGTGTGGTTTGCAAAGGAGAAGGTGGCAAGAGGCTTATGGAATTTCGGCAACCCCATTCCCCCGGTCTCCTCATAGGGCACCAGGGCCATTACCACTGTGCCAGCTCTGCTCCCTTTAACCTGTTGGGCAAAAGAATCCTGCGTGCTCTGGCCAGAAAGTGCATTCTTTCTTAGGTGGCCCGGATGCTTTTTTTAAGGTCGTTTTATGGATTCAAAAGAATAAACAGAGATGTGGAAAGCTTTTGTCAAAATCCTTTTACATGGTTCTTCCAGTGTCATGGGAAATGAGATGTGGCTCTGAATTCATCCCAAAGTGTGTCTTTGGGCAAAAGCATCCAGAACGGCACAACTCCTGCAGAATGCCCCACACACTTTGCTGTCAGGACTCAGGGGGGCTTGAGGGTGAGCGAGGCGGCGGTGCCAGCACAGGACCTGGGAGAAGGTAGCGCTTTCTACACTGCCCAGGCCACGTGGACTACAGCAGTACCCGCCCAGGTGGGCAGGGTGTTTCTGCTGTTTTGTTTTGGTCTGGCCTCCACCCCGTCAGCCACAGACCTGTGCCTGCACTGAGACTGAATGGTTTGATGGCCCTACTTTTTGGTGGACAGTGGATGCACTCCCAGAGACTGGCAGTTAGACTCTGGCGGCTTCTGAGTCCCTTGCGGGGAGAGCCTGGCCCTAGGTCAAGAACAGACTCAGGCGTCCTTGGCCAGGAGGCCTCCTTGGGCTAGGGGCCGCCACAGTTTGAAGGCTGGCCATGACCCCAATCCTGGCAGGGGTCTCCTCTGGGGTGCTGGCAGGCCTGGGCTAGGGCTGCGGGCTGTTTGGAGGCCGGTCACGCCCCCGATCCTGGTGGGGGTCTCCTCTGGGGTGCTGGTAGGCCTGGGCTAATGGCCGCCCTGGTTTAGAGACTGGTCAAGCCCCCGATCCTGGCGGGGTTCTCCTCTGGGGCGCTGGCAGGCCTGGGCTCTAGCGCCGCAAAGGGAGAGGTTCCTGAACCTGCTTCCCACACACCTAGGCTAGGATACATCTTGTAGGAGGTGGCTTCAATGCCGGGGGTCGGTGACCAGATCCTCTGGAGCCTCGCTTTCTGGGCTACAGTCCCACGTCTCCCAGTGCCCCAGCCTCGGATGCGCCCCCGCAGTTGCCCCCACCACCAGCCACCTCAGCGCAGGCCACAGCAGCTGAAGCTAGCCTCTTGGAAGCCAGGCCACCACACCCACCACCCCTAGTAGCTCTCTGCTGCTCGCTCTCTGTGTCCTGTCCACTGGGGTCGGGGAGTGCTCCCAGCCCAGAGGCCCTCCCTCCCTCAGCAGCCTGGCTTGGGAAGCTGGCCTCATGCAGCATCCCCACTCGGTCACTATGGGTGCAACGCGGACCCCACGGAGGCCAACCTGGAGAACGCGGACCGGAGCTCTGCATCCAGCTGCTGCAGATGCCCTCATTGGTCAACTACCTCCCGATCCTTCCACGGGCCCCATTGATCCCTCTCAGCACCAGCCATTTAGGCCAGGGTGGCGATCGCCCAGGGACCCCTGCCACGGGAGCAGCTGGCTGGGCCCGGCCACGCACCCCCCGGGTGGCGATCGCCCCGCCGACACCCATGGAGTGAGGGGCTTGGCCCGGACACGCCCCCCCCCCCCGGGTGGCGATCGCCCTGCGGACCCCCGGAACTTACAGGATTGCGCGCAGCCTGTAAGTTCCGGGGGTCTTCCCATCTTGGTCTTCCCATCGGCCCGGATAGGCCACCCGGAGTCCCGCCCCCAGCCTCTGGCAGGCCCAATCATGGGCATAGCGGAGGTGCGGTCAATTTGCATGTTTCTCTATTATAAGGTAGGATAGTCCATTAAGGCTGCATTAGACATTGGAGAGTTAACTCAGCCCCTCACTTTATATTGTTGAGTATTACATGAAGTCACAATAACTTTCTAAAAATATTACCCTGAGTACACAACTCTTTTCAGATACAACACAAAAATGGTTTTCCAATAATACCTTGGGATTCATTCATTCAGAAACTATTTATTAAATGTCTATATATACAAGGCCAGGGAAGACATTAGGGAACAAGACTGGTAAGGTCTTATGGATTTGCATTCTGGTAGAAGAAAATAAAAAGCATTAAACACAGCAATTTTTTTTTTTAAAAGCATCATGTGGGAGCCATGGACAACCCTCCCTCTATGGATAAACATAAAAAACCCTATCTTCCCTCATTAGCACTGAGATGGTTTAATAGAATAAATTGCAATGATAGTGTTCTTGCATAAATCTTCTATAGTTTCGATAGGTTAACTGAGAGCTATGTCTCCCATTTTCTCACAGGAAAACTGATAGAAATATTAAATATTCTTTGAGGATTGACACCTTTTGGAGAAAGCAGAGGGTTGGATTAAAGTGTGTGTTAGAGCTCAGCCGGTGTGACTCAGTGGTTGAGTGTCCATCCAAGAGCCAGGCTAGGTCACAGTTTGGTTTGATTCCTGGTCAGGGCACATGCCTGGGTTGCGGGCTAGATCACCAGTATGGGGTATGCAGGAGGCAGCCGATCAAATTGATGATTCTCAAACATCATTGATGTTTCTATCTCTCTCTACCTCCTCCTTCCTCTCTGAAATCAACTATATATATATAGTGTGTGAAATCAACAACTATATATAGTGTGTGTTAGAAGTGTGGATCCCAGTCTAACTTTCTGATGTCATGTAGAAATCAGGAGACACCTCCCAGAGAAGCTGAAAGGTCCTTCAACAAAGAACCTCTGAACACTGACATGTGTGTGAAACTGTGGATACATAGGATTTGCCAAGAGAGCTCAAGCAGCATTTGGAATTCTGGGGCTTTCGAGCACAGAGGTGGAATGCTGACATACTCACTCTGCCCAAGGATGGCTGAAGTAGAAGGAAGCAGATGGCCAGAGTGGGGGGCAGGAGGGCAGTGCTGAGTCGAACCAGCAAACTCCCCGTGTCCACCATGGCCTCTGGAGAGAAGAGCGCCCTCCCAGGGGTCCAGGGCCTCATGGGTGGGGCCGGTGGGGCAAGTCCCACCATCACCCCTGCCCTTGCACAGTCTCACCTCCTCTGACTGCGCCTCACTCTGGAGTCAGAGCAGCTTGCATGTGTCATCAAAGCCCCAGAACGGGAGACTCCACCAAACCACTCCCTCGCTCTCATCCCCTCCTGCTGAAAACTGTAATCTTGCAGGCAGACAATGAAGATAGGACAACTATTCAGAAAAGCTCGTGGCTTTGGAGACTCAGGACATGTCCCAACTGCACCTGCAGGTTTTCTTTTCCTGGGCCGATGGGCACTGGCTGCGCTGCACCTGCCGCAGGCCAGCGCCTTGCCTTTCAGTCACATACCTTGAGCTGGGCGTGCAGGCCCTGGCCTGCTCCACATCCTGCTCTGCCCGTGATGATATCTTCTGCGCTCCTCCAGCTTCTCAGCAGGCCCGCACAGCCAGGCTGTTGCTCTTACCCCTGCCATTTGGTTTTCTGTAATTATGTGGCTGTAAAAAGAGAAAGAAGCCCCAGCTTCGTTTCCTCTGGCTCCCTGCTACAGTCCATGCTAAGACCTGGCTTGCCTTTATCCAATCGAATACCTGTCCATTTCTTTCCTTATTTTCCTTGTAGATTTTAAAGAAGCGCACCGATCTGATTGATATATATATATATATATATATATATATATATATATATATATATATATATATATATATATATATATATATATATATATATATATATATATATATATATATATGTTCAAGTTGTGTGTCATCTTGGATGAAAATGAAACCAATCATTTATGGAAAAAGTGGCTAGTTCTTTTCTATCAAAAGCAACACAAACTTTTTGTAAAGCCAATGCTATTTAGTGTTTTACTTTGGACATTTTAATAATATTTCCTAAGCTCTAAGAGACATTCACAGGGATGTGTTTGTTCTGAAAGACAAGAGAGATACACTAAGAAATAAGTAGCAGCACAAAACTCATAAGCCGTGAGCACGGATGAGAGGAGCAGCCATGTCTTCTCGTGGTCTGTGGTCTGCCTCCTTTGACCTTTGAGCTCTGTCATTAAGGGTTCCATATTGCCACGGTGATGGGTTGCTCAGTGCTGTAACAATGAGAAGATGTTGCTATGGATGATGAAGCACTTTAATGCCAGTAACTTATGTGACCAAAACAGTGATTGAAATACTCAATGACGAAGTTTAACATCTTACTTCCTGTTTTTTACTGGAATTTTTTTACTTGGGCATTTGTACTTGCTTCAAACTCTATTTTGTGCAGGACTGAAGGAAAACTGTCCCCGGCAGGGATGCTTGGCAGTTGGGGACTGCCCATGGAGGCTGGTAATGCCAGGACTGGGGGGGTGGGGGGGGTTGTGAAAGTGCACTTCAGGTGAAGGGGGAGGGAGAAGAGCCCATAAGAACCCATTGATTCAAATGCCCTGTCTCCTGACAACCTCTCACCCAGGGAACTGTGTGTGTATGTGTGTGTGTTTGTGGCTGGGCCACATAACAGGGCGGTGTAGGCTGACCAGGGAGGAAGAGGTGAAAATAAACAAGAAAATGTGTATTTTAGGGGGAGAGATATTTTCTTTAGAGATTAAATCAAGGCCTGGGTACACAGCAAGCCACCAATTACTGAGGATGAGAGCCATACTGTTCAGCACCCAGAGGATGAGAGTGATTGTGTGGGTATAACGACATGCCACCGGGATTCCTGCCATGGCTTTGCTACTCCCCATGTTGCTCCTGAAGTTTCTGTGACTGTGCCCAGGTATGTGAATGCACGTGTGAATGAGAGGCAGCTAGGAACACCTCATTTTCATGTGCATATTGGGTAAAATCTCTTTTAAATATTAGATTTATTGGCAGGCCCTTATACAATTATCAGTTCCATTTCTTCCCAGTGTGTAAGCTCCTGGTCTCCTCAGCCATCCAGGCCTGCTGCTTCCTTAGGCCGTCTTCACATATTCTAATGAGGAAAATGAGGCATCCTATTGGTGGACTTCCAGTCTAGCAAGACCCTTATCCAGTCTACCAAATTATTTCTGGCTGCAATAAAGACCTTTTCCAATTTTCAAATTTTTTTTCCTTTGGATATGGGTACATTAGGTTAACATTTAAATGAAAACAGCTTCCCATTTTTTGTTGATATTGTTCTTTTAGGACTGAGGCCAATTAAATCAAACCTTAGTTTTCATTTCTTCAGACTAATTAAGCGATTTCTTTTGCAATGTGTGATGTATGTGTAAAGTTTTTAATATATTTTATTTTATTGATTTTTTACAGAGAGGAGGGGAGAGGGATAGAGAGTTAGAAACACCGATGAGAGAGAAACATCGAACAGCTGCCTCCTGCACATGCCCCACTGGGGATGTGCCCGCAACCAAGGTACATGCCCTTGACTGGAATCGAACCTGGGACCCTACAGTCTGCAGGCCGACGCTCTATCCACTGAGCCAAACCAGTCAGGGCTGTATGTGTAAAGTTTTTGCTGCACTCTGAGAGTCATGGCTGGGTGGTCTCTAGAACATCTAATGTCGAGTTTCTCACAAACACCTGTGTCACTCTAGGACCCAGTGAAAAGAGGGTTCTGACCCAGCAGGGCTGGTGGGGCTCGAGACTCCGCATTCTAAGCAGCGCCCGTGGGCTGGAGCTGCTCTACCAGCAGGGCAGGGCAGAGCTGCAGCTGCTCGTGGCCAAATGAGCCATCAGTCTGTCTGGATGTACCTTCCAGAGAAGGGAGCTAACTCTCTGTTGAAGCATGGACCCTCCATACAGTGGCCCCCTATCCTGAAGATGAGGTGTATACTTTGTGCTCTTCTATCACGCCTGACCACCTCCACCAGCTACTTGTCATTGATGTGACAACCAGAAGGAATGGACGAACCCAAACCAGGGAACCCACTCCCACCAGCTTTCTTATCCTCCCCCACCCCCAGGTTCATCCAGCTGGGCCATGTGCCATTGGAATGGGATGCCCTGGGACACCACTGTGAGTAAAGCGACCCCTTCCTACTCCCTACAGAGCCCTAAGTCTGCTTTGTTTATTATTCCTGGAGCCTGTGCTTAGCTGTTTCCCGCTCCTGTCCATCAGAACTGGTGTTTTCCTAAAGTGAAGGTAAAACGCATCTCATTTTTGTTTTGCTATTCTACGCACCTGGAAATTTCTAGATAAGGGTGAGGCTCATGCTGTTCTGCCTCTTTGCACCATTTAATTCCCTCCCTCTTGCTTCTCCTCTTCTTTCCTCTCTTACCGATTTCCCTCTTTATTTCCCTCACATTCATCTAGCTTGATGTTGTCCACGAAAGGACAGCTGTAGGTGCTTCTCTATGAGCTCCTAGAGTGATTAAAGTTGTAGTCCATATTGTAGCAGGACTTTCATTGTTTATTTGTCAAGGTTATGGTTTCTTCTAAGCAGAGAAAAATGTAAGGAATCAACTTAGTAAGACCAGGTGGCGTTTGCGTGGCCTAGTCCTCTCAGCTGTTGGCTGGAGCCAGCCAGTTTACTCACTGCACCTGCAGCCTTCATTATGGGAGTAGAGTTCCTTCACCAATTGACCTTAAGGACCCAGTCAGTGTTCAGGAGCAGCCTTGGCCTGAAAGATGTAGTCCAAGTCCCCAGAGTCATATATCTATTGCCTGTGATCCCAAGACTGTGTCCAGCTCACCTTTATCATCTGAGCCCTAAATGGGGTCTATAAGCTTCTGTGAAGTGATTAGAAATGGTCAACAATGCAAGAGATCCTCTCCTTCAGGCAGAAGTAGAAACTGAAACTGTATGCACGTGTCTAGAGACTCAGATGCAAAACTGCAAGTAAGTGCAAAACAGGTGGGACTGAGGAGTTCAGACAAGAGTTTCAGAGCGGGGAAAGTCCCACTGGGTGTACATTTGAGTTCATGTGGGGACACACACACACACACACACACACACACACACACTTAAATTAAGACCAGACCAAAAATGCTTTAAAACTCACATAGCAATAGATCGCCATTGAGTGGTTAGGTATAGATCTAGGAAAGGATTCCTTCGTAGTAGCCTGTGCACTTCTATCACACTATTTTTGTAAGGAGAAGGCCCCTAGATGCTCAACCAATTGGGATTTCAATTTGATCAAGAGTCAGCATCCTATGAAAGTAAAGCATTTCATTCCTAGCTCTTCCTAGCTGAGCATTTTTGCAGGGAAGGTGTTTTGCCTGGTATAATGAGGACTCTTAGTCATCTCCTCCCGGCAGCTGAACTGCACCTGTCTTGGCTCCTTCCAGGCATACCCGCGTAGGACGCTGATCCTTGGAGGAATTCCAGTTCTGCTCAGGAATTGCAGCAGACTGGCAGCCAGTGGCACGGAGTGCTATCTGAATGCTGCAAAGGAGCATGATGTTACAGCTCCTCTTGGGAAGGTGACACTGAATAAAAAAACAGGTCCAAAATCCAGAAATGCAGCCAAAGTGCACAAAATCTTTACTTAGTTAATCAGCTGCATGTCATAATTATAAGAGCTAAGACACCATTCTAAGTGCTTACGATCTACTCGCTTAAGTCTTCACAACCTTCTGTGGTAGATATTCTGATGACCCCCACAGTGCAGAGGCACAGAGTGGTCAAGGCACCTGTCTGGCGCCACACAGGCAGGTGGTGAGACCAGAGCATCAGTCCTGCCTGGCTGCAGAGCCCACCTTTAACCCTGGCCATGCTGCCTCTCCAGTGCAAAGGCTTATGGGGGTGTTGTGTGGTCATGGGTTCTGAAGAAGGGCATCTCTTTCCTGACATAGTGCTGAGGACTTCTTGCTCAATAAACTTTCCAGAATATGCATGCGCTTGACAGTGATGGATGCAGCTCTGAGGGCTGGGGTTGGGCAAAGCATAAGTCCCAGCTCAGAAAGGCAGTAGCAGCCTTGCTGAGGCAAAGGGGCAAGGGCGGCTGGGGGGTAAGGGCTGCCCCTACCCACCTGGAGCTGGGAGACAAAAGAATTTCACCACCACTGGTTTCCTCTGTTCAAAGAACAAAAAGACCCAACACCCCCCGACTCTCTCTGGGTTCTGGGGTCCAGCCTTAAATTGTTCTATATTATGATTTTATACTATATCTTTTGACAACCCCAAACCCCGGCACCCCACAAAGCAGGGCCCTCCCCTTTCAGTATTTGAAGGGATTTAATATCCTTGCATTCTTCTCCATGAATCAACAGGTCCTGACAGGGCATGTGGTTGGAGCAGCCGCCTGCGTGCCTCAGGCAGACTGAAGCAGGCCAAGAATGAAAGGGGGCGGCACAGGGCGGCCAGCAGCCAGTCACCTGAGAAAGAAGGAATTCAACCTGGAATAATCCCTCACCCTCTTCACTTGGGTGCATCTCTCGCCACCCCGCCCAGATGCTCTGTGCCCTCCAGGAGCTCCAAAGGCCTGAATGTCAGAGGAAAGATCCAAGCAAATATATAGAGTCACCCCCAGCAAGTGGCTTCATGGGACATCTGGACCTGGGATAAGCTTGGACAGCCACACCTTCTCTTGTTCTGGTAGCTTCCTCTGTCGAGTCCTCAGCTATCCCTCCACACATCCTCATCCTCCTTTTCCTTTGGCCTCTCGCCAGATGTAGTTCTCTGGGCTGTGCCATCACCTCACCGTCTTTGGTTACTGTTTTGAAGGGGTCAGGTTGTTCTTGCTGTCTTCTTTAATTTTTGTTTTGGACCCTTCTTCATGACCTAGTACTTCCTTTGCTGCCTCACTAGATCTTTTCCTTGTTTCACCATCAGTCATAGCACAGTCCCTCACCCTCATGTCCATTCCTCCTTGTTCCTTTGACCACAGTCATTGCCCTAGAAACTACTATAACCCTGAGTTAAATTTATAAAATAGGAAATGTCATCGTTCCCATATACTGATCCCTCCATTCTCTAATAGTCTTTTTCTGAATGGGGGAGGGAGGAGTTCCCCTTGACCAAGTATTGGGAGCTTGGAAAGGACACATGGGCCTCTTCCTTTCTCCTGTTTCTAGCTGAACATGATAGTTGTTTATTTAAAAACTTCCTCTGATTACAGGTCATGCGAGGGATTAAGAGGTCCTTTAACAAAGAACCACTGAGCACTGACATGTGTGTGAAACTGTGGATACCTAGGATTTGCCAAGAGAGCTCAAGCAGCATTTGGAATTCTGGGGCTTTTGAGCACAGAGGTGGAATGCTCACATACTCACTCTGCCCAAGGATGGCTGAAGTAGAAGGAAGCAGATGGCCAGAGTGGGGGGCAGGAGGGCAGAGCTGAGTTGGAACCAGCAAACTCCCCGTGTCCACCATGGCCTCTGGAGAGAAGAGCGCCCTCCCAGGGGTCCAGGGCCTCATGGGTGGGGCCGGTGGGGCAAGTCCCACCATCACCCCTGCCCTTGCACAGTCTCACCTCCTCTGACTGCGCCTCACTCTGGAGTCAGAGCAGCTTGCATGTGTCATCAAAGCCCCAGAACGGGAGACTCCACCAAACCACTCCCTCGCTCTCATCCCCTCCTGCTGAAAACTGTAATCTTGCAGGCAGACAATGAAGATAGGACAACTATTCAGAAAAGCTCGTGGCTTTGGAGACTCAGGACATGTCCCAACTGCACCTGCAGGTTTTCTTTTCCTGGGCCGATGGGCACTGGCTGCGCTGCACCTGCCGCAGGCCAGCGCCTTGCCTTTCAGTCACATACCTTGAGCTGGGCGTGCAGGCCCTGGCCTGCTCCACATCCTGCTCTGCCCGTGATGATATCTTCTGCGCTCCTCCAGCTTCTCAGCAGGCCCGCACAGCCAGGCTGTTGCTCTTAAATCCGCCATTTGGTTTTCTGTAATTATATGTAAACGGAGAGAAAAGCAACACACCCTTATCTCTCCTACTTGGCTGTTTTCTTTTCTTCTTCTTTTAAGTGTTTTTACTGATTTTAGAGAGAGAGGGAAACATAGATGAGAAATATCAATCCATTGCCTACTGTCTGCCCCCTACTGGGGATCAAGCCTGAAACCTGGGCATGAGTCCTGACTGGGATTTGAACTGGTGACCTCTCAGGGCATGGGAAGATGCTCAACAAACTTAACCACACTGGACACAGCTTAGCTGTTTTCTTTTTAAAAATTCATGGCATAAAACTTTGCCCCTACTTAGTTAATCTTTTCTTTATTTCACATCCTCTTGACCTTCTTTTCTCTCCTGGTTCTCCTTTTCCTCCTCTTCTACCCACTTCCCGTCTCCTCCTCCTCCTCCTCCTCCTCCTCCTCCTCCTCCTCCTCCTCCTCCTCCCCACCCAAGACAATAGCACATCTGGCATCTTAGATTGTGTGCTCCTTGCATGGAGGGATTATGTCTTTTTTTGCATATTGCTCTTGTCATTTACTATATAGCCTGCAGATGTTGGATGTTTTGGCATGTGCACAACATACATAAATCCACACACGATGATTTTTAGGGTTCTTGGAAATAAAAAGGGTGAGCCCACTTCCTAATGACTGACTAATTCTTAGGGGCTGCTGTATTCTTTTCTGCATTTATATGAATCAGAATAGAGTACCAAGTAGTATTTAGAAATCCCAAGAGGCAAACAGCCTGTTTTGTACTTGGTCAAATTTACACTATCCAATTTAAGAACATAGCAAGTAAACCAAGGTATGAATTTGGTCAGATGGATCTCACATGACTTGGATTCAAGTTAGTTTATTTAATGGGATTTTAGACTTTTATACATTCTTACAAAACATGCATTTTATTAATTTCTCTTTATTATTTCAGCACCTTTGAGCCAGAATAACAAACACATTAAATCTTGAATGTGGTTAATCAGGACCATAGTCATTAGTCCTATGGTGCCAATGTGTGTTAATAGAGGTCATTTCACTAATACTAACTCTAAGAGTGTAATTTTCATGAAAATTCTAGTTATGCTTACATTGGAGTTTTATCCTAGTTTTTTGAGAATCATTTCTGTAAGTTCATTAGATTATTAAAGATATTTTTGAGATATCCTTCTACTTCCTTTCACTGGCTGAGTAACTTAAGCAATATCATACATTTGGTCAGATGAAAGGGCCCAGAAGCCAGGGTATTTTATTTCTAGGTTGTTGGTGTCCTTATTTAATCATTACTTAGGAGCTGCTAGTGAGAATGCAAGCATACTCCAAGACAAGGAACACATTTCCCTGGCTACAATTCTATGTATTTATATCAGAGTTTACAAAATAGTATCATGGACATTATCTCATTCAATTCTTACAAAAACCCTGTGAGATGAAGGCAGGGAATAGGTATTATTCCCATTTTACATGAAGTGTGATTTTTTGAATGTTGTATAGACTATAAATAGGGCCACCATACATTATGCTTTTGTCTGGGACAACCCCAAGTTATGTTGTCCTCATGTAATTATTAGCATCAACTTTCTCTCAATATTATCTCAGTTTGGATGACAGATACTATGGTCCCTACCAATCTATAAATCACTTTTCACTTGTATTAGGCTTTCAAAATTCATGTAGTCTGTGCAAGGCAATGTGATAGCTCATGACAATAAGAGACAACCAGAGCTACAAACTGGTTAAGGGCCTGGGCTGCAAACCCAAGATACAGCTCTACTATTTGTACACCCTTAGGCTAATTACTGTCACCTAGTAAGTGCCATGCAATCATTTCTTGTGTTTGCTGCTTGATCACATGGCTTCTTCTCATTGGCATCTTCTTCTTGTTCAGATAGAAGTCTTTCTCTGATACTCCCAGATGCCCAAACACCCCTTGTCCTTTTTTATGAGGAGTCCAGCCCTTTTCACTCCTTCCTGAATGACTTATGCCATTCTCCTCATAAACCAGCAGTGACCTCAGCTTCTGTGGTTGGTTGACACACTTTTGTCCCTGTGCTGACCTTAGCGTCATAGAGTCTGACAGTCTGGCTACTATTCACAAACATCTGGACTCTTGGCAAGGCAAGGTTCCAGCCTAAGTTTCAGATTGATATTGGTACCAAACATGGATGCGTTTACTTCCAAACTGGACACTTCAAGTAAAGAAAAAAAAATTCCAAAATTCCAAGGTGTTTCAGATGACAAAAGTGCCCGGAAGAGAGTTGTCAATGATCTCACTCACATACGTATAAATTACATAGCACTGCCAGGTAGTCTTGAAGGTGCAATTTGAAGATTCGTCAGGAGCCTGGAGCTTTAAATTACTCCAAGCCTCTGGGGGTATGCATGGCAAGAAGAATAAATATTGCTATAGAAAAAGGTGTCTAACATTAGAACTAGGTGAGGTCTCTCTTGGCTTTGCTCTTTACCAGTGTGGGACATTGAGGAAGTCTCTTAATTTTCCTAAACTCCAGTTTTCTCAATCTGTAGGATGGAACTGTTAAGTAATATTTATGTTTACCTCTTAGGATAGTTGTGATAAATGAGTGAAATAATGAATATAATATTTAGCATAATCCGGGAACAAAGGTGTTCATTGAATTGTTGTGTAATTTATTGTAGGGATTATGGGGATTGTTTTATTCTACTTTCTGATTCTACTGCTATATCTGAAGGATTCATTAAGGAACACTTGACCAAATGGTTTTAATTAATCTTCTGGAATGGCCTGTGCTGTGGGGCTAACTCCTTCTACCAGGAGATAGTGACTCAAACTCTAGATGTCACTTGCAGAGAGAACTTGTAAGTCCTCTGCTGAAGTGCATGCCATTCTCCCTCTTTAGGCTCCCTGTTGCCTGGCTTTAAGCTGTGGAGTCCCTTGGGCCACACAAAGACTTTAGAGATGGGGATAGGAGATAGTAAGAAGCAACTCGAGTTAAGGAAAGACAGACTGTGTTTCACACAATTTATTCAAGGCCCTTTAAGTTGACAAACTTCTCACCCAGGGAGCCCTCTGTGAGTCTGGTTGGGCCACATAATAGAGGCAGTGTGGGATGACCAGGCAGGAGAAGATGAAAATAAACAAGAGGATGTGTGTCTTAGAGGAAGAAATATATTCTTGACAGATTAGGTAGGAGGCATGAGGTACACAGAAAGCCACAAATTACCAGTGATGGAACTGTGAGCAATTAACTACCGCATAAGGTAATGGCACTCTGATAAAGACATTTCAAATGTAGAAGCATATTTTGCTTCACATAGAATATTCTACTGTTAGACTTCCTTTCTTTTTTGCTCTCCCTGTGAAACTGAGCAAGTTTCCTTCAGATACATCTCATGAGAAGGAGGCTTTGATTGGCGTGGCTGTATCCAGGTGGCTCCTCCTTCAATGGTAACTGAGGCTGGAAATACTTCAAGAGATCGTTTGCTTTACTCTAACAGAAAGGGTGGCTGCAATATCAGAAAAGATAAATATTTTACTTCTACCTCTTTTTGAACTATTACCAACCAACCCTGACAATTTGATGAACTGTAATTAACACATACATGGATTAAAGTTTTATTTTATTGTGTATCTTTCATAGTCTCTCCACGTCAAATGCAATTCCCACCCTTTCTTTGCCATACTTGGTGAGAATTAATCATCAGTTCTGGATGACTATGGGGGAATTAGAGGCTGATTCTGTGAGGAAATGGACCCAGTTCGATAAAATGGACAACCTAAGGAGCAGCTCAGAGAAACCTCTTACAGACATTACTGTCTTTTTAGTTTCACAGTATATTTAATTCCCTTTAATAATATCCTTTAACTAAAAATTATATAACTTTTTTGGGGCAGCAGGGGAGAAGAAGGCAGGAGAGGGACTGTCACAGTGATCTAAACAGTGGTAAGAGATGACAGAACTGTCACACAGCATAGAGTCTTATCATATAATATGAACAAGGTGAGGGTAGAGCAACTGACCTAGAATATTTTGACCCTCATGGCTTAGCACAAAGTAGGAACTTAGTGAATGTCTTGGATGACTTTATAATGCAAGCAATTGCTGGTTTGGCTTCTTACAAGTGCAATCTTGTACCCAAAGATATTTACAGGTTAAGAATGCAGGACTACCAGAATGCAGTGGCAGTTTTAAAATCCTGTCATTTTTTTTAAAAAAGTACTTGATAGTTTCCCAAACAGAATCTCTCCCAGCTGCTTGCAGGGCAATGCTCTGCTCTCCCAAATGGGCCTGGCCCGCTTTCTGCTCCTCTTTGCAGAGCACTGGGCGGAGACGGGGAAGCCAAAGCGCTGAGAAGTCAGTGAGAGGAAGGTTACACTCAGTCTTCCAAATGACACTTGTTCATCCATCATCCTAAGGAGCAGCCCTGAAGGCAGATAAGCACAGGGCTGAGAAACACTGGCTGTACCTCGAGGGACCAGGACTCAGGACAAGCCTGGCAGCAGGAGGCAAGGGGCAGCAGAGCTCAGAGTAAGAGGGAAGAAATCTCTTCCTCAAAGGTACTCTGTTCTCAGGTGACCCTGCCATTAAGTTGAGTAAAATTTCAGTGTTAAAATCACTTATGCGTTCTACAGTAGTGAAATTAAGAGGATCCAGAAATCTAGATATACTAGCAGAAGGAAATGATTTGGGCAGATGATGATGAGGAACAGCCAAGGGGTGTGGCTATAATATACAGGAAAGCCTGTGAATAGAGCCTATGAGATCTTATGGTCAAGTACTGACATCATCTTAGGTTTCACTTAAATTATTTAGATATAAAAATAAATATATATATATATAGTTTTAAATAATATCATGTAATAAAACAGGGTTATTCACTTGGAAATTGATTTTTTAATCAAACTACAATAAAAAGTTTAGGTACAGATGTGTAAGATTAGTTCTTTAAATGATACATTAAAATCATGGCCAATTATGGTCCATGACATTAGCAAAGAAGTTCAAAGAAAGTGCACCATATGGAAAGGAATTGGCCTCTCATGCATCGGGCACAGCAGGCCTTTCTGGAGGGTAATCTGGTAACATGTGCTACAAATCTCAAGATTATACTGGCCTCTAACTCAACATTCCTCTATTTACAATCTTACCCCAAGTAAGTAACCAAAAATGCATGTGAGAAGATTTGTCTATAAGAATAGTTCATTTCAGAAACTATTTATAATAGCAAAAATGTGTGAACAAACACATGCCAGTGGCCGGGAAGTGGTTTAGTGAGTCTGTAGTGATGGGACACCAGGCAGCCATTACCAGTGAGGCCGTAGGCAAACATCTAGTGACCTAAGGAAAGGTTCATGAGATAGTGGTGCACAAAACCCGCAGCTTACAAAAGAGCATTTCAGCATGGTCACCTAAAAATATACAGGGTGCCTTAAGAGGACCCGAAAGAATCTATCCCAGAATACTAATGAATAATTTAATTTTATTTGTTGAATTTCCTAAACTTCTGAAGTATTCTTCAGTTAATCTCTATTACTTTGTAATCAGAAAAATACAATTACAAAATTAAAAGCATTGTGTATTGCATTATTTATACATACTCAAGATAGAAAAATTGTGTCAAAGTTCATCTAAATAACAATCTAAAATTTTAAGAAAATACTTGGACAGTAAAATGCCTTTATTTCTTGGAATTGCTTATTCCACTTACTTATAACTGTCCATTTTTTAATACAATGTACTCTTTTGCTTTACCTTCTATAGTAAAAGGTATTTAATATCCAAGAAGCTTCTAAATATTTCCATATTGACAGAAGATATATTAGCTGCTTGCGCATGTTTACTAAAGAGATAGACAGTAACTCAAAAAGCATAAGTAGGCCCATCTTTACATGCTTCCATCCAATGCCCTGCTGGATGGTGGGGGGCAGAGGGGGAAATCAGGTCCCTTTATAAGGGAGTACACAAGGGGCTTCCAAGGCAGTGACGGGGACAGAGTAGAGCTGATGTAGGAAACGGAGGGAGCCAGAACAGGCTTGCCAACTGAATGCAATGGCAGGGGAAGGGGGCAACTGGGATGACTCCAGAAATAAACTGAAAGCTGTGCTCATGCATCATTCATTAAACTCAAGAAACAGCACTTTCCTCTTCCTCTGCTTGCCAGGAGTTTGGATTTATCTTGTTGTACTTTGTACTTTTCAACCCACAGTCTTTATTGAGAGCCCATTCTGTGCAGAGGACTGTACCAACTGTTATGACAGATATAAAGATGGGTATGATGAGACCCCCCAGCCCTCAGATACTTACAATTTAGTCAGGTTGAATGACAAAGCCTCAAACAATAATAAGGATCATATTAAAACACGCTACACGTTTCTTTCATCTCTCTAAATCTCCCTCAATGCCTAGCAGAACGGTATTTAAATGTTAAATGCCAGGGTCTTTTGATACCATCTTAATTATTTACTGCTCCAAAAACATTCAGTAGTTTCTATGATTTTTAATTTTATTATATCTAGCATTTTTCTGACATGAAGAATATTTGCCTTAATAATTGCCTTATATAATTCAAGATTATATAATTTCACTATTCATTTCATTAATACAAACTTTTCCGATAGTTATGTGCTTCAACATATGTCAAGGTATAAAATACCTCTAGCAATGTTAAAGCCAAACCCAACAACATCTAATAAGAAACTTTGTCTTACATCCCTTTTACTTGGTTCTTACACCAAAGTTGAATGATATATGTAAGTGAACACCATTCCCCACCCAAACACACAATTCAATATCATCTTTCTAAGTAGAAAAAATATATACAATACATATACACCTCCTTTTTTATACTCATTTGAGACAACACAGACATTTAGTTATTCACATATCAATGAATTCATTTGGATCTTTGAATACATGGGCTTCAAATTCCATTTGGCTCTGTAAAATAAAAGTGCTAAAATTAGTACAGACTTCCAAAAAAGGCAGAACAAAACAAGATATTCCGTATGTCTCCTTTGAGGAGACACAAGATAACAACATCAAGAACTTGTGATGGTCATGAATTTTCTGTTCACTTACAGATGGTGACAGTACAGACTATATTCCAAGTACAATACTTAGTGTGGGGCTAGAAGAGGAGCAAGACTACATGACCCAGATCTTCAGGAGCCTGCAGTGTAGTGGCAGAAACCAGGCAGAAACTGATGAGCTTAATTCACTGAAGTGAAGGCTGCAATAAAGTAAGCACATGGTAGACTCTGGGAGGCCAGGGGGACTAATTATGGCACAGCCAGTCTGTGGCAGGTAGCAGAGATACTTCCTAGAGCAAGAGGAGCTGGCCCAACAGTTGGGCATAGGGAAGGAAGGTTGTCCAGTAAGACAAAAACCCAAAAGCTGAATGCTTGGGATTTATTAATAGGAATGGTATGATGACCTCAGCAAGAGCAGTTTCAAGTGTGGAGAGAAAGAAGTAATGGTAGTGTAGTTGAAAATATGGACAATTCTTTCAAGACACTTGACTGTGAAAAAGAAAGCCATTGGACAGAAAATAAAAGTAGTTGTGTAATTAAGGTAAGATCTCTCTTTTTCTTTCTTTCCTTCTTGCTTGCTTGCTTCCTTCCTCTTTCTTTTGCTCTTTTCTTTCCCCCCTTCCTCCTTACTTTCTACCTCTTTTTTCTATTCTTTTCTTTTTCAAATGGGACAGGTTTAGACCTGTTTAAATCCTGATAAGAAAGTTTTAATAGTGAGGGAAGAGGCTGAAGATATAAGGTAAAAATAAAGCTTAATGAAGAAGTAGTTCTTGAGAAGATATAAGGGGCTAGATAGACCCAAAACTTTCCATCAGGCACTTCTGAGATCTAGCCATTCAGCCATCCATCCATCCACTGAACATGGTACCTAACATGTGCTATACACAGTATATGGGGCAATATGGTAGAAACAAGACCAAGTTCCCATCCTCAGGAAGCTTATATCTATATGGTGACAAACACAGTAAGTATTTGAGTACATATAGTCTATGTAACGATAAGAACTATAAAGTAAAAAGAAGTAAGATTACAGGATAAAGGAAGGGGGGAGTAGTTAAGATGGTCAATAGTATTTGAGTATAATTAGGAAATAGCACTTGAATAGAGACTGAATGAGATGACAGTCTGAGGCACGTGAAGGTCTGTGGAAAGGATGTGCTAGACAGAGGCTATAGTACCTGGAAAAGGAACTAGGGAGGAATAGCGAGGTAGCTGGGAGAGGTCCAGGGGTAAGAGAGATTGAGGGAGAATGGGAGAGGTGGTTGGAGAGAGATAAAGGGGCAACTGTATAAGACTTCAGAACCCACTGAGGGGTTTTGAGCAAGGGAGCAGCATGATAGCATTTGTGTTTTTAAATATACTGGACATTGTGAACAACAGTCAGTATGGGAACAACAGTGAAAGCAAGAAGGCTAATGATCTAGGGGCAGATGCTTGCAACTTGACTTAAGTTTGTGGTCAACAGACCTATGGAAAAGAAGTTATATTCAAGGATACATTTTGAAGGAACAGCTAAAGGTGCTATTGGAGAAAAAGATGACTCCTAGGTTTCTGATTGATCAACTGAATGTATGGGGTGTCATTTATTGAGACAGAGAAGATGGGGAGGGGCAAATTTGGGGGGAAAAACCAAGAATTTATTGAGATTATCTATTGGACATGTTGAGTAGGCAGCTGGAGATACAGACTAGATACTGGGGGAAGGTATCCTATCGAATAAAAGAGTAATATGCAAATTAACCATCACTCTGCTATACCCACAAGCTACGCCCACCAGCCAATCAGGAGTGAGTATGCAAATTAACCCAACCAAGATGGCTGCAGCCACGGAACCAGTAGGAGGCTTGGGTTTCCCTAGTAATGGAGGAAGCCAAGCTTTCCACACACCCTGGCTAGCCCACACCTCCACTCAAGGCTACAAAGTTTCAATTATAGAAGATAAATAAATCCCAACAAAAATGGCGGCAGCCACGGAGCTGGAGAGAACAGGAGGCTTGAGTTGCCCCCGGCGATGGAGGAAGCCAAGCTTACGCAGCCCTGGCCTGCCTTGGCCTCTGCTCATGGCTACAAAGTTTCAATTATAGAAGATAAATAAATCCCAGATACCAGGGCCTCTGCTTGGGTCACCGGGGGGCATGGCCGGCCTGCAAACCACCACAGGTCCCTTGCCCAGCCCACCCCACACCCCAAGGAAACCCTCACCCTGATCCGGGACACCCTTCAGGGCAAACCAGCTGGCCCCCACCCGTGCACCAGGCCTCTATCCTATCTAATAAAAGAGTAATATGCAAATTGATCATCACTCCAACACACAAGATGGTTGCCCCCATGTGGACACAAGATGGCCGCCACAAGATGTCCAGCAGCGGAGGGCAGTTGGGAGGGACCAGGCCTGCAAAGAAGGGCAGTTGTGGGCGATCAGGCCAGCAGGGGAGGGCAGTTGGGAGGGACTAGGCCTGCAAGGGAGGGCAGTTGGGGGTGATCAAGCTTGCAGGGGAGGGCAGTTAGGGGTGACCAGGCCAGCAGAGGAGGGAAGTTGGGGGTGACTGAGCCTGCAGGGAAGGGCAGTTGGCAGGGACCCAGGCCTGCAGGAGAGAGCAGTTGAGGGGGACCAGGCCTGCAGGGGAGGGCAGTTAGTGGTGACCAGGCCTGCAGGGAGGGCAGTTAGGCATCAATCAGGCTGGCAGGGGAGTGGTTAGGGGGTGACCAGGCTGGCAGGCAGAAGCGGTTAGGGGCAATCAGGAAGGCAGGCCGGCGAGCAGTTTGGAGCCAGCAGTCCTGGATTGTGAGAGGGATGTCCGACTGCCTGTTTAGGCCTGATTCTACTGGGATCAGGCCTAAACGGGCAGTCATACATCCCTCGAGGGGTCCCATATTGGAGAGGGTGCAAGTTGGGCTGAGGGACACACCCCCCCATGCATGAATTTTGTGCACTGGGCCTCTAGTCATATATAATAAGAGAGGAATATGCTAATTATCTGTTCCGCCATAAGGTGTAACAACCAACCGCATAACAACCAGATCATGGATCTGCAGGAGGGTGGGGCAGCGATCTACAAGCGGGCACTGGAGAGCTACAGGAGGGGGCAGGGCAGCAAGCTATGGGGACAGGGGGAGCTACAGGAGGGCGGGGCAACAGATGGAGAGATACAGGAGGGTGGCAGAGAGCTACTGGTGCATGGATTCATGCATAGTGCTACTAGTATTGTAATATTACCAAATAATTCTACCTGCTTAAAATTTTCCAATGAATCCTCATGCACTCAAGACAAAATCCAAACTCCAAGCTCCCTTGGGATTGGCCCTTCTATGCATCTCCAGCATCATCACTCATCGCCAGTTTCATACCACACCAAATACTCTTCAAATACAGATTCATTTCTCACTCTTGTGCGTGTCATGCCTTCCCTTTGCTCAGATTATTCATTATTCGTCCCCATTTTGACCTAGCTGACTATTGTGTCCTTGAAACCTAGCCTTCCTTGTCCCACCAGCCATTTACCAGTCATTTGATACATCTGGTTTTGATGTGCTCTTCATGACCACCACAATATTCTATGCATATCTCTATGGACTCTAGAACCAGGGTACTCCATAATTATTGCTTGAACTTGGACAAGTGGGCTAAACTCTTCAAGCCTCAGTTTCCTCATCTGTAAAATGAGAATAATAATACTACCTACTTCATAGGGTTGATAAGGGAATTAAATGAGGTGATGTGGACCACAGTGCTTATAATAGTGGCTGGCATAGATAAAACCTGTATAAGTCATTAGCTATTATTATAATAATACTTATCACACTGTTGAGTAATTATTTTAATGTTGATGTTCCCCCTAAAAAATATTAACCCTTGAGCACTTCAATTAAGCCTTTCATATGTGCTTCTGGTCCACATTAAGCTTCAATAATTGTTTCTATATAAATGAATGAGTTAACTAGTAAACAAACAATAGCATTGGGCCACAACAGTACTATAAAATAACCCATCAGGTTCTTCTTCAGTGGGCTTTCTCTATTTAAAAGCTATTCTCTGTGGGTGAAGGTTATTTGTTTGATCCATCACTCACCAAACCAAGACTTGGATTGTTGATCCTACATTATATTTTGGTCACTGTTCAGTAAAAAATAATATCTTTCTTCCTTTTTAAAATACCTACCCTAGGATGTGTTTTATTGATTTTATAGAGAGGAAGGGAGATGAGAGAGAGAGAGAGAGAGAGAGAGAGAGAGAGAGAGAGAGAGAGAGAGAGAAACATTGATCAGTTGCCTCCTTCACATGCTCCAACCAAGGATGGGACCATAATCCAGGTATGAGCCCTGACTGGGAATCAAACCTGCAGCCTTTTAGTGCACTGAATGGTGCTCCAACCCCCTGGCCAGTGTAACAATATCTTTCTTTACCTTTGGATCAGGTAGACATGGTCCAAAAGCTTCCAGTAGAAGAGTTTCTTCTCTCACAGCTTGTTCATAGTCTGAGAAGGACAGTTTCCCATCA
This sequence comes from Eptesicus fuscus, assembly GCF_027574615.1. Taxonomy (NCBI): domain Eukaryota; kingdom Metazoa; phylum Chordata; class Mammalia; order Chiroptera; family Vespertilionidae; genus Eptesicus; species Eptesicus fuscus. The sequence continues at coordinate 47,203,841 of NC_072491.1, read as the reverse complement.
TGGTCATTATCCTAGGAGTGACCAGCCATATATTAGTCAACATGCAAAATACTTATTGCAAATACAACTGTCTTTTCATGGTCAAGTGTTAATGGAAAAAAGGTATTAGAGAAATGAGACTAATTAAATTGTAATGAACTATCAATATTATAAAAAAAGAGCACAATTCAAGTGTTTGATTTCACCAAACAGAAAACTGATAGTTACTATCATTTGAATTATTATTTTTATCCCACAACTAGCCTTTAAATTTTAATATAAAACTCTAAATTATACATATTTACCATTTTCTTAAGTGTTATTTCAACCAAATCTTTGATTCCTTCATCAGGGTCTTCTTCAGATGGCTGTTTAAGAAGGCTGTTCTTCAACATGTGGAACATTTCCTCCTTTGAAATGAATCCATCACCATTCAAATCAAACACTTCAAAGCAATCTTTTAAAAAATAGCCAATTAGGAATTAGATATTATCCTTAAGGTAACATTTGCTCTGATAAAGTTTTCAAGACCAAGGTCTATATTGATGTTCTTATCAATGCTACAGGTCTTAACACAATCTAATTTCCATAGTAAATGCTTAATGTTCACTTGTTGAATATATGCAACAATCCTTAGAAAATTTTTCATTACAATCAGCTATGGAAAAGCATGACAAGAAACAATAAGTTGGCATAATATTCTCCAGGTATTATGCTGAGTGAAATAAGCCAGTCAGAAAAAGACAAGTATCACATGATCTCACTTATATGTGGAATCTAATGAACAAAATGAACTGATGAACAAAATAGATCCAGAGACATAAAAGCATGTAACAGACTGAGGATCCTCAGAGGGAAGCAGGAGGAAGGGGGACGGGGGAAGTGATTAACCAAAGAACTTACATGCATTATTATGCATATGTGCATAATGCATGGTCACAGACATAGTGTGGTGAATGCCTGGGAGGGGGGATTCAATTGTGGAGGAGGTCAATGGGGGAAAAACAAGGGACATCTGTAATACTTTCAACAATAAATATAAATTAAAAAAAAAAGAAAATTAAGATAAAAAAGAAGCAATAAGTTGAAATTTTTCATCTTGAAACTCTTGGAAAACTAATTGACATTTAATTATTTTATTTTTATTTAAAAATGTTAATGTTGACATAATTCTTAAACAGAGTTCATCAAAATTAAGAATTTACTAAGAATCAGAGCACTAGAATCAATATCCCCTACTTTTATGGTTATAATTCAAGTACTTAAATATGCAAAAACATAATCTTAAGACCTTTAATGTAAATGTATATATGCATGATTAGCATCTATAACATGTGCCTATATAGTCTTGCTAGACATGAATTACTCTTCAAAATCTCTTGATTTTCCTTGTAATTATTTTTTTTCAACCTTTAGCATTGACTTGAATTTGCTCCATAAAAGAGGCTAATGGGAATTCAAACCAACCAACCAACCAACCAACCAACCAACCAACAGACAACCTACTTCACTGGATGGGTTGGAAGAAATCAATTTAAAATGTTTTAGATATGTTAGTAATAACGTGCAAACCAGTAGAATAACTTGAAATCTTACATTTCATTTTTTCTTCCAAAGTTCCTCGAAGAAACAGTGATAATCCATATACCCACTCTGATACACTTACACAACCATCATTGTCTTTATCAAAACCTCGGAATACTAAAAAGAAAAAGAAGGGCAATATAATACTTGTGCTGCATTTTTAATCTCAGTAATGTATCTACATTGGTACTACCCACTTTTAAAATTTAATCAAAACTTCAGGATCATATGGTCCAACATTCCCATTTGACAAAGGAAGAAACTAACTTTCACATTTTCTCCTCATATTTTGTGGGAACAAAGTAAATTCTGAATATCTAAATATGTTAATAACTAATTATTAACATGTAACTGTGTTGGTATATTAAATATGTTGCTGTATTAACATAAAATATATAATTTTGAACTTTTGTTACTCAACACATGTAATGCTTTATTACATGGTAGACTGGACTATATCTTAATTCTTATTGAAATACTTTCAATGATGTAAAGAAACTTAAATGTCCTCTTAAAACTATTCTTCTTATTATTATATTTACTAAGTAAAAATAGAAATATTTTAGGTTTTCTGTTATAAGGTAAGGGAAACCTAATTATTCAAGCTGACTCTGTCCACTTCTTAAATACACAAAATAGAGTGGATACTATTTCCATCCCTATGATCTTTTTCTTTAAAATTTTTTTTAATTTATTGGCGTTACATGGGTTAACACATTATATGGGTGGAAGATATATAATTCTGTAATACATTATCTATATATTGTATTGTGTGTTCACACCCCCAGTCATGTCTTTTTCCATCACCATTTATCCCCCCTTTTCCATCTCCTGCCTCCCTCACTCTCATTTCTCTCTTCTATGATCTTTTTCTTGAATATAAAGATTTCAATGCTATATTCGAGTGAAATTGGGAATATAGAACATCAAGCTTTTTACAAACAGTAAGTCCAACTCCATACTTTTTTTTTTCAGTTATGGCTGGATTTGTATTTCTCCTTACCTCTGTCCATAATCATGTCATCTGTCATTCCAAATGTCACATGCAAGATGTTTCGAAATGCATTACGATCCAGTCCATTGACCACGCCTTGTCGCTCTGTTATATCTCCCACCAAGTTATAATAAAGTTTTATAAGACAATTCACTTCAAATTTATTAACTGTGGAAAAATAAAGTTGATATAACAAGAATGTGTTTTAATCTTTAATTTCTAACTTAAATTTTGCATTAATGAATTTATAGACTAACATTTTAAAGCCATCAAATATGTAGTTGTCAGCAATCCTGTGGTATTTTTTTAATCCTTATCCGAGGTTATGTTTTTATAGATTTTAGAGAGAGAGATAGGGAGAGAGAGAGAGAGAGAGAGAGAGAGAGAGAGAGAGAGAGAGAGAGAGAGAGAGAAATTGCCTCCCCTACACATCCCCACCAGGGATCCAACTACAACCTAGGTATGTGGTAAGTGCCCTGACCTGGAATCAACCCCCAACCTTGTAGTATATAGGGCGGTAGGGGGATGCTCCAACCAACTGAGCTACCCAGCCAGGGCAGAAGACAGTTCTGTTTTGAGATTCATGACCCTTAAGTCAATAGAGGATGGTTACTACAGAGGATTTTCCACTAAAATGAGAGAAAAAGCCTTCCCTCCAATATCAAACAGATGCAAGTTCAGTCACACTTAGGAAAAAAAGAAGATAGTATCAGTCAAGTTACCTGAATAATGATTGTGAGGTCCAATCCTAAACTTTAAAAGGCAGTAGAGATATGATTCAAAGTAAGTATGGTAATGTTTAAGAATGCTAACTTTCCTCGCATTTTGATTATAGGCACTCATGAGACTTGTAATTTAGCATTCCCCTGGAAATAGATACCAGGCTCCTGAAAGTCAGGAAACAATTTTTATTTCATATTAGCCTTAGTAAATTCATAATTGAGATTTTGGAAATAAAAACCACCCATTTCCAATAGAAAAGTGTTTAAGCATATTTTAGCAGTCTTGTAGCTCTTATTGCAGATGATATGAAATTAACATGCAATTATTCAGCAGTACTTTGAATGAAGGCAATTTTTATTGAAAGGATACACACACATTCATATTTGTCAACACACATCATTGTATAAAGGGTGGTGTTCTTAAAGACTGAGATAATTATCTGTGTTCCAATCCCCATTTCAGATATGTTAAGTGGAAGGGTTATTGCCTAGCATTAAGAACAAAAAAAGTGAGTTTAAATATGAATTATAGGTAGAAGATGCAGATGAGTTTATTTCAAAACAAGACAGAGTATTTTTTTAAAAAACAAGGACAAAAACTGCGTGCATGTAAAAGAAGACAGGATATAGAAATGGAGAAATCACATCTAATCCTACAGGTCAGGACAGGCCTGGGTATGATTTCTGGTTTGGGATACCAAAATGAGAGAGGGGTATTAAAAACCTTGAAAAACAAATGATTTAGTAAATAAAGTAAATAATGGACAAGAGTATAATGATTATAATTTTTAAAAGAGCTGTTAGTTGCAGTAGAAAATGGTATACCAGTTTGTCAAAAAATTAAACACAGAAATTCTGTGTAATCCAGTGATTCCACTTCTGGGTATATACCCAGAGAACTGAGAGCAGGGGCTCAAATACTTGTACACCAAGCATGTCAAACTCAAAGGCTAACATGGGCCAAATAAACAAGGTTTAAGTTTATGTGGGCAGTCAAGAAACAAAAGCTTCAATTTTCACAGAAAAGTAGGTTTATTTCTATAGAGACATGCTGAATACAAAGGGCTGAAATGAGTAATCGATAACATAAATTAATGGAACATTTTAATAAAAATAATATTTTTTCTTGAACATTAACTTACCAGACACTGAATAACTGCACAAATTATTAAGCATAATGCAAATAAACCTATTTTTCTTGTTCTCCAAAGCGAAATATTTCCTGTTGTGCACACCAAACAAGTTAGTCCAAGACTAATGATATGGCAATCACTGCTAAAATATTCACTGCTAGTATTAGTGGAGAGAAATGGTGCACCTGTGTGTCAGGCACGTAAGGGAAATGAATGCAACACGATTACAATAATCAGTCATTAGCGAACATTGTAGTTCATTATTAATAATTATGTATAACAGGATATTGTAAAAATTAAGTTATGAAATTTTTATTAAAACATTTCTTACATACCGTTACATTGGCTGGGCCGCAAAAAATATTCATTCTGGGCCACATGTGGCCCGCGGGCCGCTAGTTTGACATGATTATTGTACCCCAATGCTCATAGCAACATTATTCACAGTAGCCAAAAGTGGAAGCAATCAAGTGTCCACTGGTGAATGAATGGATAAACAAAATATAGTAAATGCATACTAGGGATGATTATTTGGTTTTATAAAGGAAGGAAATTTTGGCACATGCTATAGCATGGATGAAACTTGAAAACATTACGATGAGTAAAATAAGCCAAACAAAAAAGAACAAATACTGTATGATTTCACTTATATGATATATCTAGAGTGGTGAAATAAATAGAGACAGAAAGTAGAATGGCAGTTGTCAGGGGTTTTGGGAAGGGGAAAATGGGGAGTTATACTATAATGGGTATAGAGGGAGTTATACTATAAGGGGTATAGAGTTTCAGTTGGGAAAGATGAAAATGTTCTGGAGATTAATGGTGGTAACAGTTGTGCAACAATTTAAATAAACTTAATACACAGAGCTGTATAATTAAAATGCTTAAAATAGTAAAATTTAGCCACAATTTAAAAAAATTCTCTAAGTAAAAAGGCTGTTGGCTAGTTGGGAAAGAAAAGACTGCATAAAGAATGACTACACAGCATCCCATTTGCTAAGCATTTTATGTTTCATTTTTTCCATCTCGGCTGAAATGAAGATTATAGAATATTAGCTTAATTTATTACCCAAGGATCCAAGATTAGCCATAAGAAAACTTTCCTTGCTGAAATGTTTCTTAAGTTCTAGAATACAATACTAAATACAATTAAGAAAAATTCAAGGATGGGCTTTCATTTTTTTGGATTGATTTGATTGTTCTTCAGATCATATCTGTAGAATCGCAGATTAACTATATGACCACTGAAGATACTTTCTTCTCTGATTCCACAAAATTTATCCATTTAATCCTAGTGGGATTATCATCTGCCAACTGAAAGGAAATATAACTTTAGGTGAAAGGTCCTCTAAAGGAATTTAAAATTATTATAATGTCAATGACTTGAAACTCTTTCTATAGAATTTAACTAGTAATTATCAAGGTTTTTCAGGCTCACTTTAAAATGTTTATGTAAGTACAAAAAAGCAAGAGTTTCTCTTGCCATGTGTTCCTTTATCTTTGAATACACTCACCTCTTAATTATTCACAGAATGTCTACTTGCAAACTTACTGAACACTGAGTAAATTAAATTCAGCATTGTAAATTGAAATTATTGCATTTTTTACTCAAAGTGTTTACCAGATGTTTTAGAAGGTGTGGCCTTCTCCCAGAAATGGAAGTATTTTAAGAAAAAACAACAACAGAACAAACTCTCATCCGATTATAATAACCATAATAATGCCTTAAATGACAGGATGGCTATTTTTCTAAGAAGTTTAAGATGCTTATACACACTCTAATTTTCATTTACAGCACCACTCCACTAAGAGAGCCTTTCTTACTACTCATTGCATTAGATACACATACAATTAAAAGAAATGAGATCCTGTAATCTCTACTCGTAGAACTACATGTTTGTTCCTCCTTTGCACAGTGGGGGTGGTCTTGGGATGATGTCTTTTTCTATTTCCTCAGGTGGCCAGTAGTTTTGCGATCAGCATATAATTCATAAGCTTGCTCATTTGACAACATTGTCTTCACCTAAACCATGTCCTTATCTTCCTGGCCCAGGTACAGTTCTGTTTTTCAGCCTGAATACAATTCTAAAGTTACCTATGAAATTCTAGGAACACCTTTTAGAATGTGCAATTGGAGCAGATACCTTTAATAAGCGCTCATCTTGTCACCTGCAAAGTACCCTGCAACCCCACCATCAACGAGAAAGGGGACGTCTAGAGTTGGGAACAGATGCTTTACCCTGTGTTTCGCCTTGGTGAGCTCTTTGGACCCACTTTCCTTCTAGCTCTGACATGTGTTTGTTTCCTAAGGGTGTTCAGTCGTTGATAACCATTCCCCCTTACGGATCTCTTGGTAAGTATCTAGAATTGAACCCTGTCATTTTATTTGCTCTAGAAAGCTAGAATGCAGGTGTATGTTACTTGTGATACTTTTCTCAACTCCCTGGTTTTTCATACTTTACACCTATGACTGAGTGTAAAACCACGTGTGTCTCCTGGGCATATAAATCACGTTTCTGTAATGTAAAGGTAAATTAAGAAGAGCGCTTGAGGAGCATGTAAGTGTACTTGTGGGAGTGCAAGCCTAGGTGCCTGGACACCTGGATAGTGATCCTTAAGATGATTGGCATGGGAGCCTGCTCCAAAAAGCTCACATCCATGTATTCTCTTCCAGACTTCTCTTTAATGTGGTGGAGGGGGCTCCAAAGCCCTCAGGCTTGGAGTTAGAAAGCAGGTTGGGCAGAAAATTTTGGCACCGGGTAGGGCAAGAGGCCTGGACCAGGAGCCTCTGCTAATCCAGCACTCGATTCTTACTTACAATGCTTGCAATTTTTAGTTAAGGTGTCCGTCAACTTCTGCAACTTCTTGCGGTTCATGCCGCGCGCTCAGGAAACCGGGCAGAGGCGGGTGTGTAGGGATGCGGCTGCCGGGAACCTCGCTGGGCCTGGGTCTGAGCCGGGGAAAAGCGCCCTGGGTCTCCATCGCCCCACACCTGCTGTGCTCTAACACACAAGGTAGCCATGGCAACGCCCTGGCCGGCCGCTGATTGGTTCTCTGGCGCGCGCCGTGTGCGTGCACCGCGCTAACACACAACGTGGCCATGGCAACGGCTGGGCCAGCTGCTGATTCGCTCCTGGGGCTGGGGCTGGGGCTGGGGCGCGCAGTCCCGCTTGGAGGGTCCTGGCCGGACACACTGCGGGCTGTGTTCTGATTGATGTCGGAATTCTAATTTTTCAGTTGTTGCTGTCTTGTGGGCTCACGGCACCTTTGATGGACTGCGCTGAGGTTCATCAAGGTCTAAAATATGCTGTGCGCGCTGGGTGGAGGGTGTTTGGGGGTGGTGAGTGTTGTACCAAGGGAAGCTTAAAATCTTCAGGGAGATTTGGGGAACTTGGAGGAGCTTCCAGAATTAGCAGGTGTGTAATCCAGACTATTGTTTTATGGGGTACAGAAGGGTGAGGAGAACTTGGAATAGGTTTTTTTCTCTCCCCCACTCCCTCCCCACTTATTCTTGGGGGTGGGGTTGAGGCTGTCAGTAAAATCTGGGAAAAGCCACTGGCAATTTTTAAGCTAGTTAAAGGGGCAGCCTTTCTGATAAACAGACTGACAACTGCCACTTACCTATGGGGTTGAGCCCAATCTTGCTTTTCTGGCAAATATTCCTTTAAGTAAAACTGAAGGAATTTTTTACTTATTTGAAAGACAAGTGTACAAACAAAGACTAGTTCTTACATCTTTAACGTGGGAAGACTTTCTGCTATTCGTAACCACAGATGGAACACCATCTCTGAATTAGGACAATAATAAAATGGGTTAGGTCAGCCAGGAGTACAAAACCTACAGTATTGTCTAATGTATCTACTTGTTTAACTTTAGAGGGCAAATTCCTTGGAATACAAATTATTTTATAGTGTACATACTGTCCTTGTTAGGCTGAAAACAGAAAATTTCTCCCAACCATGAGTAACAATCCAATATAAAATAGTTTCTCCTGGCTGGTGTGGCTCAGTGGCTGAACATCGACCCATAAACCAGGAGGTCACAGTTAATATGAATCTTCCATGTCAGACACATGCCTGGGTTGTGGGCTCAATCCCCAGTGGGGGGCATGCAGTAGGCAACCGAATGATGTTTCTCTCTCATTGATGTTTCTATTCTTTATCCCTCTCTTCCTCTCTCTAAAAAATCAATTAAAAAATACTTTCAGTGTTGAGGTCTCTGATTTTTTCCTTGTTTTATTTATTTGTTGAATAAAAAATTGGGATGCTGTTTGACACCAGAGTCAATGATACTTGGTGAAGGCAGGGACTGTATTATCCTAAAGAAAATTTGCTGAGAGCAGTTAACCAATATACAATGATAGTGATTATGAGTTTCCAACAGTTTTCTGGTTAAATAGTCTTCCTATATGTCTTCTTACCTAGCAGCTGTGACATTTCTAATGAGATTATAGACAACAACTGGGGAGGACTGGACATATTCTAACTACACTCACCTGTGAAACCATAGTGGCTTTTGTTAGATTATAAAATTGTAGGAAATATTTAATTCATAGAGGTTATTGTAGTGCTCATTTCAAAACACATGGAGCCAGAAGAGTGGTTGTCAGTAGTTATAAGAGAAGCTGTAGCCCCCATATGTTTCTGCTCGTGGGTCTATTTAGAACCTTCCTTCTACTAGGTTTTCTGAAGGGACCCCTGCTGGCACATCTTGGGGAGCAGGACTCCTCTGGTGGGGTCACAATGATGGGCCTCTTCAGGTATCTCTGCAGATACACTCGGAGCTTGCTGGGGAACACCTATGGATGAACTAAATGGTTCTTAATTCACAAGCTTCAGGCCTAGGACCCATCAACCATGTCCCCTGGAAATGGAAAAAATGAAGTAAGGACAAAACCACAGAAAGCTGAAAATAAAAATCAAATATACCCTGGCTGGGGGAGCTCAGTTGGTTGAGCACTCTCCATGCACCAAAGGGCTGCCAGGTTGATTCCCAGTCAGGTTCAAGTCCCAGTCAGGTTCAATTCCACAAACCCACGTTTTGGGTTCCATCCCCGTCGGGGTGTGTATGGGAAGCAACTGATTGATGTTTCCCTCTCACAGCCACATCAATGTTTCTCTCTCTCCCTTCCTCTGTCTCTAAATCAACAAAAATGTATTTTAAAAAAGAATCAAATCTGTTTTACCAAGCAAAATTACTTAACCTGCTAATAAAACTTTTGAGATGTCCTCTTTACATTTTTCCTCCTTCCAATATTCTTTCTTCCATGCTATTTTTTTAGCAGAAAATTTCCAAATGCATTGTTATATAAAACTCACTTCTCTGAGAGAGTGGCCTACAGAATTAAACTTCCTATGAGGTCTTGAAAACCCTCAGGGAAAACAAGGTATTTATGAAGGGCATGTTTTGTAAGCATATTCTTAAACTTTAGAGCTTTCCTTACATTTTTGTGAAGTTTTTGCACTTAGTATTTGCAGACTTTAGAAACAAGAGGTAGGTCTGATAGATTCAACTAATCACATTTCAAGGCAAATTGAAATTTCTGTTCTTGTGTTGAGTAGATATAGGATTGCTTTCCCCTCAGGGTGTTTTCAGAGAAATGCAATTAAGCCAGAACAGTTACCTCATATCAAATCAATTGACAACGGAATAATAAAAAAAACTTTAATTTGTACTGTACACAAATTTTACTGTGCATGAAATGATCATAGAACGTTCCAAAATTCAAGCAACTTTGAGATGGATACTTTTGTAAATAAAAAGTACATAAAAGTGACTATTAATGCTATAAATATTTCTAATTCTGTGTGCAAAACAATCTTCCCTTTGACTCACAATTAGTTGGAATTTTGCCATGATAAATAATTTGGACCTTGAATTGATGAAAGTGTTTTATTTAATGTGAACCCTTTGTGATAAAGGCATTTGGAAACTGTTTAGGAAATGACATCATAGAATTGATTTCCAAGTATATTACAAACCTATTATGAAATTACTTTAATAAAAGAAAAATATAAAGGTTAGCTATCTATGCAATTTCAGTTTAATTTTACCAATTTTATTTTGTAGAGATAGTGAAGTTATGAGGTGATTTTAGCCAATTATTTGGGTGGTTGAATCTCCCCTGCTCTCTCTCACCACTTTCCCTCTTGGCTGCTCTGCTGAAATGACAATCTGCTTTCAGTACCTCCAACCACCCAGCTGTCTCACCCCAAGCCTTCTGCATAGTCTTCTCCCATCCCCAGAGGAAACTCTTCAAAGACTTTTTGACTCCCCATATGAAGTGAATCCCTCCATACCCTGTGGTCTTTTCTCTGTCTCTGGACCAGTTTCTTTTTAGTGCTTGCCACAGTGACTGATAGCTTTCTTTCTCTAATCTCTCCTCCCCACTAGATTGTCGACTACATGACCCCCCTCTTCTGTGCTCTCACTCACATTCTCTCTTTTCCTGTGTTTATGTCTATTTGTATCTCTGAATTTTTCACCTATCTTTCTATACCTCTGAACAACACAGTCCACTTTCTATTGTCTGTATTAAAGAAGAGTGATGGGAGAAATCACCTGAGCAGAGACGACCCTCCCCCCGCCCGCCCCCACACAGCACCCCTTCATGGAGAACCCTGTGAATACATACCAGGACCTTTAAAGGGACTAAGTACTAAACAAGAGCTTTTCCCAAAATATACTCTCAATATTCTCTGGTGTTAATACATTTCTGCATATTTTTTTTAAACCATAATCAAGAGGTAAGGTAAGTGCTTAAGGCTTACTAAGGATAGGATTCTTATATCTTTTTTTTGTGTGTGTTTTTTAAACCTCACTAGAGGATATTTTTTCCATTGATTTTCAGACAGAGTGGGAGGGAGAGAGGAAGGAGAGAGATAGAAAAAAAACGTTGACCTGAGAGAGACACATTGATTGGTTGCCTCCAGCAATTGCCACATGGGGCTGGGGATCGAACCTGAAACCAAGGTACATGCCCTTGACCTGGTATTGAGCCCTAGATCTTTTGGTCCATGGGCTGACGCTGTAACTACTGAGCCAAACTAGCCAGGGAAGGATTCTTATATCTTACAGGTAATTTATGAAGCTGTAAATTAAGATGTGGATGTGATAAGTAATTAATGTGGTGCCAATTATGTCAACGGGTTGAGTAAGGAAGCTGCTCCTCCAGGCTTAAGGAGATGACCGAGAAATCCTGTGGAACCCTCTGGGCTCCTTCCCACTAAGGGCTGGGTCATGGGCACCCAACTGCCCTATATAATCACTACCACAGGGCCAGTAAATGCCTACCTCTTTCCAAGAGTAGTATTCTGGTGGTATTCTGACACTACTCATGGCCCTCTGCAGCTGTCACATACCTCCTACACAGAACCAGGCCAGGCTTATCCTCTCAGACCACGCCTGGCACTGCCTAGACCTCTGAAACAATGCAGGCCAGAAAAGGACATGTACCATCCAAATACTTGAGACCAGGCCGTTGTAACTACATTCCTCGCCTCCATTATTCTTGATCACCCAGAGAAAAGGAAGCTCCCATAATTACTTTTCTCCAATGATCTTACCCCATTAGGAGACTTTATTTCTTAGCCTATATCTGTATAACCCCTTTCAACTGTACCCAACCAATTTCTTTTCCATTGTGAACAATTACCTTACATGATCCATCTTTGCACAGGGCCCCTCTACATTTTTCTTCTCTGAAACCTGCTTCTCCCCTAAAAATACTGCTTCTTCTATGATATTCCATCCCTACACACTCACAGCCAGGAGGAAGTCAAAATTCTTTGACAGTATCATATTAGTTCTGTCTTTTCTTCTCATCTACCCTCCCAGGAAGTGCAGGCTTGCGCACTACCTCCACTGCTTCACCTCCTGTTTTATCCATCCTTTCCACCCTTGCCTAGCTCCCGCAATAGCCCTCTGTCTCCTACCTGATGTTTCTTTAACCCGTCCAAAGGATTGCCAACGGGGTTTACCTAAAACACGAAGCCAGTCATGTCTTTCTTCTGCTTAATATTGAGATGCCTTCTGGGTACCTGCAAGATCTATCCAAGCCTCTTGGCACAGTTTCCACAGTTCCCCAGGGCCTGGCCTCTGCCTGCCTTGTAAGCCTCTCCTCTCACATGCTCCTGTCTATGTAATGGCTGGACCTCCAGCAGACATCTTAGACCACGAGGTTCATGGAGGCCGGGAACCCATTCAGAGTGAAGGGGTAGAACTAAAAGTTGCTGTTTCCCTTACCTATCCAGGCACTCCTGGATGGGGATGTGAGATAGGCTTCTATCTCATTCATCCTATTGATATTTGAGGGTTTTCAATTGCTTTAAATTATACCTAATCCTACTAACACAGTCTTTAAAATGAGAAAATTGGACTTATTTTCTTTAAGTCCTTCCAGCTTTGTGATTCTTGAAAATGAAACTAAAGTTGAGATGAGGTTCATCTACTCTCATGGTCTCTTTACTAGGTTGAAATTTATGAAAATATCAAGCAGTTGACCATTTTTGACCTACAAAAACCTGCAATCTCATATCAACCAAATGTGTCATGATATCTTTTCATATTGCTCAATATTTCAAATGATCGAAAGCAAAGCCAAGATTTCGTCTGCAAATTCAAAGTGGCTATATTCTTCTTCAGTCACTCAAATTCCTGTGATTCCCATTTTAGATTTTTGGTCTAGATTTTTGGTATGCTATCGAGAGAAGTTTGGAATCTTTTTTCTTTCAAGTGTCTCCCATATTGGTGGGGAAATACTAAATGGCTGTCCCAAAACAGTCCACGCCTGGAGCAGGTGCTGCTCTCTTCTCACTGCTTGGGGATGACTGACCGAGAAAACCCTGGTGATGTGTTTTCTGGCCTTTCATTACAATTGATATTGCCAACCAGCCCACTCAGAGCACACTTTGTCTAGCACTTGAGAAACGTAATTATGTTTAAAGAAAATCTTTCCTGTTGGTGTATAATTGTTCACATGGGGTTACATACTAGTATAGGAGGTTTCAGAGACATTCTCTTTGAAGTATAGAGACACAGGCAAATCAAGAAAGACGATTTCACAGTATAAGTTGTAGAAAGGACATGACCAACATTGTTATATTTATATTTGCAGATATGCTTTTATTCTGTTTCAGGGAGGAGGACTTTTAAGATGACAAATTCCAGGAAAGTCGTGGGATCACTTTCCATGTGGTACACTGATTGCATTAGTTCCTTTATTTAACTGATATTCTGGATGCTGGGTCTATGCCAAGTGAGTCACATTAGATACTCAAGGGTTATGCTCCATTCCTGCTTTCTGGGCTCTAACCAATCCTGGTCATGTGGTGAGTGGTGTATATGCTAGTCCAGGGAGACTGTATTTTGAACTCTGTGGGACCCTACAGAATTCAGTCCCTGGGACATGCTAGTCCAGGCAATGCTTCCTAAAATCTCGAGTGGGGAGGGTTCAATGTGTTCACTTATTCAAATACAATGATGAGATAAATTATAGAACAATGGGCTCTCTGCAGAGGTGAGAAGAACAGAGAGGTGGCTGGTTCCAGCAATCCTTTCCAGAGGTGCGTTGATAGAATGTCACAGTTAATCTGTGGGGCACAGGCCGGGGACATAAGTACATTCTTTTCATTTGAATCATACTCTCAATGTCATGCCTCATTGTTTTAAAGGCAGGGATAAATTATCAGCCTTTGGAGAGGATAACAGAAGCGGGATGTGTACTTATATGCTATTGACTTGCTCATTCATTCATTCATTCAGTCAACAGGTACATGTGGAGCCCTTAGTGTAATCTAAGTGTCAGCTGGGACATTGACATACAATACTGAGTAGACATACATGATCCCTCTCAGGACACTTATAACTTAGTGAAAAGACAGATGCTGATTACATAATTTAAAAAGCATGTAACTGCAAGCTGTGCAATGTATTGCGAGAGAAAAATTCAAGTAATTCTGAATGAGGGACTGGTGAGAGGCCATTGTTACTTTTGATTAAGATCATCTGACGAGAATAACATAGTAACCAACATACAACCACCATCAGTTTAGTGCTTTGCAAGCAGATAGATTTGAATATAATATCTTCCCCATCATGAACCAGCCAAGTGATACTGGCAACTTACAAACCTTTCCATGCTCGTTTTCCACATTGAACAATGACCAGAGGATAATGCTCACCTCTAACAGCAGCTGGGAAGATAAACTTCAGCAATAACTTTGAAGCATTTAGGTTACTATTTGGAAAACAGTAAGCTGCCTCAGTGCCTTGTTAGATGTTATCATTACCAGTGGTGGTGGGCTATCTGTGGGGGCAACATTATGTTCCCCAAGAAGATTCATGCCCCAACCCCCAGGACTGTGTATTTGTTACCTTAGATGGCAAAAGAGGCATTGTAGATATCATCAAGGTTACTAATAACAGTTGACCTTAAAATAAGGGGATTATATTGTATTATCCAGCTAGGTTCAATGTAATCACATGAGGGAAAGATAGAGGGGGAAGGCAAGAGATTCAAAGCACAGGAAGGACTGCACATGCCATTGCTGGCTTGAAGATGGAGGGGGCTACATATCAGGGAAATGAGAACACCAGTCCTACAACCATAAAGGAATTCATACTGCCCACAACCTGAATGAGTCTGGGAAATCTTCTCCCAGAGCCTCCAGATGGCTGGCATTTTCATTTTTGCCCATGAGGCTCTGAACAGAGAACCAAGTAGAGCCTGACAGAACTTTGTGCTTTTGTTTTAAGCTGCTAAATTTGTGATATTTTGTAACAAACCTTTAGGAAATGAATATACCATTACTTTCCATTTTTTTTTAACTTCAACAGGTATCCTATCTAATAAAGAGGGAATATGCTAATTGACCCTCACACCTTCGATAAGATGGCAGCACCCACAGCCAATAAGGAGGGAATATGCTAAGTGACTGCCCCGCCCTCAAAGATGGCAGCACCCACAGCCAATAAGGAGGGAATATGCTAATTGAATGCCACACCCTCAAAGATGGCAGTGCCCACAGCCACAAGATGTCAGCGCTCAGTCCCCTCAGCCCCGCTGTGCCTGCCTCTGGAGTCCCCCAGTCCCGCAGCTGCTCAGGGCCGGCCCAAGGCAAAGGCAAGCCTCGGATGGCGGCTGCCCAGTTGCCCAGGGCCGCCCGAGGCTCAGGTAACCAGCGCTGGCTGAGGGCTGGCACTGGCAGCAGCAGAGGTGTGATGGGGCGTCGCCTTCCCCTGATCACCAGGTCGCCTCCCACCCCTGAGGGCCCTCGGACTATGAGAGGGGGCAGTCTGGGCTGAGGGTCCCCCTGCTCCAGTGCATGAATTTTCATGCACGGGCCTCTAGTTATAATAATAAGATCCAAATATCAAAAAATATTGATGGAGACACTTTCATGTTTTTGCATGCATCATTTATTTTATTGCTAAGCAGTGTTCCATTGTATAGATGTATGTATCACATTTATTCACCAATTGGTGCACATGTGCACTATTTTTAAGTTTTGACTATTACTAATAAAGCTGCCATGAACACTCAAGTGCAAGTCAGTGAGATCATATGTAGTTACTTCTCTTGGGTAAAACTTAGGAACATGATTTTTGGGTCAAATGATAAATATAGGTTTAACTAGGAGGGACTATTAAATTGTTTTCCATGGTGGACATACCATTCTGCATTCAAACCAGCAATGTAGAAGAGTCCCATTTGCTCCTACTCCTCACAAGCACTTAATAGTGCCAGTCTTCTTAATTTTAGTCATTCTGTGCAGGTGCATAGTGGTAACTCTTTGTGGTTTTAACTTGCATTTCCCTATTGACAAGTGGATTGTATGACTTTAATATTGGGTTGTAAATATTTATATATTATGGATGAAATACTTCTATCAGATACCAGTCTGAAACTTATCTTTTATTCTCTTATATGTGGCTTTTGAGAAGAAAGAGTTTTGAGTTTTGATGAAGTTTGTCAAATTTTAACTTCACAGTTTATGCTTTTTGTGTCCAATCTAAAAAACTTTGCTTGCTTAACCCAAAGCCACAAGATTTTTTTTCTGTATTTTTTACATGGTTTATGGTTTTATCTCTTACATTTATATCTCTGGTCCTTTCAGTTAATTTCTGTATATGTGTGAGGTAAAGGTTGATGTACATTATTTTTCATATGGCTATTCAATTTATATAAAAGACTATCAATTTTCCACTACATTACTTTGGCATTTTTGGTACCATATTTTCCGGTGTATAAGACGACTTTTTAACCCAGGAAAATCTTCTATACGCCCAGTCGTCTTATACGCCAGAAAATACGGTAAATGATTACATAAATGTTAGTTTATTTTTGGACTCTTTATTCTGTTTCATTGATTACTATGTCTATCCTTATGCCAATATCACACACTGTTGTTTTCAATAGTTTTATAGTGAATTTTCAAAATGGGTAGTGTAAGTTCTTTAATAATGTTTTTTTTTTTCAAAAATTTTATATTAATTAACATCTTTTTCATTTTATCTGAATTTTAAATCAATTTACCAACTTACCCAATAAATTTTGCTGAGATTTTGATTGGGATTGTGTCATACTTATATAGCAATTTGTGTAGAATTTGCATCTTAACAATATTAATTTTTTACTCATGGACATAATATATCTCTCCATTTATTTAATTTTTTCATTAGTTTCTCTCAGCATTGACAAGGTTTTAAGTGTACACTTCAGAGCTTTTTAAAAACATTTTCCCAACAAGTATTTATTATTAGTTAAGCCATGATTCAGGATTCTAGGGTAGGATGTACCCAGGTCCCCCTTCACCTTCCTGGGAGAAGGATGGAGGACAGAGGACAGGTGGGGTGCACTCAGTTCAGATCTTCCCAGGGAACATGCCTTCTGCCTGGCGGTCATCCCAGGCTGAAACCCAGGATATGGGGCACAGGTACACACGCCGGTACCATTCGCACAGAGAGACAGTCAACCCCTTTAGCAGTCATTGTCTGCTCACAGCGGTGGAAGTCTAGGTAGTTCTGTGAACAGTTCCTGGTCTGGTTCTGGTTGGGGAAGTGGCTGTCAAAAGGAGCAGTCTGGTAGTTCTTGATTTTGGTCTTGATGTCTTCTGCCATGTAGCTGATTCCTAAAGATGCCCCTGAAGCCGCTCACAGCTCAATGTGACCTCAGCAAAGAGCCAGAGCATCTTTTGTTACTTGTATTCATAAGTATTTTCAATGCTAATATGAATGCAATGTTTAGTGTTACAATTGTTTTTTGATAGTACATAAAATATAATTGATATTTGTATATTGATACAGTATCCTGAAACTGTCTAAACCCATATATTATTTTTATTAGTTTGTAGATTACTTGAAGTTTTTCACATTGATGATTATATTGTCTACAAATAAAGGAAGTTTGACTTATTTTCCAATGTGTATACCATTTTTCTTTCTCTTTCTTTACTGGCGAAACACATTTTCTCTAACACAGGACATAAACCAAGAATTTCTATTTTTTACTCCTTTCAGTGTAATGTTGAAGAGAAGTGATAAAAGTAGAAATCCAGTCTTCCTATGTTGGAGAGAATGGGCCCAACATTTCACTATTAAATATGATGTTGGCTGTAGATTTTTTTATAGATGACCTATATCAGATTAAGAAGTTGTCTTCTATTCTGAATTTCCTAAGAGTGTTTATCATCAGTGAATTATTGATTTTTTTCCCCTTTTTGCTCATCCACTGTTGCTGGCAGTGGCATAGATATCTATCAGATGAGGACTACATATCACAGAAAACGTCAACAAATCAAGAAGGCTTTTCTTTTAGTAAAATAAGTGATTTGCAGCTCATTCTGAAATTTGACAGCTTTTGTACACTGTGCCACGCCCTGATCAGTAAATATCAGTGTGGTACCGAAGGTTCAAATCACTCTCCCCACTCATTATGCATTATTATCAAGGTTTCATGATAAACATTTGATGTTTTTATAAAGTCAATTTCATTACTAGCTTTATTCACTTTGAATTTAACTTCCTTATGCAAGTGCTTTGCCTATGAACTATGTAATAGATTCAGTAAAGGACCAATGTCACGGACCATGTTCTAAATGTAAGTTTCCCAGGAAGCTGGTAAGAAAACATGGCTAAACCTCCCAAGAACTCTGCTGTGGCTGCTAAGTGACCAGAAAGGGTTCTTGTAGATTATTTTTATTATTGAGAGTATTACAGATGTCGCCCCCTTTCACCTTTTCCCCCACTGTTCCCTTCCACCCAGTTCTTGCCCCACCGCAGGCCTTCACCTCCCTATTGCATGTGTTCATGGGCAATGCATATATTGCTAGAAGTTCTTTGGTTAATCTCTTCATACCTCCCTTCGCTGAGATTAATCAGTCTATTCCATGCTTCCATGTCTCTAGATCTATTTTGTTCATCAATGTATTGTGTTCATTAGATTCCACATATAAGTCAGATCATGTGAATACTTGCCTTTCTGGTTTATTTCACTTAGTATAAGTAGCAGGATACAAAATTAACATCCAAAAATTGATAGCATTTTTATACACCAATAGTGAACTCTCAGAAAGAGAAACTTAAGAACAATTCCCATTTACCATTGTAACAAGAAAATAAGATGCCTTGGAATAAACTTAACCAAGGAGGTAAAAGACCTGTACTTAGAAAACTACAGGACATTGAAAAAAAATAGAGAAAAAAAACCCACAAACAAAAGGAAGAATGTATCGTGTTCATGGATTGGAAGAATTAACACCATTAAAATACCTATACTACCCAAAGAAATCTACAGGTTAAATGCATTCCCTATTAAAATTCCAGCAGTATATTTCACAGATCTAGAACAAATACTCCAAAAATGTATATGGAACTAAAAAAGATCTCGAATAGCCTCAGTAATCTTGAAAAAGAACAAAGAAGGAGGGATCACAACACCGGAAATCAAATTTACCACAAAACCACCATAATCAAAACAGCCAGCTACTAGTACAAGAACAGGCATATAGATCAATGGAACAGAACAGAGAACCCAGAAATTGTCATCTGCTCTTTAGGCCTCAGTGGCAATTCCACCTCAGTTTAGCTAGACCTTCACTTTCTCTTTTACATTGCCTATTTTTTCAATGAATAGAAGTAGCGTTATTGGTCATCTGTTTCCATTCATAGTTTAGGTACACTTGAAGAGTTAGAGCCAAGTGATTATTTTAGTAAATTATCAGTTTTACACATTTGACTTTATTTTATTTTGAGAGAGCTTTAGGAGAATCAAATATATGTTTCTTCTTCTTAATTCATCCTTGGTGAAATCAGTTACTGATTTAGGTCAAGTTTTTCCTTTGGCAAATCTAAGAGTCTCTTATTAAAGCTGTGATTGCATACACATGACTGTTCAAGAAAACAGGTCAAGGAACACAGGCTGATTTTGTTTCTGCCTTTCCTCAAAGTATCCAGCATGTTAGAAATTGTGTAAGTTGACTCTGTGTCAGTGAAACGTCATAATTGATATCTCTTTTTGGATTCCCCCGAAGCAGAATTATTCCGTTCAGACCTAGGGATCTATGAAACAAAGTATGATGAATACTGATTTTAGAGAACATGGTTAACAAGACAATTGCTATCAATGATCTAGAGGAGAAAGACTAAATTACTGACTAAGCAGTATTTTTATAATCACTATGGCATTAACTGATTGGTTTTCTGAAGATGGCAATGATGCATTTGAGAAAGTGGCTGTTGTGGCTGGGAATGTTGAGTGTTGTTAGGATTAAGAAGTGTAATGGCTACTGTAAAAAGGAAGGAACTCCTACCATTTGCAACAGCATGGATGGAGCTGGAGAGCATTATACTAAGCCAAATAAGTCAGCCAGAGAATGATCAATATCACATGATCTTACTCATTTGTGGATTATAATGAACAACATAAACTGATGAACAAAAACAGATCCGGAGACAGAGAAGTATCGATCAAATGCTCAAACCTCAGAGGGAAGATAGGGGAGGGTGGGGGTTAAGGGGAGAGATCAACCAAAGAACTTGTATGCATGCATATCAGCATAACCAATGGATGCAGACAACAAGGTATGAGGGTGAGGGCATAATTAGGGGGAGTAGGGGGGGGGGCAATGGCGAGATAAGGACACATATGTAATACCTTAATCAATAAAGAAAAAAAGAAGTATAATGGGACTAGCAGGTACTTGGGAAATTAGAAGACACCAGTAAATCTCAGTAGAGTTATTCAACTTAAGGTGTAATTGAATTAATCAATGGCTAATCAGTAAAGTGATAAGCCCATGCTGCGTTAAGTCAATGGGGCATCCTGTAATTCCAAATTCAATGCATGAACTTAAATATTGTCCCTTTTGGTGGTCAGAGAACCTTGCATTTAAAGAAAATGTAGCCAAGTATTGTAGAGCCTTTTTATGTTGCTCAATTCTGAAGTGTTTCTTCTTGTTCCAGATTTCAAGTTTTTAAATGTCTGTTTCAAAGTCTTTTGTTTGAACTGTTTACGTCATCATGCACATATTAAAACATAGTTTATCATTGTTTGTTTATATATCAACCTAAGCAAGTAATAGATAGTCAAGTCATTTCTTATTTAGATTAAAACATGGTTCATTTCAATGTTTCCATTTTTACCAGCAAAACTCTGGACAATGGACAAGTGCAACACAAAGGCTGACTTATAAAAAAGCCTCTCTGATGCCAGGAACAACAGCACAGAGTGAAAGTTCTCCCATTTCCCACTCTGGCTTTGCATACGATCTTCCGTACGGCTTCCCTTTAAAAATAATGCCAGCCTTAGTAGTAGAATTGGGAGTTTCAGATCAACCAGTATACTTTGAAGCACTTTCAGGATTATTCTCTTAACAGTTGCTGAGAAGTTGTTGTTTAATGCGAACCTCCAAGGGCAATGTAAACTTCCATGAAGGGATCTCCCCTCCAGCTGGCTTCGTCCTGGGACATCTCTGATTTGTTGGACCTTCTTTCAGACACAACCGCTTGGATAGAGTCCTTGCTCCTAAGCATGCCTGGCCTTCCTGAGTGCATCAAATACATGCAGTGCCCATGTTTACATTTACAGAAGCATCAGACAGAAGTCGGCTGCAAAATAACCAAATTTTACCTCTAAGATGGTCACAAAATGCCCCCCATGTATTTTCCTTCTTACCACCAACTAGTAAGAGGTATGATTGTCACTGTCAGAAGAGAATTTGCTAATTTAGAGAGGTGCAAATTTCCCAAATAATATGCCCCCGAGCTGGTTGCTTGGTGCCTCCCTTCATCTGGTCCAGCTCATATCCAACATTTCTACAGCGTTCTGATCTCCAGTCTGCTTTCATACTCATTATTTTATTTCATACTCAACATACCTTCTCAAAGCATTTCCTGATTTTCTAGGGCAAGAAGCTGGTGATCAGAATGATGAATTGTTTAGTGTCCAAACCAGCCAATCACAGGCAGAGTTGGACTTGAACCAGGAATGGTGGTGGCTTCACATCCGTTGCACACTCCCCAGAATCATAGCTCTCTGTCACCCTGATTTCCTGCTTAGTGTGAGATCAGATGGTTTTTATCTCTCTGCTGACTTTCTGCTAGCCCTTGTGGCTATGGATCCCACCAGCTAATCCATCACGTCTCTCAGCTGAGCACGAGGATCCTGTAATGTATTTCTTGTGGGTAGTTTTTTTATTGTTAATTTGAACATTAGTTATTTTGATACAAGTTCCTTAAGAACAATTCCTGGGAAAGCTGTCCACTTCTGATGGAATGGTGGCCAAGTCTATTGTTGGTACTCAAAGTCTATTATTTACCTCCACATGGTAATAGATTTGTAGTTGGGCACGAGGCTGCCCAGACAGACCCTAGCTTCCACCTCCCATGTGGGTAGGAATGGCTGTGCGAACAAAAGAGATTTGTACCACCTTGGGGTCCATGACTTAAGATATCCAGGCAAGTTTACTTTTCCCTTCCCTTGAGTTGGGATAGAGAGCTTTCCTGCCATCCCGTACTCAACTATGCAGGCGATGGTAGAGAACTCAAATCTAGTCTCTGTAGGGTCTCATGGGACAGAGCCACCTGCTGGCCTGGAAAGCTCACCTAGGATCTGAGAGAAATAACTTACCTGTTGTAAATCACTAGATTATTATTGGATCTCTTTTATTATAGCAGCCAAACTTAGCCAAGCTAATATAGCTTGCTGTGCTAGGTGGTGTTCTAGGACCAAACCAATGAAAACTGCCCTCGTGAAGCTCTCCTTCGATTGCAGGGGAAGCATAGCAAACATACTCTATTAGATAGTTATGTGTGCCAAGGGGGCAAAAGGGGTAAGGACGGGAGATACAAAACATCAGGGGAAAGAGTGAAATGTTAGAGGGGGCAGGGAAGGCGTCAGGAAAAAGAGACTTTTAAATAGACATCTAAAGAATACGTGAGAGCTAGCCATATGCAGAAGACACTTTTGGAGAAAGCACTGCAGGGAGAGGGGACAGCCAGTGCAAAGGTCCCCAGTTAGGACCAAGCCTGGCACTCTTGAAAAAGCGGAAGGAGGTAATCAGCTGTTATTTTCTATGGACTACAGCACTACAAATCTTAGTGGCTTAAAAGCACAGTCAGTTATTAGCTCTCAATTCTGCGGGTTAGCAGTGTTGGTTTGGCTTAGCTGAATAGTCCTTTCACGGGTCTGATGGGAACTGATGGCTCCAAAGGAATGAGATAGTCTGAGGTGGCTCCACTCTGGGATTGGTGCTGGCTGTTGGCTGGATTTCTGTCTCGCCAGGTGGTCTCTCACCTTCAAGGAAGCTAGCTCTTTTTTTATTTTTTTTTTGCACAGACATTAATAGCAGCAGAAAGAGCTAGTGTGGTTGCTGCCAGCTCCCTG
Organism: Eptesicus fuscus; assembly: GCF_027574615.1. Classification (NCBI taxonomy): domain Eukaryota; kingdom Metazoa; phylum Chordata; class Mammalia; order Chiroptera; family Vespertilionidae; genus Eptesicus; species Eptesicus fuscus. The sequence continues at coordinate 47,180,546 of NC_072491.1, read as the reverse complement.
AAGCTATGACCCTGCAGTCCCTCACCTGCTCCTTTGCCACTTTCTACTTATCAGAGCAAGTCACAAGGCCAGGACGAACCCAAGGGGTGGAGGAGTAAGTGGCACCTCTTACTGGGAGTAATGGCCAAGTCACACTGAAAGCAGCATTTTGGAAGGGTTGGATGAATCCCCGTGGCCATCTTTCCACTTCCCACTGCAAGGGGAAGTGAGGAAGGCAAGGTTGAAAGTAACGGGCTTGATCACATGTGAATTCTGGTTCTCGCGACTTTGTCAAGATAACACACTTCAGATTTTGGCCAGCTATATTAGGATTTCTCTAAGAATCACTGGAAATAGATTGCCTAAATGAATATTGTGAATATTATGTAACAGGAAGTTATCTGGCTATTAGCCAGTCAGAATAGTACCACTATGACACCACTACTACTAAATATATGTATTTCGGGCTTACTGGCACTAGTCAAAAGCCTTTTATCCCTCATTTAACTCAGAGGAGCAGCGCATGGTGTGGACACCAATTCCCAGAGAGGTTACATTTCTTTCCTAAGATGGCACACGTGGCAGAGCTGGGATCTCTACCTACGCCCATCAAAACCTAGAGCCTGAGCCTTCCACCACGATCTGCTGTGGCCACTGAGACCCGGCCATGGCTCAGAGCTACCGGAAGTTGTGAAGTCAGAGGCATCACCCTGGGAATAGTGTCCACTTCCTCACTTTTCACAGTTTGCTAGCAGAGAAAGGAACTACAAAAATAACCAGCAGAGGTTCCAGAGGAAGAGCCAGGGAGGCACTTCTCCATTGTTTTTCTTTCTTTTTTTTTTTTACTAATATGGACTTTCTTGGTCTTGAGGAAGTACTTTGTTTCAAAAATAGCTGATGCTTTTCCAAGAGGAGACTTGGAGCTGCTAGCCATTCACCTCATGCCTAAGATGCATTGCTCCTGCAGGCTGGGCAAGAGGCGGGCCGCCATCCCAGAGCCTGCAGGAGGCAGATAGCCTGCTGGTCTCCGGAACTGCCAGGACAGGGTTTCCTCATTCCTGCTGGTGCCCAGATATTTCTGCCCAGGGGTAGAGGGGACAAAGAGATCAGTAGGAAGGGAGGGTTTTCCCCTCTTTGTTCCCTTAAGTTGGAATTGCTAGTGTTGAGCAAGCATCTGAAAACACAGCTGAGGTGACTGAACAAGTGGGTTAAGGATAAAGATTTGTCCTAAGAACAACTTTTGAGCTTTCCTAATTGGAATTTACCAGCATTTATAATCAGAGGTGCTTGTTTAAACAGGTAAAATTTGGAGGTGGAGGGTAGATGCCGGGAAGGTGGCAATGGAAAATCTACATCTAGTTTTATAAGAATAAACTAAAGTGACCATGTGCTAGACACTGCTCTTGCAATTTACTTGTATTAAAGCTGCTTATCTGATGTGATCCCTATGACTTAGGCAATGTTATTTTCTCTCTTTTATATTTGAGGAAACTGAGGCTCAAAGAGGCTAAATAAGTGTTCAGTGTTGTAAGCAAAAGGAGGCAGAGTTCCACTTTCAAGAGGCTTTAGTTTCCTTTCCAAATGGCCTGTTGATTGTTTCTGTGCCACCTGTGTGTGCATGTGCAGATGCATGCTTGTGTGAATATGTGTGTCTGTGTGTGTGTGTGCATGTGGGAGATGTGTTTGGCAGGTATGCATTTGCCTGCATAACTCTTGTCAAAATGTAACTGGCTTCCCAACCTCAGGGGGCCCTTTATCCTCTGACACTAGTGCTTCATTTATCACTTGCCATGTCTTATCAGCCTGCAGTCCCTGGAAAGCCATTTCTCCTGGAAGATGGATGTAGACAGTGCTTTTTGGGGAAAGAGAATGTTCTGTTTTCACAGGCCCCACTGCTGAGTGTTTTCAGCAGACATGGATATGCTGTGATTTAAGGGCCAGGTCCTGCTCAGAGTCTGCTTTGTAGACTGCTCTGACTTCTTGTCTCAGGGGCAGATTTAGTTTATGTTATTATACGGGCCAGAAAGCAGACTTCTTTCTGCAGAGAGAAGTTAAAAGTGAAGAGTAGAATCTAGGTACCTGATAAGTAAACCTAGCTTTATGAACTTTATGTATATAAGATTACTTAAATACTTTGTATACTTCATCATATTATATTATGCATTAGAATTGACCTCATTTGGTAGCAAGAAAGCATCTTTTTTTTTTAAAACAGATCAAAAGTCATTTGTGTTTATAGCAAAACCTTAAGTCATATTCCACCATACTAAATATCTTAGCTTGGCTACAATTTAAATTTGTAATATATATGAAGAATCACTTGCTTAAAATTAATAATACAAGTAGGGCTTGAGGCTTACATAGAGTATATTAAAGATTATATCTCTGGTTCTTCAGTATATAACATATGTAAATTGATATTAATTACAATATAGTACTGGTTATTCATTAATATCTTCCAACGTTTTAACAGTCCAAATTACTAGATGTGAAATTACTCAAAAGAACTGACACTAAAGTTGTTTAAAATTTATTATAATCCAAAATATTTCTTATTCCAGAACTTATCCCTACCTGCTGTATCCTCATTAGTACTATTTATATTCTTTGAAATGCTTATCAGATTCTATATTACTTAGATTTCTCTGTGTCTGTCTTCTTTTTTAACTGAGATGAGTTTCAGTTATTCAAAAGGCCTAGCTAGCATAGTGCTTCCGGCGGCTGTGAGACTCAGAAAGAACTGTGTCTCCATGGCTCCTGGCATTTGTTCAAACTTTAGTCTTCCTTCTGCCTGGGGTAACTTGGAGCTTCTATTTTCTAGAATAGATTTTATACAATTAGTGTTAATTGTTCTTTAGAGGTTTGGTAGCATTCTCCATGGAAACAATCTGTGCCTAGAGATGATCTTTTTCAGATGCGTTAGTTACAAATTAGATTTACTTTAATAGTTAAAAGGCTATTCAAAATACAGATTTTATAATGGGTAAGTTGTGGTAGTTTATGCTATTCAGTGACTTGTTCAATTTCAACTAAGTTGTCAAATTTATGTGTGTATACTTGTCTGTTTTATTCCCTTAATATCATTTCAATATCTGCAGGATCTATAGTAATATCCCTGTTTCATTCCTGATATTGGTAATTTGTATCCTTTCTCTTTTTCTTCTTTTAAGTCTTAATAGAAGTTTGACAGTTTTCTTGATATTTTCAAAAAAAAAGGGTGTGCACTTATTTTTCTCTATTGCTTTTGTGCTTTTAATCTCAATGATTTCTACTATTTTATATTATTTTCCTTCCTTGGGTTCCTTTGTCTTCACTTTTCTAGTTTCTCAAGGTGAATACCGAGATCTTTGACTGAATACTTCTCTCTTTTCTGATATAAGCATTAAGTGCTATAAGTTTCCCTCCGAGCACTTTAGGCAGGTCCCACAAATTTTTATAAGTTGTATTTTCACTTTTATTAGGTTCAATGTATATTATTTTATTATCTTGAGACTTCCTCTTTGGCCAATGGAATATTTAAAAGTGCATTAGTTAGTTTCCAACTGTTTGGAGTATATTTCTGTTTTTGAATTCTAGTTTGATTCCATCGAGGGCAGCAAACACAGTCAGTATTATTTCACTTCTTTTAAATGCGTTGGTTTTCTTTTGTGACCCAGAATATGGTCTCTCATAATATGTCAACTGGATCTTGTTGATTAATAGTGTTGCTGGGTTCTTCCATATTCTTTTGGAGGTGTTCTGTCCAATTGTTCTATGAAGTACGGAGAGAGGGATAAAGTCTCCAAATGTAATGTGGGTTTGCTATTTCTCTTTTCAGTTAGACCAGGTTTTACTTTACATATTATGCAGCCCTGTTGTTTGGTACATATACACTTGGGATTATGCCTTCTCAGTGGCTTGACCCTTTAATTGTTATGCACTGTTACTACTCTCTGTAACTGAAGTCTACTTTATCACATATTATTATAGCTTTGCTTCCTCTTTTGATTAATGTTTTAACGATATACCTATTTCCTATTTTTTTCTTTCTACTTACCTATTGAGGAGATAGAAGAAGAGGGCTAGCTAGAGAGGGATGGGATCACCGGGGCTGGGAAGTGGAGCAGAATTGCTAAGGCAACCCAGCCGAGTGGGGAAAGAAGGATGTGCACAGAAAACATAAACTTCAAAATGTATAGATGTTGTTAAGACAGGCAACTTGCAGATAACCAATCACAAGGCATGGAGACATATAACCAATCCCAAGAATGTTGCTAAGGCAGAATTTGCCAACCTTTGTCTTTTAAGTAATCTATTAAGACCATTTAATATAACGTAATTTTGATTTGTTAAGGCTTAAGTGTACCATTTTATTTTTCTTTTCTATTTAATCCCTGTTTTTAATTTATCTCTTTTTTCATGGCTTTCTGTGGGTTACTTGAAATTTTTAAATTTCATTTTTATTTATCTCTGTGTTTTTTAACCTTTTAAAATCACAGTCTATTTGTGTCAATATATTCTGGTTTGACTAAAGGTTAGAAACTTTACCTTCTTTTATATTCTAATTTTGACTTTGTTCAAACTACAATCGTCTTAAATATTTTCTCTATAAACTTTTGGAGCTACATCAGAAGGTGTTATCATTTTTATTTTAACTATCAAGTGTAATTTGGAAAACTCAATAGGAGAAGAAAAATATATTATCTATATATGTATTTTTACCTCTTCCATTGTTTGTTCTTATTTCCTGATGTTCCAAGTTTCCTGCTTTTATCATTTCCTTTCTGTTTAGAGAACTTCATTTAGTCATTATTTTGGTTTGCTCTCCTGGCAGCAAATTCTTGCTGTTGTTGTTTTCATCTGAGATGTATTTAGTTCTCTTCATTGAAGAGTATTTCATAGATTAGGATTCTGGTTTGATAGTTTTTTTTTTTTTCTTTCACCATTTAAAAACATCGTGGACACTAATTTCTGAAGATAATTTCACTCTCATTCAAATTGACTTTCCCTTGAGAAAAGGTATTCTTTTTCAATTGCTATTTTAAAGATATTTTTTTTTGTCCTTCCATTTTATTAGTGGGACTATAAATCTTTTGGTATGATTTCTTTGGGTTTATCCTGTTTGGAATTTGTCTAGCTCCTTGCATCTTTAGGATTATGTCTTTTGCTAAATCTGGTGATTTTTCAGCCATTATTTCATTGACTAGTTTGTCAAGCTCAGTCTAATTCTCCCTCCATATATGAGTGTGTCTGTATCCTAATCCCTTCCCTTCTCATAAGAGCACATTTATATTGTGTTAAGGCCCATCCCAATGACCTCATTTTACCTTAATTACCTCTTTAGGGACCCTGTCTTCAAATATAGTCATCTTCTGAGGTACCGGGAAGGTCAACATATGAATTTTTAGGGGACTCAGTTCAGCCCATAATAGAAGCCGAAGGCATGATCATTGCTGTTGGTAAGCTTGAAGTTCAGTGAGAGGGTGGAATAGGCCATGTTAACAGAAAGAAGACCACTTGCATTAGCCCCTTTGACTGCTCCTGGATTCAGAGGAAGCAGCCAGGCCTGGGGCTGCACCAACAGAGGCTCACTAACAGAAGTAGATGTTATGCTGGGTGTTCAAGGAAGGTTAGGTCCAACTTCAGGGAGGGACACTTCTAAGCTACAAAGGACCTCTTACTCTTACTTTGTTCTCCTCCTGCTATAAACGAATAAAGAATTCTTATTTGCATAAGGGGAACTGAGCACCAGGAATGCATCTCCTTGTCCACTCTGATAACTGCACACTCTTATAGTCTAGAGTTGCCCAACAGTACTCACAAAGATACGTCATAATTTTTAAAAAGATCAATTTATTTATACATTTTGAAGGAAATTGATTCTTATATTTGCACAAAATAGAAAACAAATGACACATTTTAACAGAACTTTCTGTTAAGAATTCATACCCTAGCCAGTTTGGCTCAGTGGCTAGAGCATCGCCCCACAGACTAAAGGGTCCCAGGTTCGATTCCCATCAAGGGCACATACCTTGGTTGCAGGTTCCCGGCCCTGGTTGGGGTGCATGCAGGAGGCAACCAATCGATGTGTCTCTCTCACATTGATGTTTCTCTCTGTCTCTCCATCTCCCTTCCACTCTCTCCAAAAATCAATGGAAAAAATATCCTTGGGTGAGGATTAACAAAACAAAACAAAAAAAGAATTCACATGTCCTGGAGATATACACTTTATCGTTTATTTTACCCAATATAACAAATGCACTTAAATATATCAACCGAATTTTCTTTTACTTCAAAAACCCATGTGAACTAAAGGTCCAAGCATGAACTGGATTGTTTGTCTATGCATTTATTTATTTATTGCCTCCCACCTCAAACAAATACACATTTTGTATCGGATTCAAACAGCCTAGTGCAGTCTCTGAGCAGCAGTTGGAAGAGGGGAACATGGCAGCCTCCTTACAGACATGTTTAGCAAGTGCTTTCTTATTTTAATCTTTCATTATGATTTATTGAAGTATTCAAAGTTTGTCCCAGCAACCCCAGCCTATGGAGATAAATATCCTTGCTGACTCTTAGCTGCATTTGGCAATTTATTCATGGCTAATTTTTACTGCACCCCTAAGGAAATAAGAGCACTGTGTATTCTAGGGAAAAAAAACATTCCTTTCAAATGCTTCATTTTCCGTGGCTGTGTGTGCGCGCTGTGTGAGCGCTATTTGGTGGCAGGGAACAGAGTGGCCTTCTGTGGAGCTGCTGCTGCTGTCTCGGGCAGCAGACTCCCTGTCTGTGTGGGGAATTCCTGCCCCTGGCCCAAGCCCACAGGCCTCGCTCAAGACCAGCCAGGGCGGCCGTGGCACACACCCCTCTTTTTCTTGCTTGGATAAGGATCTGTGCTCTGGAGACTCTTCCACAGAGCCCTTAAAGGAAAAAAGAAAGAAAGAAAGAAAGAAGCTTTCATCCTCATCCCTGACTGAGAAATTCAAATTGATCTTTTTAAATCAAACTTTCTATTCGATCTTTCAATGGGGGGTGGTGATGGGGGTGGGGGATGCAGATAAAAAAGTGATCTACAAGCCCCCACATTTCTTGACTCTGGGGTAGCTATGGAAACCATAACTCAAAATTCATGTTGCCTGTTCTGCGAGGGCTGTTCTTACCCCGGGTTTCACACTTTCTCTTCTCCTCAGGGTCTTATCTGAGTGGCTGGACTGGTGACCCTGTTCTCTATCTACACTGACCAAGACTCGATGTTCGACAGCTAAGGGGGACTCCGTCACTTCAGACGTAAACCAGTCCGCCCAGGAAACTTAGTAGGGTTTTCAGAGCTGCGTATTTATGTTACTCGACAAAGTTATGGGCTTTGAACCTAACTGCATGCTTACATCTGTTGCTTGTCTATAAAACACCTCCGTTTCCCTCCACAGATAAGAAATCTCTGGGATATGATCACCAACCTCCTGAAGGCTGTGTATTCTGAGCCACAGGGACAAGGTGTACATTGAAAAGAACACTGGCTTGGAGCCTGCGTTGCTGTTTGTAGGCTTTGTTGGTAGCTTGATATGAAAGATAAAAGAATAAAGTGAGACTTGTGGCTCCAGACCTCTCGGCTCATCGGAATCATTGGGGGGAACTTCTGAAAAATAAGGTTCCCCGGGCCCTGCCCTGAGGAGAGTCTGATTCCCAAACATGATTGGGAAGCCTTCCTGGGAAGTGCGTTTCTGAGAAGCTCCAGATGTGATTCTGACTGGGGCGAGATGGCGACCCATTTATTCTGATGAATTCGGATGCGCTGTGTCATTCCGAGGGACAGGTGACTGGGAAGGAAAGACGCGAAGACGAAGCCTAGCGAGTCTAGCCTGAACCCCCAGGCCTCTGCCTCTGTGCGATGCACCATGGCTGGCATCATAGAGTGTACAGTCTAAGAAGCTGGGGGGGTTGTCCTTTTCAAAGGGACTCTTTCTGACTGCCTGTCTCCGGAGCTCAGATCCTACCCGAAGGAACTGAGAGGAGGAGCTGGGAGAGGCTGTTCTCTCTGAGAGGCACTTGTGCTTTCTTCAGCACAAGGACACTGGGGACTCAGTAAACATATAACTCCTTTAGAGATGTTATCCTGGAAACCAGAGGGATGTATGAATTCTTACCTAAATTTTCAGATTACAATTGACAATTTCAAGGAGTCCACAAAAAAACTCTTAAAAGTAAGCAAATTCAACAAGTTTACAGATTACAAGATCAACATACAAAAATTAATTGCATTTCTTTATACTAACAATGACCAGAGACAACAACAATATAAATAAAAAACTACTTGCAAAGTATGTACTGTATACTGAAACCTATAAACTCTTATGAAAGAAATAAAAGGTTTAAATAAATGAACAGGCATACCTGAACTGCTTCATGGATTGGAAGACTCGACATACAAAAGAAACTAATTCTCCCCAAATTGGTATATATGTTTAACACACTTCTTATCAAAATATGAACAAGATTATTTTTTATTGTTGACGTTATTACAAATGTCCCCCAATTTCTCCCCTTTGTCCCCTCCACCCAGCCCCTGTCCCCCCCCCTGTCCCCCCACCTCCACCACATTGTTGTCTGTGTCCATGGGCTATGTATATATGCATATATATTATTTTGGTTTTTTAAAATTGTTTTTTAGAGAGAGAGGAAGGGAGAGGGAGAGAGAGAAACCTCAATGTGAAAGAGAAACATTGATCGCTGCATACTGCAAGGCCCCCACCAGTTATCGAGCTCACAACCTGGAACATGTGCCCTGAATAAACTTCATTGAAAAGGGTATGTAGATGGTAAATAAACACAGAAAAAGATGTTATCAATAGTACTAGTCATCAGGGTAATGCAAATTAAAGCCATAAAAAAATACCACTATTTACCTATAAGAATGGTTAAAATTAAAAATAATGACAATACCAAATTCTGGCAAGGATGCAGATAGACTGAGTCACTAATATATTGCAAATAGGAATTTCCAATGGCAAAGAGTTGGACAGTTTCTTAAAAGAACAAAACAAAACAAACAAACACCCTAAACTACCATTCAATTGAGCAATTGCTACCCTGAGCATGTATCCCAGATACACGAGACCTGTGTTCCCACAAAAATCTGTCCACAAATATTCATAGCAGCTTTCATAGTCAAAAAATCTGGAAACAGCCAGATGTCCTTTAACACATGAATGGCTAACAGACTCTGGCATATGTGTACCATAGAATTGTACTCAGCAGTCAAAAGGAATGAATTACTAATACCAGCAACAACTTGCATTGAATATACAGAGAAATATGCTGAGTAAAGAGAAAGCCAATTCCAAAGGGCATGCACTGTATGATTCCATTTCCATAACATTCTTGAAATGAAAGAACTGCAGTGATGGAGTATAGATTAGTGCTTGCCAGGAGTCAAGGATGGGATCAGGAGGGAGGACAGAGGATCTACTTAAAGAACTGCAGCAAGGGGAACTTTACCTTGACGGAAATGTCCTGTATCTTGACCCTCTCCGTGACAGTACCCTTGTTGTTACATTGTACTCTGGCTTTGCACGATGTTCCCATTGGAGGAACTAAATAAAGGTTAAAGAAATCTCTCAGTATTTTTATTTATTTATTTTTAAAATATATTTTCTTGATTTTTTACAGAGAGGAAGGGAGAGGAATAGAGAGTTAGAAACATCGATGAGAGAGAAACATTGATCAGCTGCCTCCTGCACCTCCCCGCCTCTCCCCCCTCCCCGCACTGGGGATGTGCCAGTAATCAAGGTATATGCCCTTGACTGGAATCGAACCTGGGACCCTTCAGTTCGAAGGCTGATGCTCTATCCACTGAGCCAAACCGGTCAGGACTCAGTACACATATATTTTTATAACTGCAGGCAATCTACACATATTTAAAAAATAAATATTTCATTTAATTTAAAAAATTGTATTCTGACCAGGTGCAAATCTTTCAAACTCTTCTTTATGGAGAACGCCCGAACTCCTCCACCCAGTGCCGAGGGAACCTTTGCTAAGGATGCCCGCCTTTTGTAGTTGAGGACAGAGTCCGGCTGCATGCTACTGTGACAGCTTAATAGTGTTAAGTATCTCTAGCAACAGAAGTTCTTAGAGGTAGCAGGTCTTTGTTTCGCTCATTTAGGAATCTGACTTACTTGAGCTTCAGAAACTCTGAGTTGATCCCATTCTGCTCAATGAAGCCTTTATAACCCTTGAAACAGTGGAACCATATTCTGTCTACATTCTCCCCACTCTAACATTAGATGTTTTCTGAGTCATTTGGAGTACTTTTGCCCACCCGTTAATGGAACCCTTGATGCTCTGTATGTACCAAGATTCAGGTTCTTTCTTCTGCTCCATCTTTCTTCGTATTCATGTAACAACATTCATCCGCAGGTGTGAAATCCAGGCCCAACTCCCAGAGGGAGACAAAGGAAGATGTATCCTTCCCTTTGTCTTTATCTTAAGAGACAGATTCCTGTTTCCAGAAGCTGTCCACCGCCCACCCGCCTCCAGCAAATTTCCCTCTTCACCTAATTGGCCGAAATCAGGTCATATGCCCATTGCTCACTAGGCCCACTCCCCTGAGGAGGTGGGTGGTTGAGTGAGGGAGGATGGATGTCTGAAATATTACCTGTGAGAGAGGACAAACGAGGTGTTTGATTCTGAGAAGGCATCACTCCCTACTATGTACTAGGCACATGGTAAGTGCTTTGCTTTTGCTCCTACGACAACTTCATGAACTTACTAGGTGGAATGTCCAGCTTACAGGGGAAAGTGAGTTTCCCAGTGGTTAACGCATACAGGATCACTGAACTAGTAAGTGACCAGGCTAGGATCTGAAGAGAGTTTAAAAACAGAACTGTCTTCATTCTTAATAAAAGCCTCACTTTTTTTGTTGTTGTTAATCCTTACCTGAGGATATTTTTCCCCCATTGATTTTAGAGAGAGTGGAAGGGAGCAAAGCTGGGCGAGAGAGAGAAAAAAAACCTAATGTGAGAGAGACACATTGATTGGTTGCCTCCCACACATGCCCTGGCTGGGCCAGGGATTGAACCTGCAACCCAGGTACGTGCCCTTGACCGGGTATCAAACCGGCTACCCTTCAGTGCTCAGGCTGTTGCTCTAACCACTGAGGAGAACACTGGCCAGGGCAAAAGCCTCACTTTCGACAGTGGTTATTTTGTGGATTTACATTGTCTCAATAACTGTTATTATATTAATCTGTTTTTTAATTACTTTTGACAAAAGTAAAACTATCAGCTAGGGTGACTACTTGATCTGGATGTTGGTGGATGGAATTCAAATGCCTGGCAGAGATTTGGGACTGCTCAGACTCTTTCAAATCTGGGGTTCATCCTTTTGAGTAGTGCAGGCAGGATTAACACAAATGTAGAGGGAGTCTGGAAATGAACATTATTACATTCTGGCCAAAGTTACCCGTTTTTTCTGCTGGCTTTTTATTTCTCTTAATGGGTACTAGAGATGTATACTTTTCAGTTCCATCTATTGATCATTCATTGTCTTTAAGGTTTGTGGGTGGGGGTATGGGGCACTGACCATCCACAGATTCCTACACAAAGTTCCTTCATGGGCAAATAGCTAATCATTTAAAAGTGTTGTCACAGATTTCTCAAAGAAGTATGCCAAGCTTTAGGACCTCTTTCTGTAGGAGAGAAAGAAAACTTGAAAGCATGGAAAATTTCCAGTTCCTTATATTGGCATTTTTTACTTAAGCAGAATACTGCATCTTATTCCCACCATCATCCCAAACATTCCTTGCTTTAGAGCTCCCCAAGGCGTTGCTTGTTGTTTTGTTTGTTTATGGTGTGTAGTAGGCATTCAATGAGTGTGTGCTGACTAGCTTTTAGTGGGTCTGGCATCTCTCTTACAGCACCTAGCTATTATAATGATATTTTAGATTAACGATCACTTAAAAGAAACAAAACCCAAAGTTAACCCTGTTTTTTTTTTCTCGTTATGATCTTCAAAGCAATTTTGGTTTGGCTTAAGCCTCTGTTATTGGAAACGGTTTGTATCAAGTTGTATTTTATCTGTAATTCTTCCTCATCTTAGGTTATCAGACAGTGCCTTCAATCCTTATGGGTATCCCTTCCAACCTAGACTAAATGGAGCTGATTGTATATATAAAACATGCATCGAGGTTTAATAAGCAAGAGAAGCAGGAGAGATACTTTTAAATTCTCATCAATGTTCAAATACGTTTAAGTTTCTCAAAAATAAATATAATGTGTTGAGGATCCACTTTAGCTAAGCTGCAGAAATGCGCGTGTGTGTGCACTTGTGTGCTTGCACTTGAGGTGGTGGTGGGAGGAAATAGCCCTGGAGACTCTCTGTAATTGGATTTAGTCACCATTCTGTATAACTGCTTGTTAAAATATTATGGCGCTAGCCATAGGGTGAATACTTATCTAAATTTCACAGTAGTTCCTTTCTGAAAGGTTCCATACCAGAAAAAGTTTTTAAAGACTGAGCCAGCTTGCTCAGCAATATTATGTATTTATTTAATTTTATTTATTTATTGTTTATTTAATAGCTCCTGGGACCTTAGGCATTGGGACTAATTCATAAAAAGGCTCACTGTGTTTCTCTGAAGTTTATTTTACAGTGAGAGAATATTTTCAATAAATTATGAACTCTGTGAAATGTATATGCTATAGATGAACATTGAGTAATATATTCACTCTCCTTGGATGATTCTTATATCAAAATGTGTTTTCCAAATTTAAAAGTACAGTTCAGGCACTATTATTAATTCTATCATGTTTTTTATTCTTCTTCTAATCTTTAAGTAGCAAATGGTTGCCTTTATCCTTTGCTCTATTAGATCTTATCAACATCCTAATTATTTAAATGAGAATTAGCAATGTTATCAGGAAGGGACTTGTTAGAGGATAATTCTTAAGGCAGATCAAAGAAAAGACAAAATAAACACTTCAGAATGGTGGCCTAAACTAATTTCATACAAAAAATTTTTTTCTATTCAAATAACAGGAAAATTATGTATATTTTTTTCAGACACCAAATGTTTTTAAGGTATGAAAAATAATTTTAATTAATCTAAAATTTGATAGTAGTTCCATTTTACAAATAGAGAATATGATCAGTGTAATATTATGTAACTTGTATAAGATCAAACATGAAACTAATGTTTTAGTCGTAAGGGGCTGCCATCTATAAACATGCATGCCCTTAATGAACTTACAGGTCCCATCGCTTAGGGTCATGGCTCCTTTATGTTTGCTACCTGCTGTGCAAAATAGTAATTAATTCCTTTTGTCCTGAGAATGATCAGTTTTACCATAGCAGCATTTAATGAAATGGTCCATATTGAACCTATAATGCAGAGTTAAACGCCAGAATAACTTGGGCTGTGGATCCTGTCAAGTCCAGGTGACAGGCCTCTAACATAGGCACCCTGGCCTGGATGACCCACTCATGTTCCGCAGACCCAAGCGTCGTCCTTGGAGCCAGCCTGGTTGATGGCTTTCACTCGTCTATCTATTTTGCCTTGTTTTTCTGTTATGACACAAACAGATGTGTGATTTATGTCTGAAGCATCGTGAAGACTAACCTGTGGTATCCAGCCGGCTGTAACTCCACACCTCTCTTTTCCACTCCAGGAACCACTGTCACACACAAGAGTGATTTCACTATGGGGAGTTGGATACTTTCCAATTTACAAACCTTGATCATTTATTACTAGTTAACAACTAATGTTTGCCACCCTCTTAGAGGAAGTGACAGTCACTCGTCATGGGGTGGTAGGCAGACTTTATAGGACTGCTCAGACTCACAGGCCTCCTGGATGAGCCTTCCAAACCTCAGTTTCCTCATCTGTAAAGCTGGGAAACTAATCATCCTTACCTCATCAGACTTTTGTGACTATTCAATAAAATAACCAGCACAGGGAATTGAAGACAGTGCCTGAAACTAGTAAATAATTGGTACACATTAGCTCCATTATTACCTAGTTGCTATTTGTTTAGCTTCCCAAAGAAATGCTGTCAGTAAGTGACATTTTATTCCAGGAAGATCATACAACTTCAAGTTCTAAATTTTTTCAAACTTCTTAGCAGCAAACAAAACTTTTTTTATTGCCAAACAAAATTATTACAAAAGGAAAAGTGTGAAATTTTTAAGACTATTGATAATATAAATAACATTGTATGTCATTATTCAATGGTATTTTGAAAGACACTATCATTTTCACAGTGGGAGTTTTTAAATATCTTTCTGTATACTGAGAAGTCCATTTTCTCTAGAGATTTTTATAGGACCCATAATTATTATGCATTTTTCTGCTATAGCTTTCTTTTGTTTGTTTGTTTGTTTACTTTTTATTGTTGAAAGTATTACTTAGTCCTCTTTTTCCTCCATTAACCTCTTCCAGCCCACTCCCCAACCTCACTACCCCATTGTCTGTGTCCATGGATTATGTATATATACATATAAGTTCATTGGTTGATCTCTTCCCACCCACCCTTCCCTGCCTTCCCTCTAAGGTTCAACTATCTGTTCATGTTTCTATGACTCTGGGTCTCATTTTGATTATCAGTTTATTTGGTTCATTAGATTCCATATGTGAGTGAGATCATGTGATACTTACCTTTCTCCAACTGGCTTATTTCCGTCAGCATGATACTCTCCAGGTCCATCCATGCTGTTGCAAATGGTAAGAGTTCTTTCTTTTTTATTGCTCGTAGTATTCCATTGTGTAGATGTATCACAGTTTTTTATCCACTCCACTCATCTGCTGATGGGCATTTAGGCTGTTTCCAAATTTTAGCAATTGTAAATTGCACTGCTATGAACATAGGGGTGCATATATTCTTTCTAATGAATGTTTTGGGTTTCTTAGGATATATTCTTAGAAGTGGAATGACTGGGATCAAATGGGAGTTCCATTTTTAATTTTTTGAGGGAACTCCATACTGTCTTCCACAGTGGCTGTACTCAGTCTGCATTCCCACCAACAGTGTACTAGGGTTCCCTTTTCTCCACAACCTCATCAACACTTGTCATTTGTTGATGATAGCCATTTTGACAGGTGTGAGCTGGTATCTCATTTCATTTTGAATTGCATCTCTCTGATGATCAGTGATTTTGATCATTTTTTTCATATGTCTCTTGGTTTTTTGTATGTTCACTTTGGAGAAATGTCTAGTACGTAGGTCCTTTGCCCATTTTTTAATTGGATTGTTTGCCTTCCTTTTGTTAAGTTGTATGAGTTCCCTATATATTTTGGAGATTAACTCCTTATTAGATGTATCATTGGAAAATATGTTCTCTCATGTAGTGAGCTCTCTTGTTATTTTGTTAATGGTTTCTTTTATTGTGCAGAAGCTTTTTATTTTAATGTAGTCCCATTTATTTATTTTCTCTTTAGTTTCCTTTGCCCTAGGACTGTGGTCGGCAAACTGCAGCTCGCGAGCCACATGCGGCTCTTTGGCCCCTTGAGTGTGGCTCTTCCACAAAATACCACTGCCTGGGCGAGTCTATTTTGAAGAAGTGGTGTTAGAAGAAGTTTAAGTTTAAAAAATTTGGCTCTCAAAAGAAATTTGAATCGTTGTACTGTTGATATTTGGCTCTGTTGACTAATGAGTTTGCCGACCACTGACCTAGGAGATATATCCGCAAACACATTGCTATGAAAGATGTCTGAGATTTTGGTGCCTATGGTTTCTTTTAGGACTTTTATGGTTTCACATCTTACATATAATTCTTTTATTCATTTTGAATTTATTCTTGTGTATGGTGTAAATTGGTGGTCTAGTTTCATTTTTTTGCATGTATCTGTCCAATTTTCCCAATACCATTTATTGTCTCTGCTCAAATGTATGCTCTTGCTTCCTTTGTCAAATATTAATTGAGCATAGTGCCTTGGATCAATTTCTGGTTTCTCTGATTTCTTCTGTTCCATTGATCTATATGTCTGTTTTTATGCCAATACCAGGCTGTTTTGAGTATAGTGGCTTTGTAGTATAACTCGATATCTGGTATTATGATTCCTCCAACTTTGTTCTTCTTTCTCAAGATTGCTCCAGCTATTCAGGGTCTTTTTTGGTTCCATATACATTTTTTGAGTGTTTTTTCTAGGTATGTGAAATATACTATTGGTATTTTAATGGGGGTTGCATTGAAACTATGGATTGCTTTGGGTAGTATGGACATTTTAATGATGTTGATTATACCAATCCATATTTGTTTGTATTCTTTTGAACTGTAAAGATGTCATATAAGCTTAAACTTCAAATAACTCAACAGGTATTTTATATTTTTTGAATTATTCAATATTCTTACTGTATTTACATAATAGTGTGATCTATTATCATACTTACTACAATATCCATATTAGAAGTTTTAATAAGCTCTTTAACATGCTCACATTTCTTTCTTAAGGACTATGCAGCAAATTAATTTGAATAATCTTACAAACTCATTTTAATATGGCTTGAATATTTTCAATAATATGCCGTACCTTCTTTGCATCACAAAACATTTAAACATTTTTAAAAAGATTTTCTATTGTTTTACTTAAAAATATTCAAAGCAAGGATCCTAGAATTATTTTGTAAAATTTCAATATACAAGTTGCTCTTAAATTTAGTATTTTTTCTCCCATTTTTTGGATATGTTTTGCTTTTTTTCCCCCCATTAACTTGGTTGAAAGGTCCCCACCCATTGTGTCACTGCATAGATTGTCACTGTGGTCTGCAGTAGCTAAGGAATCAGTCCATGCAATACAGTTAACTTCATGTTAAGCCAATTGATAGCATCAGACTCACTTTTATAATTTCTGTTAAATATCTTTTTGTTAATCAGCAATTTTTACTAGTTTTAAAAGGGATTATCTAGAACTCCAAATTTACAATAAATTTTATAAATGTAATGCAGGAAAAATATAAACCTTACATTAAGCATTAAAAATGCCTTTAATTCTATCTTTTTTAAATTTTTAAAATTTTTATTTTGTATTGCAGATGTCCCCCATTTTCCCCCTTTGCCCCCGCCCAGCTAGCCTCCACCCGACCCAGGCCTTCCCCACACTATTGTCTGTGTCCATGGGCTATGCATAAGTACATATAAGCCCTTTGGTTAATCTCTCTCACACTCCCGCTTCCCTTCCCTCTGACATCTGTCAGTCTGCTTCATGCATCCAGGACCTATTATGTTTGTCAGTTTATTTTGTTCATTAGATTCTACCTATAAGTGAGATCATATGATATTTGTCTTTCTCTGATGACTTATTTCACTTAGCATACTAATCTCTAGGTCCATCTATGCTGGTGCAAAGGATAAGAGATCTGAATATTTTTTATAGCCTCAAAGTATTCTATTGCATAAATGTACCACAGTTTTTTTTACCCACTCATCTACCGATTGGCACTTGAGCTGTTTCCAGATCTTAGCTATTGAATAACTAAGCTGCTATGAACATAGGGGTGCATATATGTTTTCTGATTGGTGTTTCAGGATTCTTAGGATATATTCCCAGAAGTGAGATCACTGGGTCAAACAGCAGTTCCATATTTAATTTTTTGAGAAAACTCCATTCTGTTTTCCACAGTGGCTGCACCAGTCTGCATTCCCACCAGCAGTGCATTAGGGTTTCCTTTTTTCCACATCCTGGCAGCACTTGTTGCTTATTGATATTTTATGGTAGCAATTAATTTACTTTAGTGTCATTTCTCAGAGCAATAGTGAGAACATGCCCTGGAAGGGATTTCACACCAAAAAGCAGCAATGTGGGGACACAGTCTCTTCATGCCCGAATGTTCTTCATGGTGGGCAAGTGGTGTCAGGGAGCTGAAGTGGGCAGGATTTTGAGGAGAAACAATGATCTCTAGGGTAATCCACCAGAGAAAACATTCACAGCTTGAAAATGGTAACTCCACTTTGAGTAGATCAATTTGTTATAATATGTCAGCTGAAAAAGACAACTGGTTATATTGGAATAAACAAGGGAATAGGATCGAGGTTCAAATCCTGGCTCTGCCACTTCTAAATACAATGCAATGTTTATATTATTGTAGTCCAATTTTAGTTGGTGGATTACATTTACCAGCCCATCCCAAGTTTACAGGGTTTAAAATGTCAAATAAAGGCTGACTATTAAAAACACAACTCATGTTAGAGTGGTATATTATTAGTAAACAGAACTTTCTATTTCATTAACAATATGAAATCTCTAAGCATAACTGCTTCTTGTAGATACTTTGTCTCAAAACAACCATTTAATTTGTTTGTGTCTCGTGTATTCATTTCCTTCCATTTTAAGACTTGAGTCCTGGTTGGTTTGGCTCAGTGGATAGAGCGTCAGCCTGTGGACTGAAGGGTCCCAGGTTCGATTCCGGTCAAGGGCATGTACCTTGGTTTCGGGCACATCCCAGTAGAGGGTGTGCAAGAGGCAGCTGATGGGTGTTTCTCTCTCATCGATGTTTATGACTCTCTATCCCTCTCCCTTCCTCTTTGTAAAAGAATCAAATAATATACTTTTTTTAAAAAGACTTGAGTTTATCATAAAAACAGGGGGTAAAAAATGGTTGCAGGAAAGTAGGGAAAACAGGGAGAGGTTGCTAAAAGGGTATAAATGTTCAGCTATAATGTAAAGAGGGTCTGAGGATCTAAGTATAATACGGTGACTACAGTTGATAACACTGTATCGTATAATTGAAATTTGCTAAGAGAGTAGAACTTAACTATTTTCACCAAAAATAAAAAAAAGATAAAAATCTGAGATGATGGATATGTTAAGGTGGGGGGAGTCCTTTTACAACATACACATATATCAAAGTACTTCATTTACTTAAAAAAATTACAATGTACACTTTAAATGCCTTATTATTTTATTCATCAATTATTAATTAATAAAGCTGAAATTAAGAAACAAGTTTTAACATGAAAAAGAGAGATGAGCAATACTGAGGATGTTTCAAAGAATCTATAGTCTAGATGAAATCAGCACTTTACGGAATGGTTTATAAACATCAGCCAAAGTATGAAGGCATCTTTCAATTATTCTAAAAATGTCTTCTTTATTATATTTTCTCTTTCTTTTGAAGTTTTGTTTTCTGTGGACAGAGCCAAAATAACAAGCCCTAGGGATCAGACCAGCATGGAGAACCCTGGCCAGAGAAGGCCCTTCTGAGACCATCACTCCATCGGAACATGAGCAGAAAACGTTTGTTCCTTTGCCACTCCTTCCACTCGCCCTGTTTTCAAGCTCTGTGGTAGACGCTTTTTGTCCTGTTCCTTCTTCTCCAATTCGAGACATTTTCAGCACTTGTTACCTTCTGCACTTCTTTCTCTCCTGACCTTTGTCTCCTGGACTCAGCAATAAGGGTAGAGAAAATGGCAGAAAGCACAGATAGGCTATTTTGCCACCACTGACTTAAAAAACAGACCCTCAAAAAAAATGAACTACTCTGTTGTTACTTTAAAAGTCTGTTGATGATGCAGTCAGTTAACAATTTAATTTATATAATTTTAATTAATTAATAGATTATTTTTTCAAAACTCAGTCCCTCTCAATGGCATATGTGGTTATGGGAGATTGCTCAAGAAAATAGTCATAGTTTAGCCTTCAAATACTATGTAATGTCTTTTGGTAACAGCTAAGTCATTGCCACCAGGCATGAAATCCTTTGGTGGTGTTTAAATGCCTGTGCACTCAAATATACATTTTCTACTCTGCAGCAGAAGAAATACTGGAAAATTCACATTTAGGTTTTTTTTTGTAGGTTTTTTATTTTTTTGGCGGGGGTGGGGGGAGAACTACAACTATAAAATGGAAATTATTTATAACCGTTGCTCTTATTCAACCACAAAGGGTGTGGATCACCATTTCATAAAGATCTATTTGTTGGGTCCAAAATCCAGACTCCAGTAAGGGAAACATAAAATAAAAACCATCATGCATAGTCATAGAGTTGATGTGTTTATTTTTGTGTAATATAATCAGTTCAACAAGAATTTTGAACCATTTAGTAAAGTGTGGCCATTATTTACTTACCCTCCCAATCTTCACTTTACGGGATGGGTGTCTTATCCAGCTGGTAGTTTTACATACTGAATGACTTTAGGTGACCAGTCACATATTCTTTGGAATGTTCTCCTAAGTCACTCAGACTTTAACTGATTTGCTCATGTGTTTGTGTACTTTTGTGCGCTTAATGCATGGCCAGAAGGCAGGGAGAGGCCATGTTCTTTGCAATCTCCACCCCCCCCACACCCCCCTTCCCTGGTACCAGGAAAGAACTTTCTTATCATCCAGGACACTTTGTGAACATGGTGTCATCACAGGTGCTTGCTCACCCCAAATTAGAAAGGCTCTCCACACCCTAAACCCAGTGCTGCCACTTCTGTCTTCCCTTTAGAAACTCGTAGGCCCTGCCCAGCCTCAAGCTCTGTGAGCTGGGTTGCCTGCCCTAGACACACTCTTCCTGGAAGCCTTCGGAGTAAGTCCATCTAAAGCCAAAGTCTTCTTTACAGAGTGTGGTCTTCCACACAAATCTGCTGCCCTGAAGATGCAGGGAGCATTACCCTGACAATTGGAGTGGGCAGACTTATAGGATATTTGGTCTATTCATCTCTTTCCTTAAAATGAAAAGACCCACTTGGAATATTCAGATAACACGCCTCCTTGCTGGAATTAGATCCAGTAAGGCGATGAAGCTCTCAGTATGGAGTTTTGATTTTCAAGGCGGGTTGATGAGGAGAGAGAAGAGCTGTACCCTCTAGGCATTTGGGGAAAAGACAGCTCCAGGTCCTGGCAGCCCTAAGGGCTGGGCTCTAAGGGCCCGAGGGTGGACGGAGGCCGCCTCTTCCCTGAGACCTGGGAAGAGAAGGCAGTCCAGCAGGGCAGTGGCTTGAACATACATGGGATAACTGTGACGTGTCTCTAGGTCTCCAGGTGACAGATCGCCAGGTTCTTGTGCTTTATCTCCAGCTGATCCCCCTCCCCAGAGCCCAGATGACAGGTAACATAATGAGCTCTGGTAAGAACTCAATAAATGTTTGCATTTGTGGGCTGAATTGAACTTAAGCCTTTCCCAAGCCATGGCGTTTGTCCTTCAAAGGCTAAATAACAAAAAGAACCTGTGGCATGAATAGAATGTAGCACTGCTTCGCAGAGACTGCGGAATCCAAAGGATTTGCCAAGGTGAGGGGGGAAATAGTTTAGCTAAATGGGAAATGTACAATTAAAATTTGCCTATTGAGCTTTGTTACAGTGGGGAAGCAAATATATTTCATGCTTGTGATTCCTCATTTTATTGTCCAAGGTTCCCCCCACCTGCCCCATGGTGATATGATATAGGCATAGTGATGTTTTCTTAGCATATCGGTGCCTGGAGTGAAATTGCACATAGTATAACATAGGGACTTAGTCATTGAACTCCAGATTTTTCATTTGATAAACTTCTACTTATAAGAAATACTATTCTTTTGCCAAAAGGGCCAGGTAATTCCTGAAATACTGTGTTTTCTGTCTTAATCAGAGGCGATTGATCTTCAGAAAGATGCAAGAGATGTTAGTAAAGTCTTACTTACCAGATATAGACAACATATTTAAGGCTTACCAGTATTCAACAATTTAATTTCTTGGCAGCTATATTTGTATCTTAAGTCTGCATAAATCCTGCATTGCTTTTCATGCCACAGCTCTTTTCCAAGTCCGTGTTGTTATAAACCTCATCCGACTTTATATTGTGCTGTTAATTTAAAGCAACACCCACTTTGGACATAATGCACCTGAAAATTTAAAAAATAAAAGAAATATGCGAAGGAGAAAGCAGCTGATTTGGATTGTCCTAAGTAAAACAGCATATTCTAGTGATGAGTGTATCCAATGTTGTAATCATGACAGACAAAGACTATGAGCTCTGTATTTAAAATATAAGCTGCATATTCTATACTATGCAGCTGTAAAAAGAAAGAATTCTTACCATTTGCAACTGCATGGATGGACCTAGAGAGCATTATGCTAAGCGAAATAAGCCAGCCAGAGAAAGATAAGTATCACTGATCTCACTCATTTGTGGAATCTAATGAACAACATAAACTGATGAGCAAAAGTAGACCCAGAGACATAAAAACATCGAATAGACTGTAAAACCTCAGAAACCTCAGAGGGAAGGCAGGGGAGGGGGGAGGGAGGAGAGAGATCAACCAATGAATTCATATGTGTATATGCATAACCCATAGACACAGACAGTGGGTGGTGAAGGCTTGGGGTAAGGGGGGTAGGAGAGGGCAATAGGGGGAAAAAAGGGACATATGTAATACTTTCAACAATAAATAGTTATTTAAAAAAACAAGCCTAATAGCTAACATTCAATCTGAGTTTAGATTCTTTTCTAATGGGCCAACAACTCCGTGTCTACGTTTGATATTGTCAGTACATTATCCTGCCTTTCAAGAGACAGGTCTCCATGTATTCTTAATATCTGCAGAAACTATGAAATGAGTTTTCTTTTTGTTGGAAATTTACAAGTAGGAAAATTTCTCTCCTTGTTACAGAAAAACAATGCCAACATGTGACCTTTGGAACTAAGGTTCAGGGCAATTAACAGGTAAAAGGAATGAAACTGATTTTCTGACCTTTATGCCACCTGAGCAATTACACAAACATTTTTCTAGTTATTAACAAATAATCCACTAACTTCACAAAAGTTCAACCAGTTATAGATTTATGGTGTTGTTAGAAAACAAATGCATCATATCATTTCCTCAGTGTTATCTCATTTCCAGGTTCTTTTTTATTTGTTTTCCTTTCAAAGGTGACTTCTGGGTGACCCATACAAATATGTTTGCACTTTGCTACTTTGTATGCCATTTCTTCTCCAGCTCTGTAGCCCTGTGGAGCATTATAACTCACTTTCAAATGCAATACATTATAATTTCCCCCTTAATTAAAACTTCATGAACGTTTTGCAGTCTTACTCTGTTGTGCCTCTGATATTTCTAGCATTTCTCAAATGAACACTCTTAGAAAAAACATGCGTGTAAACTTATTTAATACTAGAGGCCCGGTGCACGAAATTCATGCATGGTGGGGGGGTTGTACCTCAGCCCAGCCTGTACCCCTCTCCAATCTGGGACCCCTCAAGGGATGTCCAACTGCCCGTTTAGGGATCGGGCCTAAACGGGCAGTCGGACATCCCTCACACAATCCAGGACTGCTGGCTCCCAACTGCTCACCTGCAAATTGGGAGCCAGGCTTGATCACCCCCAACTGCCCTCCCCTGTAGACATGGTCACCCCTAACTGCCCTCCCCTGCAGGCTTGATTGCCCCCAACTGCCCTCCCTTGCAGGCCTGGTCCCCCCCAACTGCTCTCCCCTCCTGGCCTGATCTCCCACAACTGCCCTCCCTTGTAGGCCTAGTCCCTCCCAACTGCCCTCCCCTGCTGGCCATCTTGTGGTGGCCATCTTGTGTCTACATGGGGGCAACCATCTTGTGTGTTGGAGTGATGGTCAATTTGCATATTACTTTTATTAGATAGGATAGAGGTCTGGTGCATGGGTGGGAGCCAGCTGGTTTACCCTGAAGGGTGTCCCGGATCAGGGTGGGGGTTCCCTTGGGGTGTGGGGAGGCCTGGGCGAGGGGCCTGTGGTGGTTTGCAGGCCGGCCACGCCCCCCAGCGACCCAAGTGGAGGCCCTGGTATCTGGGATTTATTTCTCTTCTATATTTGAAACTTTGTAGCCTTGAGCAGAGGCCAGGGCAGGCCAGGCGGGTGGAAAGCTTGGCTTCCTCCATTGCCAGGGGCAACCCAAGCCTCTGGCTGCCACCATTTTTGTTGGGATTTATTTATCTTCTATAATTGAAACTTTGTAGCCTTGAGTGGAGGCCAGGGCTGGCCAGAGCAGGAGGAAAGCTTGGCTTCCTCCATTGCAACCCAAGCCTCCTGCTCTCTCCAGCTCTGTGGCTGCTGTCATATTTGTTGGGTTAATTTGCATACTTGCTCCTGATTGGCTGGTGGGCATGGCTTGTGGGCATAGCGGAGGTAGGTCAATTTGCATGTTTCTCTTTTATTAGATAGGATCACAGTGTTATGTTTCTACTCTAAATGGATTGCTTAGCCATTGGAACATCTCTTTCTCCTTTGGAAAGGAAACCTGAAATACTATACTTCTGCATAAAATAGGTTAGGAAATCCAGGGCTAAACATTTAAGTATGATACTGCAGTAAATATACGTCAAAACAAGAGTCTCTCTGAGCACTTTATAACTTATTGCGAGAATCATTTCTTTAAGTCACTAAAGCAAATTCTGTTCAAAGAATCTCATAACTTTACTGGACAAGAAAATCTCTAATAGCTATGGAGAGAAGTTCACAGAAAGGACTGATTTGGAGAGAATCAATAAAGGATTGAGTTGGCATAGATCTGGGACTCTGTTTATATGGTGGAATGCAAAGTGGAATCCTGATTTATCCTGTATGCCCACTTTGTCTCTATACCTTTCATCATCTATGTGTATGCACTACTTTTTTGTTTAATAATATTCTTTTTCGTTACTCCACATGGAGTAACAAAAGTACTGAGGAGGACTTAGGAACCACTTTAGTAAACCAGGTACGGAGGATTCTACAGGCTGGCTGTTTATGCCCAGTTACATATCGCTTCTGGGTCCTTGTGGGACTGGACTCTTGGCTGAAGTCACAATAAGGACAGAAACATAATGAAGTCACAATGACAGTGATGGTGACTGGAAACCAAGACCCACTCCCCCAGCATCCCGCAGCACCCACAGTAGAATCAGAACTCAGAGCTGGCTTTTAGGCCTGCTACTGTTTCCCACCCACAGAATCAACGACCACAGGCTGAGGAAAAAGTGTGATCAACATTTATTTAGCTTTTTCCCACAATGGTTTTTCTTCTTTTTTAGCATTGTGTATTTAATTCAGGGGAAGTAGATGTAAAACTTTTGTGAGGTAATTTATTATATAATATGCCAATAAATCTTATATTTTTTTAAATTAAAGTTCTTGCATATCTCATTATACTGTATAGGATTTTCATTGAAAATCCTATATAGTATAATAATTATTTTAAGACTTTTCAACTAATGTATCTATAACTACATAGTTTTATATATATATATATGCATATATATATATATGCAAATATAGTTAACATATGTGTATATATAATTTCAAAGAAAAAATTTCAATCACATTTGTAAATTGAAGGCAGTAAAAAAAAGTAACCTAGTTAGCAAAGAGTATCATAGAGACCACTCAGGAAGTATTTGTTGAATACATTTATTCATTGGTGGGGATGTGACTAAGTATAAGCATTTCTGTTCTCAATTGAAATTATTTTCTGGTGTTTATTTGATAACATGGGAAAGCTTTTATACTAGAATAAACATTTAAGGGGTATATTTGCAAAAAGAAAAAACATTCTACTTATTAAAGTGATTTTCAAAAGTCTGGAATTTCACAGTATCTCAGAGGATTGAAAAAAAAATACAGAGACTATCAATATGCCCAAACACATTTGCTGAACAGCTTTTTTTAAATGTTAAAACAAAAAAAAGCAAAAACATTTCTAACAAAAGAAAGCTGAAAAACAAGCAAAGAACAAAAAACTTAAACTGTTTCTGTGTATTCATTTTAGTTTACTTCCACTGAGATTTGACTGCCTATAACAAAAAATTAGATAGAGGCAATTTAACTGCCTTTCTGATGTAACTATTATAAATGTACTTTTTTTTATTTGAGTCTAAAGATTTTGCATAAAAAGAAATCTAAAATGTGAAAGGAAAGGTTTGACATTAATTGGAGGCATGTCTGGCAAAGTGCCTTCAAGCATGAATTAAATATTTCCCAAATGAAGGAATGAAGGAAAGGCCACAGTACTCTGCTGCTTTTTTTTTTTTTTTCATTCATAAACACCATTGCTGCCTGTTGCCAGCACATTGCATTTTAATGTGTAGAGTGCTGTCCACCCACAGTCTACTTCTTGAAAACTAGAAGTCATTTTTTAATCCTCACCTGAGAATATGTTATTATTGATTTTAGAAATAAAGGAAAGGGGGAGAGAAAGAGGAGAGAGAGAGAGAGAAATTGATCAGTTACCTTCTCTACCCACCCCAACTGGTGATCGAACCTACAACCTAGGTATGTGCCCTGACTTGGAATCAACCCTCAACTTTTAGGTGCATAAGACGACACTCCAACCACCTGAGCCACCCGGCTAGGGCCCTAGCAGTCATTTTTGACACCTTCTATGTGTTCACACCCTCTGCTCAATCTTGTGAATTCCTCCAGCATTTTCCTCTCTTCAGATCACCTAGCTTAGGTCAGGAGCTCCTATTGTGCTTTCATGAAACACTTTGCTTTTCCTTCATAGCACAGATCACATTTTAAATTATATAGTAATTTTTATTTTGTTTGAATAATGGCATTTTACTAGAGTGTAAGTTCCATGAAAGTGTCAAAAAATAATAAATGGAGCCCTTTAAAATGAAGCCTGAGCTGCCATGTCAGAGGAACTGCCTTGCATGTCCTATGCCTCAAACCTTTGGAACGTAATGATTCCCGAATAGCTATTCCTATTGATCTCAGTAGATGCTTGCTGCCTCCCACTTTGAATGGCCTTTTACTTTTTAGGTTAGCAAAGCCAGAGTGCCTTGCTCACTGTTGTATCTCTAGCACTTGTGCTAAATACACATTTTAAAATGAGTGAATGAATAAGATCATTGTAACATTAATGGCCAAATTACTGTGGCCCTTAGCTCTGACCTCCGCAGGCCCTTACAAAGTTGCCTCAGCTCGAAGGCCTGCCTCGCTGGTTCCTCAGCCCTGCAGTCAACACAAATAGCCCTGCACTTCCCAGTCTGCCATCCTTCCTTGTCGTCTCATGGCTGTAGGGGGCACACCAGCTTTTCACTGTTTGTAGGGCCCTTGGTGAAAAACACGCCTGATGTCAAGGACAGTGCTCCATGATGCTCCTGAAGCTACAGGTAGACACTCATGAAGGACTCCCTCTCCCTGCTCTGTGCACACCCTGCACTTACTTTTTCCTCAGAAAGAAATCTTCTTGCAAACAATTTATTTGCTGGTTAGATGTCAACCCAATATCATGGTCATGATCATCCCATCTCCTTTTATTTTTCTGTTATTAGGACAAAAAAAAAACCAATAAAAATACCCTCCTTCTATTATGACAATAAATATAATAATCCCACATTCATGTCAATGCATATAAGCAGAACCCAGAGAATCTGTTTCTCATTCATTCTACCAAAAGGAAAGAAGGAAGAAAAGGTAGGAGAGAGGATTCTTGCTATGATCTCCAGTTACCCAATTTGGTACATTTGCACACTGGAATGCCATTAAGCTGTTAACTATAGCCATCGTGTTGTATATTACATCCCTGGTACTTATAACTGGAAGTTTGTACTTTTTGACAACCTTCTTCCAATTTCTCCTCCACCAACTTTTCACGTCTGGTAACCACAAATGTAATTGCTTTTTCTATGAGTTTAGGTGGTGTTGTTTTTTTTAATCTATATTTTTAAAGATTAATCATTTAGGTTAAATCATACAGTATTCATCTTTTTCTGTCTGGCTTATTTCACTTAGCATAGTGCCTTCAAGATCCATCCATGTTGTTGTAAGCATCAGAATTTTTCTTTTTATGGCTGAATTATACACACACTCACACATCTTCTTTATCCATTCATCCATTGATGAACACTTAGGGTATTTCCATATCTTGACTATTATAAATAACTAGAGGCCCGATGCATGAAATCCATGCAAGAGTAGGCCTTCCTTCCCCCGGCTGCCGGCACCCGCTTCCCTCTGGCACCCGGGACCCAGGCTTCCCTCCAGCCCCAGCTTCTTCCAGAAGGTCGTCCAGAAGGGCATCTGGTTAATTAGCATATTACGCTTTTATTATTATAGATACTGCTATTAATATGGGGGCACATATAGTGTTTTAATTTCCTTTGAATGTATTTCCAGAAGTAGAATTGCTGGATCTTATGGTAATCCTATTTTTATTTTTTTAAATTTTTGACAGAGGTGTCAAGGCTATTCAATGGGGGAAATGAAAGTCTTGTCATCAGAATATGCTAAACATCTGTTCAGCTGTATAAATATGTGGAAAATGACGCAGTCTTTATCATTCAGAAACACTCAAAATTAATTTGAGATTTATCATAAAAATAAGAATCTACAACTTCTAGAAGATAACAATGGAAAATATCTTTTCAACTTTAAGTATGCAAATAATTTTAGGGAGGACAGAAAAAGTGCTAAACAAACTTAAAAAGATAAATTAGAGTTCATCAAAATTAAAACAGACCATTAAGAACATGTAAACACATGCAGGTGAGCTTCCCGCTGGGCCCTGGGTCCACAGGCTCCCCTGACACCAGCCATGAGTCGTTCAGGCAGAGCGACGCACACCAAAAGCACTGCCTGGCCCACCAGATGAAGGCTAAGCAGCAATGGTCCAATCTGGATGAGATGCACCTCAAGCTGTGGCCCCAGGTTCCCTCATGGCCACAGCCAGTCCTGGGAGCCCAACTTGACCCCAACCTGCATGGCTGTCTGGCCTACATGAGGTTCTTCATCAATTCTGCCAATCTGAAGACCCACTTCTGATCCAAAGACCACAGAAAAGGCTAAAGCAACTGAGCGTGGAGCCCTACACTCAGGAAGAGGCTGAGAGGGCAGTGGGTACGGGCTCTTATGTGCTCCTCCAGCAGCTAGTAGTGCCCACAGAAGTATCCACTGAGGTCCCTGAGATGGACACTTCTACCTGGCATGGCTGAAAGATGCAAAGCCGAGCAGCTGCCTATGCACAGTGAAGCAGGGCTCGGCTGGGAGAGACTGTGCCAAGCTTTTGTATCCCTGGGTTTGTTGAGTGGATGGCCTCATCTGGGTGCCCTCCCCCTCAAATAACGGAATTGGATAAAGACAAAAAGAAAAAGAAGAACATGCAAACACAAGCCACAAACTGGAAGAAAATGATTGACAGTATATATTTCTGACAAAAGACTTTATCTATTTATCCAAAATGACAAATAATTCATTAAAAATGGCCAAAAAGACTTGAAAAATCGATATCAGTCTTATTTACTACTTTTCCTCTCGTACCTGGAACAGAGTCTGACACATAGAAGGTTGTGACCAACTCCTTCCCACATTTACTCATTCATTCACTCACTTCTTTATTCACTAAAAGTCTTTATGGCATCTTTTCTATCTGAAGATTGAGAAATATCAATACACACAATCCATACCCACATGGACCTACCTTTCTAGGCAGAGTTCATTGCTCCTTCCTTTATATTCACATAGCACAGTCATGATTTGCTTACCTGTGTGTATGCACTCTCCCTTTGTAGAATCTAAGTTTTTTGAGAATCTTCTGAGACTTAATCATGTTTTGTTGGAAAGGCCCAACGCCTAGCACAGTGTAAACACTCAACACATTTTCATTGAAGCAAAGAAGAAAGAAGGGGAGGAAGAGGAATTGTACTCACCAGAAGCCAATAGCAGTGACTGTTAGAAAAGTCTGGTGTCTGTGTATAGGAAGTGTGTGTGTTTTGCAAAGAGTGCTGTCCTTCTTCTGCATCTGTAGAGCCAGAACTTTACTCTTTTGGGAGGATGGGCATTCACCAACACACATCACTTTCTCCTGGGGAATGGCATGGTGTCCCTCTCTCAGTGGAGCTGGCTCGCTCTGCCCGGCTCAGGGAACATGGGAGTTGACTGAGCTGGGACTTAGCAGGAGGTTGGTCTCTGTCACCTGAAGCACGCCAGTAGGTCTGATACGGCTTTCCCCATTCTCACAAGATGCAGGGCCGTTCCAGAGCTCCTCCGGAGACAGTGGCAGACTCCAGGGTAAGCCCATGAGCCTGGTATGGTGTGAACGTTACCTAGAAGTAAATGCTAACTGTGTGGGTAACCTTGGGATCAGCTTGGCATCATGAGTGGAGAGAAAGGCAGTGCTGGTCACCAACCGCCTTCTGGGCAGCAGGGAGCAGCTGATGAGGGTTGACTGGGTAAAAAAAAGGCTGGCAGACACTTGGTAGAAAGTCATGAGATGCCAATGAAGCCTTTGGAAAAAATTAGCAATTTTTGAAGAAGTTTTGATGACTGTGTCATGTAGTCTATTATACCGGACCACATAAAATGAAGCTATTTGCCCATTTTCGACTTACCAAAATACGTAGTGTAGAGAGTACCTGATCTGTTTTAAGGTTTAAGGAGTATGACTTCCTTCACCTTAGACAGAAAGAAAGCAACAGAAAGAATAAAAATAAATGAAGATGCTCTAGCTGGTTTGACTCAGTGGATAGAGCATCAGCCTGTGGACCGAAGGGTCCTAGGTTCGATTCCGGTCAAAGGCACATGCTGGGGTCGCAGGCTTGATCCCCAGTAGGGGGCATGCAGGAGGCAGCCAATCAATGATTCTTTCTCATCATTGATGTTTCTATCTCTCTCTCCCTCTCCCTTCCTCTCTGAAATCAATAAAAAATATATTTAAAAGAAAAGAAAAAAAATGAAGAAAGAGGTAAATTGTAAAAACAAAAAGTGAGCTTTGTCTCTTTTGTTTCTTACATGTGGTTAGGAGAGAGCTATAAGCATGAACTATAAAGCATTTCTGATGGATAAATTAAAACATAGACTCAAAGATTTCTGAGTGCACGTGGATCTCCTTCCTCTTTTCTTGCTCCTTCCTGGCACTCTAGCAGGTCCTAACTTTATATCTAAATTATTTCCTTGAGTCTTACTGATCCCCGTGGCATGGAGGCTGGGAGTGGTCAGCAGTGAGAGGCTCAGCCAGGAAAAGTCTCTTAGTCACTGCGTGTTGGAAGAAGCCTGGAGCATGCCTGGAGTGTTCCTCTGACTGATTTCCAAGATAAAGGTGGGCAGCTGCATGGCAGCCAGGCCTGGTCACAGCAGGTTACAAGGAACTGTGTCATCCCAGCACACCAGGCAGTTTCCTTTCTGAGTCACTTTTTAGCTCCAGAATGAAACTCCACCCTCTTTTTTTTCTGTGGCCCAAGTGAGAGGAAGAACATTTCTCTCTGCAGAGAGCATTTCAGTAAGGAGCCTCCTGCGTGCGCAGTCTCTGCCTCGGTGGGCGAAGGTCTGCAGGAGAATTCCATCCCTGTGTCATGTGACTCCAAGGGGAGCAGGGCTGCTCCTGGGACCCACAGGCGGTGCCTGGAAATGAGAGGCCAGCAAGGCCATTTGCTAACAGAGTAATGCAGTTTCCTTTCCGATTTGGGCTTTTCTCTTGACTTAAAAAATCAGAAGCTCATCATTTGAGCTTTCATGAGAGGAGGGATTTTAGTGTTACTGTGCTCCCTGGTCCTTGACTTTGTACTCTATCATCAGAAAAAGAATCCCAGCTGGTGTGGCTCAGTGGTTGAGTGTCAACCTATGAAGCAGGAGGTCACAGTTCGATTCCCAGCCAGCGCACGTGCCCAGGTTATAGGCTCGATCCCGAGTAGGAAGTATGCAGGAGGCAGCCGATCAATGATTCTCTCTCATCATTGATGTTTCTATCTCTCTTTCTCTTTCCCTCTCTGAAATCAATAAAAATATTTTTTAAAAAGAAGATATACCTAACACCACTGGTCAATGAATTTGACTACAGGAATTTCTGAAAGGTTTTTCCATTTTCTCATAGTTTTAAAAAGCATGTACTTACCAAGAATTTGGCTTTGAATTTTGTTGTTTCCAGCATCCATCCTCTTTCTCTCTTTTCCTTTCACTTTTTAACCTGTGGACACTGGTCAGAAATTAAATCATTATTTACACAATGTAATTGCAGACAGGAATGTGAGCAACAGACCTAGGAACACAGAGAGCCTCCTTTCTCTCCGAAGAAAGGCGACCGAGGGTGGTGTGAGGAGGTGGTGGCAGATGGTCCTCCCTCATCCCCCTGCTCTCTGAGGCCTGGGAGCTCCTACATCAGAATGGGCCTCTGCTGCTCCATGCCGGCAGCCAGCCTTCCAAAACGGAGCCTTACTAGGAGCAGAGATGCTGCAACCTCAAGCCTGAGGAAAAGATGTGACTAATCATTGGATTTAAAGCTGGTGCGTGTCCCTTGCTTTCTGCGTTCGTGCTGAAAAGGAAGCCTTTTCCTGCTTCCACCCTCCTTTGCTTTCTCCTCCAAGCCGCTGCATCTGCCCCCAGGGGTGGCAGCCCTCCAGTGCGGCTTCTCTCCTGGCATTCTGGAGGGTGCAGGCAGGGCCCCCAGGGAACCCATCTTCAACGCTCCACCCACCTTTCCTCCCACTGCAGAAGCATTCTTTTGCATCTTGATGGTTTTTGTTTTGTTTCTAAGAGTCTGCAATTTAAAGTAACTTTGAAAAATGTCAATCAATACCCTACTTCAGGAAGGGCTGTGTGTGCTAGAGAGGGGAGGGCTACAGCGAATGGAGGAGTAAGGCAGCCAGTGGGCTGGAAGTTGAGGTTGAAAGCCCGGTGGCAAAATACTCTGGATCTCAGTGACTCCTGTTCACCCACCCACACTGCTAAGTCTCCTCTCCACACAGAGTCCAGAATTTCCTTGAGCGTCTCACTCCCTTGCTCAGACTTCTTCAGTGTCTTGCCATTGCGAGAAGAACAGAGTCCGAACGCATTAGCTTGGTGGCTAAGATGGCCACAATCTGCCTTCATTCTGCTTTTACAAACTATAGCTCACTGCATTCCTTGTGCCCCAGTGTACCTGCTGTTCAACCTACTCTGCTGTGTTCAGAACACAGCCTGCATACCTTCACTTCTTCTCCTTTGCTGACTGTTCTTTTAGCCTATGAACTTCTTTCTAGTTGTTTCCATTCTCCCTCTCCTTTACCAGTTTTTGAAATTCTAACCATTTTTCAAAGACAGTCTACTTAATACAACTGTCCCCAATCACTTAAATCAATATAAATCTCACATCTATTTATTTCTCTGGTTTTGCCATGGTTATATCTTATACTTGCCCTGCAGTCACAGTTATTTGAGGTTAGGCCCTGATGTCGTCACCTTTGTAAAATGCCTGGAACATTACTGGACCTGAATAACTGAGTATCAAGATATTGGTTCAGATTTCAATACTCCCAAAGGCTGATCTAAGAAATGACCATATTTTAATTGTTGAACAGAAGCTCAGAGGCAAAATGGACCTCCGGGCACTAATAGAATGGCCCAATGTGGGCTATAGCAGTATTGCCACATCTTCCTCCTGGCCAGATGAGGGCTTGGATTCAAGAAGAAGAAAAGGATTCACAGGTGAGCCCATACATGACTGTTCTGAGCTGCTTTTGACAAAAATGAAGAAGCTGTAGCCATTATTCAGATGGTATTCAGTGCACCAGCATTAGAGAAAGTCTGCTTAGTGGTCTCATGCATGGGCCTAGGGACACCACTTTGCTAATTCAACTTTACTTCCTTTTAGAACAGCAGAATTTTAATAGCAGGAGAGGACTATGGAGATTATCTTGTTCATGCTCCTAGCCAATTCAGGGATCATCCCACTCCTTCCTCCAGAGTCCACGCTCTGGTCTTCGCAGTCATGCCTTTTCTAGGACGGGGCCCATATACATAAAAGGCAACAAGACTACTGCCCTTATCAGCCCTTGCAACACAGGCCTTGCAGGGAATGTGAAGGGAGCTTTCACGTGTGAAATCCTACGAGAGGCATGAAAAGACTTATGCACCTTGGTAAAGACACTCTAAAACCATCCCTGCACCAGTCAGCATACTTGTTCTTAAGAAATGTCTACAATGCTGGGAACCATCCATCAAGACTCAAAAATTAGTGAAAAAGAAAGGCAACCTCAATTTCTGTCATCATTCTATAAAATTCTGATATCTAGCAATCTGGTCATAAAGAGCCTTTGGTTAATAATTTCAGCCAGCCTGGAGGTTACCATATTCAGTTAACCATCAGTAGTGGTTTATGCCAAATGCAAGGATATTGAGAATTGATTTAATGATGATTCCATGTCTGACTGAGGTGTTTTTCATATGGAGGAGGATTTATAAATAAAGATCTTTACAATGAGAGGGTGAAGACAGCTCAGCCTATATAATCCTTTGGAGCTGAATATATACATTGAGTATGGGTTGTAAATGGAGTTTTCATAGAATTTGAGACATTTTTCACATATTATTTTCTTAGGAGGGCCGGATGCTATTTATAATTCCTTAGGAAGGAATAAAGGAGGTTATTGTGATTAACTTTTGAGTTATGATTCATTATTCTATCTTTCCTATATCCTGGGACCAGATACCAGAGCAGACACCTTGCATCTGTGACTCCTTGCAGACTGCTTCAAGCCCTTGAGCCTGGCTGTTAATTGCTACTTCAACCAGGTTGCCAGAACTCTCATGATAAACCTCTCTCTCTCTCTCTCTCTCTCTCTCTCTCTCTCTCACACTCACACACACACACACACACACACTGATGTCGTGTGTATGCACATGACTACTAAGCCTCTTTGATTGATTCTGAAGTGAGGCAGGGGCAGGGATGTGTTTGTGTGGGGAGGCACAAATGTTGAGCTGACCACCAGCTTCTGTATATGATCTGTGATCTGCCATTTGTCTTGAAAGGGACAATGAGAATGAGGCCTGAATCCCTGAACTTTTGGAAGACCCCAAACAGCAGGGGCACCTGGGGGAACAAAGGGCCTCCTGGCATATGTGAGGGCTGTGTGTTTCAACTAGGTATCATGTTCTGGCCACAGACTGATAGACAAACGCCAGGCCAGATGAAGAGATACAATCTGCTCAACTTGACGAGTCTATACCTGTATCATGTGATGGGAACAGATGCTGATTCAATACGGATACAGGTGCAGAAAAAAGGGGGTAGTGGGGGGGAAGCCTAGACACGGAAGCAAAGTGCTACAAAAGTTTAGAGCCTCCAGTGGAGGCTGACTCTACATGAATGATTCCAACGTTTGTGTGACGTAAATTGCCACAGGGCTGTGCTGAGGCTTTCTGGCAGAGGAAGCCGGAGAGCATCTCTGACATCTGGACACAAAGGCTCCTGTAGGAACACTGGTCTTTCCACTCTTCTCCTCATGACAGGGAACCGCAGTTTCTCCCTCCCTGTGCAGGTGCCATATTCACCCTTGATGATGGAACTATCTTGGTGAGGCTACCTGTGCCTGGAAAAAGCATAGGGGCAGCGGCTGAGCTCGTTACTCCTTGTCTATCTCACAAGCACAGAAAACTTGATACTGGATCGTAGGGAAGCCCACGTCTGGGTCACAGAGCAGGTTAGTGTTCTACCATGATCATTGAGAAAGCTCAATGTCGACAATACTGAGTAATTACTAAAATCACAGTTCAAAATTCCTGATTATTTCTCTAGGTGTTTTTTTTTTTAATTAAAAAAATGATTTGTTTAGCATCCTCTGCTACTCCGTGTCCCATATGCTTAGAAAAATGCTTGCATCTGCCTAATAAAATCTATAGCAATACAATTACTGAAAATGAAGAAGCTGTTTGAGCTTAAAGTAAATATTGGCCTCCATCCTGGAAAACAGAAGCTGCTTATAACCCTCCAAAGGGTATATTTTGGGCTTCCTAAAAACGTTGACTGGTTACCAATGGAGCCCTACTATTCTTCTTTCTACATCTCTTGGTCCTTCTTTATTTTTTCCTATTATTATTGCTGTTGTTGGCATTGTCACTGCCTACTTTTAGAACTTGCCCTTATCCTATTTTGAATATTCTATAATTCACATAGAGACTGAGTTTAGAGGCATGAGATTGCTCAGTTTTCCCTTTCCCTTTCCTGAAGACATGATTTTAAGTACTATTTAACGTTTTTATGTGGCTTTCAATGTAATTTTTCAATTACAGTTTACATTCAATATTATTTTGTATTAGTTTCAGGTGTATATTACAGTGGTTATAAAGTCATATACTTTACAAAGTGATCTCCCGATACTTCTAGTATTTGTCTGGCAAAATACATAGTTATTACAATATTACTGACTATATCCCCTAAGCTGTACTTTACATCCCTGTGACTTTTGTAACTACCAATTTGTACTTAACCCCTTCACCTTTTTTTACCCATCTGGCAACCATCAAAATGTTCTCTGTATGTATGGGTTAGTTTCTGTTTTGTTTGTTTGTTTTATTATTTAGACTCCACATATAAGTGAAATTATGGCATTTGTCTTTCTCTGTCTGACTTATTTTATTAGCAAAATAACCTCTAGGTTCATTCCTGCTGTCACAAATAGTAAGATTTCATTAGCTCAACTATGGAAAAAAAACAAACAAACACACGCTGTGATGAACATAGGGTGCATATGTCCTTCCCAATTAGTATTTTGGGTTTCTTTGGATATATACCCCGTGGAACCACTGGGGTATATATCCAAAGGCAGTTTCTTGCAGTGGTTGCATCTGCATTCCCACCAACAGTGCCTGAAGGTCCCCTTTTCTCCACATCCTGACTAACACTTGCTTGTTGATTTGCTGATGATAAGCATTTTGACAGGTGTGAGGTGATATCTCATTGTGGTTTTAATTTGCATTTCTCTGATGATTAGTGACATTGAACATCTTTTCATATGTCTGTTGACCATCTGTATGTTCTCTTTGGAGAAGCATCTATTCAGGTCCTCTGCTCACTTTTTAAGTGAATTGCTTGCTTTCTTGGTATTGAGTAGTATGAGTTTTTTATAAATTTGGGATATTAACCCCTTATCAGATGTATCATTAACAGATATCTTCTTCCATTTTCTAGATTGTCTTTTTATTTTATTAATGGTTTCCTTTGTTGTGCAAAAACATTTTAATTTCATGTACGCCCATCTGTTTATTTTTTCTTTTATTTTCCTTGCCTGAGAAGGTATGTCAAAAAAAAACTATTGCTAAGAGAAATGTTAGGGATTTGCTGCCTATGTTTGCTTCTAGAAGTTTTATAACTTTGAGTCTTACATTTAAGTCTTCAATACTTAATAATTTTGAATTTATTCTTATATGTAGGGTAAGAAAGTAGTCTAGTTTTATTTTTTCATGTATCTTTCCAATTTTCACAACAACATTTATTGAATAGACTGTCTTTACTTGACTGTATGTTCTTGCATTTTTTGTCATATATTAATTGACCACAGGCATGGATTTATTTCTGGGCTCTCTATCTGTTGCATTGATCTACTAGTATGTATCTGTTTTTGTGCCAGTATAATGCTGGTTTAATTACTATAGATTTTTTGTATAGTTTGGGGTCCAGTAGCATGATACCTCCAACTTTGGCCTTCTTTCTCAAGGTGGCTGTGGCTATTTGGGGTCTTTGGTGGTTCCATATAAATGTGAGGATTATTTGTTCTAGCTCTTTGAAAAATGCCATCAATAGTTTGATAGGGATTGCATTGAATCTATAGATTGCTTTGGGTAGTATGGACACTTTAATGATGTTAATTCTTCCTATTCATGAGCACAGTATATGCTTTCCTTTATTTATATCATCATTAGTTTCTTTAATGTCTTAGAATTTTATGAATACAGGTTGTTAACCATCTTGGTTAAATTTATTCCTGACTTTTTAAAAAATATATTTTTTATTGATTTCAGAGAGGAAGGGAGAGGGAAAGAGAGAAACATCAATGATGAGAGACAATCATTGATTGCCTGCCTCCTGCACGCCCCTTGCTGGGGATCAAGCCCACAACCCGGATATGTACCTTTGACTGGAATCAAAATTGTTTTCAGTCTGCAGGCTGACGCTCTATCCACTGAGTTAAACCAGCTTGGGCTATTCCTAGACCTTTTTAAATTCAATTGTAAATAGGATATTTTTAAAGTTTCTCTTTCTGAAAGTTCATTATTGATATATAAAAATGCAACTGATTTCTGAATATTTATTTTGTATCCTGCTACTTTACTGAATTCATTGATCAGTTTTGGTAGTTTTGTGTGTGTTTTTGTTTTTGTTTTTTAGAATCTTTAGAGTTATCTCTTTATATATTATGTCATCTGCAAATAATCACAGTTTTACTTGTTCCTTTACAATTTGGGTGCCTTTTATTTCCTCTTTCTGCCTAATTGCTGTGGATAAGACTTCATTCTATTGTAGTCAGAGAAGATAATTTGATATCTAGCTTTTAAATCTGTTAAAACTTAATTGTTGGCCTATACTAAAATAATTTTTTGTGCACACGTGAGAAGAATATGTATTCTGCTGTTATTTGATGTAGTGTTTTATATTATCTACTATATCTAGATGATTTAAGTGCTCTATTTTGTTAGTCATTTTCTGTATGGTTGTTCTATCCATCACTGTGAGTGGAGTATTGAAATCTCCAATTATTAGTGTAGACCTGTTTCTCCTTTCAAGACTGTCAGTTTTTGATTAATATATTTGAATGGTCTGTCATTAGGTACATATGTGTTTGTGATTTTTATATCTTCTTGGTATTTAACCTATTATTAATATGTAATGTCTTTTTTGTCTCTTGTAAGCTTTATTGTCTTAAAGACTATGTTGTCTGATATTAGTATAGCCACTCCTGTTCTCTTATTTTACTTATCACATAGAATAACTTTTCTCATTTTGTCCCTTTCAACCAGTTTATGTCTTTGGATCTCAAGTGAGTCTTCACTACACAGCATATATTTGAATCATGTGTTGTTATTCATCCTGTCCATCTCCGACTTATAATTGAAGAGTGCACTGTATTTACATTAAAATAGCTACTGATATTTGGGACTTATTATGACATTGTTCTATTTGTTTTTCATATGCCTTATAGTTGTTTTTTGTTGCTCATTTCATGCATAACTGTCTTCTTTTATGTTTAATTAACTCTTTGTAATACAATGTTTAAATTATTTCTCATTTCCTTTTGCATATATATATTTAAAGCTATGTTCTTGTGGTCATCATGGGATTACACTTAACATTTTAAAGTTATAACATTCTAATTTGATTTTATACCAATTTAACTTCCATAACATATAAAAATGCATCCCTGCCTCATTGCCCATTTTCAGTGGAATTGCTTATTTCCTATTTTTGAGTTTTAAGAGTATATTTTGGATAACAGTTTTTCATCAGTTACGTGATTTGTAAATATCCAAGTCTGTGGCTTGTCTTTTCATTCTCTTGACATTGTCTTTTACAAAGCAAAATAATTTTTCATCTTAATAAATTCCACTTTATCAATGATTTCTTTTATGAGTCATATTTTTGCTGTTGTATTTAAAAAGTAACCACCTAACCCAGTGGTCGGCAAACTCATTAGTCAACAGAGCCAAATATCAACAGTACAACGATTGAAATTTCTTTTGAGAGCCAAATTTTTTAAAACTTAAACTTCTTCTAATGCCATTTCTTCAAAATAGATTTGCCCAGGCCGTGGTATTTTGTGGAAGAGCCACACTCAAGGGGCCAAAGAGCCGCATGTGGCTCGTGAGCTGCAGTTTGCCAACCACATACCTAACCCAATGCCATCTTGGTCTTCTCCTATATTACCTTCTATGAGTTTCATCATTTTGTGTCTTACATTTAGGTCTTGATCCATTTCAGTTAATTGTTGTAGTGGGTATATGACTCTTGTTCTAGAGTCTTTTTTTTTTTTTTTAATGAGTATATCTAGTTGGCCCTGCACCATTTGTTGAAAATACTTTCTTTTTCAGTGAAGTGTCTCTGCTCCTTTTTCAAAGACCAGTGAACTATTTTTACGGGAGGTTATTTCTGTGTTCTCTATTCTGTTCTATTGATCCATTCTTTCACCAGTACCACACTGCCCATGTTGTGTTTTTATTGTCAGGTGGTGTCAGTCCTCAGACTTTGTTCTCCTTGAATATTGAGTTAGCTATTCTGGATCTTTTGCCTCTTGTACAAATTTAGAATCAGTTTGTCAAAATCTACAAAATAACTTTCTGTAACTTTGTTTGGAATTGTATTTTGCATAGCCTTCTTCAAATGTTAAAGGACGAGAACTGTCATAAACAAATTCTATATCCAACTATTCTCTAAGAATGAAAATAAATCAAGACATATTCAGAATAACTAAAACTAGAAGATTATATTTTCAAAACATAATGGAAAACAGAATGGGGGTTCCTCAACAAATTTTTAAAAAATAGAACTGCCATATGATCCAGCAGTTTAACTTCTGGATTATTACTTAAAAGAAAGAAAAATAGTATATCAAAGAGATATATGCACTCCTATGTTTATTATAGCATTTATTCACAATAGCCAAGCTATGGAAACAACCTAAGTAGATGCAAAACACACACACACACACACAAAACACAATACATACACGACACATATGCACTGAAATATTATTCAGCAATGAAAAAAAAAAAGAAAATTCTGCCATTGTGACAACATGGATGGAACTTGAGGGCATTATGCTAAGTAAAATATGTGAGACAGAAAAAGAAAAATATTGTATCACCTCTCTCTAGAATTTAAGAAACTTAACTCATAGATTAAAATGGTGGTTACCAGGGCATGGGGGTTGGGGTTAAGGAAAGATCTTGGTAAATAAAACATTATAAAATCCAGTCTTTATTTTATTTTCCTTTCTTAAAAATACTTTTATTGATTTTTAGAGAGAGATGGAAAGGAGAGGGAGAGAGAGAAACATTGATATGAGAGCAAAACAGTGATTGGTTGTCTTCTGCATACCCATACCAGGAGTTGAGCTCACAAACCGAGCATGTGCCCTGACCAAGAATCCAACCAGCAAATTTTGAGACATAGGATGACACCCACCCAACTGAGCTGGGGCACAAACTTCCAGTTTTGGGTTAATAAGTTCTGGGGATCTAATATACACCATGGCAACCTATCTAATAAAAAGGTAATATGCAAATTAACCATCAATTCGCTACACCCACAAGCCACGCCCATCAGCCAATCAGGAGCGAGTATGCAAATTAACCCAACCAAGATGGTTGCAGCCACAGAGAGAGCAGGAGGGAGGTTTGGGTTTCCCTGGCAATGGAGGAAGCCAAGCTTTCCACACACCCTGGCTGGCCCAGGCCTCCGCTTAAGGCTACAAAGTTTCAAAACACTTGAAAACTAAACATAATTCTATCTAACTTACAGGTCTCAAAATAAGTCTTA
Organism: Eptesicus fuscus; assembly: GCF_027574615.1. NCBI lineage: Eukaryota > Metazoa > Chordata > Mammalia > Chiroptera > Vespertilionidae > Eptesicus > Eptesicus fuscus. The sequence continues at coordinate 47,139,465 of NC_072491.1, read as the reverse complement.
AAGAAAATAAAAATACATTGAACTTAGTAAAAATAAAAGTGCAACATAACATTTGTGGGATATAGCTAAAGCAGTGGTGAGAGGGAAGTTTATAGCACTACATGCTTACATTAGAAAAGTCTCAAATTAATAACCCGAGGTGCCATCTCAATAAACTAGAAAAAGAAGAGAAAAATAAATTCAAAGTAAGGAGAAAGAATGGCATAATAGAGGTAAGAACAGAAAGCAAGAAATTTAAAACAGGAAAAACAATACAAAGTGAATTGAAAGATGACTCTGAAATATCAATAAATTTGAAAAATCTCTAGCAAGAGTGACCAATAAGTAAAAAGGCAGTAGACACAAATTACCATTAGTAATACAAAATACCTAATTATTTTGTATTGTAATAATTTCATTCTTGAGAATGAAACAGGGGATGTTGCTGTAGACCCTGCAATCATCAACAGGCTAAGGGGTGACTATGAATAATTCTACACACACAAATTTGACAACTTACTAGTAAATAAAATGGACCAATTACTTCAAAAGCACAAACTCTCTACTGACCAAAAGGCTTTTAGCATCAATTCAATTTATAATTAAAAGTCTTCCCCCAAAATAAATCTCTAGGCACAGATGGCTTCATCTGAGAATTTTACTCAAAATTCTACCAAAGGTATAATTAAAACCAATTCTACACATTCTTTTTCTTGAAAATAAAAGAATAAAAATTTCCCAATTTATTTTATGAAAGTAATGTTACCTTGATAGCAAAACAGACAAAAGCAGTGCAAAGAGAAAACTATAAACCAATACACTCGAGGTAATATTATTCTGCATATCCTAATGATAAGGAATAATAAGGAATGATAGTGGTTCTCAGAGGATTTGCTATTATTTTGCTGAACAAGGGCTTGAATTCATAACCTCTGAATTGTGATGACTAACAGCTACTAGTGTGCTTTCTTTCTTACCTCCTAATAGTTTTCTTTTCTCTAAATATTCTTCTATCTACACCAAACATGAATCACAGTATCATAACTTATTGGAGAAACATTAGCAAGTCACTTGTTTTCTAGAGCCTACTTTTCTCTCATTTGTCCAATGTGGGTATGATGGTACTAGTCTCATGAGACTGTTGTAAAAATAAGTGCACAATTGTTTGTAAGGTGCTTCACATAGTGCCTAGGGAGAGTGATTCATCAACTTCATCACCACTTTTTATTAAATTCTCTAACTTGACATTTACTACTGTTTTACAGTAAATCTATCTATTCAAATTCATTCCTCAATAGGATTGAAAAGTTTATGACTTTGGTAGATTTTACTTGGTGGTAGGAAAAAAAATAAGCTTCAGATCATAAATGTAGCTATGGGCTAAATAATTCGTCCAGCCTTCATGGTTTTGTGAGTTAACAAGGCATGCGGGTGCATTTTTATGTTAGTGGGCTGGAGCATATTCTTCTATAAGGTATTCCCACGGAACCCGGCTTTTAAACATTTTACTAGTCTGAAATTAATGTGGTATATAGAAAAGAAGAGGAATGAGGAAGAAAGAGGAAGAAGAGAAGGAGGCAAAGTGGAAGGAAATGGGAGATAAATGTGTATGCAAAACCTTAGAGAGAATTTATACTATTTGGGATAAAATCCAGACCTCGGATAAAGTTGGAGAAACCTAAAATCCAAATCTGAGTTTGAATTCAGGCCATAGAGGGAAATTTCAAGCAAAAGGCCTTTGTTGATTGCGATGAAATGAACACAAACTGTTCGATAGAATCCATTTGGTGCTCTCAAGCTTTTTGGTCAGTGAATGAATGAATCTGTCTTTGATTTAAACATCCTAGCATTCCTTATTCTTGTTTGTTACAAAATCTTTCAAATCACTAATTCTTGGCAGCAAATGTCTGTAGTTTAATCCAGCCGCATTATTTAAACTCTTCCATTGTCTTTAATAGTATCAGATGGAATACTGTTTCATCTCTACTGTATAGAAGAAGCAGGGGATATAACTTTTGGGATCTTTTAATTTCATGGAATAATATATGTTGATTTTAGGTGTGTGGCACAATGGAAGCAACTCTGCAGGGCTTGTGGCAAGTCAGTTCACTTACTTTTTGTTGTTGTTGTTGTTAATCCTCACCCGAGGATATTTTTCCATTGATTTTTAGAGAGAGTGGAAGGGAGAGGAAGAGACAAAAAGATAGAAGCATCGATGTGAGGGAGACCAGGGCCAGGGATTGAGCCTGCAACCAAAGTACATGCCCTTGAGAGGAATCAACCCTGCAACCCTTCAGTCTGCAGGCCTATGCTCTATCCACTGACCAAACCAGCTAGGGCTCATTTCACTTTCTTGAGAGTCAGGTTCTTAATGCGAAAAGGAGATGGTGAAAACCTTTCCACCTACATCACAGTTTTGGGTTGTTCAGATGTTATTGAATGGGACAATACATAAAAAATGCTTTGTAAATTGTTCAGCAATTTACACTGTTGCTCATATCATTTGATATAGACAATAAAGAGCAGTAGTAAAATACATTCTGATATTTGTTTTCAGTTTCACCACAGTATTGCTGATAATCACACAGTATGTTTTCTTGTTGAAGAGAATTGAAGCCATTTTTTTTCTTCTTTGTAAGTCTAGGCACAAGTCCATTTTTTATAAAAAGAATTCTAATAATTAGACTTAGTGATCTTTATATATTTAGTGTGTTTAGATAATTTTGAGCTCTGGTTTTACATCTTCAGGAAATGATATTGATTTTTTTAGACTTGCATTTTTGCATATGATACTTGTATTACTTCAATTCTGTTGAAATTGCACAGGTGGGTATGTGCAAAAACACACATACTGGAGAATTATTTGAATTCCATAGTTATTACCAAGATTCAAGGTCCAGATCACACAAGTTCCATATTTTGTTGGTCAAATATACTGCTGGCACCGACAGTCTGAAGATTAACTTTCAAATAGCAAAATACCTGGTCTTGGCCGGGTGGCTCAGTTGGTTGGAGCACCATCCTGATGAGCCAAGGTTGTGAGTTTGATCCCTGGTCAGGAAACATACAGAAAAAAAACAACAATCAGTGAATTCATGGATGAATGGAACAACAAATTGATGTTTCTCTCTTTCTCTTAAAAAAGTTTTAAAGAGAGAAATACTTCAGAGGATATGTGGCCCTTTTATTCAAAACTAGAGGCCCGATGCATGAAATTTGTACAAGACTAGGCCTTCCTTCCCCCAGCTGCCGGCACTGGCTTCCCTCTGGCATCCAGGACACCAGCTTCGCTTGCAGCTCTGGCTTTGTCCGGTCTAATTAGCATACTATGCTTTTATAATTATAGATATGTTGAATGTTGTCATTGGACAAGGGATAAATGGAAAAATATTTACGAACTGATTTATTTTCAGAGTCTACCTAGAAAAAGAGATATTTAACCATATATTAATTGAAATTATTCCAAATTCCACGCACAAAACCCACTTAACACAAACACACACACACACACACTCATTTTTATCATTGTAACAAAGTTTTATATTCTGTGGACTTTTTATCAAACAATTTATCTTTCCAGACTTTATAATTATTAATTTGTGCAAGCTATAGTGGATCAGATAACTGTAATAGATTGCTTATTCATGGCAAGGGTGGATTGGGATGACTTGATAAAGAATTGAAACTTGACTCTACTTTTGTATTGTAATCAATAAAAAAAGAAGCATCAAGAAAAATTTTCAAATCAAAATGATAATGTGGTACCATCTCACACTTGTCATAATGGCTATCATCAACAAATCAACAAACAACAAGTGCTGGCCAGGATGCAGAGAAAAAGGAACCCTCGTGCACTGCTGGTGGGAATGCAGACTGGTGCAGCCACTGTGGAAAACAGTATGGAGTTTCCTCAAAAAACTAAAAATGGAACTTCCATTTGACCCAGTAATCCCACTTCTAGGAATATATCCCAAGAAACTAGAAACACCAATCAGAAAGGATGTATGCACCCCTATGTTCATAGTGGCACCATTTACCATAGCTAAGATTTGGAAGCTGCCTAAGTGCCCATGAGCAGATGAGTGGATTAAAAAACTGTGGTACATCTACACAATGGAATACTACGCTGCAGTAAAAAAACAACAACAAAGGAATTCTCACCATTTGCAACAGCATGGATGGAACTGGAGAGCATTATGCTAAGCGAAATAAGCCAATCAGAGAAAGATAAATATCACATGATCTCACTCATTTATGGAATATAATGAACAACATAAACTGATGAACAAAAACAGATCCAGAAACAGAGAAGCATCGATCAGACCATGAAACCTCAGAGGGAAGGTAGGGGAGGGTGGGGGTAAGGGGGAAAGGTCAACCAAAGGACTTGTATGCATGTATATAAGCCTAACCAATGGACACAAACAACAGGGGGTGAGGGCATGAGTAGGGGAGTTGGGGGGCAATGGGGAGATAAGTACACATATGTAATACCTTAATAAAAAGGAAAGAAAGAAAAATTTTGATACATGATGTCACCGCAATTTTAGATAACTTCTAAAAGTCATTAATAACTTCATAGGTGGGCATGCTGTATGATGACAATGGCATTTGTATTTCATTAAAAACCATCAAACTCCTTTGTTATAGAATTGTCATACTATTGCCATTTATTATTATTACTAAAAATTAGGAGTTGAATACACTTCTCCAAAGAGAACATACAGACGGCCAATAGACAAATGAAAAGATGCTGAGTGTCACTAATCATCAGCGAAATGCAAATTAAAATCATAATGAGGTATCACCTCACACCTGTCAGAATGGCTATCATCAGTAAATCAACAATCAAGTGATGGCAAGGATGTGGAGAAAAGGGAAGCCTCATGCACTGCTGGTGGGAATGCAGACTGGTGCAGCCACTTTGGAAAACAGTATGGAGGTTCCTCAAAAAAGTAAAAATGGAACTGCCTATTGACCTAGCGATCCGACTTCTGGATCTATATCTGAAGAAATCCAAAACACTAATTCAAAAGAATAAGTGCACCCCTATATCCATTGCAGCTTTACTTACAATCAAAGCAACCCAATGATAGACAAATAGATAAAAAAGCCCTGGCACATATATACAATAGAATATTTCTCAGCCATAACAAGAATCAAATCTTACCATTTGTGACAGCATGGAGAGACCTAGAGTATGCTGAGTGAAATAAGTCTGAGAAAGACAAAGACTATATGATTTCCCTTAGATGTGGAATCTAGAGATCGATATAAATGAACAAACAAAACAGAAACAGACTCATAGGTACAGAGAACAGACAGATGAATGCCAGAGAGGAGAAGGGTTGGGGGACTGCGTGAAAAAGGTGAAGTGATTGCAAAGTACAGATTGGTAGTTACAAATAGTTGTGGGATGTGAAGTACGGCATCAGAAGTATAGTTTAAAATTGTAGTAAGTATGTATGGTGCTAGCTGGCTACTGGAAATACCAGTGGGAGCACTTTTGCAAAGTATATGATTGTCTAACCACTATGCTATCCACCTGAAACTAATACAAAATAATATTGAATGTAAACTGAAATTGAAAAAAAATAAAAGAGGGGAAACAAAAGTGGAAAGAACATTTCTTCTTTCATGCTTTGAGAAGGTGATATTAAGTTGTAGTCTGACACTAATGTTAAAGGTGAATGAACCATGTTCAGGAAACTGCCTTCCTCATTTACTCAGTGACCTTGTTCCAGTTACCAGACTCTGTCATTTTCAAATAATGTGACTAGAACATGTGAAAGGATTGAGACGAGGACTAAAAGACTATGTGGCAGCCATTGTCGTCATTGCTACTGTTATCACTTTGAGATGTGCAAAAACTGGTTTGTCTTTTACCTTTATACCAAAACAAAAAATCTTATTTGTGTGTTTCTTTCAATTATGTTACTAATTGATGTTTCAGCCTTTTTACCTAACTCATGGCCAGTTTAACCTGATTTTATTCCATCTTTCTGTATATTTGTAATTTTCATTTTAAATATTGTTTGCATATTCTTGCCCTTTTAAGCTTAGCCTTGTGTTTAATTGCTATTTTATTGGAAATAGAAAAATTAGCAAGGGAATGGTAAAGTATATTGGTCAAAGAATTTAGAGACTGACTTTCTACTGCATTACCCTGGTATAATTTCATATTTTCTCAAGACACATAATACTTCCATTTTATAGACTATTAAAAAGAAAAAATGTGCTTTCCACTCAGCTAGTTTCATGTATTCTCTTGTGAAAACTTATAGTTTATGGGCATATAGAGCTGTCTATCATTTCTCTGTAAAGTTTCACAGATGGAAATTGAGATTTGTCTCCATTCAGGGAAAATTCATCAGGCCCATCAAGGAGTGATAAATGGGTGGGGAAGATGAGGATCTGAAATCCTCTATTTTTATAACAAAATGTAATTTCTCATGGTGCATGACAATACATATCCATCCTGGAATTAATTTAAATTTTGCTATTTGTGGAAAAGAGGGACGATAATTGTGGCAAGTCTGTAATGTTTTCCTGTTCTTCAGACAACTCTGAGATTGCTGGCTCTGGCTGGAACGTGGTTTATTTTTTCCCTTTAATGATGTTCTAAGAAAACAATCAAGAATGTAGTGTGCACTTTAGTCACACTCTATCATTCGAGATTGTAATAGAAATTTTCCTCATTATGCCATTTCTATAGAGATGGTGCAAGACGAAATTCTAACCAGTCAGCTGCCAGTTTGAAGGGCTTGAGTAATCAGAACTGGTTATGGAGAGTGACACGCCTCTCTGAAACAGCGCCTCAATGAATGTATGAACAATAAAACTCCTAGGCCCAGAACCATACATAATGCCCATGGGTAGATGACATATATTTGTTCTGTGGATGAATATACACTGATTGGCCAGATTATTATGATCTCTGAACGCATAATAATCTGGCCACTCTGTGTATATCCTATATAATAAAAGGCTAATATGCAAATCGTCCCCTCGACCAGGAGTTCAACCAGCAGGCAGGCTGGCCAACTGCCCAAGTCCCCTCCTCCTGGCCAGGCTGGCTGTACCCACCCATGCACGAATTCATGCACTGGGCCTCATATATATATATATATATATATATATATATATATATATATATACACTGAGTGGCCAGATTATTATATGTTCAGAGATCATAATAATCTGGCCACTCAGTGTATATATTGAGTGTTAAGCACCTGGGTATAGTGCTAGATGCTCAACTAGGAAAAGTGCAGGATACTTGTGTTCTTCCTGTATTTCCTTAAGAAATATAAATGAATTAGAGTGAAATTGGAATTCAGGGACCAATGCCATGCTAATCCTTTCCAAGAAGCTTATACATTTATTAGAAATATGGTACTAATGTTATTTATTTAGAGTATAATTACTGAACAATAGTTTGAGATTTTTGAATTTTTAAACCTTAAATCCTTAGCACAGACTAAGGAGTGGCATAGAGTTGAGTTGCTGATTGGCCAACTCAACTCCATGCAAACGCCCATCTCCTTAGGTGCCTTCCCTGAGTAGAGGTTCCAGGAAAACATGTGGCTTCCTGAGAAAAACAGGGCAGAGTGGGCTGGATGGCCCCCAACCCTTTCTCCATTTCTGCTACCCCCTTTACTTGCCTGAAACAAAGAAGTGGTGCCTGGGGGTGCAGAAGGCATTGTGATGCCACAGGAAAAGATCAGTGTGCCACTGGCAGTAGAGTGAAGAAAGCGTGGACTGATGGCATCGTTGATCCAGCCCGGGATAGCCTAACCCAAGCCATTTTCAGGTGATAAGTTCACATTTGTACAAGCCTCCTTTCCTTGATATTCTCTTCCTTGCAGCTAAACACACTTCTAAGGGATACAAAGGTCCTGCGTAATCTGTTCCTTGCCTTCAGGCTCATTCCGTTCTGACTCAACTCTAATCTGCTTCATGAGGCTGTGCAGGACACCATTCCCAGTGTAGACAATGTGGGTTGTGCAGAGCCCCGGACTCACGGTGCCTGGTGGCCCTGCCAGCCCCACTGGCCTCTGTCCTTTGCTTGTTTGCAGGCCCATATCTGGGTCTCTATAATGTCCCTCTGTCCTCTGAAAAGGTTTCTTCCTTCCACCTCACCCTTGGCTCCAGACAGCACTTCCTTGCCTGGCTGGCGCCTCCTCATCCTGAGTCTTAGCTTGAATGTCACTGTCCAGGGAAGCCTTCCACAGACCTTCCAATGCCAAGTGTGGACCCTCTGGTTTATGCTCTCAGAAAAACCTTTATTTTTCTTCAAAACATTCTTCAGAGTTTAAGGAAATGATTACTTGGGTCATGAAAAAGTGATTTCCCTCCCTTCCTCACCCCTACCTCACACCCCCGCCAACTTGATTGCAAAGACCAGATCTATCAGGACCTGGCAAAGTGCATGGCAAGTGATAGAAACGCAATAAATGCTTGTTAAATAAATACACAAAAGAAAGAGTGAAATAACTCATTTTTAATGAACTCAGCTGCATAGTTCTTAAATGAAGAGGACTGTTAGGTAGACCTAAAAGCAGGAAGTCACAGTGATTTGTTAAAGCTGTGGAATTCTGCGTCTGCCCACCAACAATGGGCAGCTGACCTCGCCAAGAAGCCAGCAGCCTGGGTGTGTCCAGACAGTGGGACTTTAGCCAACAGGCCAGGACAGGATGAGCGCTGAGCAACGGAGGCCCATCAGTGCAATCGAGGAAGTGGGAGGCTCCCTAAAGCCACACACAGACGTTCTACTTCTGAGATAGTCGTGTCTTACTTCTCATGTGCTGTCACTGCTTCCCCACCGTGAGCCTCCACTTCCTTCCCAGCTGCCTTCGAGAAGAGGAGGGAAGGCCCATCACACGCTGGGGCTGCTAGTCCACGCCAACAGCTTGGAGAGGAGAACTCCGGGGCTGCTCAAAGCTGACAGGCATGATTTACCACCGCAGTGCCATTCGTTTTAATCTTTGGGGGAAAACGGGATGTGATGAGACATAACGAAACATTACTTCTCAAAGGTGGATCCCATTTCTTCTACCATTTATAAATCTCAGAAATAAATTATGACTATTTTGGGATTGATATTATATTTCAATGACTTTTGCAGCTGTTGCTCTCATGTATACATTCTGGAGCGTTCTTTCACCCAGCTGAAAGCTTGCTACACGCACGCAGCAGTGGCGATAGAGCCGTCGTTGGTGGATTCTGTGAGGAGCTTGGACAGCACAGCACAAGCAAACGCTGAGTGAGTGTCAGGACTCACTGCCCAGGGGTTAGGAAAAACGATCAGATTCCCTTTGTTCTTGTGATTGATTAAATTTGCCTTTTGTGAGCTCTTAAAAAGCGAGGCAGGAAGGGGACTGTGCTCCTTGCTAATGTGAACAAGTGTTGGCAGGTGCTCACACTCCTGAGACATATTATGCTCATTTAGTATGTAAGGAACATCTCTGGGATTTCCTCAACGCTGTGTTTCTGTTACGACATTCCTGTCCTGGGCAGCAGTGACGAAGAAGGGAGCAACCGGGAGTGTCCAAACAAGCATGGGGCAACCGCTGCAAGTCCTCTACTTGTCCACATAAATCATATGTTTACCTTTATTAACGGTTACCAGAGGCTATAGCGACTGCGTGTAATGTTAACTAAAATACGGAAGTATCATTTAGCACTATTATATCGGCTTATTCAGTCTTCTCACATTTTCTGCTCTAAATTACTTTGGAAATGGAAAATCTTCTAAAATTTGTTAGTGTTACTTTAAAATAATTATATGCCCCATATTTAATCCCCTTTACCTAGCTACATCTCTTCCCTCTCACTATGGCTCTTTACATGCCCCCAGGTCATAGCTTCTTTCTTTCAGCCCTTCCCTTTCCTTTCTCTACAGAGCATCAGACCCGGTGCTCCTTCCTCAGTCAGCCACACAGGCGGGGCTCTCAGGGGCACAGCCAGACCCTGCTTTGGAAGCTCTGGGGATTGTGGCATGCAAAGGGAGATTATTATGTCATAAAACTCTAAAAGTTCTACATTTTATCTTATTCTCACAAAACATTCAATGTCACATGGCTTTGACTTTGGGTGTGAGCCACAGCCTTGACGTAAGACAATAGGGAGAAAAATCTAATTGGGAACAGATTCAGGGTTTCTAAGCAGATGGAGCGAACAGCTGACTGGGAAGTTCAAGCCTGAAGCAGGTGGCAGGATCCTCCAAACAGCACGAAATCCTTATGTCTGGGGACACAGTGAGAGCAGTGGCAGGGGCGAAGAAGTGGAGTGGGCAGGAGCCAGGACAGAGTCCATGGGTAGAAGTAACATCCCAGTGGAGCCGAGCCAGAGCAGATGACTGCCAGAAAGCGCGGCTGATGAGTCAGCCCGAAAACGATCCTGGTCATGACCTAGCGGGAGAGGCAAGAACAGAAGGGACAGTCAAGAACCAACAGGTGGGCCAGCCCACAGGAAGGGGTCACAGACTCACAGCAGGTGGCACAGCAGATGGAGGAGAAATATGGACGTGGACAGGTGGGCAGGGCACCATCTGAGGAGGAGCAAGAGGATACGATGTGGGGGGGGGGATGGCAGGTGGGCAGGGCACAGCAGGGGGCTGGGCCCGTGGGACAGGCTGGCTGGAATCTGTTGATCCTCTCTGACAGCAGGTGCTGTTCCTAGAATGTGAAGGCCAGGGGTGCCAAAGTACAGCTTGCTAATTCAGATTATTGATCTGTTTTTAAAAGCAATGGCTTGGGATGACTGGAACAATATTCAGTTTTAAATGAACAGAGTAGGACTCTGTCTTTGTGTGACTTTCAAAGTGCCAAAGGGAACTGAAGAGGACCAGGTGATTCTAAAGCATCGCAGTAGGACAGTGTTGGAAAGGGTAAAATGAACGGAGAGAAACGCTCCACTTAGCATTTAATGAGATGGTGCTGGTAGAAACACTGCAAGATCAGGGTTGGAGCCAGAAGACCTGACAGTGATCCAGTCCTGCGATGGCCTGCTACTGCAGCCGGTGAGTCACCTGCCCCCCAAGTCTGGTTCCCAAATTTGTATTGGAACAGTGCTGGTTCTACCATGATCACTATTTAAAATAAACCAAAAACATCTTTTAACTTATGACTCTTTGTCAATAAACCCGTGAAAGGGGGGTTAATGGAATAAATCTTAGTTTGTGTTTTGGAGGTTTTCACATCTTTCTCTCACTTTCCACCCTTTTCTCTCACATTTCATTTTCTAGATCTTTTTTTCATAAAATCTCTTTCTCTCTCTCTCTCTGCCTTCAAAGGGTTTCCTAAGCCCTCCATGTTTCAACAGTTCATTTTTGTTTACTAGGTCTTAGAAAGCACGATGATGAAATATTCAAAAGAGAATTCAGAGAGAACGATGCTAGTAATAAGGAGGCGATTATTGGGCAGAACCTAAAACCTTACTCTCAGAGAGGCTATTGCAGGACTAGAGGGAAAGAAGTTAAGGTATGCCACAGTGCACATGGGAGTGTCTGATCTGAGAATCTTGTCTGATTCTTTTTACATCACCTATTCAACCTTGCATGTGGGTGGAAAGAGGAGGCTAATATTCTCATTTGCTTCTACCATCAACTCCAGGTCTGTCTTTAATTTCAAGAAAATATTAAGCACATAAAGCATATCATGTAATGCTTCTCGTGGGAGAAAATCCTACAACTTGGTTTTTAAAATGCATTTTCCAGAAGCTTAATTATAAGGAGTGTTAGCTCTGCAAGAAAATGCTTAGAAAATGTTTTTAATAAAATGAATTTGCTCCTAAAGCCCAGATGGAACAGGCACCCAATGCCCACCCGCAGCACCAATGTCAGTTCATCCCCAGGAACTTCACCTGAGGTGCTTGTACAGGAATGCTCAGTGCTCAGCTGAGCAACCCAATGGGTGGAGAAGCATTGATGGACCAAGTTTAAAAATCTGGATCCACTTTATTGATCAGTGAATTTAACTTCAGTAGATGAGGATTTCCTGATAACCTGTGCCAAGGGTTTGAAACTGTGTTTTACATGTCAGGTGGAGAATGTAGTATATGATGATTTCTATGGGCTCATGATCATGGTGACCCAGGGTGGCAGCAGGATGTGTTATTCATTCTGCAGCAATGCCATGTGGGTCAATCTGAAAAGAAAGTTGGTAGAACCCCATTTTCAAAAAAAAAAAAAAAGCAAAAAGTGGACTAAGACCAACACTAAGTAAGGATGGTGTGACAATACCTCAGAGTAAAGTCCAGAGTTTACATCTGGCCTTACATGTGAACTTCAGATTGGAGCTGGAAGCTAAGCATTCTCAGCTTATCCCTAAAGGTGGGCAAGCTTCATTTAGACCATTCCTGGCAACTGGACCTGGTGATGAACAGCAAAAAAGCTGCTCCTCACACAGGTGGGACAGACATGAGTCCTGAGACAAGGCACTTTGTCAGCACCGATCACAGGGAACCTGGGTTGGCCAGCTGGTCTCCTCATTGATTCCAGCAATTATGGCACAGTGGTTTCTTGGGTCAATACTGAGTTCAGAAATTGTAAAAATAAATGGGTCTAGAAGAGTCAGAATTTGATAATAAAACTTGAAAATAAGTGAAGAGCAATGAGAATGGATCTTGATGCTATCTGGACAATTTTCATTAGCTTCCCACATTTTGTTTTTAAAATAAATAAGCTTATATCGCCAGCGCTGTTTAATAATTTTACATTGAAGTGTTAAGTACATTTTGTGTAGCATAGTGCACAGGAAAGATATTGTGATGAAAGAAAATAAACCTAGTTGAGGATTCTTAAGAGAGAGAGAGAGAGAGAGAGAGAGAGAGAGAGAGAGAGGTGCTATTCAGACATCTCTGATAATAAAAAATGACAATATCATCTCACCTAAGGCAGAAATTGTGGCTGCTGCTGCCACCCTGACATGGAAAAGCACTGGGAAGTCAGGCTGCATCCCATCCCCCACCCATAAGGGGTCCACGTTGGGAAGCCATCCTCCACTAGCAGAAGGTGCACCGAATCTCCACCCCGGGCAGAGAAAGGGCCCGAGTGCGACTTGCTGACCCAGGAGCACCCACCTGCGAATGATGCAGTCACCCTGCATGGCATTCTAGCAGAGTAAAGCCTTTGCAAATACAAGTCACCACATTATCTTTCTGAGCCTGCTGGTTGATCAAGGAGCTTATGGTTCAGGTAGGGAGTATAAGAAACAATGTCAATAACACCTTGTTTGATGTTTTAAAAAGTTATATCAAGCCCATCTGACTCACATTGCCACTCTCATAGAAGAACAATGCTGCCTGCTTTACACGGGTCAGGCAGGAACACACATTGATTGAAACACAGTGAGGAAATATGTAAGGGAAAATTATTATTTTTTGTTTTATTTTATTGTTTAAAGTATTACATATAGTATTACATATGTCTCCTTTCCCCCCCCCACTTACCTCCCCCCCAGCCACTCCCAACCCCCGGCACATGCCCTCACCCCCCTAGTGTCTGTGTCCATTTGTTATGCTTATATGCATGCATACAAGTCCTTTGGATGATTGCATACGCCCATCCCCCACACCTCCCCTGCCTTCCCACTGAAGTTTGACAGTCTGTTCGATGCTTTTTTGTTTCTGTATCTATTTTTGTTTATCAGTTTATAATGTTCATTATAATGTTCATTATATTCCACAAATGAGTGAGATCATGTGTTATTTATCTTTCTCTGACTGGCTTATTTCGCTTAGCATAATTCTCTCCAGGTCCATCCATGCTGTTGGGAGTGGTAAGACTTCTTTCTTTTTATAGCAGCGTAGTATTCCATTGTGTAGATGTACCACAGTTTGTTTTTTTTATTGTCTAAAGTTTTACATATGTCTCCTTTTTCCCCAGTTGACGCCCCTCCCCCCACACACAGCCATTCACACCCGGGCAAGCCCCCACCGCCCCAATGTCTGTGTCCATTGGTTATGCCAATATGCATGCATACAAGCCCTTTGGTTGCTCTATAATCCCCCTTCCCCCTGCCATTTGACTCTGGATCTATTCTTGTTCATTAAATTATGTTGATCATTATATTCCACATATGAGTGAGATTATGTATATTTATCTTTCTCTGACTGGCTTATTTCACGTAGCATAATGCTCTCCAGTTCCATCGATGCTGTTGCAAATGGTAAAAGTTCCTTTTTTATAGCGGCATAGTATTCCATTGTGTAGATGTACCACAGTTTTTTAATCCACTCATCTGCTGACGGGCATTTAGGCTGTTTCCAAATCTTAGCTATTGTGAATTGTGCTGCTATGAACATAGGGGTGCATATGTCCTTTTTGATTGGTGTTTCCAGTTTCTTGGGATATAGTCCTAGAAGTGGGATTACTGGCTCAAATGGGAGTTTCATTTTTAATTTTTTGAGGAAACTCCATACTGTTTTCCACAGTGACTGCACCAGTCTGCATTCCCACCAGCAGTGCATGAGGGTTCCTTTTTCTCCACATCCTCTCCAGGAATTGTCATTTGTCGATCTGTTGATGATAGCCATTCTGACAGGTGTGAGATGGTATCTCATTGTTGTTTTGATTTGCATCTCGGATGATTAGTGACTTAGAGCATGTTTTCATATGTCTCTTGGCCTTCTATATGTCAACTTTCAAAAGGTGTCTAAGTCCTTTGCCCATTTTTTAATTGGATTGTTTATCTTCTTTTTGTTAAAATGTATGAGTTCCCTATGCATTTTGGAGATTAAACCCTTAACAGAGATAACATTGGCAAATATGTTCTTTCATGCAGTAGGCTTTCTTGTTGTTTTTGTTGATGGTTTCTTTTGTTGTGCAGAAGTTTTTTATTTTGATGTAGTCCCATTTGTTTATTTTCTCCTTAGTTTCCATTGCCCTAGGAGCTGTATCGGTAAAGATATTGCTACGACACATGTCTGATATTTTGCTGCCTATGGATTCTTCTAATATTTTTGTGGCCTCCGGTCTTACATTTAAAGATGGACGCTATGGGTCAAAAGGGAGATTCAACAATAGGAAGGGAATTTTGACTTTGCACTCTCTAAGAAGTGTCATGAGCCCTGGCCAGTGTGGCTTCGTTGGTTGGAGCACTATACCGTGCACCAAAAGGTTCTATCCCCGGTCAGGGCACATACCCAGGTTGTGGGTTCAATCTCAGGTTGGAGTGAATGCAGAAGATAGGCGATAGATGTCTCATTCTCAGATCAATGTTTTTCTCTCTCTCCTTCTCCCTTCTTCTTCTCTCTCTAAAATCAATAAAAGAGCATATCCTTGGGTGAAAAGAAGTGGCATGGGCAGTCTAGGGAGAGTGTCCCTAGGTAAAGGCTATTTTGAGGAAATATTATCACCTCCTTTTTTAAAAAAATCACAGATATGCCAGCTGGGGATCAGAGCAGTGCTGCAGCAGGTCCCCAGGCAGGTATGACTAGAGCAGCATTGCGGCTTGCAAACTGGTGTGCATTTTCACTATGACCACTGACATTTTCCACCCAAGATTGGGCTTTACAATGTATTTTTACATAATATGATCCAAATTGCTAGAGTCTTAATTATGCAGCATTGAAGAATACCGAAGGTTATACAATCTATAGTATGGGATTGAAAACATGCAAATATACTTGTAACACTTTTTAATAGTTTGCTGTTTTTCATTACTCATAGAAGAATGTGAGTTTCATGGGATTTTGAGATTAAATCTAGGAACAATCTAAGCAAAAAAACTGATCTCAACAGAAACTGGATTTTCTTTTCTTTTCTTTTTGTTGTTGTTAATCCTCAATCATGGATATTTATTTCCATTGATTTTTAGACAGTGTGGAAGGGAGAATCAGGGAGAGAAAGAGAGGAGAGGGAGAGAGAAACATTGATGTGAAAGAGACATATCATTGGTTGCCTCCCACATGTACCCCAAAAGGGGCTGGGGATTGAACTTGCAACCTAGGTATGTGCTTTGACCAGAAATCAAATTTACCACCTTCCAGTACACAGTCTGATGTTCTAACCGCTGAGCAATGCCAGCCATGCTTTTTTTTTTTTTTAAGGGAAACTGGATTTTCTTAATAACCAGAAATATTGAAACTTGGATCTTGAACTAATTATTTGGATCTTTAAAAATTGTTATTTTGATTCCTTATCTGAAAATGAATGCATAATCCTATTTCTAACCTCTTGCAGTGGTTTTTGTGTGGGCATATATTTTAAGCACCTTTAGGTAAATGCTAAGGAGCATGGCTGCTGTATCATATGGTAAGAGTGTTTACTTTTGTAAAAACTACCAAACTGACTTCCAAAGTGGCTGTGCCATTTTGCATTTCTCCGGTGAAAATAAGTTCCTGTTGTTTTACATTCTTGCCAGTACTTGGTGTTTTTGGTGTTTTAGATTTTGACCTTTCTAATAGAGGTGTAGTGGTATATCACTGTTGGTTTTAATTACTATTTCCTAATAACATGATGTTGGACATCCTTTCATATGCTCATTTGCCATCTATATACCTTCTTTTTTATTTTTATTTTTTATAATATATTTTATTTGATTTTTTAACAGAGAGGAAGGGAGAGGGATAGAGAGTTAGAAACATCGATGAGAGAGAAACATTGATCAACTGCCTCCTGCACAACCCTACTGGGGATGTGCCCGCAATCGAGGTACATGCCCTTGACCAGAATTGAACCTGGGACCCTTCATCTGTAGGCCGACGCTCTATCCATTGAGCCAAACCGGTTATGGCCATACCTTCTTTTTTAATTGAGTTGTTTTTGTTTTGTTTTATTGCATTTGAAGAATTATTTGTACATTTTGAATAACAATCTTTTACCAAATGTATCTTTTGCAAATATTTTCTCTCAGTCTGTGGCTTATCATCTCATCGTCTATGCATTATATTTTGCAGAGCAGAGTTTGTAATTTTACTAAAGTGCAAATTATCCATTATTTCTTCATGGATCATGCCTTTGGCATTGTATCTAAAAAGACATTGCCATACCTAAGATCATCTACATTTTCTCTAATGTTATCTTGTAGGACTTTTATAGTTTTGTGTTTTACATTTAGCTCTGTGATTCATTTAGAGTTAATTTTTGTGAATCATGTACAATCTATGTCTAAATTATTATTTTTTTTACATGTGGATATCCAGTTATTGCAGCACCATTTGTTGAAAAGACTATCTGCTCTATTGTATCATATTTGCTCTTTTATCAAAGATGAGATGATTATGTTCATGTGGGTCTATTTCTGTGTTCTCTAGTCTGTTCCATTGTTTTATTTGTCTATTTTTTCACTAATACCACACTGTTTTGATTACTGTAGCTTTATAGTAAGTTTTGAAGTTGGGTTGTGCCAGCCCTCTAACTTGGTTCTTCTTTGATATTATATTAGCTATTCTGAATCTTTTGCTTCTCTATATAAACCTCAGATTCAGTTTGTCAATATCCACAAAATAACTTGCTGGGATTTTTATTGGAATTACAATGAGTCTATATATTCAGTTTGGAAGTACAGGCATCTTGAGAATACTGAGTCTTCTATTAATGATCAAGGAATATCTCTCCATTCATTTAGTTCTTTTAAAAATTTCTTTTGTCAGAGTTCGTTATTCTTTCTCATATGGATTTTCTACAAATTTAGTTAGATTTATCCATAAAGCAAAACCTTTTAGTTTTGATATGGTCTAATTTATCATTTTTTTCTTTTTATGGATCATGCTTTTGTGTCATTCTAATACTTTTTTTTTGGTAAAGTTTTATACTTTTAATCTTCTACTCCATTACCCATTTGGGGCTGATTTTTGTATAAAGGTGATCTCTAGATGATGGTTTATATTTTTACACATGATCCCCAATTACTTCAGCACCATTTGTTAAAAAGAAGCTGTCTTTCTGCCATTGAATTGCTTTTGCACCTTTATAAAAAATCAATCCATTGTATTGTGTGTACTACCTTTGGATTCCTATTCATTCCATCTGTCTATGTCTCTATCCTCTGGCAGTGCCCTACTATCTTGATTATTGTGCTACATTATAAGCCTTAATATTGGGCAAACTGATTTCTCTTATTTTTGTTCTTCATTGTCAAAATTGTTTTATATATTTGGTAGCCTGTGCTCTTCTATATAAAACTGAGAATAAGCTTGTCTATGCCTATAAAAATCCTTGCTGAGATTTAATAAGAATTACATGGAATTATATTAAACCTATGCATTTGTGTGTATTTGTATTTATGAAATATTTTGTAGTATGTAAATATGTAAAATATATAAATGATATTTATGTATTCATATATATATATATATATATATATATATATATATATATATCTTTAAGGATAATTGACAACTTTAGTGTGTTGAGTCTTCCAATCTGTGAATATGGTATGTCTCACTCACCACATGTTTAGGTGTTCTTTAATTTCTTTCATCAGTATTTTAGTACACAGATCTGGTACATGTTCCACTAAGGACATGCCTTAAGTATCTCCTTTTCTTTGGAGCAATTTTAAATAGAATTGTGTTTTTAATTTTGTTCATTTTTATTATATACAGATATGATTTACTTTTGTGTATTGATTTTGAATTCTGTGACCTTCTTGAACTCACTTCTGAGTTGAAAAACCGTTTGCTTTGTCAAAAATTCAGTGGGATTCTCTCTGTAGACAAAAATAACATCTCCAAATAGGCACAGTGTAATTTTTTTATTCCCAATCTGTATAATTTTTATTTCTTTTTATTGACTTATTATTGCAGTAGTTAGACATATGACTTGAGTACAAGTGGTAAAAGCAGGCAATCTTGCCTTGTTCCTCATCTTAAATGGAAATAAATCAGTTTTTCTCTATTAAGTATAATGAAAAATATAAGCTTTCCCCCCCCCCCAAATACTCTTTATTAAATTGAGATCATTAACCTGTATTCCAAACTTGTTGAGAATTTTATTATAATGGAGTTAGAAATGAAATTGGATTCCATTACTATAATAAACCAAATAGAGACATTTATCATAAATAGAATTCATCCTAAATGGGATTTTAAATAAAATTGAACATTAGTTTTGTTAATCTTGCTAAAGATTTATCAATTTTATTGATTTACAAATGGAATTTGTAAGATACTTTTCCTTTATTAATTAACTAGAGGCCCAGTGCATGAATTCATGTACAGGTGAGGTCTGGCCAGCCCACCCCAATCGGGGCTGATCAGGCCTGGCCGGCTGGGGAGAGAGGATGCAGGAAGTTGGCCAGCCCACCCTGCCCCCTGGTCCAACTCCCAGTCGAACTCCTGGTGGAGGGGACAATTGGCATATTAGCCTTTTATTATATAGGACAGTGGTTCTCAACCTTTTTAATGCCGTGACCCTTTAATACAGTACCTCATGTTGTGGTGACCCCCAACCATAAAATTATTTTCGTTGCTACTTCATAACTGTAATTTTGCTACTGTTAATGAATCGTAATATAAATATCTGTGTTTTTCGATGGTCTTAGGCGACCCTGCTAGTGGTTCTCAATCTGTGCAACCCACAGGTTGAGAACCACTGCTGTAGAGCCTAAAACCATTGGAAAACACAGATATTTACATTACAATTCATTAACAGTAGCAAAATTACAGTTATGAAGTAGCAATGAAAATAATTTTATGGTTGGGGGTCACCACAACATGAGGAACTGTATTAAAGGGTCACAGCATTAAAAAGGTTGAGAACCACTGATATAGGATATTATTGTGTGGTATTTCTTGTTTATCCTCTTGATAGGGTAAATTACATTGATTTATTTTCCAATGTTGAACCAACCTTAAATACCTGGAATAAATCCCACTTGGTCATGGTGTATAATTGTTTTTATACATTTCTGGAATTGTTTTGCTAATATTTTGTTGAAGTTTTTTTCTATTGGTTATGCATATTATATATAATAAAGAGCTAATATGCTAATTAGACTGAACAGCCGAACAACCTTCTGGACGTCCTTCCAGACAACCTTCTGGATAAAGCCGGGGCTGCCAGGGCCAGCGGAGGCTGCAAGTGGCTGCAGCTGGGGCTGTGAGGGCCGAGCCCCTTGCATGAATTTCGTGCATCAGGCCTCTAGTATGTATATAAATTCTTTGGTTAATCTCTTCCAGTCTCCCTACCCCCTCCTTTCTAAGAAATGTCAGATTGTTCCTTTATCCATGCCTCTGGACCTATTTGTTCTCAGTTTATTGTGCTTATTGGATTCTACATATAAGTGAGATCATGCAACATGTGTCTTTCTGACTGGCTTATTTCACTCAGCATAATATTCTCCAGGTCCATCCATGCTGCATAGTATTCCATTGTGTAAATGCAGTGCAGCATTTTTATCCACTAATCTACTGATGGGCGCTTGGGCTGTTTCCTGATCTTAGCTACTGTAATTAGTGCTGCTGTGAATATAGGGGTGCATATTTTCTTTCTGATTGGTATTTTGTGATTCTATGATGTATTGCCAGAAGTGGGATCTCTGGGTCAAATGGCAATTCCATTTTTAGTTTTTTTACTAAATGTTACACTCTTTTCCATAGTGGCTGCCCCAATCTGCATTCCCACCAACAGTGCACTAGGGTTCCCTTTTCTCCACATCCTCGCCAGCACTTGTTGTTTGTTGATTTATTGATAGTAGCCATTCTTGCAGGTGTGAGGTGATATCTCATTGTAGTTTTAATTTGCATCTCTCTAATGATCAGTGGGATTGTGTACTTCAAGCAAAATGGAATCTGTGAAGAGGCAAATCTGTGTATCAGAGTTGACCACTGGGCATGACAAGTTTCTTTACTCAGCAATACTCACTGAGCTTCATTGCACAGTGGAAATTAGAATGAAAAGATACATTTCTTTGTATAATGATATTTTCAAACCTCATCTGTGGATATCGATTTTAGAGAGAGAGGAAAGGAGAGGGAGAGAGAGATAGAGATGTCAATTGCCTCCTGACTGGGGATCGAACCTACAACCTGAGTATGTACCCTGACTGGGAATTGAACCCATGACCCTTACAGTGGATGGGACCATGCTCCAAGCAACTGAGCCACACCAGCCAGGCCAGGGTTGTCTAATGATATTTCTAATGACTAAGTTGACTTTAAGCATGTTTTACAGTCATATCCTTCAAATACACATAAAGTTAGGTTACTTACTTGCCACTTCACATAAATTATGCAGAGTTGTCTAATATGCTAGTTGTTATTAGAGACATAGCTAAAAAAGTGTAATAAAAGAAAGTAAGTTCCTCTCATTCAGGAAGTTCAATGGTAAACTTAAGCTGCTTTGCTCTCAGTTAAGTCAGGGAACACTGATTTGGATTTCCTCTGTTATGTCACTTAAATATTTCTTTTATCTATGAAAATATTCAGGAAAATCACTACAGCAAATCATTTAGGGCACTTGTTGGTGGTTTGTGTTAATACAATCAAGAACTTGATCGGTAAACTTTGGGTTGGATACTGATTTTAAAAAGTGAAACAAAATCTACCTCCTTTAGGAGTGCAGCAGCAGCGGCTTTTATGACCCTTTATGTTCATCCTGACATCCTGACATAGTGCCACATGCAGGACTTGCAATTTTGGTGGGTTGGGTTCTGTAGTAAGGAGGACTGGGCCCTGGTCTCATGAAAATCCTCACACAAATCCAGGCTAGTGACTTGACAGAGGGGTGGCTTTTGGCCATCCATGACTTCACCCAACCTAGTCCTCGCACTATAAGTTGAGTGTAGTAAAATATGACTCTCACGTATGTCCTAAACATTGAACAGGACAGCTTATCTCAGGTTCCTGCTACAGATTTGAAGTCAGAGCCTTATAAGTAAGAAGTTACAGACACAAAAACAGTAGGCATCTGGTAATGTATCTTGTCCAGAGTCAGGAACGTCTTCCTTGAATTTGAGTGGGATTTGCAGAGCCAGCATCTCTTCCTGGTTGAGAAGCCCTTCCTTTGGATAAATTTGTTTACCAGACAAGAAATAGGCAGCCTTTTCTTCTACTTCCTCTCCTCACCATGCAGCACTCCTGATAATTTTCTCTTTAAAGGTGTGAACAATTAAACACAAAAGTTACTGTTTTGGAAGTGTTGAAAATTCTGCTGAAAGACTATTTCAATCCTAGTTCTTAAAAATAATAATAAATATGGCATTGCTTGACTCATATTTAAGGAAGTTACTTAATTTTTTCTATTAATTTTTCCAGTAGATTTTTATTAGATGTGAATAATTAATAGTAAGTATAGCTACTGGGTTTTATATAGTCTTTAAAGTGTAATAGAGAGCTTTTTTGTTTTTTAGTCCCTCAAGCATCAGTGTTATTATGAAGCATCTGACATTATCTAGTCATTAAACAGGAAATGAGCAATAGTATTCAAGCCACTACAGTTACAAAACTTGGAACAATTTAAGATTCACAGTGGGGAGGGAATAGTTACAGAATAGCTAGTTTTGGCAGATGATGAACTTACACTAAGGGTAAATCTGTGTATTCACTGTAGACATGGCATGCAAACATGGTGGATGAGTTCTCAATTCAAATCAGTGAGTATTCACTATCTATTGTACATTCTATGTGACAGTTGGCTATAATAGTGCCTTATTTTTCAGAGGTAGTTCATTTCTCCTTAGTACTGCATAATCAGATATTGGAGTAAAAACTCATTCATTCATTCAATGTTCATTAAGTACCTATTATGTACGAGGCAAATACAATTACATGTTGTTATACTGAATGCATTTTAATATTCAGGGAGGTTTTGATTAGTTGACAAATCCAAGAGTGTTCACTGACTTAAATGAAAAGTAAGAATTGTCTGACATTTTCTGTCCTCCTGCCAATATCTTCTAGTGTCCACCTTCCAAAACCTTACTATCATCCTTGGGTGCCTGTCCCTGGGAGGATGTATGGCCTTACCCTTCTGCCAGCCCTGCACAGCTATGCATATGCCATTTCCAGCTCTTCTAATGATTTAAAGAGGAAGTACGATGGTGATCATCTTAAAAGTGGGCCAGGCTGTCTTACATTTTTATAAATAAAATATTTCATCTTAAAAATTATACTCAACATTACATTGAAGATAGCATAGTGGTAAATAGAATATTGTCACCTTCAAATGAATTCTACAGAGTGATATGGTCTTGAAGGTGGGGGAAGCATTTATTTTGGTAACCTTGAAAATCTTTACATTGGGACTGCCCATTAAGCATGTATGCTTCTTATATGAGTTATTGAATATTCCGTGTTAAATATGTCCACTGGGTATTCTGTAGATGTTTACAAACTATAGCCAAACTAGAATTTTGGGGATTCATTTCTTGTATTTTGCAGTAGGAAGTATCTTGCAAACTTAATTTAAAACTGCAAGAAATAAGATCCCTTCCTAGCAAATCTAAAGCTACGCTGCTCTAGGAAATGCAGGATTTCACTAATTACAGAAATTCTAGTAACACTTGTAGCATTTTTTGGACTTCGAGGGAATTCCTAGAGGGACTTCCTACAATTTGGTAACCTATTGGTTATATGCATACTGCTGTTCAGGAAATAAATCCTATAAGAGCACTGCTCCTGCCAGTTGGCATAACAGAGACAAAGACACTGTTTATATAGTACAGTGTTTGTCTTTATTGCTATTATTCAACCTATGCAGTGAACCAGCTCTTAAATTCTCCCTTGCCCCAGTTTCTACAGTCCCACCTGTCCCCTTTGGAAATGTTCTTGGTGAGGAGCACTTCCCTGGCGTATATGATGCAGTCCACCTGGCATTTCCTCCTTGCAAAGCACTCTCCAATATAATTAACCTTGCAAGCTTCACCAAGAAAAAGCCTGAGCCAAACTGTCAGGCATGTTTGCAGGTCATGGCACCAGTGCTAATGGAAGGCTTTAGAAGATACCCTGACATAGGGTTCTCCACCTGGGATGTAGCCAAATAATTCTTAATCCATATAATTAAAACAGCAGCATAAATGGCTGAAAAGGGCAAATTCAGCAGAGGTATTAAGAAAATACTCCACACTGAGTTGCAAAATCAAATGAGGTTTCACTTCCTCTGAGGCTGAAATTATGAGCCTTTGATGACTTCTGCCTCAGCTTTCATAGGCATTTGGAGGGCTCTGGGACCAGGCAGAAACTTCCCACAGCTTCCTGGGGCCTTGAGCAGGAGGTGTAAAAGGGCTTCTTCCTCTAGGGAACTGATAGCTTCCCAGCATGATCTGCTCACTATGCTTGCCTGTTCAGTGGCACTGAAATATCTTGGAATCGTTTTCTAAAGCATTATAGTGAAACTAGAGGCTCGGTGCACAAAATTTGTGCACTGGGGGGCGGGGGGGAAGGAGTTGTCTCTCAGCCCAGTCTGCACGCTCTCCAATCTGGGACCCCTCAGGGGATGTCCGACTGGCAGTTTAGGCCCGATCCCACAGGGGCCTAAACCGGCAGTTGGACATCCCTGTCACAATCTGGGACTGCTGGCTCCTAACCACTTGCCTGCCTGACTGCCTGATTGCCCCTAACCACTTTTCCTGCCAGCCTGATAGCCCCCTAACCGCTCCCCTGCCAGCATGATTGAACTGCTCCCCTGCTGGCCTGATTGCCCCCAACTGCCCTCCCCTGCAGGCCTGGATCGCCCCCAACTGCCCTCCCCTGCTGGCCATCTTGTGATGACATGGGGGCAGCCAACATGCGACAATGTGAGGGTGGCCATCTTGTGGTGGCCATCTTGTGATGATGTGAGGCGGCCATCTTGTGACCATGTGGGGGTGGCCATCTTGTAATGACGTGGAGGTAGTCATCTTGTGACAACATGGGGGTGGCCATCTTGTGACAATGTGGAGGGTCAATTTGCATATTACCTCTTTATTATATAGGATTAAATCTGTCATTATTATGTTTTTACAGTTTTACATTTAATATTGGTCTGTTGCTACTGACACAGAGAAGAAAGAGGTCATGATATGTCCTCCATGGGCTTACAGAGCTGGGCAGATGTGCAGAGAAGCAACTAGAAGGTTGTTTATATGTGTATTCTGTACTTTGCAGGTTCATGTTCCCTTCTGCTACTGAAGAACTTCATTTTCCTGAAATAGCTTCCTACCTGTAATCCCAAGGAATTCTGGAGATTTTTGGTGTGTCCCAGGTGCTGGGGCATGCTCTCCTCATTCCGGCACCCAGCCTTTCTTGCCCACCATGCCCAGCTCGGCTGCTCTGCCAGGCCCTAGGGTGGCAGGGCCTCCAGGCCCTCAGAGTGCTCAGGTGGGTGGTTTGGCCTCTGTGAGACACCTAGGGTTCTTTCTTAAAATGAGGTGGGTGAGTCTTAACCTCTGCACCACAGGGCCATCCTTTAGGTCCGTATTTATCGCCTCACAGCAGCGTCTGCTCTGTAAGCAGCTCTGAGCCCTTATTGGGCTTGATGGTCAGGATACAAAAGAGAGTGAAGGTACCAGTGAGGAGCCTGAGGAGGGGAACAGCTAGTTCCTAAACTCTTACTAGCTGAACATGGGTGTTAACTTTTCTAGCCCTCCCACCTTCCCAGAAGCAAACAGGCAACCTGGGAGACTTGGGAGGGTGGGTAAAAAGGACCAGTGCCTAGGCTTGTGCCAGAACCCGGGACAGCAGAGTCCTAGCTGCTACATTTTGGGAGGCGTGCCTACGTCAGGAGTATATGCACCTTCCCCTTCACTGTGTACCCCTCTCCATCTCTATCCCCCATCCTGCTGTGTTCCCTATTGGATGTACCCCAAAGCCAGTGGGCACAAATGTGGCAGAGAGCAGGGTGGGGGTTTAGGGAATGAGAATGGATTTTTTAAGAGCCAACCAGAAGATCAGGCACAAATACTGTAAAGGTAGGTGCTCTCCTAGCCCCATTCCCCTCATTCTGGAGGAAAGTGAAGCTTTATAGTCAAGGAGTGGAACCAGAAAAAAAGCTTCCCGGCTTCAGAGCCTGGAATTGTAATCACACACCCTATACTGACCACCCTCCCCTTTCCCTAGAGGCCCAGCCAGGTTACTGGCCCAGCTTTGGAGACTAAATTTTCTCCTCCGTATGGAATGTTCCTCTGAAGACTCCTGGATTTCTCATGAAAGCAGACATCTGTGGGCCCATAGTCCTCAGCCATGTGTGCTGGCATCTCTGGGGCAGGCACACATGGTTCCATGGGGCCCTCCCCTTGAGACGCTCAAAGTCCATGGAAGAATGGACCTAGAATAACATACAAACTAAAAAAGTGAAAGTGCTAAGAATGAGTAAAATTCCCCTCTCCTTTGCCTGCCATCCTCCACCTCCTCCACCCAATGACAAGATAGTCTTTCCAAAACAAATCCCTGGCTCTGTCTGTCCCTTGGTTAAAATTCCCCTATGCCTCCTCAAACTCTCCGGCACAGCAGACACAGCAAGCACACAGGACTCAACTTGCCTGTCTCCTCAACCGCCTTTCCTGGCGGCATCCTATTCAGAATCTGCTCTCCAACCATGCTGAACCATCTTCATTCTCTAGAAAATGAAACACCCTTCTGTCCCGCTCTACCTCTGTGTGTGTTACCCACTGCCTGTGATGTGGATCCTCACCACAAAGACCACACACACCCTTCCTTCAAGACTCAACTCTGACATCAGCTCTTCTGCCTTCCTTGCTCCTCTTCAGGCAGGTTAACACGCTCCCCTTCCATGTTTCCTTAAGTGCTTGCCCTGGACACCATGATAGCCAGTCCTTTACCTGTGTGCTCCCACCCAGCCCAGGAAGGGTACACTTTGTGTATTCAATGATCAGCATACTGTTCAAACACTGAAGAAAGGGGCAAACCTACATTAATCCATCAGTATTGATACTTACTAGTTCATCTCACCTAGATTTCATAATTTTTAAATTTCAAGCCTGTGGAGGACCTGAATAAACATATTTTTCAAAGAGGACATACAAATGACCAACAGTTACATAACAAGGTGCCCAACATCACTAATCATCAGGGCAATGTGAATCAAATCTACAATGAGGTATCACCTCACATTTTTTAGAATGATTATCATCAAAAGGACAAGAAGTAACAAGTATTGAGGGGATATAGAGGAAAAAGAACCCTTGTGCACTGTTGGTGGAAATGTAAGTTGGTTCAGCTACTGTGGGAAACAGTATGAGGTTCCTCTAAAAGTTAAAAATAGAACTACATATATTCCGGCAATTTCACTCCTGGGTATACACTGTGTGGCCAGATTATTATGATCTCTGAATGCATAATAATCTGGCCACTCAGTGTATATGTGTGTGTGTGTGTGTGTGTGTGTGTGTGTGTGTGTGTATGTTTTATTTTAATTTTTTTTAGAGGCTCGGTGCATGAATTTGTGCATGGGTGGGGTCCGGCCAGCCTGGCCAGGGGGAGGGGACATGGGCGGTTGGCCAGCCTGCCTGCTGGTTGAACTCCTGGTCAAGGGGACAATTTGCATATTAGCCTTTTATTATATACGATATACACTGAGTGGCCAGATTATTATGCGTTCAGAGATCATAATAATCTGGCCACTCAGTGTATATCCAAAGGAAATGAAATCACAATCTCAAAGAGATGTCTGTATTCCAGTGTTCATTGCAGTATTATTTACAATAGGCTAAGGCATGCAAGCAACTTAAATATTTGCTAAAGTTGAGTATTAAAAAAAATTTTACACAGAAGTTATTTTATGAGATATAAAGTGAGTTTACCACAGAACCACCTACCTCTAAAGTCATCTTTTTTTAAAACAGAAATAAGGTTTTATTTAATACACAGGCAATAAATACATAGGTGAGGTAAATGAGTAGGAGAAAAGGAAGCACCTATGAATCAATGCTAGTAGTCAGGAGGGAGGCATGGTGTCCATAGCCTCGGTGTCCTTCCCCCTGGACAGGGGGACAACTTGGCCAGGAGGCCTGATGTTCAGGGTAGGGTGTCTGCAATCGTCAAGCCATGTGGAGAGAAACAAGGGGCAGGCTGAGTGGTATCCCAGTTAGCCCTGACCTCTGTGTTGTCCTTTAAGGTATTTCTATCCTGATGCTGTCTTCTCAGCTGGATGTCAAAGCCCCTTAAAGGCACTTGATGAGGATGAAATAGTCTATGACCAGGCCGAGGGCAGGGGCAGGCTCTGAGAGGTGGTTCGGGCCAGGCAGGGCACCACACCAGGCAGGCTGAAGAGCGCGGGGACGGCAGGATGGCAGATGCTGGGGCAGTGGCATGGTTCTGGTTCGGTGGGTCTTAAAAAAGGAGAAGCACAGGGTGACTCATGGCCCACGGCAGACAGAGGAGCAGCAAGGTGGTTTTTGCCAAGCAGTACTATCATCACTGAGCAGAAGGATATCCACCGGGTGAAGGCCACGGCTGACCACCCTGTGGAACAGGTGGGGTGGTTCTGGCCAGGCGGGCATCAGAATGAACGAGGGCAAGCACCTGGTGATGGGCATCAGGCGAGGTTGCTTTAGTGGAAATGCCAAAAAAATTGTGAAAATATCTCATATTGAGGCTGTTATACGTGAAGTGACCGTGAAAATGTAGGACGCAGAAGAACTTCTCCTTTGCCTCTGACTCCTATCACAGTCTAGCAGGCACTGAAGTGCTTGTGATGTAACAGAGAAAGGTAGAGGTGGGCCGGGGAACACAGGAGTGGGGGAGGGGAGGGGTGTTTTCTCTCTTACAGGGCTTATGTTGTGTATCATTCATATGACATGCAGGAGTTTCAGAACCAAGAATCATGGAGATCAATAAAAATATTTGAGTCATCTCTTGTTTATGTAGAGTTTTCATAATAGCCTAAGCACATTTTAAGAATTAAATTAAAATAAAGTCAATGGTTCAGAGATCTCTCAGTTGTTTTACTATATCTAAAAGTATCTGCTCCTTTTTACCTATTAAAAGAAGAGTTAAGGCTCCAAGGTTTGTTTTGGCCTGGAAGAATAAGAATTGCCTTAGTTGAAAAGTAGAAGACTGTGAAGGGAGCAGACATTGGAGGAAGGGAGAGGAAGAATCAGGAGTTTGGCTTTGGACACGTTAAGTTTGAGTTATCTATAGACACCTATTATAGGTTGAATTTTGTTGAAGTCCCAATCCCCAGTACCTCAAAATGTGACCTGATTTAGAAGTAGAGTCATTGCTGATATAATTAGTTAAAATGAGGGACTTCAAGTCAAGATGGCAGAGTATGTAAATGCTGTGCTTGCCTTCTCCCGTCATCACATCAAAATTAAAACTAAATTATAGAACAACCAGCCTTTAGAACCATCTTTAGAAGACTAGCTGAATGGAACTCCTACATCTAAGGATAAAAAAAGAAGCTACCACAAAACTCGTAGGAGGTGTGAAGCTGCAGAAAGAACTGGTCCCACATCCATGTGTGGCAGTTAAGAATTGGGATGGATACCTAAGCTGTGGAGGTCCCATGAAAAAGAGAGGGCCCCCAGCTGGTTCCACAGCATGGAGCACCAGTGCCAAGAATAGGAGTCCCCACACAACTGGCTGTGAAAATCAGCAGGAACTCAGCCCTGGTGAGATAGAGAGCTGCTGGAAACTTATATGACCTCTTGAAAAGCTGGAACACAGATTCACTTGCTTGCAAATATTTTTCCTGAGCTCCAGGGAAAGGACATCAGCTTGAAAGCACTGGGGACATTTGGGGTAGAACTGAATTGTCTGACTTCAGGGCAAAGACTGGAGGGACAGCTCTTTGGGGGGCTAAAGTGCCCACAGGTGCCATTGTTTCTTTGTTGAGCTCTACCCCCACACAGACTGCAGGCAGAGGCAGGCACCAAATCTGAGTCACCATCAACCTGGCTAGTAACATATCTCACTACCCTGGTGAACCAAAGACACATAACGTGCACACTGGCCTAAGCCTCTTGCAGCAGCTGTCACTCAAAAGTGACCAGCCTCCATCCATGCTGTAGACTTTCCTAAAATCTCTCAAAGCTCCACAAATTCCAAACAAACAGTGACTCATCTCAGTACACCCTGTATTGCTTGCTAAGTGACACCAAGGCAAGCACTAATGGCAGCCAACCTGGATTCACAGTACAGCCTTTTTGGCACCTACAAGCCAAGTACAGGCAGCTACCAAGCAAAGATCACTTTGTAGCTTCTACCTGATGGCCCCAGGATGCACAGAGGCAGTGGCTGACCTTGGCCCGCACCTAAACCCCTCCCAAGTGGCCCCAGAACCAACCCACTGGTGGCCAGGTCTAGACCACACCAGAACACCAGCCAATTAGCGCCACCAGAGGGTGGGCTTGACAGGCACCAGGTCATTGATAGAGCAAACCCCACTCTGTGGGGTCAGCCCACACACAACAGTTGAATCTACAAACAAAATTGAACAAGCAGAACAGAAACAGACTCACTGATACAGAGAACTTTTTGTTGGTTGCCAGATGGGAGGGGGACCAGGGGATATGTGAAAAACGTGAGGGCATAAAGAAGTAGACATTGGTTATTACAGAATAGTCATGGGATGTAAAGTACAGCATAGGGAATATATCAATAATATTCTAATAACTAGGCATGGTACTGGGTGGGTGTGGGGATGATTGGGGTGGTCACTGAGGTAAACACCTGAAACTAATATAATGTTGTATGCCAATTGTAATCGAAAATTTTAAAAATGATTAAAAAAAGAAAAAAAAATGTCAGAAGGTAACTGTATCCACTGAAGGAAATATATAGGAGTCATAAAAGCGATCCTTTCCTTTGCACCAAGGGAAGGTACACTAACAACCTCCAGTGTGGTGGGATGAACCAGCTTCCGCCCATCCACCTGCCAGGTGTTGATGAAGCCAGGGATCACTATCCCTTCGCTATCTTCCACACCCATCAGTAAGCGCCTATGGCATATGGGTAAACATCTGGGGTCTGGGATAGAACATTAGCAGTTCAAATTTAAAGATGTAGCCCTGGCCGGGAGGTTCCGTCGATTGAAGCATTGTCAGGTACACCAAGAAAGGTTTCAGGTTCAATTTCCCATACCTAGGCTGCAGGCTTGGGCCCTGGTTGGAGAGGCAATCAATTGATGTTTCTTTATCACACCAGTGTTTCTCTCTCTCCCCCTTCCTCTGTCTCTAAAATCAATTAAGACACATATCCTTGGGTGAGGATTTAAAAAATGTAAAGATATATGTGAGAATACTTAGATCAAGATTAAACTTTCATATTTGAGGTGATTTTTAAGTTAACAAATTGAAGGCGTGGATAAAGATGAGGTTTACTCAGCCAACCACAGATTGCTCTCTTTTTGTGCCTCAGACATCGGAGAAGATTGTTATTCACTATAGACCCTCTAGTTAGCTACCTCAGTCTTGGCAGATCAGCCTCTCTCCAGTGCATGGAGCAGGAGCTGTGGAGGCCTATGCTGTCTGTGTCATCTCAGCCGACCCAGGCCCACCAAGAGACCTGGCAGCTGCCCAGGCCAGCCTTGAAGGGAAGTAACACCCAGAAGGACGCTCAACAAATGAGAAAAGGGAGTCTGGGAATAAATAGTCCAGCTTTCTTGCCCCTCAAAGGGACAACTCTGAAGTGTGTACCCACCCAGCATCTGCACTGAGTTGAGTCCTAGTGGCCCACAGGACTCGCCCTTCCTTTTTTTTATTGACTGCCCTGTCTTTCCTTTCTTGATTTCCTACTCCTTCCAAGCATTTCGTTTTGGATCACATCCTAAGTAAACTACATGTATTTAAGTCCGTGTCTCGGGGTCTGCTTCTGGGGGACCCCAAACTAAGGCAGTACATCTGACATATTGTCAACTGTTAGCTGCCTCCAGGGCAGTGCCATTTGTTATACCGGGGACAAGAGAGAGCTCTGTTTGAACTTGTCGAATCAGTATTCCACATTTTCTCTCTGCTCCATGGTAACTTAAAAAAAAAAAAAAAAGGTTGATTGACTTGGGTGAAGCAATAATACTCTATTAAAGGATGTTTATATTGAGTTTAGATTTAATTTTAGTTTGAGTGCTCCATCTTTAAACAAAATAGCAGCTGAAATTTTTCCAAATGGAATGTTTTCAATAATTTGTAAACTATATTTTACAAATGTAGTTTGCGAAAGAATTTGCTACATAGACAGAGGTCTCTTTGGGTAGCTTGTATAACGCATGGAGTTCATTAAACCACTATGTAAGATCAATAAAATGGAAGCCCCCACACGTTTCCATGCAAATAGCTGATATTTATATCCACCAACTGTCATTCAGTCTAAGAGCGATTATTCCAAAAAGTATGTGCTGGACTAAAGAGACTGAAGGAAATATGTCAAAACCATGATTCATTCATCCAGGTATTCATTTATTAATAGGATACTTATTGAACACTGAGTTTATTCAAGGTATGTGTTTCATTCAAATTGTGCGGAAGATTGTGTAACATAATTTTGAGGACTCTGCTCATTTAAGTTTTGATTTATATCCTGTGTGTTTTGCTTTTCTTATTTTCTGATCCAACACTAAGTCAAATTGGAGGAAAGAAAATGCTGTAATTAGTCTCTGCCCTAGAAAAAGGGAGGTTAGCCCATAAGATAGTGAAAGGGTATGAAAAGGAAACTGTTTGGGGTCTGAGTATACCTGAGGACAGACTCTTTCCACTGCTGAGGTGTTTTTTCTTTTTCTTTTTCTTTCTGTGTGTGTGTGTGTGTGTGTGATGTGTTTGTGTTTTAGGATGAGAAGATAGAAAAAACAATATATAAGTTTTGGACTGGAGCTAAGAGAGCTAAGTTCAGAGTCCAAAGTGGAAAAGTGAAGGAGTGAACGCAGGGAGTGGGGGCTTTGTTCTGGAGAGCACTGAGCTGCTGGGCTTAGCTCTGCTGGGATCCCCATGGCTCTTCAGGACTAAGTTCCCACTAGCGTTTCTTGTTGTCTAAGTGCCATTCCACACTTTTCCTCTTCCTTTAAGAAAGTTCCTTATTGTGTGTGTTTGGGGAAGGGTGAATGCGCTAAGGGCCAATGCAGGGAAATCTTCCCATGAATGTGGGATGTGATCGAAACCAGGTGGATCTGAGACTGGGCATTTCCCTGGCCTGCCGGTATGTATTGATGTGATTTCATTGCATGAGAAAATTCACTCTGACCTCTAAGGTCCCCCGGCATGGAGTGAAGCACAAAGTTTTTCTTATGATATGAAATGCTGAAAGTTACAGAGACTAGAGTCTGCTCCACTTCTAACAAGAATGCAGACCCTGTAGCACGGGATTTATGGGCTCATTCAACTCATTTATCCTACTTTTCATTCCGCCATTTCTTCTCCATTACTTTTTTTTTTTTTAAATATTGTACTATATAATTTTGTATATCACTTGAGAATAGAAATATATTCAGATATCATTTAGGACAGCTTTAAATTCCATAAAACCTAGTATACTAACCAAGAGCTTTAAGTTATGGCAGGGAAGAATTAAGTTAGATATTAAGAAGAATTTACTTGCTATCAAGGTTGTTAAATAGCTTGCCAAGGAGTCTTGTCTCTGTGGACATTTTAATGGTAACCCACTTTCTGAAGCAATTTAGTTGGAGTCCTGTTTATAGAGAGAGGGATATGCTCTGTTTTTCCAAAATGAGAGAATTCGACACTCAAATCACTGAGCTTCTTTCCTTTGGACTAAAAGGGTCAGTAGCTGCCAAACCTCCGAGGTTAAGGGGAGGAATAATAACAATAAAAGAAAACAACAACAAAAACTTTTGCCCATTCCTTGCAGATAAATTATCACAAAGAAGGAAACACTTCTGTGGAACTTATGGCCAGTCATGTAGAATGCAGTAATCTGCTTATTTAGATATTTAAAGCTAAACCCACCCTCTAACAGTCACTCCAGTTCCTCTTAGCCAAGTGGATGGACAAGATACACACATGCACAGCTGCTCGGCAGGTCTTGACATCAGACTTGCCTGGGAGATGCAGCCCAACCATATCACAGGGCAACACTGTACGTAGTGGAATAAGCTGTGCTGGGCCTCCGTGACCAAGTGCGGGTCTGAATGGCATTGCGGGGAATAGCAATTGATCCTCAGATCTGCTAAGGCCCATTGCAACTCAGCAGGAGCCGTTTATTTTTTTTGCTAAAAAACAGGCTGATGGAGCTATCACCTCTTTGAAAGTCCCCAGCTGTGGGTTCCAGGGAACGAGAACTCTAAAAAGTCTTGCATTAGCAATTATATGTTTGGCTGGGAAGTGAGGCATATCAATTCCACTCATGACTCATAGACTAGAACAATGAGATCTTTTCAACCATCCAACAGAGTGTCAGAAGTACCATACTACAAGGGGAAAGAACTGAAAATAGTTAAGGACGGTGTTAATGATTCTCTCTCTCTCTCCCCCCCCCCCTTCCTCTTTCTCTCTCTCTCTCTCTCTCTCTCTCTCTCTCTCTCTCTCTCTTCCTCTCTCTCTTCTCTCTCTCTCTCTCTCTCTCTCTCTCTCTCTCCCCCCCTC
This sequence comes from Eptesicus fuscus, assembly GCF_027574615.1. NCBI lineage: Eukaryota > Metazoa > Chordata > Mammalia > Chiroptera > Vespertilionidae > Eptesicus > Eptesicus fuscus. Next base: position 47,105,071 of record NC_072491.1, on the reverse strand, counting down.
CCTCTCTTCTTTTCCCTCTCTCTCATTTTCTCTTTTTATGAAATGCAAACTAGTCAAAATTATTGGGTACCTGTTACTATGAGAATATTTTCTTCTCTGACTTCACGAAAGATAATAAATATCTGTTGATAATGCCGAGTGCTTGAGCATCTAAATAATTTATTTAAAGAAAAATATATGATTTACAATGTCAATTGGACACGAGCAATATATAATAGGATGTCGACATTTTTATTCCTGTGAATCTTTCCTTTTAAAGATCAATAAGAAAGTCTTTCAGTTCTAAGGAAAAGAACTGATTTGGCTTTCACTGATTTAATAAAGTAACTTGATTCCTTTTTTAGTGCTGAGCTAGACCACATTCCAAGATGTTGTAATGAACTGAACTATGGGAACAAATGGAAAGAATAGACAGTTGTTCTACTCAAGTATTATGCAAATCTAGACTCGAGCATGATGTCCACCAGGCGGGCATGATGCATCTTGTTGCATTTGGTACAAGGAGCAGGTTGTAGGTTAACTGGAGAATGTCGCAGCATCCATATTCTAAAAATCGACAAGTATTTTAAAGATTTCACTCTTTGGGCTGTGTATGTAAAGCAGTATTGTTAAACTTGGAGTGGAAAATAAACCCTATTTATATGAGTTATTAAGGCTCAAATATAAGTGATCAGTATACACCTGAGTTCTTTCACTTGGGAATACGTAAGAGGTTTAATTTTCTTGTTGTTTTTTTTTTTAAATATATTTTATTGACTTTTTACAGATAGGAAGAGAGAGGGATAGAGAGTTAGAAACATCAATCAGCTGCCTCCTGCACACCCCCTACTGGGGATGTGCCCGCAAACAAGGTACATGCCCTTGACCGGAATCGAACCTGGGACCTTTCAGTCCGCAGGCCGACGCTCTATCCACTGAGCCAAACCGGTTTCGGCAAGTTTAATTTTCTTAATCTTTCTCAGAGAACAACTGCTACATAGCATAAAGCTAGAATGTCCAGTATCAGTATAGTTTTCCCTCTTTGGTTCAGATTCATAGAATGAACATGAACTCCTTGATTTAATTAAGTTAAGTAAACATTTTGGGAAACATCAGCTATAAGACCTGCATTCACTGTTAAGGAAAGTAAAAATTATAGTTTTAATTCATAAGGAGTTTAGTATATCTTGAGAGAGACAAGATTTGTGTGTAACCATTTAATAAAACTTAGAGCATATTTAACTTAATATTAAATTAAGACTTTTCTAGGAATTCTGACTTTTCGGCAATGAAGGGTAAGATCTGAAAGAAGCTGGATTGGTTGAACAATGTGACAGCAAGGCAGACATGTGTAGGGAGGTCTTTGAGTATTTGAAATCCACTTCCAATCAATGCACTGGACAATTGGGCTGCACAGTACAATTGTAAAACTAGCCTCAAAATGTATTATTTTACCTATTTTTGGTCTTAAAATTTGAGTTTGCATGAGAGCCTTAGGTTATTCAGATCATTTAAATTTTTTTTAGCTTTTATTTTCAGCATATTCTGTACCTGTATATGTACTTTCTCAAAGTAATGCTTTCATATTAATTGCACTAATACAAATTTTGCACTAATTAACCGAGGTTAAAAAATCTTACATTTTATAAGTCTTAAATGTTAATGCCTAATCAGAGGTCATTCAGAGATAGTTGTCCATGATTTAATATAAATTTAACTGAGTTAAAAATAAGATATACTACTCAAATGAATATTAACTGCACATGTATAGATTTATACTTTACTGATATTAATTGAAGTAATATGAAAGTTAATTGAAAAGTTAAAAGATATGATAAAAGTTCATATAAATACTTTGACACTGAACATTTTCTTTTCTTCTTCTTGAGTTATGAGAGATCTAGATTGATTTCTTTATATTTAAACAATCTTAACTCCTTGAGGTAATAGAAATTGCAAAACAAAAGTGAGAATCAAAATGTAAGGGAATACAGTTTAAAAAGGTAGACCAGGCACATGCTTTTACTTGCAATTCCTCCTGAGACCCCACCGTACTGACAGCAGGGGAGGGGGAAATTAATAAAGCTGTGATAGAAAAAAATAATGGGAGAGGTCAGGACATGGGTCTTGGGGCAAATAAGCTCATCTATAAACAAGAGATCAAAGTGGGTGGGAGTGGGAAGGCAGAACAGCCTCACAATATTATCTAAAGGGGCTGGAGAAACCTGGACTTCAAGTCAGCAGGTGCAGGGAGGGTGAGAACCCAGTGGGTGGGAAAGCCAACTGAGGGGTTGTGACATGCAATTCCCACTCTGATTGAAATTACCTGGCTCTCATCATAGACTGCAACACTTTCAAGACCATGATCATTGCCATTGAGAGAGAGAGAGAGAGAGAGAGAGAGAGAGAGAAGAGAGAGAGAGAGAGAATTAGTTCTTGGCTATTTTTTTCTCGTATTTTTCTATCACAGAGACAATAAATCTTTGCCACATGTCTAGTTTTAATGAATGAAAAAAGAAACTTTGGGGCAAGATGGAACTATTGAAAGAGAAAAATATAGTAATGTTTAACTTTTTTTTCATTACAGTAGGAATCAAGTGTGTGGGCATAACAGGCATATGTCCTCTCTTTGGAAGTCAGTCCAGAATGAATTTTAGCAAAATTATAAAATTTAAACAAGGAAGAGAAATACATGATAGCTAGGAAATAGTAGATTTGCCCCAGGAATGTAGAGTGTTTGGAAGAGGCAGAGTTTCATGCTCAAAAAAGTATCTTGAAAGACCAGAGAAGCAGGGAGGTAGCTTCCAAAGGGAGTCCCCAAGAAAGAAAGGAACTTGATAAAATAGAAGCTATAATTTGAGGACAGACAAGCATGCAGTTCTAATAATTAGAACTTTGGATAAAAAAACATGTATGCGAAAGTTATTGCTCAAATATGTAGCAAACTAAATATAAAATGTTCAAGAAAATAACATCAACTTAGAAGAGAGAATACATTTGATCTTGCGGACAGTAAACACATAATTTGAGGGACCCAGATGTTGAGACTAGACTCAGTGAAAGAAAGCATTTCTGGCCCACCAGTTTGCTCAGTGAACAGTATTCGTACAATCACAATATACATTCTTTATTAGTTTTCAATCTTTTGAGCCAAACCATTGACAAAGCAGTAAAGATTGGACTGTGGTACCAACTGAATATGAAAGAAAGGGTGTAGTGGGCACAGGGCACATGGGAAAGTAGGAAAATTCACATGTATACGCATCCAAAATTTTGGAGATGGATCAAGAAATATGACCAATAGTTGACAATAAAGTAAATAGGCACATAAATACAGGTCATCAGTAGAAGAACTAACATATACATTTTAAAATTGAGAAAGAGGTCGGAGTGTAATTAAACCAAATTCCCATGTCCCTTTAAATAAATATTATTTGAGCTATAAATAAAAAATACAGAATAATGCATATATTACCTAGATTTGTGGAGGTAACCATCAGGAGAAATAATAAAATATAACAACCATAGAAAACATTTAAAATAGTTTGCTTTAACAGTAAGATGAGGAGGGAAGGGTTGGACAGGACATTGTTATTTTTGAAGTCATTTTTGTACTCTGATTTATTAGATGTGCATACATTACTTTCAGACTAATTAAAAAACTAAACTAAAATTAAGTTTAAAGAACTGCCCTCTCCCTTAGTACTGTGTGACGTAGGGAAAATTACTTAACCTCCTTGTGCCCCAACTTTCTTACCTGCAAATTGGAGATAAGAATAGTACCTACCTCACAGGGTTGATAGGAACAGAACAGTGCTTGGTACAGAAGCACTAAATCAACCTTAGCTTTTACTACTACTAACAACTACTTGATGCAGGCCAGTTGGCTAATGGAAAACTACGGCATTTGAGTAATTCAGACACTTTCAGAAATCCTGACACAAACTGAATTAGTCAGTAAAGGAATTGACTTGCTAGTGCCAAGTTTTTGCATGAAAGATTCAGAACCACATCTTTCTGCACTTCCGGCTTTGTGCTCCATCATCCTCAGGCTGGAGGAGAGGGGGCCACAGGAGTTGTACATTCACTTCTTGTCACAACAATGTTTTAGGAAGGAGAGAAATCATGGCTCTGTTTTAGGAGAGGGAAAACTTTTCCCAGAAAGTCTCAGCCAAAGAGCATATGGGCCAGTTTTCAGCCCACCCATTGAGGCCGGGAGTCAAGTCAGCTTCCTTGCAGCGCTGGTCTTCATGGGGATGGCGGCACATTGACACAAGCATATCCTGAAGGCACAGGCTGTATTTCCTAAATCTGTTGATAGCATCAGAAAACGGAAGAAAAGTGTTCATGAAAACTACCATAAAAAGTCTGGGGCAGTAATAACATGGCCATAAATCAGGAACCAGTCTAGAAATAACCATATGAGGCCACGGCGGAAGAACGAGGTCCGTGATATGCCTGATGCCATGGACATCATCTTCCCACCTGTTTTCAAGAAAGGGCAACATAAAGCGAAGCCCCAAAACTTTATTATTGTTATTATTATTGCTTGCTTGCAAATGTGGAGGGAACAATGTGGGGCATGCTGCTCAGGACTAACACCAAGTGACTCTGTGGTCATGCCAGTGCTGCAGGCTCAGTGTCATGGAGACATCTGAATTCCAACTGGCAAATTCCGATAGAGCAGGCAAGCCGTCTAGGTTCACACCTTGGTCGGGCCATTTGCCAGCAGAGCTCCCAATGCCAGTAGGTTTGTAGGTGTGCCTATTTTCCTCAGGCACTGAGTGCAATTTCTTGGCTTTTTCTACCTGGTTCCTTGGAGAGATGCTGGAGTTTCCAAGATGATCCCGTTACTGGACAGGAAACAGAAGTCATGGGACCCATCAGTACAACTTACTGGTTTATCCATCTCTGTCTCACCATTTTTTTTTCTTTTATATATTTTATTGATTTTTCACAGAGGGGAAGAGAGAGGGACAGAGAGCTAGAAACATCGATGAGAGAGAAACATCGATCAGCTGTCTCCTGCACAACCCCCACTGGGGATGTGCCCGCAACCAAGGTACATGCCCTTGACCGGAATCGAACCCAGGACCTTTCAGTCCGCAGGCCGACGCTTTATCCACTGAGCCAAACCGGTCCCATCTCTGTCTCACCATTTTATTACTGAAGGGTGTATTTTGCTCCGGTAAATAATATAATCTCCGTTCAAATGTGAGATTCCAAATACCTACTATGTAACCATTGTAACTATCAAAAGAGTTCAGAGAAGGCCAAAACCGGTTTGGCTCAGTGGATAGAGCGTCGGCCTGCAGACTGAAAGGTCCCAGGTTCGATTCCGGTCAAGGGCATGTACATTGGTTGCGGGCACAACCCTGGTAGGGGGTGTGCAGGAGGCAGCTGGTCGATGTTTCTCTCTCATCGATGTTTCTAGCTCTCTATCACTCTCCCTTCCTCTCTGTAAAAAATCAATAAAAATATATTTTAAAAAAAAGAGTTCAGAGAAGTTTTTAAATTGGACATTGTGACGTGTTTTCCGTTGGTTTACAGATCTCAGCTTCCTGGGCACATCCAGTAGAGTTTTGGAGTGGTCACTCTGAAGTGAAACAGCAGGATGCACACGAGGCTGTGAATTAAGAGCTCCAGGCTTATTTCCAGTGGGTTCTAGGCTGGGGGCTAAGACTGCTGGTAAAGGTAGTGCTTGAGTAAGGGTTTTATATTATAACTCCTACATATTGATTCTTACAAATGATAAAAGTCTTCTATGGGACTAAAGTCAGTATGGATATAAGTAGATATCAGAAAATCCCAATTCCTCGATCTTTAGATAAGTATTAAAAACTAATATATGAACATATTCTTTGAAGATGAAGCTTCTGTTTTGGTAATATGAAGCTAGGATCCTCTGCTGTGTAGAAAAGCCATTCAATTACCAAGTGATATTTTCCTTGCTCTGTTTTCTTTCCTCTAACTCTTTCCTGCCGTGGAGATTCTGGTCAGCGAATAAGCTATTTTATGGTGGGAAAAAACAAGAGCTCACCGTAGCACTCTTTGCCTGACAAATGGCAATGTGGGGGCTTTTCAAAGCAGTGCTTCGAGGGGAAACCACGGAGGGCCGCATGGACTTTGCAGCTGAGAATGTAACCGCTGATGGGGGTTTCCAGCCCAGATGCAAGTGCTGCTCTGCCACTGCCCTTCCTGCCCGGACCCTGGTGATGCCGAGGCCAAGAGCACTCGCTGGGCGGGATAAGGCTGCCCACCTGTCTGTACAGGACTTGCCTACCTGTACTCCACCTCCTGACTCTCCCCGGGGCCACCCTCCCCACCTTCTGCTTGGAAAACTTTGAATGTGGAACAAGTTTTAAAAAATGTAAGTTCCCCCTTTCAATCCTGAAGACCTGCAAAGGTGAGGGCTCTAGAGCCACACCCGCCCTGAGCGTTTTCTATGGACTTTTCACACTTGGCACCTTTTCGCTGCTCACCTGCAGGGCCAGGATGTTTTTAATAACTTGGTGCAATATGAATGTTGATTAATATTTCGATAGCAGCTTCAAAAGGAGAAGGTCGGTGTCAATAGCAGAGAATGCCCATATTTGGCAAAGCCATTGAAAGGAAAAAGCAACATAAAGGCAAATGATTTAAATCCCTTCTGGTGTAATAATATAAGGTGTTGGAACACAAGTTTATAACGAATGTTATTTATTTTCTGAAATCATTTTGACAGTCTAGTAGAAAACATGTTCTCTTAAAACAATTCATTACACTTTCCATATCATGGGCTGGTTTTGGTAAAATACTGTGTGTGCTAAGATTTTTAATACCTCAGGAAGTGGGAGGCACGGGACCGTTGTTAAAAGCACAGGCTGCGGAACTTCCCAGCCCTGAGTTTGGTTCCTGGATCAGCTGTTCACATCTTGTGTGAACATGGGCAAGTCAACCGCTTTACGCTTCAGTTACTTCATCCCTAAATGGGATGATAACAGATGCTATCTTCCTGGGGTTTAGGAAATTAAATGAGATAATATCTCTAAATTGTTCAGCACAGATACTGGCACATCGTAAGCCGCAGAAAATGTGAGGTAATGGTAATGAAATCTATTTTATTTTCCTACCACATCAATAATAACCTGCAGAGCCAGGGCAATGCTTGATAATGAGGCTTCCATGTCTTTGCCTCTTGAGCAAGTTAGCATGGCCGTCTTCGTCTTTCCCTTTCATCTTGTGCCATGCCATACTGCAGCCCAGAAACCCCGGGATGTTTTTCATTTATTTCTGATAGGCTAGAGTAAAAATAAAAAGTGAACTACGCAGTTATGAAAAGGGGCGGGCGCATCTGGATTCAGGGTCATGGACATACATGACGGACCCCATACAGAGGTAAGCTGTATGACCCCCGTCAGCTTGAAAGGCCTGTGAGCTTTAATTTCTTTTTATAAATATATTTTATTGATTTTTACAGAGAGGAAGGGAGAGGGATAGAGTTAGAAACATCGATGAGAGAGAAACATCGATCAGCTGCCCTCCTGCACACCCCCTACTGGGGATGTGCCCGCAACCAAGGTACATGCCCTTGGCCGGAATCGAACCTGGGACCTTTCAGTCCGCAGGCCGACGCTCTATCCACTGAGCCAAACCGGTTAGGGCGCTTTGATTTCTTCATCTGCAAAAATAGAGGCTAAGACCTAGCTCTCCAGGCAAATGAAACAACATACATGAAAACAGTCAAAAATTATAGTTAAAACATGAATTTTTAATAGAAATTGTTCCATCGTCCATGAATCCAGCCATCCAGCAATCCATTCCTGCATTCATTAATTGACTTCTACAATATTTAAGACACATTAGGGAAGGAGTGTCCTATTTTTAGCACTTTGTACCCTTTGCGCTATCCCTACACAGGTCAGAGACCAAAGCGGCCTGGGGAGACCTGCCAGGATGAAGGAAATAACAGAGTGGTGTTAGTAATTGTGGTAGGCAGAACTATGGCCTCCAAAGAGGTTCACATCCTGACCCCCAAACCTGTGAATACGTTGCCTTCCATGGCGAATTATTCTGTCTCTTGGAATGAAGAGATTTTCTGGATTATTCTGGTGAGCCCAACCTAATGATGCCTTTAAAAGCAGAAAGCAGAGAGTCTCTCCCTGATGCTGTGAGAGAGAAAGATGGGAAACAGAAAAAGAGGCGGGAGGAATTTGAAGCATGAAAGGGCCTCAGCTCACCACTGCTGACTTTGAAGATAGGAAAAGGGGCCACGAGCCAAAGAATGTGGTGGTCTCCAGAAACTGGGAATGACAGGAAACAGATTCTCCCTTGGAGCCTCCAGAAGCACCCGGCCCTGGATGTTAGCCCAGCGAGGCTCACATTGGACTTCTGATCTCCAGAGCTGTAAGATAAAATGCTTGTGCTGTTTTGAACCCCTGCTTTGTGGTACTTTGTTCTGGCTGCAACAGAAAGTGAAGACAGTCCTTAAAGGGCAATGGGTTCAGACGCAGATAGGAGTCTTGGAGTCCCGGGGAACGGAGTTGGCATTAGGACCAGACGGAGCTCCTAGGCCTGCCAGGAAAATGCAGGCTGCATGCAGTAGTCCTCAACCAACCACACCTGGCTCCTTTCAGATTTAAGGACACAATTTGCAAATAGCATGACAAGGTGTGCACGGAACGCAACACTCTGAGATCTAGCCAAACACGTATGGTGTGTGAAGACAGGCTGAGAGGACTGGTGGTAGGAGAAGCGGAGAAGAAGCAAAGGAGCGCACAGGGACCTGGCAGACCACGGCATGTTTGATGTCCCAGTGGGGACCCCAGCACCATGTGCAAAGGAACCACACAGAATAAAAAGAAGGACTCTCGTGCTGCAGTCCAAGAGAAAAACCAAGCATTTGGATTGGCATGAGACTTATTAGGGGCATTATAATTTACTGTACTGAAGAGGCCTTTAACTACACGTAACCATTCTATAATTATGCTTTTAAAGAGTCCTATTGATAATAACAACCTTTATTTCATTCCAGAACCAATAAGTGATGTGGTCTAAGAAGGCTAATGATTTGGTAGCTCTTGAAATTGACATACTTTAAACATATATTTATTATTTGCCCAATGAGAATAGGAAGAAACTGATTTTTTTTTACTTATAACTAAAGTTGGTATTAACTGGAAACTTTTTATTGAGTATCAAGTCATATGTGTAGTGTGCTATGGCTCGAGACACTGGGGGAGCAAACATGCCTGTAGAAACAGAGCCACTAGCCCAAGCAGTCATGGTTATAGTCTGTCATATTTATATCATATTTCTGTGCATGTATCTGGCACAGCCATATCGTTTGTCCCCACCATAATGACCCTTCTAATCTGCTAATAGGTATTTCCTACAGTTTCTTAGGATACTCATGTCTCTTATCTCTGCCATGTGGGATACTCATGTCTCTTATCTCTGCCATGTGGGATACTCATGTCTCTTATCTCTGCCATGTGGGAACTAAGAGGGGGAAGCTAACCACCTCCATCTATTTTCCTTCTACCTTACTGTGCCTCATTGCACTTTGAATGAGATTTTGCTTTTTTTGTAGACAGGGTGGTAGAGGGGCCTGACAACCAGCCTCCTTCCAGAACCCAAAATATCAGGCAGAAAGGCACGTTTGTTCTCAGAAGTACCCTTGGTGATCTGAACGTTGCCCCATAGTGACCCTCTTGCCAGATAGAAGCCTAGATAAGGGAGATGGAAGCCCCCTCTCCCATTATTGACCTAGCTTCTTCCTCCTACTGATAGGGGGGACTTGCAATCTAATAGATAGAGCACCTAAAATAATCATATTATTTTAAATCTTAGAACACATATATGTATATGAATAGGGGATTACATTTTTAATATGTGAATAGGGGGTTAAGTTTTTCTTAAAGTTGCCTTTTCAAGGCCTGTGCAAAATGATTAAGGAGGTGACTCAGCTGTGAATCCAGAAAGCAGAACCGATAAGGAGTCAAACATCATCTCATCAACATCATCTCACCAATGACTAAAGACAATAGTTGGTGCCTGCTGACCCCCGGGGCTGCACGTAGCACCCCGGCCCCTTCCCCTTTATAACCCTGGCCCCTGCACCTGCTGGGAGGCAGGATTTGATGCTTGTAAGTGCCCTGTCTTCTTGGTTGGCTGGCCTTCTCAATAAACGCCGTATGTGATTCAACCCGGCCTTCGTGATTGGGCACAGCGACAGGCAGCCCGGGCCCACCCAGGGGTTTCCCCGGTAACTACTTTGGCCTGGAGGCCTGGTGGCCGAGAATTATAACTGGAATGTTTATTGCTTTTACTCAATGAAACGAACACTCTCATCTAAGTCCGCCTGGTTCTGGCCTCAGTTCTTTCTAAGCCAATGTGGCTTGTTAGCTCTTCCACGGGAAGGTTCAGGTCAGGTGAGTTCCAGTGGGGCCTCACGTGCAGCTCTTGAGATACTCTGGGCCTGCGGGACGCCTTCACCCACTTTTGAGTCTATTGTCCTGCTGCAAAGTCCCGTTGTGCTTGCCGGAAGTTGTGTGAGTTGCGTTAAACTTTCTTTCTCTGCCTTCCTGCTGAACCGTCTTAAGCCTCCTCCCCTTACTCAGTAGGTATCTGGCATCTTGGGGGATGGGTGACTTGAACAGGCTGACAAAGAAAAGGTTATGAACATCAAAATGCAAAAGAGAAAAGCACAGTCCTTCTGCGTCCCAGTTTCTCCTTCCGTGAAATGTGGGGCTATTGGGAGGACGAGAGCTGGATGTTGATCTAGTCCCCGTGGTGTAATGCACATGCGATTCTGTGAACTTATCTACTGACGGTTACTGTGTGTGAATGTACCCGTGTGGGGAAAAGGTCTTGGGGAGACATTTCCACCAAAGGGGGGCTATATTTCATTACCAAGTGATACTGACAATACATCTTCAGACCCCCACATAAAGCTCCTGGCTTTTTTAAAAAGAAGTCTAATTAGACGATCTGACTTGTCAGAAGGCATATGATAGTCTCAACTTCAGGAGTCTAGTTGATGAGACTGTAGTCTTTAAAAATCCCAGTCTATTAGGCTGTAAATAACAGTTGGCTGATGGATAGACTCTCCTTATACTTTGATAATACTCTTTTATGGAAACGCTAGTGTAATACGTCCCTAGGGCGGTTTACATGATCTGAGAACTTGAGAGAGGTGTGGGCCTCTGCTTTAGGAGGTGCCCCTTAAACTCACGTGACCTGGGTTTTGGTGAAAGGGAGGTATAATTTAATAGCTCTTGGTGGGACCCCAGATTCATCCTAATGAGAAGGTGCCAGGCGACAGTGATGCCGCTGCCCCACAGCCCCCTTGTGGCTGGGCTGAGGGCAATATACACTGGGGGGGGGGGGGGGGGGCGGTTCAGATGATGCCAGCTGTTGCTACTGACCCCCTTGTGAGTGGTGGGTTGCTGAGCACACAGTTTGGGAAGCACAAGATGTTCTTGCACTTGGGCTTATGGAGAACAGTGTGGGATGTTTGAGGAGTTGCCATCATGCTGGCCGATGGCTCGCGGTGAGCAGGGAGGATACAAAGCACAGCTCGGATCCCAGACGGCGCGGCCCTGCTGCACTATGGACCACAATGCCGTCAGGGTGTGTGCAGTGCAGGGTTTCCCAGCAGAAGCCCATTATGTTTCCCATTGAACACATCAAGCTTTGCAAGAGCAAAATCCACTGCTATGGGGGGGGGGGGGATCCTGTGATGCCTGCACCCTGTCTCCCTGGCCCGTTCTGGGAAGAGTGGAGGTTTACAGCAAAGGGCTTGGTGTCCTTGCCATTCCCGTGCCCATTCTATAAATGAAGGCAATGTGCTATGATGTGGGGGGCAGTGCAGAGTGCTGAATGTCCCAGCCCAGGCTCATACCCCCGATCCGCTGTGGGTAGGAGTAGAGGTCCCAGTGCGGACAGTCTTCCAGGAGACTTGGCAGCTTTTCCACAAAGCCTATCATGAGGACTGATCTTAGCGTGCTGTGATGGTTAATTTCACGTATCAACTTGGCAAGCTAGGGGTCAAACACCAGTCTAGATGTTGCTCTGGAGATATTTTAAAAATGTGATTAGCAATGATCATTAGTAGACTTTGAATAGAGCAGATTACCCTCCATAATGTGGGTGGGCTTCATCCAACCAGTTGAAGGCCTTAAGAGAAAAACGACTGTGGTCCTTTAAGAAAAAGGGAATTCTGCTCCAAATAGCCTTCAGACTCAACCGCCACATCAGCTCCGCCATGGGTCTCCAGGTTGTCAGGTGGCTCTGCAGAATTGGATTAGCTAGCCCCAACGATGATGTGAGCCAGCCCCTTAAGATAAATCAGCCCTGTCTGCATTTAAACAGCTTTTGGAACCATTTCTCTGGAGAACTCTGAAAAGGAAATGTGGTGTCAGATACCCTTGGCTTTGTCCCAAAAACTTTTCCACAGATGCCCTGTGAGGAGCAGAGCACGGAGCCGCATGTCCTGGTAGCATCCTTCCTCTCCCCGGATTACAGAGTGACAGAGCAGGCTGGGCTGCAGCATCAGAAACCCACGGTGCTGTGTGCTGCTCCGTGTCCACACTGTGGTTGGTGGACAGAACAGAGGAGGAAATCCCAGAGGATACCCATGCTCATCTGTCACAGAACCCATGTGAGTGTGAGGCGCACTGTGGGGTACTGCTGTACACGGGGCGCATGGGAGCGCAGAGGTGTGAGGTACAGGGTGGGGTGCCATGGGTGTTGATACTGCTGACCCACAAACTGCCCTGTCAGGACTTGTGGTAGAGGTCTCAGCGGCAGGTACCCCAGCAATATGCATGTGGTGCGGGTCCATTGGTCACTCGGCGAGTCCTGGCTGTAAGTACAGTACTATGTTAGCATGTTCCATGTGTTCCATGGTCTATCCTGTGTGCTTGGCATTCAGGTGGCATTGCTGCTGCTTATCCATGAGCCATTCTGTGAGTTTGGGGGTTTGACATGGGGCTGGGGGAGGCCCATGTGATGCTGTGCTGAACTCGGGGACAACGTGATGGTGGAAGTTCAGGTTTCACTGACGGATGCTGCTTTTCCAGGTGCTCACTGTGCTTGGTGGCTGGGAAGTGGGGCATGGACCTTGCGTGGTGCCCATGTCACTAGTTCGCAGACCGCCATGGAGTATTAGGTTTTCAGCACACTGTTGTGTGTCCCAGGTGACACCTTCTTGTTTTTCCATGAGCCACCTGATGATCAGTGGGGTGTAGAGCACAGGTCGGGTGTCCCAGCTGGTGCAGGTGCTCTGCTGCTCCACGGGCCACACCTCAGGGGTGCTCTCCAGATGTTGCTTGCCTTGCTGCGTCGCGCCCCACACCATGGCCCCCACAGTGTCCTGCATGCCATGGGAGGCATTTCCTGCAGTGTTGCCCCTACAATCCTGTAGGAAAGGCTCCACATAACCTGCTGGGATTGCGTCTCAGTAGAATGAGGCTACGTAGATGCCATCCCTCCTCCTTGAGCATTCAAGATGAACATGAGGCCAAAAAAAAAAAAAATGTTTGTGATCTTTGCCCACTGCAATGGACCCCCTTGGAAGGACTTGAAATGCTCAAACTGCTATGGAATTCCAAGCCCCCATTCACCAGTATCTTGGCTGGAGAAACATCAGGAGGGGAAGAGGGAGAAGGTGAAGTCTGAAATTCTAAAGAATGAGAAGGTGTTTATAACCTGGCCTTGGAAATTCTGAAGAACCTCATAGAGACTGGCTCATCGTGTTCTCCACACTCTCTTGGTGAACTAACGAAGGCCTGTTCTAAGAAGAGGGGTCCCACAGGCCTCTCCCTCTTTTGTCCAACAAGGGTTCGCAGTTCCTGTAAGAGAAAGAGAACTCCTGCTTGTCATGAGAGAGAAAACTGTCCCCCAACAAAATGTTCCCTTCAGGAGCACACGCTCACCGTGCTTTCCTGTTAGCCTCACACTTGTGTTCGTGAATCTGGGGGGAGGGTGTTTCCGCACTTTGCAGGCGCTGTAATGGGCCCTGTGAAGTCTGTGTCTTCATGTGATGTTCTTCTCTGCGCCTCCCACGCAGGTGACTGCAGTCAAGTCAGGTCGAATGCCTGTCTCTCATTAACATCTCACAAAGTGGGTGTAAACTCCTTGCTCTCTGCTTAGCCTGGTGATAGAGAAGAGGGGGTAGCGGGGAGGGATTCTTTGGGCTGCTGGAGCTAAAGGGGAATCAAGTGTGCAGCACGAGGAAGCCTCGCCCTCGGGCTGCTGTGACCTCAGCCCAGAGAGCACATTCAGAGGGGCAGGGAAGTCTTCTTTCCCTGGCAGAGAGCATGCATTGCCAACAGCAAAACAGCTACGAGCTACTCAGAAAAGTTTCAAATATTTCAATGACTGACTTCGTACTCAAATTTGTTAAAGGGGGGGATGAGAGGTTTACCCCTGAGATTCTTGAGAGGTACACTGCAGGAGCAAATTCCCATGGGAAGCATTCCTGCAAACAGACAGAGGGCCACGGAGTTGTACAGTGCCTGGAGGCATGGGGCACAACCACGTGGTAAGCGAGGCATGTGGGGCTCTGCAAGCTCTAGGACAATGCCCTGATTTCTTCCCCACAAACACAAACCCCTCGAAAAACCCCATGATGCCCCAGAGCACAAAATCAATGCCAGAGGTTTTCAGGGCTGCTCAGAACAGGGCTGAGGTTTGCCTCCATTTAAGCACTTTCAAACCTGCTTTCAATTTTGACTCCTAATGATATAAGGGCTTTTTAAACACAAGGGGTCAGGGCAAAAGCCTGCTGATCTGTGTGGGAGCAGTGCTTCCTTGGCGAGTCATGTTGCAATGAGGGAAGGAAGCTGTAATGAGGCGCCCACCCTCTGAGTGGTGGAAAACGTCCCTATCTGGCTGACTTGGCACCCCAGAAGGCTGTGACTTCACTTAGAATCCTCATTTAGTGATGTCTTTGTAATGTCCCAATTATCCCCTGAAATCTATACTAATAAAAGCCTATGTGGTCGTCACACCCTCACACTGAGATTTCCTCACGCGGTAACAATCCATCACCAGGAGGCAGCAGGCACGATCGAGTGGGTCCCCTGGCTCCGGCCTACCGCTTTGGTGCAATCCATCGAGAAGCCCAGGATGGGTGGGTGGGGCCTACCTCTTTGGGGAGATCAATCACAGGGCTCCTGCACTGTGAGAGGACACAGGCCAGGCTGGGGAACCCCTGCCCCCCACACCCGAGTGCATGAATTTTGTGCATCAGGCCTCTAGTATTTAATAAGAGTAGTAGGAATGTGCATCTTCCCCTTCCCCACCCCAGCTCTGAATCTGCCGAAACAACAAAAACAACAAAATGTCCTCTAGCATTGGACATTTTACCAGCATAATGATCTGTTCAAGAAACAGCTGAGAAAAAAATGAAAAGCAAGGGTAACACTGACGTTCATGCAAGGTTATATGGGTAGCAGGGGTGGGAGAGACACCAGGTCTGCATATAGCCCGGGGTAAGCATGGTCCAGAGGGCTCTGCTCACCCGAAGGTATGAGGGAATGGTGGCTGACAAGGGGTTCCCAACATCATTGAAACAGAAATTTTGGGGGTGAAAAAGACAGGTTTTAGGAAATTTTAGAAATCAAAGGGACCATGGAAAAAGCACAGGGCTGCAGAGCAGCAGAAGGTATATTTCCATAGACTAGGGGAGCTGAAAAGCTGCAACAGGTACATTTCCATAGAATGAGGGAGCTGGGAACAGCCAAAGGTCTATATTTACAAAACAAAGGGAAGGAAGCCCTTCATCCAGAAGGAGAAGAAGAAAGCCCAAAGGGAATAGGAGGTTCAACCTTGAGCCCAGGAGTTACTATAGTAACCAGTCCAAGGGAATAGTGACCAATCAGAGGGGATATCAAGGCACCAGGATCTGCAGCCTTTATAAGCCACAGGGAAAATGCACTCAGTGGGACTCTCCCCCCTCTGTACAAGGTAATCAGTTCTGTGGGACTCTTTCCCTTTCCCCAAATGGGAGTCCGTTCTGTGGGACTCTTCTCCTTCCCCACGTGGGAGTCTGTACTTGTTCATTAGTAAATTTCCACCTTTGCTATACCCTCTTCTGTCCGTGGATTCATTCTTTGACTCCGGTGGACAAAGAATCCGGGTTCCAGTCCAAAAAATTCCATATCATCATCATGACACCACCACTCCCAGGAGGCCTTCACTAGGCCAGCCCAGACAGTGATGGGAGCAGTATGCTCTGAGGACAGCTCAGCCAGGGGTCTGGCACCCTGAGTTGTGGGGCTCTACTTGCTGTTAGTAGGGCTTCTCCAATCAACTATCCACCTAGTTTTCTTTCTTTCTCTCGTCCACAGAAATCGTGGCTCCTTCAGGAGTTTCAAGTGAGGTTGTGCAAGATCTATAGTGTGTGTGTGTGTGTGTGTGTGTGTGTACTGTTGACCCTTTGTATGGTGGGTCTCACATCCATGGATTCAACCAACCACAGATCAAAAATAATTGGAAAATAATGTAGAGCATTGCTGACTTGTACTATGTAGTTGGGCCTATGATGGTTGCATCTGTAATGAACATGTACAGACTTTTTCTTCCCTAAACAATACTGTGTAACAACTGTTGACATTGCGTTTACATTGTTTTAGGTAGTATATGTAATGTAGAGATTATTTAAAATATAAGGGAGGATGTGCGTGGGTTATGTGCAAATACTATGCCATTTTATATAAGGGATCTGAGCATCCCCAGATTTTGGTATCTGTGGGGTTCTGGAACCAATCACCCTCAGATAACTATGTGTTTTTTTTTCCACCCATGTATTGTTTTTATGTGAGGGAACCCCCAGATGATGCACCGGGGGGTGGGGGGAGGCACAGTGGCACGAGACCTGCACACCCCCTTTTACTTTAGCTGCTTCCATCATTGACTGTTTTCCTCAGGAAAAATGACGCAGCTCTAAGGCTCACATTCCATGGATGTAACAGAGCAGGGCTTTCTACACGGGCAAAATGGCATCGATGTTCAAACAAACAACAGGAGCTCACCCTCCTGTGGGCACTCGTCAGTGGCTGTGAGGAAGGAGGGCCACCGAAGAGGAGAGAGCCCCCTGGGAGAGCACAGTCTGCGGAGGAGCAGGGCTGCATTCCACCCTCGCAGGTGCCGCTTCCTTCCTCTGCTCCACAGGCCAACGCCGAGCTTCCAGTCATGACCACACACACCCTTTCCACCTGGCAGATCAGGCTGGACAGGTGACTGTTCTGCTCGGTGCCTGCTCTTACAGGTGCCTGCATTCCTGAGCGCCTCGTCAGCGCAGCCTCACTTGCTGCAGGCTGCCCCTTGTCCTGCTCCAGGTGGGGGTGAATGGCCTGCCCTGCTCAAAAAAATGTCTTCTAAGTCTGAATTAGAGCTCAAAACACCCCTGCTGGCTGCCCTGCCCCCCGAGGAAGGACTGGCTGCTGAGGGTGTGGGCTTATCCTCACTGCATTTCTGGGAAGGCAGTTAGGATTCAGAAAGAGGGAGATGCAGGTGACTTCTATTGAAGAGGACTGAAGTTTGATCTACCATGGATTCAGATCACATTATTTTTTTTTTAATTTCAGCTAGTATTGGAATAAAAAAAAAATAATTCCCTCTCATAGAAATCTGTTTGAAGTTCAGTGAACTGTGCGCATGCTTTCTATCAGGCGTGTTCATCTCCTTAGAAGTCGGAGGCCCCGAGGGCCAGTGGTGGCACTCTTCTGGGCATGTGAGTGTAAGTGTGCTAATACCAACACTTTTAGCTTAATCAGACTCATCCTAGAAGTGAGCAGTTATGGAGGCTACACCGTTTGCTGAAGCTGGCAGTGGGGTCTACCCAATTAATTTGAGTTGTAGTTTCAGTGTTCCTGCTAATGAGCTCTGTGTCCTTGGGCAAGTTGCTCACTGTTCTCTGGTAGGGGAGGATGTTTTTCTGACAAACAGCCTTCACATTTGTGATGCTGTGTCCATCTGTATCAACGTCACCCTCAATGTCCAACACAGCAGTGCTGGGTGAATGCGAAGTCCCGCTTCTTTACTTCATCCAGACACTTCTATCTGCAAGACGTCCACACTGCCAATTACAACAATACACCTTTAGTTACCTTTGTTATCTAAGACCGTCTTAAAAGAGGACCTCAATTATATAAGTGGATAAAGTAGTAACAAAGCAAATGTGTAAGAAAAGGAAGAATATAGGGGGAAAATAAGTGGTCTTAAGAGGATTATACATACGCTAAACACACACACACACACACACACACACACACAGAGGCCTGGCCAGTGTGGTTCAGTGGTTGAGCGTCAACCCATGAACTAGAGGTCACAGTTTGATGCCCGGGTTTGGAACTCCATCCCCAGTAGGGGGCATGCAGGAGGCAGTGGATAGAGCATTCTCTCTGATCATTGATGTTTCTGCCTCTCTCCCTTTTCCTTCCTCTCTCTGAAAGGAATAAAAACAAACAGGAAAAAACCCACACAGAGAATGATTTCTTTTATCAAAGGCATTGTGCCATAAATTAATAAATGAGATAATGATAACGAACCAGTTCCTCAGAAAGCCAGGCTGTTTTTTATTGTTATGCAGCCTGGCTTTCTGAGGAATTGTTATTCCAAAGTGATTTCTATAAATCCATCAGCAGCAGCTCTTATGTTAAATACACATTTCTCAAAAGATTTGCTTTGATGCCTTTCGAATGGCTACAAGAGACATGTCCCACGCCACAGCTTGGCCTTCCAGGCCCTGCACTGCTCAGTCCAGGTGTCCTCCTACCTTCGAGCCCACCTCTCACCTCCCTGAACCCGCTGACCCCTCCCCTCTACACTTGAGCTCACTTTGTTCCACTCTTTGAAATCCCCTCCCCCCCCACATCTTGTAGGTCCATCACCTCCTTCTTAACTGTTCTGTGACTTTTAAAAAACAGACTTAAGTTTTGGAGCAATTTTAGGTTCACATCCAAACTGAAAGGAAGGTGCATGGATTTTTCATACAGCTCCTACTCCCCACAGACATTCCCATCATCAGCATCCCCCACCAGAGCAGTACACTTCTAACAATCCATGGACCTACATTGACCCATCATAATCACTCAGAGTCCATAGTCTACATTAGGGTTTACTCTTGATTTTTTTTTCTTTATTGATTAAGATATTACATGTGTGTCCTTATCCCCCCATTGCTCCACCCCCACACCCCACCCACACTCATGCCCTCACCGCCCCCCCTGGTGTCTGTGTCCATTGGTTAGGCTTATATGCATGCATACAAGTCCTTTGGTTGATCTCTCCCCCTTACCCCCACCCTCGCCTACCTTCCCTCTGAGGTTTGACGGTCTGATCGATGCTTCTCTGTCTCTGGATCTGTTTTTGTTCATCAGTTTATGCTGTTCATTATATTCCACAGATGAGTGAGATCATGTGATATTTATCTTTCTCTGACTGGCTTATTTCGCTTAGCATAATGCTCTCCAGTTCCATCCATGCTGTTGCAAGTGGTAAGAATTCCTTCTTTTTTACTGAAGTGTAGTATTCCATTGTGTAGATGTACCACGGTTTTTTAATCCACTCATCTGCTGATGGGAATTTAGGCTGTTTTCAAATCTTAGCTATGGTAAATTGTGCTGCTATGAACATAGGGGTGCATATATCCTTTCTGATTGGTGTTTCTAGTTTCTTGGGATATATTCCTAGAAGTGGGATCACTGGGTCAAATGGAAATGGAACTCGCATTTGACCCAGTGATCCTACTCTTGGTTTTGTCCATTATATAGGTTCGAACAAATATATAATGACATTTGTTCACCATATGGGATTTTTTTTTTAACTCCAAGTGATCCTGAACTCCTTCCCTGCCTACTTATTCTATCAGGCAAAATGTAAGGCATTGCCTTATGTATGATCTTCTTTTTACAGCTTTGGCTTATTAATTAAGCCATTCTTGGTTCAGACATCATCATTTGGTTGTGCTTTGGGGCAGGGTCTGTCCACTTCAGGGCACCTTCACTTCCATATGGTATGGACAGAGTAAAATAAAGTTAATAAACACTACTTGACACCCGTCATCTCGGGTGTCAAGTAGTGTTTATTAACTTTATTTTACTCTGTCCATACCATCACCTCTACCTCACACCTCCTGTTGGTTGTTTCTCCTATATATAATTTTGTCACACTTGGGCCATACAGATTTTAAACTTTTTGTTTCCACATTATACTACATAGATAGATTCTCCAATATGGCAATATGGTGGTCATTAGCCAAGGTGGCTATTTAATTTTAAATAAATTAAAATTGAATTAAATTAAAATTTTCCTTTCTCATTGGGACTAGCTACATTTCATGTGCTCAGTAGCCATATGTGGCTAATGGCCACCACATTGGTCAACACTGATTATAGAACAACCCCATCCTTGCAAAAGTATCTACTGGACAATACTGCCATATATTGAAAGGTCAATAGATATCATAATTTTTAAAGATAGAAAACAGGTCATTGCCCTATACAATGAATTTTAATATACTCACTTTCCTTTTTAATGTTCCATAGTCAATATATTGCCTTACAGCAAATTTTTTCTGGTTAGAGAGCGAACATTCAATTTTTTAAATCCTTCTTATTTGTTAACTAAACAAAGAATGTTAAAATCTAAACAGTATTTATGCATTAAGTTCATACTTTGGAACAGATGAAAATTGTCTCCTAAAAAAATGGAAGACCATATAACAGCAGAGATCATGGACAGTATCTCTTATTTTTTAGGTTGAAGTAGAAAGTTCTAGACATGTTTATTATCAATTTGTAATTATTTAACTTCTGCTTTAACAGAGGAGTGGAAAGATCTTTCTTAAAAAAAAAAAATGTAATTCACTTCAAGTTCAAAACTATACCAAACAGAAACAGCTGTGTCCATATGTTGCTTAAAAATTATTTTCTAAATAATGACACTAAGATTAAACTTTATGTTAAAAAGAACCCTACAACCGATTGAGGTCACCATGGGCTTCCTCTTTGCAGAAATGCCAGAAGGGCCCCTGACCTGGGGAATGTGAGCGTATTGCTTGTTGAAATGCGTGGTAGGTTGCAGTTCCCGGTGCAAAGCAGTGAGTGTGTCCGCACTAATGGAGACTCATTGACATTAGTGTCAGCTGGACAATATTTCCCTGTGATAGTGAGGAAATCAGTCTATTTCTAAAAATTACCTTGCATTTTCTTCACATTTGACATCTTAAAGTTAGGAGATTGGGGTCATCTTTTGGATTTTTTTTTTTTCTTGAATAAAGTGAAAGTTCATTTCCTCAGGCTTTGTGATGAATGCAGTACTTGTAAAGATCAATGGCTTTAGTAAACAGTGGTAAAATTTGTCCTAGTAGAATGGATTCTTAATCTTTATCAGTTCAACTCCAGTCTCCAAAATGCTTTCCCCCAAGTCTTCTATAAATAGGCAGTTTTTAATTTAGCAGAAAAATGCACACGACACAATGACATTGTACCCATTACTTTTCACATTTAGTGGCTCCGGCAGCCATTTTCTTTTCTGTAGTTAGGCAGAAGTTTTGTGAGGTCCAACAGACCTAGGGATTACGTCACATGTGGTTACTTAATGGATGATAATTTGTAGGATTTGCAGAGCAAGATCTGCACATGAATATTCCAGTTCAGCTTTTTTTTTTCTTTTAATTACCAGGAAGGGACTTTATATTTCTAGACATATTTAAATCTATCTGTGTAGTATGTAAGTTGGCTTCTCGTAGCATTTTCAAATCAGCATCAAGCAATTGATATTTCAGTAGAAAAGCAAGGAGAGAAACAGAACATAGAAATCTGGTATCATATGAAAAAAGCTAAAATAAATAAGAATTAGCAAAGAAAATATACCGATAACACCTAGCTCTGTTAGGGCAGGGCCTTCTTTTCAGTGAGAAATCTATAATAATAAAAGCGTAAGATGCTAATTAGACCAGATGACCTTCCGGATGAAGCCAGGGCTGCAAGGGAAGCCCAGATCCTGGGTGCCAGAGGGAAGCTGGTGCCAGCAGCCAGGGAAGGAAGGCCTATGCTTGCACGAATTTCGTGCATCGGGCCTCTAGTATTTAATAAGGAGTCAACTTTGCTGAGACAAAATACTTATTTGTTCAGTTTTAATCACTGTGATTTTGCAGTTTATGAACAGGTAATCTCAAAGTTTATTAATGAGTTAGTTGTTTGAAAGTCAGAATTTATTTTCTCGTGTTATTAACTGTGGATGTATTCCCAGATTAGCCAATAAAATCCTGTTTATTCCATAGTATAGCAAGGCTATATTCCCAGCTGCTGTCCAGTGAGCCAGATTCCTGTGAGTGCATAGTTCTCTGAGCTCCAAAGCCGGCAGTGGGCCGGCGAGTGAGATGAGGCACCAGATGGAAGTTCTGGAAGCCAGGCAACTCTCCAAGCATTCATAGAACCAGATCTTAGGAGCAGCTAGGTGGGAAGGTGGGATGGGGTAAGGCCCCTGATGGGGCTCAGTTGGTGGCAGGGACTTTCAGAGTGGGAGGGCCAGCTGTGGGGCATCCAGCTGTAGGGAATGGGGTGGACCCTGATTGCAGGTGTGGCCTTGGACAGCAGGTATGTGGGGGCTGTTGTTACAGGCTGGGGTGGGGCTGGGAAAAGGGATGGAGGTAGAACTGCAATGATGTTTGAATGTTCCATATCATTTCTAAGTCAAATGTCCTCAGAGCCCTTTCATATCAAGGCTGACTTTCTCCCCTGAACCGTGATGGGCTGGGGTCAACCATCGCTGTGTTGTGTTAGGATTCTGGGGTACCCTGCTTATGAGGATGTTTCATTTCTACCTTTGGTAGGCATGTGTGAGCATTATTGAGCAAATAAGTGTAACCTCTTTGAGCATCAATTTCTTAATTCAAAAACTAGAGATAATACTTATTATTTGATGTATACCTCACAGAAATCCTGTGAAGATCTAAAAAAAATTTCAGGAATCCTGTGAAGATCTAAAAAAAAATTTTTTAAATATTTAAAATAATGTGTGGAGCTTATGTGAACCCCAACTTGTTTAAGGAGCTATGATATAACATCTAGGTAAATACCTGTGGGAAGACCCCAGTTGACTAACTGCTCTGATGTTTACATCTGCAGGTGAGTTCTCACGTTGTTCCAAATTCCTAAAGATGGGATAAAGATGACTCAGGAGGTCTATGTACTTTAACAGAGAATTTTGTTTGAACTGTCCATTCCAAAGTGTGTAGCTGATGGGCATAAAAAAAAAAAAAAGCGCGCAGAGATGATGCGGAAGCCAGGGCACATCGCTGGAATAACTCGGAGGAAAGCGCCGCCAGGGGAGTTCTGACCTGTTCAGGGGGAAGAGTGGAAACACGTGGTCTGAACTCCTGGTCAGGGCTCCCGCCCGATCCAAACAAAGCCTGGGGTAACGGAACGCAGGGAGGCACCGACCCCTCCGGCCCCCTCTGCCCGCCCTCCGTCCGCCTCCCCAGCGCTCTCGGGCTCCGCGCGGCCGGCCCCGGGGCCGTTCTGCAGTGGGGCCAGGTGACGGCTGCTGGCCGCGGTTCACCGGCAGGTCTCGCACAGCCCGGGCTTGTCCGCCGCGGAACGTCAGCGGCGCGGGGACTTGTAATTAGCAGCCGCGGGCGGGCGGGCGGGCGGCGGGCCCTGTGAGCAGGCTTTGTTTCCTCTGCCTGCCCAGTGGGCATCCTGCCTCCGCGGAGCATCTCCCCGGGCCGGGCGGGGGCGGCGGGGCGGGGGGCACGGAGGCATGTGGAGAGAGGAAAACAGGTATGAGTGTTCAAGTCCTGGCAGGAAGCCCCATTAGTCATGTTATCATAAAGCGGGCAGCACCCGCCCCGCAGGTAGTCAGAGCAGCAGGTAAATAAAGAGCTCGGTGTCTCAGGGGTTCGCGCCGCCCGGAGTGGTGAGCTGTGTCATTCTCTTTCCAAAACAAATGCTCCCGCAGGTCTTGCTTTAATGATTTCCTTGCGTGAAGTGAGCACTTGAGGCGGAGTGTTTGGACAGGCCGGCTGTGGTATTTACTGCTTTCTGCAAGGCACAGGCTTCCCTGGGCGGAGGGGGCCTGTCCAAACCTCCTTTCTCTCCGTTCCCTCTCCCCCCTCCCCTGCCTCCACTTCCCCTGCAAAGAGCATTCCCCTGAGCAGGGAGGGAGCAGTGTGGTAGTTGCTGATGTCTACACACACACACACCCGCCCGCCCCCCAAACCTTAACCCCATCCCCCCACCCCACACACAAAGACTTGGAAGGGTCAGGAAAAGAAGAAGAAAAGGAGCATATTTGTTAGACAATTAAAGCAAAATCTTTGTCATATGTAAATGATCAAGCATATTTTACTCCTGTTGCTAGAACAGTTCTGGAATCATGATGGTTCCTTGCCATCATCTAGTTTGTTTAACATCTATATGATATACCCAGAGGACATTGACAACATGTGTAGAAATGACACTCCATGCTTTAATGCAGTTAATTGTCTTTACAGCGGATGCTTTTGGCTTTTCTAGGTGACAGTGGACAAGATGCCATGTCTGAGCATTTCCATGCACTCTGAGGCCATGGGGCCTGAGAGGGAGCTCCATGAGGTGTGCATTTGAATTATGTGAGCCAGATAATTTTGCCAAACTCCCCACAACAGATATGGACTGGGTAGGATCACAAACTGCAGGCCTGTCAGAGAAGGAGATCCTAAGGTTCAGACTGTTATAATGAAACGGGCCATTTTATAACCTCATAAATGTTTCCTTTCTCATGGGGGCAAATGAAAACACAGTGTTTGCAAATGTCTGACATGGTGGCCATATCTCTTAGTCTTCTGACGGACAGAAGATGAGGACTGTATGCATTTAGAATGTGCTTGATTTTTATTGCTTTCTTTATAACATGTGTTTTTTTTTTTCTGGATAAAGTCTTCCTACACTGAAGGCATTAATAAACCCATAAAGGAGCACACGGGATTGACTTCATGTGGAATTTGCTCCATCTGGTAGACCAGTCTTGCAGCTCAGAGTCCACGTCCAATCAGAGATCTTCATGGAGGTGGGGAAGAAACTCTCTCATTTTTAAAAATATATTTTTTATTGACTTCAGAGAGGAAGGGAGAGGGAGAGAGAGATAGAAACATCAGTGATGAGAGAGATCATTGATTGACTGCCTCATGCACACCCCACACTGGGGATCAAGCCCACAACCCAGAGGTGTGCCCTGACTGGGAATTGAACCGTGACCTCCTGGTTCATAGGTGAACGCTCGAACGCTCAACCATTGAGCCACTCTGTCTGGGAAACCTCTCTTTTGATATGTGTTTGATAAGGAGAATATAAGTAAGAAAAATCTCTTTATAAGGTTTTCTTTTATTTTTGGTTATAGAAATTATTACATACTCATTGTCTATAAAATGTGCTTTAAAGTAATGGTACTATAGCTAATATTTCCACCACTTGCCTCTCATTGTTTTGACATGTTTCTGGGACTCCAGTGAAAGATGGTTGTAGTGCCATCTTTTCCTTGGTGACTAAGAGAACTTTGAACTGTGCATGACTTCAGTACCACCTCAGTGCAGATAATTTGCAGATTTTCATTTGTAGTTTCACAGATTCTCCCTGTTATAATATCCTATCTTCTCCAAAGCAATTTTGATATCTCCCCTGCCGTGGCCATGTTTAATTTTAATTTCTAAATGTTCAAAACTGAGTGCGGAGGATTCTGGTCCAGAGAGAGGACATTGACTCATCTCTGCTAAAGTCCACAAGTTCAACTACAACGCTGAAAACAACACAAAGACTATCTCAGAAGAATTCTAAAGTTGAAAGAGGGAAGCAGAGTGGTCTGAACCCAGGACTCCAAGAGCCCCACCCAACAGATAAAGGTCAAGGTGCGCTCATTTCTCCCTGAAGATACAAGGTCAGCCTGCAGCAAAACAGGGGTGTCAGTGCAGAGCCCTGCTAACACCAGGAACCCAGAGGATGGGATTTCCTTCCCTCTAGGCCTCCTGACCGAGAGGGAGGCACCAGCACAAGGATGTCCCCACAGAATGGAGATCCCCCTTCCCATCCCAGAGGCAACATGGGGCTAGTGGATCCCCTATAACAGGTGCCCAGAACCATAAACTCTCTTCCAGCCCAAAGGCAGAATTCTTTCTACCACCTGCAGCTGGGCAGCCAGCAAGCAACAGATTTAGCCACAGCAAGCAGCCACTTACCCAGGGAAATGCTGCCAGTCAGGTAGAACCTGAGTCTTCCCTCCCCTCCTTAAGAACAAGGGACAGCCGGGCAGCAGCAGTGGGGCCCTAATGTCACAGTAAGCCCTGGCCTGGAAAGGATTCTTTGTCCCAGAAGGCACGAGACCCCATCCCCATTCAGAGGCCCCAGGCTTCTTGGCCTCGTGGGCTCCTTCTGTACCCTCAGCTAATGTTGCATGGCATACCTCTTCCCATCCTTTAATTTTCAACTGTCTAGGCCGTTGTATTTGAAACTAATTTCAGCAAGGATCAGTGGAGTAGCAGCAGTCTCAGACAAGGGCGGGGGCGGGGGGCGCCTTAAAAATGTAGGTTTCCAAGGGGAATTATGTTACTCATAATAAAGTCAGAACTGTGTGACTAAAGAAGAACATGGAGGATGGGGGCAGCCCACATTCACTGCTGCAATGTTAGGAAGTAGCCAAGCCAGATGCTGAAGGACAAGATAGACCTGCCGATAAGTTGGTGAGCACAAGAATCAAGTTACATACCAAATGAATCAATGCTTATAACATTATTGAAATGACAAAATTTTAGAAATGGAGGACTCTGTGAATTTTGCTTCATGACTTTGAGGCTCTATTGTCTGGTGAATATATATTTTGGATCATTATATGATACAGAGGATTGATCCTTTTGCCAGTATATAAGTTTTCTAGGGCTGGGTGGCTTCAAAGAACGGAAGTGTATTCTCTCAAAGTCTGGAAGTTAGTCTGAAATCAAAGTATCGCTGGGGCCATGCTCCCTCTGAAGGCTCTCAGAAAGAATCCTTCCCGCTTCCCTCCTAGTTTCCCGTGGTTGCCAGCAATACTTCCTGTGGTTCCTAGGAGTTGGAAGTCCTTGACTTGTACATTCGTCACTCCAGTCTCCCTCTGTTGTCACATGGCATTCTTCCTGTATGCCTGTCTGTTGCCTAAATTTCCCTCTTCTTTTTTTCCTTACAAGGACATCATTCATATTGGATTAGATCCTACCTAATCCAGAAAGGCCACATCTCAACTTGATTACACCTGCAAAGACCTGTGTTCCCAAATAAGGTATCATTCACAGGTACCAGGCATTAGGACTTGAACATAGCTTTTTTTGTTGAGTGGGGGGGGAGCGGGGGGTGCAGACACAAGGGGGGGGAACAGGGGGCGGGGGGGAACAGGGGTCACAATTCAGCCCACAATAAGCCTCTAGTAATTTTCTTTTCCGCCTAAGTACATTGTACTAGATGTTAATATAGCCACTCTTTCTTTCTCTCTTGTATTACCAATGTTTCATGGCATACCTCTTCCCATCCTTTAATTTTCAACTGTCTAGGCCGTTGTATTTGAAACTAATTTCAAATACACTTTTTAGGGGGTGAGCTTACAACAATAAAAGCTTACTCATCACTCATAGGACATTTTGGATGTGGGACAGTTGTAGTATTGCTCCATAGGTCTTTTTCATTGGGTTCCTAATACTAATAGGGACATGTTGTTGTTTGAAATAGAGAAAGGCCCAGAACTAGGAACAACAATGGCTCTCAAAGCTTCTGCTAGGAATAGCACCCACCACGGCTATGTATGTTCCATTGGCCAATGCAAGTCATGTGTCTAAGCAGCAACAAGGGTTATTTCTCATTCATGTTCTTGTTGGCCCAGATCAGCTGTGGCTCTCCTCCCTATGTCCTCTTCATCCTGGGATACAGGCAGAAGGAGCAGCACTAACTGAAACCTGCAGCATACCGCTACCTGGCCTTGGGTTTCTGCTTTCAAACTGAAATCCAGTGGAAATAAGAGCTTCAGATCTTTCTCCCATGGACATTAGCATTCAAATTTTGGGGATAATTCCAGACTTCTCAAGAAAAGGAGGAAGACAGTTACCCCATGCAGTGTTTGTATGTACCATGTGAGCAATAGTGTCATAAGCTTTTTTTGTACTCTCTGGGTCTGGACAGTATTTAAAGCAAACCTTTTCTTTATGGGGGAGCTTTGCTGTATTCTCTGGAGAATCCTTCTATACGTATCTCTCTCCTGCTATTCCCTTGATGTAAATACATCTCTGTTTTGGTGAGTGGCTTAATCTTTCGGCAGCGCCACAGGAACCTAGTAATTCATCTCTAGGATTTTCCTGCGGAGGTCCTATTAACTCAGCAGGCAGCCCTATTGCACAGAAATGATGATGGCCCAGACCAGCTACCTCACTTGCAGAACCTTCATCTGCTCAGTGGAAAATACTCTGACTTATTATTTGCCCTAATAAATCCTGGGCTCATGAGGTGAATTTCTTGTAGATAGCATATGGTTGGGTAATTTTATTGTATACTTTCTTTCTAATTTCTGTCTTTTTATTGGAATGTTTAAAACCATTGAAGTTATTGATATGTTAGGGCTCAAATGTTCCATTTCATTATTTGTTTTCTGTTTTTTATTTCCTTTTTCTCATTCCTGGGTTTCTATTTTTTTTCTTTTTTTGCTTTTTGTGTGGATTACATAAACACTTAGGATTTAAAAAAATTTTAATGTATCACACATTATATTTAAATTAATGGTTGTTACCTTACACATAATATATATCATATCTACTGGTGTTGACCTTTGATGACTCCAAGTGAAGTACAGGAACCATCCTACCATTTAGGTACCATTCATTACCCTCTCAAAGCAAAGCAAAAGAAAACAAAAACAATTGTCTTAAGCATTTCTTATAATACACACTTACTACCACATCAGATGGTTTTACATATTTTGTTTTAACCATCATATATGATTTGGGAAATTCATCAGAAGGAAAATGTGTTGTGTTATATTTATCTCTATTTTTCCTCATTCTAATGGTTTTCTTTCCTTTCTGAAGTTTTGAGTGGTCTGATATTTCATTATTGCTTAGAGAACTTCTTACATGTATTTTTCAAGGGCCGGTTTGCTACCATCAAGTGCTCTTAGTTTTTGTTGTTTTTAGAGAATGCCTTTATTTCCCCTTCATTCCTGAAAGGTATTTTCACTGAATATTGACTTAATGGTTCACATTTCTTTTCTTTTTTCTAATACTTAAAAAACGTGCCAATTCCGGCCTCCATCATTTTGGATAAGAAATCTGCTGTCTTTCAAATTGGTATTCTATAAATATGTGAATTCTCTGGCTGCTATTTTTTTTCTTTGCTTTCAGTTTTCAGAACTTTGATTAGGATGTGTATTGTCATGGACTTCTGTGGGTTCATCTAATTTGAGGTTGGCTCAGATTTTTAAAAATATTGTTTTCTGTCTTTCATCTTTCACATTTGGAAAGTTTTCATTTATTATTTCTTAGAAACTCTTTTAGCCTCACTCTCTTTCTTATCTCCTTTTGGGACTCTGATAATGTGATTGTTGAACCTTTGGTTATATTCTCTCGGTTTCTAAGACCCTCTTCATTTTTTTTTTCTTTTTATTTTTTCGTTATTTGTTTAGATGGGCAAATGCTTTTGCTTGCTCATTAAGTTCAGTGATTCTATCCTTTGTCATCTTCATGCTGCTTACTGAGCTCATCCAGTGTGTTTTTATTTTTGTTTTTGTATTTTTTAGCTTTATACTAGTAATGCCATTTGGTTTTTTCTTATAACTTCTCCTTTGCTTCTATAATTTCTACTTTTCATTTATTTCAAAATAATTTGAAATTACATATTAAAGCATTTTTATGATGAATACTTTAAAACTCTTGTCAGATAATCCCAACATCTGATTTAACTTTGTATTGGGTATCTGTTGACTATCTTTTTTAAATTTAGTTTGTGATTTTTCTTGGTTCTTTGTGTACCAGATGAATTTTGATTGTATCCTGAATTTTCTGTTTATTATAATTGGAATCTCTGAGACCTATTCAAGTCCTCCATTTTAATAGGCAGTCACCCTGTCTAGGCTAACTGATAGGTCCTCGGTAATTTTGCGGGCTGTGGCTCCAATGACAATTTAAATTCAAAATCCTTGTGATGTTATTTTGGTCTGTTTGGTTTGCCTGGTGCTATTAATATTTTATAAATATGTTAATGTATTAACATATTTATATGTTACCTGCTGATACGGCTGTAGGTGTAGAAGGAGACACCCACACCAGGGCGGTAGGTGTAGAAGGAGACACCCACACCAGGAACATGGGACCTATTAATGGGGAAGGGGTCTGAGGTCCTCAGGGTGACCAGGAAAAGGTAGATGTAGAATGCCAATCACCCATTTCAGATCACTTCTTTAAATCTCCTTGGTGCCAGGTGGGGTTAGAGGCTTAAATGGCTGCTACATCCTGTAGATGTTACCCTGGTAGGGAGTGAAAGATCAGCCTCCTGCTCAGTCCTGTTGACACTAACCCAGGGGAATTTGAGTGCCATAGGACAGGAGGGAGTGTGAAAGTACAAATCCCCTTTTGGCTTACTGAAAATGTAGAGATAGAGAAGGAGAAAGGGATGTAGTTTTCTATTGCTGTTTGCCTACAGTAGAGGACATATTTTCAAAAAAGATTTTTGTTGTTAGGCTACCCTTTTCCTAGTTCATTGGCCAAAAGAAATAGGATTTTCCTGGAATTCTTTTTGTGCTGATAATGGTTCTGGATTGGAGGCTTCTACAGCACCCTGTTGAAATATATGGGGGGAAATAAGAAAACCCAGGGAACTCCCTGCCATCTTATTCTTCCAGTCCTGAGCTTCCTCTATATCTTCCTTCCTCTTTTTACCTTTCAGAACCTCCACATGCTTGTTTTTGTGCTGTGGCCACAGTGTTTTAGTTGTGAGATGGAGGGCTTGTAGGAGCATGACTATTGAATCTTGGAAGAACTGGTAGTCACCCTGAGCTTATTTTAGGAGTCCTAATTTACTTTTGATAATTTCCTATTCTTGATATACTATTGAAATGTCATTCCATCAGGTAAACCATACAATGGTACCTAACTCTGGAAAGTTTTGTAATTCTGTCAAATCTATAATTGAATGGGGGATTGGTATGGGGAAATTATTTGTCCAACTGTCTTTATGTTGGTAAAATACATGCTTCCTTTTTGTAAAGTGCCAATTAAATATGAGATTTCATAAGCCAAGGTAAACAAAATCCCAACCACAGAATGAAAAGCTCATGCAAACCGAGATTATAATAGTTTTATGGACAATTTGAAGCTGGCAAAAGGTTAGAATGAAGATTAATGGGAAACAGGGACTTTAGGCTTTGTGACTTTACTCAACTCACATTTTGTTGAGTTGAGTAAAGGAAAAAATTTACATTTTGCCCTTTGGTATTAATCTGTCTAACTGCATACAGCAGCTCCAAGTCATTTAAGGACACAGCAAGAACAAGAGAGTCATTTACAAATAATCCATCTTATTAAACTTTGCAGTGCTAAGACACACATGCAAATTAGTGAAATACCTGACAACATAGTATCCTTAATCTAGCTACTCCCTCCTTTTAGGAGTCAATAGTCAATAGTCTTTTCTAGATTGAGTGCAGTTAATCTTATAGGAATTCCCCTTGGTGTGAGAAACAGGCAGTAGTAGCCCACATATTTCTCTCCATTAAAGAAAAAGAAGATACTAATGTAACAAAATGATGCACATTAGGTTTGTTGAGAACTTTCTCACCTACTTCTACTTTTCAGCAAGTTTTTCCATTAAATTATTTAGTGACATTCTGCTTAGGTTAGATTTAGCACAATCTAGAAAGATAAAGTTCTAACATAACCTGCTACTTTAAAAGAATGATTAAGCATGAATAACCTGGACATCATAAATTAAACCAAACTCAAGCTTTCACAGGGAACCTTAGGAATAACATCACCTCTGCTTAAAATTTTATTTTCCACATTATTTTTTATATGTTTAAAAAGATGCTAACCTTATATCCACTATTGGTAGCATTCAAAGTCTATTAAACTTTAAAACATAATACAGGCAGGTGATTAATAACATTTTTGTAACATCAATATGGCTTTAATATTTTAGCATCTAATCTAGATATTTAGTGTGTTTACAATGGAATACTATGCAGCCATTAAAAATAGGAACTCTTACCCTTTTGTAACAGCATGATGAATCTGGATATTATTATGCTAAATGAAAGAGCGAGGCAGAGAAAGACAAATACCATGTTCTCACTTGTATGTAGAATCTAATGAACAAAATAAATTGATGAACAAAAAAGAAACAGAGACATGGACACATGGAACAGACTGACAGCTGTCAGAGGAAAGAGGGAAGGTGGGGACTGAATTAAAGAAGGTGAAGAGATTAACCAAAGAACATATATGCATAACCCATAGACACAGACAACAGTGTGGTGATGGCCATAGGGAAGGGGTGGGAGTCGTGGGGCTGGGTGGAGGTAGGCAAATGGAAGGGAATGGGGACATCTGTAATAATGTCTTTACATTTCTAGTGTGTGGTTTCTACACCTAGGACGTAAGTTCCATGAGTGTAGCAATAGCATTTATCTTTTGCTGCCCTATCCCTATACACTAACATATATGAGAACCTCAGAAATAGTTGTTGAATGAATGAATGAATGAATGAATTCACCAATGTATTTTGTAAGTGAGAATTATACCCCATTCAATAGATTAGTATAATGAGACTCTCAGAAGTGTGAAGTGGCATTAAGCTGGCTTTTGTCATTATTAAATGGGGTATGTCAGAGCCAAAAAAAAATTAAAAGGAGGCTGGAGTACATTAAAGATGACTGTGTTTCCCATAGGTTAGGTTGCTTACATATAAGTGCTGTCTGATGAGCTTTTTCATATTTGAGTTAAATGTTTCCCCTTATTCAACTTTTATTGTCACTTTTAAATTATTGTCCCGCTCAACACTGTCAAAACTGTAAATTTTGAACTTAGCCATCATATTATTCTATTTTCTAACTAATCCTCATTTCAGCAAGCTATAGACTTTCAGGTCATGTGCTTATAGTTCTTGAAGATTTTTAACCCCTAAGTTATTCTTTCTAACACAAAAGCAGTCATCAAGACTGTTGGTTTCAGAATCCATATAGATGGTGACTCAGATAGTCTAGCTTCTCAGCTCTTCCAGTGATTCTGTGTCTACTCTTAATATGCCACTGGCACCCAAATCTAGATACAGGCCTTGTCAATACCTCCCATTATCTCAAGTTCCATTATTTACTTTGCATCTACCTGTTAAACCATTCTAGTACATGATGCCTACAAATCCTCATTCTGACAACTCTTTGATCTCACTAGGATCTAAAATTCATTGACCTTTTCTTTCACTTTAACTCACTTTCCTAATGTCTTATCCTCATTTCATACCAGCTAAAATGCAATAATCCATCATTACAATTCCTCATTTTCATCATCTATTATCCCCCCCTTGCTTTTCTTTCCCATTTTCATACACCTTTGATAAAACTCTAAGCCTGGTCATATCCAACTCGTACCAGGGCATCTGAGTATGGCAGGATAAAAACATACAGTCAACAACTTTGGGCGGGCCTTACTAACTAGAAATCATATTACATTTATTCAGATTAATATTTTCACCTTTTTCTCCTTCTTCAAATTCTCATTAACTCAGTCTCAGATGATGAGTTTTTTTATTGTACCAAGAAAACTTTCTATTCTTCAAACACTATATCTACCAATCTACCTACACATTTGTCCATCTTCCCACCTTGCCTTCTTGTTACTATAAATGAATGACCTTATGTAACAATAACCCTTCTGCTTCTGCACTAGATCCTGTCCCTTCTCACAAACTCAATAAAATAATTCCAATTTTCCCCACTAACATGTTAAGAACATCTTAAAAGTCAAACCCTCCCTTGACTTTATATTACCTTTTGGCTGCTGTTTAGCTCCCTTTTTCTGTGTGTGTGTGTGTGTGTGTGTGTGTGTGTGTGTGTGTGTGTGTCAAGAAAAGTCATTGACAGAGTTGTCCAATTTCTCTCCTGTTATGACTTCTTTTGGCTACTCCTCTAAGTTACCAAAAACCTCACTCAGCAAATTTCAATAATTAAGTCTCAATTACCTCTGAGCAAGCCTAACAGTGACATTTAACACAGGTGATTATAGCCTCCTACTTGAGACTCATTCTTTCCTTAGCTTTCTGAAAAATACTCGCGACAGACAAAATTTTCCAAAGGTGCCAACACAATCTTTTCCCAACTTATGGACTATTTCATAATGTAACCTTGACACTTTCTATTGAGAGATGGGGTCTATGCTCTTCTTCATCATTCTCCTGTGTAGTCGTTACTCTCAAATACAGTGTATTAAGCAAACTATAAGCTTCATCAAGTTGAAAGCAAGAGTCAGATAAAATGTCCTGGTGGGAGAACAAAACCATCACAAAGCACGTTGGCCCACCAAAGTCTTGTCAGAATATTATTAGTGAGGAGCAGATTTTTAGTTAGAAGGGACTAGAGTACAGAGGCAAGAAACTAGCTAATCAAGGGAAAGAGTACACTTATTTAAAATCTATGCTTCTGGGGAAATATGATAAATATATGTATAAAATCTAAAATTTGAGAACCAAGATGGCAGTATAGATAAACGCTGATACTCGCTGCCTCTCACAACCATATCAAGATTAAAACTAAAAGACAGAACAACCATCATTCAGAACTTTCTGACATATGGCTGAATGGAAGTTCTACAACTAGAGAAGTAAAGAAGAAAATACATCGAGACTGGTAGGAGGGGCAGAGGCTCAGAACAGACTGTTCCTATGTGTGACATTTTTTTTTAATTGGGAGGGATATCTCTGCTGTAGAAGCCTTCTTTGAGAAGCAAGGGGTCCCAGCCCCACACCAGACTCCTAGCTCAGGGTTCCAGAGCTAGGAAGAGATATCTCAGCAACTTTTGGCCATAAAATCCAGCGGGGATTGTGGCTGAATGACAGGGAGGGTGCTAGAGACCCAGGCAGTCCATCTTAAAGGGCTGGCACAAGAACTTACATGGTCCCGCACTTTCTGAGCTCCAGCACTGGTTAGCAGCTTTGGGGGAACTAGGGACATATGAGGAGAAATTGGATTGTCAGGCATCAGGGCAGGAACTTGAGGGCAGCTTTCTCCAGATGGAGGTGCTCACAGGGCTCATTGTTCCCGTGCTGGGACCTCTCCTGTCACAGAGCTGACTGGCAACCATATCTGAATATCCATCAGCCTGGCTCACACTGTTTGCTCCATTCTGGTGATTCCCTGAGACCCTGCAGCCCCACCCAAACAGTTTGTAGCAGCTTTTCCATATGAATGTCCTGTCCTGACAGAGTCTTCAGAGTTTCCTAAAATATCTCAAACAAGCAGCATCTGGACTCAGTGTGCCCCATACATATCAATAAGAGACCCAAGACCCAGCACTAGCACCAGCCTGCCTTGCTTCAAAGATTGGCCTTGCCTGGACACTTCCAAGCCCAATACAAATAGTGGCCATCTGCAAATCACTCAGCAGCACCTCCAAGGAGGCCCCAGAGCCAGTGCAAATGGTGGACAGCTTGAGACCATACCAGATTACAACTCTATACATCCATAAGTGACACACTCAAGGGGCAAACTCAGTGAGCACCAAAGCCCCACTGAAGCAAGTCCTGCACAGCAGTTCTTCCACTATAGTTTCAGCTGGTACTCACAGCCAGTTGGCCTGGAGGTCAACTCTTCCCAGTGATGCCAACAGCAATCAAGACTCAACTACAACAAGACTGTGCACACAGCCCCCACAGGGGCCCACCTAGAATGCCCAGCTCAGGTGACTGGGAAGGCTGAGCCACTGGGCCCTACAAGACACCTACTACACAAGGTCACTCTCCTAATTCCAGGAGACATAGAAGCTCTACCTAATATATAGAAGCAAACCCAGGAAAGCAGCCAAATTATGGAGACAAAGAAACATGTCACCAATGAAAGAACAGAAGAAAGAACAGCTGAGATTGAATAAGGCAATGCTCTGTCTTCTATCGCCTACTTTCATTATGCAAACAACCATCGTTTTTGCAGTCTACTCAGTGCCACATTTTTAACATTTTTGTGGGTTTTTTGTTGTTGAAGATTTTGATTTTTAATATGGCCCACAACCACACCTGTGTTAAAGTGCTGTCTAAGGTCCCTAAAAGAACAGCTGTGAAGTGCCTTGTGCAGAAAAAACATGTATTAGGTAAGCTTTGCTTGTGCATGAGTTATAGTGCTGTGGGCCAGGAGTTTAATGTTAATGAGTCCATAATATCTACACTAATAAAAGAGAATCATGCAAATTGACCATCACTTCGCTATGCCCACAAGCCAATCAGGAGTGAGTATGCAAATTAACCCAACAAAGATGGCAGTGGCCCCACCCCACCCCCAGCTGCTCTGGGCCTCTGGGCAGCATGCATGCAGGCTCAGAGTGGCCGGGAGGGGCAGGATGCCTGCTATGAGTGGGAGGGCAGGGGGTGAAGAGAGCTACAGGAGGGGTGCTCCACCTGGAGCAAAGACTGAGGAGGCAACCAGAGCGAAGCCTGGGTCTGGGTGCTGGAGGAAAACCGGTGCTGGCAGCCAGGGGAAGGAAGGCCTATTGCACGAATCTCTTTGTGCAATGGGCCTCTAGTATATTCAATAAGTTGTCTAAACAGAAACACATAAAACAGTTATATGTTAATTGGTTGAGAAAATATTGTGACCAGAGACTCAAAGAACCCTAATCCTGTATTTTCCCTAGAAGCAAGGGTTTAGTATTCACTATTTTAGTGTTCACCATGTTTTTATACAACACAACTACTACAAATAACAAAAACATTATACACACACACACACACACACACACACACACACACACACACACACACTAGAGGCTTGGTGCACAAATTCATGCATGGGTGGGGTCTCTCAGCCTGGCCAGCGATCGGGGCCAATCGGGGCCATCTCACCCAGTCCTGATTGGGGCTGATTGGAGCTGGCTGGCTGGGGGAGGAACCTCGGGAGATTGGCTGTGGGAGTGCACTGACCACCAGGGGGCAGCTCCTACATTGAGCGTCATAGCTACTGGCCGGTCGTCTGGTCATCCAATCGTCCAGTCATCTGGTTGTAATGGTCACTTAGGCTTTTATATATATAGATAATATATATAATATTTATTTAAAATTCGGGTTTATAATAAACTGCTTTACTGTACACTGTATTCAGCACCCAGGGTCACTTTCAGAACTTCGTCTGATGCTTAGCAGTGTCTTTACTTGCCTATATAAGTGGTTGTGTGGAACTTCAAAGTAAGTTATAACTAGAAAGAATGATCACTTTCTTGATCTAGTTTAGGTTTCTTCATTGACTAATACTTTAGATAACTGGTAAGTGCAGTTTTTGATGTCTGTAAGCAAATCATGGATTATAGCTGGAATATGTATCTTTATTTCTCAGTCTTTTAAACAGACCTGAACTTTACTCCAAGAGGATGCATAAAAATTAGTCTTATACAAGTGCCCACGTCTCAAGTGTTTCCCTGGATGTCCTATTAACTCTGCTGAAAATTCATGCTCTCCATCTGCCTCCTGGACTCTTTGATCACACAATTTTGACTTCTGTTGCCATGGTCCACTCAGATGTTTCCCTTGAGTCTTCTGTCCCCTTGGGAATTTTTCTCTGGATTGACAGTCCTCCTGCACCACTTTTCACTGGGGATGCCCTTTAGTGTTCCTGCACCCAGATTTTTGGGTGAGGGATCTATGTGCTCCCAGACCCTGCCCTTCAGTTCCCTCCTGATCTCCTAAAAAATCACCATATTGCATTAATTACCAATGCTTAAATGTCATTCTAAAAATTCTTACAGTCATTTTAATGACTGACCATGTACACATTTGCTCTTGGTCATT
Source organism: Eptesicus fuscus (assembly GCF_027574615.1). Lineage (NCBI taxonomy): Eukaryota > Metazoa > Chordata > Mammalia > Chiroptera > Vespertilionidae > Eptesicus > Eptesicus fuscus. Next base: position 47,067,077 of record NC_072491.1, on the reverse strand, counting down.
TGATTTCAAAATTGGGGATGGAGTCATCACAGTGAGGATTCAACATTACATCTGTTCTCCGTGTAACCTTTATCACCAGAGATGTATTATATACCTGTATGGCTGAGAAAAATATGTCAAGGCTTTTCCTGTAAACACTTGTCTCTCACAGGTGGAAGTATGAACAATAAATCAAGTTTTTGGAAAGAGTTGGACCTGTGTTTACACCCAATGTATAATTACTAGTATAGAAGCACTTCAAGTGCATTCCTTACTTAAGTGTATTTTACTCCCACTTATTTGCTGCCAAATAGAAGTTTCAGTTGCTAAAGGAATGATGCTAACAAGGCTCATGAACTCACATAGTATGACAAGGTGAATCATAAGTAGTCACATGTTTTATGGAACAGAGTTTTCCCAGAAAAAAATATGCTTTACCTTCATTTTATCAGAAGGTAGGAAGAACACACCCGTGTTCTAATTATGCTCAGCTCTGCATCGTGTGCAGATCCTTCAAATGCCCTGGGCTTGCCCAGGGTCTTAATGAGGAAAGACAAGTGACCATTCCATGGCCACATGCAGTATCATGTGCCAGGTTCTCTGAGTGCATGATCTGTTTATACAGAGAGAATTTTGACCTTTTCATTACAAGGATTCTAGCAAAGAACTGAGACATTGTACCGTGAATGGTATAGACTTCTAATGTCTTATGTAATATAGAGTGGCTTCCCCAAGTTCTCAATTTCCAACTCCTGCAGCATCTTTCCGGGAAAAGCTTGTTTACTAAAATGACTTTATTTGCCATTCTTTTTGCAGGTTGTCACCTTAATTTTTCCTTCCCCCATGTCATGTACCTGAACAATTGAAATCTTTCGTGATGGCACTAAAGCATTCAGTCTATAAGTAATGTGTGTTATTGAAATAGAAAAGATTCTGCTACCCTTCCTGAAGGTGAGGACAATTGATTTTACATCATCCAGAATATAGATTACCAGAGACATGAAAATAATGTTACTATACAGCATCTCATTAAAAATAGTAATAATGGTAATACTTTTTATTGTATGCAAGTCACTTTACATACATCTCTGATTCTTAAAACTCTGCAAAATGTTCACTTTTATGCTTATTATACAAATATGGAAACAATGTTTAAGGGAGATTTAATTGTTTGATAGCTAATGAGTGTTTAAAACTAGAATTCAAATGCATGCATTTCTGACTCAACTTTCCACTATTCAACACCCAAATTAGCTCCTTCATTTCCTTTTTCTTCTTACATTCCCTCTTTTCCATCAAATCAATCAAAATTCTTTTTATTAAATTGTTAATGTGATCCAAACACCATGACACACTCTTGAGATAAAAACAATGAATACAACTTCATTTTATCTCTCTATAAATTTCTACTCCAATAGAGGACACAGACATGAAATATAATAATTTGATTAAAATATACAATTTTAAAAAGATAAGTATAAAGCACAGTGGTGGCCCAAAGAGGGTCCAAGATGTATAAAATATGACCTTGAGAAGGATGCCAGTGGGAATGCCTGCCAGGAGAAGTGCTAAAATGTGCACAGGTTGAAGCGAGGGACAGAGTAGGAAGTCCGGAAGTCCGATAACAAAGCATAGCTGCCGAGTGCTAGGAGGGCAGAGCAGTGGGACAGGCAGACATATGGTAACTGAAAGCCGGGCCCCAGAATCAAATGGGCTGGGTATGCCCTCCTGCAGGTGTGACGGAAAGCAAGGCATTTCCTCCTTGTATTTTAATTTTCTCATCTGTAAAAAAATGGGTGTATAAATAATGGTGCCTATCTCACTTAACAAAGATTAAGTGAGGTAATATTTGTAACTCAGAAGAGTGCCAGGCACATAGCATTTTATACAGTGAGTTTTGGATAAAAACAGTCTTGGCTATGCATGAGGAAGACTAGTTGTAGAGGTTTTGAGGGCTGGGCAAATGTGCTCAGACTTGGAACTGGATGAAGAGAAGCCATTGAAAGGCTTTATCCAGTGGAGTAATGGGATTAGCTTTGCTTTTTAGAAGATCACTGTGGTGGCCGTGTGGAGGGTGCTTGGGAGGTGGAGAGGTGAGCTGCAGGGAGGTGTTTGAGGCCAGCCATTCCCAGTCCTCGCATGGGGACAGTACATGCCACATTGTTTAACTGATGCTCTCCTCCTTTTGTAAATGCCCAAGTTTCCCAAAATGGCCAGTTTAAAGGAACAGCAATCATTTGGATATGTAAACTTAAGTTGAGTCTCATTACCAAAGTCATATCTCATACTAATGTGGTTTTAATTATTTCTCTGAAACTTGAGAAAAGAAAGCTTGCCATAAAACATAATTTGCTCTATAAGAAACCTCTCAAGGACTTTTGAGTTTAGCAGAAAATTCAATTGCACCCACATTGTGAAACTAGAAAATTCTGTTTATAAAATATCTTTTATAGTGATAAATTTCAATGAGAAACTATATTAGGGAATAAAATTTTGTTTCTTAAGTTAATTACTCTCATATTAGGTTCTTAAGTAAGCTATTCTCAAGTTAGATATCTGGCTCTTGTGTGTCTGTAAGCCATGAGTTGCTCTGCATTTTACCTTTGCATAGGGGCCACTTGGGGTAAAAGTTTGGCATTACTTACAAAAACTCAGAAATGTCTTTCTTTGGCATATGTACCCCAGAGCAATGCACACATGCGGCACTAAGAGATCTGTTCAAGAATATCCATAGCAACATTATTCATAATAGCTCCCAATTGGAAATGACTCAAATGTCCATTAGAGCAAAATGGGTATGTATTTCATGGTGCATGCATGCAATGAGTTCTAAAAAGCATTCAATAAAATGAACAAGAGGTACATTCAGCAGTAGGATGACTCACAAACTTAATGTTGAAATAAAGAAGCCAAACAAAAGAGAATATATACAGTATGATTCTATTTAAATAAAGTTTTAAGGAAGCAAATAAACTGGTGTTATAAATCTGCATTGTGGTTACTTTCCTTGAGAAGGGAGTTCATAATGATTGGGAAAATCATAATGGGTGTGTCTGGGCTCTTAGCATTTTACTGGTTCTTGATTTAGGTAGTGGTTGCATAGATTTTCATTCTGCTGTTCGTTCTCTCTCTCTCTCTCTCTCTCTCTCTCTCTCTCTCTCTCTCTCTCTCTCTCTCTCTTTTCTCTCTCTCTTTCTCTCTCTTCTTCTTCTTCTTCTTCTTCTTCTTCTTCTTCTTCTTCTTCTTCTTCTTCTTCTTCTTCTTCTTCTTCTTCTTCTTCTTCTTCTTCTATCCCCAGCTTCATTTTCATCTTCACCTCCACATTCATATCTGTATCTATATCTATCTGTGTTTTCACTTATCTGTGCTTCGTTTCAACATGTTAAAAATAATATTCTAGTGTTTCATGCATATTTTAAGGTCATAAAGATACAACCTGTATATAAAATGTTAGACTTACAAGTTTAGAAAAATAATCATAATTATTGAGTTAAAAGAATATTTTAACATCATAGTGTAATAGGAATTTTTAGTTCTAGAATTGGTCATAATGTTCTATAATTATACTAGAATTTTAGACTTATAATAATAGAGTATTAACTCCCACCTCTTTTATTTCTTAGGCAACATTCCTTAAATAGAAAGTAAACATAGTTAACTGCTAGTGAATTAAATTTTAAGTAAACAGACTTGGAAAAATTTCAGTGTTCAGAGCTGAGTCATACTGAACTCTTTCAATGTATGAAAGTCCTAAATGACATGTTAACATAGATGTCTATGATGCATACAATGTGATAACAAGGTCAATGTTTTGTGCTGCTCAAGTAATAATTATATCAATGATGCATGCTTATCAGCAAGTTTTGGTTTAGCCTATAAGGTTGTGGTTGAGGCCAAGTTAGTCATATCTAGAAAAGGATATGCTTTTTTGTGTGCCCAGTTTTACACACACACACACATGAATATAATCTCCAAATAAATGCACACATGATTTAAACATGAACATTTGTCAAGACATGCAAAATTTTAGGCTGTGGAATACATAATAAACCCATAGTTTCTATCCAGTTCATGTTTGAAAAAATGTAGGCTCACTGTAAAGAGCGTTGGTCTTCTAATCTGATTTTGTTTTGTTTGAGAGTTCTCAGAGCTCCATGTCCTAGATCCACTACAGTTGGGATCCTCAGTCTTTTTATAGCCATTCTGATGGTGGTTAATAGTATCTCATTGAGTGGTTAGGGTTTTTGTTTTGTTTTGTGTTTTTTATTTGTAAAATATTCATTATGGAATTTTTTAAACATACACCAAAGTAGAGAGGATAGTATAATGAACCCGATTCTCCCAACATGTAGCTTTAACAATGTTTAATACATGGCAGATTGTATGTCCCCACTTACTTGCCTCTCCTTCTTCCCCTGTGCAGGTTATTGGAAGCATATCCCAGACATCAGAAATGGCACCCTTTAGTTATGGTGTACAAGTACTATATATGTGCTGGAGGGTATGTTTTTGTTATATTTCCTAAACAATCAAATTTTCTTTGAAAATTCTCCAATGTAAACAATTTCATATCTCTAGCCATTTATAGAAAAAATAAATTATAAAACTTTAGACACCTTTAAAAATATTGGGTTCTTAATTTTTTTCATATTAATAAAAATATTTTTAAAATTTTGCTTGGTAACTTGAGTGCTAAATTCAGAATGTTACTTGTAATGCCATAATGTCATTTATAATGGAATTTGTATATATCACATATAGCTGATATATTTTTAAAGTTTACTTTTTTTCCTAGTACAAAGGTAGAAAAGTAAACTTATAGCATGAACATAACATGGCTCCCTTTGGAAATATCCAATGTTAAATATTAATTATGTTTATTTTCATTTTTTTATGTGGATCTATTTTATATAGTTAAGTTCACGCCTGGTGTTCTAATATTTTTAAAAACTTTTATAATATCCAACTTTTTAAAAAAATAAAAATGTGAGCAACCTATGGTTTGCCAACCCACTAGGTACCAGGAACACAATGACTTGAAAAAAAAACAAATTTGACAGCAATTTGCTTACAACTAAATTTTTATTCTATAAATTTATCTTTCAAGTTAAAATGTAACTATGACAGGAAAGTTTTTATAACATAAAATATTTTTTTAGATTATAACCAAAAGTGAAATACATTAGAGTGTTCCAGAACTCACAGTTCCTAGGGATCAACAAAGCCCATTTCATAAAACAGTAAATTACCCAATTGATCATTCATAATCACAGATAATTAAAGTTATTTCAAACTTGAATTTAACCTTCTCAAGTAAACTCTAACCAGAAGCTTTTCCCAGGGCAGAAAGATCTTTCTTAGCAGCCTGTGGTGGTGGTACCCCTCTTCCTGTTTTTTGTTTGTTTGTTTGTTTTTCTTTTCAGTCAGACAAGTCTCAGGGCTCCCTAAGCCCAGCTGGCTGTTCTCTGTTGAGGCATTACCACAGGTGCACAGCTTATACGAGGGCAGCTCTGCATGCGGTGGGGCGGGCAAAGGAGACAGCTACTCTCTGGCCTTCTCTCAGGTGGTTGGATTTGCCCGGGGAAGGCAGAGCAATGTATCCAGCCCTTTCTGTGAACACGTTCCTTTTTGGTAAAGATCCCAGCTTCACATCCAGCCAGATGCTGCTGTGGCCTCTGAGAGCCCCACTCTCTTCTGCCTGTCATGGGACCCCAAGAGCTTTACTTTTGGTCGTTTCTTAACGTTGCACCTGCTTTTTACAAGTCTAACATGAAGACCAGGAGAGAGGAAAGTGCCTGGGTGTACCTGGGTCTAGTGAGGAAAGGTGAAAGGGGGAGATGCTGGCACTGAACAGCCAGCCTCTCTCCATGGGGCTCACAGCAGCAGGGAAGAAGGAAGCTCTGGCCAGAATTCCTGTGTCTCCCAAGGTCATGAAGCAAGTGGGGCTCTAGCTCTGCTACTTCTGTCTGTCCTAGCTCTAATGACCTGGCAATTGATTTAGTCTATGCTCAGTTTTCCCCTCTGTATAATGGAAATAATAGCAGCTCCATATCTTAGGATTCTCATGAGGATAATAAAACAGATTGTTGGGTTAAAGTGTTTTGAACAGTGTTTGACAATCGATGCATTTAATTCTTTATTATTATGTAGCCACTTGACACATACTTGTTGGATAAGTATTTGATGAATAGGTGAATAACTGAGTAAATGATAGAAACATGGTGTCAAGTTACAGTTTGCATACGGCTTAGTTATGGTCCATAACTGCCCAGGCTGGCACACCTTATCACTACATGGCATAGAGACAGACACGCACTCTCACCCACACACACACACCACGTGCACTTATACCACACACAGACTCACAATCAGTGCACACACTCTCTCACACACACATCCTGCTAGAAGCAATGAGATTACTAATCTGGTGGATAATTGAGCATTCTGCCTCTTTCTGACTACTGTTATTTGCTGCCCTGTGCCTTTGTTCCTACGTTGAGTTCATGATGGGGATGCTCCCAGCGTTACTCCTCACTATGAAAAGTGCTGGTACAGGCCACATACAGTACTCACGCAAGGTCGATTTGGAGAGTCCTGAGGATTGTAGAGATTGGTTTCAGTCACATAAACCTGGCATGTGTGCATCTGGGGTGGGATAGAGTCAGATTTGCTTATCATACATACAACTTGTGGTTGAATCCATTGAGATCTGTCTGTGTAGAATGTCCTGCTGGCCCTGGGTTGCTGATGTGGCCTGCTTCCCAGCCACGGTCCCTTAAGGTAAGATGCTTGTGAGTCAGTACACAGGTAAGCACTCAGGAAAACAGGTGTTTGGCGTGTAAAATCAGAAAAAGAAAAGCTTCCAGTGATCTAAGGACAGTGACTGTGCCTGGGCTGAGGGGAGGGGCAGGGAGGTGGCCAGGGCAGAGCTCTCCCCTTTGAGGCAGGTTACTGTAGCACTTCTAAATGAAGCAGGGGCCGCATTTGGGACTGCCAGGTGTAGGGCTGAAGAATGAGCAGTTTACTTTATGCAACTAGATGACCACATCATGTATAGAGTTAGGCCCTTCATCATTTCTGGGCTTTGGGATCCAGCAATGAGTTCTCCTATCACTGGTGCTGGAGACAGGTTTCTTCATCTCTCATGGGAACAAAAATCCTAGTTTGAACACCGAATTTCTAATTATATTCAAGGTGTTTGCCTTTGGAGACTTTAAAAAGACCTTCTGTGAGATTATCTGGGTAATTTGATGTAAAGATGGCGTAACTAGGATCAGTAGGGTGGCTTCATTCTCTCCATGAGTAGCTCTCCTAAAGGGAGTGAAAGGAGAACCGGGAAAACAAGGTGGTCATTGTAAGCAGGGCCTCCTTCGGGGCCCTCTGGGACCGCACAGTGGGAGAGGAGAGGACTGTGGTCACAGGATGGTAATTGCATTGGTTCCACTTGCTGGTCACAGTGGCACATGCTGGTAATCATGCTCCAGCCAGCAGACCCTGGAAGTTCCTCCTCCTTTTCTCCATACCCATACCAGCACTTGTTATCTCGTCTTTTTGATAATGGTCATTCTAACAGTGGGGTTAGAAATTGGTGCTGTGAAAAACAATATGAAGGATCCTCACACAATTGAAAATAGAATTTCCATATGATCCAGCACTTTCACTTCTGAGAATATATCCAAAGGAAACAAAAACACTAACTCAAAAAGATATCTGAACATTTACAGTAGCATTATTTACAATAGCCAAGACATGAAAACAACCTAAGTGTTCATCAATTATTGAATGGATAAGGAAAACATAAAATGTGTGTGTGTGTGTGTGTGTGTGTGTGTGTGTGTGTGTGTGTGTGTGTGTAATGTCATTCAACCATAAAAAAAAGGAAATAATACCATTTGAAACAACATAGATGGACCTTGAAGGCGTTATGCTAAGGGAAATAAAGCAGACAGAGAAAGACAAATATTGTATTTACATGTGGAATCTAAAAAATAAAAACCTAATAGAAAAAGAGATGATACTGGGGACACCAGAGAAAGAGGATGGGAGAGGGAATTGGAGGAAAGGGATCAAAAGGTACACGTTTCCAGTTATAAAATAAATAAGTACTAAGGATGGAGTGCACAACATGGCGACTACAGCTAACACTAACACTGCTCTGATATAGAGGAGAGTTGTTAAGAGAGTAAATCCTGAGAATGCTCATAACAAGGAGAAAATCTTTTTAAAAAATATATTTTCATTGATTTCAGAGAGGAAAGAAGAGGAAGAGAGAGACAGAAACATCAATGATGAGAGAGAATCATCAATCGGCTGCCTCCTGCATGCCCCACATTGGGGCTCAAGCCCACAACCCTGGGCATGTGCCCTCACTGAGAATCAAACTGTGACTTCCTGGTTCATAGCTCGATGCTCCACCCCTGAGCCATGCAGGCCCGGCTCTTTTCTTTTTATTGTATCTACATGGGTGTTAGCTAAACCTATTTTGGTAATGATTTCACAATATATGTAAATTAAACCATCATGTATACTTTAAACTTATACAGAAATGTTTGCCAATTACTAATCAGTAAAACTGGAGAGAAAAAAGAACCCCTGTATCATAAAATCTCTGAGATGACATGTGGTGAGCAAAGGCGCAACCATCTTGGAGATACTACAGATGCCCCAGCCCTCGGGTTTCCACAGCACCACTGTCAAGTATGTGTGGTGTGGGGCAGAAAATAGCTTTCTCTGCCCTCAAGGCTCTTTTGATTGGCTTAATAATTAAAAGACATGAGACAGATTAGCAAGATAAAATAACCAAACATGGGAACCCCACATACATTAGAGAGTCAGAGACCCCACAGAAATGAAAGTTTCAGAGACAGAATGGAAAATTGAGGTATATGAGACATTCTGAGCTAGGGATGGTCAGTAATTATTAGCTTCCCTACCATATAGTTAGGTAGAAAGTCATTTCTGGTTTTGGTTCTTATTGTGGGCCAGGCTTCTAATATAAATTATTCTAGATAGTTAAGGAGATGGGGTGGGAGTGGCTAAGGGCAACTGAGACCCTGCTGGTGGGGTCTCTGTTGCCTTTAGCTCAAAATAATCCACATACCACAGAAGCACATCTTGGGGTTGGAAAGAAGGGCTCTTCTGACGGTTTCAGTCCATCACGGTTGAGAAGAAAACAAGGCCCGCAGAATACAAGCACAGATTCGATCTAGATTGCAGAATCTAGTCAGGGAAATCTCTGGAGACTTGGATGTTATTATCAGAGAAAATCTTTTATACAGAGGTATTATGTGAAGGCATTTAATGCTTACAAATATATGATCTTATGTAATCCCATTTGGGTTTTGTTTTTTGGTTTTTGCTTTTTGTCAATAAAGAGATTTAAGCTGCTTGTTATTTGAGATGTATAACTTAAATTAAATGAAAAAGACAAAGTATAAGAACAGGTTCTCTATTTTTTGGTATCTGTGTGCAAAGGAACTTCACTACCAAATATTAATCTTTTAAGTATTTATATTAAAATGAACATTATAAAGAATAAACTTAGCCATGACAAATTTTTTTTTTCTATTAGGTAAATGGTAAGTCACATTTAGAGTGAAAATGTCAGGATGGACATAGTGGTCTGTTTTTATAGAAAAATAATAATAATTTACAGAGACAGAAATCCAATTGTTACATTGTTATATTGAGTTTTGATGGTATGATTGCTTGGGGAGTTACGAATTAACCCAGGTTACATGTGACTCCACATGTAGGAAAAATGACAGGCTCTTGAAGCACTTCGGTACAGCAGTCTCACACCGCCAGGGTTTCAGACAGAGCCCACTCTGAAGATGATAAATAAGATGGAGAACAGCCGCTAAGCTCCTAATGGCTGGTGAAAATTACTTTAGTAAAACTTTCAGGAAATTACTTAAATGTTTTCTCACAATTAGAATGTAGAAAGGAGAAAGGGGTGAGGTGATAACGATGATAGATTATTTCTGAAGTTCAGTTTTGCTGTTTTTGATATGAAATTGGCTATAGGCACATTCTCAAGCAAGCTCTACGTGGTTTCCACATTAACATGTTAATAACAGGAGTTCCTGTCAAAGTTAAGGGTTACAGAGATAATTGTACCCCCCTTCTATTCTGTTAATATAGATAGCTGGGAAGATAGTAAGGTTAGTCTATTTCATGACTAACAATTTCTTAAAAGAAAGGAGCTGTATTAGTGTGTAAGAACAGTGACCCCATTCAAAATAGTGATAGCAACAGGAATTTTCAGAAAATAAATCGTAATTATGTCAAATAGATGTGAGCAGCTGTAAGTACATCATTCATTTTTGAACACTTTTCTCAAAATAAAATTTAGAATCTAAAGAAGGTACCTACTAGATGTGAGGGGTATTGAACGGATTCTGGAAATTCCCCATTACACATAAGTTTGAAACAGTAGTGGTAAACCTCCTATGAAGGACATCTTATTTGTCATTGCAATTCATATTTTAGCATGTTTATATCTGGCTCAGATGTTTTGTTTTGTGTGTTTTTTGTTTGCTTGTTTTTAGAGAGTAAAAATACATTCCTTAAGTGAATCCAAGTGCAGGGGTACACAGTTGTTCCTATGGAAAAAGACTTGCAAGTTGTGGTTATTACAATAGCTTTATTAACTCACAAGAATGTTACTCATAACTATAAGCCTACTTTTGCCCACCCTTGTATGCACCAGTATATTTCTAGTTCTAAAATGTTATCAGATTTCTTATATACTTATAAATATAAGCATATACTGAAATTATTTATTCATCTTTTTTATCGTTTACCTTCCATAAACAATACCCGATGAGCAAAGGAAATGGTTAGTGAAGCCATCTCCATTTGCATCTGAGGAAAAGCTTTAGTGCATAATTCCTTTCCCTTTAAGAGTTTCTCAGAGGCAGTTGCTCATCCTCCAGCCCAGCTTGTGCGGAAGGGCAGCCATGCCTCCGGACTCATGTCCTCCCTCCAGCTCTGTGCTGCCCGGGACAGGAGCCAGGAGACTCCAGGCAGGTGTCGGGCTGACTCCCTGTCTTCGGTGGTGTCCCAAACTCCACAGGGTACAGAGGTTCAGGATGAAAATGTGCAATTAGCCACCCAAGTCAAATGGAAAATTTCAAGATGTTAGAAAATATGGGGATAGCTGATGGCTGAGGTCATGGCTCAAAATGATTTTCTGGTTTACCTGTTTACCCAAAGCATTTCACCCATTCCTTTAAAAAAATAATAAATAAAAAGAGAACTCACAAGAAGAAGGAAAAACACAGTTGTTAATCTTTTTTGACAAGCAGGATAAAAAGTATCATTTAAGTTGATATTCATAGATTTAGCATGATCTGTGTGTGCTATATGACAAAATTCTTTAGGCATTTTTTTACTCCTTGTTCTTGGTGTCATTTCTCAGAACTCATTTAAGTATACATATTTACAAGGAAATAGAAGCCATTGTAGAACTATAAATAGACTAATGGATGGGATGGATATTTAGATTTACTTGAGAATTTTTGTTTTCCTGAGAGAAAGACAATCCCATCATTTGGTTGTATCTATGCTTTAGGGTTTTAAAAGGGGCTGAGGAGGGATTCTAGAAGAAATGGAAGACTGTTAGGAGAGGGTGCTCCATGGGATTCTTGGTCTACATAGAAAGAAAGAGGATGTGCTATTTACTCAACTGACTTTATTGTTGGAAACTTGACCCAATATAAATGCTGGCCCTTGTGTTCTTTACAGTCTCCACTACCGATACGTGGGCCCCACTGAATTACTTACATTTCTCATCACCTTCCCAGTCCCTGCTCAGCACTCCTTTCCCTACAGCAGGTAATCAAATAGGTGAGGTAAATGTTCTCCCCAAGGGGCTTTCCCTTGTGTGTTTGGGGGGCACGTGGGGAAATGCAAGGGGCTGATAATCTACAGAATATATGGCAGTGTTTATGACCTACAAATTCCATGGGATATTGAATTCTTTAGTTTAAGAACTTCCAGGACTCTTCCAATATGTTAAAGTAAACTTTGAAACTGCAAAAACAAAACAAAACAAAACAAAACAGGGTATGCAGCATGTGACAGACTTCTAACCAGAGGGCTCTTTGCAAAACATCTGAAAAGACTCACATTTTCTGGAGCACATTTTGGGAACCGCACACTGGCTTTCAACCTCCCTCAGTGAGCTCCTTGCAGGAGCTTTGAAAGGAAACAGAGAGGCAGGATTCAGGCCTATTTCAAGAAGAGTCTTTCTTACTCATTTCTTTTCATATCTGGCTCTTTCAATGACTAAGCTTTTCTTTGAAGAAATTTTTCCTTGACCAGAGAAAGGATTCTAGAAATATTTGTGGATGCTGAAGACTGGATCTCAATGTCAGCTATTTTCCCCCCCTGGCTTTGCTACTCCTTAGACTTTCTGATGATATTTTTGGAATGAAACCACATTCAAACTTGAGTATGAAATCCAAAAGCCAAAAATGTCTGATATTTTTTCCCACAAGTGCGTTAGAACCATGAGCAAATAAAATGACTCCCTCTTAGTGGGAGATCACTGATGAGCTGAACAGAAAGTAAGAAAGATGAAGGCAATTTGATGGATTTATGTATAAATTCTCCATGTAATTTATTAGCTGGAAACTCAAGTGAGCACCAGGTCGTCCTGGACAAAGGTCATGAGTCACCGAGTCAAGTGCAATGGGTGCCTGCAGGATAGAGGGTTGCACACCAGAGGCCTGCTCCAGTTAGATGGATGCCACAGAAATGTATCACTGTCTCTTGATAAGGGGACAAATTAAAAATTGTGGGTTTTAATCACAGGCCTGAAGAAAAAACAAAAATGTGTGAAATAGAAAAGATGATTCTTAAACATCAACCTGAGATATTTTGTTTATACTGCATTTTCCTAAATGTCAATATACATGCATTATTAAGCATGAGTCTAAATTATTATTTAAAGTGAGAAGATGAAATTCAACAAAGGCTGATAAAGGCAATTGTTTAGTGTCCTACGGCTATGCTGGACCCTACTGTCTACAGCTCAAGTTGTCCCAGGAGCCCACTCATTGGGATGAAGCAAGCATATTTAGGGGGATAGTTAAGGAAACCCCTGGTAGATGCTACAAAATCAGTTTTCTAACCTCTTGGGTTTTTTCTTTCTTTTTAATTTAATTTTTTTTGTTTTTAGTTACATACTTAATAACTTGTTCTGGACAAAATCCTCTCATCAGGCTGTGGGATAAGTTAAAAATGAGTAGCAGAAATGACAACTTATCTTTATTTCAACATGGAAATGTGGTTTCTCCAGATGTTTCTAATGTTCCAAATAGGATTTTCAAAGAATGAACATTGAATCAAGGCTGCCAGCCTAAAAGACTCTATACAATGATGGTGCTTCTGTAACACACACACACACACACACACACACACACACACACGCACGCACGCACACACACACACACACACACACCAGAAATGTTGCCAGTGTCTTAAATTGATGCACAAGTAAAAATTATTTGAGGTGAAGACCAATTTTTCTACCTCAACAGAATGACAGATGACGGTTAGACAGATAGTAGGCAACTGCTATTTGTAGAACCGTTAAAGGTACAAAAGAGTCTTAAACAGTCCAGAGGATCGAGTGAAGGGTGAATCATTCTGAAGGCTGGTTTTGAAGACCACAAGAATCAGGGACATAACTTATAAGAAACATCAAGAGCACAGACCACACCGTTAGAAAATCACATATATTGCTCCTCCTTAACATATAAGGAGAAAGCAAAAGAGATGGCGAGAATAGTTTGTTTATTAGTTTCCACATATGAGTGAAATCAGATGGCACTTGTCTTTCTCTGGCTGATTGTTTCACTTAGCATAATGTTCTAACAAACAAAAGAGAGACAGACTCGTAGATAGAAACCAGGCTGGTAGCTTTGGGGGCTGGGGGTGGGGTTGGGTAGTGGTGGAGGGATTGAGCAACAAAGAAAAAAAGAGAAAGAACTCATGGACATGGACAACAGTGTGGTGATTGTTTGGGAAGGAGGTGGAGGAAGGTATGGGGGATAAATGGTGATAGAAAAAAAAGAGAATAAAATCGAGAAAAAATAGATGGTGCGAGAGAGACAAAAACAGAGACAAAGAAGTCTCACAAAGTTGAAAATATGGCTTTTGTTAGAATTGTTGCTTTCTCATCAGGTCTTTAAGTTTTCTATGAGGGAAATATGGAAATGGTGGTTAGAACACAAGGATTTGAGAAATGCATTAATGTAGTGAAAGTTTGCTTAGGTACTGCTGCATGAAGAAACAATTATTTGATTATTCATAGATGTATGTCTGTGCTTTGTATTATTTCAGCTTTAAGGTGTTTTATGATATCATTAAAGTTTGACATTGAGAAGTTAAGTCATTCCCACAATCAACTAGATTATGTCTACTTTATGACAAAATTATTATTCATGCAATAAAAAATTTCTGCTCATCTCTTAGGTCCCAGGAATATGTAAGTATTGGGAAGTAAAAATGTGATCTCAGTCTCTACTCTTAAAGAATTCATAGTCTAGTGAGGAGATAGGCACATAGGCAAATGATTATAACATAAATTATGTATGATGCATAGTAGCAATATAGATAAGAAGCCATATGTAGGTCTGGGAAAGTCAGGGTAGGTTTCTTAGAGGAGGCAACAGTTGAACTAAGATTCCAGGGGAATATAGAAATCATTCAGCTACAGAAAAGTAGAATGGGTGCTAGGAATGGTAGGCACATGATGTATAAGAGTTTAGTTTGTTTAGAAAATTATAAATGTTCAATATTTCTGGAGTGTGCAAATATATAAAATAAAACAAATTAGATATTTTTGAAGGATCAACAAAAGCTTGTAACAGCAATTTTCAACCGGTATGCCACAAGAATTTTTAAAACATGCAATGCCTAACTGTGTAGTCAGGGGCACTGACCTCTTTTCCCTTAGATTGTCAAGTTTAAAAAATGACAACAGCTAAGACAACAATAGCCAGCCAGAGTGAATGCCCTGTCTTGAACCATATATATATATATAGGTCATATAATAGAATAGTATCTTCTTGGTCACATCATATAATAAGGTTGCAGCTGATTGGTTAATTCTTGGTACCAGAAATCCTTATATACAGTATAGGCATCTGAATTTTTAAAGTCACTCTGGAGCAAAAAGGGTAGGTAATTGCTATTATTATTTTGTAAATCATAAAAATTATACCCATTTTTTTTTCAGATCAGCAAAAATTATAACATAGTTTGTATGATACAGAATTTTAGTAATTAGTTTATGTGTGCCATGAGATTAAAAAGGAAGAAAATCACTGGCATATACTAGGTTTGGGTAATGTCTTAATATGTATAAAAGTTGCCTTTGGGATCATGTGCTAAGAAAATATTTTTTGTTAAATTGCTTTAGTTAGGAAGCCAAAACTCTGCTTTATGTTATCTAGCATCTTTTATCTTGGTTACAAGACTGGGATAATTCCGTGAAAGAACTGCAAAGCACTGCACATTACTGCTTATCCAACAACCTTATGTTTCCCTTGAAACTTGAACCAGTGGGTCAGAAATTCTCTCCTACTAATTTTTCCTTATTCATCAAGGACTGAGCCTAGAGCCACAGCCATATAAGATATTCCTATTTACAGAGGTCTAGTTTGAAACCAAAATTATTTGAATTTATTTTCATGATCCCCAAAATAAGCATTTTCTAAATTTTCTAAGAGCGTTCTAATCCTCCAATACAGCCTCTCTCATCCTTTCTCCATGTGCTGGTCTTTGAGTGGCCTAGCAATATGACTAATAAATTATTATTAATATTCAATATGGCTAAATAAATTGGCCATGCTGTTTTTGTGGTAACAAAAGTCAAGTTCCTGGATTTTTCTTACATATATGTAGGAAAAAGATTGTTTTAAATATATTTTTACTGATCTCAGAGAGGATGGGAGAGGGAGAGAGAAATAGAAACATCAATGAGAATCATTGATCAACTGACTCCTGCACGTCTCCTACTGGGGATTGAGCCCACAACCCAGGCATTTGCCCTTGACCAAAATCGAACCCGGGACCCTTCAGTCCACAGCTGACGCTCTATCCACTGAGCCAAACCGGCTAAGGCAAAAGATTTTTTTATGATAGGAAATGAATTATACAGAAATATCAGATCTTAACAACTTTGTAGTCTTCTGAGTGTTTACTTATTACTTGACAAAATATAATTTTGTGATTACTAGATATTAAAAAGCTCTTTTGGCCAATAAAAATGTTAAAATTTTGATATGATTTACTGAGTTTTCTTTTTTATCTGATGATCTCCATAGATGAGTTAGCTGAGTTAAGTTGGGGTTTGAATCCCACTCCGTTTGGTGGGATCCATGGTTGATAATGTTGAGCAGTGGTTAACCTAAATCTAAAAACCCAATGATTGCTTAATTTTTTTCTTTTTATATTTTTACTTGTATGGGAAAGAGTAAAACAAGGTACCTGATTAAGTACTAGTTAAATTTTTCTCTTGCTTTTTGTAAATGATAAGGATGGGTACTTTGTTATTTCACTGAATGAACCGAGTTAACTTGTAGGAAAGAGCCAAGGTGGACATTGAGGGTTATTGAATGTCAGACTTTCAGTGGGTTTTCTGCCAATATTCAGTTCACTTTTTTAAAGATTTTTATTTTAGTTTTAGTGTATTTTTAATTTCTTATTTTAAGTTGAATTAATTTGAAGGCATTAGAAAGTTGTCTTGGTTTAAAAACAAACTTGATTACTGTTCTTTCTTTGGAGAGTTGTAACATCTGTGTGGTTGAGTCATTCACACAGGTGGTAAAGAACTTTCATAATAAAAACTATATGCTCAACACCAATAAAACACCAGCTTCCAAACTCAGCTTCCACTCAGGTTGTTCAACCTGAAAACTATCTATAGTCTATTTGAATATTAAATAGTATTTCAAGAAAATACTATATTTTGCTTTAGAACTTATATTTTTCAACTTCCTAGATTAAAAGTTACTAATTTAGAATTGTAAGTGCTGTGATTCATATAGGGGTAAGAATATGCTTATGAAAAACAAAGTCTATCATTGTATCTTAAAAGGTCTTAATTGTGACCTTTTGATTTTAAATGACCTTAAATGTTCTGGTTTTGAAGTGTATGGGTGACTTGGGAGAAGGTTAGAGTCAATCACGTGGTGTATTGGTGGCAAGTAATTCTTTCTCAGGAAAGCAAGTACCTCCTAGCGGCAGGCAGAGGCCAGCCCCACCATCTAAGCCTCCTCCTTCTCGGGGCTTGGGTTCTCGGGCCCCTAATGATTCTATGATTATTGTGAAGGACCCAGGGAGTCATTTATCAGTGCACTTACTTCACTTTCAACAAAAGGCTTGATCTGTCCTGGTAACGTATTGTCTGTGTTAGTGTCCAGTCAGCGGTGAGAGTTTTGACAGGCAGAATGCATTGCACGGGTGTCAATGGCAATTGTGTTTATAAAAAATGTAAGTGAAAAACCTATTTCTAATTTTCTCTTTCAACTCTGCTTCACAATATTTTTCATCTGCATATCATGTTAATCTTCCTAATGAAATGAAATTACTTTGTTTTTTAAATTATTTTCTCTTTGACGTAGACTCACATAACAAGTTATGTACATGGGGAAAGAACAGAACAGTATGAGTCAAAGTTTGAGCATAAAGTGGAAGATAGACAAAGTGCTCTTTTTTTATTTCTTTAAATACTTCTTCCAGAAGTAATATATGCTTTCATATAATCTTGCAGGTTATATAAATACATTATATAGAAGGTGAAATATGTCACAAGGCTGTCCAAACTCATTGGATGCTGGAGAGCTTTTTGTATATTTTGGTGGTTTGTAAGTCTGAGGAACATCATTCTAACTTTTTCAGCTTTTTTAACTATCCTTGAAAAGACAGTGAAACTTATGGGCCTACTGTCCATATACTTTAATCCACTAAGGTAACCTGATTAACTCCGTGTTCCTATGCATCTTAACTGATTTTATGTTAAACTAGCTTTCCCGTTGCAGGAAAATTCCTGCAATGGGATTTCCTGCTGCACTCTACCCCGCCTCCGTTCCTCCCTTGCCGCCCGCCTCGCCTTCTCCTCCGCCCGCCCACGTTTCCCTTCGCCCCCGGCCCCGCCTCCGCCCCGCCCTTGTCACCGGCCCCGCCTTCTCCTCCAGCCCGCCCGCGTTTCCCTTCGCCCCCCGGCCCCGCCTCCGCCCCGCCCTTGTCACCGGCCCCGCCTTCTCCTCCAGCCCGCCCACGTTTCCCTTCGCCCCCGCCCCACCTCCACTCCGCCCTTGCCGCCCGCCTCGCCTTCTCCTCCGCCCGCCCACGTTTCCCTTCGCCCCCGGCCCCGCCTCCGCCCCGCCCTTGTCACCGGCCCCGCCTTCTCCTCCAGCCCGCCCGCGTTTCCCTTCGCCCCCCGGCCCCGCCTCCGCCCCGCCCTTGTCACCGGCCCCGCCTTCTCCTCCAGCCCGCCCGCGTTTCCCTTCGCCCCCGGCCCCACCTCCGCCCCGCCCTTGCCGCCCGCCTCGCCTTCTCCTCCGCCCGCCCACGTTTCCCTTCGCCCCCGGCCCCGCCTCCGCCCCGCCCTTGTCACCGGCCCCGCCTTCTCCTCCAGCCCGCCCGCGTTTCCCTTCGCCCCCGGCCCCGCCTCCGCTCCGCCCTTGTCACCGGCCCCGCCTTCTCCTCCAGCCCGCCCGCGTTTCCCTTCGCCCCCGGCCCCGCCTCCGCTCCACCTTTATCACCCGCCGCGCCTTCTCCTCCGCCCGCCCACGTTTCCCTTCACCCCCGGCCCCGCCTCCGCCCCGCCCTTGTCACCGGCCCCGCCTTCTCCTCCAGCCCGCCCGCGTTTCCCTTCGGCCCCCCGGCCCCGCCTCCGCCCCACCCTTGTCACCGGCCCTGCCTTCTCCTCCAGCCCACCCGCGTTTCCCTTTGCCCCTGGCCCCGCCTCCGCCCCGCCCTTGCCGCCCGCCTCGCCTTCTCCTCCGCCCGCCCACGTTTCCCTTCACCCCCGGCCCCGCCTCCGCCCCGCCCTTGTCACCGGCCCCGCCTTCTCCTCCAGCCCGCCCGCGTTTCCCTTCGGCCCCGGCCCCGCCCCGCCCCGCCCTTGTCACCAGCCCCGCCTTCTCCTCCAGCCCGCCTTCGTTTCCCTTCGCCTACAGCCCTGACTTCGCTCCTCCCTTCTCCTCCCCCTGCCCCCCTGGCTTGCTTGCTTCTTCGAAGCTTTACTCCCCTTTGCAGCTCTTGGCTTCTTGCGACACTGTCTTGATATGCAAATTAGCCGCCATCTTTGTTGGGGCAATTTGCATACTCGTCCTGATTGGTTGGTGGGCGTGGCTTGGCTGGTGGGCGTGGCTTAGGTGTAGCGAAGGTGCGGTCAATTTGCATATTTGTCTATTATTAGATTAGATTATTAGATTAGATAGTGAGTGACAAGCAGGTGAGAAAGACTTCTGGAGAAAGGAGGATGCCTCTTTCTAATAAATAGAATAAAATAATGTTTTGATTGAAAACCAGTTTCTGCTGTAAGAAAAATACATAGGTTGAGCTCCACTGTGTGACCCTGAGGTAAGTGCTTGTCAGAGATTCATGCAATGTCTTTATCTTCACCCACCTGGATTCTCCACTATGTAGGTGATGAGACTGAGTACAGCTCACCACCGTGTATCCCAGGTGGTAAAACTGCAACTTGGGTCCTGGTCAGTGTGATCCCAGAGCCCTGCTCTTCCTATTACACTCTGTGCTGATACCACAAGACCCGAGTAGCTTGGATTAGAATGTGACTACATTGAATAGTTTGTTTGTTTTTAATTAGTTTTCGTAGATGGTTTTTATTACCCACCATTATTTCAAATGGCCTACCCGCAATTTCTTAGGACAAATGAAAATGAAGCCCCATTTGAAACTGAAAAAAAAAGTGGTTGCCTTTAAAATCAATTAGGACACCTCCATGGAAAATTACCTGGGCTGTTTCACGGTTGGCAAGAGCAGAGGAGGGAGCTGGCATCCTGAAGAGGCACAGGCCTGGCTTTGGGTCTAGCCAGCACCCACTGGCAGCAGCTCAGCCCTGGAGCTGACAAGATTTTCCTAAATTGTAAAAATCTGAAAGTTACATTTTAGAATCGTCTTTTCTTCTAATTCCTTATTATTGCCTTTTTACTGCCTCAGGAAAGTAGTAACACAAAAGATCCTTTTACATCTTTTGATTTAAAACGCAGAATCCAAGAGGGATTTGTCTGGCGAGGTTCATGAAGGAAAATCTGTAGCTGATCAGTGTTCATCCTACCAGTAAAAGTCCAATCACAGCAAACCAGTTCATTCATTTTAGCTTATAAACTCAAGAAAATGATTTTAAATTATGGGGAAAAGAAGCCTGGATTCTCACCCATTTTAATTTTATAAAGAAATCATTATCACTCTGGAAGCTATAATTTCTTGTTCTTTCATTCTGTGAGATAGAATTTTATTGTGCTAAATTCCCACCATTTACCCCTCTATAATTACAGTATATTTCAGCTTAATTTCAAACTCTGTCAAAGTCCTTGTACTGCAAACTATTTTTTTTAATGTTTGTGCTTCTATAAAAATATTTTTTACCAAGAGATCTTTATTCAATACTTCTTCCCACTGAGTGCCTGATGCAGGAATTGCCTGGAAAATAGCAGTATACAATGAATAACAAAGAGAAAGTGAAAGGGTTCTAAACATGTGGTTTACAGCACATGATTAACAAGGACAGCATAGTCTGGGCCCCCTACCCAACCTCCCATCGCTGTCTCCAGACCAGCTGTGTCTGCCTCACCTGGGAGATGTTAGAAATGTAATTTCTTAGGTCCACTACAACCTTCTAATTCAGAAACTCTGGGGGTTGGACCCAGCAATTGGTGTTTTAACCAACCCTCTAGCTGAGTCTGATGCTCTCTGAAGTCTGAGAGCCATTGACGCAATGCTGTTCTTGCAACGTTGTTGGTTCTTTTTCCCCTCACCGATGGCCTCTGGAGCCTCCTTCTCCTGCTCTCTGCTGGCAATAAGGTTGCTTTCGTCCACTTGATCCCTAGACCTGGAGAGGGACGGGCTCGGCTTCTCTATGTCTGCTTGTCTTCAGAACTGGAGGAGGCTGGAAGAGTCTTGATTTCCCGCTGGGCTAGGGCAGATGCAGGGCATTCTCCTCGTTCCTGCTGCAGGAGACGGAGAAGGGGACCATTAGTCACTCATGCTTCAGTGGGGGACCAGAAGTGTGCTTTAGGCCTGTATCAGAAGACTGTCTTTATCCATAAATACCTAGAACGAATACTTATAACCAGTGCATAGGCGCAAACCCAAAGCACACCTGGGACAAGCTCCGGCGGGAAGAGGGCAGAAACACGCAGCAGATGCTGTAGGTGCTCTCACTGCTTCTGCGGCCTTCAATCCCGCCATGCTCTTCTCTGCTCTCAAGTGGGATATTCCTCCTAATAAAGATCCAGAATATTGGGTACCATGTCCAAATAAAGCATCGGATTAAGGAAGATCGGGTTAATTGGAACTGATGGAGGGCAGCGCTGAAAAGGAAGTCCACACTCATCTCATCTTAACACATAGAAACAGATGCTAAAGTGATGATTTAGCAGAATCCATGATTTAGGTCATTTTGTACTTTATTGCCCCCAAAGACCTTACATTATTTCTTGCCTATTTCTTTAGTAAATTCCTGCTGAATGACCTTATAATTCAAACCTTTACTTCATTCAGATTTTGTGGGCATTGGATGTGGGGCTCTCCATTATATTTTGTTGTAAGAAACATGGTTTCATTTATTTATTTTAATTTTCTGATTTATTTTTACATTTTTAAAATTCTTTTCAGTTACATTATATTATTATTTTGTATTAGTTTCAGGTGTACATCACAGTGGTTAAGCAATTTTATACTTTACAAAGTGTCCCCCTGATATTTCCAGTAGCCAACTGGCATCATACATAGTTATTACAATATTATTGACTATATTCCCTAAGCTGTACTTTATATCCCATGACTATTTTGTAACTACCAACCTGCACTTCTCAATCCTTTCACCTTTTTCAAACAGCCCCCCAAAACCTCCTTTCCTCTGGCAACCATTAGTATGTTGTCTGTATCTATGAGTCTATTTCTGTTTTGTTTGTTCATTTATATTGTTCTTTAGACTCTACATATAAGTGAAATCAATCATATGGTATTTGTCTCTCTCTGACTGACTTCTTTCACTTAGCACAGTGGTCGGCAAACTCATTAGTCAACAGAGCCAAATACTAACAGCACAATGATTGAAATTTCTTTTGAGAGCCGAAAACCGACTTCTGTGCATGGGCCACGAAGTTTCAATCGCACCGTTCGTGCACGCCCGCACGTGGTATTTTGTGGAAGAGCCACACTCAAGGGGCCAAAGAGCCGCATGTAGCTGCGAGCTACAGTTTGCCAACCACTGACTTGGCATAATACCCTCTAGTTCCATCTGTGCTGTTGCAAATGGTAAGATTTTGTTCTTTTTTTATGGCTGAGTAGTATTACATTTTATATACTATGTACCATGGCTTTTTTATACACCCATCTATTGAGGGGCACTTGGATTGCTTTCATAGCTTGGGTATTGGAAATAATGCTGCAATGAACATAGGAATGCAAATATTCTTTCAAATTAGTGTGTTGTTTTTTTTTCAGCTATATTCTCAGAAGTGGAATCACTGGGTCATAAGGCAGTTCCATTTTTAATTTTTTGAGAAAACTCCAATTTTCCACAGTGACAGCACTGGTTTGCTTTCCACCAACAGTTTATCAGGGTTCTCTATTCTTCAAATCCTTGCCAACACTTGCTGATTGTTGATTTATTGATGACTAGAGGCCTGATACACGAATTTGTGCATGGTTGGGGTCCCTCAGCCTGGCCGGCAATTGGGGTCCATGGGGGCCGGCCAGGAGGAAGGACTGCGGGAGGTTGGCCGGCCGCAAGAGGTTGGCTGTGGGAGCGCACTGACCACCAGGGGGCAGCTCCTGCATTGAGCATCTGCCCCTTGGTGGTCAGTGTGTGTCATAGCGACCATTTGACTGGTTGTTCAGTCCCTTAGGCATATATATATATATATACATATATATACACACACACACACACACACACACACACACACTAGAGGCCTGGTGCATGAAATTCATGCATGGGGTGTGTCCCTCAGCCCAGCCTGCACCCTCTCCAATCTGGACCCCTCGAGGGCAGTCGGACATCCCTCTCACAATCCAGGACTGCTGGCTCCCAACTGCTCACCTGCCTGCCTGCCTGATTGCCCCTAATTGCTTCGGCCTGCCAGCCTGGTCACCCCCTAACCACTCCCCTGCCAGCCTGATCAATGCCTAACTGCTCCCCTGCCAGCCCAATTGCCCCTAACTGCTCTCCCCTGCTGACCTGGTCACCCCTAACTGCCCTCCCTTGCCAGCCTGGTCACTCCCAACTGACCTCCCCTGCTGGCCCAGTCCACCCCAACTGCCCTCCCCTGCTGGCCTGGTTCCCCCCAACTGCCCTCCCCTGCAGGCCTGGTCCCCCCCCAACTGCCCTCCCCTGCTGACCTGATTGCCCACAACTGACCTCCCCTGCTGGCCATCTTGTGGCGGCCATCTTGTGTCCACATGGAGGCGGCCATCTTTGTGTGTTGGAGTGATGGTCAATTTGCATATTACCTCTTTATTATATAGGGTAGATAGCCATTCTGACAGGTGTGAGGTGATATTTAATTGTGGTTTTAATTTGCATTTCTCTAATTAATGACGTTGAGCATCTTTTCATATGTCTATTGGCCATCTGAATACCCTATTTGGATAAGTTTCTATTCAAGTCCTTTGCCCAATTTTTTTTCTTTTAATTTTTAAATGCCTATCTTTATTGAAGGTTCAGAGGATTTTTAAAAAATGTAATTCTTTATTGTTTAAAGTATTACATATACTATTACATATGTCTCCTTTTCCCCCCATTGACCTCTCCCTGGCCACCTCCACCCCCCAGCACATGCTCTCACCCCCCTAGTGTCTGGTTTTGGGTTTGTTTGTTTGTTTGTTTTGGTTTTGAGTAGTAAAGGTTCTTTATTAATGTTGGATATTAACCACTTATCAAATGTATTACTGGCAAATATTTTCTCCTATTCGGTGGGTTGACTTTTCATTTGTTGATGGTTTCCTTTGCTGTGAAAAAAATTTTTAGTTTGATGTAGTCCTATTTGTTTGTTTTTTCTTTTGTTTTCCTTGCCTGAGGAGATACATCAGAAAAATATATTACTAAGACAAATGTCTGAGATTTTACTGCCTATATTTTCTTCCAGGGTTTTTATATATCCCGTCTTACATTTAACTCTTTAATCTATTCTTAGTTTATTCTTACATATGGTGCAAGGAGGTGGTCTAGTTTCTTTTTATTCCATGTATGTGTCCAATTTTCCCATTTATTGAAGAGACTGTCATTACCCCATTTTATGTTTTTGGCTCCTTTATCAAATATTAATTGACCATAGTATAGGTTTATTTGTAGACTCCCTATTCTTTTCCATTGACCTATATGTCTGTTCTTATGCCAGTATGAGGCTACTTTGATTACTGTGGCCTTGTGGTATAGTTTGGTATCAGGTAGCATCATTCCTCCAACTCTGTTCTTTTTTCTCAAGATTGTTGTGGCTATTTGAAGTCATTTGTGGTTCCATATAAATTTTTAGGTATTTATTAAAGTTCTGTGAAATACACCATTGGTATTTTGATAAGAATTGTGTTGAATTTATAGATTGCTTTGGGTAGCATTAACATTTTAACAATGTTAATTCTTCCTATCCATGAGCATGGTATATGTTTCCATTTATTTTTATCTACTTCAAGTTCGTTTTTCAGTATCTTATCATTTCACAAGTATAGGTCTTTCACCTCCTTGGTTAAATTTATTCCTAGATATTTTATTTATAATTTGATGCAATTTTAAATGGGGTTGTTTTCTTAAGTTTCCCTTTCTGATAGTTCGTTATTGGCATATAAAAATGCAACTGACGCCCTAGCTGGTTTGGCTCAGTGGATAGAGCGTCAGACTCTGGACTGAAGGGTCCCAGGTTCGATTCCAGTCAAGGGCACATGCCTGGGTTGCGGGCTCGATCTCCAGTAGGGGGCGTGCAAGAGGCAGCCGATCAGTGATTCTCATCATTGATGTTTCTGTCTCTTTCTCCCTCTCCCTTCCTCTCTGAAATCAATGAAATGTATTTTTAAAAATGCAACTGACCTATGGAGATTTATTTTGGTGGGATCTCATGGTTCTCTATATATAGTATCATGTCACCTGTGAATAATACAGTTTTACTTCTTTCTTTCCAACTTGGATGCCTTTTATTTCTTCTTCTTGTCTGACTGCTGTGGCTAGGACTTCCAGTACTATGCTGAATAAGAGTGGTAAAAGTGGACTTCCCTGTCTTTCTCCTGATCTTAATGGAAATGCTTTTAGTTTTCCCCCATTGAGTAGGATGTTAGCTGTGGGTTTGTCATATATGGCCTTTAGTATGTTGAGATATGCTCCCTTTATTCCCACTTTGCTGAGAGTTTTTATCATAAATGATTTCTGGATATTTTCAAATGCTTTGTCTCTATCTATTTATATGATCATATGATTTTTATCCTTCATCCTGTTTATGTGGTGTATCACGTTACTTGATTCATGGATGTTTTACCAACCTTGCATCCCAGGAATAAATATCCTACTTGTTCGTGGTATATAATCTTTTTAATGAATTGCTAGATTTAATTGCCTAAAATTTTGTTGAGAATTTTTGCATCTATGTTCATCAGGGATATTGGCCTATAATTCTCTTTCTTTGTAGTGTCTTTATCTGGTTTTGGAATTAGGATAATGCTGGCCTCCTAAAATGAGCTTGGAAGTCATTCCTCCTCTTGAATTTTGTTGAATAGTTTGAGAAGGATAGGTGTTAGTTCATCTCTGAATGTTTGGTAAAATTTTCCTGTGACGCCATCCCGTTCACAAATTTTGTTTGTTGGAAGTTTTTTATTACTGCCTCAATTTCATAAGTTTTAATCGATGTGTTCAGATTTTGTTTCTCTTGAAACAGTTTTGAAAGATTGTATGTTTCTAGGAATGTATCCTTTTCTTCCAGAATGTCCAATTTGTTGACATATTATTGTTTGTAATATTTTGTTATAAGCTTTTATATTTCTTTGGTGTCAGTTCTTACTTCTCCTCTTTCATTTCTGATTTTATTTATTTGGTCCTCCCTTTTTTCTTGATGGATCTGGTTAAAAGTTTATCAATCTTGTTTATGTTTTCAAAGACCCAGCTCTTGGTTTCATTGATCTTTTGTATTGTTTTTTAGACTCTACTATACTTATTTCTGCTCTGGTTTTTATTCTTTCCTTTCTTCTACTCACTTTGGGCTTTGTTTGTGGTGTTTTTTTCTAGTTCCTTTAAGTGTAAGGTTAGCTTTTTTTTTTTTTTTCTTGTTTCTTGAGGTAGGCTTGTAATGTTATAAATTTCCCTCTTAGGACTGCTTTCATTGTCCCTTTTAGATTTTAGGTTGTTGTGTGCTCATTTTCATTGTAACAAACATGGTTTTAAAATAAGCTCACTCTATCTGAGAATACCATGTGTCAGTGTGTGGTTAATCATGTGAAACGTGCCCTGCCAGTGTGCCTAAAGTTGGTAGGGTGTCATCCTGTGCACCAAAAGTTTTGGCTAGGCACATGCCCAGGTTGTGAGCTTGATCCTCAGTAGGGGGCATGCAGGAGGCGGCTGATCAATGTTTCATTCTCACATCGATCTTTCTCCTTCTCTCTCTCTCTCTCTCCCTTTCTCTTTCTTTAAAAATCAATAAAAATACTTTTAAAAATAATCTTTGCCAAATTGTTCTGTAATATAAGTCCTTCGCTATATAAATTTATTCAATAATACATTTTAGAAGTAAAATGATATTCAATTTAATTACCTATTATCTTTTTATTGTGTTTTGGATAAGTTTAGGTATTATGAAATAAAAATATTTAAAAGAGATGGAAGAGTTGCTTGTCATCAATTCTGAGATAATAATTTTCCCTGAGAATGCCTATTTTCAATTTTACATGAATGTTAATAAATAATAATTTATTAAATTGAAATGATATGAGTAAAAGTAAGCAGAGAATTGGAGAATAAATACATCAAATAAAGTACACTTGACAAAATGTCAAATATATTTAAAAGATAATAGTGCAGGAATAGCCTAGGCATCTTGCTTATGCAAGGTGGCCATGAATATGATTGGAAGAAGCCCATGAGCTGTTCAGGTAGGAATTTACCTGACACCGTCAATGAAAGCCACCAGATCCTGAGGGATGACCGGCTGGTGGAGCCAGAGGCCTGTCAGCAGGACTCCCCTCAGTTCATCAATGTGGGTGGTCCTTTCAGCTTGGAGAGAAGTCACATTGAGAAGGTTCTCTGAAAAGAGCAAGTTCCCATCTCCGTGGTGTGAGTAGACTAAAAAGAGCCAGTATGTGTTTCTGGGCCCTAAACATGTACATGAGAACTGGCAAGACTAGATACATACACAGGAAATTCAAATGGAAATCTGAAAATCAAAGCAGAGGCCAAGTCATGTTATTGTGTAGAACCGTGTGACTTGTGGGGGAGCAGAGAAGTCGAGTGGGGGGTGGGGGAGGGGGTAGGGAAGGGGGGAATAAACTGGCTTTGGTGGAAATCTCACCGCCCCTGCCCTCAACACGGGCACACCTGGAGTGAGGAAATATTCCAGACCCCACCTGCTGGTGAACCCGGTGCTGCTATCCTGCTTCTTATTCTGACATTGTGGATGACATTAGATGAGGAACTCAGCTCAGGTGGGAAAAGAGGCCTGGGCTAGGAGCTGAATGTAAGGTTAAAGCTTGGCTACTGCGAGTAAGGTATAAGGGTCAGCAACGCGGACATGGCCTGTGAGCTGCCTAGAGTTGCAGACTCTCAGGCCTTGCCCCAGTCCCACCAAACTAAGATGTCAAGGAGACCCACAGGTGACACTTTACACATTGAGATTTGACAAGCCCAGCACTGTGACAGGACCTCAGAGCCTATAGCTCAGAGCGATTGCACATGGCTGAAGGTGACAGCCTTTTTTACTGTCCTCTCTGCCTAATCTAAATAAGAGCATTAACAGAACACAGGAAAATTTTAAACCTCTATTCATGTGATGGATATGTAGGCAGAAGTTGGAACTCCTAAGAAATATAATCCCCATTCATTTTCTTTGTTGAGAGACTGTATCACTATTTTATTCACTCTGAATCTTTCCTTCCCATTCCTCAGCATCAACTATCACTACCTCTTAACTATGTAGAAGAAGAAATATAACAACCAGGGTGCTTACGTGGGGAGGAGAGGAGTAAATCCCAGCCCAGAATACACTTGAGCAGAAAGGCAACCATCCTTCTCTACCATCTTAACCACTGAAATGGGTGAGTGACAGGTCCATTTCCCTGGCCATTGTATAGGAACATTGCTTAGTGATGTTCGAAGGGCTTGCCAACGCCCTCTACAGATTTCCAGAGAAGCTGGCTGAACGGATTCCACTGACCATTATAACCAGAGGAGCTTAATTAAATGAGCGAGTGTGCAAACTATATAAACACACCCGTCTTTATTCACAGCAGCTCTCCCACTCACTGCTATAAATACCTCACCAGCCCCTTTGCAGTTTGTGGACATGGATATGCTGCCATTTCCTCTGCTAATCTCCAATTGTTTGGGGGTCTGGCCAAGTGCCACAACGGAAAAGTTGCCATGCTTGTTGCTTTTTTACATGCATGCCTTCCACAAAGTAATTATTACTTCCTGGAGGGCTGAGGGGCTAAATTTAACTTCAGCCATAGATTTACTCCTGGGGTCACATTTATACATATTTACCATTGCAAATTAAAAGGAACGGTGTGTTTTTTCCCCCCTCCATACGTGTCTATCTCAGGTAAAGGGAAAACTTTTGTTCCTCATCCGCCTCTCATGAGAACACAAGAATGATAGAAAGTCACCTTATTTGAGAATTGTTGCTTCCCTAGATGACAGAACACTCAATTCTCAAATTAATTTTGCTCGGAATCTTGCCCATGTCGCACGGGGACCATTTCTTGTGTGTGGACCTTAGCCAGAGAAGCCTATGACTTTTCAAAATTATAATTGCCTCATTACACCAGAGTGTCCACGCTTTAGTGGTGAAAGAAATGACTGTTTAGCTTGGAAGACTTTTTAGTCTAGAAAGATAAAAGCCTGGGTGAAAAGTGTGGGTGTGCGAGGGAGTAACAGTGGCCTTCAGAAGAGGAAGTGTTAATGCACAGAGGATGGAGACCAGCTGCTTTGCCTCTCCACTGAGAACAGACTGGAGGAAATGGGCCCACATGCTCCCGGAGGACGTAGGGAAGCTGCTTAAGAAAGACTGTCCTTTCTGACAGGGCCAATGCTGGAGGAAACAGCCAACAGGATTTCTAGAAAGAAATTGGGAAATGGCTCTGAGGGAGTTATATGTTACTGTAAAATCCCCGAACTAAGAAAGTTTCTAAATACACCCTTAAATTATTTAATTTTCAGGGCGCATTATCATCATCCCTTTCAACAAATCCCTATTACATGCTTACAAAATGGAAGTCCGTGTGCTGAGAGTAGCTCAGCAGTCTCTTCGTTTCTGGGTTTGGATTTCCATTTTGCGATTTACTGACTTCATTACCCTGGTTTCGTTATCCAGCCTCTCTGAGTTTAATATCCTTATCTGTACACTAGCATATCTATGACATTTTTTATAGAGAAATGGTTACCATCGAAGATAACATATGTAAGTTTTCTAGTACAAAAAGAGGTACACATTGAACATGTAATGATAACACTGGGTATTTGATATTATGATCTGCAAGGCCTACAAGTGCAAGGGGCTGTTCAGTACTTAATTACAATACTAATAGTTGGTTCCTAATTTACGCTTTAGGAAACTGAGACACTTAATAGGTTAAGCTAAGTTGCACTAGGGCATAAAGCCAATAACACATGTGTTGGATTTAAAAGCTGTTGCTCTTCCTACCATACCACACTTTCTCACATTATATGAAACAAATGAAGGATATGGAGATTGCTTATTAGCATATGCACGCATTATTAAAATCGGTTGTTTTCAAAACTCAAGCTCTCGGAGTGTCTATCAAGCCCGGTCCATGTGCACGATATGGAGCATCTCATCTATTGGCAGGGCATTAGGCGATAGAGCAGTTAAT
Source organism: Eptesicus fuscus (assembly GCF_027574615.1). NCBI lineage: Eukaryota > Metazoa > Chordata > Mammalia > Chiroptera > Vespertilionidae > Eptesicus > Eptesicus fuscus. Next base: position 47,036,804 of record NC_072491.1, on the reverse strand, counting down.
TTGCTTGGAAGATCTCTCAAAAATTAGGAAGTCTTTGCAATAAAGGGAGGTGTGTTGAATTTATTTTAGATCTGCAAACTATTTTTCTTCAATTTCTATTATCTCATCTATTTATCCAATCAATAACAATTTGTTCATGTCTGTGTTTCAGAGGATGTGCTTGGGACTAGGAATTTATGATTTAAGGATGCTCTTCTACTGAAAAAGAAAAATATCAACAAGTACTTGCTATAGAGTGAGGTAAGTACTATATTATGAATGACATAAAGCTTTCAAAAAAAAACAAATTTGGAAAAGTGTTTCAAAGGAACTAATATTTGAGCCAGGTCTTATGTGTGGTAGGAGAGCAGACATCTAGTCAAAGACCCTGGTAAAATGCTAAAAATTCCAAAAAATTACTGAATGTATAAAACATCTTAATATCTTATGTATAGTAATTCGGACTCATATTACCTTAATGACAGTAAAATATTTGAACCCAGAATGAAGTTACAATGATGAGGACAAAGTTGAAATACAATACAAAAAAATATTACCACTAATTCTTCACTAAAAAATTATACCAATAAACAAACTTTTCCTTTTAGAGTATTATTTGTTTTGGACACCAAGAAACCACTTGCTTATAGAGCTACAAATAAGGGAAGGAAACATGTAGATGTGGTTCCTGGTATAGCCAATCAGATATACCTGGACTAACGCCTAAGATGTTTCTACACATACCCTAGCCAGTTTTGCTCAGTGGTCAGAGCATCAGCCTGCAGGCTGAAGGGTCTTGGGTTCAATTCCAGTCAAGGGCATGTACCTTGGTTGTAGCTCGATCCCTGGACCCAGTCGGGATGGGTGTGGGAGGCAAACAATCGATGTGTCTCTCTCACATTAAGGTTTCTCTCTCTGTCTCTTCCCCACCCTTCCCCTCTCTCTAAAAATCAATGGAAAAAATATCCTTGTGTGAGGATTAACAATAACAGCAAGAGATATTTATACACATTAGCTGGCCTGGATACTTTCAAGCAATCGTTTCTACATCAAATACACTAACTAAAGTGGTATTTTGATGACTTTAGAATGCCCCAGTCAAGCTATCAGCCATTTATTTTACATTTATAAATTGCTGTTCTAAATAATTTTACCTTTGTGATATATGTTCTGAGATATAAAAACAATAAAAGTCAAATATTAAATTGAAGGGCTTTAGTCAAATGCACACCCCTTTGATATACTAAATATTTAAATGTATTATACAGTAGAATGTGTATGAACATTAAGGGAATAGTTTGGCATTTTAGGTCTCTTGTTAATGGCCTGTAACTGATATCTTTGAGATACTAATTTTGTCTTTTATTTGGACATTACAAGAAAAAATAATTCTACAAGTTCTGAGCATACCAGAGAGAATTATAGCAGCAAGAATCATCTTTATAAAGGGTCAAAAGTTTGAATTCAAATACCGAGTTTGGTGACTGTTAAAGTGACTATGATGGTTAGCATCTTTACATGAATTTGGAAGGCATGTGCTTGTATATGGAGTGGTGGTCATGCTATATTTTATCAAGTACATATTGTGTTTGGATCAAAATACCATAAGGGAAACCTTAAGTTTCTACTATGTAAGACTACTCCCATAAAACCTATTACATATTTTATGTTACTAGATGTGGGGGTTTTTTTCTTTGTTTTTGTGTGTGTTTTTTTTTTGTTTGTTTGTTTTTTTTTTTTTTTTTGTATGATCTACTTTTCCAACTGGTGTGATTTGTGATAAACCCATTTTTTCCTGTTCTTTCCATGCAGATTTCTTATTTTTCCTCTGATATCTCAGTAAATAATATTTCTTTTAAAAATCTTAAACTGTTTCAGTGGTTAATATGATAAAGTTTATAATTTGATTTCAGAAAGCAAACATAATAAAGTCATCATAAATAAAGTCTTAAAATATTCTTGACTATCAATAATGTAAATATTTTTAGCATTCATAAAGTGTTCTATTTTTAAAAAGGCTCTATTAACAGCTACCATCATGATGATATCTTTCTAATGGTTATCTTAAGAGTAAAGAAAAAGTCTTGGCATTTTATTATAAGCGAACATGTAAAATATCACTTAATATTCATAAAAAACACTTCACTTTTTTTCTTATTAACAAAAGAAACAATTCTTTGTGTAGCAGTTTGGTGCTAATCATGAAGTAAGTAAAGTCCCTGAAAATAGTATACACACATTAGATTTTAAATCAAAAATGTTTATTGTAAAAAAGGACCTTGAAAATTGTTTTTTAAAAAAGAGACAATTTCACAAGTCTCAACATTAGCTATAGAAAACATCTCATTTTCATACAAAATTCATTCAATCATATAAAAATAAACACAAATTTACATTAACTCAGCAACTATACAATTAAGGCACTTGGAAAGGGTGTTGTATAGATTGCATTTGTTGTATGCATTTAAAATAGTTTAAGTACATTACTGAGTTTCTAAGAATCCTTTCTTGCACTTATTCCCATCTTTAATTAATTTTAGAAAATCATTAAAAATTATCTTAAAAGTAAGACATGGAGCATGCACCAGGAATGTTCAAAGCTAGTCTTTCCCTCCTCCCCAAGGCACATACTGTTTATTGGCAAAACAAACACAACAACAAAAACAAAAACACTTTTAATACAGTCTCCGGTGTTTTGTTCTTGTTCTTTTTCTTCCTCTCTCCCCTAAAAATACAGTTTAAAGCATTACAGGCGATCAAAAAAAGCTTTAGTTCAACAACGGTAACCAGACATTAGACATGTAATGAAGTAAACTTGGAATAGTTTATAAGGCACCTGAGATAGTGTCTGGCAGATTCTCTTCCTATAAGAAATTCTATTACAAACTCTATTACAAAACAATACTGTTCTTTTCCGTTGAAATGATTTGGCAGCAATGTAAATCTTTGCATTCTTTCTTAGTAAGAAAAGATACAATGTGCTTTTTGCTTCACCTTTGAAGAGAAAGATCCTTGTCTTTTATTCTCTCTATCTAGCTGTCAGTAAATATATAGTACTTTTAAACTTCACATGGAAAGGATTAACTTTAAACACATGGATTCCATGCTCTTGCAGCTTTTAGTGTGTGTGTGTGTGTGTGTGTGTGTGTGTGTGTGTGTGTGTGTGTGTCTATACATATTATTTGGTCGATATGCACAAGAGAAAATGCCTTTGGACTTTTCTTTATCATTTGGTCGGAGTGAAGAAATGCGTTCTGTTCGAGTAAACATTGATTGCGTCACTCAGTGTGCTACACAGCAGCCAGATTCCTCATGTTTGTGCAGAAGAGACATTCTGGAGAAGGTTTTGGAGCAGTTTTTGCACTGGTATTTCTTTACATCAGAGTGGGTCTGCAGATGCGCCCTCAGATTTGATCTGTCTGCAAATGCTCTGTTGCAGTGAGGACAAGAAAAAGGCTTCTCCCCTGGGGTGGAGGCAGAGTAGGGGGAAAAGAAAGACAGTCAGTGTTTTTAGAGGAAACGTAAAGACAGATAACGTTCATGAATAATCACATTTTGCCAAAAGAATGAGAAGCAGCAAAACTTGATTAAAATTCCCCATAATACATACTTAGTTTAATATCTAACCCTTTAAGATAAATTTGAATGTTGCATTAAAAAAAATCACATTAAGCATCTCGTTGCTGCTGCCAGTATGTAGAAATAACTCATGTATTTTTAGGACTTTCACTAATTAAAACTTCCTGCTTCAGCAGGTGAAGCTAATGTTTAGCTCCTCCCAACATTTCCCAATATCTCCCCTTTTCCCTCTTTCTGTATTATGACTAAGTCTGGATAAATGCCTTGACTCCCTGCAGAATGTGCTAGGAATAAAAAAAAAAAAAAAATCAGCAGCAAATAACAAAGCAACTGAAAGCAAATTCAGTTCTAATCACTGCAACTTGCTATAGGGTGATATATATTACAGCAAAAAGATGACTAACAGAAAACTATAGGAGGAAAACCATCTACCTATCAACTACTTTGCGATAGCAACGTTTATATTTGCTGATTATTGGAAACAGTTTCACAGAACAAACATTCAAGTACCTCTTTCCTGATTTTCTAACTGATCTTTGAGACCAAACCTTCTGAATCTACTTCCCAAAGTCTCAATTCCTGTCTGCAGTCTCTGGAGCAGAGGCTGTTAAAAAAGAAACGAAGCAGTGTGTGCTCCAAGGACTTTTTGAGTCATCAGGAAGTAGCTATAAATGATCATCCATCATTAAAAGCACTGTGTCACTACTCACTGCACACCCCAATGCCAACCCAGAGCTTCAGTCTGTGAGAGAGCAACGTTCCTGTCTACGTTTTCTCTTACCAGTGTGAGTTCGAATGTGTCCTTGGAGTAGCCAGGGCCTGGAAAACGCCTTGCCGCAGATCTTGCAGACACAGGGTAAGGTGTGGGTCCGAATGTGCATCTTAAGGGCGCCCAGACTCACGTATTCCTTGTCACAGTATTTACAGCTGAAGGATTTCCTCGACTGGGCGTCACAGTGCAACTGCTTATGCTTGGCCAGCCCAGAAAAAGTTGAATAGGTCTTATTGCATAAACTGCACTGAAACTTCTCAGCTTCAATGGCATGGGGGTCTGAAAGCTTGGACTGTAGTCTTTCCTCTTCATCACTAATGGGGCTTTCTGAGCCACTGTGGTCCTTGGAGGAGGTGTCGGATGGAGAAGGGGGACTCACTCGACCCAAGGATGAGGCATATCCAGAAAGAGAAGAGAGGCCACTGGGTAGCGGGGCGTGGAATGGAGCTGCCGCAGTCCACATGGTGATGGGGCTGTAGGCTCCGGAGCTGAGGATCTCTGGTTGTGGTATGACAGGCATGGGGTAACTCTCATAGAGATACGGGGAAATGATCACTAGGGGAAGAAATGGAAAGAAGAGGAGGTTAAGGTAAAGCATTAACCATACACCGAGAGGCTACTTGGCAACACGCACGGTGCTCTATAATGAAGACTTCACTTGACTCCACCCTGGCTGCTAGGTGGTAGTTACTGTGCTGCATGCACAGCTCTGCCTCCTGTGTAGAGTGTGACAGGAGCGAGGCCAGCGCTCAGTGAGCCAGGAGCACAGCCAGGCCAGTGCCTTCGCCGTCCCCGGCGGAGGAGGGAACACTTAGATTTTATTTTCAAAGATACATAAAAGTTGTTTTTCATTTTGTGCATGCGTTACTTGCAGGCTTATGACTCTAGGTACAGAGATGTGTGTAAACCGAGCTGCTTTCTAAAGGAAAGGCGCCTTATTACATGAAAAAAAGCAATACTTCAACAGCTACGTGTTGTGTTACTCATCTTGCATATATTCATTATGCATGTACACACAGGCTTTAGAAAATGAAGCTGCAGAGAGTTGAATGAAGTTTTCCTTGTCAGTTAAACGTTTTAAAAGCTTTCAATTAAAATTTATCCTGAATGATCAAAATAATCTGAACTCTCTTTTAGGACACGACTTAAAAAGGAAAACAATCTAGCATTTAGTTCTTTTGTAATAGTATTTGAGTTGTAATATCTATTTATATATTTTGGATGTATATAAGTATAATTTATTTATTTTTAATTTCTCTCCCTCCCTCCCTTTCTTCCTTCCTTCCCTCCCTCCCTCCCTTCCTTTTTTTATTATTATTATGTATTTTATTTTTTTACCTGTGTGTGTGTCCAGTTCGCTGTAGTTTGGCTTTTTGGAGGCGTTGAAATGCTTCTTGACCAGGAAAGAGCGCGGCATCTTGCCGGCGGGTCTGGCGGGCGCCGGCGGATAACGGTCCGGCGGGAGGACGCGGCCGGTCCCTAGAGCATCGCGGCCGGCGGGGCTGGGCCGCCGCTCAGGTGCGCGGAGGGAGGGCGCGCGCCTCCGCAGTGGCCGGGCTCCGGCGGGGACTGAGCCGTTTTTTCGGCCGGGTGGGTTTTTTCCTCGCTCCTGCCGGCGGGAGCCAATCGCCGCGCGGAGGTTCGGGTTTCAGCTCCTCCCTCTGGGACAGCTGTGAACAGAGGAAGAATCTGTTGTCAGACTAAATTATTCTGCCGCAAAATGGGCAGTTCTTCGGGATTTCAGTGGGGAGAGGAATAAAAAAAAGTGCTTAAGTATTTTCAAGAGAGGTAATTTCACTCCTTTAGCTCTGCCAGGTATCCGTGCTCTCTGAGCGCTAGATCGTCCTAGGATCTGTGATTTCTAAAAAAAAAAAAAAAAACCACCCAAAAAAACAACAAAAAAAAACCGGGCCTGGCTTCCGGATGTCAGGTAGAAGCAACGCACTGGGACCACACGTTGGCGGGGCCGGAGGGGCGCCTGCAGGGTCCCAGGTCGGCTCTGGTGGGAAGAAAGCCTATATTTGGAAGTGACACTGGGAGAGGTTCTGCTGGTACCGAAGCAAACCAATGAACTCTGGGCTTTTGAAAAAGGAAGGCGGAGGCGAGAAACAAAAGCCCCCGAAGTGAGCAGGGCGCCTCCGCGGCGGGGCTTCCCGGGTCTGCGGAGCCGCCGGGCCTCCTGGGGCGCTGGTCCCGGAGGCCGGGAAGGCACTGCCGGCCTCGGAGGCTCGGGAGCCGGAGGCTGCGCTTCCTCGGGGAAATGAAGTCATCGTGGCCCCCCGTTAGCCGGGCTGGCCTGCGGAGCCGTGCTCTTTAGCCCGTGAAGGACCTGCTGATGGAAGAACTGGGGAACTGCTTCGGGGCTGGAGGGGCGTGGGGGGCAGGGAACAATAGGAAAAGTGTCCTTCGGAGCCATGAAGAATTCCCACCAACGCATGTGACAAGATTGCATCTCTTCATGTGTCACTGTCACGGGGGAAAGATGTGAACGGGCCTTTGGAGACAATTATTTCCTTTCCAATACGTATCTGCTCTTAAAAGGGTGCTATTTTCTTTAAAGCCATCAATATTCATCCGAGTAGCTGCTGGTTTCCTGGACTGTGTTTTTAAACAAAGGATACCATTATGAGTACTGCTTGGTTCAAGTTTGAAGAAGCTAGCCTAGTAACCAATAAATATACTTTAATTGTGTAGACAGTATTAAATCTAAAAATATTAAAAATGGTTCATTTGAAACTTAAGTAGAAGTAAAATTTCAACTGTGTTTTCAAGCATCTCTGTCCATTCCAGACTTTTCTCCCCACCGTTTACTTAAAATATTAAAGAAAAAAACAAATCTGCGATAGGACCACTTCACCTTGTTTCTAACAGGTGTTGGGAGAGAGGAAGGAAGAGAGCGGCGGGAAGCAGGACTTAGAGGGAAGGGCATTGTCAGAATGCCCGGCTTCTTCACCTCGGGATGGGAACCCCAGCCTGGGTGCTGGGGGTGGGGGCTCACAGGTTTTCTGAGCTATTTCAATGGTCCCTTTGTTCTTCCAACAGTCACTAATTTAAATATTGGAGAAAGGAATTTAGATGAATCTTTATGTTAAAAAAAACACCCACACACAGTATTTGTAGGAGACAGGAAAATATGAATATGCATTAGATTCCTCCACAAACTGTCAACTGGAATAGAATTCAGAGCAAGTTTTGTGAGCTTGCTACCTTCTCTAAGGGTTTGTTCAGACCCGGGCGCCTGGTTCGTTGCCGCAGGAGTCCTCCTTGCCCTCGCCGCCGCATTCCCGGGAAAGGCCCATTTTGGTAGAGATATCATAGAGAAAGCACAAGCTGCCCTGTCTGACTTCCTCCTCTCACTGGAGGCAGTCTGTCTCTTCACCACGGTGGTGAGTGTTGTTTTGTTATTTACTTGTTGGTAGTTATAACACGAGAAAACCGGCTAAAGTGTGTATTTTAAAAAAATCTATTTAAAATGTTTAACAGTGACTCCCTACGCTTAGAAAAGAGAAGCAAGCCTGAATTTGGATGACAGATGCGTTACTGAGCCAAGTGTCCCACTGCAGGTCCAGGGAGGCTCAGCACAAGACACAAATCAGAGGCAGGAAATGTGCCCCACCCACTGGGACGAGCGGACAGTGCTCAGGATCGTGTATGAGGCATGTCATTACACGGGTCTGCGTGGTAACGAGTCACACGCAGCCCTGCATGAGGTCTGGTCTGCTGTCAGGAGAGGGAGAGCCTGCGAGCTGATGGCGTGAGTCAGACAGGTGCTCTGCTCAGACACAGCAGAGAGCAATTGGCACCAGAATGGTCTGAGGGAAGTGAAGCCCTCACTCAAAGGCGTCCTGCTAGGACTCTCCTAAGACAAGGTGGAAAGTTCTCGTCCTGCGGGTGGCGGGGGGGGGGGGGGTGGCGCGGGTAAATCATCTGGAAAAGTTGGCATTAACCACTGACTAAAAGACACTCTTGCCCAGGAACAAAAATCTTTGCTAAGACATCAACAAGACACCAGGTTTAAATGTCTCGTTTGGGCCAAACCAACCCAAGTGGGTTAGGTAATGCAAGAAATTAGCCTTAGGCTGACACACTTAGGGTCATCGGAACAGAGAGGAAATGGGGCTTATCCTGAGATGTTACTGTGTACTCGGCCCGGACAGGGTGAAGCTGGTCGGCAGTAAGGAAGGCTCCGCCCCAGCCCCCTGACAGTTACATGTGGGGTACCGAGAAACGAAAAGAGGAGGGGAAGTAGTGCCCCTGGGTAATGTCCCTGGGGCCCTGGCTCCCAAAAGAACTTGGTTATCATGGGGGATGAAGGGGATTAACATGTAACCCTCCCTATAGCCGCACCACACTAGCGGGTCTTTTCTTTCACCTGTTTTCTGTGGGGTACGTGGGACATCAGAAGCCCATGCAATGTAATTATTTAATTGTCATGAATTTTATTAGGATGTGACTTGATGTGACTAATGTGCTAGTCTCTCATTCTCTCTGTTGTGTGAAGAACCTGACAAAGATAATTTGTGGAAAACTTTGTAAGTGAAAGGTCTGGGACCTGGTGGGAGGGCCACGCCCCCACAGGCTCTCCTGTACTGGTGGGGTTTCTCCTGGACCCAGTCTTTTTCATGAAAGACACAGTCTTGCCTTGCCAAGTAGGGAAATAAATTATATTCATGAGAGTCGAGAATGCAGCTTCGGTTTACTTACCTTGCACAGAGATTTGTGTGCCTGTAGGTGTCAGGGGAGGTTAAAAGCCGCGCAGGTATTGACTGCTAAGTTTGGGGAATGGAGTAATCTAGCAGCAGAGAAACGACGGTTGGCAGAGGCAGGAAACCCCATCTTGTGCTGTGCCCTGTCTCCTAACAGGCATGGCCTCTCCTTCTAGCGTTAGTTTGCGGCATGATCAGCCTGGAGCGGGCTGGGAAGAAGGGCCTCCCTTGAAAGATACGGAGTTACGGAATGCTGTTAGTTTGACTGTGATGTCTGGAGAATACCATAATGCATTACTAATGTTTAAATTGCATAGTAACCAAGTGTTTATTATACGTAACTCTGAAATTTGAATGACAAAGATGTGATGTCATCTCATGGTTTTTGTATATATTTATATTTGTATACAGGTGTGCACGTTTGTATCTGTATTCATAATTCTTAATTTAATTCAGTCTCAGACAAGGTTAACCAACCCCTGAAAGAGAAATAAATGTTTCCTTTTAGTACATGAGTTTCTCTATCTGTAAGTTATACTTTAAACGTTTCCCTCATTTATTTTAAGATGATTTAGAGTTAAATATTCCTCAATGTAAAAGGGAAAATAATCAGAGTGAGCATAGAATTCTGCTCATATATTTTGAGCTTCATAACAAGGAGAACCCCATTTCTCTGGGGACATACGTGGAACTACATACACACCCAACATACATAAGTGTATCTACTTAGTGCTGTTAACTGAGATAAATGTGATCGCGTGTGCGCACGTGTGTGTGTGTGAATTGTAGTGAAATACAATAGCAAACAAATGATGTCAGGATGTCCCTCTGCTCTTTAGGAATGTCTATTATTTCCGGCGTGTTCCCAGGGCCATTTTCACCAGGCGAATAGTCACTAGCAGTGTGTGTCTATCTGGAGTTAGCTCTCATACTGTTAACTCAATAAATACTATCACACAGGATTAATAGATAGTTAAGATCACTTCAAACAGAAAACCTTATTGAACATGGGAACAACATTTAATGAGATTCATGTTGTGACAAATGCTTGTGTTTAGAAATCACTTGTATTCAGAACTGTATTCCTAGTTAAAGGTTTTATAATCTCACTTCCTGTTGTGTGGCTATAATATGGTTAACATATCATGCAAGATAGAAGATATTTATCTCTTCAATGTTATATTTGCACCTTGTAGACAATGTTGATGATCTTATCTATGAGATGAGCAAGAAAGACTGTTGAAAATGTTGAATTTATCCTTTATACAACAGCTCAGGCATATGTGGTTGCAAAGAGACATCTATCGGTCAGTTTTGGAAGACTCACTTGCTTTTTCTGTAACTTTTTAACAAGGTCTGCCACCTAGTGGAAAATGGATGATTTGACTAGACACTGAGAGCATCCACCTGACCTCATTTTGTAATTGCCCCAATTTCAGAACATTCTTTTAATCTTATAAATTTTTAATTGATTCTTAATTTAAAATGATGTATTTGTGTTTGTAGAAATGCAGGTGATATTTATACAACAAATTATGTTGGATTTATAAGATAGGCGAGGAAGGGAAATTTATGATGTTCATCAATCTGCATAGTCAATGACTAAAAAGAAAGTAGGCAAAAATAGTAGCATTTAAAACTTATTGAGTACCTCAAATGACTTATTCCCTATCCTATATAATAAAAGGCTAATATGCAAATCGACCAAACGGTGGAATGACCAGTCACTATGACGTGCACTGACCACCAGGGGGCAGACGCTCAGTGCATGAGCTGCCCCCTGGTTGTCAGTGCGCTCCCACAGGGGGAGCGCCACTCAGCCAGAAGCTGGGCTCATGGCTGGCAGAAAGTGAGCCTAAGCTACCAGTCAGACATCCCCCAAGGGCTCCCAGACTACGAGAGGGCGCAGGCCAGGCTGAGGGACCCCTCCCCCCAAGTGCACGAATGTCGTGCACCAGGCCTCTAGTATCTCCATAATGACCTATAAGATAGAGATGTTTTAAAGGCAGGGAACAAAGCCTGAGCCCAGTTTTCCAGGGACATTCATAATGAAAAGTGATGGAACCAAGATTTCTCCTCAGTCTGGGCCTCCAGGGTTATGCACTTTGTTGTAGGCTCTGCTACAGCCCTGCAATTCGCTAAGGTAGGCAGTTTGTGCTGTATTGGTAGTGATACAAGCTACCATTCTTAAGTATTTAATATAAGCTAGCCACTGCATTAAGCACTTTACATGTATTTAAAAAATACCCCCAATGTAGTTGCTTCAAAGTAGATATTATCAATATTTATAGATGAGGAAATGAAGACACAAAGAAATGAAATACCTTGGTCAAATCACACTCCTAGTGTGGAGTGAGTGGAGGTGGGATTTGACTCTGGACCAGGTTAATATCAAATCATCCTTATTTGATCACTGCTATAACTAGAATTTTACATCATGAGAGTGAGTTAGACTCATGACCAATTGCAGAACATGACCACTTTGAAAATTTGCCTTCTTCCTTTCTCCCCTCAGAGAATACTTACATGTGAACTTTGGAATCTGTAGTGTGTGGAGTTTTTGTTTACTTCCCCATCCCACTCAACATGATTTCTGCAGTGAGAAATCTATCTTGCATCCTAAGTAACACACTGGGCTTTGTTGCTTGATTTTTAGACTTGATACCATTTTCCATCAAGATCTGGGTGTGACTTCTGGGAAGATACTTGGACTAGAATCCTAAGTACTTAACTAGATAGTGACCATGGTCCTTTGGTCTGACAGCCTGTCATCATTAATTCTTATCCTATAAGCATCATGTGCTTTTTCAAAATGCAAGTGATGATCTTTGTCACCTCACTCTGTAATGGGATTATGTGGGAGGAAATAAACCCATCAATAAAAGTCAATGTTTTAAGGGAGGCACAAGTGACGGGAAGTACTCATAGACACAGACAGCAATATCAGAGGGAAGCGGGGAGGGGAGAGGTAGAGGAGGGTAAAGGGAGGCATAAATGGTGATGAGTGGTGAGCACTCAATACAATATCCAGATGATGTATCATAGAAATGTATACTTGAAACGTACATAATTTTATTAACCAATGCTACCCCAGTAATTTCAATAAAAATGTAAAAAGAAGAAGGTTTTCAAGTGTAAGGGCGGAGTTCTATGATCTGGAGCTGTCTCTTTTTCTACAGACATGGGTGTGCATGGGTGTACATGGGTGGTGTGCCTGCATTGGGCCTAGCATGAGCATCCATTGGTTCATGTATGAGGATGCATGTTTGGTAAACTTGTGGGGGAGATTGGTCTGAATGATTACCTCCCTAATGCTCACCTCTCCCTTTTGGACTTTAAATGCTTGGTCCTTGAATATAAACCTTTCACTGGTACTAAGGGGCACGCTCCTATTGCCCAATTGACAGGTGAGGTGGCAATCCAGTTTAACTGGCAGCAGAGAACAGGCTAGAAGAGGTCAATGCGGGGTGGGGGGGGGACATATGTAATACTTTCAACAATAAAGATTTTTCAAAAATCTAACATTGAAGTCACTTTCAATATAACTCTTTCCAGTAATTAGAGACGATGGACCGATTGCAGAAGTGTAAGCCATTTGGTGGGTCCCTTTGTCATTGTGTGTTCCCAGACACAGGCAGAGACTCCTTTCTTCCCTCCCCACACAGTCACACAGACCCACACCCGCCTGAGGGATAGAATTCATTATTGTTCTTCCAAAGAGAGGGCTGGACACATACACTAAGGAACCATTTAAAGGTGATTATGGATGAAAGTTAAGGGCATGAGAATAATCCTGAATCTTCAAGTTCTCGTGAATGTTTGGAATTACATTGTTCATGAGTGAATAATGATCCGGAATTGGCAATTGTACTTCAGAAAAGTGTAAAGGGAATTTGTGTCTTAAAAGAAAACTGTGATGGAATAAAATCCCTGAATGTTAGACCTGGGGACTTTAGCAATCTAGTGCAACACTTTCCCTCTATTTTATGGCCAGGGAGTGTGAGAAGAATCTTGCTCAAGAGTGTGGGCCTTCTTATCATGACAGAGGATTAGATGCGAAATATGCTGACTTGCAATACAAGGCACTAGCAGATAGCTAGTGCCCCGTGATAGGCCACTTTTTTTTTGAAAATGTAATTGATCAGCTTCTGCAAACTCTCCTTGAAGGCCTTTAAAGAAATCAAAATAGAAACAAGGAATAGTTCTCTATTTCATAACTGGTGAATTTAGTACCCTATGCTACTCTGCCCTTCTCCACCCATGAAGTGGTCCAGTATTGCCTACAGAGTTTATTCTGCTCAGCCCCTCAGCCCTGCACATTTACCATAATGTTGGTTTTTATTCTGACACATCTTCACCTGGTTCAGAAGCATCGGAACAGACGCCAGCATGCTAGGTTGAAGATGGTTGAAAACAGTGGATATTGCTTAAAATGCCAACTGCCAACTGTACTTCCACCTTAGGTGATATCACCTTATTGATAGAAAGTCAATAACAGAAGGTACAATATGTCTTGGTTTGAACAATTTTAGATCAAACTTCAAAGGGAGATTTTTAACCCACAAACCCCAAATGGAATATTCCTCCATATAAGGGAGTGCACTGACCACCAGGAGGCAGCTCCTGAATTGAGCGTCTGCCCCCTTGATGGTCAGTGCATGTCATAGCGACCAGTTGACCAGTCGTTCAGTCGCTTAGGCATCCTATATAATAAAGAGATAATATGCAAATTGACCCTCACACCCTCACACTAGATGGCCACCCCCATGTGGTCAAAGATGGCTGCCCCCATTTGGTCAAAGATGGCCACCACAAGATGGCCGGCAGGGGAGGGTAGTTGTGGGCGATCAGGCCAGGAGGGGCGGGCAGTTAGGGGCAACCAGGCCAGCAGGGGAGGGCAGTTGGGGGCAATCAGGCCAGCAGGGGAGGGCAGTTGGAGGTGACCAGGCCTGCAGGGGAGGGCAGTTAGGGGTAATCAGGCCTGCAGGGGAGGGCAGTTGGAGGTGACCAGGCCTGCAGGGGAGGGCAGTTAGGGGTAATCAGGCCTGCAGGGGAGGGCAGTTGGGGGCGACCAGGCCTGAAGGGGAGGGCAGTTGGGGGCAATCGGGCGAGCAGGGGAGCAGTTAGGTGTCGATCAGGCTGGCAGAGGAGTAGTTAGGGGTGATCAGGCTGGCAGGCAGGCAAGCGGTTGGGAGCCAGCAGTCCCAGATTGTGAGAGGGATGTCCAACTGCTGATTTAGGCCTGATCCCTGGGATTGGGCCTAAACCGGAAGTTGGACATCCCCCCAGGGGTCCCAGATTGGACAGGGTGCAGGCTGGACTGAGGAACACCCCCCTCCCAGTGCACAAATTTCATGCACCGGGCCTCTAGTTTATATATATTAGTATACACTAGAGGCCCAATGCATGAAATTGGTGCCAGAGTAGGCCTTCCTTCCCCTGGCTGCAGGCACCGGCTTCCCTCTGGCATCTGGGACCCAGGCTTCCCTCACAGCCCTGAATTCGTCCATAAGGTCGTCCAGAAGGATGTCTGGTCTAATTAGCATATTATGCTTTTATTATTATAGATAGGTACATATACCACATTAAAAAAATATTTATTGATTTCAGAGAGGAAGGGAGAGGGAGAGAGATAGAAACATCAATGATGAGAGAGAATCATTGATCGGCTGCCTCCTTGAACACGCCACACTGTGATAGCACTTCAGACCTGTTAGAATTGCTATTATCAAGCTTGCAACACCAGCATGTGCCCTTGACCAGAATGGAACCTGGGACCCTTCAGTCCACAGGCCAACGCTCTATCCACTGAGCCAAACAGGCTAGGGCAGTGTACCACATTTTTTAACTCACTCATCCATCAAAGGATGCATAGGTTGTTTCTATATCTTGGTTATAGTAAATAATAATGCAATAAACTTAAATCTTTTTAAATTAGTGTTTTCATCTTTTTTTGAATATATACCCAGAAGTAGAATTGGTGGATCATATGACAGTTCCCTTTTTAATTTTTTTGACTAACCACCACAATGTGTACATAGAGGCTGTACCAATTTACATTCCCATCAAAATGCACAGAAGTTTCCTTTTCTCCACATCCTTTCCAGCACTTCTTATTTCTTTGTTCTTTTGGTAATAACCGAAAGAGAAGGGAGATAAAGAAACCGGGGAGCACTTTCTCTGTCCCAGGAAAGGGCTATGTGGTCTGTATGAACATTGTCTCATTCTGTAAAGTATATGTAATTGCGCATAGCTTGGAATGATTCTGTTAATATGTATGTGTAATTTGAAGTGGAGGAAACTAAAACTGAGTTGTAGTAAATATTTGTCCAAGATCATGTTCTCAGAAAGCAGGCTAACCTAAAACTTTCAAATCCAGGCAGCCCATTCTTTAAATTACTTTCCTTCTTAATTGTTCTCTAATAACTTTATCACTCTAAATAGGAGGATTAAGTCTCAGTCCATTTCAGTGGATGTAATCCATTAGAATGATTGTTAAATATATTGTACATCTTGGTGATATGCCTGATTTTATAATTATACAAAATATATTAAAAGTTAATATATGAAAATATAATAAATAAAAAATAAAAGTACACGAAATAAAATGTTTTAATATATATGTAATTTTAGAACAGTTCTTTCATGTCAAATGTTTTATTATTTTAACTTCATATCAGCGGTATTTTGATAAAATATATGTCCTAAGAAACAGACTAAATATTATTTTTAAGTAACTAGCCCTGCTTAAAAATTAAATAAATAATAAAGACACCTTAAAATTTGAATACTTTGTTTATTGGAAAACAAGTGCCCTAATAGGCTATAATTAACTTATAATTAACTTAGCAAAAAGAGTTTATTTTCTAAAGACTATTGTTCTTGAAACATCCTGTGGTTTCACCTCCTGTTATGTGACAGGCACACAATAATAGCCACCAGACAGCAGTATGGGCTTATAAGCAGGACAAATCTGTAAAAAGAAAACTTCTTACTTTCTTAATCCAAAAATCTATGCTGTAGTCGTGAAATATTTACAAGTATTTGTATTTGTAAAGATCTTCTCTTGTTTGGTTGGTTGCCCTTTTGTTTTGTTGATTTTTTTTTTTTTTCTGTGTAGAAACTCTAGTTTGATGTAGTCCCATTTACTGATTTCTGCTGTTACTTCCATTGTCTTTTGGGTTAAGTTCACAAAGACCCTTCTGTGACCAAGATCCCTAAATTTAATGCTAATGTTCTCTTCTATGTATCTTATTGTTTCCCGTCTTATGTGCAAGTTTTTTTTTGTTTTTTTTTTAAATATATTTTATTGATTTTTTACAGAGAGGAAGGGAGAGGGATAGAGAGTTAGAAACATCGATGAGAGAGAAACATTGATCAGCTGCCTCCTGCACACCCCCTACTGGGGATGTGCCCGCAACCAAGGTACATGCCCTTGACCGGAATCGAACCTGGGACCTTTCAGTCCGCAGGCTGACGCTCTATCCACTGAGCCAAACCGGTTTCGGCTATGTGCAAGTTTTTAAACCATTTCAAGTTAATGTCTGTGTATGGCGTCAGATAGCTTCTGGTTTCATTCTTTTGCATGTGCACCATTTATTGAAAAGACTTTCCTTTTACCATTGTAAATGTTTGGCTCCTCTGTCGAAAATTGGTTGCCCACACATGTGTGGGTTTATCTCTGGCCTTTCAATTCTGTTCCATTGGTCTGTTTCTGTTTTTCTGCCAATACCACACTGCTTTAATTGTATAGATCAGTAGTATAGTTTGAAGTCAGGGAGTGAAATATCTCTGGATTTGATTTTTCCCCTCTGTTATAGTACCATACAAACTTGAGATTTTTGTTCTATTTTTAGATATTGATGGGAATTGCATTAAATCTGTATATTGCTTTAAGTAAGATGGCCATTTTAACAATATTAATTCTTCCAGTCTATGAACACAGAATACCTTTCCATTTATTTGTGTCTTCTTTAATTTCTTTCAACAATGTCTTGTAGTTTTCTATGTATAGGTCCTCTATCTCCGTGGTGAAGTTTATTCCTAGTTATTTTATCCTTTTTGTTGCAATTGTAAGTGGAATTATTTTCTCCATGTCTCTTTCTGATATTCTGTTGTTAGTATATAGAAACACAACTGATTTTTGTATACTGATTTTGTACCTTGCAAGTTTATTGTATTCGTTTATTGTTTTGAATAATCTTTTGGTGTAGGGGATATATACAAAATATACAAAGAATTCATATAACTCGACAATAAAAATATAAACAATCTGATTAAAAAACAGGCAGAGAATCCCTGTCCAGTGGCTCAGTTGGTTGGAGCTTGGTTCCATGCACCAAAAAGGTTGCAGGTTTGAATCCCGGGCAGGTTACATATATGGGTTGAGGGTTAGATTCCCAGTCAGGGCACATATGGGAGGCAACAGATGGGTGTTGCTCTCTCACACTGATATTTCTCTCTCTCTCTCTCTCTCTCTCTCTCTCTCTCTCTCTCTCTCCCTCTCTCCCCTCTCTTTCTCCCTTCCTTCCTCCTTCCCTCCCTCCCTCTCTCCTGCTTCGTCTGTCTCTAAAATCAATAAAAACATATCCTTGGGTAAGGATCAAAAAATTATTTTTAAAAATGGGCAGAGGATTGAATACTATACACTTTTCCAAGGAAGATATACAGATGGCCAACAAATATTTGAAAAAAATGCTCAACATCACTAGTTATGAGAGAAATGTAAATCAAAACCACACCTCTCAGAATGGCTATTACCAATGAGATGAGAAATAGCTAATGTTGGAGAGGTTGTAGAGAAATGGGAACCCTCATACACTGCTGGTGGGAATGTAAATTGATGCAGTGAGTATGGACATTCCTCAAAATATTAAGAATAGAGCTACCATATGACCCAGCAAATCCTCCTTCTGGGTATGTAACTAAAAAATTTGAAAACACTTATTGATAAAGATATATGTACCCCCTATGATCATTGCAGCAATACTTACAATAGCCATGAATACAATCCACAAAACCTTCAGTAGATGACTAGGTAAAGAAGATGTGGTATTTATATACAATGGAATACTACTTGGCTATAAAAAAGATGAAAATACTATTTGTAACAACATGAATGGAGCTTGAGAGTATTACACTAAGTGAAATAAGTGAGAGGGAAAAGTTCAAGAACTGTATGATTTCTCTTGTGTGGTATATATAACAAAAAGCAACAACTGAACTAACAAACAAAACAATTATGAGAAACAAACTCATAGATACAGACAAGAAAATCGTGGTTACCAGAGGAGAAGGCAGGTAGGGGAAATGAAGAGGAAAAGGAGTCAAATACAAGGTGATTGAAGGAGACTAGGCTTTGGGTGGGGAGTACATAATAGATGTGATAAAGTTGTACACCTGAAATTTATATAATATTATTAACCAACTAGAGGCCTGGTACACGAAATTCGTGCCCGGGGGGGGGGGGGGGGGGAATCCCTCAGCCCAGCCTGCACCCTCTCCAATCTGGGACATCCCTCTCACAATCCAGGACTGCTGGCTCCCAACTGTTCGCCTGCCTGCCTTCCTGATTGCCCCTAACCACTTCTGCCTGCCAGCCTTATCACCCCCTAACCACTCCCCTGCCAGCCTGATTGATGCCTAAATGCTCCCCTGCTAGCCTGTTTGCCCCTCACTGCCCTCCCTTGCAGGCCTGGTCCCTCCCAACTGCCCTCCCCTGCTGGCCTAATCGCCCACAACTGCCCTCCCTTGCAGGCCTGGTCCCTCCCAACTGCCCTCCGCTGCTGGCCATCTTGTGGTGGCCATATCTTGTGTCCACATGGGGGCAGGATCTTTGACCACATTGGGGCAGCCATCTTGTGTGCAGCCTCCCTTCTAACAGCTGTCAGTCTGGTCTCTATCTATGAGTCTATCTCTATTTTGTTTGTTAGTTTATTCTGTCCATTAGAGTCCACATATGAGTGAGATCATATGGTACTGATTTATTTTACTGCACAGTATACTCTCCAGCTCCATCCACACTGTCACAAAAGTGCTGGGAAGCCAGCGGCATAATAAATAAAGATTTCCTTCTTTATTTAAGGGTCAAGTAGTATTCCATTCTGTAAATGAACCATGGTTTTTGGTCCACTCATCTACTGATGGGCAATTGGACTGCTTCCACATTTTGGCTGTTGTAAATAATGCTCCAATGAACATAGAGATGGGCATATTCTTTGAAATTAGTGTTTAGGATTTCTTTATATATATTCCCATAAATGGAACCCTTGAGTCATAAGGCAGTTGCATTTTTTACTTTTTAGGTAACTCCATACTGCTTCCCACAGTGGCTGCACCGATATTCTTTCCCAGTGCAGGAGGGTTCCCTTTTCCACACATCCTTATCAAGAGGTGTTTGTTGATTTTTTTTATGGTAGCCATTCTGACAGGTATGAAGTGATATTACTGTGGTTTTAATTTACATTTTTCTGATGATTAGTGATGTTGAGCATCTTTTCATAATTTTTAAAATTTTTAATACATTTTATTGATTTTTTACAGAGAGGAAGGGAGAGGGATAGAAAGTTAGAAACATCAATGAGAGAGAAACATTGATCAGCTGCCTCCTGCACACTCCCTACTGGGTATGTGCCCACAACCAAGGTACATGCCCTTGACCAGAATTGAACCTGGGACCCTTGAGTCCACAGGCCGATGCTCTATCCACTGAGCCAAACTGGTTAGGGCATCTTTTCATAATTTGATTGGCCACCTGTATGTGCTCTTTGGAGAAGTGTCTATTTAGGTCCTTTGACCATTTTTAATTGGATTTTTTGTTTTTTTGGTGTTGAGTTGTGTAAGTTCTTCATTAATTTTCGATATTAACCACTTATTAGATGTATCATTGGTGAATGTTCTCCCATTCAATGGTCTTTTCATTTTGTCGATGGTTTCCTTTGCTGTGCAAAATCATTATAGTTTGATATAGTTCAATTTCTTTGTTTTTTCTTTTGTTTCCATTGCCCGAGGTGATATATCAGAAAAAAACATTGCTATGAGAAATGTCTGAGATTTTACTGCCTATGTTTTCTTATAAGATTTTTATGGTTTTGAATTTAGCATTTAAGTCTTTAATCAATTTTGAGCTTATTCCTATGTATAGTGGGAAAAGGTGGTCTAGTTTTGTTTTTTTGCATGTATCTGTCCAATATTGAATAAACTATATTTACCCTATTGTGTGTGTTCTTGCCTCCTTTTTCAAATACTAATTGACCATAAAGGCATGGGTTTATTTCTGGGCTCTCTTTTCTATTTCATTGGCCTATATGTCTGTTCTATGCCACCACCCTGCTGTTTTGATTTCTATGGCTCTGTAGTATAGTTTGATATCAGGTTAGGTTGCTTTTCTAATCATTGCCTTTATGTCTAAAATTGGGAACAATGAGTTGAGTAGCTCTACCATGTGCCCGCGCCTCATTTAGTATCCACCATGGGCAGGCTGAGGAGTAGGCTCATGTCTTGTTTACACTGGTATTCACAGCACAGCACAGGGAACCGCTTTGTAAAAGCTCGATCCTGTGGAGTGAATGAAAGAAGGCACCAAGTTTAACTGCAGAGTCAGCGTCTCCTCGGAGAGCTCTCCTCCCTCTGGACCAGGGAGCTCAGCCTGCTTGTTCTCCACAGCAGCCAACATCCCCCTACCCTCCCTTTACCACCCCCACCCCGCCCCGCCCCACTTCACAGCCATGGACCCGGGCAGCCTCTCACTCCCCCGCTAGACTGGAAACTCCCTGAGAGAAGCCACCGCCTCTGCCAGGCACAGCGGGAGTCACTTTGCTGAAAGCAGGTGGGGCGTGGGACCTGGCTGAGATCGCTCTTGGAAACGGAGTTGCTAGGCCTTCAGTCACTGCACTGAAACCAGGCAGGGGCCCTGCGCGGTGGTCTCGCTCACACTTCCTGCCTCCCTCCCGCTTGCACAGCCCAAGGCCCAGGTGGAGCTAGAAAGAAAAGGAGGGGAAGCGGAGGGACCAGGGCGTCACTGGGACCACTGTCCTCAGAGCCCGGTTCATCGTGCGCAGGCCCTGAATGACTCGCCGGGAAACTGTTCCAGCAGCAAGGGTTTCCCTCCACTGGACATGCGGAAAGATCACACACACGTTTTCTTTTCTTTCTTTCTTTTTAAATGTATTTTACAGAGAGGAAGGGAAAGGGATAGAGAGTTAGAAACATCGATGAGAGAGAAACATCGATCAGCTGCCTCCTGCACACCCCCCACTGGGGATATGCCGGCAACCAAGGTACATGCCCCTGACCGGAATCGAACCTGGGACCCTTCAGTCCACAGGCCGATGCTCTATCCTCTGAGCCAAACAGGTCAGGGACACACACACACACACACACACACACACCACACGTTTGCAATGAAATCACTGACAATCTTGGGAAGCCAGTGGCAACAGCTGGTGGGTCCGAGTGACCCGCGGACGATTTAATCTCTTGCCCTCCCATTGGGAAAGTAGTTTGAGGAAGGTACAGACTCCATTCAGAACAAAAAGAGAAATTAATTGTATGGCTTGAGGCAGCTGCTGCTGTTCCTAAAAACGAAGAAAGAAGGCAGGAGGGGCATCCCCCTGGATGACAGCGAGGCTATCATCAGCGGGGCGGCCAGGCCCAGCGCTCCTGGGCGGATAGCACTTCCTGAGATTCCAGAAGATTTCCAGCTCCCAGCAGCCCAGCCGGAGTCTGGGCGGGACTGGGGGCTCCTCTGATCTGGGGTGCCTGCACTCACTCACAAACAAGGTCAGCGTCGCTCATGAGATGCGTAACCGAGAGGAACCATGAACAGGCCAGGGAAACTGGCAGCAGTGGTGCAGGTCTTGAGAGCTGCAGGCAGCAGCCTGGGACAGCTGCTGAGCACACTAGTGAGGAATTTGGGGGAGAAGGCCCTTCACTCCACTGCTTGCACCTCAGGCTCCATATCACACCCCAGGGACTCCTCCCAGAAGCAAAGCAAAAGAGAGGAGGATGGTGGAGGTCCCTGATCTCGCTTTTCCTGATAAACTTAGAGGTGTACATACTTAGCTAGAATTTCACGGTCCAATTTAGTACACCAGCCCCTTAGAAGAAACCATCCGCCAAGAGAGAGCTTAGTTCCCCTGGAAACTCACAAGGAATGGCTGACCAGGAGCTAGGACACCTCTGTGACCATTCCTGAGATGGGAACTCTGCTATCATCATTTCCTGATCCGCTCCGAAAGCTTTTCTACACAACATTCACAAGATTTAAAAAAGTAATGTCCCCAACCTTGAGAAGCTCAGCAGTAACAAGGTGGAGAGTCACACAAACAGGTGATTACATTACAGCAGAGTGTGTGTCACCATGGAGCTCTGTGCTTGCTCAAGCCTCCGCTGTGGCTTGGGTAGGGCCCCCCGGCTCCGATCAAGCCTGTGCCGCAGCTTGGGCAGGGCCTCCCCAGCTCTGTTCTGGCCCTGCTCAAGCCTCTGCCGCCCACCCCTGGCCGCTTGACACCAAGGCCCATAGGCCAGGAGTGGCCAGGGGCATTCTGAGACCCCGGCCGCTCAAGGCCTACGTGCGGGCCTACAGGCTCTGAGCGGCCTGGGTCCTGAGCATGTTCCCGGGACCCAGGCCGCTGGGTGCCTGCGTATGCAAATTAACCCACCATCTTTGTCAAGTTAATTTGCATACTCACTCCCGATTGGCTGGTGGGTGTTGCGGCGGTATGGTCAATTTGCATTTTTCTCTTTTATTAGTGTAGATAGCCCTGGAAGTCCAAGCCAACCCTTCTTTAATTTGAGTCTAAAACAGACCCTCTGTTAGCTATAGGTTTGGGAGGCCAGCAATTGTCGCAAAAGAGACACACATACATTTAGAAAAGGAAAAGTGGGCAGAGTCTCTGACTCTTACGAAGTGTAGAGGTTTAGAGGGATGGGCAGATTGAGTAAGAATCCACTATTGGAAAAGGCCTTTGAATACTATCTCCCTCTATCAGGTAAGTAGCAGGAGACATGAAGCCAGTATCCCTGGTGGCAGGACCTCCCCACCCCCATGCTCCCCACCCAATGGCCCTTCAGTCACAAAACCACATTCTACACAGCACAGCGGAATCCATGGCTCTTTGCACCTAAAGAACAATTTTAATTTTTCCAGGCCAGCTGGGGCTTGTTTTTGCATCTGTGGAAAGATAGGAAGCTCTCAAACAGGAAGTTAGAATAGGGTTACACTGACAAATCTGTAATTTTGCTCATGACTTTAGAGCAGAGGAATGTTCCATTGCAAAACTGCATTGCTGCAACCAACCTTAAAATACAAATATTGGCACATATAGAGACCATAAATTGGCTTAAACATACACACAGATTTAAAATACATATACATTATGTTTCAGCCAATGTGGTTGCTTGAAGCTGGTTCTGATTCTTACAGTTTGAGTATTATCTTTGTTCTTTCCTAAGAAAAATTCTTTCCCTCATATAGGGAAGCTCTCCCCTTCTCTCCTCTTCCTGACTCAGCCGCTACCGCTACCTGTACAACTTTCTCCCACCTTGCTGCCGCTGTGACCCTAACCCAGACACAGATGGGATCAAGTCATTTCCCTGCTTAGATCATTTCTGGCGGGCTTCCTCCTCCTCAACCATGTCACTGAACGCGTAGTCCACGGTCAGGAGCCTGCCCAAGAATTGTTTCTGTCCATAACAAGGTAAGTTCAGAAGTTGAGAGCAAGCGTTTGGAAACTTTATAGCAAGCATGTTAAACTCAAAGGCTAACACGGGCCAAATAAACAAGGTTTAAGTTTATGTGGGCCGCAAAAAAAAACAAAAGCTTCAATTTTCATAGAAACGAAGGTTTATTTCCATAGAGACATGCTGAATACAAAGGGCTGAAATAAATGAGTCATTGTTAGCATAAAATAATAGGACATTTTAATAAAAGTAATAGTTTTTCTTGAACATTAACTTTCTGACACTGAATAACTGCACAAATTAATAAGCGTAACACAAATAAACCTATTTTTCTTGTTCTCCGAAAGCGAAACATTTCCTGTTGTGCACACCAAACAAGGCAGTCCAAGACTAATGACATGGCAATCGGCTGCTAAAATATTCGCTGCTAGTATTAGTGGAGAGAAATGGTGCGCTTGTGCGTAATGCGAGTAAGGGAAATGAATGCAACATGATTATAGTAGTCAGTCATTAGTGAACATTGTAGTTCGTTATTAATAATTCTATCTAATAATAGACAAATATGCAAATTGACCATACCTCCGACACACCCACAAGCCACGCCCAAAAGTCACGCCCACCGTCCAATCAGAGCGAGTATGCAAATTAACCCAAACCAAGATGGCTACAGCCAAAGAGAGCAACGTTTCCTAGGTAACAGAGGAAGCCAAGCTTTCTGCCAGCCGTTGCAGGCCTAAGCCTCCACTCAAGCTACAAAGTTTCAATTATAGAAGGTAAACAAATTCAAACAAATGGCAGCAGAATGGAGCTTGAGAGAGCAGGCCAGGGTTGCCACCAGCAACAAGGGAAGCAAAGCTTTCCACACACCCTGGCTGGGCCCACCTACTTAAGGCAACAAAGTTTCAATTATAACCCCAACACAAATGGCTGCGGGCCTCAGAGGGAGCCCCAGGCTTGGCTCTGCGCCAGGCTACAAAGTTTCAATTGTAGAAGGAAAATAAATTCCAGATACCAGGGCCTCCGCTTGCGTTGCCAGGGGGCGTGGCCGGCCTGCAAACCACCACAGGCCCCTCGCTCAGGCCGCCCCATGCCTCAAGGGAACCCCCACCCTGATCAGGGACACCCTTCAGGGCAAACCAGCTGGCCCCCACCCTTGTACCAGGCCTCTATCCTATCTAATAAAAGAGTACAGGCCTCTATCCTATCTAATAAAAGAGTACTATGCAGATTGATCATCACTGCAACATACAATATAGCTGCCCCCATGTGGTCAAAGATCCTGCCCCCATGTGGACACAAGATGGCCAACACAAGATGGCCAGCAGGAGAGGGCAGTTGGGAGGCACCCGGCCTGCAAGGGAGGGCAGTTGAGAGGGACCAGGCCTGCAAGGGAGGGCAGTTGGAGGTGATCAACCCTGCAGGAGAGGGCAGTTAGGGGTAACCAGGCCGGCAGAGGAGGGAAGTTGGGGGCAAACAGGCTGGCAGCAGAGTGGTTAGGGGGTGATCAGGCTGGCAGGCAGAAGTGGTTAGGGGCAATCAGGAAGGCAGGCAGGCAAGCAGTTGGGAGCCAGCAGTCCTGGATTGTGAGAGGGATGTCTGACTGCCCTTTAGGCCCGATCCCTGGGACATCCCTTGAGGGGTCCCAGATTGGAGAGGGTACAGGCTGGGCTGAGGGACAACCCCCCTCTGTGCACGAATTTCGTGCACCGGGCCTCTAGTTATGTATAACAGGATATTGTAAAAATTAAGTTACGAAATTTTTATTAAAACGTTTCTTACATACCGTTATATTGGTTGGGCCACAAAAATATTTGTTGTGGGCCACATGTGGCCTGCGGGCTGCAAGTTTGACATGCTTGCTTTATAGGTATTTGACGTTGCCATATTCCCAACTGTGTCCCCAAGCAGGGCCAATGCAGGGTGCTATGGAACTCACATTGTGAGGCACCTGCTTTACAAACTCCATACTCTTATTAGTCTGGGAAAGATTGGGGGATGAAAACCAGCATCCGGTCCTTCATCACAGCCAGCTGCAGAAGCACAGAGCTCCAGGATAAAGTCCAAAGACTTCCCCCCAAGTCCTTACTATCTGGTCTATGTCTGTGGTCCCTCCAACATCTTCTGGAACTCCTGCATCTTGCCCCCTTCATCAAGCTCCTTGACAGTTCTCCAAATACTGTGTATATATAATTCTCCTTTCTGAATGCCTTTATCTGCCTTGGCTGACTGGAGACTTCCATCCGCTAAAACAGCTTCTGTGAATCCACTTCTGATGCCATCACAAATCCCCAACACAGATATCCCCTCCTTGATCCTTCTGTGCTCCTCAGTACATTCATTCAAGAAGCACTTTTTTTTTCCCCAATGTCAAATAAGGATGAATAGAATAAGACAACCTAAACCTGCCGCCAAGTGATTCCTAGTCTCATGAATTTTCTGTGTATTGCCTCCCCCAGGACAGCGGCCATGTCTTAAACACCTTTGTGTTCCCAAAGCCTCTGTATCATGAAAATGGTAGGGAAGGAAGGCACATTTGGAATAGTGGGTGAAACACAGGTACTGGGAGATATTTTACCCCCTCAGTTAACCTGCCTTGGCTTTCGTTTCCCCTTTATCACATATGGGATTTCAATACCTACAGTTACTTTCAAGCTCAAATATTTTCTGTGGAGCCAGGAAATTCATATTGTGGCAGGTAGTAAGAAGCTAGAAAAATTCCTGGGCAAGTGGAATAGGGAAACTGAGACAAGAAAATCAAACAAGGCTAAACACTTGGAACAACTCACAGCCAGCTATTGAATCTCAAGACCTTGTCTCTCCTAACCAAGGACACTTGAAATAAGTGGTTTATACCTCCCCTCCCTAACCAGAGACTGCATAGCCTAAACCACCCTGGTTGGGGAGCTAGAGGACAGAGACCCAGTTAATGCCACTTGTGCTAGCCAAACCCAAGGACAGCTGATGTCAGAGGAACAAACAACAAAACCCCCATTGAAGCCAGACAGACCCAAGATAAAAGTAAAACAATAAAGCAGACCAAAGAATAATCCCAAACTCTCCTATACGCTCATTTTAATGCATCAGCATATTAAAAACACACTGGATGCCGAAACCGGTTTGGCTCAGTGGATAGAGCGTCGGCCTGCGGACTCAAGGGTCCCAGGTTCGATTCCGGTCAAGGGCATGTACCTTGGTTGCGGGCACATCCCCAGTAGGGGGTATGCAGGAGGCAGCTGATCGATGTTTCTCTCTCATCGATGTTTCTAACTCTCTATCCCTCTCTCTTCCTCTCTGTAAAAACTCAATAAAATTTAAAAATAAATAAATAAATAAAAACACACTGGAAACCTTTCCCTAAGATTATCATCCACAGAAAAAAGATAAAGAACTCTCAGGACAAAGACCCAGCAGGGCTCACGCTAGAGCATGCCCATGCCCCTTCTCAGGCATGAACTTTTTTTTTAACATTTAAAAAATACATTTTTATTGATTTCAGAGAGGAAGGGTGAAAGAGAGAGAGAGAGAGAGAGAGAGAGAGAGAGAGAGAGAGAGAGAGAGAAATATCAATGATGAGAGAGAATCATTGATTGGCTGCCTCCTACACACCCCCTACGGAGGGTGGAGCCTGCACCAAGGCAGGCACACTGACCAGGAATCGTGACCTCCTGGTTCATAGGTAGACGTTCAATCACTGAGCCAGCTGGGCAGACATGAACTTTTTCATCCTTCCTAAGCTCTAAGGAACCAGGGAAGCAGCAGGCAGCAGCAGCTCATCCTGGGCTATCTCCAAGGCCTCCTTTTTTGTCTGACTTCCCAGTGAGCTAACAGTAGCCGCTCTGGCTCACTTCTTTCCTATAACATTTCTAGAGAGCTAAAGCAGAGCACCACCCAGGCTTCCCCCTGTTGCTTCTTCTACCCTAAATCCTTCCTTTGTTTCACTATCAGCAGCTTTGATAAACCTACTCTCAAATCACCTGGACTTGCAGTGTGAAATCTTTCCTACATGAAGTCAAGAACCCACATACTACAGGCCCGCCTGAGGCAGACCCACTCCGGGCTGTCCCTGTCTAGTAACAATATCATTGAACCTACCTTCCTGAAGATTCCCCTAGAAGATGGCCCTTATTATCTCCCCACCTCTACCCCACACCAATTCCTCAGAGTAGAAACAGGAAAGCAGCAACCACAGGAGTGCATGCAGCTGTATTTTCCTGAGACTTTTCATCAGGTCTTTATCATCATCAATTCCTTTTGGTGACAGTGGCCTTCCAGTGGCTTGTAGACTACTCTCTAACCAGTTAATTAAAATAGAAACAAACATGGATTTTAAATTTGGAGTTTAATTGACTGGTGTTATCTCCAGGTATTGCTGAGAAATAGAGGTGATAATGCATGTTTCAACACAAACATGGCACATGCCCATAGGCATGGAAATGAAGATCCAATAGTCATTCTATCTAATAAAGACAGAATAAGCAAATTGACCATCACTTCACAACAAAGATAGCAGTGCCAACAGCCAATAAGGAAGGAATATGCAAATTGACATGACAAAGATGGCAGCGGCTGGGACAGGACATTTGCGTCATCTCCATGGCAACGACGCAAGCGTTCCACCCCACCCGGCTGCTCTGGGCCTCTGGGAAGTGCACGAAGGTGGAAGGCAGCTCCGGGCCAGAGTGAAGGCAGAAGGTGGCTCCGGGCTGGAGTGAAGGCGGCAGCCAGAGCACAGGCCCGGGTCCCAGGTGCTGGCAGCCAGGGGAAGGAAGGCCTATTCTTGCACAAATCTTCGTGCATCAGGCCTCTAGTTCACACATAAGACAACAGATATGGAACATCTCACATTAAAGCTATCAAGCCAGAAATGGGCTTGCATTGTGGGTAACTAAGTGAACATCGGTCCCCATTAAATCTACTGCATTGAATGAGGTCAGTGCTTTCCTTCTCCCCACTGCCTCTCTCTAGATACAGATTTCACAAAAGTATAGGTTCAAATATATGTAGTCCACTGAATTCTCAGATCAGATCCAAGTCTCCTGTCCCCACAAGGTTTCAACACAATACAAAATTCTTTCTAGTCTTGATCTAACATCCAATCCTACCTAATAATAGACAAATATGCAAATTGATCATACCTCCGCTACACCCAAGCCACGCCCACCAGCCAATCAGGGCGAGTATGCAAATAAACCGAACCAAGATGGCTACAGCCACCGAGAGCAAGGTTTCCCAGGCAATAGAGGGAAACAAGCTTTCCGCCTGCCCTTGACAGGCCTAAGCCTCCATTCAAGCTACAAAGTTTCAATTATAGAAGGTAAACAAATTCAAACAGAATGGCGGCAGCCACGGAGCTGGAGAGACCAGGCCAGGGTTGCCTGCGGTAACGGAGAAAGCAAAGCTTTCCGCACACCCTGGCCGGGCTCAGGCCTCTGCTTAAGGCTACAAAGTTTCAATTATAGAAGGTGAATTAACTCAAACAGAAATGGCTGCTGGTGGAGCATGCAGGAGGCTTGGCTCCGCTCCAGGCTACAAAGTTTCAATTGTAGAAAGTAAATAAATTCCAGATACCAGTGCCTCCGCTTGGGTCGCCAGAGGGCGTCGCTGGCCTGCAAACCACCACAGGCCCCTTGCTCAGGCTGCCCCATGCCACAAGGGAACCCCCACCCTTATCTGGGACACCCTTCAGAGCAAACCAGCTGGCCCCCACTCCTGCACCAGGCCTCTATCCTATCTAATAAAAGAGTAATATGCAGATTGACCACCACTCCAACACATAATATGTCTGCCCCCATGTGGTCAAAGATCCTGCCCCCATGTGGACACAAGATGGCCAACACAAGATGGCCAGCAGGGGAGGGCAGTTGGGAGGCACCCGGCCTGCAAGGGAGGGAAGTTGGAGGCAATCAACCCTGCAGGGGAGGGCAGTTAGGGGTGACCAGGCCGGCAGAGAAGGGAAGTTGGGGGCAAACAGGCTGGCAGGGGAGCAATTAGGCATCAATCAGGCTGGCAGTGGAGTGGTTAGGGGGTGATCAGGCTGGCAGGCAGAAGCGGTTAGGGGCAATCAGGAAGGCAGGCAGGCAAGCAGTTGGGAGTCAGCAGTCCTGGATTGTGAGAGGAATAACCAACTGCCCACTGGGATCGGGCCTAAATGGGCAGTCGGACATCCCTCGAGGGGTCCCAGATTGGAGAGGGTACAGGCTGGGCTGAGGAACACCCCCCCCCCTCCGTGCACAAATTCCGTGCACCAGGCCTCTAATTCTTTATACACACACACACACACACACACACAGTAGGTCCTCGGGTTATGTCAGAGATCCATTCCTACAGTGCAATGTAACACGATTTTCACTGTAAGTCAGAACCCACCTACATAAGCACCTATGTCACTCACATGCAGCACATACACAGCAGTAATGAAGTAAAACAGTAACAAAAATTTAAATGAAAGGTAACAATTCCTGACTTTTACTTGTAGTAAATAAATAATAAAAAACATAAAGCACATATGTATATATGTCGAAATGATGTAACTTTTTTTTAAATAAATAAATGGGAGATGGCGACGTAACCACGAAATGACATACTTCAAATCCGACATAACCTGAGGACTGTCTATATGACAGTGTTTTTATTGATTTTAGAGAGAGAGAGGTAGGGAGAGGGATAGAGAGATAGAAACATAAATGAGAGAGAAACTTGACTGGCTGCCTCTTGCACGCCTCCTACTGGGAATGGAGCCTGAATCCTGGACACGTGGCCTGACTATGAATTGAACCAGTGACCTCTTGGTACATGGGTCTATGCTCTACCACTGAGCCACAATGGCCAGGCCCAACATCCAATTCTTGATTAGGAATAAATAAATTCCATCTGACCAAAACCTTTCATTCCTCATATTTAATGTGAATGAGTTTATTTAATCCTTCCTGGAAAAGCCAACTACATGTTCCGAGAGCATGGACTACTACCTGAGCCTTCCTCTTGTCCAAAACACATATCCCAAACCTCTCCTCATCTGGCTAGATCTAGCTCACCTGCAAATCTCAAATCAGGTAACACTTCCATAGGCCCCTATGTGTTCCCCACGCTGGGCAAATGACATTCTTTCCTGTTCCCAAAGTCTCCTTGAAAACCTTCCTTTGAAAGTAATGTGATAGCAACTCCAATGTCAAATTACTCCCACCTAGGTAGTGAGCAGAGCAAACAGAATGCACTAAGTTCAATGTCTTCTCCCCCAGGTGATCTAATTCTAAAAAAAAAAAAAAAAAAAAAAAAATCAAATTAGCAAAGATTGAAGATCCTGACATTTTCATTTCCTCAGACAATTCTTCCCAGGAATACTTAATTGAGTAAGAAATCGCTAGTAAGATGGTCAAAGATGCCGCCAGTGGAATTTCTCCACATATTTATCTCACTGGTAATGACGCAGTCAGATAAAAGCCTCACACCTGAAGGATGCTTTCTGAGGTTTCAGACATAAATCCATCCTATATATCACCCCCTTTTTATACTACCTCTCCCACCCCATACCCCCCAAAAAAACACCTCTCCATGAATTCAACATGCGAATCCTTGTAGGCAAGTGTTTAGTCAGAGACCACAGGAGGGAAAGATTCTGCTACTGTCTCTGGGGTGGACCTGCAGAGATTTCCATCACCACAGAATGCCACTGCATCTGTGCTCATCTCTCAGAGCCCCTTCACTTCAACTGACAGGCGGCTTCCCTCTCCCTGTCCCTGGGGCCATACCTGGGGCCTGCTACATGTATTAGTGTCAAAGCAATATTCCCAGCC
Organism: Eptesicus fuscus; assembly: GCF_027574615.1. Lineage (NCBI taxonomy): Eukaryota > Metazoa > Chordata > Mammalia > Chiroptera > Vespertilionidae > Eptesicus > Eptesicus fuscus. The sequence goes on along the minus strand of NC_072491.1, from coordinate 47,005,293 downwards.
AGAGTTCCCAGGGGAGGCCACACACCCAGGAGGGAGCTAAAGGTCTGAAAACTCAGTTTTAATTGCATGTGGATTTGGGAAGCCTGTTTTGATTAACAAGTAATGCTGTAATGTCATATCCCTTACAGTGCAATAAGAGGTTTTTTTTCCTCCTTAAAAAAGTGAAAGAGGGCACTTCCCTCAAGCCCCAAGCAATAACTGGATTTACACAGGCTGAGGAATTTGATTGCCAAGACCCTGATTGACAAAAATCAACTTTCAAGTGGCTCTGGCGCCCTCTGCTGGCAATTGGTGCTGACAGCTGTCATATAGGAAAGGATTCCTAGTCACCTAAGGTTGGACTTGATCTGTTCCACTTCATTCATTTAAAGATGAAGAAGCTAGAGTTGAAAAGCCTCCCTCAGTGGTGTAGTCTAGCTTGTTAATGGGAATTGTGCTGTGGTCTGAGAAACACCCTACCATGTTAGAACACCCATTTTTTAATGCTAGGCATTTCCTTACTAGCTATGGCCTTGAGCAAGTCATTAACCTGTCTCCCATGACTAAAATAAGATGATCATGAAGAATAAATGGTTTGAAAAAAATGAAAAACATACCAATATTTGAAAGATATTATTTACCTGGTATTTTATAGCTTTCCATCATCAAGGCTGTCCGGATAATTAAGTTATAAAGGCTGATGGGTTCCCCCTGCCTATTTTCTATTCTATGAGTTCGGTTAAGGAGAAGATGAATAGTAGATGGCAGTCCTTTGGTTAAAGTTATATAAATAACTGTTCCTGTACATATATGATCTATGCCCATATTTATAGCAAACTACAATCCATATAACTTAAAACTAACTAAAGTTCAGATGTGGTGTTAATTACCAACCCTACTGCCCAATTTATCAGGACATCTACTTCCTCTGAAAAGCAGTGACGGAATGCCCTCTCTTCCCTTTCTTTTTTGTGTGCCTAATTTGGCATCATCACACCCATACTCATAACAGCTCTCCCTCTTTCTTATCTCAGAGCTAACATGCTATCTACAGGAATTTCTTAGAATCTCTTCATGTAATTGTGCTTTTTTTTCTTCTTTAATTGGCATTACTTTTGACAATGCAAAACCTGGGTGAATTCAGAAACTTTGAAAGGTATGGCAAGTTCTAGTGGGACCTTGATTTAACAAATCCTTCAGCCTGTGAAAGAGGGTATAAAAATGCTGGCCCGGGAAAAGCATTTTATAGGCTTACTTGGCCTTAGGCAGGAAGGTGCAATGGCTCCCTTGGTTGAAGAACGATTTCCCTGCTGTAGGGAGTTCTTTTTCTCAATTACACGGATACTAAGTACAAGCTATCTGTGGACCTAACATATTGTTCTTAATATTGGATATACAGAGAGCCAGAGACTGTCCATGCTCCACAAGGCCTGTAGTTCAGTAGAAATGATGGGTGTTGGTCAAATATCACTTACCTAATTCCTTTTTGCCACCATAACCTATTCTGCTCATTGCAATGGCTGTGCCTAAAAGCTGGCTGTGAGCTGTTTCCCTGGGATTATGCTATCAAATTACTTTGAATATGTACAGACGTTTTAAAATGATTTTGAGTACACACACAAAAGCAAGTTGTAAACTACATAGAGTTGTCCCAGGGAGTGATACAATATGCCCGGGATATAGCAAGGTCCCAGTTATTTTGAGACCCAGCTCATAATCTTCTAACCATGTTGGCAGCTTCGAGCTTCAGTGTTCAGAACATTTGCCGTAGGACAGCCATGAGTATTCTGTGCCCCAATCTCTGCATTTCTGATCCAGGAGCTGTGAAGTCCAAGGTTCTTATGTGTGGGGCCCACAGATAAGACTTTAGGACATATGTGCTTCAGAATGCATATTTCTTTTCTATCAATTCAGTAATATTTTTTAAGCTGTGATTTTTGGAGACACGTGATTGGATGTCTTCTGTTATGCATGGTGCTTTCCCAGGAAATAGTTCAGAATAATGGTTAAGAGCAAAGAAGGAAGACCCCCTGGGGTTGATCTCACCTGCTTCATTTCTCTGTATCCACCTTCTCTGTGAAAGGAGGTTGGATTCCAGACTACCACAGTAAAGTGCATATTGCCATAAAGCAAATCACACACACTTTTTGGTTTCCCAGTGCATATAAAAGTTATGTTTACACTATACTGTAGTCTACTAAAGGCGCAAAATAGCATTGTGTCAAAAAAGTGTACATACATTAATTAAAAATGCTTTTTGCTAAAAAAAAAAAAAAAATGCTAACCATCCTCAGAGCCTGTTGGAAAAAATGGCACCCATCCACTTGTTGGATGCAAGGTTGCCACAATCCTTCAATTTGTAAATAAAAGCAATATCTGTGAGGTGAGATAAAGTGGGGGTCAATAAGATGAGGTATGCCTGCATTTTCATTGTAGAGTGACGGTGATAATAAGATGGGTCGATGTATGTAAAGTGTTCAGCACAGCACGTAAACTATGAAGGCAGATGTTCCCATTACACATATGGAACAGAAGCTAAAGTGGTTAAATGGTTGGACCAAGCACAGGCAGCCAGTAAGCTGTATGGCCAGGATCAAAGTTCATTCACATAGATCTGAAGCCGGTTTAATAACATATCCAATCCACACTCCCTTCACCCCCAGCACGCTTTTGGACAAAGCAGGGCATTACTCATGAGAGTAACGGTGAAAGCATTTTGTGGTGCTTGCCAATGGATGTCGTAGACAATGAGACGTTCCATGTGAGTTTAGAAGAAACACCGCCATACAGACCTTGAAAGGTTTACCTACTGTCTCATGAATGGAAAGATGTCTAAGAGTTCAGGTTAGGTAGAAACCCACATTTCCAGATACCCTGGATTCAATGCGAATAAAATGGGAAGTGCGGGCTTCTTTCTAATAAGTTGGTCTGTAATGCATTGTTTTCTGCCATAATTGTCAGGCATTATGTAGAGCAAGTCCATTCTGCAATGTGTTCCCACACTTGAGTACAATCAACCTCACCTGGTCCAAAAGGTCTTTCCTGGAGGTAAAAGGAAAATCTCCCTGTTGCAGACTAAAATAATTTCATTCCCCACACCCCTATCACCACTAGAAATGAGACTTTCAAGTAAATAACAATACTGCTGAAAACATACGCATGTGTGTCTCAGCAGCAGTGAAGAAAACAATGCATAGTATAGCCATCCAATCAAGGGAATCAGAATCCAGAGGAATTGTCTTTATTTCAGAACCTTCTGTATGTGCCATCTTTTGACAAGTGCTGAATTGGACAGATAATGGTTTGGATGTGGTAACATTTTCTTACCTTTTTGCATCTTTTAGAGCGGGCGTGCGCATGCGCGCGCGCGAACACACACACACACACACACACACACAGATACACTGATTCTCGTATTAATGGTCTATTTAAAACTACATCTCTAAATTATATACTCCATTGAATGGACCTTGAGATCATGTAGCAACAGTGATAAGACCTGCCATTCAATTGTGATGATGGGATATTGAAGTTTCTTTCTACATTTGAATATTTGAACTTGTTCCCCAAAACAATAAAGTCCTACCCAAGAATAGATGTCAAATCTCCCAACAATAGCTTTTCTCTAAAGGAAAGGGCTCTGTCCATTTCCATTCAGATTCAAATACACTATCACTCCCTCCAACACAATCTGCAGTGTTCTTGTCTGCTAGCTCTTTCCTAGAAGGCTTAATGCTCCTTCCTCTCCCACAATCTTCATTGTTTCCAGATGCCACAATCATGACTTGTTCAACTGTTAGCAATCAGAATGGCCATGACTAAATTTAAGCAGTAATTGTGCAAAAGTTTGATATGCCAGTGTAAGCTAAAAGTTATCTAGTTTTATAGACAAAACTGCAAGACAAAGGATACCTTGACCAGCAAATATGAGGAAAGAAAGGACTTCCTTTGGGTTATTTTATAAGATGTAGTCAGGGTATCTCAGCTCTTTCAAGTCAGAGGACGAGAATCGGGCTCATATCCCAGTTGGTTAGAAGGAATTCCCTTAGATTTAGTTGACAAGAATGGAATGTGCTTTCTGGGAAACATGATACAGAGACGGGGTTTCTGGAAAGAGAAAAATTTCATAGTTTTGCCTGCCAAATTAAATACACTCCTGTGGAGTTAAAGAAAGACTCAAGAACAGAGAAGCTGATTCCTCCATGCTTGGACTAGAGAGATGGATATGAGTGTGAGCATGTGTATTCTTGTGTTTTATAAAATACAATATTATGCTGTATAAAAGAGACATATCTGTATACAAAAAGATTCAGAAAGATAAAACATAAATGATAGTACATCCAGACAATAAAATAGTATTCAGCACTAAAAAGAAAGGAGCTATCAAGCCATAAAATTATATGCAAGAACCTTAAATGCATATTTCTAAATGAAAAAAGTCAATCTGAAAAGGCTGGGTACTATATGATTCCAACTGTATGACATTCTTTAAAACCAAAGCTATGCAGATAGTAAGAGAATCAGTGGTTGTCAGAAGTTAGAGGGGAGGGAGGAATAACCCCCCTGAGCACAGATTAATTTTAAGGCAGTGAAATTATTCAGTAGATAGAATAATGATGGGTACATATCATTATATATTTGTCAAAATCCATAGAATGTACAACACCAGGAGTGAACCCTGAGTAAACCATGGACTTTGTGTGATAATAATGTGTTCATTTAAGTTCATGGATTTTTAACAAATTTACTACTGTGGTGCAGAGTGTTGAGAATGAAGGAGTCTGTGTGTGTGTGTGTGTGTGTGTGTGTGTGTGTGTGTGTGTGTGTGTAGGCAGGGAATATATGGGAACTCTCTGTACTCTCCACTCAATTTTGCTGTAGATTCAAACCGCTCTAGAAATAGTCTGCCATAAATAGATGATAAGTAGATAGATAGATAGATAGATAGATAGATGAATACTAAAATACTAATACTAGGAAAACTATAAATAAAAAGGAAAAACAGGGGTCACAACTATGATTAACAAGATTGGATTTAGATATCAAAGTATTAAAATCACTTTTTAATGCTTAAGGCAACAGCATAAAATAAAGCAACTATAGATATTAATATTTATTCACCAAATGACACAGCAACAGTTTTCATAAATCTTTGTTGGAATGAGACAAAAGAGAAAACACACAGACTAATAATGAAAGACTTGAACATACACCTCTCGATCCAAGAGACATGAAGCTGAGCAGAACCAGTAAGTATGTTGAAGGTTTAAACAGCTACATCTGATGTTGCCAGGGTCCCAAAGCACAGAGCTGGACCTCACCTCTGATTTCCGCCCCGTGGGGGTGCACCTCCAGGTGGGGTTTGACTGGATGCCTGCTGATGGAGTCTTGTCTCAGGCACATGCAGTTTTCACTTTCTGCTGCAGAAATTCTACATCTAGATACTAGCAGGAGCCTACTGGCAAACACGGGTGCACAGCCCCAAAACACAGGGCCATGAAAGCCTCTATAGCTAGCACTCAACACAAGATAAACACTTCGCCACTCAACCCGGAATGGACAAGTAGGAGAAGCTTTACAAATATTTGGAAACACATGGTGAGCAATGAGTCCCTGTTTTGCCATTGGCACCTACAATAAAGCTCTTACATTCCTCCTCCCTCACTCCTTCCCGTGCTAACTCCTGCTCCCAGGGATGACCTTGCAAACAAACTGGCTGCACAACACAAGTCCTTGTCTCAGGCTCTCCAAACAGAGATAATGACACAATCAATAAAGAAGAACATAAAGATACATATAAAGTAGATGTAAATGTATATATTTATATAAACTTGCATATATAGAGAGTAAATATACTATTTTTGAACTTTGATCTGTTAGAGTATATATGTTTTATTATAAGTACACATGGCATATTCATAAAAATTACATGTATCTTATATCCCAAATAAAACCTCTGTTATTAGCCTTCCTAAGAATTAAAATAGCAATAAGATCATTCTCTGACAATAAAACTCTAAGTTAGTAACAACAGCAACAAAATGGCTCTTTTGCCTAGAATTTTTAAAAGTGTGCTATTAAATAAGTTTTAGTTCAAAAGGAAAGTTAAAAATTTGTAATTTTTAAAAAAATAATGATGATGACCACATGTTATACACATCTCTATAAGATACAGTTAAAATAGTAACCAGAGGACATGTTATAGTATTTAATAACTATAGCAGTTAAAGACAGAAAATGAAAATACCATAAATGCCCAAATTCAAAAGTTAGAAAAATAACAAAACCACCAAGAAAGCAGAAGAAACTCTACACTAATAAAAGAGAAACATGCAAATTAATCATCACTCCGCTACGCCCACCAGCCGATCAACAGGGAATATGCAAATTAGGAGAAAGATGGCGGCCGCCCAGCTGCTCCAGGCACAGAGTGGCCGGGCAGGGCGGGACACCTGCTATGAGAGGGAGGGCGGGGCGAAGGGACCTACAGGAGCGGCACTCTGGCTGCAGCGAAGATGAAGACAGCAGACTCTGGCCAAAGCAAAGGCCTGGGTCCCAGGTGCTGGAGGAAAACTGGTGCTGAAAGCTAAGGGAAGGAAAGCCTATTGCACGAATCTCTTTGTGCAGCAGGCCTCAAGTGTTTAATAAAGATTAAATTAGACTATAATGAGTTGGAAATAAGAAAAAAGTAAAACTAATAAATCTAAAAGCTATTCTTTTATAAAAATTAACCAAAAGTATACACCTATCCCAAGAAGACATATGAAAGGCCAATAGATATATGAAAAGATGTCCAACCTCACTGGCAATTAAGGAAATGCAAGTCAACACTACAATAAGATACCACCTCACACCAGTTAAAGTGGCCATTATCAATAAGGTAAGCAATAACAAGTGTTGGAGAAGTTGTGAAAAAAAAGGAACCCTCATCCACTATTGGTGAGAATGTAGACTTAGTACAAACACTATGGTAAGCAGTCTGGTGATTCCTTAATAAATTGAGATTAGAGCTACCATATGACCCAGCCACTCCTCTCCTGGGTATATACTCTAAAAGCCTCAAAATCATATATTCGCAAATATATATGCACCCCTATGTTCATTGCAGCATTTTTTACAGTGGTCAAGACATGGAAACAACCAAAGTGTCCTTCATTAGAGGACTGGATAAAGAAGATGTGGTATATATACACAATGGAATACTACTCAGCCATAAGAAAGAATGAAATAGTGCCATTTGAAACAATATGGATGGACCTTGAGAACATTATGCTAAGTGAAATAAGTCAGCCAGAAAAAGGTAAGAACCATATGATTTTGCTCATATTTGGGATATAAAACTGTAACTCGTGAACACAAACAGCAGTGTGGTGGTTGTCAGAGGGAAGGGGGTGGGGGAGAAGAGGATCCTGATATATGGTGATAGAAGAAGATTTGACTTTGGGTGGTGGGCACACAGTGCAATATACAGATCTTGTAACTAAATTAGAAAAAAATCAATAAAAAGTAGTTAAATCACTAACCAATATAAACTGGAAAAAGAACAGAGAAAATGCAAGTACACAAAATCTAAGTGCTAACAATATTTTTTAAAAAAAACACAACTAACTGAAATTGACCCCAGTAAAGATAGTCCAGACACATTAATATTCATGAGAAATAAATAAAATAGTTTGAAGTTTCTCCATAAACAAACAAACAAACAAACAAACAAAATTAAACTAGGTGCACAGGGGAATTTTTCCAAATCTTTAAAGTTCAGATAAACCCAATGCTATTTAAAAGAAAAAAATATTTAAAGTCCAACTTAGTTTAATGAAGCAAAATAGTATTGATCCATAAACATTATACCAAAAATAAATCTAGAGACAAACATCAATTTTAAATATTGATGCAAACATGTTAAATAAAACATTTGCACATAGAATCCAATAGCACATTAACAAGTGTACATCATGAGCCATAATGGCTTATTCCAGTGAGTCTCAGGTGGTTTAATATGAAGAAACCCATTGCTCTCAATAACAATGCAACCTTGACACCATGAGACCATGAGCTGAACACCCGCCAGCTAAGCTGTGCCCAGATTCCTGACTCACAGAAACTGTAGAAAGATAAATGTGTTGTTTTAATTCACTAAATGTGTTTTATTACACAACAATAGTAGATAAGTAATGCAAATCTGAACAAAATAGGTAAACATTTTAAGTATTGAGTAGACTAGCCCACCATATCTGTAAGCATTATATAAAGCCTTATTAACAATTTGTTCATGCATTTTAATAGATAGGTATATGAATGGAACAGAATTTAAAAGTCCACAAATAGATACAATTGCATATAACTTTTAATTTCATTAAAGGCGGCATCTCAAGCTAGTGGTATTGTGGATTAACTGAATAGCTCTTTTAAAAAGTTAAAATTTGATTCATTGCTACAGCAGGATAAATTATATATTTATGAAAGAGTTAAATATGAAAACAAAACTATGTGAGTACAAGAAGAGAACATTAGTGGATATTTTCACCCCTGGGGAAAAAATATTCCTCACTATGCCCTCAAATCCAGAAACAGTAAGAAAAATAGTTGGTGAATTTGATTATATAAAAATGTAAAACGTTTGTATGCCAAAACAATAAACCAAGTCAAAAACTGGGGGAAAATATATTTACAAACTGGTAATTTTCTTATTGTATAAATGGCTTCTAAAGATAGAGAAGTTAATGGCCAAAATCTTACCCACCCACCCTCCAAAAAATAAATAAATAAAGGGCCAGATATATTGTTGGTTCAAGAAAACTCAGGAAGTTCCCCATGAAATCTAAAACTGTCCCCCCCACTTCAGCTGTGGAGGCGGGGGGGGGGGGGGGGGGAATCAGGTGGAGGGACCTATGGGGGGAAAAAAGAGGAATATCTGTAATAATCGGAACAATAAAGATTTATTTTTAAAAAAAGAAAAATGATAGATGCACTTAATCTCTGTCCCAGGGATCATCTGGGAATATATTTCAAAATGCACTGACAACATTTTACAAGACTGCTGTGGGCTGAGTTCCTCATGCCAACTCCTCAGCCTTCCTGTACCCATCATAAGTGGAGCAATTCTGCGCCTCTAACCTGGGGCTTGCCCATGAGGCTGGCTTCAAATGATGGCAGGTGAGTGGAGTGACAGTGTACCAGACCCATAGCTGGGCTTTAGGAGATGTAAAAAAATAAATAATTATTTTTTGTGGTTGTTTGCTACATTGCATTTTGTATCAGAGGCTGACACAAAGGAAGCAATATGTGTAATAGCAAGTAATTGGAGACAACCCAAATGTCCATCAATAGAGCACTGAGTGAATAAACTGTGGACACTACACAATGCTTCATGCTTAAGTTGGTGGGTTTTTTTTGTTTGTTTGTTTGTTTTAACAGCAAGAGCAACTGCCGTTTAACTAGGTCAATTTAAAACAATCCTGAGCAATTATTTCTTTGGAGAATCTCAAATATTTAAGTACACAGAGCATTTAAATTCTTACAGCATGGGTGGTGTTAATCAAGGTGCCATCCCCAAAGCTGCTTTGACTGGGTGACTGCTTTTAGCCACAGTAAATCAGGAAGTGTAAGCATCAAATTTGAATTCCTCTTTGCAGAATCATGAGTTAGTGTGAGCCAAGAGTCTTGAGCTTTTTCACATTAGAAGTGATCTCATTTTGCCCAACACTCATGGATGAGTAGGGAGGAACTGCTGGGGGTACAGGTTGCAGCTGACTTTATTTCCCTCCTGGATTCTTAGGGAGCAATATGTCATGGCAAATAAGGTGACAAGTTTGGAGTCAGACCAACCTGAGCTCTAATCCCTGCCTCATTCCCTGACAACATGAACTATCACTAATTTAGTTATTGTAAAACTCAATTCCTTATCCATCAAACGGTCACTAACACCTACCAGAGAGAGTTTCAGTGAGAATCAAAGGAACACATGGTGCTTGTGAGACCACAGACAACCAAATACGTTTGTATGCTTCTTTGTTTCCTGCCTCCATCCCTTCTCATCAAAATTGTGAAATTATGAATGTAAATGTGGGCTCTGAAATCTCCTACTAATAATTAAATCCAGGATTATCGTTAATATTTTCAAATAAGCTTTTATAAAATTATTACAATGCTCACTGGATTATAAACACAAAACTAAAAAAAAAAAAATCCTTGGGAGCTTGTTGGCATTATGAGAAATTCTGCAGTCACAAATACAGGCTCAGAGTTACTATTGCATTTTTAACAATCCATTCATCTTATTTAATCTAGGTGTATATGATAGATCTGATTTACAATTACGTACTCTTTCTTCCGGTAAAATGATTCTAGATCCCTGACTGTTTACATGAATTGGCATGAGCCCAAGTGTTTCCTTATGAGAGGAGCTTACATCTCCATCTCATTTCAAACATGGCCATGTGATTTGCTTTGGCTAATGGCAGGACAGTGGATGTGACGTTGTAAGCATTATAAAGAAGTAGAGTGCGAACTCTTATAAAAGATAGGGCATCAGTTAGAATACTAAAAAGGTCTTGTAATCAGTACTGGGGGAAAATTAACCCTAGCAAAGTTCTCTACAGGGCTTAGTAGTAAATATTTTAGACTTTATAGGCCACATTCAATCTCTTTTGTATTTTTTCTCTTATAATTAAAAAACTGTAGCCGGACCAATGTGGCTCAGTGGTTGAGTGGTGACCTATGAACCAGGATGTCATGGTTTGATTCCCAGTCAGGGCACATGTCTGGTGTGGGGCATGCAGGAGGCAGCCGATCAATGATTCTCTCTCCTCATTGATGTTTCTCTCTCTCTCTCTCCCTTCTTCTCTGAAATCAATAAAAGTATTTTTTGAAAATGTAAGAATCATTCTTGGCTTGTAGATAGTACAAGAGGAAGCCCCTACCCTAAATGCAACACTGCTTCGGTACCACCTAAAAAGGTGAAAAGCAAAACTCAAAAGGATCAAGCTACTTCTAGGTAACGTAACTGCATCCTAGGACAAAACTCAAGGATATTTATAAAAATACAAAAATATCAGAACCCTACAAGGTAAAATTCACAACGTTTGACACCTGACAAAATATGACCAGGCATGCCAAAGCAGAATACAAACCACAATGTAGATGTTACTCAATAAATGAACACTGATTCAGAAATGACAAATGAGAGAACTTGTCCCATGGTCTGAGAGAGTCTGACTCGAGCATCAGTTCACACTTTGGCTTTGAGATTATCTCATTTTGTTTCTAACACTTGGACATCTCCTCTCTCTAGAATTCAAGATCACTAATGTTTCCAGAACATTTCTTCTGAAATCTACCTAAGATTTTCCTTGTGTTTGGAACAGTGAGGCACCATATTGCCTGAAAGTCTTAATTCACTTCTCTGTATTATCAGATACACCTTGGTTCTGGAGAATCCTGAAGGACACAGATGTACCCTGACGGTTCAGTAAACTAGACTCTTTTGTGTCAGGCAACATTAGTGACAATCCACCCAGAAAGCTGACTGACAGAGATGTCCAACAGAACCACTAGATGGTGCAATATCTCCACTTTTTATTGACACGGAAACCTAGAAGGGACCCAAGTCCTTTACAAGGAACACTCACCAGATAGCTATCGAATTTGTCATTCCAGCTGCCAGCCTTATTTGCTGATGATCGTGTGCGAAGGAATGGGATCTAATTCATCTTTGCTTTGCTTAACTTGAAAGAGAGCTTTTAAAAATGTTTATATTGATGCTGTGGTGAGAGTGGGAGCCCTTTCAAAGGCAAGCTGTGAGATGAATTCTGATTCTCCAGCCACCTCTAGCACAGCCTGCTTGCCCCTGCCTGTCCATCTCCCTTGCCCCAGTTGCCAGCACTCTTCAAGGCTCCGAGTGGGTTCCTCCCCTGTAATAAGCCTTCACTGACCTTCCCATCCATCACCATCACTTTTTTCCTAAATTCTTATGTGACTTTTGCTTTGTCCCTAGATAGTGCCATGTAACATTGAGGAAATTACTTTACCTATCTGAGGTTCACTTTGCTCTTATATATGACAGAAACCAGCATGAGTACATCACTCATGAGGTAGTTGTGATGTTTTGATAAAATGCTGCATGTAAAGCAATTAGCAGAGTGACTAACACAGAGCCAATTCTCATAGATCTGTATGCGCCAGCCTTTCGTACCATTTCTCACTGTCCTGTGCTTCCATCAGATGCTCAGTCATTCTTTCTTTCTTTTTTTAAATATATTTTTATTGATTTCAGAGAGGAAGGGAGAGGGGAGGGAAGGAGGGAGGGAGAGAGAGAGAGAGTGAGAGAGAGAAATATCAATGATGAGAGAGAATCATTGATCAGCTGCCTTTTGCATGCCCCCTACTGTGGATTGAGCCCACAACCTGGGCACATACCCTGACTGGGAATCAAACCGTGACCTCCTGGTTCATAGGTCGACTCTCAACCATTGAGCTACACCAGCTGGGCTCGGTCATTATTTCTTGAACACAGACAACTTGCCAAGCATCTGCTTGCTGCCGTTGATGGAGGAGTATATAAGATTTACATGAGCCACACCATTACAAGCTTTACAATAGAGGAAGGGAGAGGGAGATAAATCATCCCCGTAATTTCTACGATAAAGCAAGATTGTATCTTAGAAAATGGAGATAATTATATGCACTCCCTGTGCTCCTTGCATGGCATAAATAACATGTAAAATACCTAGCAATACAGCAGACAAAGTAAGGAGTAGTCAGTATTGTTGCTGTGAAAATTTGGTTGAGTGTTGTAGTAGGTGGCATTTTCCTCTTTGAAAGAGGAATTGGGATTTTGACAGTGCAGGTGGGAGTGGTGGGTGGAGGAAACACGATAAACTAGAGTTGGAGTCAGGAAAGCATTAAAGCATCTGGAGAAGTCACTGGGGGCGTCTTGTCTGAGCAGAGTGTGAGTGAACACGAACACAGGCTTGGGGCCTTGGGGGACAAGGTGAGACGTGGCGGGCAAGCGGGAGCCACTGATGCTCTCAGACTGAAAGAGAGTGTGTTCAGATTGGTGTCTTAGCAAAATTTACCCAGCAGTATCTGGCACAGAGCAAAGACTCAACAAATGTTCTCTGGATGAACAGCGGCAAAGTAAAATTTGCTGTGAAAAAAACAGAAATGGTAAGTAGAGGATCCAAGTGGGAGGATGTAACACTTGGTTTCACACCCAGACCCCATCTCCCACCCAGGCCTCTCAAACAGAACCTCAATTTGATTCTGTCTTTCTCACTCCTCCGAGAAGGCAAACACTGCAGAGGAGGTTGGCGCCAGCCTCAGGGACTGGGTCCTGTTTAGCCAGGATGGGCAGGTGTAGGAGTTCTGCCCTATGCAGACGTTAGGAGATTCGGCATAGAACCCAAGGTGGAGAGGATGAGCCCCTTTCTTGCCTCTGGGTGTTTTTGTCTCTTCATGTGAAGTCTGAATGGCTACCGGCATCACGCAGGCAGTCTGTGGGCAGTCTGTGGGCACAGCTGACCAATAAGGGGCACAGAACCAAGACAATGCCAAGAAGCTGAACTGCAGCCCTACCTGCCCGTGTCTGCAGCCTCTGTGTGCGCCTTATCACGGAGATAATACCTCCCTTTATCGTTCAAACTGGTGGGATCCCAGTTCTACATCACTTGAAGCCAAACACTTGCTGATGGATGGAGAGGCCATCATGGCTATTGAAAGAGTCCAACAGATTTGAGAGGCAATTTAGCAGAGAGTTGGATTGTCATATTTATGTCCCATGCAACATGCAAGCCATACTAATGCCAGAACAGTACCTGCTATTCTCTGGAACTCAGGCCTCCTCTGCTTTATCTGGCAACCAGAACGCAGTGCCTTCAAGACTTAACCATACATTTGAAGTGAGGAAAACAAAGGCAACAAGAAGTTATGGGTGTCTCTCAGGTGTTCAGCCGGAGTCACTGAGTGTCTTGGGGTACTACTGTCTAAGAGAAGGAAGCGAGGGCATTTTATGGCAAGGATAAAAGCTGAATTAGGAACTGACGTGGGTGAGATAGTCATCAAGTTATCTTAGAATAGTAATGCCAGGGGCTATTTTGTCCCCCAGGGACATGCGGCAGCGCCTGGAGATGTTTTGATTGTCATAACTTAAGTGGGGGGAGAGCGGATGCTATTGGCATCTCATAGGCGGAGGCCAGAGATGTTGCTAAACATCCTACAATTTACAGGGCAGGTCCCCACCACAAGGAGTTACCCCATCCGCAATATCAACAGTGAAGTTGAGAAACCCTATAACACTGCATTAGACTTTAATAATTTGATTTCTCTCTGTGTTCAGCAAGTGTTTATTGAGCATCTAATAGTGGCAGACTAGTTTCCAGGCCTAGCAGGGGAAATGACTGTGCAAGACTCTCCAGATAAAAGCTCCCAGTAAATAAACTAAAGGAAATGGAATGGAATCTAAACTTTAGAAACTGTGCCATACAAACGCCGCTCCAATAACAGGGACCCCAGAATATTAGCCTGGCAAATGCTAAGGGGGTCTGGTCCAGGGCATAGGCAGATCTTTCCTGCCCTAGAAAAGCATCATGCAGATTCACATGACAGTCCTACGGACACACCTCAAGCACCGTCTGGAAAAAGTTACTGTTGATCGTGTTATCTGGGCTCAAGGGAAGGTGGAAGCTCCTAGTGGTGCCTACCATCTGCCTAACCCTCTCCTAAACGCTACTACGTAACTCACTGATTCTCCCAGGAAGCAGGAGGAGGTGTCTGTTATCACAGGCATTTCACAGATGAGAAAACTGAGGAACAGAGAAATCCCATAATGCGTGAAGTCTGCTTTCTGGGCTCCTAGAACACAACTTTCCCCCCCACTTTAACTAAGCCTACGTTCCAAATATCAAGTTATTGTTGGGACAAAGAGAATTGAAATCATGCAGCTATACATCCAGACTTTCAGCAATTAAAAAAAAGAGAGAGAGCTCTCAAGCCATGAAAAGACACAGAGAGACCTTAAATGTATAGTGGTAAGAGAAAGAAGCCAATTGAGAAAAGATGGATCCTGTTTGGCTCCAACCATGTGACATTCCGAGAAAGGTGAAACTATGAAGAAAATAAAAGGATCAGTGATTGCCACGGGTTAGGGGGAGAGACAGAATAGTCTACTATAATGGTGGATACATATCATTATACATTTGCCTGAACCCAACACCTAGAGTACACCCTACTTGGGGTAATAATGATGTGTCAATGTAGGTTCATCAGTTATAACAACGGTACCACTCAGGTAGATGTTGATAATGGGGAGGCTGTGCAGGTGTGGGGGCAAGAGGTATATGGGAACTTCCTGTACTTCCTGCTTAATGTTACTGTGAACCTAAATCTGATCTTAAAAAAATTTTTTTTAATAAAATGAAAAAAAAATAATAATAATAATAAAATGAAAAGGCTACTTGAGGAGTTCTGTTTAAAAAATTGTGTGGTTCCCCTTTGGGGTGTTTACTCAGGCCCTTAACCCTCTGCCTTTGTCCGTTTGGGCTGATAAAGGCTCAGTCCTCTTTGTTTTGTGAAAGGAAGTTTTCCCTGGAGGTCCCCTAGCCACACACTCTCTCGGGAAGCATAAAGCTAAGAGTCAGGGACACAGGCAAGTGATGGACCTTGAACTCTCCTGGTTTACTGGTGAATGGCTTTGGGCAAACCACTTTAATCGACGAAGCCTCAGGTTGCTCATCTTGAAAATGGGGTTCATAGTGACAATCGTATTTACCATTCATCATGACTATTGTGGTAGAGTGTGAGGTCCCCAAGGACAGGAACAATGTCTGTTTTACTCAGTGCGGCTCCCACAGTGCCGGCACAGAGCTGGCCCTAAGTTACGGCGGAGTGGATGAATGGACAGATGGATGATGAGTACACAAAGGAATGGTGATGCCTGGGCTGCAGGGTGGTTGTGAAGCCTGAAGGAGTGAGGGTATGGGAAGCGTCTGGCACATGCTAGGTGTCCCCTTTCCCCGACCCAGTGAATTTGTCTTTTCACCTGAAGCAACCCTGGGCTGCCACCAAGAGAGTGATTCAGGCAATTAAGAACAACAGACATCTAGACAAAGGGAGACCTCAGGAATATGATTGACCTAGAGAAAGGAGACACCTGCTCCATTTTCCTTTAACAACACTTACAAAAGTAGGTCTTTGTCTTTCCTAATTGCACATTGGGGAAAAGCAGTATCAATTTAAATGTAACACGTCTCAACCAAGGGATGGGCTATTTCTATCCCAGGTCTAACACTGCTATTCCCAAGAAGCCTCAAACCTACTGATTCAATTATTCAAAGAAAGTTTTTGAAGTTGAGATAGGCTTTATTTTAGACTCCCATTATCTTTTTTTCTTGATTCTAGAGACGGCAGAGAGAGAAACAGAATGAGCAGCACTTGGCTGGAGGGAAAGAGAGCCATGTCTCACGCTGGCTCTGTCTACAAACTGTGTGGACTTGTCTGTCTGCATTATGTCACCTCTCTGAGCCTCAACCTCCAGATTTACAAAATATGGAAATTAACTACATCAGTGATGTGATTAGAGAAACATCACACAGAGCATGAGCTTAGAGAAAACACTGGATTAATATTCAGATGAAATTTCATACTTGAAAAAACAAAAAATACAATGTGGGTTTGAACTGTGCAGGTCCACTCATACACAGATTTTTAAAAACATAAACATGTACAGTACTGTGAATGCATTTTCTCTTCTGTGTGACACTCTTAACAATGTTTTCTTTTCTCTAGTTTACATTATTGTAAAATACAGTATATAAGACATATAATATACATAATGTTTGTGAATCAACTGTTTATGTTACTGGTGAGGCTTCTGGTCAACAGTAGGCTAATAATAGTTAAGTTTGGGGGAAGTCAAATATAACATGTAAATTTTTTATTGTGTGGGGGGTCGGTGTCCCTAGCCCCCATGTTGTTCAAGAGTCAACTGTAGCCCAGCCAGCTGGTGTGCCTCAGTGGTTGAGCATCGACCTACAAACTAGGAGGTCACAGTTTGTTTCCAGTCAGGGCACATGCCCGGGTTTGGGGCTGGATCCCCAGGAGGGGGCGTGCAGGAAGCAGCCAATTAATGATGCTCTCTCATCAATGTTTCTATCTCTCTTCCTCTCCCTCTCTGAAATCAATAAAAATATATTTTTTAAATAGAATAAAATAACAAACCGTATCTTGGTTGGTAGAGGAATGTGACAAATAAAGTGATTATAAATGGAACTTGTTCTTAACTATCACTCCCTCCAACTCTGAAGGATATCTCTCAGCATTGTGTGTGTGTGTGTGTGTGTGTGTGTGTGTGTGTGTTGTATGCATGAGTGTGAGTGATTTTTCTTGTTTATAACAAATTGGAGAGACTAATTTTTAAAGAAACTTGGATTATATAATTCTTATATTTCCAAAAACTCAAATTAAAGGATCCCATTTGAAATGATAAAGATCATGATCAGGACTTTAAATATTGACTTATTTTGTATGTGCAAGGTATTATGCAGAGGACTTTATTTATAACTCCATGCTTGCTCCTCAATAGTCACTAAATAAATTGATGGAGAATATCTCAGTTACATTCGAAAACATTTCTCTCCTGGGATTTTTTAGGATAGGGAATGTTATTACTAATTAAACTCACAAGTCAATTTCCCAGTAATAAGATAGTGCTTTTCACCATAAAGACCCAAGTTAATGGACCAATAATGGAGGAACTTCAGTTTAAAGTTATCATTGGGGAACTGAAAATTTATAATTCAATGAACTCTGTATCACCTAGCTTATAAATGGGGAAGAAACTGATATTTATTGACTTCCTAAATGTACCACTTTTATTCTGATTTAATATTTTAAATAGTTCCCATTACTTGACCCCATAGTAGGTGTTCAATAATTTTACTTGTGATGTGAATTTTCAAGATCTTGTAGAATTTCTTAAACAACTTGACAATTTAGAATATCTCAGGGAACTATTGATCCATAAAGCCAATTTTCTGAAATAATATACTAATTCAACTCCCCAGACATAATCATTCTCAACCCCAAGTTCAATGCTTTCTAATCTTTTTGTTGGCATTTCTTCATAGTATAGATCACGTGATACACATAACTTATACCACTTCCTTTGTCTTTGTAATGCTATCTCATGAACATTGTTTTATCACTGAACAGATTTTTATGGACATCGGTTCATTTCAGTTTAGTTGTATTTCCAACATAAATGGTTGTGCAAAATGTAACCAACACAATCCTAAATTTGGCAATGGAGGATAATGAAGAATACGGTTAACCTGTAAATAATGTGCTAGTGTAGTTCACACTAAAAGTTTTAAAGAAATTAACCAGAGGTGTCTGGAGATAGAAGGAAATTGTTCATGCAGAAGAGGCATCTGAAGGCACAGGATCAAGGCAGCCCTGGCCAGGTTTAGAGCAGGTACATGTGTCCTGAACAAGAAATGCTCATGCTCAGAATAGGGACTATAGCTTCTACTAAGAGATTAACCGGAATGGTTCCCACAGGAGATCACAAAGACTTAATTAAGGATAAGATCCAGTTCTGTAGAATTCTGTAGAAGGAAGCAATGCTTGTCATTATGTAGCTAGATCTGAATTGTCATTAAAAGATTTGTTTCCAAATACAGTCTTCACTGTTCCACAACAAATCCCTTATTCATGGAAATGGCTATCCCCTGAAAAGAAAACTGAAAGTCTATCTTAGCTCATAGGCTGCTATATTAGAATACCATAGACTGGGTGACTTAAACAGCAGACATTGTTTTCTCACAGTCCTGGAGGCTGGGAAGTCCAAGATCAAGATGCCCACACATCTGGTGTCTGGTGAGAGCCTGCTTCAGGATTCATGGAGGGTTGTCTTCTTACTGCGCCCTCACATGGCAGAGAGCAGAGAGTGAGGGCAAGCTGTCGTGTGTTTTTTTACAAGTGCACTAACCCCATTTACAGGGCTCCCACCCTCATGATCTCGCCGCCCACAGGCCCCACCTCCTAATACCATCACATTGGAGATTAGGATTTCAATCTATGAATTTGCATGGGACACAAACATTCAGACTATAACAAAGCCACTCTGATAATTCAGTTGAAAGCTGCATAAACCTTTAAGTGAATAATAATAAGTGAGTAATAGTAAGTACTAACATTTTTAGAGTAATTTATTAATCCCACTTATATGCATTATCTAATTTCATCTACTCAACCTACCTATGAGAGTTAGGTATCATTACTTTAATCCTATATAATGAAGAGGTAATATGCAAATTGACCATCATGCCCTCACACAAAGATGGCCACCCCCATGTGGTCACAAGATGGCCAGCAGGGGAGGGCAGTTGTGGGCAATTAGGCCAGCAGGGGAGGGCAGTTAGGGATGACCAGGCCAGCAGGGGAGGGCAGTTGGGGGCGACCAGGCCAGCAGGGGAGGGCAGTTGGGGGTGACTGAGCCTGCAGGGGAGGGAGGGCAGTTGGGGGGGGGGCAGGCCTGCAGGGGAGGGCAGTTAGGGGTGACCAGGCTAGCAGGGGAAGGCAGTTGGGGGTGACCAGGCCTGCAGGGGAGGGCACTTAGGGGTGACCAGGCTGGCAGGGGAGGGCAGTTGGGGGCAACCAGACCAGCAGGGGAGGGCAGTTGGGGGTGACTGGGCCTGCAGGGGAGGGAGGGCAGTTGGGGGGCGATCAGGCCGGCAGAGGAGGGCAGTTGGGAGCAATTGGGCTGGCAGGGGAGCAGTTAGGCATCGATCAGGCTGGCAGGGGAGTGGTTAGGGGGTGATCAGGCTGGCAGGCAGAGGCAGTTAGGGGCAATCAGGCAGGCAGGCAGGCGAGCAGTTGGGAGCCAGCAGTCCCGGATTGAGAGAGGGATGTCTGACTGCCGGTTTAGGTCCAATCCCACAGGGATAGGGTATCCAGCATTCGAACATCTCCCGAGGGGTTCAGATTGTAGAGGCTGCAGGCTGGGCTGAGGGACAACACCCTCCCCCCCCAGTGCATGAATTTCATGCACCAGGCCTCTAGTATTATATATAAAAAATTAACACTCAAAGAGATTGAGTGATTTGCTCAAAGTCTCGAAGTTAATTAGTGAGTGAGCTGGGATTTATACCCAGATGTTTATTTTTTTAAATATATTTTTATTGATTTCAGAGAGGAAGGAAGAGGGAGAGAGAGATAGAAACATCAATGATGAGAGAGAATCATGGATCGGCTGCCTCCTGCAAGTCCCCCACTGGGGATCGAGTCCACAACCCGGGCATGTGCCCTTGACTGGAATCCAACCTGGGACCTTTCAGTTCACAGGCCAACACTCTATCCACTGAGCCAAACAGGCTAGGGCCCAGATGTTTATTTTATGTTCTTTCTGCTATAGCATATTTCTTCTCAAGGATTAGGCACTCTGATGAGTAAAACAAAGGGTATTAGTATATTTAATTTGTTACTTGTCTGTTCGTGATTTTTTTAAATTTTGATTTACTTTGTAATCAGTTATACTATTACTTTACTCAGGTCATTTTTTTTCCCAAGAAAATACACTTGGTGTCATGTTATTTATATAAAATTTTTTGGATTGTCTCCTTTTGCTCAAGATTTTGTTTGTAAGATTCATACAGGTTAACAAATGTAGTTGTTCATTTAGTTTCATTGTTCTAGAATAGGAATTGGCAAATATTTTCTGTAAAGAGAAGATGTTTTAAAATTTTGGCTCTGCAGACCAGATGGTCTTTACTGCAACAACGCAACTCTGTCAGAGCATGAAAGGAGCCATTGCCAATACATCACAGAATGAGGAGCACGGCTGTGTTCCAGTAAAATGTATTTGCAGAATTTGGTGCTGGGCCAGATTTGGCCCATGGGCTGTAATTTGCTGACCGCTCCTCTATACTATCCTATTGAGTGACTATATCATAATCTGCTTATCCATTCTATTTTTCCCCATTCTATTGTTGATGGGCAATTGAGTTGTTTCAGCTTGAGGCAATTACAAATAATGCTCTTAAGAACTTTCTTGATCATGTCTTTTGGTGTTCAAGTGCTCATATTTTTATCTGGCATATTTATAATAATAAAAGTGTAATATGCTAATTAGACCAGACGACCTTCTGGACAAAGCCGGGGCTGCGAAGGCCGAGGCATCCGCCTTGGCTTGCCAAGCAGCCATGGCTGAGAGGGCTGAGCCCCTTGCACGAATTTCATGCACTGGGCCTCTAGTATTATATAAAGAAATGGAATTGTGGGGTCATAAGGCATGCTAATCTTCAATTTGATAATGTTATCCTTTTTTTTAAAGTAATTCTAATAACTTAATTTTCACCATCTTTATATGAGAGTTCCTTATCACCAATTCACTATTGGCAGTCTTTTAATTTCAGTATTTTGGTGAGTGCTTAGTGGTATACATTTTGGTTTCAACTTGCAACACCTTTACATGGTTTTAGCCACAGAAGTCTTCTTTCATATAAGGCTCATTAAAGGACTGTGTACATATCCCTTTAGGGATGCCTCTTATCTCATTATTTTGTAGAGTTTATTATAAATTCTGGCTGTATGTTGCAATTTTATTTACCCAGATATTTACTCATTTGTTATATTTTTTATTCATTCTTGCATTTCTGAGCTTCCAAACATATGACACATATTTCTTCTGAATTGAAGAAGTCTTTTTATTGTTTCTATTAGTGCAGTTCTGCTGGTGATGAATTCCCTCAGCTTTTGTTTGGTTGCAAATGTTTAAAATTCATATTAATAATGGAAGAAAATTACCTTCTAAGTAAAGCATTTTAGGCTGGCTATGATTTTATTTCAACACTTTGAAGATATCATTTCTTTGTCTCCTGGTTTCTGTAAGTTTTGTAGATAAAGCAGCAGTCTTGTCACTATTTATCTAAAGGTAATATTCTTCCTCACTTCTCCTTTTTTCTTAAAATTTTTATCTTTTCTTTAGGTTTTAGCAATTTGTATGGTGTTGGTTTTTTTTTTAATGATGTTCTTGAGTATGGTTTTCTTTATATCCATCCTTCATGTGACTTATAGGGCTTCTGGAAACTGTGGCTTAATTTATTTTGCCATTTTGGGGAAATTCTTATTGCTTTTTGCCCTTTCCCCCTCTTTTCCATCTTGGTCTTTAAGTATGTATATGTAAGACTTTCTTAGCTTATCTATGTGTGTTGCACATTTAAAAATATATTTATTCTTTTATCTTTATATGCTTTATTCTGGATATTTTCTTTGGGCTTATCTTCCAGTTAACTAATTCTATTTTTTACTTTATCTAACACATAATACATCAAGGTGCCCATATTTTTGATAGGATTAGAAATGCTTAAGTGCTGGACAATGGAAAGAGCAAAAAGAAGTCTTAAATGCATACTGGCATCAAACATGTAATAAAAACGAGTGTAGTAGGCCAAGTGTGATTTAAAAAGCAGAACTGCAAGAACATGCCGAGTATTTTATAGGCCAAACTTCAGCTCCAGTAAATTAATACAAACTGGAAATGTGGGTTGAGTTGATTTCCCCAGAAGGTAGTCATTGGGATTTGTAAGTAAAATCATATTTTGTATTTATGTGAATTCATTTATTAAAAGATCTTGCCCTGGCCAGTTTGGCTCAGTGGATAGAACGTCGGCCTGCGGACTGAAGGGTCCTAGGTTCGATTCTGGCCAAGGGCACATGCCAAGGTTTCGGGCTCGATCCCCAGTGGGGGACATTGCAGGAGGCAGCCGATCAATGATTCTTTCTCATCGTTGATGTTTCTATCTCTCTCTACCTCTTCCTTCCTCTCTGAAATAAATAATTTTTTTTTAAAAAAAGATCTATATCAAGCAATCTGTATAAGCTCTTTGGGTTGTATATGGCTCATGGAATGCTGTTTTGTGATCTCTACCTTGTAAGATAAAGCCCACCACCTTGTCAATAGCATCCCATGATCCGGTTCCAGAAATCCTCTTCAAACGTGTTTTCTACCTCTTATTGATTTTACCTTTATACTTGGTAATACCCAATTGCTTCCACTAATACTCCCACTGCCTTCTAAGCCGTAGGATTTCCTAAGTTACCATATTATAGTTTTCACACCACTCTAGGCATATAGTAATCATAGCACTTGCAGCACAGCTTACAACATTTGCTGTCATTATCCCTATGCATCCAAAGGCTTCTTGGAGCTGAAGACCATGTCTTATCCACCTCTCAACCCAGTGCCCAGCACAGTGCCTGACACATAGTAGGCCCTCAGATAACATTTGTTAAACTTAATTAATTTTTTGGAAAGAAACAGGGTAAGCCTTTGAAGAAGGTAAAATGGGGCATAGAAGGCAGGACTACAGCACACTTATTATTCATCCTTTTCTTTATTCTTCTTTTAGGAGGCCTAAAGAAACAAAGATCTGTAAGACATCTAAGGCAAAATATGCTTAAGGAACTTCCAACAGGCTGACTTCTCTATATTATAACATTCTAATAGCAAAGGCAAAATTAATATAAGTAATAGTAGTAAATCTATGATTTATTTAAGTGGTTATGAAATCACGTTCTTTGCTAAACAGCTTACAGGAAATATGCTTTTCAGTCTTGATGCCATCCCTACTATTATTATTTCCATTTACCAGATGAAGAAACTGAGGCTCAGAGAATCTTTCCATAATAACACAGCTAAAAACTGAGGGACATAATATCCATACTCAAGTATAACTCCCCTTCACCTCATTATGCCACCACACCAAGGCAATCTGTGACCTCTGGGTGACTTTCTGTCCCCCATTTATCTGTGGCTTTCTCGTGATTGTTTTGAAGTGGTAGTGAACCAGAACAGGATCAGAGGCACCCTGGGTAAAAATGACTGCCTTTCCTTGCTCTGACTATACCTCTGAACATTCTTTCAGAACACAGACCTTTTCGAAAAAGAGGCTCTCTCACTAATAGGGAGGTTTGGGGAAAATCACCTCTCCTTGCCTGTGAATAGAGGATAAAGCAAGGGCCCCGGAGTCATATATTTTTTAGTTCAAATCCCCACTTTGCCCTTTTCTGAATTGATTATATTCTTTCAGGCTTATTTTCCGTATATATAAAGTAGAACTAATAATGCCCTGCTGGACTCACAGGTTTGTTATGAAAATCAAATGACAAAGTGCACAGGAAAGAGCTTTTGGAATTGTAGTGCACCATGCACACAGGAAGAGTAGCTATTATTTTTTCAGAAATGACATTCTCCAAGCCACGTGAGATGTGGAAACTCAGGCTGGTTAGGTGTACACTGTGTGTGGTGGCTCTGCTTTGATAACAGCTTGGTGGTTTAAGTAACCAGCAAACCAGTGGAATCCGGCTATTAACATTGGACACATACAATCTATTGATGTGGACTTTTACTTTGCCAGGGACCTATAATCACACCTCGTGACAAGCAATACATATTTTGCAGCATTTTAATAAAGCACATCAGCGAGCAATGAAAAGCTAGAAGGTAATAACAAACATAGATATTGGATGGAAAAGCACGCATTATGGGGATAGATGGAAGAGATTCATTGTGCTTTTTATTCATACTTATGTAGCACTTACCCAAACTCATCTTAATAAGAACCTCAAGCCAAGTAGACATGCTTTCCATCATACTTATGTCCCTACAATAGAAGGGAAATTCCCCCTCAACTGACAAGTGATGCCAAGAAAAGGAAGCAGGGATTTCTCTTTCCCTCCCAAGGTACTGTGTGTACCAAACTCAGACATTCTGATTTAATGCGATCTTTTGCATGAAAATCTACTTCACAAGACAAAAATCAATCTCTCTTCCTCCTTCCACAATCCTTTTACTAGGAAATAAACAACTCGTTTGTTATCAATTTACTTATTATAGATTTATTCTGAGAGTGCCCTGGGACTGTGGGACTCCGTGCTACTGGATTAGCAGATGTGATTTCTATAGCATTTAATAGCATGAGAGAGCCTGTCTCACCAAGGATCCCCTTGTTGACTATTAATTTATAACTAGCGGATGCTTCTGTGTAATAAAGAAGCCAGTAAGTGAGAGACACGCCAGCAGGTGAAAGTATATGATCATTAAGGAGATAAAAAATCTGAAACATTTAAAAAGTGGATAAAATGATAATAGTAGATATTTATTGGATAGTTATATCAGGCATCATACTAAGCACTTGCATATGTCATTTAATTCTCACAAACACCTGTGAAGTAAAACAGTATTATTGTCTCAATTTTACAGATGAAGAAACTGAGGCAGAGAGTGTTTAAATCAATTCCCAAAGCCTCCCAGCTGCAGAGGCGGGAAAACCTACAAAGTCTAATTTGAAAGGAATGTCATTCTCCATCCCCCCCCCCCCCGCCCCCTCAACCCCCTCCACCCCACCCCACCCCCACTCCCCCGCCCAGTGCAGCGCAGCTGGCAGGAAGACAGGGAAAGAAAGACAACAGCATCCCCAGCTTCCAAGAGTCACTCTGTACTTAGTTCACCTTTTTGCCATTTGCCTGCCTTATTCTACCACCTGGATCTCAAGCCCACCTTTCCACGCACTGACCTGTTCTGCATCCTAGGTCATTAGCTCACTTTGCTTAACTGACCTTGATTTGCTTCTTGGTTCTCCTAACTAGAATGTGGTCATGTTTGGACTTAGCAAACAAAGGAGCGAAAACATAAACTCTCACCTTCATAGCGCTTCCTTTGTAAGCAGTACCAAGAAGGAAGGGGACCTCTGTCTGTTTGCAATCTCTTTATCCTAAAAGTGACAAAGCACCAGAGAACCTAGCATTGAGGCTGATGGCCATAGAAGGTCTTTAGAGACCCATTCTCTCCGAAGATAAGAAAGGGGTATTACAGCTGTGAATTCAAACCCTGTGGCTGTCACAGTGCAAATAATGTAACCTGGAAGCAGTGAAACCAGAATAGCCCTCGGGGCCTTTTCTTTCCTTTTTCTAATGGAGACTCCCATGCATGAGTCCTCTGTAAATAAATAAAGCGTCTGTGTATTAATTCTCTGAATTTAAGACAAATGTGCAATTCAAGAGTGGTGCAAGGAGCAAGAATAATGTTTTGCTAAAAAACAAAACCATGGGAATCAGGTGAGCATAAAAAGGCATAAGCTGTTCATGAACATCCTTAACTCCCCACTACTGGGTGGGTAGCAGAGGCGTGGGATCAGAAAGACCTCCGGCAGGCTCTTCCACCTCTCAGCTCAGCTCTTACAGCCTTAGATTTCCCACTCATAAATGGTTTAAAAGGGACAAACTTCTCAGCATCTCTTCAAGTAAAACAAATAAGCGTAGCTGACTCTTATTGAGAGCTTCCTGGCTGCCAGGCACAATGCTAAGCTTTTAACATACATCAACTGAGGCTTCAAACTGTTAGTCCATGACATATTTCCTAAATGTATTTGCACAGTTATTAACTACTAGATGTTTCAATATTTTAAATCAGCTGTTACTATTTAAAACTGAGAAAATGTCACAATTTTCCCCACTTCTGGCTGGCTTCTCTTTAAAAAATGGCACAGCTCAGTAGCAAATGCCGCCTTTAGTTGAGACGTGTGCTTCAGGCCACACGGTGTCCTGTTGCCTGGCATTCAGCTTGCTTTGCCCATGTCCATGACCTTCTTGGCCCCTGCAGACTTTGGAATTGGCCAAACCTGAACCACATCTTAATTCTTGAAAAAGCTCTATGAAGTATTGTCTTTTCAGATAAACATATGAGTAACATTGATTTTTAAAAAGGCTGTTCAATACATACTAATTAACTTTCTCCCTTCACTTTTTATCTGCAAAATATTGTTGGGTTCCAATGTAGAAGGGAAGACCTATTCTTAAACATTTAATTACAATTGAAAATAGAGACTCTTTGGTGAGGCTTTTATTCAAAAAACCATAAAGTGCTATTCAAAGGGAGTTCAAATGCAAAAGTGAATCTACCAATGACCACTCCTGTTATTGAAAGTAGATGAGCCACATCATTACCTAATTTCAACCCAAGAGCCTAATAAGGTGGAAATGTTAAAATATGTTTTGAACTGGAACTTGATTATTATCTCAAGAGTTGAATGTTTGAAGCGAAAAAAAAAAAAAGGTGGAAAGAACAAATTTAGGAGATGGGTTGTAAATTATTTATGGGCCTTTTGAAAAAGGTCAGCATTTTTCCTCAATTCCATGAGGACCCTCTGAGGAATGCAATACTGCTCCTCTAGATGCTTCTTCCTTAGGATGCCTGCTTTTTATCAGCATCCCTGTCTCCATGGTAATAGGTTAGTGCTCATCCCCCACCCCCACCCCAATCTCCACCATCTATAGCTAACCTTAGCAGGAGGAAGAGCCCTCTGGGGGGCCATGCACTGCAGCTCCAGGACATAAACAACTCCATGGGTGGTTGCCATGGCAGTTCTTCATCCACAATATAATTACCCCAAGGTGCACTGGCGATGCACTTACGTGCATCGAAACAAGAAGAGCTACATTTCAATAAATCACTCCAGCCAGGTGGTCGCCTTGCTAGTGCACTAAGAAGCTGGGGTTACAAGGCAACCACGGCCCCGTAATTCATCATTAGAAACAATGGTAGGCCTGGAGTCCATCCCTGGCATGAGTGTTTCTCCAGTTTTATACAAGAAAGCCACATGTTTCCATGAAAAGAATGTCAGGCAATTCAGATTTCCATTTGGTCAAAACTACTTCTCTTATGGTGCCTGCTTCTTTTATTTAGCAGTTGTGGAGATTTGGTCAAATCACATCATCTTTCCGAGTGTAGATTTGCTCATTTGCAAATAGTAATATATGCCTTATAAGATTGTTCCAAGTTATAAAGGGGATGTGTATGTGGATACTGACCAACGTATTAGAGCAATTATTAATAACTAGAGGCCCAGCGCACGATTAACTCGTGCGGGTAGGGTCCCTAGGCCTAGCCTCCTGCGATCAGGGCCATCTTCTGCCTGTTCGCCAGTCCCCAGGCCCAATGCTGCCTCTGCCGCCGCCACTGAGCTGCCAGGCTGTTGGGATCACAAGCTCATCTCAGCCGCTGCCGCTGCTGCTGGGGCTTGAGGCGCTGACGAAGGGGAGCACGGCAGGGGATCCGGGTGCACGCCCGTGCACCAGGCCAAAAGCCTCCAAAAGCCTGGAGCCCGCGGGGACAACCAGCTCCCCGCCTCCAATGGCAGCAGATCTCCGTGTCCGGGGTGTCCGAGGCAGCCCCTCTCAGCAGCCACCAATCCGGCCGTTGAGAGGCGCAGGGCACGGGAGTCCCGCCCCTGCCCCCCCCCCCCCCGTGCCTCTCAATGGCCGGATATGCCACCCCGAGTCCCGCCCCCCAGCCTCCCACCGCCCAATCGTGGGTGTAGCGGAGTGATGGTTATTTGCATATTACCTTTTTATTAGGTAGGATGTTTATACTGAGAGGGGTCTGAGGAGTTTTAGAATGAAATATAGTTATCAAATAATTAAAAGATAGGATCTTCTATATTAAAGGACCCTGTCATCTCTCTTCTGCACATAAACACATACACATACACATGTGGCTAGCAGCCACTGCTACTTGAAGATATGCCCTGTGGATGGAGAGTCAAGGCAAGCACTCCACATGAGTTGTTCATAGGTGAATTCCCCCATCAGACACTCTACTGACATCTAACGGGTATTTTCTTACCAGTGAAAACCCTCATAATAAGATGAGTGTATCCAATTAAGGTTCAAAATTGTTTTGAATGAGGAAATGAAACTCAGCTTGGATTAATCTTCCTTCAAACCAAATACATGTCACCTTTACTATCAAGCTCATCTTGCTGTCAATTCCTCATCACCAGCTATTCTCCATTTTCCTGTTTCTAGGGCTTAAGCAATTCTCTCAGTCAAAATTCAGAGCTGAGTGAGCTTTCTCATTCCCATCTTAACGTGTGAGACTGATGCTCACAGAAGTCATGGTTAGTTAGTGACAGGGCTGAATAAAACACAGGTGGTCTGACCTCCTATCCTTAACCTATGACTCGTTACCCTGAGCCAGGATGTTTCTCCTAATAATCAGGTTAAAAAAATTACTATTACATTGCAGCCCGGTCAGTGTGGCTCAGTAGTTGAGCGTCAACCTCTGAACCAGGAGGTCATGGTTCAATTCCAGATCAGGGCACATGCCTGGGTCACAGGTTCAATCTCCAGTGTGGGGCATGCAGGAGGCAGCCGATCAATGATTCTCATCATTGATGTTTCTCTCTCTCTCCCTCTCCATTCCTCTCTGAAATCCATAAAAAATGCATTTAAAAATAAAAAAATTACTATAACATTGCAAATGTGCTATTGATACTATCAGAATTAGTCTCACTTTCAAAAGTCTGCAGCATTTTGGACAAAGTCATCAAAAAATTCAATTTGTAATAAAAGTGGTTGGATTATTTGAGCATTACATGCATCAGTGATCAGGCTGACATATTAGTCCTTATTTTGAATCTATCTTCTCTTCTTGACTGCAGGAATGGCTTATTTAAGCACGAGGACATTTTCATTTTAGTTAGCTTTGCTGGTAATAGTCATGCAGGTGTTTAATGCTATTTTTATTAAATATATTTTTATTGATTTCAGAGATTAAGGGAGAGAGAGTCAGAAACATCAATGATGAGAATCATTGATCGGCTGCCTCCTGCATGCCCTCCACTGGGGATCGAGCCCACAACCCCAGGCATGTGCCCTTGACCAGAATCAAACCGGACCCTTCAGTCCATAGGCTGATGCTCTATCCACTGAGCCAAACCAGCTAGGGCTTTAATGACATTTTTTTTTTATCCAGACTGCCTCATAATATCTTTCTGTAGCAGGTTCTGTAAGAGAGATGCAACTATCCGCTTACAAGTTTATCTGGCTTGCCTGAAAGTTTTAACATTTTAATATAAAGTATTCCCTGGCCTTGAAGGGTTCAGAATTGGAGCAATTCTTGGTTATAACTCACTGTTTTACAGGATGCCTCTTTTATAACCAATCTTCTCATCCTTATCAGAGGTTTCACAACTTCCTCCATCCTTCAGGATGAAAATTTTTATCAAGCGATTTCCTACATTCTATAATAGATCATGTGGTTAAAGAGAAAACTAAGGGCTGAGTGTATGTTTTTATATCTGATGTCTAATTTAGAGTTTCCCGTTTCCCAATGAAAATGGAATCTCTTTGGGTAAATGATTAGGAAAGACATGCTTTTCTTTAACAGTAAAACTATCTTCCTGATACAAACTTTATAAGCCTTAATCTATTCTGACTTTTATTTTAAAATTTAGAATAATTGTTTTTAGGACAGTGAAACTATTCTGTATGATACTATAACATAGAGAATATTAATGGATATAATTCTTTATACATGTGTCAAAACTCACAGAATGTACAATATCAAGATTTAACCCTATTGTAAACTATGGACTTTGAATGATGCCAATAATATCAATGTAGATTTATCAATTATAATAAATGTATCACTCTGGTGAGGAATGTTGATAATAGGGAGTCTGTGCATGTGTGGGGGCAGAATGGTAAATCTCTATCTTCTCCATTTTGCTTTGAATTTAAAACTGCTCTAGAAAATAAAATTAAAATATAACAGCATAACTGATAAAGTTTTCTTTCCTACAGATACATAGATACCCAAGATATAATCTCTGCTATTATAATTCCATGCTTCTTAGAGCCATGTTTCATTCATAACCCTGCTCCTAGCTTCTGTACAAAGATCTGGCTGCTATGCTTGTGTGTGTGTGTGTGTGTGTGTGTGTGTGTGTGTGTGTGTGCACATGCTCACTCAAAACATATTTCAGGGGGAAAATAATGTGACTGTGATCTCCTCATCAAACATATGTTGATTGAAATCTGTGCTATTTCATACACAAATTTCAATGCTTAGTTGAGATTGTAAAGGTATAAGAGAGGGAAGAGTTAGGTTATTATAAACAATTTTCAAAATATTTTCAAAATCTCTTTATCATCATTCCTTTGAATGTAAATGCATCAATTACAGATGACTTATCAACTCACAAAAGCAATGTTAAGGATCTGTGAGCATCACTTTGTTAGCTGCCACTGAATCATTGTTTCTTACATAAAATAATGAGGCTGGCAGCTTCTACATAAACTGCTCAGTAAGGAATGGGTTTCCCTCATGTTATTTTGAATCAGTGAAGGTTAACTATACATGAGTTTTTCCAGTATTTGTAAAATTTTGATTCAAAAAGTATTTAGCACTAGATATTTTGTCCTATTCTGCACATATTTATACACAATCTAAAATCACATATATAAACTCTTTAATAAATTCTATGTAAATTTTATAACATCTTTTGATAGCTTTGTGTAACTCAGGGTTTCTCAATCTCAGCACTGTTAACATTTGGGGCTGGATAGTTCTTTGTGGTGGGGGCTGTCCTGTGCATTCCCGGATGTTTATTTAGTAGCATCCTTGACCTCTACCCACCAGATACAGTTGCACCCCCCGCCCCCCCAAATGTCTCCAGACATTGCTAAATACCTCTCGGGGACAGGGGAGAGGAGGGGGGAGGGGGATTTCTCTCAGGTAAGAACCATTGGGCTAACAAATGATTGAGATCACAAAGCTCTCTTTTCTTTAAAGAGGAACATTATTTTATTTGTTCTTAGTCGAACTTGAGTTAGCTCAGCTCTTTATAGTACTAATGAGTTTAAGGTCAGAAGGTTGACCTTCTGAGCTGTAATGCACTCATCCAGCAATCATCTATTGAGTGGCATGTGCCGAGAGAGATGCCAGAAAACCATGAAAAGCAACCAGTGCCCTCCAGGCCTTTGCAGTCCTGCACAGTGAGTGGGGAAATGAGAGGAGGTTGATCCAGGGTGAGTAAAGCTATGCCTGAGCTTAATATTGAGGGCTAGAGAAAGCGTGGTTAGACAGAGAGGAAATAGGGTTGGTTTCTCTGATAAAGGAGCAATATCAAGGACTATTTAAATTAAAATTTTAATATGTGTTAGATACCATACTAAGTACATTTTACATCATATCCTGTATATGAGGAGTATGCAGATGACTGAAGTTAAGTCCTGGCTCTAAATTAACAGACTCTAGTTTAAATCCTTACTTCTCTTAATTCACCAGATGACTTGAATAGACCCTTATCCTATTTACATATTAATTTCTATGTATAAAATGAGAATAGTTATATGGCATGGTTGTTTTGAAACCTAAAAGAGGTGACACATGAAAACCAATTTAGTATATAGTACCTACACTTATAGTAAGTAGTGAATATCTTTATTCTCCTTATTTTTATTATTGTTTTTAAATACTAACTTATTTAGATATTTAAACCAGGTATGTCTGGCTTCAGAGCTGTGAATACTACAATTCTCAGTGTCCTAGAGCAGGAAACTGGTTCAGCGAGCCATGGGAGTCCATGCCCTGCCTGATGGAAGACAGTGGACTACATAACTAGGAGTTTGGACTATTCTAAAATAACAGGAGAATTAATGGCTCTGAGCATTCCTCACATGAAGACCCTCTACCACCACCACCAAATAAAAAAAAAGAGATCAGGAGGAAATGTGGGATTAGATGGGAGGAAAAAGGTAGACAGAGGCCAAATCACGCAAACTCTACTAAGTGATGATAAGAAGTTTGAATTTTATCCTGAAACCAATGTGAAACCACTGCAGAGTGATATCATGATTTAATCTGTCCTCTGGAAAGATCAGCCTGGCCCTTTGAAGAATGGAGAATGGATTGGGATATGACAAAGCTGGGAACAGTGGAGCCAATGAGGAGGCTAAGTGATTGATGATAGCCTCCTCATTGGCTAGAAAGAGAAAGGAGAAGTAGAAGGTTTAAGGTGTTTTTAGTGACAGAATTGATAGGATGTCCTTCAGCTAGTAAGGAATTTTTATATCAATTATGCTAATATATTTTAATAGACTTTATTTTTAGAGCAGTTTTAAGTTCTCAACAAAATGGAGTAGAAGGTATAGATGTACCATATACCTCCTGCCCCCAGACATACACAGTCTCACCCATTATTATTATTATTGATTACAAATATAATACCTTTTTTCCCTATATTACATCTACCTTCTCCTCTAACCTAGACATCTATAAGTCACTAGAGACTGAGAGAGCAAGGATAATTATATGCATAAATCAGCACTGAATACCAATAAGTGGAAAAAAGAACTCAAATACTATGGTCTTTGAATGTTTTGCTGGAAATAGTAAATATCTGTGGAAAGAATAAAATGAATGATATTGGGTCACTGATGTTATCACAGTATAAGGGAAAACATGACTTGCCTGGAATATCATGTTTACTTCTGTGCACCCCATTAGCATCTAGCATTTGCCAGATTATCTGTCTCTTCAGGACAAATTTGAATAAGTATATATTTTAAAACATGCTGAGATGCTTTGGGTTTGATATGTAGTGCACTGCCATCTCAGAATAAATTGGTAGCTGATGGATGCTTTCCTATAAGCACATCTTTGGTAAACTTGCTAATGCATTTGCTGATTTATTCAACAAATATATTTTGAGCTAGTATTCTGCCATGTGTTGTGCTTGGTGCTGGTGATAAAATTAAAACAAGATAAAATATCTCTGCTCTTAACCAATTATAGTTACAGAAAGAGATAAGGCAGGTAAACCAGTAATTTCAACAAAGTCAACAATTGGCTGCAAGAATATGGTACTGGGAAGCTATCTTTGACATGGAAACCTGATGATAATGAGGACTAGCCTAGAAAAGGTGGAATGGTGAAAGAATGTTCCAAGGAAAGTTCCAGAGATGAGTATGAAAGTATGTTCCTAGAGTAGTAAATATTTCAAAATGGCTGGAGAAAAGAAGTTTACAAGTGGTGAACCCCCAGGGACAAGATCGTGAAAGAACTGATAGTGCAGCCATAGCTGGTTTTGCTCAATGGCTAGCGTGTCAGCCATGAACTGAAGGATCGATTCTGGTCAAGGGCACATACCTCGGCTGCAGGCTCTATTCCTGGCCCTGGTCAGGGCATGTGTGGGAGGCAACCAATTGATGTGTCTCTCATATCAATGTTTCTTCCTCTGTATCTCTCCCCCTCCCTTCCACTCTCTCTAAAAACCTGGAAAAAATATCCTCGGGTGAGGATTAACAACAACAAAAAAAGAACTGATAGTCCATGCTAAACAGTCAGAGTCAATTCATCCAAGTGACAAGAAGGAACAATGAGAGGATTTCCAGCAGGGAAATGACATGATCAGGTATGAAAATCTAGAAAGATCTCTTTGACAGCAGGAGGAAGAATGCATTGGGGTGGGGGCGGGGGCAGGAGTGGCGGAGATGTCAAGTACAAAACCAGGCATGTGAATCGACAGACTTCTGTGTTATTATGGTCTATAAATTATGCATTTTAAGAAAACTGGGTGCAAATGAAGAGTAGGCAGATTTTAAAGAGACTGTTTAGTTATAGATGGCCAGGTCTTTGTTACTGATTGGATGTGGTTCGTGTCGAAGACAGTACTCAGGTTTCTGACTGGAGTTAGAAAATACAGGAGAAATGGTCAGGACATGATAATAAATTGTACCTTGGTTATGTTAATTTTCATCTGTCTGTAGGTCATTTCAGTGGAGATGGGCACCATGTAGTTTAATTCACTATACTCACAGAAGAGCTCTGTGCTAGACTTAGAGATCTTGCTGGCATTAGCATATACCACAGAAAGAATTTTGATTGAATATGGTCCATGACTAGAGGAGTCAGAGAAATGTGACTATATTGAGTGAATTAGCCCTTCACAGCTATCCTGGGGCTGTCATAATTCTTCTCTATAATCAATGATACACCAACCAGTTTCCCAAGGGCCACTCCAATGACCTTGTTGCATTGCCCTATTATTAGGCTTCCATGGATTCCTGTTTACCATGATTCCAATCGGCAGCCAATATGCCAGTCAAGATCTATTTATTGAATGCCCCATATATGTTCAGCACAATGACTATCTGAATTCTCTTCAGAGTTTTACATATGTTGTGCTAGAATTAAAGCAAAATATTTAGACAAGGTGACCGGAAGTAGGAAGAACTCACAAAGCAAGTAAATTGCAGGTTTAGGCATAGAAAACAGCAAGTGTCAATCTGTTCAAATCAAGATGGGTTAGCAAGAGCAAGAGTGTTGCAGAAACCAGGAGACAGTACTAAGGGTAGAAAGCCAGTAGAACATGGTGCAAAGCCAGGAGAACAGTATGGAAGACCCAAGGCAATTAAGGTGCTTCAGCATCCATACAATCACTTCAGTGGTTTAGCAAGAACATGATACTGGGAAGGGCTAAATCAGCTTACAAGTACAGGTTTGCAACAGACAGCAAGTATTTATATTGGTTTGATTCCCTCGTGATTCCAACACTTTATTCTACACATTTTTGTTAAGGCAGTATTTTTACTTATGATAATTTCCCCACTGTCTAAACCCTTTAGATAGGGACTCCTGAAATAATTATAAGGAGATTCCACTTAATGAACACTAATTGTAAGTCCCTGAATTCTGCATGCTTTGTCCCTTTTAATCTTCACAACAATCTTATGAAATAAATGTTGATTTTATCATTAAACTTGTTTGACAGACGAAGAAACTGAGTCCTAGAGAATTTCACTCACTTGTTTATTCAAAATATTTCTTGGCCCTAGCAGGTTTGGCTCGGTGGATAGAGCCTTGGTCTGTGGACTGAGGGGTCCTGGGTTCGATTCTGGTTAAGGTCACATGTCTGGGCTGCGGGCTCAATCCCCAGTAGGGGGCGTGCAGGAAGTAGCCAATCAATGATTCTCTCTTATCATTGATGTTTCTATCTCTCTCTCCTTCTCCTTTCCTCTCTGAAATCAATAAAAATATATATTTTTTAAAAAGAATATTTCTTAAATGTATTGAATGCTCCATTATGTTTCTAACACTAGAACAGATAAATAGCTTCTATATATTCATGGCAGAATACTATGAAATAATGAAAATTAATAAATTACCTCCACATGCAACAAAATAAGAAAATCTTACAAATAAAATGTTTACTGATATTTCACTAAATTTTCAAAACTTAAAAATTTATATATACCATGGAATACTACTCAGTCACAAGAGAATATGAAATACTGCCATTGTGACCACATGGATGAATGTTGAGAATATTATGCTAAGTGAAATACATCAGTCAGAAAAAGCTAAGAACCATATGATTTCACTCATATGTAGGATATAAAACTGATACTTTTAGTCACAGACAAATTATGGTGATTACCAGAGGGAAGGAGGTGGAGAATAGTAAAGGGTAAAGGGGGCCAAATATATAATGACGGAAGATGGTTTAACTGTGGGTGGTGGGACACAATGCAATATATACAACATGTATCATAGAAATGTACACTTGAAGCCTAGGTGATCTTATTAAAAAATGTCACCCCCAACAAATTTAATACAAAATAAATTAACTGAAAATTTCAGTTTTATTAAAATATTTTATTTTTGTGTGTAATAGATAAAATGTATTAGTTGTACCATTATATACTTTTGAATATTTTAAAGGCAGACAACTTGGTAAATACTTATATGAAAAATAATTTGGCTTGCCCTAGCTGGTTTGGCTCAGTGGATAGAGCATTGGCCTGCAGAGAGAATTCCGGTTGCGGGCTCAATCCCCAGTAAGGAGCGTGCAGGAGGCAGCCAATCAGTGATTCTCTCTCATCACTGATGTTTCTATCTCTCTCCCTCTCCCTTCCTCTCTGAAATCAATAAAAATATCTTTAAAAAAAAAGAAAAAGAATTTGGCCCAGATGGTGTTGCTCAGTGTTTGAGCATAGACCTACGAACGGTTTGATTCCTGGTCAGGGCACAAGCTAGGGTTGTAAGCTTAATCCTCAGAAGGGGGCATGCAGGAGGCAGCCTGATCGATGATTCTCTCTCATCATTGATGTTTCTATCTCTCTCCCTCTCCCTTCCTCTCTGAAATCAATAAAACAATATTTTTTTAAAAGTAATTTGAAGTTTTAATTTTTTACTATTTAATTTGCATTTTCATTAAAATAAAAGTTAGATTTAAAAGAATACATATTGTATGAGTTCGCTTTCAAAATTCCAAAAAAAAAAAAAAAAGGCAAAAAGAAGCAGTGATAGCAGAAATCAGCACCTCATTGGGAAGGAAGAGGGCTTTGATTGGAAGGGAGCATGAGGAGGGCTTAGGTTCTGGTAGTATACTCTTACCTCATCTGAGCGATGGCTGCATATATGTGTACACTTTGTGAAAATGCGTCAAGCTGTACATCAATGATTTATGTACTTTTTATGTTTTATTTTAATAAAAAGTAATTAAGAAATAGAGATATGTTTTCTTTTGGCAAGTCATCCATAGAATAGTAATCAGTACCATGATACTAGTCTCAATTGGTATTTGCTATTTATTACAGCTATAGGGAAGGACAAAAATATTTTGTATGAAAATGAACCAAATTTGGTTAATATGCATTAAATAAGGACCTAATGGTGAAAAGAGGGACTAACAGTGAAAGACTTTTATAGTTCAGAACAAGTGTTGAATTTTTTTGCAAGTCTCCTGTATACTGACTCCACGCTGTGTAATTTACATGTGTAATGAAGCTCAGTGAGTCTTCTCCTCTCCCATTTACCCCATTTTAAGTGAGAAAATTGAGGTTCCTGTTGTCACTGGAAAAAAATCAAAACTCTAAAGGCTGTATTTTTGGCTTTGCTTTCCTCCAGAAACTTGCTCCAACTCATACTCTTGGTCCAGCTACCCTGGTCTTTAGCTTACCAAAGCCACCGTTCTCCCAGACCCAGGATATTTGCACATGCTGTTTACTCAGTTTGGACTTCTGGTCCCTCTTTTATTTTGTTATCTCATTTAGATCTCAGCTCAAGGATAGCTTATCAGGTAAACTTTTCTTGCTATACCAGTACCTGTCAGTATCCTTGGTCATGCTGCAGAGGAGCATACCTCTTTCCTGCAGTGTCCTGATCACAATGCAATTACACCTTTATTAGCAGGATTAGTTGTTTGAGGCTTTTCAACCCCAAGCAGACTGTAAATACAATAGCAGAAACTATTATGTATTTATTTGTCCACTACTGTATTCCTGATGTCAAGCACAATGCTGGCACATGGTGAGCAATCAATAAAGATTTGTTAAATATTTGCTAAAACAATAAACGAAAAGGTCAACTTCCTCAAGGCTACATAGCTAGTAAATTAATATACATACTATTTCATCAAACCCCTACAATAAGGGGATTTATTATTTATAAATTATGAAAATGAAGGCTAGAAAAACTGTCACTTATCTAAGATCAGTTCATTGGTTAGTGCCAAAATGACAGCTCAGAGCTCCTACTTCCATATCATGTTCTTTTAAAAACATTAACCCTATTTTGCTTGCTTTTTGCCTTGCTGACACCATCTCCATTCTGATAATTCATGTAGATGCCCAAAGGAAAATATAGATAAGTCTATATCATAACATTAGTATGAGTTCAGTGAACTGAGCAAAAAAGTAATCCACCTCAAAATCTAAATTGATGTACTAAAACCGTAACTGAAAACATTGCTTCAATCTGGCAATGCACTTGTCATTTCTACAGTGTGGGTTTTGCTTTGCATACTGCATATTGCCCTTCAAAGAAAATTGAAAACCGCTATTGAATTGCGCCAGAAAGAGTCGTAGCTGTGTTGAACATTCTACAAACATTCCTTTACAAGCATGTATCATCTTGACATGTTATTTAGGTATATTTTTTAAAGAAGCAATTTGCCTCTATGCTGTAAGCTGATGGAAAGCAATGGCACTCTTTCTTTAAAACCATTTGGACTCCCAGAGGGGAATCACAATTCAAATCATGGCTGTTCAGCAACCGCTTATGTGTATGACTTCCCTGTGGCAAAGTTCTTAGTGAAGCCCATGGATCATATTATTCCCAGTCAGTTGATTCTTCTTTGAATGCTAGTGCTTGTGTTTCTACAACTAAATTTAAAGACGAGCCATTGCAGTAGTAATGTACACACTCTCTTATTTCTTCTTGATTATTTCTGCTCTCTCTCTCTCTCTTTTTTTTTTTTTCTTGCTCTTTACATTCCTATCTTGTCAGGTACAGTCTATGAACAGGAGTCTCCAAGCAAATAAAAGAGAAATGCATTCTATTGACTCAAAATGTGATAATGCCCGGTGTTTTCTAGAGAGTTTTTTTCCCCCTCATTAATCCAGCCTGATCTTCAGGTAATAACCCACTGAAGAGGGTAGTTGAATATGGGCCACACTGATTTATCTTTTTATCCTCTAAAGTCAATTGATCACCTTTAAAATCAGAACATCACTCACCCAGGTCTCTTTGCTGTGAGAAAAGTCTTTATTAGCAATTAACCAAACAAAACCTCAAAAGCAACTGCTCTTTGAAAAAATTACATTAAAAGGAAGATAAGAGGAAGATTTGAAGTAATGATAATGAAGATACCTCTGTTTTGAACTTGGAAGAAAACAAGAAAAGGAGAAACAGTCGGGAACGTTCTGTGACATCAGGGAACAGGGAGAACAGTCAGAAAGGTCAGGAGCACAGGCTGTGAGGATCACTGGTTCACTTATTTATTAATTCATTAACCTGACAACGGTACAATGGCATAGTGGTTCAAAGTGCAGACAGCACAGCCAAAGTGACTTGAACCAAATTCATTCTGCTATGGACAAGAAGTGAAGCCTTTGGCAAGTTATTGAACCTCTCTGGCTTTACTTTACTCATCTGTAAAATGGGTATAATAATAATGTCTATTTCATAAAGTTACTAGGAGGATTTGATGAGTTAACATAGGTAAGATGACTACAACTGTGCTTGGCATATCGTGAGCACTACCAAGAAATTCTGTAATAAGAATAAGTGCGAGTAATTTATTTGTTCACTTTCTTCCACTCTACTCATTTTTAATCTCACCAATTTTCTAAGGCCCACACCAAAGATCAAACTCTTTGGTGGGTAGTTTCATCTTTGTGGCTATGTTATAAATAATTTTTTTTTTTCTGGATAAAGAACCCTAGTCTCCTTTTTGGAAGATGCCCCTTCCTTAGCTCATGTACTCAGAAGCAGAGTATGTGACTAGGTCGAAGGCCGGAAGAACATTCAATCAGAGTGACTGCCTAAGGGGTGGACATTTAACCAACTTGGTCAACTCTGAGCAAATCCTAGGACTGGGGTGAGACCCATCAGAAACAAATGTTTTGCTCTGCTGGCCTTGAACCTGGGAGGGAACAGGAGTGAGAGGAGCACTTGTCTGCGAATGCAGCCATCACAGAGGAAGCAAAGATGGAAAAGAAGGAGAGAAATTCTGGTCCCAGTTGTGTGACACCTGGATCAAGATCTTCCTGGGATATCAGTTATGGAAATCCACATCTTCCCTGTTTTGTTTAAGCCCTTCCCCATTTGGGTTCTCAGTTGCTAATGACTAAGACAGCCCTATCTGACACACACTCCATGAAGCCTTTCTAACCCTCTTAATCACAGCTGGGTTCTTTCTCCTCTCATAGCATTTCTTTCTGTATGTTCTTATAGCATTTGTTTCTGTACCTGTCTTGTGTAACTTACCACTTTCTATCATGTATCACAGTTATTTTTGTATATATCTAATCTCCCCTACTGAAATTTCACCTTCTTAAGAAAAATGACTTTTTTATTTATCTCTAAATTCCCCATCTTCCATAATCTTTATTAGAGGGCCAAGAAATGGTGTAGTGCTGGAAGAATTTGTTGAGGATGCTTTGGTTTGCTGACCAAGTTTTATGGCAATGAACCCCAAACTGAAGGCCTAAAGCTGAGCACGTGGGATCTGTTGAGAGTTCCTTTAATCTATATGCACACTAAGCATTGCATAAAGAATCAAGTCATTAATATATCTCACATACAAAACGCTGTAAACATGTGTGTATAATCTATTGTGATTGTTAATCTGTTGTGATTAACAAAATGCAATTTCCTTTATATTCTGAAACCATGATATATTTCAATGTATGTTCTCTCAATAAGCTAGATATATACCTTAACTGCGCACTTAATATAAGCAAGATTCTGCTCATTGAACCCTTTAGATGCATCATGTCACACAATCCTCCCTGACCATGTCACTTTTGCAATGTCTTCCATGGGTCCTTACTGCCCACAGCAGTGCTTTCCAAACTTTACATCAAACTCTAGCAGAAAACACGAATATTCCTTTGGCTCACTATGGTCAGAAGGCAAAGATGCTTGCAGCTGGAGGCGATCCACAGTGGGTATGGCTACCCTAGGTCCCACCCAATCACCCTGAAGACTGAGAAGATAGTTATCTTGGCACAATTAAAATTTGTTTATTGCACTGTAGTGTGCTATAGCCCAGTGGATAATTTCCAAGTCCTAAGCATTGGATACAACATCTTCAAGATCACATGCCTGCCTATACTCCGCAATCTTCACTCTCTAATCCTTCCAGCCCCAACACTCATATGCACACACATACACACACAAATACATACAGGTGTCGCCATATTTGCTATCCTACTGCAGTGCTGGACTATTATAGGTTCCTGTGTATACTTTATGCTGCATTCCTCTGCATCCCTATTTCCAAGTGAGGAAACTGAGGCAGAGAATGGTTAATGGGTCCAAGGTCTACATTCAAACCCTAGAGTCAGCAAACTTACTCAGTGCCAAATACTGATTGTTATCACAATTTGAATTTGAATCTCATTATCTTTCCTGACTTTGTTCAGAACACAACTGAATGAGATGATTTTAGATCTGATGCATTTTTTTGCATTTTATTTTATTTTTTAAATTTTTATTGAATGCATTGGGGTGACTTTGGCTAATAAAAATACATAGGTCCCAGGTGTACAATTCTATAATACATCATCTGTATATTATATTATGTGTTCATCACCCAAAATCAAGTCTCTTTCTGTCACCATTTTTCTTTTAACTTAGATCTGCTTACAAAAATCTTGACCCTGCAGTTACCTGACTCCAGTGACTATCCCCTTTAGACACCTCTTCTACTTTTAATACTTCATTGTGTGTGTGTGTGTGTGTGTGTGTGTGTGTGAGGCGGGTGGCTGTGAGGCTTTGCTCTTCATAGCAGTTGCCCTTAAGAATTATAGTCTTATGTGATTTGAATCAAAAGTTTATGTGAGATGGACGATGTTTGTATTTCGGTGGGGAGAGAATCTAAAATAGGAGACTGGGCAGCAAAACGTGACTTCCTGTTATTCATCCACATTTTGTTGATGCACCACATTACCCCAGAGCTGAAGTATCAGAAGGTGGCAGGAATAATTAAGTTATACAGCACTAATCTGCTAGGGTAGCTGACTGTCAAAATCTTGGAAATGCACGGTGATTAGGCTTTGGTCTTCCTCTGATAAAAGACTCTAATAAGACTGAGAGGTGGTGCCTGTGGGATCCTAATTCTTTTTTATTTTTATTTACCCACCTCCCAAAATTACTCATTATCACTGAGAGCCTATTTAATAAGCAGCTATAATTGTGATCCAACTGCTTTGCTGGATATTACGCACACTCTGGGCTGGGAAGCTGAGGTTTTAGCCCAAGGCAACAGCTTCCAACACATTACCTAGTTATCTTTTTTTTTTCTTCCATTCTATTTTATATGAATTTTGTGCACTAAAATGTTGGCTCCTCCCCTGAGACTCAGGGACAAGGGTTTATTCCCTGGGGAGGTTTTGATGCCTAGGGATGTATCTGGCACACAGCAAGTACTCAATACATTTTTACATTAGAAACACAAATGCCAAAGGGAACTTATCTATTTTTATGTTTCAGGATCTGTTAGGTAGAAATTATTTCCTGGGCTGATATCCAGTATTTATTATGCTCAGGTACTGCGCTAAGTACTTTACAAATACTCGGTAATTTAAGGATAGTTCAACAACCCTATGAAAAAAGACTATCATGTACAGCTGAGTACCGAGAGGCTTAGAAATGAATGCATTGACTGAGGTCACACAGTTGGCTGGCATTGAGGAACCTGAGATTAAACTCTGCCCTGGCTGCCTCTTTGGCCTTCCCTCCATCTGACTGCCTCATGTCCTTAATGCTCACGGCAGCCACATCAGCAGTGGCCCTCTGCCTCCTTCCTGGCTCAGCTGTTCATTATCTCTTTTCTGAACTCCTGCAGCGAATATCAGCTTTTCTCTCGGCCTCCTACCATCCTATCATTTCTTTCCAGACTATGTTTACAAAACAAAGCCAATAACACCTCTACAAATTACTTTCAAGAGCTGTCTAGTGGCTAGAGCAGAACTGCACAGAGCTTGTAGACCAGTTAGTCCATGAGAGGAAAAAACAAGAAGTTTTCAATTTATCTTCCCTAAAGCAATAAGTAGGGGAGCTAAGTATTATATCTAAAGAAGAGTGTTGAAGATCAAGGGTACTCAAATGTTTACCCATTAGACAAATAAGTCGCATGTCTGGGGTACTAGGTATTGTATTAGGGTTCTAGCTGTAAATAACAAGGGGGCTGTGGAGGGATACTGAGATGAAATGTGAAAGGTGAGATGTGCAGCCAGATATAGTAAGTGCAAGGAAGAATGAAATGGGACAGCAAAACAGAAGTAGAATTGACATATTTTAGAGACCAGACTGGGTATAACAGTGAGCTACCTTAAGAAACTAAATAAAGAGAGTTAATGTTGACACAGAGTCTAGTACAGGGTCTGGCACCTAGTACAAACTCAGGGAACAGTGAATCTTATTAATAGTACCTCAATTTTAAAGTGTTGAAATATGCAAAAAATTTTATAACACTTCCCAGAAGTAGAGACACATCTTGATTCAGATGCATTTGTACATAATGTCTTCAAATGCCTTCACGTACAGCGACAATCTCAGAATGCATTCTAAAACATTGGTATGTTTTTCAGAGAAGTCAATAAATCAGGATTCTTTCCTATCTCTTTCAAACCCTATGGCTCTGCTGATTTTTACTTGGTTTCACTTTTTATAAGGATTTTCTAGCCTAAAACTGGAAGTTATCATCAGAGGATTTAAAAACTACTTGAATTTTGAAAACTGGACCTAGATTTAGTCTGAGGTTGTTCTCAGTGACCTTTGTTTTCTTACTTGTCTCTTATCTGTTTGCTAATGCCTTTGAGTTCGAGTAAGAAATTATCCATTACCCATTGCCTAAAATTTAGACCTACTAAACACCTAAACTCAAACAGAAAAATAAACTTGAAATCAAATTTCATATTTGTGTAGACCTTCCCCTATCACTGCCCTACCACACTACCACTTGCCCCTTCAAGGAAGCCTATGTAAATTAAAAGCAATATTCATTGAATAAACAGAAATTGAAGGCTATTGTACACCATGTGCTGGACTGGGAACTTACTGTACTATAATCAGATGTGACGTTATAATCCCATAGCCTCACCTCAGAGAAACATGTCCACATCCTACTTCAACAGTGAGAAATGAATCAATTTGTAATGCCCTTCAAAGCCAGAAATCTCAGTGTTCCCAGGGATACACTAAAATAGAATGCAGGCAAACCTGTTAGGCACAAACTTGAAATGTCAAGTTCAAAAACTAATTTGAGAGAACACTGCCTGATGATTTCCTATCTTTCTTTACTCATCATTCCTTAAACATTGTTATAAATTTATTGCCCTGCTCGTGGTCTTCTCTCTGCTTTCTCTGTTTGAGATGAATTTCAGCTACTCTGTCTACCAAATCTCTTTGCTGTTATGTTTGCTCAAATATGAGTGGAAATAATCCATAGAGCTTAATGGCTGCAATTAGACAAACCTGGATCCAAGTACAAACAAGGAAAACAAAACAAAAAAACTCA
This sequence comes from Eptesicus fuscus, assembly GCF_027574615.1. NCBI lineage: Eukaryota > Metazoa > Chordata > Mammalia > Chiroptera > Vespertilionidae > Eptesicus > Eptesicus fuscus. The sequence continues at coordinate 46,960,444 of NC_072491.1, read as the reverse complement.
TAGACACAGACAACGTATGGTGGTTACCAGAGGGAAGCGGGGGGTGAGAGGGTAGTAAAAGGTAAAGGGGGGTCAAATACATGGTGACACAAGATGATCTGACGTTGGGTGGTGGGCACACAAGGCAATATGAAGATCATGTATCATAGGAATTACATTTGACAACTGTGTATAATCTTATTAACCCATGTTGTTACCCCAATAAATTTAATAAAAAGAAATTGTTTCTCCACTTCTAAACTATGAAAACTGAAATGTTGATAATTAATGACTTCCCTCATGCCATTCAGTGAACAAAGACTGTGAGCAACATTTAGGTGAGAATATCAAGTAAACCGTTGATATAAAAACCTGAATCCGAAAAGGGAGGTCTAAGCTAGAGTTAAACATTTGGGAATTGTTAAATACATATAAGTGATAGTGGAAAACATGGGAGGAGATGTGATTGCTCATAAAGACATGTGGAGAGAGCAGAAAACCAAACATGAAACCCCTGGGAATGTGAACATTTTTATCAGAAATTGCTACAATTTTATGAATAACTAGGGCCCTGTGCACAAATTTGTGCACCTTGAAAGGAACTGTGGGCCATGAGGCTGCATGGGCACAGGGGCAGGTCTCAGCTCATCCTCCATGCCCCTGCCCAGTCCCTCCTGCCACAGTCCCCAGTCTCCTGTCTGCCGGCAGCCCTGCTTCTACTGCCACCACCCCCATGTGCTGATGGCGCCAGCCCTGCTTGCACCTGCTGACTGCATGAAGCTATTGGGGCCGGTACCAGCAGCGGGTGTGAGCAGGGCTGGCACTGTCAGTGGGTGTGAGCAGTGGCTGCTGCCCCGATCGCCCCTCAGGAGCAGGGAGAGGTGGAGAAGCCCTCAGGGACGATTGGGGCTGGCAGCCCCCACTCTCACCAGCTGACAGTTCCAAGCAATTGGGACTGGCGCCAGGCGCCGGCAGTGGGTGCAAGCATGGCAGGCACCAGCAGCAGCTGCGAGTGCCAGGCAGGAGCAAAGAATTTTCAATAACCACCAGAGGTTCGCCTGGTCTGGTTCCTTGTTCACCTGCTCCACCATCCCACCATGGCCGATGCCCACCATGTTCCACACTCTGCTGCCTGCTGCCAATGCCTGCCATGTTCCGTGCCCCCGCCCCCGCCTGGTGGTCAGTGCACGTCATAGCGACCGGTTGTTCGGTTGTTCTACCTTTTGGTCTATTTGCATGTTAGGGTTTTATATATATAGATGGTTTCTACTACTGTTAATCCAAATGTTATAGTTTTCCATGAAATATGAAATCTTAAAAGATTTTCTTCATTCTTAGCTGCCATAATTCTTATTTTATAATAAGAGCCTATGAGAAAGTAGAAATGGATGTATAAAAATTCTCATTAAGAACAATCTCTTTCATAGAGCAAGAACACAATCTCATGCTTTGGTTCTTCTAATGACTCCTTTCTCCATATCTGAGCACAGTAACAGGCACCATTATCCAACCAGTTACTGAAGCCAGAAAACAGGAGATCAAAACCAACACCAACCTCTTTCTTCACCTTACCTCCAACTGGTCATCCAGTTGAATCTATTTCTCTTGAATCTGTCCACTCGTCTTTATACCATCAATTTAATCCAAGCTGTCTTGTTCCTTTGCCAATAGCCTCCTAACAGTCCTTCTAGCCCCCCTCCAATCTATTCTCTACATTGTAGTTATAGAGACATAAACAGAAATCTAAATCTGATATTTGAAAATTATAGCTCCTTTCTTAAAACACTTTTCTAGATTTCCAACACTCTTAATTCATACAGTTTCCAATGACTCCTTATAGCCTGTCTCTCCATCTTCATTTAGTGCATCTCCTCCTCCATTTCTAGACTTAAGATATTCTGGGCACTTTCTAAAAAAAAATAAAATAAAAATGCCACACTCTTTCTCACTCCAGGGTATGACTGCACCTCACCTAGTAAAGTCTTCTTAACCTTCAGGTCTCAGCCTAAATATAATTTCCTTAGGGAAGACTCCCCTAATCCTCTTAGTGCTCATTATACACTATAGAACAATCTCTCTAGTATAGAAATTAAGACCATTTAATTTAATTAATTAATTATCTAACAGTCTGTTCAGTCTTTGAGTTCCCAGATATACCCCATGATGGAAGAAATAAAAGGAAAAAGAGAAAAGAAGTTGTTATAGGGAGAAGCAGAACAAGCTTCTTGGGTTCTTTTTGACCTTGAAACCTCTCAGGGATTGGGTCCCAAAGAAAAATAGAAAAAGGCAGAAGTTTTGGGTTGTTTTTGTGGGTTTATTTGAACTATTACTGAAGGAAATATGAATTTCAGAATTAAAACTAGGCCATTTGATCCATTAGGTTTAACACGCAGGTCTCACACAGAAATGCCCCGGCCCTTCCAAATTCATCGTCCTTTGGCCCTCCCAGCCCTTTCCCTAAGAGTTCCATAGGTGTTCCCACTACAAGATGTGCCGGGAGAGGCCCTGAAATATGTGCAAGCGGCTTCTTGTCCTGTCACCTACATACCATTAATTTCATTTCAATAACCAATTATTGAAGACCTACTTTGTAGGATCTCTTCTGGAGGTTCGATTTTCAGAGTCATGGTGTGCCCTCAAAGAGCTCACAGTTTGACAAAGACATGCAAAACTTAATGTGTGCGAGGTATAAGAGGTCTCTCTGTGGAGGTGGCCCATTTATTCAAGTCACCCACCACTATTACACTGGTGTATCTACATCTGTCTGTATGTTATGACCAGCTGATAGAGAAGGAAAGGGGTTCAGCTCGGTTCAATGACGGGTTGGCTTAGTATGTGGTTTGAACCTAACAATGGACTACTGCTGACCCAAAGACACACTGAGGGTGCCCCTGAACACAGAGGGGAGGTTATTTATTTATTTATTTATTTATTTATTTATTTAGTGAGCAGAGCTTTGCTTAATGTACCTAATCACACTTTTATTGGAAGAGAGGGGGCCTGAAATAAAGAAGTAGATAGACACATGAGTAGGCAAATGGCAGGGCTGTTTGATCAGGGGTCTAAAGGAGAAGATTGGAAGATCAGGGCCCAAGTGATCTGGAGAAGAGGCCAGAGGATGGGGCCATCTTTTAATTGTAGGTAATGCCCCTGATCACGTTTATCGTGAAAGTGGTCCTTCATACCAAGCAATCAGAATGGCTGGGCCAGTTGCCGTCAGACAAGAGAAAACTGGGAGATACTGATTCTCTAGATCCTGCTAGGTAAGCAACTTGTTTCTCAACTTCAGTTGGATTCCTTATAGTGCCACATATCTATATTCCACTTTATAATTTCATAGGTCCTGCTTCCATTTATTTCTCACTCCAGAGAATAGAGACCAACAAACCGCAGCCCTTATATTTAGAATACATTGAGTTCTTGTAAAAATAACAATGTGAGCCCTGAAGCTGGCAGATCAATCTTTTGTTCCTTTGTTTACAAGTTAAATAGCCTTGAACACATTCAGACAGGTACACATTATCTTACATAGAGATGATAATGCCTATCTGTAGAGTAGTTAAAAGGACTAATAAAATAATGTTTTAAAAAGGTTTAGTGCAGTGCCTGTCACAGGATTAATCCTGAGTATGGATTAGATGCTGCCTCTATGGTCAGAACTCTGCAGCCAGACCTTTCTGACCCTTGTTATCCATCTAGACCACTCCCTCTCACCTTCAACGAGACTCCCAGGCACCTTTTTAAAATAATTTTTTTACATCCAGAATGGTAAAGAGACTTCCCTTTGCTTGCAATGCCCCTGTAACCACTATCAGAAGGGCTGTGTTAATATGTTCTAAGGACGCATCCACCAGCCTGCGCCCCACCACATTGATGTCCCCCTGATTTTAGTATATGACTCCCCAAATTACCCTTAAAGTTCCCTAGAGTAAGGGCAGCTTAAAATCTACCATCCTAGGGCAACTGTTGTAAGTGTGTTACAAAGGGAACTTAATGAAAAGTCAAAGGAATAGATATATCATTTAACAAAACAATTAAACGTATTATTCAAGGCTGTGCCACCTGTGTTCCTGTGACCTACACCAGCGAACCTAATAACATCATTTCAATTACACACTCACAGTCAGCCCCCAGATGGGGGTTAATAAAGAAATGCTAATGCGAAAATGACAACAGCTTAATATGTATAGGGAGAGAATTATAATGCCAGATTAACATATCCTGGCCAACAAAGGATACATGCTGCAAATAAATTAAACTAACAATAGCCTATTGTTAGAGCTGTCCACACAGCATTGCATTATTTTAAGAATCCACAAGGTGGGGAAACCAACAACAAAAGTAGACCAGAAATGGGGGGGGGGGGGCGGGTGGAGGCGGGGAGGGTACAGCTGGACTCCAGCTTTAACTGTGCTGCTAACTCATGAGGCTAAATGAAGATATTATCACTGACCAGAAGCAAAATATGAAAACTATTTTCACACGACTAGCTCTTCCACTAAACCCTGAAAAAAAATAACCTCTCTTCCTTAGGTTTCTGGCTTATTTTAAAAATTGGGGGAAAGGGCAAAGAGGCTTGGGAAGTAAGTGTTCATTTCTAAATGAACACTAAAAGTTGATGTTGATACCACATTAGTTCTCTAATTTGGTAAAAAAACAAAACAAATTTATTTAAACAAAGAGAAAATCAAAACAAAGCCAGTGAGCAGATGATAAATGGAGCAGGTTTCACATAAACTGTGAATCAACAAATATAAAGAAGTGTCTATTATTTGGGCACAGCACTATACTAGCTACCAAGCAGAACATGAAAGAGTGCTGGAAATCCTAGGAGGTGGATCCTTACGATAGAGTAGGCAGTTAGGCATGAGTACAGCAGGAAGGATGGGTAGAAAGTCCCAGGTGCCCAGCAATGGGCAAAACTATAGAAAACGACTATTATAGGCTAGGACAGTGGTCGGCAAACTCATTAGTCAACTAGAGCCAAATATCAACAGTACAACGATTGAAATTTCTTTTGAGAGCCGAAAACCGACTTCTGCGCATGGGCCACAAAGTTTCAATTGCACTGTACATGTGCGCCCACACGTGGTATTTTGTGGAAGAGCCACACTCAAGGGGCCAAAGAGCTGCATGTGGCTCGCAAGCCACAGTTTGCCAACCACTGGGCTAGGACTTTACCCCCAGGGTTAGTTTTCCTCTCCTAGAGAGTTGTCTGCCATGAGGTTTAGAGCCCCTTCAAGGAGAAACAACAAGTCCAGAGAATAGCCTTACATGACCCCCACATAAACCTTTGCATGACCACTCCCTTAAGCATTAAGCCCTCAGGACAATGAGGATCTGACCCACATCAAATCTTAGGAACAAGGCCTTGGGTCTGCTGACCAGAGTCAGAGATTTGGTCAAACTACAGATGACATTTAGGCCTCAGTTTTATTTCAGCTCCAGTCCCAGAAAAGCAGCAAAACCAGATGAAGCAAGGTCATGGCTGACATCAGAACCAGATGCAATGACTAATGATCCCCATACCCTAGTGCCGACCAATCAGCAGAGACCACACTCTGAAAGGACACACCTGGAAAGCTGATGAATACTCTAATGAGATCCTCCCCTCCTGCCTTTAGAAAACACAAAAACTCTTAAGACCAAGGACCCAAGGCACTTGCAAGTGCACTAGCTCTCTCTCTCTCTCTATCTACCTCTTTTTTTTCTCAAGCGCGCTGACACCTTCTCTCTCAGGCATGTACCTTTACTTTCTTTCTCCTTAGCCCCAACAGCCCTTAATTTGCTTTTGTAACTTTTTCCTGAATCCATGCAGCCCAGCTGGCTCACTTCCTCTGCCTCTGACTTTCTAAATAAACTTTCTCTGGCATTAGAGTTTTCCACTCTTAATTCTTTCTTAGCCAAATTCAAGAACCACGGTCTAACATTCCACTAACACTTAGAGAGGAGCAGATGTGCAAGCTTAGTTTTAAAGACCTGTGGCCATCCACCGGAATGCTCTGGCTGCAGTTACAGAAACCCCCGTTTAAACTTGATCAATGAGGAAATGCATTCTTGCCTGCAACTGAAAGCCTAGTGGAAGACAGTGTCCCGATGACATACAAGGGCCTCATTTCTCTGTCATCAGTGTCAGCTTCATCCTGTATCTGTACCACCTGATGGTCACACAAGATGGGTCACAGTCACAATCTGAGCTACATGTTTCTTTGTTTCTGTCCAGCATGAGAGCAAACTCCCTCCTCTGCGGCATAAACTGTTTCTTTCATCACAAGCTTTTGGGGACACCTTAGGTCATATGATGACTCCTGAATCAATAACTGTTGCTAAGAGAGGTCATGCTGGGATGCTAACCCTGCTAAGGACCATTCCTAGAGCTGGGAATGAAACCACTCTCTTCTGAATCATGAAGGTGAGAGGTGCATATGTGAACAAAAATAGGGTGCTTATAAGAGGAAAGAAGGGAGAAAGGACTGGACAGACAACCTGTGTGTCCACTGCCTTTTCCCAAAGTCAAATGCTTGGCAAATGGCAGAGCCAGTGTTGAACTAGTTAAATAACTTATAGAACCATGGACCGATTTCTGCAACTTAGAAAACCACATCACCAGGCAATTCTTCTTATTACAATCCAACAAATCAGTTTTGACAACTATACCCCCAAGGAAACATGATAGCCATATTTATCCAACCAAAAAGTCAGATCACTTGGGCTAAAGAACAGTGAACTTAATCAAGACAACTAAATACAACATCTGAAATTCAGAAAGTCATAGAATATCCCAGGCATGTGAATGCCATGCCAGTAGAAGCTATTTGCTTTGAATGAGACCCAATTCGGCATAATAATAAATATTCATGAGCCATTTAGACTACCTTATTATTATTGATATTTGTTCACAAAGCAACATTGTTGTATTTAAAAATTGCCAAAGGTAGAGAAAACCTTCTAATATTTTTTATGACTAGACATAAACAAAACACATGGCCTGATAAGCCTGCTCTCATTTCTTCTGGCTGCTACTGATAACGACTGTAAACAACGCTGCCTCAGAGTCTGGTGTCTCTAAAATATTTAACACTGGGTCAGAGATAAGCTGGCCTCCTTTTAGTTGAGACTTAGATCCCAAAATATTCCCTCCTCATTTGGGTTATGTGAGTGCCAACAGAAATACAGTTCTTTCACAAAAGGTTTTTGTCCCATGGGGAAAAGATGGGCAGTGGCAGCCCAGGGTAGCAAGTCAGCTTAGAGGGGAAATAAACCAGGTAATTGAACTTTTGGACCATCTCCCAATCTCTCCCTTTGTTTGGGGTCATTACTATAAAACTGGCATTCCAAGCTGGGCCAATAAACTTATTAGGATATCCTCTCCATTCCTGAGTATACAGAATTCCTTCCCATTTTCTTCTTCTAAGTCAATGCTCAGTAAGTTTTTGGTCAGTGAAAGATCTTAATAGAGGCTTTTAAAATGGAATTGAAATGCCAAAATGAGACACTAAAATAGGGAGTGATTAGGCTTATAGCTGTCTTTAGTATTTCCCCTCCCTTTTTATTCCTCTTGCCCATTATTGTCCAGCTCTTATGACCTTCGCCTGAAGTGTCATGGACTCTTGCAACTTCCCATTGCAAATTCAACTGCAAGATTTATTTTATAAACATCCTTTGCTCATTAACACCCTATTAAAAAACCGTCATTGGGCCTGGCTGGCGTGGCACAGTGGTTGAGCATCGACTTAAGAACCAAGAGGTCACAGTTCGATTCCCAATCAGGGCACATGCCTGGGTTGTGGACTCAATCCCCAGTGGGGAGCGTGCAGGAGGCAGCTCATCAATGATTCTCTCTCATCCTTGATGTTTCTATCTCCCTCTCCCTTCCTCTCTGAAATCAATAAAAACAAAACAAAATAAAACAAAAAGTCACTGCATTCCCATTGCAGAGAGAAGAAATTCTCAACCAGAAGTCTGCAAACTTTCTCCATAAAGGGTCAGACAATAAATATTCCTGGCATTGGGGGCCAGTTGATGTTTGTTGCCACTAGTCAACTCTATTCATATAAAACTTTACTTATGAATGCTGAGATTGATATATTATACAATGTTCATTTTCTTCTTCTCTTGAGTTCCCTCAAACATTTAAAAATGTAAAAACCATTTTTAGGGCATGGGCCATACTTAAACAGGCAACAGACTGGACTTGACCTGTGGGTTGTAATTTTCTGATTTCTTGGTCTAAAGCCATTCAGTTCAACATCCAAATCAATTCCCACTCACAGTCCAGCCATCTCTTCAGCATTAACTTTCACTCTTCCCAATTCATCACCAACATCACCACTTCCGCTAAATTAAGCAACATTTTCTTTTCTGAATGTGCCATATGCCCTTCCATCTTAGCTCTTGCTTATGTCATTCCTTTCATCCAGCCTCCAAGACTCATTTAAAGTATCACTTCTTTCATGAAACTTTTCCTAATGATCTTAGCTTTTTTTTTAATTTAATAAATCTTTATTGTTCAGATTATTACAATTGTTCCTCTTTTTTCCCCCATAGCTCCCCTCCACCCGGTTCCCATCCTACCCTCTTCCCTTACCCCACCCTGCCACTGTCCTCATCCATAGGTGTACGATTTTTGTCCAGTCTCTTCCCACACCCCCCACACCCCTTTTCCCCCGAGAATTGACAGTCCACTCCCTTTCTATGCCCCTAATTCTATTATATTCACCAGTTTATTCTGTTCATCAGATTTTTTTTATTCACTTGATTTTTAGATTCACTTGTTGATAGATATGTATTTGTTGTTCATAATTTTTATTTTTACTTTTTTCTTCTTTTTCCTCTTTTTAAAGAATACCTTTCAGCATTTCATATAATACTGGTTTGGTGGTGATGAACTCCTTTAGCTTTTTCTTATCTGTGAAGCTCTTTATCTGCCCTTCAATTCTGAATGATAGCTTTGCTGGGTAGAGTAATCTTGGTTGTAGGTTCTTGCTATTCATCACTTTGAATATTTCTTGCCACTCCCGTTTGGCCTGCATAGTTTCTGTTGAGAAATCCACTGACAGTCGTATGGGTGCTTCCTTGTAGGTAACTAACTGTTTTTCTCTTGCTGCTTTTAATATTCTCTCTGTCTTTTGCCCTTGGCATTTTAATTATGATGTGTCTTGGTGTGGTCCTCTTTGGATTCCTTTTGTTTGGGGTTCTCTGCACTTCCTGGACTTGTAAGTCTATTTCTTTCACCAGGTGGGGGAAGTTTTCAGTCATTATTTCTTCAAATAGGTTTTCAGTATCTTGCTCTCTCTCTCTTCTTGTGGCACCCCCATTATTCTGATGTTGGTATGCTTGAAATTGTCCCAGAGGCTCCTTACACTGTCTTCATATTTTTGGATTCTTTTTGCTTTTCTGGTTGAGTGTTTTTTGCTTCTTTGATTTCAAATCTTTGACTTGATTCTTGCATTCCTCTAGTCTGCTGTTGGGTCTCTGTATAATATTTTTATTTCAGTCAGTGTATGCTTAATTTCTAGTTGGTCCTTTTTCATATCCTCGAGGGTATCGCAAAACTTATCGGCCTTTTCTAGAAAATTCTTGAAAAACCTTATAACCGTGGTTTTGAATTGTATATCCAGTCATTTGCTTTCCTCCATTTTTTTCATTTGTGATCTATTTCTTTGTCTCTGCATTTTGGTTGCTTCCCTGAGTTAATAGAATGGCTTTGTGTGCTAGGTGTCCTATAGGGCCCAGTGGCTCAGCCTCCCCAGTTACCTGAGGTGGACACTCTTGGTGCACCCCTTTATGGACTGTGTGCACAGTCTTGTTGTAGTTAAGCCTTGATTGTTGTTGGTATCACTGGGAGTAATTGATTGTGAGGATCAGCTGTGTCTACGCTGGGAGAACTTCTGTGCTAGAGACACCCTTATGGGAGAAGACTTGCAAAATTCTCTGTGCTCAGCTTGAATGAGGTGGAGTCTCAGGGCGGAGCAGACAGCATTGGTTTCCCATCAGCCCTGCCCTAATAGGCCCCTGTATCTCAGTGTCCCATGGTAATCACTGCAAGCACCTCTGAGAGAAAGCCGCCCTCGAGTTCCGCCCGCTGCCAGACAGTCCAGTTTCTCCCCAAATGAGCCTGGGTCCCCAGAGTCTCACCTGGAACTGGAGTTCAGTGCAGTCGGGAGCTTTTGTCTCCCTCCCACTTGAGAAACTGAGCCACACACTCAGTTGCCAGTCCTCTCTGCACGCGTGTCTCAGTACCTCTGCCTCCTGCAGCTCCTCTGAGTCTCAATGTGCTTTTCTCTTTCCTTCTAGTTGTAGAATTTCCACTCAGCCAACCTTCCTGTGGTTCTGGATGATGTCTGTTTTGTCTTTTAGTTGTAGTTTTGAAATTGTGGGAGGCAGCAGTTTAGGTGTTTACCTATGCCACCATCTTGGTTTCTCCTCCCTAATGATCTTAGCTTGAAATAACCTTTTTATCCTTTATAATAGAAATTTTTGCCTAGTTCTGTGTAAGCAATTTGCATACATTATGCCCTTTAGCCCTTAGTCTCTGAGATAGGTATAATTGGAACCACTTAACAAATAGCAAATTGAGACTCAGCATGATTGTGAACCCAAAATCATAACAACAAATGGACAAGGAAGGATTGAAATGCAGATATTGGGGACCCCAAAGCTCTGCATTGCTTTTAAGCTCTAAGTATACCACACACTAGCATCTATACTTATTTTATTTATTTATTTACTTATTTATTTTAATCCTTATCTGAAAGCATGCTTAGAGAGAAGAAAGGAGAGAGAAAGAAAGAGAGAGAAACATTGATGTGAGAAATATTGATCTGTTGCCTTTTGCATACTACCTGACCAGGGATCAAACCTGCAACTCAGGCATGTGCCCTGACCAGGAATCAAACCAGCAACTCTTTTGTGCAAGGAAAGATGCTCAACTAATTGAGCCACTCCTGCCTGGCTATACCTCTTTTATAATGCTAATTTCCTTTCTACCCACTATTAGGGCGATTAGTGTAAAGCTCATCTCCTTTTCTAAAGGCTAAAATTCTCAAAGGCACAGTCCATGTCTTCTTCATATTTGTATCCTCAGAGGGATTTGCATAGAATCGGTGTTTAATGCGTTTTTGTTAAGAGAATGAGCACCACTCAACACATACTTGTAGCAATGAATTGCTATTATTAACTTTTGGATTTGATTTCCTGTAATCACTATCCTTGATGACAGAGAATGAACCTGATTTATTTATTTATTTATTTATATTTTTTTCAGGAAACATCCTCCAGAGATCAACAGAAAATCAAAACTGGTTTCCATCAGTATGTGTGGAAAGATTTTGTTTGTGCTCAGATAAAAACAGACAGATACAAAAACAAAATGTACTGGGTTATTTGTTTTGGATTTTAGCATGTTTTCTCAGAAAATAAGAAAATTCAGGATTGTCAGCACATTCATAAATTCTATTAGTACTCAGGTTGGTGCGACATTCCATGGGATTCACAGAACCTTTGCCATCAGCAACCACAGGCATGGAACCTTCTCCTTGCCCATTTGTGACAGGGTCATCTCTCTCTCTCTCCTGGACACTTGGGTCATTTGGAATGGAACTTTTGTCTTGCCGTGGTATTGGCAACAATGACAGAGCCATCAACAACTACCACCCAGCTTGCACTTTAACTTGCCAAATCTGAAAAGTGACTGATTTTCATGTCTTTCAAATTCTGTGTGATAAATCATTTCCTCCTTTGGGTGTAATCCCTGTTAGGTGATTAAGAACCTAATGCATTGGGAGCAGCGTGGTGTAATGGCACAGAGCCCGAGTGTTGTTGGATCCAAGAACCACCATCCACTCCCGTGCGTCGCTTCCCATGTTTCACAGGATGTATCTGGCTTTGTTTTCATCATTTGTAAGATGGGAAAAAAATAATATCCTCTTCACAGAATTGTAAATGAGGGAATTGGCATGGACACATCCCTGGTACAGTATCTGTCCCATTGTAGGCACTCCGTTCTTCAGTCGCTGCTATTCTCTTCTTTCCATCTTACTGTTTTTGGAAATAAGCACTAACACGAGTCCATAAGTTAGTTGTGTGACAACAGGGTTTTGTTGTTTGGTTTACTGGCTGTCTCAGAACCACAACTGAAATTTGACTATATTTAATCATGAATGATGTCACAGGTACAGCAGCTATGCTGTGTTCCTTACTGCATCTCTCAAATATTGCATAGAGTCTGGAAAAAAACAAGAGCTTAATTATTGAACAGATGGAAGTTTGCAAAATTTGGTTTGGATTTTGTTCCTGTTGAGTAAATCCTAGCTGAGGCCATAACTGATGGCATTTCAGGAGAGCGTGGGGCTTCATGTCCATTGATCAGCATTACAGCAGATGTGACACGTGCAATAGGTCATTCAAATGGAGTAGAATTCTTCCCTGCTCTCTCTGTGTGTAATCACAGACACACGGGCTTTTCTGGTCTAGAAGATCAAGGGTACAGGCTCTATTCTATTATAAGCCAGTTTTCTCCGTGGTCATTAGTTCAACTAGGGGAGATGATCTGGCCCAAAGTAAGCCCACAGAAAGGATTTATCTCTCAAAGGACACATACTGAATGAATATGGACAGGGAGCCCACAGAGTGGGAAAGCCATTTTTGTTTTTGGAGCATAGAACTATAGATTTTTGGTTGACCCCATCACTATGCTAAGCAGCAAAGTCAAAGTGGCAAAGGCTCAAATCTTGGAGGCAGAAAGCCTCAGCATAATAGCCAGCTTATCCATTCATTGCCATGTGAGCTTGGGGAAGTCTTTTAAACTCTTATCTCCTCTGGCTTCCTTGTTTGTAAAACCCTTCATGCTTTCACTGGTTACCATGAGAATTCAATGGAATAAGGAGTATGACATCGACATTTGAACAAGCCTGCTTCATAGGATACAATCAGAATGCAATTTTATTTTTGTTTTCCACTATCCCATTAGACTTATCAGATAGGGTTGCTTGTTCTATTACTGCACAAAAACTTGACTGGCCTCATGGCATTCCTGCCCACACGAGGACAAAAATACAGTGTCAGTAAATCACTCAAGGTATCTATTCTGTGTAATAATCAGAGCTCCAGCTTCATCCAAAAATAAAAATTCTCTCTATCCCTATATCCAAGGCCTTGTGTCCGGGCGTCTCTGAGACCCGCTCTGGTTTGATGATCTCTCAGGAGGACTCTCACACATAGTTATACTCTGTCTCTGATTTATTATGCCAAAAGGATTCAAAGCAAAATCAGCAAAGGACCAAGGCACATGGAGCCAAGTCTGGGGAAATCAGATGCAAGCTTCTATGGTTCTCTCCCAGTAGTCACATAGGATGCGCTTAATTCATTCCCTCAGCAATGAGTTGCGATCACATGTGCAAAAGGTTGCCAGCCAAGAAAGCTCATTAGAGACACAGCAACAGAATTTTACCGGGGGATTATTACAGTGGCACTCTTGCCTAGCACGTACCAAAATTCCATACTCCCAGAAGGAAGGCAGGAGCTCAGCACACAACGCATTGTTTGCATAAACAGTTTAAGCCCAGTGAGCTGCTCTGATAAATTCGAGGGATGAGAGCCCTCCCCAAATCCAAGTTCTCCAACTCCAGTCAAGGGCAAACCTCCGAAGTAGCTTTTCTGAGGAGCAGTCACACCTGCTCTGTTAACGCGGAAGGCTAATCGCCTTCCTGTAAAATAGTAGTGTGTCTAGGGCAGTGGTCGGCAAACTGCGGCTCTTTGGCCCCTTGAGTGTGGCTCTTCCACAAAATACCACATGCGGGCGCGCAGCTACAGTGCGATTGAAACTTCGTGGCCCATGAGCAGAAGTCGGTTTTCGGCTCTCAAAAGAAATTTCAATCGTTGTACTGTTGATATTTGGCTCTGTTGACTAATGAGTTTGCCGACCACTGGGCTAGGGTGTCCTCCGATTTCTTCCTTCCTTACCTCCTCCCCAGTTATCTAGCTAACCTTGAGTATGCAGGAAGGAGAGGTACGGGGAAGAGGCCCTTTCTTACTTAACCGCTTGCCATTTCAACTTTGCCTCACCCAACTGGGTCTGCCTTCAAGGTTGGCCCTATGTCTTATTAGCATCTCTATAGGGTTCTCCCTGGAGAACATCCAGCGGGACTTCCTGTGGGGCGTTGACACATGGTCCTTGGCTGGAGGAGGCCTCTCAGCCCCTGATCCCCCAGCAGACACTCCTCGCGGATTCCTTGCGGGCCCTGGCCTGCCTGCGAGTGGCCTCCTGGGCGGGATGTAAAGGATCTAAGAGAGCTGCCTGGGGTCTCTCCCTGGCTGGGGAAGCACTTGTGCATTCTCACTCCTGCGAAGCCCTGTGAGTGTAGAGGGCCGATGCAGTCACCTCTCTTTGGCTGCAGTTGCCTGGACAGCTACCCAGCCTGACTCTCTCTCTCTGAGGTTCCCAGCTGAGAGTCAGATACCAGCCCTGCTGTTGCTCCAGCTGTAAGAGCTAAACATCAGACCTTCTGAGTGGTCCTGCCAAAGCATCTCTTTTCATCTGATGTGAAAACCAGAGCATCCTCTTCCCTCACTGGGTTACTGGGGGAGTGAGGTGGGCAGGGGAGGGGGAGGAACTCATGTGGTAATAGCAGCCCTCTCCAGAAATTACTTTCATAACTACTCCGTGGATTACTATCTCACAACGCCCTTTGATGCCTAAAATTCAGGTGCAAATCCAGGTTCTAAGGGGTCTGAAGTTTACGTAATTTGGGGTGGGAGGAGATGTGCCTTCTTAAAAAAAAAAAAACTATAAAACTATGAAGACAAAACTAGGTACTAAATGTATATTTATTTTGAATAAGGCAATAAGTCACAAAAATATGAAAATTTTAGAAAGCTGGCAGATACTACAAACATAAAATTCAGAAAAATAATATCATTTAACTCTTTCACACTCCTCTATGGTACTTTTTCCTACATTTTTACTGTATTTTTCACTGTGGACTCTTTGATTCCTTCTGTATAAGAAAACCACTTCGTAATATTTCTAATAGCGTGAAAAGAAAGATAGCCTGGCCAGTGAGGCTCAGTGGTTGAAGCAGGAGATCACGGTTTGATTCCCAGTCAGGGCACATGCCTGGGTTTCGGGCTCAGTCCCCAGTGGGGGGGGGGGGGGGGGTGCGGGGGGGGCGTGTGTGCAGGAGTCAGCCAATCAATGATCAATGATTCTCTCTCATCATTGACATTTCTATCTCTTTCTCCCTCTCCCTTCCTGTCTGAAATCAATAAAAATACTGTTTGGTTTTTTTTTTTAAATAGAAAGATAATCCAGACTTTTCTAGTATGCAGATTGGAATTTATTTTTATTACGGATAGGTAAGGTAATTTTCTTTCAAAATTACAATGAATCACCAATCAAGTCATATACATTTTGAGGATTGTGGTCAGGATAGGGAAGCTTCTTTCACCCATGAGATGTAAGATTTGCAAAAATTTTTCACCGACTGGCATCTAGTTCCACCATTTCCACATGTTTCCACACTGGGATCTGTCGCCCTGGTCCTGCACCTCTGCACCTCTGTGCCACGAGGCTAGGTGAGTTGGCACTAAGAGCAGTCAGTATTTGCAGAAGTGGTGCCCACATGGAATTGTGAGCAATAATGTAAACTCTGACACAGTGTGACCTTGAGCTGCATGATTATATTCCAAGCCCTACTAAATGTATCCACAAATCAACTTCCCATTAGCTCAGTGGTTCTCAATGGATGGAGGTTCAATTATTCTTCCCCAGGGGACTTTGTCACAGCTGTGGGGGTGGGGGTGGGGGTGGGAGGGCTCGGGAGTTGCTACTGGCATCTAGTGGGTAGAGGCCAGGGATGCTGCAAACATCCTTCGATACAGGACAACCTCTGCCACAAAGGATCATCCAACTCAAGCCTGGCTGGTGTGGCTCAGTGGTTGAACGTCGACCTATGAACTAGGAGGTCGTGGTTCGATTCCCCAGTCAGGGCACATGCCCGGGTTGTGGACTCAGCCCCAGTGGGGGGTGTGCAGGAGGCAGCCAATCTATGATTTTCTCTCATCATTAATGTTTCCATAAAAATATTTTTTTAAAGAATTATCCAGCCCAAAATGTCAAGAGTACAGAGTCTGAGAAGCCTTACTAGCTGGCTCCTATTTCCTGCTAGCTCCTAGCTCCTGCTGGCTGGATCTCCAGCATCTGCCTCCGTCATTATAATACCACTGGACACGGAGATAGTGTGAGAAAGCGGGAGCTCAAAGTGGATATAGACCGGGGTCCTAAAGCATTGCAGCTGGAATATCTTACTTTTGCAAATTCTGCAAAAATGTATGATTCTATGAGCACATTGCCAAGCTCTCCCAGAAGGGGCCCTGGAACTGAGGGGTCCTCAAGCTCTGGCTTCATCAGCTTCCGGATAAGTCTTGTCTTCCCACCCCAGCTGACAGGCAGCCTGCTGCGTCCCACGTTAGCATCCTGTTACAGGTCGGACAGGCAGAGGGAGGCCACACACTGGCCACTGGCAGGCTGGGACCTGGCCTGCAGCATGATATGTTGATTCTCACACTCTATTTGAATGAATTGCCAGCCCTTAAAAATTGTATTTTACACGTAACCCAGATCTCAGGCTTTGATTGAAAACTCCAGCAGCACTGAGCTCTGCTCCCACCTGGCAACCAGGGAGCTTCTTTCAGTTTAGCAGTTGCTTTTACAGCAACCTCTGCTCCCTGCCCAGCCCTCCAGGTATTTGAATCTGCAAGCCTGCCCTATGGTATCAGTTCACTACAAAGGGCTGTGCAAATACTCAACAGGCTATTGATGTTTACACTTGAAATTTCTTTCCCAGCCTCTACTGAATGCGAGACAAACACTCCCTTGTTTATTGGGAATCATTTTTCTTTTCCTGGAGAGTCACAAGGTCCATACGCTGAGAGAAGTCACGTAGCCTCTGCCATTTGTCACATGCTGGGCTTCCAATGAAAATGCAAGTGCGGAGGGAACAAATAGGATCCTCCCTGTGGAATGCAGCAGGGCTGGCCGAAGGGTGGCGGGCCTCAGGATGGGGAGTGGAGAGGGAGCTGCAGATAATTGCTCTAGGAAAACCATTTCTTGAAGAGGCCAGATTATAGAATGCTAAATTGATTTTAAAGCCCAAAAGGCCAATTAAATTATGCAAAAATTAATGAGCAAAATAAAAAGGTTGAGGAATTATAATGGCGATGCAAAAATTGTAATGTGTCTAAATTTAAATTAAGATGTATTTCTCATTTGAAACGGGAAGATGGGAGCCACTGACATTTAGCAAATAGGGTGAGTGGGATCCTTTCAAAGCCAGGCCTTCTAGTTACATACGCAACGATTAGTAATTCCAAGCCAGGCATCAGGGGGTATGTTAGATGTAGGGCAACAAGAGAGTGGAAGTGTTGAATATTTTCTGTCCCTGAATTCTAAACTCTGCACTGTTAGTCTTATTCTTAAAGGCAGAATTTATTATTTTCACTGGATAAAATCAAATCCATCTCTCTCTCTCTCTCTCTCTCTCTCTCTCTCTCTCTCTCTCTCTCTCTCTTTTCCATTGAAACCCTGAGTTACATGGAGACTACCTGTGATGGTTGATTTTATGTGTTAACTTGGCTGGCCACATTGCCCAGATAATGTGGTTGTTGTTATTCTGGATATTTCTGTGAGGGTGTTTTCAGATGAGAATAACATTCAAATCTGTGAACTTTGAGGAAGCAGACTGCCTTCCTTCATGCGGGTGGGCCACATTCAATCAGTTGAAGGTCTGATCAAACAAAAGGCTGGCCATCCCAAGCAAAAGGGAATTCTACAGCAGATGGCATTTGGATTTAAACTGTATCAGCTCATCCCTGGTTTCCATCATGCTGTCCTACTTTGCAGATTTTGGAACTCACAATTCTCCATAATCACATGAGATAATTCCTCAAAATAAATCTCTTTGCATAGATTACATATGTCTTATTGGTTCTATTTCTCTGGAGAACCCTGACTAATACACTTCCCAAGGAGAAGATTTCAGACTAGGATTTAAGTCCTTGGCCTTCCTAGCCAGTATCCTTTCAACATCAAACGGCCTGATTACAAGGCCATGAAAGACAGTTGCTGAGTAGGCGAGTGGTCACGCTCTTTGGGGAGGTATCACTTGTGTGTTGTTCAGGTCCATCAGCGTAAGTATTTTTCTGCTCTCTCCCCTCCAGGGAAATACGAATGACAAGCAGACTTAGATTAGAATCAAAAGACAGGAGCAGATACCAGTTACAGGAAATCAGAGAGCTGAGGCAGGAAGGGTTCAACCAAGATGACAGAAGATACCAAGCCCCTATAGATGGATGGAGTAAATAACAGACAGGAACGCTGAGACAGAAACTGATAAGAGAGAACCAAGAGGAGAGTCAAATCCAAGGGAGACAGGGAGGGTTGTTAAAGTACAGAGTCAAGAACTCAAACTAAACCAATAAAAGCAGGTACAAATAGACTATAGGAGGGAGATTGGATGACTCACCCAACAAATATTTACTGTGCATCTGCCAAGTGTCAAGCCCTCTTCTAAGCACTGAGGATGAAATGGTGAGCAATGACATGATCTGTACCCTCCAGGAATTTGGGACCTGCCTTTAGCAATTACCTGGGATAGTGATTATCTGCAGAGTAAGGGAGAGGGCGTACCTTGCCATGAGTTTGCTTTATGTCTCCAAGGGAACAAGCCAGAGATGTGTAGTTGTGTTGTTTTCAAAATGAATATTCCAAATGTTTCTAATATTTCTACTGGGAAACAATTCTAAAAATCTATTGTTTTCATCACACAAACTACAGAAAGTAAAGCTTGGGGAGTTCTTCATGCAGAAAGGACAGTATTTGCCAAGAATATTAGCAAGCATTTGTAGTTTGCTTTTATAAACTAGCAGAGTTGGGGTGAAAAACTTTGTTGACTTTCATTAAAGGACCAGAATGGAGCAGATACTTGTAAATTCACATGCACACATCACTTACTCATCCTCCAACCCCTGAGTTCCCACCTCCCACTCCATGTGCCTGCACATATTTCTTTCTTTGTTTTATTTTGTTTATGTTGTTGTTGTTTTTAATATTGATTTCAGAGAGGAAGGGAGAGAGAGAAACATCAGTGATAGGAGAAAATAATCAATTGGCTGCCTCCTGCACGCCCCCTACTGGGGATCGAGCTCACAACCCAGGCATGTGCCCTGACCAGGAATTGAACTGTGACCTCCTGGTTCATGGGTTGCTGCTCAATCACTAAGCCACACCGGCGGGCAGCCTCCAACATTTCTGCATGCACATACATATACATGCTATCTGAACAGGGTGTTTACCACTGCTTCACTCAGCAACGCATGGTGTCCATGTGGCAGACCCGGTGCTAGGTACTGGGAAGGTGGCCTGGCCCTCATGGAGCTTACTGTCCACAAGAAGAGAAAAGCAATAAGCAAATGCTTGTGCGGACGAGTAGCCACTTCACACTGACACACAGCTAGGAAGGACAGCTACGCGGTGCCTTGAGAGCAGAAAAGGGGAGACTAGCCCAGCCTGGGTGTCGGGAGGAAGGTGCAATCCAACGACTTGACATTTTTAGGTAAGAGACATGTTCCTCTTTCCAGAGCCATTAAAACATCTTATTATTCTTTTCCTTCCCATATTTCATCTGCATATCAGAATGAAGGTAGCAAGAAGAGGGCGGAGGCCATTAAACTCGGTGCCAGAGTGATTGATCGAAGTGCATAATCTTCTGAAAATGTTACCTGAATATCACTCGCACGGCGATGTGACTCCCACAGTCCTTAAGATTTTCATAAATCCTGCTGGAAAGAAAAAGCGCTGCACCACTCACAACACAGGAGTTATTGGTAGCCTTTTGGTTTTCTCCAGGTGATGTGCAGTCATTACTAATTCAATCAAAGAGCTCAGCTTCAATAAGTCATTGGCCCCAGCAGTTTGCAAAACAAAACAAGACAAAAACACAACATATTGGGCTTTGTCCATGACCCAAAGCCTTTTTTTTTCCTTTCTGATGCTTCTTTATGGGATTTCCTTAGGGAACCAATGTTTTGTTAATGTCTAACCTCCTCCTTTTCAGATAAATAAGAAGATAATTATGGTCATCCTGTAGCCCTGAAACATTTATTTGTCATTACGTTGTTGCTGTTTTTTTAACTACAAGGCTCTTCACTTGTTGACAGGCTAGCAGGGAGGCAGGGATGCAAATAAATAAAAACAATAAACCGGGCAAGTGTGAACACAGAGGCAGAGACTAAATGCCTGAGCTGAGAGGTGAGGGATTGCGCCACAGGGAAGGTGCTATTTTAGCAGCAGTGAGAGATGGATAGGCGTTAGCCAGGCAGGTAGGAGAGAGGAGGGTGGGAGGGGGAGGAGTGGCGAGGAAGACAAAACAGCATGTTCAAAGGCACAGAGGTGAGGAACAGCCTCGCCCTTTCATGCTAAGCAGAAAGCTCTTCAGTTTAGTGTTCTGCAGGCACCAGGCATGCGGGGGGGGGGGCAGGCGTGGCGAGCGATGAGAGTGGTGATGGGGACCTTGTCGCTTTGAAAGCTGAGTTAAGAAGTCTAGGCTTTTCCTGGAGGCAAAAGCAATCTCTAAAGAATGTTAAGCAGAAATGCTGTTGTGATCGGATTTGTGTTTCAGAAACATCACCCTGGTAACTGTACAGCGGATGAACCGGAATGGAGAGAGCCAAAGCAGCGAGATCTGCTGGGAGGACACGGCAACAGGGGTGTGGGCTGAGAAAGGCTGTTCATCTAATTTCCTCCTAGAGCCCGTTTCCTCCTCCCCAGGCCCTGCTCCAGGAGCTTGCTTTTAGCCTGACATTGCTGTGTTTGTGTCAAACTTCTCTGCTGGAATGCCGCACCAGGTATATCCAAATGGGTGAGCGCTGGAAGGCAGGTTAGCAAACCTTGAAAAAGCCAATACTCCAGGTTCCTTTTTGTGCCTTCTCCATACTCCCAGTCCTGGAGAGTATCATCCTGGCCTTCGATAACCCTTGATTTAGATTCTGAAAATTTTTAAAAATTAAATATTCTTCATATAATGCCATCAAAACTTACACTTGGAGATAGATGGCATCTAATCCACACACATCATTTTTTAAAAATTTAGGTAGATGGTATTTTATTGTTTTAATTTTTTAAATTTATTGATTTTAGAGAAAGGGATGAAGGTGAGAGAGAGAAGAAAGAGAGAGACATTAGTTTGTTGTTCCACTTGTTCGTGCATCTATTGGTTGATTCTTGTATGTGTCCAGAGCAGAGATCGAACCTGTAACATTGGTGTATCAGGATGATGCTCTAACCAACTGAGCTACATGGCCAGGGCACACACACATCATTTTAAAGAGGAAATAAGAGGCCAGATAAGTGAAGTGACTTGGCTCAAGTTATCATATGCAGTTAGTGGCAGGTACTAAAACATTATATTATAGTCTCAGCATGGTGGCATATCATGATCAATTGTGGACTTTAAATAACAAGTGTTACCAGGAACCGTGGTTATCTTTTGTTCCGCAATGTGTTGATGGGAAATGGGTAGAGGTTTCTGGAAAAGGCGATCAGGCACACCGGTCCTCACCGGGCTATACAGACAGCACATTATCAGGATACTTGGTGGCTAGCAGCAGAAACCAGCTCTAGGTAGGTTTAGCTTAAACACAAAAGGAAAATGTTTGCAAACTGAATTTAAACGTGTAAAGGGCTGAGCTTCCACCTTCCTGTCTCAGGTACAAGTGGAAGCTCTCACACATTCTGCTTCTCTCTCCTGCAGTAGAGTCGTCTTTACTCTCTCAGGCTACCTGCATCCTTTCGGCAGAGGTAAAATATAGATGAAATGTGGTGGCTGGAGATTCTCAGACCCCTCATCTCTTGTAAGTTTGCCCAAAAAGAACAAATGTATTATTCCTCCCTTGGAAAGTCAAACTATTCTCAGAAGAGAAATTCGATTGCCTTGGCTTATGATACCTTCCTGAACCCCATCAACCAACTGAGATACTGTTGTGAGGCCACCACTAGAAACACATATTTGTAATTGGGGGAGATCCCATAAAAAACTGACCCAGGAGGTGGATGCCTACTTTTGCAACTGGTTTCACTGATGCAGCAAATACCAGTACAAGTAAGAACTTGATTCCCTTGCAAATATATTTTTTAAGTTTTATTATTACAAGAATGGCAAAGTTTTCTTTGTGTGAATATCATCTATCAGACACTCTCTTTACTGCCTGTATTGATTTCTATTTCAGATACACAAAGACTTTTCTCCAAATGAAATTTAAAACTGAAAGAAAATGGTTACTTAAAGGATATTTTTCTTATTTGCCCACAGGGCCTGGCCCTCATGCAGTGCTTTCCAGTGCTGGGCATGCTCAGACTGAAAGGGATGAGACAAGAAGAGCTCATTCGGGAGAGGAGAGGACACATGGAATAGGAGGTGTTGTAATGAGGCAGAATTCTTCAAGGGTGAGTATGGGTTTCCCAGGTAATAAAGAGAAAATGCCTAGACTATAGGCATCGGTCAGATTCCCTCTCTGGAGAAAATGCAAGCAAAGAACCAGGGACAATTTTCCAATTTGCAGTGAGACATGACCAGCAAGTGAAGAGACCTGGGACTAGGAATTACAGAAAATTGCAAGGCTGAGTAACGCTGCAATAGAAACAAAGAAAGGGATGATTTACTCCACATAGGAATGCTGAGGAGAGCTTTGTAGTATTGTCATGAGATAGGATTTTTCAAGGGTGAGTATAGGTTTTCCAGGTAATAAAGAGGACAGGTATATATGCCAAAGGGAACTGCCATATGCCAAGTTATGGCACATGAAGGTATATGATGACTGTGCTTGGAAATACTAGTGTTTGTAAAAATATATATGCATAGTTAATCTAACCAAAAGAGAAAGGAATGGGGGAAGGGGAGGAAATGGGAGGGGAGGAGGGAAGAGACTGGAAGAAGAGGGCAAAGAGTGGGAGTGCGGGGCCTCGATGAGGCTATCGGTGCATGGGGAATATGAGCATTCTCTCTTGTCTCTTGTGGACAAGTGGAAACTCACCTTGCTTCTCTTT
Source organism: Eptesicus fuscus (assembly GCF_027574615.1). Classification (NCBI taxonomy): domain Eukaryota; kingdom Metazoa; phylum Chordata; class Mammalia; order Chiroptera; family Vespertilionidae; genus Eptesicus; species Eptesicus fuscus. Next base: position 46,937,367 of record NC_072491.1, on the reverse strand, counting down.
TATGTCATCTCTGCCTTTCTGTTGCTCTAAAATATTGCTCCACTTACTCATCAGTTGCAAATGGCTTAAAAAGAACCCAATCCCTTGGCCTAGACCCCTTCCTTCATTCAACCTTTTTCTTCAAGTCTCAAGACTCTCTGGGGAAAACAAACAAAAACTCTGTTTCATTTTGCAAATCCTCAAACACAGAAATCAAACTGTTTGTTGGTCACCTTGTGGTTTATTTCCCTTTGACTGAGACACATTTTTGCCTGTTATGTGGGTCCCCTAAAAATGGCCTGCCCTGGATCCCTTTAAGGTAGAAGAGATACAGGCTGGTGGATGAATTAAAGAAAGTATGCTTGGTAAGCAGTGAGCAGGGTGGAGAGGCACAGAGCACTGCTTCACTCGTCATGGAACTGAGAGGAATCAAACCACAACCAAGCAGCATCAGGAACAGCATCAGAGGGCCGTGGGACAGTTCTCCAGCCAAGCAGCAGTGTTGCTATGGGCAGTCAAGGATAACATGAGAGGATAAAGAATATGCCAGGATCCACCAGGGGTGATGCCAAAGCTGGAGAGACAAAACCACAGAATTCAGCCAGATTACCAAAGACCATGTGTCTACTAGAGGCCTGGTGCAAGAATTCGTGCACCAGTGGGGTCCCTCTGCCTGGCCTGCGGGATCGGGCCAAAACTGACTCTCCGACATCCCCCAAGGAGTCCCTGATTGTGAGAGGGCACAGGCCAGGCCAAGGGACCTCACCAGTGCACGATCGGGGCCGAGGAGGTTGGCCAGCCAGGGAGGGACTGTGGGAGGGCTCCAGGGCATGTCGGCCCATCTCGCTGAGTCCCGATTGGCCAGACCCCAGCAGCAAGCTAACCCACCAGTCAAAATGTCTTCCTCCTAGTGGTCAGTGCACATCATAGTGAGCAGTTGAGTGGCCTTAGCATATCATTAACATATTACACTTTGATTGTTTGAAAGGATGACTGGACATCCGGACACTTAGCATATTAGGCTTTTATTATATAGGATTGGGTAATTACGTTGGATGATATCTTTCTCATCTAGGGCTGCATTAAATGGGCTGGTAGCACATGAGTTGGTTATTGCTGCACAATGTATTTCAGACTCAGGTGGAAATGCATCCTCCCAGCCTAAGTGCCATCACTGATCCTCCCAACATTTTATGGTCCTCTTCCAAATACCCATGGCCATGCTCAACTCCAATCTCATAACATAAGATAGCATCTTCCCTATTCATTATGTGAGCTGACATTTTATGGGGAAACAGGCAAGAGAACAAATTTTCTTTTTAAAAATGTGTAGCGGCAGAAACAGAAATTCTAAGTAAGAAAAACAAAGTGGTCTGAAGAATATATTCTTTTAGGAATTAGGAAGCCCCTAAGAACCAGCTCACCTAGAAGCTGCCAAGCTCAAGCTCCTCTCTCTCCTAGCACGGTTCAAAGCTGGCAGACAGGAGAAGAGAAGAAAGTCAGAAAATAACGCCCTGAGCTCTGGGACCTACAGAATATTCCACTCGCCTTTGCTGGGAGCTGGATTTAAAGTAAGGCTTTACTTTGCTTTTTATATATTTATTAATTTGGAGGCTGAAGGTTTGTTTATTTTTTTTTAAGGCAGAGGTGAGAAGAGAACTGAGAAAGAAAAGAAAAATAAGTCTCTCTTCAGTCGTTTTTCAAATACAGGTCTGTTAGACTGGAGGCTGTTAGCAAAACATTAACATTTAACAAGATTACTAAATGCAATCAATTCCTATCTATGCAAGGGTTAGAACCACCTCTCTCTAGCTAGAGGGATGAGTACCATGAAATTCAGCACCAAATTATTTTAAATTGGGGGCTCACTTTTCAGTTATTTTGGCCATATTTCGGCATGACTAATTCTTAGAGAAGATGGGCCCACATCCTTTTATCTAAGGGTGGGAAGAAGTCCCGAGGGAGAGACCCATCATCATTATAATCGTGATCATCGTCATTGCAGTCACCACCATCACCCCGGCCCTGTGTAAGCTTCTCAGGTACATCGTCTTATAAGAGCCATATCTACTCTCTAAGGTAATACTACAATAGTTCCCATTATGCAGATGAGTAGATTGAGACTCAGAAACAGAGAGTAATTTACCTAAAGTCACTGAGATGTTAAGTAGACTAAACATCCAGGTCTTTCTGATTCCAAATGTTGTATTCTCGACTAGGATGTTTCCCATAATCTAAGGGTCTGAATCCTGAAACTGTCCAACTTCTGAATAGAAGAGCAACTCATAGAGAGAGCATTGGACTAAAAAAGCTAAGTGTGTTGCATCCCAACTCATCAAAAAATAGTTGTCTGGCCTTGACAAGGTTACTTACCACCTGAGCCTCAGTTTCCCTACTTGTACCATGAGGGGGTTGGACAGATTTACCTCAGAATGACCAGACATTCTGTGAGGTGGTAACTTTAATTAAGTGGTCTCAATTTCCTCAGCTGTAAGTGAAAATACTGAAATGCTAGGGCGCTGGTAATGGAGGTCAAAGCTCTGCCTGGTCAGTTTTATTAAAATGTGCTAGCCAGGTTAACGATGAAACCTGCGCTTGCTCTTCTCCCAGGTCCAGCAAGAACTGATACTCCCACATCCCTCTGCCTCCAGCTGGTGGTCTCAACCCCTGAGGCTCTGCAGAGTCCCAAGCCTTAGGCTGCAGACAGATTGCAATGCTTACTTTTGTAATCACATTCTTTGCTTCATGAAAAGATCCGCTAAATGAAACCTTTAAATAGCAATCTCTTTTAGAACATTTAAAAGTAATTTAATTTTCTTCTTTAGAAACACATTTACCGTACCAAGCAAGGCCCACCTTTATCTCCAACCAGAGTTATGAATAGTTAGAAGTCTAATGGAAGTAGTGTATGCTTATAAGAAAAAAGATACAAAGTTACTGATTAAAAACATATTTATTGCCAGCCTACTTATTGAGCACTGAATGCTGGGCTAGGTCTTAGGAAAATAAGAGTGAGCAAGACTGGTGTGGCAATTTACCGCACAAATCTTCAAGTGCAAGTGTGTTGCTATATAATTTTAAAAGTGATAGCTCAAAAAGCAGTAAGTGTGGTGACAGGAGAAGGACAGGTTTTATGAGTACTCTGAATAGGGGTATGTCATGGGAGACTTCCTGGAAGAAGTGACATTTGCAATAAGACCTGAGGATTCAGGAGGAAATTGGTGAATGAGATGAGTGGGAAGAAAGGGATAAACTCTTTCAGAGAAAGGAAGAAAAGCAAGTATAAAGACCCAGAGAAAAGAGAGAGTATGGCATACTAAAGTAGCCCATAGCAATGTAACACAAAATATCCAAAAAATGAGGTTGTTCCGGTAGGTTAGGGGCCATCCCAAGAAAAGTAATACATTTTGTTGGAGATTTCAGTTTGAGTAACCTCGGGGTAGCCCCTTAATTTCTCTGATTTATAGATTCCTAATCTGAAACATAAGGGGTTTAGAATAGACAACATCTAAGGTCCCTACTAACTATAAAATTAAATGCCACAGCTAAAAACAGGAGAAAATATTGGCTAATAACTTCATTTGAATTTCAGTGGAGGTGTAGACTAACCAAGTTAGTGTATACTGATTTGTTAAATCAGTAATTTTTTACTTAATACTTACTGTGTGCCAGCTACAAAATTTGGGATCTATGTTAGATGTTAAAGAGGTGGTCCTTAAATAAATAATTGCAAAATCAATTATTTAGTCAAATTTTATAAAGAAAAAATAAGGTTTGGATCAAGGATATCTATTATAAACCTATAGAAAGCACTATACTGCATGATAAAACATTAAGAATGTGTGAGGACGATACAACTTAACCAAAGAAAGATAAACAACCCAATCAAAAAATGGGCAAAGGACCTAAATAGAGACTTTTCGAAAGAGGACATAAGGAAGGCCAAGAGACATATGAAAACATGCTCAAAATCACAAATCAATCTGAGAGATGCAAATCAAAATGGCAATGTGGTACCATCTCACACCTGTCAGAATGGCTATCATCAACAAATGACAAGTGCTGGAGAGGATGCGGAGAAAAGGGAACCCTCATGCACTGCTGGTGGGAATACAGACTGGTGCAGCCACTGTGGAGAACAGTTTGGAGTTTCCTCAAGAAAACTAAAAACGGAACTCCCATTTGACCCAGTAATCCCACTTCTAGGAATATATCCCAAGAAACCAGAAACACCAATCAGAAAGGATATATGCACCCCTATGTTCATAGCAGCACAATTTACCATAGCTAAGATTTGGAAACAGCCTAAGTGCCCATCAGCAGGTGAGTGGATTAAAAACTGTGGTACATTTACACAATGGGATACTACACTGCGTTAAAAAGAAGGACTTCTTACCATTTTCAACAGCATGGATACACCTAGAGAGCATTATGCTAAATGAAATAAATCAGTCAGAGAAAGATAAATATCACATGATCTCACTCATTTGTGGAATATAATGAACAACATAAACTGATGAACAAAAACAGATCCAGAGACAGAGAAGCATCGATCAGACCGTCAAACCTCAGAGGGAAGGTAGGGGAGGGTGGGGATAAGGGGGAGAGATCAACCAAAGGACTTGTATGCATTCATATAAGCCTAACCAATGGACACAGAAACCAGGGGTGGGGGGAGGGACGGGGGGAAAAGAACACATATGTAATACCTTAATCAATAAAGAAAAAAAATAAAAGAATTATTTAAAAAAGAATGTGAGGAATAAATCAAAGACACCTTTTATTGTAATGAAGATTCTAGCCAGAGTAATAAAATAAGAAAAAATAAAAAGTAGATAGATCATAAATGAAGCAATAGAACCACTACTTTTAGTAGACAATAAGATAATCTAAGTAGAAAAATCTCAGAATAGTTCAAACCTTTGGAATGAGTAAGAAAGCTCATCTATTGATGCACACTTGGGTTGCTTCCATATAGCCCAAGAAATCATAATGTTCTGCACTCTGCATGTTTCCATCAAGTTTTCTTCTACCCAGAGAAGTAGTCTAGGCCAGTATTTCCATAGCAGAGGATGCATTCATCCACTCAGTCATTCATTAACTCACTTATTCATAGTATTTTCAAAACATTTTATTCAACAAACTCTTATGGACAACTTACTTTCTGCCAGGTATAGTGTTAGCTCCTGAGAACAGAGAAATAAAAAAAACACAGGCCTGGCCCTGAGGAAACACAAAAGGCTCTGAGGACAGTGTATAAATTGAATCTATCTGAGGAATATGTCCCAAAGCAACTCTCCAAACACAATCAATCTGCTGTTTTCACATGTAGGTGTTTTCCCTCCCTCATCTTTATTGAGATATAGGTGACATATAACACTGTGTGAATTTAAGGTAGAAGATGTGTTGATTTGATATTTCATATTTAGGTTCTTATCCCATGTTTAATTCTTTGGAATAAGGTGTGATACTGAGAGAGAATTTTATTTTTAATAGATAACTTATTTACCCAGCACTGTGTATCATATAGTCCATTTCCCCACTTATTTATTATATATACAGTGGAATATTACTTGGTCATAAAAAAGAATAGAGTCTTACCATTTGCAACAGTATGGAGAGACCAAGAGGGTATTATGCTAAGTGAAATAGGACAGTCAGAGAAAGACAAATATCATATGATTTCACTTATCTGTGGAATCTAAAGAACAAAATAAAAATAAAATTGAAACAGACTCATAGACACAGAAAACAGACTGATGGCTGTCAGAGGGGAGGGCGTTGGGGAACTAGGTAAAAAAGGTAAAGAAATTAAGGAGTACAAATTGGTAATTAAAAAATAGTCCTGGGGATGTAAAGTGCAGAATAGGGAATATAGTCAAAAATATTATAATAACTATGTATGGTGCAGGTGGGTACTGGAAATATTGGGGGGAACACTTTGTAAAGTATACGAATGTCTAGCCATTATGTTATACATCTGAAGCTAAGACAAAATAATGTCGGATGTAAACTGCTTTTGAAAAATGAACAAAATTAAAAAGAAGACTTCTTGGTCTGTGTAAAGGCCGAGGCACAGCGAGAATGAACGCCAGCCGCCAGCCTCAGGAGCAGAGACCTCCCCTTTGGTTTCCAGACGTCCCAACACAGAGGGTCCAAAGTCAACCGCCTTCTAACCTTCCCCCTCAGATGAGCAGAGAAGCAGACAAATGAGCTGCCTCTCCTGTCCCCCTTTTCTCAGAAAGTCCTGTCCACCCCCATCCACACACTGCTTGTTGGCTCTGGTCTAAACCTTCACTTTGCCCCAGATCAGCAGTATGGAAGTGTGGCCTTCCAGATCATCAGGAAAAATATCCCCAAACATAATGTGTGTGTGTGTGTGTGTGTGTGTTGGGGGAGTGGGACGGGGGGGGGGGGAGGGGGCGGGGAGGGGTAGGTCTGTGCTTTAATACATTGGAAAGGCTCTGTACTCTTTCTACCCTCCTGCTCTTGGAAGATGTATAGTGTATATTGGAAGCTAGAAAAATTCCAACAGTAAAAAAATTTATATAACATTTGTTAAAAATTTGCTTTTCAAACATATTTGACCTTAGGATAATTTTTATTCTCATATCAATCATATTCATAATAACTATAGTAACATAATAATACAACCAACTGCTTTTTATGTGTGAGGCATCTGCCAAGAACTTTATGTGACTTATCCATTAGCCCCTTACAAGAACCTAAAGGCATGGATGTGCTAACTACTCCCTTTTATAGATGAGAAAAACAAGGCACTGAGAGGTTAAGGAAGTGACTCCAGGGCAAAAATAAAAAATAAAAAAAAAGGAAATAAACAGGACAGAATTTGAATTCTGGTGTGCTAGGTTCCAGAGTCTATGCTAAAACACCAAATGAATCATTCTGTGCCAGAGAACATTTTCTAGAAAATATTGCCCTAACCTCTGTTCAAATACCTCCTCCTTCTTCCCCACCTTGTTCTCTGTTGATATGACCCTTCCTCAGCTAGTTTTTCTTTGGTTCCTTGTAAGCTCTTGACAAATAGTCCATGAATGGAGGTATTTTAAGCACAGTTGATAATCTTATCATGAACAAAATCATACCAACATGTATGTGTATATATTGCCAATTCAATATGTGTAAAGGTATTGCTATTAAAGAATCTATATAAATAAAAGCCTAAACGACCGTTATGACCAAGTGACCAGAAAGACCAGTCGACCAGTCGCTATGACAGCGCACTGACCACCAGGGGGCAGACACTCAACGCAGTCCATTCCTTCTGCGCCAGGCCCAGCAACCGTTGCCTCCTCTCCCAACCCTGCTGGGGCCTTCGGACCTCGGGATGGGACAGGGAACTGGAGGTGGGTGGCGGTGGACATGGCTCCTTTCCCAGGGGGGCCAAAGGCTGGCTCCCTCCTTGGTGCCGGTGGCGGCCAATCTCCTATACCCTGTCCCTCCCCCCAGCTGGAAGACCTCGATTGGCCTGGCCCTGATCAGCCCTGATCGCCGACCAGGCCTAGGGACCCCACCCGTGCACGAATTCATGCACCAGGCCTCTAGTATTTTATATTCTCTCATTAAAACATTAAACGGTTGCATGCTTAACTTTCTAACTGCCTCCACTGTCTTCTTCAATGCTCTACATTCCAGAAGGGCCCCAGTAAAAATTGCTTGGTTCATGAATCCCCTCTTAGTAAAATTAAAAGTAAGAAACAGCCCCTGACTAATCAGCTCTCAACTGGATAGGAATACACACACACACACACACACACACACACACACACACACACTGATGTTGCAATGTTAGAGGGGCCATCAAAAAAATCTCAACACCCCTCCATTTCAGTTCACAAGAAGCAACTAAACATCAAATTAATCTAGGTTGACATGCAGTTCTGAAATGTCAGGTGGTAATGAGCTTGCTAATTATTAGCTAGTCATTATATGTGGCTACCTGGAAAATATCTTCCATCTCACCTCGGGAATCCCCAGTGGCTCTTCTCCAAATAAAGATGGTCAAGCTGGTAATCTGAAATCTCTCCAAATGACCTTCTGTGTCTAGACTGATAAAGGAATTAAATGGGAAATGCTAATGTCCCTCATTGAACGTGAACTTTTGTCTGTGTCAAAGCCCTCACCAGCCTTTTCCACACGGCCCCTACTTTCTCTGTTTTATTGTTATTGTTATTGATATAATTCAGCCAAAATTTAGGCTGCCCCCTGAAAGCACTGTTACTTCCCCTCCCCCCACCCCCGCCAAAGTCATTTATTTGCATCTTATGGCCTTGCAGATGATTAAAAGATGATTTCTATTTCCCTGTAGTCATCTGTCACTTTGCCTTGGATCATAAAAGTCTAGGGTAAGTTTCCAGGGAGATTTAATCAAGACTCTCCTGAGATAAGGGGGTAGAACAAGGACGAGGCTATTAGACCAGAGTTCCCGCCATGCCCTGGGTATGCAATCCTGATCAAGGCCCTTCACCCCTGCACCTTGATCACCTCATCTGCACAGGTTATGATTAATGAGCTGATATGCATAAACACACACAGCAGGTGCTCCACACGTGAGGGTTTCCTTCCTTCCTCACTTGTAACGAGAGGCCCTGAGTACTGTCATCGCAGGAGCGACTGTGTCCCGGGTGGGGAAAGTCCAGCACCTGCAGGAGCACAGCCAGCCAGACTAGGAAGGCCACGGGAGGACCCTGAGGGCAGATGACACAAGATCTCTTTGGAGAAGGATGGTCCTTGTGCTTTGCAGGGGAGTTTACAGCCCGAAGGGGTAGTGTCCTCTTCTGTCTCCGGTACTCCCTCAAGTCCTCAAATCCTTGGCGCCATTGCAACATGAGAATGACCAACCCAGGTCAATCACTGGCCAGCCTCACTCTGGACAAATTCCAGCAAGGGATACAGATGTGAACAGCAGCACGTGGAAATCCAGTCCCTGGGGCGTGGATGTGCCAGCTTGAAGAGAGGATCTGGGAGGAACATCCATGCAGATCAAAATGCAGTTTAACACCAAGTTTATTCTATCTTCCAGTGTGACTTGTCAAAATTGAGAGCCCAAAAACACAACGTCAAATTCCTCGGCCTCCCTTGGCAGTCGTGCTGGGCTTAGGTTTCTCCAATCAGATGCACTTGCGAGGTTTGGAAGGAGGAGGCAGGTGGAAGCTGGGCCTCAGTTCCGGCTGCATCTTTGTGGGAAGCAGTGGCTTGGAGGGTTTTGGTGTTTCTTCATCCAAAGTGATAGCAGACTTTCTAGTGTCTGAGTCCTGGCTTTGGGGTGTTGAGAAGCAGCATATGGGGCCACTGGGACAGGTCACAGAAGGGGTTGTGTGGCTCTGGGGTCACCAGCTGCCTGACTGTGGCCCTGACAGGGTGGCTTGGAGCCAAGGTTTCCTGATTGGAGAGGAGGCATCTGGTTCTGGGTGACTCTGCAGGTCACTCCTGTGACCTCTCATCTATTTCTTCATTGTTTTCCCCCAATGATTCTCTAAGCCACTTATTACCTTTAAATTTTGGAATCACACAGGGAGATGTGAAGCTCCTGCACCTGTAACCTGACTGATGGATGTCAGTTATTTCTCGTTTTATTTAATAACTAGAGGCCCAGTGCACGAAATGGGAGGAGATCCCCTCAGCCCAGCTTCTCCAATCCGGGATTGGGCCTAAACTGGCAGTCAGACATCCCTCTCACAATCCTGGACTGCTGGCTCCTAATCGCTCACCTGCCTGCCTGCCTGGTCACCCCTAACTGTCCTCCCATGCCAACCTGATCGCCTCTCACTGCCTCTGTGTGCCAGCCTGATAGCCCCTAACTGCCCCGCCTGTAGGCCTGGTCGCCTCTCACTGCCCCCTGGTGCCAGCCAGGTCGCCCCAACTGCCCCTCCCTGCCAGCCTGGTTGCTCCTAACTGCTCCCCCCACTGGTCTGGTCACCCTTTACTGCCCCCCTGCTGGCCTGGTTGCCGCCAACTGCCCCCCACTGGCTTAGTCACCCCTCACTGCACCCCCTGCCAGCCTAATCACCCCCAATGCCCACCCCCCCCCGCTGGCCTGGTCGCCCCCAACGGCACCCCTCCTACCGGCCTGGTCACCCCTAACTGCCCCCCCATGCCAGTCTGGTCACCCCCCACTGGCCCCCCTGCTGGCCTGGTCACTCCCAAATGCCCCCCCGGCTGGCTTGGTTGCCCCTCACGGCCCCCCCACCAGCCTGGTCACCCCACGCAGCCTGTTGTTCAGTCATTTGGTTGTCCCTCACTAACCCCTCTGCCGGCCTGGTTGTAGGCAGCCATCTTGTGAGGGCGTGAGGGTTATTTTGCATATTACCTCTTTATTATATAGGATTTGTATCAGATATTTAGATTTTTTTCCTAATTTTTTTTCTACTAAAAGCAATGCTGGAATAAACATCCTTGTACATGTCCCCTATTTACTATATGCAAGGGTTTATCTGGGCATAAAGGTACAGATGTCATCAGCGTTACTAGGTAATGCCAAATAGCTATTTTCTCACCTCATGCTCCCCCTTGTATGAGAGTTTGATTTCTCTATATCTCCACCAACTCTCAGCATTGTCATACATTTTTATTTTTGCCAATCGGCATGAAGTGGTAGCTCTTTGTTGTTTCAACTTTATTTCCTCTAGTAATTAGTGAGATGGAACATTTTTCATGAGCGCAATAATCATCATTCATGTCTCCTCTTCTATGAACTCCATGCTCACATTCTTTGTGAATCATTCTACTTAGTGGTTCTTCTTTTTCTTATTGATTTGCAAAATTTATGTATGTATTCTGGACTCAAATCCTTTGTTGCTTATGTGGATTGTAAATATAGTCTCCCAGTCCGTGGCTTGTATTTTAACTTTTTATGGTGCTTTTCAATTATGCAGAAGTTTTTAAATTTTTAAGGTTTTTCAGAGTTTCTGCCCCACGGTGGTACTGGACAAATCTCAGGAAAAGTCAAACTCTCAGCCCCCAGCATCTATGGTTTCAGCCACTCTTATTCAAAGGATTGTGTATATCAAAATATACACAATTTTTCTTAATATTTAAGAAAAATACCTTTTTCTTAATATTTAATCTAATTTTCCATTTGTTTGTACCGAGAGGATACATGAAAATATTACTATTTTCAGCCTTTGTGTCACTCCAATCAAGATTCAAATTCCAGGGGAAAACAGGTGATCTGATTAGTCTCACTTGAATCATACCCTGATTCCAGGCCAGGAGCTGATGGGCCATCTGGATGGATAGTCCCACCAAGACTGTGTGATGGAAGAAGAGTAGGTTCCCAAATAAGAGCCCCAATGTATCCCTCAGGTAAAGTGAGAACAGGCACTGGGCAAGGCAAAGGCCAACCACGATAGTGGTGCTGCAAGCATTTGGCAGGGTGAATACTGAATAAGAATACTGATTCTCAGTAACAAGAGTTTTCTTTTGCAAGACAGTAAAACAACAAGATAAATTCTTCATAATATATTTGCATATATTACAATTCGAGCATAAAAGAAAGACCCCTGAAGTCAGTCGGAGAAGGACCCTGAGGCAGCAATGCTTCAGCTAAAGAGAGAAGGATCTATTCCAGGCAGAGGAAACAGCAACGCAAAGAAAGGGAACCATAATAAGCAAGTCATGTTCTGAGAACGTCCAGGCGCTCAGCATGGCAGGCCTGTGAACTGCAAGGAGGGATGGTTATAGACGACGCCAGGTGAGGATACAGTGCCCTATAACTGTTGACTAGGAGATGTCTTCAGAGAGAAATAAATGAGTGTGGGGAGGTATTTTTAACGATGAAAACAAAATGAGAGTATTGAGACGTAGGTGTTAAAGATATTTCAGGTTTCGTGGAGACTAACCTGTGAGACACTGTCTCACAGCTGTTCCAGGGTGTCGCTGCCAGAGAACAGCATCAGTCCACCAGCGCGCACGAGGGGCACAGCTCACCTTCTGATCTTGGACTGAATTTAAAGGCCTCCATCTTCAGTGTCATAGCAACAAACTCTAAAGTATAAAAGCATATGAGAGTCCCAGGCAGGGAGAACTTACAGCTGGGGTTTTTTAAATACGGTCTTTACTTCAAATACCACCATCCTGTTGTCCAGGCACATTCTGATGTTTGTTTCTAGACACCTGAATGCCTAGATCTGGGCAAGCTCACAGCGTGGAGAAACAGATAGGGTATAAAACATGGTGTTGTTTGACTTGGGCTCCAAATCAGAGTCTGCCACATGCAGCTATGTAACTTTAGACTTCTCCAAACTTGAACTTTCATACCTGTGAAACGGTTACTAAAACAGCCACAGACCCTGCCCACATCCAAAGAAGCCATACCAAATCAAACCTAGTCCCATACACTTATACACAGAAGTCATATATGAGTCTTAATACATAATATGCTTTTTAAACAATACATACAAGTCAGCTTTGTCTATTTGATTTTTTCCTTGTTTTGAGCTGTATAGTGTTTTTCAATATGTGGGTTAAAAAAAAACCTGATTTTGACTAGCATTTAAAAATAAAAAAACAGGATAAATTAGATTGTAACAGCATGGAATGGAATAGATTCACTAAAAATAGAAAATAACAAAGTAATACCATAGTTAAAAGTACTATTATTTCAGGTGTGTGTGTGTGTGTGTGTTTCACTATGTGTGTGTGTCTCATATTGTGTGTGTGTGTGTGTGTGTGTGTGTGTGTGTGTATCAGGTCATGGTATAAAATAATTGGCTTAAACTGAAAAAAATATTTTTAATAGGATGAACTACTAGAATTTAAATTAAGATTTGGGGCTCCAAGTCCAATTCCCTTACAATAAATACTTGCCCGATATAGAGAGGGGTTGGGTGCCCTATGGGCTTTTAATGGATATTAATTGCTAGTCATGGAATGAGTGATGGAAATTACCAATTGAGGGACTCAGACATTTCCAGGAATTAATGTTCTGCTAAGAAGGAGTGATATCCTGGTAAACAGCTCAGGGCTTTTAGCACCAGCTCAGCTCCATCTCTGGGGAACGTCCCAATCAGAAGTCACCACTATTCCCACAAGAACTGCAAATGAAGATTCATAGGACCATAAATTTCCTCTTCTATGGGCACCAGATTTGAACGACTTAGTTAAAAGGTAGAGCTCATAAATAAATGTCCTGTTTAGTAAACCAAGAGTTAAGGGCAGAAACACTTACCATTTTATAATTCTCTTAGAACCATCGAGTTTAGAGTCCACCAACAAAAATATCCCTGAGAAAATTACCTTTGAAGGAACCTCAGCTTGCTCATTTGGAACTGGACTATTGGATCTTTAAGTTTTCATTCAATTTAACATGGGCTGAGGTGGAATTTTTACCTACAGATCCCATTAGTGAATCTTGACAAGAAGACACAGAGGTTTGGGAGCCACAACTTTAATTCACTGATCCATTTAATTATATTTTAAACAAAAGTATATTGTACTCCCACTATGTTTTGGGTACCAGCTAACTTGAGAGAATGGAGTGAACAAGACAGACATGTTGAGTCCAAGTGTACTGAGTTTATAAAGTCAATGTGGGATGTCATGAGAAACAATGGGAATGTCTCATATCCGGTAAGAGGGTTTGTGAAAGACTGTTTTAAGGAAATGACATTTAAGTTACAACCTACTGGGAGGATGATTAGGAACAAGTTCCGTAAAATCTCAGAGTGGAGGGATGTTCCTCAAATGTGCTAGAGGGGTAGCATATTTGAAGGCCACAAGAAAAAGAGGGGAAAGCAGGAAAAGAGAGAGTCAAAGAGATAGAGACAGAGAAATTGAGATTGAGATCATAAAAGGAGTAAAAGTGTGAGGGACTTGAGCAAGAGGATGGGACAAGTGGGACCTTAAACACCACATTCAAGGAAATGGAAAGTCATGTGCAATAACTTAAGTCATATTTTGACAAAGCCAGTGATTGATAAGAATAGAAAGAACAGAATAGAATAGACAGACTTAAGGGTCTTTGTCTGATGAACAGAGGCCAGAGATTAGAGAGCACAGTAATGAACCAAGCTGACTGTGTGAGGGCACTGTGGATGTGGAAGGGGTGGAGATGAGTCTAGGTGGACAAGGCAGTGAAGGGAATTTAGGAGACTCACAATGTGATCCTGGTTAAGCATGCCACTGACTTAATCAGAAGGTCCAAATTATTGCCCTTCCAAGGACATTCTCTTTTCCACGTTAATTCTTGCCCCAAATACTGCTACATAACAACTGCTCCAGAAATCAGTAGCTTCAACAAAAATAATACCTTTTTTCTTTTGTTGCCTGTGCTTTTGGTGTCATATCCAAGAAGTTATTACCAAAGCCAATGTCACGAAGTTTCTCCTCTGACCTTGTCCATTAAACACACACACACACACACACACACACACACACACACACACACACACACAACTAAAAGGCATAGCAAAGGGAATGGATACAAGGAACAGAAATATGTTGGTGCTAAAAGTTCACCTGGATACCGCCGTTCCCTCTTTCAACTGCTCACTGTCCCAATACCCTCTTCTTCTTTAGGAAGGAACTCAGTCAACTCTCAGATGGTAGTGATTAAGACTTGTCAGAAAGAACTTCAGCTCCCAAAGATACTTTCATGGGCAAAAAACCTTAAACCAAGGGAAGGGACAATGTGTTTGACATTTTGGTCATCTCTAAGCACGTGGTAGAAACCTTCTCACAACTTGAAGCCACAAATCACAAAACTGACTCCAGTGGCCCACTTCTCACCATTCTGGTATTCCAGCTTTTACATTTTATTAATAAACTGCTTTATTAATGAAAGTTACCTGGATTCCACTACAAACAGGATATGTTAGAAAAGTAATCCATTAACCAAACAGACCCAACTAGTGAAATAAGCAAAATTCTTATAACCCTGCCACCTAATGTTGATCCCTTTTTCCCGAAGCGTGACTCCTCCCCACATGCAATGGCAGCTAACCACTTTTCCTTCTTTTCCAACCTTTTTCAAGTCATGTGCATAGGTATAATTTGTTTATAAAACAGAAGATATTTTCTTGGAATTATCTCCAGGTTTTTTCAAGTCTCTTTTACATTATGTAATACTAGAGGCCCAGTGCACGAAATTCATGCACTGGTAGGGTCCCTAGTGGCTGCTGGCTGCCAGCCAGGTACTCCCTCCCTTCCCCAGATTTCCTGCCAACACCTCCAGCCAGGACCTCCCTCCCTTCCCCCAGGTGGCCCCGCCCCCTAGTCAAACTCCTGAACAACTCCTGGTGAGGGGACAATACTACGCTTTTATTATATAGGATAGATAATAAAATAAGTTGTTTTTTTCTGTCTTCTAAATGTAAAATCATAATGCTGAATATAATCTTTCAAGCTATAATCCCTTGCTATGGATTCTGATTATACATTTTCACCATCATCCTAAGGTACCCTCCCCCGAGCAGGTATACACACACACACATACACACAGAGTCGCAAATCACTGGGACTGGAAAAGGTGTTTGTTGTTGTTTGTTTGTATTTTGTTTTATTTTGTTTTTGTCAGGAAAGTGCCAAGACTGATGAAATCAAACTTTGTGTGTGTGATGAACAGAGGCGAGGGATTAGAGAGGACAGTAATGAACCAAGCTGACTGTGTGAGGGCACTATGGATGTGGAAGGGGTGGAGATGACAGATAAGGGCAAGTTTACTGCTGACACATGGGAGATGGTGGGTGGAATGGGCATAACTGGGAATAGTAAGTTACGTCTAACACTCAGTTGTGAACCCTGGTGAGCCCATTTCAGTCCACCCATCAAAGTCCACTGTGGACATGCAGATGTAGGCAAAGAGCTGAGGGGCCTCTTCTGTGGGCTTTATGATAAAAATCCCCAAGAGGCTTAGGGGTAATGTAGGGAGGCAAAAGATATGCAAGGCTGAGGTTAGTATAAAAGCTTTCTATGCCTAATTTGTTGCAGAAATTATTCAAGAATAAGTCAACTGTGAAAATATGGCCACAGAGATGCTGCCAAGGTTCGGATGAACCATGAGGATCTGCTGAGCAAATGCTAGCTACATAATCCCAAACTGCTTGGTTGAAGCTTTAACTTAAGTACTGATTTTTCTCACCCTCAGTTTTACTAAGGGAATGGTGTTGGGGGCAGGCGGAGGGGACCACATTGTAGACAATTGTGCTGAGCCAGATAAAATGGCTCCTGCTCTCTCTCTCTCTCTCTTTCTCTCTCTCTCTCTCTCTCTCTCTCTCTCTCAGCCTTTTTTTTCCCCCACCCCTCTTTGTTCTCTCTCCCACAGACATCCCTGAATATTTACTTCAGATCCTACACAAAATGACTTAGAGACACTTACTTTGCTGGGGTATTACTAGAGAGCTGGAAGTAGTAGTTTCTTTTTCATTCAAATTGGCCAGTTTTTGACTAGACACAGGGATACAAATAAGAGTTAAACAAAGCTTGGAAAGAAAAAATGAGGAGGGGGGAGCCTAATATTCTTACATGGGCCATGAATTAGTTGGTGTCATCAGAAGAAAACCCTGTTTGATTTCTCAGCAAATATTCTTGCAAAGGTATATTTCACATCATCCCCAAATTTACAATTACGCTCCCTTCAATGGAAATCTCTCCCCAGATTTTACTCTCTAATGGCCATGTAATAAAAGGTAATATATATTTTATGCTAAGCAATAAAAGGGACACTCAGCAGCACTGTCTTCCTGAGGAAATCTCAGGTCTTGCGGGATGCATATTTGTTCACACAATGAGCAGACACAAATCAACATGGTGGCTGAGCAGGCCCGGGGTGAGTGATGGCCTCGGCTCCTAATGAAATCAAACCATGAAAGGCATTAGAAAGATTGATTGGTGTTAAGTTAGCTGCCCGTGTTAGCCAGGGTACCCCAGGCTGTAATGAAACTGCCAGTGGTTATTTATGGAGATGTAGGGTTTGGGGTGTAAGTTACGTCCAGCAGGCTGGTCTTACAGACAGACACACACTTCAACTTCCACAATGAAAGGAGCAGCAGACACCCAATTCCATGGGGCTCCTCGCCCACTGGCAGGGGTGGTGTGCTTTCCCAAGCATTTGCACCAGGCTGAATAAGGCCAGGCTCCCATTCAAACGGAAAATGGGTCAAGGTTAATGAACAGCTTGAAAATGTTGACTTTAGGTAGTACAAGAGGTGTCACAGTCAACTGTAGATAATTGTTGCTAAAAACAAAACCAAACAAACACATGTACATACAAAAACCATGCTCTAATCTAAGCCAAGGGACAGGATACATGCTTATTTTCAATGCCTGTTCATCCTCTTTTGGCCAAGGCTCCTTTCATGAGAGCCAGAAAGGGAAAACCAACACTGATTCTGGGAATAGAGTCACATGGTCAGGTTCTGGAGGCATAGAACAGGGAACAAGGGTGAAGGAACACAATGATGATCATATTCACACTCTTCAACCAGGTCTCTTTGCTGTGTACAATTTGGAAAAAAGGATGGAAGCCAGTTGAAAAATAGGACTTTTCAAGAGCCACTAGGAGCATGATTATACGAACTGTAGTATGTCCAATAGGCCAGAAATGTCATCCAATCAGAGAGTCTCTAATTTCCTGCCTGACTGGCTCCTACAGAGGGAAAAGGGAAAATGGTGCATGGGCTTTGTGATCCAAGTGTGATTACTCTGAAACCACCTCTCTCTTTGTGTGTGTGTGTGTGTTTGTGTGTGCGTGTGTGTGTGTGTTTATCCTCACCTGAGGATATTTTTCCATTGTGTTTTAGAGAGAGTGGAAGAGAGGGGGAGAGACAGAGAGAAACATCGATGTGATAGAGACACATTGATTGGTTGCCTCCCACATGAGCCTGCAACCGAGGTACATGCCCATGACCGGAATCAAACCCAGGACCCTTCAGTCTATGGGCCAACGCTCTATCCACTGAGCCAAACTGGATAGGATGCCACCTCTCTCTTAATGTGTTAGATCCAATTCTTCAAAAATATCTGTAAAATGATGTGGAAGGGCCTGGGCATCTGAGGGGATAAGTCAGTGGGTGCATCAAGAAGTGTCAGAGACACGACTGTTTATGTCTCTAAAGAGAAGTATGAGAAGTCAGGGAGAAACAGAGGGATGGACTTGCAAAATCCAATGCTGTGTGTTCCTTTCAGGGTTCCCTCAAATGCAGACTCTGAGGTAGAGACTGGGGGGTGGGTAGTTACTTGGGAAGTAATAACAGGACACAAGTCTTAATAAACTCAAGAAGACTGAAATCATATCAAGCATCTTCTCTGATCACTATAGTAAGAAACTAGAAATCAATTACAAGAAAAACACTGAAAGACACACAAACACATGGAAGCTAAGTAGCATGTTACTAAACAATGAATGGGTCAACAATGAGATCAAGGAAGAAATCAAAAGTTACCTTGAGACAAATGAAAATGAGCCAACAACAACTCGAAATCTATGGGACACAACAAAAGCAGTTCTAAGAGGGAAATCCAGACATTACAGACCTACCTCAAGAAGCAAGAAAAATCTCTAATAAACAATCTAACCATATACCTAAAAGAACTAGAAAAAGAAAAACAAACAAAGCCCAAAGTATATAGAAGGAAGGAAATGATAAAGCTTAGAGCAGAAACAAATTACATGGAGACTTTTTTTTAAATGCAAAAGATCAATAAAATCAAAAGCTGGTTCTTTGAAAAGATAAACAAGATTGACAAACCTTTACCCAGACTCATCAAGAAAAAAAAAAAAGAGAGAGGAACCAAGATGGCGGCAAGGGTGAACAACTAAACTGCCGCCTTGCACAGAAATTTCAAAACTGCAACTAAAAGACAGAAAGTCTACCACCCAGAACCACAGGAAGGCTGGCTGAGTGGTGGATTTACAACTAAGAAGGAAAAATAAAGGAGCACAAACGCGGAAAGGCTGAGGTACGGAGGCACGCGAGTCGGGCTGGTGGTAGGCAATTGGGTGCACGGCTTTTTTTCAACCCAAAGGGAGATAAACTCCCGATCACTCTGAAATCCAGTTTCTGGGGACACGTGGGGGACCCAGACACCTACAGGGAGAAGCTGGACTCTCGGCCATCAGGTTGGAAAGTGAGAGTGACTTTTTTGCAGAGGTGCACCCAGCAATCATTGTTTACTGCGCTGGAGCGCGGGACGCGGGGACTTGGAAACACGGAAAGGCAGAGACAGCTGACGGCCGCCATCACCCTTTACCATGCCCTAGCCTAGTGACGCCCTGAGACCCCACCCCACCCTGAGACCCCGCCCCGAGACCCCGCCCCGCACATTCTACAAACCCGCCCAGGCTCCACACAGCAGGTTTTGCATATAAATGGTCTGTTCTGTGGAAGCTTAACCAAATAAACTGCAACTCCAGTCAGACTGCTCCAAAACCGCCAAAGCCCAAGCAAAGAGGAGAAAACTGTAGTTCTTGCTATAGCTCCTGCTGGGTGGCCTCAGACAGTAGCTGACCTGCACCCCATTGGAGATCCAGAAACGAGGGCATCTAGTGGTCGGTGTGAGACGACACCAGATTTCAACTACTCTCATAAGGGACACATTCAAGAGGCAGACTCAGTGAGCACCAAAGCCCTACTGGAACAAGTCCTGCCCCATAAACGTGTCTCCAGCACACAGCAACTCTTCCGTTATAGACACAGCGGGTCCTCACAGCCAATTGGCCTGGAGGTCAATTCCTCCCAGTGACACCAACAACAATCAAGACTTAACTACAACAAGGCTGTACACACAGTCCACAAAGGGGTGCACCAAGAGTGTCCACCTCAGGTAACTGGGAGGCTGACCCATTGAACCAACAGGACACCTAGTACACAAAGCTACCCTACCAACTCAGGGAAGCAGCGAAAATGAGGAGGCAAGGAAACAGATCACAAATGAAAGTAATGGAGGAGAACAAACGAATGGACATAGAGTTCAAAACCATGGTTAGAAGGTTTTTCAAGAATTTCATGGAAAAGGCCAATAAGTTTAATGAGCCCCTCGAGGATATGAAAAAGGACCAACTAGAAATTAAACATACACTGACTGAAATAAAAAATATTATACAGAGACCCAACAGCAGACTAGAGGAATGCAAGAATCAAGTCAAAGATTTGAAATACAAAGAGGCAAAGGACACTCCTCCAGAGAAGCAGGAAGAGAAGAGAATTCAGAAAGTTGAAGATAGTGTAAGAAGCCTCTGGGACAACTTCAAGTGTACCAACATCAGAATTATGGGGGTGCCAGAAGAAGAGAGAGAGCAAGACGCTGAAAACCTATTTGAAGAAATAATGACCGAAAACTTCCCCCACTGGTGAAAGAAATAGACTTACAAGTCCAGGAAGCACACAGAACCCCAAACAAAAGGAATCCAAAGAGGACCACACCAAGACACATCATAATTAAAATGCCAAGGGCAAAAGAAAAAGAGAGAATATTACAAGCAGCAAGAGAAAAACAGTTAGTTACCTACAAGGGAGCACCCATACGACTGTCAGCTAATTTCTCAACAGAAACCATGCAGGCCAGACGGGAGTGGCAAGAATATTCAAAGTGATGAATAGCAAGAACCTACAACCAAGACTACTCTACCCAGCAAAGTTATCATTCAGAATTGAAGGGCAGATAAAGAGCTTCACAGATAAGAAAAAGCTAAAGGAGTTCATCACCACCAAACCAGTATTATATGAAATGCTGAAAGGTATTCTTTAAAAAGAGGAAAAAGAAGAAAAAAGTAAAAATAAAAATATGAACAACAAATACATATCTATCAACAAGTGAATCTAAAAGTCAAGTGAATTAAAAATCTGAGGAACAGAATAAACTGGTGAACATAATAGAATCAGGGGCATAGAATCAGAGTGGATTGATAATTCTCAGGAGGAAAGGGGTGTCTGTGTGGGGGGTACGGGAAGAAACTGGACAAAAATCATACACCTACAGATAAGGACAGCGGCGGGAGGTAAGGGCAGAAGGGAGGGTGGGAACCGGGTAGAGGGGAGATATGGGGGGGGGGGAGAAGAAACAATTGTAATAATCTGAACAATAAAGATTTATTTTTTTTTTTTTTTTTTTTTTTTTTTTTTTTTTTTTTTTTTTTTTTTTTTTTTTTAATAAATCTTTATTGTTCAGATTATTACAATTGTTTCTCCTTTTTTCCCCCCATATCTCCCCATTACCCGGTTCCCTCCCCCCCGTTGTCCTTATCCATAGGTGTATGATTTTTGTCCAGTCTCTTCCCATACCCCCCACACAGACACCCCTTTCCCCCTGAGAATTATCAATCCACTCCCATTCTATGCCTCTGATTCTATTATGTTCACCAGTTTATTCTGTTCCTCAGATTTTTAATTCACTTGATTTTTAGAATCACTTGTTGATAGATATTTGTTGTTCATAATTTTTATCTTTACTTTTTTCTTCTTTTTCCTCTTTTTAAAGAATACCTTTCAGCATTTCATATAATACTGGTTTGGTGGTGATGAACTCCTTTAGCTTTTTCTTATCTGTGAAGCTCTTTATCTGCCCTTCAATTCTGAATGATAACTTTGCTGGGTAGAGTAGTCTTGGTTGTAGGTTCTTCCTATTCATCACTTTGAATATTTCTTGCCATTCCCGTCTGGCCTGCATAGTTTCTGTTGAGAAATCAGCTGACGGTCGTATGGGTGCTCCCTTGTAGGTAACTAACTGTTTTTCTCTTGCTGCTTGTAAGATTCTCTCTTTGTCTTTTGCCCTTGGCATTTTAATTATGATGTGTCTTGGTGTGGTCCTCTTTGGATTCCTCTTGTTTGGAGTTCTGTGCGCTTCCTGAACTTGTAAGTCCATTTCTTTTACCAGGTGGGGGAAGTTTTCAGTCATTATTTCTTCAAATAGGTTTTCAGTATCTTGCTCTCTCTCTTCTGGCACCCCAAAAATTCGGATATTGGTACGCTTAAAGCCATCCTGGAGGCTCCTTATGCTATCCTCACACTTTTGGATTCTTCTTTCTTTCTGCCTCTCTGGTTGGGTGTTTTTTTCTTCCTCATATTCCAGCTCTTTGGTTTGACTCTTCGGGTGTGGTGGTCTACTCTGTATATTCTTTATTTCAGACAGTGTATGCATAATTTCTGACTGGTCCTTTTCCATTTGTTTGGTATTCTCATTAAGGTCCTTGAAGGTCTCTTCAAGTTTCTCAGCGGTTTTTAGAAGATTCTTGAGTAACCTTATAAATATGGTTCTGAACACTGTGTCGTCCATTAGTTGGCTTTCATCTATTTCTCCTACTTGTGACATACTTCGATGTCTCCACATTTTGGCTGCCTCCCTGTGTTGATGGAGTGGCTTTGTGTGGTCGGTGACCTATAGGGGCCGGTAGCTCAGCTTCCCCAATCACCCTAGGTGGTCGCTCTTGGTACTCCCCTTTGTGGGCTGAGTGGAAAGTCTTGGTGTAGTTAAAAGCCCTGATTGCTGTTGGTACACTGGGAGGAATTGACCTCCGGACCAATTGGCTGTGAGGGCCTGCTGTGTCTATAACAGAAGAATTGCTGTGCTGGAGACACAGTAGGGCTTTGGTGCTCTACTGAGTCTGCCTCCTGAATGTGTCCCTTATGAGGTTGAAATCTGGTGTCGTCCACACCGACAGAAAAGTCACTCTCACTCTCCGACCGGCCGAGAGTCCCTCCCGTAGGCGTCTGGGTCCCCCGCGTGTCCCCAGAAACTAGTTCAGAGTGGTTGGGATTGTTGGTATCACTGGCGGGAGTTGATCTCCAAGCCAGTTGGCTGTGAGGATCAGCAGTGTCTCCGCTGGGAGAGCTTCTGTGCTCAGCTTGGATGGGGCGGAGTCTCAGGGTGGCGCAGACAAGCTTTGGTTTCCCGTCTGCTCCGCCCTAAGAGGGGCGGGTTCTCCGTGCCGGAATTAATGGCTGCGCGCCTCTGAGAGAAGGCAGCTTTCGAGCCTCTCCCGCTGCCTAACAGACCAGTTTCTCCCCAGCTGGGGCTTTGTTTTTCTCCCAAACGAGAAATGCAGTCACTGGGAGGGCTGTGCTCAGCTTGGATGGGGCGGAGTCTCAGGTGGCGCAGACAAACTTGGTTCCCGTCCGCGCCGCCCTAAGAGGGCTGGTTCCTCCGTGCCTGAATTAATGGCTGCGCGCCTCTGAGATAAGGCTGCTCTCAAGCCTCGTCCGCTGCCAAACAGTCCAGTTTCTCCCCGACCGCAGCTGGACCTCAGTGCAGTCGGGCGGCCCTGCTTTTCTCCCAAACGAGAAAGCTCGCCACGCAGCGTCAGCTGCCCTCCCTCTCCGCGCACTGCGAGCAAGCCTGCCGCGTATTCAGCCGCCCGCCCTTTCCGCGCTCACGGATCTCCGCACCTCCACAGCTCCTGAGGCTCAGCGTCCCCCTCTGTTTTTCTCTAGTTGTAGGTTTTCCACTCTGCCAGCTTTCTGGTGGTTTTGGACGGTGTGCGCTCTGTTTTCCAGTTGTAGTTTCAAAATTGTTGTGGTAGGCAACAGTTAGGTGTTTAC
The DNA here is from genome assembly GCF_027574615.1 of Eptesicus fuscus. Classification (NCBI taxonomy): domain Eukaryota; kingdom Metazoa; phylum Chordata; class Mammalia; order Chiroptera; family Vespertilionidae; genus Eptesicus; species Eptesicus fuscus. The sequence continues at coordinate 46,913,896 of NC_072491.1, read as the reverse complement.
CTTATGCCGCCATCTTGGTTTCTCCGAACAATAAAGATTTAATAAAAATAAAAAAAGAAAGAGGATCCAAATAAATAATATCAGAATAAAAGAGGAGAAGTAACAACCAACACCACAGAAATACAAAGGATTGCAAGAAAATATTATGAACCATTATGTTATATTGCTAAACAACCTGGATGAAATGGATAAATTTCTAGAAAAATATAATCTTCAAAACTGAATCAGAAAGAATCAGAAAATCTGAATAGACTGATTACAACTAGTGAAATTAAAGCAGTAATCAAAGAATGCCCAGAAAACTAGCCCTGGACCAGATGGCTTCACAAGCAAATTTCATCAAACATTCAAAAAAGTACTAACACTCATCCTTTTCAACTACTCCAAAAAATTCAAGAAGAGGGATGACACCCAAGCTCATTTTATGAGGCCAACATTATCCTAATTCCAAAACCAGATAAAGATATTACAAAGAGGGAGAAACCAAGATGGCGGCATAGGTTAAACACCTAACCTGCAGCCGGGCACAACAATTTCAAAAATACAACTAGAGGTCAGAACGGACATCGTCCAGAACCACAGGAGAGCTGGCGGACTGAAATGCCCACAGCTGGGGGGAAGGAGAAGGCCACGGGGACAGTCGGGGAAGCCGTAAAAGCCTGAGGTATGGAGAAACGGGCGGAGACACGAGCACACGCGCCTGCGGGGAGGATGGAACCGGAGAGGAGGGGGCGGCTGATGACCTGGCCGGAGTTCACTGGCAGGAAGGAGATAAAGGCTCCGGAGTGCGCTGAGCACCGGCTCCGATTGCACTGAACCCCATTCCGGGCGAAACCCTGGGAAACTCACTCACTTTCGCAACTCCGCCGCCCCCGCAGGCTGCCCGGCCCGGGACGCTGGGGACGCCGCCGCAGCGGCGGCGACCGGAGCCCGGCGGCCTCCCAGCACCCGTCCCCGCCGCGCAACCCCCGCGCGCCTGGTGCCGCGGGCCGCGCGCCCCGCACACCGGACGGAGGCCCGGGCGCCCTCTCCGTGCACCTCCCGGTGGCGCTAGACTTCAGTAGAGTTGACTGAATTCAAGGGATTAAGAAGTATAAATTGGGGGGACGCCGCGGCGGCGACGTCCGGAACCCGGCGAGGGCGGCGCCTGGAGCTCGGCGGCCGCCCAGCGCCCGTCCCAGCCGCGCGGCCCTCGCGCGCCTGGTTCCGCGGGACGCGCGCACCGCGCACCGGACGGAGGCCCGGGCGCCCTTTCCGTGCACCTCCCGGCGGCGCTAGACTTCACTAGAGTTGACTGAAATGAAGGGATTAAGAAGTACAAATTGAGAAGTTTGAAAAAGATGGCGGCGGAGGTTAAAGGCTGTTCTGTTGCCTCGCACCCAGCGAAATCGGAGGGGATGAGGTGTGGAGGAGCGTGGGTCTGGCTGGTGGCGGGGGAAAGGGGCTTTTGTTCCAAACCTAAGGGAGATTAGCTCTCCATCACCCTGAAACCCATCTTCTGGCGAACCCCGGGAGACCCAGATGCCTGCGGGGAGAGGCGGGACTCTTGCAGAGGTGCGCCCAGCAATCAGTGTTTGCTGCGCTGGAGTGCGGAACGAGGGGACTTAGATACATGGAAGGCAGAAGGACCAGACTCACAGCCATCGAGGCTCGCCGCACCATGGCCTGTTGGCGCCCTGAGACCCCGCCCCGCCCTGGGACCCGCCCCGCACGTTTTGAAGACCTGCCCCGCAAGTCTTGCAGGCACACCTGCGCCCCAAGCAATGGCTTATGCATGTGGGTGGCCTGCCCTCTGGAAGCGGACCAGATGATCTGCTGTTCTAGTCGGACTGCTCCAGGGCCACTCAGACAGGAGGAAGAAACTACAGTTTTTGCTGTAATCCTTGCTGAGTGCCTAAGGCAGTAGCTGATCTACACCCCATAGGAGACCCAGAAACGAGGGCATCTAGTGGTCTGTGGGAGATGACACCAGATTTCAACCACGTGCATAAGGGACACATTCAACGGGAATATTCAGTGAGCGCCAAAGCTTTGCTGCACCAAGACCCGGCCCATAAACGTGTCTCCTGCACAGCAACTCTTCCTTTATAGACAAAGAGAGCCCCCCCAGTGACACCAACAACAATCAAGACTTAACTATACAAAGGAGGACCAAGATGGAGGCATAGGGCGGAAGCCTGATTGTTGCCTACCACAACAACTTTGAGACTACGACAAGAGAGCAGAGCAGACACCATCCAAGACCACCATAGGGCTGGCTGAGTAGATGCTCTACAACTAGAATAAAAGAGGGGTATGTGGGATGATGCTGATGCCGGTGACCCAAAGACCACACTTTAAGAACTACAGCTCAGGCGACACAAAAGAACTATGGCTCAGGCGATACAACAGCGGCCTGGAACGTGCTCGGCGCAGTTCCCCCGGCGGTCTCCGGCTGAGGGGACGGCTCCACTGGCAGCCAAGCACGGACAGACGAGCCCCTATGAGACATGGGGTGGGAGACTCCGCGCTTGCTGACCTCCGAGTCCGTCAAGAATCTCAACGCCCCGGAAGCGGCCAGGTGCGCATGCTCGGCGACCGGCCACCGATGCAGACCCAAGGGCCGACGCAGCGACGCCAGACTGGCCCACCGCCATGCACCGGGTGCACCGGAGCTTCGCCGAGCCGCCGCCCGACGAGTTCTGCAGCAGCCATACTGGAGCTCCGGAAGGATGGCCAGGGGAATTGCTGAGGGGGGATTGACCGGCAGGAATTGGGATCGGGAAGACGGGGCCCCGCTGAGACCCGGGTGCGGGCGGGGTTGCGCGCCTCTGGGCTCGGGTGTGGTCACACGCCTCTGGGTATAAGTGAGGCCTCACGTCCCTGGGTCTAGCTGAGGCCACATGCCCCTGGGTCCAGGTGAGGCCGGACTCCGGGTCCGGGTGAGGCCAAGTGCCCCTGGACCCGGATGATGCTGGATCCCGTGCCCGGGCGAGGCCAAGCGCCCCTGGGTCTGGGAGAGCCCACACACCCCTGGGTCCAGGCGAGACCATGTGTCCCTGGATCCGGGTGAGGCCGCGTGCACCTAGGCCCGGGTGAGCCCAAGTGGCCCTGGGTCTGGGAGAGGCCAAGCGTCCCTGGGTCTGGGTGAGACCATGTGTCCCTGGATCCGGGTGAGGCCTCGGGCACCTAGGCCCAGGTGAGGCCACGTGCCCCTGGGTCTGGGAGAGGCCAAGCGTCCCTGGGTCCGGGCGAGACCATGCGTCCCTGGATCCGGATGAGGCCTCGTGCACCTAGGCCCGGGTGAGCCCAAGTGGCCCTGGGTCTGGGAGAGGCCAAGCGTCCCTGGGTCCGGGTGAGACCATGTGTCCCTGGATCCGGGAGAGGCCTTGTGCACCTAGGCCCGGGTGAGCCCAAGTGGCCCTGGGTCTGGGAGAGGCCAAGCGTCCCTGGGTCCGGGTGAGACCATGTGTCCCTGGATCCGGATGAGGCCTCGTGCACCTATGTCCGGGTGAGCCCAAGTGGCCCTGGGTCTGGGAGTGGCCAAGCGTCCCTGGGTCCGGGTGAGACCATGCGTCCCTGGATCCGGATGAGGCCTCGTGCACCTAGGCCCGGGTGAGCCCAAGTGGCCCTGGGTCTGGGAGAGGCCAAGCGTCCCTGGGTCCGGGTGAGACCATGTGTCCCAGGATCTGGGTGAGGCCTCGTGCACCTAGGCCCGGGTGAGCCCAAGTGGCCCTGGGTCGGGGAGAGGCCAAGCGTCCCTGGGTCCGGGTGAGACCATGTGTCCCTGGATCCGGGTGAGGCCTCGTGCACCTAGGCCCGGGTGAGCCCAAGTGGCCCTGGGTCTGGGAGTGGCCAAACGTTCCTGGGTCTGGGTGAGACCATGTGTCCCTGGATCCGGGTGAGGCCTCGTGCACCTAGGTCCGGGTGAGCCCAAGTGGCCCTGGGTCGGGGAGAGGCCAAGCGTCCCTGGGTCCGGGTGAGACCTCGTGCACCTAGGCCCGGGTGAGCCCAAGTGGCCCTGGGTCTGGGAGAGGCCAAGCGTCCCTGGGTCCGGGTGAGACCATGTGTCCCTGGATCCGGGTGAGGCCTCGTGCACCTAGGCCCGGGTGAGCCCAAGTGGCCCTGGGTCTGGGAGAGGCCAAGCATCCCTGGGTCCGGGTGAGACCATGTGTCCCAGGATCCGGGTGAGGCCTCGTGCACCTAGGCCCGGGTGAGCCCAAGTGGCCCTGGGTCTGGGAGAGGCCAAGCGTCCCTGGGTCCGGGTGAGGCCTCGTGCACCTAGGCCCGGGTGAGCCCAAGTGGCCCTGGGTCTGGGAGAGGCCAAGCGTCCCTGGGTCCGGGTGAGACCATGTGTCCCTGGATCCGGGTGAGGCCTCGTGCACCTAGGCCCGGGTGAGCCCAAGTGGCCCTGGGTCTGGGAGAGGCCAAGCATCCCTGGGTCCGGGTGAGACCATGTGTCCCAGGATCCGGGTGAGGCCTCGTGCACCTAGGCCCGGGTGAGCCCAAGTGGCCCTGGGTCTGGGAGAGGCCAAGCGTCCCTGGGTCCGGGTGAGACCATGTGTCCCAGGATCTGGGTGAGGCCTCGTGCACCTAGGCCCGGGTGAGCCCAAGTGGCCCTGGGTCGGGGAGAGGCCAAGCGTCCCTGGGTCCGGGTGAGACCATGTGTCCCTGGATCCGGGTGAGGCCTCGTGCACCTAGGCCCGGGTGAGCCCAAGTGGCCCTGGGTCTGGGAGAGGCCAAGCATCCCTGGGTCCGGGTGAGACAATGTGTCCCAGGATCCGGGTGAGGCCTCGTGCACCTAGGCCCGGGTGAGCCCAAGTGGCCCTGGGTCTGGGAGAGGCCAAGCATCCCTGGGTCCGGGTGAGACCATGTGTCCCTGGATCCGGGTGAGGACTCGTGCACCTAGGCCCGGGTGAGCCCAAGTGGCCCTGGGTCGGGGAGAGGCCAAGCGTCCCTGGGTCCGGGTGAGACCATGTGTCCCTGGATCCGGGTGAGGCCTCGTGCACCTAGGCCCGGGTGAGCCCAAGTGGCCCTGGGTCGGGGAGAGGCCAAGCGTCCCTGGGTCCGGGTGAGACCATGCGTCCCTGGATCTGGGTGAGGCCTCGTGCACCTAGGCCCGGGTGAGCCCAAGTGGCCCTGGGTCTGGGAGTGGCCAAACGTTCCTGGGTCTGGGTGAGACCATGTGTCCCTGGATCCGGGTGAGGCCTCGTGCACCTAGGTCGGGGTGAGCCCAAGTGGCCCTGGGTCGGGGAGAGGCCAAGCGTCCCTGGGTCCGGGTGAGACCTCGTGCACCTAGGCCCGGGTGAGCCCAAGTGGCCCTGGGTCTGGGAGAGGCCAAGCGTCCCTGGGTCCGGGTGAGACCATGTGTCCCTGGATCCGGGTGAGGCCTCGTGCACCTAGGCCCGGGTGAGCCCAAGTGGCCCTGGGTCTGGGAGAGGCCAAGCATCCCTGGGTCCGGGTGAGACCATGTGTCCCAGGATCCGGGTGAGGCCTCGTGCACCTAGGCCCGGGTGAGCCCAAGTGGCCCTGGGTCTGGGAGAGGCCAAGCGTCCCTGGGTCCGGGTGAGACCATGTGTCCCTGGATCCGGGTGAGGCCTCGTGCACCTAGGCCCGGGTGAGCCCAAGTGGCCCTGGGTCTGGGAGAGGCCAAGCATCCCTGGGTCCGGGTGAGACCATGTGTCCCAGGATCCGGGTGAGGCCTCGTGCACCTAGGCCCGGGTGAGCCCAAGTGGCCCTGGGTCTGGGAGAGGCCAAGCGTCCCTGGGTCCGGGTGAGACCATGCGTCCCTGGATCCGGATGAGGCCTCGTGCACCTAGGGCCGGGTGAGCCCAAGTGGCCCTGGGTCTGGGAGAGGCCAAGCGTCCCTGGGTCCGGGTGAGACCATGTGTCCCTGGATCCGGATGAGGCCTCGTGCACCTAGGCCCGGGTGAGCCCATGTGGCCCTGGGTCTGGGAGTGGCCAAACGTTCCTGGGTCTGGGTGAGACCATGTGTCCCTGGATCCGGGTGAGGCCTCGTGAACCTAGGCCCGGGTGAGGCCACGTGCCCCTGGGTCTGGGAGAGGCCAAGCGTCCCTGGGTCCGGGTGAGACCATGCGTCCCTGGATCCGGATGAGGCCTCGTGCACCTAGGCCCGGGTGAGCCCAAGTGGCCCTGGGTCTGGGAGAGGCCAAGCATCCCTGGGTCCGGGAGAGACCATGTGTCCCTGGATACAGGTGAGGCCTTGTGCAACTAAGCCCGGGTGAGGCCACGTGCCCCTGGGTCTGGGAGAGGCCAAGCGTCCCTGGGTACAGGTGAAGCCAGATCCTGGGTCCGGGTGAGGCCGTGCGCCCCTGGATCCATCCGGGTGAGGCTGGGTCCCAGGCCCGGGTGAGACCACGCGCCCCTTGGGTATGGGTGAGGCCACGTGCCCCTTAGTCCAGGTGACGCCGTGCCCCTGGGTTCGGCCGAGACCAAACCAGAGGGAGTCGGACCTCCGTTACCACCATTTGTCCACCATCCAGAGCTGAGGGGTCAGTGCTGACATGTACACATAAGGAACTACTGGACATCGAAATTGGGTCTCAAAAGAACTGTTGGTCCAGGGGGAAGCTCGCTACAGATTGATTCATTTGCCTGTCAGCATAAATATTATTGCTCGTCTCACATTCAGTTCTTATTAGTATATATCTAGTGACATTTGATCTCGTTCATCTAGAGGAAATGATGAACAACATAGACTGAGGAACAAGAACAGAACCAGAAGCAAGGAGGCATCGATCGGACTATCGGGCCTCAGAGGGAGGATAGGGGAGGGTAGGGGGAGGGTGGGGGGAGGGGGAGAGTTCAACCAAAGGACCTGTATGCATGCATATAAGCCTATCCAATGGTTAAGTTCAACAGGGGATTGGGGCATGCGTGGGGAGAGGGGTGGGATGGGAATGGGGGGATGAGGACAAATATGTGACACCTTAATCAATAAAGAAATTTAAAAAAAAAAAAAAAAAAAGAAATTACAAAGAAAAAACATTATAAGTCAATATCCCTGATGAACATAGAGATTTTAAAAAATCTTCAACAAAACATTAGCAAACTGGATCTAGCAATACATTAAAAAGATCATACACCATGATCAAGTGCATTTATTTTAGGGATGCAGGTTGGTATGATATTCACAAATCAACACTCCATAAACAAAATGAAGGATAAAAATCACATGATCATATCAATAGATATAGAACAAACATTTGATAAAATCCAGAACCCATTTATGATGAAAACTCTCAGCAAACTGCGAACAGAGGAAACATACCTCAAGTAAAGGCTAGATATGACAAACCTACAGCCTACATCATACTCAATGGGCAAAAACTAAAATGTTTCCCTTAAGATCAGAAACAAGTCAAGGATGTTCTCTTTCACCACTTGTATTCAACATTGTACTGGAAGTTATAGGCAGAGCAATCAGATAAGAAAATGAAATAAAAGTCATCCAATAAATCTAACTAAGACTTTAAGATAGTGATTTCCCTTACTGCAGTATTTTCAGGGAGTCATCTTTCAATGCTGGTGACTGTCAAGTGGTCCTTGGGCACACTCACCATTTTAAACTAAAAGGCCAGCTAGGAGCATGGGATACAGGCTTAGTAGTGAGCAAAGGCAAACCAGAGGTTTGGGGTTCCGACCAAGGGACTGAGTCTCTAGAGATTCTGATAACTTTGATCTTCATCCTCTGGAACAGGGATTTCCAAATGTCAGAACAGCACATCTTCATTTTTTAATTACAAGTTAAATAATTTTAATTACAAAATTTTAATTATAAATATATAATATGTGTATTTATGTTTATTTTTTATAAAGTATGCACAGTTTCTACTATTTTGTATATATTCAGAAGCAAAGACAAAAATATAAAATGAAAAGATTTGAAATAGAAAAGAAACAAAAACTGCCTTAAAATAATTGTAAATTTACCTATTAATACCACTAAAGTCTCTGTATCACCAAAAATCATATGACTAATATTTCTGAGAGAGTACTGCATCAGGAAAATCATGAAAGACTTTGGAATGTACAAGAAACCAGGTATGCTTTCAGTGGGATGCTGAGCATTATATTCAGGGTTATCTCATTCTATAGAGCTTTGCACCTTTGATTGTCTTGGTTGAGGCTATTTTACAACTCCATAAATTGGAAGGAATTGATGATAATGCAAATTACTTTCATCCAAAGAAATGCAAATGAGTTTTGTCAGGTAGAGACACCATAGATTTCTGCCCTACAGAAAAACACAGTTTGCTGCCCTTTGGGATATGAACCAGTTTTGTAACTATTATCAAGTTCATTTTAGCATTCCTGATTGCTAATGTGTCTGCTCTTCAGATTTTCCTTTGAATTGAATTGAAATCATCTTATGGATTTCCCCATTAATTAATAAACTAGAAAACATCTCTGATACATGTTCAGTTTTTATATGTATGACAGTAATGATTTTATCTCTTTTGAAAATTACCTTTTAACAAATAAAAACATGTGTCTTTTTAAAAATCTAGGTTTGCTTTGTGATACAGCAATCTAAGTGTCTGGTTCTAAGTTTAGTGACTTTTGATACTTAGTTTTAATGGATGCTATGGCTGCAGAAATAAATTTCACAGAGATAAATTGGTCCAAATATAAAATTATAATGGTCATTTTTCATTCTTACCTCAATTATGTAAAAAGCTTTGGCACATATAAATAAAACTATCTTCCCTAATGTGAATCAGTAATTATTGTAAACTACTAAAAATGTGTCATATTTTTGTATAACAAAAATGTGTGTAATCAAATAGGTTTATATCCCACTGAAATTTTTTATTGAAAAAATTTTTAAGAGTTAAAAATTCTATTTCTAGTTTTATAACTGCAGATCTGAGAGGCACAATAGTTCTCACACTTAATTTATTCTTGAGAAATATTATATATGTAGTGTTGAAAATATTTTCAGACCTCTAGTCTTAAATGCTTTCTCCATAGCACAAGTTTTATTTGAAAAATAGTGATTTTCTTATTTAATGTTAAACCATCATCTTTACTTGAAGGGACAGGATAGTTATTAGTTTCTTTTAAAATATATGCTCAGTAGTATAATTTTGATCACTGCTTTTCATCAAAAAAAGACCAGAAATTTTTCATATGTGTGTGCTAATTGTGTGTGTATGTTGTGGGTTAAATTGTGTCTTCCCCAAATTCATATGTTGAAGACCTAAATCCAGTGCCTCAGACTGTGACTACGTTTAGAGATGGGGCCTTTAAAGGGGTAATTACCGTAAAATAAGGCCATGATAGTGGGGTCCTAATCCAATATGATTGATATCCTTATGAGAAAATGAAGAGATACCAGGGATATACATGCAAAACAGAGGGAGAAGGCCACCATCTGAAAGCCAATGAGAGGAGACTCAGGAGAAGCCAACCCTGCTGACTTCTTGACCTTGGACTTTTCAGCCTCCAGAAATGTGAGAAAATACTATTATTTAAGCCACCCAGTCTATGGTGTTTTGTTATGGAGGTCCCAGCAAACTAATTCAATATGTAACTCATCTTTAAGTTTGAAAAGACTTTTTTAATTCTTTGCTGAGAAAGCCAACAAAACATCTTGTGCTACAAAGGATGCTCATCTCTCTACATAATATCCTAGAGATCACACTATTTAGTCATTCATATGTATAAGTCCCTTTAACAAGGGAATATAAACTATACTAGTATAACGTAACACAGAAACCACAATATGCTAAAGTACACTGAAAACCAGACAACGGGTCAGTCACCACTGTCAAGACCCCTATGTGGTACAATTCCCATTATTCTATCCCTGACATGGGCGATTGTCTGACCTGTTTTCTAGATGAGATCTCTGAACACCAATGTCCACTCATAGATCAAAGTAAGTTCAATTTCTTTTTCTTAAAGATAAAAACAAAATTCAAATAAAAATATCAATATTTTGTTCCCACACCCCCAAAGAATCTATATATATAGAGAGAGAGATGAAGGGAGGAGAGATAAAAACATCAATGATGAGAGAGAATCATTGATTGGCTGCCTCCTGCATGCCCCCCACTGGGAATTGAGCCCGCAACCTGGACATGTGCCCTGGACCAGAATCAAACCCGGGACCCTTCAGTCTGCAGGCCAACGCTCTATCCACTGAGCCAAACCGGCTATGGCAAGAATCTTTTTTTGCATGCCTGGGATATCCACACTCTGCTTTGGAGATCATCACTATAGGCCATGGGAGCCTTTAAAAAGTTTAAGTAAGGAAGACACAATTTAAAATGGTTACATGGGAGGTTCTGTGGAAAATGAATTATGGGTAGATGTGAATAAAGGCAGTGAAGCCAGTTAAGAAAGAGGCTAATGCATTTTTCTAAGTGAAAAAGAGGATGAGAATGTAAATGAAGAGTTGTTATAAGGACAAAGAGAAGGAGACATATTCCCAACATATTTGAAGGCCAGGGTGACGAGCAGGGCAGCAGTCAGTTATGGGGTGGAGAGAGAACATGTGAAATGAAAATGATAAGCTTGGGATTCAGGATTTGGAGGCTTAGAGACTGGGGTGGGTGTAGAGACTATTAAATAGAAAAGGAATGAGGTAGAAGAAATATATTTTGGGGGGAAGCTCACAATTTCTATTTTATTCATGTTGAGTCTGAAGCTCTTTGGAATATCTTGGTGAAATCATCCACTGTGAAGTAGGATATTTGTGTCTGGAGCTCACAAAGGAGATACAGTTAATTTTGTATTAATTAGAGTAACGATGGGGTGCAGGTGAAAGAGAATATCACATACAACTTAAGATCTTAATTAAGACAAAATTAGTGTAAATTCTCAATATTCTAGTGTCCATTGAATGTCCTTAACTGTAGTCAGTCCACAGAGGCCTGGATGCTCTCCAAAAGAGCTTCCCTCTAAGCAAGAGGGGATGACTTAGGACTGCAAGGCAAGGAGACAGGCCTTGCCTCTCAGGGGAGGATTCAGTGCCTGAGAGTTCTGTGCTCCAACATTAAGTCAACCAGGGAGGGGTAGCATGTTACATAGCTGCTTCCTTCTAGGGAACCACCCATCCTGGATCCTGGTGCGCCTTACACAGGGTTAAGCTCCCCTCGGTGAGAAAGAGTTGCCTTCATTTATTTGAGTCATCAGGATACCAGTGGCAGCAAAAATCAAGGGAGTGGATGAATTCACAGAAGAGTATGCTAGGATTTTAAAATGGTATCATTCTGTCTCATTTCAGCTGAGATCAGGAGAGAAGAGATGCCAGCTATTCTCATTCTAAAGCAAGTGCTAGGCAAAGAAGGTTCCAAGAGATGGTTTTTAACCTCTGATCTCATATCTTTCTTTAGGTATAACAACCGGGTTGGAATTAAAAAGCCTCCACAGACTGTTGAATCTCATAGGGAAGGTAGGGTGGGTAGGAAAAGATTAACCAAAGAACTTATATACATAACCCATGGACACAGTGTGTGAAGGCCTGGGACAGGGGTAGGGGTGGGTAAGAAGAGGTCAATGGGGGGAAAGGGGACATCTGTAATACTTGCAACAATAAAGATATATTTTTTAAAAATAAAATAAAAAAGCCTCTGAGAGAGAATTTCCTTAGGAGAGAATTGTAGGAGTGGTGCCATTTCTTTGTCTCCCACTAAAGAGGAACAAAGGAAGGTAAGCCCTCTCCCACTCCAATAGTAAAAGCCTCGAAGAACATTCGTAGAGTTCTGATTATGAAATCGGACTATCATCTTACTGATTCAAATGAGACTGTTTCCTGACAAAAAGTGACCAGAGGACTACCAACTCTCTGAGGGGGGTCAGAGGACTCACTCGGGGGACTGGATTTCACTCAAGGGCACAAAGAAGAAGCCCCGCAGACCAGAGCCGTGGGGGAATCTCTCAGGATCTCAGTTGAAATGAGACAGAATGATAAAGTTGACTCCTTCCAGTTAATGGCTCCATGAGTTTAGAATAAGAACAGAAAAGGTCCAAGAATGGAGTCCCCGAGGACTACATCTTAGTTAGGTGTAGGCAGAGAAAAGGAAGCATGAGAGACTGAGAAAGAACAGCGAGGAAAGTAGGAGGAAAGCCAGGAGCAGGTGGTGTCATGGAAGTGGCTGCCTTTTCCCTTTAAATGCTACCTTATTTTTCCTGTATCCTCACACATCTCCCCACCCATACACATACTTAGGGCAAACCTGGGACATCTGGCCGGCCAATGTGAACTAAACTGACAGAACAGTCCTGCAAATAGTTTCCACCCAACTGTCTCAGCTTTAAAGATTGGAGGTCCTTGTTTTACAGAAACGAGGATGATGAAATCATGGATGTGCATTTCCAATGCCAATAAAGAGCCCGAGCTGATGAAATTCGCTGCATTGGATGAATGCTTCCTGCTTTTCATAACACTTTCACCCTACATCATGGGAGCAGGTGAGCACAGCTCATCGTCACTGAATAAGGGAGAACAGGTGTGTTCTCTCCATTGGACAGATGAAGGTACTGGGACTAAAAAAGAAAGTGGCAGACTTGCTAACTATGACTCTGGGACAAGACACCAGGACTCCTGAATCTTGGGGGCTGTTTGTAAAAACGTTTGCTCTCTCCCTGAGATGCCTTTCATTTGCATTGCCCTTGAAATTAACAGAGTATGGTCACTCACTTTCCTTGAAGGTTCTCCATCCCCATCAGCATGTCAACTTCTAGTGACCCTACAAAATCCAGCCCTTTGTCAGCACATCTTAAGTCTTTACCTAACCCCTTAAAGCATAGGCAACCTTAGACTATTTTGGATGCCGTCAGCTCATTTAAATAAAATGGAAATAATGCTATTTCCTATTAGGTAGGAATGTTAAGAGGATTAATAAGATATGTTGGCCCTAACTGGTTTGGCTCAGTGGATAGAGCGTTGGCCTGCAGACTGAAGAGTCATGGGTTCGATTCCGGTCAAGGGCATGTGCCCGGGTTGTGGGCTCAATACCCGGTGGGGGGCGTGCAGGAGGCGGCTGATAGACGTTTCTCTCTCATCATTGATGTTTCTGACTCTCTATCCCTCTCCATTCCTCTCTGAAGTCAATAAAAATATATTTTTTAAAAGAAGAAGATATGTTAAGTGCTCAACACATAGGAAGCTTTCTGTGAGTGGTTATTAATTAATGGACATCTTCATAAAGAGTTCAGTGGACAGTGAGTAGGAAAAAGGCATTGCAAGGCCTTCAGCTCTAACCTTGGGGATATTCTTATTAACATCACAGACATGCCTCCCTCCTGTCCTCTAACTGTCAAATCTCGCCCTACCCAAGATCAGCAGGAAGACACAATGCTTGTGCTCGGTTCCTGCCACATAAAAACAACAGGACTCAGACAACTTCTCGACCAAAACTATTCCAAATATTTCTGCCCCTTACTTAATCTCAGTGATAAATGCCATGTAAAGAGCTGAAACTAAATGCCAATGCATAAACCAGCTGGATAACAGCAAAAAACATGAGCCATTAGGCCCCTCTTTCTCATGCTCAGGGGAGTTTACCTGTTCCTCTTTTTCAACAGACACCACAGTGGAGTAGTGTGTGATGTGTTTTGTAGTCAGCACAGCAACAGCAGGGATATATACATATTTAAAGTATCCAAGCATCTCTCTGAGTGCTTTTAATATCAGGCTGTACCATGCACACCAGCAGGTGTTGGCATTTAATAGCACAACTCGCCAGAGTAACAATGTCCCAGAAAATTCCACCTGTTTCAGTGTTGACCAGATCGTGCATAGCATTTTCATGAACATCCCCTCCATAACCTTCAAAGCACCCATGACAAGTCGGTAATATAGTCCCACCTTAAACCCTGGGGAAACTGAGGCCAAGAGGTTAAGGAGCCTATAATGACAATGTGGATAGTCAACAGCAAGGTAGACCCTACGTCTTCTGGTCCCAACTTGATGCTACAATGTGGGGTCTTGGTCTTCTCTACAACTGTGTGTCTCCCTGGTTCAGTCATGAGGATCCTGGAGACTCTGAAACAGTATGCTAAGGCTCCATGGGAACTCAGCTACCATCCCGTGTCATCACTTTCATTGATTTTTTAAATTATTATCTGCAAAATAAATTGCACTGAGAACCCCATTATGTAAAACCAGATGCAAGTGGGACTCATCTGCCTCATTGTAAATGGTGAGGAAAATAGTGCTGTAGCCTTAAGTGGCCCCCACCTTGGGGCACAATTTGAAAAGCACTAGTTTGGACCAAACCCCATATCTTATCATTGAGGAAACTGAGTCCTAGAGAGAAGAAGGGACTCGCCAAAGAGAACTTTTTAAACGTCTTCAGAGCACTTTTACCTTCATTCCCTCATGTCATTCTATTTGCCGTGGGTTGTGGCCACATCATATTATGAGAAATGGGCTGTGACTTCCCCAGCTTTACCCAGACAGTAAGAACCGGAGCTAGGATTCTAACCCAGGTCTTCTGACTCCAGCTCCTCCTTGCCTTCTCACCATTCCATAGCGGCATCCCAGGCCTCTCATGGGGAAGTGAAAGCTGTGCTTCATTGAAACCAAAGTTCCCAACGATCCAAAACCCTCTGCATGTTCTGAAGCGCCCTGACTCCAGTGCCTGTCAGCTCTCAATATTTATTGAACAGGCCCCTGGTCACTGCTTCACAGTCTGGATCAGTCTCAGAGTTTATCCTAAACGCTGCAAGCGCCCATTGTATTGTCCCTCCTCCTGTGCCATGCTGGGTGAAATCATTAGAGTGTAAGTGGTTCATTTGTACCTGCTCCTGTTCAGCAAGCTTATCCTTCACACGCAGCCCAGAGGGGAGAGGCCTGGTGGGAAGGGGGCAGGGGAGAAAAGGGAGACATGAGTTTCCAGTTAACCAGGGAGTTAGCATGCAGCAAGAGCACAGAGTGAGAGCAAACAAAGAAGTGGGGAGTAAGAAAGGATGACTCCTTGGTGTCTCCTAGCCTGCACTTTGCAGATGGCGTCCCTGGGGGAGGCACCAGGTGCTGCCTCTGAACACCTGGCTTCTGTCGTCTTTGCTGCTGTGCAGGGTGGAGACCCCAGGGATTCTCTCAGAAGTATAACCTAGATGTTCTCTCACAAAAGAACCAATGTCTGGACCCCGGAGACATAGAAGAGACTGTGGGTCAGAATAAGAGGAATAATCAGGAGAAAAGGGCCATGAAAGAACAACCATTTAAGGATATTCCTTTTAAAGAAAATCTTTCTTTCTCATTCCTAAGACCAGAGAATGCTAAGGGCAGGGCAGAAAAATAAGCATATGGAAGAGCAACGTGTGAACCTCACCATCCCTCCTGTTCATGACAATGGGCCACGGCTCCCCTATGCTTGTGGGGCTGGAGTCAAATAAGAGACAAGAATTTTAGAATGCAGAGGACTACATTTCAGTCCTTGAGAGTGACCAAGAAGTTATAAAATCTGGCTAGAATGTCATTAAGCAGGTGACTTTATAATTTATTTCAAACTCCAGAGCACTAATGAGAGTCAAAGGGGGCACTATTTATAATTGCTTGAGGACAAAGGTGTCCCAGGCAAACTAGGACATATGTCACTGTGCCCGTAGGAAAGGGGCTTCCAAAGAGCACAAGTTAACAGATTTAAAAAAAATAAAAGTGCTTCAGGTTTACATTTGAAATTAAATGACAAAGTCAGTTAATATCCACTTTAACTTTTTTAGTATTGAAGTAACTTTGAGAGATCCCTGTAATAACTGCAAGCCCCTCATGAAATAATATGTAAATGTAAACATAATCATTCAGGATGTAAGTACTAAGAAAAAGGAAAGCCCTGGGCACAGAGGAATATGTGAACCTCATCATCCCTCCTGTTCATGACAATGGGCGGGGTCCAGAAAGAATTTCCAAAGGAAGACACGTTGCGCTGCACCTTTAAATTCAAATAGAAAATACACGAATTCACGAGAACGGTGGGTAGAATGGAGAAGGGAAGGCCAAGGAAAAAGCATGTGAAAAATCAATAAATGCAAGGAGAACACTAAAGAGATAAAAGTGATTAGATCTAAAGCCTAAGGCAGACCAACTGCATTTGCAGGCCAAATCTAGCCCTGTCTGTTTTTGTCAATAAAGTTTTATTGGCACACCACCACAGCTATTATTTTACATATTGCTTTATGGCTGCTTTCACCCTTCTGTGGCAGAGCTGAGCAGTTGCAACAGAAATGGAATAGCCTAAAATACTAGCAGCTAGCTGGCCCTTTATGGAAAACATCTGCTGACTCTCTTTTCTAAAGCTCTAAATAGTGAACCTGTCGCCCCCTCCCGTTCACTGCCAGGTCTAAGGAGGTATATGAAAGGGTGATGGTGTTTCTTTATTACTACTCCTTTATTACTTTATCATTTCAATAGTTTATTAAAACTACTAGCACAGGCCTTTGATTTCACATGTCTATTTGGTTTCCTACCTTGGCTGGATGTGGACATAACAGAAGATTATTGTGTGAATGACAGAGGCAGGTTTAAAGAGATTGCCTCTAACATCCTATGCCCTCAGCCCCGCTTTCTAAGTTAGATCCTCGCAGAAACAAGCCCTACATAGAGAACAGAGGGCATGGAATTTACCTTGGAGGTGCAGAGAGCCTGGCAGGGGGATGGGAAGGCGATACTGGAGGAGAGAGCAGATAGTAAAGGGTGTGTCATTGGTTCAGCAACCACAGTGGACAACCAGAGTGTCACCGCTCCAGGAATATGTAGGAATTGTGTACAACACCTGCCTCAGAAACATCCTGGCCGAGGGAGGGGGATGCTGGGCTACTTCTACCGAATCCCCAGCAGTCATTGGTGGTTAGAAAACCCATCCCCAGATATCAGTTCCTAATCATGGGCTGGACAAAGTGGCTCCCACAGCTTGATGACGATTCAGATGAATAATATCTTAATTGTATTTGAATAATGCCATCTCAATTACATGTAGATGTACTCTCTCAAAATAAATGCATGTGCAAAATATTAATTGTATATATTTTACAAAAATATATATGCACATAATTTAATTATCAAAACACCTTTGTGAGATATGTGTCTGTATGCATATATATGCACTCGTATGTATATAAAAGGTATATATATATATATACATATATATATATATATATATATGTATGTGTATATATATATATAATTCCCACTTTATAGATGTGAAGTGCTGAGAGATAGCCTGTGTGTGTGAAGGGGGGGGCGGGAGACAGAGACTTCAGCATGAGGCAGATTGAGATTTAAGTCCTCACTTTGAGACTAGCAGAGTGAACTAGAGAAGTTACTTAAGCTATTGGAGCCCTTAAGTTGGGTTTTTAGGACTAACAGTGTATTTAGGGGAACCAAATAAAGTAATGTGCCCATTTCATAGGGTTTTTAGGAGGACTTAAATGAAGTAATGTTGTCATAACAATAGATGCCGTTTTAGGGAATCTACCACTACCAGGCACTGTGCTAAACACTGAATATGCTTGACTTCATTTCATTGTCTCAATCTTTTGTGATATTACATATTCCAGCGCTGCGAGGACTGAGGACACTGAGCAATTGTGTGAAACTGCGCAGAGCACCGCCAGCACACTGTGGGAAGGCGACAAGAGAGGCTGGAAATAATCGGGGAGCCTGAGGGAGAAGCACTGCCCAGGAGGAGCAGGAGGCGGCAGAAGGCAGGAATGTGACACGGTTCCCACACCCTGCTGGAGAAGCCGCCCGCAGTGGGAAGGGGCACAGTCAATTGCCTGACAGATTGCACCTCTTCAGCTATGTTTCTGTTTGTTTCTACTGCTGCAATAAATCAGGCTGTGTAACAGTAAAATATTTATTTACTCACAGGGCAAGAGTAACGCCACGTGGTCTAAAGAGGCACGTATAATGGCAAAGATGGAAAACCAGAGGCGGTGGGAACAAGAGGTGTCAGACCTCTCGCGTGGGGCCATGTCAGTAAGCAGCAGCCTGCAACTTTCCCAGGACCCTGAAATACATGGCTCTTCGGCCGCTACCGCTCAGACATGAACTCCGACGGGAATGCTGGCAGAAAAGGAAAAGCCGTGCTGGCTGCGTTCCTGGTCCTGGCACCCTCAGAACTCAGTGTTGGCATTCGTGAACCAGATCTTCTGCACAGAGCCCCAGGGCCCACTCCCTTACTTCCCTCCGTCCTGTGAGCGTACGGGGTCCGAGACCCTCCCACCACCTCAGCTGAATTAGCTACCTCCCCACCTGCACTCGCTCTCTCTCCCCAGTCCTGTTTGTTCCTCACAGCACTTATTGACAGCTGACACTTCAAATGTCACCTCATGGCTTTATTGCTACCCAGTTATGCAACACGAAGGACAGGGATACATTCTCAGCAATGTGTCATTATGTGATTTCGTCACTGTGCAAACATCACAGAGTGCACTTACTCAAACCAAAAGGTAAAACCTCCTACATTCCTAAGCTATATGGCATAGCCCATCACTCCTGTGCTACAAGCCTGTATAACACGTTACTGTACAAAACAACATGAGGTTAAATAAAGCACAAGAGAAAATGATGCATTCAAGAGATGTGGTTAAATACAAGATGTAATGAGGCTGCTGCCAGTGTAACCTGGCATATGGCTTTACAGCAAGAATTTGTTTTTTATAAATAGAAAGAATACACCCTAAAATAATGATAAAAGTATAGCATAATAAACACATAAGCCAGTAGCATAGTTTATTATCATTATCAAGTATCGTGTACTGTACAGAATTGTATGTGCTATACTCTTATCCGACTGGCAGCTCAGAAGGCTTGTTGACAGCAGCATCACAAACATGTGCGTAATGCATTGCACTAGACATTAAGACAACCACAATGTCACCACGTGACAGGAAATTTTCAGCGCCACTAGAATCTTATGGGACTACCATCATATATGCCATCGATCATTGACCAAAACGTTGTTAAACAGCACATGACTATAATTGTATCAATCTGTTCAGTTACTTATTTTTTATTTATTCATATTTTATGTTCCTGTGTATTATCTGTCTCTCCACACTAGAATGTAAACTGCACAAGAACAGGTCTTTCTGTTCATTGAAGCACCTCAAACATCTACAATAGAGCAGAGAATAAATATTTTTCTCAATAAAAATTTCTCCTCATACCTGTTTGTAGGTTTGTTTTATTTGTTGATTTGCTTTTAAATAAGAGTTATAAACAAGCTTGAGTGGTACTGTCTGTCCCTTCTCTTGGGTCCCTGGGGTTGGGTTGTCTAAATATTATATTGAATGAAGAAAAGAAGCCAGAACACAGATTAACGGTGTCTATTTCTTGTCTGAGGTTTCACACAATAATTTTAAACTGATTTTCTTGCCATGGTCTCACCCCACACTAGGAAGACTGTGTCGGTATTGCTGTTCCCTTTTGAAAGACAGGGAAGCTCTAGTTTAGAGAAGTCAAAGGGCTTCCCAAAGCCACTCAGCACGTTAGCCACTGGACAAACAGGTGGCTTGTTGAAATACAGAAACCTGGATTCCAATCTACTGAGTTCTTCATTAGGCACAAGACAGGAAGACGACTGCAGCACCTGCCACCGCGCCTCCATGACCACGAAAGACATCAATCACCCCTAGGACCAAAGCTGTACCTTCCTGTGGACCAGGGCATCGCTCTCCTTCAACACAGCATTCCGGCCGGCCTCCATCGCAATGATGTTGGAGATAAGCATGCCTACTTGCTACCGATCCTATTGACTCTTTTTTTTCTTTTTTTATTGACTTTATTGAGGTGACAATTGTTAATAAAATTATGTAGGCTTCAAGTATACAATTCTATATCACCTGTATATTGTATTATGTGTTCACCACCCCAAGTCAAGTCTCCTTCCATCACCATTCCCTCTCCCCCTATACCCTCTTCTACCTCACCCTTCCCCCCTTTCTCTCTGGTAATCACCATACTGTTGTCTGTGTCCATGAGTTTCTTTTTCTTTCTTTTTTTTCTTTTGCACTTTCCCAATCCCCTGTTTACAAGATGGAGACAATGCATGGCTTAGGATCTAGAGAGGGTCTTTTAGGGATTACTTACTAGAAAGCTTTACTAGTTGCTCAGCACTATTTCACAATATGGCAAGTATATTACTGTTATTTTGATACACTGCCCTGGAATGAACTTTTATACACACGCGCGCACACACACATTCGCACAGAGTCATAAAATAGTATTACAAATTATGTGTGAGAACAGGAGTAGAGGCTTTGAAATATTTATTTTGTTGCCATCACAGGTATATCTCATATTAATACTGTACGGAAACTAGAAAGAATGAATCTAATCCTTTGGTACTAGATGTTTACATTTCAGATGGTTCTAAATCTTACACACCTACAGTATCAGACCCAGGAAACTGGTCTTGCTAAGGCATGTGTGTTTATTTATTTGTTTTCACAGGCTAAGACTGAAGAGCAGTCTTCCTGTTAAGGAGTATTCCCAAAGAATCTGGTTTATACCCGAGCACTAATTGTGATGCATAATTATTTTGCAAATAGGCAGTAAGTGTAAAATTTCATTATACCTGATTTCTCAGTAACCACCTGGGGTTCTAATTAAAATTCACTCTTGATATATGTAATAGCATAGATAATGTTATCCTTACCTCATTATGTAATAATTACATCTGTGGCTTTTGGTTTTGTTTTTAATTAGTATCCACAGTCCTCTACAAATGACATGGGGCAACCAACAGAATTCATTTTCTTATGGTAGGAGCAAAAGCTTAAAGGACAAAGAAAGCATCTGACAGTAATTTGGACACCATAAATACATAAATGAAAGGTCAGTGATTTGAGCTAGATTGGACTGTATTTCATCCATCCTTTTCTCTTACTCATCAGTTCCTATGACAAGGCTATGGAGGGGCCCTTGTGGAGATCTCATAAAGGGAGAAGCCTGTGATGAGCGGTGGCTCTCTCCATTTATGCAATTCCATGATGGCTTCATGGTGATTTATAGAGCTTCATTCATTCTTCCTAGAGCTTTGCACCAGACTTGCTGTAGAACTCTGGGAAACCTGAAGGGGTGGTGCTCGGTGACAGGTAGTATCAGCACAGGAACCAGAGGAATTCACCAGGACCTGGTGCCAGGTTTAAGGGCAGAAGGCAAGAAGGCAGAAGGCAGAAGGAACAAGGGAGATGGAAGGCTGCCATGCTGTCTAATCTCATCTCACCCCTTGAACCGGGTTTGTGCAAACAAAGGCTTAGAGCCGCTTTACTTTGGGTTTAAATAAAATGCAAAGTCATTTTGGTATTAAAAATCTGGGGAGGCCAGAGGACATCTTGGCTACAGTAATTTTATATTTAAAATAAAAATTTAGCAGGCATATGTTGAAAACTTGAGGCTCTGTGCCAAAGGATTGCTCTCAAGTGAACATAAAAATGCTTTAGTTACAAATAATAACTATCTTATTTCCTAACTGATTTGTTAACTCAGTGTTACCTCCTATGCTTCAGACCTGGCGTGACCCTGTTTAAGAACCTTTAACGGTTCTCCACTACCCATGAGATTGGTTCTAAATGGCTTCTAGTCAAACCCCAAATCCTATGTTCTGCCTTAGCTTCTAATATTTCCCTTAAACGATATTTCAGCCCAGTCTTTTCTACTTCTCTCCCTCTCTATCTCCCTATCTCTCTCTCTCTCTCTCTCTCTCTCTCTCTCTCTCTCTCTCTCTCTCTCTCTCTCTCCTTCTCCATAAAATAAAGCCTAAACAAGTTTTTCCTGCTCTCTCATTGCCCCTACATAAGCCTCACATATTCCTATGTTCCCACCTCAAGCCCCATGTGTTACTACAGAGTACACAATGGACTCTGTCACTTAATATAAGAACGATCTACTTAAGAAAGCTGAGTGCTACACCAGCCATAAAATCACTGCTCTACTCTCCAGGTCCATAGTAGGCAACCTGCCTTCAGCCTAAGAAACATACAGGCCCACAGGCTGCAATCTAACCCACCAAGATGCTCCAGTTGGGCCATCCAAGAGGTTAACTTGGCAAACATTTCTGAGCACTGGCCAAGTGAGACACCTTGCTGGGCTCTTATATGGATTATCTCACAGTGACCCTCACAGCACCCTGTGAGGTTTTTGGGTGTATTCTCAAAAACAGACATAACTCAGGCTCAGTGAGTTTGAATGACTTGTCTGAGGTTGTATAACTAATGTGTCATCAGAAAGAACCTGGCACAATAAACACCTAGAAATCTATGGCTTTTTTCTACACCAACAATGAACTCACAGAAAGAGAAACTAAAAACACAATCCCATTTACCACAGCACCAAAAAAATTAAGATACCTAGGAATAAACTTAACTAAGGGGGTAAAAAGACCTATACTCGGAAAATTACAGACGTTGAAGAAAGAGATAGAGGAAGACATAAACAAATGGAAGAATATACCATGCTCATGGATTGGTAGAATCAACATCATTAAAATGTCCATGCTACCCAAAGCAATCTATAGATTCAATGCACTCCCCATTAAAATACCAATGGCATACTTCACAGATCTAGAACAAACTCTCCGAAAATTCATCTGGAATAAAAAAAAAAAAAGACCCCGAATAGCTGCAGCAATCCTGAGAAAGAAGAGCAAAGTTGGAGAGATCATAATACCATATATCAAGCTGTATTACAAAGCCACTGTTCTCAACACTGCCAGGTACTGGCACAAGAACAGACACATAGACCAATGAAACAGAACAGAGAACTCAGAAATCGACCCAAGCCATTATGCTCAATTAATATTTGACAAAGGAGGCAAGAGCATACCATGGAGTCAAGATAGTCTCTTCAATAAATGCTGCTGAAAAAATTGGACATATACATGCAAAAAAAAAATGAAACTAGACCAACAACTTACACCATACACAAAAATAAACTCAAAATGGATAAAGGACTTAAACGTAAGATGGGAAATGATAAAAAAAATCTTAGAAAAATCCATAGGCAGCAAAATATCAGACATATGTCGTAGCCATATTTTTACTGATACAGCTCCTAGGACAATGGAAACTAAGGAGAAAATAAACAAATGGGACTACATAAAAATAAAAAGCTTCTGCACAGGAAAAGAAACCATCAACAAAACAATAAGACAGTCCACTGCATGGGAGAACATAGTTGCCAATGTCATCTCTGATAAGGGTTTAATCTCCAAAATTTATAGGGAACTCATACAACTTAACAAAAGGAAGATAAACAATCCAATCAAAAAATGGGCAAAGGACCTAAATAGACCCCTTACAAAAGAGGACATACAGAAGGCCAAGAGACATATGAAAACATGCTCAAAGTCACTAATCATCCAAGAGATGCAAATCAAAATGACAACGAGGTACCATCTCACACATGTCAGAATGGCTGTCATCAACAAATCAACTAACGACAAGTGCTGGCGAGGATGTGGAGAAAAAGAAACTCTCATGCACTGCTGGTGGGAATGCAGACTGGTGCAGCCACTGTGGAGAACAGTATGGAGTTTCCTCAAAAAATTAAAAATGGAACTCCCATTCGACCTAGTAATCCCACTTCTAAGAATATATCCCAAGAAAACAGAAACACCAATCAGAAAGGACATATGCACCCCTATGTTCATAGCAGCACAATTTACCATAGCTAAGATTTGGAAACAGCCTAAGTGCCCAACAGCAGATGAGTGGATTAAAAAAAGTGGCACATCTACACAATGGAATACTATGCTGCTGTAAAAAGGAAGGAGTTCTTACCATTTGCAACAACATAGAGGGACCTGTAGAGCATTATGCTAAGCGAAATAAGCCAGTTGGAACCAGATAAATATCACATGATCTCACTCTTATGTGCAATATAATGAACAACATAAACTGATGAACTAAAATAGATCCAGAGACACAGCTTCTTCGAACAGACCATCCAACCTCAGGGTGAAGGCGGGGGTTGGGAGGAGGAGGGTGAGAGATTAACCAAAGGACTTGTATGCATGTATATAAGCATAACCCATGGACACAGTCAGTAGGGGGGTTGTGAGGGCATGTGCTGGGGGGGGGGGGGTGGGGGAATGAGCGGGGAGAGGTCAATGTGGGAAAAGGGATTCATATGTAATACTTTAAACAATAAATAATTAAAAAATAAAGAAAGAAAGAACATGGCAGGGCAAGTATATTGCTTCTCAACCCTCATCATTGCAGACCATTCCAACAAGGGAACAGCTCTGAGACAGTCTCCTAGAAGCGAGCATGGCTCCACCCCTACAGTGACTAGCCAGAACTCACCGATTCAGAGAAACGAGGAAGCTCATTTATTATCAGGGCAGGTTGGACTGGGTGGCTCTATGTCAAAATTCCTGGAAGAATGTTGACCAATAGTTGATTCTATTCAGAGTGCCACTGTTTTCCCTACATCCTGTCTTCCCAAGGCTATGAAGGCCACAGAGATGACCTCAAGCAAGATGACCTTGAGGTCTCAAACATCAGTCAAGCTGAGTGGTCACCATCTCCCCCATGTTCACAGAGAGCTCTCTGTCACAAACATCAGAGTAACATTAACTCATGTAATCCTCACAAGCACATTGTGAGATAGGAAAGAGTTATTATTTTCAATGTCCCCAAGGTACAGGTGAGAAAACAGAGGATCTGAATGACTGGAAGCATCCATCATCTTGTGAGTAAAAAAAAAAAAAAAAGAATGTGGACAATGTTCTATTTATTAGTCAGACTAGTAATTATAGGATGTTTATTTTATCATAATTCATTGGACTGCATATTCTGTTCTACATACATTACACTGCCAATAAAAATGGTAAGCATGACTATAGAGGACACGATTTAATTCCAAGACCTAAGAATATATATCACACATCAGTATTTGTCATTCTTTGTCATAGCTGTGTACTATTCCATTTTATAGATGTACAGTTGTTTATTTAACATTCTCTCCCTAATTGAATTTCTTCCTAGAGTATGGCATTATATGTTGCAAAAATAATCTATGTACATATATCTTTGCTCGTATGTTCACGTGCAAGATAAAATATTTAAAATGTATTTAAAATATTAATCCTCAACCAAGCATTTTTTATTAAAGCTTTGATAGTTATTGCCAATTTTCCCTCTAAAAATTTGCACCAATCCTTGATGGGATCACATTTCTTCACATCTGGCCAATAGGATGATCATCAAACTGACATCTGTCAATGCAACCTGTACAAACTTCTCATCGGTGTGCTAATGTTTCTTTCTTTCATTATAAGTGATGCCAGGCATTTTTCCATATGCTAATAAGCCCATTTTATTTCTTTTTCATCAACCTACCTATTCATGTTTTTGCCTATCCATGTTTCTATTAACCAAATAGTCTTTTATTGATTTCTAATAGCTCTTTATCTATTGAGAAAGTCTGTCCTTCATCTGTCATTCTTTATGCTTTTTTCCCTAACAAGAAATGCTCCATTTTCATTGGCCAAATTTGTCTGTCTTTTCTCTCATACTTTTTGAGTTTTACTAGTATGTCTTGTTTAGAAGGACCTTCTCCATTCCGACTTACTTAAAAATGTATTTTCTCTAATGCAGCATTCTTGAGGGGATTTACCTAATAAGCTTTTGCTGTCTCTGGGCAACAGAGTGTTGACAGTAATATCCAGGTAGAGCCCATGTATGTTGAGTTTAATACCTAAAGGATTCCTTAATGTGAAACTCTACAAACATGATCCAAAGAAATGCTTGAACAAGATGAAAGCCATTGTGTAGTATGGCAAATAGACAGATTTTACTGGACAGTTAACTAAAGTTTATATTGTACAACAGGCTGTAGATACTATTTGATGGGCTTTTGCTACTCACCCACAATTCCTCATCATGAAGGGAGGGATAAATATACTTAGCCAGATATAATCTAACCCCTAGCATTCATAATACCAGTCACTGCTGTTGGGTCCTGCGCACAAACTACTTCCTCACTTGTTACTACTTAAATTACTTAGAGAAGAAGAAAGAGAGGATCCCAGAGGTGGAGTAATTTGCCCACCACGGCACCAGCCAGATAGAGATCCAGACAGGATTAAAATCTGGGTCAAACTGCAAAGACTAAGCTCTTAAGTGTCAGACAATGTACCCATGTGAGATATTCAAAGGTACGATAGGACTGCAATGGCGAGACTTAAAAAAAAAAAAAAAAAGTTGCCTGAAGAAGTCCGCACAAATGAGACTCTTGGAAGGGGTCTGAGTAATGCCAGGTGCCCCGAGTTTTAGCACAATAGCCCTTCAGAGAGAGTATCCTATAGCCACTACCTGCAACAATCAGTGCACCAGGGGGTTCCCTCTCCCCCGCTGGCTTGTTCTCTGAGGGTTGCAGATGGCAGTGTGACTGGCTGACTTTTTGTCTAGACAGAACCTACTCCCCACAGCTCATGTAATTTCTCAGATGCCGCCGGGCCACCTCCACCTGCTCAGTTCCCCCCTCCTCGCTATTCTGTATTCTCCACACTGCTCCCATCCTGCGGAACAAACACATCAAAGCCATATGGAGTCATTCTTTCTGGGCGTCCGTGTCCTTTCTCTCTTCTCCCTTTCCTGGCACATTAATATTAATAGCTTGCTTCTTCGCAGTTGCTTTCTTCTACCACCTCAAGGGACCGGAACCTTTTCTTGCTCTTTGTGCCAGACTGAGGCGGTGTTTGAAGGCGTGGGGAGGCATGCTGGAAGCACAGGTGCTGTGATGTCTCTGATGTCATCCAGGCCACAGTACAAGCTTGTGATGCCACTCCCTGCAGCCCAGTCCAGCCAATGTCCTTTGTGATATGTCCTTTTGGAGGAGGAGGAGGAGGATGAGGAGGAGGAGGGGAGAGAGGGGGAGGAGGAGGAGAGATATGCAAATAATCTAGCAATAGCCCAGTAAAATCATTCCTAATTAACTACTGGTTTGGTGACAGGCTCTGCACTAATTTTGCATGCCTCATCACATTTTATTACCACAATTACACCAAGTTAATATCGGTATCCCCATTTTATAGGTATAGACACCCAGGCTCAGAGAGAGTCAACCACTTGCCTAATGTCACACAGCTTGTAAGTTTGAAAATGGAAATTCAAATCTCTTTCTCACTAGCTCCAAAGCCCACATTTAAAACTTTGACATCAACGATTGCCTGGCCTGGAGCCTCTATTCAGGCTGGATTCCCAGAAAGCGGAGACAGGAAGAAAGCCTGCCTTTGTGCTCCACGGGTCCCGGCGTCAGAGCCTGAGACCTGGCCCGGCAGGCCCGGCCTCTGTGGGTCTGTGTTCTCCTCACTCACGCCCACTCCTGCCAGGCTTGGCACCGTCTCGGAGGCTCCGGAAGCTCCGGCATGGGAGGGCTGTGAAGCCAGAGGCCTGCGGCCAGACCTGTGCTTGCCAGGCCTCAGAGTCCTGCACTGTGTGCACCCATAATGGGCCAGAGAGCAGCTGCAAGTCAGGAATAACAAGGGGACATGTGCCAGGTGGACTGGGTGAGTCCAGTGTGAGCGAGCGGTCACACTGGAGTGGGGAGAGTGACAGTGCTTCAAGTTCATGGAGATAACACGATGTGGGTGGCAATGACACCACCCTTGCTGGCTTCGTGGGTTTCTTTTTTAATTTTTAATGCATTCTCTGGATAGGAAAGTCTAACATGACCAAAATACCTAGAAACATTATCATGGTTTGCAAGGCTCTCTGATACAGCTTTGGCGGGCTTTTCCAGCCTGAGCAGGAATAGCTCCTTCTGACCTTCTCAGCTCTGCACTGCAGCCTCCTTTGGGTGCCTCTGACTCTCCCCGAGGGAGGGCTTTCCGGCCTCAGGGATGCTCCCTCTGCCGTTGACCTAGCTCATCCCCACACACCTCTCCGGCTTCGTTGTCCCTGCCATGTTAGATTAGGTGAGTTCCCCGACCAGGTACCAATTATACAAGGCACCGGGATAGTGAGCTACGTAGTTTCCTTTATAGGGCCAGACAGGCCCAGCCTGTGTGGCTCCCTGGTACAGGGTCTACCCATGAACCAAGAGGTCGCTGGTTTGATTCTAGGTCAGGGCACATGCTCATGCTCGGGTTGTGGGGCAGCCAATCAATGATGTTTCTCTCTCATCAACGTTTCTATCTCTCTATCCCTTTCCCTTCTTCTCTCTCTCTCTCTAAAAAAATAAAAATTATTTCATTTATTAATTAAAAATTGAAGGTCCAGATAGTAAATATTTTCAGCTCTGTGGTCCATCCATTTTCCTAGCACATCTACTCAACCCTGCTGTTGCAGTGTGCAAACAGTCGCAGAAGATACATAAGCCAATGGGTGTGGCTGTGCTGCAATATCACCTGACTTACAAAACCACGTGGCAGGCTGATGTGGCCTGTGGCCACAGCCTGCTGACCTTCGCTCTAGGCCATCATTGAAATACAGAACTGTGGAAGCAGCTAGCTCGGGTTTCCACAGTAAACTAAGAAAACTGACAACATGTAAATTGGTTTGGATTTCAGAAAAGTAGATCACACCCTTGAGTGTAAATTGAAGCAAATATTTCTTGCTGGGCCGAACCTACTTGTGATGCAGTTTTTAAAGCAATGCCTGTTATCGGCAGTCAGCTGGGACTCCGAATCCTGATAATCCATGGGGTGAAATGGGAGCGAATGATTTATATGAATATCTATATTTTGGATCTTTTAACATGCTTCCCAAGATGCTGCCTGGCTTGGGAAATTGCAAAAGAAAACGTAAGTGAGAACAAGGAATGTAGAAAGCATGTTGCCAGCACTGTTCAGAATATTGATTCTGCTTCAGTCAGTGGAAGTGAATTAATGGGTGGAACTATTTGGGGATTTCATTTTGATGAATTCAAAATAAGCTTCTCATAAGCTTGTTACATGCAGGCCCGGGCTCTGTGGCTGTGTCCTCGGTTTGTGCCGCCCACCTTTCCCCGCCCAGCCAAGTTATAGGCTCTACTGCTATTGGTGTGTGTGTGTTTTGGATAAAAAGACTTCCCACCAGCTCCCAGTGTCTGGTGGAGGCCAGCAAGATCCAGCTAGAAGAAGTGTATTTATTTATACAGCAACCATTTATGGGACATGTACTGTGGGTCAGGGAAAACTTAGGGGTGAAACACAAACCCTACCTTCAAGGAGCATCCTGATCAGGTGAGTTAGCAGGAAATACTTATACATGGAATACAATTCAAAGGAATCAAAATAACCTGCAGCACCCACATCTGAGCACCACGGCCACCTGCACAGTGTGGCCCTCAGCCCCAGGTCCTTGCGGTCAGCTTGCTGCCAGAGCATCAGGCTGTCAGAGTATGAGCTGAGGTTAGGTTGGGGCAGCAGAAGACATGAAAGGTGCAGAGTCGTGGTCCTGCTGGAGGGCATGGGCGACCAGAGCAAAACAGGAAGTGCATGAGTTTAGGGTTCCCAAGACTCTTCCATAAATGTCCTTTATTGCGGCTGGTTAGTTGAGAGTTATGGATGGGGTGGCATTGCCAGTAACACAATGCATTTCTTTAATTCTTGCCTCTTCTCCTCACTTTAGGATGATCTATAGTCACTTCCCAAAATCTTATTCAGTCATTGAAATGTCATATGGAGGCATATGGCCATACAGATCCAATGAGTACAGCAACAAATGGTTATATGGGATGGTTGGGAGTATTCTATACGCATCCTAGCTATGGCATAGGAAGACAATTGTTCCCCCAGAACCCAGACTGAGTCACCACCCTAAACAAAGATGAAAGGCAGGTAGCTGGAAGGTCTCTACTCCTCTGACCCAGTGGATTTGTCACTCTAGCCAAGATGCTAAACCCTTTCTCCCCCAAAGAGCACATCCATAAATCCACACTTGCCCACATCACTATATAGTCTCATGCTTATGCACATCCTTCAAAGAGCTTGTTTGCTCTTTCATTAGTGAAATGGAGTGAAATATTTTTATTTTATTTTTTTATATTTTTATTGATTTCAAAGAGAAAGGAGAGGGAGAGAGAGAGAGAAACATCAATGAAGAGAGAGAATCATTGACCGGCTGCCTCCTGCACACCCCACACTGGGAATCTCGAGCCCGAAACCTGGGCATGTGCCCTGACCTTGAATGAACCGTGACCTCCTGGTTCATAGGTTGACACTCAACCACTGAGCCACACGGGCCGGGCAGAGTGAATTCTTTTTAAATCAGTTTCTTCCTGCCTCTGTTAAATAACAGGTGAACAAGTTTTGTTTTTTTTAATCTGTTTGAAAACATACCAAATTATTAACCTGTGTAGGAAACCTCTATTTTTTAGTCCCTTCACTTCTTATACTTACTCTCATAGTACTATTCAAAATTGCAATTAGTTAATGATTTGCTAATTATGTTTTCAATATATCTCTCTTCTGACTGAATACCACATGAGGGCAGGGCCTTGTCTGTTGTAACATTCCAGGTTCCTTCAATACTCGTTTGTTGAATGACCAAAAGGATGCACTAACTCTCTCTGGCTTGTTTCATTGCTCCTCTCCTGGGAACGCCTACATTTGGGCTGAATATTGCTGACTTCAACAATAAGTCTATCAATATCAGATGCTTTTTCTAGAAAGCCCCTCTCCACATGGGTGATGGAAGCATCCCCAGTGATCCTTGTGGTGGGAAAACCAAATAAGGGGAAAAAGAAAAGACTGGTCCAGAGGGAAGACACTTTCCCACTAGCAAGTCAGATTATTAATATTCGGGGGAAATGAGAAATCTACTTAATATTTTATGGCAAACAGGAACCACAACACTGTAACAAATAACTTGCCACTGGACATTTCAAGTAATCCAGACCCTAACTCTGCCGCATGAAACACTGTGTGAGTCCTGCAGTCGGGGAGCCACGGCTGAGTTACAGTGTGCAAGGCCAACATATTTCTGAGAGCGCTCCAGGAGACCTAATGGGAAAATTCAAATGAGGCCACCTGCTTTATTACACGGCGAAAGGAGCTACCCCCTCCCTGCCCTCCCTGAGTGCAATTTATTCTCCTAACCGTACAGCATGGGAAATAGAATTTTTCAATGGATTTTTCTTTTAAAAGTCATCGTCTTTATCAAAAGCCACCAAGCTTTTCATTGAAAATGGATTTAGATAATTTGGGGTTTAGTGTGTCAGGCTTTTATTTTTTTATTTTTTTATTTTCAATTTTCTTATTCTGTTCAGGAAGAGACTCATTCTGGTGTAGTCATGCCCCATTGAGCAGAGCCAAACCTGGATATAATTTATTTCCTCTGAGATGAAAGCAGCCTAATATGGAAGGAGCTATTGAAATTAAAATCTCAGAAAACTACCAACCCAAGGCAGGGGTATTTTTATCAATGATGCATTCTCCCAAGAGGCAGGTTATTAAAATTTCAATTTTAAATATATGAGTGTATATATACACACATACATATGTTCACACATATATGCATGCATGCATATAAATACTTACAGAGTTTTATGTATATAAATATAGTCTTTCGGAAGGAAGATATGTGGTAATTAATAGAGAAAGCAAAGTCACTAACATCTAATTAGAATGGAAGGAGAAGTCATTTTTAAAAACTGTCATATATTTAATTAAGAAAAATTAGAATTTAGATGCATGACTACCAGTTGGTAATGAGGTGAAGAGGAGCAGGTTTCAGGAAACAGGGAGTGACTTCTAAACTCACACTCTCCCCCATGCCCAAATAACCACCGCAGACCCTCCATCCGGAACAGCCATGGTGTAAGCTGAAACTCTGGTTCTATCAGGTTTTTATTCTTGCCCAAGAGCCATTGGGAGCACATCCAGTCACACACCTTGGCTTGAAGAGGTTCCTGGTCTCTGGAAGTGTGCACAGGGGCCTCAGGTAGGTGTGGCACTGTCCCCTGCTTCCTCTCCAGAGACCAAGAGAGGCCATTAGGTGGTCATGGTCTGAACATGAGGCTCAAGCAGAAGCCTGTAGCTCCACTTGACCCTCACCAGGCAGAATTCCCAAGAAGTGACAGATTGTTCCGTTGACCATGTATACCTGATTGGTTGTTGGTTGTCTCTGTTTTATTTCTTTCCATCTTTTCTCCTTTTTTTTTTTTTTTTTTTTTTTTTTTTTTTTTGCCCGATTTTGGCTTTTACAAGAAATCCACAGAGACAAACAATTATCTTAGTCCATTTCAGGCTGTTATGACAGAAGTCCATAGACTGGTGGCTTAGAAACAAGAGAAATTTATTCCTCACAGGTCTGCAGGCTGAGAAGTCTAAGACCATGGTGCCAGCAGATGCTTGGCTCATACATGGCTATCTTATCACTGTAACCTCACATGGCAGAAGGGGTAAGGATCTCTCTGGTGTTGCTCTTACAAGGCCACTAACCCCATACATGAGGGCTCCCCCCTATCTTTAAATAGCATCACATTGTGGATTAGGTTTCACCATATAAATTTGAGAGGGACATAAATATGCAGTCTATACGCTTAACCTCCCTCTGTTCCTCCTGCTTCCATCTTTTCAACTTCATTTTCTCTTAGACATCTTTCCAGAATAATTTTCAACTTCCTTCAACTTCTATACTCCTCTGGGCTGAAATACATGGTCCTCCAATGTGCTCCCACAAGGCATTGTGCTTCTCCCGTTCACCGACCTCCTGGCGACCAATTGATCTGATTATGAATCTTCTCCCCCTCCCCCCATGATCTCTAAGCTCTTGGCAGGCAGAGCACAAGTCTCTCTAGCCTTTCAATCCATACCACCTAACAGAGTGGACACATTTTAAATGATTATTAGACTTAATATAAAAATTGTGTTTCCTATTTTATACTTGTCACAATGGGATAGGTTTTGCTGCTTCAACAAACAACCCCCCACATCTCAATGAAGGGCAAAACTTATCTTACAACAACAAAACAATTATTTCTCACTCATGTTACATGTCAATCATGTGCTAGTTGAGGCCTTGTTCCATATCGGCCTCACTCTGAGCCCCAGGATGAAGGCGAAGGCACTGTATGGAATACTGCTGGGCTGCCTTAGGACCTTACACTGGCAGGTAAGTGACCTAAAAGTGACACCTATGACTTCCATTTATAGCTTACTGGCAGGAAATATCAGATGGCCCATCTACCACAAGTGAACCAGGAATTTTACTCCTGATCCTAGAAAGCAGAGTGCCAAATATTTGAAAACTAACACTAAGGATCTTAATAGCTGTTGAATAGCTTTACTTTAAAATCCAGGTAGGGGTTGTGGGAGGTGGCCTGTTGCAAATAAACCTAAACCCAGCACTACTTGACTGTCTATTGGCTCACTGGCCTCCAATTTATTATGCTTTGACTGCTGTGCTTTTTATATAAACTATTCCTTGTCCCTTGAGCTCTCATTGTCTTCTGCCTGCTTTCACCTGATGGTGCCCTATTCATCTTTCAGACATCTGACTGAATGTGACTTCCTCCAGGAAGCCTTCACTGGAAACCCCCTACACCCCACAGAGAGTGGTTAAGTACCTTTGTCCCTCTTTCTCACAGAGCCCTCCATCTTGGAATTTAGCACTTTATTTCAATCCTCTAACATCTCCCACTAGATTGAATGTTTCATGAGAGTACGAATCCTGTCTTGTCCAGTACAGTAACCACTGTATCTCCAATGCTAAACATTTACTAGTTGCTCAAGAAATATCTTTGAAGGAATGAATCAATTAATGACTGTATGAATGAATAGATGAAATCTCAACTGTTTTTATAATGTTAACGAGGCGGTTTACTCCAGTGATCTGATTCCTTGGCAGCCTTCCAAGAGAGGAAGGAATCCATTCCTTTATTCATCTTCCTGTTTAATCCAGAATCACTACCATTCAGTTCATCTTCAGATTTATTTCTCTTTGGCGAAAATTCGAACTCGCCTTTTTTGTTTTATTTCTAAGCTGGGAAAGCCCCCTTTGGTTAGTAGAAGACCTTTCCGGAGCTGTACACTCTAAATTGTATCAACTCATTTCATACACATGCACACACACTCGGGGACTTGATTTCCTATGTTTAAAATAGAAGATCTGGCCATGACTGCTTTTAGAACTCATATTGGTCCTGACACTCTGATTTTATGATCTCATATAGTTGCTGCATTCCAATCAATTCACCAGTGATTTTCTGTACAACTTAAAATAAATCCCTGAACCTCTGACCAGCTTCGCTGTTCCTAAGCAATCTCAAGAAGTATTAGTGTTATCTGGGAGAAGGTAATATGTTAGGTCATTACTCCCTTAGAATGGGCAGAAACCTTTTTCCTGTCATTGACAATATTGCCAGAAATTCACCATATGTTGATACAAATTTTTTCACATCCATGTGCCAAATTCTATGCTATATGTTTGCCCAAAGGTCATAGATGCTGTTAAACCTCTGCTCTTCTTCTCACACCCCATTTCTCAGGGATGCTATCTTTGAATAAGACATAATGTAATCTTCTCCCTGCCTTTGGAGTGTTTTAATTCAATTCATTCTCCCTTTGGGAAGCTTTCCATGGTTCATAGGCCAGGGCATGCATCCCTGCACTCAGTGCCCACAGCACACTGGAGTTCTCCAAAGATTATCCTCCTTGTGATTACCTATTTGCCCTCTGCCTTCCCCCGTAGAAAGCAAGCTTCATGGAGAAGGTGGCTTGTGACTCTTGCCCAATATCTGCTTCCCAGTGCCTAGTGCATTATTCACATGCTTTATTAATGGGCATATATTAAATATTTGTCAATTTGATGGAAGAGAATGTTCTGGTCTGGTTGAGACTGAACTTGAGTTAAATCCTACAATCAGTACTAGATTTTCTAGTTCTCAGGCTGAGCATGTGCTTAGGGCACCAGGAAAATAAAAGGGACAGGTAAGAGATTAACCAAAAGAACCAAAGAACATATATGCATATATGCATAGCCCATGGACACAGACAATAGTGCAGTAAAGGCCTGGGGTGGAGCAGGGATCTGGGTGGAGGGGGATAAAGCGGGGGAAATGAGGGGCATCTAAAATACTGTCAACAATTCACCATTTATCAATACAAATTAAATAAAAGGACAGTTAAAAGCATTATAAAAACTCCTTTGACAAACTTATCCAGAACTTTGAAATCAAATCATCACATAAGTAGCTAGTATGATGTTACTAGAGGCCTGGTGCATAAAATTCGTGCACAGGGTGGGGGTTCCCCTCAGCCCAGCCTGCACCCTCTCCAATCCAGGACCCCTCGGGGATGTCCAACAGCCAGTTGTCACACTGCCCCCCGCTGCTGGCCTGGTTGCCCCCAACTGCCCCCCTCTGCCAACCTGGTCGCCCCTCACTGCCCCCCCCCCTGCTGGCCTGGTCACCCCCAACTGCCCCTTCTGCTGGTCTGGTCGCCCCTCACTGCCCTCCCCCCCTACCCCCCCCCACCACCGACCTTGTCATCCCATGCAGCCTGCTGTTCAGTTGTTTGGTCGTCCCTCACTAACCCCCCTGCCGGCCTTGTCACCCCACGTAGCCTGTTGTTCAGTCTTTGGTAAGGGTATCCTGACCAATTTGCATATTACCCTTCTTTTAGTATAGATGATACATAACCATGTTGTGTCATTTCCAAAAAGTAAAATTCTCTTTCTGGAAATGTTTTTTCTATGGTAAAAAAGCCACTGTTACATTTAGTAAAATTAAATTGATGGCCTCTCAAATGCTGACCTAGCCTATAAAGGAAGCATCTTAGGATGTCCTTATCTGGTCTTCTATCTGTACTCTAGCTACCACTTCCCAACTAAACAACTTTCCAAATGATAAGCTAAATGTCTGAAGTGAAAATGAGAAACCAACAGCTGTGTGCCTGACCAATATATGGGAAAGGAAGACATGGGGTCTGGACTCCCCTAGTCCTGGCTGCACAGGGAAGCTGCTGGAGGGTATAAGGCCCTATTAAGAAAGCGTTCCATCTGTGATTTCATATGTGTAAACCTAAGTATGTTTCTAACTTTCAAATGTGTTTAATTCCAGAAGAGCATTTCTTCGTCAGATCCTTTTAAGAATTCAAAGCCATTTCCCCATATTGTCAGTGGCTGTAAGTTTCCCAGGCTAGCTCACCCAATCCTATTTATCCCATACTTCAGCTGAAATACATTTTCACTTACAAAAGTAGAAAACAATGCTGTAAAGGGACCATTTTCCTTCAAATGCCATATAACATAGCTAAACACAGAGATTAGAGCAAAATAAATTTAAAAGTCACAATAATTCTTCAGGCCTCAAGGTTTGATAAGATTCAAAACTTAAAACAAGGAAAATGAACAAGAACTCAGATTTACATTGCCTGTAAGCAACGTGGGACACACGGCTAGCCATTTCCTAATATGCAGTCTCTCGTCCCTTAAAAAAAGAACTTACAGCTGGATACAAGGGCAACTGGAATAAAGAGCATATGTTACAGCCCCCTGTGCATCTAGGTGTGGGCATATGATTGATTCTGTCAACAGGTGCATGCAGAAAATGATGCATGGAACTTCCAAGTTATGCTCATGAAGTTCTGTCTATGCCCCTCCTCAACCAGCTGGGATATAGAAATACTGGGGAGCCCTCATAGATGGTGCAATTTAAGGTGGCAGCCTGGGGAACAATGAAGCACAGGTTTGTTAGACAACCTTTTTTTTTATTATATTTTTATTGACTTCAGAGAGGAAAGGAGAGGGAGAGAAAAATAGAAACATCAATAATGAGGGAGAATCATTGATTGGCTGCCTCCACCCCGGCATGTGCCCGGACCAGGAATTGAACCGTGACCACCTGGTTCATAGGTCAACGCTCAATCACTGAGCCACACCGGCCGGGCAATGTCTTAGACAACCTTGAGAAGCAAGGTCTCCCAGCAGTTCTGTGCCATCAACTTACTAATTTCTAGAATGATAACTTCAGTTTTCTTTTCAATTTTGAAACTAAGAATGCTAAAGAACACATCCATTTTGGGGTTCTGAACAAATATGTTATCATTGTCTATTTTTCATCAGAATCCCCAAACTCACAAAGTTTAATTCTGTCACTACAAAATTGTCCATTTATTAAAATTAGTCTCCACTCAAACATCCTTCTTTACTTAACACAAATATCTCCTAGTCCCGTGGTCAGCAAACTGTGGCTCTCGAGCCACATGCGGCTCTTTGGCCCCTTAAGTGTGGCTCTTCCACAAAATACTACGTGCGGGCGCGCACGTACAGTGCGATTGAAACTTCGTGGCCCATGCGCAGAAGTCGGTTTTCGGCTCTCAAAAGAAATTTCAATCGTTGCACTGTTGATATTTGGCTCTGTTGACTAATGAGTTTGCCGACCACTGTCCTAGTCCATAGAGACAAGGGAGGCAGCATTCACGGATTATCACATGTAAACATCTATTAGTACCATGAAATACAACAGCAAATCTATTTCAGAATGAAAATGCACATCTGCTAAAAGATGCAGGGTTTCAGACCGCCTTCATGTGTCTGCCATTTCTCAGTCTCCTTCAGCTGAAAATAAAGATGTTAGGAAATACCCTAGGTCACAGAGGGGGTGAATGGAAATGCCAAGCTGTATACCTAAGTCTGTCAGACTCCATTAAACA
Organism: Eptesicus fuscus; assembly: GCF_027574615.1. NCBI lineage: Eukaryota > Metazoa > Chordata > Mammalia > Chiroptera > Vespertilionidae > Eptesicus > Eptesicus fuscus. The sequence continues at coordinate 46,876,352 of NC_072491.1, read as the reverse complement.
TTATTATTATTTTTTTGTATGCTTGTGTTCTTGAGATTAACATGACTACCTCAAAGGTTACTGTGGGACTGAAATAGGACCATGCATGTGCTATAAATGCTAATACACGGTACTAAGTGTTGGGCTGAGTTCCCTGAGAGCACATTCTTATGTTGCCACCATGCCTCCTAGCTTTAGACAAATAGTCTCCAGACTTTAATCACATATTTCTTTTGGTCTTTTATTGGTTTAAAAATATAATGATATGTGTATGTTAAGTATATGTACTACTGTACTAATAAATCTTGATTCTGTCACTTATTAGCTAATTGGTCTTATGTTAGTTTTTTAACCTATATCTATTTCAGCTTCCTGATCCTTTAAATAAGGATGCTAGTATATATATATATTGGGTGTTATAAAAGTTAAAATAATAGATGTGAAGCATTAAAAACACTAGTTGGTACACAGTAAGATGTATAACGTGCAAGATATAATTATTATTATTGTGTCAAAACACCCAAAAATAAAATTTTAAGAAAATAAAAAATATGAGTTAGATTTTCTTTTACTGATTTATGATACAAACTTTTTTGCCCTACCTAAAAATATTATCAGTATCATTAATTTTAGCAACAAAATTAAGATTGAATATGCTCCACTGCTTTTGAAAGTCTGGATACATATTTTGTGGTAGAGTGATTTGGTGATTAGGTTGAAGATTTATTTTGATTCTTGATTTTAATGACTGCCTCACTGAAAAATATACTTTATAACTCAGACCTTGGCTGGTTTTTCTCAGTGGACAGAGCATCAGCCTGAGGACTGAAGGGCCCCGGGTTTGATTCTGGTCAGGGCCCATGCCCAGGTTGCAGGCTCAACCCCAGTAGGGGGCATGCAGGAAGCAGTTGATCAATGATTCACTCTCATCACTGATGTTTCTATCTCTTTCTCTCCTCTCTTCTTCTCTGAAATCAATAAAGATATACTTTGAAAAAAATTTATTAAAAAAAAAGAAACTCAGGTCCTTATGGAAAAAGCATATTCATGTACAAGTAATCATATTAGCTTTAATTATAAGCCCTGGTCCCTATCTTGGCCCCATTCACTAATAATTTTTATGTTAATATTTATTTATAAATTTCCATCTTCCATAATGTCAATCTCTTTCATGCAAATTAAAGGACAGTATTTAATTTTTTTTATATATTTTATTGATTTTTTACAGAGAGGAAGGGAGAGGGATAGAGAGCTAGAAACATCGATGATAGCGAAACATCGACCAGCTGCCTCCTGCACACCCCCTACTGGGGATGTGCCCGCAACCGAGGTACATGCCCTTGACCGGAATCGAACCTGGGACCTTTCAGTCTGCAGGCCAACGCTCCATCCACTGAGCCAAACCGGTTTCGGCAAATATTTATAATCTTTACAAATGGTCTAAACATCTACTAAAAGTTTTCATTTGAGAGATTTTTTTAAACAGAGGAGAAAATTTAGTCTAAAAGCCTTATTCATATTGAAATATGAGAGTCTGTAGGTAAATACATTAGTTTTTAGAAACAAAAAATTGCATAATGATGGAAATATTTATAAACATACTTTTTCAAAATTCTTTCTCTAAAGCTTAAGTTTCCTTCAAAAGCTGTTATTTTCTCATTTATTGTCAAAAACATTACTTTTACCTCAAAGGATCAATTAAGTGGGTATGTTTTGTCAAAAAATCACTGTTAGATAACATATCAACAATAACTATTATTTTTATCCCAGGATATGTCTGAAAAAGAGTCCAAACCAGGAGGAGAGGTCATGCTTCCATTTTTTAAATTATCTTCAGCTTGAATTATGAGTTTCATTTTTGATCTGCAGTTTCTTTATAGGAAATATTTTAAGTCACTTGTATGTTTTAAGAGGGTTAGCTTATTAAATCAATAATATAGTGTATAAATCCATTTCACCAAGAACATGTAAACTGTAACATGTCACCATATGTTCAAAATAAGGCCAAGAGCCTCACAACATAATATATCAAATATTCAAGATACAATCCAAAATCACATATGTAGAACCAGGAAACTTTCAATCCACATGGAAAAAAAGACAATCGACAGACAAGAACCAAAAGATACCACATTGTCAAGGACTAAATTGTGTTCCCCCAAAATTCATATGTTGAAGCCCCAACCCCCAGTATCTCAAAATATGACTTCATTTGGAGACAGGGACTTTTAAAAGGTGATTAAGTTAACATGAGGCCATCAGGGTCAGTTCTAATGCAACTGAGTGGTGTCCTTGTAAGAAAAGGAAACAGACACAGAGAGAGAGACAAGAAATGCCTGCACACGGAGAAAAGGCCATGCGAGACACACTGAGAGACCAGCCATCTGCGAGGCAAGGAAAGAGGCCTTGGAAGATTCCAAACCTGCTGCCACCTTGACCTCAAACATTCAGCCTCCAGAACAATGAAACAATAAATTTCTGTTGTGTAAGTCACCCAGTATGGGGTGTTTTTCTATGACAGTCTAAGCAAACTCACCTACACTGATATTATAATTTTCTGACAATGACTTTAAAAGCAGCTATATTTAAAATGCCACAACCAGTAATAGCAAATCTTCTAGAAACTGGAAAAATAAAAAGTCTCATCAAAGAAATAAAAATTTTAAAAAATCAAGTGGAAATTTTAGAAGAAATAAAAGAGTACAATAACCAAAAAGTACCGTACATTCCAGTGTATAAGACCACTGGGCGTATAAGATTTTCCTGGGTTAAAAAGTCGTTTTATACGCTGGAAAATATGGTATATTGGACTATATTGATGGGATTAGATATAATGGATTAGATATATTGGACTACCATATTTTCCGGCGTATAAGACGACTTTTTAACCCAGGAAAATCTTATACGCCCAGTCGTCTTATACGCCAGAAAATACGGGTATATGAATAAACTCACTGGATGGGTTCCGAGATGACAGAAAAAATAGTGAACCCAAAGACAGATCAATAGGAATCATCTAATCTGAACAAAAAAGAGAAAAGAGATTGAAGAAAAATTCAGAGTCACAGGGACACGTGGAGAAATAGAAAGTTCTAAACTTCAGGTCCCTGGAGTTCCAAAAAGAGAGAAGAAAGAAAATGGTCCTAAAAATATTTTAGGAAATAACCACTGAAAATGTTCCAAACCTGTCAAAAGACTTGAACCTACAAATTCAAGAAGCTAAGCAAAACCTATAAAGGATAAACCAAACCCAAAGAATTCCACATGCAAATGTGTTAAAATCATAATCAAATTTCTGAAAAAAACTAACCAAAGCCCCCGGCCAGTGTGGCTCAGTGGTTGAGCAACAAACTATGAACCAGGAGGTCATGGTTCAATTCTGGTCAGGATACTTATGAGAGTAGCTGGCTCAGTCCCCAGTGTGGGGTGTGCAGAAGGCAGCCAATCAATGATTCTCTCTCATCACTGATGTCTATCCCTCTCTCCCTCTTCTTTCCTCTCTGAAATCAATAAAAATATATTTTTTAAAAAGCTAACAAAAAAAATCTTTAAAGCAGGCAGAGGGACATGATGTCTTATCTATAGCAGAGCAAACCAAATAACAGATTTCTCATCAGAAACCATAAAAGAGGAGTGTGATACCAAAGCATGACTCATCAAAATAATGATAAACTGAACTTCATTGAAACTAAAAACTTTTGCTCTACAAAAGACATTATTAAGTAATTAAAGAGACAAGCTACAGAGTAGAACCCATTTTCAAATTAGATACCTGATAAGGGAGATAGATAGATAGATAGATAGATAGATAGATAGATAGATAGAAAGAACTCTCTATATTCAGCAGTAGGAAAACAAAAATCCAATTTAAGAAATGGGCAAAAGAAGAGACATTTCCTTAAAGAATTTATAGGTGTGACCAATATGCATATAAAAAGATGTTCAATATAATTAGCTATTAGAGGAATGCAAATTAAAAGCATAAGATGCCACTACATATTTATTAAAATGGCTAAAATTAAAAATACTGGTAATACTAAGTGTTAGTGAGGATTTGGAGCAGCTGAAACTCTTGTATATTGCTGGTAAGAATGAAAAACAGTACAGACACTATGGAAAACAGTTTAGCAATTTCTTATGAAGTTACACATACATGTACGTACAATTCAGCAATTCCACTCCTATTTCCCATTGAAAAATGAAAACTTGTTTATGCACAAAAATCTGTACATGACTATTTATACCAGCTCTATTCCAAATTGCCAATAACTGGGGGAAAAATGTCCTTCAATAGGCAAGTGGATCAATAAACTTTAGTATCCTATATAATAAGAGGGTAATATGCAAATTGACCCTCACGGTAGAACAACCAGAATGACTGCTGGACCAGTCACAATGAGGCACACTGACCACCTCTCGGCCCTTCCCCTGGCCGTCAGGCACTGATCACCCGATGGCGAACGGGGAACTGGGGGTGGGTGGCGGCAGGGGGCAGGGCTGGCTGCTTGCAGCTGGGGAAGATGGCCCTGATTACAGGCCAGGCCTAGGGACCGTACCCACGCATGAATTTTGTGCGCCGGGCCTCTAGTATTCAAATAATGGAATACTATACAAAATCTAAAAGGAACAAACTATGGATACATTCAACAGTTTGGATAGGTCTTAATGGAATTATATGGAATGGAAAAAGCCTATCTCAAAATACTTCATTTATATAATATTTTTGAAGTGATAAAATCATAGTGATGAAGATCAAAACAGATTAAAGGTTGCCAGAGTTAGGGATGGGAGATGTTATTTTAAAGGGGTGTCACAGGGTGATTTGGAGGGGGTATCTTATAACTGTATCTGGATTGTGAAGATGTGTTAAAATTCAAAGAACTGTATACCCCCAAAACTTTCCTCTATGATAATTTAGGAAATAAAATTAATAAATTAAAAATACAATCTTCTGTTTTATTTATTCATTCAGTAACATTATTACTTTTCCTCCAAAAAAAAAATGTTATTGCCAGATATCAGTTACATTATTGGAGAGATAAGCCTTTGGCAACAAGCCTAGAAATCTAAATACAACTTATCACAACATTTTCAAGGAAAAGGTGTATTTTGAGTTTCCATCATTACTTGACAATGAAGAATGATTTGGATTCAAAAGTCTCAGTAGCAAGGTGGGGCCAACTAAGACTCAGGAGGGTGTGGTAAAGAGAGCTGTGAGCAGAAAAACAGGTCCAGCCAAGGTGCGTGGGTGTGGGTCCTCCAGGGAGCGAGGAAAGGAGAGACTCCCTGCATCTGAAAACATCAGGCCTGAGGGAGTGTGAGCTTTGAACCAGAGCCTTGTTTACCTGGAAGAGACTGTTCCAACAGGAAAGGAATTGATCTCAGTCACCACAATTCAGTGTGACTGCCCTCCCCACCTGTCTGACTGTGGGCTGCTATAACAGAGGAGCATAAACTGGGTGGCTTACAAACAACAGAAACTGCCCAGCCGGCGTGACTCGGTGGTTGAGGATCCACCTATGAACCAGGAGGTCGCGGTTTGATTCCTGGTCAGGGCACATGCCCGGGTTGTGGGCTCCATCCCCAGTGTGGGGCGTGCAGGAGGCAGAGGCTCAATGATTCTCTCTCATCATTGATGTTTCTCTCTCTCTCTCCCTCTCCCCTCTCCCTTCCTCTCTGAAATCAATAAAAATATATTTTAAAAAAAAACAAATTTATTTCTCATACTGCGAGAGCCAGAAGTCCGAGGTCAAGCCTCCAGTAGATTCAGTGTCTGCTAAGACCCCACTTCCTGCTTTGTGATCCCTTGTGATCCCTTTCACTGTGGCCCCAGGAGGCAGAGGGCAAGGAGCGCTCGCTCTGAGCCCTTTTGTAAAAGGGCTCTAACCCCATTCACTAGGGCTTCTCCTCGGGACCTCACCTCCCCAAGGCCCTACCTTTTAATAACCATCACCTCGAGGGTTAGGATTTCAACAGAGGATTTTGGAGCGACACAAACATTCAATACATCTCACCACCCCTCAGCATCAGTAGTGAAGAAGGTGCCTGGGCAAGATGAGGGAAATTCTAGAAATAATTTTTTTTTTTTTACCATAGGTATATATACATACACACACACACATATTTTTTTCTATAAATAAAAATATATAACATATTTTATATATGAAATATAAAATATAATACATATAAATATATTTCATATATTGTCTATTTATAGTATATACATGTACACATATAAAATATGTGCCAGGTGGCTCATATACATTTTATATTTATGTTTTACATATTACACATATATTTATACTTCATGTATCCATATTATATATATAATATGTGTTCCAGATGGTGAGGACCAGGAAGGAGGGGCCCCGGCCGGGCCTGGCATGAGCAGAAGCCTCTGACGTGCATGGATCCTACCTGGGGGTGAGCGGGGGACCTGCCTTCCGCGGGGACTGTTTCCAGGCGTTTTATGTCCGCAGGTTCCGAGCCGCGTCTGCGGAGGAGCAGCTGACCTTTCTGGCCAGAAGTTCCTCCCGTCCTGGTGCCCGGGGGCCTTCGTCCACGGCGGGGCCTGCGGGCCGGACGGGAGACTCCCCGAAGGCCCGCGTCCACGGCGGGGCCTGCGGGCCGGACGGGAGACTCCCCGAAGGCCCGCGTCCACGGCGGGGCCGCCCTGGCTGACCAGGGAGCAGCCTGTGGCCGGAGCCCAGAGGGCAGGGCGCGGACCGGGCCAAAACGGAGCCGATGCCGCAGAGCTTGGCAGCCCACGGCACGTGGTTGGAGGGTCCCCTCGGCCCCTCCCCGTCCTTGGAATGTCCGTTCCGTCCCGTGTTCATAGCCGGAGCCATTTAAAGGGTGCAGCCTGGAGAGAGCATCGTGGCCTGGACTGAGACCGTCCGGACCGTCCGCGTGACTGAGGTAAGGTCTCTATGTAAACTCCAGCTTCTGGCTGGCCCCGGCGCGCCTCGCAGGGAAGTTCCCTTGCTGGTTAAGCTGCCCGGTTCCGATCTGGGGTGGCCTGCTCTTTCCGCCTCTCCCGGGGTTCGGGCCCCACGCACACCCACATCGCTGCCTGGGAACAGGCGTCCAGCCTCCCATCTGCGCTGAGCTGCTTTGCCGGGAACCCGCAGGTGCTGAGGGGCCGCGGGCGCAGGGGGAGCAGCAGCTGAGCCAGCCCGCACCCAGGACCCCCAGGGCCCGGCTGGGCCACCCACAGATGCCCAGACCACCCACAGATGCCCAGACCACCCACAGATGCCCAGACCAAGTCTCTGTCCATCCAGACGCTGGACTCAGTGACGGCCCAGGCGGCTGAGGAGGAGCTTCTGCAGATCCTGCACATCCCGCACGCAGCTCAGACCCTCGGCTCCTCCAAGGGGCTGCAAAAGCCTCACCTCGGAGCTCATGACCAGGCATGGAGCTTTGCTGCCTGGATCTGGGGAAGGGGCTTACCCACCTGGGACGTGGGCTTCTCAGACTACTGGCATGGCGACATGGTGTTGGTGCAGACCATGTGACTACATGCTGAAGGAGGCCACCTTCTATAGCCTCCTGGCTGCCCTCCCCTCTGTTTCCATGCTGGCTGTCAAGACCAAGGTCCCTGAAAAGACCAGCAGGCCCAGTTCCCCTCCATGGTCAGTACTGTTTATGGGACGAAGGCTGGTCAAGGCCCCCAGAAAAGGCTGTTCTGATGGCTTTCCTGGCCCCCACTGCCTGCTCTGTGTGTGTATCTTGGACCCACCCAACACTGCTAACAGCACCATGGCTTTCAGGGCTCAGGCCTCATCGAATTTCTCCCAGATGCAGCCCTCAACCTCACTGGCTGAGGCCAGGATACCCACAGTGCCCTGTTGCTCTGTGGAGGTGGGCAGGGCCCTGGGCTGCTACTGGGGAGTGGGGGGGCAGGAGGAGGTGAGGGGAACGCAGGGGCCAGGCCCTGTTCTGGCTCCACTCTGCCGGAGCAGCCCTGGAGGGGCTCTGCTGGTCATGAGCACCCGAGGGACGGCTCCCCCTGTGTCACTTCCCCCAAGGCCTGGGTCTCCCAGGAGATCCAGGAATGTCTAGTGAGGACGGTGACAGAGGCAGAGATGGGTGGAGCTGAGCCTGAGGACCAGCTCCTGGGACAGGACGTGCCCAGGACCCGCACGCAGTGGCACGGTCTCCCTGCTGGAACCTCTGCCACCCCAAACCAGGGCAGGAAGGCAGGACAAGGAGGGGCAGGTGGCACGAGGTCATCAGCTTGTATAAACAAAAACATTTTAGTTAAAAAATTATATAACCAAAATTAAAATAGAAGTTGACATTTAGTAGGAGCCGGTCCTAGGTTTAAAATAGGGAAGTTTATTGACAGCCTTCTATTCAAATAATGAAGTCTAAGTCCCTTCATCTTGATTGTCAGATGGACTTTAGTGACTCCTTTCAACCAACGGATGAGAGTAGGTCATAAAAATGATAAACCCTTGTCCCTCTCTCCCTCCCCCCCACGACCACCTCCCTCTCTGTTTCTTTCTCTCTCCCCATTGCTCTGACTAGGGGGAAACAGCCGCCATGCCCTGAGGCTATTCAAGCAGCCCTGCAGAGAGGCCCACAGGAGAGGAGCTGAGAATTCCCTGCAACAGCCAGCACCACATGAGGGAGTCATGTAAGAGGGCCTCCCGCAAAGTGGGCTCTCCAGACACAGGCCAGCCTTCAGACAAATTTAGGTGCAGCCTACATCTCACAGCAACTTCATGAGAAACCCCAAGCCAGAACAGCCCAGGCAAAGTGCCCCTGAATTCCTGAGCCACAGAAACAGTGAGGGTGAGAATGATCATTTCGCTCCAAGCCGTGACCTGGGGTGGCAATAGATGACTCATGCAAAGCCTTTAGGCATCAGGCTTCACATGCATGATCTTATTTCATTCTCATCCAGTAGAACATCTTATTTGCAGATGAGCAACCTGCTGCGTGGAATTATTGACCAATTTATTGCATGGCCGTGGCGTTACTTCACAGCCGAGCTGGAATTCACACTCAGGACACGCCACCTGGATCGCAGACTGGGTGTCAGGCACTGGGGACGCAGCCATGGAAACCGGTGAGAGGAGTGTTGATCAGAGGAGGGAGAGGCTATTAAACAGAAGCATCATCAAGTTCAGCTGGAAGGAATGAGAGAGCTAAATTAGCAATTTAGTGGAAACTCTACAGGTCAGGTCGAACTTGAGGGTAAAGACTGAAATCAGAAATAGGCCAAAGACTAAATGACCCAAAATGAAGAGCCGAATTGATTCACACTTGATATAGGGTGTGCCCCCTCCCCCCCCAAAAAAAATGTCTATGCACAATTTGAATAATTATAAAGGCAGTGTTTATTAAAATACATTTCATTTTCAAAATTGAGCTATTAGCTATTAAAGTGTGTATACATTTTGGGGAACACCCTGTCTGCACTCCTGTGACTGTCCTTCCTTGAGGCCCTGATGTTCCTTGCAGTAAGCACAATATCACAGTGGATCTAGCAGTAAGAGGTAAGGTGCCAGCCTATGAGTGTGAAGACTTGGCTTGGTGGGACACTGTAGCTGACTGTGACTTTTCCAAGTTGTCTAGGTGAGGACCTGATCTGGGACCTTCAAATGAGTGCCCCCCAAACAGCTCCGGAGTCACTTGAGCTTTGGTGAGGCAGTCACGCTGGGCAGGAGTTCATCAGCCCAGGAGACACCTACATCCTAGGTGTCTGGGCCTTAGGTGTATCTTCTTGCTCCCATCATCACATCTGCAACTCAACCTTCCGGAAAGAAAATAGGCAGAAGGAACACTTGTCCACAAACACTTAGGGAACAGTCTGGAAATGGTGTGCATCACTCCTGGTCACATCCCCTTGTCCAGAACTCCACTACATGGTCACACTCAGAAGCCAGGGAGGCTGAGAAATGAGGTTTCTAGCTGGGTGGCCATGTGTCCAGTTAAAAATCAGGAACTATATTATTAAGGTAAAAGGGGAGAATGGATATTAGTGGGGAACAGCCTATAGGCTCTAGATATGCCACAGTGACAGTATCTTTGAGTTGGAAAGGACTTCAGTTATCTTCTTGTCTACGCATAAATTCTTGGAATAACATGGTTAAACATTGCTTCTCAGTCCATTGCACAGAGCAGTAGAATGAGAAACACACCCTCAAAGCTCGTTTTATTGCTGCATTGTTTCCAGGCTTAAAACTTTCTCCAATGGAACCCCAATCTATCTCCCGTAACCCCCACCTGTGGTTCAAGGCTGCAGTCTGAAGCCTCAAAGGTAAAATTTAATCTCTTTCCCTCACAGGCCACTCAGCCCATTATGTAGCAATTGTCCTCTTAACATGTTCTCTCAGCCCTCATCAGCCCAGTGGCCCTCCTCAGGGCATGCCCCATGTCTCTCTGTTTCTCCTGGAAAAATGGCCTTCAGAGCTAGATAGGATATTCCTCTGGGATGAGAGATGCGGCTCTTGGTAAGCCAGTTGTCAAAACCATGATGGCCGTGGTGAGGTTTAGAAGTGCTGGGAACTCAGCCACCAATCAAAACATTGGGGTGACATTTCTCAAAAGTGCACGAATCTCTACACAGGCACTGGCATGAGGAAAGCCTGAGTCTTTTTTCTTTTTTGACCTGTTTTTATCATTCATATCCAGGTCAAGGCCCCTGAAAGTTCTACTTTTCCAGATTTCAAATATTTTTGGTAAAAATGTGGCAAGAGATATTAAGGTTTGCTTCATTGGGAGTAGATTGTAAGCTTTGGAGTAAAACAAGCATGGGTCAGACAACTAGGTCCCAAATGCATTGGGTGTGTGTGTTAGGGAAGAAGTTAACCTCCCAGGATACACATGTCCTCATCACCCTTCCTGGCTGTTAGGATCACGTGTGTAATTGAAGTTAACATTGATTTAGAACTTGTCATGTGTCAAGCTGAGCATGTGCACACACTTTATGCATTTCAATGCCTACTCACCTCTGTGAAGAAGGTTCTATAACTATGCACATTTCCTAGAAGAGGAAATGGAGGCTCAGAATGTTAGAGGTATTTTCCAAATGTCACAGAGCTAATAAGTGGCAGTACTGGATCATTAACCCAAGCCGTTATAGCTCCAGACTATGAGCACCCAGAGAACATTCTAGCAATCTTGGTTCCTGAAATCTCACATTGAAAGCCAGAGGAATGGGCGATTCCTGTCACTAAATGGTGACTGATGGGAGCTGCCCTGGCTCAAATAAACTCAGGGCTCACACAGCCCCTGTGCTCGGCCCTCAATGGTTAAGGCCAAGGTAAACATCTCGGCTCAGTACAATACTCCATCAATCTCTTGGGGTTTGGCAGTGGTGACCAGTTTTGCTGCTGTATTGGCACACTTTCCTAGAGATATATTAGAAAGCACAAAAATTTTTTAAAAGAAAAAATAAAAGGGAAAAGAACACCTACCCTGAAGTGTTATTTTGCTAACAGCCTTAACTTTGTCATAAATAAAGACTGCAAATGGGAAGAAAATGCATAAAATGAAAATAAGCCAAGGGAATCATGGCATGCGGTATGTACAGTATATAAATATTCATGTTAAATTACCTTTCAGCGCCAGCTCCGTGGTTCTCCTGTGTGCACTTAGGGCTGAGTGGTTTCGGTAGGCCTTAGTTACCCGCACAAACGCGTGTGACTTTTGGGAAAGCGTGAGGAGTAACTAAGGACTATTCACACAGCCTGCATAATGTGGGAGCCCACTGGACGCCCCAGAAGCTCAAGCACCCTCTCTCCACTTGGCAAGGGAATAGTCATCCATCCCTTGGTCTTTCCTAGTCCATGGAAACGGAGCTGAGGGAGAAAAGAGGGGAGAAAATCCTTAATCTTAGCAACAGCAGGATCTGGTATGTTAGCTGCAGAGCTTAAAGAAAGAAAAAGGCTTGTTGAAAAGTTCAAATCTAGGTAACCAGTTTCTGAAAGAGTCTTTTGTGTGTGTGGGCAGGGAGGAAGGAGGGCCACGCAGGGAGGTGCCCGTGCTTTCCTGCCTGCCAGGGAGCGGGCGCCCTTCCTGTGAAGAGGAGCACGCGGGGTTGCTAAGTAAGGGCTGGTACAGACTGTCACGGCACTAGGTGGGAAGGCCCATAGAGGGTGGTGAGTTTGCCCAGAGGCTCAGCAGGCTCAGGAGCCAACATTCCTTCCCTGCTTCTGCTCTGACCTCCCAGGAACCTTGGGGTTAAACTACAGTCACGTCCAAAGGCCATGATAACATTGATCTCACTCCTCTGTGCAGCCACGAGGCTGCTTCCACCAAAGGCAGCATTCTAAATGTGCGTGGTTGGAAGTCCCTTACAAGGACACAGAGAGATGTGTTGGAATCTTACTCCCCAAGCTACCCCTGCTTGACCCTACCTAGGAAAGGGAAGTGCATGGTATGCGTAGTTTGGGTGTGATTGTGTTCATACCATGTTAGGACATTGTCTGCATGCAAAAAGGATGCTACATACATTGTTTTATGTGTAACAGCAGCATGATTTTAAAGTATTAATTAAGTTTGGCTTTCTCCTATGTCTCAGGGATGCAAGTTCATTATATCAGCATATTCTTCAAATAAAAATACATAGTCCATGAACTTAAAACTTTCTAAGTATGGCTTTGGGTATTTATGCCAGTTCATTCAATAAGTTCTTCCTGAAGACAAACTAGGGGGGAGGTATTCTATTTAGTGCTAGTAATGCCAACACAGCTGGTAGAGAGGGGGAGAATGTAGACTTCAGAGTCATACTGGATTCGAATTCTGGCTCTGCTACTTGGACCTTTGAGACTTTAGGTAAAAATGCTGAAAGTTTTTTTTCAATTTTTTTAATGGTGTGAACTTGGATGAACCACGTCACCTGTCTGAGCCTCAGTTTCCTCACTTGTTCAGGTGGGATAACAATATTTTTCTTGGGTTATTTGAAGTAAATGAAATCATACATGCAAAAGACCTATGGGTGCTCAATAAATGATTCTCTCTCTTGAAATCTATACTCTTTTTAAATATATATATATAAATATTTTTTTATTGATTTCAGAGATGAAGGGAGAGGGAGAGAGAAATAGAAACATCAATGATGAAAGAGAATCATTGATCAGCTGCCTCCTGCATGCCCCCTGCTGGGGATTGAGCCACAACCCGGGCATGTGCCCTTGACCGGAATCAAACCTGGTCCCCTTCAGTCTGCAGGTCGATGCTCTATCCACTGAGCCAAAGCAGCTAGGGCAAAAAATGTTGAAACTTTTGGTGCCTCAGTGTCTTCATCCATAAAGTGGGGTAGCTATGCCTCATAGGGCGGATGTGAGGATTCCATTGGTCAGCATGTAGGGAGCAGAGTAACAGTGTCTGGGACCAAAGAGCTCTGAAAATGGTTGCTGGTGTTCAACCTCAGAGGCTACCTATGGAGAGAGCACAGCCTAACAGGGAGCCCATGGGCAAGCCAGAGCATCTCGGTGTGTGAGGTCTTCAATGGTGGTGTGAACACAGTCCTGGGAAGGACAGTCACAGCGAAAGTAGAGGGAGGAGGTGATAGCGGCTGGGCTGGGAGAAGGACAGCCTTCCAGGTGGAAGGCCAGCAGGAGCCAGTGGAGGAGATGGGAACCTGCGGGATATTTTCAGAGAAGTTGTGTCACTCCATGTAGGAGAGTTGGGAAATATTTCTATTTTCTGTTGGTGTTGGTTCAGTAAATTAGAGACTCTTTGGGAACTATCCCTGGTTCCCTATTATTGGTGCATTTATGGATATTTAAAAGATATTAGCCCTAGCCCATTTGGCTCAGTGGATAGAGCTCAGATTGCAGACTGAAGAGTCCCAGGTTTTATTCTGGTTATGGGCACATGCCTGGGTTGTGGCTCAATCCCCAGTAGGGGGCATGCAGGAGGCAGCTGATCAATGATTCTCTTTCATCATTGATGTTTCTATTTCTCTCTCCCTCTCCTGTCTTCTCTGAAATCAATAAAAAATATATATATATTTTTAAAAAAAGAGTATAGATTTCAAGAGAGAGAATCATTTATTGAGCACCCATAGGTCTTTTGCATGTATGATTTCATATCCCACCTGAACAAGTGAGGAGACTGAGGCTCAAACAGGTGACGTGGTTCATCCAAGTTCACACCATCAGTAACAGGTAGAACTGAGGTACAAAACTCACCTTGACTAATGAGTTCCAAGGCTGTGCTTGTCTCCCTGCCTTCACTGGAGTCTTGCACCTCTGTGGGCCACCTGCCTTCTCCCCTCCAGCCAACTTCCTCCATGTCCTTGACCTTGAGGATCATGGTTTATCTACCAGAAGGATCTCTCATTCTCCCATCCTGATCTTCCAAGCTCTTTCTCATTTCAAGCCAGAGAGCCACCCCACCCAGAAAATACAGGCCAGGAGCAGGGCAGACTACCTTCTTCATGCAAAAGGACTCACACGTCTCCTGTAATTTTGTTCATCAATAGCCCACTCCTTAGAGGTAAGACAGAGAACTTACAGAAATGTAGGTAATTGACTTGTTTATGCTCACACAGAAAGTTAAGGGGGAAAGAATGACCACGTGGAAGGTCCGTTAATACCAACACTGGGACTGACCTATTTCTGAAAGGGCCTCTTTGATGGTGAGAGCGCATATCATCATACACTCTACATCCCATATGGACTGCATCTTGGCAAGTTGAGTCCCCATTTCCTGTCCCTCCAATAACCCAAAGAACCCATATTCTTTCCAGAAGCATTCCTTTAGTGATTAGTCACTTAAATCACGTTTTCTTCATAATACCATGTGAACATGCTACCAGAAATGGCAAACGAAAGATGACAGGGTTGCAGGAAGCGGGATGGGTTGGAAGAAGGATTTGAGCAGTCTTTGGGAGAGGAGAAACAACATCTAATTTTCTTTTTATACCACAGGAAGCATAAACTCATTATTACCTGGGATGGGATGGGGACCACATGTATCAACCACCCTCAGCTATTCCAGTTAGGCCCTACTTCAAGCACTTAGCCCTAAAACACTAGCACCGCTTTTGACATTTGTTCTAGAAAAGGTGAATACTAACGGTCATAGTTAACGTCCATTAAATGCTTGGTGCCAGGAACTGTGCTAAGCCCTTACTGGCATTTCATTAGTTAATCAGCTCAGCCTCACTGTGAATTGGTTTGTGCTGGATACTTTTTATTCACCCTCACAGCCATCCCCAACCTCTTCCGCTTTGTTCTCTCTGTCCTGGGAGGCTGGTCTGTACAGATTGTGTCACCTGCTCTTATACCCAAAGCTTATCGTTGGGTTTGGGCTTGGCCAACCAGCAGCCCTGGGAGAGCAGGATATGGGAGAAAGGGAGGAAAGTAAGGTCAGATTCTCTCCCTGTAATGTCATTTCTGGTAGAACAGGTCATGGCTTTTCTCAAAAGCCTTTTCTCAGCACCTCTTCCCCCTTTTTGGTTCCTGTCTCTTGCCTCTCCCCTCTTTCCTGCTGTTTTAGGAGTAGTCACAGCTCTGTGCTACTAACCTGGGTTTCCTCATGATCTTGAGTGGTTTCCTAAACCTCTTCCACACATTCATAATTTCTCCTTTTTTAAACAGCCTTGTTTGAATGATCCTAACCTGAGTGTAACACCTATGTCCTATTGGGATCCTGATACATAGGCACTATTATTATTATACCCATTTACAGACAAGTCTTAGAGAGGTAAGGCCACTTGTTTAAGGCCTCACAGCTCGATAGTGACAAAACTGGGATTCAAAACCAGATGTGGCTAAACCCAGAGCCCATGTTCTGAGCTGCTCTATTGTAACAGCAACACACCATTCCGGACAATGCAGGCAAGCTGGGAGTCCTGGGCAATGCAGCGGTGAGCAACTCCTCATGGCAACATGCAGAGAGAAGAAATGCACAGGGAGGGGATATGTACACCTGTCAATCTCCTTATCAGGCAGAGAATTTATGCAAGTGAAAGTGGGGTGAAAGATGGACATCCCCGTTGAGCGTGCTGTCCCCTTATCCTGGAATCACCCTATGATATTGAGGCAGGAACATCTGATAGTGCAGACAGGCTGTGAGAGGCTGTCAGATCTCACCCACATTCAAACCCTGCTTGGGGATCACATCCCAAGGCCCCTTCAGCCTTTTTCTAATCTCCTGGCTTACCCGAGAGAGGCTCCCAATGGGACAGAGACTTATTTAAAACAGCTGAAGAGACCAGGAGAGACAATGATTGATTTTTTTACTCCAAAAGGAAAATCAGGGCTATTTTTACCCCCAAACACCTAATTCATTCACTAGACCCCAGGAGAATGCATAGTGGGAACTAACAGACACTGCTTGCATCTGAGCAGGGCTGATCTCTGCATGCTGGTGTCTGTCTGCACCTCCCTCAGAAGCCGAGTGATCTTTATTTAATGCCGCAACACTGAGGTTCCCTCTGCAGAGTGAGGAATTTATTATCTCAGGCCTCAGATTAATTGAAGATAATTCTTGAACTCAAATATATTCCATAAATGATTTTCTATAAATTAGAAAGAAGTCTGCTTTCTCAGCCTAAAGCAAAAGGGATTTGAAGCAAGGGCTCTCCACAGCGCCTTCTTCCAAGCAGTTCTGTTACCTCTTGTCTCCACTACGCGGACCTGTGTTTTCCGGGCATGCCCTGGACTAGAAAGTGAGGTCCTTGCAGGCTGATCATGCCTCTTTGATCTCTGGGTCCCTGGCCCAGCACAATGCCTGGCACACAGCAGGCACTCAGTACATATTACAGGATGAACAGACACGCGGATGTCCCCAGAACACCCTGCAAGGGCTGCCATCGAAATGTATTATGCGATTAGATTTGACTCATCAGCCTCATCCATGAAGGCAGACACCATGTTTCATTTAATTTATACCTCCCATGTTTGGAACACCATGACTACTAAAAATAAACATGCTTTGTCAGAAAATGGGGCAGGAGGATGTAGCAAGCAGGAAATAAAGCCTCATTATCCATTGCCCTCCTGCATGTCTGGAGGTATGTGGCCAGCTCCTCAGGATGGAGTCACAGGATCACACCCACCATGTGGCCAGTCATTCCAAAAAGAGCTGTGCTTCACCCGGGCGGTGTGGCTCAGTGGTTGAGCACCGACCTATGAACCAGCAGGTCATGATTCAATTCTGGTCTGAGCACATGCCCAGGTTGTGGGCTCAATCCCCAGTGTGGGGCGTGCAGGAGACAGCCAATCGATGATTCTCTCTTATCATTCATTGATGTTTCTGTCAGTCTCTCTCCCTCTCTCTTCCTCTCTGAAATCAATAAAAATATTTTTAAAAAAGAAAAGAGCTGTGCTTCCATCATGGAGATGCCTTATAAAGAGGATGGGAGAACAGAAGAGTCTGCTAGTTGAGCTGATCACATCCAAGGTAATTCTAGTCATCCCACGAGCTCAGGTCAAGTGCTCCCACGCTCATCCCCAGCACCACAAGTGCACGCTGAATAGTTCAAACTGGCTCCTGGCTCTGTAGCCCAACCTTGAAACAGCTTTTGGGACACATAGTCTCCTTGTGGCTTCTCATGGACCTAAGCACAAGTTGCTCTATTCAAACAAGACCCTTCTCATTTTGGCTTTTCTGTTACATTGACTGAGAAATCCCAGCTTGGGCTCCACCATCTCCCATAAATTCTCATCCGGGACCAATGGGTATGAGAATCCACCGAGGAGTGTGGGGAGGAAGGAGCATGAATTTGAACTGGATATATGGGGAGCCAGACTGTTTTCATATTCCAAAGTCACAGTCAAGCCTCCTCAGCAATCCTGCTGATAAACACACCCTACTTGCCAACAAAGAATCCAAGAAATCACTAAACAATCCCTGGAAGACAAACCAAAAGCTGTTAACTAAAAGTGTTGACACCAGAATTACTGGCAGATGATTTCTGGGCAGGCAGGAGGGGTGCCGAGAACCGCCTCAGGGCAGCAAGACAGTCAGGAGCCGGTTGCACCAATTAATGGAGTGCTTCTGAGTAGTCGCTGTGTGCAGGAGAATCTCCGAAATAAGCTGCAGCTGCACCTGCTAAGGCTCCTGGGAAGTGGAAGCAAAGGCACTCTCTCCAGCAGCAGGGAGGCAGGACGCATGGCATCGCCATGGCTACCCAGCAGAGCCAGCCTCAAAGCCTTTCAGGAATCTCTGCTATTTGTGCAAATGGGATAGCATTCCCCAGAGGCCTGAATTCCGACACTCTCAGGCCGCCTCTCTTTACTTTCCCTCACTCCAATGAAAAAGGCAAGAGGGGACCCTTCCACTCTACCCATGCTGGGGACCTTCAAGGACACTCAGCTGGAATACCTCCATCAGAGGCCCCGCACAGCAGAGGGTTCCCAACAATTTCCATTCGCCATAAATCCCAGGTATTCACAGATCACGATGTGGAATGGCATTAGCATGCTCTTAAATTCTTAACAGGATTGGAGGAAAAACTAGACCCTCAGTGATGTGACCGATATGCCAATTAGCATTCAGGTCTCCTTTTTCATTTTTCTATTTTCCCAGCGTGATCTCCAGGGGAAGTGAGTGACAAGATAATTTAATCGCTATGGTATGTTCTCAAGTGGTGTCCTCTGACCAGAAGCTACAGCATCCCCTGAGAACTTGTTAGAAATGCAAATTCCCAGGCTCCAGCCCAAACCTACTGAGATGGAAACTCTGGGGGTGTGGCTAGCAATAGGTGTTTTAACAAGCCCTGCAGCTGGTTCTGAAGTAGCCAGTGTTTGAGAGCCTCTGCTTTAGGTTAATTCCTTGCCAGTTTCTGGTGATCTATTCAGCCCTAGCTCATTGGCTTCCAGGCAGCATTGGTAGGGCCTAGGGGTTGGAATTGAAGAGAACGTGGTATTATATTGTGAATCTCCATATCAGCTAGGACATCGTGGGCCAGTTGACTAACCCCTAACTCCCTGGGATCTAATTTCTTCACAGGTAAATCGGGACACTACCTGTGAGAATGGTTTAAGGGTTAAATGAGACAAGGTCCACAAAATGCCTCCCCGCTGCCTGGCCAATGCAGATACCAAATCAAGTCAGCGAGTTCTCCTGTCAAAGTCTGCATCTCAGCTCCGTGGCCACATGTCCATCCAGCAATGAATGTTTGGCACATGCCACCATCTTATTTTCAAATATTTAAAAAATGGGCTCCTTGAGTCCCATTCAAATCTCCCAATACTCCTACATATTCCCTCTTCAGCCAGGTGTCAGGATGAAGAGTCTGGCTTATTTCCTACCTGATGCACTGAAATTACTGACGGCCATCACTCCCCAGTGTTTGAACATCTTTCCTCTCTGGATGGAAGGGTTGCCCCCTCCTAGGAGTTTTCCATCTTTCTTACCTCAAGGGTCTTCCTTAGTCAACTTCTTCCTACTGAATCATAAACAACCTCTAACCATACCGTAAGTCCTCTAAGAATCCATCACAGTGAGAAATGACCATTCACTCAGAGGAACCAATTCAGAAACCAGGTACAAGACAGATACTTGACCATAGTTGTTGTTTTTTTCTTTTTAGTTTTTATTTCAAATAAGGAACCCATACCCGTGATTAAAAGAGGCAAACAATATAAAAGTAAATGTTATGAAAAGTTCCGCTCTTCTCTTTCCTACCCCCGGCACTTAGATCTCTATTCAGAGGCAACCATGCTTACCAGCTTTTGGGTAAACTTCCAGAAATAGTCTATACATGGAAAAATTGAGAAAGAAAGAAAGGATGGATAGATAGATGGATAGATAGATAGATTACAGATATAGATTTATATAGGTATATGTATTATATATATAAGATCTTTGCTTTCCACAAAATGTAATATATTATACACATTGTTGGCACCAGGAGTATGAAGCACAGGACAGAAGAAAATGAACTAATAAAAGACCTTAATAATCTGTAATGTCCTAGGTAGAGCAAAGTGAAGGGTTCTGAGGATATTAGCTGCAATATAAAAGAATCTTATCTTGTGTCTCTGGCTACACACAGACACTCTCTTGATGACTGTATCCATGTGTGCACACACGTGCACGTATGTCTGCCTTACTCTGCAACAAACACGACCATGCACATCTTTAGAGATCAATGTTCTTTATCATACGAGCCCTGCTCCTCAGTCCTAGGTTGGACTTCCAGGCCCTGGGTTGAACTGCCTCTGGAAGGCCTGGTGCCAGCAACTGGTTCCCTGTTCACTCTTCTCATGTCCTCGTCTGTGTAGCAACATCCCAATTTTTTTGGAGACTCACACTTGACATCGCTCAAGCCTTAAAAGTCTAGTTTCCTAGCTGCACGCCTCCTCCTCCTGCACTTCTGACTCCCACTGACAGGCAGCCTGTGGGATCTTAGTCCACCCTCCCCTGTTGTACAGATGGGAAAAATGGGGACCAGACTCAGGCTCAGGAAATCCCCAGAAAAACATGGATACAATATAGCCTGGACCCTGTTCTCTAGCATTTGCTTAGTCAAAGCGGAGTTGGCTAGTCTAATACAGTCATCAGTGTGAACCCTGGCTTCTGTCCATGAGAGTTGTTTTTTCTTAGCTCTAAAGCCTTAGTTTCAACATCTGGAAAGTGGGGTGATAATAACTACATAGAAAATAACTATAATTATAAATAATACTAGAGGCCTGGTGCATGAAATTCATGCACGAGTAGGGTCCCTAGGCCTGGCCAATCAGGTTCCCCACCTCTCCGCCTCCCTGCCTCTTCCTTCCCTCGCTCCCTCAGCACCCCTCCCCCACCCCTCTCCCGCCCTGTTCACACGGCCCCCTGGTGGTCAGCAAACATCATAGTGAATGATCGAACTCCTGTTCTCCTGGTCTAACTCCAAGGGGGAGGGGACACTTTGCATATTAGCATTTTATATATATAGATATGCAGAACACAAAATAGTGTATATATTACAGAATAATAATAATTTTCCAAAATTTAAGTTGCTTTTCTGTATTTCTTAAGGAGGTTCACCTTCAGCACTCTGGCTTGCTTTCCTATTTCTCCAAACAATATTAGCACATATAGCTTATGCACATGGGACACAAAGGTGATCAAATACTGCCTTTGTCCTCTAGCAGAGGAAGGTGTGACAGACAGACAGCCCCTGGTGCCCTGTGGGGGCTCCCTTCCGTGGAAGGATAACAACCATCTCTTGGAACACAGAACACTTACTCACCTGCTGTTGACAATAGCCATGACTGAGCCAGGTCCAGGGTAGGTGAGACTTCTGGACCAAGGCCAATCACAGGCCGAAATGCAAACACACATTTCCTGGCATATTTCCTCCATCATGCCCAGGAGTTACAATTACACAACACCATCCCAGGTTCTCTCCAGAATTTTCCAAATGCTAAAGCCAATGCCATGGCCACTCTCAATTTCAAGCTTCCAGACACACAAGGACACACCAGTTCCCTCCTCTGCACCTAGGCGTGTCCTTGTCCTTCCATGTTTAACACTAGGTGACCACGTGACCTCTAGATAAAGTCTCAGAGAAATAAGCCTCAGAGGCTAATTTGTCAAGCACGCAATTCGGCAACAGGACAGGGAATCTTTCCTGACTTGTGCAGATAGGGGCTTACATCACAGCATGAAATTTGTTTACCCTTATCTTAGCACACAAGAACAAATTATCCCACCCTTGTTATAAATCCAGCAGCCAGCATCTATGGGTGAATTTCCACATACTCGACTTGGCTGGCTCTTCACTTTCGTTTGCAGCCTTTGCCTGGAATCAAGCTTACGGGATCATCGGTTTCAATAAAGGATTCACTGGCTTTTATCTGTGGACATAATAGAAGAAAAGAAAGAGAAGTCGGAGTTACTGCTACCACAGAAACTTCACCATCCAGGGTATGTGTCCTGCGTGTCCTCTCTCCCAGCTGAATCACAGTGGCTCCATCGGCCAGAAAGATCCACCAAGCCCTGTCCTGGGCAGCCTGGGAAACCAGCACTCAGCGTTCAGGGCCTCTCTTAGATTCACCAAGTTCAGGATGGTTAGTGCAAATAGATAATCCCGAGTGGGGTGAGGAACAGCTCCAAATGAGATTTAAATGGCCTCAGTCGCCATTTAAGTAACTGAGATCAGGTAGAGGAAGGGGAAATCCTGCACACAACTAACACAATTTAACCATCAAAGTAGACATTCCTGGCCTAGATGCCTAGGCTTCAAAGACAAGGATGGGCTAGGGCCGTGGTCGGCAAACTGCGGCTCGCAAGCCACATGTGGCTCTTTGGCCTCTTGAGTGTGGCTCTTCCACAAAATACCATGGCCTGGGCGAGTCTATTTTGAAGAATTGGCATTAGAAGAAGTTTAAGTTTAAAAAAATTGTCTCTCAAGAAAAATTTCAATCGTTGTATTGTTGATATTTGGCTCTGTTGACTAATGAGTTTGCCGACCACTGGGCTAGGGAATTAAACAAATAAATAGACAAATCATTAACAGTAACAATAGCTACGGAGCCCTTACCTTATAATTCTAGGCTCCCTTGCAGCTATGCTCCATTGACTGCTCTCATGTGGCCTCACCCCACCATCTGTATTATCACCTTGAAGTGCTCACAATATCCCAGAGAGGGGTGTACTGTTCAGACTAGGGAACTGAAGCACTGAAAGGTTAAGTGATTTGCCCAGTGTGGTACAGATATGAGATAGTGCTTAATTAAAAGAGGTGGCCATCACCACCAAATCAGTATGACATGAAATGTTGAAGGATATGCTAGAAGAAGAAGAAGAAGAAGAAGAAGAAGAAGAAGAAGAAGAAGAAGAAGAAGAAGAAGAAGAAGACAATAAAATGGCAACAAATATACATCTATCAACAATTGAATCTAAAAATCAAAATAAATGAACAAGAAATCTAATGAACAAAATAAACTGATGAATAAAATAGAATCAGAGGCATGGAAACATGGAACAGACTGATGAATCTTAGAGGGAAGGAGGCGGGAAGAGATTAACCAAAAAATTTATATGCATAACCCATGGACACAGACCATAGGGTGCTAAAGGCCTGGGATGGGGCAGAACCGGATGGAGGTGGGAAATTGCGGGGGAGGGGGGGAAGAGGGGGAGGAAAGCAGGACATCTGTAATATTCTCAACAATAAAGATTTTTAAAAAGAAAAGCAAAAAATCCAAATAATAAAAGGCTAATATGCAAATCTACTGAATGGTGGAATGACCGGTCATTATGACATGCACTGACCACCAGGGGGCAGAGGCTCAATGCAGCAGCTGTCCCCTGGTGGTCAGTGAGCTCCCACAGGGGGAGCACCGCTCAGCCAGAAGCCAGGCTCATGGCTGGCGAGCGCAGCAGCTGTGGCGGGAGCCTCTCCTACCATCAGTTGGACATCCCCCAAGGGCTTCCGGACTGTGAGAGGATGCAGGCCAGGCCGAGGAACCCCCCCCCCCCCCCCCCCCCCCCCTGCTCAAATTTCGTGTACCGGGCCTCTAATAAGTAAATAAAAGAGGTGGTCAGACTTCAGAACCTATGTTCTAAATCAGTGCTTACTAAGCACTAACACATACAGGAATCCCCCCCCCCCCCCCCCCCGCACCCCGTGACCTGGTGAAATGTAGATTCCGATTCCGCAGGTGGGAGGTGGACCTGAGATGTCCTGAGGCAAGCCCAGCTCCCAGGGGAGGCCCACTCTGCCAGTTCCAAGGCCGCACTTGGAGAAGCAAGGGTCAATCTGACCCAGCGCCACAAAAAGCAATGCGGGCACCTCTGAGGGCTTGTTACCGGGCCACAGGGAAAGGAGAACAAACTGGGAGGGAGCCGCTAGGAAGTGTGTAACTATTTGCCAATTAGTTTGTGTCTGCCAAATCCAGTAACAATAGTAAAAACTGGGGCTTGTCCATCATTTTATTATTTTGTGGATGAAAGGTGTCACATGCTAACCTGACAAGTTCAGGGAAGGCCTGCATGGCAGTCTTGCAAACTCTAAGACCTAAAAGTAACCACAAGGATGGTCTGAAATTAAAACTTTAACTAAAAGCAGTTATGGTGGGTAGTCATGTCCTAGGCTGGTATCTTCCCTGACAAGGTCAACCTTTACCTTAACTGAGCCTATTGTTTTTTTGCATCTATGATAACATACCCTTGAAATGTCAGGGTAACTTGTAACTTCCCCATTTTTTCCAAATCCTTCAGGGCACAACCAAATGCCCTGGGTGCCAGGACAGATACCACAAATTCTTTCATTGTTATTGTTATCATGTTAATTGTTGACTGTTAACTATCCTGTACCCACCTAAGTAAAAGAAGTATGTGTTGATCATTTTACTTTTTATCCAATCCCAGAGGTTCCCTTCCCCCAGCACCCCAACTTTGCTTTCTCCGCTTCTCCAATCTATCACTAATGGATTTCATGTAACCTACCCACATCTGTCTCCTCCTTTGATTGTAATGTATAGAAATAAGTGAATCACTGCCATTCTCTGGGGCATTATCCCAATCCATTGAGATTCTGCTTCTCAGCAATTGTCGACAGTTTGGCTCAAATAAACTCACAAAAAATTCTTTACAGGTTTGGATGTTTTTATGTTAACAATTTTTATTTCATTCTTCCAGTGATTTATACCTATGCTACTTACAAAGGTTGCAGTCCACCAAAAGTTGGAAATTATAAACAAAGCAAACAAAACAAACTGCCTGGTCCTTCCCCAGAGATCATTTGAAAATCACTTCTCCAAACTTCTACACTGTACTGGCTCCCTAATAGATGGAGAGTCTGGACCCTGGGGTGTGTGTGTGTGTGTGTGTGTGCCCCACCTCAAATCCCATTTCCTGTAGGTTCCATTTCCTTATGGTTTTAGGGTGTTCCTGCATACCTAGCCCCACATGCAGATGGAGACTGCCATCCCTGAAACCCCTCAAGTAATGTTCATTCTGGTCTGTCCTTCCTATTTTTAGAACCTCTTCCTAGTCACTCAACCTCCCTGAGGCTCCCTTTCCTCATTTTTTGTTGTTGTTGTTAATCCTCACCAAGGAACATTTTTTTTCCATTGATTTAGTGAGAGTGGACCGGGGGGGGGGGGGGGGGGGGGGAATGGGCAGGTGTGAGGGAAGAGAGAGAGAGAGAGAGAGAGATTGGTTGCCTCCTGCACATGCTGTGCCCCTGACCAGGGCCAGGGATCTAACCTGCAAACCGGGTATGTGCCCTTGCCAGGGAATCGAACCTGACACCCTTTGGTGCAGGGAGCTGATGCACTAAACACCGGTCGGGCTCCCTTTCCTCTTTAGAATGAAGACCACCCACTGTATGGCAAAGAGGGATGAAATGATTGATGTAAATCATGCAAAGGGCTTAGCACAAAGCCTGGAACAATCACTGATTGATCAATAAAGAGCAGATACAATTATTATTGGGAAAAATAGCTGTAAAAACTAAATTCATATCAGGCATTCATAGACTCCGTCTGTCAGCCCTGGAGAGAAAATTTTCAAGAAAAATGTTCCTGACACTCTGCTAGGCACCGGGAAGGCAAAATACTGTGCATCTCTCAACAAAAGCAAATTAAATTATTTTCTTGTTCAACTTAGAACAGTTGGAGCCCAATTTCTTACCAAAGTCTACAACCACAGTGAAATTTTAATTTAAGCCGCTAAGCAGAACAGTGCCCCAAGGCACTGAGAGATGTCTGATCACCCAGCAAAAATGTAATTATTTTCATTCTGCTCCAGAAACTTAGGCAGGTGAGTGAACTAACAGTTTAGAGAGATTTTCAATAGCAAGGGATGAAACAAGGCCGGTTGTACCCAACCTTCAGTCAAACAGGAATCCAGTTAACTGGCGACCTCCAAGGCAAGCATTCCTAGTGCGTGGCTGTTAGTTTCTGCCCATCAGCCATTTAGATAATGACTCAGGAGGCCGGAGCCCCTGGGGCTGTGGACAATGGAAGGGAAAGGGCCGAGGACAGTGTGAGTAAAAGTTTATCTAGTCTCTGACAATTTGGGCTGGAATTTGTACTCCGTGGGGGAAATTTGCCTGGTGGGAATGGAAATCGTTTTGACCTTGCCAGAAGGGCAGACGGCTTTGTGCACAGGTTGGCGTTGTGTTTAAGAGCCTGCAGGGCTGCAGCGATTCTGTGCAACACACTGAAATCCAATGTATTTATCTTAGTTGGCGCGTCCCCAAAGATCCAATGACTCAGTCCCCCCCATGGTATGCATGCATTCCTCAAATTAGTTAGGTCACAGGCTGTTTGCTTTCTCTCTCCCTGGGCTATCCTTGTAGACTCTACAAGAGAGTTCAGGTTCCTTTTCCCAGTGGGCCTATCTTCAAATCTGTCTGTTTCTGGAATCAGGACGGGTGTGCTAAATTCTGAGAAACCTGCCCGAAAGCTTTGGGCTAGCTGCTCTAGGTAAAGTGCGTCCCCTTAGAGGAGGAAGAGGAAAAAAGAAACAATTATGGCTGCTGTTTTGCCTACCAAGAAGCTCCTTCCTGTTGTTTGAGACGTCAATGTGATAAATAGTGGAGCGCCAAGGTGCCATGCCCAGTGGAGTTCAGATTCAGATCTGCTCAAGTCCATAGTCAGTTGGTTGTTGACTTGCCTGTTGGGGACAAGTCACTCTTGACATTTCACTTTCCCCAGGTGTAAAAACGGGTATTGGGATAATAATAGAACCTGCCCTGAGAGGTTATGAGGAGGTCAACCAGGTAATAATTACAACTAGCTAGCACAGTACCTAGCACAGAATAAATCCTTCCACTATCTCAGAGACAAGACCTCACTTTTTGCTGATTTATAGCAAAGAGTAGCATAATCTGCTAACCCAAAATATGCCCTTTGGCTCCAGGATTGTTTTGAGTTGAAGGCAATTAAGAAATAGAGATAAGAAAGCTCTCCTCCCTCCCCTATCTACCTGAAAACAGAACATAAACTCCCTTTGTTATGATTCTCCCTTCTCCACTTCCTAAACCAGGAAGGGAAGAACAACCTTATCATCAGAGGCAAGATGGTCCTGAGCAAACCTTACTAACTAGCCCTTATCTGCCATTCCTTTCCCCTCATACGTGCCTTCTCATAATTTGCTACCACTAGAAGTTCACAGTCCTTTTCTTTTGTCTTGTCACTTCTCTACAAAAGTATTGTACTTCACTAAAATGCCATATAAACCCAAGATGCCATGTAAGCCCAAATTTTAACCACTCATCAGAATGCTCCTGGGTCTATATGCAATGCACATGGTAATCAACTTCCATTTGTTTTCCTCTTGTTAAACTATCTGTTGTCAGTCTAATTTGAGGCCCCCAGCCAATGCATTTCAGATCAAGAAAAACATTTCCCCCTCTCCTATAATAGCTATGCACAGCGTAGTTATAGCCCCTCCGATTTGCAAAAGCTTGGTGAAAACAGTTTACATATGTACACTTATGGCTCAGCCTTTAAATACCCCTTGTCTGCATCCTCAGCTGATCTCTGGACTCTTAAGACAAAGGCCTAATTCTAGACACTCATTAATCCATTACTTCAAAAATGCTTACTGACCATGTACTTAGTTGTTCAGTAGATGCTAGTTGGTGTGAGGGTCTGTGAGCTTCCACAGGGCCAAGGTTGGGCTTTAGTCCCTTTGTATAGCAATTGAGAAGGATAGACGGCATAAAGTAGATGCTCAGTGTGCCTGGCAGTCCAGCTCTAGGAGTCCTAATTACAGTCTGGGCAAGGAAGGTGCCCACTACCAGGCATTATCTTACATCTGAGTTTTGGCTCTGCAAATCACCAGCTGTGTGGCCGTGGGTAAGACTATTTACTATTCCTCTGCTTTCTCATCTGTAAAGTGAGAATAATGATAATGCCTACTTTATTGGTGAGGATTAGATGAGTGAATACACATAAAGTTCTTAGAATGGTGCTGGATACAGTAAACACTCAACAAATGTTAGCTGCCAGTCTTATTTATTTGAGTTTATTACCGACTTTATGAATTCTCTGTCATCTGAGGTGTGGTCCTTAAACTTTAAATTTCAAAAATCCAGTTCTGTTAACTCTTTGAAAGTGGACAGACCCAGTCCCCAGAGTCAGATGAGTAACTCCAGCTCTCCAGCTTACTGACTGGCAAAAAGAAGTGTAACTCTCAGGTCTCTTTGTATTCTTTATAAGCATGTCTATATGGGCAGCAAAATGCCTCTCAGAAGGTTGCTCAGTTGGCGGGAGGAAGAACATTCGATAATATTAGTGGTAGGTGTCCTGGCTCTGTGACAGTCAGCCTCATCTGCCTCCATTGTACTGGAAATTCCTTCTTCACAGTCACCACTCTCAAGCTTGTGTACGGGGCTATCTTCTTTACTAGAAGGTTCTAAAGACACATCACCCTGGAGGTCACTTCACCCTTCCATTTGCTTTTCATGGAGAGTGACATTCAGTCTTTAGGTATTGTCTTGGGCAGCTCAGGCTGCCATAACAAAATATCATGGATGGGATGGCAGGGGGCGGGGGAGGAGGGGGAGAGTTAAACAACATAAATTTATTATCTCACAGTTCTGGAAGCTACAAGTCCAGGATCAGGGTGCCAGCATGTTTGGGTTCTGGTGAGAACCTTCTTCCTGGCTTTAGATGGCCACCTCCTCACTGTGTCCTCACAAGGCAGAGAAAGGAAACTGGTGTCTTCCTCTTCTTTTTAAGGGCACTAATCCCATCAAGGGGACTGCACCCTTAGGACCACATCTAAACATATGTCCCAAAGGCCCTGCCTCCAATGCTGTCACATTTGGGGTTAGAGCTTCAACATATAAATTTTGGGGGGAGACAGAAACATTCAGTCATTCAGTAGGTAACAAGCATGTTACTACCTTTGAGACTTGCCGATGTATTCTGCATGTCTTTGCTCTTATCCTTAGGAAAGATACAGTCATCGCACTTTTGTTTTTATGTGTGTTTTTTGTTGTTGTTGTGTTTTGTTTTTTTGTTAATCCTCACCTGAGGATATTTTTTGACTGATTTTTAGGGAGATTAGAAGAGAGGGAAAGACAGAAAGAAATATTGATGTGAGAGAAACACATCAATGGGTTGCCTCCTGCACGAGCCCGGACCAGGGAGGGCCTGGGCCAGGGAGGAGCCTGCAACCAAGGTACATGCTCTTAACCGGATTCAAACCCGGGACCCTTTGGTCCACAGGCCAATGCTCTATCCACTGAGCAAAACTGGCCAGAGGTGTTACTGCACTCTTGACCTCAAGAGTCCAAAAGGTAATATACTTGAAATAGAGATGCAAGGTGTAATGAAAATAGCTAGAAGAGTCCAGTGCAAACCACACGCGTAATTTACTTTTTTATAATAGTCACATTTAAAAAAGTAAAAAGAAAAAGGAACTACTAATTTTAATAAAGTATTTTGTTTAACCCAAATAGATCTAAAACATTATAACTTCAACATGCAATCAATATGAAAAGAAATGAGTAAGATTTTCCTTTTTTGTGCTAAGTCTTGGAAGTTGGTGTGCATTTTATATTTATGACACATTTCAGTTCAGATGAGCTACATTTCGGTGCTCAATAGCCAAGGGCTTATGTGGGACAGTGCAGAGCTACAATTGCTAGGTGAACTTAGCTATGTACCCAAGCCCACCTTCTTACCCCTTCTGAAACTCAACTGCCTCGTACTGTGCCTGGCATACCACATGCATTCAGTACATTTTATAATTAATTTTCCCACCTGTAAATTGAGAGCAACCCTATACCATTAGAGCTATTGTAAGGATGAATAGAGCTATGACCCATAAGAAGCCATTCCATTTTTTCATTTAACTACAGTTTATTGAGCCTACCAATTGTCAAAGCACCATTCCAGGAGATGGGGAGACCTCGGTGAACAAAACAAGGATCATAGAGTTTATAATCTAAACTCTGACTTCATGGAGTTTATATTTGGGAGATATGATAAACCAAAGTAAAGTAATAAATGATATCAGGTATTAAAAGTGATACGTGAGTCCAGTGAGTGATAGAAAAACAGAGCAGAAAGGGGATGGCATATGTGTGGGAGGACACTTGGAATTTTAAATAGGGTTGCCAGGAAAGGCTCACCAAGGAGCTAACATCTGAGTCAAGATTTAAAGAGCACGCCATGTAGGTACCTGGGGGAACAGTGTTCCTGGCAGAGGGAACAGCAAATGTTAAGGCCTTGAGGGAGAGAAGCATGCCCACCATGGGGGAGGAACAGCAAGGTCCAGTGTGTCTTGAGGTGTGAGTGAGAGGGTGTCAGAGAGGTAGTGGGGGAGGCAGGCCTGCGTCTTGAAGGTTATTTTAGGGGCCCCGGCCTTCTCCAAGGGAGATAGGGAGCCATGGAGGGTATGAGCAGAGGAATGACTTGGTATGGCTCAGTCTCACAGGATTGCTAGGGGTGCTGTGTTGTGAATAGACTATAGTGGGAAGTGCTCCTAGGGGAATGCCTTGGCCTCAGGCCTATAAGTGGTATGGGGAAAAGCAGACAGAAACTGACCCACCAGACTTGAACCTTATGCCCCAGGTACTGAATGGGTGGTCCCGCTGATCTGCCCTGCGGAAAGCAAGCTGTGCTGAACAAACGCTGTCCTCCGCCCTCACGAGGAAGCACCAGGAACGCCCAAGGAAAGAGAGGGAGGTTGGGTTTGCTCTGCTGAAGCTTCTCTCATCATTGGCAGCCTTGTCTCCTCTCTGACTATCTCGCCACCCCTTCTTGCCCAAGACATACCAAATAAGATTCTTAGAATCTAGATTTTTTTTTTCCTTGAAATCCCTACATTTGGATTTGCAGATATGCCAATATTTGGATTTGTTGAGCTGTAAATTAAACTGGTCTCTCCCCTGGAACTGCCTGGTGAAATGCATCTTTCATGAGGCTTCCGCAGGAGCCCAGCTACACGCGCAGACTCCGCAGCACAAATCACACTCTGGTTCAACATCAACCACAGGATGGCAGGGGCCTCCTAAAGCAGCAAGCCTCCGGGAGGGACTGGCACCGCCGGTGTTTACCCAATGGTGAGCTCTCTTCCAGGAACAGATTAAAAGATGCCTCACAATTTGGCCACAGGATTGATGTATGGGGGGAGGGAGGGGCGGTTGACAGCCTCAGACCCCTTTCCCTAGCATCTCCTGGTCTCTCCTACCCACAGGGCAGACTAGCCCAGCCTTCTTGAGACAGCCTGCTCTGGTGACCTGAGGGAAAAGGCAAGTAAAACACAGATGCCAAGGAAAAGGATGCCACTCAGCAGCCTCTGAGCTCCGTTCCTTAATCTGAAGTCCTAGGAGTAATCAGCCCAGGTACGAAATGCTTTCGCTCAGAGGGAGATAGGCCCTGACCTCACCTCCTGTAAAGAGGACATAAAGAAGAGGGAAAAGATTCCAAAGCAGGTTCCAACAGTTGTGGCCTCTTTTATTGGCTGGCCCAGTTTATGCAGCAGCTGCTCTGTGTATAACCTCGTCTGGAAATCCCCTCCCCTTCCCCTTCCCACCGCCCCCCCCCCCCCGCTGCCACCCCCACCCCGCAATGTCTCCAGCTCCATGTCCATGAAGCTCTTGGTTTAGGGAAGGCAATGACCTCGATAGGGAGGCACCAGGTGGGCAGCCAGCTGTCCCAATTGGCATAGGACAGTGGTCGGCAAACTCATTAGTCAACAGAGCCAAATATCAACAGTACAACGATTGAAATTGCTTTTGAGAGCCAAATTTTTTAAACTTAAACTATATAGGTAGGTACATTGTTATTAACTTAATTAGGGTACTCCTTCAATCGCACTGTACATGCGCGCCCGCACGTGGTGTTTTGTGGAAGAGCCACACTCAAGGGGCCAAAGAGCCGCATGTGGCTCGTGAGCTGCGGTTTGCCGACCACTGGCCTAGGATATGGGGCTTTTAGTGCTAAAACTAGGGTAGTCCCAAGCAAACCGGGACAAGTTGATCACTGTGCATCCAGAAGACACACCGGCCCGCTAGTCCGCAGAATGGCTGGTGTCTGGGTGAACCCGAAGGCTGGTG
The DNA here is from genome assembly GCF_027574615.1 of Eptesicus fuscus. Classification (NCBI taxonomy): domain Eukaryota; kingdom Metazoa; phylum Chordata; class Mammalia; order Chiroptera; family Vespertilionidae; genus Eptesicus; species Eptesicus fuscus. Next base: position 46,844,446 of record NC_072491.1, on the reverse strand, counting down.
CCCTGGGGCAGCGTGACACAGCACAGGAAAGCAGCCTTGGAGTCAGGCAGATCTGAAACCAGCAAGATTCATATCTCTGCGCTTTTGTATTCTTATCTGAGAACGTGAAAACCAGGATTGGTAGGATTTAGTAAGAGGATGCCCCCATCACAAGGTTTTGCTCCCATATTAAAACCATCATCTGGCCCTTACACGGTATGTGAATAATTCGAGGCATCTACACTGCCTTTATTTAGGATTTACCAGGTGCTTCCACATACACCGTCTCATTTGAGAATTCACAGTGAGCAAAGAAGTAGCTTCAGTCCCACTTTAGAGATGGGAAAGGAGGCCGGAGTGGAGAAGAGACAGCTCCAAGGTCATGCGCCTGGCAAACAGGACTCCAACCTGGGCCATCAGATTCCATTCTGCTACCTCTCACCTCCGAAAGTCTGGGCAAAACCCCAGCAGCGGGTAACAGATGCAGGTAAGTCTGGGAGTTTCCTGGTATAAGGGAGGTGTAGAGAAACCTATTTCCCAGCAAACTCACTCAGCAATCTGCTGCTGCCATGAACCTGGGCACAGCTTGGGGGCGGGCGGGGTGGGGGGGGGGGGGGAAGGGGAAGGGGAGGGGATTTCCAGGCGAGTTCTAGATTTTACAGGTAGAGTTCTAGATTGCATAATTACACAATTCTGCCCTTGATGCTCCTATTGTGTACATTCTTTTTTTAAAACATATTTTTATTGATTTCAGAGAGAAAGGGAGAGGGGGAGAGAGATAGAAACATCAATGATGAGAATCATTGATTGGCTGCCTCCTGCACGCCCCCTACTGGGGTTGGAGCCCACAATCTGAGCATGTGCCCTTGACTGGAATGGAACCCAGGACCCTTCAGTCCCCAGGCTGAGGCCCTATCCACTGAGCCAAACTGGTTAGCGTTGTACATTCTTAAAGCTACCCATCTAAAATGAGATCTCTAGCACATCTGCAGGGTCCACGCCCTTGCCTCTAGGGTAGAAACTTCAATTCTTGATCATTCCCCACTGCCCTGGACAGAAATACTGTGAAAGTCACTAACTGCCGAATACACAACTTGTTTTACTGGGTGCCTTCTCCTAGGAGGTGTGTGGGATGTGACGCTGGGTCACTGGCGGGGAGGTGGGGTGGGGTGGGGGGGAGAAATGGGGGGGCGGGGATAAAGCCAGGGCACAGCTGAGAATTCAAATCCAACTAACACTTCTTTCCCGAGGGGCTGCTCTTGGGAAAAGTGCCTTCAGGGGCTTTGTCCTTTGTTTGCTAGGCTCCATCTGTGTGACCTTTCCTCCCGGTTCTCTGTGGGAATTTCCTCCTCTCATTCATTCATTCTCCACAGAGCAGCCTGAATGCCACCTTAAAATCCCAAAGCTTCGCCCCCTCTCCAGCGGCAATTACATGAATACAAGGAAGGAATTATTATAGGGGCAGGTAAGTTCTAAAGAATGCCTTTAACCTTCAGCCCGATAGTCATTTGCTGTGACATGGATGAACTTTGAAAAACTGTTACTTCAGAGAAGCCAGTCACAAAGGCCACATATTGTATGATTCCATATGAAGTGACTAGAATAGTCAAAACTATGGAGACAGAAAGGAGAGTAGTGGGTGTCTAGGGGCAGGTGGGAGAAATGAAGAGGGACTGCTAATGGGTATGGGGTTTCTTTGGGTGATAATGAAAATATTCTAAAATTCTACTGTGATGTTTGCACAATTTTGTGAATATACTAAAATTAATTGGATACAATATAATGTATGTGAATTGTATTTCAATAAAGTTTAAAAAGGAAAAAATATAAAAATAAAAGATTTTAACTAAGTCATAAAGAAAAAACAACTGCAGTTATTTGGAATGCAGTGCTGCTTTAGGCCAAGTCCAAGGTTATTTTACCCAGTTTTAACCTTCCACAGATTTGAGGGATAAGACAGCAAGGCAGTTCCTCTGGGATGACAGCTCCGACTATTTTGAAGTGGTTTTGTTTATATTATTTTTCACAGTGTTTGTCCTTATTAGATCTTTACCCCAGAGTGCTGGCTACAAACTGTCATACTCCTGTGTCCTAGGGATTCTCTCATCACCCGTCAGCCTACCCAGTGGCCTAACACAGCTGACAGTAGCAAAGGCTTTCCAGTCTAACAGACCTGGGGTGACTGGCCATTGCCTTCCTAAGCCTCACTCCTCCCTACATGAGCTCACATGATAGTGACAAATACCATCCAGATAACAGCAGGTGGGGGGTGGGGTCTCATCTAGTCACGCTTGCCTAAGGCTTGTCAGATCTTACATAAATTTAACCTGCACAGAAGTTTCTTTTTCTTTTTTTTGAAAAATATTTTTATTGATTTCAGAGAGGAAGGGAGAGGGAGAGATAGAAACATCACTGATGGGAGAGAATCATTGATCAGCTGCCTCCTGCACGCCCCCCACTGGGGATCAAGCATGCAACCAGGGCATGTACCCTAAACCAGAATCGAATCGGGGACCCTTCAGTCCACAGGCCGATGCTCTATCCACTGAGCCAAACCAGGTAGGGCCAGAAGTTTTCCTTGGGTCTGTTTTATGCTGTGATCTTAGACTTGCTGAAGGCCTCACTTCCATTCTAGCCCTGCTAATATTGATTATTCGGGCCCAACAGTACATAAGTAGATTGATCCTCCCCCCCACCACTCCCCCACAAACTGAAAAGGATCGCAGCAGTGTTAGTATATTGCTGTTTCCACTGGTTGGTATACACACTGAATAAATAATGGTGTTACCTGGAAAAACTTAGTCAAAAGAAACAGTGATGGAAAACTGGGTAGAGGAGGTCTTGAGTTGCATTCTTAATTACACCACCAATTAGTTAGGGTGGCCCAGTGAATACCCAAGCTTGTCTATTGTGGACCCTCCACCCCCCACTCAGATCCATTATTTTTTTCAATTGAACAAAGAAAGAACATTTTAGTGGCCTGCATCTTGGGTACAAAACACCAACAGGCAGGAAAGGGGGAGGGAGGAAGTGTCCTCTTGTGGCGGAGGTAATAGGCAATACTCCTCTCATTCTGCAAATCTCTCCGTCACTTCCTTCTGTAAATCAGCAGGAAGGAAATATATCCACCAGGGGCCTCTGCTAATTTGTTCTTAATTTAAGGACAACTAAGATAACTCCTACATCCTTTGTCCCCGCACCAAAGAAAGAGCTGAATACTTTCTCTCACTACCAGACCAACTAGTAGCTGGAAACAATGGAGGCTGTGAAATGAACTTTTTGCCAACTTCGAGGGACATCTAATAAACACAGCGCTGGTTTTGGAGGTAAGCCAGTAATTAAGTCTCCCTTTCGTTTTACACTGATTCCTTTCTATGAAATGTTTTCCTCCCTGAAAGTTTCACAGCACTCCTTCTGGAAATACCTCTAACTAAACTGGCACACTTCTTGAGCTGTTCCACTAACAAAAAAAAAAAAAAAAAATCTTCGCTGTGATCATTGGCAGAAATATGTCCTAGGAAAGAAAATACCTCTGTTTGCTTCCTAATGCCGGTCTCTCCCTCTCCAGGTACTCTGGCAAAGAAAAGGCCAAGGGGAAAGGAAACAAGCAGCAAACTCTTATTCTCTCTCTCGTCGCTGCACTGGCAGGGGGCGTCAGCCTCCCAACTGCTTTTCAAAGCCTACAGCTCGGAAGAATGCGAAGTGAGCCCGCAGCTCGGAGCCCACCGCAGGCCCCGGCTCTAAGAGGGCAAGCGGGGCTTCCCAGTGGCCGGCGCAGGCACCTGCGCTCAGGGCGCCAGCCCCGCCGGCGCGTCGGTAAGTCACCCGCGGGATTTAAACCGGCCCCGGCGCGGGGGCGTGGCCTGGGCGGAGCCCGCGGCCTCCGTGGGCCGGACGGGGCGGGGGATCCCGGAGGCTCAGCACCGTGTGGGAAAGACCGGGTTCCGGGAGCGAGCGCCTGTCTCTTTAAGTGCCAGGGGCTGCGCTCCCGCCCGGGGAGCCCGGAGCCGGATCTACAATCCGGTCCCTCCCGCTCCGGCGCTTGTTGCTCGCCGGGCCCGAGCGGGAGCTGCCACCGCCGGGCAGGGTAGCCGAGCGGCTTCTTTCTCCTCCTTCTCGCGCCACACCTCCCCCGAGAGCCGGTGGAGGGGGCAGGGCAACCCCCGCAGGAGGCAAGAGGTGCGGGGTGAACAGGCATTGCCCCCCCCCCCCCGCCTTCAAGTCCCGAGGCGCTAAGTAGCCGAGGGGGCGAGACATGCGTCGCTCCCCGCTGTCCAGCTTCGCCGCCGCCCGCGCCAGGAGAGGAGGGACCGGGGAGCCCACACCTGCAAACTCGCCCTAGAAGTCTCAGGGTGCGGAGGCCCCCACCCCGCTCCCCCGCGGACTCCACCTCTCGGCGGGTGAGTTTGCGCAGGTAACCCGAGCTGGAGGGCACGCGCGGGGGAAGGGAGGGGGAGGCGGAGGAGAGAGCTTCCCAGGTGAGCCCGGTCGTGGGGCTCACCTGCCCGGCCCGCGCTGCGCAATCCTCGCTCGTCTCCCCGGGGAAGGAGGCGTGGGGAGTGAGGGTCGTCTCCGGGGTGAAGTTCGAGCCCCGGGGTGGAAGCGGGGCTGTGGCAGGGAGGACTGGGGTAAAGTTTCCCTTCCTTACCCCTGCTGCCTGGGCTTGGCAGGTAGGGCGCTGGCGGAAGCGGTAGGAGCTGCCGGGGCGATGGACTTTTGCCCGAGCGAGGTGAAGGGCTGGGGGCGGGGGCAGAGCTGGAGTTGCCTGGCTTCCTGAAACCATGGCCCGAAAGGTGGAGAAATGAGGGGAGGCTCGCTGCCACCGGAGAATGGCCCCCGTGCTCGATCCGAACCTTCCTCCCGCCCCTTAACAAAGCGTCCTTTCCCCGGAGGGGCTCCTACAGGGCTTCCTTGCCTTCCTCTCCCAACAGGTGGTCTCAGCCCCTGTCCGGGGACCCGTGCCAATGACCCCAGTGGTGGTTTCGCTTTCTCCCCTCTCGGCGGTGTGAACGTGTGTGTGTGTCCGCAGCGTGATGGGCAACCAGGTGGAGAAACTGACCCACCTAAGTTATAAGGAAGTTCCCACAGCCGACCCGACCGGCATGGACCGGGATGACGGGCCTCGCATCGGGGTCTCCTACATCTTTTCCAACGACGACGAGGAAGCGGAGTCGCAGCCACCGCCCCAGGGTCCGGATGGCGGGGGCTTGCCCAAAGGCGAGGACGGGCCGCCGCCGCCCCCGCCGCAGCCCTACGACCCTCGGCTGCACGAGGTGGAGTGCTCCGTGTTCTACCGCGACGAGTGCATCTACCAGAAAAGCTTCGCGCCGGGCTCCGCGGCGCTGAGCACCTACACGCCCGAGAACCTGCTCAACAAGTGCAAGCCTGGCGACCTGGTGGAGTTCGTGTCCCAGGCGCAGTACCCGCACTGGGCTGTGTATGTGGGTAACTTCCAGGTGGTGCATTTGCACAGGCTGGAGGTGAGCAACAGCTTCCTGACCGACGCGAGCCAGGGCCGGCGCGGCCGCGTGGTGAACGATCTGTACCGCTACAAGCCCCTCAGCCCCAGCGCCGTGGTGCGCAACGCGCTGGCACACGTGGGCGCCAAGGAGCGCGAGCTGAGCTGGCGCAACTCGGAGAGCTTCGCCGCCTGGTGCCGCTACGGCAAGCGCGAGTTCAAGATCGGCGGCGAGCTGCGCATCGGCAAGCAGCCCTACCGGCTGCAGATCCAGCTCTCTGCCCAGCGCAGTCACACGCTCGAGTTCCAGAGCCTGGAGGACCTGATCATGGAGAAGCGGCGCAACGACCAGATAGGGCGCGCGGCTGTGCTGCAGGAGCTCGCCATGCACCTGCACCCGGCCGAGCCAGAAGAGGGCGACGGCGACACTACACGGACTAAGCCGCCTCTCGAGCGCCCCCCTGAGCCCTGCTGGGAGGAGGAGGACCGAGAGGCGGCGGTGCACTGATGGGCCCGCTGAATGCACATCAGTGAGAGGAAGCTGTTGCCAGCAGCCGCTGCCCCCTCTCTCCATTCCTCTACCCTCACCTTCTGGGCCCCATCTGGGCTCCTGGGCCATTTGGAAAATAGAGAGTTGGTGAAAGGCGCAGCCAGCTGTGGCTTGAGCTTGTTATCTTCTTGACAGAGGAGGAAGAGGGTGCAGGTAGGAAGAAAACTTTGGTTGGGGGCACGGCCTGCCCACCCTTGCAATCTGTCATCTTTCTGAGGTGGGGCAAATTGTGGACATGCCTGACACTAAGTCCCTGCTGGACCTGGGTCCAAAATCGACCCTTTTTATGCACACAGGGGTGGAGAAAAGTTCGGAATACCAAGACCTGCCATTGCCTCCTAGCCTGGGCTTGGAGGATGCCCTGTCCTAAGGCCAGAGTGGGGTTGTGGCCAGCAGAGAGCCCCATATCCTCTATCCCTGTGGAGCTGTGTGTGGGATCCAGGAGGCTGAGTGGTTTATTTTATGGGACTCCTGGGATGCAAGCCTGGAGAAACCAGGACCAGCTCCGGGAGCAACAGACCAAAACCGAGCAGCTGCCTGTGAAGTGGAACAAAATGCCCAGTAAACTTGGGCTACAAAACAAAAGAGTTTGCTACCTCCCTCCTCCCCGTCCCCAAGCAATTCATCTTCTGGAGCTGGCTGAGTCTCCTACCCCCTCCTGCTCCACCAGCCACTTCCCAGGTTATAAGTAAATCATTGTCATGGGCCAGCTAGGGGAAGGATTCAATTATGGTTCTGTTTGGCCGCCTTTGTTTCTAGCCTGCTATTGTAGGCATTTACAGCTGTGTTATTCGCTATCCAAGGAGGGAATAGCCTTTTGTGTCTCTGATCTAATTAAACCTGCTAGGCTGTGTTCATCCGAAGGTCGCACCTGGGATTGGCTGGTGCCAGCCACCCCATAAAGTATCCACTACAGAAGCAGCCAAACAGGTTTGTCCTGGTAGGAATTAGTCAGTCACTCCCACTGAACCCCATTCCTGAACAATGAAGGTAACCTTAAAACGGAAGGCTTTGATGGTGGTCCTGTGAATTTTAATTTTCCCTTCTCATTTTTGTTCTTCTGCTGTTAAAATCTTAGGCCTGAGGCATGCTTCCGTGATAAGGTATTTATTTTGGCAGCGATGCTTGAGGCACACTTAATTCAAAAGATGCACCAATTCTTTTTATGTTTTATGTGGAAGCAGTGTCCTTGGTGCTGGGAGGACACCCCTTCAGAATGCCTTCTCCAGAGAGCTGACTGCAGTCACAGATGCCACGTGGTGTAGTCAGTGCCAAATCTGGCGACACTCCTAAAGCACTGGTTCCTGATTGTGGGATCTGTTGGCAGCAGGCTGGCTAATAATACTCACTGGATCTCCTGCTGAGCCATAGTTTGCTTTATTATGAGGCTTTAAACATTTTTTACAACGCGTTCCTTGTATTCCGGTGAGCTCTTTAATGATGTGTGCCCTGGACTTCAGAATGCATCTCTGCCGCTCAATGATGTTGCTAACGCTGTCTCAAAAGTTGAGTCGAGTTTTTCTTTCTGTTGGGAGTCATTAGAGATTACACTGAACATACACTGAACGTGTCATTTTGCGACCTAATTCTCACGGTTGGAGTAGAATCATATTTGAGTCTCTACCGTGTGGTCATCCTTGGGCCTCCTGCCTGGACATCTCTAAATCAAGGCAACAAGACTTGAAGGATGTCCTTGTATACTTTTTCGGACTTGGCATTTGAGGCCATAATTTTTAAGACTTCATAGCACCTCCATATGACATCATTTCATTACAAGGGCATTAGCTATGTTCCCTGCTTTTGCAGGCATCTCCAGACAGGTCCTATCACTTTGTTAAAGATGAACCACACTCAACCCCAGCCTGCATCTTTGGAGACCCATCGTCCCCTGTTGGGAATGTAAGTCTAGTTTCCATGTTTAGTAAATCTCACCACTTAGTGTTTATGTTGTCTTGCTCATGGAAAAGCAGAGCAAGAGAAACATGGGGCCCTGGCTGGTTTGGCTCAGTGGATAGAGCATTGGCCTGTGGACTGAAGGGTCCCGGGTTTGATTCCATGCCCAGGTTGCAGACTTGATCCCCAGTGTGGGGTGTGCAGGAGGCAGCTGATCAATGATTCTCATTACTGATGTTGCTATGCCTCTCCCTCTCCTTTCCTTGCTGAAATCAATAAAAAAATATATTTTTTAAAAAAAGAGAGAGAAGCATGGGTACAGGCATTGAGGAGAGCTACTCTACCTAACAGATTTGGATTTTCTTTTATGTTGAGCACAGTAGTGAAAGTTGGAAGGAATGACTAACGTGCAGGCAGCGGGAAGGAAGAAGAACAGGCAACACTGCCCAGCAGCTCAGGGCTAGCCAGCCAGCTCTCTTTCCCTCTCCCCCATCGCTGTCTCCCTCTTTTGCTCTCACATGGAAAGTGAATGTCATTGGTCACATTGAGGTATAGCGGTGACTATCTGTTGTTGCAAACAAACTGCTTTTGTGAGAAGTCTCAAGCAAACAGGTTTTTGATGGCAGAAGAGGAAATAGATCTACTCCGCGTCCTGCTTTCCCATGTCCAACAAGCATTTTGTACAGGGTACCAGAGATGGGACATATGTACGTCTTAGGAACTGTGATGCCATCGGAAGGTTTTGTAGGCTCATAAGGCTTCAAGTAGAGCAACAACCAACCAGCAAAGATGCCAAGAAAGGAGGAAGGAATCGGCTCTCAGCTCTTTCTTCAATATGGCAGTGTTGTGGGTGAGTTTTTAATCCTAGGCAGTGGCTACATCTGGCACTTAAAATATATATATATATATATTTAATAATTTTTGTTTCTCCTTAGGATTAAGACTTTAGAACTATTTTGTACATCAAATTACAGATGCTCTTTGAAGGAAAGAAATATCGATTCTAAGGTTCTTCAGAGGCTCTGGCAGGGATGAGCAGGACACCCGCGTGGAGCGTATGCTAAGTGTAATCATACAAATTCTATTTTCTTACCTGAGCAGCTATTTTATGGGACTGCTTATGTATGTCCGAGGAGCCCACAACTTCAGCCACGCAACTTTTTTGTACTGCGAGAACTCAACTTTTTGTAGCTTTTATTTCACATTTAATTTAAAGTAACTAGAGCACTAAAATGCCTAGCGGAAGATTTTCCTCCAGACCCGTAAGGAAATTTTATGAAAAATGACCCGTCCGTGGTTAAACTTTTCATGTTGTTGGTGCTTCTGACCCCAATAGCACCACTAGACAACACAACAACCACATGGAAACATATTTTTGGAAGCAAAACTTTAATTTTATACGACATATGCTATGGAGAGTGAAGAAAATTTAAGGATTACTTGTTTTCTATTTTTTTCTTAACAAAATGGAATCCACTGTGTCGAAGACTCTTGATATGTGATTGTCTAACATTTTTTATACCAGTAAATTGAAATAAAATCCAGTATGATCATGGTCATTGAATGCATTAGTCTGAAAAGTTATATTTTATTTATGATTTTTAAAAATCAGGGTAACTGTAAACTTTTCATTGTGTTGTTTTGTTCTTCAGTATACTTGTAACCCATGGAGAATTCCATTGATGAACACGATAATTTCCACATGTGTTTTATTTCTCAGTGAACTGTGTAAACTTTAATTTTGTTGAAGGTTATATGTTAACTCTGTTAATGTTCTCATACCACTTCTTGAGAAGGAAGTTCTGATTTGAAATTGTATCATTTCCTTCAAAATGAAGGGCAGTGCTTAGTTAAATAAAAGATTGATAACATCTTTTAAACCATTTCCTCTTTACTATGTCTTATTAAAATAAAACCTGTCAGGTTCTTTTGAAAAATGCTTCGAGAGTTTCCAATAAACCATCTCTTAGAGTTAACTGAATATATATATATATAATTTTCCACTTGTATACCTTTTTTTCTCACATTTTTGGTCCATATCCAGGTTCCTCAGCTTAACTGCAGTTTTTCTGAGAATATTAGTGTGTATCATCTTTTCAAGTGCTCAATAGACAATTGGATGAATTAATTTAGTGACTGAAAACCCTCACTGCATTTACAGTGTGAGAATTAATGACCCTTTGTTTCTAGGCTATTGGTGTTCATGAAAAATGTCTCATGAACATAAATTTCCAATACACATTGATTTTCAGAATTAATGCAGACATTACTGGAAACCACACACATTTTGGAATCTACACTGGGGAGTTGAGGGATTAAGGTCAGTAACCCATGTGGCATCACAGGTAGTTTCAGAGTCCCAAAGAGAATGGGCTCAGTGAGTAATTTCATTACAGAAGATGGGCAAGTGTGATCATGTGGCACTGTTGGCATGATAAGGAAGGGATGCATTTGCCAGGAGTTGGTAAAGAAGCAGATGTGGCATCTGGGACTGGTATGGGGAGGCCACCAGCACCTGAAAATGCTACCGCAATCCTATGAGGTCCTAAAGTCTGAGTTTTATCCAAAGATTCCTGTGAGACTTTTGAATAGGAAGAAAGTTGATTGCTGAAGGTTGTAAGGAGCTCAAGCAGCAGTGAGACCCTTCTTCCCTAGAGTGGGAGTCCTTGGTTTGAATGGTACGCATTGCACCAGGAGGTAGGGGGAGGGAAGCCTACTGGAATGTGTATTTATTCTTGGGTGATTTTGGTGCAATTTTGGTGGAGGCTGCTGTTCCCAGTTCTAAGTGGACTGAGCTTGGTTAATGTAGGAAAATGACATGTTTGAAAGCATTTAAAAAGCTCAAAATGAACAGTCTCAAAATATGTGCGGAAGGGCTTTTACTTCCTTTTACTGAATTTACTAGCAAAACTGCTGATTGAACAAATACAGCAATTTTATCTGCAGAGTAGATGCAAGTGATTAGTGTCCATTTGCAGTCACAACAGGGGACTAAGTATTTATGAAGGGTTAAAGGATGTTGAGCCATACCATGGGTATTAGAATATATAGAAGTTAAACAAATGGAAACCTTCAGAGATAGTCCATTCTGCTGAGCTTGTTTCAGAGGGGAAATCAATTTCTGTCCTACATAGAGGACAGAGTATGATAAAAGATGGCTCTGTAAGTGCTTATGGTTGGTAGGACTCAAATAAAGTAGATGTGTATAGATTTAGTTGGAGTACTCCTGTTGGAGAAATTAGATAAAAAATCCTTGAATTTGCAAATGGTGGAGGAGAATGGGGCATAACTAATATTGATGAGGCACTTAACTGGGAGGCTCCCAAATTCCTATTGTCTAACATACAGATAACCTGACCCATAGTTTCTTATTTAAAAAATTATTTTAATCATTATTGAAATTATTACATATAGCCCTATTAACCCCCTTCAGTCCCTCCCCCAACCCTCCTGCCCCAGGCTTTCACCACCTAATTGTCTGTATCCATGGGTTATGCATATATATACTTACAAGATCTTTGGTTGATTACCTCCCACCCATCCATGCTCTCCCACCTTCCCTCTGAGATTCCACATTCTGTTCCGTGCTTCCATGTCTCTGGCTCCTATCTGTTCATCAGTTATTTTGTTAATTAGATTCTACATATGAGTGAGATCATGTGATACTTGTCTTTCCCTGTCTGACTTATTTCACTTAGTATGATACTCTCTCGGTCCCTTCATGCTGTCTCAAAGGGTAAGATACTGTACTTTTTTTTTTACTGCTGCATAGTATTCCATGGTATAAATGTATCACAGCTTTCTTATACACTCATCTACTGATGACACTTAGGCTGTTTCCAGATCTTAGCTATTGTCAATTGTGCTGCTATACATTCTTTCTGATTGGTGCTTTGGATTTCCTAGGATATAGTCCTAGAAGTGGGATTACTGGGTCAAATGGCAGTTCCATATTTAATTTTTTGAGGAAACTCCATCCTGTTTTCCATAGTGGCTGTACCAGTCTGCAGTGTACTAGCGCCCCCTTTCACATCCTGGAAAGCACTTGTCACTTGTTGATTTGTTGTTGGTAGCCATTCTGACAGGTGTGAGGTGACACCTCATTGTTGTTTTAATTTGCATCTCTCAGATGATCAATGACTTTGAGCATTTTTTCATATGTCTGTTAGTTGTCTGTATGTCCACTTTGGAGAAGTGTCTATTTAGGTCCTTTGCCCACTTTTTTTTTTTTTTTTTTTTAAATATATTTTTTTTATTGATTTTTTACAGAGAGGAAGAGAGAGGGATAGAGAGTTAGAAACATCAATCAGCTGCCTCCTGCACACCCCCCACTGGGGACGTGCCCGCAACCAAGGCACATGCCCCTGACCGGAATCGAACCTGGGACCCCTGAGTCCGCAGGCCGACGCTCTATCCACTGAGCCAAACCGGTTTTGGCCCTTTGCCCACTTTTTAATTGGATTGTTTGTCTTTTGTTAAGTTGTATGAGTTCCCTATAAATTTGGAGATTAGCCCCTTATTGGATATATCATTGGCAAATATGTTCTCCCATGTAGTGGGCTCTCTTGTTATTTTGTTGATGGTTTATTTTGCTGTGCAGAAGCTTTTTATTTTGTGGAGTCCCATTTCTTTATTTTCTCTTCATTGTCCAAGGAGATGTATTGGTAAACATATTGCTACAAGAGATGTCTAATATTTTGCTGCCCATGGATTCTTCTAATATTTTTATGGTTTCTCATCTTACATTTAAGTCTTTTATTCATTTTGAGTTTATTTTGTGTAAGGTATAAGTTGGTGGTCTAGTTTCATTTTTTTGCATGTATCTGTCCAATTTCCCCAACACCATTTCTTGAAGAGACTGTCTTGACTCCATTGTATGCTCTTGCCTCCTTTGTCAAATATTAATTAAGCATAGTGGCTTGGGTTGATTTCTGGTGACCCATAGTTTCTATCCTCATGTAACTTATATCCTAATAGATAAGGCAGGATTAGAGGATCCTAATTGTTGAGCCAAACTGAACGTAGAGTGTCTGACCTAGGCACACAGAATCGAATAGTGGTTAAGGCTTGGCAGTCAAACTCCCTGGGTTTCTCTAATCTGGGCTCTGCCTACAATTAACCTTGAGAGAACTTATGCATTTGCTTGAAAAAAAATGTATTTCCTCTTCTGTACTGTATGGCTTGTGTCACTGGATTCATTTAACTCTCTCCATCTAAGTTGTATTTGAAAAATAATATAATTAATTAATATGTAATATATTATAATATAATTGGACTATAATAATGGCATCTACTTCAAATGGATGTTGTGAGCACAAAAGGAAACAATGGCCATAAAGCCCAAATCAATACCTACTCTGATTAGAGAAAATCTGGGCTATTGTATGTGTTGAGAAGCCTTATTCAAATTAAATAAAGTTACTGTCTGGGAGAGAGAGGTATTCTTCCCTTTAGTCTTGGAGAATTTTTTAGCTAGATATAAGAAATTGGTAGGATAAGAAAGAGATAGTCTAGTTAACACTTTAGTTGTTTAGCCATTGCTGTCATGTTTCAAATGTGTCTTGAGCTTTGATCTTTGGTAGATGACCCGTTTAACTATTTTTTATTATGTTTACTCATTAATTCAAATATTTCCTGAGAACTTTGAAGGTACTAGGTGGTGGAGAGCCAATGGAGTGGGGGGGTGTGGATAGGGAGGAATATTGCAGTAATAATATTAACAATGATGAGGTCACCTTGCCCGCACCGTCCTATTTTAATCATCGCACAGCCTTCTGGACAGATGTTAATGTTTTCATTTCATAGTTGAGGAGACAGGTTTAGAGAAATGAGGTGATTTGTCCATGGTCATGTAGCTAATAAATGGCAGCTTCTGGCCTGGAACGGGATTGCTGGTCTCCAAAGCCCCAGGCTGTGGAGGGCCACCTAGAGATCATCTGATACTCCCACTGTTTTGACCAACTCTCCCTTCTGACCTGTGGAGACTACCTTATTCTTCACCAGCATGTGGTGTGCAGCATTCTCTGAATAGCACAGATATTTGCTTCAACTCTCGAGGCAGTGACTCTGGGAGGCAGGAAGAGGAAGAGAGGCAACTCTGGGCCAAGGGGAATTTTACTTCTGTATCCAGAGTAACAATGACAAGCCTGGGGCGAATGTCCACCACCCTTGAATTGCTCCCACCCTCCCTGTGGCTGAGCACTGTGCCATTCCCTGCTCAGATTGTACTTCTGTCTGCCCTTTTGTGGCTCCATTTCCCCCTTTAGGTCAAGGGCTGGTCACACAGGCCTGCTTGGAACCATGGCTCTAACCCCTGACCTGCCGTGTGACCTTAGGCAAGTTAGTAACTTCTTTAAGCCACTGTGACTTATTTAAAAAGTGGGGCTAGCCTGGCCAGTATGGCTCAGTGGTTGAGTGTTGACCTATGGACCATGAGGTTGTGGTTCTATTCTCGGTCAGGGCACATGCCCAGGTTGTGGGCTTGATCCCAGTGTGGGATGTGCAGGAGGCAGCCAATCAATGATTCTCTCTCATCATTGATGTTTCTAGCTCTCTCTTTCTCTCTTCCTTCATCTCTGAAATCAATAAAGATATATTAAAAATAAGTAAATAAATAAGTACATAAAAAGAAGTGAGGTTAGTAGGAGTGCCTACTCCATAGGGCTGTTCATTGCCTCCCATGAGACAATGTAAATCCAGTGCATCGTGGGGCACTGAGGTGTGGCGTGGTAGCCATATCGGCTCTGCCATAAATGGCTCTGCTATGAATATGATAGAGGACCTTGAGAAAGTCCCTGTGCCACTCTAGGACCCTGGATCTACCATTCTGTGTGTGGAGTACCAACTCCAGCAGGAGGGGTCTATGACAAGATTCCAAGCGCAACTTTCGCCTTTGGGATGGTTATAGAAGTTGCTAGGTGCTCTACTTAATTATAATTCATTAACACTAATAATTACTGATTCCTTGGCTATCGTAAATGTAAGCAAGTTAATAAGGATGATAATAATAAAGACTGAATTTTAGCGAGTGCTTTTATTGTGAAAAGTAGGGACTATACACAAATATGTTTTTGTACTGGCAAATTTTGTTATGATCTTATGTTAGGACCAAATCTGGGCCATTGATGGGAAAGAAAGGTGATGATAAGGGTAAATTAAATTATTTTTTTGTTTCCTTTCTTTTAGAGAAAGTATTTAGAATTTTTTTGCTTGCTTTTAGTTTAAATTTTTGAACACTGATTTTTTTTCACATACTAGAGTACATTTCTCTTTGCTACCTGGTTCTACTCTTGGCCAATACATGGAGTTCTCCTATATCTCAATGGATATGCATGGCTTATTCTACTTTATTTTAATGGAGTCTATTTGTTTTATATTTCAGAAAGAGCACGGTTGTTTATAAACTCATCAAGCATCAAATGGTGGCAGTTCTTTGTGCCACCATCCATTGTAGTACTTAACAAAATAAAAGACTCTGTATTTTTAGGGCAGTTTTAGGTTCACAACAAAATTGGGTAGAAAACACAGCATTCCCACATACCCCTTCTCCAAACTCACAGCCTTGCCACCACCTACATGGGTCTTAGCGAGGTCAACTGGTTACAGTGGATGAACTAACATTAAACACATCATTGTCAACCAGAGTTTATATTACATTTTCCTCTTTGTATTGTACATTCTATGGTTTTGACAAATGTATCCATCACTATGGTATCGTACAGAATAATTTCACTCATTTCTTCCCCCTTTCTCACATGGGCGTGAGGAGGGATCCAGAGTAGACTTCCTGGGGCAAGTTGAGCAGATAGGGGAGGTCTTATCTGAGCAAGATTCTGACAGAATCCTGCTCCCATCTCATCAACCCTTTATTTTAGGAGTACATCACACATCTGTCTTTGTATGATAGAGAAAGGGTGTTTGTGAGAACAGATATTATACATTGCTTAGTAATTTATTTTTTCTTGTGCTGGTAGAGATTTCAGCTAACTGGGGGACATTAGTGAAAACTCTGAAGAATATCGATTTTACTGCAGTCACGGGGTTCTCTTATCTTGAGCACCATCATCACCCAGCCGACTTGAGGCAGCTCCAAACAGCGGAGTCTGGTGAAGATTGGGGCTGCTCTGTGTTTTCAGGGAGCTGAGAGGCAGTGTGGAAAGCACTGGCCAGTGTCAGAGTCAGATCCCGGAACAGTCACCAGCACCTCCCCTTTCTAGGCCACCTGGGCAGATGACCTCACCTGGCCCAGGAGGCTGTGTGATTCAATTGTAAAGTGGGGGTAATACATCACCTACCTTGTGGGGTTCTGGAGTAGGTGGAGATATCCATACGTCGCTCAGAAGTAGTCCTGCCGCGAAGTTACATGCTCAGGGATTGCTTGGTGTCATTATCCATTTTCCCCTTTTCCAGTTTCGCCTGGTGTTTATGACTCAACACCAAAATCTCACAGGTGAACTTCAGATTGGAGCAGGTTAAGCCAAACTTGACCAGAGTTTGGTCACAGATGGCAAAACATTTGGTTTTGTCATGGTTAACGCTGTCTGGCCCCAGGTGTTTGGGGGAGAACCATAAGTATGTGTATAACACACCAACAAGCCAAGTGCATCATTTCATCTGACTCTTTGGTTTGACAACCTACTAGTAAAAGGTGGACCTCAGGCACTAATATCATTACGAAGCTATAATTGATTACCTCCCTGGGCAATGCCTTTCTCTGTCTGCCCTTTAAACCCGGGAATATCTTTTATTGTAATAATGTCATTTGTTACTTTTTTTTTTACATTTTAAACATAATATGTGCTTAATATAAAATAAGTTCAAATACCAAAGTGCATGACATAAAAGTGAAGGGCATCCTCCAGCGCCTCCTGTCGCCCTGCTCCACCTCTAACAGACTTGTCAGTAGTGGGTGTGTCATGTGTTCCTTCTAGACATTTTTTCTATGAATATTCAGATATGCTATCTGCATATATTTTCCCCAGTTTTTAAAAATTAGATTAGGCTACCCATATTATTCTGCCACTTTTTTTACTCATCAATAAATTAAGACTTTCTTTTATATTAGTACATAACGTGTCTAAAACATCTCGTTTTAAACAGCTGTTTAAGTATTTCACAATAAAAAGCTTTTGTTTCTTATTTATGCACTAGAGGTGCAGATATCCATACGTCCCCAGTGCAAGAAATTGGTGCACTGGTGCAGTCCCTAGGCCTGGCCGGCGACCTAAGTGTGTGCGTCTGGCGTGGAAGGGCAGGTCCCAGCTGACCTCTGGGCCCTGGGCAGCACCTGGGCCCCGGCCCCCTCCTGCCCCCCTCCACCTGAGTCATGGCGCCCAAGTCCCCATGCGGAGGTGCCGTGAGCGTGGCCAGATGCTGTGGGCCAGGGTGCAGCGTGGGCCTCTGGGCTGCCCAGTGGCACTGCACAGAAGCCGGGCGGGCAGCGTGCTCTCTCCCGGCCAGCCTCGCAGACCAGCTCCTGCGTGAAGGCCTGGCTCACCCGGAAGAGGCTGTGTGGGGCGGGCTCCTCACAGATGCCAGTACCTGAGCATGGGGGTTTCCCTGGTGCGCGAGCCCTGGCATCCCGGGGGAGGGTAGCAGTGGGGGTGAGAGCAAGCTCAGCAGACACCCCACATTCTCACTGCACCTCTGTCCTTGTCACCCCCACCCCCAGGTAGCCGGCAAGGGGTTGCAGCCCCCTCCCGGGGAGCCATGTCACTGACGCCTGCCATGTTTTGCACCACCCACTGGTGGTCAGCGCATGTCATAGCGAGTGGTCGAACTCTCAGTCAAACGTCTGCCCGAGGGTTCAATTTGCATATTAGGCTTTTATTGTATAGGATTCTCTCATGGATGTCCATTCAAACTATATCCAATGTTTCCTAATTGTTCTACAAATGATACCACAAACATCTTGCTATACCTGTCCTTGGCATACGTGGGAGTATTTCTGAAGGATATAATTGTTGTAGTGAAATTTCTGAATTTAAGGTTATGCAAAATTTATATTGTAATAGGAACAACCATATGGCTCTCTATAAAAGATTGTGCCAATTTACAGTAATGCTAATAACATTCTCAAGTGTTTGAAAATGTTTGTTTACTCATTGGTAAAAAAAAAAATAGTATATTATTGTTTGATTTTCTATGAGAGTTTTATTTTTTTACCACTTGAGCTGTTCCCATTGGTATAACCAAGAATTCTAATCAGTGGTTTACCAGTTTTATTCTATTACAGACATTCTAATCTCTCAGGATTTGGTTATTGGATCAGCCTGGCAAATTATAGAGTCCAATCTATGAACTTAAATGAACAGTAGAAAGTAGTGGTGGAAGGTATCCAAAATCATCCTTCTTTTAAAAATGTAAATCAGAGTGTTTTACACTCTTTAGTGGTTTCCAATAGTGCTTAGAATGAAATCGAAGTTTCTTCCTATGGCCTGTTGGCTTGCACAATCTGGCCTCTGCTTATGTTGCCCACTTACCACTCCCCCTTACAGGGTATACTCCACCTTCACAGTCTTAATTTTATTTTCCTAAACTCCTTCTTACTTTAGAGCTGTGTTTGTGTTTGTGTGTATGCGCGCACATGCACACACATAAGAACATTATCAAACAATTCCTAAATGTGCTATGATGACATGTAGTAAGATTATGTGGTAGGAAAACTAATGGTCCCCACACCCAAAGATGTCTATATCCTAATCCCCAGAACTGTGAATATGTTTTCTGACCAGTCAAAATCCCAAAATTAAGGATTCACTAGGAAGGAGAACAAATACTCAGAGCCTCATATTTTCACCAATGTACCCCACGTCACTTTGGACAAAACGTTTCCTTTGAATGCCTATCACATCCTCAACCTTTGCTTTGGAAATGCAATGTTTGCCATGTGCTTGGTGCATCCACAGCCCTGGATTAGAAGCTCTGGGGAGATTGGAATTGTGTTCAGAGGTATAACTAGTGATTCAATAGTTGTGTTCTTGTTGGAGAAATCAAAGAGTCAGAAGGAACTTGGAAATAGTAAAGACAGAATGAGACATTCAGCTGTGACGCGTAGTTAGGAGTAAGAGGACATTTGGGTCACCTTGGTTATCTGCAGCAATGACAACTCATTTTCAACCTGATGCATTTCTAAAGCACGTTTCACAGAGTATCACATTTGACCTTTGCATCCTTTCCTTAACCTTTTGCACTCGGATGTCGAGTGTGACTCGACACGGTTAGCATTAGAATAAAGGAATCGAGAAAAAAGCAAGCGAGTGCAAAGGGTTAAGTATCGTGACTATTTTCCTTGAAGAGGTGTGGGAATTGAGCCTCAGAGAAGGGGAAATACAGTGTTAATTGAGCACATGCTATATGCCAGCCACCGTGGTTGGAACCCTGACATGATATTTCATTTACTCTCCAGCATAACCTGGGAGGTTGTCACTGTAAGTCTCATTTTACAGATGAAGTTATGACTCGTCCAAGATCACTGAGCTGTGAAATGGACCAAGCAAGGTTCGGCCCCACAGTTACCTGACTCCTGGGCCAGTGGTCTTCCTGCTGCATTGCCGTTACTCGTAGCAGTTACACTGGTCTGCAAGCATTTCCCAAATCTCACAATTTTGAGGGCTGCCCTCCAGATTTCCACTCCGCAGTGCTGCTCAGAGTTGAAGACATAGCTCTTCTTCAGTGGTCCCTGTCACTCTGAAAAACGAGTTGATGAAGGCAAGAAACTGAACACCGAGAGATGAGAGAGCTAAGGGAAGTCAGGAGTCCCATGTGCAAGGAGCTTTGATTTTTACTGTAACTTTTTGTTTGGGCATCATTTCCAAGTCGCTTGAATAAGCACAGTGTAAAAGAACCTCTGTCTCCCTGTGAATGTCCCACGTCCCGCATGGTTCAGGGTACGGGCTCTGGAAGAAGGGCCGCGCACAAATGAAAGAGACCAGACAAGAAATAATAATTTGGAAATTGGGGGGCCAGGCGGGAGCCCAATGCAAGAGGAAGGACTCTGCTTGTGCTCAGGCTTTGCCATCCTTTTATTCAGTTTGGGATACAGCTATAGCCCTTAGGCAGGCAATTTCCAGTAACAGACAGACTATCTTATCAGTAAGGATTTACATGACTATCTGGTCGGGAAGTTGCTTCAGCTACCATTGTCTCAACTAAACAGTCGGTGCATAGCTCTGACCTTTGCAGGGCTCAAGGGTCACCAGCATTCCGGCTCCTTATCCACACCTCTCTGCTAGTGAAGACAATATTCCCACATCTCCCCTTTATGCAGATTCATCTTCTGTTAACATTTTATCCCATTTGAACAGTGCAAATGGGATAAGTGTTTCTAATGCCATGCTTATCCAAAGACTCTGTGTGGCTAGCAGCTTCTTTATTCCTCATTTGAATTGTCCTGCACCCAGCTTTTGTATTCATCCTTCCTGACCCACATTCTCAACTTGAGTTTTATATTATTGCTCTGAAGTCCCTTCTCTCTCACAGTGTGGGTATGAGTCTTGCTCAACAACTGATCAGCTTGAATTTGGATCACTGTTCCACCACTTAGTAGCCATTGTAACATTTAGAGAGGCAGTTTCCTCGTCTGAGAAAATGGCCTGAAGTAGTACCCTCTAGAGCGTTTGTGAAGATT
Source organism: Eptesicus fuscus (assembly GCF_027574615.1). NCBI lineage: Eukaryota > Metazoa > Chordata > Mammalia > Chiroptera > Vespertilionidae > Eptesicus > Eptesicus fuscus. The sequence continues at coordinate 46,823,938 of NC_072491.1, read as the reverse complement.
CCATGGAATCAGGTAAAAAGGAGTTTCATCCCAGCACCAAGCACAAGATAAATTCCCCTACAAATGCAAACTCACATTGTTGAAGACCCATATTCAAAAATATTGAAACATGTTCATATCAATAGATAAATAGATGCTTCCCTGAAACCCACCCCTCACCTCCATAGCATCCCCGTCTTCCTGGCCACTGTCCTGGGACCCCCATGATGTCCCCACCATCCACCTAACAGGTAGAAGCCTGCAGAGCTGGGGCCTCCAGCACTCTGCTGCAGCTCTCCGTGGAGCATTTTGATTGGTTGATGACTATATCAATATCAATATCACTGCAGTATATTAGTTTAGTGCCTATAATTACTATCACATCCACTTACAAAATATGAAGGAAGCAGGGGAGGGAATGAGGAACTTTGCCCAAAGTCACACAGAAAATGATGACTTAATCTTGAGACTATTTCATTTCCAAACCATGTCCATTCTCTGTGGAGCAGAGGCCCTGTCTCCAAGCCTGGTTCAACCCTGTGACCTTGGGCAGGGGACTGCATCTCTCAGAGGGGGAACAGTGAGAATGATTCTTCTAGCTTCTCTGCCTCTCCAGGCTTTGAAAAGTGCCAAGATAGGGAAACTTTCCTTGTCTTTTTGTTCAGGGCAAATCATCAAGTTCAGCGGTCAATTTTAGGCCAGAGATCAAACTCAACTCGTTAATTATTCACAAAGTTGGAAACTCTGCTCTTCTCTTGAAACTGCTTAAACCCGTTGAGATAAGCCAGAACTACGAAGCTGATAAAAAAAAAACTTGTTGAAAATAACTAGTCAAAGCAGAGCATACAAATGTTTTCAGAGGGGGAATGTGAGCCAGAGAAAGCAAAGGCACAATGAAAGGAGCATGGCCTTGGGAGCCAGGTAGAGTCCACTTATGAGCTGTGTCCTATTGGGCAAGTCATGTAATAAGTACCCTGTATTTCATTCTTTATAAATGAGAATAAGCACCTTGAAGAGTTATTTAGAGCCAGACACAATGCGGGCACAGCCTAGGGCTGAGTGCCTGGCATCAGGAGTGAGAGTCCAAATATTTGCTAACCTGGACTCCAGGACTCTAAAGAAACCAGAGTCACTGTGAATCAGCATCCCACAAGTTCCCAGAGGCCCCCTGCAGGCCAGGAGTTAACCCTTTCCTTGTTAGATCACTGAGGACAGGGGAATGGCTATTTGCTAACAGAATGGAAATCTTTAGTTGTTTTATTCTGATGCCTTGACTGCCCAGCATCCTTGGCCAGTAGTAGAAGAAAGTGCTCGGACACCCTCAGGTCTATCCTTCATTATATGAGAACTAGTAGCCCAGTGCACATATTTGTGCACATCAAAAGGAAATTAATTAGAAGAAATATTTTAATATCGCTATTCACCCTTTCTTTATAATAGAAGTGTCAACCAAATTCACGATCGACAATGACAGATTGAAACACACATGTGCAATTGGTGCTAGTGAGAGCTTTATATATATAGATAAATTTGCTTAATTAGACCTGCTTTCTGATTTAGCTAAACTTTTTCCAGCCCAGTGAAGCACCCCAACTTCTCTTTCAGGTAATTGTCAGCAACACAGCAGTAAATATCAACATGAAGCAGATTATTATTGTAGATCACTTAGGGAGAACAAAGGGTAAAATATTTAACTGCAGCAGTGTTTGACTATATTTTGCACAGTGAGAAAATCGAAAGTAATTTTCTTTTCTTTTTTTTTTTTTAACATATTTTTATTGATTTAAGAGAGGAAGGGAGAAGGAGAGAGAGAAACATCAATGATGAAAGAGGATCATTGATCGGCTGCCTCTTGCATGCCCCCTACTGGGGATCAAGCCTACAACTTGGGCATGTGCCCTTGACTGGAATCAAACCTGGGACCCTTCAGTCCATAGGCCAACACCATATCCACTGAGCCAAACCAGCTAGGGCTGAAGTCATTTTCAAGGTCCACCATTTCTTCTTTTCAGTCAGATCAAGTTTCTAAGCTTTCTCAATCTCCATTTTCTGGCTAATGAAAAGAAAACAGGATCCCACCAAGTCTTCTATCTACCTACTCCAGGACTTCTGTGAGGATCAAATAAGATGAGGCATAGGGAAACGCTTCACAGACATTTGGTCAAAGTGTAAAATGTTTCCACCTGGCTATAAAGCAAGTCATGTTCCTGGGCTGAAGAAACTCCAAGGAGGCTAGTCACTAGGGAGAGGGAACTGGGCATTGCTACATGATGTCATTACCTGGCGTCCACTGCCACCGTTTCTGGGCTGGGCTGGGCTGTGGGCCACATTTTATGCTATGGGGTTTTGGCAGCATCAGCTGTGATTTGGTGGGCTGTCGCTCCGGGATGGTGGTGAGGTCTGTGTCCCACTCGGGGGAAGCTGAGTGTTGCTTTGTTGGCTCCAGGTCCTTAGTGCCATTTCTCTGTAAATGGCCAGTGCATGTCATGGCAGCTCCTGCGTTGAGCATCTGCCCCCCTGGTGGTCAGTGTGCGTCATAGCGACTGGTCAGCCGGTCAGACACTTAGTATATTAGCCTTTTATATATATAGAAGAGAAAATGACAAGAGACAGCTCATAATTTAGGGGTTGGTTGTTTCTAATGGTACAGAAGGGGTAAAGGAAAGTTGAAACCCTTTTCCTTCCTACCTCTGATCCTTGCTCCCCAGATAATAATAATTAGTAGCAGATTTTTGTATCTCCTTCTAGAAATAGTCAATGAGCCTTTCTTCCTTTTTTGCAAATGGAATCATAACATAATGATAGCTAATATTTATCATGTGTTTGCCATATGTATGGGAGTAGATTAAGCATCTTGTATGGACTATATGTTATTTAACCCTCATGACAATTCTGTGAAATAGGTACTACTTTTATCTTCATTTTTTCAGATGGGGAAACTGAGGTTAAATCACTTGCCTAAAGTCACACAGTAGGTAAGGACAGGAAAAGAACACAGGAAGTCAACATATTTATTTAACTAATTATTCTGTTTTATGCTTAAACCAGAGGCCTGGTGCACAGATTCATGCACCGGTGGGGTCCCTTGGCCTGGTCTGCACCCTCTTGCAATCTGGGACCCATTGGGGGATGTTGGAGGCCCAGTGCATGGATTCGGCCTGATCCCCACAGGCCAGGCCGAGGGACCCCACCAGTACACGAATCTATGCACCAGGCCTCTAGTATGCATATAAGATCTTTGGTTAATCTCTTCCCGCCCTCCCACCTCCCCTTTTCTCTCTAAGATTCATCAGTCTGTTCCATGTTTCCATGCCTGTGCATTGAGCATCTGCCCCCTGGTGGTCAGTGCACGTCATAGCTACCATAGGTCGAACGGTCAAATGGTGGAATGGTCGAAGGGTCACTGAGGCTTTTATATATATAGATGTAATATTTATCTGTAATTTTCTCTTATTATGATATCTTTGTTTTGCTATCAGGATAAAGTAAGCATCATAGAATGGTGTCTCACATGTCTCGAGGTTCTATTTGTTTTCTTTTATTATTTTTATTTCTTTATACTTAGTAATCTCAATTTACCTGCCTTTCAGTTTATTAATTCTTCTGCTTGCTCAAAAATGCAGTTGAGCCCCTCTCGTTAAATTTTCATTTCTCTTGTGCTTTGCAACTCCAGAGTTTATTGACTTTAAAAAAATAATTTCTATCTTTTTATTTATATTTTTGATTTGGTAACACATTTTTCTCATACTTCAATTCTTTAGACACAGTTTATTTTAGTTCTTTGAATGTATTTATGATAATTGATTTAAGTCTTTGCTTATTTATTCCAATATCTGGCCTTTCTCAGGGACAGTTTCTGTAAACTATTTTTTTTCTTTGTATGGGCCATATTTTTCTATTTCTTTGAATGTCTTTTATTTATTTTTTTTTACCACTGCTATTGGGAACTGGCCATTTAAAATAATACAGTGTTTCAACTATGGAAACCCGTTCTCTTTCTTTCTTCTCCAGGCTTTGTTGTTGTTGCTGCTGTTAGTTTGTTTAGTGACTTCTTGGAATAATCCAGGAAAACCTGCATTTTTGTCATGTGTCACCACTATCGTCTCTATTCAGTTAGCTTAGTTAACTAATGACTAGACAGATAATTAAAAAAAAAAAATTCTTGAACCAATAATCTCTCAGCATTTTCAGGGCTTCATGTGTGGTGGTGGTGGTGGTGGTGGTGGTGTGTGTGTGTTGTGTTTCCAGTGATCTACAGGCAGTCTCCAACTCCATCTTATCCTTAACTTTCTGGCCATGCAGATGCTGAGGATACTCAGAGGAGAGAGTGGGGTTTTTCCTGGGCATATGTACAGTCTTGAAATTGCGGATGGGCTCCTATACCCACAGGAATAGGTTGGAGCTTTCCAAAGGTTCCTAGGGACACCTCATTACCTAGTTTTTCTTTTTCGAAATCTTTGGTTAGCTTCATGTGAGCTCCAACTGCTAACACCTCCTCAGGCAGCTGTGATTTTAAACAATTGCCACTGATTTTATTTGACAAATACTCTGTGGGTAGGGCTCTTTACAAAGTGTAAGCTCTAATTAGGTCAAATAAAGAAAACCCTTGAAAGTGGAGCTTCTTGAAAACTGCCAGACAGGTCAAATAGTGCAAATTCTCTGGGAATGGGACTGCTGGGGAGCTCCAAGCCCATCTTGCTTCCTTCAGTAGCTACTAAGTTGATGGTTTCACAGCTACTATGGTTGTGAGACTCTTGGCTCTCAGTACTACTGAATTGCTAGGGAGAGTGTGATGGGCATAAGGGAGGTTAAAATGCCACAAGACTCACTGTCCCTGCTGAGACTTAGCCATTGTTCATCAGTAAATGCTGCTTGGATTGTTGCAAGCCTTTGGTGATTTTTCAGAGTTCTGAAAAAGTTAATAGGATTTTGATAGCTTTCACTAGTGTTCTCATGGCTTTTTATGGAGAAGTGAGTTTCAGAGCTCCTCAATTGATCATTTTAGAATAGTCAATTGCACATTCACTTTCTATAGTTATGTAACAAAATTACCACAAATTTAGCAGCTAAAACAACACCCATGTATTATGTCATAGTAGTTGTTGGTTGAAAGTCCTGGCACAGAGGAACTGCGTTTTCTGCTCAGGGTCTTGCAAGGTTGAAATCAGTGTGTTGGTTGAACCGTGTTCTCTTCTGAAGCCCAAGGTTTTCTCATTCAGGCTGTTGGCAGACTTTAGGTTGTGGTTGTAGGAGTGAGTCTCTGGTTTTATTTTCTGTTTGTTTTTTTGCTGGCTGGTGGCCATCTCAGCTCCTAGAGGCCTCCTTTAGGTCCTGACTGACAACCTGGAAGGTAACTTGTTCAAAGCCAGCAGGAAAAATCTCTCTACAGTCTGTGAAAAGGGAGTCTTATGTGACCTAACGTAATTGTGGGAGTGATAGGACCTGCTCACACTCAAGGAGTGGGGATTATATAGGGTGACTATACTGGGGAATAAGGTTCTTGGGACCCGTCATAGAACTCTGCCTACCATTGTGGGTCTTTAAGCATTTGGCTACAAGGGGAATCATTGCCATCTATATTTCACTTGTGTGGCTCTATTTCATAGAGCACTTTCATATAAATTAATCGAATGTAATCCTCATAATAGCCATCTGAGAGAGGCAGGGAAGGTGTTCCTAAACCCATTTTAGAGATTTGAACCAAAGGCTCAGAGACATTATATGACTTACTCATGAGCACACAGCTAGTGAGAAGCAAATTTATTCCTTTGAGTCTAAGTAGGGAGCCCTCAGCTCTACCACACACCTGCCTAGTATATGTTAAGGGTCAGGCCTTTGTGAGTTTTGGTTTCTGTACGGAAATGAGGCCTCTTTTAGGGACTTGGTCTGTGGAACAGCTTCCCCCGGGCTCCTGCATCTTCTACATGCCTATTTGGGGAAAAATACCTGAGCGTGGAAAATAGTATTAACCAGGAGTTTTGATAAAATGGAGTCTGCAGGGGCGAATTGCAATTTAAATAGCTCAAAACTTCCATTTACTTCCAGCAATATATTCCGAAGGTTCCCTCTGGCCCAGCTCAAAGGGAGCAGGCAGTCATCTCCTGCAGAAAGTAAATGGAATTTTTATTTTTGTCTCCGAAGTGCCTTGAAATCAGCAATCTCAAGGCTGGCAAAGGGGCCTCGGTGAAGACACCATCGGAAAGAACAGCAGAGGTTCAGAAGGTAGCCAGCCATCGACCAAACTCACTCTCACTTCAATGTGATGGTTTTGCGGGTGGTAGAAGACATTGACCATTCCAGACCAGCCTTCTTACCTCCCTATACTTAATCTCCTGGCTCAATGTGTCCAATCATCTGAAAGGTAGTGTCTTTTCTTTAGCTCCAATTCAAACCTTTTAATTCGTCTGGGTCTTTCTATGGTGGTGCAAATGGCTGCTTATGGTCCTTATTGATCAATCCCTCAAATGGCTGAGGCCAGTGGAGCTGGGACCTTGGCTCCCTTTCCAGATTCCTTTTGCCCAGTCCCTGCACAACTCCCCCAGCTGCCTTGAGAAGGCAATTCTCACCTTCTACCAAGGCCACGCCCTTGCCTTACAGTGGAAGTAACTTGGTGGGTGACTTTCATGCTCCCCAGCTCCCTGTGCATCAGGCTGAGGCTGGAGCCTGCCAAGACCACACCTTGCTTTGCCTCCTCCCTGCCCATCCTGCTTCCTGCGTTTCCTCTCTCCCGAGCGCCCTCCCCATTAGTGAATCACATTCACCCCATCACTGTCTCAGCTGCTGCTTCCATGCACTGACCTCAGACAGAGAGTGAAGAAGCTCAGCTGTGCCTTCCCTCTGCCTACGTTAAAACTGCCTACGTTAAAAACATTGCATCCAGGAATTGAAGGCCTTGCTATAAAGAAGCATCCATTTAAATAAGGCAGTCCTACTTGTTCTCACTAATGTAGAAGTCATTCACCTCAACCTCAGTTATGTGGGACATAGTCATACATATAGAAAGGGCCTGCGAGTAACTGATCTAGATATTGTAAAATAACAGGCAATCTGTACCTTCATTGTTAAAAATTCCCACAGCCCGGCCACTGTGATTCAGTGGTTGAGCATCGACCTAAGAACCTGGAGGTCACAGTTCGATTCCCAGTCAGGGCACATGCCTGGGTTGCAGCCTCAATCCCCAATAAGGGCGTAACAGGAGACAGCCAATTGATGATTCTCTCTCATCATTGATGTTTCTATATCTCTCTCTCCCTCTCCCTTTCTCTCTGAAATCAATAAAAACATATATATTTTTTAAAAATCATGCAGATTTCATCACTGGACAGATACAAATATATACAATATACCTGGGTAAGCTGATAATGTCTCCAGGGCTGTTTACTGTCTGGATTACAGAGCTCACCCCATGCACCTCGCAGTGTTGCTGGGAAGACAAATGCTACAATACATCAACTGGGTTAGTACACATCAGGGCTTCCAACACCGGAGCTGTTATTATGAAGGTCTTCCTGTGACAGGGAGCATGCTCTTTTAGTCTGGTTATAGAGCAATTTCTATTTCAAAGCTGAGCCTGAGCACAGATCCTTTTTCCTACCCCCAAAACCCAAAACTCATGAACTCCAAATAATGCAAAAATGAGTGTCGATGTTGTCTCTTACTACACTTAGTCCCATTTGGAGAGAAAGGGGATGGACTGCTGAAAATGGGGCCAGGGAGGGAGGAGGGAAGGTGGTGTGGGTTGTAGTTTACCAGGCATGGTGAGATGGGTTGGACAAAACGATGGGAGAAGCATTTTCCTGAGCTCCTGGAAGTCTGTGGAGCACAAGGAGCCGGTCAGCCTCATCCCCACAGAGGAGGGGTGGCCAGTGTGGGAGGTGGCAGATGTCAGTACTGATTGAATCTGGGGAGTACTGTTCATAGACATCTGTCCTACTCTGTAATTTTATGTAAGTTTGAAATATTTAAAAATAAAAGTAAGGGTAGCAAAGGGCTAAATGAGATTGATTCCACATTGTGAAATGAAGTAGACATGGTATAATTTATACTACCCTTAACTCACTCAAATTAATGTGTAAACACTGTATATGTGTGCATGAATTCATATACATACATGTATATGTATGGATCTATAGATACATATTTTCACATAACATGTAATCCTCTGTATGTGTGTGGTTTTGTTGATTATGGAGTGAGAGACCTTGGGGTGTTCATCAATTCCTACCTTTGCTGAGAAGTCATTCACATCTACACACACTTAACACACATACACTAACACACTATATTTATCTATATATACTGCATATATGTGTAGACACACACTCAACACTTTTGCATCTAGCAAGGTAACCAGGATGATATGATGACAGGACGCTGATAATTTTTTTTGCCACCTCCATTATTTGAGTGAGTTTATCACCAGTCAGCTTCTTCTAAACAGCACACAGGTCTTGAGCTTCCCACTTGAGAAAAGAATAGACGAGAAAGCTGCACAGATAGCAAGGTGACCTCTGTTCAGCACACCAGGCAGCCTCACAGGCCCCGTGACAACAGTTATAAATGAAGGTATAAAAGCCTGTCCTCTACAAGCCCCTGAAGCTGTCCCTACAGGGGCTTGCTGAGCCTTCCTAAGCCAGGGTGACCCTGGACCCTGAGCTGGGTGCACCAATAGTTCATCTCTAGGTTAGCTGTGATTTTTTTCTTTTACTTACTTTTCATTGTTCTGTCAACGTTTCCCAGTCTGTAAAAGTTGGAATCTTTTTGTCTTTATTCTTCTCACCGTCAGAGGTCCATGCTTTTACCCTCATCTCCATACCTCTCACCCGTCATTCCATCAAAATCTGTCTGTTCAGTGGTACAATCAGGTAAGATGGCACTTAACAGGAAGTGGCACCTATGATCTGACAAGGAGGCTGCAGGCAGGGACTTCCCTAATTTGTGTTTACTGTGTCCCCAACATGTGTTCATCATCCTCCCACGCAACCTGGATGGTGGAGAAGGAGAGGGGAGTTTGGAATCAGGGGCCGTGAAATATAAGGCATATCGCAGCTTTCCTTCAAGGAGTGAGCTGAACATTTACAAATTGTTTTTATGAAATTTATGAGCAGACAAGTGTACATTCTGATGATCCATAGTGACGTGAAGCTCAGTCACGAATCCAAGTTGGACTTCAAGCAAACTTACTCGAAATGCTCAGCCCTGGGATTTCTCTGGAACTTGGGGATTTCCCAGACAGTCCGTCAGCAGCATTCACACAACTGGTCCCCCTCTCCTCCTGCACTCCTGGGAAGAGGAACCCCCTTGGTTTCATTGATCCTCTGGTTCTTACTGATGTTCTGAGAGTGCCCAAGAAAGAGGTACTCTTTTACTTCCATGAGTACAGGAATCCCAGCCTGGAGTTCATGCATCTCTGCAAAGTTCTGTGGAGACTGTCCACAAATCTTCTGATATTTCTGCCAAGTTTGTATGTAGCTCTTCTGTGGGCTCTTTCTGAGAAAAGTTTTCCTACCTTTCAGGAGATTCCTGTGGTTGTACACATCCTTCGAAATGTTAAGAGGCACTAACCTGGAGGGTTTGTTGAAGCATTTTGTAAACCATACACAGTGTATTTAGGCAAAAATCAGAGGGAAAATAAAACACTCCTTTTCTCCTATTATAGGACTCTCACTCTTTAGGCAGAGATCAATGAAAGAGCTGCGTGTGGAGGCAGATGGCACAACCAAGGAGTAATGGTAAGTGAGGCTGGCTGTAGCTAAAGGTTCTGATACCAGTTGGCTTTCTGAATCTGTGTAGTCTCCACAGTGCTGGCCATGAGATGGTTAAAGAAGAATCCTCCACCGTCACAGACACAGCCAGGAAAGGACATGTTGATTACAGAAAGTTTGATGGCTTCCATGTGCTCCCACAGATATACTCTCCCAAGTACACCCACAAAACCAGAGAGTGAATCTTCTTAGAGAATGATGCATTGTAAGGTTCTCTCTGTCTTGCATGTAAATGTTGACAAGTTCCTTAACGCTCCAGCCTGTGTTTCCTTCCCTGTTATATGCAGGTGAGCTGCCACATCTAACTCACCTTTAAAGGATGTAATAGTTAAATGATAGAGTTGCTGGATCACTAAGGAAAAAAATAAAGTCTAAAAGAAAGTAGGAGGGGGTTGTGGTAAGAGATCAACCAAAGACTTGTATGCATGCATATAAGTATAACCAATGGACACAGACAGTAGGTGAGTGAGGGCATGTGCTGGGGGGTGGGAGCGGCCAGGGAGAGGTCAATGGGGAAAAAGGAGACATATATAATACTTTCAACAATAAAGAATTTAAATTAAAAAAAAAGAATATAGAAACCTAGGTAGTCTAGTCTTTTTATATATATATTTTATTGATTTTTTACAGAGAGGAAGGTAGAGGGATAGAGAGCTAGAAACATCAATCAGCTGCCTCCTGCACCCCCCCCACTGGGGACGTGCCCGCAACCAAGGTACATGCCCTTGACTGGAATCGAACTTGGGACCGTTCAGTCCACAGGCCGACGCTCTATCCATTGAGCCAAACCGGCTTCGGCGGTAGTCTAGTCTTAATGGAAAGACTCTGATTGTTCTGAACTGGCAACTATGACCAAAATAGCAGGTAGACTGCTTCCAGGAAGAAGACACTAACAGGTGAGGTGGGACCTGTTGAAGGTGGGTCTGGAAACCAGTCAGAATATTTTGTGTGCTGCTGTATGAGTTTGAAGTTTATTAAGTGGGTCTGACATGCAAGGGGCCAACTAGTGGTATGGATTTGGATCGGAAGTCAGTTCAGCAATCATTGGGAAAAACTCTGTGGACCTTTTCTATTTTGCCCATAGCTTTCTGGACACCTACCTGGCCACTCGGGGGCCTGAGGTCCCCTACAAACAAATCCCCAGGCTCCAATTCTTCTTTGTTAACCATGTCAGAATGTGATGACTGCATGTGTTACCTTGCATGTGCAACATAAAACAGTAGAAGCCATTAATAAGGATAACAAGGATGTACTATGTTAGGTACTGCTTCATGTTATTTCTGTTATTCTTCACAAATATTCTGCAAAGTCAAAATAATAGGTTTGTTGGAAATATGTTGCATCTGGTTGATACAATTGGGAATGAGCTTTACTTTTCTCCCTATCACTGTCAAACTCAGTTGTATTTGTTTTCTCCTTTCCCGATGGCATATCAGGAATCTCTAGAGTTTCCTGGTCACTCCCAAGTATTAAAGTGTCTAGTCCAATCTAACTCAAAATTTAATCTCACATCCAGTGTAAAGCTCCTCCCTTCTGCTCAGCTCAGGCATGTCCCGATGCTTAGGTGAAGGCATAGGGTGCCTGGTCTGTTCTCCAACTCTTCTTACTCCTCCTCCTACCTGACTCACCTAATTGCTGATGTATTTGCCAAGGTTGGGCATTGGAACCAGGTCTGCCAACCCCAAACCCTGTGCCTCTTCCCTTGTTTCGTTATGTGGCTATGACACTTTGCATTGTAAACACTCTTAGGGCAGGGGCTTTTTCTTACTGTCTTTAAAAATACTGCCATCCCAAGCACACATGGACATTCAGTAAAAGTATGTTGACCAAAGGAATTAATGGGTTCAGGGATGGGCTACAGATGAGCTTGAAACACACAGGACCAGTGTGAGCAAAGGGAGAGAAATAGTATGCAATGCAGTAACATATCATTGATGTCTACAAAATTTTAATTTTGTATTGCATATTTTGTATACATTATCTCATTTAAACCTCAGATCAGCACTTGAGTTATCACTCCTTGGTGCGTCACCCAAGTTTACTGGTGTACTGACAGTGGCTGAAATAGGATATGAGCTCAGGTCATGTGGCTCAAAGCCAGAGCCCTTTCAAATATCTTTCAATTGGGTATCATAGGGTGAGATAATAGGGTAACCACAGTTTGTTCTCTCTCTCTCTCTCTCTCTCTCTCTCTCTCTCTCTCTCTCTGAGTTTAATTTAACTTGTTCCTCCATCATCTGTTCTATTTCCTATAAGTGAGCTCTTGAGGATTGGTTCGATTCAGATTCAGATAATTTTTTTGTTTTTGGCAAGAACACTTCAAGAGTGGTGGCGTGTGTTGCATATTATAGCTCATGAGGTTAGACACAACGCTCTACTATCCCACCTTTCATGTGGCTAAGACTGATTGGTGGGTTCAGGTGACTCACAACAAGTTTAATTATCATTATGAATAGCTGGTATTATAAAGTTAAGCATCAGCAATGTCGCAGGCACTGTACTTGGCGTCACACTCACATTATCTTATTGAATCCACATAGACACTGCACAAAAAGGTATTAGCATCGGCATGTGTTAAATGAGAGAACCGAGGCTCAGGGAAGTTAGGCAGGTTGTCTGAATCATACAGCTAGTAAGTGACAGAGGCAGGATGTCAATTCATATCTGATGGACTCCGAGGTCTCTATTCTGAACATGACATTATGCCTGACTTCACGTCTTTTCAGGGCATGCTCACAGGCCTACTCCTAGAGCCTTTGATTCTTCCTCCTTTAATAGATGGTCTGTTTCAGTAATTTATACATTTAACTTTAGAGCCAGTGCTGGGAAAAGGGCCAGGGAGAGAGGGCACTGTGGTGCCACCCATGTCATAGGAGAAGGGAGAAAAGGATAACAGGTTGTGGAGCAAGATAAATAGAGCAGGCCACAGCAGGCAGCAACATTCAGAAAGGCAATCGATTGAGATCATTTAATTGTACTTTATAAAATCACAAACCAAAGTCACCTCAAGAAAAAGGGTAATTGATTTGCTCACATCACCTAATTATGGAAAGGCCAGAGGTGCATTGACTTCAGGGATCGCTGGACCCAAGCACTAGAATTCCATGGAATACCCCTCTATCTCTCGGCTCTGCATCTTCGGGCATGCTGGCTTCCTGCTCTCAGGCTAGCTGTCTCCACATGGCAGGGAGCATGACCACGAGCAGCTCATCCTTACAACTGCCAAAGCAGAGAGCAAAAAGGACTTTTTCTTCTTAACTCCAGTGGGAAATATCCCAGGGAGAACTCTGATTCTCTGGGCTTGGACCAATCACTATAGCCAGGAAGAGGGGCTTTATAATTGGTCCACTTGGGTCACATGTCCCTCTTGTGTCCATGAAAGCAGGGTCCTTAACTATAAGAAAGAAAAGAATCACATAGATTAGGCTACTGGGTGGATTGAAAGCTGGATAAACACCCCAATATATTTTCTATATATTCTTGTTATGAACAAGATATTCACAGGCAGGCTCTGGGCGGGGGTGGGGGGGCACTAAAAAGAACAAATGTAGGGAAAGAAAACTGATGTTCATTAAACACCCACATGTGCTGCATAATATTCTAAGTACTGCATGCATAGCTCATTTAATCTTTAAAGCATACCATGAACTCAGCATTTTATTCTTATTTTTACAAAAGAATAAACTGAGGCTCATAGAAATTAAATGATCAAAGTTAGTATATATGAAGTCAAGATTTGGATCCAGTTTTTGTTGCTCTAATGCGCATGCTCTTTCCTCTGGACCAGACCCTCTTCATGCTGGAGGGACTAAGCTACAGAAACTCTGTATGTAAAGTAGGTGCTTCTTCACAACAACGAGGCAGGGCCCCATCAAAGTCATGGGTCTGGTCAGAGCAGAACCAAAATCCTGGCTGATGTATTGTAAAATGAAAACTGTGTTTTTCACCAGACAAAACCAAGTTCATTCTATGAAATATCTGACTCATATTCCTCCAAGTTGTCAAGGTTATCAAAACATAAGGAAAGGCTCAGATATAACATCACAGACCAGAGGACACGAAAGAGACATGACAACTAAATACCACATGGCATCCTAGATTGAAATAGGAAAGGGGCACTAATGGAAAAACTGGTACAATCCAGATAAAGCAAGGCGTCCTCAAACTACGGCCCGCGGGCCACATGTGGGTGTTTTTGCTGTTTTGTTTTTTTACTTCAAAACAAGATATGTGCAGTGTGCATAGGAATTTGTTCATAGTTGTTTTTTTTTAACTATAGTCTGGCCCTCCAACGGTCTGAGGGACAGTGAACTGGGCCCCTGTTTAAAAAGTTTGAGGACCCCTGAGAAAAAGTCTGGAGAATAGTTAAAAACCATGCCCCAATGTTGGTTCCTTAGCTTTGATATCGATAACTGTCCATTAGTGACAAAAGATGTGAACAATAGTAGGTACTGGGTGAGGGCCATATGGGTACTTTCTGGGCTATTTTTACATGGTTCTGTAAATTTTAAATTATCCCCAAATTGGAAGTTTATTATTATAAAATTTGGTTTATTTTACCATGCTGAGTAAAAATAGTCTTCCCCCCAGAGTCTGGGGCAAATCTTCAGGAAGTGGCTTTCTACTCAGTGTGTTGAGGAACCTCTGGAGTTCCTGACATCAGGTGCTATGGATGGACTGTTTGTGCCTCCCTGACCGCCCCCCGGCCCCCAATTCATTGTTGAAACCCTAATCTATAAAGTGATGGAATTTGGAAGTGGTGCCGTTGGGATATAATTAGGTTTGGATGAGGTCATGGAGATGAGGCCCTCATGATGGGGTTAGTATCCTTGTAAGATGAGAAAGAGAGGACAAAGATTGCTTGCCCTGAAACATGCCAGGACATGGTGAGAAGATGGCACTCTGCAAGCCAGGAAGAGAGCTTGCACCAAGAATTGAACCTACCAGCACTTTGGCCTGGGACTTCACTGCTTCCAGAACCGTGAGGAATAAATACCTATTGTGTAAGCCACCCAATCTATGGTATGTTGTTTCAGCAGGTTGGATTAACTAAGACACAGGAGATCACATGCTTTGTTATGAGTGGTAAGCTAAAGGAATAGCACTGTAAAATGAAATCGCAGGAATGTGAGGAAATTGGTAATGGTTAATTTTTGCTCAAATTTCTGATTCCACCTCTGCCAACTTTTTCTTCAGTGGATGCCCTGCTCACATGCCCTCAGTTCACACTATGGTATCTCTAAACCTCACTTCGGTGCCACATTGGAGTCACCACTCTAGGGTGAAACCCTAAACAGTGTTGAAAGATGTGTAGCCATTAAAGAAGTTGTAACCAGCTACATAGCCCTGGTAATTGTAGCTTCTCATCTATAAATGGAGTTAAGGACACTACTTTACTGAGGTTGGGTGGATTAACTGAGATAAAGCAAATGCATCATTGACATATAGGTTATGGAGATTGCTTTCTCAATTCCTGAGTGATTCGAGACACACATTTTCTTGCTTCATATCTAAGTCCACTAGTAGAGAGACAACAGAATTTATAGACTGGATCTTAATCTTGGCTGTGCCATTACTAGTATCTTCATAGTGGCTTTTTCTTAAAAAAAAAAAAGTGATTTTTCTTGAAAGGCTGGGAATTGGCTCTGGAGGCAGTTACTCAAAAGAAGTTGCAGTCATGTTTTAACAAAAGGAATCATCCTTGGAGGAAGCATATAATCTCTTTAATTATTCATTGTATAACCCACATTCTATAGCCATGATTCAGCACCTGATTCTTGGCCTACTTGGTATTTAACTGATCAGTTCTAGTCCCTTTCCAAATATATTCACACATGCACAGTCATTACCAAACAATGTAGTACATTGAAGATTCTTTGTTTTAGGTATAGTGGAGGCTCTATGACTATTCACCATAAACTCCTTCAAGTTCTCCTTTGTTGTTCCCTTCTTTCTTTTCTCTTTCTCCCTCTCCCCCTTCTCCCCTTCTGTCTTGTCAGTGCTTTTCCTCATTTTTGACACTCCCCATCTCTTAGCCCTTGCGGTAGACTGCTGTGTTCCTTGAAGGTGGTTTTCTGTTGTTCTTGGACACATAGTTAGACTACATTTCCCAGGCTCCTTTGCTGTTAGGTGTAGTCATGTAACTGAGTTTATCCAATAGAATAAGGGTAGAAGTGATGTGTACCATTTTATGATGGTATAGTAACCATAAAAACCTCTCAGCATAGGTAATCCTCTCTCTCTATCTCTCCCTGCTGGCTCAATGTTGAAGTCCAGGGACTATTGATGGTATTGAAGCCTCCATCAACCTGGCTCTGTGTGGGGAAAGAACTAATCCAAACATTAACCCAACCCTGCCATTAGGATCATCTTTTGGGGCCTTACATGAGTGAGAAAATTTATATATGTGAGAATTAAACTTTGTATAAGTGAGAAATAAACTTATTTATTGAATCAAAGATATTTCAAGGTTTATCTGTTATAGCATCTGGCTCTACATAAACTAATATAGCCATATTCCTGAGGACTCCTCTTCCACACTTTTTAATTTTGTGTTCTTCTAAATCTCTTTCCTCTTGATTGTGCTGAGCAACATAGATCTCAGGCTGCTGTTTTCATTTCTGCACACTCACAAGCAATGTAATGCTCAGCAAAAACAACAACAACAACAAAAACAACCCTTCGATTATAAAAAGCCACCCCTTAAAAGAAGAGGTATGTTAAATAATATTTATTTTCTGTGACATACCGTTCTATAATTCAACAGATAATCACAAAGCACCTACTATGTTCTCTGCCCTTTTGTAGAAACTAGTGGGATAGCAATGAAAGTCCACTGCTCTCTTTAATCCCTCTTAGTCTAGAGCTAAAAGAGAGAGACAACAAAAGTCTAGTTTGGAAGTCACAGGATTTCATGGAATTCAAAGGAGGGTTATATAATTCAACTTGGACTTGAATCAAGCAAGACTCCCTAAGGAAGGAACTGACTTGAATCTGAAAGAATGAGTAAGAACCACATAAAGGGTGGAGATAGTGTGTTTTTGTAGGAGATTTGGGAGTGAGAAGGCAGTGGGATGGCATGGCTTTGCTGGAAACTGCATTTTGGATCAGGTCAGAGTGAAAGGTCTATCACTAGGGTATGGGTATGGTGGGAAATAAAGTTGGAGATTTCAGTTGGTACCAGGTTCTGAAGGACACCATGTTGAAGGCTCATATCCACCTGACACCATCTGTTCTTATCTCCTTATTAACATGCCATGTCCCAATTTCGCAGTCACCATATCATCAATAATTCCTACTTCCCTTGCATGGCTCTCCCTGTGTGCTAAGCACAGACCCTGAGGTGGAGGTGACTTCAGTGTGATGACGGAACTCCTCTATGACCACTCTGAAATGTCACTGTGATTACATTTAGAGTCAGCCTCACTGTATGTGAATTTTCTCAGTTGCTTCCATGAAGAAAAAATCATGGGGTTTAGAAGAACTCAGTATAGTACACTAAAAATCTCCTTCTCTGAGCACAAGCCAAGAGCTTTTTTATCTTCAACCATATTGTCATCATCATTGTTGTTGCATTTTGTCCTTTTCACTTATATGGTCCTTTACTGTTGAGCATGGTTTTACTTAAATGACTTTATTTGATCTTCCCAATTGTCCTCTACAGTTTGAGGAATGAATTGTATGATCTCATCTTATAGGTAAAGACCCTGATGTCTAGAGACTTGAGATGATTTTCCTCTCCTCATTTGTAAGTGGTTGAGCCAGGACCAGAATTGAAATTCAACAAATATATTCCAGGCCTTATCTCTTTGAGACCAAGCATCACATCTTTTAAAGATTGTTACCTTATCAGTGCTTTGTGTAGGTGCTCAGCCTGTATTTGTTAATTTAGCTTAAAGTAGTGATTTAAAACAAGGGCTTTGGAATCAAAAGAAACCTGGATTTAGAACCTGGTTCTTGGGAAGTCATTTAACCTATTAGGAAACCAGGTTTCTTATTGAGAAGTGGAACTTTGAATATTTTCCTTAAAGGGCTGTTGTGAGAATCAAATTAGATGATGGAACTGAGGCATTAAGCATATTGTCTGGTATATATAATTGCTTGATTTATGCTAAGATCTCATTGTTTCTTGGTCTCTCCTTTTAGTTATTATTTTTTATTATGCAAAATTTTACATGTGTTCAGAGGTAGGCAGAACAGCATAGTGAACTAGTATATACCAAACACATATCTTCAACAATTATCAGCTCATGGCCAATTTTGTTTCATCTCTATCTCTTTTTTCCTTTTGTATTATTTTGAAGGATTTTTCAAGCATTGTATCCTTTCATCTGTAAATTATGCAACATGTATTTCTGAAAGATAAGTGTTTAAAACAATATTAACTACAAGTATTACTCCCCACCCACCAAAAGATTACCAGTTGTAGCAGGCAGAATAATACTAGTAATTCCCCAATGATGTCCAAGTCCTGATCCCCTGAACCTGTGGATGGGCTGGAGGAAAATGTAATGATGCAGATGGAATTATGGTTGCTAATTGGCTGAACTTAAAATAGGATCATAATCCTAGATTATCCAGGTGGATCCAATGTAATCATAGGGTCCTTAAAGGGGGAAGAAGGAAAAGAGAGAGAGAACCTAGGGATGGCAGTACAGAATGAATCGGCCCCATGCTGCTGTCCTTGAAGACAGAGGAAGGGTCCATGAGCCACGAGTTACCCAATTAGTTACCCCTTGTATATATAATCTCTTCCTCTTTAGTGTGGGCAGAACCTGTGACTTGTTCTAGCCAACAGAATATAGCAAAGGTAAAGGGATGTCATTCCCTGGATTAGATCGTGATTTATGGCAAATAGTGTCTCTTCTCTCCAAGGCCTAAGGATAGAAGCATTCTTTAGGACACTTCTAAGTTAGATGGAAAGTCTTGGTTTGCTCTTACTCTCTCACAATGCTTTTCTGGCACTCCCTACCTCTTTAATGAAGAACTTCCAGTATTTTTACAGTCTGCTGGACTTGACTGGTGGACTGATCAAGAGGATAAGTCAACTGCACCCAGTTTCATTCCATGTTTTGGCAAAGAATTCCTCTTGGATGAATTTTCCCCTGGGTGGATGTGGGTGAGGATGTCAGTCACACCTGAGGGACTCTCAACCTGGAGTGCTATAGAGAAGGTCCAAGTAGTAAATAAAATGATACCAACCAATACTCTCACCCATAGTAGAAATTAAGAGGCAGCCCTTAGAGTGAAGAAAAGGAGTCTTCACTCACCTGATTTTCAAGGCTTAATTACCCCCAAAGGGAGACTAAGCGCTGCTTGGGATACCAGGACAACTGAGACACGTGCCATGTGACGTAGGTGCCCACACACAGAGTCAGGCCTACCCAATTACAGAAGCTTCAATAACTAATCCAAGATTTTGGAGTAAAAATATTTTACTCTTAACATGTAAGTTTCCTGTTTTATCGTTTACAAACAAGGATAGGAAAGGCAACATGGGCTTTTCTTCGTTTAGGGTCTCTAAAGGTCTATAGAGACCTTGCTCAGGAACACACCTGTCAACACTTAGTGTTGCTCACTTTCCATGCCTCTCCAATACTCCTCCCTGTGCTGATGACGCACAGGTACATTAAAGACTCAATCCCTGCGGAGCCATCTGTTGCTGATCTCTGTGTGGCTCCCTGTAGTCTCTAGAGATACACAGACTCACAGAGACTTGGAGCTGGATGAACCTTAAAGACCACCAAGGTCATCTCCATCATTTGACAGAAGAGGAGGGGAGTGTGTTCAAGGTCACATGGCCACTCCGGTGATGGGTTGAGGACCAGCAACCATAGCCCAGTCCTCTTCCCTTCACTCCTCCATGTATGGCCCGTCTCTATGGACATTCTGCATATGCTGGAGGAGGAGAGAGGTGGGTGGTTGTTCAGGGAATGCAAACTCATGCTAATGTTTGAATATTAAATTTTAATTTTGTAATTATAGCCTAAAACAAAAATAAATTTAAAAGGTACATCTGCTAGATCAATGATGACTCCCTAAAGAAAATAAAAAAGGTACATCTGCTGTAAAAATTTAAATAATGCATTTCTGGCTCCAACACAGATGATTCTGAATAACTTGCCTTGTAGATTTATTCCTGGTGGCAGGGCTGGTGTGGGTTGTCTAGGTAGGAAGCCAGAGGGGCTTCATGGGCCCTCTCTCCTGCTGAGCATTTCTTCCGTCTCCCCATTTCCACTCCTCAAAGACTTCTGCTTCCATATAGTGGCCCTGCGTTCTTCAGGGCACACTTTCTGTCATCCAGAGTAACGTTTTATGTGTTCACCAGGTGACCAGCTGTATTAGTTTGCTAGGGCTGCTGAAACAAAGCATTACAAACTATGTGGTTTAAATAACAGACATTAATTATCTCACAGTTTTGGAGGTTGGATGTTCAAAATCAAGGTGTTGGCAGGATTAATGAAGGAACTATTCCAGGCCTCTTTTTGGCTTGTAACTGGCCATGTTCATGTTCATATCACATTTTCCCTGTGATATGACATGGTCATATATTCTCCCTGTGATAATACATGGTCATATATTCTCCCTGTGATAATACATGGTCATATATTCTCCCTGTGATGTGACATGGTCTTCCCTCTGTAATTATCTATGTCCAAATCCCTTTTCTTATGAGGACACCAGTAGTATTGGATGAGTGCCCACTAGAATCACCTCATTTATCTTGAGTACCTCTATAAAGACCCTATCTCCAAATAAGATTACAGACAAGAGAATGATTCTGAGATGCCCTAAATTAAACTACAGCAGGCCAGGGAAAGAAAGAGACGAGAGTACTTAACCAGTTAATGGCTGTGGGTCAACTAACAATAGATTGCTCACATTCCTGAATGTACATTGGAGCCTTGAGTCAAACTCTGTAGTGACTACCAGATGCCACCACATCCTGCTTATGCCTGACCTTTCAGAACTTTCCCACAACCAATCAAAAGTAGTAAATAGTTCTTCCTCATAGACTCTGGACCTATCCTAGAACTGCCCTCTCTTCACCTTTGCCTGCCCACCTCATCTGTAGCCAGTGCAAATCCTTTCAAAACAACATACACCTTTCTTCCCCCAAACATCTACACTAATAAAAGAGTAAGATGCAAATTGACCATACCTTTGCAACACCCACTAGCCAATCAGGAGTTAATATGCAAATTAACCCAACAAAGATGGTGGGTTAATTTGCATATGCAGGCACAGAGCGGGCGGGGGCGGGGGCAGGACACAGGCGTTCCGAACAGCTCCAGCTGCTCAGGGCCTCTGGGCAGTGTGGGAAGGCGGAAAGGCAGCTCTGGCCAGAGCGAAGGCGGTGCCGGTAGCCAGGGTAAGGAAGGCCCATTCTTGCACGAATCTTCGTGCATCGGGCCTCTAGTAATGTATGAAAGAGCTCATCAGCTCCAGAAGGGGAACGTGTTGCCTTCTCCATCCAGCCTGCTGCTGGTGGCTCAAACATCATGCCAGGACTTGGTCCTTTGCTGGCTAGCATGTGGCTCAATAAACGCTTTTTTTTTTTTTTTAAATTTCTTTATTGATTAAGGTGTCACATATTTGTCCTCATCCCCCCATTCCCATCCCACCCCTCTCCCCACGCATGCCCCAATCCCCTGTTGAACTTAACCATTGGATAGGCTTATATGCATGCATACAGGTCCTTTGGTTGAACTCTCCCCCTCCCCCCCACCCTCCCCCTACCCTCCCCTATCCTCCCTCTGAGGCCCGATAGTCCGATCGATGCCTCCTTGCTTCTGGTTCTGTTCTTGTTCCTCAGTCTATGTTGTTCATCATTTCCCCTAGATGAGCGAGATCATATGTCACTAGATATATACTAATAAGAACTGAATGTGAGACGAGCAATAATAGTTATGCTGACAGACAAATGAATCAATCTGTAGCGAGCTTCCCCCTGGACCAACAGTTCTTTTGAGACCCAATTTCAATGTCCAGTAGTTCCTTATGTGTACATGTCAGCACTGACCCCTCAGCTCTGGATGGTGGACAAATGGTGGTAATGGAGGTCCGACTCCCTCTGGTATGGTCTCGGCCGAACCCAGGGGCACGGCGTCACCCGGACTAAGGGGCACGTGGCCTCACCCATACCCAAGGGGCGCGTGGTCTCACCCGGGCCTGGGACCCAGCCTCACCCGGATGGATCCAGGGGCGCACGGCCTCACCCGGACCCAGGATCTAGCTTCACCCATACCCAGGGACGCTTGGCCTCTCCCAGACCCAGGGGCACGTGGCCTCACCCGGGCTTAGTTGCACAAGGCCTCCCCTGGATCCAGGGACACATGGTCTCTCCCGGACCCAGGGACGCTTGGCCTCTCCCAGACCCAGGGCCACTTGGGCTCACCCGGGCCTAGGTGCACGAGGCCTCATCCGGATCCAGGGACGCATGGTCTCACCCGGACCCAGGGACGCTTAGCCTCTCCCAGACCCAGGGGCACGTGGCCTCACCCGGGCCTAGGTGCACGAGGCCTCATCCGGATCCAGGGACACATGGTCGCACCCGGACCCAGGGACGCTTGGCCTCTCCCAGACCCAGGGCCACTTGGGCTCACCCGGGCCTAGGTGCACGAGGCCTCATCCGGATCCAGGGACGCATGGTCTCACCCGGACCCAGGGACGCTTGGCCTCTCCCAGACCCAGGGCCACTTGGGCTCACCCGGGCCTAGGTGCACGAGGCCTCATCCGGATCCAGGGACGCATGGTCTCACCCGGACCCAGGGACGCTTGGCCTCTCCCAGACCCAGGGCCACTTGGGCTCACCCGGGCCTAGGTGCACGAGGCCTCACCCGGATCCAGGGACACATGGTCTCACCCGGACCCAGGGATGCTTGGCAATAAACGCTTTTTTTTTAAGAAAAGCTTTCCACCATGAAAGTTTTTAACTGTTACATTCTGAGGTACTGAGAGGTTAAGACTTCAACATATGAATTTGTCAGGGGACAAAATTCAACTTATAACACCAGCCAGACAGGTAGACCACATGCTGTGAGCTGGCTGGAAGGCAGGCTTGGTTTTTCAGGCTCTCAGCTCTTTTCTCAGTCCCTCCACGTCTGTCTGGGAAAATGTGGACCTGTCACTGCCTCTACTCCTGTGTTTTACAATGAGCAGAAATCACACCTGCTTCTCAGATGTGATGACAAACAAACAGCATAGCATTTGTAAAATGTCCTAGGACAAGATCTGATATGTCAAACCCTCTCAATAATTGTTAATGTGCCTACTTTTGTCCACACCAAGAAAAATATTCTCAGATAAAGACTTACTCTATTTGTTACCAAAGGACAATGAGCAAAACACATGTATGGATCTGCCTTTGGGAGCTTTTATTCAAATAGAACCTCATATATGAGAACAAACAAAACCAATATATATGTAAAATAGAGTGGAGGAAGCGAGGATGGGACCACCCAGGCCTTCCCCCCAAATGTCACATATTCACTGAAAACACTCAGGTATATTTCTTATATTGTCTTTCTAATTGTGCAGGGGAACTGCTTGGGTAGTTGTACTTTATATTAAAAACATTAACATAAATAACAATAAAATGTATAAATTATTTATATATAATATATTTATATAATACATAGAATCCTCTCTAATAAAATGGCAATATGCAAATTAACCATCACTCCGCTACATAAGCCACACCCACCAGTCAAGCCACGCCCACCAGCCAATCAGGGTGAGTATGCAAATTAACCCCATCCAAGATGGCTACAGCCACAGAGAGCAAGGTTTCCCAGGTAACAGAGCAAGCCAAGCTTTCCATAGCCGTTGCAGGCCTAAGCCTCCACTCAAACTACAAAGTTTCAATTATAGAAGGTAAACAAATTCAAACAAATGGGCAGAATGGAGCTTGAGAGAGCAGGCCAGGGTTGCCGCCGGCAACAAGGGAAGCAAAGCTTTCCGCACACCCTGGCCGGACTCACCCGCTTAAGGCTACAAAGTTTCAATTGTAGAAGGTGAATTAACTGCCACAGAAATGGCTGCCGCCCCGGAGGGAGCAGCAGGCTTGGCTCCACTCCAGGCTACAAAGTTTCAATTGTAGAAGGAAAATAAATTCCAGATACCCCGGCCTCCGCTTGGATTGCCAGGGGGTGTGGCCGGCCTGCAAACCACCACAGGCCCCTCGCTCAGGCCACCCCACGCCCCAAGGGAACCTCCACCCTGATCTGGGACAGCCTTCAGGGCAAACCAGCTGGCCCCCACCCCCGTACCAGGCCTCTATCCTATCTAATAAAAGAGTAATATGCAGATTGATCATAACTGCAACACACAATATAGCTGCCCCCATGTGGTCAAAGATCCTGCCCCCATGTGGACACAAGATGGCCAGCAGGAGAGGGCAGTTGGGAGGCACCCAGCCTGCAAGGGAGGGCAGTTGTGAGGGACCAGGCCTGCAAGGGAGGGCAGTTGAGAGGGACCAGGCTTACAAGGGAGGGCAGTTGGAGGTGATCAACCCTGCAGGAGAGGGCAGTTAGGGGTGACCAGGCTGGCAGAGGAGGGAAGTTGGGGGCACACAGGCTGGCAGGGGAGCAGTTAAGCATCAACCAGGCTGGCAGCGGAGTGGTTAGGGGGTGATCAGGCTGGCAGGCAGAAGCAGTTAGGGGCAATCAGGAAGGCAGGCAGGCAAGCAGTTGGGAGCCAGCAGTCCTGGATTGTGAGAGGGATGTCCGACTGCCCATTTAGGCCCAATCCCACCAGGATCAGGCCTAAACGGGCAGTCGGACATCCCTCCAGGAGTCCCAGATTGGAGAGGGTACAGTCTGGGCTGAGGGACAACCCCCCGCCATGCACGAATTTCATGCACCGGGCTTCTAGTAATTAATAAATAATAAAAAATTATTTTTTATATCAAAAGAATACATGTACTATATTATAATGCAATACAAAAGTGACATATATATATATATATCCACATAAATATATCTTAGAAAGTTTGAAATATTATTGTATGCTTTTCTTTTTAAAAATATATTTTATTGATTTTTTTACAGAGAGGAAGGGAGAGGGATAGAGAGCCAGAAACATCCGTCAGCTGCTTCCTGCACCCTCCTACTGGGGATGTGCCCGCAACCAAGGTACATGCCCCCGACCGTAATCAAACCTGGGACCCTTCAGTCCACAGGCCGATGCTCCATTCAGTGAGCCAAACCGGTCAGAGTTGTATGCTTTTCTTTTCAATAACAATCTGTTGTTTGTTTTTGTGGTAAAAAGTGGGATTGTATAATAAGTGTCATTTGATAGATGTTCACATTCTTCATTTTAACCTTGCACCTTGAACATCTTTCTATGTTAAAATATATTTCTCTCTATATCATTATAAATGGCTAAATAGTTTTTTGCTGTATGAATGAGCCATCATTTATTTAACTATTCATTAGTGATGGGCCTTTAACTTAAAGTCAGTTTTTGAATTATTAAGTTATTATTAGAAACCAATGCTTTGATGAGATCCTTAATCTCTCTCTATCTCCCTGCTCTTTCCACGAAGACGATTATTAATCTCTGGATATATAGATAGACCCAAACCAAGTACCTGGGGGCCGGGGGGGGGGGGGGTGGGGTAGGGGGAGAGGAAAGGAACAAGCTCTTCACAGAGCTCTATTCACAGTATTTTTAAAAGTCCTATGCAAGGCCCTGGATGGTGTGGCTCAGTTGGTTAAGCATCGTCCTGTGCACCAAAAGGTCACCGGTTCGATTCCCTGTCAGGGCACGTGTCCAGGTCCTAAGTTTGATCCCGGGTTGGAATGCGTGAGGGAATGATATGTCTCTCTCTTTCTCCCTCTCCCTTCCTCTCTCTCTAAATCAATTTACCAGTTAACTGCCACAATATTTTGAATTTAATTAAAAAAGGTCCACGGCTTGTGTCTATAGATGCTTATAGCATATTTAAAAAACATATTTAAAAAATCCTATGCAAGGATTTGCAAATATTTCTGGAGAAACTTACTCTGCCTATGTCTCAAATGAATTAGTTACTAAATTTGCTGAAAAAATTCTTTGAGCAGGATATCCCAAAATAATGGGGGGAGAACAGATAATCATTAGAACTCAGAATAAAGGCCGCTAGAGGACTCTCAGGAGGGTTTTGATTAGAAAGAGAAAGGCCTAAGGAAGCAGGCAGAGAGTGGTAACTGGAAAGGAAAGCGGCCTTCTCCATACGGGGCTTCTACCAGAAAGTGCCGCAAGTCAAAGGTTGTCCTAGGGAAGGAGCCACGCAGGCCTGTTGGTGCCTCTGTACTCAAGTGCGGGGAGGCACGTGGCCAGGAACTGGGTCCTGTAGTTTCAGCTGATTTTGTTGGGCAAACTTTTTTTTTTCCTGCTGAAAGGACATATATTTGTCTCATTTATTTATTTATTTATTTATTTAATCATTGACACTGTTACAGATGTCCCCCGCCCCCCACCCCTATGCATTTTCTAGCCCCTGACCCCGCCCTCTGGCCATCACCATAGTATTGTCTGTGTCCATGGGCTATGCATATACACTGAGTGGCCAAATTATTATGATCTCTGAACGCATAATAATCTGGCCACTCAGTGTGTATGTGTGTGTGTGTGTGTGTGTGTGTGTGTATACATACATATACATATATATACATATATATATATATATATATATATATATATATATATATATATATATATATTAGAGGCCCGGTGCATGAATTCGTGCATGGGTGGGTTCCAGCCAGCCTGGCCAGGGGGAGGGGACATGGGCGGTTGGCCTGCCTGCCTGATGGTCGAAGTCCTGGTTGAGGGGACAATTTGCATATTAGCCTTTTATTATATAGGATATACACTGAGTGGCCAGATTATTATGCGTTCAGAGATCATAATAATCTGGCCACTCAGTGTATGTTCTTTGGCTACTCCTTTCACCTTCTTTGGCCCAGTCTCCTCATCCTCCTACCCTCTGTTCAAAGTATCCATGCCTCTGGTTCTACTTTATTTGTCAGGTTATTTTGTTCACTAGAGGCCACATATAAGGGAGATCATATAGTATTTGTCTTTCTCTGTCTGGCTTATTTCGCTTAGTATGAAAACCTCTAGGTCCATCCATGCTGTTGAAAAAGGTAAAAGTTGGGCAAACCTAAGCAAGTCAGTTACAGTCAGTGGTCTGAACTTTTGAAATCTTTAAAATAAGGATGCTGAGTTAGAACATGAATTAGTTCTGTTTTTTAAAAATCCTGGGTCCTCTGTGATTTCACAGATAGAAAACAAACAAGTTAATGAATCAAGCATCACAGGGAGGCTGGAGGTGAGGAGTACAGGAGTCCCGGCTTCACCAAAACATCATTAAGCCTCCGATCTCACCTCTAATCCCATCACTCCTGCTCTCGATTCTGGGCTCCCTCAATTTACTATTCAGATCAAGTGGCTAATTGTGTCTAAAAAGGGAATGGAAAAATCTCCGTGTCATTGGATACACTTTCGCTTTGATGGATGAGGCTTAAGTTCCAAAGAGGCAGGAAAATCCGGCTCTTTCAAACTAATTACTGCATATCTGATTTATTTCCCTCTTTAATGCTGTTTATTTTGTTTTTATTCAGAATATAAAATTGCTCCCTGAGTTGGGAGATTAATGGCTTTCTTCTCCTTTAGCCGCAGATCATCCGTGGGCCCAGGTTATAAATAGGATGTTAGAATCCATGACTCATTGTGTTTTCCTTTTTCATGCAGGATGTCCCCTGAGATTAACAGTGGTATTGAGATTTTTTTTTATTAAGTTAAAAACATTAATGTCTAATTATTTGCAGGCTGCTATGTCGGGGGTTTTTATTTTTAGAGACGTGTAATGTAATGTTCTTTTGCGCTGTGCTACTGGAAAATTTTATGTTTTGATTAACTAGAATTTTAGACATCATCGAGGCCTGGCTTGATGGATCACATTTTGCTTGCTTGCTTGATTAGTTCACCTAATAAGCGTGCATGTGTCTTATGCTGACTGTATAAGGAAGGTGAAAGTTCAGCGTCTTGGATGCAGCAGGCTCTGATACTGAGGTTGAAAGGATTACAATGGTAGAGAATTTTCTCAGGTCGATTTGTTGTGTTTATTCATTTGTTTGTTATGTATTCCCTCACTGATCCATCAAACATCCACTGCAGTCAGATCCTGCTGGGGTTTTACGCAAGTGTGTAATTCATTCAGCTGCAAAACAACAAAACACAGTGTCCCCCCAGATGCCATCCTCCAACTAGAAGGTGAGATGTGGACGGAGAGAGGAAAACAATTATGAGAGGCTTTGTATAATGTGCTTATGGAGTTTGGATTTAATTTAGTATCTTTTCCCTTTATCTTTGCTTTCTGAGATACTTCTTAGCTGTTTAACATGAGGCAAGTTACTTAACTTCTCTGTGCCTCAGTTTCCTTAGTGTCAAATGGTGTATCCATCAGTATCCAGGCAAGAATATAGAATGCACTGCGGGTATTTCCAGCAGAGAGGGATTTAACGCAGGCGATTTGTTTGGGAAGAGGTAGAGGAGTAATGGGGAGAAGAGGGTGACTCAAAGGTGAGAATGAATTAGTTACCAAACTGTTGCTGAAAAATTATTTGAACAGGACATCCCAAAATAATGGGAAACATAATAATTAGAACTCAGAATAAGATGCAGGAGCGCAGCCTGCTTGGGCTGCTGATCTGTTGGAGCCACTATTGCCACTCCTGCTCTCAGGGGCCCTGCAGCTGGGCTGAGAGAAACTGCCTTCCCACTAACACTGCTACCATTGGGGAAGGCACCAGCATAAGCAGGGGGGAATCAAAACAATGAAAACATGCAAAAGCAAACTCTCCCAATGGCAGAGCCCAACCTGAAGGCAGCTGACCAGGGAGCCTGGAAAGTGTAGTCTGCAGTATAAAGGAGAACATAGGAGGGCAGGAATGAAGCTGCCAGCTAACAGACAAGTAGCCGGCAATAATGGAACCCATCTTCTATGGTTGCTGTGAATTAATAAGTTAAAGGATGCAAAGCCTTTTGGAACCATGCTTGGTATATAGTAAGCAATTGCTGTTAGCAATTATTGCTAGTAGTTAGTGCTCAAGGGAATCGGAGCAGACACAGAATCAGATTTCCATTTGAGAAAGCTCAGTTGGCAGCTGTGGAAGAGGATGAACACCAATGGGTCATACAAGAGGCGTGAACCACTTAGGAGGTGGTTGGAATAATTGCAGTGACAAGAATGAAGAAGAGGGAATTGATTATACGGTTATTTAGGCAATAGAATTATCTAGACTTCGTGATTGACAGGAAGCAGGAGAAGAGGGCAGTTCCAAGATGCTTGTAAAGCTTGAACATGGGAAATTATATGGAGAATGGGTGGCCTCATCATTCATCATGTCATCAGGACAGGGGTGGAGTGCATCTCACTGAACATTGACTTCCTGCCACTAGAATAGTATGTGTATGTGCTTGAGTATTACTTATTGAAGGATTGAGCAAATAAATACATTGCCTAAATCCCTCACTTGATTAAAGATGAAATTGAAATATAGACAGTGGACACTTTCCTAGGGTTCTATAACCAATAAGTAGCAAAGTCGCACACCTGAGTTTTCTTATGTCATTGCACTTGGTGGTGACCAAGCAGACCCCAACCCAGGCAACATAACACCACAAATACACACACTCATTGGTCCCCGTTCTAGCTGTGATCTTAGAATCGCTAGTGACCAGATTCCTATTTTTTAGGGGAGAAATTATGAGTGGGCATCACCCAGGCAGATAATATTCCTACAAATAAGCATGATGGCTGCTAGCATTTGCACAGGACACTCTTCAGGAAAGAAAGGGAGATGAATTCCATTAACGAAACAAGCATGTGTGATCTACCTGGACAGTCAGTCTCTGTACCAAGAGCTGGGATATACCTTCAAATAAGGTATGTCCCTTCCCTCAAAAAATTTGCTATACGGGATAAAATCGTTGGACATATACGTTTCAGGAGCTTTTCTGGATTTGAGAAGGTGGAACACTGGAATAAGATAAGAGAAGCTCTGTGTGGCACCGGGCCCATCTCTCAGCGGCGGCTACCACTTCTGGGATGTCTTCGAAAACAGAACAAGCCAAAGTCAGAGTGCATAGGAGGCCAGCCTGGGCACCAGGACCTCTCTCCATACCTCCCAAAGTAGGTGTCACCTGGGATGCTTGCTAGCAGTGTAGGTTCTTGGGCTCTAACCCAGACCTACTGAATCGGGATCATGTGGGGTAGGAGCTTTTTGCAAGGAAGGTCTGAGAAATGCTTCCTCTGGCCTCCTCAAGCCAGGACCTTCACCTGTTATTCTGTCACTGACTTGATCCTTCCCTAAAAGACAAAACTAGTCTCTCCCCTTCTTTAATCCTCTTTACTTCACCTGGGTCCTTCTCATGTAGTGTCCATGTCTGGACATTTGTGTGTCTTCCCACTAGTCCTCTTCGCTTTAGGATGAGTCACTGTCTAGTTGCAGTTCCCCCACCTGCAAGATGCATGGAACTGTGTTCAAGTCCCTGAATGGACTTGGCTTTCTCTAGACTCAAAGCATCTGCACATCTAAGTCCTCATGTGACCAGTCTCTCCATATCTTCATTTACTCATCTCTTGATCATCAACCCAAGCATCTCAAACATGTCCTCTCCCTGGAACCCTTTCTGCACCTCTCAGAACTGCTACAGGTCCTCTGTGTTGCTCTTATCTGAGTTATTCTCTTTGCTGCAGTATAGATTTCTCTTTGGTTATCAGCCTCTTTTGTCTCTCATGCTGGACTCTGCACCCCTGCGAAGTGAGGAAGCTGGGTTGGGCTCTTGATACCTTCAGATTTTGGTTTGTAAAGTAAGTCTCTGAGTTAAAGGACAGTAGAGTTGACCAGATAACTATATGCCCTGTTCTCTGGCACATATCTTGTCTTCTGGGGAAACAGAGGGATAGACCATGGTGCCATCTGCCATTTTACCTCCAGACCATGGTGCCATCTGCCATTTCTGGGCAGTGTGTCCTAGGGTGGGGTGAGTCCTGTTGTAACTTGGTATCCTTGGCCATTATTCCTACTTGGAGAGGGTCTTGGGAATGGAGGGTAAGTCCCCACCAGGGCTCAGTGCCCTCTCCCAATCCTGGTTAACTTGACCCTAGGAAGTGGTAATGCAGCTTTTCTACCCCTGCCACCCTCTCAGTCATTGTAGAGACCACATTCTCTACCTTTCATCAAAGAAACAGAGGCCTGTCTCCAACACACCCAGTCATTTGTTTTCCAGGATTTGGAGTGGAGTTAATTAGCTTAGAAGACCATGGGGACAATGCTAAGTATTATTAATGACACAAATGACAGTTCCTTCCTGCAGAGGATGGGTGGTTCCTGGCTTCCTTGGCAGCTCTTAAAGGTAGATCCTGTTCTTCCCATTTTCACTCTAACAAGCTCTGCTCAGTGCCTGGGACTCTGATTCCAGCCACTTCCTGGCTGGGTTGTTGCCAGGGAATGGGGCTGGGTTCCAGGCCCCTGCCAGCTCTGTGACAGAGAAAGTGGGTGGACCCAGGCATGTCTCCTCTGTAAGGAAGGGAAAACCAAATGGATGCAAAGGGGAAGCAGAAGTAATGTGGATTTAGCACATGTCGTGTCCCAGGAACTCTGTTTGGTGGCTTCCACACTTACTCTCACTTAATTGAATCCTCATCACAGCCCCATAAGATAGACATTGCTTTCTCCATTGTACAGACACAGAAATACTCATAGAGGATAAATGTGCTGTGCAAAGACACACTTCTACTATCCATCAGAGATAGGAACTTTACTCAGCTTGGTTTGAGTTTAAAATGACTAGTAGTCAACCAACAAATAGCGTTGGTATAAAGTCTCTAAAAGGACTCAATGGCGGAGACCTGCTTTATTGCAGGTTCTGTACATCACGGTTTGTTCCTATCCCCACCCTGACCCCAGCCCCTTTGTAATCCTCTCTGGATTTAGTAATTGGCTTCATTAGGGATCTATAGCCCATGCCTGTCCATTCAGTTTCTTCCGCCTGTTTGTCAAGTCTCCACTGGGGTCCCTCCTTCTCTGAATTTCTACAGCAAATGAGTGGTGATTCTAGTTAATGATTAAGAGACCTGCCTTGGAGTAAGTGTACTTTGAGATCAAATGATCAGCTCTGTTAATTGATAACTTTGTACCTTGGGAAATATATTTAACCAGTCCATGCCTTAGTTTCTTCATCTCTAAATTGCCAAGCATCAAGTAGGCTGACATAGCCCTGTATGTTTGCTTGAATGGTCACAATCACCACTTATAAGTGCTTATTGTACTTGACTTGATTATAAGCTTTGTAAGAACAGGGACCATGTATTGTTCACCAGTATGAGTCCTGGCATATGGTGAGTCTTCCATTAAAGTTGGTTGCAAAAGTGAGTGAGTGGATGAATGAATGAAATGATCTTTAAATTGAGTTTGAAAAGATGAGTAGGTGCAAACAGATAGGGAGGCAAGAGGGTGGAAGGAAGGGCAGTGCAAACAGAATGGGCTGCATGAGCAGAGGCTTGGAGGCATGAAGCATTTGGGGACCTTTGGGGGAACTGAGAACAGCTAGAGACAACAATGGGGTGCAAGTCAGAGAGACAGAGCAGCATGGAGCCCAGGGCCCTTCTGCTTCTAGGATCAATGCTTCATAAGCCTTCATCCTCAACCACTGAGGCTTGAAGGGAACAAAATATTGGTTTAGCTCGAAGAGGCTTTGGTTTGTTCCAGTCGAGTCACTTCGGATTACGCACGGGTCACACTTTGAAACCATCCAGTCAGCATATTTGTAGGAAAAAATAAATAAATAAAAGATACTTTTGTTTCAAGAAAACAAAAACACATTTCTTTAATTAAAATAAGCACTTAAAACCATTTTGGTATTTCTGTAATTGTCATCCACCATTCAAACTAATGTGTCTGTGTTGCCAGGAGCAGGATCTTATTATCTTTTTCTTCCCGCATGTTTGGGGCTCCTAGAGTGTGAATTTTATCCTCCTTTGAAATTTCAGGAAGGTGATGTTTGCTTTTCCTTCCCTAAGCAGGGAAGAATTATTTGTCTGACTGATGGGGTAGGAATTTGTCTTGTGTTAGTTGTGGTACATTTACACAATGGAATACTACTTGGCTGTAAAAAGAAGTAAATCTTACCCTTTGCAACAGTATGGATGGATCTGGAGAGTATTAGGCATATGGTATTTCACATATAAGTGAAATAAGCCAGTCAAAGAAAGATAAGTACCATATGGTTTCACTTATATGTGGAATCTAATGAACAAAATAGACTAACAAAATACTTTCAAATTTTTCCAAACTGGGGTTTTTACTAATTAGAGGTCAAAAATGCAATAAAGATTGAGCTTTACATTACATAAATATAAAAAACATTGTAAATATAGTTTCTGAAAACTTTTATTTCAGGGTATGTGTGTGCACATGCTCCTATATGTGTGTTGGGTCACAATATAAAACATATTTCTTGTTGTGGGTCCTGGTCAACATTTTTAAGCCTCTGTGTTGGTGTCCCTCAACTGTGATGGACTGTTATAGGCCATCACTCCTACACGGTCTGCCTGTCTTCACTTTCTCAGGCCATGTGGCCTGTTTAATCAGTGTGATGTTTACTCTTTATGCTTCATCTTCAACATAGTAGAAACAAGTGGATCCAGGGCGTCTTTTTGAGTCTGGTCCAGAGGGCCCTGGTTTCCCTGGCCATCTATTAGGGTCAGTGGATTGGGATCAGGCTGAGGTTCTCCGTGCTGCAGATCCAGGAGTGAGTCTTTACTTGAGAGAACAGGTGCCAGGAACTGAGTGGTTAGTGCACTGACAAAAGCACCCAACCAGCCATGTGGACCAGTGGGGGCTGGGATGCAGCCCTCCCTGTATGTGCCAAACTGTGCACCCCCAGGACTGCCCTCACCACAAAGGACACCTTTTTCTATGGCATACAAAGCTTCCTCTATAGGCCTTGCTACTTTGCGGAGTCCACCCAAGTTAGGGTGGTGGTCTGGACTTGGGGCACCATGTACCACAGTTCCTTTTGGACAGCAGATCCAAGCTATAGTCCTCCAATCCAGCTTGTACGATGAAGGTGACATTGCATTTCCTAGTTGACACTGGCATTTACTCTCAATGGGTTCCAAACTCAGAAAATTAAGTCTTATAATTATAATTATAATCTCTGAGAAACCACATCTGTGTGCAAACTTAATGAGGGGTTAGCGTCCAACTCCCCCACCTGCTTCCGGAAGTCTGTTCTTAAAGCCATTGTCTCTTACAGTCAGAAAGGTAAGGCATGCTATTTGGGCCTGGTTCAGTCCCATACATTTCCATGGATTTTCCAGTTTGGACTTGCTTTTTCCTACTATTCTCAACTGGTGCCTCAACTCAGAGCTGGAGGCTCTGATTTTATGAGTTTATTCTTTTCTCTTTCTTTCCTTGAAACCTGTTATTTCCTTCTTTCTTTTCATTTTCTTTCCTTTCTCTTCCTCAAATCCCTCAAGTCCTCTCCCTTCGCCCCCGCCCCCCGCCTTCCTTCCTTTAGTATTTATTGAGCACCAACATTGGTTAATCCATGTCATTATTCTTTTAGGGTCACACCATTCCCTACACAAAAATTGAATGCAAAAAATAGCATGTAAGTGACCCTTGTCTTTTGATTCTAGTCCATGCCTCTTCCATTTTACATGGAGAGTTTATTATGATATGGAAAAGGGACACACTTCAAATCAGATACACATGCATTAAAATTTATTTTGTACTTTTATGCATTGGTTTATCTTTATGAGCCTCAACACCTTCATATTTAATTCGGGAATAAGTTGGAAGAACTCACTAGAGATTGTTTTTTTCCTCTTTTCAATGAAGCTGCCAAAAATGTTACCTGGTACTTTCAGAAGAAGTGGAGGTAAAATGTCACCTTCCTGCTGAAGGATGGGCCAGTTTGCTCAAAGAGCCCAGGTGATCTTTTGAGTAAGAAAGGATTGGTACCTCCTCTAATCTCTTCTCCAAAGATTTCCAAGGTAGACAGAATTACTTGGTGGGCAAGGAGAACATGACCTGCTCTAAGGCAGGCAAATGGGGTGTCTGATATAAAGTTAGTTTTTGTATTGGTTTCTTAGGAATGCTCTTAGAAATGTCCACAAACTTGGTGGCTTAAGGTAACAGAAACTTATTCTCCCACAGCTCAGGAGCTGGGCATTTGAAATCATGGTGTCAGCAGGCCCAGCTTTCTCTCAGTGCTCTAGGGAAAAATCCTTCCCTGCCTCTTCCCAGCTTTTGGTGGTTGTTGGAAATCCTTGGCGTTCCTTGGTTTGTAAGACATATCACTTCAATTTCTGCCTCTGTCATCACATGGTGTTCTAGCTGTGTATCTCTTTGCAATTGAGCCCCATTCCCCTCTTCTTACAAAGACACAGCCACTGGATTAGGGTCTAACTAATCTACCTAGTCCAGTATAATTTCATTTAACTTCATTATATCCACAAAAATTCTGTTTATAACTAGCATCAGATGAGAATGGGTATGATGCCTGCAGATCTATAGGGTGGTAGATGCTGGAATCAGTTCCTTTCTGAGTCTGCCTTGTACCTGAGAATATCTTTTTGGGGGGCCTGAGCTGAAAGAAGTGGTAGTGAAGCCATCATACTTAAAGTTCCAGATTGTTTGGATGTGGGATCCTTGTCACAGGAGTGAACCAGCTCACCCTCAGAGAACCATTGACCTTGGTCTACGAACTATGGCTTCTCTGGGAGCCAAGGACTCTGACTCAGCTCCACATTTTGGACTTGGCCTGCTGCCCCCAAACTCTTCTATTTAGCAACCAACACACTCTTTGACATCACAGACAACATGCCCAGATGGACACTGAAGTGCTGACTCTGGGTTCTACTCCAACTCCACCCATTAGATAATAATCTACACTAATAAAAGAGCAACATGCAAATTGACCATACCTTTGTGATGCCCACCAGCCAATCAGGAGTGAGTATGCAAATTAACCCAAAGATGGCAGGTTAATTTGCATACACAGGCGCCGAGTGGCTGGGGCCGGGGCGGGACGCAGGCATTTTGCACCACCCCAGCTGCTCCAGGCCTCTGGCAGTGTGGGAATACAGAAAGGCGTCTCCAGGCGGAGCGAAAAGGCAGCTCCAGCCACAGTGAAGGTGGTGCTGGCAGCCAGGAGAAGGAAGGCCCATTCTTGCATGAATCTTCGTGCATTGGGCCTCTAGTACAATAATAATATTCTAACAACTACAATAGAAAACACATTAAGAAAACTTGCGGAGAAACCAAGATGGCGGCATAGGTTAAACACCTAACCTGCAGCCGGGCACAACAATTTCAAAAATACAACTAGAGGTCAGAACGGACATCGTCCAGAACCACAGGAGAGCTGGCGGACTGAAATGCCCACAGCTGGGGGGAAGGAGAAGGCCACGGGGACAGTCGGGGAAGCCGTAAAAGCCTGAGGTATGGAGAAACGGGCGGAGACACGAGCACACGCGCCTGCGGGGAGGATGGAACCGGAGAGGAGGGGGCGGCTGATGACCTGGCCGGAGTTCACTGGCAGGAAGGAGATAAAGGCTCCGGAGTGCGCTGAGCACCGGCTCCGATTGCACTGAACCCCATTCCGGGCGAAACCCTGGGAAACTCACTCACTTTCGCAACTCCGCCGCCCCCGCAGGCTGCCCGGCCAGGGACGCTGGGGACGCCGCTGCAGCGGCGGCGCCCGGAGCCCCGCGGCCTCCCAGCACCCGTCCCCGCCGCGCAGCCCCCGCGCGCCTGGTGCCGCGGGCCGCGCGCCCCGCACACCGGACGGAGGCCCGGGCACCCTCTCCGTGCACCTCCCGGCGGCGCTACACTTCAGTAGAGTTGACTGAATTCAAGGGATTAAGAAGTATAAATTGGGGGGACGCCGCGGCGGCGACGTCCGGAACACGGCGATGGCGGTGCCTGGAGCTCGGCGGCCGCCCAGCGCCCGTCCCAGCCGCGCGGCCCTCGCGCGCCTGGTTCCGCGGGACGCGCGCACCGCGCACCGGACGGAGGCCCGGGCGCCCTCTCCGTGCACCTCCCGGCGGCGCTAGACTTCAGTAGAGTTGACTGAATTCAAGGGATTAAGAAGTATAAATTGGGGGGACGCCGCGGCGGCGACGTCCGGAACCCGGCGATGGCGGTGCCTGGAGCTCGGCGGCCGCCCAGCGCCCGTCCCAGCCGCGCGGCCCTCGCGCGCCTGGTTCCGCGGGTCGCGCGCACCGCGCACCGGACGGAGGCCCGGGCGCCCTCTCCGTGCACCTCCCGGCGGCGCTAGACTTCAGTAGAGTTGACTGAATTCAAGGGATTAAGAAGTATAAATTGGGGGGACGCCGCGGCGGCGACGTCCGGAACACGGCGATGGCGGTGCCTGGAGCTCGGCGGCCGCCCAGCGCCCGTCCCAGCCGCGCGGCCCTCGCGCGCCTGGTTCCGCGGGACGCGTGCACCGAGCACCGGACGGAGGCCCGGGCGACCTTTCCGTGCACCTCCCGGCAGCGCTAGACTTCAGTAGAGTTGACTGAAATGAAGGGATTAAGATGTACAAATTGAGAAGTTTGAAAAAGATGGCGACGGAGGTTAAAGGCTGTTCTGTTGCCTCGCACCCAGCGAAATCGGAGGGGATGAGGTGTGGAGGTGCGTGGGCCTGCCTGGTGGCGGGGGAAAGGGGCTTTTGTTCCAAACCTAAGGGAGATTAGCTCTCCATCACCCTGAAACCCATCTTCTGGCGAACCCCGGGAGACCCAGATGCCTGCGGGGAGAGGCGGGACTCTTGCAGAGGTGCGCCCAGCAATCAGTGTTTGCTGCGCTGGAGTGCGGAACGAGGGGACTTAGATACATGGAAGGCAGAAGGACCAGACTCACAGCCATCGAGGCTCGCCGCACCATGGCCTGTTGGCGCCCTGAGACCCCGCCCCCCCCTGGGACCCCCCCCGCACGTTTTGAAGACCTGCCCCGCAAGTCTTGCAGGCACACCTGCGCCCCAAGCAACGGCTTATGCATGTGGGTGGCATGCCCTCTGGCAGCGGACCAGATGATCTGCTGTTCTAGTCGGACTGCTCCAGGGCCACTCAGACAGGAGGAAGAAACTACAGTTTTTCCTGTAATCCTTGCTGAGTGCCTAAGGCAGTAGCTGATCTACACCCCATTGGAGACCCAGAAACGAGGGCATCTAGTGGTCTGTGGGAGATGACACCAGATTTCAACCACGTGCATAAGGGACACATTCAACGGGAATATTCAGTGAGCGCCAAAGCTTTGCTGCACCAAGACCCGGCCCATAAACGTGTCTCCTGCACAGCAACTCTTCCTTTATAGACAAAGAGAGCCCCCCCAGTGACACCAACAACAATCAAGACTTAACTATACAAAGGAGGACCAAGATGGAGGCATAGGGCGGAAGCCTGATTGTTGCCTACCACAACAACTTTGAGACTACGACAAGAGAGCAGAGCAGACACCATCCAAGACCACCATAGGGCTGGCTGAGTAGATGCTCTACAACTAGAATAAAAGAGGGGTATGTGGGATGATGCTGATGCCGGTGACCCAAAGACCACACTTTAAGAACTACAGCTCAGGCGACACAAAAGAACTATGGCTCAGGCGATACAACAGCGGCCTGGAACGTGCTCGGCGCAGTTCCCCCGGCGGTCTCCGGCTGAGGGGACGGCTCCACTGGCAGCCAAGCACGGACAGACGAGCCCCTATGAGACATGGGGTGGGAGACTCCGCGCTTGCTGACCTCTGAGTCCGTCAAGATTCTCAACGCCCCGGAAGCGGCCAGGTGCGCATGCTCGGCGACCGGCCACCGATGCAGACCCAAGGGCCGACGCAGCGACGCCAGACTGGCCCACCGCCATGCACCGGGTGCACCAGAGCTTCGCCGAGCCGCCGCCCGACGAGTTCTGCAGCAGCCATACTGAAGCTCCGGAAGGATGGCCAGGGGAATTGCTGAAGGGGGATTGACCGGCAGGAATTGGGATCGGGAAGACGGGGCCCCGCTGAGACCGGGTGCGGGCGGGGTTGCGCGCCTCTGGGCTCGGGTGTGGTCACACGCCTCTGGGTATAAGTGAGGCCTCACGTCCCTGGGTCTAGCTGAGGCCACATGCCCCTGGGTCCAGGTGAGGCCACATGCCCCTGGGTCCAGGTGAGGCCGGACTCCGGGTCCGGGTGAGGCCAAGTGCCCCTGGACCCGGATGACGCTGGATCCCGTGCCCGGGCGAGGCCAAGCGCCCCTGGGTCTGGGAGAGCCCACACACCCCTGGGTCCAGGCGAGACCATGTGTCCCTGGATCCGGGTGAGGCCGCGTGCACCTAGGCCCGGGTGAGCCCAAGTGGCCCTGGGTCTGGGAGAGGCCAAGCGTCCCTGGGTCCGGGTGAGACCATGTGTCCCTGGATCCGGGTGAGGCCTCGGGCACCTAGGCCCGGGTGAGGCCACGTGCCCCTGGGTCTGGGAGAGGCCAAGCGTCCCTGGGTCCGGGCGAGACCATGCGTCCCTGGATCCGGAT
This sequence comes from Eptesicus fuscus, assembly GCF_027574615.1. Lineage (NCBI taxonomy): Eukaryota > Metazoa > Chordata > Mammalia > Chiroptera > Vespertilionidae > Eptesicus > Eptesicus fuscus. The sequence goes on along the minus strand of NC_072491.1, from coordinate 46,784,624 downwards.
GAGGCCTCGTGCACCTAGGCCCGGGTGAGCCCAAGTGGCCCTGGGTCTGGGAGAGGCCAAGCGTCCCTGGGTCCGGGTGAGACCATGTGTCCCTGGATCCGGGAGAGGCCTCGTGCACCTAGGCCCGGGTGAGCCCAAGTGGCCCTGGGTCTGGGAGAGGCCAAGCGTCCCTGGGTCCGGGTGAGACCATGTGTCCCTGGATCCGGATGAGGCCCCGTGCACCTAGGTCCGGGTGAGCCCAAGTGGCCCTGGGTCGGGGAGAGGCCAAGCATCCCTGGGTCCGGGTGAGACCATGTGTCCCTGGATCCGGGTGAGGACTCGTGCACCTAGGCCCGGGTGAGCCCAAGTGGCCCTGGGTCGGGGAGAGGCCAAGCGTCCCTGGGTCCGGGTGAGACCATGTGTCCCTGGATCCGGGTGAGGCCTCGTGCACCTAGGCCTGGGTGAGCCCAAGTGGCCCTGGGTCTGGGAGAGGCCAAGCATCACTGGGTCCGGGTGAGACCATGTGTCCCAGGATCCGGGTGAGGCCTCGTGCACCTAGGCCCGGGTGAGCCCAAGTGGCCCTGGGTCTGGGAGAGGACAAGCGTCCCTGGGTCCGGGTGAGACCATGCGTCCCTGGATCTGGGTGAGGCCTCGTGCACCTAGGCCCGGGTGAGCCCAAGTGGCCCTGGGTCTGGGAGTGGCCAAACGTTTCTGGGTCTGGGTGAGACCATGTGTCCCTGGATCCGGGTGAGGCCTCGTGCACCTAGGCCCGGGTGAGCCCAAGTGGCCCTGGGTCGGGGAGAGGCCAAGCGTCCCTGGGTCCGGGTGAGACCATGTGTCCCTGGATCCGGGTGAGGCCTCGTGCACCTAGGCCCGGGTGAGCCCAAGTGGCCCTGGGTCTGGGAGAGGCCAAGCGTCCCTGGGTCCGGGTGAGACCATGTGTCCCTGGATCCGGGTGAGACCTCGTGCACCTAGGCCCGGGTGAGCCCAAGTGGCCCTGGGTCTGGGAGAGGCCAAGCGTCCCTGGGTCCGGGTGAGACCATGCGTCCCTGGATCCGGATGAGGCCTCGTGCACCTAGGCCCGGGTGAGCCCAAGTGGCCCTGGGTCTGGGAGAGGCCAAGCGTCCCTGGGTCCGGGTGAGACCATGTGTCCCTGGATCCGGGTGAGGCCTCGTGCACCTAGGCCCGGGTGAGCCCAAGTGGCCCTGGGTCTGGGAGTGGCCAAACGTTCCTGGGTCTGGGTGAGACCATGTGTCCCTGGATCCGGGTGAGACCTCGTGAACCTAGGCCCGGGTGAGGCCACGTGCCCCTGGGTCTGGGAGAGGCCAAGCGTCCCTGGGTCTGGGTGAGACCATGCGTCCCTGGATCCGGATGAGGCCTCGTGCACCTAGGCCCGGGTGAGCCCAAGTGGCCCTGGGTCTGGGAGAGGCCAAGCGTCCCTGGGTCCGGGAGAGACCATGTGTCCCTGGATCCAGGTGAGGCCTTGTGCAACTAAGCCCGGGTGAGGCCACGTGCCCCTGGGTCTGGGAGAGGCCAAGCGTCCCTGGGTACGGGTGAAGCCAGATCCTGGGTCCGGGTGAGGCCGTGCGCCCCTGGATCCATCCGGGTGAGGCTGGGTCCCAGGCCCGGGTGAGACCACGCGCCCCTTGGGTATGGGTGAGGCCACGTGCCCCTTAGTCCAGGTGACGCCGTGCCCCTGGGTTCGGCCGAGACCAAACCAGAGGGAGTCGGACCTCCATTACCACCATTTGTCCACCATCCAGAGCTGAGGGGTCAGTGCTGACATGTACACATAAGGAACTACTGGACATCGAAATTGGGTCTCAAAAGAACTGTTGGTCCAGGGGGAAGCTCGCTACAGATTGATTCATTTGCCTGTCAGCATAAATATTATTGCTCGTCTCACATTCAGTTCTTATTAGTATATATCTAGTGACATTTGATCTCGTTCATCTAGAGGAAATGATGAACAACATAGACTGAGGAACAAGAACAGAACCAGAAGCAAGGAGGCATCGATCGGACTATCGGGCCTCAGAGGAAGGATAGGGGAGGGTAGGGGGAGGGTGGGGGGGAGGGGGAGAGTTCAACCAAAGGACCTGTATGCATGCATATAAGCCTATCCAACGGTTAAGTTCAACAGGGGATTGGGGCATGCGTGGGGAGAGGGGTGGGATGGGAATGGGGGGATGAGGACAAATATGTGACACCTTAATCAATAAAGAAATTTAAAAAAAAAAAATAAATAAAATAAAATAAAAAAAAAAAAAAAAAGAAAACTTGCTATGTACCCAGCATTGTTCAAAGGGCTTTTTGTGTATTAATCCATTTAATCCTCATGAAACACCTTTGAGATAGGTGCTGGTGATATCCTCACCTTTCAGTTCAGGGGATTTGAGATAAAAGGATGTGGATCTGGGCTCTGATGGGCCCATCCTGCCATTCAGATGATGAAGAGAGGTACAACCAGCCCAGCCTCAGTCCTGACCATCCCCTGCCCTGGGCTTCTGCTTTTCAGTGCAAAGTCCCCCACCGGCAGGATGGCCTGTGGTGTAGCCAACAAGCACTGTGGATCCACAAATATTTAGCTTAGTATTTACACTGACTGTCCAAGTCAGCAGAGGGCACCCTGGTCGGCAATATCCCAGATCTTCCTCTTGGGTACCTCTGTCCCAAACCCAATTCTTTCACTACCAGGCCTGCCCCTCCCTCACCCCCCCCCCTGTCCCTCCCTCACCCTCCCCCCCCTGGGATCATGCTGGGTCACATGTACATGTGTTTTTGTTTCTTCTTCTTCTTCTTCTTCTTCTTATTATTATTATTATTATTATTACATTGTCACCTTGAAGAAGGGGTTACCAAGGTAACCAGGAATGGTGCGCGCACAATCTTTACGGAGACTTAAGCTCTACTTAATCGGATTATGTGTTCTTGGCTTACTCCATTCTTGTGATAACAAGAACACATTTCCTGGTGTAGTTTTCTTCTCCCTACTTTGTATTTTTCTCACAATGTCTTATTGACCTTAAAACTTTTTCCAGATTTACTAATTTAGTTTTTTTGTTATCTAAACATGAAAGCATCCCAACCTTCAAGATAACACTTTTAAGCCAAGCTTCCCTTCAAAATTGAGCATCTGGGGCTACTTGCACATGTGAAAGGGGGAAAAGTTAGTGTCTTAGAAGCGGGTAGACTAGATATTTGGACTCCCTTCTATAGCACTGTATGCTCTGAGAAGTGACTTGGGGACAGCAACTACAACTCAGACAGCAAAGAGGGACACTCTTGCTAAAAAAGACAACCATTGCCTTCCATTTTCCCAGTGGTTAAGAGACCATGTTTTAATGTCCCTGACTTCTACTATCTATCATGTCATGCTTTTCTTTTCTTTCTTTTTTTTAAAAAAAATATATTTTTTATTGATTTCAGAGAAGAAGGGAGAGGGAGAGAGGGAGATAGAAATATCAATGATGAGAGAGGATCATTGATTGGTTGCCTCCTGCACACCCCCTACTGGGGATCGAGCCTGCAAACTGGGCATGTGCCCTTGATTGGAATCGAACCTGGGACCGTTAAGTCCACAGGCTGACACTCTATCCACTGAGCCAAACCAGCTAGGGCTCATGCTTTTCTTGAATATCTATAAACTAACTGAAGTCCCCATTCTATATACCTGAGATAACTCTAACAATCTCCCCAAGATTTCTGAAGATTCTTACCCTTCTCCAAAGTACCCCATTATAAGGCTGTTCTTGCCTTTAACAATTTGTTTTCTAAAAGAATGACAGGTGATTGTCACAAAGAACCAGACACATCTGTTAAAGTGAGTGCTGCATCTGATATCATTCTTTCTAATTTCCTTAGCCATCCCAAAGGATAGAATATTTTTAGTTCAGTTCTCCTAGGTCCCTTCCTAGCACTGTGTCCTGGGAACTGGTCCCTCCCTACAGAGGTTCTCCCCTACGTATTCTTTTTCCCACTTCCAAGGACTCAACCCTAAAACCTCCCATGCTGAGGAGTGGTGGCTTGAGTTAGACAAAAACTCTCCTCACTTATTTTTCAGAGCACTTTATCTCCCCTTTGCTTCAACCTCCTCCTTCCAGCTCAGAGCTGAGGCTTATCATTCCTAACTTATAAGGACATTGCAGTGTTTTTCTAAATTAATGAGTCATGCATCAGGTATACTCACTTTAAGCAAGGTGGTAACTTAGAAAAAATTATTTTACATTCCCCATTTTTTTTAACATATAATTTTTTTATTGATCTCAGAGAGGAAGGAAGGGAGAGATAGAAATGTCAATGATGAGAGAGAATAATTGATTGACTGCCTCCTGCATGCCTCTTACGGGGGTTGAGCCCACAACCTGGGCATGTGCCCTGACCAGGAATTGAATCATAATCTTCTGGTTCATAGGTTGACACTCAACCACTGAGCCACACTGGCTGGGATACATTCCCCATTCTTGTTTTACCCCTCCCTATTATCCACATCTGCTAGTAGATGGGGGAGAAAGGTGATGAAAAAGAGTATATCCTCTTCTTTCTAGAGCAAGCCCTAGAACTCTTACCCTCTCATTCTTTGACAGCAAACAAGGGGAAAGCAGTCAGAGGCCCCTGAGGCTCTGGCTCTGTCCAATCATGACAGTTACCAAAACCAGTGCACTCTTAAGGATGGAGCCCAACTGTCCTTCCAGAAAGTTTCAAGGGAAACTTGGACAGTTTTTGCAACTGTCTGTGGTATCTGGCATCATGCTGACACTTACTGCAAAAATCTTACCATTAGTGTCAGCATTTCTGGGGGATAATTTATACTTCTTCCTGGCTACTCCGTGCCCCCCTGTGCATCCTCTCCATTTTTTGGAGGCCATCATTTTGCTGGAGGAATTGGGCCATCTGTCACCATCTTCACTATTCAACACCTTTATGGAGCCCAGTGCCCAGCCCAGGATCTGGGGGATGTGGGAAAAGACAACACTAATTCACCTCAATGTGGGTGGTCCCAGACAGGGAAGGCTGGTTGACTCTGCTCTTTTCTAAAATTTAGTTTTTATTTTTCTTAAACTGGCCCATGAATGTGGTTTCAAGGATCAAATAGTTCTACAAGGCTTTTTTTTTTTTCCCAATTTTTTTTATTAAGGTATTATATGTGTACATGTTTTACCATTGCCACCCCCCACCCCACTCCCATATATGCCCTCACCCCCCAGAGTTTTGCATCCATTGGTTATGCTTATATGCATGGATACAAGTCCTTTGATTGATCTCTTATCTCCCCCACCTCTCCCTAACTTTCCCCCTGTAATTTGACAGTCTGTTTGATGCTTTACTGTCTCTGTATCTATCTTTTTGTTCAAGTTTATAATGTTCTTTATTACCCATAAATGAGTGAGATCATGTGATATTTTTCTTTCATTGACTGACTTATTTCACTTAACATAATGTTCTCCAATTCCATCCAGGTTGCTGCAAATGATGAGAATTCCTTCTTTTTTATGGCAGCATAGTATTCCATTGTGTAGATGTACCACAGTTTTCTGATCCAGTCATCTGCTGACGGGCACCTAGGCTGTTTCCAAATCTTAGCTATGGTGAATTGTGCTGCTATGAACATAGGGGTGCATATATCCTTTCTGATTGGTGTTTCTAGTTTCTTCGGATATATTCCCAGGAGTGGGATTACTGGGTCAAATGGGAGTTCCATTTTCAGTTTTTTGAGGAAGCTCCATACTGTTCTCCACAGTGGCTGCACCAGTCTGCATTCCCACCAGCAGTGCACGAGGGTTCCTTTTTCTCCGCATCCTCGCCAACACTTGTCGTTTGTTGATTTGTTGATGATAGCCATTCTGACAGGTGTGAGATGGTACCGCATTGTTGTTTTGATTTGCATCTCTCGGATAATTAGTGACGTTGAGCATGTTTTCATGTGTCTCTTGGCCTTCCTTCTGTCTTCTTTTGAAAAGCTTCTATTTAGGTCTGTTGCCCATTTCTTTATTGGATCATTTATCTTCCTTTTATTAAGTTGTATAAGCTGCATGTAGATGTTGGAGATCAAACCTTTATCAGTGATGCCATTTGCAAATATGTTCTCCCATGCAGTAGGCCTTCTTGTTGTTTTGTTGATGGTTTCTTTTGCTGTGAAAAAGCTTTTTATTTTGATGTAGTCCCATTTGTTAATTTTCTCTTTAGCTTCCATTGCCCTAGGGGCAGTGTCAGTGAAGAATTTCTTTTGGCATATGTCTGAGATTTTGCTACCTGTGGATTGCTCTAGTATTTTTATGGTTTCCCGTCTTATGTTTAAGTCCTGTATCCATTTTGAGTTTATTTTTGTGTATGGCGTAAGTTGGTGATCAAGCTTCATTTTTTTGCATGTATCTGTCCAATTTTCCCAACACCATTTATTGAAGAGACTGTCTTGACTCCATTGTATGTTCATGCCTCCTTTGTCAAATATTAATTGAGCATAGTGGTTTGGGTCAATATCTGGATTCTCTATTCTGTTCCACTGATCTATATGTCTGTTCTTGTGCCAGTACCAGGCTGTTTTGAGAACAGTGGCTTTGTAATACAGCTTGAAATCTGGTATTGAGATCCCTCCTACTTTATTCTTCTTTCGCAGGATTGCTGTGGCTATTCGGGGTCTTTTGTTATTCCAGATGAATTTTTGGAGAGTTCTTTCAAGGTCGGTGAAATATGCCATTGGTATTTTAATGGGGAGTGCATTGAATCTATAGATTGCTTTGGGTAGTATGGACATTTTAATGACGTTGATTCTACCAATCCATGAACATGGTATGTTCTTCCATCTGTTTACGTCTTCCTCTATCTCTTTTTTCAGTGTCCTGTAGTTTTCCGTGTATAGGTCTTTTACCTCCTTAGTTAAGTTTATTCCTAGGTATCTTAATTTTTTTGGTGCGATGGTAAATGGAATTGCCTTTTTAGTCTCTCTGTCTGTAAGTTCACTATTGGTGTATAGAAAGGCCATAGATTTCTTGGCGTTAATTTTGTATCCTGCTACATTGCCAAATTCATTTATTAAGTCTATTAGTTTTTTGACGGAGTCTTTCGGATTTTTTATGTACAATATCATGTCGTCTGCAAATAAAGACAGCTTTACTTGTTCTTTTCCAATTTGGATGCCTTTTATTTCTTCTTCTTGTCTAATTGCAATGGCTAATACTTCCAGTACTATGTCAAACAGGAGTGGTGAGAGTGGGCATCCCTGTCTTGTTCCTGTTCTTAGGTGAAATGTTTTTAGTTTTTGTCCATTGAGTATGATGTTTGCTGTGGGTTTATCATATATAGCTTTTATTATGTTGAGGTATGAGCCTTCTATTCCCACCTTGTTGAGAGTTTTTATCAAGAAAGGGTGTTGGATTTTGTCAAATGCTTTTTCTGCATCAATTGATATGACTATGTGATTTTTATCTCTCAATTTGTTTATGTGATGTATCACGTTTATTGATTTGCGGATATTGTACCATCCTTGCATTCCTGGGATAAATCCTACTTGGTCATGGTGTATGATCTTTCTGATGTACTGCTGGAGCCGATTTGCTAGAATTTTGTTGAGGATTTTGGCATCTATGTTCATGAGGGATATTGGTCTGTAATTCTCTTTCATTGTGTTGTCTTTATCTGGTTTTGGTATTAGGGTGATGCTGGCTTCATAGAAGGAGCTTGGAAGTGTTCCTTCCTCTTGAATTTTTTGGAATAGTCTGAGGAGGATAGGTTTTAGTTCTTCCTTGAATGTTTGGTAAAACTCTCCTGTGAAGCCATCAGGCCCCGGGCTTTTGTTTGCCGGAAGCTTCTTGATGACTGCTTCAATTTCGTCCATAGTTATTGGCCTATTGAGCTCTTTAGATTCTTCTTGATTGATTTTTGGAAGGTTATATTTTTCTAGGAATATGTCCATTTCCTCCAGGTTGTCCAGTTTGTTGGAATAGAGTTGTTCGTAGTATTTTGTAACAATCCTTTGTATCTCAGCGGGGTCTGTTGTTATTTCACCTCTTTCATTTCTGATTTTGTTTATTTGGGTCCTCTCTCTTTGCTTCCTGGTGAGCCTGGCTAGAGGTCCATCAATCTTGTTTATCCTTTCAAAGAACCAGCTCTTGGTTTTGTTGATCTTTTGTATTGTTTCTTTGGTCTCTATGTCATTTATCTCCGCTCTGATCTTTGTTATTTCCTTCCTTCTGGTTACACTGGGCTTTTCTTGCTGCTCTTTTTCTAGCTCTTTGAGTTGTAGGGTTAAGTAATTTATTACCATTGATTCTTGTTTTTTGCAATAGGCTTGTAGAGCTATGAACTTCCCTCTCAAGACTGCTTTCACTGTGTCCCATAGATTTTGGATTGTTGTGTTTTCATTGTCATTTGTTGCCATGATGTTTTTTATTTCTTCCTTGATCTCTCTGGTGACCCAGTCATGGTTTAATAGCATGCTGTTTAGTCTCCAAGTGTTTGATTTCTTTGGATTGTATTTATTGTAGTTGATTTCCAGTTTTATGCCACTGTGATCTGAGAAGACGCTTGATATAATTTCTATCTTCTTGAATTTGAAGAGACTTTGCCTGTGACCCAGCATATGGTCTATCTTTGAAAATGACCCATGTGCACTTGAGAAGAATGTATATTCTGTGGCTTTGGGGTGAAATGTTCTAAAGATGTCAATTAATTCCATCTGGTCTAGTGATTCATTTAGGATTCCTGTTTCTTTGCTGATTTTTTGTTTAGAGGATTTGTCCAGTGGTGATAGTGGGGTATTAAAGTCTCCTACTATGATTGTATTGCTATTAATCTCTCCCTTGAAATCTTCCAGGAGTTTTTTTATGTATTTGGGTGCTCCTATATTGGGAGCGTATATGTTTACCAGAATTATTTCTTCTTGTTGGATTTCTCCCTTTAGTATTATGAAGTGGCCTTCTTTATCTCTTGTTATGGCATTTACTTTGAGGTCTATTTTGTCAGATATAAGTATTGCTACCCCAGCTTTTTTTTTCATTTCCATTTGCCTGAAAGATATTTTTCCATCCCTTCACTTTCAATCTGTGTGAGTCTCTTGTTCTGAGGTGGGTCTCTTGTAGACAGCATATATATGGGTCGTGTTTTTTTATCCATTCAGCTACTCGATATCTTTTGATTGGAGCATTTAGTCCATTTACATTTAAAGATATTACTGAAAGGTATTTGTTTGTGGTCATATCTATTTTTGTGTCCATATTCCTTCTTACCTGTTTATTTCTTCTTTTTACAGTATTCCCTTTAGCAATTCTTGCATTGCTGGTTTGGTGGTGATAAACTCCTTAAGCCTTTTTTTATCTGCAAAGCTCCTGATTTCCCCTTCAATTTTGATTGATAGTCTTGCTGGATATAGTATTCTTGGATTCAGTCCTTTGCTTTGCAACACTTTGTATACCTCCGTCCATTCACTTCTAGCTTGTTGTGTTTCTGTTGAGTAATCATTTGACAATCTGATGGGTTTTCCTTTGTAGGTAACTCTCTGTCTCTCTCTTGCCGCCTTTAAGATTCTCTCTTTATCATTTATATTTGCCATTGAAATTATGACATGTCTTGGTGTGGGTCTTTTGGGGTTGATCCTGCTTGGGACTCTCTGTACTTGCGTAACTTTTATCTTTCCCATATCCGGGAAGTTTTCTGTCATTATTTCTTCAAATAGATTTTCTAATCCCTGCTGCTCTTCTTGTCCTTCTGGCAGCCCTATTATACGCATGTTACTTCATTTCATGTTGTCCCGAAGCTCCCTTAGGCTTTCCTCCTGCTTTTTAATTTTTTTCTCCAATTGCTGTTGAGATTGAGCTTGTTTCTGTACCTGATCTTCTAACTCACTAATTCGGTCCTCTGCTTCTTGTAGTCTACTGTTGAAACTTTCCATGGTGTTTTTGATTGTAGCTATATCACTTTTCATTTCTTCCTGATTCTTGCATAAGTTGTTTATTTTCTCATCCATCCGATGTATAAATTCCACGACCATTACTCTAAACTCGTTTTCGGTCATGTTGCAAGCTTCAGTTTCACTGATTTCCTTTCTTGGCGACTCCACATTTTCTTTCCTCTGTGAGTTATTTCGTTTCCCCATTCTGGCTATCACCAGAAAGCTCAAGCTTCCGTTTGCATGGAGCTGGGCCGTGTGCTGTGGGGACTTCACTCCACCCGAGTTTCACTGAAGTGCTCTGACACTAGGATGTGTGGCTGCCTTTGGTTGGTGGGAACCAGACTTGCCCAGGGTCAGTGTCCCCAGTGTTCCGTGTGGTCTCGTGTGCACACTTAGATTCAGGGGCCCTGTCTGCACCACACTGTTGGTATGTGCCGAAAATGAGATCCTTAGCATGTGCCGGGAGTCAGAGTTTCCCTGTGTCTGCACCAAGACTAGAGTGTCAGAGTCTCTGTTGCCTTGTGCGGTTTCTCGTTGAGACTCAGGGCCCCTGTGTGTGCATGCACCAACAATTGGGGTCGCTGGCTCTTAGTGTGAATGCGCTGTGAGTCAGGGATCCCAGGCAGCTGTGTCCGGCGTGCCAAATTCCCTGAAGTGGAGCTGCGACCTGTGTGTGCTCTCTCTACTGAGCCAAACCGGCTAGGGCGCACACTCTTGATTTCCTGAAGGTGAGCTGGCTCTGTGCACTCTACCGGAGTCCTGGAAGGGGGGCGGAGTCTGTCCTGCGCGCCAAATTCCCCAAAGGGAAAGCCCCTCTGTGCAAGCACTAAGATTCCCTGAAGGGAGAGCTGTGACCCGCAAGCCAAATTCCCCCAAATTCTCCGAAGGGGAGCCCTCTGTGCGCACTGACAGATTTCCCCAACAGGGAGCTGATTCTCTCCTGTGGGCGAGCGAGCCAAATTCCCTGAGGGGGAGCGAGTCCCTGCGCAAAGCTCTGCGGCTTGGGCGAGAGGCGGATCTATCAGTTAAAATGGCGCTGTCTGCGCGCCTGCGGGGAGGGGGTAGGCTCTTTGACTCACGGAATTCTGCCGGGACGTCTGGATTCTTGTTGTTTGTTGGTCTGAAGCTGTGATAGCAGTTCTCTGTCCCCAGTGGCTGCAGGGTCCTGGTTTGTGTCAGAAGCCAGGATCCGAGTCTCAGGCAGCTCTGTTTCTCAAGATGGCGTGGTCTCTACAAGGCTTAATAAGACAAACCAGAAAGCTGTGTTCAATTCCTCCCCCTTTTCCCAAGTTTGCACTTAAAACATTTTAGCCCCTTCTCTTGGGTATATTTGTCTGTGTCTCTAAATACTGCTGTTTGGTTTTTCAGTGTTAGGTTTTATTTACCTGATATCTACTATAGAATATGAATTTAGTGATCTTTCACACTCCTTCTAAATCCCCCACCGCCATCCCCAACCCCCCACAGACATGCAGTTGTTCCCTTTCCTATCCTCCCATAGATTCTATCTAATTATGGTGAGGTAAATACTGTGTTTACATTATTTAAAATATGTAAATGGTGCCCTGGTTGGGAGCCTCAGTTGGTCAAAGCATCATCCTTACACCAAAAGATTGCAGGTTTAATTTCAAGTCAGGCCACATACCTAGGTTGCAGGTTCTATTCCCCAGTCAGGGTGTATATGGGAGGCAACTGATGAATGTTTTTCACATCAATGTCTCTCTCTCTCTTTCTCTCTCTAAAAATCAATAAAAACATATCCTCAGATGAAGATTAAAAATATATAAATATTATTTGTGGGTAAACCATGCAGTGTACCAGGATTGTGTTTCCTTTGGGGCACAGATTTTTGTTTTCACTGAAGTTAGTAATTGCCTTTTGAATTTGTTTCCTTTGCTGTGCATCTCACTAAGCAATCCTCTGTGTCTCTGCTTGCCCAACTGTTTTCTGACACAGAAAGGGGCCTCTGAATTTTATCTTCTTGAAGAAGCCCGTTCAGAACCTTCTGTGTTTTGAGACACAGCCATCCTTCTCTCTCTCTCTTACCTTCATCCTGGACCCCCCAGGTTTCTGCTAGTAGATCCCTTCTCCACTGTACTCCTTGACTCTCTTTCTTGTTTTATTCCCTTCTTTGCATGGAGCTCATTCTCAAGAAATTCTTGAAGAAAAGTTCATAGGATTTAAATGAATGTTGTTGAGATATTGTCTGTCTGACAACATCTGCATTGGTCATTCACTCTGAATTTGGTCTTACGTAGAGTATAGAACACTAGGAATCAGTTGATGTTCTCAGAATCTCAAAAATATTCCTTCTTGCCTCTCTTGGTAAAGCTGTGTGGCCCAAAGTCACTTTGAGTCTTGATACTTTGCAGAGAAACTGCTCTCAACCCCTCTTAGAAAATCTATAGGATTCCCTTTCTCTTTTTTTCTTGATTTGGGTGGTTTGAGTCTTTAAAAAAAAAAAATCCATTTGCTAAGTATTAATTAAGTGGCCCTTTTACTCTGGAAACTCATGTCCTTCCTTTGTGGGAAAATGTCTTAAACTATTTATTTGGTATTATTTTTATTTTCTGTATTTTCTCTTTCTGGAGCTGCTGCCCTTTGGATGTTGTCTCTCTGGGACTCAGAGTCAAGATTTTTGGTTTGTTTGGTTCATCTTTCTCATTTTCATCTTTCCATTTCTTTTTCTAGATCCTGGGAAATTGTCTCAACTTGACCATTAAATGCTTTGGTGGAAGGTTTTAGTAATAACTGTTACTGGTATCATCATTTTCATTTCCAGGAGCTTTTTATATTTCTGATATTTTTAAACTTCTTTTGATTCATGGGTATAATATCTTATCTTGACAAGAATACTATTTTGTGTAGCCTCTTTATTTTGGATCCTACTTCTCATGCTAACAGCTTCCCTAAGACGTTGAGCAATACTTGGGAGTCTCATATTTAAGTGTGTAGCTCTCAAAGGCTGGGTAGAAGCCTAAGAGTGTATCTCAGGTTCCTCAACTGTGGGCTTCACTGGAGAAAGTACTGCTTTGTCTATTTCATTGGGAAACCACTGTGTTACATTTAGGTTTTTATTCCTTGGGGCCTGTCACAGTTTGGTTTCCCTGGAAGAAGACATTGCGATAACATTGGGGTGAAAGATGTATACCCAGGATCCACCCTGTGACAGGGAAGAGGATGGGGCAAAAGAAAGAAGTCAAACTTGGACATGGGAACCCTGGCCAGGCGCTCTGGAGAGAGAGTCGCCCCATTAGTGTCCCATATTGGGTTGAGATGGCTAACTCTATGACCCCATCTCCATTAATCATTGAATGCGGGCTGCCCCAGGAAGGGCATGACCTTTGGCCAGGGGACTCGCTGCAGCTAAGCTAAACACCTGAAAGAGTTGACAGGACTCCCCCCAGCTGTAGAGTTAGTCTTTCTTGAAGGGGGATCTGGGCGATGAATCTCTGTGTTGACCACCAGGCCAGTCAGCTTTTCTGCAAAGACTCCTCCCATCTCCTGTCTCTCTGCAGGATAGAAGCTGGTCCAGAGAGTTGAATAGGGAGTCTCAAATCAGTCTGTAAGCTTTCTCATCATGTGTATCATATTTTGCAGCATGGATGCTCCATCTTAATCAACATCTGGTATCCCACAAGCCAAAAGTCCTTTGCTTTATTCCTTCTAAAGAATGAACTTCCAGGCTTTTGCTGCAGTGGGAAAGGGACTGACTGGGTTGTGATTCAGAGCAAAAGAAATGTGGGGTTTCACTGCTTTTAAATCAAATATTCTCTAACACTGAATACGTGGCTTTTGCAGAAATCAATGTGTCCCCATGACATTTTTTTTTTTTTTAATTCTAGAGAAACAAAACAAATAGCAAACCCTCCTTTTGTCAGCCTCCAGACTTCCAGTGTTCGGAGGTACATAGTAGCACTGATGTGTGGCTCAAAGCTGCTTGGACAACTGGCTTTGCTACTGTAGGCTTCGGATTAGCACTCTGCAGTTACTGTCACATCAATCATCCATCTGCTTTGCAGCTTCTAAAATTTGCTGCTATTGTGTCCTATCCTGTTCTCTTTGTCCTTGAGAATTTATACTTAAAATAATCCCTTTACTCTCTTCTAACTGTGTTGGGATAGTTGAAGAGATAAATGAATGTATGTTGCTGTATTTCACTAGATTTTTTGTTTAAAGAAACACAGTATGTAATTTTTCTCCTCAACTAACTGTGGAGATTCCCCAGCACACAGTAGAGAAGCATGGAATTGTAAAATCAGCAAGGTTTTATAGAGTTGATAGCACTTCTACCTGCTAAATATGATCTTTACCCATCTGAGCCTTATTTCACTATCAGATGGGATCAGAATAGTTCCCTGAAAGTTATGTAAGATCAGGTATATAAATTAGCTGTCTTGCGTTAAGTATATGCTAAATTTAGTTCTTAGCTCCCTTTGACCCACAAATGAATGTGGTTTAGAGTTAAAACATGAAGAGGTAAAATAAAACACTTGAAATTAGACTGTGGGTGGGCTTGCTTATCATCTCTGGCAGCCTCTTCTTTCTCTTGATACAGTGGAGTGGCAGATTAGCCATCCAGAATGATCTTGAAGCAAAGGATGGTGGGACCACGGTTCCCTGGTTCTCCAGCTGGGGTTGACCGTAGAGCTCTGGTTTCTTGGCATTTCCTGTTTCTTTTTGTCTCACAGCTCATTTGTTTTTATTCCCATTCTTGGCTTGGGTTTCAGGCTAATGAGAGACACGGTATGTACATAAATCCAGTATTGTCAGAGACACTGATCGCTTCGCTTCTGTGGTTTAACAGTGACTGTAAGAAGTGGAGAATAAATTACAGTTGGGTGACTAAGTGGTATGCATTCCTCGTTTATGACTTCACATTTAGTTCAAGAGTGTGACATTCTTTGCACTGTGCTTAACAAACTTTTTGGAGGAAGACTTGAAATCTAGGCCTAGGTGACTTGACAGTCTCATTTTCAAGCACTGTTTGCTCTCCAACATTTTATCTCATCCCCAATTCCTCTGCATTAGAACCATGCACATAAGCACTCACACACAAACATGCACAAATAATCAGACACTTACACTAACACACACACACACACACACAAATACACATACATAAACATATAACCCTTACCAGGATCTCCCAAAGTGTAGTCCCTTGGTGGACTCAGGGTCTCTGATTCTCCCTGAATAGAATTCATCACTCAAGGCTATTGGGAAGCCATTCTCCTCTTTAATTTCTTGTCTCCTGCAGTGTAGGACCGCTATAACAGACACATCAGGTTTGCATACTAAAAACAAGATTCCTGGTATTTACTCTGTAAGCAGTAATTACACTTTTTTTGTGTCACAGACCCCTTGGCCTTTGAACTTACTTCTCACAACATTTTTTTTTAAGTGCATGCAGGTAAATATATAAAATCACAAAGAAAACTGAGTTTGCCATTTCTATAATTGTATATAAATTTCCTGATATAATAATACATTTGCATATGTATTAACACATGAAGTAACAAAAATTTTCAGCATCAACATTATTGTTGAGATATGAGCCCCAATGGTAATAGAACATCAAACTGTGATTTCTGTTGGTGACATCCCTTTCCAAAGGCTAGTGTAGACTCTTCCAGTAGCTCAAGTCTCCCCAAACCTCCCTTGATAATATTCTTTATCTCCTCCACCCTATCCTCAGGTGATTAGTTTCTCTTTTATCTGGGTTCCATAGCATTTCTGGAAAATACTCAAAGCTCTGCTCTCTGTTCCATCCCATCATGGGAGAGAAGAGGTGGAACAGTGTGTTATAAAATGCTGATATCAGAGACAGAGAAGCATCATTCAGACCGTCAAACCTCAGAGGGAAGGTAGGCGAGGGTGGGGGTAAAGGGGAGAGATCAACCAAAGGACTTGTATGCATGCATATAAGCCTGACCAATGGACACTGACAACAGGGGGGTAAGGACATGAGTTGGGGAGATGGGGGGGGGGGGAGAGGGTAATGGGGTGAAAAGGACACATATGTAATACCTTAATCAATAAAGAAATTTAAAAATAAAATAAAATGCTGATAACAGCAGGGAGAACCCAAAGAGCACAAGGAGTCCTGGACAATATAGTTCCCATTTCTGTTGACATAACCCAACCAATGGAGAATCCACAAATGATTAGGTCATTCATCTTGCCCCTGAGCTCCAATTAATGAATTTGTGGGTTTTGTCCTAGGATTTCCAAGCACATTCTTTTGCCACCTTCGTCATCTGCTGAGTGTAATCTCATGGGCTCTTTCCCACTTTTTTTTTCTCCAAAATCAGCACCCTGAGCCCTTTAACCCCATCACTCCCCTGTCCTACCCTGAAACAATGTCCACCCTTCATTGTTAGTTATTTTCTTATCTGTTTGTTTCTGTACCTGGTAGAGGCCTAGCAGGGGCTTCAGGTTTGGAGGGTTAGGGGTCGGAAGGAAAAACACTGAACTTCACAGAGCTCTAGTCTCTAAGTAGATTATATTTTTTATTTTTATATAATAAAACAATATATTTTATTTTTATTTCAGAGAGGAAGGGAGAAGGAGAGAGAGACAGAAACATCAATGAGAGAGAATCACCCATCAGCTGCCTCCCACATGCCCCCCACTGGGCATGTACCCTGACTAGGCATGTATCCTGACCAGGAATCAAATCGTGACCTCCTGGTTCACAGGTCCAAGCTCAACCACCAAGCCACATCAGTCAAGCATCCAAGTGGATTATATTTTCTAAAAATTCAGATCTTTATTCCACAAAGACCAGCTCCTATAGACATATCTGTATCTTGGTATGCTGAAGAGAGTCAGTCTCCTCCCCAGTTAGAGTTACGTTATCAAGGTCACAGCTCCAGGAAAGGTAGGGAGGAGGAAGGATGGGGGGAGGAGAAACCTATCAAATCAGGTCCGTTGCATTATTTCATCATTGCTTATCTTATCTCTCCTGTTAGACAGAATTCTTTGATGGAAGGGCCTGCTGTTTAAAAACAAGAGATTTTTCCTGTTGGGCAAGTTAACCTTTTTAAGTTGAAATTCGCTGATTTGGTGATAATAATATTTATGTTACAGGGGTATATTATATAAAGCATTTCCCTCAGTGCCATATCCATAGGAAGTATTCAATAAAGAGCTTTATTGTTATGTGTCTTTTATTTCCAATATTCAGCGGAGTGCTGGCATACAATAGATACTGGGTAGACTTTTAAGGACTTGACCCACATGAAAGAGATAAAAAAAAAAAACCCTGAAAATCAGGAAACCTAGGTCCAAGTTCTACCCCTGACACTTAACTTGCAATGTGACCTTTGCAGACTCAGTGACCTCAGTCATCAGTTGAAGGGATTGGGTGATCTGATTTCAAAATCAGGACTTTCAGTGTTTTGGAATCTACTGGGGATCTTAAAAATCCTATATAATAAAAGGCTAATAAGCAAATCAACCGAACAGTGGAACGACCAGTCGCTATGATGCACACTGACCACCAGGGAGCAGACGCTCAATGCAGGAGCTGCCCCCTGGTGGTCAGTGTGCTTCCACAGGGGGAGCTCCGCTCAGCCGGAAGCCAGCCTCCACGGCAGTGCTAAGGATGTCCAACTGAAGACTTAGGCCCTGGCCTAAGCCTTCAGTTGGACATCCCCCCTGAGGGCTCCCAGACTGTGAGAGAGCACAGGCCAGGCTGAGGGACCTCCCCCCCGCCCCCAGAGTGCACGAATTTTGGGGACCAGCCTTCTAGTAATAATAATAAAATAATAATAATAGTAATATAATAATATGAAGCAAAAGTATTACAAATCCCCCTCTACCCTAGAATTTTGCAAGAAAATCTGGATTTTAATGTTTGAGTGTAGTTTTTATCATTAATCAGATTGAAAATGACATTCCAAGGTCCTCTTATCTCCATTCCTCAAATATTACATTTTAGTAGAGCACAAAGATTATGCAAATAGTCTTAACAGGAAAAGAGAACATGGAATCTTCGCAATGCGTGGAATTTTTATACCCCCTCGTTTATTTAATAAATATCTATTTTTAGTCCATTTTAGGACAGAGGCTGTGGAAGAACCAGGAATCCCATAGGGAATAGCATGTAGTCTTTTCCTTAGAGGAGCTCCAGAGCGCAGGGAGGAGGGAAGACAAAAAACCCTTGATGTCAAGACAGTTGTCCCTGTTAGGATATGGGGGAAGATATGGGGGGAAGACAAGACCCATGGCCCAGGAGGAGCTCAGACGCAGTCTTGGGTGTTCAGAAGTGACCTTCTGAAGGAAGTCACAGCTAGCTGCCTTCTCTCTTCCTTTTCCAAACATAAGGGGAAGGATCAAGGCCTCCATACAGCAAACACACTAAGCTAAACCACAACGTGTAAATTGATTAAACCCAAAGCAGTCCTCTGTGAAATGGCAAAACATAATTAAAAGTTCGATGCTATTAAATTAGAAAAATACCACTTCTTTTTTTTCTCCCCTAAATAGCAGCTGAACTGAACTCTTAAGCACTCACCAAGTGCTCATTATATACCCAAGCCAAGCTGCGTTTGGCTTCCAGAGAAGCGCGTTGGCTCTAGAGCTGCCAGTTTCATCAGCAGCAGTTTGGGGCCAGGATGGGGGGGCTTTTTCCCAACTGCACCATTAAAATTTTCCTAGTGTGGACAGAAAAGTTATTAACTCGCCACTCAAAAATATTTAAATGCCATTAAAAAGTTTCCACTCTCATAATAATTCTCCTTAGTCGTGCAAAAATCAGCAGTGGACTCCAGTTCTGAGGTTGCATTTTCAAAGAACCCCGAGAGGAAAGTCTCCAATTACCTAATTACCATATTTATTGCCAGACTCTGTTTTCTAATCCCTGATGACTTAGTCAGATATATTTATGGGCTGCTGCTTTGCTTCTTTGGCTGTGGGTACCGAGTTGGGCTTGTTGCAGCCTGAATGGCCAGCCTTTTGGTTTACAGACAAAAGAAGGAAGCCTGGGCACCAATGGTTCTGAAAGCGACTCCCTGCCAGAGCCAGAGCCAGCGCCAGAGCCAGAGCCAGAGCCAGAGGGGAAACCATGGCTGGCTGCCAAGTGATCATTACAGCATCAGACCCACCATATTGCAATTGTAATGGGTATAAAATGAAGCTGCGCAGATAATCTGGCTTCTCTCCTGCTAAGAAGACCCCAGCCAGGAGCCCCCTTGAATTCTGCTCCCTCCAAAGAGGGACACATGAGAGCAGAATTCATTCTTCTTTGATTGCAGCTTGGCCACACCAACAAGTTTGTCATCACGGAGAAGGAGAGAATAGATGCCATGGTGACCATACTGAAGGGCCCCTGGTTCCATCCACGGGAAACAGTGGCTGGGAATCTGAAGATGGTTAAGCAACTGTGGCTTGGTTCATGGATGTTAAGTTTCAGTTTTATACAGCCCAGGGCAGAGCCGGCCTGTTTTTGTTATTGTTTTGTGAGGAAGTTAGCCATGACTAAGAAAAACAAAATCCCACCTTAAATTATTTCAAACACTGTCTAGGTTACCTGATTCTTGGGGAAAAACAAACTCTGATGGACTAAAATGAACCTAACTTGACTTAGCAGTGTCTTATTTTCTTTTGATTTCCCTCATTAAGAAAAGATAAAAGAAAGCACAAATATACACAGTAAAATGGAAAATCAATTCTTGAAAATGCTTTCTCTTTTCCTAATCAAGTGTAATATCTAGAAAGGCATTGTGTTCACATACTGGTTATGGCTGTATAGTTTTAGTATCTGCTTTTGAGTTGGGATATTTATAGCAACTTTTTCTCTAAATGACTGCAATATTTTCATATGTCCCCTTTCCTCCCTTTTGGGAAAGACTGTCTTCCTTTAATGGTGGGTAGTTTGCATATATTACTTTAAATTAAGATATTCCTAGCCACTTTCTTCCTAAATCCTTATAATATGGTGATGCATTCCCCCCACCCCACTGCATCTGGATGAGAGACAATCTTCTATATATCCTTTTGTTTTCCCAAGAGACCCAGATATTATAATCGCAAATAGATACTGCACATAGTGTTGAATCATTCTTAGCAGAAAAAAGCTCTTTGCTTACAAAATGCAAATAGAGATTTGCTCCCTGGAATACCCTGCGATAGTGTTACAATAGCATGCCTAATAGCTGAACACTGGGACAGAAACTGAGCTGAGGCCCTTACGTGTGTCCAATTACAACAGTAAAACAACACATACATGATAATGATGTCATAAAGCCATAGAATTGAAATGGGAACTTTGTATTTGGAAAATGAAGGGAGGAAATGTAACATTTACTGAGCACAGACAAAGGCTAGGAAGTATGCTTGGGTTTTCCCAAAGTTTTCTTACTTATTCCTGACCAGGGTCCTGCAAGGTGGGCCTCATTATCCCAATTAGCCATGAATTCATTAATTCACGAATTCCTAATTTGCAAAAACAGACACACACAAACGTGCTCACTGATTCACGAGATGCCTGTGAAGGCTGGGCACGCTGGTAGGCTCTGCTGTGCAAAGTGAGCCAACCTGTCTTTGAGGTGCATACAGTTTGGTGAGGAGGGTGCAGGTGAGGGTGCAAAGGAGCAGAAAGATAAATCTCGAAATGCTGAGGGCCACTGCAGAGACTTGAAGAAAATGTTGATGAAGCTAAGAGCAGAACCTGGAGTCACTGAGAGATCAAGGAACTTCCTCTCCTCCCTTCCCTAGACAGAACTACAGAGAACAGGGGCCTTTGGCTAAGTATTTAAATGAATCCCTGCAAGGGATTCATTCTTCCAGTAATGAAGGCAGCCCTGTTCTTTTTCCCTGCAAGCTCCAAGAGGCCTAGCTTGGAAGGGGAGGTTGAATAAAAGGGCGAAATTCTACTCTGCAGGATAATGTGACTTACAGATGCCATGGGAAGAGACAAACTTTTCAAATTATGAAGAGCTTCCAGAATTAGTTTCTTTCTACTGTGTTTGAAACTATCATTTCCCCAAATGAGTCCTGGGTGATTGTATACTGGGAGTATTTAGCCTGATAAGTGTGTCTGCACCCGCTGTGGGCGCTTGTGAAGGGGTGGGATTTGAAGGGTGTGGACCACGCTGGGGAAATCTCTTCCCCTCTTCTGTGAACTATCAGTGGCACTCAGTGAAGGTTGTTAGGTAGTGTCTCCCGAGACCAAATATATGTGTGTGTTTTTTTCATATCAATTCTCCAATAAATCAATTCAATTCTGACACTAGCTACTTAGAGTTAGTGCAGGCCCCACAGGACTGCCCTCACTTCAGACACCAAACGCAAATGGAGTTCCCAGGCCACCCACATGTTGGCCCAGCTGACTACCAATGCACACCACCCTCCCAGCGAGTTCTCTGACTCACAAGCTCTCTGACTCTCATTGTCCACGTATTGGTATAACCCAATATCCAGCCCTCCTTCCCTCCATTGAGGTCAGGGATGGGGTGGGAGGGGGCAAGAGCTGAAAGTTCTCACCCTCTAATCACAGGTTTGGTTTTTCTGATGACCAGCCCCTGTCCAGAAGCTGTCTAGGGAACCCCACCTTGTAGTAGCCCATTAGCATAAATGCTATGTGGTCAAAAAGGGCTTGTTGTGAATAATAAAAGACACTCCTAGCCCTCAGGAAATCCCAAGGGTTTCAGGAGCTCTGTGACAGAAACTGAGGCCAAATACACTGTCCGACAGTCAGTAGAAGAGAGGGATTTTAACGGAGGCATTTGACTCCTGAGGCCTGCCTGTGATCCACATGATTTCCCCCTGCCTATCCTTGGCGTCACTACAACTATCACACCTTTAAAGCAGATCCAGATGCACTTGGTGTAAGAAGACAGGTGAAGGGACAGCCCTGAGGGCCCACAGCTGACGTCTTGTGATGCATAGTCAAGGGCTCCAGGATGGAGATGTGGAGAGCAGATGTGCACATGGCCAGAGCCACCAGGTGCAGTGTTTAGGTTGTTCACTGCACAAGGCCACTCAACCAAGGACCAGAGGAGCTCAGTGGAGACTGAAATCTAGTCTCGCCCAGCACTGTACTTGGTGTGGGACTGTGCTGGCGTGAAGAAAGGAGTCTTTATTTCCCTCAGAGTTGCCATTTGGGTTAGCTGTGTCCTGCTTATGACTCAATAATGGTTATAAAGATGGTAACTAATATAAAAAATGGTCTACCAACTTGATTGTAGTATGTGAAATTGTTGAATAATATGAATAGAACTATGTAAATATTACAACTCTAAAAAGGCATATGCTCAGGAAAAATAAGATCTGGGGTGAGATATTGGTTTTCCCTTTTATCCCCTCCTTCCCCACATTTTCAGTGACATGGTTATATGGCATTTATAATGCAAATAAATATTTAAAAAGAAAGACTGCAATGCTATTTTTGCATCTTTGGCTTTCTCCAAGACAGATTAAAGTGTGTGTATATGTAATGTAAATGCGGTTCGGAGGAAGCAGAGGCACGGTGACTGAATGATCCCGAATGGGACTATCAGAAGTATGTGAGTTGGAAATGGCAAGGACTAAGGGAAGGCTGCTCCATGTGCAAATAGATTAAATGTGTATTCTTTTTTTAACCATCATCGAGCAATCTCCCTCCTCCATCGTATACTCATTTCAATAACTAAAGATTTATTTGGCACAGTAACTCTGTTAAGAGGAAAATGCCTCCTCTGTGAAGATTTAACCTCATAGACGCCATACTGTGCATAAACTTATTTAGATCAGCATCTCACCGAGTGTCCCACCTGCAGTTTCTCTGTTATCACAACTTCTTCAGATCAAGGAGCCTGAAAGGGGGTGTTGCATGCTTTCCTGCCATCAGCCTTCTCCTGGTAACCACCATTTCTTGGGAGGACCCACTTTACAGAGATTTGGGGTCTCAGTACTGAACTTCTGAAGAACTTCTCTCTAACAGTGACAAGGATGACCGGGATGATGCTGTAGACACTGACAATCACTGGCACTCTCTGAGTGTTTTATATGCCAGGCATATGCTGAAGTGCCTTATACGCGTCATTTCACTTCATCCTGACAGCGTTATCATAGAGCAGATGCCATGTTTCCCATGTAATCATTGAGTAAACTTGTGAGGGGTCATGTGCTCAAAGTCACCCAGCTCCAAAGTGCCACAGCTGGGAATTTCATACAAGTCTGCTTGATTCTAAACCTGAGCTTTTAACCAGAGCATCACAGTTTTTCTTTATAATGAGAGGAGGCCAATTTTTTATGTAAAGAGGCAGATAGCAAATAGTATTTTAAGCGTTGTACACCAGGAGGCAATATTGGGGTAATTATGTAGGTCCTTACATGTAAAGAGAGAAAACTGGTGTCTACAAATTGTAATTGATGAAACTCAAAACTTTATTTGTGGACATTAAAAGTTACTTTCATGTCCTGTTCAAATGTCAAAAACTCTTATAATCCTCTTGACATACTTTTAATCATTTAAGAAAGCAAAAACCATTCTTAGCTTGGAGGCCATGCAAAAGAAAGCAGAGTAGGGGAGTGTAGCAATTTGATGACCGCTGTCCTAGCTGGGATGTCCTTGGGCAAGTAGTTGTGGATGGCAGTGGATAGGACACTTAACAAACAATTAACGGGAAACCAGTGACCTGGGACTTTGGGAGAGAAAACAAAAGGGATGTAGAGTGCCAACTCCACCAGTGTTGCCATTCTTCTGAAACTTCCTTTTGCCATGAGTGGTGAGGTCCCTGTTTTTAACTTAGCACGGTGAGAAATTCTTCAGGGAGAGCGAACAGAATACTTGAAATTGGAACTGGTCTAGAAAATCCAGCATATGTTTATTTAGCTGTAGGTTAAGTTTAGATGTTAAAATGAGTTTGGAACTCTGCCCACTTCTCTCTCTCTCTCTTCTCTCTTCTCTCTCTCTCTCTCTCTCTCTCTCTCTCTCTCTCTCTCTCTCTCTCTCTCTCTCTCATCCCCTCTCTCTCTCTTATTGTAACACACTTGTTCAAGTAGAGGGAAGAGGAGGAAAAGTAAAAAGTAAAAGGAGCACAAAGAAGAGATGGGAGAAGAGCTGTCCGTATGGCCCATGATTTCATCATATTCCATGGGGAATTTATGTACATATTTTGTATTCTGGAATCCAGCCAACTATTGTGGAGGCGGAGTGATGGAGAGAAAGGACACTGAGAGCAGGTTCAGGACATGGCTTCATCCCCATCTGTCTAAACAACCTTCATGATCTCTGTGTCATCCTCTCAAACAAGGAAGAGCTCAAAATTTGATATTTATGAACTGGGACCCTTGAGTATATCTAAATTTAAACTAGCAATTGCTTTTCTAGAAAAATATCATGAACAGAGAGTGCAAATAATGTAACTTTACATTACTATGTAAAATCACATTTGGTCTTCCAACACTAGGCACACTCTTAAAATAAAACTTCATTTGAGAGAGACAAGCCTTTGGAATCCCTAGGGTATTCTGTATCAAATTTTAAGAGAGAATATGGGGTTCTTACAATTGGTATTGGACTGAAGTACATTACACTAAATTAGAAACCTGTAATCAAGGCCCAAATGGCAACAGCTGAACCTAGATGAAGAAAAAAACAACAACCTAATACCAAAGTTGCAGTTACTAAAGGATTTACACACATTGCCAGGTAGCAGACAAAACTTGGAGTTTCACATTCATAGAATATCAGCATTCATGTTGACAAGAAGGACACAGTCAGAGGACCTGGGCTTGAGTCCTGGCTCTGTCCTTACCAGCTGTGTGACTTTAGGGAAGTTATCTAGTAACCCCATGCCTCAGTTTCCCATTTTAAAGTGGAGATACTACCTACTAATCAGTGTTAGGAGGCTCAGATTTATTCATTTATTCATCTATTCAATGAGCATTTCTTAAGTTTCTTCTATGTACTAGAGCCTAAGGATAATGTAATAAGTGCATGGTCATTTTCCTTAAGGAGCTCAGATGGGAAAGCAGTGAGCACATAGGAAGCAGTGTGACAGTGGTCTGCAGAGGGTGCTGTGGGAGCAAAGCAGGGGGATCCCGATCCTTCCTAATAGGTAGTGAAGGTCCCAGAAGAAGTAATGTAAGTAAAGTCAAAACTGAATGGGGATTAGCCAAGACAAAGGAGAAAGTGGGTTCCAGGGCAAGACAGCAGCATAAACAAAGGGCTAGAGGGGAATAGGTGGTATGTTTTTAAAACTGCCTGGAGAGTGTAGTGAGAGGAGTATTGGCAAATAAGTTGATATCTGCCATGTGGTTAAAAAGTTGTGTCATTTTGCCCTAGCCAGTTTTGCTCAGTGGTTAGAATGTTGGCCCATGGACCAATGGTGACAGGTTCAATTCCCGGTCAAGGGCTCATATCTAGGTTGCAGGCTCACTCCATGGCCCAGGTCAGGGTTCATGCAAGAGGCAACCAATCAATGTGTCTGTCTCATCTCTCTCTCTCTCTCTCTCTCTCTCTCTCTCTCTCTCTCTCTCTCTCTCTCTCTCTCCCTCCTCCTTCCCTTCTACTCTCTCTCAAAATCAATGGAAAAATACCCTTGGGTGAGGATTTTTTTAAAAAGTATTATTTTATCTAGTTCATATCTCAGAGAGGTAATTTAGGTTCCCATCAGTGACAAGTCATGTCCATTGCATGCACCCTTGATATGATGTGTTGAAAATGGCACCTCAGGTCTGTGGTCTTCCTTCCCCAAACCTAAAAACCCACTGTAACTCTGAAAAAGATACAAGACAAACTCAAATGGAAGGACAGTGTGTGGAGTCTTTGACCAGCAATCCCCAAAATGTCAAGGCCAACAAAAACAAAGTCTGAGGGAACCGATGGAGACCAGAGACCGCTAAGGAGACTAGATGACTAAATGTATTATGGTTTCCTGCATGGAAAACTAGAACAGAAAAGAAGGAAATTAGGGGGAAAGTAGTGAAATCCAAATAAAGTATACAGGTTAGTTACTACTGGTTACCAATCTTGGTTCCTTAGTTGTGACAATTATACCATGGTAATGTAAGATGCTAGTAATAGGGGAAAGGGGTGAGGAAAATAAGGGAACTTTCTGTATTATCTTTGCCCCCCCCCCAAAAAAAAAATAAACCTAATATTATTCTAAAATTAAAAGTTTACATAAAAATATACAATATTCTAATTCTTTCACTCTTGGGTAAGAAATAGAAAACTCTCCAAGTCATATTATTGTCCCTGAGCACATTTCACCACCTTATCATTATCTGGGAGAAATCTCCAAATCTCCCAATATAAGCTGTACTGAGAAAAATGGATATTTCTGAGATCAGCTCGCATTAAGCCTTATTTAAAGTGTGAGAGTTCAAAGAAAAACAGAGTGAGATAAGAAAGGGTCTTTGGATTTAAGATTCCCTGGGGCCCTTTTCATCTGACACTTAATTTGATGAGAGAACATCTTTCTCTGACATTTTGGAATCTGGGAGGAGGCCAACAGAGTTCAGCACTTTTTAATTATCTTAATAAATCCCAATCCTATAATTGGGAGGACTCTTCTCTCACCAAGTTGAAGAAGGAAAATAGTCTGCTACGGGCAGGCTAGAGCCAGTACAGTGGGACCCAAGAACCCCAAAAGAGAGGAAATAGACCTGGGTTCTGAGCAATGGGGCCCACCCATTGCTGTCATTGCTGTCTCCTTCACTGTATTATGAAATGGGGACTTTGGGGTTGTTTATTTTCTCCCTCTAGCTCCAATATTCTGGGATTCATTTTTTAGATGGTTAAAAACATGTTCAGGGTCATAGCATCTCTTCTCACAAGACTGAATATTTGCAGAGCCAAGAGGAATTTCTAAACATTGATTTAACACAACTATATTTTGAAAGGCAGCTTACTTTCCAAACTAATGAGTTTGGATGGTTCAGCTTAATGCGGAATATTTTTCACAGAATTAACCAAACTATTTACCACTTCTTTTGGTTTTGCTTATATCTGTTGGGTTGGTTCTAGGGAATTTGTTTTTTCTTTCCAGAGTTTTCCTTTTAAAGTGTTCATTTCTCAGAGTCCTCCTGAATGCTGACGACAGACAGTCACATCTCCCCTGTTTCTCTCTTCCTTTCTGGGTGTAGTCCAGGACTAATGGAAAGACTACTTGTCTAAACCTGGATCTCACCATGGCCAGTGTGGCTTAATTGGTTGGGCATCATCCCATTCACTTAAGGTTGCTGGTTCGATTCCTTGTCAGGGTACATGCCTAGGTTGCAGCTCAATCCTCAGTAGGGGGGCATGCAGGAGGCAGCTGATCAATGTTTTGCTCTCACATCAATGTTCTCTCTCTCTCTCTCTTCCCTCTCCTTTCCTCTCTTTCTAAATATTAATAAAAAAATTCTTTAAAAAATAAAAATAAACCTGCATTTTTTAAGAGACCTGGAACTAAGTCCTGACTCTTCCACTAATTTCCAGTGAGGCCTTTGACAGTGACTTTTCTTCTCTGAGTACCAATTTCCTTGTCTATATAGTCGAGGGTGAACTATATCCTTGCCATTGCTCCTCCTGGATACATATACCAGCCTCATTCTGGAAGATTCTAAGAAGAGATGGGGGAAAAGCTTTTCTCATTTATTCATTCTATCAGTCATTTTCTGAATCATTTATTGATTTCTTTCTTCACATACTCAAATATGTAGAGGGGACTATATCTGATTAGTCCTAGATGTCATCAAGAAGTTCATATTGAAGTAGGGGGGAAAAGCAAAGGAAAACATTATAATTTGATTTAATAAAATTATATAGGAGGTGCTAAGGAGCCTGGAAGGAGGAATAACCAGCTCTTAGTCAACCAGAGAACACTGAACTTGTTCCTGCTTTTGGTTCTTTGCACTCGCTATTCCCTTATTCTGGACACTGTTCCTGCAGACATACTCATGGCTTGCTCTGCAGCCTAACTCAATTTTCTGCTCAAAATTCCCCCTTCAGTGAAGCCTTTCTCTATTACATACTCTCTCCCTTACTGTGCTTCATTTGTCATCAATGACAATGTATTACATATTTAGTTGTTTTTTATCATCTATCCACTGGATGTAAGCACCAGGAAGGCGGGTGCTTCTGTCTTGTTGACCATAATATCTCCAGTATCTAGGTCTGTGTTTTGTGAATATTTGTTAAATTTCGAATGAATGAATGCTGAGTTATTCAAGAAAGCTTCCAGGACGGGGTAGCTGGCAATTTGACTGAGCAATTCAAAGCATGAGTAGGAGCTACCAAGGCAAAGAACAGTGAGAACGTGAATTCTAGGTAGAAGAAATATGAGCAGAAGCCAGTAGGAATGAGGGATCTTGGATTGTTACCCAAACTGCAAATAGCTGAAGCCTAAGATGAGAGGGTGATATAAGTGGCCAGCCATGATGTGCGATCACATGTGACTGTGGACACCAAACAAGGAAGGGGGTTGCTAGGGAGTGAGGGTGAAGAACCATTGAAAGAACCCAGTCAGAGAAGGAGTATAATTTACTCAATGTTCTCAAATCTTATTATGGATTTTCATTCAAACCCTCAATTCCAACCCCCTTTGTTGGCATTCCTTTAGATTGGGGTCTTTCAGACATTTTTGCCTATGACCCACAAGAGGAAATAAATTAAACATGATGTCCCAGTTCATAGATAGATTGATAGATGATAGATAGATACGTAATCATTACTATATGCAATGCACTCTCTATTCAATTCTATTCTCTTCTATTCTGTTCTGTTCTGTTCTGTTTCATTTTGTTCTGTTCTGTTTAATTTCATTCTGTGCCATTCAGTTCCATTCCATTCCAATTAATTATTAAAAATGTGTGTTCTCACTAAACTGCTAAACTGATTTCTCTACCCATTGTTTTCAAATATTCCTGTAACTGGATCATGATGTAAATATCTTTTTTTTTTTTTGACAGACAACTGTTTAGTTTTTATTTCATAATCATAAACTTAACTCTGCAATCCAACTAGACTGGGAAGGGGTAAGGAAATTATGGAACCCAATGAACTGTGGAAAGAGCACAAAGATTATAGAACATTCCAAGCAAATTGGGGTGAAGAGGTGCTCTCCTGAGCTACAGAAGGAATGGTCTCGTGGTTAAGATAAAACACAAATAAAATTTATTAGAGTTGTTCACAGTCAGCAATGGCGATCTTCTTGCTGGTCTTGCCATTCCTGGACCCAAAGCACTCCATGGCTGCCATAATATCCAGGCCTTCTTTCACCTGCCTGAAGGCCACATGCTTGCCACCCACCCACTCAGGGTTGGCGGTGCAGAGGAAAAACTAGGAACCATTTGTGTTAGGTCCAGCATTTGCCATGGACAAGGTACCAGGACCTACCTGTATGTTTCAGGACCAAGTTCTCATCCTCAAATTTCTCCCCATAGATGGACTTGCCGGCTGTGCCATTATGGCATGTGAAGTCACCACCCTAATACATAAAACCCGGCATAATTCTGTGAAAGCAGGATCCCTTATAACCAAATCCTTTCTCCCCAGTGTTCAGAGCACAGAAGTTTTCTGCTGTCTTTGGAACTTTGTCTGCAAACAGCTCAAAGGAGATGTGGCCCAAGGGCTCACCGTCGATGGGTTGTTGAAGAACATGATGGGGTTCATCATGGCTAGTCATGGGCAGCTCCGGGGGCGGTGGCATCTGCTTTTTATTTTATTTTACTGAGCATTGCATTCAAGAAAGTCTAAGCAATACTTACAATCCAAGGCCCAGGCCCAGAGATATCAGCTTCAGAGAGCACACCCCAGGCAAATGGCCTTTGACCCTGGGATCACTCAGGGTCACTCTGGTAGAATTCTGTGATGAAGAACTGGAAGGCCGGTTAATGGCCCTTGCCTTCAGCAGCCAAAGCTCAGGGAGTGGGCTGCCTTCTGATAGTGTGCTCTGAGCACACCAATAGCAGTTGCCTTTCAATGCACAGTTATATTAAAGGACTCCTTAAAATGACCTGATTCCAGGCAGGGAGCCCCAAGGGAGGCGCATGAATTTCTTGTGAAGATCATCATTTTTGCTACTGGTCATTCTAGTAATAGGCATTTAGTAGATTAGTATTTGTCTGGTGTAGTTGGAGTCTGCCTGGTTTATAGGTTGTTGATTTTGACTTTCAGGAGGGAAGACAGCTTTTGAAATAAATCATTGCCTAAAGCAACCAGAGGCCTTCGCATCACTTTTAATGAAGGAGAAGGCAGTGTACCAATGGAGAAAAGCAGACCATTATGAGTTCCAAGACCTGGAACTGAGTCTAAAACTGCCTCCCTGTGTGGCCATGGGCAAGCCATCTCACCTCACCTCTTTAGACTCAGCTACACACACACACACACACACACACACACACACACACACACACACACACACACATTTTGATTTCAGAAAGGAAGGAAGAGGGAGAGAGAGAAAGAAACATCAATGATGAGAGAGAATCATTGATCAGCTGCCTCCTGCGCACCCCCTATTGGGGATCCAGCCCACAACCCGGGTGTGTGCCCTGACCACCTGGCCAGGAATTGAACAGTGACCTCCTGGTTCATGGGTTGATGCTCAACCACTGAGCTACACCAGCCAGGCTAGACTCAGTTTTCTTACAAATATGACAAGTATAGCAATACCTTTCCTTGATTCACAGAGGCACTTGAGTGAGAAAAACAATAACATATCTAAAAGTGCATTGCAATGTCTCAAATTCTTATACAAATGCTAATGGCTTCTACTGAGCACGAATGAGGACAATTAATAAATGTCTTCTGGCAATAATACAACTACCGTCTTACAGATGAGGAAACTGAGGTCCCAGAGAGATGAAAACTTGACAAATAAATAGAGCAATTAGTGATGAAGCCAGAATTCAAATATAGGCCGTTCCGGTTTTCAAACCCTTGTTGTGAACCACTATGCTGTGAAGTAGACATTTCAGAGAAGACATGAGCTCCAAGGCCTGTTTGACTTGACCACGAGGCATTTTGCCTGTCTCTTTGTACTCACAATGGCTGGTCCAGAGTACACACTCAGTCTGTGTCAGCTAAAAATAAATATCCTCACTCATCTGCTTCTCACTCTTTTTTTTGGGGACTCTTACATTATTGTTATGATTTTTTTTTTGTGGGGGAGGGAATACAAAATTACTGTCACCCAGCATAGCTCACTGTCACATCTGAATTAGCAATAAACAAGGAAAAGGATGAGCTGGATTCAGGAATAAAATTTGTTCAGGTGAAAAATTTTAACAAATCAAATTATAACAAACCAAATGCCTGTTTAGTTCATTTTCAAATATGGGCACCAGGAAGACACAGTGCCATCAGCATGTCACCAGAAAGGGCTCACACTGCAATTGCATGTTAGCGATTGGGAAATAAGCATCCACCTCGGTTGAGTTACATCTGGCTCAATGTGGGACCCGCTCATTTGTAGTTTCTTGCCTTTTCTGTGAAGGCCCTGGCTTGGGTCCAGCAGGGTAGAGATCACAGCTTCCTACTCCAGGGTTTTAACTGCATTTGATATGCACGCAGGACCGAGAAAGTCACTATTGAATCTCTCAAGGCTGCCACAGTGAACTAGGGAGCGGCTTACACAACAACAATGTATTTTCCCATGAGTCTAGACCTGGATCAAGGTGTCTGCAGGGTTGTCATTATTAGTGCTTTTCTGAATGCCTTTTCCCCTGGCTTGCAGATGGCCATTTTCTCTCTGTCTTCCCATAGCCTTCTCGCTCTGTGTCCTAATCTCCTTATAAGGATACCAGCCAAATGGAATTAAGGCCCACACTGGTGACCTCATTTAGCCTTACTTATCTCTTTAAAGATCCGATCTCCAAATATAGTTACATTCTAAGGTACTAGGGGTTAGGTTGGGGGATGGGGACACAATTCAGCCCATACCAGTCACAACGTGGAACAAAATAAAACAAAAATGATGGGAATTGGATGTAGAAGTGACACTTTCAATCTTTAATAAAAATCTTGGGACCTGGGCGTGAAAGGGACACAAACAGAATTCTTCAGGTTTGTGTGTTTCTTTACTTTCAGCCAAGAAATAGATTTCAGTCACTTTTTCGTGTGTCTGTTGTTAAACTCACGAAGTCTCTTTCACATTTGGGAAGAGCAAGTTATTTCCAAGGGGGAAGGGCTTGTTTGGCGACATCTGGGCCCCCTCTTCATTCTGCGAGAACCCTGCTCGCACATTTACGTGCACTTTCTCCCAGGAACCAGGGAGGAGGAAGAAAAATATTTCACCATCTAAGAGAAATCCCCCAGAGGTCAGATTGGCTTTGTGTTCTTGCAGAGCCTGTGAGGTGTAGAGCTGAAGGTGGGACCTTGTAGTGACTTCAAGTGGAGCTTGTGCTTGTGGGTAAGTCCTCCACCCAAACTGGTGTGATACCCACCATTCTGTCTAGACTTTCTTGCCTGAGAAAAGTCTTCAGAGCACTCTCTATGCGGGTTTTTGCTATTTCAGACTCTGTCTGGATTATTGGCACCCAAATAGTTACCCCTTTTATATATTTTTTTCTCATTCGGGTTTATTGAGGTATATATAATATACATACAGTAAAATTCACCACTTTTTAGGTATAGTTTGAAGAATTTTGAAAACTGTATACATTCTTTAACTCATACTACAATTGAGATACAGATTATTTCTCTCTATCCACCCCCTCCAACCCAGTTCTACTACT
Organism: Eptesicus fuscus; assembly: GCF_027574615.1. Lineage (NCBI taxonomy): Eukaryota > Metazoa > Chordata > Mammalia > Chiroptera > Vespertilionidae > Eptesicus > Eptesicus fuscus. The sequence continues at coordinate 46,752,103 of NC_072491.1, read as the reverse complement.
CCTTTGTATTTTTAAAAACATTTAGTAGGATTCAAAAGTGAAATTATCTGGACCAATTAGTAAGGATGTAACTTAGAATAGCTAGAACACTATTTGAGTTATCTAATTCTTCTTTAGTAAGCTTTGGTAGTTTGTGTCTTTCAAGGAATTTGTCCATTTGTCATCAAATTTATTGCCATAAAGTTGTTGAAAATATTCCATCCTTTTCATATCTATTGGGGCTGTGATGATGTTCCCTCATTCATTTCTGCTATTAGGCCATTTGTGTCTCCTTCTTCTTCTTCTTCTTCTTCTTCTTCTTCTTCTTCTTCTTCTTCTTCTTCTTCTTCTTCTTCTTCTTCTTCTCCTTCTTCTCCTTCTTCTCCTTCTTCTCCTTCTTCTTCTTCTTCTTCTTCTTCTTCTTCTTCTTCTTCTTCTTCTTCTTCTTCTTCTTCTTCTTGATTTTTAGAGAGAGTGGAAGGGAGTGGGAGAAACAGAGAGAGATAAACATTAATGTAAGAGAGACACATTGATTGGTTGCCTCCCGCACGCATCCTGACCAGGGCCAGGGATTGAGCCTGCAAACAAGGAACGTGCCCTTGACCAGAATCCAACTCAGGACCCTTCAGTCTGCAGGCCGATGCTCTATCCACTGAGCAAAACCAGCTAGGGCTCTTCTCTTTTTTACTTGATCCATCTGCTTAGAGGGTTATCAATTTTATTGATAAGACTTTGCGGTTGGTATATTCAGTCCTTGTGGTTGGTGGATTATATCACAACTATTTTAATCTGATACCATGAATATAAAAATGAGACAATAAGCACTCCAAACTTATATGAAACACAAAATCCACCTAAGCTTCATATGCTTCTCAGCCACAGTTACTGTTCTGACAGGAGGGCTATAGGCAGGGAGCATTATTGAGAGGGATGCGTAACAGTGGTGTTGCTATTCCTGTAGGTAACATCTTACTTGGGCATCAGGGCAAAAGCAGCAAGTGAGCTGAAAATCAGTTACTATCCACAATCCCTATCTGCAACATGGGGTCAGATGTCCTTTGAAAGTCAGAATTTTCATATTTTATAAGGGGAATAAGCTATGCATGTTCTCCCTTGGTTAATACCTTCTGGGGTGTCTGGCAGCACCTGATAATCAAGCACAATGGGAAGACAATGACCATAAATAACATCATTGACTTTGCTGCCAAGAGAGTTCATCCACAATCCTGTGTTTACCAAGACTTTTTGGATTTTGGGACTATAGATAAGAAAGAACTATAAACAAACATGGTCAAAATTGCCATGAAAAGATAGTAAATCTCCTATATAGTATGTCTGGCTGGTGTGGCTCAGTGGTTGAGCATTGACCCATGAACCAGGAGATCACTGTTTGATTCCTGGTCAGGGCACATGTCCCCCAGTAGGGGGTATGCAAGAGGCAGCTGATCAATGATTCTCTCATTAATGTTTCTATCTCCCTCTCCCTCTCCCTTCCTCTCTCTGAAATCAATACAAATATATTTTTTTAAATAAAGAAAGAAATACAATATGGCATATAGTTTTATATGTAGTGTTTCATCTTTCCACTAAGTCTATGCTGCCAGTTGCTCCTCCAGGGCGGAACAGATTGCTGTTGCTTTGGTTGAGCACCAGATAAAGTAATTGGCTTGCATTAAGGGGCCCATGTTGAGTGAATATTATGCTTTCTCTCTCTCTCTCTCTCTCTTTATTTGGCCAAGCTTGTATTGTTGCATTTGGGCAGATTAAATCAATGTATGTTTAATACAACTCTACCGTAGATTCCTTGCTTGAACAGTTTTACATGAGCCGACAGGAACAGACAGGAATAAAAATAAACACTAGTGCCAAACTCCAGCCTTCAAAATCAGTGGCACATTTATGAGAAGTTAAAATGTATGCACAGAGATGGCAGAAGACGATATATTCTGAGGTCTGCACAAAAACCAGTTAACGAGTTGGTGGTATCCAATTCATTAACACTTCTAAGTGCGAGGTGTTTTTTTACTGCAGTTTTAAAAATAATTCAAATATATTTGAAAAATGAAATCTATGTCAAATCCTACGGCTCCACATAATAGTTTTCGTGTTTCCATGGTTTATTCTAAACATAGACAACAACTCAGCAACAACAATAAAAACAGCACATTCATCATAATTAACATTACCTGAGTATTTATTTTCTATGTGTCAAACACTGTCCTTTGTGCTCAAGACATTATCTCATTTAACATCCATTTATTCTTCCAAAAAAAAAATGCTTTCTGAATATCATTTGTGTTGCATTTGGCATTGCTTTAAATCGATGAGACTCTACTGGGGGAGATTTTCCCTCCCAGGAGACATTTGGCAATAGTTGGAGATATTCTGCTTGTTATAAGTGGGGAGGTGTTGTTGACTTCTGGTGGGCAGAGACCAGAGACCCTGATAAACATCCTACAATGCACAAGACAGCCCCACAATAAAGAATCATTTTGCCCAAAATGTCAATAGTGCCCAGGTTGACTAACCCGGTGTGTGTGTGTGTGTGTGTGTGTGTGTGTGTGTGTGTGTGTGTGTTAGTCTGGAAGGTTGGTGAGGGAGCTAGTATGTGAATACCTGCGATAAGGTCGGGGAAGAGTTACTTCTAGGTGGAGGGGACAGCAAGAGGAAGGGCCCAAGGCAAGAGCATGCAGGGCTTTTTCAATGAACAGGGAAGAGATCATTGTGACCTGCAGAGAGTGTAGGGTGGGAGGGGACACCGGGTTAGAGGGATGGGGAGGGATAGAGTTTATTCTGAGTGAGAGGGCAGTCATTGCAGGTTTTGAGCAAGAGTGTCATGAGCTAATTTATGTTTTGAAAAGATCCTGTTGGCCAGGGCACTGAGAATTGACCATTGAGATCATTAAGTAGTCATGGCAACAATCCAGTGAGAGGTTGGAGTGACTTAAACAGGGTTCCAACAGATAAAGCGTTTTGGATTCTGGACATATTTTCCAAGGTTGAGGTGACAGATTTTGTGAGTGCATTTGGGGTGTAGAGGGGAGAATTAAGAAAGTTTCCTTTTTTGTTTCCTTGTTTTTGGACTGAGCCCCTTAAAGACTGTAATTGCCATTCACTGAAATGGAGAAAGCTTGGGTAGGAGTAGCTTGGAGATGAACATTAGAATTACTGTGTTTAATTTGGATGTACTTATATATGTTTAATCTGAGCTGTCATTCAGTCAAGTGGAGATGTCGGAGCACATTTAACCACTCTGTGAAATGGGTGTTACTACTCCCACCTTACAGATGAAGAATCAAGAATAAAGGATTTGCATATCTTGTCTAATATCACCCGGTATTAAGCAGGGCAGCCTGGATTCTGATGTCACAAACTGGCATCTTGCTAAAAAAATGACATCAGCCCCTCTCTCCTGAATGGCACCTCTGTTTGTTTGCTTGTTAATCCTCACCCGAGGATATTTTTCCATTGATTTTTAGGGAGAGTGGGAGAGAGAGGGAAAGACAGAGAGAAACATTGATGTGAGAAAAACACATCGATTGGTTGTCTCCTGCACAAGCCCCAACCCTGGTGGAATAGAGGAATAGAACTTGGGACCCTTCGGTTCCCAGGCTGATGCTCTATCCACTGGGCCAAACTGGCTAGGGTGATATGACACATCTTACTCTCCATTTCTGTGGATGCCCTTGACCAGCTCTCTCGGAACGAGAAGCTCTCTTGGGATGGAGCCCTTTATGCAGTTGGCACCTGAAAGTGAAGCTGCTGTCTCTGGCAACTTTTCTTTTGACTGATTGTGGTAACTCCAGCCACAGTGAACAACCTAAGGAAGAGAGAATTCCTCAGGTGCAGGCAGCTTGAAAAGAACCATGCACTGAGCACTTACATTGGAAGGACCATTGACTTTGGAATCCTGCATACAGACCCCCATTAAAACACTTCATTACTCACTAGACTTTGTATCCTGGGGCCAAAACCTGACTTTGCCACGTCTCTGTTGAGCAAATGGGTAATGCTCTATGGGTAATGCACGTGAGAGCATTATCGCTGTGATGGGTCCAAGTGGCCCAGTGGCATTACACCCCAAGGCTTAGGCTTATACCAGATCAGCCCCATGAAGAGTCCACCCTTCACTGCTTTGGTGGCTGAAGAAACTGGATCATGTTGCTATGTTTTTGTTTATTGTCTTTCCGCGCTTTCTTTATTTTTTATATTTTTATATATTTTTATTGATTCCAGAGAGGAAGAGATAGGAGAAAGAGGTAGAAACATCAATGATGGGAGAGAGTCATTGACTGGCAGCCTCCTGTACACCCCATACTGGAGATCAAGACCAAACTCGGGCATGTGCCCTTGACCAGAATCGAACCCAGGACCTTTTGGTCCACAGGCAGACACTCTACGCACTGAGCCAAACCATGCTTTGTTTATTGTCATTTTCTTGCTCTAGAAAGTACGCTTCCTGTCTCTTCTCTTTACTGTTCCGGATGGTGCCTGGAACATAGTAGGTGCACAATGAATACCATTTGAATGAAGACATGAATAATCCTCATTGTAATTATCCTTAGGAGCTTGGCTCTTTTCTTATCCTTATTCACAGATGTGAAAACCGAGGTTTAGAAAAATGGAGCAATGATCAAAGAGGTGAAGGAATTAGGAAGTACAAATTGATAGTTGCAAATAGTCATGGGATATAAAGTACAGCCTAGGGAATGTAGTCAGTAATATTGTAATAGGTGGGTGCTGGAACTATTGGTGAGAACACTTTGTAACGTATATGATTGTCTAAACACTATGCTGTATGCCTGAAACTAATCTATTATAATAAAAGTGTAATATGCTAATTAGACTGGACAGCTGAATGACATTCCGGACGTCCTTCCGAAGCTGGGGATGCAAGGGCCGAGGCAGCCACATGGCTGCGAGGGCCGAGCCCCTTGCACGAATTTTGTGCATCGGACCTCTCAGTACAAAATAATATTGAATGTAAACTGTAATTAAAAAAAAATAAAAAATATTTAATTAAAAAAAAAAGAAAGAAAAAATGGAGCAAGGTGCCTGGAATCACCACCTAGCAGGAGGCATCGCCTGGTCCCGGGATAGTGAATAGCTGTGGAGTTTGGAAGGCTCTCTACTGAGGATCCGAGAATAGCAGGTCTAATCATTAAAGCTTCTGGAGTCCACTGCCCAGCTCTGCCCTTCGCCCTCTCTGCATCCTAACTCCATCCCTAAGCGGGAGGTGAAAATAGCAGTACACCACAGAGTTTCTGTAAGCATTCAATGAGTTAATATAAATACAGTGCTTAGAACAGGGTAGCAAGTGCTATTATAAATATTAGATGATATGAATATACTTTGCTCTTTACCTTGTAACACATAATTATGCTCCTTGCTCCCCTCTTCTACCTCCACCACAGTCTAGATGTTTTGCATTTTAAGTGTGTCTAACCTTTAGCAAGGTATTTGTTTACACATATATTTACCTAACGTGGGTGTGCGTGTCTGTGTGTGTATGTGTGTGTGTGTGTGTGTGTGTGTGTCTTAAATTGCCCATTATGTAAATGGCTTTGGTTTAGTAAGCAGAAAATGCAAGGGTATGGTTCATGGGAAATTGTTCTGTGCAACTCAGAAAACTGAAGAATCGTAACAGAATCCTCCCGAGAGAGTCTGATGAAGGTGTGGCCAGCCCATTTGCAGGTTTTCATTTTTAAATAATAACCAGCCACTAATGCAGCAATGGCCCCGAGCAGAACATGGATTGATCCCCAGCGAGGTGGGTTGTGTTTCCCTGCTACACTGCCAGCTGTCGTCTCTGATATGAGGCTGCCTCTCCTCACGCCAGTGTCTGTCAATCAGCTTTCAAGGAGAAAGCTTCGAAACAGCGTGGAGGCTTTGCCGTTTCCTGGATGGGTGACGGAAGGTGTGTGTGTGTGTGTGTGTGTGTGTGTGCGCGCGTGTGTGTGTGTGTGAGCTTTGTTTGGTAGGAGCCATTTACTTTTTGCTGAGCTAGAATCCAGCCTGTTAGGATGCACTGTGCAGTCAAACTTCTTAGCAGATTGGGGCAGCTCTTCACTTCCTTCAAAGAGAAGGCTCTTGGCGTTGTCCTCCAAAGCCGGAGGCAGAACTCCCCTTTGATCTGGGCAAATCTCCCTCCAGTCCTGAAGTCCCTGTCTGTCAAGAAGGAACACCATTTCTCAGTGCAAGTAGATCATAGTGGAACAAATCTCTCAGGAAACTTTAAAAAAAATTAGCCTGATATGCAGATGTCAAAGGAAATTATTAGTTAAGGCTAAGTGGAAAATTCTTCTAATTCATTCATTTATTCATTCAACGTTATGTATCGTGGGCCCACTATGTGTCGGGTAGTTTGCTAGGTGGTAGCAGGTTGTGGGGTGGATATACGATTATTGACAAACTGAAAAACACTTGCTGTTTTGACTTTCTTTATGAAAGCTGAGATTTCAAAACAGATGTCCCCAAAGAGCCTCGTGTCTCTAGTTAACAGCCACTTTAAACACCTGCTGTGTGCCGGGAATCGTGTCAGCAGCCACCGTGAGAAAATGAATGTGACCCTCAGATCTTAATTGTGGGACATGGTGCCCATATTCAAAGCTATTTTCCAGCGGGTTCATACTCTCTGGTTGGCAGAATTCAAAGATGCCCCCTTGCCCAATGTCCAGCCCTAATCCCCAGGAATGTGAATGTAATAGGTATCACACTTAGGATTATGTTACAAAAGGAATGTTGCAGGTGCAGTTAAGATTAATCAGTTGGCTTTGAGTTAATCCAGAAAGCAAGTGTCCTGGTGGAACTAATCTAATGACTTTAAAAGCAGCGTTGTTGTGGTCTCCAGCTGGCAGGGGAGGAAGTCAGAGGGAGAGGACTTGATGTAAAGGAGGTTGCTGAGGTGGAGGGGCCTTGAGACGAGGATCTAAGAGCAGCCTCAAGCTACCGGGAATGGCAGCTGGCTGATCGCCAGCCAGGAAATAGAGACCTCAGTCCTACAACCCAAGGAATTGAATTCAATCAGCAACATGCATCTTTGAAGCAAATTATTCCCAGAGTCACCAGATAAGTCCAGTTGACAATTTGATTTCAGCCATGTGAGACCCTAAGCAAAGAACCCAGTTGAAACTGCCCGGACTTCTATGGTGTTATAAATGGGTGTTGTTTTAAGCAGCTAAGTTTGTGGTCACTTGTTATACAGCAATTTTAAAAAAGAGTATTTTCTCATTGGTTATTCTGCATTTTTATAGTTTGTAGTTAAGATATCTTAACACTTGACTATGTAGTTCTTTATGATTGATAATAAAATTACCTCCTTACATTGGTGCAAACTCATTTACAAAGTGCTTTCACATACAATTTTTTTTCACTTAATGTTCACAGCTTGTAAGAAATCATTATGTCCGTGTTACAGATGATGAAACGGAGGGCGAGACATAGTGTGACTTGCCAAATAACCTCCTAAGTGGTAGCAATGGGATTTGAATTCAGGCTCTGGCACTTCATCAAACTCATCAGAAAGTTGGCAGATCACCCTCTAGGCTATTATTAATCCTGATTTCTCTTTATTATCCCTAACATCATCATCATCGTTATCATCAGCATAGAGGGCATTCTCTTCCTGGATGTTCAGTAAATTCAAATTAAGTAAATAGTGACAGTTAAAAATTTCTTTTTAAGTCAAAAAGTTTGTTCAGTACTTATTAGGTACCATGGCACTTGCTGTCCAACATGGCAAACAAAATGACAAATGTTCTCTTGGATAGATGCATGGCATTGAGGCTGAAAAAGGGTCACCAAGAGGACATGCTGCCGATGCCTGTGAAATATATAAAAAATAAAAATGGACATCTTTCTGTGGCTAGCTTTTAAATAAGACAATTCAGCAATCTTTTCTTGCCCCTCTGTGAATTTTTTTCCAGTTTTATTGAGACACAATTGACATAAGCATTGTATTAGCTTAAGGTGTACAAAATGATGATTTGATATATGTATATATTTGGAAATGACTACCACAATAAGTTTAGTAAATAGGTATAACAACAATTTTAACATGTTACATTTTTCTTGTGATAAGAACTTGTAACATAGTTACATTTTTTCTTGAGACGAGAACTTTTAAGATCTACCCTGTTAGCAACTTTTAAATATTCAATGCAGTATAGTCACCACGGTGTACTTCACAGCCCCAGAATTTATCTATCTTATAACTAGAAGTGTGTTGCCGGGGCTGACCAGCAGCCCCTGGTTGACAGATGAACAGATTACTCTGACACAGTTTCACTGCGGGGGGAGGGGGCGTGGAGAGGGCTAAGGGACTTGCCTGGCTCTAGTGGCCAGAGCAGCCTCGATTGCCTGCCTTGTTAGGCTTTCATTGGAATTTTTGTCTTTAGATACAATCAGTAGGTGAGTAATCTTGGGAGGACACACGTGTTTACATTGTCCTCTAGACAAGGGCATCCAGGGAGTAAGCATAAGGGTTCCAGTAAACACCCGGGTCTGCACTGCACAGACTGGTTTGGAAAGGTCAGGGGATAATTAGGGGCGCCGCCTTCGACACTCCCCGAAGTCTCCCCTAAGTCGGAATTCCGATAAACAGGGCAGATGGCCTTCCACACACTTCCCTTTTACCAGAATGTCCTCCTGACAACTTCCCAACCAAGTCTCTTGTGCTCCCCAACAGTGTATACCTTTTGATCATCTTCACCCACCTCTGGCAGCCACCAATATGTTCTCTGTTTCCATGATTTTGGTTGTTTAGATTCCACGTATAAGTGAGATCATACAGTATTTGTCTTTCTCTGTCAGACTTATTTTACTTAGCATAATGCCCTCAAGGTCCATCCATGTTGTCACAAAAGGCAGGATTTCCTTCTTCATGGCTGAGTAATATCCCTTTTTGTATCTATCTATATATATAGGGTGAGGCAAAAGTAGGTTTACAGTTCTGAGTATATGAAACAGCTTATTCTTGTATTTATTAATTATTGCATTGTTTTCTATAGAAACAGTTGTAAACCTACTTTTGTCCCACTCTGTATATACCTATATCTTTATCTACATAACTATATCTATATTGATATACAGACAGTCCTCAGGTTACATCGGACTCGACGTATGTCGTTTCGTAGTTACGTCGCCATCTCCCATTTATTTATATAAAAAAAATTCTGTCATTTCGACGTATGAACATACGTGCTTTATTTTTTTTTATTTATTTACCACAAGTAAAGGTCAGGAATTGTTATCTTTCTTTAAAATTTTTTTTTGCTGTTTCACTTCATTACTGCTGTGTCTGTGCTCCATGTGAGTGATGGAGGTGCTTATGGAGGTGGGTTCCGACTTGCGGCAAAAATCGTGTTACATCGCCGTAGGAACGGATCTCCGACGGAACCCGAGGACCTACTGTATATCACTTAGGTTGTTTGCATGTCTCGGCTATTTTGAATAATGCTGCGATGAACATATGAACATGGGGGTACAGATATCTCTTCAAGATGGTAATTTTGTTTCCTTTGGATATGTAAAAAAATTTTTTTTTCTGTATGACCTTGTATATTTCTCTGCCAAAAAAAAATTTGGGGGGGGAAGTATTCCTATTTCCAGATTTTTCTTTCAGAAAAAAATGGTTTAAGGCAATTTAACTTGTGCAACAAGAATCTGGGAAAACTTAATATATTAGAGTGGAGGTTATAATCCTACCAGTTTTATAAACCAGTAAACCGCCTACAGCGCCCCCTCCCCCCCCCACCCCCCTCCCCAGAATTGTATGATGGGACAAGGAACAGGACTTGAGAAAGCCAACAAAACCTACACTCACTCTCCCGCGTAAGACTGCCTTTTGTCTCTTTGAATCAATCCAGCTGCCGGGAGAGCCTGTCTAATTGAGACCAGAGGCGAAACCCCTCTCAACACAGGGCAGAACCTCCACTCTCCTAAGCCATAGTCCCTTGTGTTTTTTTCTATCACTTTTTAATTTATTTTTTCCTTGAAGGTAATTTTGGGGAGGAGAAAATAAAATTTAAGAGTATATGAAATTTGAAATTTGGCTTGAGTAGCTATCCAGCTATATCCCTCATCATTTAATTATTCAATCAAACAATTTGGGGTTAATGTAGTAGGCCAAACCCATCTCACAGTGTCTGCTGCAATCTGCCCCTATAACAACGGTTGTCATGGGAATGGAATCCTATGAGCGTGGACATCCCCCCACCAAAGAACATTCCATGCACACACCATGCTCAGAGGATCTGGGTCGGCAATTACCGGGAGGGCAGGGAAGGGCATTCTGTGACCAGGTCGTCTGTGGGAGGCCTATTTAGGAGGGGCTTCTGGGTTGCAATCTGTTGGCACTTGTCTTGAAGCCAATTTTGGATAGCATGCCACTGCTTTCATTTAGATCACAGCAATATCAGCGGTAGGGGAGGATAAGTGCCCCACGAGTCCTCTGTCCAGCTGTCACTTTGTAGATCATTGTTGACCAGCCACACTATCTCATTGTCTAAAATCTGAGGACACTCTTTTGGGGTTGCAGCTCCCACAGCTGTTCTGAACCAGTTGGAAGGGACACAGAGGGTAGTAACCTTCCTCCTACCTGGTTGGTACTTAAAGCAAGACCCAGTCCATGAGAGACTCCCAATTACGGAAGGAATCGATGAAACACAAGGAGAGAGAACCAAAGCATTCTCAGTGTTAGGTACATATGTGATGAGGATGAAAAAAAGCCAAAATTAAAAAAAAAATCCATTATGTCTATTTCTCTTCTATCAAGAATCAAGTTAAAAAGATCAAAGTCCCATCTGTTCTGTGTCAACATTAGAGATCGTGCACTGTGTCTCATCACAGGCAGGTTTGCCACAGTGGTGGGGTTGTATTTTCGGAACGTGCTAGAAAACCCAGAGTAACTGAAAACAGGCCTTAGTGCCCAGGCTCCTCTCCTGCTGTCTGTGCATGTGTTCCTCTGACCATTGGTGATTTTCATTGATTTGTTTGACCAGAAGGACCCTGGAAAGAGATGAGCGGGGAAGGGCAGCTGATGGACCTCTGGAACAAACACAGTTGAGGCTCAGGGCCCTCGCACCACAGGGGAGTTTTCCTGCCTGACTGTGTGTTCACAGCAGCCGCCTCACTCATTCTGCAATCTCGAGGGTTCACATTGGAGCACTACTAGTTAAAACCGGTCACTCCTGAGTTATGCTGGGGTAGAAATTCAGCCCTAGACTCTCTCTCTCTCCCTTCAATTCTCTTTTATCTCCAACCTGAGATCACCCTCCACTACTCAACTGGTGAGCACAGGTAGGCTTGCTCCTAATTGCTTGGCTTCCAGGCCAGAAGAGACAAAGGTAGACAAAGCCATCTATCACTCTACTATTGCCGCTGTCCCTCCCTGCCCTGACCACTTTGTCCAATGTCACTTCCATGACACCCTAGTTACTCCAGGGTCTCTTTCCAAAGGAGAGTCATTAAGTGACTGATTCAGTAGAGTAGATTTAGCATGAACAGGCATCCATGAGGAGTAGTGTTAATTTTTCCCCCACTCAATTCATCAGTTTATTTTGTTACTTAGATCTCACATATAAGGGCGATCATGTGATACTTGTCTTTCTCTGACTGACTTATTTCACTTAGCATGATTGAGTGAGTGATTTTTTTCAACCCTGTCTTCTAATTCATTGATTCGATCCTCAGCTTCCCCTAATCTGCTGCATATTCCTTCCAATGTGCCCTTTGTGTTCAGGAGTAGTGTTTATTGAAAAGGGTTCAGCCTTGTACAAGGTGTCCATTGCTGAGACACCTGGCATACTGAACTGATTCCTGAGAGGGAAAGGAAGACCAGTTTGCATTAATAGTCTAAGGACAAAAAGACGTCAGGAAAATTTGAAGCTAGGAATATGGGCCAGGGTGCACCAGGGTGGTCCAGCTGAAGCCCAATGATGGAGAAGATCAAAAAGATCCTCCAAAGAGGTAGCCTAGGTTGGTGGCTCAGGCTCGTGGAAGCACTCTAGGTGGCAGGTGATAGGGGAGAGCTGCTTTTGGCTAAGTAGTGGCTGAAACTGGACCCAGGACACTGGTTACATTTTGGGGCCAAATAGCCAAGCTCATTGTCCAGCGTGGGAATTCTCTGTACTCTGGTCGATGACCTAGATTTTCAACCTTCATCTCATGGCACACATAGACTAATTACCGATCTGACAAAACATAGGTATAATTTTGATTCATTCACACCAGTCGGCTATTGTGTTGATTATTGCCATTTTTAAAAAATTTGGCGATCTATAGAAAAAGAGGTCAGTGCTCCTGACTAAATAGTCAGGTTTTGCATGTTTAAAAATTCTTGCAGTGCACTGTGAGAAGTTGCTGACCTAGATCACCTAGGTAGCAGTAGATGTATGTGTATTGAGTTTCAGGTTATGCAGGGCCAGTCTGATCATGGCACAATGTGACAGTGAGAAGAAATGGTAGTTGACAAAGTAGATATGAGTTTTCTGTCCTCTTGCTATTCAGACGCAGAATCAACCCCCTCCCCTCCCTTTAGATGGAGTGAATATGATGATACACTTCTAGAGCAATTGTTGGGGAGGTCTCAAACCTTAGCCTTTCTGTTACTAGGTTAAGTGGGTATTCTGGTGATTATTTGGAAAAGTCAAAGAACTCTAACCATATTTGGAAGTCACGTTGTTGAAGCAGGCATATTTTATAGTTTCACCTCACCTGCTCTGCACTCCATAGTGAAATTTATAGCTAAATTTTTAAGAGTTATTTTAGGAATAAAACTTCATCTTTTCCTCTTTTCTTCTAATTGCAATCTCATCTGCCTTGTCCTCAAAACATTGGGCCAAGTGCATTCTGTGGTATTCCTAACCGAAAGGGAGGTGTGGAAAGTCTGACCATGTCTTTCAAAGACATTTTTGTGAGGGTTGGTTAGCAGCTCTAGCTGTCATCTGAAGAATGCACTGCCTTTGCTGCATTCCTGGGAATCCAAGGGACTTAGGCTGCAGACCCTCCATCAGAGAGCATAGTCTCACGGCATAGTCTGCACCTCGCTTATTGAAAAGAAATCTCTGTGGGGATTAAAGGGACCGTAATTAAGTGTGCATTAGTGAAAGCGAGTGAGCTTGAGCTTATGTTAAATCAGGCCACCGTTGCTAATGCCCGTGCAATAGAATGTTTCCTGGTGACTCTTCATAGCAGTGGTGGGGGATGGAGTAGGGCCCTGGAGAGCTGGATGGTCCCCAGTTCAGTTTATGATAAAGTCTCAGTGTGTTCATGTCGGAACAGAGGCTGCAGTCTTGAAGAAATTTGGAAACATTTTCCTTGAACTATAATTACTGGTTCTTAAGAAGAACAATGTCTTTATAATTACTACCACTTCAGTCTCTAGCACTTGGTATTAAGTGTTTATTGAATGAAAGAAAAATGAATATTGATTATACAGTCAGGAGGCCGAGGGTTTAACCCAAGCTCCACTATGTTGACTTTAGTCACTCTTGGGTTATTGCTCTGATCTCAAATCTTACAATTTTTTATCTTCCTGAATTTTGATGATATGATTTACATATCAATTTCCCCAAACTCCTCTGAGCTCCTTCAGGAGAAGGGTGTGTGTGTGCCTTATTCAGCTCAAAAGTTCATTATGGGTGTGGGGTGAAGGGGGTCCATGGGGAAAAAAGGAGGGATAGCTGTAATACCTTCGACAACAAAGATAAATTTAAAAAAGAGGTTATGCTTGTTGTGGGCTCTGGAGCCAGACTGCTTGGGCTCACAACTCCATTTCCCAGCTCTGGATCCAGGCAAGTTGCTTAACTTCTCTGTGGCTTCGAATAAAACTGGGTAACTGGGTAACAGCACCACCAGCCTCGCAGAGTTGTGTAAGAAACAAATGACAAATACCTTCAAAGCGCTCAGAACATGCTCAGCAAATATTAATAACTATTACATTTCTTATTTTCACTGTGATCATGTATATATGTTGATAAAAATAACACTATGGGGTATGCAGGAAGCAGCCGAACTCTCTCTCTCTCTCTCTCTCTCTCTCTCTCTCTCTCTCTCTCCCTCCTTCCTCTCTCTTTAATAATAAAAAATATTTTAAAAAAATAATAACACTCTAAAAGCAGTCTGTTCTCTTATCTATAATACTAGTGGCCCGGTGCACGAAATTCGTGCACAGGTTGGGGGGTTGTTCCTCAGCCCGGCATGCACCCTCTCCAATCTGGGACCCCTTGAAGGATGTCCTACTGCCGGGCCTAAACTGGCAGTCGGACATCCCTCTCGTAATCTGGGACTGCTGGCTCCTAACCGCTCACCTGCCTGCCTGCCTGCCTGATTGCCCCCAACTGCCCCCGCTGCCGGCCTGCTCACTCCAAACTGCCCCCCCCCCCGCCGCTGTCCTGATCACCTCCAACTGACCCCCACTTACGGCCTGCTCACCCCCAACTGGCCCCCCTGCTGCTCTGCTTACCCCCAAAGGCCCCGCCCCCCCCCCCCACCACTGCCATCCCATCCTGGCCTGATCACCCACAACTGCCCTCCCATCTTGGCCTCTAACCGCCTCTACCTCAGCCCCACCACCATGGCTCTGTCCAGAGGAACATCCGGAAGGTCTCCTGGAAGGTCTCCCAGTCTAATTAGCATATTACCCTTTTATTAGTATAGATAGAAGCCTGGTGCATGGGTGGGGGCCTGCTGGTTTGCCCTGAAGGGTGTCTTGGATCAGGGTGGGGGTCCCGCTGGGGTGCCTGGCCAGCCTGGGTGAGGGGCTGAGGGCCATTTTCAGGCTGGCCACAGCCCCCATTGACCCAAGCTCCCAGCCCCTCCTTTTTCACTTTTTTTTTTTTCAGTGCCTCCTTGAGTGGAGGCCAGGACCGGCTGGAAGCAGGTATCTGGGATTTATTTATCTTCTATAATTGAAACTTTGTAGCCTTGAGAGGAGGCCAGGGCCAGCTAGGGAGGGCGGGAAGCTTGGCTTCCTCCATCGCTGGGGGCAACTCAAGTCTCCTGCTTGCTCCAGCTCTGTGGCTGCCGCCATTTTGGTTGGGTTAATTTGCATACTCGCTCCTGATTGGCTGGTGGGCGTGGCTTGTGGGCATAGTGGAGGTATGGGCAATTTGCATGTTTCTCTTTTATTAGATAGGATAAGGGCTATCTATAACAACAATAATACCTGGAAGGGTTGTTATGAGAATCAAATGAGACAGTGCCTAAAAGACATTTTCAAAAATGTCTTTTTGAAAACCATAAAGTATTTTGATATTAACTGCAACACAGGAGAAGTGATTTGCTCAACATTCCGTGGGGCAGACGAGGCTGGAGTGGAATTTTCTTGGAGCTTCCCTGATGCCCAAAGTACTGCTTAGCTGTGGTGCACGCTGCCAAAGCCTCTGGGATTACTGTGCTTTTTTCAGTATTTACATTGAGATACAGCCACAGGTCTTTCAGCAAAGCTCTGTGTTTTCATCAAAGCTGCCTCCGTTTAAGTGTCCTCACCCCATAGCCCTTTCCCAAAGGTCTGACAACTCACAGAGCTGCCCTGGTTTCTGAAACTCTAGATTTCACCAGCCAGCTCTTGCCATGAAGACTGGTTGCTCTCTGGATAGATTTTACTAGCTGCTTTTGAGAATCCAGGAGAGGTGGACAAAAGCCTGGACAGGGACTTGGCACACACGAGAGGGAGGTCTAATATTTATCACTAACAAATCATGATGTCAAGCCCCACTGGTTATTTGGGATTCATTTTCCATATCTACAAAGGAAAAGCAATTTGATTATTTCTGAGATCCCTGAAAAGTAAATGCCCTATGAGTCACCAGTCCTGTGTTTCACCAATACTTCTGCCATTGTCTTGCACAGTAACCTTGGTCAGATCACAATCTCTCCTCAGTCCATAGTGTCCTCATTTATATAGGATTTTTCCCCCTCAAATAGTCATTGTTTTGTGCTCCTGATGTGTCAGTCACTGCACTGGACAATGAAAACACACACCTATGCTACACAGATATACACGCACACTAACAGTCCCAGAGCTTATTATGTGCAGAGAACTATGGCTAAGCTCTTTGCATGCATTATTTAATATAGCATTTAGAAAAACTTTATGTGGAAAGTATTTGTCTATAATTTACAATTTGGGGAAGTGAGTTTTAGAGAGAGTAACCAGCTGCCCAGTGGTACACCATTAGTAAGTGGTACAATACATTCGGTTTGGAGCCCAGTAAACCTGACTCCACCTAACCATGATGATACCTATAATCACCTATCAAAGATAAGAAAGGCATCGTATCTGCCCCAGACTAACCTCATTTCTTTTTATTAAGCCTATGCAAATAATGAACATGCAGGGAATGCTGAGTCATAAGGCGCCTAGATTTTAGCCTGAGATGTAGCGTATGAGTTAGCCCATTCATGGCCAGCTGGAAGACTATCCATGTTCTATGAGGATGTTGCTGCTGAGTCCAGCAGCGCCTGCAGGATTCTCTCCTTTTCTTTGTTAACATTTTCATCGATGGCATGGGTGAGGGCACGAACTGCGCAAATTCACTGTGACCGGACTTTGGAAGGGCGCGCAAATCCATTAAGGGACAGAATCAAAATGAGAAAAGATGTGACCTGCTAAGTATTTTATATGTATCATGGCATTTTAATCACAACCCTCAGTAGGATTATTTTATCTCCATTTTATGGATGAGACCACCCAAGCTTAGAAAGAGGACCACCCAAAGATGACACAGCCCAAGAGTTGACTCCCCACCCCCAAATAAACGTTTTATTTTGGAATTGTTTTGTATTCGTAAAAATCTTGCAGAGATAACACATAGCATCCCAGCATATCTCTCACCCAGTTTACTCCATTTTTAACATCTTACCATGGTGGTCCGTTTGTCAAAGTAAGAAACCAACATGAATATATTATTATTAACTAAACTCTAGTCTTTATGTTGATATCATCATTTTTCCCCATTAATGTCCACATATTAGTTTTCTGGCGCTTCCATAACCAAGAACCATAAACCGGGTGGCTTACCACCATGGACATTTATTCTCTCACATTTCTGGAGACAGGAAGTCTGAAATCAATGTGTCAATGGGGTCATGCTCTCTCCAAAGGCTCTCAGCAAGAATACTTTGCCTCGTCTAGCTTTGGGAGGGGGGAGGGTGCTGGCAACCCTCAGAGTTCCTTGGTGCTATGATCTGAATGTGTGTCCTCCTAGATTCATGTTGAGATCCTAATGTGCAATGTGTTGATATTAGGGGATGGGAACTTTGGGAAGGTTATGAGGACGCCACCTTATAAGAAGCCTGAGATCTGGGAGAGCGCCCTCACCTGGCCATGCTGGCATCCTCACCTTGGACTTCCAGCCTCTGGAACTGAGAAATAAATTTCTATTGTTTACAAGCCACCTGGTCTAGTATTTGTTGTGTAACAGCCTGAATGGACTAAGACACTTGGCTTGTCGATGCAGCACCCCAGTCTCTGCCTCCATCCTCACATGGCCTTCTTCCCTTGTGTCTGTGTCTCTCTGTACACATCTTCTTCTTCTTGAAAGGACCCCAGTCATACTAGTTTCATGGCCAACACTAATAAAGTATAATCTCCTTTAAACTTGATTACATTTGCAAGGAACTGATTTCCAAGTAAGGTCATGCTCGGGGGTACTGGATGAACATACATTTTAGGGCGGGAACACTATTCAGTACCGTACAGTTCTTTTCCGTCTCAGCATCCAATCAGGATAACACATTGCATTTAATTGTTACGTCGCCTTATTCTCCTCTGGTCTGTTATAGTTTCTTAAACTTTCTTTGTGTTCATGACCTTGACAGTGTTCTTGAGGAGTGCTAGCCAGTTATTCTGTAGAATGTCTGGGTTTATCTGATGTTTTTTTCTCATAATTAGTATGGGCTTATAGGTTTTGGAGAAGAATACCATAGAAGTGATGTGCCTTTGTGAGTTGGCCTTTAACCCAAGTCTCCAGAGCTTAGATTTTAGTTATAAAACCTGTAACTATAAAGATTTCTGAGAGTCAGCTGTGAGCTTACTCTTCTAGCTCTCTTATGGGCTTGCATAGCCTGGACATACAATTGGACACAGTAAATATGCAGGATATCTTGCTTGTCCCCACTCCATCTCAATCACCTTTTCTACAAGTGGGGATCTGCAGTCTTCCCTCCCTATATACAGGACAAACCTACCGCATTGCAAATGTTAATTTACATTTGGCGGGGGGTGGGGAGGCGTCCATCAATATATCAAATGCTATTGCAAACACTGGCAGCCTTAAAATTCAAAAGGCAGCCCTAACTAGTTTGGCTCAGTGGATAGAGCATTGGCCTGTGGACTAAAAGGTCCCAGGTTCAATTCCGGTCAAGGGCAAGTACCTTGGTTGTGGGCACATCCCCAGTAGGAGGTGTGCAGGAGGCAGCTGATCGATGTTTCTCTCTCATCGATGTTTCTGACTCTCTGTCCCTCTCTCTTCCTCTCTCTAAAAAATCAATAAAATATATTTTTTTAAAAATCCAAAAGGCAGGAAAACAGAGGTCACCTGCAGGAGGGTGAGCTGCAGACAAAGACTGCTCAGCTCATCAGGGCCCAGTTGAACTGACAAAGGGAAGGCTGGAGCTTGCTCTTCTCTTGCAGAAGGTGGATTATGTGGATTCCAGTCCTCCCTTGAATATTAATGATAAGCAAACAAAGAAGGCTCTCTTATTCAACACACCTGAGCCTTCCCTTTAATCTAGTAGTGAAGGGAGAGTCTATGTAAATTAGTATATTAACTAATCTTATCTTAACTAGTCTCATCATGTATTGTTTGCCTTGCTTGTTTATTTATGTATTTACTCATGTATTAATTTATTCACTTTGGGAGGGGGCAGGCTGATGCTCCATGGGGTAGCTAGAAAGAGGACATCATTTGGAATTGGCAGAACTTCTCAGAAGTCCCAGGTCTTTTTGGTTATGAGCTATACCTAAAGCTAAGCCTCAGTTTCCCCAGATATAATATTAGGATGGCACATCCATTGTAGTTCTATTTTTTCCTACTCAGCCTTTACCCTCACTTCTTTGAGGACAGCCTCTTGACCTCTCTTCAGGGCACTACCTACCCCACTAGATGCAGTCTACAGAGCTCAGATTTTAGCTACAAAACTTATAGCTATAAAGATGAAGTGTTTCTGGGAATCAGCTGTTGGCTTACTCTTTTAGCTCTCAATTGTGGGGCCTTGCATAGCATTGGACATGTAATTCCATGCACCCTGGACTCCACAAGCCGTGGAGTGGATACATGTCTGAAGCCTACCCCATCGGACTCCCTGTCCTGGGAATCTGAGGTGCTGCAGGGCAGATGTGACTGGAGTGAATTCATTCTAGAGGAGCCATTCAGAGGAGGCTCACCATTGGTTCCTGCTGCCCAGGCCCCTTCGAATGACTTTTGGGGTTTTATTTTTGTTTGTTTGTTTGTTTTATACAAGCCAGATTTTCCATTCTTCCCTTGAATTGTGTGAGTCTCCTCCTGTTCTTCCCATGATATATGAAATTGACCTACTTTGAGAAGCCAGGGTTGGTCTCTGTTGCCCATGGCCAAAACCCTAATGGCATTCCTTTGCTTCCTCACAGCCCTGCTCCATTCTAGAAGCTGGAGAGAACCCCTCCTGCCCTTCAACTCCCACACTAATTTGCTTATCCATTCCTGAGAGCTTATGTTGCTCCTTCTCTTACATTCTTATCCTTTTTGTACCAACTCTGGTCATGAAAGAGACAATCTAGCATAGTGGTGGTTGTGGGCTGAATTGTGTCCCCTAAATTCCTCTCTTGAAGTCCTAACTCCCAGTACCTCAGAATATGACTGTATTTGAAGATAGTGTCTCTAAAGAGGAAACTATGTTTAAATGAGGTCATTGTGGCAGACCCTAATCTGACGTGTGTCCTTGTAAGAAGAGAAGATCAGGACACACACACCCAGAGAAGACCATGTGAAGATGGCTATCTAGAAGTCAAGAGAGGGGCCTTTGGATAAAACCACACCTGATGGCACTTTGATCTTGGACCTTCAGCCTCCAGAACTCTGAGGAAATAAATGTCTATTGTTTAAGCCACCTAGTCTGTGGTGCTTTGTTAGAGCAGCCTTAGCAAACTAGCAGTGATTAAGGATAGAGACCCTAGGATGAGCCTCCCTGGCTTTACTTCTATAGGTAACCTTGGACAGGTTACTTAACCATGCAGTGCTATTATTTTTGTTGGTGAGCGGGACATGAAGCAAGACAGCAGATGATGTGCTTTGAGACTTGGTCATGTCCCAAGAGGAAGTGAGTAAAAGGGGTAAGGTGTACAAATTGCTGGCCACCTCAAGTCACTCCTTCTCGTATGAAGGGAGTTCGGGGGGTGGAGGGGGTTGTGTGTGCCATCTTTTGTTCGTGGAGTTCCCTCCACACAGATGGAGGCATCAGGGATGGGAAGAAGGTTCCCCTCCAAACAAGGTAATGGATAAGAATTACAAAAAAATAGCTAAGAACCAAAAACGAAATTTCATTTGAGTGCGTTAAGCAAGTCACCTAACCTCCCTAAATGCATTTCTTAATCTCTGAGATGGGGGTGATGATCCCTGCATCTTACAGAATGATTGGGAGCAGCGTGGGGGAGAAAATGCATCTACTCTGCAAATGCCTTGAAAGTAGGCAATCTGATTTTATCATTCGCCTTGATATACCCACCTTATAATTTAGGGCCTGCTGTGCAGTGGGCATTCTGCTTATACTTGTGGATGCCTAAGGGGTGGCTGTTATGAAGAGAGAGGGCAGACAGATGGACAGATGCTCAGAGCTGGGGCTGCTGGCTATGGCATTTATGTGCCTGCCCCAGGCTAGTGCAGGGGATGGCAGAGTATGCTTGACGTATCAGGATGGAGCATACACCCAACATGACGATGCAGGTAAAATATACATAGTTCTGTAAACCCAGACTGCCTGCTTGGATGTTCGCCTCCAGAGTGGGTGAGAATTTATAAACTCGTTACAATGAATTAGTTTTCAATGGTGGAACGTGCCGATGGGACTGGAGTTGGGAGAGCACTAATGAAGTCACCTCTCCTGGTCTCCCTCACCAATCCCCTACCTCGCACACAGAGCAGCCCGTTTATCGCATCTCAGCAGATGTGGAGGCATGACTGTGTAAAGTCCCTCTGCTGAAAGGTACTCACTGTAAATCTTCCTAGGGGGCAAAATTCAGAGTCCTTAACCCCCGCACAAAACCTTGTGCCAGGCTCCCTGCCCACTTGTTGATGCCATTCCCTCCCTCCTGCCTCCCTTCCCCAGAAGTAGATCACTATTTGCTCAGCCTCCACATATTTGCACATGCTTCGCCTTCTGCCAGGATTTTTAGTTTCCATGTGTCTGCCTGGCAAATGCCTGCTCCCCTTGCCACACTCAGCCCAGCATCGCCTCCTCAGCATAGAGAAGGGCTTTTCCAGACCATGATGTGCCCCTCCATTTGACCAGTTGCACCAGAGTATAATCTGTTGTTGCTACACTGGCTTCCTGCCTTGAGCTCCTCTGGAGTGGGGTCTGCTGTCTTCATCTTTGCATCTAGAGATTCCAGCAAGTTGGATGAAAGAGTGAATGACTGTTATTCAACTTCCGTTAATTGAAGGCTTACTACGTGCGAAAACTTTACATTCCCATCCCATTTGGACTCCTGATATGAGGAAACTGAGGCTGAGAGAGGCTGAGTGAGTTGCCTGAAAGCTTCCCAGTGATGAGGGGTGCTGGTACTGAGGACTCTGCCACTGACTCAGTCTACTGCAAGCATTTGGTGAGCATCTCCTGTGCTCAGGATTAGTCATTGTTGGGTTTGCTGGTTCTAACACAAATTGTTTTAAAACATCCTCTTTAAAGCATCCTCTTTTTAACTGGCCAGATGTGATATGTCTATTCAGAGAAGTCTGAAACACAAGTCAAAGGCAGCCAAAAGGAAGGAGAGGAGGGCCAGACTGACAATCACACCCGATAAGAAGGGGGTTTCGCATTCCTTCCCATAGATGGGAAAGAAGGGGGTTTAACATTCCAAGAGGAAGGGCTCAGGGCAATAGAAAGGAAGCACTTTGACTCTGGAGGTCTGGAATGTGTCAGTGAGGTGAGCAGTTGTTTTGTCTCTGATGTTCAGGTCCACTTTTTCATGACCCAGGGCCTAGATTGTGTAAGTCCGTGGGAAATTTTGCTCTAAATACTATTCCACCTACAAAGGCACTCTTGATCAGAGCAGCCAATGCATAGAGTAGCCACAGCTATCCCCAAATCACACCCCGCTCCCTTCCCTTTGCACAGCCTGCTACTCATGTCTGGAGCCCCTTGCCTTCCCATCCCTCTAGCTACCTGCTCACATCTCTGAATGGTGTTATTTTGCAGCCAATGTTGTTTTATTGCTTAAGAAGCATCGGTGCATCTTTGGCATCCAGCACATCTTCTGTCAGCATCGTTTCTTTCTAGTGGGAATATCAAAGTATGTGCCTAAGTCCAAGGACTCTGAGGTTTGCCAAGTTCAGTGTGCACTCAGCCCCGCGTGGATCCAGGTACTCTGGGGAAGTGGAGGAGGAATGTTGAATCCCCACTTCTCTGGAAGCCACACTTTCTGCATGTAACACAGCTATGGAAGTGGAAGCTGGTGAGAAGCAAGGCACCATGCCAGCGCCTGGTCACTTCATTTGTCAGACGTGAACCATCCCTGAGACCCTTTTAGGGAAACAGCGCTTAGGTGCCCTTAGAAACGATTACCAACAGCAAAGGCTGAACCTGAGTTTTCAAGAAAAGTGTTGTTTTGTCTTCTGGGTTTAAAATCAAAGGGAAGTGTATTTTCTGTTTTTGAAAAATTTCTTTAAAATTACCATTTCCCAAAAAATAGGTCTGTCAGGAACCTTGGCAAGTTCTCATTCACTTATGGAGATTGTCCTATATTTCAAAACATGCTGACTTGGAACTAATAATGCATGGTGTGTGCCCTGGTTCTCTCTTTCAAGGAATTTCTTAAATCTTTTTAGGAAAGCATGCAGGTCAGTCTCCTTTTCTCTGAGGCTTCTGATTCCTAACAGACCCTGAGGAACTGATCAACCCTGGGAGGAGTAACACATGTGTGCATGTGTGTGTGTGTGTGTACAAACTTTATGTATATAAAATTATATACTAGTAAATGTAATTATAAATATAATACATTTAAGTATATACACATATTTGAATTATATAGTATATGTAAATATATGTATAAAATAAAGGCCTGTGTAGGTCAAATATAAATAAATATATAAGCGAGTCTCAAAAAATATATGTGCATTTAACAACTGATAGCTCAATTTGAAAATGAAAGGTATTTTAATAAACACTGCCTTTATAATTATTCAATGTGTGTGCATACATGTTTGGTTCTGTTTCTCTGGAGAATCCAGGCTAATACAACCTGGCACATAGATTCCTATAGAGTATTCCCTATTTCCACCTGGACTATACCAGTGACAGAATGAAAACCCCATATGTTAGTCACATAGGTTGGCTCTGCTGTGGCAACAAATAAGGCCTAAATCTCAATGGTTTACACTGTCCAGATTTCTTTTCTCTCTCATGTCACAGCCCACAGGAGACAGACTGAAATGACTGCCAGGTCCAGACGGGTGAAGCACATGCTTGTGGAGCCTGTGGGGACTGTAGTGACCCAGAGAACGAATGCCTTATTCCAAATTAGGAATTGTCCATGACCTTGCAGGAAAAGAAGCTCACATGTCCACATTTCCCAGCCTTTCAATAGATAAGGTAAGTTGGGATTTTAAAATATGAAACGTCTAACTTTGATATCTCCATAACACATTCCAAAGATAAAAAAATAAAGGCCTCTGTAGGCCAAACCAAATCTTCCTGCTAGTTGCAGTAATCACTGAGGTCTCTAGCTGGCAACTTCCATTTGAAAGTGACTGCCCAACAATGTGCGTTCTTGTTTATCTTGAGCTCAGGCTCAGCTTTGACTAAAGCCACAAGGAAGAGGCAATGAGGTACAAAGGACTTCATCTGTCAGCACCCAATGGAAAACCAGGGAACTCCAACGATCAGAACAGAAGAGCAACCTGTACAGATACTCCCAAGGACACAGGCCAGGAGGGAACAGACCGGAGGATCAATAGGACCTTTGAAAGATCACTTTACTATTTGCGTGGATTACAGCCCTCCTTTGTTCAGAAGTTCTTGCCAGAGATGTTTGAATTGGAGTCAGTTATCAGCACAGTATTTTCTATTTGTTTTAATGAGATTATCTTAACTATCTTCCCATAAGGGTTACTGAGTTCCAGAAAGACGGGTTGTGGAACTGAACCCTGAGGCAGGGGAATGAGGGAGAGTGGAGCTGTGCATGTTAAGGCAACAGGAGTGAATTAAGCAGAGTCTGCATGCTTCGTGTGATGCCAGAGCATACTCTGTTCCTTAAAAATCACCTTGGAACGTGGATTTGATTATGTAGGCCTGGCCGGGCAACAGAAAACACTTCAAAGTATTTTCAACAGAGGAGATTCATGGCCTAGAAAAGGTTACACAAGGAATGAAAGAGTCCGATGAACCAAATCAAGGTGAAGGAACTCAGGAATTAGTCACCCAGAAAGAGCATGAAGCCACTACTACCATTGGGTGGGGGAAGCTAAGGGCCAGGGTCCCCGTGGAGGTCAGGACCACGGCCGGTGGTAAGTCAATGTGACTCTGGATCCATGTAGTTGAGATGTAGTTGTTACCAGAGATGCTCCCGAGGCAGGGAGAGGAGGAAGAACACCCTGTTGTCTCTCTTCCTTCCACCCTCTAACCCAGTCTGGCACTTTCTATTGGTCATGGCCTGAAGCCAGCAGGTATGAAAAGTGGGAAATACAACTTGGGGGGTGAGGTGGGAGTCCACAGGGCTGGGATCAGCACAGTCCCAATTAACACCCAAATTGTAACCTTCACAACGTCTCCCCCGCAGCACATGGCCAAGGCAGATTATGAGGGACACCTACGGATCACAGTCACCCAAGGACCGAGGCTGAGGGGGAAGCTCCACTGCCCAGCCCCCTCCCACGCTCACATCCACAATGGGGAAAGTGATTGTGGTGACTCAGGCCCTGGTTGTTGTTGTTGTTGTTGTTGTTCTTCTTCTTCTTCTTTTTAAGATTTTTAAATTGATTTTTAGAGAGAGAGAGAGAGAGAGAGAGAGAGAGAGAGAGGAAGGGAGAGGGAGAGAGAAACATCAATGTAAGAGTGGTGTGTGAGATCAATGCTAATTAAGCTGTGGTATTTATGTGTTTGTTTATCAATCAGCTGCCTCTTGCACTCCTCCTACCAGAGATCGAGCCCACAACCCAGGCATGTGCTCTGACTGGAAATAGAGCCATAGAACTGGCAACCTTTTGGTGCATGGGACAATGTCCAACCACCTGAGCCACACCAGCCAGGCCAGGGCCAGGCACTGGGTCTTAATGCTTCTGCCTTTAATGCTTCTGCTGAAATTTTGCTCACATTTGCCATTACAAGTTACCCAGCTATGCCTAACTTCAGAGGGGACAGGGAAGCACAGAAGATCAGGAGCCAGAAATAGCTGGAAAATAGAACTAATATTTACCATAGAGGCCAAATAAGAATGTAAAAAACAGGCTGAGCTACATTCACAATGATGGCTTGTGAGGTTTTTGGAGGGCTGAGGAGAGGGCAGAGATAAAAGCCTTGGGGCCAAATTCCTGCTTGTCTTTCTTAGATTTGTGATCATGGATGTTTTATGTAATATTTCTGAACATCAATTTTTTTATCAGTGAAGTGTGTGTTCTATAGTCTTACCATCTCTTCTGGTTAAGGGATTCATTCATTCAACGAGATGATTGGGCTTAGTACAGTGGTTGGCAGAGAAGTTTGAATGAGGTTAGCTATGATTACTTTGTTGACCATTTATGTTTTCTCCTTAGTAACTGACACGTGGTAGTGATGGCTGAATAAATCTGGCATGGAGCTTGCCCACACTGTGTTTATGACAGAGTAGGGAAGACAAGACACATATACCTATAGAGCTAAGTAAAAATTATTAAAAGGATTAAGAAAGGAGGCAATGAATGTTGTGAGAATTCAGGGGGAGGTGACTACTTTTATGAGGGGAATCAATTTGAACAAACCCATAATAACTCAGGCACTCAACACAGAACTCAGATCCCATAGCCCCATTTAGTCCTGAGGCTCCCAGCAGCCCAGTTAGTCACTCCGACCCCTGGGAGCTGGGAGAAGCTGTGGGCCAGCTCTAAGCCACACAAATGTCCTCACCAATCCAGTTTTCACCAAAGCTTTGTCAACCTCTCCTTCTGAAACAGGAACCATCCTTGCACAATTAGAGTAAGCCTACCCAGGCATGTTTGAGGTCCATTCCACCATATTTATTCACAGCCAATTACGTGCTAATCACTTTTCATAACATACCCTATTTTACCCCTGCAGTATAATCCAAAGTTAGATATTAGTTACTTGTTAAAAAGGAGAAACTGAGGTTCAGAGAGGCTGAGCAACTTGCCAAAGCTCACACAGCAAGTGAGTCATAGAGGCAGCATTTAAGTTAATCTTTGCTCATTCCAAAGCCTATTTTTTATTCATTCTTTATTCATTTATTTCTTTCCAATTATCTGTTAGGCAAATTTATTGAAACACTACAAGTATACCCAGGCATCATGGGGAAATATAAAAGTAGTTTAAAGTGGAATCATGTACTAGTAAATCCGCATTTGTCCTCAAATAGTTTAGGGAGAGTGATACTTTTAAAACATATGTCAGTCCATGTCATTGCCCTGCTCAAAACCCTGCAGTGGGTCTCAGAATTTCACAGAAACAAATGCAAAGTTTTAGCACAGCTCTCAAATCCCTACAGCATCTGACATCTCACTGCCTTGTTAATCTAATCCCTTCTCTGTTTCCTTCTCTTGCTGTGATTTTTTTCCTTCGTGCTAATTAAGCTGTGGTATTTATGTGATTGTTTATTGTCCGCCTCACCAGCACGGAAGCTCTGTGAGTGTGGAGACCTCATCTGTTTGCTCCCTGCCCGCTCACTCATGCCTAGAATAGTGTGCCTGTCTGTATTCATCTGTGAGGGCTGCCACAATAAAATAGCACAGACTGGGTGACTTCAAACAACAGAAGTTTATTTTCTCACAGTTCTGGAGACCAGAAGCCCAAGATCCTGGTGCCATCAGGGTTTATGTCTGGTAGACCGCCACATGCACGCTGTGTCCTCACACAGCCTTCCCTCTGTGCTTAGGGAGAGAGAGAGAGAGAGAGAGAGAGATGAGAGAGAGAGAGAGAGAGAGAGAGAGATGAGAGAGAGAGAGATGAGAGAGAGAGAGAAGTGGTATCTCTTCCTCTTCCTATAAGGTTACCAGCCCTATCAGATTAAGGCCCCATTCTTATGACCTCACTTAGTTTTTATTGTCTCCTTATAGGACCCATTTCCAAATACAGTCACATTTCAGGTTAGATCTTCAATATACAAATTCAGGAAAACACAGTTCAGCTCATAATACTGCACGTAGTGAGTTCTCAGTATTTGTGGCACTGCATTGCATCCCTTTGATGCCAGGCCATGCCGTACCTTCTGTGCTGGTTTCAGGCGCTTTGCTCGCATGCCAGCACCTCTGCACACTGCTTCGGGCTTCATTCTACTTGACAGTGAGATGGGCTGATTGAAATGCCCAGGGGACTTCGTTCCAGGTGTCCTTTCATTAACTGCCCTAGGCTTCTGGGGCCTTGGGAAAGCAAGGCATGCCTTTCCAAAGCATATGCTGAGACAGGCTAATGTCCAGCTCACTGCCAGAAATGTGGAGTGTGAGGGAGGTGGGGATACCATGCAATTAATCTGCTTAATTCCTAGTCAAAGGGGTATTTTGGGATTCATGTTAAGCAAAATGGAATGTGCATTTGGGAATGGGTATGTGTCGACAGGTAGAAGTGGGGGAATACATAGATTGAAAATACATGATATGAAATAACTCTTTCATAGGTCAAAAAAGTTCAATATTGACAATTTTCTATGGTTCAATCTAATATGTATGGGTGGGCATATGTGTAGGGGGCGTGAGTGTGGCTATGTGGATTTCTGTATAGCTCTGTGTATGTGCGCATGCACATGTGTGTGTGGTGTAGGTTGAATGACAGGATGTATATTTATATGTGTGTTCAGGGAAGAGGGCATGCACGTGGATGGCAGGGCATAGGTGTATGTGGGTTGGGGAACCAAGGAAGGCTTCCTGGAAGAGTTAACATTGAATAATGAAGCTTAAAGTGAAAAGACAAATACGAGTTAGCCAGGTGCACTGGCAAAAAGGGTGAAAAGAGTACTCCCTCCAAAAGAGGGCTTCGTGAAAGGCCAGGGATCGACGCATACAAATATTGTGACTGATTACTGGTATAAGAGGTTAGGAAGCTGAGAGAATGAGAGGAATGGCCTCAGCAGAGAAAACTAGCAGAGGATGGAGCGCCCTATGAGCCATGGCAAGGAACTTGGGCTTTGTTGAAAAGAAGAGAAGACCAAGGATCAATGACAGATTTCGCAGGGAGTCTACTTAGCTGGTGAGGGTGGCGCAGAGAAAAGACAGCATGGGAGCAGAAAGAGGCTGTGAAATAGTTTCACGGTGGGGGCAAAAACGACTTTCCCTGGGTTATGGCTGCCTTCATCTCTCCCTGGTCATGTCTCCAGAGCCCTTGTCTGAAGCAGGAGGAGCCTCGGTGGAGGGCCAGCTGACCGCTGTTGAATCTGAGGACCCAGAGGTCCTTCTGAGCGGTGGAGGCACAGAGTCCCCACTCGAGGGTCCCACACTCTCCCGAGAGGCCCGGGGGTTCTGTGCTCTCGACTGACCCACCGTCTGAAGCTGTAGCGAGTGGAATGAGAGCTTCCTGTGCAGTTTTTGATCATTGCCATGAATAAGCTCCTTGTTCAAAGCGTAAAATTCCATCTGAACAGAGTTGCAGCCGTTGGAGCACATCCAAGTGACTGGGAGGCAGAATGAGATCAGGGAAGGCAGAGGAAGAAGCAGGGGTAAGAGGAGATCAAGGATGAAGGGAAGAGCAGCAGGGGTAAGAGAGAGAAATTGAGGGTCAGAGGGAGAGGGAGAGCTAAAGGGAGAGGAGGGCTAAGGAGAAAAATTAAATGTCCCCATACAATCAGAGAGTTGTTTGAAACCTGGGGGGAAAGCAGGAGGGAGCACCCACCTGAGAAAAGTAATGTTGCTTGAGTTTGTCTACCCAGATCTGTCAGGACAGTCCAAGATATTTAGAACTAGACACCAATCTGAAGGGGTGAGTGTCCCTGGATCACCTTGCTAATTTTCCTTTCCTTTCATCTTGAGTTAGATCCCTAGGACACCCCCACCCCCACCTGGAAGCAGCCTGATTTCACAGCCCCCGGGCCCACACATGGCTGCTCTGGCATTGTTCTGTGGGTTTTCCATCTGCTCCGACCATCGCAAATCCAATTTCATACTTGGCATAAAGTAAGTCAGTTTCAAGAAATATCTTGTCATCATCCCAGTCACATCATCACATACAAAATACTGGGTGCCAGCGACAAATTGTCAGAAGGGGCTGCAGAAAGAGGAAAAGACTTTTGCTCCAGACAGAAGGGGTGAGAAACACATCTCCTGTGGTGTCTAAACGATTCCAATGAAGCTGGGAAAATTTTTTTGTTAAAGCTTGGCCAATCTGTTCTGCTATTAACATCGTCTTTCCCCAGCACCCCCATCTCCCTCTGTTCTGGAATCTTCTAACAGCAAGGATCACTTCTGAGTGTGTGAGCAAGCCCATTTCTTCTGAATCTCTGAAAGAGTGAACCCTATTTACATGCATTTACTTCCAGAAGTTCTACTAGGATCTAGGGAAACAAGATGCCCCTCCACAGCCCTGGAGCTTCACAGCTCATTGCAGAGGTGGCCTTACCACTAATTAAAGACGGTCCAGAAGTTGGAACTGGGGGTCAGCACACATTTATGCTTCCTACTGGGCTACCTTAAAAGCCCTTCATTTCATTTGTGGAATTCTTTAATGCCTTAGGGTTGTGGTCACCAAATGAAAAGTTTGTCTTTGTTTCCTATGGTATACCTCAGGAAGGGACTGGCAGATGTTGCAAAGAAATGAAAGGGTTAAAATAAAAGGAAGAGAAGTACTGTGGAGAGCCCTTCGAGGTTTCCCTCCGTTCCTTTATAAGGGCCACTACCATTGCCGTGGACTCCCTTTCCTCTTGATCACTTAGTGAACTCATTCAAGCTCTCAAATGTTCAAGGTCATGTTCCCAGAAAGTCTAGACCCGTGGTCGGCAAACTGCGGATCGCGAGCCACATGCAGCTCTTTGGCCCCTTGAGTGTAGCTCTTCCACAAAATACCACGGCCTGGATGAGTCTATTTTGAAGAAGTGGCGTTAGAAGAAGTTTAAGTTAAAAAAATTTGGCTCTCAAAAGAAATTTCAATCGTTGTACTGTTGATATTTGGCTCTGTGGACTAATGAGTTTGCCGACCACTGGTCTAGACTGTGCTTGGCATTTGGTGGGTGCTCTATAAATGTCTGCTGAAGGAATGAATGCATGAAACAAACATCCCTCATTTGTATTACTTTTGACAACCCTTCCCCCACCTCACCCCATAAATCCTTTATTCTTGGGTCTCTGTCCTGATCTGATGTCCTTACCTTGGATACATAAGCCTTCTCCTTTATCACCAGCATGGAAAAGTCCTTAGGGACCATCATCAGGCTTTATAACATGTCATTTCTTAGAAACACACAACTTAAAAAAAAAATCAGAGTGAAATTTATTCATCTTAGATCTGGCCTCTCTCCTAGAGCTGTTTCCTGAGAGCCTGCCTCAATAGGGTTTGACATCCATCACAGTGGTTTCCCAGCACCCTGGTCTGTATTTTTCTTTTTCATTTTTAAAATATATTTTTATTTATTTCAGAGAGGAAGGAAGAGGGAGGGAGAGATAGAAATATCCATATTGAGAGAGAATCATTGACTAGCTGCCTCCTGCATGTCTCCACCTGGGGACTGAGCCTGCAACCCAGGCATATGCCCTGACTAGGAATTGAACCGTGATCTCCTGGTTCATAGGTCGACCCTCAATCACTGAGCTATACTGGGCAGGCTAAAAGGATGTCTTTTTAAAAGAACTTTTAAAATATAGGTAAATTATTTTCATGTAATGGAAATCAGGGTTAAAAAGCGTATTTGCTATGTAATCTGAATTATGTTAAGTCAAGTCTGAAAGGAAGTAAGCCCAAGTATTAATAGGATTTATCTCTGATGATCGAATTATAAATTATTTTTCTTTCTTCTTTTTTTATTCTCTATTTTTCCCAAGAATTCTATTATGAATATATATTACTTTTATAATAAAAATATAAGTGGTGTATCCCCTGGACCTAGATGTCTAGAGTCCCCAAGGCAATCAGTGTACTAGACAATAGAACAAGTAGCCCTGCAATCCATGCATTAACAAAAGGAATAGTAAAATCAATCATGTCACCATTCAAGTAAGCCCAGGTGCAGGGCTGGCTTAGAGACATGGATTGGCTGGAAGGAGGGGGGAATGGAATGAATAGTTTGGGGCTTGGGGATGCTGCCTACTGAATGAGGAGGTGGTGGGATGAGGAGATCCTAGCCAAAGGGGGAGAGAGAGCAAGTCACATCCAGCAGGAAAATGAGCACAATTCAAGGAACTGAAACTTACCCAATTAGTTCAGGGAAAGAAAGAAGAGAGTATTTCCCTGGAGGTGGGGTAGGGAGGAAGCCAGACTTAGTGGGAAATGGAGCTAGGAGTTGAGGAACCTTCAGATTAGGCAGCTCCTATGCTGTTCTGACTCTCTAGGGACTAGGGTCTTGCACCTCTGTTTTTCTCCACACAACCTTCTTCTGTCTTTTCTTTGCATGTGACTACATGTCTCTGCACATTTATGGTTTCCACTCTTTCATGATGTCACCTTGCTTTTGGCTATGGTTTGCTTTGGTCCTACATAATTCTTCAGCTCAGATTCTCCATATGATTCACTTTCTACTTGTTTGAGATTCCTAGGAGAGAGACTTGACTGGTCCAGATTAGTTCAAGTGTCTAATCTTACTTCAGTCACCTGTGACTAGGGGTGAGGGTAAGGTGGGACAAACATGACTGAGAGGGCTAACCCCTTAACAAAGAAAGTGGGTGGGTGGCCACTATGAGCTCCCCTGAACTTTTCTAGATTCAGGCAAGAGGATGCTTGGGGAGATTGGTTCAAAATGATGGACCGGAGTGGAATCTGGGACTCTAGTGTCAACTACTGACTGGTGATGGCAAAGCAGGGTGGACAAATTACACCAAAGTCCACAATGATCTCTATGTACATTGCAATTCCTACTTCCTTTTTTCTGCTTTCAAGATAACATTCAACAGTAGGCCACCTACCTTTGGCTCACCTCAGTTGCTGGTAATTCCTAGTCTTCCAAGTATAACTTTCTCTGCAGCCCCTCATTCCTACATCTTATCCCCCACCACACACGATCCTTTTTCTCTTACTTGAGTGGCATTATTTTATTGAAACAACATTGAATCAGCACTAATTCATTTTCTCCCAAATATTAATTTTGAGGTTTCAAACCTATAGAAGAGTTGAAAGAGTAAGACAATGAACACCCATGTTTATTTCGTCTAGATTCTCAAATTGTTAACATTTTGTCACATCTGACTTATCTTGCTCCTCTCTTTTCTCTGAATCATGTAAGAGGAAGGTTTGAATATAAATGACTCATCAATCCTAAACCCTTCAGTATCATGTCCTAAAAACAAGGACTTTATTCTCTATATCACAATACAATGGTCACAATCAACTTAATACCAATACAATTCTTTAATAGAGCAGGAGTCCATATTCATATATCCCCAATCATCATAATAATTACTTTTATAGTTGTCTCTACCACCGTTCACCCCATTCAGGATTCAAAGGTTATATACTACATTGACTTGATATGCTATTTAGTCTCCTTTAATCCATAACAGTGTCCCTGCCTTTTAGTTTTCCTTTCATGAATTTGACATTGTTAAGGAGTACAGGTGAGTTGTTTTGGAAAAGGCTCCTCCATTTGGCTTTGTCAGTCTTCTGATTTGACCGAGGTTAAACCTCACTGGGCAAACGTGTACCACAAGTGAGGTTGTGTCTGCGTCAGTGTAACATAACTGGAGGGAAATCATGTCCAATTATTATTGACACTGCTTGATCACTGTGCTTAATTTACTTTTTAATTCATCTACATACTGTCATTTAATTACTATTAAATTACCTTCTGCAGACTGATGGGAGTGTGCATTGGTGTATAGTGAGGCTACTGTCGAAGACTGTAGCTCTGGCTAACTTCCTTGAAGCACAATGCTCCATTGAACTCTGCTGGATGTTTTCTTGTTTGGGCTGGAGAGACAGCGTAGTGTACTAATCAACTCAAGATTGTAAGCCCTGGTATCACACTACCTGGGTTCACATACCAGAGCCACCACTTGCGAGCTAAGTGACTTTGAATGTGTTCATTGATCTCTATAAATGTCAGTTTCTACTCTACAAAATGAGGACCATGCTTGGCCAACTTTTAGAATTGTCATATGAATTCAATAAAATAATAAATATAAAGTGCTCTGTACAGTGCATGAGATAGTTAGTGTTCAATTCATGTTGTCATACAATTATGCACCATGTTTCTTTTAAAGGCAAATGTTTTTAAACTCATTATAAATCACAGAACTCCACAAGCCTAGATTTCGGGGTGTCCATAGTTTTGTAAACTATCTATATTATTCTTACTTTGGTGCCCTACATCAGAATTTCTCAAACTTGTAATAATAAGTAAAAGTCACTGCTGGACATTGTTAAAAGGCAGATTCCAGACCAGTAGCTCCAGGGCAAAGCTTGAAATTCTTACAAGCTCCCAAGTGATAGCAACACCACTGGTCCATGAACCAAAATTTGAGTAGCAAAACCCTAAAGGGCTCCTGCTAGGAAATGCACTGACCAACTTCACACCTCATAGTCCAGGCATAGTGCTGTCTTGTGTTATATTGAATCATCACATGAAATTGCCACCAAGTTTTCTTTTCTTTGGGGGATTTTTCTAGCAACCATTAAACAGACACTATACTGATTAAGCCACTGTGAATATGACTGTTTATCACTTTATGTTTCTGCAAATATACCTATATCTAATGCTTCCCCATAAATGATGAAATGGTAGAAAATTCTTTGGAGTTGGGCTGATCAGGGTTTAAATGTCAACTCTTCCATCTTTTAGTTATTAAGGTCAACTTAACCTCTTTGAACCTCAATGACCTCATCTAAAAATGGTTATAATATGCTAATAATTGATCTTTTGTATAAAATTATATTTCTATCTATAGAGAGAGAGGTAGGAAGAACAGAGAGAGAAAAAGAAAGAGAGCTCCAATTAACATTCCCTGGCACATGGTAGGTGCTTAATAAAGAGTAGCTTGGCCCTGATCAGAGTGGCTCAGTTGGTTGGGCATCATCCTGCGCACCGAACAGTTGCTGGTTCAATTCCCAGCAGGCTCAATCTCTGGTAGGGGACATGCAAGAGGCAGCCAAATAGATGTTTTGCTCTTGCATAGATGTTTCTTACTCTCCCTTCCTCCCTCTCTCTAAAAATCAATAAAAAATATTTTAATTTAAAATATAAGGAATAGCTTGGGTAACTTCTATTACAATTATTTGTGAACCTGTCAGGGTGTATTTCTGTTTCCATCAAGCAATTTTTGCAGGTCACAGGGTCACCACCCTACAGTCACATCATTTTAAAGCTGGAAGCAAGCTCTCGGAGTTTCTCGAGGACCCCTCCTGCCATGAAGATAAAAGCATCGTCCCTCTCTCCCGGGTATTCAGCAATAGGATCACACGGGTCGCCAGATGCTCCCATGCATTCATTTGCCTGCATACAGTCTTCAAATTAGATTAGCCTTCTTCATTTTTTGTGGTCAAGATCCCAATTTATTTCACACACAGAAAGCACAGATGTGCGCTTAAAATTCCACATACACACACGCTCCACGGAAAAGTCTCTAAAGTTTCTGCAAAGTGGAGTTGTTTTCACTTTTATTTCCTGCAGGACTAACTGGAGCCTTTGGTGAGCCATTCAAGTCCATATCCTAGGGCTGGAGAACTGCCTCATTGTAGGAAGAAAAGGGTGTATATGTCATTTTTTGGTTAAAACTGTGTTTCTCCAGGATATTTTTTTTTCCCTTTGGGAAGATCTTTAGGTTAGCTGCGCTTAGTTGAGAAGACAGAGGGTGCCGGATTATGTGACAGAATGAAGTGATGTATTGAGTGCACTGGGCTAATGGCTAGGTTTAGTGTGGGGAGATTTCCCTCCATTCCAGAGATATGCTGACTGCAGGAGGGGCAGCTGTTCCCTGTCCACTCAGGTACCTCAGACCCTGGTTCCCAGGGCCTCAGCAGAATTGTTACCGAATTCAACAACTTGATCTTACAGCTGAGGAGTCTATAACAAGTTAACCACTGATTTTTATGGCTGAGAATCAAATCCACAAAGTCTCGTTCAGCATCCACAGCCTCATATGTAGGGCAGAGCTGGTCTAGTAACTGGACTCCTGACTCCCAGGAAGGCTCTTTGACAGACGCTGCCTTTCCCACAAACCTAATATCGCCTTGTTTCCTGTTAGTTGCAAGGATGAGCAGTTTGTAAATCCTTTGTCTCCCGTGGCACCTTAGTTGGCAATATCAAAGGGTCACATTAGACAAGCAACAGTTTCTGACTTGATCCCAAATGACAAAAATCTCTGGAACCTCACCCTCCCTAATTATCCCTTCTGGTCCAGGGGCCTCTTGGATTGTCTTTTGTGAGCTCACAGAGGGCCGTTGCTCTCCTCCAGAGTATGCAAGCATTTCTGACGCCTCTGCCATTTTGCCTCTGATCCTTTGTGCCTGGGAGCAGCTGTGTCTCAAGGTCATGTCCTCCATCTAGTGCTCCCTCCAGCCTTACACAGTGTAGCCACTCCCTTGAGAGGAGGAGAAGGAAAGACTCCTCCCTCATTGGTATTCAACTCTCCGCTGGGCAAAGCAGTTGCCTTGGCCTCAGCATCTTACAACCTCTAGTTTTGTTTTTGTTTTTAATATATTTGTATTGATTTCAAAGAGGAAGGGAGAAACATCAATAATGAGAGAGAATCATTGATCCTGCATGCCCCCTAGTGGGGATGGAACCTGAAACCAGGGCATGTGCCCTGACTGAACCATGACCACCTGGTTCATAGGTCAAAACTCAACCACTGAGCCACACTAGCAGGGTGCGACCTCTAGTTTTAAGAGTTATTTTTACTTTATGGGCTCCTTCCACTGACCACAGTCTTCCTCTCTATGAATTTGTTGCACATCCTTGCAGGAAATGAACCAGACGAGTTATCCTACCCGGGTTTTCAGAATAGGACATTGAGGCTTAGAGATGGTAAGGATCCCACCACTATTAAATGGGAGAATCAGAATTTGATTTCATGTGCACCTGTCTTCATTATCCATGGCCTACCCACTAATCCACACTGCTTTTCTAAACCACCTGGCATTCAAGTTTGGAGTGGAGAGGATGTTTGTCGACATGCAGGTCTTTAATTTCCATGAATTCACAGCCCAGGATCTTCAAGGAAAGAAAAGGCAGGAAAGCATACACTCAATTTGCATAGCCTTCTGGACCTTTCATTTAATTATTCCTGAAGCTGCTATTTCCAATAAGTCATGAAAAGTCTGCAAGGACCTGGAGCTCTGGGAAATTTCCTATTTTTCTCCAAAAAATAAGAAACCTGGGGAAAGTTCTTTCTCCCCTATTTCCAACATCCCATGGAATGAATAACTAGACTTCTGTTTGCCACAAGTGAAGAGTCCAGCACATATCCACCAACCCTTTCATCTCTCTAAGAAGAAATGATGATGACGGTCATGATGGTGATGGTGATGATAGCGACAATGACAATGGTGATGACGAGGAGGAGCACCTCCCGTGGCCCAGGACTTATGCCAGGCACTTGCCATAGTAGATTTCTAAAACTTTTGATGACCTTTTGAAGGAAATATAGTTGTGTCACTTTAAATATGAGGAAGCTGGGTCTCAGAGGGGTTCACACTGCAAAGCAAGTGAGAGGCAAGATTGTTTTGGGGGAGGGACCTTTCTCTTCCTTCCATAACCATTTGACACACTAATGCTCAATTACTTTGGATTCATGACTGTCCTGTGACAATGGACGCTCTTGTCATCTTTCACATGTGGATTTTAGCAACTGCTGAAATGCAGGCTGTGGTTAGAGAATTCAATTATTAATGACCCAACTGGAGGCAAGCGTTATGGAGCATGCCCCTCACCGCAGGTGGACTCACTTCTCCTTTGCGCCTTTTCCTCCAGGGCATGCTAGAGTTGTGATTGTGGTGATTCTATCACAAATACTCAATAACCTTAACATAGGAGGAAAATGTCAGTTAAACATGCTCTCTTCACATTACATGCCTGTCCTAGTTACCTCAACCTAGTCCATCCATCTTCTATTCTCCCAGGGCATTAAAGGGATAGCCATTGAGGGGAGAGAGCTGTTCAGCTGATTGACTTATGGCTCATGTGCAGAAAGCAACCAAGGCTTTTGAGTGGAATTATTGAAGCCTGCCTGCTTCACTGATGAAGAATCTGAATGAAAATGGCCTTTAAAGGATTCTTAAAAGGGAGAGATAACAATAGATCAAAGCCAATCCAAAAAAGAAAGACTGTATTTATAGCTTTCGCATTAATTCCCAACAATCCGATGAGCAGAGATTTGCCCATGCACGCACTTTCCACAAAAACAAATGCCTCTCAGGTTGCTTTTATTCTGATATTATATTAGTGCCCAAGGCAAGAAGCATTCTGCACTTCACTCAGCAGAGCCTGTCCAAATTTACAATTAAATGGAACTGACACAGCTGATCCTACTGAAGCTTGTTTCTGTTCAGCTGGGCCCTTCTTCGGGAAGCGTGGATATTATGCTGGCTATGTCCCAAACCGATGGAGCTTACTGTACCGTTTTCTTTACAGGCACCGGGACACTGTGTGCAGTTAGAGCTGTGGGTTTTCACCCAGGGAGATTTTTGTCCCCCAGGAGACACTTGGCAAATGTTGGAAGATATTTTTGATTGTCACCACTCTGGGAGGGGTTGCTACTGGCATTTAGAAGCTAGAGGTCAGAGATGCTGTTTTAAACATCCTTCAGTGCATAGTATAGCTTCCCCTCCAAAGGAGTTATCTGGCTCAAAATATCAATAATGCTGAAACTGAGAAGCCCTGAGTTAGGGGACAGCTGGTTGGTAGGGCCTGCCAGAGTTGGAGAGATTGGAGAGTCTCTTTTCCCTGAAATTATAGACCATGCTATCATCAGAGGAGTTTGCTGCTCATAATTCTATGTGGGAAGGAGTTACAATAAGCCCAAGAGGGAAATCAGAATGGCACATAGAAACCAAAGGACTCTAAGCAGATATTTAATTTGAGTTTTGGAGCCAAATTTGTAGCACCATGGCAATGCTTGAAGAAAAGGAGTTTGGGTGGGTTTGGAGCAGGTTTGTTGACTAGCTGTTCATTTCATTGTCCACTGCCAACATGGAACATGTAAGACATGGTGTCTTTTGGAGGTCTAGAAATGAGCAGATGCTTTTGTAATATTTCCACTTCTTTTCTAATCTATCAGAATGTCTTGGATAGGGATCTCAGACAGGGGACTCACAGGTGAATTACACATGCAGGTTAATCTTTCATTCTGCCAATGTGATATTTGTGATCAAAAGAAAGAGAGAGAGGGAGGGAAAAAAAAAGAAAAAGAGAAAGGAAAAGGAAAGGAAGAAAGGAAGGAGAGATGGAGCTTGTTTGAATGCCTGCAACCAGGGCACACAATTTTAGTTCCACACACCATGCCTATCTTCACTGTTATAGCTGGCCTCATTCACACATGTAATGTTTCTTGCTTAGCCCTGGAAGCTTTTAAATGACTAACTCCCCTGGTCTTAGATGTCATCCTTGTTTCCCAGATATTTAGCATTAGAAAGTTCCCAAAACCATACTCTGACTTGGTCTGTCCACAAGGCTGGCCTAGATTTTGTCTGTCACACAAGGAGAAACCTTAGCATTTAGATGGCTTTCATGAGAAGCATGGGGAGCCAACTTAATTGCCTTATGGTCAAACATTTAGAAAAGGATCATACAATGAATATTAGAGGTGGAAATAACTACAATTCTCATCTAGCCCAGTGCTAGTGTCCTATTAGAATTATCAGCGAGCTTTTGAAGAATACCCATATTCCAGCCCCACCTTCAGAGGTTCTGATTTCATTGGTCAGGAGAGGGCTTGAGCATCGGCATTGTTTTAAAGCTCTCAAATGATCTTAGATGCAGCCAAGGTTGAGATCAACTGATCTAGTCTCTCTTCCTCATTCTCAGAAGAAGAAAGTGAAGGTCAGAGAGGCATAGAGTTTATTCAAAACGTATTTATGATATGCATGTGTTTCCAGTGTCTTTGCGTTCTCTCTCCAAACAGGACTACGTAGGCAGTGGAAAAGAGGGAAACCAAGAAATGTGTACTAGGAGTGTTTCCAACTCTCATTGGCAGAAAGACCGGCTGGCAGTTTCTGGAGGGAGCCAGGTTCTCTTGAGTTTCACAGCAAGTGTCGCTGTGGGTCCTCCAGTTTCCAGAAACATCCCACGGCCGTGGTGGGTGGTGTAGGATGCTGCCTTAGCTTGAAAAACACCTTCTTTTACTTGCTTTGTTTGAATCCAATATTTTCCCTGCTTTGAATTTCAGGCATATGTGCATTATCTAAAGCAAGGATGGGATTTACTTGGGAGGATGTAGAGATGTCTGGTCTTACTGAAAAAATGAAATTCAATCTGTCCTTATAGTGATATTAATAGGGAAGAAACACAAGCCTCATTCCCTTGGAACAAAATGATGGCCCAGTGATATGTTGACCAACATTGGTGACCAACATTCGTAAAGGGGACTCGTCCTGGAGGTCACCTGACTCAGTTGTGGCAGGCAGACTTCCTGGGTTCAAACTTGGGAACGTGCTCAGGCCCACAAGCCAAGTGAAGACCATGAAAATATACAACTGCACAAAATTACACCTCTTCCAAATATTTCAAGGATGTCAGGTAGTTTCTGTGTCTTTTATCATTATTCCCATAGTGACCACATGGGAGGTTTATATTCAAGTCCTCATTTTATGAAAGCATAAACTGAGGACCAGAGAGATTAAACTTCTCCGCTAGGACATTGCAGAGGTGGAATTCACAGCCAGTGTTCTCTTAACTAGAGATGAGTATGTTTACCTGGATGCTTCATGTGGATTTACTGACCACCTGCTTGGCTTAGGAAGTGGGTTCTGGTTCTTTTCAGTGATCTGAACTTGGTAGGATTCAATCAAGAAATAGATTTATTCTGCTTCCCCGTCGTCCTCAAACACACTCTGGATCTTCGCTTCCATCCTTGACAACATGTCAAGCAGTTCACATGGCTTTTAAAACATCTTTCTCGTTACTTCAAGTTATTATGACAGTCTCACATTCAAATATTAAAAAATGAAAATGTCATCTCTACTTTAGTGCAACACTTTTCTCTGCCCCATCTCTTCCAACTGCCCTTCCCCACCCCCGACTCTCAACCTTACCCAGCTCAGGTCAGACTCTCTCTCATTTTTATGATCTGTAAAGTGGGAGGAAGTGTTCACTGCTCACCCTTTTTCCGGTTGCTGTTTCTCCCCTTCTCCTCCACAGCCCACGATGCTTCTGCTTTTCCCAGGATCAGCTCAAGGAGAAAACAGAAATTAAAATCTAAGAGTGGCTTGACATGACTGATGCTATCATATCTGACATCTGCACCCTCTTTCTGGCAGACACCCAAGTACTAGCATTGCTTCTCTCGGGGGGGCAGTGGGGGGTTGTTTGGAGGCACCCCTCGGTTTGATGGATCTCTAGGCAGACTCACAGGACTCAGCATATAGGAGTGCCCACCGCTATAACTTATGACAGCAAACGGACACAGAGCAAGATCAGCAAAGGCAAAAGACACGTGGGGTGAAGTCTGAGGAATCCAGGTACAAGTGTCCAGAGATCCCACCCAGTGGAGTTGCATAGAACTTGCTTAATTCTCCAGCAATGAGTTGTGATGTGTATGAAATGTTGCCAACTAGGGAAGGTCATGAGAAGTGTCAACCCAGAGTTTTTCTTGTTGTTGTTGTTTTTGAAGATTTTTGTTATTGATTTTGAGAGAGAGAGAGAGAGAGAGAGAGAGAGAGAGAGAGAGAGAGAGAGAGAGAAAATAGATGTGAGAGTAGAACACTAATTGGCTGCCTCCTGCATGCCCCTTACCAGGGATCCAGCCTGAAACCGAGTACTATGTGCCCTGACCAGGAATTGAACCCGTGACCCTTCCTGTGCATGGGATGATGCCCAACCAAATGAGCCACACCTGCCAGCACAAATGCCTCAGCGTTTCTATG
This sequence comes from Eptesicus fuscus, assembly GCF_027574615.1. Lineage (NCBI taxonomy): Eukaryota > Metazoa > Chordata > Mammalia > Chiroptera > Vespertilionidae > Eptesicus > Eptesicus fuscus. Next base: position 46,710,577 of record NC_072491.1, on the reverse strand, counting down.
GGGCTGGTATGTAAGTACTCTGCCTAGTTAGTACAACTGATGCTTTAGACTCCCAGAGGAGAGCAGGTGATCAGCATTAACCGTATTGTTTGTATAGTTGTGGCTTAGGGAATCAGAACTGTTTGCAGTTCAGGAAATTCGGGGAATTTCTCAAATATTTGAATGTGAGACTGTCATAATAACTTGAAGATCCATCAAACCGAGGGGTGCCTCCAAACAACCCCCCACTGCCCCCCCGAGAAAAGCAATGCTAGTACTTGGGTGTCTGCCAGAAAGAGGGTGCAGATGTCAGATATGATAGCATCAGTCATGTCAAGCCACTCTTAGATTTTAATTTCTGTTTTCTCCTCTGAGTTCCCAGACATCAGCCCAGGCCAGTCAAGGGCCAACCTTGTAAGCAGGCCTGTCACAGGAGGGCAGTCAGGCTGCGGGGGTTATTGTTTTCTGCACAGACTCCCGTCCTTTCCAGGCTCTCTCAGCTGCTCAGTTCCCCAGCCCTGCCTCATTAACATGTTGGACAGCAGTTCTGGGTCTCTGCTTCCACAGCACCACCAGAGCTTCTTCCCACTGGGAAACCACAGCTCAGGCAGGCTGGTTCTTCGCCTGTGGAGACAGTGGACGTCTTTGGCCGTGAACTCTGAGGTCCAGACCTCTCCTGCGGCAGCGTTCTAGCTCTGGGACTGCTCCAGCCAGCCCCGTGCAGGTAAGAGCCAGGCACCATTCTCTGTCCTCCAAACTCTATGAAATACCTGTCATGTCCTCCCAGGAACTTTCCAAGGACTCTGAACTTCTGCTGATCTGGGGTCCACTGAGTTCCCTCTCCTGGCTGGGAGGGAAGAGCACCCTCCCCTCCCCTATTCCCAACAACACTCTGCAAAGAAATCCTCTCCTGGACAAATCTCCCGCGGCTGCTCTTACCTGGAGAGTGGAGGTGGGGGAAGGGCTAAGGGCCTTGGGAAGGAATTGGCCGCTTAGCTCCTTGTTGATGGGTCCAGCACCTCTTTTCAGAATCTGCAGTGTTTGCTCTGTATTGTTCCGTGTTGGGCTTCTGCCCAAAGTCTAAGAAGTAGATGTCCCAATTAGCATCGTGTCACTTGAATCCTGTTTCCATATTTTTCATTCCACTCCCACGTCCACTGCTCTGGTTCAGGCTTGACCACACCCCAGCTTTCTGGGGGCATTCGAGGGCCTTCCATGTCTCCCACTTACATCCCATCTTTCATATGGTCTCAGCGTTCTCCCTCTGATGTGATTTGACCTTATCCTTCACCTGCTTACTCTCTGCTGGCTGTCCAGCCGTCAGAGGTGGGCCCACACTCCTCGGTGCGGCCCACAAAAGCTCTCACAGGCTGACCTCACCGGCCTTTCCAGTCCTGGGTCCGGCCATTCCTGGTTGGCCTCCAAAGCTCCTGCTCCCTGTGTGTTGAGCAATTTCTTTGCCGGGACCTTTGCTCATGCTATTTATTCCCTTGGCTTGTCTACATGGGGAGCTTCGACTCACTCTTTAAGGGCCCCAAATAGAATGATCTACTGCTTCTTCTGGGCCTCATAGCACTTCACCACTGATTAGCTGTGTGACCTTAGGCCAAAATACTTAACCTCTCTGTGCCTCAGCTTTCTCGTCTGTAAGTTTTGGATGATAATATTACCTACCTCACTGGGGAGTTAGGAGGACTCTGGTAAGTCAGTTAGATTTATAACGCATTGACAACTGTGCCTGGCTCAGCTCACACTCTTCATTCTTTGTCATACAAGTCATTGCCTCAACTTTCCATGTTCGGTAGATCCACCTCCCCCTGGAGACAAGGAGCCTTATGAGGGCAAGGAATCTTTCCTATCTGTTTTTGGTGGCTCACAGACATAGCAGGTGATCAATAAAGGACTGGGATGGAATATTATGGATAAAATTATATGATGTCTGAGATTTTCCTTAAAACAATCCAGTAGAATGGGAGGTGAGTGACAGGACAGATAAAAAAAGATTAGATAATTGTTGAACTTGGTTGCTGAGGGCACTTGAATTCATTCGGTTATTCTATTTTTATACATGCTAGAAATTTTCCATAATACAAAGTTAATTAGCAAAAAAGAGGGAAAATCTGTTAAGAATTAGTGAATCAGCCCTAGCTGCTTTGGCCCAGTGGATAGAGCGTCAGCCTGCGGACTGAAGGGTCCCAGGTTCGATTCCAGTCAAGGGCACATGCGCGGGTTGTGGGAGCTGCAAGAGGCAGGAGATCAATGGTTCTTTCTCATCATTGATGTTTCTATCTCTCCCTCCCTCTCCCTTCCTCTCTGAAATCAATAAAATATATTTTTAAAAAGAATTAGTTAAGCGAATACTCTCCATTTCTTTGATTCCTCTACATTTTACTTCCTTTTTAGAATCTAGCTTCAAGGCCTCGTTCTGGAGCCAAGGAGAAAAGTGGGAGGACCGGACAGTCAGGAATCTTTGTTTCCCTGGGTACGGAATGCTCTTTGCCCCCCTTCAGCTTAGAGCAAAAATTGCACGGCCACGTACATTTGGAAAACGTTTTATGCAACAGGTTGCTCTCTTACTTGAAATGAGATAGCTGTCATTCTGGAGCCACTTATGAAAGTTTTTTTAAAAATGAATTTGTGGGTTTTTCTTTTTCATATTTGTTCAGTCACCCAGTCGTCTTGGAGCCTCGTCTGACAACTGGCACAGCCACTTCAGAAGGCCCCCGCTTCCCGATTTGCATTGTGTGCTGTCTGCTGCAGACAGGGCCTCTGGCAGGGGCAGGTCTCTCAGACTGCCGGTGGTCCCGGTGTTGGCAGCAGGCTGACAGGTCCGGCTGCAGGAGAGCAGGTGCTTACGCTGTCCATCAAGCAGGGGAAGGACCACCTCCCATGTCCAAAGGGGCTGGGTGTTGGCACTGCCTTGGCCGCTGTGTAAGAAGGGGCTTTCCTCCACTCTCCTGGGAAATTGCAGCCAACTGCTGTGCCCCTGGAAGAGGGCGTGTTTAGTGGGGATGGAAGTGCATTCCCTGAGCGCCTGCTAAGTGTTCAGAGCTGTTCTAAATGCTCTGCCTGCGTCTCCTCCTTTCATCCTCACTCTG